>NC_137791.1:137456294-140279288 GCF_963383645.1 Muscardinus avellanarius
TTTGATTTTTAAAAAAACATCCAGTCAGGTGTGGTGGTGCACATTTGTAACCCCGGCATTCGGGAGGCTGAGACAGGAGGGTCACGGTTCATGGCCAGCCTCAGCTACTACTTAGTGAGGCCCTTTGCAACTCAGTGAGACCCTGTTTCAAAATAAAGAATCAAAAATAGAGCTGGGGTGTAGCTCAGAGGTAGAATGCCCCTGGGTTCCATCCCTAGTACCGTAAAAAAAAAAAAAAAAAAAATCCACCATCAAGAAAATAGGAAGAAGCCGGGCGTGGTGGCACACACTTGTAATCCCAGTACTTGAGAGGCTGAGACAAGAGGATTGCAAGTTCAAAGCCAGCCTCAGCAGCTTAGCGAGGCTCTCAGCAACTGGAGGTGTAGCTTGGAGGTAGACAGCCCCTGGGTTCCAAGCTCAGTAGCACCCCCAAAAAATAGGAAGATTGCACAAAGAATGGGGGAAATATTTGCCACACATGTCTAATATGAGACCTGTATCTAAAGAATGCCGACAACTCAACAGGAAAAAGACAAATAACCCAACCTAAAAATAGTCAAAGAACTCAAATGGCCACCTCTCCAGAAAGTCAACACCAACAGCAGTGAGTGCACGGAAAGACCTGCAGTATGAGTGGCCTGCAGAAATGAAAGTGAAAACCACAATTAGATATCACCTCACACCACCACATGGCTCCAATAAAAAGACAGGTAATAACAGACCCTGGTGGGGATGTGGAGAGCCCCCATACGATGCTGCAGGCGCAGGCGTCAGGAAGGCAGCCTGGCAGCTCCTCAGAAACACAGCGTCACCTGACCAGCCAGGCGATTCCTAGTTTTGTCCTCCAGAGAAATGAAAACATGAAGACGCGTGCATGCACGTATATACAGCAGCATTTGAGGTCGGGTCAGCAATGGGAAAATGCAAATGTGCATCGGCTGATGAAGGGACAAAGCGGCCCCATCTGTGCCACGGAACATTATTCAGCCATGTAAAGGAATCAAATACGGACACCGGCTGCAGCTTCGAAGGACCCTGAACACACGGAAGCAGCAGAAGCCAGACACAACGGCCCCATCTCGTGGGACTGCGTTTACAGGAACGTCCAGGTAGACAAATCCACGATGGGAGTCCACTCGCGGCGGCCAGGGCTGGGAGTGAGTACTGACGAAGGCTGTATCTTCTCGGGGTGACAGGAGTGACACGTGGTGGCGGCGGCCGCACGGTGCTATGACTATGTTGAGGCTGAGGCGGCTCCTACTTCAGGTGTGAGATAATGAGCGTCAGTTCCCAGGGGCCAGGGCCGACCCTCAGGGTAAAGCGCTGGTCTCACATGCACACGTGTCAGGTTCGATCCCCAGCACCACAAAAATAAAATAACAAAGAAATAAACCCACTGAGATGTCCGATTTGAAAGGGTGTCTTTTGTGATAGGTACATTATCTCAATAAAGCCTTACTGAAGAGAAGAATCTCCCAAATAAATGTGAGAAGATCAATGGGGGGATTTTTCCCCACCTGGGAAATCAGGGGTCCACCCCCTGGCTCTGCTCCAGGGGCCCTGGCCTCGCTTTTGGGGCTGACACGGCCCCTGCCACTGGCCCCGCGGAGACCGGCTTCTGCTGCCGTCTTTCCACCCCTGGTCCCAGGGATGTGGGGACAGACCCAGGGCACAGGAAGACCTAGCCCGCAGGACCCTCAACCTGAATCTAAAAGTACCACCCCCTGGGAAGCAGTGGTCCTGCGTTAGCTTTGCTTAGCAAGAAAAAGAACCCCAGAAGTCCTATCCGCAATCGCCCCACACCTGCCGTGGGGCCCAGCTCTGAGACGAAGCAGCCTTCCCTTCCTGATCCCACCTCCACCTGCACCTGCCTGGTGTCCTCTGCTCTCCCACTGAGCGCGTCCTGGCCAGGGGCTGCCCTCGCAGAGCCAGGCCCCGTGCCGCCCCTGGTTAGCGCCGCCCTCCGTTGTGCCCAGTGCCGGTCAGAGGGCTCATTCTGCAGCCTCCCCGGAGCCGGCGACTTGGGCACACACGTGGGCGCTCACCCTCACCTAGCGCGTAGAGCCCAGCCCAGGGCTTGGCACCGTCCACTCAGTTTGAATGGCCGAGCCCCCCTACTATCTACGGGGCAGGCTGTGCGCGGCTCAAAGTCCCTGGCCAAGGCCAGGGTTGAATCCAGGCTGAACCCAGCCCGCTCTGAAACTTGCTCAGACACTAAGCTCCTCAGAGCTGCTCTGCCCAGAGGGACACGTCTCTTCCCAAGTCCCAAAGGAGGCGTGCAGGCTAGCTGCACTCTGCAGAGAGGAAGAAGGCAGAGGCAGGGGAAGTGTGTGTGTGTGTATGTGCGTGTGTGTGTGTGTGCGTGTGCGTGTGTGTGTGTGTGTGGTATGTGCGTGTGCATGTGTGTATGACTGGGGATTGAACCCAGGGACAGTCTACATCTGAGCTACACCCCCAGCCCTATTTTTTTTGTTTGTTTGCTTTTACTGTGGTCCTGGGGATGGAACCCGGGGCACTGTACTTCGGAGCTACAACTCCTCCCCAGCCCTATTTTTTTCTTTTAGTCCTTTTATTTTTGAAGCAGGGTCTCACTGAGTTGCAAAGGGCCTTGCTAAGTAGCTGAGGCTGTCCATGAACCATGATCCTCAGTCTCCCCCTCCCAAATACTGGGATTACCAGTAGTGTCCGCCACCACGCCCAGCTAGTTCTTTTTGTTTTGTTTTGTTTTTTGTTTTTGGTGGTACTGGGGTTCCTGGAAGCCCTTCTACCTCTGGGCTACACTCCCAGATACCTATTTTATATATTTTTATTTGGAAACAGGGTCTCCTAAGCCAGTGAGGCTGGTTTCGAATCTGCGCGATCCTCCTGTCTCTGCCTCCCCAGCGCGGGGATTACGAGTGCGCCACCACGCCCGGCTTCAGCTAGTTTTCATTTTGAAACAGGTCTCCCTAAGGTGCTGAGGCTGGCTGCAAGCGTGTGATCCTTGTCTCAGCCTTTCAAGTACTAGGATGACAGGGGTACCCTCAAAGTTAGCGTTCACAAACCTTTTGAGATGTGTCCATCAGAGTAAACTCCCGCTTGGGGGTGGGCGTGCATGAATCCAACATCTGAGTTACATAGTACCCCGGCTGGCGGGCTCGCTCGGCCCGGATCTGGCCCTGCTCACTACTGCCTGCCACTGAGGCACCGTGCGGAGGTCCTGAGGGTTCAGCACGTGCTCCACGGGACCCTGCCCTCCAGGCACCTCTTCCCTAGAGCCTTGGGTCTCTCTGTGAGCCTTCTCAGCAGGTTGGGAGACCCAGATGTTGTAGAAAGGCACACAGGGAGCCGGGTGTGGTGGCACACGCTTATAATCCCAGCATTCGGGAGGCTGAGACAGGAAGATCGTGGTTCACGGCCAGCCTCAGCTACTTAGTGAAGCTCTTTGCAACTCAGAGAGACCCTGTTTCAAAATAAAGAATAAAAAATAGAGCCAGGTGTGGTGGCGCACGCTTGTAATCCCAGTGCTTGGGAGGCTGAGACAGGAGGATCCCAAAGGGTCAAAGCCAGACTCAGCTACTTAGTGAGGCTCTCAGAAACTTAGACCTTGTTTCCAGTAAAATATAAAAATAGATCTGGGAGTATAGCCCCTGGGTTCCATCCCCAGTACCACACACACACACACACACACACACACACACACACACACACACACACAGAATACAAAATAGGGCTGGGGTGTAGCTCAGAGGTAGAATGCCCCTGGGTTCCAGCCCCAGTGTCCCAAAAATAAAAATGAAAAAAGAAAAACACACAGGTGCTGTCATGGGATGCCCTGTCCCCAAAATCTATTCGCCGCAGAGCCTCAAGCCAGCCTCATTTGGAAAGGGTATCTTTCCGAAGGTAAATGGAGGTACACTGAGGCCACTCAGAGTGGGGGCTGCACCTGGGGACTGGATCCTCAGAGTGGGGGAGTGTGGGCAGGATGCCCCGCTGGCTGTGGTATGGAGACCTGGGGTGGAGGGGGCACTAGAAGCCACAGAGCACTGAGCCAGCGGCAGCCATCTGGGGCTGGGGGCTCACGAGACCCCAAAGAGGATTTCAGACTTCTGCCATCCTGAGCCCCGTAGTAGTTGCAACCGCAGGACACTTGCAGAGCAGGTGTGACCACAGTCCTTGGGGCCAGCCAGGCCCGTCTGCCTGTTTTTCTCTGCCCCCTCTCCGCCCTCCCTGTCCCTCCAGGGCCTGTGATTCCTGCTGGAGGTGAAGGCAAGAAAGGCCCTTCCAGGGCTCCAGGCGCAGCAGCCCCTCTGGGGGCCCAGCTCACCACTGCCTCTGCCCTCGGCTTGGGGTCATCAGATGAGGGTCCAGCCCCTGCTCCTGCCCCATGGCCCAGCAGGAGGGGTAGAGGCTGCCCCACGCATGCATCTCAGCTCCTGGAGGGCCTGGATCTCTCTGCGCCTCCATGGCCCTGGCCCCGCAGCCTCCACTCACATTCCAAAGTCTCCTACAAGTCATGCCTGGCGCTAAATGGGCACACGATGGGCTTGTTGAAAGACTGAGAGAGCGTAGAGGGGGTGCTGGCTGGGTGAGGCACTGGAGGAAGCCCACCCCTTTGCAGAGGGAACAGGCCGCTCAGAGCGATTACTAGGAAGAAGGTAGGGTTTGGAGGAAGCCCCAAGCTTGGCTGAGCACTGGGCCCCCAGACCTCGCATCTCAGCCCAGCAGGGAGAGTCCAGGTGGCCTCTTGGTGGCAGCTCCACTCTGTACCCCTCAATAGGCATGGCTCCTTGGCAGTGCCCCCTTCTGGGCCAGGTTTCCTGTCCTGCCCAGTCCCCACATGCCCGGTTCATGTCCATCATGGCCTCCAGGGAAGAGAAGTCAAACCCAGCCTTGTCCCATTCTGACTACAGACCAGAGAGCCTGGGCCCAGCTTCCCTCCAGGCCTGCCCTCCCTTGGACCCTCGGACTGCAGGGCACCAGTGCCACCATGCACCATGGGTCAGCCACGCTCACCTCCCCCTGCCCCTCCCCTCCGACCCTGGCTCCAACCGCCTCAGAGGTCTGGATTTCCCCAGCTGCCGGTGCATTCCTGTTGGCCCTTCAGACTCCAGTTGCGGCCCGCCTCCTGTCCCTGAATCCTGTCCCTCGATGCACACACCTACCACGTTCTTTGGCTCCCCGTGTCCATCGCTCCCACGTGAATGATGGGCAGGAGCCACGGTGCTCGTTCCTGGAGCGCTGGCCCCTGGGCTGGTGAAGGCGGCAGCCTCCAGGATCGCTGCCCCTCTGCAGGAAGGGGCCTCCCCAGCAGGCCTCCCCAGCCCCCGGGTCCCAGGTGACCAGTGCAGGGTGCCATGCGTGCTCTCCCTCACCGCTCTCTGAGGCCCGGATTGCACCCTGGTTTGCGAGGGCAGACTCTGGGGCTGGAAGCAGCTCACCACCTGCTCTGTGAGGACTTGAGTGTGGAGGCCAGACCCTCGGCATCCACCAGGCCGGGTGCCCCTTCGGCTGCGGGACCCTTACCTCGAGGGCAGGGCAGAGGGGTGTTTGGACAGGGTTTGGCAGGCATGGCCCTCCCCATAGAGTCCCCTCCCCACTCCGGACAGCAAGGAGGAGCCCAGCAGGCGCCTGCAGAGGGAGAGAGCAGACCAAGCACATCTGTGGCCCAGCTGGCTCGGGCCCGGAGCTGGTCCCTGGGAGGCAGCACCAGACACCCATGCCTTCACAGCGGAGGCCCCGCATGAGGGAGACAGAGGCCTTTCAGCAGATGGGGGTACAGCGGCCTCCATGGCTCCTCCGTGGCTCCACATGGATGCTGGGAAAGGCATCCATACAGGCTTCCTGGAGGCCTTGCTCTCCACCTTTGGGACACCAGCTGTACGCCTAGGGCAGGTGGGTCCCCTGGAGCACAGGCATGCTGGTTGGGTGCCCAACCCCTGAAGCCCCTTTAGGGACCATCGAAGGCTCCATCAGCCTCAAATCAAGACTCTTTCCAGAAGGGAAAGAGGAGGCCCAGGGCCTGCGGACACCAAGCTGCTGTATGCCCTGGGGTGCATCTCTGGCATGCATTTTTCACAAGGAAGCTGAACCCCACTTCCTGGGTGTTGGGAATCCTGCATGTTGTGGACACGAGCACACACATGGGATGTGCACACACACACCTGCTGGACCAGAGACAGGATGACCAGGCAGCCCTGCGGGTCTCAAGGGGCACAGCAGGGAACCTGGTGGAGACCTGGGGGGCTCTTAAGGCTGCTCCCAGTGGACACCTCCCATGCTGGTCCTCCCTGGGTCTCCACCTCCAAGGCTTCCTCCAAGCCCAGCCTGGCTCTGAGCACTGTGGACAGGGAGGGAGTATTGACCTGCCTTCCAGCAATCCATCACCTTATTTTGGCCAGAGGGCCTCGGGTTAAGCCAATTGGCTGGCTATTTGCAATAAAAATAACAGATGGGCTCACCCGGCCAGGCAGACATCCAGCAAAGGTGGCTCTAGGGACAGAGTGGGATCTGCTGCCCTGGCATTGGGGCAGCCACCAGGACACTGGAGGCATCTCCTGACCGCCATGTAGTAGAGAGGTGCCTGTGCGCAGTCTCCTGTGACCCCCACCCCCAGCCAACAAGAGCTACAAGACTTGGTGACAGAGGAGGCTTTGACAGCTCAGAGAGGTCTGGGGCCTTGCTTGAAGCCCCAGGAGGCTGGGCTCCTGCTGGATCTGTCTGACGCCAGCCCTGTCTGGGCCTCGCTCTGCACAGCCTGCCTCACTAGAATCCATGCTCACCAGGCCTCAGTGGGGACCGGCATGTTGCACACACTGGCTGAGCTCGGTGGGAGGAGCCAGGATGGATTCCAACCTCAGCCTTGTCTCAAGCCGTCCAGAATGTGCTACAACACCTGGGGTACGCAACCGGCAAATTGAAGGGTGAGGGAAAAGTGACGATTTCTTTCATTATTGTAGCAACCTTTTAGAGCTCTTAAAACCCTGGGTTTGTTGCAGATTTGCAGTGTTAGCTTAAAACCGTCTCCCTAGTGAACCTGCCCCTCAGCGCAGGTCGACCAGCTGCCTCTTGGTACTCAGGTCGACCAGCTGCCTCTTGGTACTCAGGTCGACCAGTTGCCCCTTGGTACTCAGGTCGACCAGTTGCCCCTTGGTACTTAGGTCGACCAGTTGCCCCTTGGTACTTAGGTCGACCAGTTGCCCCTCAGAGTAGGTCGACCAATTACCCCTTGGTATTCAGGTCAACCAGCTGCCCATTGGTACTCAGCCCACTCTGCGCTAGTAAGAAAGCTCTTTGAAGAAAGGAATAGTCAACAAGACAAAAGCCAGGCAGGCATAGTGACCTGTGCTTGTGATCCCCGTACTCGAGAGGCTGAGACAGGAGGATTATATGTTTGAGGACAACCTCAGCAACTTAGTAATGCCCTCAGAAACTTAGCAAGACTCTGTTGAAATAAATAAAATAGGGCTGGGGTATGGCTTGGAAGTAGAATGCCCTTGGGTTGAATCCCCAGTAAAACACACACACACACACACACACACACACACACACACACACACACGATGAAAGCCAAAGTCAGAGAAAGGGCCATCTCTAAAAGCTGGGCCTCTCAGCTCTGCCCCTTATTCCTGAATAAGACAAGGATGTGAGGGCTGGCGAGGCCAGGAGCACCTGGATCCCTGGATTGCACACTCCAGACACAGATCCTACAGGGCCCAGCTTAGAGAGGTCCCCTTGTATTAGTTAGGATATGGACCTAGTAGCCGGGGCTTGACAGCTGGGCTTTGCTTGTCTCTGGTGTAACCATTCTGTCTGGAGAAAGCCAGGGGTTGGCCAGCTTCACGGGGGCCAGAAGGGACCTGGATCCTCCTGTCTGTGGCCAGGAGGAGTAGGAGGTGCTGAGGGTCACCCAGCTTCCTGGAAGCGGCATGAGCACATCTTACTGCCTGGTCAGAAACACATCACATGACCAAGCTGAGCTGCAAGAGAGGCTGGGACACGGTCTCAGCTGAGTGGACAGGGCGAATCAGGAAGGTCAGCAGGCAGAGGGGAGAGTGGCTCCACCACCCCCCCAGAGCAGACAGAAATGTGTTGGGTTTTTGTTGTTGTTGTTGTTATTTGGTGCTGGGGGTGGAGTCCAGGGGCATTCTACCTCTGAGCTACATCCCAGCCCTATTTTTGATTCTTTATTTTGAAACAGGGTCTCACTGAGTTGCAGAGGGCCTCACTAAGTAGCTGAGGCTGTTCGCGAACCGCGATCTTCCTGTCTCAGCTTCCCGAATGCTGGGATTACAAGCGTGCACCACCACGCCCGGCTTGTTTTTTAAATTTTTTTATGAAGACTTGATTCCGCATTTACCTCCTAACCCACTTGGGCCCTGCCTCTGTCCTGCCCCCTCTGCTGCAGCCACCTGGATGGGGTGTGAGAGGCAGCCCCTCCACATCCCCCACATCTCCCCACCCCGGGGGGACCTAGGATGTGGCGCACACATGTCCCTGCCCTTCTGAGGAGGAGAGCACAGGAGGTGACCCCAGAGGTTGCACGAGCACCACTGCTGTGCCCTGGAGTGCGGCACTCCAGGGCCTCCCTGCTCCCTGGGGGCCCAACAGGACCCCCTCCAGGCAACCCCAAGCTGGGCGAAGAGCCAGGGCTCAGAGTAGCTGGGATCCATCTGCACATTGCCAACAGCTGGTGGAGGCATCCAGGCGGGGATGTCAAAATCAGGAGGCAGTCTAAACGTCTACAAGGGCAAGGGCACATGCCAGCGTGGATGGACCATGCTGCCCAGGGGCCCAGATGTTGCGATGTGGTTGATGTTCAATCAGCAGCCTTGGCGTAAAGCCCACCTGACCATCCATAATGAGGAGGGTCTCAGCTACTTGGTTAGAGAACTTGGGAGCAAAGGTGGAGGGACCCTGAAGTAGAAGGAATTCCCAGCCTGCTCTAGGTGGGAATTTCCAACCTGTCCACCAATTTGGGGGTTGTCGTGGCCCCACAATCATGTGAATCAGTTTTTAAAAATTACTTGTGTATAGCTGGGTGTGGTGGCACATGCTTATAATCCCAGTACTTGGGAGGCTGAGACAGAAGGACCCAAGGTTCTTGGCCAGCTTCTGCTACTTAGCGAGGCCCTCCGAAACTTAGTAACACCCTGCTTCAAAAAAATTTTAAAAGCCAGGCATGGTGGCACACGCTTGGAATTCCATTACTTATGAGGCTGAGACAGGAGGATCGGACAGGTTCGAAACCAGCCTCAGCTACTTAGTGAGGCTCTCAGCAACTTAGTGAGACCCTGTTTCCAAATAAAATATAAAATAGGTCAGGGATGTAGCCTGGAGGTAGAAAAGCCCCTGGGTTCTATCCCCAGTACCACAAAAAAATAAACAATTAAAAAAATAGGGCTGGGTGTGTAGCTCAGAGGTAAAATGGCCCTGGGTTCAGTCCTTAATACTAAAAAAAAAAAAAAAAAAAAAAAAAAAAAAAAAGTTTGTATCCATCTGTGTATCTTGCCATCTTCTGTCTATCTATCATCTATCCGTTCTATTCCAGTGGTTCCCTTTCTTTAAAGAACCCTGGCCAGCCCTTAACAATATGAAGAACACAGCTTAAAACATAGAGTGTGAAGTCACCATCATAATTCCAACACGACCCAGCAACACGCAAACTCTTTTTGTAGCCATAACCACAATAAAATGTGCCTTTGAGCTGGGTGTGGTGGTGCACGCTTGTAACCCCAGCATTCGGGAGGCTGAGACTGGAGGATTGTGGTTCGATGCCAGCCTCAGCTTTTTAGTGAGGTTCTCTGCGACTCAGTGAGCCCCTGTTTCGAAATAAAGAATTAAAAAATAGGGCTGGGGTTGACCCTCGGAGGTAGAATGTCCCAGTACCTCAAAACAAACAAACAATGCTTCCCCTAAATTCTGGGAAACACTTGAGCTTCTCCTTCCCCGCACAGCCTCATTATGCATAAGACGCACCCAGGTGACTGCACAGGGCCGTCCAGGTGACCACCCTCAGGCCAGGCAGCCCCACAGCCTCCCTTCTGCTGTGCGCTGCGCACCAATTCACCAGCCTCTGGCTTGGGCCTCATCACGGACCTGAAGGACCCACACTGCTGGGCTCATCTCAGGAGACGCAGACCCCAGCTGATGGGCAGACACGGTGAGAATCCAGGGCTATAGCATTCTCGCCATTCATTCAACTATTGGCTGCGCCCCGGCATCAGCTCGGCAGGGCTGAAACCCAATTCACGCCCTGATGGGGCTTGCCTCTCTTGAGGGGATCAGGCCCAAAACCCAAGAGGTGTAGCGATGGAGCCTCTGAAAAGTGCAGGGGACACCTGGGGCAGGGGCAGGGGGGACCCCCGAAAAGACAGGCACACAGCGAACTGAACCCTCAGGGATGGGGTCCTGGTGGAGCCAAGATAAGCCAGCTCCTCCCAGGTCTCACTGGCTCTGAGTCTCCAGGGAGGCTGGGAGAGGACTCTCCTTCCAGGGGTCTCAGCAGCCCAAGAGCCCAACAGCCCGCTGGGAGCCAGGGTGTGGGGGCAAGCACAGCTGCCCATCAAATGTGAGCAAAATCACGGAGAGGCACAAAACCTTTGGGAATGGCTGGCAGGAATCCTTTGGGAATCTGCTGGTGCCCAGCCCCTCCCAAAGCACCCCGGGAGTCTGCAGAAGGTGGAGGATTAGGGTTAGGGTGGTCTCGGAGGGGCTCCAGGTGGGGAGGAAACAGCCCCCACCTGTCCACCTCACCCCGGCCTGGCTGGGTGCTGGCATCCTGAAAAAAAAAAAAAAAAAAAAAGGAAACGTAGCCTCCGTTGGTGCCCTGCCGCCAAGGGGCCAAGGGCTCAGGGGCCCGGAGCGACTGACTGAGAGGCAAGTAGCCTGGACTTTCCTAAAGACCAGGGAGTGTGGACGGATTAAAAAAAAAAAAAACCAGGAAGAAAGAGCTCCATCCCCTGCACTGTAAAAAAAGTTCTCTTGCAATGTGCAGGCAGAGGGTGGAGCCCTCGGAGCAGAGCAGGCGCTGGTGCCCTGCACCCAAGGTGGGGTGGGAGAAGTGTCCTTGGTGGTAGTTTTATGCTCTTGGTAGAAGTAGAGGGCACTTTAAATTGTGTGTGTGGGTAAGTCTGGTAAAACTGAACAGAGGGGAACGAGGTCTGTTTATTTGTTTGTCTCTCTTTAATTTGGTGCTGGGGAGGGAACCCAGGGCCTCCTGTGTGCTGAGCCTCAGCACTTCCACTGACCTGTGCCCCTGGTCTTGGCTTCTAGGTATCTGTGTGGAAATACTGCTAGGATTTCTTTGTTTTGTGTTGTCTTTGTTTTGTTTTGTTTTGAGTACTGGGGATGGAATCCTGGAACTCACGAGTGCCCAAGCAGCACGCACTCTACCACCCAGCTACACCTTCAGCCCCTTGCTCCTTTCTAAGTAATAGTAATAATAGTAATAATAATAGTATTTGCTGTCTACACAGTGTGTGCATTTATCAGAACTCATCGAACTGCACTCTAAAGACGTGCATTTTTCTTGGGCGGTAAATTCACACACACACATTTACTTTAGGACAGAGGCCTCCTATGGCAAGGCACGGCACGGTATGCTGGGTTGTTCGTTAGAATTTTGTGCATGACAATACTCTGCTTATTTTTTAAAAAAAACAAGTGAATATTGAGGACAAAACTTAGAAACCCCGGCCCCTCCGCAGGCAGCAGGATTGCTGGGGCGCCTCCCCCAGCCCTTGCTGTATTTTCTCAATTTTCTACAACCAGCAGCGGCTCTTCGCCGGGTAGTAAAAGCTGACCCGGAGGCCAGGCGGAACCGCCTCTGCCCCCTTCCCCAGCCAGCCTCCAGCCTGGACCCCAGCCCGACCCCCGGGACGGACCCGCGGGCCGGAGCCTTGGGAGGGGCGGGGTCAGCGCGGCTGCCCTCCGTGGGCCCGGGTCGGGGGGCCCCGCGCCAGGGCCCCAGTCCTCCCGGCCCGTGCGGAGCCGGTGAGCGGCGTCGGCCAGGAGGGGGCAGGGGCGGGAGGGGTGAGGGCCCGGGCGGCTTTTCACGAAAAGAAGTGGGGTCGTCTCGGCGAAACCATTCGGCGAGTGCGCGGCGCGGCGGGCTCCGTGCGGCCGCCCGCTGGGGGAATGGATTTTCCCGATTTCAGAAACAAACCCAAACAACGTAAGCGGGGCCGTGTGTGCTGACGCGGCGGCTCCGAGCTGGGCGGAGGGAGGCCGAGGCCCAGCGAGCCGGGACGGGCAGCCGGGGACTGCGCCGAGGGCCGCCGGCTGCGCTCCCGCCTCGCCCCGCCAGCCTCGGGAAGGCCTAGGTCTACACCGAGAGGTCCGGCTCCCCCCACACACACACCAGCAGCCCCCTCCAGGCCGGGCAGAGGCCGGAGGCCCTCGCCTGGGACCGCGGGCCCCAGGGAAGTCCCTCTCCGCACGGGCCTTGAGACGCTCGGTGCACACAGATCCCGCTCAGGACACCCCGCCCCAGCAAAGTAGAAGCTAAGGTCCCAGGGTCAGGCCCTAAGCCCATGGCTTCCCCAGGCCCCACAGCACAAAAGCTGACTCTCAGATAGTCCCCAGAAGCCGGGATGGACCTCTTCAAAACCTCAGCTCCACGGCTGCCTCCAGGTCCTCCCAGACCCCAGGAGGACAATGGCCCCTGGTTCCTGGCTGCATCCTGCCCTACACCCAGCCACGCTCAGATCAGGAACAGAGGAGGGAGGTGACTGGGCTCCCAATTCCCAGCCGTCACCTCTCCATGTCCACCTCTGGACAGGCCATCCCTAGGATGCAGGGAGCCTCCAGTAAACATTGCCGAGGGCTTTTTGTGTGTAACAATTGTAGGCCTCCCTAATGAGCGCACTGGGCAGTCACTCCACAGGCAGGCCCTCCTGACCTGGCACTCCACACATTCCCTCTGGGAGCCAGGCCCACCCAGGCCCCAGGGTCTAGAACTTGCAGCCAGATTCTGTGGGGGCCTGGGTGGGCATCTGCCACCGTGGGGGCCTAGAAACCCAGAGGGGGGCACTGTGGTGTGGGCCCTCTGGTGCTGCCCGTGAGATGCCTGGCATGGGGCGCTCCCTGGACGCCCCTGGCATGGAGCGCTCCCTGGAGAGGAGGCTTGAGAAGGGGAGGAGGGGACAATCCTCTCACCCACCCCGACCTTCCTCCCCAGGCCAGGGTGTGGGCTCCCTCTCCCCATCCCTCCTGCCTTCCCCTTTGGAGATGACTGGAACTCTGCTAGAGGCTAGCCATCTTCTAGTATACAGTGAGAGACCGCCTGCCCTGTTATCCCGGTGACCTAGTGAGTCATGAAGGTAAAGCCTTTGATCAGTGTCCAGGATTCCCTGCAGGAGCAGGCTCCCAGACAGTCTGTGTCCAACTCTGGGTACCCCCAAATTCCCCACTTGCAATGGAGAGCACAGATGCTGCATACGCGGGCTGCTGGAAGCGGGAAGAGGGCACGAATGTGTGTGCTGTGGAGGATGGGAGCTTGTTGCCTGGGGGGACAGGACCGTGCCTGGGGTCAAAGGGTGGGTGCATTCTTGGTGAGCCCGGTCCTATCCAGGAGCTGGCCTGCTGGATCCAGGCGCCCAGGCACCCCCAGGTCCACCGTGGGTCCCGCAGTGGCAGCCGCAGCAGGGCAGAGCTGTGCGGGAATGATGGTGCGGCGGCTCTGTGACCCTCTCTGCGTCTGAGAGCCGCGCTGGGCCTGCTAGGCGGCAGAGTGCCCGTGCCAGGGGAAGGCCGGCCGAGTGGCACCCAGCACCTCCGGCGGTGCGGTCGCAGGAAAAGCTGCTACCTCGCACCACGCCTAAAGCCCCGTTAGCCGATACCGCCCAGCGTCGCCCACAGACCCGCAAACCCAGCTCGCAGAGGTGAGGCGACCCAAGGCTGCCCAGGCTGCAGGGAGGGGCGCAGTCCAGACATCTTAACTCGGCGCCCCACCTTTCCCGAGGGAAGAGAGGGAGGGGAGGTGCACGACTCCCGGGCGCCGACCGAGCCAGCCGGGCGGGCTGCGCCTCCTCCACCCCACCCCGGCCTGAGGCCAGGCCTCCACCGGCGCCCCGAGCCCAGGTCCGCTCCAGCCCCGGGAGGCCGCCGCGGGCACCTGCGGCCGCGGGCAGGCGCCGCCCTTCCCCCGGGCCTCCGCCTGCCACTGGCGCGGCCGGGCGGCCAGCTCCGGGCGGCGGCGCGGGTCGGGGGGATCGGCCGCGCAGAGCCCCAGGGGCCGGCGGAGGAGGGGGCGCAGGGGCGAGGTGAGCCGGGGCCGACCAGACTCGCCGACGCCGGGGAGACGCCAGGTGAGCGGCCGGAGCCGGGGCGGAGGAGGGGCGAGTCGCCCCGCGGCGCCGCCTTACCTGAGCTGCCCCCGGGAGCCGGCCGCGGACCGCACGTCCAGGCCTGCGCCGGGCAGGGCCTCCGCGACCCCCGGTGCGGCCGAGCGAAGGACGGATCCCGCCCCGGAGAGGGCCAAAGCCACAAAGACCGTGGTCAGCAGGGACGGACGGGGCGGAATCGGCGCCGGGAAGACGGACAGGACCGAGGCACTCCAGAGAGGCCGAGGCCGGCCGAGCCAGCAGGCAGCCGGCGAGGACGGAGCTGCGGCCGGACCCACCGCCGGCGCCCGGTCAGGGCTGGGGAGACCCGGGCCGCAGCTCCGGGCTGAGCACCCGGCCGCCCCGCGAGGGCCTCCGGCCGGCCTCCAGCTGGGACCCTCACCACCCCGGACCGCGCTCCTCCCCTCGCAGCCCGGGAGGCCTTCCGGGTGGGTCAGTCCAGGATGGAGACCCTCCCCTATCTGCCGGCCAGAGCCTCACACCCCAGCCAAAGCCAGCCAGCCCCGCTCCATCTCCACGCCAGCGCCCGGGACCCAAGGACGGACCCAAGGACGCACTGCAACCAGAACAGCCTAGGAAACCCAAGACGGGAACCCAGGACCCCAGGCCACGGGGCTGGGTCTCTAAGCCGTGCCTGGGTGGGACCGGTGGGGAGGGGGAACGGCGGAGAAGGCCCGCTAACCCTCAGCTCTTAGCCCCCCATCCCCGCCAGTCTGTGACCTCCTGCCGGCCTGCAGCGCTGGGGACTCTGCTTCCCCCGGTGGGGTGTCCAGAGGAGGACAGGTGGGGAAGGCGGGGCCGGGGAAAGCTCCGTGGAAAAGAGCATGGTTCGCAAAGAGGAACGTTCTCCAGAGGCAGCCTTGATGGGTTTAAAATGCTCAGGGTCGTTCGGCTAAGCAGAAGCCAGCCAGGTGTAGACAGCCCAGGGCAGACCCCGCTTGGGCGAAGATACACTGAAGGAAGCCCGCCCAGCCGGAGTGCCCGCCCATGCTGCCCGTCGCTTTTAAACACTTTTTGTTTTTATGGTGGAAGTTCCTAAATATAAAACAAAACTAGAGGGGGCGACGTGGAAATGAGCCCCAGCCATCCTGATCCCCCTGCTCCTCTCCTGTTTATTTTTACTAATTAATTTGTTTATTTTTGTTGTCAGAGTTTAAAGCAAATTTAGACAGCACATCATTTCGCGGATAAGTACATAAGCACATCTTAACTTTTAAAAATAACAACCCGGCTGTAAATTACAACTCCAAATAAAGCCGCAGAACACTCAGAAGCAGCTGGCGCTTGACGTGGAAACGCAACCCCTTTCTGTTTCAACTTCATTGCAATGTCCAGATAGTCAGCAACAAGCATTATTAACGGGGTGTGTGTGTGTGTGTGTGTGTGTGTGTGTGTGTGTGTGTGTGTGTGAGAGAGAGAGAGAGAGAGAGAGAGAGAGAGAGAGAGAGAGAGAGAGATTAGGGACTAAACTGTTAACTTTTATAGTGAAAAAAGAAAGCTAATAAACCAGAAGTGAGGCCAAGCTGTGGACCCCACAGCAGCCGTTGAGGGCTCGGCCCTCCCTCCTGCACTCGAGCCTGTTCGCTCTCCACCCCTTTGTTGGCGCCTGCTGGAGACACGGAGCTTAACGCTGGGAGCCCCGGGCTGGCCCCTCCAGCCCACCTGGAGGACCTGGTGAAATTGGGCTTTGAGAAGATGCTGACTGAGAATGACTGTGAGAGCTGCTCCACTTCCCAGCTGCTTGGCGGCGGCGCCTGCTCTGGCCCCTGGAACGGCCCCTTGGCAAATGGACTCAGCCAGACGATCAGGACAGGCAGGAAGGGACCACAGGGCACAGCAAGAGGGTGGGAACTTACGGGGATCTGGTTAGGGGCCCCAGGGAGGACCCAGGCCTCCCTGGGAATCCATGCTCCCTCTAAGCCTCCACTTTCCCTTCCAAGGAGCTTTTGGGAGGGATCAGATGGCCAGGGAGGGTACTTGGACAGACAGGCAGGGGAAAGGAGAGAAGCCCCAGGCCTTCCACTTCCCTCCTGGTGCTCCCTCACCTGCCAGCCCAGCTTCTTGGCCTTTACCCACCTGGGTGCTTTCTGGTGTGCTCAGAGCCAAGGCTCTGGGAACCATCTCTAAGGGTCTTTGGCTTCAAGGGCAGGCCAGGAGTCCTCAGTTAGTAGGGAATCCCAGGAGCCCTCAGTTGTCAGCAGCGGCTTGGGATGAGGCAGGAAGGACTGAACCCTGGGCACTGCCAGCTTGCTGAGCCCAGGGCCTGGGGTGGCCAGGTGACCGCCTGGGATGGTGCAGGCACAGTCTGGACCAGGAATCCTTGACCAGCCGCACACTCCACATTTTCCCAGTCTGAGGACAGGGTCCTAGAGCCCGAACAACACATTCTCCAAGCCTGCAACATCTTAGGGGTCCTTCCGGGTGCTCTGGGTAAAGAACCCCCTGCAAAGGTCCCCGGGGCCCAGCTCTGAGAAGGGACCTTATTTGCACTCTCCACTCAGCCAGCACTGGTGGGGGATTCAGTTCTTGTGTACCCAGAGGATTGAGTGGGCTGGAGAAAGTGAGTCACTAGGGGCCACCAATATTGTGCACTGTAGGAATTGGGGAGGGATGTCTCTGTGGAGCTGGCCTGGGGGTTCCCACTGGTCTCTCTCAAATCACAGCAGGCTCTGCAACGCAAGTCACATACCCCAGTGGTCAGTCTTCACCATAGGTGTGAGTTGGGGAAACTGAGGCCTGGTATGAATAGAATGAGCTTGCCCATAGGGCTCCTCTTTCAGTAGGACTGGCCCGCACAGAGGCCTCAGGTCCCCGGCTCTATTTTTTTTGGAGGGTGTGGGTCTGTGGATGGAGCCCAGGGGCATTCGACCTCCGAGCTACTTTTTTATTCTTTACTTTGAAACAGGGTCTGCCCTATTTTTTACTCTTTACTTTGAAACAGGGTCTGCCTTATTTTTTATTCTTTACTTTGAAACAGGGTCTCACTGAGTTGCAGAGGGCCTAAGTAGCTGAGGCTGTCCACGAACCGCAATCCTCTGGTCTCATCCTGGTCTCATCTACCTTTTTGCCCCAACGAAGGAGCTAGAGGCTTTACTGCTGGAAGCCCTGTGCAGCTCAGGGTGGCTGTGCTAGGGCCTCACTTACAGGGAGGGTGAGGCGAGAGGTGGAACCAGGAGGAGGGTGCACGAGGAGATAGATCGAAGCCCTGGTGCCAAGAGCGGAGCCAAGATTGCTAGATGGTTGGAGAGCAGGGCTGGGGGAGGGGGGGCAGGCGCACCCCAGGCTGGTCCTGCGCACCCTCTAGGGCTTCCTGAGCCCTGTGCAGAACCACCAGTTCTCTGCTCTGTGCCACCCTCGGGGACCCCTCCAGAAACTCTTGGGAAGTTATGGCAGGGAGGGCTTCCCTGTGCCCGGTGGCTGGCCCCGCTCTGTAGGCTCGCTGTAGCACAAGGTCCACTACTAGCAGAGGGGACACTGCTTGGCCCTTCTCTGTGCCGGGGCAGAGCCTCCCCTTCTCTCCACCCCGCCCTCCCAAGCCCTGAGCCAGGGGGCTCAGACACGGCTCTGCAGCCCAGTACACTGATCCTACCTGAGAACCACAGCCCCTCTCTAGGACTCTGCCCGGCATTTGAGTAACACAGATCCTTCCTGGCTCCGCTTTGCCTTTCTCCGCGGGAGGACATTCTAGGGTGTGCCCTGCAGGCCCCTGGAGTCAAGTGGCTCCCCAGGGTCTTGAGCCTGGCTGCTCAGGGACCTCTGCTGAGGACACTTCTGTGGTTGACGGGACCCGCCCTGTGAACCTCAGCCCTGTGGACCTCAGAGGAGCCCTGTCGTTGCCACAAGACCTCAGACTCCACTGCTGAGGACTATCAAATAAAATGGTTGTGTCACGGCAATAGCTCCAGTGTCCTGCGTTCTAATTACCTGGTTCTCAAAAGGCACTAGGAGAGGTCCCTCCAGGAGATGTCCCTGTGGTCAGGACTGACACTGGCAGACCAGAACAGCACGGCCAAATGCCAAGCGCACCTGGTGCATGGAGGGCAAGAGGCAGGGAGACCACCGCCCACAGCCCACCCGAGGGGGACCTGCGCGCCCTGCCCAGTGGCATTCAGTGACTGTGCCAGGCCAGCACAAAAGCCAGAGGCACTGAAGGAGGGGCACCGAGGGAGGGGAGACACTGCTCCTCTGAGTTCTGTGGGGACACCTCACCGCCTTCTGGGGCGACAGCCAGGAGGCCTTTGAAAATACATTCATTTTGATGAAGTCTGTATAAATCGCTCCCAGTCAAAGCGTAGCAAAAAATTAGTTCTTGTTTGTTTGGCTTATTTCCGCAGTACAAGAGACTGAACCCAGAGCTTCCTGAGTACTATACTAGGTGAGCGCTATCACTGAGCTACATCCCCACCCCAGAACTGGTTTTATTAGAAAGCGATTCAGGACAGCTCCTCTGCAGGCAGAAACCCCAAAACCCAGCTGAACCTTGGGGAATCGGGGTTGCAGACTGGACTTACGGCCAAGGACCCCTGCCCAGGCCGCAGGAGCCTCTCAAAATATACATCCCACCCCCTGTGGGGACGGGGAGCAAGGGCGAGGATCCACAGGGCGCCAGCTGCCAAAGGCCTGGCCTCAGAGCACAGGGAACCTTCCTGGACCAGGCTGGGGCCGGGCACGCGGAGATGGACTGCCAGTCCCCTGGTCCCCTGGCGCCTTCTCCTAGGCTGTCTGGCGCCCGCCTCCAGTGCCCCAGGCTGAGTGTGGCCCAGTTGCTGCCCATCTCAGCGGCGGATAGGCTCCCAAGTGAGGGGAGATGGGCAGGGCTGGCTTTCCAGGGGCCCCATTGGGTAGGAAAGGGATCCTTTCCAAGCTGGACGACTTAACTCCCCTGGACTCAAAAACACAACACATGAAGTGTTCCTGCCCACAGGGCAGAGTCCCATCAGCATCCATAGCAGGCAGACGGACTGGGCGGCCCAGTGACCAGACCGTTAGAATATCGTCCCTTAAGAGCCTTTAAGGTGGGCCCTGAGCCCCCAGGCCAATGCTTTGCAGCCTGGGAGCTGGTCCCACCGGCAGTGCCAATATTTGTTCTAACTCCTCAAAACTCCTGCGTGGCTAAGGGCGGTGGGCACAGAGGCCCTGGTGACCAGAGCTGGCGGTCAGCAGATTCTTCACCGGCCTCCAGCTTCTGGCTTGAGCCCAGTCCTGGGGACTCTGGGGCACAAGGTCACCTGTGCTTCCTTGTCGGCTGCTCTTGGACACTAAGATTTCTGTGGAAGTCCAGCTAGACTTCCTCACAGGCTGGGAAGGCGATTGGGAATCCCACAGGCAGCAGCAAGTCAGCACTGGGAAGGCGCAGGGAAGATGCCACAGCCAGACACCAGAGGAGGGGCCCTGCCCAGGGACCACAAAGTGAAACCAGAAAATGTCCCTTTTTATTCCATACGCAAATAAGTATATTCATCTAAAAAAAAAAAAAAAAAGTCTTCTCCAGGGGACCCGGAGCCGGCAGCTGGGAAAGAAGCCCAGTCTCTGTCTCTGGGGACCTGAGACACAGATCCTGCCCGCCAGGCCTGCTCCACCGCCCCCAGGAAGGGGCTGGCCACCCTTTCCCAGGACTGTGGTGGGATCCCTGTGGAGGAATCCCTGCAGCGTCCCAGGAAAAGGACATTTAGTGTTGGGGCAGTATTGTGGGGACAGTCACCTCCAAGTCCCTGGACCTCCGACATCCGGCTTTCGCTTTGCTTTGCCTGCTGCTGAGCAGGAGGGAGCCGGGCTTGGGCTTGCACTCCCACCGTCTGGATCATCTCCCACCAGCCCTTTCCAAGGGCTCCGGCCCTGCGGGTCCGAAGCCACAGCCACAGGGTCCCGGTACATTCTGCAGGGGCTCCCCTGAGTACGGAGAGACCGAGGGTCCACGGAGGTCCGCAGCGACCTCACACGAGGCCGGGCATCTGCGCTCGCAGGAAGGGCACGGAGGCGGCAGCGGGGAAGGCGGCCAGCGGGTAGGCGAGGGTCCCCGAGAAGCCGAGCAGCGGGGGCGCGGGCGCAGGCGGCGCCAGCGGGAAGGGCAGCGCGGCAGGGGCCCCGGCGGTGGGCGCAGCGGGCGTGCCGTCCCGGTACAGCACCGGCACGCGGACCAGGCGCTGCGCGCCCGGCGGGGACAGGCTGGCCGCCTCCAGCTCCGCCGCCAGCTGCCGCTTCCACTTGTTGCGGCGGTTCTGGAACCAGATCTTCACCTGGGTCTCCGTGAGCTGCAGGGAGGCGGCCAGGCCGGCGCGCTCGGCGCTGCTCAGGTAGCGCTTCAGGTCGAAGGTGGACTCCAGCTGGAAGACCTGGCTGCGCGAGAACACCGTGCGCGTCTTCTTCTTGCGGCCGCCGCCTCCGCGGGCCTCCCCGGCCGCCGCTGGGGTCGGGGCCTCGGCCAGCCCCGCCGCCTCCTCCCCGCCCGCCGGGCCCTGCGCCGTGGGCTCCGCCGCCTCCCGCGGGGCCGCTCCGGGCCCGGGCACCCGGGGCCAGCCCTCGGCACGGCCCAGCTCCTCGCAGGTCTCCGGCGAGTCCCGGTCACTGGCTGCAGGGAGAGAGGGCAGAGCGGTTGGTCCTGGGGACCCCGGCTTCAGGCCACGCACGGGCACGCTCTGTAAGTGTCCCCCACAGGGCCTGTGCGGGATGAGCGAGGAGGAGAGACCGCGATCTGCTGCCAGCCCGCAGAGGAGCCACTCGCTCGGCCCTGGAGAAGGGCCGGCAGCGGAGAAAGAAGAAAAAAAAGGCATAAATAGCAGGCTGGCCCCCCTCCCCGCCCAGGCCTTTTGGATAAAAAGCACCAAGACCCGCAGAAACCCGGGACAAGAGGAGAGGTGTCCCTCTAGAAGATGTATATAAAACTATCAATGGCGATCTCAAGGAGAGGGGACAAGGAGCCCTGGGGAGAGCTCGGGGGTTGTGTGTGTGTGTTTTTTGACACTCTGTACCTAATATATAATCTAAAATTACAATGAGAAAGAGAGCAAGAGAGAAAGGAGAGAGAAAGGAGGAGAAGGAGGAGGAGGAGGAGGAAGGGAGAAAATAAATATTTTTTTTTAAACCAGAGCCATGGGGACCTACAGGCACCATCCCCGGGGCAAGCCTTCAGACAGGAAAAATGACCAGCAGCCCCTGCTCACCTGCTCCCAGGAGGCTTCCCTAGTGCAAGAAAACACCCATGGAAGGACAGATCACCCCAAAAGGAAACCTCACTTGGTACTTGATACTAGTATCACTTGATACTAGGTCACTCACCCCCTGCACCCTGCTTAAAGGGGGCAGAGGGAGGACCATAGGGCACCCAGCTCCAGTCACCCTCCAGACTGCCTGCAGGTTTACAGAGGCCCACGGGGTGTCCTGGAGTTCATGTTCTCCGTACCAAGCTCTTCCTCTCCCCAAGGCAGGAGGAGGCCCCGGGTGCAAGGCTGCCGCCGCAGAGCCTGTGCTAAGCAAGGCAGCACTCCCTCCGCGGGGTCCTGGAGTCCAGCTCCAACCTGCCCGCCCTTTACCACGTGGCCCCCAGCAAAGGCAGGCCCAGCGGACTGGGGCTAGACCAGGTGGAATGGGGAAGGCCCAGAACTCAGTGCAAGCACTTGGTGGGCTGTGTGTGCGGCCGGGCTCTGTGCCTGTGCCCACCATCTTGCTGGGCCCCTGCCCACCCCATGGTGTGGCCCCTTTGGGTGCCCAGAGCATCAGGGAGCAGGCTCGTGCTCCTGCAACCAGCTCTGGCAAGTCCCCGCTTCCCCGCACCCTCCAACCTGGGCTCACCGCGACACTAGGCTGGCTTGCCCGCCCTGGCGCAAAACTGAAACCCTAACCCGCTTGGTACAAAATGAGGAGCTTTCTCTGTGGGAGCTGATGCCTGGGCCCGGGGGGAGCAGGGGACCAAATTCCACTCACACAACATCCCCCCAGGGGTGTTAAAGAGAATCGCTCAATTCCAGGGGGACCGAGGGGCCTGCTCGCAATTACGGTGGGGTACATCGTACCCCGCCTTTGTACAAGGAGGTCACTGCCACGCCAGGAAGGGGGCTATCCACCTGCTGAGAGGGGTCTGAGGCCACGTACTCTATACTCCCTTGGCACACACAGAATTGCAGACACCACAGGGATTCCAGAACTCGAGCTTGGAAAGCCATCCTTCGCTGGCAGCTCACTCTGTGTTTGGGGGAGTGTGGCAACGTGGGACTGGTTTTAATGGCCACCCTTCCAAGGGTCTCCCTCCAGAGGGCAGGTCCGTAAGGGAGGCGCAGGGACCCTCTGGGAGGGCGCAGAGCCCAGGGGTTAGGACAAGCAGCCGAGCGGGTTCTAGGGCAGAGAAACCTCTACCAGAGTCTCCTAGCCGCTGAAAAGGGAAATCCAGACTGAGGAAGGGGAGAGACAGAGAAAGGTGGGCGGAGTGGGCCTGGGGGGCTTCAGAATGGCTCCCCGGTGCCTGGCAGAGCTCTGGGTCCTGGGAGGCCCTGGAGGGAGGCCCATCCCTGCCGCAAGCCAGCAAGGAGGAAACGGGGCTTTGTGGGGCGCCGCCGCTGCGGGAGAAGCCCCTCCACGCTGCTGCCAGCGGTGGCGCCCTCTGCTCGGCGTCCGTTCATTTGCTGCTTACTATTTATTTGGTTTGTGTCGGGGTTTGCGCGCCTGCCTCCGTCCATCTGCTGGCTATTCTGGCGGGGGCCTTTCCTGCTCCCCCTCTTCGTCGCCCCTCCGCTCACCACATTCGGCCGGCTCCCCATACTTCCCCTTTCTGTCCTCCCGCCCTCTCTCGGCTCCCCTTTCCTCTCCGTCTGCAGCCCGGGTCCCCAGCCCCCTCGCCGGGTGGCGGGCTCCCGGGGGAGAGGGCGGCGCCACACTCACCGTCAGGGCTGAGGCCGCCCCCGTAGCCGCCGGGCGCCCGCGGGCACCAGCGCGCCGCGCCCCCGCAGCCGAGCGCGAAGGGCGGCCCGGGCCCGAGCCCCAGCGCCCCGGCCCGCGCCTGCCCGCCCGCGCCCGCGCGCAGCCGTCCCCGCCGCGGGGGCCGCGCCCGCCCGGCGTCCTCGTCCTCGGGGTCGCCGTCGTCCTCGTCCTCGGCGGCGGCGCGCCCCGCGCCCTTGGCCTCGGCCGCCAGCAGGTTCTCGATGAGGAAGGAGGAGGCGCGGGCCGGCGTGGCGCGCCCGGGCTCGGTCAGCTCGCCCGGCATCGCGGCGCGCCGTCGGGGCCGCCCGCTCGGTCCCCGGGCCGGGCTGGGCTGGGCTGGGCCGGGGTGCGCCGACCGCGCCGGGCAGCCCGCTCGCCTTTCACGTCGCGCCGGCTCGGGGCGGGCCGGGGGCGGGCCGGGGCGGGGCGGCGACCCCCAGCGCGGCGCGGCCCCGAGCCGCGGGACCCTGCGCCCGCGCCGCCGCGCTCCGCGGGCCTGGCTCCGCGCCGGGGCGGGGCCTCGCGGGCGGCTGCCCATTGGCTGCGCGGCCCGGGGAGGACCGGGCGGGCCAATCGGCGTGCGGCGGGGGCCAGAAGTGCCCGGCCGCGGGGCGCGCCCGGACCCGGGTCACCGTGGGTGCGCGTGCGCGTGCGCGGGTGCGCGTGCGCGCGTGGATGTCTGTGGGCGTGTGTAGGGAGGCTCGAAGACCTCGGGGCTCCCCAGAAACCACAATGGTTGGGCCGCAATCTTTTACTCTCTCCAGATTCCCGCGTGTAATTTAAAAATGGGACCTCTGCCAAAGCGGGGAGGCAGAAAATGTGGCATATTTTAATATTTACGCTTTTGGAAATGTGCTTTCAGTGCCAACTGTAGTGCGCTAGGACTCCCTCGTTCTGGGCTCAGTCTCTGTGCGAGGAAATCCAACCCCACGGGGCCCAGCACAGGGCCGCCCGGCGCCCCGCCGAGGGGAGCGCGTCCCCACTGCGCTGGCACCTGCACCGCGGCTCCCCGAGCCCGGGCCTGGAAAGAGTTGGGAGCTCCCGGCCTGCCGCTGCCCAGGGCCGGGCGTCTTGGCGACAGGCTCCGTCCCTCTTGGCGCCAGTAAAGAGTGGGGAGACCCTCTCCCGCTTCCAAGCCCGCGATGGAGGAACTTCGGTGGCCCTGGAGCAACTTCTGACCCACGTCGCCACGAGCAGGTGACCTCCAAGTCACTGAGTAGCTTCAGAGGTCTCAAATCCCACCTCCCGCTGAGGGTTGAGGATTTGCCCAGCACCTGAGTCACACGGAGGGCCCCCACGGAGCACTGATTGGAGGACACTGGGGGCAGAGGCAGAGCCAGCTGGACCTTACTGGCCTGGGGTCCTGGGAGCACCTTCTGATGCCTGCCAGGAAGGATTCGTGGTGCCCAGTGGTTGCAGCGACCAGGGCCAGGAAGTAGACTTATCTGTGGACTCAGGGCACAACAAAACAAACGAATAACCAGTGCCAGGGACTCACGGGGTTTTGAAACCTGGAGGAGCAGTGTATGCGGGTGGTCCCCTGCCCCCTTCCGTAGGCTACCGAGCTGAGGTCCCCAAGGAGGAGCAGTGAATGCGGGTGGTCCCCTGCCCCCTTCCGTAGGCTAGGACACCGAGCTGAGGTCCCCAAGGCCGCTCCCTGGGCTCTTCCTCTGGAGGGTCAGAGAAACTCCAAGAGGTAGAGGTACCCCTGACAGAGGGAGCTGAACCCAGAAGAATGGGCCAGAATGACTACCCAGATTCGTGTGGAGGAGAAGCGTCCAAGCCTTGGGCAGATACCACCTAATCGAGGGCTTTTAACAAATGGGGAAACTGAGGCCAGAGAGGGGCCCGAATAAAAAGTCGATGGCTGTGGGAAGGGGTGCCGTTTAGATAACCATCCGAATCATGCAGGTTGGGGGCACCGGTAAGTGTCCCCCCTCCCATCCCCCTCCATCCATCCACAAGCCTGCCTGCGAGGCTGGTGCCCAGATTTCAACTTCTCTGGCACTTTTGGGGTGCAGTGTCTCTACCTTATACCTGGTGGCACTTCCTCAGAGCCTGGATTCTAATTCCCACCTCTCTGGACATTGTGTCCCTGGAAGTGACACTTCGAGTTTGGAGTTCCGTAACCCCAGATAAGCGTGGCCAGCTGGGGCCACAGGACTGCCAGAGGAGCAGGCGACACTCCTGCAGGGGCCACTCGCACACCGGTTAGCCTAGGAGAAGGGCCTGGCCCCTGGCACGGACCTAGGGCACCATGGCAGAAGTGGGTGCGAGGCAGCCGCAGGCACGTGGCACGAGTCCGCCGCAGCTCTGGACAGACGCTGGCTCCAAGTTTAGTTCCCAACAAGGCTGCAGCGGTGAAGCCCCTGGCTGCTCTTGCAGGCGGGCATCTGCCGTGGGGAGAGTCATTCAGTGCCCTCCCAGGCCACTGCCCCAGCGTTCAGTGCTGGGCCTGGGGGCCTGGGGCCAAGGAGAGCAGAGACTGCAGGCAGCCTTGCTGGCTCTGGTGCAGGTCGGTGGCAGGATGCTCTCTGCTCAGGGACAGCCTGGGAGGAAGAGTCAGCACGCTCTTGCTCTCGGAAACTGACCCTGATGTTGCTGTGGGGATCTCTGGTGCTCCTGGGGCCTGAGGTGCTCTTTAGGGATTAGGCAGAATTCCTGGGCCAAAGAACTGCTCCAAGCTGAGGCGTGGAGCCAGAAGCCAAGTCAAGTGTGCCCCTCCGTCCCTTATTGCCTTTCCAGGTGCCTTTCAACTGTCTCCCAGGGTTGGATGGAACCACCTTGGGCCGACCAGCTACTCCAGAGGAAGCCCAGTGCTCTCTCTGCTGGACAGCTACCTGCCCAGGGATCAGGCGTCCATTGGCGTCCCTGCCTGCATCCCGGTGCTGGCTGGGCTGGACGCCAAGATGCCCTACCAGCCTGAGGGAATCATCTGATGGGAATGATCCCAGGAGCCCAGCTCAGAGGCTCAGACTCCAGGAGGCCAGTACTTGTTTCGTTTTAATAAATATTTTCTTTTGAAACTCTTTATAGAATGTCTATTTTTTTTTAATTTAAAAACGTCTTCTTTCGGGCTTCTTTCATCCCTCCGCCCAGTTTTACTCCTCACCCTACCCCTGCCACCCAGATGTCAGCTCGGATGTATTAACTTACAAAACATTTGACTTCTCACTTGTTAAAGAGCAGCCATCCCTGGGTATCCTGGGGGAGGGAGGAAGAGGGGTTGGTACCAGGCCTCCCAGACCCAACCCCACACTCAAATCCCTGGTGTAAAGAAGCCATGTTTACATACAGCTCCTGTGTTCCTCCTGTGTTCTCTGAACGAGCTCGAGATCCTTGATAACGTTGCACACAGCGTAAGTGCAATCTAAATCGTTGTGACTGGGCTTGCAGAAGAACGACAAAGAGAAAAGCCTACATATTCAGACAGCCACAGATTTTCTTTTGAGTATACACATTGTGATACTGGGAATCAAACCCAGTTTTTGACCTGTGGCTGCTCGAATCTGAGGACGTGGAGCCTGCCGCTAAAGAAGGACCTCTGCTTGTGCTTAGGTGCACCCAGCCAAGAAACAGCCAGCCCCGCGCCCCTCACTCCAGCTGGGAAGCGCCCCAGCCCCTGCCCGCCTCTCCACCCCTCCGTGCTGGGGGCCGCCCCTAGGGGTGTTGCGCGGCCACACCTCTTCAGTTTTTGTTTTGTTCTGAAAGCCTTACCAGGTGCTGAGAATCTTGCTAAGTTGCTGAGGCTGTCCTGGAACCTGCCTTCCTCCGGGCTCAGCCTCCCATGCGCTGGATAATGGGCCTGCGCCACCAAGCCCGGCTCGCTGCCTGTTTCAACCCTCTACAAACTGTCACCTGCCTGACATGGCTCTGTTGCTCGGTCGCATTGCTGGTGTAAATAGCCCTTCATTGGGTATTGAGGTCCTTGTAAAATCTATGTTATGGATGGCTTGTTTCCAATTCGTGAAGTCTGGGTCCAATTTGAAAACTATGGTATGAGGTGCGGCAGACAGCACATTTGCTCCTTTACCTGAGGCCAGTGCTGGTGGTCTGCTGAGGGGCCCATAGGGGGTCTTTCCTGGTGACCTGGGCCTTCTCGGACACCAGTTCCCAGGAAGAGTGGGGTGGCAGCCACAGGCGTGGACAGCCAGGGGATCTCTAGCGCGAGATTTGCATAATTACTCCAGGATACTCTATCCATTAGAGGGGACGCGGCTTCTACCAAGTTCCAGGGGAGCAGACATAGACACTCCCCTTGGGCAGGAAGAATGCAAAGCCCCTTTGTCAGATCTGTGATGAGGAAAACTGCTTGGCCACTCAGGAAAACGCGGTGCTGAAACAATACTCGACCCCTCTGGGGGAGAGCGGGAGGTTGCTTTCAACTCTGCTCTTGCAAACAGTACCAGACCGAGCAGATCTGTCCATCTTCTTTAGTGTTCTGAGTTCTGGAGCTGGGTGCCTGAGAATGGAAATCGTAGGAGACAGGTCTACACAGACTGGATCCCGCTAAGCGCTTCAGAATCCTTCTCCGGAACAGCCGTGTCCATTTCCATTTCCTCTCAGCTCCCCAGCACTGCCCCGTCTGGTTTTCCAAGGCGTGGCTATTGGAGGCAAGGGGCCCTCTGGCTGGCTGCTTGCTGGTAGGGCTAAGGAACTGCAGGGCCAAAGGCGGGGCTGAGCTTGTTAGACCGCTGGGGGCTCGGATACTGCTGCTGGGAAGGTCGGGTCCCTGCAGACCACTTTAACGACTACGGATCTGGCCGTGTGTGGTGGCGGCAAACCTGAGATCCCAGTGGTTGGGAGGCTGAGTCAGGAGGAACGCAGGTTTCAGGACAGCCTCTGCAGCTTAGCAACTCTTAGCAACCTAGTGAGACCTCGTTTTCCAACAAAAATTAAAATAGGGCTGGGGTGTCGCTCAGAGGTAGAATGCCCCTCAGTAACATGAATTCTCATGAACCTCAGTGCCCCCCAAATATAGACCTCACCTTGCAGAGCAATGGGGGGCCGTGGAAGGCTGGTTGCCTTCTCTCTGCTCCTGGCTTGGCAGTCACAGGCAATTTTGCCCCCCACTGTCTCCCCCACCTCACAACCAGCACAGATCATCCTTGTCCAGTGAACTTGGGGCCCAGGCTCCTGCCCAGCTGTGAAGTGGGAATAGGAGATGCATACTGCACACCTGCTTGGGGCTTATGAGGTTAAAGGAAAACTGTGGTGTGGACAAGTCTCAGACATTAAAAGCACTGCACCTTGCAATCCCAGCACTTGAGAGGCTGAGGCAAGGAGGATCTTAGGTTTGAGGACAGCCTCAGCAAGTAGTGAGACTCTGGTCAACCTAGGGAGACCCTGTTTCCAAATAAAAACAAAATAGGCTGGAGGTGTAGATCAGAGGTAGAATGCCCCTGGGCTCAATCCCCAGAAACACACACACACACACACACACACACATACACACACACACACACACACTCACAACATTTACTTCCTTGTTTGTCTGTTTTGCTGTACCCCTGGAGATTGAACCCAGAGGCATTCTACCTCAGAGCTATGGAGCTAAGTTCCCAGCCCTATCTTTTATTCTTTATTTTGAGACGGGGTCTCATTAAGTTGTGGAGAGCCAACTGTGCACCACCACACCCCCTCCAGAAAAAAGAGGGACTGGAAATTCTTGGGCTGCCTTTAAGGGTGTAACCACTCTGAGCCTCGAGAAAGTCTCCCTTTAAAACTGGGGAGAAGATAATCATAACGCGTCAAGCGGATGCTCTCCAGAGTCCGCTCCACCAGGGCCGGAGGAGGGTGGGGGGGGAGGGGGAGGAGGAAGGAGCAGGGGAGGGAGGAGCGCGTCCTGGAGGGAGTCCTCCCGGTCCGCCCGCGGCCACGGCTCCCCGCCCAGCTCCCGAGCCTGCGAGCCCTGGTCGAGGTCCGCAAGGGACCGCCGGGTCCCCTCTGGGCTGGACTAGGGAGGACTCCGCAGGCCGGGGAGTCCTCCCGAATCCGCAGAGAAGCTCCTCCCCCAGGCGACGCCGGGGAGGGCCCCCCACCTGCTCAGACCCGCTCGCTGGGGAGGGAGCAGGGCCGGCGCCGGGGTCGGGCGCGGCGGTGTCCCGCGGACAGGATCCCCGCTCGGATCCGCAAGCTTTCTTCCCGCCAGCCTCTCGCACCCGTTTATTTTAAAACTTGCAAACAAAAAGTGGGGGGCCCTGCGTGGGGGTGTTGCTGGCCTGCAACCCCAGCCCCCGGGCTGGGGCTCCGTAGTCCAGTGCGGCCGAGTTAGTCCCCAGGACCAGTCGATCAGCGTCAATAATCAATTGATTTGACATCGTTGGGCGGAGCGCGCCACCCCACCTGTGCGCCCTGGGCTCCGGGACGCGCCCGCAGGTCCCCGGCAGGGCGGCGGTGGGTGGCCTCCCCGCCAGGTGGAGACCGGGAAGAACCCTCAGAGCCAGCGCTTTGGGAAGCGCGGACTGTGCGGCTGGCTCGGCAGTTTTTCCCGGAGACAGAACTTAACCAGCACGCAGTGTAAAGGGCCGAGTGTGGGCCCCGCCCGCGCCCAGCCCCCCGAGGTGGCGGCTCAGGACAGCACTCCGGGTGGCTCCCCGCAGGCCCCCGCGGCCCCGCAGGCTGCACTCCGAGCCCCGTCCCGGCCGCGGTCACTTTAAGGCCGGCGCTGGACGTCTGGTTTCCACGCGCACCCCGCGGTGGGCGCGCTCGCCCCCGACCACAATGGGGCTCGGACTCGCGCTCCGACTTATCCAGACCCCGGGGACCTTCGGACGCGCGGCCGCCTGACCCTGATTGGAAGTGACTTGGGACTGGAGGAAAGGGGTTGGAACAAAGGACTGGGTGACCGCGGTGCTCTGGGTGACTGGGAGCCTCCCGCGGGCCACGGGAAGTTTCTGGAAACCCAAGCTGGCCGGCAGGGAGGAGCCCCGCCAGCCTGGACCCCTCCCCCACCCCGTGGTCTTGGAAGGATGCCTGTGGGGGCTGGCAAGGCCTGTTCCCCGGGTCCTGCAAACCCACGGCCTAGTTATCCCTCCCGCGGACGGGCTGGGAGGGGCTGGGACAATCTTGCTCCTCGCCCCCCTCCCAGGGGCTTAGACGCCTTCTTGTGACCCCTGAGAGCCCGGTGAGGACTGGGGCACCCATCCTGGCAGGTATTTTGAAAACTGGAATCCCCTTGGAGACCAGCTGTAGGGAGCTGGCTATGGAGTCGTTGTGCGTGTGCGTGCGTGTGTGTGTGTGTGTGTGTGTGTGTGTGTGTGTGTGTGTGTTGGGTACTGGGGATTGAGCCCAGGGGCATTCTATCTCTGAACTACACCCTCAGCCCTTTTTAATTTTTGTTTTGAAACAGGGTCTCCATAAGTGGCCGAAAGTCCCACTACTTGCTGAAGCTGTTCTTAAACTGGTGACCTTCTTGCCTCAGCCTCTTAAGTACAGGGAATGTGCTACCACACCAAGCCCTTCTTTATTTTCTTAATAATTGAACCTTAAAAAAAAAAACAGTTGGCCAGGCGTGGTGGCGCACGCTTGTAATCCCAGCATTCTAGAGGCTGAGACCGGAGGATCGAGGTTCACGGACAGCCTCAACTTAGTGAGACCCTGTTTCAAAATAAAGAATAAAAAATAGGGCAGGGGGTGTAGCTCGGAGTTAAATTCCCCTGAGTTCCATCCCCAGACCCACAAAAACCAAACAAACACAATTGAACCCAGGACTGTCCTATCTCCACACTACACTGAGCCCTATTTTGTTTTGGTTTTGAAACAGGATCTCACTAAGTCGTTGAGGCTGCCCTTGGGTCCGCAGTCCTCCAGTCTCAGCTTCCCAAATACCGGGATTGCAGGCATGTGCCACCATACCTGACTTTTTGTTTTCAAGCATTAGAATATAAAATTTATTTTAAGCCAGGAAAGAGTGGATGTGTAACACCTTATCAAACGACATGGTGATTCAGTTTCACATGCCCATATTTCCCAACTGGGGGGAAGAGCGGGTGTCCCAGGCGGTGCCCCAAGGCTGAGGGTTGGTGGAGAAGCCGGCAAGCAGCGATGGAGGTAAGGGATGGGTGTGTGAGAGGGGCGGACACAGGAACATCCTTTTGTGGTTTGCCTCTGTGTCCGCCAGAGGCTGGACTGCTTAGGTGGGTGGGGCGGGATGTAAGAGGTCTTCCCTGATTGGTCCACTGTGCCTGCAGCTGGGGGCCTGGCCCCACCCCCTGGGGACAGATCTGGGGTACCACTTCCTTTGCCTTCTCAGTCTGCTCAGAGCCCTCTTGAGGCTGGTCGCAGACCCTGGCAGGGAGCAGGCAGAGAGAGGGGCCCCTTAGTCGGGAGGCCCTTCCCTCAAGCCTGCTGTGACCATCACCGACTCCACAGGGAGTCCTGTGTGTAAAGCCTGTGGTACCTTCCTGAACACCCAGCCTGAGACCTGAGGAGTGTGTGTATGTGTGGGGGGAGGGGGCAGCTGTCAGGACCTCGTCCCTTGCCCCTCAGGTAAAGGGTTCTGTGTGCATACAGCCCCATCCTGCAGGCCCAGACACCTGCACAGACTATTGGGCGCCCGGTGGATCCCTGGTGCCTCCCTTGAGGGAGCAGATGTGGGGAGCGGTGGCCCCTACCTGCACTCAGCTCTACCTGACCCACGAGGGCCACTGTGCTCATCAGGCTTTTGGACGGAGGAAGTTTCTCTTTACACCCCAGGCTATTTGGAGCCCCCAGAAGAGGTAATTAGGCAGGGTGGGGCCTGGCTCTTGGCGCTCAGTTTCTAGTGGGCTCCCGGCACAGAGCCGGAGATGGACCAGAGACCAGCTTGGTGGTGCACACCTATAATCCCAGGCACTGGGGGGGGGGAGGGGGCTGAGGCAGGAGGATGGCAAGTTTGAGGTCAGCCTAGGCCACTTGGCCAGACACTATCTCAAAATAAAAAAATTGGGCTGGGAATGTAGCTCAGTGCCATAGTGCTTCTGGGCTCCATCCCCAGCACCACAAAACAAAACAAACAAAAACAAACCAATCGGGAACTCACTAACACACACTGCTTCTTGGATCTGAACCTACAGGCCCGGCAGGTCAGGCCAACTGCCTAACAGTCAGCCAGCCTTGCTTCTTTAGCGAGGTGGAAGCCTTCTGCTGAGGCTAATACGATATGATATTTGATTTGAAAACGCAGATGAGAGCTGGGGCTGGCGCAGCCGCTCCGTCCCACGGGCGCCATCTGCAGGCAGTCCGCAGAATGGACCTGATAGCTGCTCTCCCCCTCTACAAATACTCGGGCTTTCCCCTTCTTCACAGGCCCCTGAACCCACAGCTTAGAGCCACGTCCAAAACACAGATGGCACCATAATCTCCGCTGTGTCTTTGGGTCTTCCATGGAAGCAGAACCCACGTGAGGTTCAGAAACACCTCTTCCTCGTGTCCACTTAGAATCCCAGCATTTGGAAGGCTGAGTGAGACAGGAGGGCCGTGAACAGACAGCCTCAGCTACTTAGTGAGGTCCTTTGCAACTCAGTAAGACCCTATCTCAAAATGAAGAATAGAAAATCTGGCTGGGGGTGTAGCTTGGAGGTAGAATGCCCCTGGGTTCTATCCCCAGTACGGAAAAAAAAAAAAAAAAAAAGGAAGGAAGGAAGGAAGGAAGGAAGGAAGGAAGGAAGGAAAAGAAACACTTCAGGTTCCCAATGTACTTTTGAGGCCCTCCTGGGGAATTCTACGCACACACAGCCTCTAGACCCTGGAATGCGGACCTGAGCCAGGTGGGAAGAGGTGGGGCAGTTGCTGCCCGCAGCTGCCTGAGGCTGGCTGTCCACACAGCCCTGCTGGCCAACCCAACTCCATCCCCAGCAGGCGGCCTGCTTTATTGGCACACCACAGACTGTGCTCCTGCCTGGAGACCTCATCAACATCTACCTGTGTGACACAGTCTGTGATGAGGCTGTCTTGGGCCCGAAAAGTCTAGGGGTCCACCCTGGAGGACAGGCTGGGGACCCCTGCACTGCCCAGTTACCCAGAAATGGCTGTTGAGTGGAGAAGCCTGGGAGCTGAGACTGGCCCCCCCATCTCCTGTGGCTTTGTGTCTCTGTGTGGGTGAGGAAGAGGGTCTCAGAGCGAGCCTGCTGAGCTAGGTGACCCTTTAAAATTCATGGAAGTCCACGTGGGCATCTGTTCTCCCTGGGTGGTACCACTGAGTTAAGGAGAGTTGGCCAGAGGGGCCTGGAGGAGGGGCAGGGCTGGCTCAGACTTCTACCCAACAGGGTTCCTCTGCAGGAGTGGAGCCTGGGGCCAGAGAGGAGCAGGACGGGTCACCAGCACCCTCAAAAGGGCAGCCAGGAGGGGAAGCACCCATCCCCCAGCCGACACCCCCAGGGTCCATAGAGGACGGTTGGTGCCTTGACTGACTTCAACCTGAAAGTGTAATCCTGGATAGGAAAGTGCTTGGATCTCAGGCCTGTGGCATCACTTCCAGTCGAATAAGATCCAGGCTGCTGGGGGAGGGCCTTCCACACTCCACTCCTGCCAGGGGGAGGGGCTACCGCAGGGAGTCCAGCTGGAGTGACCCTGGCCCACTTCTCAGTCACCCAGGTCCCAACTCAGGATTCTAGAAAGCAGCCTGGCCCTGGGCCCGGCCAGCACGAGTCCGACCTCCGTTTTAGAGACTCAGGCCTTAAGTCTACCAACAGCCACCAGTTGCAGGCGCCCCAGGTTGCCAAATGCCACACCCCAGCCCCGAGGCCTGCCAGTTGCCTATCAGTGCCTCAGTTTCTCCAACCAAAATGAGGACTTACTACCAGGGCTGACGTGGTCAAAGTACCAGGATGATGACCAACACGCACCTGCCCACAGTATCGGACCCCAGGGTCCAGGATGGCCATGCTCCGCAGGCCTGGGTACCCCCACGCCCTGCAGCTCAGCCGGGCCCCTTTGCCCGAGGTTGGGAGCTGCCTGGCCAGCCCCAGAGGGAGGGGCAATGGAGGCTGAGGGCAGCTGGACACCCTCACACATACACACAGGACAGTGCCGGTCCACACTGCACCCAGCCCAAAGAACAGAACATGCTAGCCGCTTCCCTGGGCACCACCTGCTGATGCCCTGCACCCCCTTCCTCCCGCGCCTTCTCCTGGCCGGGCTGGTGCTAGATGACTGCTAGGTAGCTCCAGTCCGCTCAGTGTGGTGCGGGGCGTCCTCCACCCACAGCCTGAGCCCCGCATAAAATGGGGTGGGGGTGGACTCGCCCCACCCACCCTGCAGGGAGGTGAGCCCCCTCCCGAGGTTCCCCAGGGCAGGAGCATGTATGGACCCCGTGGACCCTTCCTCGTGGGGTTTTTCACTTCACAAATGCAAGAGACACCAGTGCAGAGAAGAAGCTGTAGGGCCAGCAGCGCTCCGACTCCCCTCTGCATCTGTGCCGTCCTGGGGGGGTGACTAATTTTGTTACACACCTCTGAATTCATTCTCCTGCCCACCCTTTCTTTCTTCTCTCTCTCCTTCCTTCCTTCCTTCCTTCCTTTCTTTTCCTTTCCTTTCCTTTCCTTTTTTTTCAGTACTGGGGATGGAACCCAGGGGCATCCGACCTCCGAGCTATACCCCAGTCCTATTTTTTATTCTTTCTTTCTTTCTTTCTTTCTTTCTTTCTTTCTTTATTTATTTATTGTGGTACTGGGGGTGGAACACAGGGTCTTTCTACTCCCAGACCTATTTTATACTTTATTTGGAAACAGGGTCTCACTAAGTTGCTGAGAGCCTCACTAAGTAGCTGTGGCTGGCTTCGAACCTGTGCAATCCTCATGTCTCAGCCTCCCAAGCGTGGGGATTACAAGCCACCATGCCCAGCTCTATTCTTTATTCTTTCTTTCTTTCTTTCTTTCTTTCTTTCTTTCTTTCTTTCTTTCTTTATTTTGGTGGTACTGGGGGTGGAACCCAGAGGCTTTCTACCTCCGGGCTATACTCCCAGACCTTTTTTATATTTTATTTGGAAACAGGGTCTCACTAAGTTGCTGAGAGCCTCACTAAGTAGCTGAGGCTGGCTTCAAACTCATGCGATCCTCCTGTCTCAGCCTCCCAAGCACGGGGATTACAAGCGTGTGCCACCACACCCGGCTTCTATTCTTTATTTTGAAACAAGGTCTTACTGAGCTGCAGAGGGCCTCACTAAGTAGCCGAGGCTGTCTGTGAACCGCCATCCTCCTGTCTCAGTCTCCTGAATGCTGGGATATAAGTGTGCGCCACCACATCTGGCCCTGCCCTGCCTTTCTAGGACCTCAAAGAGCTCTCAAGGCTGGGCTTCCCGGTGTTCCTCAGTATCCAAGCTGCACCTTCCATTCAGCTGGGGGACTATTCAGTGGGGGTCGGGGAAGTGGGGGGCACAGAGGATCCTGGGTAGGTCACCTGGGGACTGGGGTGGAGGGGTGGTGGGCCTTGGGGCTCAGAACCACCCAGAGCCCTGCTCGGTTTAGGCTCCTCCTGTTCTCCGGCCTGGCCCCCTCCCTGGCTCCTCCTTCCAGCTCCCCTGGGTCAGACCCAGGCTGGCTGGCAGGTGGAAGGGAAGCGGGGCTTGGTTCTCTCAGCCCTGTTAATGCTGGTCTGGCGGGGTGGGCAAACCCAGAAGACCCCCAGCAGAGCTACCAGTGTGTGGGGGGCTGTTTTGGTCTCAGTCTCCTTGGGAGTGCAGCTGTGGATCCTGGGTTCGCTTGCCTGATTCCTCAGGCAACCTTGTTAACGCTATTTTATGGAGCAGAGACCGAGGCTTCCCGGATTCCCTACCTACTCAGTGGCATCAGCCAGGGAGGGAGCTGCCACTTTCATGGAAGCTCTTCAGAGGGGGCGTTGTGCTCCCCAGCCCAGCTTTGCCCTTGCCCCCTGGCCGGCCTGAGGCGGCAGAGAGAAAGCTGGTGGCCCCAGGTGCGCCAGGCAGGGACAGCAGTTGAGCAGGCCCCGAGGGCGGTCCCAGGCTGAGCTGCTGAACACTGGGCACCGAGGGCGGTGGCTTCCCCTGCAGCAGACCTGCTGGCATCCCAGCTCTGGGTCCCTCGGGCTCACCTGCCTGCAGCCTCTGCACAGATCAGGCCTGATAAAGCACTTCTTTTTCTGGTTTTCTAAGTTTCTTCTGATTTCCCCTCCCCTTCAAGCGCCTCCCTGCCCCTCTCTGGGCTCCAGGAAATGGCTCCTACCAACCCTACTGGGCACCAGGACAATTTGCTGACCTGCGCACTGCAGGGATGGAGTGCCAACAGCTGAGCAGGGACAGCCCCCCAGGGCCCAAAGATGCCACTGCATGGGCCTGTCCTGGGCCCCGCCCCGGCCCTCACCCCCTACCCCCAGGACCAAAGCCAGGAGCAGGTGCCTTGGCGGCCCACAAGCTGACTCCAGCACGACTGAGTCCAGGGGCCGGGATTAGCACAAGCGCTCCAGGGACACAGCGGCGTCCAGGGGCATCGCTGTCTTGGGCCGTCAGCCCTGGATCCCCTTCTTGTTGCTTACTCCTTTGAGTAGTCCACTGGAGTTGCCTGCCCCAGGCTTCCTCGGCCCCCTCTGGACCCCAGGAACGTCCCTGCTGCCTGGTGCCTGGCCCACTGCCTGCCGTGGCTGTGGGACTGGGGATGCGGTCACCTCGTCAACTTTGAAGCAACTACCTGTCCTTCGTGCCCCAAGAGGAGTGCTCCTGTGTGCCTGGGCTCCCCTGGGCACCCTCCTGCAGCCTGTCAGCACGTCCACTCCCCAGACCCAGAAATGAGGAGGCAGGGGAGGCCGAGAGGCAGGACCTGGGCAGTGCAGGCGGCGGCTCATCCTCAGTTCCCCCCAGGGCCTCAGGTGGAAATACCCCATCCTGGAAATGGGCCCTGGGCACCTTCCCTGAACAGCGGCTTGGAAGCCCCCGCCCACCGTGGCGAGGTCAGCCTCAGGGCCGGTGGAGGACAAGGCCACAGTGCTGTCTGAAGTCCAGGCTTGGGCACAGAGGACCTGCTGAGCTTGCACTGCTCTGGACCTCCAGCTGCGCCAGTGGAGGCAGGGAGCCTCTGTCCTGCTGTGGAAGGTGGTACCAGCAAGGGCAAAGCCAGGTTTGAATCCCAGGCCCCACTTTGCCCTGGGCCCGGGGTCTTCCCAATGCATAATTCCAGCTCCGTGAACCTCTCTCCACATACAGGAACCCCCCAAAGGAAGCCCAGTCTCCCCGTGGGCTGCGAGTGCTACTTAGTGAGGCCCTCTGCAGCTCAGTAAGACCTTGTTTCAACCAGCTCCATGGCTGCCTCCAACCCCCAGTGTGGCTTGTCCAGCCTTACCGTGTGTGACCGCGCCACCTGCTTCTGCACGGCCCTCCTCATGGCAGGCCCTCTTCCACTGCCCCAACCTCCCAGCCACACTGGCTCCTGTGGCTTACCTCCCCTCCCCTACCAGGCCCTCTGGGGTGCCGGCTTGCCCCAAAGCCAGGGCCCCACCCCTTTCACCCCTGCGGCTGCTTGCTTAACCTCCTCACCGGGTAGTGACCCTGCTCCCAGCAGGCGCTGCCCTAGGGTGAGGGTCATCTCAGGGGTCAGGCTGGGCAGGAAACCCTCCTCCTGTTCCCTGTCCTGCCTAACCTGGGAGGCTCCAGAGGCGTCCAGGCCTGACTGTATGGAGGAGGGCCTGTGTGACCTGCCACAGGGTCTTGTAGTCTCTGGGCTTTGACATCCGTGGACCAGGCTCCACCTACCTGTCCCTCTAGCTCCAGGTGGTCCCCAGACAAAACTGCTGCGGCCTAGTGCAAAATGAAAGCACGGTCGGTCCTTTGTCCCAAACACACTTAAGCAGTACTATGAAGCCAGACACGCTGGCCTGTGCCTATAATCCCACTCACTACCTGGGGAGCTGAGACAGGCTTGCAGCTTCAAGGCCAGCCTCAGCAATTTTGTGAGATCCTGTTTCAAAATGAAAAATTTATAGGGCTAGGGTGTAACTCACAGAATGCTCCTGAGTTCGCCGGGCATGGTGGCGCACGCTTGTAATCCCTGCGCTTAGGAAGCGGAGACAGGAGGATCGCGCAGGTTCGAAGACAGCTGTGCTGGCTTAGGAGACCCTGTTTCCAAATAAAAATATAAAAAATAGGTCTGGGAGTGTAGCCTGGAGGTAGAAGGGCTTCCAGGAATCTCGGTACCACCAGAAAAAAAAAAATACCCCTGGGTTCAATCTTTAACAAAGAAGAAGAAGAGCTGGGCGTGGTGGCGCATGTTTGTAATCCCAGCACCCGGCAAGCTGAGACCAGAGGATCCTGGTTCACAAACAGCCTCAGCTACTTAGTGAGGCCCTCTGCAACTCAGTGAGACCCTGTTTCAAAATAAAGAATTAAGCCGGGTGTGGTGGCACATGCTTGTAATCCCAGCACTTGGGAGGCGGAGACAGGAGGATCGCGCAAGTTCAAAGCCAGCCTCGCTGGCTTAAGAGATCTGTTTCCAAATAAAAATATAAAAAATAGGTGTCTAGGAACTCCAGAGGGTGTCTGGCAGGGCTGGTGGGCAGGGCCGGGTTACCCGAGGAGGGGTGGGAGGGGAGTTGGATGGAGTTGTGATCTGACCCCACGGCCAGCCTGGCCCTGGGGCGCGGTCTGCAGACCCAGCCTTGGGACCACACTCTGCTGCTTCTCAGGCGCCAGGATGAAACGACGCCACCTAGTGGGCGGGGACCTGGACACTGCACCCACTCACCTGCCCTGCCTTACACAGGACTTTGTGTCCCCACCTCACATGGGAGCCCCGGGAAGGGAGCAGTGGGGCCTCAGTTTCCCTACCTTGAAGGCTGGATGGACAAGGCTGTTGGGCTGGCTTGGGAACTGCAAGCGGAGGGACTGTCCAGGTGTGCTTCCCCAGACCCACAAGCTGTGCTCACCGGGCCAGCCATGCGCTCCCACCAGCTGGACGGCCTCAAGTGTGTTGGAGGCCTTGGTTGCAGAAACATCTGGAGCCTTCCACAGCACTGTGCCCGCGCTGGCAGGTGCCCAGGCCTGGAGTCCACCGGGCCCAGCCCAGTGTGCCCAGCCTTGGCTGCCTGGAGCCTCCCTGCTGGCCACGGCCCTAGTACAGGTCCAGCCCAAGCCTGGCTGCGGGAGACTGGTGGGGCAGGAGGCAGGGGCCGTGGGCAGGACCCTGGACCAGGCAGGCAGCTTGGCCCTCTGCCCCGCAGCTGCGTGCCTGCTGTATTGAAGGGGGCGGGGCAGGGCCTGGGCACCTTCCAGGCATGGCTGAGCCCCAGGTAGGCGCTTCTTCCCCAACTCTGCACCCAGAGGCAGGGTGGGATGGAGCCGCCCAGAAGAGAGGCCACCGAGATCAGCTTCTTCTCCCAGTGGCTGCATGAATAACAGGCAGAAGAGGAAACGGGCCCAGAGAGGTTAGAGACTCAGTAAGGACACACAGGAGCCGGGCGGCACGGACCTTGAGTTCAAGGGTACCCTCTGCCACACTCACAACACACACACTCCAAAACTCAGTGATTAAAACACCAGGCATTTAAAAGAATCGCCCGCCCCGGATGACGCACACGTCCATTTCTCCCAGCTTAGATTGATTTCTCTTCAAGAGCTCTTGCATTATGCAAGGCTCAGCTCCGAAGGTCAGCTGGTTTAAATAGAAATAAGTCCGGGAAAAAGGCTTCGACACCACCCCAATTTCAATTCCCCGGAAAAGCACGTCCAAAGCTTGGAGGAACTTCTGGGGACTGACGGGACAGGGCGGGGAGAACTTTATAAGCTGCCGCTGCCGCCCAGGCTGTCGGATGGGAAGTGTCCCACACTCTCCGCCTGTGGGCCATGCTTCCAGGGACGCCTGGAGCCCTGCAGGAGCCTGGGTTTCCAATGAGCAGCTTGGGAACAGTTCGTCCAGAAGTGTGGCCTGGGCTGTGGGGGCTCGTGGTGACCGCGAAGCAGCGCTACTCTCTGCACACATCTGTTTCCTTCCTCCCTCTTCTTCCTTCCTGCCTTTTCTTCTTCCTCTGCCCTCCTTTCCAGTCTTGCTCGCATACCCGTGATGTGCCAGCCATCGGGCTGGTTTCTGGAAACAGGACAGTGAGCTAGCAGTCAGGACCCTTCCCCCTTGGACTCACGGCCACGTCTCGCTTGGCCATGCCAGCTGGCCTGTGACACCAAGTCTTGTCTTGTCTTTTCTTTTCTTTTTGGTGGTACTGGGGGTGAAACCAGGGCTTTCTACCTCTGGACTATCCTTCCAGACCTATTTTATACTTTATTTGGAAGCAGTGTCTCACTAAGTTGCTGAGAGCCTCACTAAGTAGCTGAGGCTGGCTTCGAACCTGCACGATCCTCCTGTCTCAGCCTCCCAAGCGCGGGGATTACAAGCACGCGCCACCACGCCCGCCCCGCAAGTCTTTTCATTACAGAAAAGGAGAGGCTGAGAGTTCCAGAGATGCAGTGATTTGCCTGGGGTCACCCAGCAACCCTGGGAACTCCTTGAGATGGCTCCAGTACCTCCCCACCAGGCCTTCTCCATCCCCACGCCCAGAGCTGGCCAAACTGTTCACCCCTACCTGCCTCTGCATCTGACCTCCCCTTGTCTAAAGTTTCTGTCCCGCCATGGTCTGTGGCTGAGTCCCCCGATCACGGCCCCTGGCTCCCAATCACTTTCCAGCAGCCTGAGGCTGACTGAGGCCATGGCGGGCCCCAGCCGGAGCTGGGCATGGGCAGTAGTGGTGCCGGGGACTGATCCTGTGCTCTTAGCAGGAAGGGATGGGACGGGACGACAAGGAGGGGACACGCCCCAAGAGGCCACTCTGAGAAGCTGGTTGAGGGCCACCTGAGGTGGGCAGGTGGACGGCTAAGGGAGGATGGACCAAGGCAGCAGGAGCCCAAGAAGGGTTTTAGCAGAACTGACCCCCCTCCCAGCAGGCGTCAGTCAGGTCCGCGCAGGAGGACCCTGGCTCGCATCTGCTGATCCAGCTAGAGGAGACAGAGGAACAGTAGCATCCCGTGACCATCGGAGCGCGGCTTTGGCTCTGGATTGAACACTAGCATATGTGTCTAAAACTAACAATGATACATTTTCCCCGTCTGGAAATGTGATAATGATATTTAGGAGAAAATTCCTCGGATGGAGAGAGAACTGGACCCTGCACCGGATGAAGCAGAGATGGTAGTGTCGTGTGGGCGGAGGGAGGGGCCGGACGGAGACATCTGGGGCTGTCTATCATCATTTAAAAATATTTTAAAAACATGTTCTTCGTATCCCCGGAGCTGGTGAGTTATGGTGAGGTTCATACAGGCTGCCGGTGTCCTCATCAGAGGCCTTGAAGTCGGGGCGCTCAGTGGATTAATTCTGTGCTTTCTGACAGGCGATGAATTACGGGGCCCGTTTCACATTCACCAACGCGGGGTGATCAGTGGACCTAGATTAGGGGGCCCCTAGTGGGACCCTGGCTCCAGCCTCTGTTGGCTTTCCGTCCTACAGAACAGTCCAGAGCACTTCCCGCCTTCGCTGGAAGGGGGCCCAGCCCTCGAGGCCACCGGGCAGCCATCCAGGCCTGAGTAGTCTGACGAGCCTGGTTCTGTGTTCGGTGAGACCAGTCCAGGTGGAAGGGTCCAGCATGGCCGATGTGGACGAGCCCCAGGGCAGGGGGAGAAAGGACCGTGTTCCCCTGAAAGCGATTTATCTGGGAAATCTTGACCTCTTTTTCCCCAGAGAACGGGGCCATTTGAGGTCCTGCTCCTTCCCCCTTCTGCCCCAGAGGAGCCTGGGGTTGGGTGGGGAGTCCCTACTTCTTCTGCCCCATCTCTCCAGGTGGGAGGACCCCTGCAGAGCCTCAGAGACCCAGGCTGAGTGACACAGCCCCAGGATGTGGTGGCCCACAACGCCCAGCTCAGCCAGGGACAGGGGTTCCCCGCTGCATGCTTGTGACCGCACTCTGAGAACCTACTCACCACTGAGCAGAAAACGGCCAAGAGACTCCAGGCTGGCATTTGGCACTGACCTAAACCCTGGCTCCAAAACCCAGGGCCTCAGCAGCCTGGCCCCCCTGATGTTTGTGGACGGTGCTTGACCCTCTCCTCAGCAGGAAGGACCCTGTGGCCGCTGCAGGCTGGGGGAGATGATGCTACAGGCAGGTCCCACTGCCCCTGAGAGTTACAGCGCCCATGCTGAAGCCAGCCTGGCACCCCCAACACAAGCCCCAGGGCCCCTCCGTACCCACACCGCTTCTCCCCGAAGTAGGGTCTACTCAGGAGACAGATCACACTGCCTGCTAGCAGAGAGAAGTCTGTTGCAGAGCTGACTCGGTCCTGGAGGGCTGGAAAGGCAAATGGACCAGAGACATCAGGGAGGAGGCAGCGGCGGCCCTGGGGCTGGAAAACCAGGTGGGGAGGAGGGAGGAGCTCACACTCAGCAGCCCCAAGGAGGCTCCTGGACCAGGCACCCAGAGCTCTGGGCCCACCTGGCCTGGAGGAAGGAGCGGGCCCAGGGCTGGAAGAGAAGAAACTCCCTCTGCAGGGTGAGTGTTGTCATGGCGACATCCCAGCTGGCTGGTGGGGCTAGTGCCTCCTGGAGGCAGAGTCCAGGAGGGACTTTTAAGTCAGGGTTTCACTGACCCCAAACACCCTGAGGCCACAACCTAGAGGAAGGCAGACTTGTTTTCTCACAGTTCTGGAGGTTTCAGAAGGTCCAGTCCACGATGGGCCACAGCTGTGGAGTGGAGCTCAGGATATGGGGGTGGAGGGAGAGAGAGAGAGAGAGAGAGAGAGAGAGAGAGAGAGAGAGAGAGAGAGAGAGAGAGAGAGAGAGGCACTCTGCTCTCACATCATGGAGGCCAGAAGCCTCTATGGTGGGGGGGTCCATGAACTAGTCCCCAAGGCCACACCCCATGGACCCACCTCCTCCAGGCACACCCTTGCCCAGGTTATCACCCAGTAAACCCATTACAATGAATGCATCCACGGATGAGATGAGAATCCTCGTAACCCAGTCACTTCACCTCTGAACTCTAATACATGAGCTCTCCAGGGACCTTCTCTACCCAAACCCTAACCACACCTATATCTTCATCTCCAGGGACTCAGCTGGGGAGCATAAGGGGTGCAGAGCCCTGACCCAGGACACAGAAGGTGGGGGTAGAGGTGTAGCTGAGAACTCACACAGCCTAAGAACTAGGGGCCCCGGGGCACAGGTGGGGTCCACACCCTGCTGGGTCAGGGATGTGCCTGGGCCCAAAGCTCCTTGACATCCTAACCCTCAGGGCAATGGCCCTGGGAGATGGGGCTGTGCGAGTGGTCAGCTCGTGGGGGTGGATCCCGTACAAGTGGGTTAGCACCCCTTAAAGGAGGCCCCAGAGAGCAGCCTAGCCATGTGAGGGCCAGAGGGAAGGGCGAGGGAAGGGGCTGAGGGCCACAGAGGGAGCCCCAGGCAGGCATCGGACCAGCCTGCGTCCTGGTCTTGGACCTCCAGCCGCCAGGGTTGAGAGGCTGCCGTCTGTCACGCACAGGCCCTCCAGGCTGGCTCACCCCCCAGGGTCTGGCTGTATCTCTTACCACAGCGCCCTCTGCAGGGCGTCTCCCTGAGAGTCCACCGGAAGCTTCCAGCAAAGGGAGCTGCCGGGACGATGGATGCACCCTACTCTTATTTTCTGCCCAGCACAGGCCCAGTGCTCACAGAGTGGGTTTGTTTCTCATATCTGTCTGTCATGCCACATTGCCACAAGCCAGGAGGTTCCTCAGGCGAGGCGTGGACCACCATGCTCTCTCCCAAGTTCTGGGGGACGATGTCTCCGGCCTCTTCCAGCTGCTGGGGCTCCAGGCAGCCTTGGCTTGGGGCGCTGTCTCTCCGCTCTGCCTCCCTCTCCTCGCAGTCCCCCACGTGTGCATGTGTCTAAATCCAGCCCCTTCCCCTCATCAGGACCAGTGTTGGCCCCGCCACCCCCTTCCCCAGGGTGGCCTCACCTCCAGGGCATTCTTTTGTGGTACTGGGGATGGAACCCAGGGGTATCTACCTCTGAGCTACACCCCTGGCCCTATTTTTTAGTCTTTATTTGGAAACAAGTTCTCACTGAATTGCAAAGGGCCTCACTAGCTGAGGCTGGCTGTGAACCTTGATCCTCCTGTCTCAGCCTCCCAAATGCTGGGATTACAAGTGTGTGCCACCTTGACTGGCTTCCAGGGCTCTTGATCACACCTAAAGGACCCTTTTGCCAAAGAAGGCCACGTTTCTGAGGTAGGGCCGGGACATGGGCGGGTCTTTTTGAAGTCACCATTGACCCCCCAAGGAGTGTAAAGAAACTCAGTGCTGCCGACTGGGGGCCCCGCTCAATGTCAGCTCCTCTGGGGGGCTCCCCTACCCTCCCCACACCCAGGCTTCCCCAGAGCTCTGCACATGCGCCGGGGCTCCCGCCACAGCCTGGCTCAGCAGGGTCTCTGTGCCCAGCAAGTGACGGGTGCTGGGGTCTGGCCCCCGGCCACTCCCCTAACAGGCTGGGCCGCGGATGAGGTAGATGGCCACTCCATCTGTGCTGGATAGAATGCAGGGCCAGAGGCTCAGGAGGAGGCCTTGTCCCCGGGTCTGCTTAACAGGGTGGAGAAAGGCTTTGGGTCATGCCCACGCAGCCAGCTCAGAGAACGCCTAGAATCGGATAAGAGCCACCCGTGGCAGTGGGCCACACGATTCTCTCCCTAAAGACACAGCCCTGAGCCGGTCAGGATTCCACGCATGCGGAAGGATGGGAGAAAGAAGAAGAAAGGTCTACTGTCATCAGACCCACGTCCACCATCTTGCTTAACTGAGCCACCACCCGAGAGCAGATTGCCCAGCGGCCAGAGCCCCGGGTGCAGATCCCAGCCAGGTCCTCAGCCAGGGCCCGGCAGGCTTCTCCCTCTGGTTGGAGGCTGCCTCAGAGGTGGGGAAAGGAAGCAACTGAAACACAGAAAAAGACAAGTTCCTGGGTTGCTGGTTGTGCGTCCAACTATTAAAGACATGGAGGCCGGGCGTGTGGCCCTCCCTTGTAATCCCGACACTTGGGAGGCTGAGACAGAAAGATGGCTGGCTCGCGGACAGCCTCAGCTACTGAGTGAGGCCCTCCTCAACCTAGCGAGACCCTATTTAAAAATAAAGACTAAAACAAACAAACAGGGTGGGGGTGTAGCTTGGAGGTAGAATGCCCCTGGGTTCCATCCTCAGGAACGTAAAAAAAAATAGAGGTAGAATGCTCCTGGGTTCAATCTCCAGTACAAAAAAGAAAAGAAAAAAAAAGAAACGGAGGCTCGCCAGCAGCCTAGAGACTCCGCACCCCAGCAGCGCACACCCCCCGCCCCCGGCGCAGCTTTCTGAGAAATGCCCCGCCACAGAGTACCTGATGTTGGATGGCTTACAGCAGAGATGCTTTTAAACGCACTGCTGAATTTCTGTCAAAGTCACATAGACACTTACCCTCTCAGAGATGCCGCTTCCAGGAATCCACTTCAAAGGCATGCTGGCAGAATTGCCAGCGATTTCTGCGCAGGGATCCTCATTACAGGCTCATCTGCTGGTGTCCAGGGTCGAAAATGTTTCACGTCTGTGGCAGGAGGATCACGGGGCCCTTGAGTGGCCCTCGGCGCTTCCTACAGGTGGTTCACGGCTGCGATTTGCCCCGCCGCTGGTGGCACTGACTGATCACCGGGTCACCGTGGCATCAGCCAGGGGTCTCCACCGTGGCTTATCTTTTTCTTTTTCATAATTAGCAAGTGTTTTGCAAGGGAGGCGCGTGAAGAGTGTAAATAGCCCATTTGTCATCAGACTAGAATTTCCCTGATCTCTGAATGTGAGCTGGAGGGCTCTGACCTTACTCAGTCGGCCATAACCCACCCCACCGTTATTACTCCCATGCCTCCGCTATCTCCCGCCTGGCCGGGGAGCGCCTCCATGGCGGCCTGCGTCCGTGTGACACGTCCCTCTCGTTCCTTGAACACACCCCGAGTCTCCAGTGCCCAGGCACCCACCTGGAATCCCATACTTGGGGGGCGGAGACAGGAGGATCGCAGGGTTGAGGTCAACATGGGCAACTTAGCAGAGTAAATAAATAAATCAAAAGGGAAGAGGTTCCTTCACCAGCCCACACACAAGATGGCTCTGGCCTGATGCTGAGGCAGTCCCCTAAGGAAGGATCCTGGGTCCCGCTAAGGGAGAACGGCTGGTTCTTCCTTGTGGAAAGGGCGCACACACCTCACTTGTTGAAGCGGCCATCACTTCTCCCTGGTTGGTGGGGGGCACCTCGTCTGACCTGCCGCATCCCTCTTGGGACAGGAAAAGCGGGTCGGCCATTGAGTGAGTCTCACGCTGGCTGAGAAAGCCAGGCTGAGGGCAGGCCCTGGCCGGGCCCTCTTGCACACTGCATCCCACAGCGCACCTTTTCCCTAGGTCCGCCCCGCCCTCCCCGGCGCCAGGGGCCGGCTCCTGCAGGAGGCGGCCGCACAGGTGGCCCGTCTTGCGCCCACATGCGCCCGGCCAGGCTGCCGAGGCTCAGCTGTCCTCGGGTGGGGTCGCGGCCCCGGCAGGCACTCTCTGAAACACCTGGGGGTCTGCGATGTGTCTCTGGTGGGCTGTTTGTTCTTCTTCTGATGCTGAAAGGAGCCTGCGCTGAGGCGCAGGGGCAGCCTGCGTGTGCTGGACACCTGAGGGCCGGCGGCTAATCACTCCCACACCCTGAGGCCCAGGCAGGAAGGCCGGCTCGCAAGCAGCTTGAAAAGAACCTTCCAGAACTAGGTTGGCTTTTGCTAGGCAGCGCCCCGCACACCTTGGGACCGATGCCTGCGGGGCGAGCGGGGCCCCACGCCTCTGCCCACCACAGACCACAGCGCCTCTGCTCTGACAGCCTTCCTGAATTTGCCATGAGCCTGCCCCCAGCCCCCAGCCTCCCCACATTTACTTTGAATATTTTGTGCTGAGGGAAGGATCGCACACGTGTAGCTCATCTGTACTGAAGGTTCATAAACAGGACGCTGCCCCGCCGGTGCAGGGCCCTCGAGAGTCCCCCTGGCTGCCCTGACCCTGTGCTGCACCCCTGCGAGCAGCCTCTAACCCCGCTGACCCCCGCAAGCTGGCTCTATAGGCCGCTCCACAGGCGTTCCTGCTACCGGCTGATGTCTGGCTCCTCTCTTAGATGTGAAAACTCAGAGGGACGGCGATGGGATGGAAGGTCCTGCTTGGCCCCTGGGGTCCCCAGCACTGTGCCGGACACAGGAGCGTCCAGAATGGGAGATGCAGGCCAGGGACAGCCCGTCTGTCTTCATCACGGGTCCTCGCTGCCCCACATGGCGTCCCGGCCTCTGCAGCCGGGGGATTTTTCTTTTCTTTTTTCTATGGTGCGGGGAATCGAACTTAGAGGTGTTCTACCTTTCCGCTACACCCCCGGCCAGGTTTTTCTTTTTTATTTGGAAACATGGTCTCACTTAGTTATGGAGAGCCTCACTAAGTAGCTGAGGCTGGCCACGAACATGCGATCCTCCTGTCTCAGCCTCCCAAGTGCGGGAATTACAAGCGTGAGAAGCTGTGGCTGGAACAGGGGTTTCACCGCGATCTTTCTGCACTAGGTGGATTCGGTACATCAAACTCATCACGCTCTGTGGCTTTGGGGCCAAGGCGAGGCCCCTCGTTCCCCGGGCACAGGCTCCCGGCAGATGCAGAACACGAGTAGGCATCTGAGCCTCCTGGGAAGATCAGGTACGCGGGCACAGACCAGCACCCCACGATTCCACTCTCACAAAGGGCATTTCTGCAGGTACCCACCGGGCACTGTGCCCTCAGTCATGGGAGATGACCAGGGCCAGGAAGCTGGACGCCACAGACCAGAGTGGGCTCAGGGTGCAGTAAGGCCCAGAGTGACTTCATTATAAGGCGTGGAAGGGCCAGTGGGGCACCCTTGGGTTTGATTCCTGAACCACAAAAACCAAATACATAAAAATAGTGGCAGGAACGCTCTTTCAGGTAGAAAAATGGGAAGAGAGAAAGGAAAGAGAACTGAGGCCGGGCACAGAAGGGCAGGGCTGGGAGCCTACGAGGGCGTCCAGTGGGCACCACCGGTCCCCAGGAGCTCAGGCCTGAGTGCCCGTCCCAGCACTGTCACCGGCTCAGTCCCCACTCCTGGACGAGAAGCCGCCACTTCTGCCCATCGGCTGCAGCCTCGTGTCCCCTGTCACTGCGGTACCCACAGCTGAGCCGGTGTGCCCGTCTGTGCGGCAGGGCTCGGACTCCAAGGCTGGGGGTGGTTGGAGAGGAAGCCTGTGCAGGCCCAGGCTGTCGACGGGGGCTGCCGGCTCCTTCCCACCAAAAGACCATCTCTCTGCAGGCTGCCCAACTGGACGGTGAGTTCCAAGGACCAGGCTGAGACCTCTTGCCTTCTTGGTGAAGACGGAACCCAACAGCCCCGGCTAGCCCCATTCCCCACTTTCTCCCTGGTGGCTCGCAGGGTAACTTCAGCGTGTGTGAGTGATGTACCATCCTGAGGTCAGGGGGACCTGCCTGGGGCAGCCACGCTCTGCTCCAGTGACTCCTAGAACAGGGCGCCCTGCCGCGCTTCCTTCCCTTCTTCCTTCCTTCCTTCCTTCCTTCCTTCCTTCCTTCCTTCCTTCCTTTCTTTCTTTCTTTCGTACCACCCCCCCACCTCGGCCCTGTGTATAAACCCAGAATGGAGTGTGTACTGCGTGCCTCTGCCACGGTGTGGCGGGGCCCACCGTCCTCCACCTTGGCAGCCCCTGAGCCCGCAGGCCCACCTGGCTGGGCATCTCCGTTTCCTCTGTCTCACGTCACCTCTCAGGCGTAATGAAGCCCCTGCCAGGCTTTCTGTGTGTCTGGCGGGAATCGTAGATAACGACAGGCACCCGGTGAGCCTGCTGCTCCACCCCGGACCTCCGTGAAGGCCGGGGACTGACCCGGGGGATCCCTGGCTGCAACAATCACCACCAATCAGCCAGCGCAGGCCAGTTTATTCTTTTCCAGTCCTGGCTGGAAGGTGGCGTCACCAGGGACCTGCTCCTTCTGGGGGCCCTAGGGAGGAAGCTTCTAGAGGCGCCTGAGCTCCTTGGCTTGTGGCCCCTGCCTTATCCTCAGAGCCAGGGGGCTTCTCTTCCCGCTGCCCCCCATCCTCGCATCCCTCCCTCGATTCTAGCCTCCCCATCTCTCATAGGGTCCTGCGGTTGCCTGGGCAGCACCCAGGTCACCCAGAGTACTCTCCCACCCAGAGCCCTTGGCTCAGTCACACCTGCGGAGACCTTCACCCCCAGGGAACCACCACACACGCACAGGCCTCCGGGGAGAGCTTTATGTGCAGGGCCCCTCCTTTCCCTCCTTCCCGGGCAGCCTGGCTGCGCGCCCCGGCTGCTGGAGCATCCTCATGGGGTGGGCATAGGCGCTCGAGAGGCAGCGTCTTCCCCCAGAATCAAGGGTCCCACTTATGGGAGCCGGTTTGGGTGACCTGCAGGTCTCCTGAGGCTGCTGAATTCTCTCTGGGTGGCTTGTTCAACTCTCGGCCACAATGGCGGGGCTGTGTCCAGCGGTGCCCTGCCTCCCTCTGTGTCCAGGGGATGGCCTTGTCTGGACAGGGGAAGATGGCCAGGCTGGGCACACTGTGAGGACTGGTGAGGTGCCCTCGGGGCCCCTGAGAAGCTGAGCAGGGCCGGCGGCCGCAGCATCTTCAAGCAATTACGGGTGAGGCATGGCGTGCAGCTGCCCAGCTGGCCAGCCAAGGAGGACAGCAGCTGCAGGCAGCCCCACGCTCTCTGGGCAGAACGCGAGGGACCAACTCCATCGCCCTCGTCTGCAGGGAGGTCAGGACTCACACCGGCCACCTCGGGTTTGCAGCAGCCCTACACTGGGGTAGCCGCACGGCTGCTTTCTCCTGAGGTCTGCGCTGTGCACAGCTGCATCCACACTGCAGCTGAGGACAGAGAGGTTAGGTAACCTGCCTGGCTCGCCCAGACAGCGCTTCCTCATCACCCCCTCTGCACCTTCTTTCTCCCTCCCTTCCTTCATTCCTTCGTTCGTTCCTTCCTTCCTCTCTCCCCCTCTCCCTCTCTTTCTTTCTTTTTCCTTCCTTCCTTCCTTCCTTCCTTCCTTCCTTCCTTCCTTTCTTTCTCTCTTTCTTTCTTTCTTTCGTACTAGTATTAAAGCCAAGGGTGTTAGGGGTGTTTTATCTCTGAGCTACGCCTTCAGTCCCGTTTATTTTTTATTTTGCACGGGACCTTGCTAAGTTGCCGAGGGTCTCCCTGAATTACTGAGGCTCACTGGGCGCGGTGGCGCACACTTGTAATCCCAGCATTCGGGAGGCTGAGACAAGAGGATCACGGTTCTCTGCCAGCCTCAGCTACTTAGTGAGGCCCTTTGCAACTCAGTGAGACCCTGTTTCAAAGTAAAGAATCAAAAATAAGGCTGGGGGTGTAGCTCGGAGGTAGAATGCCCCTGGGTTCCAGCCCCAGTACCACAAAAACAAAAACAAAACAAAATGAAACAAAAAAGAAAATAAATTACTGAGACCGGCCTTGAACCTGCTATCCTCCTGTGTCAGCCTCCCGAGTACTGGGGTCATAGGCACGCGTCACCATACCCGCCTCCTGCTTCTTGCTTGGAGTCAACTAGTCCAGGCCTCCTCCTCTCCCCAGGTGTTTCTTTCAGGGTGCAGGCTCTATGAGTTTCCCTCTGGCAGGAAAGCTCTGACCTGCTGAGTCCCTCTGGCCGGACCACCCTGCTGCTCTCTGGGGCAAGAGGAGGGGGACGTATGTCAGAGGCCAGGCCCCTTCCCGGCACCGGGCAGATCCCCCCCAGATGGGGTCTAGGTGGCGGGTGAGTGTCCACATCTTCCAATGACCTTGTTGGGTGTGTGTAGCAGGGTGAAGCAGCCCAGGTGAGCACAGCTGCCGGCCAGCACCTGTGGCCAGTGTCACGGCAGCTGCTGCTGGGGCAGAGGAGACCAGGCGGCCGCAGGTGGGAAGAGGGGCTGGCCACGGTGCTCCCAGCCCAGAGCGCAGTCTGGCCACAGAGCGGCCGTGAAGACGTGTCCAAGCACACAAGACACAGGGAGGCTCTTCAGAGGGCTGACAGCGCGCCAGCCTACCTCTAACTCTAATTTGTCGAGACAGTTTGGAGCGTTTCAGTAACGCAAGTGAGAAATCGCAGACGCCCGCTGGAGTTGACATCAAAGGTGCCTTATGGTCAACTTTAGATTTATGTCTTAAAGAGCTGAGCTGAGGGGTAAATCAGGGAAAATGGCCAGACTATGGGGAAAGGTCGGAGGAGCTGAGCTGTAAGACAAAGGCGCCCGCCCAGCCCTGAGCGGCCGCGGATCTTCCAGGGCGCGTCTCACACACAGCAAATGTCATTTTTTGGGGGGTGGGGCTCTGGGGATTGAACCCAGGGACATTCTACCTCTGAGCTATAGCCACAGTCCTATTTTTTATTCTTTATTTTGAAACCGGGTCTCACTGAGTTGCAAAGGGGGATCCTCACTAAGTAGCTGAGGCTGGCCGCGAACCGCGATCCTACAGTCTCAGCATCTCGAATGCTGAGAGTACAAGCGTGCGCCACCACACCTGGCTTGACAGTCCTTTAAAAAAAAAAACACAACAAAACATCACCGGGCGTGGTGGCACACGCTTGTCATCCCCACACTTGGGAGGCAGAGACAGAGACAGGAGGATCGCGCAGGTTCAAAGCCAGCCTTGCTGGCTTAAGAGACCCTGTTTCCAAATAAAATATAAAATAGCCCTGGGAGTGTAGCCCGGAGGTAGAAGGGTTCCATCCCCAGTAACACACACACACAAACACACACACACACACACCATCTAAAGTTTTGAAACAGGATCTCACAAAGTTACAATGCAGGCCTCAAGCCTGCAATCCTCCTGTCTCGGCCCCCAAGTTCTAGGATCCCGGGCACGCTGTGCCTTCATGCCTGGCAGGAGCAGACATGATTTGAATAGAGGCTGCAAATAGCTCTGGGTTGATGAATAATCCAATTAAATACGGAGAGAGAATCGTGAGAAAGCATTGGGAAAAAATAAAAATCTCTAACATTCTTTGGGTCTGGTGATGAATTGTGGAGCTAGACCAAAACAAAACAACTTTTTTTTTTTTTTTTTTTTTTTTGGTAAACCAATGAGCATCAAAACTAAATTGAAACGGGACTCAAGAGAGGGGAGCGGAGGCCGGCTTTCTTGTCTTTGGGGAGAAGATGGTATTGGAGCTTTGCCCTGTGAAGACCCCGTAAGGGCTCCGACAGAAACGTCAGCAAGCAGCATAAGGGCCGTTTTTATTACCTGCCAGACGGCTAATAAAAATCACATGCTGGTTTGTTTCTGGATTTGCCAATATCCGTGCTATTTGTCAGTCTCGAAGAATGTGTCAATGCTGTGCTTTCTCTCCGCTTGTAACCAAATACTCACCTTTGTTCTCGGTTTTGCACCTAGAATTTCATGGGGTTTCCTCTGAAGAGCGAAGAGCGCGAGCCTCCTGTTCTCCCGAGCCTCCCGAGCCAGGCCCAGCTGAGGGCCGAGGGCCGCGGGGCAAGCTCAGGGCCAGGCCTCAGGCGAGACATCTTTGTTGGCAATTACTTTTCCCTGGCCCGCACCGTGCACCGTGCCGGGGTGACTGGGTGCCTCCTGCTCATATCTGGGGTCTGCCTCTGCGCATCCTGGCCTCCAGCATCCTGTGTCTGAGATCACCTCGGCTTGCTCAGCATCTCCACACACCAGGATTCAGACCACATCCCTGCATCCTGTCCTGCCCGGCTCCTGCTTGAATCCCACACTGCCTCTTAGAGAGGAGGAAAGAGAGCCAGAGGTGGCGGTGCACGCCTGTAGTTCCAGTACTAGGGAGGCCGAGACAGGAGGATCACAGGTTCAAGGCCAGACTCAGCAACTTGCCAAGACCCTCAGTAACTTAGCAAGACCCTGTTTCAAAATGAAAAATAAAATAGGGTTTTGGGTGTAGCTCAGAGGTAAAGTGCCTCTGGGTTCAATCCCCAATCCACAGCACCCCCCCCCAAAAAAAAGAAAAGAAAAAAAGAAAGAAAGGAAGGAAGGAGGAGAGGTACCAAGAGAAGGAGGGCCCCTCGAGGACCATGTATCTGAGTGCAGCCTGGGCCATGGCAGCCCTCCCTGGCCCAGAGTGGCCGTCCCAGCCTGGCATGGCAGCCCTGAGGCACCCTGCATGTGGTCACAGAGTCGTTGTGAGACAGAGGCAGAGGAGCATCCCACACACAGAGGAGGAGGAGGGAGAGGAGGAAGGGGGGAGGAGGAGGAGGAGGAGGAGGAGGAGGAGGAGGCAGCTGCGGTGAGTGAATCCCCAGCCCTGCGACCACCAGCCAAGGACAACGGCAGCGTTCTCCTCCAGCCTCTGGAGGGGGCGAGGCCACGCACAGCCTCACCTCGCCCAGTGAAGCTGCTCTCAGTGAAGTCCGCCATCCCAGCCACTGGTCTGCGGAGCTCTGCTGCAGTTCCGAGTCGCCTGGGCAGGGACCGCAGGGCCCTTGCACCGGCTCTCCCCTCCTCCTGAGACTCAGATCTGCACTGCTGGCTCCCGCGTCTCCTAACTAACACAGGCCTTCAGGCAGGAATCCCTGCTAAGCAGATTTCCCGATGAAGACTGCGGCTTCCCGCTCTCCTCTTCAGCTTCCGGCCCGTGGTCAGCGCATGCGTCACGGCTGCGCCTGAGTTGCTCACTGGTGGCAGATGCTTGGCTACGGCCAGAGACAACATGGGTGGTTGTGGGAGCCCAGAGGCCGCACTGGGTGCTGGGTTCCGCTGGTCCACCCGCGCCACCATCCATGCGGGGCAGCAGGTCCTGCGTGTGGGCAGCCGCCTTTCGCCCTATCCGGGCAAGGGTGTCTTTGGCAGGGCAGTATTGAGCAGCCGCGGGAACGGCTGGCGCTGGCCTTAGGGCCCCAGACACCGTGCACAGTCAGTCCCAAGCTCTCCCAGGGGCCGTTCCCTGATCTACAGAGGAAACAGGGCATTTCCCCCGGGACAGTCAGAAGCGCTGGGCCGCAGGCTGGGCTCGCCAGGGGCCTCGCAACTGGCGGTGGCATCCGGCTTGGAGACCGGTGTTCACCTGCTGGCCCCGGGAAGCCGCCGTCCACCCCTGCGGGCAGCTGGAGCCCAGCAGCCGCAGCCGTCAGCTTCCCCCACGGCCCCTCAGGAGCATCTGTTCCCCATTACTGGGGGAGCTGACAGGGCGTACCAAGGCAGCCCCATGATCTCACCGCAGCTGGGAGGGCGGAGGCCGCTAATCTTCCGTCCACACCGAGAGCTGGGCAGGCGGGCTGTACGCCGGGCCGCCTGCTGCGGCTCAGGCTGAAGCAATCATTCCTGGAATTCCTCCTGCCCTGCTGCCCTTGCCAGCTGCCTCCTTCCCAGCGCCTGCCCATGCCAGCGTGGGCCACAGCGTGGGCCACAGGCGGGACCCTCTGACCAGGGAGACAGAGGCCAGAGGCATGGCGGTGCCGGCTCCTGACTCTCAGAAGCACAGTTTCTGGTCCATAAAACAAAAAGTCTGGTGTGAGGACCTGAGTGAGGTGACCCCACGGGGCTCAGCACAGCCTCGGCGATCCTCCTCGGCCCCAGCCCTGGGCCCGCATTACGCGCCCCGCTCCACCTGTGAGCCCATCAGAGCGCCTCACAGCACCCCCACTTGAGCTGCTCAGACTCCACTTGGATTCCTCTGCGGACGGTGAGCGCACCGCCTCTGAGGACGCCCTTTGACAAGTGGACGGCTCGGCTGACCACCTAGGTTCCAGTTGGGTCCTGAGATAGAGCCCCCTCGGGCGTGCGGAGTCCAGACCCTTTCCTTGGTCCCTGGGTGATGGGCGCCGTGGCCTCCCCTCGCTATCCCTGCTCTGACTTCACAGATGTTGCCAAAAACAACAAACCAGGGCTCCTAGGCTTCCCACGGGAGCCGGCGGCCTCCTGATGGCACTCAGGTACTCCGGGGTCTCCCGGCCCGCAGGAGTGCAGGCTGAGGGGCCACAGGGCCATCCCCACAGGCCTGGCCTGCGCCCAGCGCCACGCGCCCATCCATCACGACTGCATCCACACCGCATGTCCGCGGAGTCCCACCGCGGTGGGCTGTTAGCTGTTGAGTCGTAATTTTAGACATGACGAAGGCCACCAAGGGACCCGGATCAGAACGTAGTCCTTGTGGGTACCGTTTTCTCAGCCGAGTGGGGAGGTCTGAGCAGTAAATGCCGTAAAAAAAAAAATCACTTTCCTATTTCTGAGCACACTTGTCAGCTTAATGGGACTTCTAAGTGGTTTGCAGAACTTGCACCGTGCGCAGGAGAGCAGAACTCGACAAGCCACACGCTCTCGCTGCATCGATCCCCTCCCCGCAGAGGCCGGGCCCACCGCCCTGCCAAGGCACCGGCCCTTCCTGCCAAGAGCTCGCCTCCGCTGCACTCGAGCCCTCCTCCCACCGCGGTCGCCGGAGAAAGTCCACGGGCTTCCTAGCAGGAGGCGGCCATGAGCAGATCTCCAGTTGCCATCTGCCGAGGCCGGATCCGGTCCCCAACATCACACCTGCAACCCAGGACCTGGCTGTGACCTTGGAGACAGGGTCATTGCAGACATCATCGGCAGTGACCCACTCTGGAGCCAGATGGCCCTAGCCCAACACTACTGGTGTCCTTATGTGGAGGAACTTGGGCAGAGGCACACCCGGGCAGGGCTGGAGAGAGATGCCCGAGCCGGGAATCAGTCGGGAGGATGCCCTGTCTTGGCGCCCTGGGTGGGAGGTTGGCTCTGGCCACGCCTCGATCTTGGACGTCCAGCCTCCAGGACATGGGGACACAAATGGCTACTGTCCTGGCCCCAGTCTATGCAACTTTGGCACAGCGGTTCCAGCAAACCCACGCTGTTTCCCGAGACCAGGTGCTAGATGACGCCTGTCCAGTCAGGCAGGGACATCATTGAAACCAGTCTCTTATCTTAAAAAGAAGGGGCACTTGCCAGGCGCGCTACAAAAGCCAGTTACCCAAGTCACTTGGGAGGCTGAGACAGGAGGGTCACAGGTTCGCAGAGGCCAGCTTCAGCAACTCAGGCCCTTCAAAACTTAGTGAGAAGCCAGGCATGGTCGTGCACGCTTGTAATCCCAGCATTTGGGAGGCTGAGGATGGAGGTTTGCGGACAGCCTCAGCTACTACTTGGTGAGGCCCTTTGCAACTCAGTGAGACCCTGTTTCAAAATAAAGAACAAAGCCGGGCGTGGTGGTGCATGCTTGTAATCCTAGCATTTGGGAGGCTGAGACTGGAGGACCACAGTTCACAAACAGCCTCAGCTACTTAGTGAGGCCCTTTGCAACTCAGTGAGACCCTGTTTCAAAATAAAGAACAAAGCCGGGCGTGGTGGTGCATGCTTGTAATCCTAGCATTCGGGAGGCTGAGACTGGAGGATCACAGTTCACAGACAGCCTCAGCTACTTAGTGAGGCCCTTTGCAACTCAGTGAGACCCGGTTTCAAAATAAATAATAAAAAGTAGGGCAGGGAGTGTATCTCAGAGGTTGAATGCCCCTGGGTCCCATCCTCAGACCCGCAAAAAAAAAAAAAAAAAGAAAAAGAAACAAACAAACAAACAAAAAAAGGCTGGGGTGTCTCTTGGAGGTAGAATGCCCCTGGGTTCCATCCCCAGTACTGGAAAAAAAAAAAAAACTTAATGAGAGAGAACCTGCTTCAAAATAAACAGGGCTGGGGTTGTAGCTCAGAGGTAGGATGCCTCTGGGTTTCATCCTCAGTACCATATACAAAAAAAAAAAAAAAAAAGCACCACTGGATGCCCCAGGGACAATGTCGCAACCAGCCAGGAGCAGCGTCAGAGCTCCCGTGGAGAAGCGCGCCATCCCCGGGTACTGGGGGCCTCAAAGGGGCTCAACGTGGTCACTGCTCCTGTGCTAAGGTTCCCCGTACCCGCGTGTATCCAGCCCAAACTTGGAAGCCACCTACATGTCCAATAGAAGGGGACCGTGTGACTGGTCCACGGAGCTTCTCCGCGGTGGAATACTCTGGGCTGTTTCCATCGCAGCCACCTGTAATCACAGAACACAAAAGTCTGTGCAGTCTTGCTAGGGTAAAACGGCTCAAGGCAGCCAGGCATGGTGGTGCCCTCCCGTGATCCCAGGACTTGGGAGGCTGAGACGGAAGACAGCAGGTTCAAGACCAGTCTCAGCAACTTCATACGGCCTTTGGCAATTTAGCGAGACCCTGTTTGTATTTAAAGAATACAAAGCTAGTGGTGTATCCCAGAGGTAGAACACCCCTGGGTTCAACGCCCGGGGCCAAGACAAAACAAGTCTTAAAGAGACAGGAGTGGTGGCACACGTTTATTACCCCAGTATTTGGGAGGCTGAGACAGAAGGATCACGCAGGTTCAAAGCCAGCCTCAGCTACTGAGTGAGGCTCTCAGCAACTTAGTGAGACCCTGTTTCCAAATAAAATATAAAAAAACAGGCCTGGGAGTATAGCCTGGGGGTAGAAAGCCCCTAGGTTCCACCCCCAGTACCACATAAAAAAAAGATAAAGAATAAAAAATAAGGCTGGGGGTGTCACTAGGAGGTAGAATGCCCCTGGGTTCCATCCCCAGTACTGAGAGAAAAAAAAAGAAAAAAAAAAACCATCAATTTGTGAGGGTACTTAATGCCCCGGAGGCTCCAGCCCCGCCAGCTGGGGGTGTCCAGGGACACACGCAGGCCTCTGGAGGCCCACCGCGGGGATGGGCAGTGGCCTCAGGGCCCGGGGAGGCCTTGAGGCTGGGCTTGCAGGGTCACACAGAGAAGGACCAGGCTGGCACCCTGGAGCGTGCGGCCAACGCTGCGGCTGCTCCTGTGCACGCGCCTCATGGCTGCTGAGCCTGGGAAACAGCTGTCTCTGCAGCTGGCCAGAGGGGACACTGTGAGGGGACACTGAGTCCTGGGCTTCCCACGGGAAAACCTGCCACGTGACATGGTCAAGCGGTCCTTTGCTCACGCCCTCCGAGGTCAAGGCTCAGGGACCACGGCTGCATTCGGGCCTCTCTTCGTCCACACCTAGAAGTGCAGAGACCTCCGTCCACCCATTCCCCTGCTCCGCTGGCCCGAGGCCCGCTCGGCGGCTTGGCCTTGGGGACCGCGCCTTCCAGGCTGTGAGGGGGAAGAGCTCCGGCCTCCCATTTGCTGTGAGATCAACTGAGTCAGAGCACAGAAAGGCGCAGCCTCTCTTGGGAGGCGGCTGGCACTCTGGCATGACGGTGCCTGAGCCGGGGTCTGTGGGTGGGGTCAGGAGCCTGTCAGCCCATCCCCACCCAGCGGTCAACATCTGCCAGGTATTTACCACCTGCGGGCCCCAGGTGCAGGAGGGGCTGGCTCCCCCACTAGCCCACTCATGCCCTCCCGGGCTCCTCTGGGCGGGGCACATGGCAGGTGCCGGGGTATGAGGCCAAGGAGGAACAGAGCCGGCAGCACACAGAGACTCACGGCAGAGGACCAGCCACCCCAGCTCCTCCACAGGCGAGGGGCCAGGGGCCCGCCTGCCCAGAGGTGCTGACCTGCCCCGGCAAGGGCCCTGCAGGGGAGCCCCAGGTAGCTGCGCCAAGCCTTCCGAGCTATGTGCCGCCACGGTGCCCCAGGGTCCCGAGAGGGAGCTGGACCCAGGACAGAGCCCGCCATAGCCCCAAGGCCTGTGGGCAAAGCAAGTGTCGTCCAGCTCATGTGTGGCATGATGGTGCCATCTAGTGACCATTCCCAAACTGCATCCCAGGGCCACAGCCCCTTGGAGGAGAGGGAGAGGCCCTATACACCAGACGCTGGGCTCCCCACCAGAGACTTATGGACCTCCATGCTCCAGGAGAAGGGGGGCCTCTTCCAAGACCACCACCATCTAGGACTGAGAGGCTCAGTAATAAACCACAGGTGCAGAGTGTGGGGGCCCACGCTTGCAATCCCAGTACTTGGGAGGCTGAGGCTGGAGGGTGGAGGTTCACAGCCAGCCTCCAGAACTTGTGAGGCTCTCTGCAACTTAGTAAGACCCTGCCCGGCTACGTGAGCGGCACATGAACCACAGAGAGTTTTCTTAGAATAATTCTTTCCTAAATGTTGCACAAGACACACTTGCGGCAAGACGTGGTCAGCATGGGTCTGAAGTCCACCTTGAATGGACTGCATCTTGTGGGCAGCCCAGGTCCTGGGTGACTCAGCAAAGCCCCCCACTTGGGAAGGGCAGTGGGGTTTGGGGATGGGATGTTCTGCCGCCCCCTGCTGGCCACTGGCGGGATTGCAGAACAGCTGGGGTGAGCTTAGACATTGCTTCCCTTTGGTCTTCACGCACATCCTCCTGGCCAAGAATGATTGGCACCTTCTCCTTTGAGCGGGGAGACTGAGGCTCAGGCCAAACGGCGTGTCCCTGGGTGCAGAGTGGCGTGGCGTGACTTTAATATGTAAGGCACCTCAGGGAATTTGTGTGCAGAAGCTCTGGCCCCGAGGTGATGGCCTGGGGCAGGGCCTCAGGAGGTGACCAGGGAGCCCTGGGGATGGGATGCGTGCTCGAACACGAAGAGACCATGTGCCCCCACGTGGACGCTGGCCCCAGCCCCAGGAGGCTGCCCTGCTGGAGGAGGAGGCGGCACCTCCAGATAGACCCAGGGAAGCCCTGCGGTAAGCTGAGCCCCACCTCCCTGCTAGGAGCCATGGCCCCTCTCCCTCATAGGGACGGGGAGGGGAGAGGTCACCCAGCCCCAGCACCACCGAGTGGGAGGAGGATCTGGCCCATCCTCCGGGTGGGAGCAAGCCGGGCTGGAGCACCCGCCGAGGGTTCAGGTGTGGGCCTGTCCACTGTCGCTGTTCCCAGCAGGGGCCAGTCCCCTGGAAAGAAAGAGGCCAGCGGAGGAGGCTGACCTCAGGGCAGTGTGCTGGAGCCTGCGGCCAGCACGAGGGACAGGTGTGACCCCCCCACAGACAGTTCCTGCTGGTCCTGGGGTGGGGAGAGGCCCTGTCCCCTTCCCAAGGCCTTGTGGCGGCACCCTGGGAAGGCCCCTGTGGCTTGTGGGGGCAGAAGAGTTGCGAGGCACAGGACGTGCAGACGGCTGCCAGGGACCCCATGGATTCCGCTGGGAACCCCAGGGATTCGAGGAGTCAGGTGACCCGGGTCCAGGAGGCAGTACACTGGGGAGAGATGGGGGCCCTATGTCACCTTTGAGGCCACCAGGCTCCTCAGAGGGGGCCCAGCAGGCACTTCTTGGGCGGCAGCAGCATAGGGCTGTGGACAGGCTGCCATGGGGTCTGGGACATGGTCTGATAAGGCTGTAGGGGGCTTGGCTGGAAGCAGAATCTGCAAGTCGCCGCACACGGGTGAAACGTCCGGGCCTGGGTGACGACCCCGAGGGGCCTGGTGGCTGCAGAGCCCTGGTCCATCGTCCCTCCTCCCAAGCACTGGCCAGTGTCACCACCCTCCAAGGCCTGGAGACGGTTGCCATGGCAACCAGGAGGGCCTGCGGAGCCTGGCGGCATCTTTATGGCCGTGGCTCCTGGGAAGGGCAGGAAGGGCGCAGTGAGGGCCGGCTTTAAGTGGACGCTATTGCTCTCCAGTGGGAAAGCTGGAGCCAGGTGTGGGGGCTCACACGGCCGTCCTCGGGTTCTCTAGACCCACCTGCCCGCTTCCTGTGGCTGCTGTAACCCGTTCCTGCTGAGCGCTCAGCACGCTCCCCTCCCCTCTCACAGTCAGAGGCCAGAGGTCCCCTGGGTCTCACTGGCAAGTCCAGGGCAGCCTCTGTGCTGGGCCTGCTGTTCCCCCAGCCTCCTCCACATGCCCCGCTCTGGCCTTCTCTTCCGCCTCCCTGGTCCACTTCGAAGGATCTGATGGTCACATGGGGCCACCTACGAACGCAGGACCCACCCCCAAGTTTAGGATAGCTACAACCCAAACACCCCCTTGGAGTCACATGTTCCGGGATCAGGACTCCAGCTCTGTGGACCAGTCCTGCCCCAGGGCCTTTGCCTGGAAAGCTCTGGAAGCCCTAGGCTCTCTGCTATGGTGCAAGTCTCCTGCGCACACACCCTCCTCTAGAAGGCTCTGGAGAGCCCCCTACGTCCCTGTATCAGCTTCCCTGCCTGCTTTCCTCTTAGCACAGATGCCCTTGGAGTCACAAAGCACCCGCCTCTGCCAGAGTGTGGACTCCATAAAGACAAGGTCCTGGTCCTGCGCACAGCTCTCTCCAGACACGACAGCACCAAGGACTCCGTTCTCACGGGAGGCTGGGAGTTGTAGCCGAGCCCCGCAGGCTCGCCGCCTCTTGTGAGTGCGTGTCCTTTGGACTGAAGTGTGAGCTTCCAAGGCGATGGGGAAGTGGCTCTGACGGAGGCCACCGTGGGGTCGCTCCCTCGGGACCTGGGGCAGGGAAGGGGCGGGAGGCAGGTCTCTGTGGTGCAGGGGTAGTCCTCACTCCTGGGGGCGGCTGGGCAGTGGGTGCCCTGTGGCGCTCACTCCACAGGGCAGAGGCAGCGCAGAAGTCCAGGAACCTCCCTGGGAGTGTCGGGGCCTCGCTGCACCCAGCCTGGCGTTGGCGCCAGCCCGACCCTGCAGGCGCACTGGGGGTCCACAGCAAGTGGTCCTGCACCTGTGGGTCTGTGGGCCCGTGGCCCCAAGGGGCTCCAGGTGTGAGCTGTTCCCACCCCCGTGTGTGCCACGTGGGGTTTGCAATTTGACTCCCTTGGGGGACACTGGCGACCTCAGTAGTGCACAGGGATGTGCTGGCGCCTGCCATGCGTGGGCATGGAGCCCGGGACAGGCACCGCCAGGGCCACCCCTGGGGACAGGGGTAGCGGGCATGACCTGGATGGGGTGCGGCTTGGGAGGTGGCATGGAGCGGGTGCTTCCCGGAGGAGGGGAGGACTAGCAGCACCCCCCCCCCCAGCACAGGCACAGGGAGGGACTGTCTTCTTCCTGGGGCCTAAAGCTCTGTGTCCTCCCATGGGGGCGCTGGGGCAGCAGCCCCGCTGGGCTCTACACCTGTACGCAGTGGAAGGGTTCTTCTAAATATGTGTATCGCTCCACAGGGCACCGCAGGCCTTGGTCTGTGCACGGAGGGCATTCACACCCAGCAGCAGGAACAGGAGGGAGTGAGGCAGGGGGGCTCACTCCGCCCAGCGGTGGGTGGCCCCAGGGAGGGAGGCAGGAGGAGTGTTCTAGAGAAAAGATCTGGCCACTAAAAATTAACAAAAGGGAGATGCAAATCAAAACTATGCTGAGATGCCCTGAGCCCCACCCAGAGTGGCAAGCATAGAAAGTCAAATAACAACACATGCTGGCGAGGATGTGGGGGAAAAGGGACTCTTCTACACCCTTGGGAGTGCAGACTAGTTCGGCCACCGTAGAGATCAGTGTGGAGGCGCCTCAGAAATCTGGGCACGGGTCCACCATATGACCCGGCGACACCGCTCCTGGGGAAATCAGAGAACTGCAGTAACATATGCACACCCATGTTCCTAGCAGAGCAATTCACAGAAGCCAAAATATGGATCAACCTAGGTCCCCATCAACAGATGAGTGGATTGCAAAAATATGGGAAATACACACGATGGAATTGTACTCAGCAATAGAGAAGAACAAAGTCCCGCCATTCGCAAGAAGACGGAAAGTCCTGGAGAGCATCGTGTCAGTGAGGTCAGTCAGGCACAGGAAGAGAAGGGACGTATGTTCTCGCTAATATGCTCGAGCTGGGGAACACTGGGGATGCCAGAGGGACTCCAGACAATGGAGGGGAAACCTCGGCAGAGCCAGGGAGGAGGGGAGGGGAGGGAGAAGCTGAGGTTGAGTAATGGAGGAGCTACATTCGACTGTGTGATGTGACTATAACATCGTTAACACGGACACTCAGTGTGAGGAGGGAGGAAACGGGGCCCCGGCACTGTGTGAACGTATGCCGTCGTCAACATGACCCACAGCGTGACGTGAGACTACAGTGCACAAAAATAAATAAAAAATAAAAACCGCCTGGGACCGGCGTTCCCCTGAGAGCTTCTGCACAGTGCTCTGACGTCCTCTGGGCGCTCACGCCTGCTCCACGGGGCCACCCCTGTGCACGTGGCCCCCGCGCCCTTCCTGGGGGCAGAGTCTCAGCGAGGCCATGGGGCGGCGGCTTAGCCTTTCGATACCCCTGTGGGTTTCCAAGCACAAATATTTTCATGGGCGAGACTCCACTTAATCCCTTCCCTGGGGTCTCTGGGTGCCCGTCCCAGGCCCCCCTGCGGGCTCAAGTCTAGCTAGCCGGCCCACAGATTCTAACCTGGGCCCCACGATGGAAGGCCGGTCCTGGCTGGGAACCAATTCATCTTCCAAGTGCACATCACTCACCTGCAGGACCGCTGGCAACGCCGCCCTGTGGGCCTTCCCCACACGGCCCCATCCCCCACAGCCCCCAAGGCCCCCCCCAGCCTGCTGGTGTGGGGCGTCCCCCTCTCCCCACACGTCCCTCAGCTCCTGGGGACGGGGAGGAACACAACTCCTCGAGGGCCCAGAAATGACCCCAAGGCAAGAGTGCAGCAGGAGGGGCTGCGGTGGGGTGGGCCAACACCCAGGGCCAGCAACGCCCGGGCCTTCTGAGAGTGTCCTGGCCCACCCCAGGGGCCTGTGCCATGCCTGACCCCAAGCACCCCGACCCCAGGGGTGGGGCGCGCAGGCTCCTCGCGAGTGCAGAGCGTGGGGCACCCTGGAGCCCTCGGTCCCACGGGCTCCTTTCCAGTCCAGTTCCTTGGGCCTTTCGCTAGTTAGTTGTTAGTTAGTTGTTAGTTATCGCAGTGCGGGCAGGAACCCAGGGCCTTCCTTGCACGTCCAGGGAAGCGCTCTGCCAGTGACACCCAGCTCTGCTCAGCGCGGGTTAAGCTGCCGGCTGGGGACACCCAGCTGGGTCCTCTCCTGTTTTACCTGCTCCGGCCATCCCTCTCAGGCCGCGAGTTCGCGAGGCCACAGTTTCGCTTTGGCTACCAGTTCCCATCCTGTCGTGCCCAACACAGAGCCCTCCTCCTCCTGCTCAGAGGCACGGAAGGGCCAGCCAGCAGCCCACATCCCACAGGACCAGAGGGCCTCGTGCCCTGTCCTGGGCCGGGGTAGGGCAGGAAGAGGCAGCTCACTGCCGGCCTCCGAGGAGCCCCCGAGGACAGCGGGTGCCATGCCCTGTGCTCTCCTGGCACGGGAGGGGTGAGGCTGGCTGCCTCTCCGCCTCCTGAATGGGGCCTGGCTGGTCCCTCGGTGCCAGCAGTATGTTCTCAGTCCTTTCTAGGGAGGCTTGGTCAGCCCTGTGCCATGACGAGAGCTCCAGAGATGTTGAGTGACCTGTCCAAAGCCACACAGCCAGGGTGCAAGCCCCGCCCAGTGCCAGTGCTGCCTAGATCTTTCAATAATCTCCCTCCCTTGCTCTGTCCATTCCTGCTCTTCGTCTTCTACCCTCCCCTGCCGGTCTCCCTCTGACATCTCCCTCCTGCTACCACCCCCAGTCCTCAGGTAGGAGCACATCTGTGCTCCATGGCCAGCAGGTGGCAGCAGAGCCCTCTTCAGGCGGCAGCTGACATCTGCTTTAGTAAATAGAAGAACCTGTCAGGAGGAATCCGGTCTGGAGAGTCCGCAGAGCCCTGGGAGAACCAGCAGGGGGCCTCTGGGGCAGGGTGGGGCACCTTGCCCTTCCTAGTGGATAGGCAGATGTTTTGCAAATGGCCTGCGGCTCCTGGGGGAGACAGACTTCCAGAATCGTCCCTCCCTGCAGCCCAGAGCAGTGACACTCATTGCACCCCCGTTCTGGATGGGGCCCTGAGCCCAGGGCGGGATGTGGCCACGGCTGGCCTGAGCGGCCTGCGGCGTGGACGGAGCTACCTGCTCAGCTGGCAGAGCTTGGCCGTGATGGAGGATCGCCTCTTCAGACAGGAGAGGCGGAATGGCTTGAGGGAGTAGCCCTGGCCCGGGCACAGCCCGTGCAGGCCAGAGACAGGGAGGCAGGGAGGGTCAGAGAGGAGGCAGGGAGGCTCCTCCTGTATCCACGGAGGAGGCCGGCTCCCAGATGCACCATTACTGTTGGCAGGTCAGTGCCACCCAGCCATGGCTGCAAGTGAGTAGCAACCCCCGAGGTGATAGCTCAGGGACCCTGCCCAGCTGTGCCCACACACTCCCGCTCCGGGACGATGGGCCTCTGCTGCTGAGCCGGCCTCTGGGTGCCACGCAGCACAGACTGCAATTTCTCTGGGCGCCTTTTGTGGTACCCGAGGGGATGGCCTCGGGCAAGGGCTCTTCTTGGCCACGCTGACCGGGTTCTCTGAGCCCTCTTCTGGACGAGGCAGGACCTTGGCCTCCCCTGCCACCTCTGCAGAGCCCAGGGGAGAGACTCCCAGCCCGGCATCCAGACCACCCACTGGCTACGTCCGAGATCTGTCCTCAGCAAGCTTCCCTGCCCTGCGTGCTGCCACTCCGCCCCCGTGGCTGGAAATGTCTGCTCGCCCTTGTCCTGCCTGGAGCTGAGTTCAGTCTCTCTGCCTTGGTGATGGTCATGTGTGGCGTCTCCCTCAACGCTCAGCGGGCTCGAGACTCCTGTTTTCTTCGACCCGCCTCTGCCTCCCCTCTGTCCTCACCTTTGTGAGCATTTCCTCTGGGGAGCTGCCACTGGCCGGTCCATTTGCCAATGATGTGCATTTCTGAGCCCAAGTATGAAAGGTAGGCTGTTTCTTTTTTTCTTTTTTTTTCTTTTTTTTGGCACTGGGGATGGAGCCCAGGGGCATTCTACCTCTGCGCTATACCCCTAGCCCTATTCTTTATTTTAAAACAGTCTTACTGAGTTGCAAAGGGCCTCACTAAGGAGCTGAGGCTGTCCTCGAACCACGACCCTCCTGTCTCAGCCTCCTAAAAGCTAGGATTACAAGTGTGTGCCACCACGCCCGGCTTGGCTGTGCTATTTATGCACAACTCTCTCTCCCCTGGACTAAAGCATTACCTTATAGATTTTTGTCTCCTTCATCTGTGGACCTGTTGTGGTAATAAAAGTTTTCTCTATCTCTGTGTTCTGGGACACTGGGATACTTTTAAGTGCCTAAATATCAGACTCTTTGTTGGTGTCACACATCATTTTGGTGTTGTGAGCGTCCTGAGACCTGACTGCATTTGTCTAAAGCACACACACGGCCAAACTCACCCTCACCGTCAGAGGTGGGAGCCGGGGTCGGCCTGGGACAGGAGGGGCAGAGGGCGGCCTGGCCTGGAGAGATGGTTTCTTTTCTCTTCTTTTTCTTCTCTCCCCTCCTTTCTCTTCTTTCTTTCTTTCTTTCTCTCTCTCTTTCTTTCTTTCTTTCTTTCTCTCTTTCTTTCTCTCTTTCTTTCCAATAACATGACACTTGTTCAGATTGTGGGGAAATTTAGCCTTCAAGAAATTCAAGCATTCTCGGTAGCTGGCAGTTACTGCCTCCAGGTCCCAGGGAGGCTGAAGCGCAGCGACCCAGGAGGTGCTCTGCAGTCTGCCTGCCCTCTTAGACAGCCTTGGCAGCTGGAATAACGCCCTGGGTTCTTTGCCCTCAGCAACACCACCATACCGCGCTGTGCTACATACAGCGTGGTGCCTTCAGAGGCCACGGCGGGCCGGGCGCTGCTCCCGCCACCCGCTAAGCAGCCCTGGATCTCCTCTAGAGCTGGGGACTCTCCTGCATCAGAATGCTCCGGAGGAAGCAGGGCTGGCTGCTCTGTCCCAGGGCTGGCTGCTCTGTCCCGGTAGCTCCTTTGGGAGGGCCTGAGGTAGTGCAGGCTTTTGCACTTCCAGCCGAGTGCTTGCGCTGCTGCGGGCCGCGAGGCCCGGCTGGTTTTGCTTTTTGCCTGTTCCTCCCTCAGCCTTCTTCTCCTCACCCGGGCTCCCCCTAGTGCTTATGACAAAACTTGCAGAAAACCCCAGGCTTCAGAGGAGACCACGGCTCCAGGCTCTGGGTTCTCTCTGTAGCAGCCGCTGGGACGGTTTCAGATGCAGAATGGCGTCCCCGGTCCCGAGCGGACTCCGCCTTCGCCTCTCAGATGTGCTGGACCGGCCTCCCGTGGAGCCCTGTGCAGCGCAGACAAGCGGCCCTGGCCCTTCAGGAGCCCATGGTGTCACGAAGCCGGCGCCCAGGGACAGGCCCTCCAGACTGCCGGCTTTGTGGCTCACCCACCACCCTGCTTTTCTGCCCCAAAATGCTCTGTAGACTCGTCACTAACCCACAGGCCCTTTTTCCTGGTGTCTTGTAATCCCAGGACTTGAGAGGCTGAGACGGGAAGATCGCAGGTTCGAGGCCAACCTTGGCAATTTAGCGAGGCCCTCAGCAACTTAATGAGACTTGGTTTCAAAATTTACAAAAGGGCTGTGGGATGCAGCTTGGAGATATAATGCCCCCTGGGCTCAGTCCCCAATGCTCAGCTCCCCAGAGGGCAGGGGGGCATCCAGCAGTGGCTCCCAGGCTCCCCTCCTGACCCTTCCCCGCTGCCACCCTCTGGCCCTCCAGGGAGCCGCGTGGCCACGATTCCCACGTGCTACGCCCTATTCTAGGAAGCGAGACTTGGTTCTGGTGCAGAATCTGAGTAGTCGATGTTAATTAAAAAGTTAATGTCATTAACGCAGGCTGAGAAGCCGCCGACTCTCCCTCCATCGATAGCTTTATGTTTTATGACCCTTCAGAACGCTGGTGGCTGTGCAGCCATGCTCCTCAATTCCACGCGGGGCCCGTCCAGCCGCCCCTGCACTGCGAGCATGGTGTCACGTGGCTCCCTGCCTGGCCTGCAGGGCGGCTGCATGGGCGTCGGGGCTCCCTTGGCACCCTGTCCTGACTCCCCTGCCTGGGGCCCTCTGGTGCTGGGCCAGAGGATGAGACCCCAGCACTGGGTGACCACACACAGGAGCTCAGGAAGCTGCCAGCCCTACTGGGAGGGCAGGAGATGAGGCTCCAGGGATAAGCGAATGGCCATCCCTTCTGCTCCAGGGAGGTCTGGGGTCTGAGTGCATCCCTCTTTCTGCCTCTGATATGCCCCAGGAGGGGCCTGGGTTGGGCAGAGCAAACCCAGAGACAGGCAAAGCAGCTCGCTCTCTGCCCTGTGACCTGGGTCAGCTGCTTTGATTTCTGGGTCTATGGGTCTTTGGTACGGTCAGTGTGACCATGCCTGATTCTGTTAATTAAAGGGGTAGCAGAGCCAGGCATGGTGGTGCACACTTGGAATTTCAGTACTTGGGAGGCTAAGACCGGAGGATCACAATTTCTCAGCCAGCCCCAGAAACTTAGTGAGGCCCTCCCTCCACAACTTAGTGAGACCCTGTTTCAAAATAAATTAAAAATAGGGCTGGGGTGTAGCTCGGCGGTAGAATGCCCCTGGGTTTAATCCCAGTACCTCACACACACAAAAGTGGTGGCAGAAAGGCCCTCAAATATGCAGTGTTTCAGATAGACCAGATATGACCTCTTGCCTGTGACCCTCTCGGCAGATGTTCTGGGTTGGTGGGGCCGTGCCTCCTGCAGCGATCTGTGGACCCTCCAGCACACCTCGCCTCATCACCTTCCTGTGACCAGAACTCAGCCACTCAACTTCAGCCAATCACAGGGGAGGCTTGGAAATGGCCACAGCCACCTGCCCAGGAAGACGGGGGAACTGGGCTCCAACGGGCAACTCGCCGCCTCTGCACACGCTGCTGCGGCGAAGAGCAAGCGCAGGGAACGAAAGAGGTCACGCAGAAGCTCTGTGCGCTCGCCGGTGTCACTACCCGGTCGCTAGTGAGCAGCTGCTTAAAACAAATGCTGAACAAGAGAGTTCTCATTAGTGAAGGGGTATGGACGGAAGGTGGAGTGGATGATGGATGGAGAGGGAGGGGAGGAGGGATGGATGGATGGCGGGTGGATGGCTAGATTGGTAGATGGATGGGTGAGTGAAAAGGTAGGTAGATACATAGGCGAGTGGATAGATGGATGGGTGCTCTATGACTGGATGGATGGGTAAATGAATGCGTGGATGGGTGATGACCAGGTGGGTGGAGGGAAGGGTGAATGGATGGATGAATATATGGCTGTCTGGATGAGTGAATGGGTAGATGGATGAATGGATGGGTGGATGGGTGGGTAGGTGGATGGATGGATGGATGGATGGATGGATGGATGGATGGACTGGTGGATGAATAAATGGATGAGTGGGTAGATAGTAGAACAAGTCAATATGTAGAGAGATGAAAAGAGACATGATTTGAAAGAAGACCCAGCACCCAAAGGTGGTGGCATGGGATGGCTCCTGAGGCAGCGTCTAACCCTTGACCCCGAGACCGGCAGAGTCTCTGAGAGAGCTGGTGGGACCCTGAGGGTGAGGTGTCTGGGGACTGAGAGGAGGGCGGCCTCGCCCATTTTTGCCGCTCCCTTTTGGCGAGGCCAGGGCACCTCCCTCCCCATCTGCATTCGATAAAACAGACTCCTTGGAGGGCGGTAGAATCTAGGGCCCCTGGGTGCCTGAGCTGGCCTCACACGGCCAGTGCTGGACGGCAGAAGGGTCCTCGCCGGCCTCGCGGAGGCTGCTGACCTGGACGTTAAGGATGAAATATCCAGATGTTGCTCGGGCCTGCCACACCCCGACAGAGCCAGGAGACCGGAAGTCGAGGGCGGTGTGTGGGTTGGCTTGGTCCCCGGCTTTGGAGCACTGGGAGAACCATCATTTTCTCCAAAGGAAAGGGGCAAATTTGAAGGTGGTAAGGTGTTTTTTTTTTCAGTACTGAGGATGGAACCCAAGGGCATTCTACTTCCGAGCTACACCCCCAGCCCCATTTTATATTCTTTATTTTGAAACAGGGTCTCGCTAAGTTACAGAGGGCCTCGCTAGGTTGCTGAGTCTGTGAACCACGATCCTCTGGTCTCAGCCTCCCAAGCGCTGGGATTACAAGTGTGCCCACTGCGCCCGGTGAAGGTGGGAAGTTTTAAAGGCAGAGCTTTCCAGAGCGTGTGGGAGCTCTGGACACTGCGTTTAGCCGTAGCTGCGGCTGGAAGAACGTGCCCGATGTCCCTGCGCCTGGCCCGGGTCCACACGGCTCCTTCACCCCAAGACCATCCTGGGAGGCTTCATGCCCCCCCTTTGTTTTCGGGGGAAGCTGTGGGGACCAGAGGGGTGGGGTGAGTTGCCCAGGCTCACGCAGCGCGGAGCACGGCAGCCGCAGCTCTCAAGGCTGGCCCCTGCCCACTGTCACTCAGAGCCCCACGCTTCCTCCGTGTGTTGGCCCAGCACCCGGGGGCTTTCTGTCCATCACTGGAGTGGTGGGCGTCCACGGCCTCGGCTCCCTGCCTGGTGGGCGTCCCGGGCTCGCCTGCTGTGTGCAGGGCACTGGCCCTCCCCAGGAGGCAGGAATGGCCTGTTCCAAGGCTGGATTAATCACAGAAGCCAGGGATCGACTGCCAGGGGCGTAGCCTCATTACTCACACTGGGCCCGTGGAGAGCAGCAGGGGACGGCTCCCAGCCCTTCACCTGCCGCAGCCTGGGCCCTGTGAGCCCAAACCAGGAGGCTGCGTGTCAGGGGCAGGGGGAGCCCTGGGGTCCTGAGGCCTGTGAGCCAGCTCTGCGGGCTCCTGACACCACTTCACACCTGGCAGGCAGGCCTTCCAGGGCCGATCTGGGGTGGGTGGTATAGGATGCATAGGAGCTCAGCCAAGAGGGGGAGGAGGAATCCCAGTAGAGACCCAGCCCTGGCGAAGGCAGAGGGGAGTGGCTGAGCGGCTGCCGTGGCAGCTCAGTAGCCCCGGCTTTCCCCAGGCCTCCACAGAGGAGACAGGGCGGGCCATGAGTGGGGCGTCTCCCTGGGGTCTCCCCACACCACAGGCAGGGGACCCCTGAGAACTCTGAGGCACCTGCAGCCCTTGGCCCTCGGTCCCAGAGGTGACCGGCACTTCAGGGGCCTGGATCTGGGCTGAGGACAGCGGGGTGGTGGCTGTGAATTGGGAGGGGGGCACACTGGCCAGGAGCGAACACAGGAAGCAGCGGATGGAGGCAGGGAGGCCAGGCAGAGGTGAAGACCCCCTCTGGCCTTCCGTCTCAAGGCCACTGCTGGCTCCTGAGGTCAGCCGCCCTGCGCGCTGGGGGCGGGGTGAGGCAAGGCGGTAATTGGATCACTGCGCCTCTGAGGACGGCAGGCAGGCTTACCTGAGCTCCATCCTGCTCAATTAGGGGTGATGGATGTCAGCTCCTCCTGGGCAGAAGGTGACTGTGGGCCTGGTGGTTAGGGCGTGACTTCCGAGGCGGGCATATTCTCCAGGGTCTCCTCTACCTGGGACGGTGTTGCCCAGGGCAGAGGGCGGAGAGGAGGTGCTCCTCCTCGGCCCCGACGCCCCTGGACGCTTCCCTGCCCCTCGCAGGGTGGCTTTCCTGGTGTTCTCTACCTGAGCCCTGCCTGCTCTGCTGGTACCTGAAGCAGTGCCCACCGTCACAGGTGTCTGCAGGAGGCTAGGGGGTCCGGGTAGACCCACAGGCACGGCCCCTTCTGGGAAATCATTCAAGAGAGACTGGCGGGAGCTGGGAGCTTTCAGGACACTGAGACAGAGCCACGCGGGCACTGCAGCAGGGCCTGGAGCTCCTGGGCCCCCGGGGGCTGGAGATCCTTGGCCCAGGAGGCTGGTCTCTTACCTCTCACTCTGCCAGTTACAGCCCGGCCCAGCGACGCCCCAGCCACCCCTGCACACTGGGTATAAAGGCCCGGCCAGCTTGGGTGTCCAGAGGAGCCTGTCCGGCACCAGAGCCAAGACTGGTCAGCCCCGGCCCTGGGTCTCAGCATGCCCCCCTCCTCCCTGGACTCGACCTGGGCAGCCATAATGCACGGCCCAGAGCTGGGGACTTCACATGTGAGAGGGCCGTTCTCTCAGAAGCTGGAGGCCAGAAGTCCAAAGCCAGGTATGGGGGGGGGGTCGGGGGGGCTCCCCCCCTGCAGGCTGTGTGAGGCCCTTCAGCTCTAGCCCCAGGCCCACCATTCCTGGTCCTGGGCCCCTGCGGCCTCCCCTGCACCTGCCCGTGGCCTCCTGTCTGCATCTCCCTTTCTGGCTTTACCTGGACGCCCACCATGGGATTTAGGGCCCGCCTGAGTCCTGCAGGATGGTCCCAACTCCAGAGTCCACATCACAGGCACAGGTTTGGGGTTCAGGATGTGGGCCCATCTCCTATGGGCCACGTTGCACCCCTATGCCTCTCCTTCAGCATCTGTGTCCTGAACTGAGCCCCACTCAGACTCTCCTGTGTAGGGTCTGGTCAGTGGCCACCTGGGGCCCAGCACTCTGCGGGAGGCCCAGGTGACTCAGGACCACCCCGCCTGTGGCCACTCCCCCAAGGCAGCGACCTGGGCACCACCTTGTAGCCCCTCGCTCCATCTCTGACCTCAAGAGAATCTGGGTGGCATCCTGGGCTTCTGCAAGACATTTTCCTTAAGAGAATATGTTCTGCTGCTAAAAAGAAAAGGCTCTCACCCAAGGCCCCGGTGTCCTGGGAAGGGGCTGCAGGTGTGGGGCCTCTCCATCATCACCCCAGCCTGGGGCCAGCACCACAGGGGAGCTCTGTGCACCCCCACCCCGGCACAGGGCCCCGGGCTCCCTGCACCTGGCACTGGCACCGCCCTTGCCTGGGACCTGCTGGGTCAGCCCAGGGCCGCCCTCCCAGGCCGTCTCTGCGGCGTCCATTGGTGCCAGCACCAGCTCCAGGCTCGTCCCTCCCCTCCTGCTGGCAGTCCAGGGCCTCTGCCACAAGCCCGACACCCTCATCCTGCCACCCGCCCCTGTTCAACCCGTTTCTTATTGTCCTCAAGGGAAAGTGCAACCCCTGGTTCAGCATCCACTGCCGCTCGCCACAGCGACCCCCAAGATCCAGCTCACCCCATCTCTCCCCGTCTCTGCTCGCCACAGTGACCCCCAAGATCCAGCTCACCCCATCTCTCCCCGTCTCTGCTTGTCACAGCGACCCCCAAGGCCCATCTCACCCACCTCTCCCCGCATCTCTCTCCCACCTCTCCCATCTCGCTCCCATCTCTGTCTCTCCCTGCTCCTCTGGGCCTGTGCCTCTGCAGCAGATGCAGTAGATGCCTGTGGTTCTCTGGACATGGCCCTCATGCCCTACCCTCAATGTTCCTCCACAGGGCACCCCCCCCCAGGCCGTACCTGGCCGGCCACACAGCCCTCCTCAACACCCCCGTACAACCTGCGCACAGCACAGGCGTCTGCAGGAGCCCTGGGTGCCCGGCGCGGCCCAGCTCCCCCCCCCCCGTCACCCCCCGCACCCCCTGCCTGGCCATAGAGCTCCCTGGACCAGGGGTGCACCTGCCCTCAGCTGGCAGCTGCTGTGGGAGCCCTGAAGGCCGGGGCTGCACCCGCTGCCATCACCAGGGCCCTGGAATCCCCACTGGCCCCTCTAGCAGGGAGTGGGGTGTGGGATAAGATGTGCCCCCACCCCAGCCCCCTCGCTGCCCAGCCGGTCTGGACGGCTCTGAGTCTGAGTTCACAGATGGAAATGCTCTCATGGCCAGAGAGAGCCAGCCCAGACGGTGGCGGTTTAGCCCCCAGCCCCCAGGGAGGGGTGGACCACCCTGCAGGCTGGCAGAGGGCCCGCCCGCTCCCACAATGGAGAGGAAATGAAGTACTGTTTTCCTCTCCTGAACAATGGCCCACGGACTGATCAACGTCAGACTGCGGTGGGGGTGCGACCAGCCAAGAGTAGGCGGGCGGGCAGGTCGGGTAAGCTGAGGCCGCAGTCTTCTCGTCCCGGCCGGCCAGGCCGCTGCCACCCCAGTTTGCTCCTCTGTGATGTGGGCGGAGGTGGTGGCTCCTCATGCTGCCCAGGGTGCCTGGCTCTGAGCACACCTCGGGGCACAGCACCACTAGACCCTGGGCCTAGTCAGCTTGGTTAGGAGGAAGTCTGCGGGCCCCGCGGCTAATCTCAGTGGGTCACCAGTTCTGAAAAAAAGGTGGGGTCCCTAAAGCCCAGGAGCCTCGGCAGGCTGAAGCCGCGGCTGAGTCCAGCAGGTCCCGGTCCTCCCTGGCTCGCTGCCCGCGTGCACTCAGGGACCCGCGGGTATGGGTGACAGCTGAATGTGGGCCAGGGTCCTCCCGTATCCATGCACAGGTGGACAGTGGGACTGGCCCCGTTAGAGGGGCAGACTTTGCAGGGAGTGGCAGACAGGGACATGTGGCAGATGGGGCTAGAGCAGGAGACCAGGAGGCCAGAGGCTGTGTTGTGTGATGGTGTGGGCGTCAGTGGGTGAGGCTGTGGGTGGGCTGGAGAGCCGTGCAGACTCTGGGACTCCATGGAAGACAAGCAGCTCTGGTGAGGGCCAGGTCCCCACAGCCCGGCTGGTCCTGGGGTGCTGCCTTCCTCCCTCTGGGTCAGAGGCTCCTGCTGGAGGTCCCCCCATCCCTATGAAGTCAGAGGCAGGAAGATGCCACAGTTGGGGGCACGCAACAAGGGCACCTCCTCCAGAGATGGCAGGTGCAGCCACCACCCAGTCAGGGCCTTGGGCAGAGCGCTCATGACTCGGAGCCCAGAGCCTCGGTGGGGCGAGGGAGCCTTGAGTGGCTACTGCCCAGGAGCTAGAGGGCTCCTCTGGGCTAGAGGCAGGGCGGGACTGGGAAGAGAACCCTCAGAGCTGGTGGGTGGGGACAGGGAAGCTACCGTGGCCAGGGCCTGCCAGCGCCAAGCTCACTCTGCTGGACGGGCCGGCTGCATGGGACCCAGGGTGGCCCTGCTGCTCATGGAAGGAGGCAGAAGGCCAGGCCTCCGGGGCCCAGTCCCTGCCGTGGTCTCTGGGAGGTCCCAGGAGCTGACCAGCCCCTAAGCAGGTCACATGTCTCCTGTCGATCCTCCACGGAGGGTCACTGGCCACCGAGCTCTGGGGAGGCATTGAGGTTTTCCCCTTTAAGAATCCTTCTGACTGTCCTTTGCCCAGAGCCAATAAGGTTTGGGGTCATGGAAAGTTCAAGGTCTGAGAGAAGCCCAGGTGGGATTGATTGACTTGACCGTTACGCGCACAGGTGGTGACGGCACGAGGGTTGATTGACCTGGAGCTGTATAAATAGGACGAGAGTGATGAACCTGGGATCGGTCAGTAGAGATAGCAACCTGGGAGTGGACTGGCGATCCTTCCATGATAGAATTAAATATTCTTTGAATCGAATTCTTAGAATTGAATTCTTTTCTTCCTCACTCCTCTCTTCGGAACCCGTACTTTTGCCGGCTGGATCCGGCCCCAAGCAGGTGCAGAGGCCAGGCAGGGTGGTGGGCAGGGCTGTGACCACGGGGTGACACCTGCCAGTCACCCTGCCAAGGTGGGCCTAAGCTTTCCTTAAATGGTGAGGGATTAGGGGGTGTGCACACTTCTCCCCAGGGCTTCTGCCGGCCCCTGCTTGCAGAGTGGACTAATTAAGTACCTGGGGGCCTCCCCAGGTGGGGTAAAAATGGACTGGAGCAGGAGCTGAAGGGACGCAGGGATCTGGGGTGTGCGGTCCAGTGGGGCAGTGGTGTGGGTAACAGGGCGTAGGGGCGGGGTGCAGGAGCAGGGGTGTGAGTCGAGTGTGCCGGGTCAGGGGCCCAGTGTGCAGGGTTACCGGGAACAGGGTGCAGAAGCAGGGGTGTGGGTAGTGTGAGGGGCATTGGGAGCGGGTGCAGGGGTGCAGGATGTAGGACTATGAGGACCAGGGGTACAGAGAACAAGGGTGGGGTCACTGTGTGGGGCACAGGGGATGAGATTCAGGTGCAGTGTTCAGGGACCGTGAGCTGCGGCCTGTGCCCTCCCCGCTCTCTAGGTCTGCTGAGTGACAGCACCCCCCCCCCACAGCGTGGGCTGTGACGTCAGCCCCTGAACTTCAGCTCCTTGCCATAAAAGCAGTGATTACAGAGTCTGGCTCTCTAGGCTGTCAGACTCGCATGTGGTTGTAATTAGGTATTGATTCAGTAATTTGGGGAATTAATTCATTAAATCTGCCAGGCCTCAATGTAGCCAAAATAAGAGGATGGAGGTGGGGAGGCTCGGCGTGCCTCCGGGACCTTGGGGGACGGTGGCGGGGAGCCCCAGCCTCGGTGCTGCAGAGCCCACGCTTGGGCAGCCCCGGGGGCTCCTGGGCAGCCCGGCCTTGCTGCTGGCACCAGCCATCTTCCAGTTCTCCTGCCCCCAGGCCCCACAACGTTTCTTGCCACATCCTGGATGCCTGCCGTTCCTCCACTCTCCCAGCCTTCTTCCTCCGGCCTGTGCAGTGCCACCTCCAGGAAGCCCTCCTGGCTGCCTCCCCCTTGCTTGCATGTGGGGCTCCCTCCGGGCCATACACTGGAGCCCCAGCCAAGCCTGGTGATCTGGGCTCCCAGCTGTGAACTGGCCTGGAGCTGGCCAGGGCAGGGAGCCCGTTCCCACGAGGAGCCAGGGACAGGCCTTGTGCTGCAGGTACTGGCAATGCTCAGCCGCCCTCCCCATCTGAGCCTCTCAGCCCCTGGGGTGAGCTGCAGGGCAACCCCCAGTAATCTCGAGGACAGCGGGGGGCGCCCACCTTCTGACCCACATAATAGCACCCAGCCGGTGGGTGAGGGAGGGGCCCAGAGAGAGAAGGAGATAGGAAGATAGTCACAGAGACAGACAGACAGGGAGACAGCAGCAGAGGAGAGAGAAGACGGAGTCACAGCAGGAGCAGGAGCTGCTTGGCCGCAGGACTGGGTCCCCCTGCCTCAGTTTCCCCTCACCAAGGCCCCCGAGCCCTTCCCACCCTGCTTTCGGGCGCCTTGCCGGTAGCCCCTGCAGATAGCAGCAAAAGCCACACCCTCTCGGCATCTGCATTATTGCAGTTCATAGGCAGAATCTCAAAGTGAGAAATAAGCCCCGAGAGAAGGTGTGCTCGCTGGCCAAAAGCATTTTCCACTTTTAGATATTCTTGCATAACTATTATTCTTCTAGTATTCTTTTAACTCTCTATACGAATTGCTCCGGTGATGTGAGATCAGGACTATAAAAGAAATTGAGTCCGTGGAAATAAATTCCCTAAAAAATTTGTCTAAACGTCCTTGGCTCTGCTCAATAATAATGAAAAACTGGCCAGAACTCAGATGCTGTGATAAGCATTCCAGCTGCAGCAATCACAAATGGTCTCCGACCCTCATTCCTATCACTAACTTAGGTTAAGCCATTAACTCCGGTAAGGTAGCTCAGTTTAAGGTAACTCTGTTTACCCTTGAGATCCTGCCTAGAGACAGAGAAGATAAAACTTTGTGTGTGACTTCAAAGCAATTTAGTTGGTGAACGACTTAGTTGCCCAAATACAATAGAGCCAAGGAAAAAGATTGTTGACTTTTACGCCCAGTATGAGCATTCCCCGAGACAGAGAGACTGGCCGCATGGGTTAGGAATGAATATGACACAATAAAGGACAGACATTCTAAATATATATGTATGAAGGAAAGGAAATACCGTAAGAGTAAGAAAAGCATTTTTGCATGAAGAAGAGCTTATCATAAGAACGTCCCAACTGGGAAAGAAAGGAATTAGAAGGTTAGAAGCAGGTTGCAGAGGGTTTGTGACAGGGAAATGGATTATTAAAGATGAATAGGCTTTTAATAGGCTTGTTGTCTAAAGAAGAGTGTTCAGCAGTTAAGGAAATACATCGGACAATTAAAACCAAGAACTTTGTGGTGTTGTTTGTGGTATTTTGTCTGCCAAACTGTGTTGTGAGTTTGCTTAAGCTTTCAGATTTAGAAGGTAAGATGCCAACACCTGAAGAAACCCTATCACATCCACCTGAATCACCACATCTCCCCACACTTGCTATATGAACTGAGCCCAAAAGATGGAAAGTTCCAAGAAAGTTAAAGAAGATTCCCCAAGAAGCCTCCAAGCCTTGGGCGTGCCCGTTTCTTCTGGAAGACTGCCCTTTGGAACTGCTTGTCTGCAAGATCTGGGAGAGGATCCGGAGTTAATCTCTTGAAAGCCAAAAGCCAGCTGAAAACCGGACTAGCTTTATTACCTTTGTTTACATGTCATTCATTATTATTTCACAGTGATCGCATTCACTTCCTTTTCTCTTATTATTAACTTTACTGGTGAAGGGTATAAATTTTGGGGGGTTTTTGTAATAAAGTGTCATTGGCTCAAGAAGCCTTTGTCCATGTCAGATTCTTTCTAGAGAGCGCCGTCACTAGGAACTCTTAGCTCCTAGAAGGGAAAGAATCGCTGCAGAGAAGAGGCTGCAGTACTTCACTCTCATCCTTCCCCATCTTTGCTGAGGCTCTCGACGGCGAGTGGACTCGCGCCCCAACAGGACTGAGCCGGTCTGCGACAAGCCCCCTTCTGGCTGGGCCACTTCCCAGCAGCCTGAGGCTCCTGTGCAGACCCGCCTTGCAGAGGCCCCGCTGGCAGGCATCCTGCTGGCCGGGTGGGGTTGCCAGGGAAGAGGAGGGCTGCTATCCCCCCGCCACCCCCACCCACCCACCAGGGCTTCAGGCTGCTGGGAAGAGCAGCTTGGGCAACCCCAGGCTGCAGGAGGGCTGGCCTGCAACACCACTACCCACCGTTCAGCGCCCGGTCAAGTCCGAGGGCTGCCCATGGCCACCACACCGGGCAGGGTTGAGTGGCTCCTGCGCACCCACCAGGTACTGTACACAGGCTTTGCACTTGAAGTCATCTTCTGAGCTCACAGTGGCTGCTGGATACTGTCCTGCCTCAGTTTACCCACAGTGAGCTGGACCTTCTGCCCAGGAGAGCACATAGGATAGGTGGGCTGTAAGGGTTCCCAGGGTCACCCCAACTAAGTACCAAGAGCTAGTGTGCAAAGCCCTTCCTTGCACCTTTATTTAATTTTCTGCATCTTCAGTTTCACATGCACAAGGCGCTGTGGGGACAGGGTTCCAGGGACAGCTCTGGGAAAGCCCGCAGTGGTCTCCTCCTCAGCCCCAGGCCCAGTGCTTGCCCCGTTTGGGTGGGGACCCCCAGGGCTGGATACGCAGAGCCTTCTGGCTCATTCACTCCACGGTGAGACGCCGTGCCCAGGCTGGGGATAAGACCTTGGGAGACAGTTGGCCTGTCGCTGGCTGGTCCCTGAAGCAGGTGGCTCACGGCCAGCCATCAGTAGACCCTGGGGCTCCGCCTCTGTAGTGACTTCCTGCTTTGACCTGCATGGCCACCCTCGGGCTGGGGTGTGGCCACAGCCTCCTCTGGGAGCTCTGAAAGGTGTTTGGCTACTGGGCGCAGTCCATGGTTGTCCAGCTGCAAGGCAGAAGTGTCTCTGTAGCAGTCTCAGGGCTTGGCAGAGGAGGAAGCCCGCTCACCTCACGGCAGTCAGGAAGCAGAAGGAGAGAGGCAGGAAGCTTCCAGAATCACACACATGTCACTGGCTGCTTCTCTCTCTCTCCCTCTCTCGCTCTTTTGCCCCCCCCTCTCTGCTTCTGGCTACCATGACTAATGGTGGCTTTTCTCTGCCACTTACCCCGCCACCACAATTTCTGCCTTGAAGCCAGAAATCCTGGACTGAACTACTGAAGCCACAGGACAAGTAAACCTTTCCTCCTCTAGGTTGTGATTGTCAGGCGTTTTGTCACAGTGAGCAAACAAGCTAATACAGAACCTGTGCTGGGGTGGGGCTGTTGCTGTGACTGACCTCACCATGTGGTTTGGAAAACTCTGGAACTGGTTATGGAAGGAGTCTGGCAAAGTGTGGAGGTGCAGGCTGGAAACGCTTTAGAATGCTGTGAGCAGAGCGTACCGAGCAATTGCTGGGAGCCTGGAAGGTCAGAATAGCAACGGGAACGTAGACCATAAGAACTGTGCTCACGAGGGCTCAGATGGCAAGGACTCCATCGGGAACTGTCTAGAAGCAGCCGCACATATTATATTCTGGCAAAAACAAACTTGTCTACATTTTACTCCTGTCCTGAGACTTTGCATGAGGCTGAATTTAAAAGCAACAAGTTAATCTGGCAGAGAAAATTTCAAAGCAGAAGAGAATTCAGGCGGTGGCATGGGTATTGCCGGCAGCCTTTATCCCGCTTTATTATGATAAATGAGAAAGCAGGGAGAAAGATTTTAAAAATTTGTATTTTGAGCTGGGCATAGTGGCGCACGCTTGTAATCGCAGCATTCAGGAGGCTGAGAGCGGAGGATCGCAGTTCGCGGACAGCCTCAGCTACTTAGTGAGGCCCTCCGCAACTTAGTGAGACCCTGTCTCAAAATAAAGAATAAAAATAGGGCAGGGGATGTAGCTCGGAGGTCAAATGCCCCTGGGTTCCATCTCCAGACCCACAAAACAAAAAAAAATTGCAGTTTGACCAGAAAAGTGTGTGTGTGTGTGTGTGTGTGTGTGTGTGTGTGTGTGTGTGTGTGGTGGCTTTGGGGACTTGGCTGATGCAAGAAGTCGCCCTGAAGCGCTCCTGGGCGGCTCTGCTCTGTGAGGCACCTAAGACGCGGTCTCCCAGGATTTGTTTCACTGCGCTTAGCTGTCCAGGTACTGAGAGGCTGCTACAGCCCTGGTCCAAAGGGACTGGCTACTGCTTGAGCTGGTAGCCGACCTTGGCATCCACGTGGTTCTGGCTCTGCAGGAACGCAGGATACTGCAGTTAAGGGGTAGAAGCTTCCACTGAGACTTCAAAGGAAGGCGTGTGAGGCTAGGCACCATGTAACTGGGTCCATATCCCCGTGAGCAAGCTCTGAAGGGCAATTTTACTTTTTATTTTTGTTGCACTGGGATTGGAACCCAGGGGCTTTCTACCTCCAGGCTACACTCCCAGACTTATTTTATGTTTTATTTGGAAGCAGGGTCTCACTAAGCTGCTGGGAGCCTCACTTAGTAGCTGAGGCTGGCTTCGAACCTGGGCGATCCTCCTGTCTCAGCCTCCCAAGCACGGGGATTACGAGCGTGCGCACCACGCCCGGCTCCTAAAGGGCAGTTTTAAAACTGAGGATGAGGTCAAAGCTGCAGTGGAGACTCCCAGAACTGAGAGATGCCAGGAACGGGGGTGCCTTCAAAGAAAAGTGCCAAGCTGCAGGCGATGGCGCCAGGCGCAGAGAACAGCCACACTGGCCAGGGCAGCCGAAGGGCAGGGCCGCGGAAGCCCCCGGAGATGGCGTCTCTCCACGGCGTGGCCGCGTGCCAGGTGCGCAGCGGTAGGGGCTGGTGTCCGCCCTGCGGGTTTGCTCTTATGCTCACTCATCTCTTCCCAGCTTCCCATCTGTCCCTTTGGGGATGTTTACTCTGCACCACCGGATATTGGAAGCATGTTCCTTTGTTGTTGTTTTTGGTACTGGGGGTTGAGCTCAGAGGTCTCCTACCTCTGAGCTATAACCCAGCCCTATATTTATTTATTTATTTATTTATTTATTTATTTATTTATTTAGCGGCACTGGGGATGTAACCCTGGGGCATTCTACCTCCAAGTGACACCCCCAGCCCTATTTTTTTACTCTTTCTAATTTTGAAACAGGGTCTCACTCAGTTGTGAAGGGCCTCGCTTAGTAGCTGAGGCTGTGAACTGTGATCCTCCGGTCTCAGCCTCCCGGATGCTGGGATTACAAGCGTGCACCCCCATACGTTTCTACTAAGTTACTGGGGGTCTCTCTAAATGGCTGAGGCTGGCCTCAAACCTGTGATCCTCCTGTCTCTGGGATTAGTGCTGGGATTAGAGGCTGCTCACAGCTAGAATTTTGCCTTGATACTTGAAGACTCTGGACTTTGGCTTTTGAGAAGTGTTACAACTGTGAAGAGTGTGGGGGTTCTTGGAGATGGGCTGAATGCGTTTCTCTGGGTGAGATGGCCATGAGCTATGAGGGGCAGGGGCAGAGCGTTGTAGTTTAAATACGGAACGTCCCCCAGTTCTCATATATTGGAAGCATGGTCCAGATCCAGAAAGGTTGATAAGTGGGCCTGGCTGGGGAGGTGAGTCACTGGGGCGTGGACTTAGGCCCTTTCCCATCTCTCCACGTCTAGCCGTCAGGGCACGGTGGTTTCTGTCTTGGAGTTGGCCCGCCATGGACTGAGCCTTTAAAACAGTGGGCCAAATAGACCTTTCCCGTTCAAGTTGGCTGTCAGGCACGTTGGTCACAGCAACGGAGGAGCAGAAACGTCCTTGTCAATGCCTAGCGGGACCTGCAGCAACAGTGGACGTGGGGCCCGGCTTCCGGGGTGGGTGTGCCGAGCAGCTCCCAGGTGCATTTTGGGGATTCTCTGCCTCCGCTCAGATCTGACCTGGGAGGCTCCCTGGAGGAGGACGAGCTTATTGCTCCCCGTCCCCACCCCACGGCTGGTGCGCACTGATGGGCAGCTCCCTCTGGCCTGCCCATGCACGGCGCTCAGCTCATCGCTCCAGAGCAGGCAGCCCTTCCAGAGGCCATGCAGGACCTCTGAAGGAGGGGGAGGCCTGCCAAGGTGCACGGGAGCTGGGAAAGGGGCTAAGAAGCCACTTGTAAAGCTGGGTGTGGTGGCCATGCTTGGAATCCTAGCTTTCGGAGGCTGGGACTGGAGGATCCTGGTTTGCCAACAGCCTCAGCTACCTAAGGGGGCCTTTGCAACTCAGTGAGACCCTGTTTTAAAAATAAAAAAGACTAGCCGGGTGTGGTGGCGCACGCTTGTTATCCCCATGCTTAGGAGGCGGAGACAGGAGAATCGCGCAGGTTTGAAGCCAGCCACACTGTTTCTAAATAAAAAATATAAAATAGGTCTGGGAGAGTAGCCCGGAGGTAGAAGGGTTCCATCCCCAGTACCACCAAAAATAAATAAATAAATAAATAAATAAATAAATAAATAAATAAACAAACAAACTAGAAAAATAGGGCTGGGGTGCAGCTCGGAGGTACAATGCCGGTGGGTTCCATCTCCAGTACCAAAATAATAATAATAATAATAATAATAATAATAATAATAAGAAGAAGAAGAAGAAGAAGAAGAAGCCATTGACTCTGACCTCAGCCCCAGGCCTCATGGTCATCAAGTGATCATGGGCTGGCTCAGGAGGCCACATGGCCAGCTCCAGGTCATACCACTGGGCAGTGGCAGGGTCTGGCTTTACAGCAGGTGCCCCCGTCTCCCGCACCTGCTCTTTTCCTGTTCCCACCCACTGTCCAGGGAAGACCCCACGGCGCTCCAGGCCTCGATTTCCCCATGTATAAAGGGGGTGGGGCCCTTCCGCTCTGTCGGAGGAGCAGGTAGCTGAGGAGAAGAGCTGAACACCGGGCGCTGGGTTTCTCCTCCCACCCAGCGTGGGCGCCCGGCCCGCCTATAATTACCCCTGATTAGGATGCAAGCCTGCAATGACACTGAGGAGGCCCTTGAGCTGCAAGACGCTGCAGCGGGCTGCTCAGGGGCGGCCCCCTTCTCGCCAGCTTCCGACTGTGCACACGTTTCTATTTTGGTTTCTATTTTATTTATTTCATTAACTCAGCTCCGACACAGAAGCTGAACTCCAGGAAGCGCTGCAAGCTTGTCTCTTAGCAATAGGGGCTGTGCTCTCCGCAGCGAGGTGGGCGGGCGGGCTGGCCAGAGCCTGACTTCATCCCAAGGCAGTGGCCATGCTTGGACACAAAGGCTGGTGCTGGAACCAGCTGGTCCTGGGTGAGAGGCTATGCCCAGCTCCTGGAGGGCGACCGTGACGCCCTGCTGGACTGCAGAGGTGGACCGTCCTTCCTCCAGAGGGGAGTCTGAGGCTGAGACTCACGGACCTGCCAGCTCTGGTCCCAGGCTCTTCTCCTCTCTGTGGCCCCGGGGTGCCAGGGCCAGATGCCTGATCCAAAGTAGAGTGCCTGGGGCCTCCTCACTAGGCCGTCCCTGCCTCCCCCGCTGGCCCCCGGTAGATGCTCTTCTCCCTATGAACCACCCTGTTGTGTCTGATTTGAAAGTGGCATGTTCACTCTAGACAGTAGTGAGAATGTGCAAAAATATGAGAAAAAATCGTGCGTGCGTGCATGTGTGTGTGTGTGTGTGTGTGTGTGTGTGTGTGTGTGTTGCAGTACTGAGAACGGAACTCAGGGCGTTCTACATTTGAGCTACACCCCCTGCCCTATTTTTTTAAATTCTTTATTTTGAAGTAGGGTCTCACTGAGTTGCAGAGGCCTCACTAAGTAGCTGAGGACATCCGTGTACTGCGATCCTCCAGTCTCAGCCTCCCGAGTGCTGGGATCACAAGCGTGCCCACCGCGCCCGGCTTTCCTGTGCTTTGCCCCTAGGCAGACCTCGTGATTTACTTTAGTTGGAAATATCTGCCCTGGCACAAGCTGGAGAAGAGACGCAGGAGCGCCAGGAGCACAGAGGACGGAGGGCGAGCGGCACCACGTCCACGATTCAGTTCAGAACAGGGGCCCGGGACACCCGGGCGTGCCGGCCCGAGCGCCCTCCCCAGCATGCAGCGCTGAGGAGCAGCAAGGGCGGGCAGCGAGGTGCCTCCGGATCCCCCAGGATGCCACACCGCCCCCTTGTCACGATCGTCCCGGTTGTGAGGAGGGTATTCCTACAGAGAAACAGACCCTCTACCCCCATCTGTCCTGTCTGATCCCGTCACACAAAATCTATGAGACCACCCTCAAGACCGTGGGCATCCAGTGGGGTGCCTTTGAGAGTGGCGGCTGGGGCACACACGAGGGGTCAGAGAAGGCCTCAGGAGGTCCCCAGGAGCACCGTGCGAGGAGCCAGGGGCGGGGCCGCTCCTCTATGGAGCTGCTGCCTGAGAGAGCAAATGGCAGTCTGCCAGCATCCATGCTCTGGGGCAGCTGAGGGGACCGTGCACTGGTTGCCTCTGCACAGCAGCCTTGCGTAGCCAGCGCCCACAGCTCAGGGCAGCCAGAGAGGGACGCAGCCTGGCGTCAGCAGAGGGCGGCCTCAAGGGCCCCGTGATCATCCACCTGACCAGCCTCCCTTCACCTCCCCACGGACCCCCGGCCTCTGAGTCCTGGTCCGTGAGTCCTGGTCCTCGGGCTGCCCGGGACTGACCTGGGAGAAAAGCGGCCGGAGGAGAACTGGCCAATTCATCCCACCGGCAAATGTCTTACATCCAGCCCGCTCCTGAGGGAAGGCTCATACTGTAGGACAGCAGAGGGTGCAGGAGCCGCGAGCCTGCGGCCCCATGCATGTGCACGCACACACACACTCATGTACACATGCACACATACGTGCACGCACACACGTGCATGCACACACAAGCATGCACACATACACACGTGCACATGCACACATGCATGCACGGATGCACACATGTGCATGCACACACGCACGCACACGTGCATGCACACACATGCACACACACGTGTACGCACATGCACACACATACACGTTCCAAGTCAGCCACCTGTAAGAGCATCAGCCTGTCCCCGCGGCCCACGGCGCTCTTCCCCCTGCCAAGAGACATTGAACTCCCAGTCTCCTGGAAAATCCCACACACACCTGAGATTTAACATGGACTCTACGCGCCGCGGTCTGGACGCTGGTCATCCGGAACCCCGCAGCTGAAGCGCCAAGCCCAGCAGCCGGCCTTGGGGCCCTTTGGCAGGCGATGGCTTCAGAAGGCCTCACGAGGGGCCCCGTTGGGATTAGAGACCTCACAAAGTTAGGCAGAGACCCCGGTGCCTCCTGGGTCAGCGAAGCAGGAGTCAGGCTGTGTGCATTTATTTCGGTACTGGGGATGGAACCCAGGGGCATTCTACCTCCAAGCTACACCCCCAGCTCTTTATTTTGAAACAGGGTCTCACTGAGTTGCGAAGGGCCTCACTAATAAATAAATAAAGCCTTGTGGCAACCTCATCCTGGCTCCAGCCTCCAGCCTCTAGCCCTCAGCCTCTAGCCTCCAGCCCTCAGCCTCCAGCCCCAGCCTCCAGCCCTCAGCTTCCAGCCCCCAGCCTCCAGCCTCCAGCCTCCAGACCATGAGAAGCCCAGCTGTGTGGTTTGCGCTGCCAGCCTGTGCTGCAGTGTTACAGGAGCCTACGGATGGTCCAGCAGCAATTCAAATTTGAATTCGCATTTCCCCCAGTTGTCCCAAACTACAGTTCTTTTACTCTTCTTTAAACGGGGCATTTAACTGAGGAGCACACATCACGTCCTCTCAGTGGGGGCATCTCCCCACCCATCTTGGTCACCTCCCAGCCTGCACAGCGCAGTCTGTGGTCCCAGGACCATCCAGAAGCAGCACTGCCCCCGGGAGCCCCTGCAGGAGGCTCAGCCTGCACTAGAAAAAGAATTGAAAAGAAGGCAGTCAACTAAAATAAACACATAAATAAGCCACGCAGTCAGATTCCAGCTTCCTCTCCAAAGTGCCAGGGTCTTACCTGCTCCTGCTGCCCCGTGTGTAAACAGACCCCAGGAGATGGGGGGCAGAGACAGCTGGCTTCCTGTGCCAGCAACCCGGGCTGCCCCGCACCTGGCAGGGACTTTAACTGCTGCCAGCTTGTTATGCAAATGAGCCATTAGCCGCCTGCTCCTCCTTTTGAAATAGGCAGGTGTTATGCAAATGAGCCTCCTGCCCCGCCCCTTTTTAAATGGGCAGGTGTTAGCTCTGCCCCCATGTATAGATGAGGGAATGGGGCCTGAGAGAGGGCGCCTGCCCAAGGTCACGGGAGACACTGCCCCTCGGTGGCAAGGCGTGACCCGCCCAAGGAGAGGGTGGTGCTCGAGGGAGCCCCAGAAGCACCCCCTGGAGAGCAGAGGAGCAGCCCGCTGTGCACATGAGGCCTTAGGGTGCTGGGAGCTGAGTGCGTTCAGTGCCAGCTGTCTACCTTGCTCTGTGGGAGACCCAGCGGTGGCGGGCCCTGCGCCCTGCGTAGCTCACACCAAGTCAACAAATGAACCAACGCCTGAGGCCTCAATGGGCGGGCCAGCGCCGACGGAGTGGGCGACTCAGCCAGTCCACGAGTGGACAGATGTACGAGCGAAGTAACAACCAGCACGACGTCACCAAGCGGGACTGTGCAGGGCGCGCGTGTGGGCGGCACTGCGCCGCGCGCCCGCCGTGCCCGGGTGTGCTTTCTGGAGACAGGGGCGCTGGGACAAGAGGTGGCCGTCTTGGGTCTCCTGACGCCTCTCACCAGAGGGAAGTGGCCACCCTCCTGTCCGGGGAGCAAGGAGGGGTGGACGGGCGGCAGAGGTGGACACCAGAGCCGGGTGCAGGGCGACAGCCGCTCACGAGAAGCCAGGAGAGGTTCGGCTGGTCCTGCCATAGCACGGAAGGGAGAGGGATGTCCTCAGTCAGTGAGCTACAAACCTGTTTCAGTGTCTCCCGCGTGCTTATCCCCGGCTGCCAGCCTGAGCCCTGCCCAGCTCTCTCCAGCAGGACTTCTCATGCAGAGTCTCACGCCCCCAGAGAGAGGGTCCACGCCTTCTCATGGCCCGAGTCCCCAGCTGCATGGCTTCCTCTCTTTCTTCCAGGGAGTCGTGGGGCCAGCTCAGTCCGCGTGGCAGGGGCCACCAGTGGGACCAGCGCTGGGTAATGCTCTTCCCGGGACACAGCTGGCGGGAAGGACCTTGCTTTCTACCCAGAAGGTGAGGGTCAGGTTGGATCCCAGGGGTCAAGGCTTGTCCAGAGAGGAGAAGGGGGCAGGGGTGGGCACCAGGTGGAAGGCTGCTGCTAAATGTGGGAGCATCCCTGACCTGGAGCACAGGGCTGCAGTGGGAGGAGGAACATTCTGAGTCAGAGGGAAGATCGTGTGCAAAGGGCCCGTGGCAGGAAAGAGTGTGATCCATTCAAGGAAAATCAGAGCAGCGAGCCCAGAGGACAGGGTGGCAGGGGCTCATGCAGGGCGGGGCCCAGGGAGGGATGTGAGGAGCAGCGGGACGCCTGTGGGGGGAGTCATAGCCACGCTGGTGCTGACCATGGAAGCCAGGCTGGACCACCCGGCAAGGTCCCTCTGCAGGGACCCCACTGCAGGGTTACTTATCCACAGCAGGCGGCTGATGCTGTGATCCCCCAGGCCTCCATCGCCCGGATGTCAGCTCCACGCCCAGGGCCTTGGCCTGCAGGAGATGCTCTGTCCTGTGGGGGGCCGTGGGGGCTGCACCTGGCCCCACCTCCACCTGGGGGCGCCCCGCGGCGGCTGATCCACTGTGCTAAAGGCGCAGGCGCTGGGGTTGTTTCCGCTGTCAGAGGTGCCAGGGACTGGCGAGGTGTTCCGTGCTCCTGCTCTTACCCCGCAGCCGGGGCCTGGCATCTGCTCGAAGTCTTCTTTTCTTTGAATTCAATGGCATCAGTTCGGGGACCCCGAGGAGACGCCCCAGTGCTGGAGCGCGGGCACTGGCTAGTTGGGTTTCAGAGGAATCTCATCTGTCTTTAGGACCAGCCTGGGCTCCACTTCCCTTTCCCAAGTTCTGCCAACTTCATCACCACCGCCGAGGGCCCGCTGTGCCCGCCGGTGCCCCAAGCATCCTGGGGAATCAGGCCTCCCCTGCAAGGTACCTCATTTGAGAAGCTCTCGCGCTTCCTGTTCGGGCCGAGGGGGCGCTGAAGGACATCTTCCCCCTTAATCAGTTGAATCATGGCCTCCCCGCCGGACTCGCTCTGAAGACTTCAGATTGGCTTAGGCGCTTCAGACCGCACTCGGCTCCGTTGGCTTTATTTTGGGGCCAATTTCTGAGCATCGGAGGCTTCCTGAGAAGGCAGGTCAGAGCCAAGAAGGCCTCCTCTTCAGGAGCTGGGCAGGGCGGGCAGGTCTCAGTCCAGCACCTTCTGCTCATAGAGAGATGTGCAAGGTCTCACGAACCATCACGAGCCGTGCCCAGGTCACGTTAGGGCCCCAATGCCAGTTCCCTTGCCCCCGAGCTTAGGAGACCGGAGGGTGGAAGGATTTGTGTTCCTGGGTCGATGGGGGACTGCCCGCTTCTCTCGTAAAGCCCTGGAGCCGGCTCGGCGGGGCCTGGACCTGGCGGCTGCTCAGTCAGCATTTACTTCTGTGTGACTTCAGACAGGCGGCTTAACCTCTCTGCGCCTCAGCTTGCTCCTAGGGAGAACGAGGCCGGCGGCGCACACGGGAGGCGTTAGGCAGAGGCTCCTCATGCAGTCACGCCGTGCCGGCCGTGCACCTGCTAGTTTACAAATTCCCCTCTTGCGTTGTTTAAATTATGTTTAACGGTTGAACCGTTAAACACTGTCTGATATGGCTCTGATGTACGTGGAGGGAGTCCTTAGACGATGTTAGCAATGAGGGGGCAGGGCGGGAGGGGCCCCAGGGAGATCATGCTTTTATTCTTCACGGGAATGGCGGGAGGGCGGCTGTGTGTCTGTCATGCAGCACCTGGAGCCGCCACGTTAGAGCCCACACAGGGATGCACCCAAGGGTGCAGAGAGACCAAAACTGAATCCTGAAAACTGCTGGCGCAGCCCGAGGTACGCAGGAAGAGAGAACAGAGAAAGGAGAAGTGAAAAATAAACAGAAAACAAGAAACAACAGAGCAGGCTTCAGCCAGAGCCGGACAGTCACGGCAGCACCAAACGCAAATGATAAAGACCCACCAGGCAAAGGCAGGGCCGGCAGAGTGGACTTAAGAAGACAGTAATATCAGAGCGAGGAGACACGGGAGAGGGGGAACTAACAGTGTAATGGCAAAGACCACTCCCCCAGGGAGGCAGCAGCTGCAAACACATACGCTCCGAATAACGAAGCCGCAAAATACATAAAGCGCCGCGGACAGGACCCAGAGGACGCGCCGCGGTGGCGCCCTGCTCACTCGTGTCCTCAGGGGATCTGGTGCCGTGTCTCAGCTGTAAAGGCGGCTCTCTCTGTGTGAGTTCTCTTCCTTCAGACTGAGAGAAGTTATTTTCACAAGACAAATATTATTTGAGGAAAATAGCAAAGTATTACCGCGATCAATTTCAGGATGATTTATGGATTTCTTTTTCTGCTGATTTTATTGTCAACTGTTCCCAAGTGGTTTCATGATGATGGTTAAATTGGCATAATAAATGTATTACATGAAAAAAATGAGAAAAAAGATATGAGGATTCTTCTGTGAAAAACAATGTGTGTCTCCCAGGGCCTACTTGAGAGGCTGAGCGGCCCGCAGAGGGCACCGAGAGCCTGTAGAAGGGGCTGCGTGTCCATTGTCCTCGGCTCCCACAGAAGGCCAGGGCAGGACAGAGTCTGAGAACACTTAATTTGTCTGGAAAGGAGCTTGACCAGTCAGGGGAGAGGAGGGAAGGTGTCCAGCAGGGAACGGTTTTCAAGGGCTGTGAGGTTCCAAGCCCCAGGAGAGAGCCATGAGGAGCTTCCTGTAGAAACGTGTGGACCTGTCCTGGCCAGGCGTCCCATCAGACGGCCATGCTGGCCTGGGGGCGGGCACCACCCTCCCACCTCCTCTCTGCACGGGCTAGGTAGGTCTCGGGTCGCTGTATCACATGTTGGCGTGTTGGAGGCCCACGCTCCGTTGGGAAGGTGAGCAGGCGTTGGGGCCTGGCCCGGCCACCTGGGCACCCCCTGCCCGCGCGTGGCCCGTGCTCTCTGGGACTGCTTTCTCACAGTTGAACAGGGACGATGCTCTGGTCTGAGCGTGTGCCCCAAAGCCCACCTGTCAAAAGCCCGGGCCTTAGAATGGGATGCAGGGAGGTGGGGCCACAGGGAGGGAGAAGGTCACCGGCCCCACCTTCAGAAGAGAGGAGTGTGCTTCCGCGGCGCCCATCAGTTCCCACGAGGAAGAATTGTTGTAAGGCCGGCCTGGCTTCCCGACTTGCATGGAGACAGCGTCAGACCCATGGTCGTGGGCTCAGTCCTCGCCTGACCCGCAGTGGCCTGGCCTGAGCCTCTGACCCGCCGCCCCCCTCGGGATCACTGACCCAGCCTGTGCGTCCCTCTGACCCTGGCTCGTTATGGAGGTGGGCGGGCGAGGTGTGGGCAGGGGCACAGACCCCTGCCACCCAGGGTGCCGTGCTCCAGATGCCCAGCCAGCCAGGGGCCCTCTGTCCGTTCTTCAGGGTTCACAGCGGCTTACGATGTTGGCATGGCGGGGCCGGCCAGCTCAACCTGCAGCCCTCTGCCCTGGAGGCTGGGGGGGGGGGGCTCTGCTCAGGGGCGGAGCCTGTCTAGGCCCCGCCCCCATCACCACCTTAAATAGAAAAGGCACTTATCACTCGAGAGATCCTGAGGGTTTAGAAGCCTCCTGTGAGAACACAAACACGACAAAGACTAAATATATATTTCACACCTTCACAACTGCATTCCTAGAAAACGCAGATCATATTAGAACTAGAAAAAGCATTCGCTGTGTGTTTGCACAGCCAGGTGGGAGTCAGTGCCGTTCAGATCTTCACTCCCGATAATGCCCGTGGCCTGAGAGGGTTTGCAGGACGAGGGCCTGCCGTGGGGCTCGCCTGTGGCAGGACACCCGCTCCCTGGGCGTGGCGGTGGCCACCACCTGGGACTCCATCACTGGGCCAAGAGGACACCCTGGGACGTCCTCTGGGGCGACCTCCCTGTTGACCATCACTGGGTGGCCCAGAGAGCTGGCGCCCACCGAGACTCTGCCCCCACCCGAGTCCCGCACCTCCTGCCAGCCCTGTGGCACTGATACCCTGAGGAGCGTTCCTGTGAAAACGAGGCCTTTGGTTTGTGGAGTCAGCTGGTGAGATGAGGTTGAAACGAGGGCAGACCCTGGAAGTCAGGACACAGCTGTCTCAGGACAGTGGCCAAGGATGGAGACCGCAACCACTCTGCCTTTAAAGGCAAGGCATAGCCGGCCATGGCAGTGCACGCTTGTAACCCCTCTATGGGAGGCTGAGACAGAAGATCACGGGTTAGAGGCCAGCCTCGGCAACTTAGTGAGGTCCTGTTTCAAAATCAAAAGGACTGAGGATACAGCTCAGAGGCAGAATGTCCCTGGTTTCAATCTCCAGTAACACCTGCCCCCTAAAAACAATCTAGCAGGCTGCCAGCAGCTGCATCCCGTGAATGCCACGAGCAGCGGTCTCAGCTGAAGACCTTGACCGGACAGCACCACTGACTGCGCGTACACCTGTCTCCTAGCCGGCTAGGTGGTTTCCATGGAACCGAGGGTGCTTGGCAGAGTGCTCACGTTAGCCAGGGACCCTGCAGATCCTGAGCTCCTGAGCTGAGGGCACACCCCGCCTTCTGCACTGAAGAGCTGAGGGTTCACCGACAGTCTGCTTCATGCCGCGGTGGTGGGAGCCGGTGCTGAAGGCTGAGGAGCAGGGGAGGAGCTTCGAGCTGCTGGCCTGGAGAAGGCACGTGGGGGAGGACGGGGGGGGGGGGCTACGAGGAGCCCTTGTCCTCGGCCAGGAAAGGTGAAGGCGGCTTGTACAGGCCGTGACTGGGGACTGACGGGGGACAGGCCTGCAGACGATCTGGGTTCCAGCAGGACCCCAGGCTGCTGAGGCTGGACATCCAGAGGGAGTGGGGACGCAGGGTGGTGACCTCACGGTGCTGGGCAGCCTCTGGGACTGGACGGCTTCTGGGTCTAGAGCTCGGGTCCCGTCTCCACCCCACGCCTGGGAGGGCCACACACACCTGTGTGCTGTGTACCTCATGCAGGCTGGGGGCATCGGAGGCGGTACTCAGAACTCGAGATTTCAGAAAGTTCTGGGCCAGGAAGTAGAAAGAGGGTGGGTCTGAGGATGTGAGTAGCTCGGAGGCACAGCAGAGGAAGAGGGACACCTGGCTGGGAAGGCACAGCGGGCTTGGGAGGGGCCTGACCGTCAGCTTCTGGACTGTGGGGCAGGTGAGCCGTCCAGGAGCCAGGGTGGTGCGGGGGATTGGGACATGCCTAGATCGACATGGAGGAGTGTGCCTGGACTGTGGCCAGAGCTCTGCCTGCGGCTGCCCCTCTTCAGACAGAGGCCGCAACCTGCCTCACTGTGACCGCACCCCCTGCGCGCCCACCTCGGCCCTCCCCCTGCTACCCGGACCAGTGTCTCTTGGGCCATGAGAGGCTGCAGCAGGAACGCGACCTCCCAGGACCTCCTCCCATGGCTGGCATCCTGCAGTGGCCACCCACTCACTGCCCACCAGTAGTGGACCCCATTCCCAGCCTCCCTTCCTGTCGCCCTGACCCGCCCCCTCGACACCCACAGACAAGCGCCTTGCTCAGGGCCCTGTCTCTCGGCCTGCCACAGGGGAATCCCAGCTTGAGGCCCATCCTAGCAGGTGACAGTGCCTGGCCAGGAGGCCACAGGACACACAGGGCTCTGCTCTAGGCCCCCACCTGGCAGGCCTCTCCTGGGGCTGCGCCTCCCTCTGCCCAGGCTCGGCGGCCACGGCAGGCAGCCTTCCTCCCCTGGTGAGGCCTCTGTCCACGTCCCAGCTCCCTGCTGTCCCTGCGCCTTGGTGGCCCCTTGCCTGCATCCTGAAGGACACCTGCACCTGCCATCGTGGGCTCCAGGGAGCCCCGCAGAGGCCAGTGTCCTCCTCCAGCTGCCCAGCCACCGCTCTGCAGCCAGCTCCAAGATGTCCGCACCTGCGTCCTGGCCCCTTCAGCACCTGGTGCACAGGGCCATCTGGGACACCCTGGGGTGGCCACCACGGGGCACCCTGTGAGCTCATGGTCCTTGCCCCGTGGATGGGCGGGCGGGGGAGGGCTCTGCTGTCATCCTGCCCCTGTGGGTGCGCACTGGTGGGGCAGGTGTGCAGGAAGAGGATTCCAGAGGGGGGAGGTGAAGGAGGGGAGGAGAGCAAGGTGCCCTGTTAGGGCATCACAATGGCCTCCTCTTAGGCTCCGCCTGAGGGGTTACAGAGATAAAGAGACCGGCAGGCAGGTGTGTGCGGGTAGGGGACTGCGGCCATCGTGTGTTGGGTGGGTGATGCTTGTGCCGCAGCTGCCCTGTGGCCCGTCCCGCAGCCCTGGCCTCTGGCGTAAGCATGGGTGTCCTGCACTGGGCTCCTCCCTCAGCTGGGGCTTGCCTCACCTGAACTCCACCCTGACTCGGGCCACACCTGTGCCAGTGTGAGCAGGTGCCTGAGCCTGGAGTCCAGTCCGCTGAAACCACACACTCGCTGGCTCCCCTGAGCTGCCCTGGGCCTGCTGACAGCCCCATCGGTCCACCTGCTTTCCTGTCTGATTCCCTCATGGGCAGAGGCTGGAGCGGGCGAGGTCAGAGGCTGCGGCTGATCCGTGCTCCCTTGCAGTGCTCAGCGTGGGGCCTGGTCTGGGTTGTGGGCAGAGTCCATCCGAGTCAGCAGGGTTGGCAAAGGGCTGTGTCTTCATGACCCTGCCCAGTAAGGAGAAGAGACAGGGCAGAGGGTGCCCTATGTGCTCCGTGCAGGGACATGTTTGACGTCACAGGGTGTGCAGTGTGCTGTGTCTACGTGCCCATGGCCGCGGGGAGCACGCAGGTACAGAGCCCAGTGATCTAGCCCTGCCTCTTGCCCCCATGGGCTCTCCGTGCCCCTGCCCCAGGATGGTGCTCACCCCCGCAGCAGACCTGAGCAGGCCTCAGTGAAGGCCTTCAGGGCTGTGTGATGTCCAGGCTACCCTCCCTGACCGCCTCCCAGGCCACAGGCGGTGTGCCAGCCAGCCAGGTCTGGCCGGAGCTGGGCGGCGGCCAGCTTCCTGGGCAGCCATGCATTCTGCGTCCCGCCTGCTGGCACGCTGCCCGGAAGCTCGGCTCACCGCGACCTTTCTAGAGCAGGAGAAAGGGAACGTAGCAGCCTGGGGGTGCCAGAGGCCCGTGGACTGTCGGGCACAGCATCCCAACTGCAGGCAACCGGGTGTCGGCCTCATGGCAGAGCCGGCTCCAGGAAGCCTCGGCTGGACCTCTTATGGACCCTCCCAGCTGGGATGTCCAGCCTGTCCTGAAAGACCGCCGCCATGCCTGCCCGGTCCAGGGTCACTGTTGGCCATTTCGTAGGGAGCTTCTGGCCCCAAGCCCAGCGGGGTGAGGCGGAGGCCTATGGCCCTGGTGACCAGGTCATGTAGGGTGGAGCCACCAGGCCTGGCCCTCCTGGCTAATTCCAGAGCTGAGTCTATCACACATGGGCACCACATCACACGTGCGTACCCACTTCACACACAGATGCCGCGTTACCTGGGACATCCGCATCACACAGGGGCAGGCGCTCCTTCCTCAGACCTGCCCCCATCCTCAGTGTAGCTCTGGTTCTAACCCCTAGGGCAGGCAGGAAGCCGGGGGAAGGGACGGTTTGAATCCCAGTGGAGGGATCGGGGGCCAGAGTGGATAGGGTCCCCTTCTCAAATTCATGTCTACCTAGTAAGCTAGAGCGCGATCTCGCCTGGAAAGAGGATCTTTGCAAACGTCGTTGTTGCGGTGCGGTCAGAGTGGATGACGGTGCCCCGCACCCAGGGTGGCTGGTGTCTCGTGAGAACAGAGGTGGCAGGGAGGCCCCGTGGGAGCTGAGCCATCAGAATGGTACAGCCTCACACAGAGGGAGGAAAGGACTGCTGCCTGCGGGAAGCGGGGCGAGGCCGAGCGGCTCCTTCAGAGCCCCAAGGCGCGGCCTAGCCAGCACCTTGAGTTGGACTCTGGCTCCAGAACTCTGTGAGAGCACATTTCTGCCATTTGAAGCCACCCACGTCGTGACAATCTGTGAGGACCACGGGGCACTCCTGCAGAGGGGAAGAGATCCTTCCATGACATCCGAGTCAGGACGCCTGGGCCTCCCAGCTACATTAAACCGAATCCTTCAGACCTTGATTGGAATTTCCCAAGACCCCATCCAGCTGGGGGAGGGATGGGGTCCCACCTTCAGAGGTCAGATCTGGGGGGCCTGCAGCACGGGGCACACGCCACAGAGCCTCACACCATGACACACAGATCCAGCTTGATTCTGGCGCGGCGCTGGTCGACCCTGAGGGGCGCACGGGGGACGAGCTCGCTGGCTCCTGGGTTCCTCAACTACCAAATGGGGCCACAACAGGCTGATGTGGGAGACATCGGAGCACTCGAGGCCGACCTGCCACCACCCCGTCATTCACACGCTCTCCGGCAGGATGCACTGGTGAGGGATTGAGCCTGGCACGCGGCCCAGAGTCCACCCAGCCGATGAACTGTCACTGTCGGGACCGTAGCCATCATCACTGGTGCTGTAACGAGATGCTTAACACGGCCTTTCCTGTCCTCCAAAGGCTCAGAGCAAAACACCAGGTGCCAGATCTGCACCTGTCCAAGCTTGGGAGGCCCACCTGTGCAGGTCGTGTTACAGGTGTGGCCACAGCTGGCTCTGCAGTCCCAGCCCATCACCGGGTCCCAGTTTCCTGTTGCTGAGCAATTATTCACACAAGATTTCAGGAGGGGAGACAGCCATTAAGTCAGAGCTTGTGTTCTGGGCCAGGAATTCAGATGAGGCTGGACACGCCGGTTTTCCTCTCCGGTGGCCTTGGCCACGGTTGTGCAGTAGTCAGCCGGTGGCAGCCTGGCCTGCGGGGTTCGCCTCGTGAACTTCTCAAGTCTGGCACGTTAGTGAGCTGGCAGGCAGACTGGCCAGGGCACGTGGTGCCTACGTCTGGCACGCTGTTGACTGGCAGACCTCGCTGGCCAGAGCACCCACACATGGCCGTCTCCTCAGCACCCGCGGCGTGGGGGCCTGCTGGCGGGCTGGGATAGCGCCTCCATCCATCCATCCATTCGTCCATTCTGTCATTCTACAGCAATTCATTGCACACCCAAGCCTTGTGCTGGGGGCTGCGGATACATCCGTAATCAATAAAAATTCCTGTCTGGTACTACTCTCATTTAGTGGCTGAAGCAGACCAAGAAAAAGACTAAGAAAAATGAATCAGATGGTGGCAAAGTCTAGAAAGAAAAATTAAGGAAAAGAAAAAAAAATAGCCAAGCGTGAGGCTGTCAACATCTTAGGCTCCAGGTCTTCCAGGTGGCATTTGGGCAAAAGCCGGCCTGGGCACGTCCCCTCTGGGAGGAGCATCCCCGCAGAGGGCCAGCACGTGCAAAGGCCCAAGCTAGAGCAGACCTGGCTTGTGAGAGGAGGACCAGAGTGGAGAGAGGAGGCCAGGGAGGCCGGGAATCAGGTCCTCAGGCCCCGGAGGCCGGAGAACGGATTTGCCTGGAGTGACTGGGTGGGAGCTGCCAGAGGTCCTGCTGCCTCCCAGACAAGGTGGACCACAGCTCAGAGCAGGCAGGATTGCCAAGAAGAGAGGTGCGTTGGACTGCTGGAGACACTTAGCTGACGGGAAGAGCCAGTAGGTTTTGCTAAAGGCCCAGACGAGGGGCTGGAGGAGATTCAAAGGACCCAAGGATTCAAGGCTTCAGCCGGCAGAGGGGACAGGCGGGCGAGTCCGGGGCCGCAGGAACAGGGGCGCTCCAGCAGCCAGCAGTGGAGAAATCTGGAATGGCAGGGGGTGGTCTGAGAGCGGCACCCAGCTCTGCAGGCAGCAGGCGGTGCAGCACCTTGACCTGGGCGGAGGGCTCAGCAGGAAGGAGCCCGGCCGAGTTCCGGCAGGCGGCGGCAGAGGGCTGGTGTGGACTCTGCGGCAGAGACTGGGAGGTGGAGGGCCACAGGCTTTAGCTGCAGCGGAAGCTGTCAGGGAAGTGGGGAAACCACAGGATCCAGGAGAGAGAAAAGCCGTGTCACAGGAGAAGAAACTGCGGGTGCAGAGACCTTGAGAGAGAGCCCGTGTGCAGGGCGCCCGGGGGCCACATGCAGGTCCATTCCCAGAGCTGCTCCAAGGGGGTCCCCAAAGGCAAAGCAAGGAAGGGCAAGCTGTGAGAACCAGGAGCCAGGGCTTTGGGGCGCACGCAGGCCTGGGAAGGTCAGCTCTAGATGTCCACCAGGACCTCACCTCCAAGACAGGAGGCCACACGGGCAGAGCGTGGACGAGGGCAGCTAGCCTCCCGTGGCTCGTTCAGGGGATGCCGCCCGCCCAGCCGGGGACAGGCAGACTCTTCAGTGTCAGCCAAAGGTCCCAGGTTATGTTGGACCAGGCTGGGCTTTCAACCAGAAGGAGGGATGGTGCGGCCTTACCTGAAACTTATTGGCCACGATCTGAGACAGGCCAGAGAATCCTCGGGGCCGAGGAAGGGAGATTCCGTGAGGACAGGTGGCGTGTGCACACACATGTGTGTGACTGTGCACATGTGTGCACGCATGTGTGCCCATGTGCATGCACTGGGCCAGTGCTGGGATGAGGACGGTCATGGGCACCCTGGGCCTGCGTGGCCGCAGGGCCCTGCTCGTTCACCAGAGGAGGCGCTCCAGCTTCTGGTGTGGGGCGGGGCAGGTGCTTCTTGGCAACTGAGCATTGGAGCGGCCTGGGCCGTGGCGGGGCTTCCAGAGGTGGACAGGCCCGCAGGAGCAGAGCTGAGTCGGGCAGGGCTGGGCGGCCTGTGTGTCGCCTACACAGGTACAGCTGTCTGCTGTGGGCCCAAGGCCTGGACTGTGGGGAGAGAGGATTCTGGGCCCCTGCCACCTCCTGGAGGGACAGGGAGCCTGGAGTCCGTGGGGCTGGCCCAGCTGCTTCTGCTGGGCCTCAGACTGCCCACGCGGCGGTGCTGGGCCCGGGTGAGCGTCACCCTTTGTGAGGTTCAGGGGCTGGCCGTGCGGGAACCCCGGAGGCTGCTCCTCGCAGGGAGAATAATTACTGCCGCTGCCAGCGCTCCACGCCAGCCTTCGAATCACTTAAAAATAACTTGAGCCGAGTGAGTCATGGCTCTGCCTCGCCTCCCAGGAGCGGCCGCGTACCGGCGTCCACGCCGAGGGGGCGGGAGCCCGAGGCCGCCTCTCTCTCTGGGTGGCACTGTCCAGGGGATGGCCGTGCCAGGGCCCGGCGTCTGTCCACACCCCGCCCTTTGTCCAGCACTGAGGGGGCAGGTGCCGGGACACCTTGGGGGGCCAGAGGCTCCCACCCCACAGCATCCCCAGCGCCCTCCCGTAGCTCTGCAGACAGGTCAGCCCTTGGCTCAGAACGGGGACTCAGTCTGGTCCTGCTCAGCCGACAAGAGACCAGAGAAGAGGTCCTTCACGTGGAGCACGGTGTATCTGGCTTGTTCTAGAGGCCCGGGAGCCCAAGAGTGTGGTGCTGGCACCAGGCGGGCCCCACACACATCACACTGTGGTGGAGGGAGAGAGAGCCTGGGGACAGTCACAGAACCTGTCCCTTCCCTTGGGGACCCACACGGTCCTCACCCACCTCGGGGCAGAGCCCTGGCGACCTGCCCAATCTCTTGTCTTTGTTTATTCACAAAAACATTGCCGGGCGTGGTGGGCACGCTTGTCATCCCAGCATTTGGGAGGCTGAGACAGGAGGATCTGGGTTCTCAGCCAGCCTCAGATACTTAGTGAGGCCCTCTGCAACTCAGTGAGACCCTTTTTCAAAAATAAAGAATAAAAAATAGGTCTGGGGGTACAGCTCAGAGGTAGAATGTCCCTAGGTTCCATCCCCAGTACTGCAAAAAAAAAAAAAAAATCAATTCCGTATTGATAAGCCAGACTGGTATATTTCTGTTGTATTATACATTCTTTAACTTCTACGTAAAAGTTAACTTTATACGTATATTTATTTTAAAAACAAGGTAGCACAAATGGGAGAACTGCATAGCAAAATCCAATGAGATTTATGTGAAGTTTGTTTAGCTGTCCAAATAGAAAAGTGACAGGAAGCTATTGGCCCATGTAATCCTCTGCATCCTTTTGTCCCATGAGAACCAGAGCGCGCTGCGGGGACGCGGTGTAGACAGACATCTAGACCGCAAAGCCAGAGGCAAAGGCGCCCCCTCCACCCCTTGGCACGAAGACGCCCCACGCATCTCAGCACTGAGATTAGGAGACATATTTATTATCATTAATCTCGTGGTTTCCACCAACGTGTTTGTATTTGGTAATTTCTGCCAGGTCTGTACTGCTGGTGTGATGGAAAGCATCGGCCTAGTCTGTCTTAGTTCATCTCTGATAAATCCAAATGAATCCGGGCACACGTAAGTCCTGCTGGAATGGAGGCAGGTTTCGCAGGGGTCAGGCGGCGGCGAGCGGCCGGCCGGGCTGGCTGTCCTCGGGCAGCGCCTCCTGTTCTTTTCCAGCCACACAAAGATCCAAGTAAGCGCTCCCGAGCCCGGTGACGCCAAGCGCCTTCATGTGTTTAGTTTTTGAAACGAGGTCTTGCTAGGTTGCTGGGAGTCTCACTATGTTGCTGAAGCTGGCCTTGAACCTGCAATCTTCCTGTCTCAGCCTCCCAAGTTCTGGGATGACAGCTGAGTGTCACCATGCCCAGCGGACCCCACTCAACAGGCCTTTGAAGGCGCGCTGCGTCAGGGTCATGGGATGGGAAGTTGTCCGGGGCCACCGATGGGCCCAGTGTCATCGTGAGAGCCTTGTGAAGAGGAAGGTAGAAAAGTGAGAGTCGGAGGGAGAAGATGTAGGACAGAAACAGAGGAGAGAAAGCCTCGAGACACAGCACAGAGGAGGGCAGGTGGGGCCACGAGCCAGGACCTTCCTGGGGCGTCCGAGCGGCCCCGGGCTTCGGGACGCCTGACTTGGGAGCATGGAAGACCTCACATGTGCAGCTGGAGCCGGCATCGGTGGGGACGAGAACACGGCACGGTGCCCACAGGTGCACTGGCCACGACTGCCAGCCTGCTTTATGATCCGAGAAGAGAAGCAGCCTGCAGGTGGGGCGGGGACTGTCAGGGCTGCAGCGTGGTTCCCTCAGAGCAGGAGGTTTCTGTGAGGCCTCGGTGTGGCACCCAGGGCAGAGGTCCCCAGAGAGCCACACGGTGACCCCACCACCCCCGCGGGCTGAGGACATTTGTCTTCTAAGCCTCGGGCTTGCCGGGACCCACCAGACCCTCTTCTTCTGGTCCCTCCCTCTGGGAGGGGCAGGTCCGTCTGAGGCCTGTCCAACCGACTTTTCTGGAAGCTCCGGAGGTTTGGCCTCTCAGGCTCATGGCCAGAGAGGGACTTTGCCAGGAAGAGCCACACCTCAAGTCTCACGCAGATCGGATGCTGTGATGTTAGACGAGGCTTCGGCCCTGAGGGTTCAGTCGATGGTGCAGTGGGCTCCACCGTGGGGCACTGGCGTGGGACATGCGTGTTTGTGGGAGGGAAGGGTGCTGTGAACCACACTGCGCCCTAGCCTTGGTGTGAGGCTCCTGGAGGTGGAGGTTTAGACGTGATCTCCGGCGGGGTCTGCACAATAGGATTAATTCCCTTATGTGAGGACACCCGGCTGTCACTGTCGGCCAAGCCTGAGCGGCACGGCCAACAGCAGACCTGCCCCTGGCCAGGCACGCCGGCCCTCAGCGCAGCCCCCGCCCCCTTGGCCCCTCGCTCCATCTCCCTGACCCTGGCATGCTCCAACCTAGGCCCCTCCCAGGGAGAATACCCCTCCCTCCTGCCTCTGCCTGCGAGACCCCAGCCCCCGCCTATGGGGATGAGACAGATGGCGGCCCTGTGCGCATGACTGCATTCGCCACGAGCTGAGGCGGGCGGAGAGGCGGAGACACCTGCCCTGTCCCGGGCAGAAGGCGGCAGAGCTGGGCACCCGGCAGGATTGCCGATTCCCAGCCACAGACTGACCCCGCCTGCACCGGCGTGCCCAGCTCCGAGAGCCCGGGCCAGGCCCCTGGGTTGGTATACTCTGCCATCCCCGGTGATGCCCAGATGGTCAACCTACCTCCAGAGGACGTTCCTGGAGTGCCCAGAGTGTCTGTCTGGCATCTCCCTTGGTGGCCTCATGCCTGTCACTAAAAGAACCAAGGCTTTCTTTAATCCTACCCCAACCTGCTCCTCCCAGGCACCCCCTCAGCCGGTGGCATCATCTTTCCAGCTTGGGGCCAACTCCCCACAGAACAGGCATGCCCCCCCTGCCCGCTGGGGTCTCAGTTCCTAGATGCAGTCTCGCCCTGGCACCAGCACCTGCAGCCGCCTCGTCTCTGCCCACCCTTTTCTCCTCACCAGACAACGCTATGCCACAAGGCAAGGCCATGTCACAGCTCCGCTTGAAAACATCCTGTAAGCTCCCCTCTCACCCCAGTGCAGAGTCCCTGCCACACCGTGCGACAGACGCCTTCCTATCCACCCCCACCTGGCTCCTTTCCGCCTCTCCTTGCAATTCCTCGACAAGATGTTCCTACCCTAGGGCCTTTGCGCTGCCATTTCCTGCATCCCGGATGTCATCGTGGCTCACAGCATTGCTTCTTTAGTTCTTGGCTCTGGAAACCCTGCCGGGGAAGGGGACCTCCTTGACCCCAGGTACAGGATGATAGTCACCCTTCCCTTAGCCCCGCGTTGGCTCAGCCTTGGCTCTGGACACCTCTGGCACACACGCCTTCGGGGCTTCGGTGTGTCTCCCACAGGGACGGGAGTCCAGGCTGTGGGTATCAGATTCTGGTTCTCTGCCTCATTCTTGGTGCTTGGAACAGCCAGACACATACTACACACTCTGAACATCTGCCCGCCCGGCCTGCTGCCAACTGCACCCCGGGGCCCGCGCCACACGCCACCACGTGCACCGGCACCAACAGACCCAGGGACACTTCACTTCACATTTGAAATTTGCACCAAGGATAAATCTCCAGGGTTACCAAGAGATCAGTGAGATGCATTCTCAAGGACCCAGATTAAATTCACATAGAAAAAGCACTATTTATCCAACCCAGGAAAACATTTATATAAATGTGCTTATATAACACATTAAACCGCCCAGAAAAGCTCCCCGTGCGCGCGGCCACACTCACATTTCTGGCGGAACCCAGCATATGCTAACACCACTTAAATCCTCCCTGAGCCTCCACCTCCCCCTCTTACGGGAGATTCAGTCTACCTGCCTCCCCCTCAACACATGGCCACACCTTCTTTTACTCCTAAGTGGCTGGAGGCTTTGCAATCCCAAAGAGACACAAAGCCCTCGGGTCAAGTCCGGGTCTCTGTGACCCGTCCTTCTCTACCTTCTCTCACTCCCAAGGACTGGCTGGTGCCGTGCGTCCTGGCGGCCACGCCATTAGCTGGCCATCCCTGCCTGCGGCGGGCCGCGGCCTGTCTCCGTCAAAGCGGCTCAGCCTGCAGCGCGCTCCCCCCGAGCGCCCCCGGCATCTTCCCCGGGAGGTTTTGTTCTGCAGAGGGCACGTGACTGGCAATGTATTCCTCCAGGTTGAAAAATAGTTAACAGCGAGACACTCTGAGAAAACCCACACAGCTGAGCGTTCAGCGGCACGAGAGAAGGCGTTTTGAGTTGGAAGAGGATGAAATAGGTATCTTTCCCCCTTTTTCCCTGGTATTATTGAGGTAGCTGACGGAAAAAAGCAACTCTTTAAATACCTGAAATGGTTTTTAAAAAATACCTCGTGTGTGTGGGACCACATCGTGGCCCCTGCTCGAGCCCGGGGTCACCTGAGAAGCACAGAAGTTCTGTCTTCCTACCCAGCCCTTAGCACCTGGCTCATGCTCTGTCCTGGGTTATCCAGCAACTCACGTGGTGAAGCTCCTGGAATTTTTTGTTGGCAACTTGTAAATATATTCCCAAGAAAAAGAGGGTCCTTATTTAAGAAAAAAAATCCAGGAGGAGCCAGGCATGGTGACACACTCCTGTAATCCAGTACGTGGGAGACCCTCGACAACTTAGAATAAAAAATAAAAAGAAGCCAGGTGTGGTGGTGCACGCTGATAATTCAGCGTCTGGGAGGCGGAGACAGGAGAATCCAGGTTTGTGGCCAGCCGCAGATACTTAGTGAGGCCTTCCGAAACTTAGACTCTGTTTCAAAAGAAAAAAATAAAATAAGGATGGGGATGTCGCTCGGAGGTAGATGCCCCCAGGCTCAGTCCTCAGTACCACACACAATAAATGAATTAATTAATAGCTGGGGCGTAGCTTAGCTCAGTTCAATCCTTAGTACCAGACAAAAAAAAAAAATCCAGTGGGTGAAATTGACACTAGTTATCATCTGACTGAGTTTGGTATTAGAGAGAAAACGTGGTCTTCGTTTCTGTTAATAGCACAGAGTGTTAGGGTAAGGGAGGGTGGGTCCCGCGGCATTCTGGGTTGATGGTTCCTTCTTTGACGAGGCTGTGGCTCTGGCCCCTTTGGGACCAGCAGATTAGTGGGCCTTGTTAGCAATGGCCGGGTCGCAAAGTGGGTCTTGAAGCTGGGTCCTCGGAAGAATGGAGAGAGGGATCAGGGTTCTTCCACCAAGAGAGCAGGCTCCGGGGACCTGGCTACTGTCTGCAGATTTCTGAAGGGCCATCCCGGGCCCCGGGGAGCAGGCTTTCCTGGCCCTGGCACAGAACCAGGCGTATCTATGCTGCATCATAAAACAGCCCATGACTTGGTGGCGAAGCCACTGTGCGCTCTGCGCCTGTGGCTCTGGGGTCGCCTAGGCTGGACCGCAAGGCTCAGCTGGGATGGTGTCCAGGGGTCACTCACAGAGCTGTCAGTTGACCTGGTGTTGGTCAAGAGCCGAGCTGAGGCTCTGACCACAGAGCCTTGTCACCCTAAATGTGGTCAGAGAGGAATGGCCCCTGGACGACTGCTGTGGATCCGGGAGCCCTGTGAGGAGCACGGGTGGGCCCCCGTGACCCAAGCGCATCCGAGGCGGAGGCTTTCAAGACGCCACAGAGAGGACCCTGTTACCTTGGCCTCGGGATTCATACCTGGGTAGTGCCGAGTGAGGCTGGACCGGCCTCAGATGTACTTCTGCGTCCGGAGGCTCCGGGAGAGAGCTGGAGGCCAGGCGGAAGCCACACAGGTCCTCCCTGGCCCACCGGCCAGCCTGGATGGAGAGGGTGCGGTGGGTCACGGGAGGCCTCAACAGCAGGAAGCTCCCTCGTCTCAGCACTGCCATCAGCCCCAAGGGCACCACGGGGCGGGAGCCGCCAACCAGGCCCGAGGAGGACGGGCCCGCGGCCTTCCTGTGCCAGGTGCTAGGGGACCACACGGGCGTTCACCTCAGGGCGACATTCCCACAGGTGAGGGCAGCCAGGGATGGCGTCCTCACAGGGCTGTCCCCGTGCGTCCGTGTCCTGTTCTCTTCAAACGAGGATACCAGATGCGGTCCACCACATGGCGTCAGCTCCCCTAGCCCGTCCACAGACGCTGCATGCTAAGGCCCTGGGGTCAAGGCTTCGACACGGGATTTCTGAGGGGGAGGAGTAATATTCATAACTCATAATTGACCCCTAACGCCAAGGGAGGAAGGGAAGGGGGCTGTGTCACAGGGCCAGAGCTGTCCTCCGGGGACAGGGCGAGGCGGAGTCTTGGCCAGAAGAGGTTCCAGGAGGAGATACTGTCAGTGTGGAGACTGGAGGGCCCTGTGGGAGTCAGCTCAGCCAGGGGCGGGTGGGAGGTGGAGGGGGGTGCTGGGGCAAAGGGGTGGGTGGGAGCTGGGGGAATACACGGGCCAGAAGCAGCCCTCATGACTGCAAGGCCCCGTCCTCAGGACCAGGAAGGGGAGTGAAGAAGGGCCGGGCCCCATGCCCTCCTGTCAGGCCTGCCAGGGTGGAGGGCACCGAGAGCCCATCACCCGAGAGTGGAGGAGACAGGCGGTGGTCCTGACTTGCAGCCTGCCATTGTGGGACCTCACTCACAAAGCAGAGTCAAAGAAAAATGGTCAGAATTTCAAGATAGCAACCACAGAGCTTTGAACCCCGAGTGCGGCCCTTCTGGGGTCCGGGAGCCCCACTGGTCAGGACAGCAGCTCTGGCCAGAGGGCAGGTCCCGCCCTGGGCACTGTTAGGGCCAGGCTGCTGGTGCATGGGTGTGGGGGAAGGGAACTTCCCGCCCTGCGTGCGCAGGAATGAAGCCCAAGGAGGCTGCACCCAGGCCCAGGAAGGCAGGAACCAGGTAAGGACCCAGGGAGCCCAGGGGGCGCCCTAAACCCCACACCGTGGTTCATAGAACGCTCTAGCTGGGGGCCTGCAGGGGGTGCTCTCCTTGTGCTTGATCCAGGTCAACCCCAGCATCAGGGAGTCCCAACCAGCCCAGACTCAAATCCGGGTCTCTCCACCTTTCAGTCTTGGGGTGTGCCTGCAAGGAGACTCCCAGCTCCCCCAGGGCCGCCCAGTGCTGTTGCTGGGCAACCAGGCCCTGTCCCGATCCAGCATTGCCCAGCTGGTGGGATCTGGGGCTGAAGCTGGCAGGTCCCCCCAGGGGTGCCACGGGGCTCAGCAGCCTCAGCTAGGGAGGTGTGGATGCACTCGGTCCAGAAGCCACGGAGAGGCCTGGGCGCCCATGGCCTTTGGAATTCAGCCTCTGCAAAGGTGCCTGGTGCCTGCTGCAGGTGTTTCACAGCACCCAGGGGTGCAGACCCTCCCGATCAAGTGCTGTGACGGCTCTGAGATTAAGCGTGAGGGGGCACCCTGAGCCACAGAAATAAAGGCCAGAAATCGTCGGGTGGCAGTGCAGGCTGGGCTTCACCACCAGGTGAATTTTTAAAGAAAACTTGTAGGTTATCAGAGCTTTGGGAAGAGGACTTGGACTGGTAAGTGCCCCACACACACCCACGAGCCCGGCCGGGCGCAGTGCGGAGCTCACAGCCAGCGCTCCGAGGCAGGCGGAGGGCAGACATGCGTGCCAGCGGCTGCAGCTCTCAGGATGCAGACGGGCAGATGCCTCCTGGTCTGGGGACCGGCCCGAGGGCCCCCCAGTGGGAGAGCGTGGAGCTTGTGAAGGGAGGTCTTGCTGCGGCCTCTGTGGGTGTCCACTTTGCAACGCCTGGCGCTTGGAGAGTGTAGCTGACTGCTTTTTCTGGCTCCTCCAGGGAGGCTGGGACCAACGGGCTCATGGGCATGGGCGTGCCACACACCCTCAAGGGCTCAGCCTCACTGTGCTGGCACCGCTGGCAGTGAGTGGGGTGAGCTCACCCAGAGCCCCGGGGACGCCTTGAGAGGGATCCATGAGCAACACACCTGGGCCGCCCCAGCCAGGGCCCCCCGTGCCCCCCAGGGGTGATGACGGCCAGGCCCCTTCACCTCAAGTTTTGGCGTCCTCGGCAGATAAGAATAATGGTAACTTACAGAAGTCCCCCTAGGCTAACAGAGGTGACTGGGGCTGTAGGAACATTCCGGCAGCTCCTGGGCCCCGGGGGAGGGCCCTGTGGACAGGGGTTGGCTGGGGAGCAGTGGAGAAGGAGGCCGCAGAGCAGGTGACACGGCCCTTCAGCCGCCCTGAGCGTCAGGCTGCCCCGACGAAGGGCCAGCCAGCCACCTCCGCAGGGGCTCCAGAGGAGAGGAGGCCCAGTTCAAGTTGACTTCAGGTAAGCCATGAGGGAGCTCCCAGCACGAGGACTCCCTAATGCTGCACAGGATTCGTTTACACTGACGATCCGGCCACGGTTTACCTGAGACTGACATTTGGCGAGGCGTCCTGTATCTCACCAGCTAACCCTAGCCCTCCCTGCTGTCTGGTGGGGTCTCCAGAGACTGGCCAGCTTGGCTTCTGGCTACCCGGTCTCTGTAGGCTAGGTCATCCCCGGCGCCTCCTTCTTGTCAGAGCCAAACCAGAGCCCAAAGGCAGAGCGCACAGGTTTGGGTGAGACAGTCCTAGGGCTGAATTCGGGGGAGGCTCTTCCCCGCCCCAGTCTCTGTGCCTTGAGCCCCTGCTCTGCAGAGGCAAGATGGAGTCACCCCACCGAGCGCTGTCAAGATGGCCCGCCGCGCATGGCGTGAGAGGGCCCTCGGCCTGTCCACCCCTCAGCGGCTCCGTCCCTCCCTGCGCCTCTGGGAGCCGCACATCATGATGTCAGCTGTTTGTAGGATCCTTGTAAGGCTGAGCAAAGTCACACGAGGGTAATTACTAAACCACAGCCTCAAGTTGTCACCTCCAGAAAAAGATGACATTTATTATTCATCGTTCATAATAGCACCAAAGTTCTCTGGCTCTAGCACCTTCCGTTCCCAATCTGTATTTTTAATCGGCGCCTCGCCTGGCGACCGGTTGTGAGGGCAGTCTGAGGCGCACGGAGCCCGGGAAGAATAAATTCCTGGGGTCTCGCCCTCCCGTGCAGTTTGCCAAGGTCCTCTCCGCCCTGGGTTGTCTCCCGGCGGCAGAGGCGCTCAGGACATGGAACCCCAGCGGTCTGGTTACGTGGCGCTCACCTGTGCTCTCGAGGTCTCCTCCGGAGCCCGGCCCGGGCGCGTGCCCCGGAGCTCCCCCTCTGTGTGTGCATTTTCCAGTCGCTTCACAGTTTCGGGTCTTACATTAAAACCTTCTCGTTTGGACTGAGTTTTGTAGTGCTGAGACATAAGGGTCAATTTTATTCTTTTGTGTGTGGACATCAGGTTCCTCAACGTCACTTATTGAAGAGACTGTCCTCCTCCGTGTGGTCTTGTACTTTATTAAAAACCAGCTGACTACAAGCGTGTGCTCGCCTCCCTGCCCCTCTCCTGCCCAGCGTCTCCTCGTCCTGCGCGCCAGTCCCCGCGGTCTCCTTCCACGGCTCCCTGGTATATTTTGGAAGCACATGATGTGATGCCTCCAGCCTTGTTCTTCCCATTCGGCATTACCTGGGATGTGTGGAGTCTTTTGTGACTCCAAGCAAAGTTGAAGGCTTTTTTTCTATTTCTATGAAATTTACTGTTGATCTTCTAATAAGGATTGCACTGATCTGCAGATTAGAGATGACGGGCATTTTAACAATAGTACTTCTCGCAACCATGGACATGCAAATAAAGCAACGACAACCATAATCATAACCATAACCTGATTTTAAAATGGACCAAAGGCCAGAGTAGACATTTCTCAAAAGAAAACATAGAAATGGCCGACAAGACTATGAAGCATCGTTCCACACCAGGGAGATGAGATGTCCCTCCTCCAGTCAGCATGGCCGTCACCAAGGAGCAGATGGCAGTGATGCTGGGGACGGGGTGCAGGAGAGGGAGCCTGCACCCTGCAGGTGGCGATGGGGATGAGTGGAGCTCTACACAAACAGCCAGGAGGTTCCCGGCAACGAAACAGAGGACTGCCATGCGACCCAGCCACCCCGCGACTGAGTGCCTGTCCAGAGGCAATGAAATCAAGTGTGGAAGGGACACCCACACCCGTGGTCACCGCAGCACAAGTCACAATGCAGATGGAGGAACCTCAGGGTCCACTGACTGACAAGTGCAGAATTAACCTGCTCCATGTATGCAGTGGAATACTAGTCAGCCCTGAAAACAGAACGAAAGCCTGTCATTGGTAACACAGACAGAACCGGAGGTTATTATGCTAAATGAAACAGGCCTGGCACAGAAGCGAGCAGCGCATGATCTCAGAATCTACAACAGTTGGTCTCATGAAGTGGGGTGTGGAGCGGTGCTCACCAGAGGCTGAGGGGAGGAGGGAGCAGGGGCTGTGAGAGGCGGCTCAGTGGGCAGGGTAAAGCTAAATAGGTGAGATAAGATGGGGCATTCTTTTGCACAGAAGGGCAAGTACGGGAACAATAATGTATTGTGTATTTCAAAATAGGAGGCTGGAGAAGCTGCCATCTTGGAATCTCTCCATCCTCAGAGCAGAATTTTAGTGTTCCAAATGTGCTGAACTCAGAACTACAAGAACACAAAGATCCAAGAAAAGTCTGGATGAGGACTGTTAAAATGTTTTTGAGTTTTCGATACAGATAAACAGGTAGATAGAGAGTTTCTGTGGTCTCTCTGCCCCAATTTTGCTTTTTAAAGAAACCTCGTTCTGGTCCTGGCTGTATCATGTGCTTTTTCCCAAGTTTCCTTCTTCCCAGCTCATACTCTGAGCCTCCAGGTCAGCATCATAGGCTCCTAAGGCCACCTGTGGTCTGACAGAAGCAGAAGAATTTGAGATGGGTGGATGGATAGATGGGTGTACCGGTGAATGGATGGATGGATGGGTGGAAAGGTGGGTAGATGGGTGGATGTGTGGATAGGTGGATGGGTAGATGTACCGGTGAATGAATGGATGGATGAGTGGACAGATGGGTAGATGGATGGATGGGTAGATGGGTGGATGGGTGGATGTGTGGACAGACAGATGGGTGGATGGATGGGTAAATAGATGGGCGGATGAATGGGTGGACCGGTAAATGGATGGATGGGTGGACAGATATGTAGATGGGTGGATGGATGGATGGGTGGACAGATGGGTAGATGGGTGGATGTGTGGACAGACAGATGGATGGGTGAGTAGATGGGCGGATGAATGGGTGGATGGATGGGTGGAAAGATGTGTAGATGGGTGGATGGATGGATGGAAAGATGTGTAGATGGGTGGATGGATGGATGGGTGGATGGATGGGTGGATGGATAGATGCGTGTACCGGTGAATGGATGGATGGATGGGTGGACAGATGGGTAGATGGGTGAATGGGTGGATGTGTGGATGTGTGTATAGACGGATGGGTGGATGGATGGGTAAATAGATGGGCAGATGAATGGGTGGACCGGTAAATGGATGGATGGGTGGACAGATGTGTAGATGGGTAGATGGATGGATGGGTGGATGGATGGGTGGATGGATGGGTGGATGGATGGATGGATGGATGGGTGGATGGATGGATGGATGGATGGGTGGGTGGGTGGATGGATGGATGGATGGATGGATGGATGGGTGGATGGATGGATGGATGGATGGATGGATAGGTGGATGGATGGATGGGTGGATGGATGGGTGGATGGATGGATGGATGGGTGGATGGATGGATGGATGGATGGATAGATGAATGCTCTAACACTGCCCCTTTTTCTCTTCTCTTCTCTCCTCTTCTCTTCTTTTCTTTTTTTTCTTTTCTTTTCTTTGGTACTGGGAATTGAACACAGAGGCATTCTACCTCCATGCTGCACCCCCAGCCCTTTTCATTTTTTATTTTGAAACAGGGTCTCACTAAGTTGTAGAGGGTCTCACTAATTTGCCGAGACCAATCTCGAGCCTGCGATCCTCCTGTGCCAGCCTCCCATGTGCTGGGATCACAGGCGTGGCCAGCACACCTGCCCATGGAGCCCCTTCTTGCTGACGGGGCTGAGTGTTGAGACCATTCACACCCAGGGGGGTCCCTCTTTCAACTTCAGCGGCGTGTTCTCCTGCCTCCTGAGCGAGCACAGGGCGCACAGTAGGCGCTTAGCAGGCATCCGCCATGGTTAGGAGTGAGTAGCATCCCCAAACGCAGGGCGACTCCTCTGCCCTCGGCCGGTGCAGCACCTCCTGGGAGCAGAGGAGGAGCCCGAGGGCAGGAGGCAAAGTGGCTCGCCCTCAACTTCAATTATTTCGAGCTCTACTCACAAAGTCAGGCTAATCATATTAATATTGTTCCACATCTGCATAATTTGGAGTCACTGCGGTGCCCTGCGTGGGGCGGGCCACGTGACGGCCTGAGCCTGCCCATGTCTGGAGGCCTGCGCTGTGTTGGGGTGGATACAGGCTGCAGGGCAGTGCCCAGGGAGACACTGCCCCTGAACGGCTACTCACCGCCTCTGTGTCAGCGCCTGCATCTCCAGTGTGGACCTGGGGGACCAAGAGGCCAGGGTGGAGGGGTGGAGAGGGCTCCGTGCCCGGCCAAGTTGGGCGGGCAGGCAGAGGGGCAGTGGAGTCCCCTCACCGTGGGGTGTTCCCGAACACAGAGCTGCTGTGACCGCCATTGCCAGCCCTGGCCAAATACCCACCCACCCCCAAGGCCTCCCAGCCTCCTTTCCAAGTGGAGTCACAGTCCGAGACTTGCCAGAAGGTTCTCCGGCAGCCCAGGAATGAGCTCTTCCCCTGTCTCTCATTTCCAGTCCTCCCAAGCTTCTGTTCTCCCGGATGCCACCCTCCAATGCTCCCGCCTCTGGAGAGATGAAGAGAAAGTCTCCATTTGGTAGGAGAGTGCCAACCACCCCGGACAGACTCTTGCATCTGAGGACCACAGGGCATCCCTGGGCAGCTTGCGAGAGGCTCCTTGGGTGCCAAGTGGGAGAAGGAGAGAGAAATCGTGGAGGGCTTCCTGAAGGAAGGGGCCTCACGACACTGGGGTGAGGGAGAAAAGAGCTCTCACGGTAACCAGCCCGTGAGTCACACAGGCCTTGGAATGGGCTCCAACACGCAGCCGGGCTCACTTGAAGCCGTCTCTACGGGATTGTTTCTGGGCGATTGACGACGCTGACCACCTGTCGTTCAGAGGCCCCCCAGTAGCTCAGTCCTGAGTCTGACCCGTTGGGCCCCACAGTCCCGTGTGCACAGCCAGTGGCCACAGCCAAGCCCAGGTGATCCGATTGGGGAATTCTCCAGTTACCGACAGGCCTTGGTCAGGCTCAGTTAAGCCAAGGGGATTTGTCTAGAGACCAGAGAGGCCGGACAATGTTCATCCCTGGTATTGATCTGGCCCGCGGCATGTACTAAATGGATGCATAATTTATAATCTGCCCCAAATGGAGGCTGCTGTCCGAGCCCTGTGCACGCCCAGAGGACAGTCAGGAATCTGGGAGCATATCCAGGCAGGAGCCTGAAATCCAATTTCCCTCCTGTCCTGGGGACTAAAAGCTTTCTGTCAACAGTGGCACAAAACCCACAGATCCAATTAGCCACTTCCCACTGGTCACTAAGAGCAAGGGCCAGGCCGGGCTTCTGGGAGCCCAGTGCTCTGGGCTCTAGCAAGGACTGAACCAGAGACAGAGAGGAGACCCCAGCCCTGCCTGTCTCAGTGAGCACTGAGTCTGCTCCCATGCGCCAGGTGCAGCCACCCTGGTCAGTGAGCATGTCAAGCCCTTCTCGCCCACCCGCCATTGCAAACACCTTCTCCCTTGCCTGAGACAGGGCCTGGTCCCCAGCAGCCCGGCTCTGCTGCTCTGCCAAGACACCGCCTCTTCCCTCTCCCTCCCTGCTCCATGAGATCTCTGGGAAGAGGGACCCCCCTCTGGCTCTTCCTCTCCTGCCCTGGTCCTCTGTGAGCCGGCCCCTGAACCCCAAGGCCCTTCCTCTCCAGCACTCTCAGCTGCAGGACGCCGGCGCCACCTTCCCCCGCTCCACCCAGGCTGGCCTGGACCTCTCCAGAGCCAGGCCTCAGCTGCAGGGGGGCAGCACCCAGCCGCCTCACTCCTACTGCTCCTTCCTGTGGGGCACAGGGCCCTTCCAATGCACCCACCCCAGGCGTCAAGAACACACACACACACACACACACACACACACACACACACACACACACCTCATTGGCTGCCTTCTCCCCAAATACTCCTCCCTCTCACAGCTCCCGAGCCAGCTAAAGGACCTCAGCCCCGATGTTGCTGGAAAGTTCTCTAGGCTCCTCCCACTGGACAGTCCTGGGTGGAGCCCGTTAGTGCTACACACACATGTACACACACCCTCATGGTCGCAAGCTCCTGTGAGCACACAGGCTTTCACGGTGGGCACACATGTACACACATGTACACACATGTACACACACCCTCATGGTCACAAGCTCCTGTGAGCACGCAGGCTTTCACGGTGGGCCTGTGGGGGTACAGCCCCTTGGAAACCCTAAAGCACATAGCATGTTGAAAGCTCTGGGAAGCCTGACAGTTAATTCAAGCGTTTGATTTGCTTTAATCCAGAATTTTTCAAAGGATCCATGCAAGTGCACCCATCGTTCTCGGCACGCCATTCATCAGTGTCAACGGAGGTGTTCCAGGAGAGTCCACACCGGGAAGGCACTTTGCAGCTGCGTGGGTGGACGGGGTGACCTCTGAATACACGGGCCGCCATCTTTCTAGGAATCGGCGAGCACCGCGTAGTGCTGGCTTCCATGAGGTACCACAGATGGCGTCTCGTGTGTGGGACGTGCAGCTGCCCTGTGGTGGGCTGTCCCTATGGTTATCTCCCTTCTACTGCTGAGAAAGAGGAGGCACAGACAGAATCCGGACACACAAAGCCAGGCACACTGATCACACAGCCAAGTTCCCGCAGTCACCCATCTCTCCTGGGCTCAGAGTGGCCGGGAACCATGGCCGGCCCACGTGGCCGGCCTGCATCCTTCCCCCTGCTCCCAGGCTATTGCTGGGGAAGAGGCGCCCGCAGTTCCCAGGTGAGACCCTCATTCCCACCCCCTCTCAGTGGACAGAGAGGTGCATCTGGGCAGTGACCGTTTGAACAGTAACTCAAATGGACACACGGGCTGTGGATGCCACCCTGACTGCAGGGTCTGCTGTGACCGCCATGCCCCGACGCTAGGCAGAGGACGCCGTTTTCCCTGCAGGTCCACCCAGACGAGGCCAGCTGGGCCACGCTCTTCCTTGTCTGGGGTCTGCCAAGGGGTCCCTTCACCCAGTTCTCTAACCCCACCACCTGCCAAAGTCGCAAACGCCCTAAGGAACTCAGTTCTCCCAGGGGAGGAAGCTCCAGCAGGGGTCTGCCGGGGATCCCTGTGTGCTGGGCTGTTGGTCCACCACTTACCCAGCCCACTCCCGCGCTCCCTGCAGGTGCAGCTCCTGGAGACCCAGCTCTTCTGATTCCCTGCCTGGGGTCCTTGAGGAATCCTTCTGGGTATCCGCCCTGAGCACTGCCACAGCCTTAAAGGGCCGGAGGCAGTGCGCTGAGGTCCAGCGGGCTCCTCCAGCGGCAAAGCACGCAATTACTAAGCACCTGGATGCACGCCTCGTCTAAGGGCCTTGCCGCCCGGCTGAAATGACTCTACAGCATCTGTAAAGGATCAGCGCTTTCACAGGAGCCAGGTCAGGTCTGGGGAAGCAGAGGGAGGTGGCCGGGCTGGGGCCAGAGCTCGACAAGGCCCTCTGGAGGATGGCGGCGGGAACAGTGACAACTTTGCTAAAAATTAAGCTGCTAAAAATTTAGTTGAGTCCGTCCCCGCCAAGAGAGGCATTCAGCCTCCCACAGGAAGTGCAGGGTCAGCGGCAGGTGTTGCATTAGTACCCACTGGCTGAGGAGACTCCCGAATCCCTACTTTGCTGAGAGCTGTTTTCTAGTATTAAATCAGGAATGACTCTTGGATTTGGTCAGATGTCTTTTCAGCATCTTTGAAGTGACTGTGTGGTTTGTCTTGTGTCATCTGTTAATGTCTATGTGGTGAGCGACACTGGTTGCTCTTTTTAACTGTTAAACCAACCTTGAATTCTTGAGACACAGCTCACATGTTCACGACGGACCCTCCTATTTACATATTAGTGAATTCAATTTGCCAAAATTTTTGTTAGAAAATCCTCACATCTATGTTAATGAGAGGTATTGGTGTCTTATTTATCTTTTCTCCTAGTGTTTTTGTCTGATTTTGGTGTTGGGATGCCTCATAAAACAGGCTGCTGAGCTGTACTCTGGGTCCTATTTCCCAGCAGGATGGGCAGGGCGGGCCACATTTCAGTTTTTACCATCCAAACACTGGTGAAGACCCCGGGCCTGTGTTTTTGTTGTGAGAAGGTGTTTAACTCCAAATTCAATGTCTTTCACACATAACTGAGCTCTGCACGTGACATATCTCTTCTCGGGTGTTTGTGGGGCGGCTTTTTAAAGGATTTGCTCAGATTGCCTAGGAGTCAAATGTGAGATTGCTCATGATGGCTGCTAACCTCTCAGTGGCATCTATAGCGATGTCACCTGTTTTCTTCTGACAGCGATAACTCGAGTCTATTTTTCTGCTGACCAGTCACTAGTGGCTTATCAGTCATATTGTTCTTGAAGAGCCGGGCTCTTGCTTTTCTTGACTTTTGTGCCGTGCTTCCAGCCTTCTGTAAGTGAGCATGTCCCCTGCTTACTCTGGGTCTGAGACCACTGGCTGAAGGGCTCCTCCCTCCCTCAGGTGGGCACGCAGTGCTCTCAGTTCTCTATAAACCCCATCTTAGCACCATGCCACAAAACGCTGATATGTTGTACTTTTATTTCATTCCGTGAAAAAGTACCTTCCAATTTCCATCTTGAATCTTTTCTTTAACCTACAAGTTAGTTAGACATGTACTCTTTGGTTTCTGAACATTCTGAGTTGTTTTCTTCCGGTAGTCTGTTATTGATTTCTGACAGTCGCATCGCGATCAGGGAATGTACCTGCATGATTGGTACCATTTTAAAGTTAGCAAATGTTGTATGATCCAGAATGTGGTCTCCTGCGGCCTCCGTTCACCACACACTCAAGAATAGTGTGCCTCCTGCTGTCGGTGGAGCAGTGTGCTCACGCCCCTCAGGTCTGATGGTGGACAGTGTCCTTCAAGTCCTCTACCTTTACCTGCCTTCCTTCCCTGGTTCTATCAATTATTGAAAAAGAGTTTTAAAACTTGAGGCCAGGCCAGGCATGGTAACTCACACCTGTAATCCCAGACTTGGGAGGCTGAGACAGGAGGATCACAGGTTTTAGGCCAGCCTTAGCAAATTAGTGAGGCCCTCAGCAACTTAGTGAGACCCTGTTTCAAAATAAAAAATAAATAAAATTGGTCTCAGCATGTAGCTCAGAGGTAGAATGTCCCTGGATTCCATCTTCAGTAACACACACACACACACACACACACACACACACACACACACCTCTTAGACCATTATTATGTTTTTCTTTCTCTTTCTCTCTCTTTCTCTCTTTCTTTCTTTCTTTCTTTTTTTTTTTGTGGGTCTGGGGATGGAACCCAGGGGCATTCTACCTCCAAGATACACCCCCTGCCCTATTTTTTATTCTCTATTTTGAAACAGGGTCTCACTGAGTTGCAGAGAGCCTCACTAAGTAGCTGAGGCTGTCCGCAAACCGCGATCCTCCTGTCTCAGCCTCCCGAGTGCTGGGATCACAAGCGTGCGCCACCGCGCCCGGCTTCTCCATTATTTCTATTGGTCTTTGTTTTTCTTTCGAGCTCCGTTACTAGAGATGCACACACTTAGGCTGCTATGTCTTACTGAGTTGGTCCGTAGCTCATTATGGAATGATTCACAATCGTGATTCATCTTTTCACCCCGATAACATTCTCCTTTGGACCCTTTGGAATCTATTTTGCCTCACATTGTTTTTATTGTTTTTTTTAAAAAAAAACAATTCAGAGTCATCCTGAAATATGAGATAAAAAGAAACTTGCTGCAGCTGCCCTGGGCCCTCATGGTCAGCGGGAGCCGGAAGCCAGGCTGCCCTCCTGCTGGTACCCCAGGGGGACACGACACCTCTCCCTGAGCTGCAGGAGACAGATGGAGGGGTGCCACCCTGCCCAGCAGGGCCGCAGCTCTTCTCCAGGGCACCCCCCCCTCTCCCTCTCTCCTTCCCTCTCTCTCCCTCCCTTCCCCCTCCCTCCCTCTCTCTCTCTCTCTCTCTCTCTCTCCCTCTTTCTCTCTCCCTCTCCCTCTCTCCTGCTGTGTGCAGGCGGGGTGGTCAGGGTGACAGGCACACTCCCACTTGGCTCCTCTGGAAAGAATTGCAGAGATGTGCTGTGTGTGACCAGGCGTGTACAGAGCAGTGTGCGCCAACCTGGTGGTGGTGCCTCCAGACTTGGGCATGGCTGTGGGGCCAGGGCACAGGCTGGGATCCATGTCATCTGAAAGTGCTCTTCCTGCCAAGCCTGGAAGGCTGACTTGGGAGTGAAAGGGACCAGGGTGGACCTGGAGCAGGAGCCCAGCTGTGTCTGTCTCTTTGGAGCTGCAGGCCTGTGGGGCTGATGCAGGCTGAGCAGTCCTGCCTGCAGCCCAGGCCGCCGGGTCCTTGCCTGTGGGGTCCGGAGTGTCCAGGAGAACACAGCCTCAGACCCCTGCTTCTTTTGAGACTCCTTGGGAGGACCCTGAGCACCAGGACCCATAAGCAGGGCTGTGGGCCAGCCAGCACCAGCCCATGTGCGGAGAGGCCCAGAGGCTGATGTTTGGCAGGACTGGGAGGGCCGCGGGAGGAGTTCCTGGAGCAGCGCGCTGTGGAGGGGGGGGGAGGAAGGGAGGGCCCGAATAGGCACTGAGGTGGCTGGGCCTGAGCAAGGCTTTGGAGTGTCACAGCAGCGAGGCAGGCCTCTCCCTCCTCACAGCCTGGACCCCATGCTCCTGATCAGCCCTGCTGATGTAGCCCTGCGCCTCCGCTTCCTCCCTGCCGTCGGGCAGACACCACAGGTCGGCTGTGGCCATCTTGACCCGAAGTGTAGCTTCAGATTCCTTGGCGTGAGCTGGAAACTTACTGAGCGCCTGACCGAGCCTCCCCCCAGGCTGCCCTGGGGTGGATTTTAACGCTCTGCTGAGTCGAGGACAAGGGCAAAGATTGTGTTCCTCTGCTCCTTTGTGTTCCTGCCCTCCCCAGGCCCACAGGGTCACAGGACAGGGCCTGATCTATAGACAACAGCCACAAAAACTTAACCAAGATTCAAGGGCTGAGGAACGAGGAAGCGGACAGAGAGCAGAGGGCAGAGCCCGAGGCCAGGAGAACCTGGCCGCTGATGTCTGCCGGCGGAGGTGAAATAAGCTTTGTCATGCTGGGTAATGAATGAGATCTGTTGCTCCTGGAGCCCTGTCTGCCAACTCGAGCACTCTGCAGTCAGCCAGAAAGAGGTTCTGTGTGTCGGTCTTGTTGAAAAAAGAGAAACTTAAAATGCTGCCTGCACCCTGCCTTGGAATGTGGCCTGACAAAACCCTTTACTTTTTCTTTCTTTCCTTTTTTTGTTTTTGTTTTTACGGTACCAGGGATGGAACCCAGGGACATTCTACCTCCAAGCTACACCCCCAGCCCTATTTTTATTCCTTATTTTGAAACAGGGTCTCACTGAGTTGCAGAGGGTCTCACTAAGTAGCTGAGGCTTTCCATGAACCATGATCCACTGGTCTCAGCCTCCCAAATGCTGGGATTACAAGGGTGTGCCACCATGCCCAGTTTTTTTCCTTTTTTCTTGATGGTAGATTTTTTTTTTTTTTTTTTTTTTTTGGTGGTGGTGGTACTAGAGATGGAACCCAGGGGCATTCTACCTCTGAAATATACCCTCATCCCTATTTTTTAATCCCTTTATTTTAAAACAGGGTCTCACTGAGTTGCAAAGGTCCTCACTAAGTAGTAGCTGAGGCTGTCCGTGAACCGTGATCCTCCTGTCTCAGACTCCCACATGCTGGGATTACAAGCACACACCACTACACCCAGTTTGAAACCCTTTACCTAGATGTACCAATCCCAGTGTACACCCAGATCCACACACCTTCTCCACGGCACACACATACCAGGCCCACCACGTGTGTGCCGCTGGGCTGGCTGGAGTGTGCCATGCACAAGGCCTCATCCGAGCTGGAATCTGCAGGTCCAACCTGTATCCTGGACGCAATCTTCTTCCCCGTTGGAATGGAAAATCCACCTCCAAACTGCCAACTTGGGGTAAGCTGGGACTCGTGCAAAAAGGAATGCATGCAAACAGAGGTAATTTCAGAAAGGCACGCGCCGAGGGCCTCGGGTCAGCAGCAGCTGGGCACATCTGGAGAGCGTGCGCCTGCCTGTTCTGCCACCTCACCCCTGCTTCCTGCAGGGGGTGGCAAGCCAGTGGCTGCCCTTCTCGTGCTGTTTAATCATCTGCCCTGTTTGGGGTCCACCCCGTGAGCAGGCGGCGTTCATAGAGGGCGGCGGGGAGTCAGTGCTCCTGGGTCGATATGGAAGGCTTCTTTGGTGACCATGAGCTGTGCTTCCTTCCCAGCTGTCCACTGGGAGAAGGGCGGCCAGCCTCTGCTGACCAAATGGAGCTGTGCTTTTCTCCTAACCCAGTCCTTCCCTGGTGTCTGGACCACCCCTGCCCCCACCTCATGGCCTTCACAGGACCAAGCTCACCTGAGTCAGGTAGCCCAGTGAGGGTAAGACTTGGTCTCCTGAGCCCGAAGGCAGCACAGCCAGGCTCACGCAGGGCCGCCCTGTCTGCCTGCGCTTCCCGGAACAGCCTCTCCTGCAGCTTCAGCACCACCATGTGTGGACAGCTCCCCCGCTTTCCCCTCTGGGCCTCCCCAGCCCCTCGCTTGCGGGCAGAGGCCTCCCACCCAGCGTGGCCCTGGGAGCCCCTACCCTTTAAGTTTCCTAAAAGGCACCTGCCCCCACTGGCGCACATCCAGCTGCAAGAGGACCGAGGCCAGGATGGGAGGTGAGACACCGAGGGACACCAAGAGGCCTGAGGGGCGGTGGCAGCTTGCGGAAGAGGAGGGCAGGTGACAGAGGCCTCGGAGGAGGTTGGCTATGTAGGATCAGGAGAGCAGAGCCCTGGATGGAAGTGGGCAGGGGTCAGCACCAGGTCCCTGTATACCCCGGAGGCGGCCTCCCGGGCTAACCAGCAAGGGGCTTATCTCCTGACCTGTGACTCAGTTTTCCCATGGGGGGTACACAGCGAGTGCAGGGGCACACCTGGCCACATCTGCAGTGGTCGGGGCCAAGGCTGGGTTTAGCCGTGGGGAGGCGGAGGTGGGCAAATGGGAAGGCTGGTTTGGCAAGGGAGCTTGGCAATGCTGGCTAAACATCTGTGAGGGTATGTGCAGGGCGCAGGGGCCTGGCGGCACCTGCAGGGGGGAGCGAGGCGGGGGCTGCCCAGTGAGGGCCATGGGGCAGGCCGAGGTCATGACTTCTCCTTCCTTAGGAGACATTCAAGGCATGGTCAGGACTTGAGGGCTGGTGGGGAGGAAGAGGCTGGGGAGAGAAAAGGGGCGAGCTGTTTCCATGGGGGCTGTAAGCGCTGAGCTGTGTACAAGTGCGTGTGAGTGTCTGTGCATGAGTGTGGCCGTGGTGTAGAGTGGACTCAGTAGCCGGGCTGTGTGCAGAGAGACCTGGGCATGGTTCCATCATGCGCGGCTGCTGCCCTACAGATGCCTGGGGGCAGCCGGGCTCGTGGGCACAGCTCTGGCTCAGCAGGTGGTGGCCAGGCCCGGCGGCTGCAGCCACTCTGAGGACAGAGGCTGTGGGCACCTGAGTCTACTGGGATGACAGTCATTGCTGGGTGGCGGCACCATGGGGCGGGAGCAGATGGAAGCCTCGCTCCCGGGGTCACTGACTCGTCCCCAAGTCCTCGCCTCCCGGGGCATCGGCTGGCCAGGAAAGAGGGGCCATCACCTGTCATTCAGTCCCCAGGCAGCACACAGATGCCGGGCACAGCCTGAGCAGAGCCCTGGCTTTTGAAGTTCATCTGCTGGGAGAGCTCTCATCACTGTGATTTTAAACCTTGGCTCTTTGTGTTGGGGGGAGGTACTGGGAGTGGAACCCAGCGGCCTCCCACCTCTGGGCTACACCCCCAACCTATTTTATATTTTATTTGGAAACAGGGTCTCATTAAGAGACCTTGCTCTTGCCGAGAGCCTCGCTAAATAGCTGAGGCTGGCTTCCATCCTGCAAGACCCTCCTGTCTCAGCCTTCCCAGTGCTGGGATCACAAGCGTCGCCACCGCACCTGGCTCAAACCTTGGTTTTAATTTTAGTTTGTTTCCTCTTTGACTCACAACCATCGTGAGAAGACTCGAGGTGCAGAGGTGAGGAAGGCCGCTCCCGCAGGGCGGCCAGATCCCACAGAGCCACCAGCTCGGGGAGATTTCGCGGCGCCTGGCTGCCTGGGCTCGGCGGGGGAAGGCAGGTGGAATGTGCTTCAGGCTGGGCGCCTGCCAGGCTCGGGAGAGGCGGCGGGCACTGCAGAGCTCTCAAAGGATGCCCAGGTTATTGGTGGCGCCCTGGGGCGGGTGGCTGGAGCAGGGAGGGGGACAAGCCACTGCAGTGCCACAGCGGAGAACGGACAGCAGGGCACACAGAGGCCACGCGTGGATGGTGACGAGCCAGGCTGCGAGCCAGGCTGGCCTTCGGAGGATGAGGGCTGAGGGTGGGAGGCTGGGGTTGGGGGATGTGAGCCCCGAGGAGGGGCCAGGAGGGAAGCCCACAGCCAGGCCTCGAGGCGGCTGCCCCCCAGCAACAGGTTGGGGCTGGGGCAGGGAAACACAAGAAGGGGCCTAGGCAGGGCAGAGCCCCGTGGCAGGACCGGGGCGTCTGGGGTACAGGGAGCACGAGTGTCACAGGCACCTGTTTAGGAGGGTTCGTACAGGAGAAGCACCATCGGCTCTTCTGGTTCTGTAACCCTAAACTTTCTGTAAGGTGTAAAGCACATTCATTAAAAATAAATAAACTCAGCCAGGCATGGTGGCCATGCTTGTAATCCCAGGATTTGGGAGGCTGAGACAGGAGGATTATGCAGGTTCTAAGCCAGCCTCAGCTACTTAGTGAGGCCCTTTGCAATTCAGTGAGACCCTGTTTCAAAATAAAGAATAAAAAATAGAGCTGGGGGTGTCAGTCAGAGGTAGAATGCTGCTGGGTTCCACCCCAGTACCACAAAAATCAGTCAACCAATCAATCCAGCCAGGCGTGGTGGCGCACTCTTATAATCCCAGCATTCAGGAGGCTGAGACAGGAGGATCGTGGCTTGCGGATGCCTCAGCTACTACTTAGTGAGGCCCTTTGCAACTCAGTGACACCCTATTTCAAAATAAAGAATCAAACATGGGGCTGGGGGTGAAGCTCGGAGGTAGAATGCCCCTGGGCTCCATCCCTAGTACAAAAATAATAATAAATAAATAAATCCCAAGTTGGACACACTCGATGGCTGTGCCTTCTTGGAGCAGCATGCGGTTGGGCTGGCCAGCTGGGGCCCTGGCTGCCATCGCCTTTGCTGGCCTGGCCTCTCCTTCCTGGGGTCAGGGCCCTGGCTTCCTGTGAGAGTGGGAAGCTGCTTTCTAGGGGTGCAGGTCGCACTGGGAGGCGCAGGCAGGACCCTGGCCATCTGTGCCTAGCCGGTCCCTACAGCTCTCCTTGCCCACCCACTACCCTTGGAGCAGGTGGCACAGAGGACAGCCAGCCTCATCTCCCTACAGGGCGGTGCGGAAGACGAGGGCCCCACTCCCAGGGCCCCGAGCTGGCCCCGGCCCCTTCAAACTCCCCTGACCTCTGCATGGGCTTCCAGAAACCCACTTGTAGTCAGACAACTGGCCACTATTGTGCATCCGCACAAGTGGCCAGGTGTGGCCATGACAAACACAGCTGGGCATCTGCCCAGAGCCTGGGCCACTGCCAGGCCCGCCCAGGTGGAGACACGCCGGGCCCTGCATGGCGGGCCCTGCACTCCAGCCCCTCATGGTCTAGGTCCCAGTGGCCTCTGGTCCCCCCTGGGGAGGGGGTCCCTCTGCCCTGCAGTGTCAGGTAGATGGCCCCTGACCTTCAGGAGGCTTCTGGAACCCTCAGGGCTTGTCTTTCCATGGGCTACACACTTAAACTCAAGAGGCCTCGTGGCCTTCCTCCCAGGCCGACCTCGCCTACAGCCACCGGCTGGTAACCTGGGTGGGTGGTCTCCTCTCCTTCCCCTTCCTCCCCACCCCACCCCACCCTCGGCAGAGTCCTGTCCATGGAGCACAGGGCTATGGCAGGTGCAGGCCGCTCCTCCCAGCACCGTATGGCCATCAGAAACTGGATCTGGCATCTGGTCACACAGGTTCACAGTGACCATGTCCCAGCAAGACAGGACACTGGGCCTGGGTCCAGGCGGGGAGGCTCTGGGTGCTGGCCCTGTCTGTGAAGTGCACCACCCTCTCCCCAACGGCAATGCCACATGCCTGTAGCTGCTGGAGAACTTTCTAGAATAGAAGGAAGACCAAGCAACCATGCCATTCACAGAAAGAGCTAGCCAGAACCTTCCAGAAGCTGCCCGTGTACGAGGCCTGCCCTTCAGAGGTGCGCACAGGACCTGGGTCGTGTCCCTGCAGACCCTGGAGTTGGGCCTGTGCAGAGAGGGCCCCGCACCTTCGACCTGGCCCCAGCTCTGGGCCGGAGCCCAGCTCACTCTGCGAAGGTTTGCTAGAAATCTCAAAGGTCAGCTATTCTCATGTTTCCAGAAGGTATCGATTCTGTCTGGGCTGGAAGGGCAACAAAAACCCTCTTAATGCTCTTTTCTGCTGCGGCCTCAGGGGAGCTGAGAGGAGGCCCAGCCCCCGCACGTCCCTGGGGCCTCCAGGTCACCTCAGGGGCAGCAGCGCCATGCCGCTGCCCTGGACTCTCGCACCCACACCTGTCCTCCTCCACCTCGCCCAGCGGGGGCTGTGCGCTGCTCAGGGTTACTCCTGGGCCTCTGAGATGCTGGCTCCCGGAGCCATCATGGACGGCACCCCGACGGTGAGCCGGTGCCGCGTGGAGCTGGCTGGTCACTCCCCCTGGGGGGCAGAGGGCACCTCAGCCATGTCCCTGCAGGGAACCTGGAAGGCACCGTGGTTCTGCAGCCTTCCCCCCAGGGCTGGGAGCAGGGCAGGCTGCCATGGCTGGCCTCCCGCGGGCAAGTGCTGGCTTTTCCAGAGCCCCCGGTGTGCTCTGAGTCCCTCCTGCCCAAGCCCTCCATTCTTGTAATCAGAGCTCACCTTGCTCTTATCACAAGGGCACTGCCCAGCTGTGTCCCCTGCAGAGCAGCCCCTTCCACCAGCACAGGGCCCGGCACAGTCTCAGCCACGAGCGCCTGCCGGGGAGCCGGCCGCCCAGCAAGTGCGAGCGCCCCATCTCCAGAGGCGTGGAAGAGGACCTGGCGCCCCCTGCGAGACCGAGCCGCGACACGTGAATCAGCACAGACTGCAGCTTCCGAGCTTCCCCTCGGAGCCGTGCTGGGAGCCACGTTCTGCAGGAAGCCGAGCGCTGGCGAGGGGACTGGAGCGAACAGCAAACCATCCATCCCGGCCATACCTTCTCCTGGCGTTCGAAATGAAAGCTGTTCGTTAGGGCGACAGCTTTACGTTCTGAGAGAACCGTTTGGGGCTCCCCCCCCCCAGGAGGAGAAATCATGTGTCTGAGCGGCGGGTGCGCTTGCAGGGGATGGTGTCTCAGCGGCCAGGGCTATGGGAGTTTTATTTGGAGATTTTTCCTCCCAGTGTCAGCAGCACAGGGCAAATTGTTCCGATGAGCATCACTACTGCAGTTTTATGGCGCTGCCAGGCCGCTGGGGTCTGAAATTGTGCCACTGCTCAGAACTCCAACTCCGCATCTGTCCCTGGGAGCGGTGTCTGCAGCTGGGCTCCTGTGAGGGCGAGAGTGGGGGGCTCTGGCAGGCCATGTGACCAGGAGCCCAGACCAGCAGGAGAAGGGAGTGAGCCGGTCCAAGAGGGCCAGGCTGGGAGAGGGCCTCGGGCAGAGGCCAGGGCTGCCCAGGAGCTGCCCGGCGTGGTCTTGGGAGGGGACTTCTCAGGCGAAGCCGGCTTCAAAGGGACGGAAGCACTAGAGAAAGGACGCCAGCCCCTGCGCAGGGGAAAGGGAGTGGTCTCAGGGAGGGCCAGGACACCTGAGGGACACACGTGAGCTGGCCCAGCGAGTGGCCCGGGCAGGATCGCGCGGAATCCTCCCTCTGGCCACCTGACGCTGAGGAGCTGTCTTCATTCGCACGCTTGGTCCACGTGGCCGAGTGAGTTTGCCCCATTTTTAGCCTCTAGGCTTTGAACAGGGTCTGAGCTGGGGCCCCCACGCCTTCCTGCGGCTGCTGAGCTGGGATTACACCATAGCCGGTCATCCACAAGAAGCAGGAACGTAGAGGGCACAGACAGAAAGAAACAGACCTAAGGTGTCCACGCACCTGGGTGCAGGGCTCAGCCCACCCGGCTGAGCAGATGTGAGCGGGGTTCACCTCGCCAGCCAGGAGAGCGCCATGCTTTCCCACACCCTCCACCTTAGCACGGTCGTGGAGGAGGTATAGTTTCTCCTCCACTTTCACATTCACAGTGGGACAGAGCCCTCGAACAGGAGACGCCCACAGGAGGGAACAAGCAAGGCCGTGGGCGCGGGCAGCGTGGATGGAAGCCCTGCGCAGGGCTCTGAAGTGCGCTCTCAGCCAGGCGTGGTGGCGCACACTTGTAACCCCAGCATTCGGGAGGCTGAGACCGGAGGATCGCAATTCAGGGACAGCCTCAGCTACTTAGTAAGGCCTTTGCAACTCAGTGAGACCTTGTTTGGAAATAAAGAACAAAAAATATAGGGCTGGGGGTGTAGCTCGGAGGTAGAATGCCCCTGGGTTCCAACCCCAGTCCCGCAAAAAAAAAAAAAAAAAAAAAAAAAAAGGAAGGAAGGCAGGCTGGCTCTTAGAGAACTCTCGTCCAAGAACCATGAGTTTCAGTGAATGGAAAGACCAAGAGCGGCAGGCGAGGCTTCGGGCTGCAGGGGCGTGGGCAGGGGCGTAGACAGGAAGAAACCAGGAGCGGGGTGGTCTAGCTCATTGGCACTGTCTCCAGAAAGGAGAGCAATCTGTCTGTCTCTAGAGGAAAGGGGGAGGAGAGCGCATTCTTCCTCTGTTTGCTGCCTCTTAATTGCCTTTAGCTCAGAAATATTTATGTCAAACAGGCACATTTGGCTGACATATTGGGGTTTTCTTCAGCTCTCTCCTCCCCCAGCCCAGAACGCACAGCCGAGGCCCGCAGCAAGTAGCCCTGATTGTGTCTTGCCTTGAAACCTCATTATCCAGCAGGAGGGTCTGCCATGCCCAAGCTGGCAGAGGAGCCCAAAGCTAGGCACCGGTACAGCCCGTGAGCCGTCCTTCTCTGTCCTCTCCTGCGACTGGCACCAGCCCCCGTCCTCAGAGCTAAGGAAGCCCAGGGACTGTGCGTTGGCTGAGACCCCAGCGCAGAGCAGGGAGCATCTCGGGCCCAGGTTGCGGATGGGGAGGAGTCCCGATGCTCCTCAGTGTGGGGCCTGGTTCACCAGGAGGATGGATCCTGGTGGCGGTTGTGTGGCTGCTCCGTGCTGCCCGCACACAGTAGGTGCTAAGAAGCACAGCCATCGGCAGGATCAGTGCAGAGGAGATTTGTGCACCATCCCCCGGGACAGCCATTCTGTCTTCTTCCAGACTCCAGATTTCCCACACCCTGGCTGGGTGGAGGCCTGGCTGGTGGAGCAGCCGGAGGCCGTGGGCCGCAGCAGCGTCCTCTTGGTCTCAGGAAGCAGAAACACACCATCCTCCGGCGGCTCCCTGGGCCCCGGTGCCTCTCCTCACGCTGATGGCAGATAACGGCGCTCCTGGGCAGGCTGGCAGTTTTCCATCACTACCGCAAGCGGCAGGCCCCTGGGGAAGCCAGGATGGGCTGAAAGCAGCAGCAAGCCTGCGGCGCCTGTCCAAGACCTTCCAGGCTGGAGTGGGGACATCTGCATGCGCAGGAGCCAGCTGGTCACCGCTGCCAAGGGTCAATTGAGCCCCCAGAATGAATGTGGCCGCAGTTGATGTCCTTATTGTTTTTATTTATTTATTTATTTATTTATTTATTTATTTTTCGGTACTGGGGATGGGACCCAAGGGCATTCTACCTCTGAACTACACCCCCAGCTCTATTTTTATCCTTTATTTTGAAACAAGGTCTTACTAAATTGCAGAGGGCCTCAAACCTGCGAACCTCCTGCCTCAGCCATCCAAATACTGAGATTACAAGCGTGTGCCACCATGCCCGACTCCCGACTCCCGGTACAGTTTATAGACCACTCCCATTTCCACCACCTCGAGGACCCCCGCCCTCCCCGCTAACTCCCTGTGGGAGATTTAGCAGGAGGAGAAGCTAAGAGTATCGGGGGCAATGTGGCAGCTCCATGCCGTGCACTCAGCTCTGCTGGGACCCAAGACTGCTCGACAAGTCTCTTAAGCGAGATGTCCCTTCTGAGACCTGAGAGAGCAGCGGCCTGCCTCCCTCTGTGCTTTCGAGGCCCGCCCTGCCGCGGCCGCAGCTGTGGCTCGCGCCTCTCCATCGCTGAGCGCGTCCCTTTGCTCGCCGGATGCACCAGTTTGTTTCTCTACCTACCAATCGATGGGCTTTGGGCTCATTCCAGTTTGGGGCTCTCGTGAGTAAGGCTGTTGTAAACATCAGAAAGCAAATCCCCGCGCCACCCTAGGGTCACACGGGTGGCGAGCCAGGAAGCCAAGCGCACAGAGGGAGCAAGTGAAGAGCCCGTGGCTCCCGCTGCCCCTGCCGGCCCCTGAGGCCGCCAGCCCAGCCCAGCCCACTGCTGCTCCTGACTTGAACTGGCCCTTCCTCCTGGGCACGCAGGGCGGGCCTCAGAGGATGAGAAGTGTGTGTGTGTGTGTGTGTGTGTGTGTGTGTGTGTGTGTGTGGTATTGGGGGTGGAACCCAGGGCTTTCTACCTCCGGGCTGTACTCCCAGACCTATTTTATATTTATTTGGAAACAGGGTCTCTCTAAGTTGCTGAGAGCCTCACTAAGTAGCTGAGGCTGGCTTTGAACCTGTGCAATCCTCCTGTCTCAGCCTCCCAAGTGCGGGGATTACAAGCGTGAGCCTCCATGCCCGGATGAGGATGAGACCTTTAAAGGAGCCAGGAGATGGGGTGCCAACTCTCGCTCCTATGGACTTGCTGACGGTGTGCTGGGGCCCCCAAACTAATCATTGCAGGAGGGCTCTACCTAGCGGCAGGGGATCCCTGGGGGCCGCCCGACCCTGGGCACCTCTCACGCTGCTGTCAGTGCTTCTGAATGGTGAAATATAGGAATGGGTGAACCATCCTCTATTCAGCCATCTCCTGTGCCCACCCTGTGGCCAGGGACATGAGCAGTGTCAGGGGCCCCACTTCTTCCCAGCAGGCACAGTATTTTCCTGGGCTGCTACTGGAAAAACTAAGGCAGGAGAGGGTGGGATTTGCACAGGGACATAGCTGGCACGATGGGAAACAGGCCCATGGGGCTGTTAGGGGCTGATTATGTGTCTTCCCACAAATGCTGAGGCCTGACGCCCTGTGCCACGCTCGGGCCCCCAGCACAGAGGGAGGGAGTCCTGGCTGCAGGTACAGGTAGGGAGGGGCGGCCAGGGGGATGTTGGCTCAGAACAAGACTGGAGCCAGGGCCTCTCCGAGGTCACTGACTGTTACCCCCATGAGGAGAGGTCAGGACAGACGCACACGCAGGGACAGCAGAGTGAGATGCTGTCTACTCTCCAAAGAGCAGCGACAGGAGGAGCCGGCCCTGTGCACCTGCATGGGGACTTGTGGCCTCCAGCGCCACCTGGAAGAGAAGCCTTCTGTCATTTCGCGCTGTCTGCTGTCTGCGCTGCTCGGTTCCAGCGGCCCCAGCACCCCAGAGCGTGCGTCCCGCTGCGGCCTCGGGGTCGCTCCACCTGCAGGGAAGCTCCGCCTCCGGGGCCGGCCAGCCCAGCATCTCAGCGCCTGTTCACTGCACACAGCGGGCTGAGATGGAGATTTGCCCGTGTGGGTATCTGGGCATTGCCCGTCCCTCAGAAACATCACAACTGTTTTGCTAACCTGGTGCAGGGCGCGCCGCGAGCCCCCGCTGCACGTTCTATAAAGGAACTATTATAAATGTGCCTTGGTTTTTTTTGGTTTTTTGCCCAATGACACTAATCATTGCAGGAGGGCTTTACCTAGCGGCAGGGGATCCCTGGGGGCCGCCCGACCCTGGGCACCGCTCACGCTGCTGTCAGTGCTTCTGAATGGTGAAATATAGAAATGGGTGAACCAGAAATTGACTGAATGAGAGAATTAATGGTGGCCCCTCTCAGTGAGCTGGGACTGAAGGCTGGACCCGGGACTGGCTGCCAACCTCTCGCAGGTCCGGAGCTCTGTTTGAGACAAAACCCAGTGAGAATTAGTTTTAGCTCAGGGTTTTCTGCTGCCTTTAGAGTAAAGCTCTATTGATACTCAGGGGAGAGCTGCTGAACCTACGGCCAGTGGCCAGTGCAGTCTCCAGACACACATGCTCAGAAGGCCCTGCTCACAGGGGCCCAGCTTAGAAGGCTGTCTTAGCCAACTTTTCCGTCACTCTGACCAAATCACTTGACAAGCACAACGTCAAGGTAGGAAGGTTTACTGGGCTCATGGTTTCAGAGGTTCAGTCCGTAGTTAGCCGGCTCCAAGACAAACTGCAGTGGCGAATCATGGCGTTCTCACATCATGGTGGCCAGAAGCAGAGAGACAAGAGGCGGCCAGGGGAAGATAGTTCCTAAGGCCACAGCCCAAGCGTCCTTCCTCCTGCAGCCCTGCTCAACCCTCTGAGCCTTGTTATGTGGAGGACTTGCTCTCAAGCATGAGCCTTTGGAGAATTTTCCATACCCAAATATAACGAGGGCCCAGCTCTGGAGGGCCCAGCTCAGATCAGAGGGCCTACCATCACCACCTTGAAGTTCTTTTTTTTTTTTTTTTTTTTTTTTTTTTTGCAGTACTGGCATGTACCTCCAAGCTACACCAATCCTATATTTTAGTCTTTATTTTAAAACAGGGTCTCACTCAGTAGCTGAGGCTGACAGCAAACTGCGATCCTCCTGTCTCAGCCTCTTAAGTACCGGGATTACAAGTGTGCCCATCTCCCTTTCTTTGTATTTCTGTGATAAAATTTGGTTAGGGGAAGTTTGTTTCATATATTGCTGGATTCAGTTCACTAATGTTGTATGAAAGGTTTGCACACCTCTATTTATGAGAAATGTTGACCTGTAGTTTTCGTTTCTTATACTAACTTTGTTACTATAAGAACAAAGGCCCTGGCGACGGAGGCGCAGAGCCCCCACCCCACCCCGCAGCACCTGCTCTGTGCAGCTGTGAGGCAGTCACGCCTCCCACTGTGACCGGAGCCCTGGGACGGCACTGTGTCCTCGTGTACAGACAGCCATTTCTTCCAGCATGTCTTCAGCGCCTGCTGAATAAATCTGAATAGTTCTCTGTGGGGACTGATGAGGAGACGGAGCAGGGTAGGACCCGGGCCACTGGGGAGTCCCTGGCCTGAACATCCCCTCCTGTCCCAGGTCAGGGCCCTAAGCTGGCTGCATGAGGCTGTCCCATGCAACCCAGGGCTGGCCCCGCTAGTGGACATGAGGACCTGGGAGCCCCCTCCTCCCCAGGTGGCCAGTGCCCCACCTGGAACAGCTTGGCCAGGACTGTGGGCTCAAAGCCAGGGCCAGAGGCACACAGGGCCCAATGTGCAGTGGAGCGTTCAGCGATCTTGCCTACTGAACGGTGTGCACAGGACCCTGCGCTTTGCAGAATGTACGAGACAGGAAGGGTGCGCTTCGTGGCTTGGGTCCATTTTTCAGAGAAAGAATCTGAGGCTCAGACATGCGCACATGGCTGAGTGAAGCCTCGTGGAGTGTGCAGAAGGCCGAGGTCACACTGTGTGCCCAGCCCTAGAGCTGAGACTGCCCCCCTGCGCTGAGCGCCAGGATGTCACCCGTCACCGTAGGAGGTCCCCAGAGAGGTTTCTTGGATAGGCCCTGAGCCAGGCACGTCCCTAGCCGTCTCTCCTGATTTCCCAGGCACACTTCATCGTGGGTTGGCCCGGCGTCTCAGTCCCGCCGCCGTGACTGTCCTGCCCAGGCGGGCTGCGCCCAAGTGATCGCCAGCCTCAAAAGCGAGTTGCTCTGTAGCCCACGTCCTACCTGAATCCTTGCGAAGCAAAAACAACAATCAATTCTGAATAACAGCTTCATCTGAGCCAATTAAAAGAGGACTGATTTCGCTTTCAATTCGATTTGCGATGGCAGCACACTCTAGGAAACCGGTAACCGAATTATTTTTCACCGCAAACATTTTGGCATTTTACATCCTGGGTGGGGTGATCTTAAAAGCCGCTCTTTGTTCCCACGGTTTCTAAGCGACGTGATAAACAGGCCGGGCCCCCACACTGTTGGGAAGGGCCCGCTGCCGATCTGCTCAGCAGAGAGGTAGGCCGCGGATTAAGTCACAAAATACGAGGAGACTTTGTGATGCACAAATCCCAGGCCCCGTCTGAGCCCTGTGGTTTAATTCCGAGTAAAAGGAACTGGAGCCCCGTGTGTCGGGCAGTCTGGATTCAGCGCATGGAGCACAGAGGCCTTTGGAGATGACCCTCGGATGATTTAGCCTGTGTTCTCAGCTGTAAAAGGAGACTTGTAGGTCAAAGCGGGCAGCTGCAGACAGGGTCAGTGTGATGGGGGTAGGGCTGAGGCTGCGCCTGGTCTAGAGATGCATCTCCCTCCCTGGACCTCAGTTTTCTCATCTGCAGAACGGGCCCATGCATCACTCCCTGGCAGGGCTGCGAGACGCAGCGGCACAGCATGCTCAGCCCAGAGCCGGCCTGCGGCGGGCACCCAGCGGCTGCCGGCTGCCGGGGTCCACTCTGTCTCTTTTTCTTAATCGGATCCATCTTGCCTCCCCTCTCTGGGCCTCACTGTGACGCGGGGAGGGGCCCAGGCGGGTCTCTGCTCTCGTTCTGAGGAGCTCAGCCTCCCTTCTGCAGGTCTCAGCGAGACTCGTTAGCCAATATGCCATGGACAGTCATGAGCTGATGGAATGGGGTAGACGCCCACCCACCCATATTCCAATAGCCGGCTTCGCAGCCCGGCGCGTGCTGGAAAATCACCGCGCTGGGCACCGAGGGGCCGGCCTCCGGAGCCCCCGCCTCTTGCTGCCGCTTCTCACCAAGCCCCTGGGGGGGCGCTCACCCCGGTGCCGCCCACACAGTCTGGGGCCAGCATTCCTGCTCAGTGGGCACCCTGAAAGCCCAGGGACGGTCCTTCCAGACTTCTGAGTTCAAGAGATGGCCTGCTCCGCCCCTCTGCCGCCTGACACTGTCCCCGGGCCAGGCCTTCCCGTGCCCCTGCAGGCCCGGCCAGCCCCGAGGATGTGCGGCTGTCTGGAGATGAAACTGGGTGGTCTGGCAGACAGACAGGCGGGAGGTGACTCCGGGCTGGGGTGGGTGAGGCCACAGCAGGCCACTGGGTGAGCAGGAGTTGGTGGCTGGGGAGGGGGTTGGTCCCGAGCCATGGGAACCATGGGAGTGGAAGGAGGGGTCTTTAGGGGCCTCGTACCTGGTAGGGCTCATTCTGGTGCTGGGGGTAGCATCTGGAAACACCATAACCCCCTGGCCAGCCTGGGACACTGGGGCGTGGCTGGGAGAGAACATGGCTGCTGTCGGGGCTGGACCTGGAGACGGGGGTTGGCGGCTCCCGCTCCGCTCCAGGGGCTGTGACATGAATATCTCTGGGGTTCTCCACCCCATGGCCTGCAGCCCTCCCTGAGCAGGGGATTCTTCAGCATTGGGGAGGGGCTTGTGAGGTGGGCAGACCTGTGGCGGGCCCAGCTGCAGACTCCCAGAGTCCAGCTTGTTCTGCCAACCTCACATCAAGTCCAGAGAGGGGTGGGCATATCCCGTTTCCTTCGTCTCCATTGCTGCCAGGTAGCTCTGGGCATGTTTTGTGTTCATAACAAAGGGCAGGACGCTTTTTACCTGGCTCTCTGTGCCAGTGCTCCCGCTCCACCCTGCCCCTGCCGGGCCCCATTCCTTATCTCAGCCATAATGATCCCATTGTACCCAAGGCTTTTACTGGGAGCAGCGACAAGTCCTCTTGGCAGGAAAAGAATATATTTTCGGTCCCTAGGGCTCTCTTTTGGCCAGAGTCTGCAGCTCACTCTGCTTCCCAGGATTTCAGATGATGATGCTGAGCCCCGCTGCACCCCATCCTCTCGTACCCTGCCCCTCCCGGGCAGGCACAATGTGTGGCCTACTAGCACTTGGTGGAAGATGGGGGACTGGACCCAGGGAACCACAGGGGTTTCTCCCAGACCAACTGGGCTTTGGCTTCTCCCACCCCAAACCCTCCCCACTATCCCTGCAGCCTTGGGTGTTCTTGGCAGCCCTGCGGGCCCCGGGGTACTGACTAGGGAGAGGTGTGCGTACAGGGTGACCGGTGGTCACACAGGAACCACAGGTGGGAGTCCTGAGGACTCTCCTGTGTGTGGGGCCGCACCCATACCCATGGACTGCCCCTAGGCCTCCTGGGAAGCAGGAGCCCGCACGCTGGCCGTGGAGGGCACGCACAGGTGCCTGTGGTGTTCCCTGGAGACGCGGCCTCCCCATCCTAGCCTGCGGGGCCCACTGCGGGCGATGGAGGTGGGGGCTGGGCCAGACCTAGGGCAGCGGCTGCCCAACCAGACACAAGACGATCCGACGCCGCGCTGGAGCATTTGAGCCCTGCCGACGAATGTGATATAAAAATACAGCTGGGTGCCAGCGCAGCGGGAAGGGCGGCTTCCTCACCAGCAAGTGCTGCAGCAACGTGGGTTCCCGTCCCTCACCCCGCCCCGGAGCCGGGGGCAGCAGCCAGAGATTACAGCTCCTTCCAGAGAACGCCAGCCATGCTGCCTGCTCCCGGGAATATTTTCTTTTGAATCCCATACTGAGCTATAAGAGACTATTTGGACTCCTTCCTCACCACCCCCTTCCTACAAACTCAGCAACCGAGCACACACGCGTGTCTACGTATGGGTCGCACCAGCAGCAGCCCAGCCTGACACGGAGGAGACCCGAGAAGACCAGCCCTCACCCAGCACCCCCACGCAGGCGAGCCTCCCCCACCCGCTGAGGTTGCCGGGAGGGCGCCCGGAGGGGAAACACGTTGTGCCACAGGCCTTTCTCCAGGTCCAGAAGCGTCCTGTACCAGCTGTGGGGCTGGGTCCAGGGCTCAGGGGCTCGGCTCTTGCAGGGGCCTGGCTGGGTTTGTTTGGTACTTTCCCCACACACCAGGGGGTCCTGGACCACACGGTCGCCTCTGGGCCTCGGTTTCTTCAACCCAGACAGGGCTGACACCAATCGGCTTCGTGGAGGACACGAAGAGAGAGCAGCAGGCCGAAGCCCTGTCCGGGAGATGGGATCCCACACGGAGGAGAAGCCGCTAGTCCAGCCGAGGCGGGGGACAGTGTGCCCGGCTGCTCCTCCACGCACCAGAGAAGTCACTGGGCTCATGATCCTGGGCCTGCGTGCAGGAGTAGCCAGCCTCCCAGTGGCCCCGGGGTGCAGGTCAGCACCCCAACTTCATCCAAGAATACGCTCGGAGCCAGGCAGGGTGAGAAGCAGGCCTGTCTACCCAGCTGAAGACTCAGCTTCCCCAGCAGCAAGCCTGCCAGTGGCGCACGGCTGTCCTCCCCAAGGGGTTCAGCAGCCCCGCGGTCTGGGGGCACAGCGCCTAGGGCTGGGGGTCAAACAGAAACAGGAGGGCTGGGGGCTCTGTCACTGCCCCTACGTCAGGGCCTGCGGCTCATATGCGGCCAGCTCGGGGCTTGGCGGACCTCACAGCCCCCGTACCCTGGCCCAGATGAAAACCTCAAGTGTGACCGCACCCCTGCCCGGCTACAAGTGGCAGCCCCCAGCCAAGGTGTGCTCAGGCCCTCCCTCCACAGCCTGGAACCCAGACCCCTCCAGCCTCCCACTCTGGCTCCAGAGCCTCTGCCCCCAACTGCAAGGTCAGCCTGGGGTTCCTAACCCCCCACCTTTCTGCCCTTGGGCCCTTCCCATCCGTGGGGTATTTCCCTCTAACCCCGAGAGCAGAAAGGATTGGTAGAAGCATTCTCTATAAATACTTGTTATGTTATAATTGAATTAAAGCCAAAGGCCTGAGCCCTGTCTGGGTCTTATCACCAGCTATGGAAGCCCAGGCAGGTTTATTTACCTCTCTGAGCTCCATGAAACACATTCCAAAAAGGCTATGCCTCTCAAGGCAAGGGTGTCCTGGGTGGGATTAGGGGTTGTCAGTACTGGGGGACCACACATCAGTTCAGGGTCCATCCTATAGACTTAGTAAGATGCAGGTTCTGAAGGGGGAATTCTGTGAGGAGGGGGTGCTTCCCCGGGCATCTCCATCTCCCCAGTGGTAGCAGCCCACCCCTCCCAGGCAAAGCCATGCCCAAGGCAGGCAGGCTGGACTGCACACAGGGCCCGGGAAGCTTTCAGGGGTCTGCCCAGGCCTGGGGAGGGGGGTCTGATCCACCTCGGCTAGCCATTCCAGCGCCCCTCCTCACCAAGCCGTCTCAGGTTCCCACCCTGAGTCTCAGTGGAGCAGGTGGTAAGTATGAGCATCATGTGATGTGGTCGTGGATAAAACCTGGGGCCGCTCCTCCCAGCAGGCTGTCCTAAGGATCCAGAGGCAGCCATAAAGGGCCAAGGGCTTGGGGGTGAAAGGCGGGGCTGAAGGCTAACCCCTCCCTGGGCAGACCCTGGACCACACCAATTCAGAGACAGATCTGTGGAGATGAGGGAGATGAGAGCTGGGCTGGGGAGGGAGGGAGGGGACAGATGGAGAAGCCTAGGGGGCCCAGGAGGAGGGGGATGGTCCCAGCAGGGGTCCCAGCAAAAGCCCCTCCAGCCTGGGGCAGGAGGTGGGCGGAGCTCCCCCTACGCTGTGCACAGCTCCTGCTCCTGGCCCGGCTATCCCAGGAGCCCGTGGGGTCTGCCTTGGGGATGGAAGAGCTCCTGGGTCCTAGCCCCGCAGGGCTCAGCACCCAGGAGACTCAGCGTAGAATTTCATTCTACCTTCTTCCGAGGGGAGGGGCGCAGGGTGAGCAAGGGCCAAGCATGCGCGGCGTGGAGGGAAGCCCCCTACCCTGCTCTGGGCCTCAGGGGCCTTCCGCTTGCTGCGGAGTGATAACTGGTGGTTGTTCAGCTATACTCTGGCCAGGCCCAGAGAGGAACACTTTAGGGCCTGGGCGCCCCCATCTGGGGGCTTTGCTTGGGGCACATCTCGCCCCAACCAACCCGATTCAGAGTCAGGCCCAGAAAGTGTACAGAGCACAGGGTGGGGGGCGTGGGGAGGGGAGCTCCAAGCTCCTGGGAGGCCGGGCCCTGGGATCAGGGCAGGGTACCCCGCCTCAGGACTTGGACAGCCCCAGCTCCTTCCACAGTGGCGAGAGGAGGGGTCAGCGGGGGAGGACAGCCCCCCCGGATCTAAATTTGGAGTCAACTCTGCTTGTCATAATACAAACACTGAGTATATATTTTGTGTGGATATAAACATTTGGCTTTTTTTAAAAAAAAAAAAGACCCTCTCCTCAGGCCAGAGGGAAGCTGGCCTGGGTCGCAGACCCCCTCCTCCACTCCTGGGGAATGGGCTAGGCAGGGGAGAGTACCGCACCTTCGGGCTTAAGGACTGAGGCTGTATCCGACACTTAGATTACAAAGGTTTATTTAGAAAATAGTTTGGTTGTTTGGCTGTCGTTGGTTTTTGGCAAACATTCCAATACTTTCAGTAATCAAAGACTGTCGGTGCCCTCTCCTGCCCCCCAGACGGCGGCCCCAGGTCTGGGAATGGGGGGGGGGTGGCGCGAGTTCGGGGACAGGTCCCCTACCCATTCGAGGGGTCGCATCCATCACTGGGCTACAACCCCGACTTCACAGTCACGCCGCCCACAGGGCCCCTGGCTGAGATGGGAAGGCAAAGGGTCCCCTTTCTCCTTCCCCTCCCCCCAGAGGCCCAGACTGGCCTGGCCCCTGGGCTGCCCAGCCTCCCCCGAGCATCCCCCTGGGCTGCCCAGCCTCCCCCGAGCGCCCCCCCGGGCGCCCCCTGGGCTGCCCAGCCTCCCCCGAGCGCCCCCCTGAGCGCCCCCTGGGCTGCCCAGCCTCCCCCGAGCGCCCCCCTGAGCGCCCCCTGGGCTGCCCAGCCTCCCCCGAGCGCCCCCCTGGGCTGCCCAGCCTCCCCCGAGCGCCCCCCCGGGCGCCCCCTGGGCTGCCCAGCCTCCCCCGAGCGCCCCCCTGAGCGCCCCCTGGGCTGCCCAGCCTCCCCCGAGCGCCCCCCTGGGCTGCCCAGCCTCCCCCGAGCGCCCCCCTGAGCGCCCCCTGGGCTGCCCAGCCTCCCCCGAGCGTCCCCCCGAGCGCCCCCTGGGCTGCCCAGCCTCCCCCAGCGCCCCTGCGCCCGCGGGGAGCCCGCCCGCCCGCCGTCACTGTCGGAAGCCCCTTCTCCTCCGTCGGAAGAGGATGTGCTTGAAGGAGCGGCGGAAGTCCTGGTTGAAGACGGTGTAGATGACCGGGTTGAGCGAGCTGTTGCAGTAGCCGATCCAGAAGAAGAACTTGAAGAGCGGGTCGGGCAGCTGGCAGGCCTCGCGGCAGATGCCGTACAGGCTGTAGCTGAAGAAGAAGGGGAACCAGCACAGCACGAACACGCCCATGACCACGGCCAGCACGAAGGTGAAGCGCTTCTCGCGCGCCTGGGCCACCTTGCGGCGGCACACGCTGCTGCGCGCCCGGCGCCGGCGCGACAGGAAGAACTCGACGGAGCGCGCGCTGGCCCGCGACAGCCGCCCGCCGCCGGGGCCCGGGGACGCCGGGGAGCCCGCGGCCGGGGAGCCCGCGCCCGGCCCGCCGCGCCGCCCGCCGCGCCGCAGCGCGCCCCGCCGCCGCCGCCGCCGCCCCGCCGCGCCCGCGCAGGGCCCGTTCTCGCGCGCCGCCGCCGCCGCCGCCGCCGCCGGGCCCAGCCCGTTCTCCGCGCGCGCGGCCGCGCCGTCGGGGCCCCCGGGCGCGCGCTTCTCGCCGAGCGTGCGCGTGCGCAGCTTGGCCACGCGGTAGATGCGCGCGTACACCAGGCCCATGATGAGGCAGGGCGCGAAGAAGGAGCCGATGCAGGACGACAGGATGTACCAGGTCTCGTCGTTGAGGCCGCACTGCGGGTAGGCGGCGCCGTCCTGCCGGCGGTAGAAGGACACCAGCGGCGGGAAGGAGATGACGGCCGAGATGAGCCACACGGCCACGATGGTGGCCTTGACGCGGCGCGGCGTGCGCTTCAGGTTGTACTCGACGGCCTGCGTCACCGACCAGTAGCGGTCCAGGCTGATGGCGCACAGGTGCACGATGGACGAGGTGCAGAAGAGCACGTCCAGCGCCAGGTACACGCCGCACCACAGCGGCCCGAAGTACCAGTAGGCCATGAGCTCGTTGGCCAGCGAGAAGGGCATGACCAGCGTGGCCACCAGGATGTCCGCCGAGGCCAGCGACACCAGGAAGAGGTTCTGCGGGGCGCGCAGCGCGCGGCTGGTCAGCACGGCGATGACCACCAGCACGTTGCCCACCACGGTGAACACGATGAGGAAGCCCACCACGGCCGCCAGGCCGGCCACCGCGCCCGCCGAGTACTGGCCGGGCGGCGCCCGGGCGGCCCCCGAGGCGTTGGCGCCGCTCGCGTTGGGGCCCTCGGCCGCCGCCAGCGCCGCCGCCAGCGCCGGGGACGCCATGGCGCCACGCGAGCTACGCGGTCCCGCGGGGAGCCGGGGCGCCGCCGCCGCCGCCGCCGCCGCCGCTCGGGCGCCGCGCAGCCCGGGCCGCCCGCATCGCGCCCGCCGCCGAGCCCGCGGGGCGGCTGGGGCTGGGGCTGGGGCTGGGGCTGGGGCTGGGGCTGGGGCTCCGGCTCGGGCTCGGGCTCGGGCTCGGGCTCGGGCTCGGGCTCCGGCTCTGGCCCCGGCTCCGGCTCCGGCTCCGGCTCCGGCGCGCCCCTCGGCCCGCTCACTCGCACCCCGCGGAGCCCCGCCGCCCCAGCGGGCACGCCGGAGCCGCCCCGCGTCCCATCCGGCCGGCCAGCCCCGCGCCCGGCCGCCGGCGCCAACTTTACTTGGCGGGCGGGCGCCGCGAGTCCTCGGCTGCGGGCGGCCCCGCCGCGGTCCGCCGGCTCCCGGAGCTGCGCCGCCGCCGCCGCCGCCTCGCTCGGCGCGAGTGCGGCCGCCCGGGCTCGGCTCCCAACTTGGGTCGAGCTGCGCGGCGGGGAGGGCGGCGGCGGGGCGGGGCCGGGCAGGCCCCCGGCGGCCCCGGAGCGCCCGCAGCCCCAGCGCGCGGCCGCCCGCCCGCCCGGCCGGCCCGCCCCGCGGCGCCGGGGAGGGGCGGCGGCGGCGCGCGGGAGGCGCCCCCTGCGGCCGGCGGCGGCCTGCGGAGGGCCGAGCGCTCCGGCCGGCGGCGAGTTCCAGGAGCCTGCTCTTTCCCAGCCGGGCGGCGCCTCCTCCGCGGCGCAGGGCACTGGCACACGCGCGCGGGCGCGCACACGGGCGCAGGCGCCGGCTGGCTTGGGGTCCGCGGTCTGATTGGAGGGCGAGCCCGGTGGGGCCGCGGCGCCGCCCGCGGGGGCGCCGGGGCCTGCGGAGCTGGGGTCGTACCCTGGCTGGGCACCCTCTGGGTCGGCCTCAGTTCCCTCCTCTGCCGCCCCCCCCCCGCCCCAGCGCTGCTGGAGCGTGAATCATTACGCCGTGTCTGTGGCAGCCCTGGGCAGGTGCCCAGGCGCTGCGTGTGCCCGCGTTGGCAATTAGTGAAGTTTAATTCTTGCGATGCATGCCTCTGCTTTTAAAGGCTAGGGGATATTTAAAACCGCGGTCTCTGATGAACCCCCTACAACTCGCCCTGGTGGGCCGTTTCTCCAGAGCAGGCTGGCAGGACTTGTCCCTAGGCATCCACTCTGCGGAGACAGTTAAGGACTGGGTGCTGGACTGGGCGCTGGCCCGGGTGTTGGTCTGCAGTCCCAGTCTGGGGGAGCCAGGTGTGAGGGAGGGGGTGGCCCGGGGGCACACCGTGCGCTTCCTAACCTGACATTGTTAGGCTGGGACTGAAGGAAGGACCCTTCACATGTCCGGCAGTGCAGCCCAGCTGGCCTGAGTGGGCAGAGGGAGGGGTTGATAAGAGCCCTGTGTGCCCAGGAGGTCATCGTGGGGGAGGCTGGGGTGATTTCTAGCCATGTGCCTGGCTTGTGGCTCTGCTCTGTGGCTCCCGAGGCCGCCTGCGTGAGCCCAGGGACCTGGAGTTCTCTTAGGCTGAGCAGCCTTACGAGGGGGCACTGCCATCTTAGCAGGGACCCCCCCTGAAGCCTTGGCTTCCTGCTCCCTGGGTCTGCCACCAGTAGAGGCTACATCTGAGAGGGGGCTGTCAGGCAGGGCCAGACCCAAATCAAGCATTCCAGATGGCGGTCCTTCGTGGGTGGGTTCGTGTGCAGGGCATGTATGCGCTTAGGGGCCTGGCTGGCAGGAGAGGGGTATGCAATGGGGCGCTGTTGTTGTTAAGGCCCTTCTGGTCCTGGAGGCCTAATAGATGCCACGGGTCGGGGCGCCTGGGGTGCATTTTGTGTGGAAGAGGCTGCATGCTGTGTTCAGTCACCAGCGCTGTCTATGTGAGGGCAGGAGCTGGAGGAGACCCTGGGACTCCTCCACAGCTTCCTGGGCTTCCTGGAGGAGGTGGCCCTGCTGCATTTGGGGGATGAGTCTAGGAAGGGAGCGGCCATGCTCCTTGGGGGAACGGAGCTTGTCTGGAGCCAGAGGAGGACCCGGCAAGGGCTGTGCTCAGAGGCAATTATTAGAGCGCTGGCTCCTCCCCCAGCAGCTGGCCCGCAGGTCAGGGCCCTGTGATGAAGACCACTTAGGGGCACACTGGGGTGGGCGTGGGGCGTCCATCAGCAGTGCATGTTTACCAGCCATGGCTTGCAGGCTCAGGGCATCGCGAGAGGAGAGGCCGGAGCTGAGCAGACTTCTCACCATGCAGGAAGCAGCCCTGGGGGCCAGGTATGCCGAGGGCCCTGGAGAGGCCGCCAGCGGGGGCCTGGGGGTGGGGGGGACAGGGCCCCCTGTTGTTGGGGTGTGGCTGGCCACGCCTCTTGATACACCGCTGGGCAAGAGGGTGCACTCCAGAACCTGGGGCCCCTATGGGCTGAGGGCCAGGGAGCGCTGCGGTTCCCAAAGGAGCCAGAGAGGCCTCTTTGCCCAGACATGGAGCTTTCAGCTTGCCCCTGCTCCAGTTTGCCCTGCGCCCAACCCCATGCCCGGATGGCTGGGGTCCAGGCTGGGCGTGAGTGCAGGGATGGGGGGTGAGTGTGGCCGGGAGTCCGCTGCGCTGGCTGGGTGGGTGTGTCTGTGCATGGGACCTGGGGAAGCTTTTCAGAAGGAAAATTTCATAGACACAGAGCAGCGGGGGACTGCAAGAGCATACTTAGCCTCACCATGAGGAGTCGGCCCAACGGACAGAGTTGGTCCAGCCGAGGCTGCGCAGCCATAGGACACCCCGTCCTGGGCCCGAGCTTTGCGGGTCTTGGGTCGTACCCCTGGAGGGGCCTGGATGGCGCCTCCTGCTTGACACCGGGTGCTGCGCTGAGTGAGCAGCCTCAGCGCAGGCTGAGCAGAGCGTGTCTCCTTGAACCACCTCGCTGCACACAGGTGCGCGTGCACACACACGCAGTCTCCATGTGCATGCATGTTCACATCTGTGTGTGCAAACACAGCATCCATCCACATGTACACACTTATGTCTGCACATGTATGCAGTGCACACATGCATGTTTGTATATACACACCCTTACACTGTATGGTGAACCCACATATCTACCAAGGCACACACATAATTCACATATATGCATACACGTGTACATGTTTATACACACGTGTGGAGGCCCACTTACTTATGCACAGTGCACATGCCTGTTTGTCTGCACGGGTGCATGCACATTAACATACCCATGCACAGACACTGAGTGTACACAGGCACACACGCTATACTTGTGCATATAATCGGTACACGTGCTGTGCACACACTTGTGCACAGGTACATGCAGGCACACCCTTGCTGGTGCACATACTCATATTTGCACGTATACTGTGCATATGCGTGCCATGGACACACGTGCCTCCACGGCGCTGTGCATACCTGTCTGCGGCCCACATGTGGGTTCTTGGAGCAGGGCGCATGCTCCTGCCCCTGGCTCTTCCGTTCCTCAGCCCTCTCACTGTAGGCTGTGGGCCATTGTGACGGCCTCACGTGACCTCCGGGCATTGGCACACGCTGTCCTCAGGCCCAGCAGCACTGAGCCCCACCTGTCCCTGGGGCTCTTCCTTCAAGATGTCTGCATGGAGCTCACCTGCAGGCCTCCCGTGGCTGTGCTGTGGCTGCGTGCGGCCCCTTTGCAGGTCCCTGCTTACCTCTCCAGCATGGTCATTATTGTGACTGTGGCATGTGGTTGTAGGCTCTTAGAAGGGGCTGTGTCTCTGTCCCCCTGGCCTGGCCCAGCCAAGGTCCCCTCCCCCGTCCCTCTCTCCAAGTAGGAATTCAGTTTGAGTGTGGTGGGGGGCAGGTGGCATGTGTTTGTGGGGAGCCCTGAGACGGGCGGTTCCCCACGCTGGATGCCCTCGGGAGGGACATAGGGGCCCAGGAGAGGCTGGAGGGACGTTGACTGGCAGCCTCCCGTGCAGACCCCACAGGCCCTGGCTGCCGGGGTTCCTCGTGGGAATTCAAGCCAGGCCTTTTTCTTGCCTGCCCCTGGCAGTGGCCTCTGGCCATGGACCGAGGTGCCGAGGCCCATGCCAGCTGGTTTGCCTCTCCTGCGCTTGGCCCTGAGCTCCTGGGGTGGGGCCACGTCTGATCGTCTGTTCATCTTCGTCCTCAGTGGGTGTCTGCAGGTGCGGAGGGGCGTGGAGTGGGAGAGCCCACCCTCACCCCTGCAGGCTGGCGCTGGCGCCGAGGGGAGCTGCCTTGGTCTGGTCTCAGCACCAAGGGAAGGTGCTTCCTCCTTCCAGCCAAACTGAGGATTTTTTTCCCTTATGTTTATTTGAAATTTCATTTTAAAAGATGAGACAGGGGGAAAAAATGAGGGCTGCTTCTCTCCCAGCCCCTCCCTAAAGAATTCCAGAACCCAATCTGTCTTGCTAGAATGTGGCAGGGACCCACGCCGGGCTGGCTCTCGGGCACCAGCCTGCAGACTGGACCACCCCGTGGAGATCAGCCCGCTGGCCTTGGCACCACCGAGCTCCAGCCGGGCTGGCCAGAGCCCTTCCGGGAGAGCTGCTTCAGGGCCCAGCTTGGACTGCAGCGAGTGTCCTAGGTGAAAGCAGAGGGTTGGCGCCGCTGGCTGAGCGCCCGCTGTGGACTTCGGCTCTGGCCTGCTGCGGTGCACGCCCCGACCCGCCTCTGCTTCCCTGTCGCCCCTCTCCGGCCTTGGCCTCCAGCCTGGCCCCTCCTCACAGAGACCCATCATCTCCCTGCCAGCCTGGCATTCAAGGCGCTCTAGGCCAGGCTTCAAGCAGAAGGCCTTCATTTGTTCAATCATTCATTCAGTCCCGGCTTTGCAGAGCCTGGCCTGTGCTGACCCTGAGCTGTGGAGGTGACTAGACAGGAGTGGCCCCAGGACCCAGGCCTAGGGACACCGCTGGTGCTGGGCCTGCAGCCCCGCTCTGGCTGCCTGGGTTCTGCGCAGGTGGTCTTGGGAAGCCACCTTTCTTCGCAGCCCCACTGGCTGCCCAGCAGTCTCCCCAGAAGGAAGTCTGTGGAGCTCTTGGCCGGGCTGCCATCAAGATGTTCTTACAGGTGGAGGAGGGAGGCCCCGGAGGAAGGTGGCGGGCCGCGTCTATGAGGACTTGGAAGGGGCCACAGCCACAGAGTGCAGCCAGGAGACAGAGTCTCCTCCAGAGCCTCGGGAGCTGCAGACCCTCCAGACGTCCATCCGCACGTCCCGCCTCGACCCTCCCTGATCCTGTTTCCCGACCTGCAAATTGGTAGGTGGTCTTTTTCAACTTGTTGCATGACATTGAAATCTTTGGCAAATTTTTAAATTCTTTTTTTTTTTTTTTTGTGGTACTGGGGTTCCTGGAAGCCCTTCTACCTCCGGGCTACACTCCCAGACCTATTTTATATTTTTTATTTATTTGGAAACAGGGTCTCTTAAGCCAGCGAGGCTGGCTTTGAACCTGCGCGATCCTCCTGTCTCCGCCTCCCATGTGCGGGGATTACAAGTGTGCGCCACCACGCCCGGCCAAATTTTTAAAATTCTAATAAAAAGAACAAATATTTATAATTCCTGACACTTGGCAGCCTCTCAGTTACACTTGCTCTTTATTACCATCTTCATCATCGTCGTTACCATGACCACTGCCAGCACCGTCAGCACATCACCGTTGCCAATCACCGCCACTGCTGTCATCACCATCATCATCACCGTTATCACCACCACCATTATCAGTCACCATCATCACTGCCATCACCACCGCCATCCTCACCATCACCACCATCATCACCAGCCTCGTCATTGTCACCATTACCACCATCACCACCATTACCGATCACCACCCAACACCATCCTGTCATCACCATCACCACCGGTATCACCATCATCACCACCACCATCGTCCTCACCATCATCAAGCACAGCCATCATTGTCATTACCACCACCATCCTCACCATCATTGCTATGGTGGTACCATATGATCACTACCATCTCACCACCACCATCACCACCATCTTCACCATCATCACCAGTACCATCACCGCCGCCGCCACCGGCGCCATCCTCACCATCACTGCTCCTGTCTCGTGCCTGGCCAGGTGATCTTTGCGCTCACTTTGCCGTGCTCTCCAGCTGTTGCCGCCTCTGCTCCACGCCCAGGCGACGGGGCTGGCCGCTTGCTCTGTGGGTAGCTGCTTCTCAGCCCTGAGCACACAGTTCCAGCCCCTGTCTGTGTCGAGCTGCCTTCTGGACTTGGGGTCACAGACAGGTCAGCCTTGCACGTGGCCCCAGAGGCCCGAGAGGGACCTGGAGAGGTTCCGTCTCCAGAGCCTCTGGTTCCTCCCACCCACAGTGGCAGGTGGTTGCTTTGCAGATGGGAGGGCGGAAGCTTCAGGAGCAGACACCTTGTGCAGGCCCCAGGGTGCGTTCCAGCACTGGGTGCTTGGGCTGCCGTCTCTCCCAGCTGCCCACAGCAGACACCTCCATGCTGCCCACCTGCTCCCACAAAGACTACCCTGGTGCGGGCTTCCCTCCCCCAACTGGCCTCCCTGGGGACTCCCGTTAATCACCCTGGTCCTGCTGCTGGGGGCTGCGGTCTCCCCTGTCCATTTGGGCTAGGCACCACAGTGGGTCATCAGCCTCATCCCAGGACCCAGAGTGGTGAGCGAGTGGACGAGCCCTCCCTCCCTGGGTCCACATCTTTAGTCCCACTTTGCAGTTGAGACAGTCCAGGCCCAGAGGTGCCCGAGCTCAGCCTCGCCCAAGCCCCCTCGTCTCTGCTCTGCTCGGCAGCTTCTTGTCTGCTAACCGCCAAGTATGTGCAGGTTCCAGAGGGCTGCAGAGTGGCACAGAGCCGTCCCCAGCTGCGGCCACAGGGCACGGGAGCCAAGGAGGCACCTGCCTTCATGCCCAGTGGCAAGCGTAGCTGGGCTGTGATGAGCGTGGCGGCCGTGGGTGCGGTACGTGTGGGGTTGGTGGTCCTCAGGGCCACCCACCTTCCTGAGCTCAGACCCTCTATCTCAGCTGCCCCGGGGATGCTCCTGGCAGGAATGCGCGTTGAATGGGAGCGGTTCCATGCCTACCATTTGTGAATCTGACTGTGGCAGGAGGGCTTCAGAGCTAAGGGGCTTCTGGGATCCTTGGGTTTGGTTTGGTGTTGGTGTGTGTGGGGAGGGGGTAATAGGCTTCCTGGAAGCCCTTTTACCTCCGGGCTACACTCCCAAAACTATTTTATACTTTTTTATTTATGTATTTATTTATGGAAACAGGGTCTTTTAAGCCAGTATGGCTGGCTTCAAACCTGTGCAATCCTCCTGTCTCCACCTCCCAAGCACGGGGCTTACAAGCGTGCCCACCACGCCCGGCAGTGATAGGTTTTTAAAAATCAGAAAATTCCCGACTATCCTTAACATTTTTTGAAAAATAAGCCCAGAGCGCTCACATCTGCCCAGACTTGGGAGTGCTCTCCAGCCTCCTGGTTCCTCTCCATTCCCTAGTATTCCTGGCAGGCAGGGTCAGGAGGACCACTCTCACTGCTGCCTGTGGTCCTGGAACATTTGGGTTGAGTCCAGACTCAGCGAGGCTGGCTGCATGTGGGTGTTTTCTTTCCAGAGCCTCAAGAAGAAAACAGCTGGCCCCGTTTAACTCTGATCTCCACAGAGCTCTGTCCTGGCAGGGAAGGAGGCCAGACTGATAGACCTGAGTACAGGTGCTGCTGCTGTGACAGGAAAGACCCCCAAACGCAGTGGCTTAAACAAGAGCAAAGTTTTTCTCCCTCCCACACCAACGTCTAGACAGGTGGCAGGCTGAGGATTCTGGCTCCCTCCACCTGCCTCCTTGGCCACCCACAGTGGGCAGCCTCACCGGGAGGTCTCAGGTGGAGGCCCTGGCTCTGGCCACGTCATCACATCCACAGTGGGATGGGGAAGTCAGGGTCCTCCATCACAGGCACTTCACCTTATAAGGGAAGTTGCCCTTGTACTGACACCTCTCTCAGAACTTGGCCATATGGCCACACCCACTGCAAGGGAACCTGGGAGATGTAGTCTTCATGGCAGCCATAGCCCAAGATTAATATCCCATTACCTTACAGTGGGGCTTCCCCGCCTCACCTACTGGCATTGTGAGCTGGAGACCTCTGGGCTGTTTATCAGCCTCTCTGGACAAAACTTACCGGCAGCCAGGAGCACCCCCTAGCTGTGACAACTGAAAATGTCCTTGGGCTTCGCAAGACACTGGGGGCAAAAGTGTCCTTCTGCCAGCTGTATCAAGGACCCAGAACTCCATGTGCTCAGCGTCCGGGCAGGAGGCAGGCTGGCTGGGGAGGACTTGTGGAGTGTGCCCATCAGAAGGGGCAGCTTCCTCCCCAGCCAGCCTGCCAGTTCTCCTGCTGGTAGAGACTTACTAATGACCCCTGGTTAGGACAAGACGAGAGAGAAAAAGCTCTGTGGTTGTTATGAGTTGAGATGCACCCATGTTGTAACCCCCAAGCCTGCGAGCATGATTTTATTTGGGGACGAGGTCTTTGCAGATGTGTTTGAGTTGAATGAGGTCGTGCTGGATTAGGGTAGCCTTAATTCGGTGGGACTGGTGTCCTTCCTAGACAGAAGAATGGGGAGACCACATGGGGACAGAGATGGGCTGGAGCCACGAGGCCAAGTCCAGGGTCGCCTGGGGTTCGGAGACACAGGAAGCCTCCTTCCTGGAGCCTGCAGGCCTCAGAAGTCCCTGGAAAAAAACACAGGACATAAGGGAACTCACATTTGTCACCACACCTTTCTGTTTTAGCTTAAAGCAGGTAGCTTTTTTTCTGTGTGTGTGTGTGTGTGTGTGTGTGTGTGTGTGTGTGTGCACGCATGCACTTGTGTGTGGTCCTGGTGACTGAACCCGGATACTCTATCACTGAGCTGTATCTTCAGCCCTTTTCATATTTTATTTTGAGACAGAGTCTTGCTAAGTTGCCCAGGCTGGCCTTGAACGTGTGGTCCTCCTGCCTCATCCTCCTGAGTCATTGGCAGGTACGCCACAGCTCCGTGGCAGAGCGCCCTTGGTTCTGTTCTCCAGAACCACAGAAGAAGATGAGGAAGAGGAAGGCTGTCTGGGAGAGATGCAAGAAAGTTTTTTTTTGTTGTGTTTTTGGGAAAGGGGGTGGTAGGCCCAAGGAGTTTAGAAGCCTCTGGGAAGCGGGCCCTGCTCACAGCACGCCTTCAGACGCTTGGCTCCCAGGACTGTGAGATAACCAATCTCTATTGCTTGAGCCATGAATCCAACGTGCTGGGGACAGAGCAGGCTCCGAAAGTCACTAACCGGGCGACACTGATGGACTTCTTCATTCTCTCAGTTAATCCGCGTGCGTTCATGAAGCGCCCACCACGGGCGGGCTGCCTGTAGGGACCTGGGGAAAGGGTGCACGGGCTCCCAGAGCCCACAGAGGCGGGCACCCTGAAAGGCACCTGGCCCTCTGCTTTGAAAGCGGTCATCGTGGGGTCAGGCTTGGTGCAGGTTGGGTTGGCCCGGGGGCTGGGGCTCGGGCCTCCTGGAGCCTCGGTGGCCTTTCTCTCTAGTGCTTTTCTGTCTTGCCCAGATGACCTGGTCTCACCTTAATCTGATGCTCCCTGACCTTTGCCGTGTCCCAGGACTCAGTTTCTCCCGTTGACAAATGAGTGGGCCAACTCTGAAGTCTCTAGGGGCCCTTCCCGCCCAGAGATCCTCATGAGACAGGCTCCCCTTCAGGTGAGCGGCGTTGTGATCTGTCGTCAGGCAGGAGCACGGGAGTGCAGAGATACTTTCAGATGAAACAAAGGATTAAGCAGATGCCATCAGGCCCCGGTATTATACTTAGAGAAACTATTTAAAAACCAAAGTACTTCTTGCCTCGGCGCTCCTCAGAATTGCCCTGGGAAACCGTGTTTGACTTGAACAAAGGGTTTGTATCGACAGGACATGTTATCGTTCAATTTCTAGGAAAGAGCGGTAATTGGATGCCTCATTCCAGATATTGTTTCAATTACAGCAGGGAAAAAAATGTACGAATCCCGCAAGGAGGCAAATACCTCCTTTTCATCACCGAAGAGCCACACTCCCCGGTGTTGCTGGGCCCACACGCACAGGAAGCCCCGCGGCCTTCAGTGTGACCACCGCGGGTGGCCGGCCCTTGGCCAGAGAGAGGTCCCCCCTTTGACAAGTTTAAAGCATCCTTGTTGGTGTACCTGCAAGGCCAGCCAGTGTCCAGGAGGGGGCGACGTTCCCAGGGTCCCCACCCACACACTGCCACGACCTGAGGCTCAGGTGTCATCTCCCCATCCCCAGGGGAGGCCTGGCCACTCAGCAGCTCCAAGCATCTCTCACCCCTCACCCAGGGGCAGCAGGGAGTCCAGCCAAACTGCCCCCGGGCACAGAGCCTACTGCCATCCTGTAGGGGAGGTCGGTGCAGTGCCCACCATGAGTCTGGTATGTGACCAGGCCTCCCCCGACCCCTCCTGGCCTCGAAGGTGCCCTCCAGGTACCAGCCTGCACCCTGACCGCCATGGCCCACTCTGCACCCCCACCTCAGCTGCACCACCCCCTCCAGGAAGCCCTTTTGGGTCCCCGGGTGGGGTTAGACTCCTCAGGATGGCCGAGGGTGGCCAGGGCCCTGTCGTGGGGCGGGGGCATCATGTCACACTCCTGGGGGCCTCTCCGTGCCCTTGGGGGCTGGGGGCAGCACAGGTGGAATGGGCAGGACCGGCTAGTTGGAGGTTGAGCGGTGGGTGGAGTGGAGCGAAGCCCCTGCCCGGGCCTTCTGCTCGCCTGGCTCTGGGTTGTGGGATGGCTGACTTCCCAGGCCCAGGAGGCCTTGAAGGGCCACAGTGGGACTTGGAGGGAGGAGAATACTGTGCGAACCGCCAGACTAGGGGTCCACTCCAGGGACACGGGGTGGAGGGACCCATGTGCTGGGCCGGCAGGAGGCCACAGGGTCGAGTGTGGCATGTGCACCTTCTCTGGGCAGCTCTATGCCTGGGCCCAGCTGGGCCCTGCTCTCACGATGGTCAAAGGCCAGTCTCAGTGTGCTGGCCTCCGCTGGTGGAAGTTGCCCACTTGCCCAGAGCAAGGTCCTCAGGGTACTGCCAGCTCTGCCGCCCCAGCCCCTCTACCCCCCCAGGTCGACCTGGGCCCCGTGGTGGCAGTGGCCCTCAGGCCCCGGCTCCGCAGAGCGTCCAGGTGCAGGGAGGGTGGGCATCCTGACACCCTGGCTGCCAGGCTGAGACCTGGCAGGGCCTGGGCCATCTCTGAAGACCACAGCCTGACCCCAGGACTGCCCCAGGCCCTGCCACCAGGTGCCGCTGGCCTCCAGCCATCCCAGTGGTCCCCTTTTCTCTCTGCACGGCCACCACCACCTTTCCCAGGGGCCACCCCGAGTGTGACACCTGCTTCCAGGTCGCATCAGCAAAATCTGAGCTGTGCGGAGCAGGGTAGAGCCAGGGCTCCTCTGGCTCCCACTCCTCCCCTGCTGTGGACTGAGTGGAGGACCCGCGTCCAGACTTCAGCCCACAGAATGCCCATCACAGAGTTCATGCGAGGGTGGCCCGGCAAGGGAAGTAACTCGGGTCACCTTCAACCCGCCCCGGGACCCAGGTAGCCACAATCACGTCCCTTCCATTCTGCTCGGTAATAAACAGATGTGGTGGCCCATGTCTGGTATCCTGGTACTCAGAAGGCTGAAACGAGGATGGCAGGTTTGAGGCCAGCCTCAGCAGCTTAGCAAGACCCTGTTTGTTTCAAGATAAAATTTTAGCCAGGTGTGGTGGTGCATGCTTGTAATTCCAGGACTTGGGAGGCTGAGATAGAAGGATCGCAGGAGGCTCACAGGTTCAAAACCAGCCTCAGCTACTTAGCGAGGCCCTCTGCAATTTAATGAGACCCTGTTTCAAAATAAAGAATAAGTGCACCAATAAAAAAATTAAAATAAAGAAAGAATAAAAAATAGGTCTGGGGGTGTAACGTGGAGATAGAATGCCCCTGGGTTCCATTTCCAGTACTGGAAAAAATATTAAGGATGAATTTTGATTCAATTAGGGAGCCTGTGGTGCCAGAGAGACCTTGGTTCCTGCTGGGTCTGCAGTGGGGCTTCCGGGAGAGCAGGTGTCTTTGGGGAGCAGCCATGACATCCCAGACCGTCACCTCCATGGCCTGAGGATTGTCAGCAGCCGCCCTCCGAGGCCATCCCCGCGATCCTGGGGTGGAGCTGAGGACAGGGCTGCCGGGGTTACAGGCGTGCGCCGCGGGCTCGGCTGCCAGCGGTCGCTTGACGCGTGCAGTTAGTTTATGTATCAGTGTGTCTGTGGTCTGGTTGTCCTGGCAGATGGCGGTTGTTCACCCACACAAGCAAGACATAGAATCAGGGTACTCAAAACGGAGTGACGCGTGGCAGGCTGTTGCTGTGAAGTGCCTCGGGGTCAGGCCCAGCTGGAGAGCTGCTGTCCTGTTGATCGTGGAGAGGCTCGGAGCCGGGCACAGACTCCATCTTCTCTCTGCTTCCACGGAGCCGGGAAGGGCAGAAGGCGGCCCTGCAGCCAGCCCGCCGGATGACCTGGGAAAGTGCCTGGACTTCCCAGCTCCCCACCTGGGTGGTAGGCGCAGGCACGAGTGCTTTGTTTTGTTTTTGCGATACTGGGGATGGTGCCCAGGGGCATTGTACCTCCGAGCTACACCCCTAGCTCTATGTTTTATTTATTTATTTGTGTGTGTGTTGTGGGGGGGTGCTGGGGTTCCTGGAACCCCTTTTACCTCCGGGCTACATTCCCAGACCTATTTTTTATATTTTTATTTGGAAACATGGTCTCTTAAGCCAGTGTGGCTGGCTTCGAACCTGCACGATCCTCCTGTCTCTGCCTCCCAAGCGCGGGGATTACAAGCGTGCGCCACCACGCCCGGCTAGCCCTATGTTTTAGTCCTTGTGTTTTGGAAACAGGGTCTCACTGAGTTGCAGAGGGCCTCGGTAAGTAGCTGAGGCTGTCTGCCAACAGTGATCCTTGGTCTCCGCCTCATTCCGCTCTCTCTGGCCTTCCACGGGTGGTTTTAAGGACCTCACAATGCACAGAACTGCAGAATGGGTCCAGCAGCGGCGCGCCCCCAGCCACCTTCCCCACTCCCTGCTCTCTCCAGTCTTGGCCCCCTGGGAACCTGAGCCATCAGCTGCACCTTGGTGTCCCTGGCACCCAGGACGGTGCCCAGTACACCGGAGGTCCTTGCCAATTGTCTGTTCAATGAATGTTCTGGAATAGGAGTCAGCCAACTGCAGGCTCAAGTGGGGCTGCTGCTAATTTTATAAATAAAGTTTTATTGGAATCTAGTGGCACACGTTGGTCTACATTCTGCGTTGGTCTCTGGCTGCTTTCCAGGGATGAAGGGGGGAGCTGAGCGGCTGCAGCAGAGACCCAGGGTTTCAAGCTGAGTGCACACACACACACTCTCTCTCTCTCTCTCTCTCTCTCTCTCTCTCTCTCTCTCTCCTCTCTCTCTCTCTCTCTGCACAGGTCTGCCGACTCTGGTGCAAATGAGAGTGTGTGGGAGCACAGGAGGGGGCCGAAGGGACAGGCTGCTTTCCTGTTTCATGTCTGCAACAGCTGGAGCGGGCCGTGCCTCAGTTTCCCTACATGTTCAAAGAGAGGGCTGCACCAAGTAATTCCTAGTATTCCTCTGGGGTTTTCGTCAACAGCAGCTACTTAAGTGGCATTTTATTAAATTTGACATCAATTCACCGACTCCATTCCACACAGGGACAATCCTGTCTCATACCCCTGGGCTAAGGAACAGAAAGCCAGTGTTGGTGGGAGGTGGAGAAACTGGAGCCCTGTACACCACTGGGGGAGATGTCAGGCAGTCCAGGCCTTGGGGAAAACAGTGCGGGTTCCTCAAAAAAAGCTAAATAAGGCTGGGGTGCGACTCAGTGGTTGAGCACTTGCCTAGCGCATAAGACCCTAGGTTCCATCTACAGCAACACACACACACACTTCAAAAAAGATTACCAAATTATCCAGCAATCTTCTTTATGGTGTACACCCCAAAGAATTGAAACTAAGATTTTTATGCACATGTTCACGGCAACAGTATTCATAGTCTGAAAGGTGGAAGCAGCCCCAGTGCCCACGAAGGATGAACGAGAAACAGAATGCAGTTGTTAGAGTTTGCATCTGGGATGCCCCCAAAAGCCCAGGTCCTGAAAGCATGGACCCCGGTGTGGGCTCCAGGGATGAGTGGACTGGAGGCCCCACCTCACCCGCCTGCAGGTGGGGCCCAGCTGAGGGAGTAGCTCACAGGCGGCCCTGGAGGCTCAGCCTCCTCAGTTCATTCTGGCTCTCCCTCTCTGCTTCCCCGCCGCCATGAGCTGAGCAGCGTCCCTCCACCCAGACTCCGCCACGAGCTCCTGTCCCTCTGCAGGCCCGAGCCAGCCACAGAAATAAACACGGTGCCAGCACATCTTACAGCCTTAGCCTGCGTCCCCGCCGCTCACATTCCGCCCCACTGATTGACCACCCGGTTGTTTTGTCTCTGTCCACGCATGTGTGACTTTTTTCTGAACTGTTGAGGATTAAGTTGCCAACATCACAGTCCTTTACTCTCGAGGAGCAAGAGCCCATCTCTTCTGTCTCCCGGCGACATTTTCAACACCAACGCAATCAAATCTAGCTCTAGAGTAGACTCGCCATTTTGCAGCGGACCCACCCTTCTCCGGCCTGTTTTCAGGGTCAGCCATTGCACTGTTCATCTTTTTCTGGTTTCTTTCTTTTGAATCATTTCCATGAACTGTCTTCAGGGTGTGTGTATGGTATTGGGGATTGAACCTGGTGGTACTCTACCTCTGAACTATACCCCCGGCCCTTTTAACTTAGAAACAGTGTCTTGCTATATTCTGAGTCTGGCCTCAAGCCTGCAACGCTCCTGACTCAGGCCCCCGGGCACTAGAATCAGAGGCATGCTCCACCACACTTGGCTTGTCTTTGTCTTCTCTGTTGCAGACACGTTTGGAGAACACAGTGGCTCCTTTGGTCGAGCGGCCTCCTCCGGGTTTTCCTGTGTGTCCCCAGGGAGGTCGCTGGAGTGCGCTCAGCTGTACTCACACGTTGCTGTGTGTCTAGAGGCACGCCCATCTGTCCCTCCTGCTCTTGACAAGTTGGGAAGGGGTCACTGGGCTTACCTGTCCTACAATTGCTCCTTATTTTCTGGCAACTTATGAACACTCTTAGGAGTACAGACTGAGGCGTGGAGAAAGTCTCTCCTCATCACAAATCCCGCTAGATTTACTGTCCTTTATGACTCTCATCTGCCCACATCCACCAGAATCTGACATTCTCCTGAAACAATAGCCCTCTGTCTTAGCCATAAGCCATCCATCCATCCACCCACCCACCCACTCATCAATCATCCCTCTATCCAATAATCCACCCACCCGCCATCCACCCGCCCACAATCCACTCATCGATCCATCTGCCCATTAATCTACCCACCATTCACCTACCTACCAATCTACCATCCGTCCACTCCCATCACCCATCCATCCACCCGTCCAATCACCCACCTATCCAATCAGCCGTCTGTCCATCCACTCACCATCACCCATCCATCCACTGTCTACCCACCCATCATCCACCCACCCTGTTATCTACTACCCACCCACCACCCACTCAGCCACCACCTAGCCATTTGCCCACCTCCCATCGCCCACCCACTGCCCCTCGCCATCTATCCGTCCATTCCCGTGCCCATTATCTATCTGTCCACCCCACCGTTCATCCCTCTGCCCTGTGCTACCCATGTATGGTCAGTCCACTTCTGCCTGCATGCACCACTCACCCAGTCCGTCATGTCTGTCTCCAGCCGCCATTGCATGCCTGATTTAGAATTCATCAACCTCCTTGTTTCTGTGCTCACTTGCCCCACGTTTGGCCAAAGGGATCCCTTCGAGCTGGCTCCTGAGTCTTTGTGACATGCCACTTTTTTTTTGAGAACTTTCTTACTTTCTGGCATAACAAGATGTTCCAGTCTAATTTTGTACTTTTCTTGCCCCAGCCCTAAAATCAGCTGTTTCTCCCAAGATCCCTGGCTTCTTTGAGTGGGAAATGTTTTAGAAACCAAAGTCTAGGTTCCAGGGTCAAAGACAGGGCTTGGAGGCCTTTCAGTGGACAGGCCTAGGGGATTCACCAGACACACACACACCTACATGCGTGTACACATAGAAACACATGCATACACAGAGATACGCATATACACAAGGCCATGCACATGTGTGCAAATGTATACTTATACACACATGGAGACACTTGTACATGCACACACATGCATACATCTAGACACACATAAACAAGCGTGTGCAACCTAGACATGGGCACATGCTCCACACACTCACACACATATGGGTGTGTGCACACTTAGCGTGTGGACACGTGTTCACATGTGTATTGGCTACAAGTGCTGAGTTCACACGACTCAGCCCTCCCAGGCCTCCTTCCCAGCCTCTGCCCGCCACAGTGGTCCCTCCCTTGGTCCAACTGCATGGACACGTTGGCTGTGCATCTGTGTGGGCCTAGCATGCGCCACGATGCCCTGAGTATGGCTTTGCCCTCCGCATGCACACGCGGGAGCAGTGGCCGGGTGGATCATGCCTTGGCACCTCCCCGCCGATTCCGCCTGCCCTGCAGCCCCGAGCTGCCCGGACTGTGTTCTCGTCCGGGTTCTCGCCATGTGTGGGCTTCCTCCGAGATGTAATTGCTCACGGCTTTTCCATCTCATTTTCTCCATTCCCATGCTTGTTACCGCCATTTAATTGACTCTGCAGAACATTGGTGAGCCCCCAAAGGCCAAAGTGAGGCGCAGGACGCGTGGTCAGGGCGCTCCCCAGAGCCCGCCCCGCCCCTGGGGGCGCCTGTGATCAGAGCCCTGGTTACCCTGCCCCAGTTTCTTCTTTAAAGACGGCCCGACACAGGGCACGGTAGCACACACCTGCAATCCCACTCATTGAGAGGCTGACAGGAGGGTCACAGGTTCGAGACCAGCCTCAGCAACTTAGTGAGACTGCTTCAAAATAATAATTTAAAAAAGCCAGGTGTGGTGGCGCACACTTGTAATCCCAGCTTTTGGGAAGCTGAGACCAGAGGACTGCTGTTCATGGCCAGCCTCAGCTACTTAGTGAGGCCCTTTAAAACTCAGTTAGACCTCGTTTCAAAATAAAGAATCAAAAATAGGGCTGGGGTGTCACTAGGAGGTACAAAGCCCCTGGGTTCCATCCCCAATACTGCAGAAAAAAAAATTGAAAAAGGGCCTATGAGTGTAGCTCAGAGTAGAACATCCCTGAGTTCAATCCCTGGTACTAAAAGAAACATAAATAAATAAATACCGCCCACCACCCACGCATCTCCTCACCCCCCTTTCTCACACAACAAGCCACGAACGATCTGTGAGCTTTTGTGCTTGGCTTTCTTCACGTACCACAGGGCTAGAAACTTTATAGAAAAATCAGCAAACTCCAGGGGCACCGTCCCCAGCAGCGGGGACGCACAACGGCACTTAGACGCGGGAGGTGTTCAACGCACGCGGGCGCACACGCGAGCACACTCAGGAGCTACCCCTCCTTCCTCACTGCAAAACCTCACCCGCCGGGCCCCATGGCCACGCCGGCCCCATGGCCGCGGGCGGAGCCGAGACCAGCAGCCTCGGTGGGGCTACAGCGGCACGCTGCTTGTTTCTCTGGCTTTCGGCTTTCAAGGCTCTTTGTATGTTAGGACATTGACCTTTTCTCTAAAGAATAAATTCCCAACATTTCCTCCTCTTCACCTTTTAGTTTTGCCTCTTTCCCCTTGCCAAAGCCACACGTGCTCTTAGACACGTCCATTGATGTGGTCTGTCCTTTCGGTGCACCACGACTGTGAGCCGCCGGAGCCCCCCACGCTCACGCAGGTGTCCCCCGCCCCTCCCAGTGCGGGTGCACTCTGGCTTCGCTCTCCGGCTTCGCTCTCCGGCTTCGCTCTCCGGCTTCGCTCTCCGGCTTCGTGCTCTCAGCTCTCTGGTCCGCTTGCAGGTCATCCTTGTGCCTGGTGTAGGAATGGATCTAATTTTATCTTTTTCCGATCGCGCATCCTCGTGCTCCCGGGCCGCTCCGTGAGAACGATCAGCGGGGCCTCCAGGCGCCAGCTGGGTCCCTGCGTGGGTCTCCACCCCCCCCCCCGGCGGTGTGAGCACGTGGCAGGACCAGGTTTGAGTGTCTGGAGGGCTCCGCCCGCCCCGCAGCGCCGGCTCTCCGGCTTTTTCCTAGCGATGATGCGCAAATGTTTATTTTTCCATGTGAACTTTAACAGCAGTTCCAGCTCTCTTAAAAAAAAAATAAAAAAGCTCATTGGAATTTTTATTAGGGTCTGCTGGATTTAGCCTGGGCTGGGGAGAGCTGACATCCCTTGGTGTTAGAACGTCCTAACCAGGCTGTTTGAGGCCTCATGTGTCCTTGGGGTGTTTTACGACCCCCTTCGTACGGGCCGGGCCGTGACGGCCTCTGGTTTGATAGCCGCTCGGGGGGAGGCGGTCCCGCCTGGCATGGCTCTCCTCTGCCCGACGCCCTCCCGCCCAGGCCCATATCCCTGGTGGCTCATTGTCTGTGGCCAATAGGAAGCCCCACAGAAGTGAGCAGGGCGGGAGGGCCCTGCTCCCGCCGGCCAGGCTGAGGCTAGGCAGTGCCTGCTTTCCTCAGCAAGGCCCATGGCTCTATCGGCAGCCCTGTGCCTCCCCTCTGCAGCTGGCAACACTTCTCCCTGGCCGTTCGGGGCAGTCCTCCCCCATCCTCGCACCGCATGGCCCACAGTTAATGTCGTTGGACGCCACCCGTGCCAACAGGGCAGCCCCTTCCTCAGACCTTCTGTGCAGGCCCTCTGGCACCGGCCGGGACCCCGAGTGAGCACCAGCTTGTTGGAGAGAGCATCTCCATTCACTGCGGGACCACCCCTCCCTCTCTCTGCCTCTGCTGTTCTGTAAAATAGACCCTACTCCTGGCCCCAAAAGTGGGCCCACAGTGGCCACCGGCCACCCAGAGGGAGCCATCCCGCAGGCGGAGATGGGGGAGGGGTCCACATCGGCACAGGCCCCCTGGAGGGACGGAGCATCGGGCCCACTGGCAAGGAGGCACATCCTCTTCACCAGAGGAAAGTTACTCTTGCTACCAAAGGCAGAGCCAGGAGACGGGGAGGGAGGCCGAGTCCTCTGGACATGGTTGAGCCCCTGGAGACAGCCATGCCCGAAGCCTGCATCAGCCTCCAGTCTCTGCCATTACAGGAGCCAATGAAGTCGTGTTTCGCTAAAGCCACTTTGGTTTTGTCTCTGTCACTTGCAGCCAGAGTCCCAGATGGACACACAAGCTTTGCTGCCTTCCCCAGGGCCTTGTGCCCTGTGAGGGGGGGCAGGACCGGGCTCTGGGAGTCCAGACACAAGAGCCCAGCCGGAAGCCCGCGAGTGAGACCGTGCTCGGACAGGGGCCCCACGCCCACAGCCCCAGTCTACCTGCACACTCAGGTCCAGATTCTATGGGCCCAGAAGGAGCTGACCAGATGAGCAGCCTTGAGAATCTTCCAGAACAAGGCATCATCTCCCTCAAGACACAGCTCCACCCCTCTGCCACTCCGTCCTGGGAGGAAAGTCCTGTCCACACCCAAGTGCTTTGATAAAACAAGGCTCAGAGAGGTCAGGAGACTGCAGGCGCCACACGGAGGAGCTGAGTGCCCCTCGCAAGGCGGGGGGGGGGGCTTGGTGTGCAGCTAGATCTGTGGGAAGCAGCAGCAGGGTGGGGGCTGGCACAGGGACACCACGTGCCTCGGCTACAGGTCTGACTGCGTCTGGGCTTAGGGAGTGTCATGAATTACGAACATGGCCCTAGTCCTTCCATCTTTAGTGCGCGAAATCCAAGGTTATGTTTTGAACTACCAAGCTAAGGGATGTTTGTTATGCAGTTGTAGCTACCTGACACAGGGTGACGCAAGGGACGTAATGACTGTGGTGACTGCAGGGCCCCCATGGCGGGAACCGCTGAGCCTGGGGTGCAGAGAGGCCCCCAGCGTGGCCGGGTCAGTGCTCCAGAGCAGCGCTAGGTGCTCTGACTCCTGTGAAGAGGTCCCGTCAGAAGTCTGAACCCCTGCGAGCACACATTTGATGCTGGGTGCAATGTGGTTGCCCGGGTTCTCTCGGTTACTGACCCTTGGTGTGGATGGGTCCTTACTGAGGCTGGCCTTGGGGCAGCAAGGGGGAAGGGGAGAGTGGCCCACAGAGGTCACGTTCTCCAGGGTGAACACAGACGCAGGTCAGCCCCAATCCCCAGGAGCACCCATGGACCGAGGACTGCTGGTCGGTGACGTCAGGCAGGAGGGCCATCCTGGACTGTCTGGGGCTGCGTGGCCACGGGAGCCCTGGAAGCGGGGGAGGGACAGCCTCAGTCTGGAGTTGGGACAAGCAGAACTGAGGAAGGTTCAAAGTGTGGGGAGGGTCCGACCTGCCATCACCGGCTGGTGGGTGAAGGACGGCGAGCTGAGGAGGTGCGGTGGCCTCCGGAGCTGCGAGCCAGGGAGGAGCGGACACTGCGCGGGAGCCCGAGGCCGTGTGCCCGCCCTTATTCGGGGAGCGCCACCTTTTCTCTTGAGGTTTTGACTGATTGGACGAGGCCCACCCACATTATGGCAGGTAACTGCTTTCCCCCAAGTCTTCTGACTGAAATCTTAGTCTTTTCAGACACCTCCACTCACAACAACACGTGAGCAGTGTTTCCCAATAGCTGGGTGCTGCGGCCTGGCCAGGTGAACGCATGGAATTAAGCATCACACACTCGGTCGGCTGCATTTGGTGCAACATGGCGGGGACAGAGGGTTTCCTCGGCGGTGATCTGGACCTGTGGGTCTGGGGCGCAAGGATGGCCGAGCCCCTGGGGTTCCGGCCTGCTACACGCGGACGGGAACACGTGTTGCTTGCACTGCTGTGGTCGCATGTCACAGAGCAGACGCCTGTGACCGTTCCACAGTGGTGGGAGATGATTCCCCTGACCAGCGGGCAGCAGCCCTGGGCAGCGATGCCCTGAGGCAGGCTTGGGGGCCTCACGGCGGGGCTCCAGCTGTCCCCAGAGCTCCAGCAGAGACTGCTGTTTGGACCAGTTTCTGCACACGCTGTCCATTGCATCGACTACCTGGGAGAGGAGACGGGCCCAGTGACCACGGGGCCCACGGGGAGGGACTGGGGTTTGGATGCGGGTCATCCTGCATGCGGCGGCACGGTGGTCACTGCTCCTGCACAGGCTCGAGAGGCACGGGTCATCCAGGAGCAGCTGGAGCGGTAACTCCGGAGCAGCGGGCTTCCCTCCCGGTCGCTGAGAGCAGACTGCTGTGCAGTCATTGCCTTTGATGGGCAATTACAGCCGAGGCTCGCTTCACCTCTGACTTCCACAGCTCTCGCAGACACGGGGACACCTCCCTGGCCAGGCTGCTGATGTTCCGGTGAAATACGTTCGGTGTGTGTGGGGAGAAATAATTCCCCCAACACAACCACACAAACAGAAAAACCGCGGGTCCTTGTCCTGAGCTAAGTATAGATTCACATTAGCCCGGACTCTTGCTGAAGATTTAGTTTATGAAAAAATAGCCGGGCGTGGTGGCGCACGCTTGTAATCCCCGCGCTTGGGAGGCGGAGACAGGAGGATCGCGCAGGTTCGAAGCCAGCCACACTGGCTTAAGAGACCATGTTTCCAAATAACAATGTAAAAATAGGTCTGGGAGTGTATCCCGGAGGTAGAAGGGCTTCCAGGAACCCCAGGACCACCAAAAAAAAAAAAAAGAAAGAAAGAAAAAGATAGAAATACAGGAGATAGTTACAGCCCGGTGCCAGAGAATGGCACAGGGGGGCAATTCGAGTGAATTTACCAAAGACCCCAGTATGCTGAGTGTTCTTATCCTGACCACGTCTGCGGCAGGCCCTGTGATATGTAGATATGCTGCCCTGTCTCTTAGCCCAGTTTTCTGCTGTCTCCGTCCCAGCCGGATCTGCCCCTCGGAGGTGGGGGCAGCCCTGTCTCGGGGCACAGACCCTACACCTTTTGTTACCCTCCCAAGATGTGTTAAGTTGCTTCTCCGGGATCTGGGATTTCCTCCCATCCTTGAGGCAGTTTGTCTCTGTTTAGAAATGTGCAGAACCCTTTCCCTGCTCCGGCTTTCTTTACTTCTCTTCAGAAATGTAAAAAAGGTCTTTCTTCCTGACAATCCTGGCTTTCTTTTGTACAAACGATATATTTTCAACATTGGCACTCTTTCCCAATACTGGTACATTAATACATTTTGAAACCTCTTCCCAGTGCTAGTACAGTTGAGGAGACAGAGCTGGGGACCTGGTGCTGATACACTCTGCGTCCTGCTGGCCCGGGACGCGCTCTCCAGCCATCCTGGTGACTGCCGCTGGGGGTGGCTTCCTGGCAGACAGCTGCCACTCTGTCCCCATGCCATTTCCTCCTGCGTTCCCTGTGGGTCTGGCCTGGCCCTGGAGGGCAGGGCCCGAGGCCTGGGCTACAGAGGAGGTCTCTGCGGAAGCTCCTGAGCTCCAGGGAGCCTGCCGAGCCCCCTGCCCAGCGTTGGGGTCTGTTCATCTCAGTCCACATCGTTGCTGCTCTGAGCCAGAAGACCTGAAAGGTTAGAGGGAGGGAGACTGGTTTTCTCAATTTCCTCGAGGTCCCCGATTCAGTCCCTGTGGGGTCTGGAGCCCAGGGCAAGGGGGGGAGGGTAGGAGGGGGCCTCACGGGCTCTGCTCTCACATCACAGAGGCCAGAAGCAGAGTGAGCGAGCGGGGTGGGGGGAGAGGACCAAGACAGTCCTGAAGGCCCCCCAGGGAGCAGCTTCTCCAGCCACACCCACTGGTGGGATTACACCCTGTGACTTAGCCATATCAGCTCTGAGCACCCATAAACGAGCTCTCCAGGGGACGCTCTGTGTTACGGTTTGGGAGACTGTCCCCGGGGACCTCTATCAGGGTCCTGGAGATTATTCCCATAAACCGCGGGTTCTTGTCCAGACTTAGGACCGATGTCCACTAGCCCAGACTCTTGCTGCAGATTTAAATGAATTCTTTAAAAGATAGAAATAAAGAAGATAGTTACAGCCCTGCACTATTGCAGAATAATGTACGGGGTGACCCGAAACGAAGTCACCGGCGATTCCTGGATACAGAGTATTTTATAACCAGCTTCTGACCCAACTCGATCCGCCCCCTCTGGGGCCAGTCTTTTGATGTGAGGTTCCTTCCTGTAGGTCTATCCTGTCTCCAGTACAGACCCCAAGCCTCTTGTTACACCCCAAAATGTATTATTTGATCATCGGATTCTGGTGTCTCTTGAAGGCTTCGGGCATCCTCCCATGATTATCGAAGTCTGGGATCTCCTGAAGGTTCATGGCATCCTTCCACTTCCTTGGGAAATCTTATCTTTACACTGAAAAAGGCCCTGGGACTCTCTCTGTTGTCTTGCTAATCTCCCTTGGTGCCTGGAATCCTGCAGCCCTTTCCTTGAAGCTCCTGGCTTCTTTACTACCAAAGATATATTTTGAAAATTGAAAATCTTTCCCAATACTGGTGCATTAATACACTTTTAATTCTCTTCTCAATACTGGTACACTCTGGATCTCACCACAACGTGCTTCTGTAGCCCTCGCCTTGGGCACAAAGTGAACATGGGCAGCCGAGTCCGTCCCCAGTGCCGGCCTGAGGCCCCCTCCAGCCCCAGGCAGCCTAGCCTCCCTCCCACGGTCGCCTGGTGGCCTCCTACTGCCCTTGTCTCCCTGGGCGTGTCCCCTCTGCAGCCCACTTAAACATCAGCCTCCCTGCCCCCCATAAAAACCCACAAGTCTCAGCGTCTCCCTTTGCACAAAGGTCCCTTCCTATTCAAGATGGCGGGCTGGGCACAGTGGCTGTCTTCCCTCCCACCTGAGCCCCCATGGAAACACAGCTGAGAGCGACTAGCCCACGGCAGCAAGGAACTTGCAAGGAACACAGCCACCGACTCATGGGAGGTGTTGGCAGACCTCTGACCGCAGAGAAGCAGCCATGGCTGACTGAGGACCCAGGGAGCCGCAGCCGGGAGGTTTCAGACTCAGAGTCCCGGGTGCAGGAGGCTGACCCGGGGAGGCTGAAAGTGATGCAGCCCCTTGCCCCTCCGCTCCCTCCCACAGCGGGGAGGCCGGCGGTGTGCCCCAGGGTGGAGGGGTGGAATAGGCCAAGTGGACGTCTGCCCAAGGAAGCAGCCGTTCAGACAGGAGGAAGGGAGGCTCGGGCCCCACGTCCACGGCAACAGGAGGCTGCGGCCAGCACACCAGGCCAGAGGCAGACCCGGGAAGCAGGAACCCTAAACACATCACACTCAGAACCAGGGGCCTCCGTCCACCTGTCAGGGGCTGCCTGAGGGCCCTGCAGTCGCAGCGGCTGGTGGAAGGAGCAGGCAGGCCAGGGCAGGAGCCCTGAGATGTGCTGGTGAGCCGGCCTCGCAGCCCGAGCGCTGGGCTCCGGATTTCCCTGAGACCTGCGGCCGCTGCTGGCTGAGCAGGCGGGGGCCTTCGCTACCTCTGGGTTCTCTGGCACGCCTGCCGCCTGAGGACAGCTGCAGCCTCCCTGTCGAGCTGTGTCACCCAGCAGGGTCCCTCCGGAGGCGCACACGTCCCCGTGCCACATGTCTTCCCAAATGATGCTTAGAAAGCACTTAGAAAAAGCAAAAATCTTACTTAAGAAAAAATGACACAGTCTGTTTCCTTCAGCAAAGGAAGGGGGTGCAGAGGAATCTGTGGGTGACAGCCACACTCTCCCCGAGAGACCAATGCGTGACGACACCCTTCCTGGAGGGCAGCAGTAAGCGGGCCCCTCAGCCCCCACCCGGGGCATGAAGTTCTTGCGGTCCCATCCTGTGTCCAGGACCTAAGCAAACCCGGGCTCCAGCAGGCTGTCCTGACCCCGGCACCAGCCTCCATCCCCGGGACAGGGCCGGCTGGGCAGCTCTGCTCCCCCAGGCCCGGTTCCAGACCACTGAGCACCTGGCCCTGCAGCCCCCGGGCTCGAGCATGGTGCCCAGGGCTTCTGCTGAGGGAGGAACGTGCGTCTCCCTGGGTGGGCAGGCCCCTCAGGAGCACAGGGGTTCCCTACTGAGCCAGTGCTCACAGAGCCCCTGCCGTTGCTGTGCTCCTGGTACACACGTGTCCCCTTGACTGTCAAACACTATTCCTCCCCGCAGATGGGACGCATCTCATCTGGTACCCGCTACTGCGTATCAGCGTCCACTCACGCCTGGGCTCTTGTTCCCGTCCATTAATTCATTAAGGGAGGGTTTACAATCAGAACAACTTCCCAGACAAAGGTCAGCGGTCCAGAGAGTTTCAGACACCTGCCTAAAGACATCAGCACCACTGTTAGTAACTGGGTGGCCGTGCTCCTGGGGCCCCTCTGATCCCTGTTCTGCTACTGCCCCTCGAAAACTCAGTGCACGTGAATGCAGAAACAGGTCTGTTTTCATCATGAAAGAGAGAATTAGTAGCAAGAGAGGAGGTCCTCCATGATAAAAAGAGCGGAGGTATATTCTCCCATTTTGCAGGCAGTGGGTCAGTTGGGAATCCCAAATTCCTCCCGGTGTGCTGCCCCTTGGAAGAGGACCCAGCTCTGGCAGGGTCTGAGTCCACGCTCCCTCTGACAGGTGCAGTCATCCCGGTGGCAAGGTCCAGACATGTGCCTGCTCCCGGGCCCGACGGCGGCTCACCAGGCGTCAGGTAGGTCGCCCATCCCTCGGGCCCTCCTGGACGAGCCGAGTGGATGCAGGAACAAGTACCCCCATCCCACTAGGGGGGCAGCCTGGCCTCCAGAAGCACCTCCTCCTTGGGTTGTACAGAAGGATGAGAAGCTGCCGCTGGTGTTTGGGGAAGTGAAGTTTCCTTGGAAACAATCAGTCTTCTCAGCCTGGAGACAGGATGCCTCTTGCAAACAGGCTCTGTTGCCGCACTGCCCAGCTGGGTGCCGAGACTCACGGGTAAGCGGGCTCGGCGCCGCGGCATGGTGTGGGCAAGCATCCATCCGAGTCCATCTGCGGCTGCCCCAGACAGTGTGCAGGCGCTCCTGCCTTTGCCTGAGCTCTTACACTAAAACATCAACACAAGCACTGTTCTTGGGCCACACAGGCCTACGAAGGGGCCCTGGGGAGCCGGGGCTCAGTCCCTTCCCCCGGGCGCCTGCGGTCCAACAGGGAGTCCCAGGGATCGAACCCAGAACCCCGGAGGCATGGAGTCTCGCAGCAGGTGCGCTCTGGGTCATAGAATCTGAGACTTCGGAACAGAGGGGCTCAGCACAGTGCACCCCAGAACCACAGCTGTCAGGATGAGAATCAGAGGGGCCTGCAGGCTTGCTTGAGAAAAACCACGGTGGTTTTTCTCAGACAAGCAAACCTTGATTAACGGCGGCAGGAGTGTGGGAGGCGGGGCAGGTGCGGGCTTGGTAAATGGCCTCCTCCTTTGCCCAGCCTCGCTGCTGGCCCCTAGGGTCTCCGCTGGCCCATTTGTCTTCGTGGGGGCCGACAGAGGTCCTAGGGCAGCCTGGACCCCTCAGCCGTGCTGTGCAGGACACAGGGCAGGAGGATCCCGCCTGGTGTCCCTGGGGCTCTGCTTTCTCTATTGTGACTAACCTCTTCCCCTTAAAGGGAAAGGCACAGACACTGGACCGCACTGGACGGAGCAGGGCTGTGTCTTGGTGACCTGGGCCAGCCCACCCCACGATGCCTGCTCTCCGGGGTTGGGGGCATAGACGCGCCTCCCCGGGCTGCACCTCCAGGGCTGGACAGTGCTGGACCTCAGTGTCCTTCCACTCCCACCCTGAGGCCGCGGTCTCTAGCCTCAGGCTGCCCCAGAGTGCGCAGGCTCGGGGGTTCTGTTGCAGGCTCTGCATGTCTATGACCCCCCCCCCCGCCCCACCAATGACCTAATCCTACTGCATGGCTGCCTGGGCAGAGGTGGAGAGCCGCATCACCAAGGAGATGGTAAAAGCCTGGGTGCTGCGGCTGGGGCTGACACTGCCTGGCATATATTTATAGTCAACTTGAAATCATTTAGAACCATTTTAAGTTCCCAGCAAGTCAAGCGTGGTGGCGCACGCCTGTAATCCCAGCATTCGGGAGGCTGAGACAGGAGGATCGCGGTTTGTGGCCAGCCTCAGCTACTCAGTGAGGCCATTTGCAACTCAATGAGACTCTGTTTCAAAATAAAGAATAAAAAATAGGGTTGGGGGTGTAGCTTGGAGGTCAGTTGACCCTGGGTTCCATCCCTAGTACAGCAAAATAAAAAAAATAAATAAATAAGCCGGGCGTGGTGGTGTATGCTTGTAATCCCCGCGCTTGGGAGGTTTAGACAGGAGGATCGTGCAGGTTCGAAGCCAGCCGCACTGGCTTAAGAGATCCTATTTCCAAATAAAACGTATAAAAATAGGTCTGGGAGTATAGCCCAGAGGTAGAAGGGTTTCCAGGAATCTCAGTACCACCAATCAATCAATAAATAAGTAAAAATAAATAAATAAATAAATAAATAAATAAATAAAGGTTCCCAGCAAAATTAAGCAGAATGCACAGAGCATCCCTATCCACAATGCCTGGCTCTGCCGCCTCCCACCAGCACTGGAGCCAGGGCAGCGAATCTTACAGATGACTGATGTGGCCATATATCTTTGATGGAGACACAAACCCCCGGGGCAGAGGGGAGACACCCCTTGGGAGGAGGTCTTGGGTGTGATGGAGCATCTGGGCCTTGGGTCTGGGCTGATGATACGGGGCAGATGTTCTCAGACCCCTCCCTGAGGGCAAAAGTCAGCAAAGGGGTTCCCTGGCCCTGGCCCCCAGGAGTCAGGGGGTGGAGGGTGGGGCAGGTGGAGCTGGGGGCCACGCTGTAAATCCACTTTGGAGTCCCAGTGGGAGGAAGGTCCAGACACACCCTGGTCATCAGAAACCAGGACAGCCCAGAGCAGCCTGAGTCTCAGCAGGCAATCCTGTGGAGGAGGTGAACGGCAAGCCCAAGTTCCTTCACTGAGGGACCCGGGGCTCAGAGAAGACACCGGTGACCCCAGCATGCCCTGTGTTTCGCTCCAAGTGTCCTGGGGGCAGGCCCCCTGGGGCCTTTTAGGGCATCAGTAATTGAGGTTTTTGCTCTACCAGGAAGAATAAGACAGCAAGAAGTATGTCGGCCGAGACATGCCGTAAATAAGACTGTGCATGCGGAAATCCCAGCACTTCGAATATTCCTCCACTGGCCGGCTCTCCCAGCTCCGGCTCTGTGACTTCTGTCCCTCAGACCTGTCAGCCTGAGAACGACACAGAACCCCAGCAACCCAGGGACCAGGGAAGGAGACCTGGTGCAAACAGCTGTTAGTGTCTCCACCTCTGGGATGGCATGGAAATCGGGTGATCAATTTTTCAGTGACTTTAACAGAATATTATTTTCTTCTCCTTTGAAATGTATTTCATCAAAGCCAAGGTTTTCCTTTGGTTAAGTAGCTATTGAATTGTTGGTACAGGATTAACAAGCAAACAACTGGCTTTCTCCAAAATTAAAGTGGGAGAAAGGGACAGGTGTGGCGCTGAGGAGATAGAAAGGAAGTAGGCAGATAGGGAAGAGGCCTTGGTAGAAAAAAACTTAATTTCCTGAGGGGCGACGCGAATACTAATTAACTTCCAAGGCTCCTAAAAGAGATCAACTCTTCCAAGGATCAGAGATAAGAATGACCAAAGCTTCACAAAACCATCTGTTCACTAATCAACACATCCAGGAGATATCACTGGAGCAAGTCTGATACACCTACTGAAAAGAGACCCCTCAAAGGACATGCAAATACCCTATGCAAATTTTGAGAGCTGCTTCCCAGACTCCAACCAACAAAGGACATGCAGAAATATACAAACCCCTAGACCAGTCACCAGGACAGTTACCCACTCTGGGAACCCCTCCCCATTGGGGAGCTTATCTCTCTCTTGCAGGTAGCATTAGCTTTGAGAGAAGGTGGGGTGCAATTGAAGGCACTTGGTCCAGGCTACACTCGGGTAGTGACCTGACGGCCTCTGCTGGACAAATAACCAGGGCCCCTAGGGGTGACCTGCACTTCTTTTCTGGCAGATCGCGTGGACTCTGGGAGCAAGCAGCTTGCAACTGAAGGCATTCGGCTTGGGCTACCCTCAAGTATTGTCCCGAAGGCAGCTGCTGGACTCCAGAGTTCCGACAGCCTTTAGGGGTGTTCGGCCACTTTCCCCTATTCCCTGCTTGTGGGGATTCCTCCCCGGGACTTGGGAGGGAGAGACCTGAAATGAAAACATGGACAGTAGTCTCTTGGACCACTGACAACTTTATTCTCTAGAACTAAGTTTTTATACTTTTTTCCCCTGCACCAAAACCACAACTTCAACAGAAAGAAAAACGTCAAAGTACAATCTCAAACACAATGCAGAATGATTGATGTAGAACATACGTCATATGCTTGCAGAATACAATCATGGAGGGAAAATTAAAAAACAAGAAGAAACAAAGAGGCCTGGTTAAAGATTATTAAGAGCATGATTGCAGCCAATTCCTGCTCTCACCGGTGGGGTTGGGGGTAAGAAATTCCGGAAAGACCAGAAGTCACCCAGAGTTTCGGAAAGCTTGACCTTTCACCAAACTGCCTTAACTCTTTCGGAACCTTTCGTTCCTCAGGTTTCTTCCATGTCCTCCATCACCTGCTGCTTCCAGTAAACCTTTTACTCCCCTTCTTGCGGTCTGCAGGTGTCATTCTTCGCTCGCCGCAGACAAGAATCTGGTAAGGAAACGCCGGGTTTCTTCTCAAGAAACCTCGTTTCAGCGCCATGGATGGTTCTGTGGTCTCGAGAGGAAGCAGGGCCCATGATGTTTCACTCCTCTGCGATGTGGGAGGGTGGCCGGTCCATGCTGGTGAGTGGCGGTGGGCATGTGGGTCATGGGCGAGCCAGTGTGGTGCTGAGCTTGCTCAACCTGTCCCTTAGGAGTGGCTGCGCCTGTCCCGAGAGCCCGGTGAGCGCGGCTTTGCCAGCACGTGCCACAGCTGTCTGAAGCTCCCTGGACCTGGATCCACCTCCTCCCCTCTAACTGGCCTGGCCACCCAGGGCAGATGGGTTGGTGGGAGGCAGAGCCCGTCTGTGTGCGAAGACACTGTGTCTAGGCAGTGTGGATGGGCCCCATCCCTGCACTGGAGAAACTGGGTCTAGGGGTGTCCGTCAGCACCCACAGCCCCGGAGAGTAGCAGCCACATCCCAGCGGCTCAGAGGGAAAGAGCCGCCACCCAGGTGACCTCATTATTATCTTTTGAGAGAGCCAGATAATTCTGTCCTCTCCTGAGGCCCCACCCCTGCCCAGGTGAGGCCTGCGGGGTCCAGGGCTGCGTTTCCACAGCTGGCCAAGGCCGGGAGAGGCAGGAGAGCTACTTCAGGGCAGGGTGAATGACCACTGCAAGCTTCGATCTCAGTGCCCCCCTCCCCCCGAGCCCCAGCCCTCCTCTGAGCCAGGAGGGAAACGCTCCCACCCCAGGACCACTGGGCAGACCAGTGGGACAGAGGGCCCGAGAGGTTCCTCCTGGGAACCTAGGCGGGAGGCAGAGGCCAGCCCTGGGGTCCTGCAGGATGCTGAATCACCCTGGAACCCGGTAGAGGGAGGGGCCTGGGATGTCCTGCTGCAGAGGGCACAGCGGCTGTCCTTGTTGGCTCTGCACGGTGGGGCTACTGTGGGAGCAGGCCAGGCAGCTGCCCAGACCGCTGGCACCCTGGCCCTCGGGCCCTATGCCCAGGCCGAGTGTGGTGGTCCCCACTAGCTGGGATGGGGATTGCTTGCAGCCTGGTCTCCTGCACAGCCCATCCTGTGAGCAAAGCTTTGCCTTGATTTTCTGTCTGTTCACAAAAATAAAATTATTCTACTGTAGAAATCAGGGGAAACCTCAGAAAATGCAAGGAAAACATTGCCTGCCCCTCATGCACACCGAGCAGTTTCAGGGACTTGGCAGAGTGGACGGAGGGGCTTGGGGGGCCTGTGACCTGAATCCTAGGAGACGGGGCGCCTAAGAGTGGTGTCTGGGGCACCGCGCCCTCACAAGGGTGCTCGAGCCCCTAAGGGACTGGGATGTCACTGACGCCCAGGCAGATTGAAATTATGTGGTAAAAGTGTAAATTCCACAGTGGGTGGTCCCACAAGCCCACTCACAGGCAGGCTCGTGACTGAGCCGTAGCCTCCCGTGGTGCCTGCACCGCCAGCTCCCTTCCTCAGCGGCGGGGACGGCCTCCCATCAACCCTCTGGCTCCAGGCTGCCGGCTGCTCCCCCTGGCCGCCCCGGGCTAAGCTGGGGGAGGCAGAGCTGGCACGCTGAGGCTCAGGTGTGCTCCAGGGCACTTGGCCATCCCAGTGCCAGGCCGAGAGGAGGCGTCTAGCTAGCTCATACACTGCAGAGGCGCTGTGCTGGGTAGGACGGCCTGCCCAGTGGAAGGCTGCCCCCACCCCGCTGGGTTCTGTCCCCTGAACGATGTGCAGGGACTTGCGGTCATGACAAACAGGCCCGGAGCCTGGGCTTATTCCACTCTCTCTGGCCTTCATGATGTCTTGGGGTCAAGTTGCCGAGCACAGGAGCACCTTCTTTGTAGACCCACAAAGAGCAGCTGGGAAGGGGCCGTCCTGGGCCTGCCAAGATGCTCAGAGGCAGCGTGGGCATAAACATCCTTCTCAGACAGCCGGGGGAGGGTCCTGGGGGACAACGTACCAGCCGTATCCACGGAGGGAGGGGCCCAGGCCAGGGTCCAGCCGCTGGCCTCCGCGGAAGCGGGACGCCACCTAGGGAGGGCTAGGCTGCAGGCTTGGCCTTGGCGGCGGCTCACCAACCTGCGCCCTCCGTGGGAAGTCGCTCAACGGCCCCATGCCTCAGTTTCTCCTGCAAAATAGGAACCCCAGCCCGGAGACGTGGCCTCGGGGTTTGGAATCCAGCCCCTCTGGCCCGGGCGCACAGCCCTAGGCCCCCTCGCCTCGGGCAGTCTCTTTCCTCAATGCCACTGCCAGCCAGATACCAGCGCGCCATCCAGCAGGTACCTCGCTCTCGCCCTCCTGCCACGTCTAAAATAACTCCTGCTAATTGGCTCATCGCTCATCTTTCCCTGCCATTTTCATTAATTGCATCTAATTGTTTTCGGATTGATTCTTTAAAAATAAATTGCTACCCAGAGCCTTTTCTGGAGCACCTGCCCACACCAGCGCCGGGCGGGGCAGCCCGAGGGGCCTGGCGGGTTTATTTTCGCGTGTTTTGTCTTGGTTTGGGTGCTGCCACGGCATCTCTGAGGAGTCCGGGTTGCTCTGGAAAGCTTCCTCTGAGTTGAAGATGCTTCGCCCGGGACCGAGGTGGAGCAAGGCACGGGGCAGCGCACACGATGGCCACGGGGCCGATTTTGCAGAGTCCTGCCTTAGGTGTTCTACCTGTCTCCTCTTAGTTCACTGCTCCTGATTTAAAAAAAAAAAAAAAAAACTTTTCTCCATTTAATCAATAAGGAGATGGAGATCGGCAAAGTACCTGTCACACAAAGAAAATCACTTTTCTTCCTCCCACCCCCGCCCCGATTTCTCGTCACCCCGAGAAAGCAGGGCCCCTCCAGGAGCCTGGCTCTCCCCTGAGGAGACCATCTCCTTGGCAACCGAGCCTCCCGCCCCCCTGGGCAGGGTGCCTTGGCTGCCAGAACCCCTCCTGAAACCCCCTCGGGGGCACAGGCAGCCCTCCCCACTTCTCAGAGCCCGCGAGGGGACCAGGCCTCACACAGCAGTCAGAGCCCCCTCCCTTGGGGGCCGTGGGTGGAATTAAAACTCCTGAAGTATTCTTAAAAAGCGCCCATGCGGTTAGTTAAACCTCCTAAAATAATTGCAGTCAAGCAATTACTTCTCTTAAAGGCATTCGGAGGTGTTCGGATCAAGGTTCCTATTTTTCCCGATAACGGCAAGTCCTTTTGTGGCGCCCAGCCCGGGGTGGGATGTTCCCACAGGTGCTCCTGGGGCTCAGTGCTCCTCCCCAGCGCTGCTCCCCTCTTCCTCTGGCCTGCCTCCCCAGGACCCTAAGGCCCCCAGGCCCCCAGCTGCAGGATCAAAAAAAAAGGGAGAAAGCCTTTTCCGATGCCCGGAGAGGAAAGAGTGCCAGCAAAGCCGGCCTGGCCATCAAGGCCTCTGTCCCGAGGTGGCGTGGCTGGCAGGGCCAGCTGCATCCCTGGCCCTCTCCTGCATCCTCAGCTCTGCTGGCTGCACCACCTCTGCAGTAGGTCTCCAAGACTGGCCTAGGCACGGGGCTCCTGAAACCCCTCCCCCTTCTCTCGCTGGCTCTCCTGCTCCTCCTCCCTTCTTGCTCCTGACACACCTCTGCTCTGACTCTCAGGGGTGGGTGATGGATCTGGATAGCTCTGACCTCAGGAAGCTTCCAGAAAGCAGTGGCAGGGGAGGCTACGACTAGATGGGGCACAGGACCTGGGGGCCAGGGAAGCTTTAGAAAGGAGGTGAGTGGAGCGTCGGATGACTTCAGCAAAGGTGTCCCCATCGCCCAGGGCACCACAGTGACGCCCGCCCCAGCCACCGCGAGTGCCCACAACAGAATGAGAGCTCTGAGCCCAAGCCTAGAAGCGGCTCCTGCTGCGCTTCTCAGTCTGGGAGGTCCAGGACCCCTCCACGAGGAGGACATGCCTGGGAGATCCTCTGAGCTTACGAGGAGGGACACGTGGAGCAGAGAGGAAAGCAATGGCTTGGCCAGGACTTCTCAGCTGGCTCAGCTCAAGGTAACCACGGCTCGGCCAACTGGAAACTCGTGAGCAGGAAAGATGGGCTTCTGCTGCAAGTGAAGACTTGTTACACAGCTCCCCTGTGCCCAGAGCTGACTGTTACAAGGTGACCCTCCTCTGGACCTTCAAACCTGGCAGGATTCTGCCAGCTGGGGAGGACACCGGGGGAAAAGGGAACAGAGTTCCTAGGAGGGAGGGGGCTGGTTCTGGGTGCACTCCATTTGGCTTCTTTACTTGGGGACCAGGCCTGTCTCCTGAGCTCCTCCCTTGAACCCAGGGGCTAGGGGGCAGAGGCCCTCTTCTCAAGACCCAGGCAGACCCCTGGCTCCCATAAACTGCCCACCCCCACACTGGGGAACCAGGAAGTAAACCGCCTGCCAAGGCACGACTGGATCGCCACCTGGACCCCGGGGGCCTCCTCTCTTGTCTGGCCTAGCAGGAGATCGCCCACCCCGGCCCTGCAGGTCCCAGCCCCACAGGGGAGCAGCCTTCTCTGTGGTGCCTCCTCCTGCAAGAACACCCACCACATGCACCCTCCGCTCAGGCTGCAGACTCCGCCAGGCCCAGGGGCGCCAGCGTCCTCAGGGCTGCGTCTCCTTGGTCCCTAATAAGCAACAGATCTTCACCAGATCCACCACAGCTAGAGCTTGGGCTGGGCCACGGCGCAGCAGGAGAACCAGCAGGCCCCACACAGCACTGGGGCCACCAGGCCACCCGCTGGCTGCACCGCCCACCGGGCCTCGTCCTCCTCTGAGCTGGCAAGTTTGCAGCTTGTCCTAGGGTTTGCATTTCAGCAGCTACAGCTACCCACTGCTAAGTGTGGCCTGAAATTATTAAATGAAAAATTCCAGAAATAAACAACGCATACATTTTCAGTTGCCTTCTCCTTCTGAGCAGCATGATAGAAGCTTGCACCATCCTGCTCCCTCCCTCTGGGACCTGAGTCATCCCTCTGTCTAATGTATCCACCCTGTATGCACTACCGCCCATTTGTCACTTAGTAGCCATCTTGATTAGCAGACAGGTGTCTTGGTATCCCAGCGAAGGTGTTCAAATAACCATTATTTTACTTAATAACAGTCTAATGTGCAAGAGTAGTGACCCTGTACTGCAGGTGTAGTATATTGCTATAATTGTTCCCTTTACTGTTATTTGTTTTTGTTAATCTCATACTGTGTCTAATTTAGAAATTAAACTTTATCATAGATATACAGGCACAAGAAAAAACATAGTATATATAGCGCTTAATACTATCTGAGGCCTGGGGTATCCACAGGGCCCTGAAACTCCTTCCCCTCAGATAAGGGAGGACAGCCGCGGGCAACCCTGCCGAGCAGGAGCTGGCACTCAGAGCAGAAGTTGGCGCGTTCTGATAGAATTTGCTATTCAACAATCTTGTAGCTCTCGGCACTATGAGTGGAAATTTTATGCCTTGGAAGGAAGACCTTTTACTCTCAGGGATCATAAGAAAAGGCCTGAATCATTGAAACACAAATTAACGCCAATTAGCCAGCTTATCTCAAAATGGCAAGGAGAGAGAGAAAGAAAAAAGAAAGAAAGGCCCTGCATGAATCTAAACCCCTGTCTCAAACCTGCCATTTCTTGCCTTGTTAAGGAAGGCACCAGTTTCTCAATAAATAAGTCACGTTTAACTCAGCTGTAAACTGACTTTCATGTTACTTAAATCAAAGTGTGACTATTCTGCTTGCTTTATCTCTTACATAGAACAGAAATAAAAACTCACCCACAAACTTTTTTTCCCTTATTCCCTCCTTAAAATTTCTACCACCCATGGCCGGGCGTGGTGGGCACGCTTGTAATCCCCGCGCTTGGGAGGCGGAGACAGGAGGATCGCGCAGGTTCGAAGCCAGGCACACGCGCTGGCTTAGGAGACCCTGTTTCCAAATAAAAATGTAAAAATAGGTCTGGGAGTGTAGCCCGGAGGTAGAAGGGCTTCCAGGAACCCCAGTACCACAAAAAAAAAAAAAAAATTTCTACCACCCTGCTAGGCATGGTGTTACATACCTGTGATCCCAGTGCTTGGGAGGCTGAGATAGAAGGATCGCAGGTCGGAGGCCAGCCTCAGCAACTCAGCAAGGCCCCTTGCCCTTTGTCTATTCACTGTCAACGTCTATCATGTGTCTTCCGTGTATCAGGGGCCACGCTGGGCCTGGGGTCTACAGTAGCACGTCAATCGCCTGTCATCCGTCTACCCTTATTGGGCTGTGTCAGTGCCACTGGAGACAGAGAAATAGCAAACAGCTCGACACCCTAACAATACTGGGAAGCGTGGACAGGTGCCCCAGAGCCCAATCCTGCTGCCTACGCGGGGTGGAGCTGAGCCACACTGGCCCAGAGCAGCCGGAGGCCTCGATGGGGCAACGGGGATCCAGGAGCCCTGGCCCGGGAGCTGCGCGGCCTCCTCAGACACTGGGCACGCTTCCGTGGGCCAGGGGAGCGCCACGGGGGCTCAGGCAGCGAGGATGCAGTCGGGCGTGGTGGGCACGCTTGTCATCCCCGCATTTGGGAGGCCGAGACTGGAGGATCGCGGTTCACAGACAGCCTCAGCTGTTTTTTTTAAAGTATGCTTTATCTATTTATTTTGGTGGTACTGGGGGTGGAACCCATGGGCTTTCTACCTTCAGGCTATTACTCCCAGACCTAATTTATTTGGAAACAGGGTCTCACTAAGTTGCTGAGACCTCATTAAGTAGCTGAGGCTGGCTTCAAACCTGTGAGATCCTCCTGTCTCAGCCTCCCAAGCCCGGGGATTACAAGCGTGTGCCACCACGCCCGGCTCAGCCTCAGCTACTGAGCGAGGCCTTCCACAACTCAATGAGACCTTGTTTCAAAATAAAGAATAAAAAATAGGGCTGGGGTGTTAGCTCGGAGGTAGAATGCTCCTGGTTCCATCCCTAGTACTGCAGAAACAAACAAATAAATAATTAATTAATTAATTAAAAAATAGGGCCGGTCGTGGTGGTGCACACTTGTAATCCCCGCACTTGGGAGGCAGAGACAGGAGGATCGCGCAGGTTTGAAGCCAGCCCCCCTGGCTTAAGAGACCCTGTTTCCAAATAAAAAAAAATATAAAATAGGTCTGGGAGTGTAGCCCTAAGGTAGAAGGGCTTCCAGGAACCCCAATACCACCAAATAAATAAATAAACTAATAAGAAAGAAAGATAGAAAGAAAGAATACAAAATAGGGCTGAGGGTGTAGCTTGGAGGTACCATACCCGAGGGTTCCATCCCCAGTACTGCAAAAGAAACAAACAAGATGTGATTGGCTTTATAAAGGCAATATGTGTTCATAGTGAATATATATGTCAATATAGATGCCAGGCACTCAGACAACTCTAAGGAGAAATAGAAACGGCTCAAGCCTCATCGCGCAGACGTAACGCTCCGTCCCCTCGCTGAGAGGCGTCCAGGAGTCGGGCTCTGAAGGGTCACCGTGCTCCTCGCAGGCTGGCGGGGCTCGGCGGCCCCTGATGTGCTTCGGCCGCTCAACCATGAGTTCCCATGAGTTTTCTGGGCAGGGGCCGTGGAGCTGCTCATCTCTTGAACTGAGCGGACTGGCTGGTCAGGGTGTGCCAGAGGCAGGAGCGCCCGGCGACGTGCCCGGGGACCTGTCCTCTGTCCCAACGTTAAAGCAATGCCGCAGCCAGCAGCCGTCCCTGCGCGGATCCTGCTGGGGCAGTTGGCCGACCACAGCCTGCTGGGTGGTGGAACCGGCCTGCCGTGCGAAAGCCAGCCACGGGGCTCCGGCGCCAAAGACACAGGGACGCTCAGCCCCAAGCGGAAAAACGGACGGGGACTTGGAAGGTCAAGGAAAGGAGAGAGCCCTGGAGACCAGGCCTCACCAAACAGAGCCTGGCCCCAAAATGAGCCCCAGCCCCCACGTCTGCATGAAAGAGCAAGGAAAGAGGACAGGGACAAGAGACCGAGCCTGGGACAGACTGAGGACCCAGGTGACCCAGGAGGCCCGACGGGAGGCAGCGGCCTGGAGAGGGAGGCCTGAGGAAAGCAGGAGCCCAGGAGGCCCAGGGCCTCGGGCACCAGCAGGGAGATACCGGCGGGGGTCATGTTGGGATCCACAGAGCACAGGGACGGTCCCCAGGCAGAGAGGAGACGGGATGCCCAGGAGCCCCCTCCACGAGAGGGAACGGAGCTCCTCCCCGTCCCACTGCACCCCCGCACCCAGCTTAAAAGATTTAATAAGCATATGGATGTACTGATTGATATTGAGTAGCTGCCGGGCGTGGTGGCGCACACCGGTAATCCCAGCATTTGGGAGGCAGAGACCAGAGGATCGCGGTTCTCAGACAGCCTCAGCTCCTTAGCGAGGCCCTTTGCAACTCAGTGAGACCCGGTTTCAAAAAATAAAAAGACTGAAAAATAGGACGAGGGGTGTAGCTTGGAGGTAGATTGTCCATGGGTTCCATCCCCAGTATCACAAAAATAAATAACATTTAAAAATTAAAAAAGGGTTCAGGTAGTCACTCAGAGGTAGAATGCCTTAGTTCAATCCTTGATACCAAAACAAAACAAAACAAAAAGGAAAAAGCACTAGGGGTATAGCTCAGAGGTAGAATGCCTTTGGGTTCAATCCCTAATACCAAATAAATATCTAGATTGAATAGTAACTGAACCCAAGCGTGAGTCGCTCTATGGGGTGGGAGGGCTGGGGCCGGGGTCTCGAGACGAGTCCCTGCACCTCTGTCCTTGTCATGAGTCCAGACGCGGTGGACCAAACTCAAAGACCAGTATGCAGCAGAACAAGCAGGCTATTTGGAAATGTGGAAGAAAATCCCCAAGAAATAAACCAGACCAACATAAAGGCAGGGACGTGGGCGACGGCGGTGTCCCGGAGCGGGGGCCGGCGCGGGGGAGGGAGGTGGGAAGCGGGTGGATTCTATGAGGAAGCTGGGAGGGTAATTTGGCTTTTAAATGATACGCTTAGCATATTGTTTCAATGAAACAGAAACGTAAAGTATAAGACAGAATCTGCTCGCTTGGCAGCGCGGCCACGAGGCTTCCATCTGGACCAGTGAGGTGTGCACGGCGAGTCCTTCCTTCCCCAGGAACCCCCTGGGCCCTCGCCCGCCACCTTCTCACACTGAGACCCGGCCACCTCACCAGACCCTGCCCACCAGGAGCGACAGAGACCTGCGGAGGCCTGCCGTTTCCTGCGCGGTCTGCCGGTTCCTGAGGAGGCCTGCCGGTTCCTGTGCGACGGAGGGAGCCGTGGCAGGGCCGGGCAGATGGAGCACAATGTGGTCTAGCAGAGGATGGAGCGGCCAGGCGGGCAGGCAGAGCTGGTGCGCAGCAGAGCCCGCCGGCCAGGGCCTGGAGCTGACCCCAGGGCTCAGGCTGCATCCCCTGTCCCCCACCACGATCCTTCCCCAGGGCTCAGGCTGCATCCCCTGTCCCCCACCACGATCCCTCCCCAGGGCTCAGGCTGCATCCCCTGTCCCCCACCACGATCCCTCCCCAGGGCTCAGGCTGCATCCCCTGTCCCCCACCACGATCCCTCCCCAGGGCTCAGGCTGCATCCCCTGTCCCCCACCACGATCCCTCCCCAGGGCTCAGGCTGCATCCCCTGTCCCCCACCACGATCCTTCCCCAGGGCTCAGGCTGCATCCCCTGTCCCCCACCACGATCCTTCCAGAAGCAGGGATCAGAAAGCAGCTGTGTAAATTGCTTGAGAAATGGATTTTTCAGAAGCTCCTCCTGGCGCTGCCCTGTGGCACACTCTTGGCACCTCTGTCGCCGTGCGGCCTCCTCCCTGCCTGGCTGCCACCAGAGGTAGGCTCCCCCAGTCCAGCGCAGCATCACATCTGCAAAGACCGTACTTCCAAATAAGGCCATCTCCTAGGTCCAGGGTGGGCGTGAGCCGGGAAGGCGCAGCTCAGCCTCAACCACGGAAGGCCGCCAGCTGGCGCCTGGTTCCGGCTGGCTGCTGGGTCCCCTCTTCCAGAGTGCCCTGAGCTGCACCTCCTCACACTGGACCACCAGACCCACTCGTCCACGCACGTTGGAGCGGCCCCCGGACTTCTGTCCTTAGAAGCGGAAGGCCGGCCCCATAGCTCTCTGCCCAGGACCTCCGTACCATCCCCCAAAAGGCCATTCCTCCAGCCCAAAGCTTCTGCCTCCCGAGGACACGGGCCACCATTAGAGACTACCACCGCTCCCGCGCTGGGCCTGCAGGGGCCTCTCCAATGCCCAGGCCATCGTGCACAAGCTTGCTCGGGCGGTCACGACTCCCACGTGCTGCCCTTTCTTATTCAAGATCAAGTCTTCAAGAAGGAGCACCGGCAGGGAGGCCCTGCAAGGACTGGAAGAGGAGGAGCTAGTCCCTTTGCCCTAGGGATGACGGAGAGCGTGGCCTGGGCTCGGGCCTGAGGTCGGCAGGAGAGCTTTGTCTCCCAGCACTGGTGTGATCCCACTGTCCAGGAACAGAGAGGCTCAGGGGTCAGAGGTTTGCTCATGTTACAGCCCAGAAGTAAACTGGCTAGGCCTGTGCTGCGCGTGTACAGACCCAGCCCCACAGGCTTCTTCAGCATCGAGTGTGTGCGTGCCCGTGCATGTGAGTGTGCACATTGTGTGTGTGTGGTGCACAACCGGTATAGGAGCTTTTACTGCTGAACTGGGAAGGTTGGTCTTGCCCCAGATCAGAGAGGAAGGGTGGAGGTTCCTAAACAGGGATGCTGTGGTCTGAATTCTGTCTGGGGAAGATCACCCGGGCTCATTGGCTTAATTGATAGCTATTGATCACGGGCCAGGAGCAGGGACCGCAATGCAGAGCAAACCCAGCACCTTCGCCAGCTGCTCGGCGCTGGGCGGGGAGGAGCTGCCTCCCGAGAGCAACCAGAACTCCAGCAGGGCAGAGCCTGGCTTCAGAAGAACCCTCCAGCTGGCAAGTCAGCTGCAGGGCAGTGGGCCCAGGGAAGCTAGCAGGAAGAGCCTGCAGGGACACCCATCTCCATCCCCGAGCCTTCTGCGCCACTCTGCTCCGGCCACCAGCAAGCTGTGGCCCTGTGGCCAGAGGATGACCCATTTTCTGTCCAGAATCTTTTTTTTTTTTTTTTCCAGTACTGGGGATAGAACCCTGGGGCATTCTACCTCCGGGCTACACCCCAACCCTATTTTTTATTATTTATTTTGAAACCAGGTCTCACTGAGTTGCAAAGGGCCTCACTAAGGAGCTGAGGCTGTCCTCGAACCGCGATCCTCCTGTCTCAGCCTCCCAAGGGCTGGGATTACAAGCGTGCGCCACCACGCCCAACTCTGTCCAGAATCTCTAGATCCTTCCATCCTGTCTGGACCTCAGCCAAGGGCCTGTCTCAGCATACAGGAGTGCACTTCCCAAGCATCAGAGAAGGGGCCGCCAAAGCCACTGCACAGGGGTAGGAGCCCTGGAGGGAGCCTTCCCACACCCAGGACTGTTTGTCCCCATCCCGCAGGGCCAGCGGCCAGCGGCCAGCGCAGTGCTCCATCCCCTCCTTTGCTTCCTCTCCTCCCCACCTCCCTTCCCTTTCCATCTTTCTGCTGCCCTGAGATGGTGCCGCTTCCCACAGAGACCCCAAGCACTTAACCCTTGCCTCAGCCTCTGCTTTTTGTGTCTGTGTGGTCCTGGGGATGGAACCCAGAGGCATTCTACCTCCAAGCTATACCCTAGCCCTATTTTTTAATTCTTTATTTTGAAACAGGGTCTCACTAAGTTGCGGAGGGCCTCGCTAAGTAGCTGAGGCTGGCCGCGAACCGCAATCCTCTGGTCTCAGCCTCCCGAATGCTGGGATGATAAGCCTGTGCCACCACGCCCGTCTGGCTCTGCCCTTTGAGAGCTCAGCTAAGACAAGGGTAGAGGGTAAGGAAAGGAGCTCCGTCCGAGGCAACAGGCTGCACGGGGTTCTATGCAGGGACGGCAAGATGCCGGACAGGAAATGCCTGACTGGACGGTATATACCTTGTGGGATACAGGAACGGGCCCAGGCGTTGGACTGGCTGCCGGAGCCAGCCGGCAAAAGGACGGGTTCCGAAGAGAGGAGCGAGGATGAAAGAATTCAGTTCTAAGAATTTAACTCAAAGAATTTTAATCCAAGCACGGAAGGATTGCCAGTCCACTCCCGGGTCGATATCTCTACTGGCCGACCCCGGGTTTATCACTCGTCCTATTTATACAGGTCCAGGTCAATCAGTCCCTCGCGCCATCACCACCTGTGCGTGTAACGGTGAAGTCAATCCCTCGTGCCATCACCACCTGGGCTTCTCTCAGACCTTTTACTTTGAACTTTCCATGACCCCAAACCTTGTTGACTCTGGGTGAAGGACAGTCAGCTGAGTCAGAAATATTCTTTTAGGGGAAAACCTTAATGGCTCCCACAACTGGCCATCCTGGTGAAACCCTGGCCATGCTGTTTCTGAGCTGATGGTGTCGGGCTCCTCACCCTCCCAAGAGGGGGGTGACACGTGGCGTGGCTGCTGAGGGTCCCTGGCAGTGGAGGAGCAGTCTCTCAGCAGCGCGGCCCCCAGGGGTCTGGCTTTCTGCTCTCCACCTGGTTCTCCCCTCCCCGGGCCAGGAGCTGCAGCGACCAGATGCCAGCACAGACCCAGGAGGGCAGCCTGAAGGCAGCACAGCCCGGACCCTGTCACTTTCCCCACAGATGCAACCCCAGTTTTCCATTTGAAAGTTATATGCAATTCCACATACACTCAGACCATTTGTTTCTGATTTGCTGGGGATTGTGCGCCCGCCAAGACTGCCCTGGGCATTCCCCGAGTTCCTTCAAACTTCGCTTGTTGACTTCTTTCTCTCAAAAGTCAGAACACTTAAAAAACAAAACCACAAGACCAGTGAACTGGAAAATGTGGAGTTCAAGTTTGGGTCAAAATGACCAAAATAACCAGCTAGGAATTCAAGGTGGGCTCCTGGCTCCAGGCAAATCATTCCAACCCCAGTCACACACGCACTCAGACATACACTGACACATGCACACACTATAGATGTGCCTGTGCGCACGCGCACACACACACACACACACACACACACAAACACACACACACATACACACACACACACACGAGCGTGACTGGCTGCTCCAGACACCCAGCCTCCCTCAGCACAGGAAGTGAGACACCGGGGAGAATCGTGGCCATGGGAGCCAGGCCTGTCCTCGGGTGCTGCAACTCGGCCTCTGCACCGTGAAACAGTAGTTGCTGCCATTTGCCGGAAGCCCAGGAGTGCCGGGGCCTGTGCTGGACTACACGGCACTCCCTTCGCAGGGTGGTCAGGGAAACTGAGGCTCCGCCAGGGTCAGGAACTGTGACAAGACAGAGGAAAGCCCACAGCGGCGGCGGTGGCCCCCAGTCTGTGTGAGTGTGATGTGCAATTTTATGTCGACTTGACTGGGCGACCGGGTACCCAGACGTTGGTCAAACACGATTCCGGGTGTGCCTGCGGAGGTAGACACTGGGACGGTAGGCTGAGTAAAGGACACGCCCTCCCCACTGGGTGGGCCCGGTGCCATCGCTGAAGGCCTGGGTAGAGGGAAAGTCGGGGCACCAGGCCGGATGCCGGTGTTTCTGCAGTCTTTGGACTGGAGCTGGACGCCGCCCTCCGGGGTGTCCACGGGGCTCGCCGTGTCAGCATCTGCTCTGCGTGCCAACCATAGCCCTCGGGACTCATCCACTCCATGATCACAGGAGCCACCTCGTGGTCAAGGACTAGGGTGCCAGCCCCTCCTGCCTTCGCGAGATCCAGGGCTGCACTTCCCAGCATTTTGCTTGCAGGGACCCATGCCACCCTCGGGGGTGGTGCAGAGTCGAGGGGCTGCGCGTGGGGCCGCACCATCCGCACCCGGCGGGCGGCCGGGCCTGGGCCCCCACTGGCTCTGTAGCTCCCTCTCTTGACCCCGTCCTCACTGTAGCCTTGAGCCACATGACCCCAGGGCCAGGTGCGAAGAGCAGGCTGCGTCCTGCCCCGAGTTACTCCGCGGTGAATGTGCCAGTATTGGGAAGAGGCGTCAAAATGTATTAAGGTGCTGGTATTGGAAAATTGCTTTGATAATTTCCAAAGTGTAAAATATAGTCAGGGCCTGGGTGCTGCGCAGGCGCTCAGGCAGGGAGGGGGCTGTAGCGATTATAGTGCAGAGGTCCTCTCTGGCTTTGCCCTTCATTCTAATCATTAACCTATAGTAAGAGCCTTAGAGTCAACTGAAGCCTTTAGCCCTAAAACTACAATAGAGGCAACCGGAGCCTCCGTTTACCTCCTCTCCTCTGGGATCCGGCCTGGGCACAGTAAAGGTAAACTTTGTGTGCGGCTTCAAAGCACCCTAGCTGATGAGCAATCAATAGTGCCCATTACTATAGAGCCGAGGGCCAGGTAGATTCTTGACCCTTGCACTTAGTACGTGCGCTGTCCGGAGACAAGGAGGCACCACTGGTGGGGAATAAGTAACTAGCCCATCGCCTTGGTAACGCTGATGAGGAAGATACCAGTACAAAATCTATTTAAGGGTTGGGGTCCCCAAAAGGGACCGGAGTTCCATTTTCGGGCTCCCCAGCATGCGGGTCAGCACGCTGCTTTTTCCTTCTCTATTTCCTACTGATCTATTTCCTACTAATTTTGTAATGAAGGTTTGTTAAAGCTGCACTGAGCTGCCTGTTAGTTTTAATTTTTCTATTCAACCAACCTTAGTTGAATAAGGAAAAGAACCCCACCATTTCAAGGAACAGCAGTTCCTCGCTGAGCCTCGTTCTGAGCTAGTCCATTTTGAGAAGCAGGAGCTTGCCACGGGTGACTCTTCCAAGATCAAGTGCTGGGGCAGAAAGACTTGTTTGTACAAGTCAACATCCACTGTCTGCCAGCACAGCCCTGAGGCACAACTGATAGATTATACCAGTATATATGCCCTATGCACTTTGAATTAACTCAGAAGGACATGGACACACAGACACCCCACATCATATCAGGAAAACCAGGCCCGTGGGCTGATCAAATCTCCAGACCACTGAATGAGGCAGCCCCTCACCTGAGACCCATCAAGCAGGAGCTCCCCAAGACTGGACACGTGGCACCCTGGCCTCCCATCTGGTCACTCCTCATCAGCGTCCCAGGAAAATCGCCATGACAACAAATCTCCAAGAAAGCCAGGCCTGGGCTTTGGCTCAGCCCTGCTTCTCTGTTCTTGAGGCAGGGCGAGGCCCACCGCCACTGACACAGGAGCCGACACCCGAAGCTGACACTGACCGGCAGTCGCCTGGCCTCGGCGGCTCTGCAGAACTGACCGCCAGCGCCGGGCGAAGCTCCCAGAACCCCGCATCTGCCTTGACCCTTCAGCCCAGCCTTTCTGTGTACCACTGTGTGAAGCAGAGCATGTGCTGTAGTGATCACTAAGACAGGAACCAAGGAACCTGAGACTGCCCAGTCTACGACTCCCGGGCAGCCACAAGTCCTGAGCGTGCTGCTCAGTCAAGTCTGACACTGGGAAAAGACTGAGATGCGTCTGGCCTGTGTGGATGCCGTAGCTCGCTCACAGTGGCAGGCCTGCCTGCTCTCAGTTGCCCAGGGGTGAGCGGGCTGGCCCAGCCACAGGCAGCCTGGCCCTCCCCGTGGGCCTCCTGGGGCCAGAGTCTGGCCAGCTTGACACGTGAGTCTGATCAGGAGAGTGGTTCTGGGCAGGAACCACGGCAGGCTTGGAATTCGAGCCCTAAGTTCAAGGACTAGCTGCCAGGTTCGGGCAAGTTGGAGAATATTGCCCTAGGCACAGCTTCAGTGTCCTTGCCAACAAAGGGGGGATTCTGTGCCTCAGTGACTCACCCCTGAGGGTCCCTCCTATGCTGGGAGGGGGCAGGGGGACAGGAGACAAAAGACCTTGTCCATGCTGATGGCCAGAGGGAGCTGGCTACTTCAGAGATGTGGGCCGGCCTCCATCTTCACTGCCTCTTTTGAAGATGGGGAAGAAAAGATTTGTTCTCAATAATAAAAACCACCACATAACCTCCCAGGTCCAGGCTGCACAGAGACCCAGTTCCCTGGCCACAGCACGGCTTCCAGGATGTACGGATGAGCGCACCAGTCTGATCTTACTGGGAAGCCAGGCCTTGGTTCCCAGGATAACCACGGAGGGAGGGACGAGTTCCTTGATGCTCCTCAAAGCAGCAGACTTTGTGTTTGTCATCACCAAAGCAGGTTTGGGGAAGTCAAAGCATCTACATGATGCTCTCATCACAAATTTCCCCAATTTTATTCCCCACATGAGATCTGCTGTACAGGCTGTGAGAAGGGATGGTCCAAAGCTCCAGGATCCCCACTCATGCTTCCATCCACCCACCTACCCACCCACCTCGCCAGCCATCTATCCACCATCCACCACCCATCCATCTATCCATCCACTCATCTACCCACCTGCCTATCTAACCATTCATCTATTCATCCACTCATCCATCTGCCTGCCCAACCAACTATCCATCCATTCACTCACCCACCCACCATCCACTCACCAATCCATCCATTCACTCATTCACCTACCCTCTCACCCAACCATTCATCTATCCACCACTTACCCACCCACCAATCCATCCATCCATCCACCAATCCAGCCAGTTACTCATCCATCTATCTACCCAACCAACCATCCATATATCCACCATCTACCCACCTACCAATCCACCCGTTCACTCATCCACTCATTATCCATCTACCTATCTGCCCATCCATCCATCCACCCATCTGCTCATCATTCCATCCATCCATCCATCCATCCATCCATCCACCAGTTCATCCATTCACTTGCTCATCTACCACCCACTCAACCACCCACTCATTATCCATTCATTACCTGTCCACATATCCATCCCTTCATTCATTTATGCATTTACCCAACCACACATCCATCTACCACCCACCCACCCACCAATCCATCCATCCATCATCTACCCATCCATCCATTCATCCATCCATTCCACATCCATCCCCTGAGCACATAGTCCCAGGACCCCTGCTGTGGACTAGGCTGTGCCAACCTCTGGGGAAACCGGAAGGAACCAGATCAGGCCCTGCTTCCAAGGAGCCAACTTGGGGTGGGAGGGAACAGACTACAGTCTGAAAAGTCAACCTAGGACCACAGCAGGTATGGAGGACAGCTCTGCTGGGGACCCGGCAGTGAGTCACCCAGTGGCGTCCCCAGTGGGGACGGGCAGTGAGTCCCTTCTGTCCCCCTTCTCATCAGAACAAGCAGTGCCCTGGCCCTGATGGGCTGGAGTCTGACCGCGGGGCCTGGATGTCTGCTGGGAAATTGCCTGTGGGGAGCCATTAAGGTTTTCCCCTTTAAGAATCCTTCTGACTGTCCTTTGCCCAGAGCCAATAAGGTTTGGGGTCATGGAAAGTTCAAGGTCTGAGAGAAGCCCAGGTGGGATTGATTGACTTGACCGTTACGCGCACAGGTGGTGACGGCACGAGGGTTGATTGACCTGGAGCTGTATAAATAGGACGAGAGTGATGAACCTGGGATCGGTCAGTGGAGATAGCAACCTGGGAGTGGACTGGCGATCCTTCCATGATAGAATTAAATATTCTTTGAATCGAATTCTTAGAATTGAATTCTTTTCTTCCTCACTCCTCTCTTCGGAACCCGTACTTTTGCCGGCTGGCTCCGGCAATCGCCCCAGCGCCCTTTACACAGCAAACACAGCAGGGGCCTGGGAGGCAAAGCGGTGTCTCCACAGCCCAGCACTTCTCCCAGTTCATTTCTTCATTCTTTTCTCAAAAAACCAAATCACTGTGAGCGGGGCTCCAGAAAGGTGTGGGGACTGCTGGAGACACATTTTGGAGGGGTACCCACACACCAGAGGGCTTGCAAGACCCCAAGGACCTCCCAGGGGAGATCTGGAAGCTTCCTGCTGTTCTGTGGGGCTGCAGCCAAGCAGTGGGCACTGGGGGAGCCCGCAAGGCCCCAGGTGGGAGCAGGAATGACCAGCAGGCCCAGTGTGTGGCCCTGAACACAGCCCAGGCCGGGCTACAGGTTCCCCCTGTGAGGACGGGGTGGGGCGACCCTCATCACACCAGGCAGGACCTCAGTCGGCCCAAAGCGGCGGCTGCTCTCTGTGCATGGGGGCCTCTGCGTGGGAGCCCCCCGCCCCCACCTCAGGGGTGAGAAGCAGCTGGCTGCTCCAGCTTGACCTCCCGCTGAGCCTCCTCCTGCCCCCCACTGGGTGCTGAGCAAGCACATTCTGGAGAGGAGAGAGTCCGGTGACCTGAGAAGGTTCTAAGAGCGCAGCTGCCCAGGCACCGAGCCAGCAGGGGCAGAGTAGGCTTGGCGGAGGGGGGTCAGGGTAACAGGCCCAGGAGTCTACAGAAGTTTCCAGAGTCTGGGCAGGCTGCCTCCCCTACGTCCCCTGGGCTCAAAGTGCCCATCCAGACTGGCTTTGGGTCCCTGGGTGCCTACTCTGGGTGGGGCCTCTTAGGAGGGGCAATGGCTCTGATCCCTGAGGTTGCCGGAGTGTTGGCATATTTCTAGGGTAGCAGTGGGGGCAGGGGGCACATCTCTCTCCAGAGACAGCCTGCGCAGGGAGCCACTGGCTGCCAACCGTGATGCCCACAGGACGCCCCGGCCTCCAGGTCACATGCCTCCAAGCATGGCGATACAAGCACTGGCCACCTCCCACCAATGCCAGACTCACCCATAACAGCCTGTACCCTGGAGCCACCATGGGGCAGGCCGGAGTCAGGCTGTCCCTGTCCTGGCCCTCGTCCCCGAGCTCTCCGATGTCACCCTGCATGGCCAAGTGGTCGCAGCTGGATGAGTGAGTGAGCCCAGGGACAAGCAGGACTCACAGAGCCCGTCTTCCTGCCACCTTCAGGTCACAGGGCACAGATCATGGAGAAGGAAGCGTGGGTTTGGAGCAGCAGGCAACACACAGGGGTCATGGAGGAACTCGGCCCATCCTGAGAGGGTTATGACGATGCAGGGGGCCAGGAGAGGGGTGGAGCCTCACGCGGTATGAGCAGAGGGACACAGGGAAGACAGGCTGGCTCCTTCTGCCCACGGAGACCGCTGGGTGAAGGGATCATTGGCAGGACCAAGGAGGGGGAGTTGCCCACCACCTCTCCCCCAACTGCCCACCAGGCCCACCTATACTCTGAAATCAAATTGTGCCTCAGTCCCCCAGCCCAGGGTCACCCAAGCAGGTGTGTTGCCCTGCATCTGAGTGGAGGGCTGCCTGGCTCCAGAGGGGGCAGCAAGAGGGGGAGGGGTTCCTGGGCAGAGGAGGCACACAGACTTTGGGTCCCAGCATGCTGCGCAAACCCAGCCTCAGGAGCCTGGGAGAGCGGAGAGGCTGGGCCAAGTGGAAGCAGGGCATTCTTGGGGACATCGCCTTGCCTCTCTTGAGCCGTGTCTGCAGAGAGCTCAGAGGACAAGGAGCCTGCACCTGGCACGGGGTGGAGCCACGTTCTGAGGCTGTGGTAGCATATTAGACAGCAGACATGTATTCTCTCCCAGTTCCAGAGAAATCCGCACCCGGGGTGGGGAGGGCTGAGCTCCCCCCAGGCTCCTGGAGAATCTGCTCCTGCCTCTTTCAGCTCCTGGGCTCCAGGAATCCCTGGCTGTGGCCTCTGCACTCCAGCCCCAGCCTCGACTCCAAGTCCTCTGAGATCTCCTCTGTGTGGCCCATAAGGATTCCTGTCAGTCTTAGGATCCACCCAAGGCTCCAGGATGATCCTGTCCTGGGCTTACCTTCATCACCTGCCAGACGCTCCTTCTAAGATCTCGGTCCCAGGCTCAGAGATGAGGACAAGACGCAGCCCGGGACCCACTCAGCTCCCCACAGGAAGCGAGGAGTTCAGGGACAGACCGCTGGCCTTCCGAGAGAGCGCGGGCCTGAGGCGTGGTCAGGGAGGGAGCCCTTCGCACCTGCGAGATGGAGCTGAGACCCTCTGGGGACTGCGGCGGGGACAGGGACAGGCTGGCAGATGCTCTGGGGGTGGGCACACCTCCCAGCCTGGGCCCCAGGAGCCTGAGCAAGAAGGACTCTGAGAGAGAGATGCCACTGCGGGGTGGTGCTGGCATGAGCCTGCCTCTCTTGCACACTGAGCCTGGCACGCTTTGGCGCTGCCGCCAGGTGGCCATCCCCGGGGACATGGCCGGAGCTCTCCCCACCCCTGGGCCAGCGCCCACCTCCCTTCCTCCCCCAGGGATGTGCTCCTCATCCTGACCCCGACCAGAGCTGACTGGGTGCAGGGACCTTGCGCCGGGTTTTGTTAAATAAGAGTTCAGGTCAGGGTGACTGGGAAGGCTGGATTCTCTTCCCCTCAGATAAGCACGCCAGTGTCCCCCGCCTGCTGGGGTGCCGTCCGTCCCCACCCCAGGTCTGCTCCGTCATCTGCTCAGCCACGGCTGAGCTGACTTGAGTCAAGACACCCCTCTGAGCGCCTCCAGGAACAACTTCGTTGCCAGGACTCACCCTAACCTGGCCAACCGCTGTCCCAACTGTGAGGCCTTGGAGCCATGCCCGCCAGGACCTGGACGCACACGTGCAGAGCCAGCTGCTCCTACAGCACCTGGATGCCAACGTGGTGCCTCAGCGCAGGACAGGAGCATCGTGACCTCTGTCGTGCTCTTGAACCATCGAAACTGTGGGAGTACCGGCCACCTGGGAACTTGTTAGAGAACCCGGAACTCGACAGGACTGCGACGCGGCAGGTGGGTGCTCAGAAGACCCTCTGTGGATGAAGGGGTACGTGGTGGGCAGGCGGTGGGGAGGTCAGTGTGTGGATGCAGAGACGGGTGGGAGTGTGTAGATTATGGAAGGCTGGGATGCAGCAATGGATGCAAGCACAGATGCGTTGAGGATGGACAGATGATGGAATGGAAGTTCAGCCAGGTGAGGGGCTACAGGGGAAGATGGTACATGGACCACGGATGGGTGGGTGAGTAGATGGATGGATGGTGGATGTTTGAATAGGTGGAAGGATGGGTGGATGGATGAGTGGATGGATGGATGGATGGATGGATGAGTGGATGATGGATGGATGGATGGATGGATGAGTGGATGATGGATGGATGGATGGATGGATGGATGGATGGGTGGGTAGATGGGTGGGGGATAGAGAGGTGGATGGATAGATGAGGGAAAGATGGGTAGATGAATGGAAGGAAAGAAGAAAGGAAGAGGGATGAATGCATGAGTAGATGGATGGTAGATGATTGTGTGGATGGATGGATAGAGGGCTGTGTAAGTGGGTGGGTGGATGGATCAAGGTGGATGGTTGGGTTGTGGGTTAGTGAATAGAATAGTGTATGGGTTTTGGAGGGTGGTTAGACAGGGGAAGGGCAATAACTTACCCAAGTTTTTCTTATTTTTAAAAAATAAGGGAAGATGTCACAGCATCAAGCCTTGGGAGGTGGGTGAAGCAGCCTGGGCCCCATGAACAGCCAAGAGTCAAAAGAAGCCCAGGTGTTCCAGGCAACCCTCTGAGACATGGTCCTAGGAAGGGGCAGACAGGCCTGCGGCCCCATCAGCCACCACCAGCCTGACTGATCACAGCATCCCTGGTTGGGCACCAAGCCCTACAGGCTCCATCCTGGCCTGCCTGAAGCCTCTGGAGTCAGAGGTCGGAGGACTATGTCCCTCTGAGGCCGAGTCTCCCATGAAGAGTGTGGGGTGCAGGTGATGGAGAACTTGGCCAGGCTGGGTGGATCCCAGGACTCTTGGGAGTAAACAGGGTGCTGGTGTATGGAGGGAGGGGCTGGCATGGTGGCCCCTGTCCTCAGTCATTGCAGTTGGGAAAGCCCATCTCCCTGCCCACAGTATAGACTGTGCAGACATCCTCATCCCCTCCCTAAAGCAGAGGAAATGGAATTTCAGGAAGAGAAAGCTGCACCCCAGGGTTCCTGTCCCCACCAGCCGGCCCCTGCTCCCTGCAGAGGCCAGACCCACCGCCTCTGACCACCCCCTGTGCTTGCTGTAAGGGTCTTAGGAGGAATGAGGCTGGGGGACCACAGCGCCACAGGCGCCCTCCCTGGGCTCCACCCCACCCTCACCCCCACGCAGCTCCGCCCCCTGGAGCCAGCTCTATTTCGGGAGTGAGGGGGGCGGACCACAGGCTCCCAAGGGCCTGCGCCTCACAGGCATCATTTGACAGATTCCTGCCCGCAGCACTCAGCACGGAGCAGATGGATTCAAGGCCAGGCGGTCAGAGGCCCTGCTGAGGGACAGGGACAGAGGGAGGGGCCGGCCTGCAGGAGAGGCCCGGACCAGGGCCAGGGCAGGTGCAAGGTGCACCATGCACTAAGAAAACAGCACCTAAAAATCAGGCCATGAGCCCCCGCTAGGCCCCGCCTGGCTCAGGAATCTCAGCCACGGCTCACGCTTGGGGGCCCCTCATGGTGTTACCCCCATGCTCACCGAGGACAGGAGCCACAGAGGACAGGACCAGAGGACCTGACCCCCAAGGCCCAGGCCTCCCTCCTGACCTGCACCCTCAGACTCGCCCTCTGACCTTGCCTTAGTTCTCGGCCCAAATAGCCAGAGACTGGCCACGGTAGCACTTCACGTCCACACGGTGCTACGGCCCCGGCCCCTCCTGCCCCTTCCCAGAAACCTTGCCCACTACTCCAAGCATTGGGCCTGGAGCCTTTAAACGCCCCCTCGCCCCGAGTGCTACTGAGCAAGGAAGGAAGGAAGCGCAGGTCTGCGGCGTGCTTCCTGCAGGGCCTGGAGGCAGGCGGATGCCTGGGGCTGCAGCTCCAGGCCAGGGTCCAGGCTGGAGAGAGGGCGTCGCACGTCCACAGGAGCCAGCACCCGGGACCACAGCCCACAGCCCTGTCAAGCCGAGCGTGGACAGAGGAACAGCAGGAGCGGAGCCCGGGAAGGGGGGCGGTGAGGGGGTGGAGCCCAGGAAGGTCTGCAGATGTGCCAGGTGCAGTGGCCACTGCGGTCCTGTGTGGGGTAGGGCTGCGCCCTGCCCTTAGGGAAAGGCAGCCCGCACAGGGCCCCCTGTGGGAAGGATGACCAAAGGCCCAAGAACTCCAGCAGCACCTGCCACCGCAGCCCCTGAGCCCAACATCCTCCTGCCCTGGTGACCCTTGGCACCCTGGGTCCACGGACAGTGTCCAGCCCCTCCAGGAGCACCCAGGACCTGGGGCATGAGGGTGCCCTAGCAGGGTGAGACGGATACTGAGGCGAGGCCTTTGTCCCCAGGACTCAGAGTGACCTGTCCTGAAGGAGGGGTGTGGTCATGCTGCTGGACCCCATGACTGGCACCCACACTGGACAGTCACACTGTCCCCCGGGACAGCCGCACCGTGACCCACTTTCTGTCCAGAACAGGCCAGAATCTGCCTCCGGGCATTTCCTGTCCCCGGCCCAGGCCTATCCCTGATACCAGCTGGTTCAATTTAAGCCTCCCGCTGGATCAGCAGATTTGCGAACCACAGGTTTCTTTAATTTCTTTGAAAAGAAAAAAAAATTTTTTTTCCAAAGTATTATCTTTCTTCCCCATCGATCAAGGCAGCCAGGCCTGGCTGAGGCCCAGCTGCTACGGGGCGGCAGATCCCAGCGACTCACGGCCCACACGGCCCCAGGGAGGCTCAGGTGTCCAGCGAGGGGGCGGCTCTTGCCCAGGGTCACCTGCTGCTCTCCCTACCAGGGCTGGAGGGTGGCAAAAGCAGCCTGGAGGGGGCCTGGCCCAGTTCAGGGTGAAACCACTTCTGCCCTCCATCCACACCCTGCCTCGCGGGTGTAGACAGCAGAGTCCATGTGTTCAGGTAGTAGAGAGTGGCCACACCAGGGTATGCAGTCAGGGCCCAGGGGCCTCTGCAGCCCAGCTGGGATTTTGTCATCAGTGCGCCTTCTGGAAGTTTCCAGAGCCCACTGGGCGGAAGAACAACGCAGAGTCACTAAGGTGCAGCAAAGGGCAGAGGGCTGCCCTGAAGTGTAACACAGACAAAGGTGCCCAGAGGGTGCAACAGCCCACACGCGGAGGCTGCACGCTGCTCCCACACCCTGGGTCATGCCCTGGGGCATGACGCCGCCGCCCAGGCCGCTCTCCTCCCAGGACAGCGCCTCCGAACGCCTTCTCCTCTGTCCACACCCTTGTCCTGTGGCTTCTTCTCTTCTCTAAATAAACCTGTATTCCCCGTCTGTGCTGTCTGTGACATGCTTTCCAAGCAGATAAGCAAGAACTGGGGTTGAATGGAATCATTTTAAAATCTCCCACCCGGTGAGACAACCTCTGCTGAGACTCAGGGGAAGGAAGAACGGGGCTTTGTCGGGGACGGTCCGGGGTGGGGCCATGGCAGGACAAACCTGTCCCATCAGGCCGCCCGCCGTGCAGGCACAGTGGCTTACGTGCTCTGGGGGCTTCTCACCTGGCATCGGAGATGGCAACTCCACTCCAGGCTCGCTCAGCCCTGCGATAAAGAACCAGCCGGGGCTGGGGTGTAGCTCAGTGGCGGTGTGCTTGTCTAACCGGCATGAGGCCCAGATTTCGGCCCCATGCTGGGAAAAAAAAAATCCATCCAAGAAAAACATTTCTCCAAAGCAGTTTCTTGTTGAAGTGCTAACCAGCACATAAGCATTGAACAGCAGTAAAATAAAGAAATTCTCTGTGGTTCCAATCTGCTCAGGTCTGTTCCTTTAATTTGCTGTTAGAAGATATTTATTTCTAAGAGCTTAAATGTGAGATTGTGCTGGGGTTTTGATTTGCCCAAGATGACGATGGAATCCAACAATCAGGCGCTGAGCAGAGGAGGGCACCCCGCTCTGCGGCCATGGGCCGGGGTGCACGTCCAGCCAAGGGCCCTAAGCAGCCTGGTCCTGACTTCCTGCAAGTTCCCTGAGCATCCTCTATAAAACGCACATCCAGGAACACTTTTCCCAAAGTGCTCGTGGGAACTAGGTAGCATTGAACATGCTGGGTGATAAAAACAGCCCTGCTTAGTTTTTATTTTATTTTATTTTATTTTTGCGGTACTGGGGATGGAACCCAGGGGCATTCTACCTCCGAGCAACACTCCCAGCACTAATTTTTTATTCTTTATTTTGAAACAGGGTCTCACTGAGTTGCAAAGGGCCTCACTAAGTAGCTGAGGCTGTCCGCGAACCACCATCCTCCTGTCTCAGCATCCCGAATGCTGGGATTACAAGCTTGCGCTACCACAACCGGCTCAGTCTTGCTTATTGATAAGCTGCCAGGTAACGAGTGCCGCGTGTAAGCCCCTCCCATTAACTCAGTGGCTTCATCCTTGCAAAAACCCCACAGCATCAGACTGTCATGATTCCAAAAAGCAGGGGGAAATTGCGCATCCAGGCGGCCTGGCCTTGCCGGAAGCTCTGGGAGCCATGGGCTGGATGTGCAGCCAGAGCGCAGAACTGGGGAAGTGGGGTCCCGGTGGGTCTCCCCAGAGAGAAGACTGAGACCCTTGGCAGCTGCAGTGAGGGAGGTGGCAGGGGGTTGCGTGGCTGGGTGTGTGGGGTGCGGGAGGCTGGCCCCCGGGCCTGGGTCCCGCCAGTGTCCTGGGAAGCCCGGAGAGGCTTGGGATCTTATGCCCTGCAGGCTGAGCTTCCTGCTTGCCTGGCACTGGGGTTTGGGGGAATGTGGGACTCCCCACCCCAGACAGCCCGTGCACACCAGGCCCAGGAGTCCCGAAGCTGAGAAGCTGAGAAGCCGGCGAGGCCCTCCCCGTGCGCCGGGCCTCCCACGGCTCCGACATCACGCCTGCTGCTGGGAGGCTGTCTCCGTGCTGAGGTTTATTTTCACCCACGATGAGATAATTACAGGGAAGAGGGAAAAAGTGAAGTTGAAGGAGCCACAGAGGAGAGAGGAGAGCAGCCCACTTCCTCCCGCTTCCTCGTGCGTTGAAAGAAACCTGAAATCAGCGTGCTCGCTGACAGCGCGACACGGCCACCCGCGAGCTGCTCCAGCAGGCCTCCTGCCCGCGCCCGGCCAAGGCAGAGGAGATCCCCACAGCCAGATCCCGAGCCCGGGAGCCACGGGCCCTTCTTCCCATGGGGCATGCAGCCTCCTGTCCAGGTCTCAGCTGGAGGTTCGAGCGAGGGAGGGTGAGAACCCACCTGTGTCCCCGTCCTCCTCCGCGTGGACAGGCCTTCAGGAGACCCCTGGGCCTCCACCCTCATCAGCTGCAGGAAGCCCCCAACCTCCCCTCCCACCCCCATTATTCCAGCTGGTGGAGAAGGACAGGGTCTCTGGGGGCCCGAGATGCCCAGAGGTCTGGTCAGAATGTTCCAGAAGCTGGCTACTCCTACTTTGCCAGCATGGATGCTGCTGGGCGGGGGCAGGGGAGGGACAGCCTTTCTCCGCTTTCAGATGACCAGGGATGAGCTGCCAGAGGACTTTAAGGTGGGGACAGTGTCTAGGGCCAGCTGTCTTCCCCCAGAGCCACCCCACTACTTCCAGTCCTAAACCCCCACCCTCTGGTTTTTTTAATTATAAAGTTTAGTGTGCACAGCGGTTTTGGACCTACTGAATAATCAGGCAGCCAGTCCAGAGCCCCTCACACACAGTAACACCTCGCAGGGGGCAGCGTGGCCGCCCGGGGATTCGCACACGCTGGCCACGGGTGTGCAGCTCCCCTGAGTCCTGTCTGTGGCTCTGACCGATGTCCTGTCTCCACTAAGACGAGGCTGCAGTGCAGAGCGTCCCCCTCATCACCCTGCTCCTCCTAGCACCCCCTCCCCGAGGACTCCTTGCCAAGCGAGGATTCTGCCTGAGCTAGCCACCCTCCCGGCCTGCACTGCACCCAGCACCAGCATCACTGGACCCCCCATCACATGGGTATCCTCCTGCTTTGTGGATAGGAAGCTGAGGCCCAAATTGGGGAAGGCCACCCAGGGCCACACAGCAAATCAGGGCAGGGGGAGAGGCCATCGACAGGGACGGGTCCCTGGTGTCAGGCATCCCGGCCTTGGGGAGAGTGGGCCCTGCCCTTGGGAGCTGTGTGGCCTTTTGCAGAGCCCCCACCCCGCGTGTGGCCCCTGGCAGTCCCAGGTACTCATGGTGAGGTCCCGGCCAGCGCCTAGTACCCGCTGTATTACCCACGCTGCCTCAGCTGGGGGGGGGGGCAGCACTGCACAGGGAGGACCCGCAGCTGAGCCAGGAGGAGTCTGTTTCCATAGCAACGTGGAGTGGGAGGCAGCTTCGTAGTGAGGGGCTCCAGGCAGACCTGGGGTAGGGATGGGGGTGCTGACAGAGGGAAGAGCGCCAGGGCCGCCTCCGCCCTGCAGCCCTCCTGCCTGAGTGCTGGTCCACCTGCACTCGCATGTCTGAAGAGACAGGCCTGCAGGCAGAAGTGGGGCCTCTGTTGCTGTGCGAGGGGCCTGGGCAGGGAGACCCCCAGTAGCATCCAGGAATTGCTCCTATTTACCCAGCATTCCCCTGGCCTGGCCTTGCCCCTCTACCCACACTGCCTAGGAGGTGGCCATATTACCCAGCATCCTCCCTTTCCAGGGGAAGGGAGACAGCCAGGCCCCTGCCCTCTGTGGCTTCCAGAACCAAGGGTGCCACCAGGAGCGAGCAGGCACAGCGGATTACTTTGAGCCCTGCTGCCACCAGCAGGCACAGCCCACAGGAGCAGGACTGAGCCTGTGGACAGACCCTGTGGAACCGAGGTCTGAGCCGCCCCAGGGAAGGAGCAGGTCCTGCTGGGCTCCATCAGGGGGTTTATAGTTGGGCGGGCAACAGTATTTTGCCTCAAAATGCAGAGTCCCTTGTGCCTGGCCCCCGAGGAGCAGGGTTTCCAGCCCTGCCGGCAGGCCGATGGTGCACAGGCCTACAGCACCTCCCCACGTGTGCACAGCCATGCACGCATCCCACGCCAATGCACACTCCACACAGGCACACGGAGACAGCCATGGGCGTCCAGAGGTGGAGCAGGGCGAGCGCAGCCCCCCTCCCGCTGCCTGGGGCCATGTCAGGGCGCTGGAGACCAGATGGAGCTGGAATTCCAGACTCAAATCTGAGGCTCCCATCTCAGCAAATTCCACCCAATCCAACTCAGGCCGACGCAATGCAAATTTAATTTAGTTCAGTTCAGTTCAGCCCAAATTGAACTCACCAGAAATCCAAATTTATTTCAATTCATTTCAACTCAACCCAATCTAAATGCAGCTCACCCTCACCGATCTGCCCAGTCTTCAATTTTGGCACTTCCTGGGAGGTGCCCACCAGAGAGGGTCCCCCACCCCGCCCCCTGCCCACCTGCCTGGGCGGCGCACAGCCCACAGCCCCCCTGGCTGTCCCCTGACTTCTGCTGGACGCCAGGCCTCCCTTCTCCTGAGGTCATCGTCACCGTCGTCTTCAGCGGCAGGGGTCGCATTCCCATGTCGTCTTCACCACCCCTCCATCTTCACCTGCCCCGAGCTTCTGAGGAGCTTTGCAAACAGGGTCCCGGCGCGCTCGCAGCAGCCGAGGGCAGGCATCACGTGCCCTGTTTCAGAGGGCAAACTGAGGTGCTAGAGGAGGACGGGCTGCCACCGCCAGCGACTGTCCTCCTCCCAGGCCGATGCCAGGGCGGCTCCTCACTCAGCCCTGTTGGCTCTCAGGGCGTCCATGATCGTGCCTGCTGCATCTGGGGACAGCTGTCCCAGGAGAGACCCCACCCACTGTCTCCCCCAGTACACCCCAAGTCCCGGCAGCGCTCTGCCGCCCCCACCAGGTGGCCCAGGCCCTCGCCTCCCCACCTGGAGAGGAGCGCCTCTGGATAGTGTTTGCCGCGCACGGTCGGTCTCAACTCCCTCCTCCCTAGCACGCCCCGGTCCCTGAGCCCACCTATCGAACCCCCGGCAGGTTGATGGCCTTCCGAGTTGGTTTTTATCAAATTAGGACTAAGTTCACGTGTTCTGGAGAAAGCTACGTTCTCCAGTCTCCACGATGGCTATTTAAAACCTGCAGCCCAGCCAGGTATGGTGGCGCACACTTGTAATCCCAGCATTCAGGAGGCTGAGACAGGAGGATCACGGTTCGAGGACAGCCTCAGCTACTACTCAGTGAGGCCCTTTGCAATGCAGGGAGACCCTGTTTCAAAATAAAGAATAAAAAAATAAGACAGGGGGTGTAGCCAACTCAGTGGTAGAAGGTCGCTGGGTTCCATCCCCAGGACCACAAAAAACAGAAACAAAAACAAACAAACAAAAATATCATGAGACTCAGACACTAGAGACTGGGCGTCCTGGCGGGGGCAGTGGGTCCCCGGCGGGACCCAGGCTTCTAGAAGGACCACATCTATACATTGGTGCTGCCGAGTGCAGGGTTTAGCAAAGGTCTGTTTGTTGAATGACTATCTGAGTCATTGGGGAAAAGATGGGAAAAGATGGCTTGATGTTGTTTAACAAAATTGTTTGATTATACAAATAATCTGTGCCCACTGTGAGGATTTTCTAAGATGCGGAAAAGTAAAACACATAGAAGCCGAGTCCCCAAATTCCTGAGGAAAAGCTGTTGTAGACATTTTTGGGGCCATTTCTTCCATAAAAGGATTTAGCACACCCAAAATTTTATCACCTTTTACACTAAACATTTCCCAGTTGATTAAAATTCATTGAAAGCATGAGTTTCAATAAAAACAGGTTTTTCATTATGGAAAACTTCAAACATACACAGGGAGAAAATGGTGCAATGGACCCTCGGTTTCAAAAGTTACCAATATTTCTCCAATCTTATATCATCTGCTTTCGCTCATATTTTTATTTTTGGTAGAACACTATTATGGGATGGATTGTGTCCCCTCCCCTAAAAGAAAGAGACGCGGATGTCCTAAGAGCCAGGAGCCGAGAACACGACTTTATTTGGCAGTGGGGTGGCTGCACAGGCCATCGGCTCAGACGGCTGCTGTCATCCCAGGAAGGGCCTGACCCTGCACCTGGTGACCTTGTAAGAGCAGGCGCTCAGGGCTCGGCGCAGAGGCACGGAAAGGACTGGAGACTGTGAAGCTGGGGGCAGAGCCTGGAGCGAGGCGGCGGCCAGCCCCGCAGCAGCCAGGGCTGACCTCACCAGCAGAGGTTAGAGACAGGGAGGGGCTCCCCAGAGTCTCAGAGGGAGCACAGCCCATCCACGCCCTGAGCTCAGGCTTCTGACTTCCAGAACGGTGAGAGATTAAATCTCTGGTGTCTTAGTGGAGTGCCAGGGCTCCCGTCTGTGATCCCAGGAACTTGGAAGGCTGCAACAGGAGGGCTGCCAGCCTCAGCAGTTTGCAAGGCTCTCAGCAACTTAGCGAGACCCTATTTCAAAGTAAAAATAAAAAAGAACTGAGGGGGGCCGGGCGTGGCGGCGCACACCTGTAATCCCAGCGCTTGGGAGGCTGAGACAGGAGGATCACACAGGTTCGAAGCCAGCCTCAGCTACTTAGTGAGGCTCTCAGCAACATAGTGAGACCCTGTTTCCAAATAAAATATAAAATAGGTCTGAGTGTATAGCCTAGAGGTAGAAAAGGCCCTGGGTTCCACCCCCAGTACCACACACACAAAAAAAGGCCAAGAGTATAATGTAATTCAGAAGAGAGCTGGGCGTGGTGGCACACGCTTATAATCTCAGTATTTGGGAGGCTGAGACAGGAGAATCCCGGTTCACAGACAGCCTCAGCTACTTAGTGAGGCCCTTTACAACTCAGTGAGGCCCTGTTTCAAAACAAGGATAAAAAATAAGACTGGGGTGTAGTTCGGAGGTAGAATGCCCCTAGGTTCCATCCCCAGCACACACACACACCCATAAAAAAAGAAGTAGAATGTCCCTGAGTTCACTCCCTAGTACAAAAAAATGTGTTATTTTGGCACATAGCTCGTAGTACATTTTTATGGCAGCTACAAATAACTGACACGAATACTTGAAAGAAAAAACCAAACGTCAAGAAATGCAAGTTTTAATGCCTAAGTAATATTTCACGAGACAGCTTGGCAAGCTGAGACGACATGACAAATGCGGGGAAATTGTTTGGACGTGATGCGCACCATTGCCTCGCCGCCGTCTACTATGGAAACAGCGGTCAGATGACGGCAGGGAGGAAACGCAGCCAGGCGCGGAGTCTCATCTGGGCCGAGTGGGCTGTCGCCTCAAGGGTTGGCGTTCCCTCTGTGCCTGGCGTCTGTATGTTCTTTCAGGATGCTCGGCAGCCCTATGAGGCCGCCATTATGACCCTAGTGTACAAATGGAGCTCCTGAAACTCGAAGTCCCAGCCCAGGGCAGCCTGCGGACGAGAAGCCAGAGCAGACTAATCCCTCCGGGCCGGCAGCTCCCAGCCCCAGGGCAGCCTGGGCAGTCATCTACGGGCCGAGTGTCTCCGCCGACAGTGCCGGAACAGAAACCCCGCTCAGCACCAGCTGGACTCTCGCGGGCCGCGGTGACACAGGTCCACCCGTGGGCATCACCCTCCTGGACATACCCTGGATTCGCTGGCGGCCACCAAGAGCTGCCCCTTCAGAGCCTGTGTCCAAGCCTCTGTCCTCTCGTGCAGGCAGTAGAAATTACGGCTAGGGCTGTTCTGTTTGAGCTTCAAGGTATGTGTGTCGTCTTTTTCTACCACTTGACACAGTGCCACGAACTCTGTGACTGAAGTGACAGTCAGTCCCTCCCGGTCGTGGAGGTCAGAGGAGGATGCGCTGCCCTGCGGCTCTGGAGAGAGGCCTTCCTCTGACATCAGGGTTTTGTTTTTGTGGTTATTGTTGTTTGCTTTTGTTTTGTTTTTTGTTTGTTTGTGCCCCCCCATGTGTGGGGGGGTACTGGGGACTGAACCCAGGAGTATTGTATCTCTGAGCTATAGCCTCAGCCCTATTTTATTTTTATTTATTTATTTGTTTATTTTGTGGTACTGAAGATGGAACCTAGGGGCATTCTACCTCTGAGCTACACCCCCGGCCCTATTTTTTATTCTTTATTTTGAAACAGGATCTCACTGAGTTGCAAAGGGCCTCACTGAGTAGTAGCTGAGGCTGGCCGCGAACCGCGATCCTCCTGTCTCAGCCTCCCGAATGCTATCCAAATGCTGGGATTACAAGCATGGGTCACCGGACCTGGCTCAAATTTTTTTTTTATTTCTATATAGGTCTTGCTAAGTTGCCCAGGCTGGCCTCAAACTTGTAATCCTCCTGCCTCAGCCTCCTGAGTAGCTGGGATCACAGGTTGGCACCATCATGCCTGGGTTGTAGATGGAAAACTTCTTAACATAATGTTAACAAATGGAATTCAATATAAAGGATGAAGTCAGCCGGATGAAGTGGTGGTGCACGCACTCGGGAGGCTGAATAGCGGTTCGAGGCCAGCCTCAGCTACTTAGTGAGGCCCTCTGCAACTCAGTGAGACCCTGTTTCAAAATAAAGAATAAAATATAGGGCTGGGGGTGTCGCTGAGAGGTAGAATGCCCTGGGTCCCATCCCCAGTACAGCAAAAAAAAAAAAAAAAAAGGATGAAGGAAGAAGTATATAAGAAGAATTCATGACTGTCGATTTATTCCAAGAATGCAAGGTTAGTTCAAACGGAAAATCACCCAATATAGTTCGCCATGCCAACAGATTAAAGACATGATGAGGTCATCTCAGATGCAGGAAAACAAAAGCATAAGAAAATTCAGTGTCCACCCATTATCAGAGCTGCTACAGGGCAGATGGGAACTTGACCAAATTAGTGAGCGGTGTCTGTGCAAAGCCCGCAGATCACACCTTGCCGCCGCTTGGCAGAAAATGGACGCGTCTCCCGAGACTGGGCTAAAACGAGGAGGTGGCTCCCGCCAGGGTCCAGCCAGTGCGCCGAACTAAGAAAGAAGTCAGAGGACAGAGAGCCAGCGAGTGAGCCCAGAGACAAGCATCGCCTGCGTCCTGTGGACTAGCGACTTGGAATTTGCACATCGAATTTCAAAGTACCTTTTGCAATAGTATTTTAAACATGAAAGACTTAAGGAAAAATCTAATAAAACATGTGCATGACTCATAAATTGAAAACTACCAAACAGTGTTGAGAGAATGTAAAGATATAAATAAATGGAGAGGTGTATCAGCTACATAGTGAGGCCCTCTGCGACTCAGTGAGACCGTTTCAAAATAAAGAGTAAAAAATCAGGGCTCATGAACTGGAAGATTCAGCAGTATCAAGATGTGAACTATTTCCTCAAAATTGACCCATATGATATGAATGTCACCCCAGGCTTTTTCTTTAAGCTGAACAAGCTGATTTTAAAAATTATTTTTAAATACAAAGGATGTAGAATGATTAAAAAATGCTGACATGGTTTTAGAAAACACTAAAGAAAAAAATTGGGGGAAAAAAACAGAACAAATTTTAAAGATTCACTCTACCTGCTTTTAACACAAGCTACAGTGATCAAGACTGTGGTTTTGGTGTGATGGGAGAGAGTCCAGAAATAAATCCATATGTATGCGGTGGACGGATTTTCAAGAAAAACAGCAAGACAATCAATGGGGAGAAGACGATGTTTCTTTAAAAGAAGGTGGGATAATTCAATGCCACTGGACAAGAAAAGCCCCACTCGACCACCACCCCCTCCGCACGCAGCATCGTGTGGGTACTGTACCGAGTGGGTCATGCCCAAAGCCAAGTCCAGACCTACAGATTCCGGAAAAGAAAGTCTTCATGACATTTTGTTTAAACAAGATTTATCAGATAGAGCCTATCACACACAAACCATTCGAGACAAGATTACGGTGGGCTTCATCAAAACCACAGGATTTCTGATCTTTGGAAAATACCACTAAGGAGGTGAAAAGACAAGCCCCAAACTCTGGAAATGAAAAAAGAAATTGCAATAGGCATGTCTGCAAATGGGCTGGCTTTCAGAATATGCAGAGAAACCCAACTCGGTAATAAACACAACTCCATCCAAAGATAAAGAACACAAAGGGTTCTTTTGGTTTGGTTTTGTTTTTTAATTAAGCAAGAGACAGTCAGGCGTGGTGGCGCACGCTTGTAATCCCAGCATTGGGGAGGCTGAGACAGGAGGATCGTGGTTCACGGCCAGCCTCAGCTACTTAGTGAGGCCCTCCGCAACTCAGTGAGACCCTGCTTCAATTTAAAGAATAAAAAATAGGGCTGAGAGTGTAGCTTAGAGGTAGAATGTCCCTGGGTTCAGTCCCTAATACTGCAAAATAAATAAATAAAACTAAAAAATTAAGCAAGAGACTTAAACAGAAACTTTACAAAAGAATTTGTATGAGTGGTTAATAGTAAGCACTTGAAATAATACTCAGTAACATTAGTAAGCAAAGAAAGAAGGATTAAGTCTACACAGAGATAGCCCTGCCCTCCCGGCCGGCTGCAGCCCGCAGTGTGAGCACAGCACGTGCCCGTCAGGCCAGAGCAACGGCAACCGCCAATGGCCAGAGAGTGGGGTGGTGCAGCTCTGTGGAAACCTGTCTCAGCTCCTTCCAAAGTCACTAGATAAGCCGAGCGTGGTGGCGCACGCCTGCAATCCCGATATTCGGGAGGCTGAGACAGGAGGATCACAGGATGGAGGACAGCCTCAGCTAACTAGTGAGACTCTCAGTGAGCGAATGAGATCCTGCTTCAGAAAAAAGGCTGGGGGTCAAGCTTGAAGGTAAAATGCCACTGGGTTCAATATCAGTACCACGAAAAGAAATAAAAATAAAATATAAAATAAAGCCATGAATCCAGCACCTGTCTAGTGAAGACTGGTATACGACATGCTTGTGGTTCACAATAGTCAAAAACAGGACAAACCCAACAGGTGAATGAGCACAGCAGTGTGTGGCCTCCCTGCAGGGGCGTCTCTGGGCCGTGGAGAGGGCGCTTCTACCTGCAGACTGCACCTGGAGGATCCCTAAACACACAGGACGGGACGGACCGACAGCCGGCCGCCCAGACCACAGCCCGAGCGAGTCCTGCGAGACATTGCTCCAGAGTCCTCCAGCCCAGGTCACTGGGAGCAGTGCCTGGGGCCCGGGGGTGCGAGGGCTGGGCCAGGACACAGAGGAGCGCAGAGCTGATGGAAACGCCCGCGTCTCCGCCCACAGACTGCGCACATAGCAGGTGCATTGTGTTGTACGTGAATTACAACCCAGCAGAGCTAAACAACATGTATCTTAAAGGGCTCACCCGCCCTCGCCTCGGCTCTGCCCTTTCCTGTAGAATTGAGTGGCCTGTAACATACCAGGTTCTTGATTTCCTGTTTGTGCGGTTATTGTGCGTTGTGGTTTTCCGGCCTACGATGCTCGGCGTGATACCTTGAGCATCCCCAGCGCACAGCGCTCCGTGTCTCCCTCCAGACCCCGCTCTCCCCTTCCCCGTGCGAGTCACTGAGGTTGGTGTGGACGATTTCGTATACATACATAGTATTAGTTAAACGCTTACCTCCATTGCGTCTCTTCTGCTGTTTTGGTCTGTCTCCCAACAAGAGCAGGGATTGTTGTTTTTTAATTCCTTGATGGAGTCCCCAGAGCACAGGGCCGGGACAGGCACTTAGGAAGGGCTCAGAAAACATTTCCTAAATTAACCAATTACTGAAGAACACATAGAAGGACTTGCCCTGCCAGATCACAAGCCCTCATGCACGTCGACGCTCTTGTAAGAGCAGACAGTTTAGCCCGCTGTGGTGGGCACGCTTGTGATCCCAGCACGTGGGAGGCTGAGAAAGGAGGATACAGATTCATGGACAGCCTCGGCTACTTAGTGAGGCCCTCTGCAACTCAGTGCCACCCTGTTTCAAAATAAAGAATAAAAAGTAGGGCTGGGGGTGTAGAGGTAGAATGGCCCTGGGTTCCATCCCCAGTACTTAAAAAAAAAAAAAAAAAAGAGTAGGCAGTTTTGAGCAGGGGAGGGCAACGGGGCAGGAGGAGAGGACAGAAGGCCCAGCAGGGCTGGAGGTGGCCACCGTGGAGTGGCCGTGGCCGCAGGGCCGCCTTCCTCCCTTCGTGGATGGTGTGCAGGCCGGAGCACACAGCTTCCCTTCTCCACAGCAGACATGAAAACTCGAATCTCAGCAGTTTAAAATTGAGACGGGAAAGGCAAAACTTGAAAACTTCGAATAAAGGAAAGTCATTGGTCTAACTTCAAGGTAGGGAAGGATTTCACAGCAAGCCACAGAAACCACTAACCCTAGCAAAATGATCAATCAATTTAGCTCCATTAAGGCCACAACTTCTCGTTCATTATGACCCATTAGATATTTCCCCTTATTTTAAAAATACATACTGAAATATTTACAAGTAGCTGCAGGGGAATCGACGTTTTGATGCAAAAGGGATTAAAGTGACTGTGGAAAAAAGGTACCAACAAGAAAGTGAAAAGCAAGCCCCACTTCTATGGCTGCCCCATAGAGGACCACGAAAGACTACTGTCTCCAATATGTAAAGGCCTCTCACAAACCAACAAGAACGGAGAAGTGGGCACGGCAGAGATGGATGGCACAGAAAAATGCAAATGGCAGATAAAATTCACTGATCTTTGGCTCAGTCACCGTGCAGATTAGAAAACGCAAACCCAGCTAAGTGTGGTGGCGCACGCTTGTAACCCCAGTACTTTGGAAGACTGAGACAGGAGGATCGCAGGTTTGCAGCTAGCCTCCGCTACTTAGAGAGCCCCCCCACAACTTAGTGAGACCCTGTTTCAAAATAAAGAATAAAAAAGCTGGGCATGGCCGGGTGTGGTGGCGCACGCTTGTAATCCCCGAGCTTGGGAGGCTGAGACAGGAGGATCATGCAGGTTCGAAGCTAGCCGCGCTGGCTTAAGAGACCCTGTTTCAAAATATAAAATAGGTCTGGGAGTGTAGCCCGAAGGTAGAAGGGCTTCCAGGAACCCCAGTACCACCTAAAAAAAAAAAAAAAAAGCTGGGCGTGGAGGCGCACGCGTGTAATCCCAGCATTCGGGAGGTTGAGACAGGAGGATCGCAGTTCACAGCCAGCCCTGGCTACTTAGTGAGGTCCTTTGCAACTCATTGAGACCCTGTTTCAAAATAAAGAATAAAAAATAGGGCTGGGGGTGTAGCTCAAAGGTAGAACGCCCTGGGTTCCATCCTAGTACCACTAATAAAATAAAATAAAAATAAAATATAGGGCTGAAGTTACAGCTCTGAGGTAGACTACCCCTGTTTAATCCTCAGTACTATAGAAGAAAATGCAAATTAATACTACTATGAGCTGTCATGTAAGGCCTGCCAGGTGGGACAAGGTAAGACCTCTAAGCCAGGGCGGGTCTGCAGGAATCCTTGGACACTGTGGAGGGTCTTCAGGGCACAACAGTATCTGGGGGGGCTGCGCCTCCCCCTCCCCGGGCAGCACATCTGGCCGAGTCTAGACGGCAGCCGCCTGGTCTAGCCAGTGGCTTTTGCTGAGCAGCGACTGTGTGTTGGGTTCTTTAGATGCAGCTTCTCCCCGGGCTGGGGACGCGAGGCGCATCCTTCTAGGCACAAGGCTCCACAGAAGCAGCGTGGCGGCCCAGTCCACCCAGCTGGGACGGCCAGGCCAGGCTGGGCCGTGTGCCTGGCGTGGGTGGTGGCTCCACGCTCCAGAGCGCCGGCCTGCCGGGTGGGTGTTCTCGTGGCCGAGCCTGGGGCCTGCGGGTGAAGCAGGCCGTGGCTGCTTGTGGAGTCATGGGAGTGGGTGTGGAACTCGGACGCCACAGTCTCTCACATGCACTGAGACACCTGCCACTTTGTTACCACAGGAGCAGCCACTAATGGCAGTGGTCACTCAGCTCCTGGAGGAGGCGCCTGGGCTGTCTTCCCTCCTCGCCTGGTACTGCGCTTCCCCAGTGAGGGCCAAAGAGCCCCTTGTGGTTATCTGTGGTCAATACTGAAGGGCTCCTGGAGGGCCAGGAGCCCAGGGGACGCCAGGTGTCAGGAGATGAGCGGGGTGGGATGGTGGCACTCATGGCTGGTACGAGGACCTGGATCCTCCACCCAGAGCTGGGTCCCGGCCCAGCTGGGCGCTTCCAGGGACACACACGCTCACCCGGGCAGGGCCAGCCTCCTGCTCTGCGCTGGTCCTGGCTGTGCACAGTGGATCTGCAGAAGCCCGGTGTCTGCACTTCCAGGGGCCGCTCGGGCAGGACAGGCCCTCACACCCACTTCTGCATGGGACAGAAGCCAAGGGCACAGCATGGGGCCGGAAGCCGCCAGAGGTCTGACTGCAGAGCACCCGCGAGTGGTCTCCGGGGGCTCCGTGCACCCCCAGGAGGTTCGTCTGCAGCTGCCATTTCCCAGCCCCTGCCCGGCCTCTACAGACCTCCCACCTGCAACCCCCACGTCCCTACAGCATCCCACTCACCTCAGGACAGCGGTGAACTTGCCCCGGGTCCCCGTGGGAGCTGGCTCTGAGCTCAGAGGAAAGATCAGACACACCCCATGCCACACCCGCCACCTGCACCCTCCACACACCCGAGCAGCTGTGTCTGGCTTGGGCTTTAAATGTTCCTGGGAGAAGCTCATCTTAGACAGTGCGGCCTGGTTCAGGGGCGGGATGTGGCTGGAGGGATGTATCTGCCCCCCCTTCCCACTGCCATGAGCTGAGGGGGTTTTCCTCCCCAGTGCCCCCACCCTGAGACACTGCCTCTGTGGTTCCTGCCTTGAACCACTGATCATGGACCGACCTCTGAAACCACGAGCATCAAATAAACTTTCTTCCTCTAAGCTGTGCTCATCAGGTGCTCTGGTCACAGTGACAGAAAGCTGGGCCGGCTGGGTGTGGTGGTGCAGGCCTGGAATCCCCGTGCCAGAGAGGCTGAAACAAGAGGATCACAGGTTCCAGGCCAGCCTCAGCAATACTGAGACTCTCACCAACCTGCTTCACAATAAAAACTAAAATAGGGCTGGGGGTGCAGCCTGGACACAGAAGAGCCCTGGGCTCGAGCCCCAGCGCTGGCACGGAGCATCAGCGCAGTTCCCGGCTCCAGCCTCCCCCGAGTGCTTCTTGACCCACATAAGTTGCTTTCAATTTGACTTCATCATCAACACTTAAAATTCAGGGCATTTTATCAGCCATCTGAATTCCTGGCATGACTAGAAAAATCCAGAGCTCTTGCCGGACTCCACCTTCCCCAGCCCCACCCCGGGGGTCTTCGTGTCCAGCCCCCCCACACACACACTCACCTGGCCTGTAGTGCAGGGCCGACAGCTCTGCAGCTGAGCTCTGGAGAGCCCGGGAACACCAGGGCATTGAGGCCGAAGTCGCCGTCCCTGGGGCTCTGCCGCCCCTGCAGGCCCGGCCTCCCCGCTGGAAGGTCCTCCCGGCCTCTCAGAACAGGGCCGTTCCCCCACAAGGTCCCCGTGGGCGCTCCCAGAACCCGCCTCGGTGTCCAGTGCGTCCGTCTGCAGGAGGCCGCGCTCGCCCTCTGTAGATGGTTCCGCTGGTCTTTTAGGTGCTGCGTCCACCCGGATCTCTGGAGATCTATGGTGCTGTGTCTGGGTTCTCAGGGCCTCTGGAGTTATGGCTGTTGGTCGGTGCCGGTGCACAGTCTTATCAAGTGGACACAGTGGACAATATTTAGGCCTGTGGCCTTGTCTTTGGGCTTCGTGCCACATCACCTTGGCCCTGAACGCCGTCCGGCAGGCACGGCGATGTCAGCCCACACTGTCCCCTCTCCAGTGGCGATGTCTGTGATGCTCCAGGGGCACGTCAGTGATTATCACATGACACGTGGTGATTATCACATGACACGCAGTGATTATCACATGAAGAAAATGGAAAGACTGTCGGCAACTCAGACCCTGTTTCAAAATTAAAAATAAAAAACAGTAAGGGCTGGAGGTGTGGTTTCAAGGCAGACTGCCGCTGACTTCAACGCCCAATACAGAAAGAAAAGAAAAGTCCTTTCCTTGCTAGCTTGCTAAGACTTTTAAATAAAGAAAATTGAATTTAATTAACGAGTATGTGTGCCCAATTTAATAAGCACTCGACACACACCCAGAAGTTGCTGTGTACACGTGTACGATCTAACACCGTGTGGCTTTCCTTACTCTGCTCCTTTATGAGACCGCTTGTTTCTCCAGATAACCTTTGAATTCTAACTCTCAGAGGGGCAGACTCACCCCTCAAGAGTGGATGCCGGCTTGGGCTGAGCTGCGGTCGCTGTGTGTGACAGAGGATCCACCTCTGTATTCTATTGTGTATGTGCATGCCACATCGATATTTTGATATTTTCATAGAAGCTAATCAGGCAGCGCCAGGCGTGGTGGGCACGCCTGTAATCCCCGCTCTTGGGAGGCAGAGACAGGAGGATCACGCAGGTTCGAAGCCAGCTGCTCTAGCTTAAGAGACCCTGTTTCCAAAAATAAAAAAAGTATAAAATAGGTCTGGGAATGTAGCCTGGAGGTAGAAGGGTTTCCAGAAACCCCAGTGCCACCAAAAAAAAAAAAAAAAAAAATTAATCAGGCAGTTTTCTTTTTTTTTTTTTTTTTTTTTTTTTTTTTTTTTTTTTTGCTATGGAAACATCTGTAGAGCCTGGTGTTACCAGTTTCTTGAAAGCTTAACCCCCTGGCAAGCCACAGAGCCCGAGCTTCAGGAGGGGGCAGAGGGCCGACTCTCCCAGCCCTCCTGACAGGTTCTGCTTGTCTTCTTGTCTTGAGATGGTCCTGATGATCCTCACTGTCCCAGAAAATGCCCATTTCATGAGAAGTTTTAGGTATTTTTCACATGTTCATGTCTGGTTGTGTGTGCTTTGTTCCCTTTGAAGATAGAATTTGTGTTTTGGTTCACTTTGTTTAAATTAGTTGGAAGTTTGCCTTGAGTGTGTGTGTGTGTGTGTGTGTGCGCGAGTGCGTGCACACACATGTATGTGTGTGCATGTACACGTGTGTATGTTATAAGCCTACAGAGCCAGGTATCAAATCTGCTCTTAATTTAGCCGTGATTCCCGCTGTTCACCACAGTGGCTCGGGTGTGTGCAGCCTGGGGAAGTTGCGGCTGAGGACGGACCTCAAGTCTCAGCAGCGGGCGGCCAGCCCTGGGCCTCCGCTCACCTTCCCAGGCCTTCTAAGATCCAGGCCCCCGGTGTCCTGGAGGGAGGGAGGATGTCCAAGTCCAGGTCACGTGGACTTGGGGGGACAAGGGGCTTCTAGAACAAGAAAGAAGCAAATTTGGAGAGTGGAGTGCAGGCCCTCTGGAGGGGAGGCGCCGCTGGCCTGGGAGTGGACACCGCATGGAGGCCCCTCTGCCCAGTGCACTCGCTCAGGGAGATCTCCTCGGGAGCCCACTCGAGCCCCAGGGAAGGGCAGCTCCGGGCTGTGTCCACGGGGCTCCCTGGCCCACGCCATGTCCTGGGATCGTCTGTCCTGACAGAAGCTAGAAAGGCCACCAAGCCCAGAGCCACTAGAGTATCACCTATGGATGTGTGTGTGTGTTAAACCAAAGACCCAGCGGTGGGGCCAGTTCCCCATTACAGAACGCTGGGTTGGGAAGCCCGGGTAGGAGCAGAAGAGAGCCCCCCCCCATGGCTCTAAGTAACCATTTAGGACATTTCCTGCCCCCCTGCAGGGCTTTGGGCTCGGAGCTTGAAGGCTCTGGTTCCTGTGGAAGGAATCCTCCCTGCAGGAAACACAGCCATGGTCAAGTGGGAAGCAGACTTCTCTCTGGCCTTTGTTGTATTCTAGCTCCAGGCCAGCAGACAGGGGACTTGCGGATGCCGATGGTCATTGTCCAAGAGATGCCGGGTCAGAGGCCTCTGTGTCGGCTGGGGGCCTCTCCCTGCACCATGTCCAGGGCTCAAGGCCAGAGGACAGAAGGGTGGCAACCCAGCCCAGCGGCCGCACAGGCTCAGGTCGGCGCAGACCTGGGGACCATGAACAAGCCGCGGCGGGCAAAGGCTGGGAGCAAGCCAGGTTAGTGCCCCACGGACCACCACAGATGGGGCCTTCAATGACAAGCATCTGTTCTCTCCGTTCTGGAAGCCAAAAGAATCAAATGAGGGTTCAGCGGGTCAGCCAGTGCCTTTCCCAGCTCCTCCCTCGGCGGGGCCTCGTGGCTCCAATCTCTTCTCTGTCTATCTCAAATTTCTCAGATAAAAAGCAGAAACTCTCGAGCCGGGCGTGGTGGCGCATGCTTGTAATCCCCGCGCTTGGTAGGCAGAGACAGGAGGATCGCGCAGGTTCGAAGCCAGCCGCGCGCGCTGGCTTAGGAGACCCTGTTTCCAAATAAAAATATAAAATAGGTCTGGGAGTGTAGCCCGGAGGTAGAAGGGCTTCCAGGAACCCCAGTACCACCAAAAAAAAAAAAAAAAAAAAAAAAGCAGAAACTCTCCTCCTCGCTTATCACTGGATTTAGGGCCCATCAGATAATTCATGTCCACAAATCCCAGGGCGGAGATGTCTTTGGACAGCTGTCACTCAACCTCAAAGACAGCAATAGCCCACACTTGGAAGGCTGAAGTAAGAGGATCATAAGTTCAAGGACAGCCTCAGCAACTTAGCAAGACCCTCCGCGACCTAGCAAGACCCTGTTTCAAAAAATAAAAAATAAAAGGGGCAAGAGGTGTAGCTTTGGAGATAGAACACCCCTGTTTTCAATGCCCAGTATAAAAAGAGAAAGAAGAGAGAGAGAGAGAGAGAGAGAGAGAGAGAGAGGAAGAGAGAGAGAGAGGGAGGGAGGGAGGGAGGGAGGGGCTACAAAGACAGAGGCTGGTCAAGCCATTAAACGAAAGCACGGGAGTGTTTATAACAGATTTTAGAATCCCACCCTCAGCAGGGCATTTGGAGTCGGGAAGAGCGGCTTCACTGTGGAGAAAACTGAAAGCACAGCACGCCCCAGCGGTCAAGGTCAGTGCACTTGTCGGCACTTCCATGGCTGTGACTACCACGCCTGACAGGAGCGGCATAGACGAGGAAGCGTTTCCTTGGCTCGTGGTTTCAGAGGTACAGTCCACAGTGGGCTGGCTCCCGGGCCGACTGCGTGGCGGCGCGGTGTCTGGCAGAAGACAGCAGCTCCTCTCAGGGCAGCCGGAAAGCAGAGAGGGGACAGGAAGCCACTGGGGACAGAGCGTTCCCAGGGCCACACCCACGGGCCTGAATGACCACCAGTGGGTCCGTTCACATCGTTAACCCCTCAGTGGCTCATCCGCTGGTGAGACCGGAGCCCCGATTCAGTGATTTCACCTGTGAATGCTGTCTCGTTGCCAACACGTGCGCCTTCTGGGGACCGTCTATATTAAACCACAGCACGACGTCATCGGCCATGAGCCCCAGTGGATGGGAGGCCGAAGGCCTTTCATCTCTGAGTCCTCCTCCCCGGAGTTCGTGGTCTAACCTGAGACTCACAACAGACGAGAGCCAGCACAGGACGCCCTACGGGCGCTGACCAGGGCTGCCAAAGCCCCCACAGATGTCAAACGAGGGAAGTCTGAGAAGCCCAGAGGGGCCACGCAAGCTGGTCGCAGGTTACGCCCCATGCAGGCCAGGCCAGAGGGGCTGAGAGAAGAGAGGACCCAGAGGCCACTCACGGAGGATGAGGGCGAGAGCTCTCTAGAAGGCTGGAGACGCCCAAGTCCTCGGGTGGAGAGATCTCAGCAATTGGAGCACGGGCGGTAGAACACCCTACAAGCCCCAGGCAGAGAGCCGGCTGGGACCGCAGGCTGCCTTTGCTCCAGCCGTCATGCAGGCTGGGGGGCGAGGGACATGACGTTTGCATGTCGAAGGAAAGCAGGCGCCTCGCCTCCTGTACGCAGCCCAAGAACGAGCCCAGATGGCAAACGGATGTGTGCGTGAGTGAGGTCCCGTGCCTTACCCGGACAAGAAGACCCCACCCTTCCCCAGGGACAGCCCGGCTCCCTGGGGCCGGTCTCTGGCGGCTCCCTGTGCTCCAGTGCCCCCTCCCCAGCAGCGGCACCATCCTGGGGGCGGGGGAGGCGACACCTGAGGAGGGTCCCGGGACCCTCGGCTCTCCACGCCCACACCGAGTGTCAGGATCCCGAGACGCCAGCGATTCGAGCCCACCGCCAATGGGGTAACAGCGAACGCCCTCTCCACCAGAGGGTCCCCGGCCGCCTCTCTCCTCAGGCCTAACCCGGCGGCGAGCGGCTGTCCCGCGGTGGCGCCAGGGCGTCCGCCTCACTCATACATTATGCATCTCCCCGAATCAAAGTGGGCCGGGGCAGCTCCTCTTCTCAGAAAACATCCTTTGCAGGGCTGGGGTGGGGGGGTGTCTAAATTATTTAGTGCGAGGGCCATGGGCCCAGGGGCAGGAAGCCAGGAGTTTGGACTTGGATTCCATCAGCCTCTCTGCGGCAGGTGAGAGCTCGGGGCCTGGCTTGAGGGATGGCCACCTTGTGGGCACGGCGCAGCCGCAGGGCAGGAGGCCATGAAGGCCCACAGAGAGGCGTGGGGCTGGGAGGACCTGGCTGGGCTGCGGGAGTGGTCTCCAGCCTCACCTGAGGAGGGGCCAAGCCGATGGGTGTGGGCGCCCAGCCTGGGTCGGGGGTGCCCAGTGTGTCCTGGGTGCACCCTCAACCATCCAGGCAGCTTGGGGGGCAGGGTGCCCGAAAAGTCCCACAGGCTTTCTTCTTAGATGGTGGAGGTGCTGTCTGTGGGGAAGGGTGGGCCTCAGCTCTCCCCTTGGCCCGAACCCCTCCCTGCCCCTCACCCACCTTTGTCCTGCCCAGGAGACCTGCCTGGGCCACTGAGGACTCCTGTCACAGCTCAAGTGCACTGTCCCTCTACAGGGGGACACAGGTGCAGGAGGGTGAGTGACCAGGGCAGGGACAGAAGCCCCAGCACCCAGCTGGGTCCATCTCACCCTGCCCCACATCCCGGGTCTTGAGACCGCCAGTGCCCAGGCAATGCAGGCCAGGCCGGGGTGGGCCAGTGGAGCCTGGGCCACCAGGACTTGCATGCTGCCCCTGCCCGAGGAAGGCCTTTGAGGGCTTGACCAGGGACAGAGGTCTGGGGCTCAGAGTCTGGAAGGCTGGGCTGTGTGTGTGCTAGAGGCCTGGGGCAGGCAGGGCGGGTGTGTGGCTCACCGTGGGCTTAGGAGACAGAGCCATGTGGAGAAGCCTCTGACCCCAGTGGGAGCTGGTGTATCAGGCCTTGCTCCAGCAACTCAGAATCACTAGAGAAGCCAGGTGCCCTGGCCCACGCCTGCAATCCCAGTACTTGGGAGGCTGAGACAGGAGGATTGCAGGTTGAAGCCAGCCTTAGCAACATAGTGAGGCCCTGTTTCCAAATAAAAAATAAAATAGGGCTAGGGGTGTAGCTTGAGGCACCAGGAGCAGCAGGGGAGTAACCGTGGTGTGAATGTGTACACGGCACGGCCTCGGGACCTTGGCCTGGGCTCTTCCGGAACAAGACCAGGCCAAGAAGATGACCTCAGAGGATGTCGGTGGGCCCCAGAGATGGAGGCCAGGACCTCGCATCCTGTCCCTCGCCTCCTCCCTCATACCATCCGCCTGACCTGCTCGTTTCCTTGCCTCCTGGTCTCCCCCTCAGGGCAGCTGTTTCTTGCAGAGCCTGGGCTCCTCGCGCTGTGTGGGCACGCCGCTCGAGGAGGGCGGCCTGGAATCCACCCAGGAAGCAGCCAGCACTGTGCTTTGCCACAAACCCATGTGCCTGTGGTCACTCTTCTCACATCAGCCCAGAGGCCCAGATGCAGCTGTTAACCTGCTTTATGGAGGAGCAGACAGAGACGGGAAAGGTCGGCAGGCAGCCCCAAGGAGGTGCAGCCCTGATGCTCAGCTGCCCCAAACCTGCTCTGCACCACCCGGTCCGCCTTCCCGGGCAGCGAGCAGAGGTCAGGAGACCCCAGGCTGCTGGCTGCGTAGTAAGCCAAGCAGCCCCGGACTCTTCCCGGAGCCGGAGGTTAAGTTGTCGGCAGAGGGAGGGAGCGGATGCCCCAACAGCAAGGAGTGTGAGGGTTTAACCACGCTGCTTGCTCGGCCCGGCGCGCACCTCATCCGGCTGTCCTATTCAAAAGCAGGGCGCCCTGCAGTCTCGGGGTCTGGAAGGGACTTTGGGGACCTTGGCCCCGCCCACACGGCGCTTCACTCCCACCAAAATGGCATCCTCGAAGAGCCCCCATCTTGATGGCCCTGGGAGCTCAGGACACTTGCAGTGGCTTATCTCTGTATGAAGCTGGCAGGGTCCTCAGGGTGGTCACACCAGGCGCTCCCCATTCCCAGGCCAGAGGGGCAGCTGCGGGAGATGGGGTCCAGAGTCCCTTGCTTCCTCTCAGCTCCGAGGGACATATACCCACAGCGGTGACAAGTAGAGTCTGAAGTGCGCAGCAGCGCTGGACCCTCTCCACATCTGCACCCGAGAGCACCCACCCAACCCTTACAGAAAGACCCCCTTTGCAGTACTGGGGATGGGACCCAGGGGCATTCTACCTCTGAGCTACACCCCCAGCTCTGTGTTTGATTCTTTATTTTGAGACAGGGTCTCACTGAGTTGCAGAGGGCTTCACTAAGTAGCTGAGGCTGTCCTGGAACTGCGATCCTCCTGTCTCAGCCTCCCGAATGCTGGGATTGCAAGTGTGTGCCACCTCGCCCGGCGAGCAACAAGCCCATGTTATGTATAAAGAACACTGGGGCTCAGAGGGGTTCAGCAACCTGTCAGCAAGGGAGATGGCCCAGATTTCCTGGTTGGCCTGACGCCAAAGCTCACAGCCTTTCCAAATATCATGACCCGTCTCCTATCCTGCATCCTGTCTCAGAAAGCCACATGCAACATGCCTGTGCACACATGTACATGCACACACACGTGCTCAGGGAACCTTACCTGTGTCAGGCATTCCTCCTGCCACCTCCTCCAACGAGGCTGCCTGGAGGCCCCTCCCACCCATCCCTCCTGCTGGCAGGAAGGTCCCTCGCCCTCCCCAGGGCTGCCTGGGGTGCCCGGGCTGGGCTTCAGGTGCAAGCATGCTCCTGGGACCTGAGTTAAATCAGGGGCACCAACAGCATGTGCTGGGGCCTGCCGCTTCCGTGGTGCTGGGGACCCCTCTCCTGCCCAGGAGCAGATTCTCCAGGAGGGGTCAACTGATCCTTGGTGCGGTGCAGCCCAGACAGGCGGCCTGTGACATTAGTTAGCACACAGCAGGTGCCCAATAGCTACTGGTTGGTTAATGAAGGGAGGGAAAAGGAAGGAGAAAAAGAGGGAAGGAGGGAGACACCATGCCTTGCCACACAGCCAGGCTCAGAGCAGAGCCCCTGAACACCCGGGTCTCTGCTCCAGGGTTCTGAGCACAGCTGGGCCCCTGAGGTCACTTAGGGCTGGTGCAGCTTGCCCGAGCCCTGCTCTGGGACTGGCCAGGCAGGGCCTGACTTCCTGGGGCCTGATGGAGGCCAGGGCCCTCTGGATCTTTGTGGAGCCTTCCCCGCAGCATCCCTCCTTCCCAGCTGCAGCCTGCTCAGCTGGGTCCTCCATGCTCTCAGGGTGGGGCCAGGGCATGTGAGCACAGCGCCCTCATGAGAAGGCCGTGAGGAGCGCGAAGACGCTCAGTGACACCACACAGCCTTCTGGGCCCCGTGCAGCCCCTGGCAGCAGAGGAGCCAGCCCCGCGCCAAGCCCAGGGCCGGCCACCAGGGGCAGCATGCTTGGGGCACTCCGCCGTGGCCGCAGGCTGCTTTGGAAAGTGGAAGCTCTTTGAACATCACAGTTAGCAATCCTCAGACTTGGGCCGGAGGTCAAAAGGGGGCTGGGGCCAGGGGAGAGGCCCTGGAGTGACCAAGCGCGCTCTGGGGACAGAGGGACAGGAGAGCGGGATCTGCTTGGCCCGGCTTTGTGGGCCCTTCAAATCAGATGCACCCACCATCTGCTGGCTCCCCCAGCCCCAAAGGTCCCTCTGTCTGCCCAGCTCTAGGCACCCAACCTTCTCCGCCTGTGGAAGAGAGACCTCACACAGACATAGCGACGGCAGCATGATATGTTCCAGTGGAAAGATCAAGAGAATTACTGATGTTTGTAAAAAAAAAAAAAAAAAGCAGTTTTTCCGGCCTCAGCCCTGGGAAGAGCTGCATGGCACTTTTTCTTGCATCTGGAGCTACACAATTCGGCTACCAGTCTCCTCTGCTCCAGAAGGCGCCAGGGATCCTTGGAGGATGGCCGACTCCATGAGGAGACATCAAGAAAGGCCTAGAACATCCTGTTTTGCCAGAAAGTGAAGAAGTATTTGACTGCCAGGGGCTGTGGAGAGCAAAGGTCTAGCGGAGGGAGCTGCCGCCTACCTCCTGTTTTGACACCTGAACATAAAAATCCTAATCACAATGAAGGTCAATTAAGTCAGCTGGGTTTGAGGAGGGCCCAGAGTCCCAAGGCGAGTCCGAGGCGCTAGAGCAAACGTGGCCCGGGCCTCTGGGTGGGCAGGCTTCTTCCCAGGCCTGGAGTGGTGGCCGAGCCCAGGCCTGCCCGAGGCCCATTCCCAGGGCCCCTGGCTGTGAGTGTCTGGGCCAGCATCCCAGAACCCAGGTGGAAATGGAGCTTCTGCCAGGCATTCGTGGCTGCGGTGGGCCAGCAACCTGAGTGATCTGGGTCCCTAGTGGCCGTGAGTGTCAGACCAGGAGACGGCTCAGAGCTGTCACGTGGGAGAAACAGGATTCTAGATTCTCCCATCGCTGCCTCTGCGGCCTCCACAGTCCAGAGGTTGCATTTAGACTAGGAAACGGTGGTGCTCATTCGGGTGTACCCTAATAAATCCGGGAAATTTAGTGCACGGTGGGGGGATTCACTTATTTTATTACCCGTCTATCTGTTTATAAAATATGGATGGCCTGGCCTGATGTCTGTGCCTGTGGAAAGCCAGTGTGGCCTAGGATGGCCCACCTCAGCTCAGCCCGCTGGCCATTCGTCCTCCACTGCCATGATGGGAACCCTCAGTGCCAGTGCCCAGTGTGGGCAACAACAGGGCAGCTGATCACAGGAGGAGAACCAGAAGGACAGTGCCACCCTCTGATGTCTGTGTCCCTGAACCCAGAGGTTGAAGCGCTGTCCCCCCCAAGCATAATGGGATTTGGGGGTGGGGTTTGGGGAAGTGATCCGGTGAGGTCATGGGGGTCCTCGTAGTGGAGTCATACCCCTGTAAGAAGAGGCAAGAGAGCTGGCCCCTTTGTCTTTGCCTTGTGAAGACCCCAATAGAAGGCAGCTGTCTGCAGACTAGGGACTCTAACAATGCTCTGAAGGTGCCCGCCTGCCCCTCCGCTCCTGGCTGGTGCCTCCGGGGCCTCCTCCTCTTCCTGGGGCCCTCAGTCCCCGAGATCAGCTGAGAGCCCCGCAGCAACCTAGGCTGCTAACATCACAGCCATGGCCTCCAGTGCTCATGTGAGCAGGGCCAGCACAGGGGGCAGAGGACGCCCAGCAAACAGCCATAGCCCACTGAGGAGAAACGAGCCACTGAGCCCAGAAGAAGAGCCGTGCAAAGAGACGAAGCTTCAGGATGCTCCCGAACCGATCCACTGACCCAAGCCGAGCCCCACCAGGATCCTGGCCACCTTTCTAAAGCACCCCCATCTCACAGCCCAGGGGGAATTAACACAGCCCCCAGGGGCCACTGGGGTGGGCACCAGGGTGCCCCACGCCCACCTCGGCTCCCTCCACCGTGCAGAGGGGTGACACAAGGCAGTAAGCATTCGGGAAACACTTGCTGTTTTTCTTACATAAAAGCCGGGCTTCCGTGAGGCTCCCGAATAATCCGCAAGACGGTTTTCTGCTCCAGCTACATTTTAGTATTTAGATGGAAAGCCAGGCTTTTTATTTTTATTGAGGAAAGAGATTGAATTCTCAGCCTTTTACAAGTGTTCAAGACAGCAGAGAATGTCTCTTTTTGCAGAGAATATTGTACCTTGAATCAAAATGGAGTGTCAATTATCTTAATAGTTGTTATATAAAGAGCATGCTTAGTCATTTTCTCTTACTTAGACTATTTGTCTGAAATGGGGAATTTCTCTAACTCATGAACAACACCGAAATAAACTGAAATGTAGTTTTTACCCCCAGAAAATCCACTGTGAGCGACCTGCTTCTGTGAGTCCTAAAGTCCCAGTCACCAAGGGGATCTGTCAATCAGAGAGCGTGAGGTGCCATTCAAATGTTGTCCCCACCCAACTACTGAATTGGAGCTGTGACCCCCCGCCCCAGAGCAGGCAGCCAGGTACACCACACGCCTGGTGCTGCCAGGGACACACTCACTGGGCCCCCTGGGAGAACCCTCTGGACCGAGGCCTGCTAGGACGGGGCAGTGTCCACCAGCAGCCCTGTGCTCCGTAGATGGAAACCTTCATGAGAGGCCAGGGTGTTGCATGTCTTTCTTTTGAATTCAGTCCACGAAGACCGACTTGGGGCTCCACAGAGACAAAGCCTGTCTAGACGAGGCTGTTTGGCGTGCGGGGCCCTGACTGCCAGTGGTGCGGCTCACCCAGTATTTTGGCCAGCAGAATGAATAGCTAATTTGGTCCCCCTGCAGCTGCAGCAGCTGCCAGGAAGTTGGAGAATAAAGAGCCCCCCGTTTAGGATGGATGGAGCTGTGGTTGGGGGGCGGCCGCGCAGGCAGCTGCACTGTGGCCCACTGTGGCCTCCCGGAGCACCCTGAAGTTCAAGTCCAAGTTCTGCTCTCAGAGCATGCGCAGCCTCCCAGGCCCTGGGACAGCGACATCACCCTTCCTGTCCTTCAGCGGGCCCCGTCCTGGGCCTGGGCCGACTCGCTCCCGGTGCCAGCTGCGCCGGTGGCCGCTTCATCCAACCTCCCCTCTTGCCCCTGAGCTCCCCAGGCACTTGGTCCCAGGGACAGAGCTGCTGCGCGGGGCTGCTGGGAGGTGAAGCTGGTGACCCAGAAGGTCTCGGCAGGGCCGGGCCAGAACACAGGAGACTTGGCGCTGTCCACCACCCGGCCTGGCACAGCCCGGCAGAGCGCCAGGAGAGGGAAGACTGGGGAGTGTCGTGAAGGCGGAGGTGGTCCGTTAGCAAAGCACGGAGGCCCCCGGGAAGCGGGCGAATGCACAGTCTTCGAGAAGGAGGCAGGTCTCGGGAGGTCAGGAGGGCTGCGGCAAGAGGGCGTTCCTGGGTAAGGGCTCACGGTAAGTGACGGCTTGAAATCCCCTGAGCTCTGCTCGGGGCTACACCAGGGGCAGTCCTGGAAAGACCAGCACAAGTCAGGAGGGAGGAGCGTGCAGTGGACAGAATATCCAAGACCCCGGGCCCCTCTCCCCTCCTTCTCCTCCTCCTTCCTCCCTTCCTCCTCCCCTTCTTTCCGCCCCTTCCTTCCCTCATTCTTCCCTTCACTGTTTATAGCTTGAAGGATTCAGGCAATGCCTCTACGTTTCCTTTATCAGTCAGCTCTTGCTGCGTAACAAACCGTCTCTGGCTATAAGCAGCATCTGTTCATTCAGCCCGAGGCTCTGGTCTGGGCCCTGGGCTGGGCCCAGCTGGGAGTTTCTCTCAGGGCGCTTTTCCTGTTGGTCTGTTTGTCACCCCGTGCCGGCTCTGAGCATCTCTTGAGTTTTCTCTCATCTCGGGGGATTCGGCCACTTTCGTTCCCAGCCCCAGCAGGCCAGCCCAGCCTTGCTCTCACGAGAGGCAGGGGCCCAAGAAACACAAGCAGCATGCCGGGCCTCCTGAGGCAGGGCTTGGGCTGTGCCCAGTCACTGCCACCCCAACCCACCGGCCCAGTGAGACCCAGGCCAGCCCATGGCAAGCAAAGCCACGGAGGGCGGCGAGACGCCAGAGGGCAGAAGGCAGGGGCCTGGCTGCCTTCCGCCCCGGCCCTGCGCTCGGCCTGGCTGTCTTGTCATGTGACCTCTCCCGCCCTGTGCATTGGAAGATGCAGAGACACGGGCTGGAGCCTCACACCGGGCCAGCCCTTGGGGCTCTGGCTCCCGGAGGCCAGGCCCGCTCTCTCCTGGTTCCGAGGCAATCGGGATCCGTGCGTGGCCACCCCGGTAGAGGAGGGAAGGAAGGCAGGCAGGCCGGGGAAGGGGCCGTGATGGTTCTACGTGCTGGGGCGTGGCCCCGGTGTGGCCGTGTTGAGGTGGGGCAGTGCGGCCAGGGGGAGGTGGCTCGGTCACGCTGCCTATTCTCAGAGGGGATGAATGCCAGCCTCGCAGAGGAGCACTCCTGGGAGAACGAGGTTGGCATAGGACAACTGAGCTGCTTTGGCTCTCTTGCCTCCTCTCTCTCCATGTGATCGCTGCTCCCACTCCTGCCACCATGACGCCCTCCGCCACAAGCCCTCAGCAGAGCTGAGCAGAGGCCTGCGCCCTGCTGGCCATCCTTCTGAACCGTGGGCTTTAGTTTATAAAGCCCTAAGCCTCGGGTATTTTGTTAGAGTAAAGCAAATGGACTAGGAAGGAAAGGAGGAGGTCGGCTGTGTAAAAGGATGGAGAGGAGAATGGCTGGATAATATGTGGCGGGCGTGGGGACAAAGATGTGTAGGTGAAAGGAAGGACGTACGAGTGGATCGGGGAGGGGAGGGATGGTGGGGATGGGCGGGAGGCAGATGGACGGACGGATGAGCGATATGCGGACGGGTAGTGAGTTGGTGAACTGATGGTGGGGATAGATGGGTAAATGGATGATGTGTGGGTGGGAGGATGGACGTGTGGACAGGTGGACGTGTGGGTGAAGGATGGATGGACTTGTGGACAGGTGGACGTGTGGGTGAAGGGTGGATGGACGTGTGGACAGGTGGACGTGTGGGTGAAGGGTGGATGGACGTGTGGGTGAAGGATGGATGGACTTGTGGACAGGTGGACGTGTGGGTGGGAGGATGGACGTGTGGGTGAAGGATGGATGGACTTGTGGACAGGTGGACGTGTGGGTGAAGGGTGGATGGACTTGTGGACAGGTAGACGTGTGGGTGGGTGGATGGACATGTGGGTGAAGGATGGACGTGTAGACAGGTGGACGTGTGGGTGGGTGGATGGATGTGTAGACAGGTGAACGTGTGGGTGGGTGGATAGACGTGTAGACAGGTGGACGTGTGGGTGAAGGATGGATGGACGTGTAGACAGGTGGACGTGTGGGTGAAGGATGGATGGACGTGTAGACAGGTGGACGTGTGGGTGAAGGATGGATGGACATGTAGATAGGTGGACGTGTGGGTGGGTGGATGGACGTGTGGGTGAAGGATGGATGGACGTGTAGGTGGACGTGTGAGTGGGTGGATGGACGTGTGGGTGAAGGATGGATGGACGTGTAGACAGGTGGACATGTGGGTGGGTGGATGGACGTGTGGGTGAAGGATGGATGGACGTGTGGACAGGTGGACGTGTGGGTGGGAGGATGGATGGACGTGTAGACAGATGGACATGTGGGTGGGTGGATGGACGTGTGGGTGAAGGATGGATGGACGTGTGGACAGGTGGACGTGTGGGTGGGAGGATGGATGAACATGTAGACAGGTGGACATGTGGGTGGGAGGAGGCAGAAGGATGGATGGACGTGTGGGTGGGTAAATGTGTGAGTGGGTGTATGACTGATGGACGGATGGATGGGTGCTTTGTGGAGGAGAGGAGGAGTGGACAGTAGCCACTCCCACTGGATTCCTGGACAGCTGGACCCCAAGGCTGTCTGTGTCCTCTACATTTCAGCCCCAGCCGCTGTCCCCTGGCAGTGTGCTGCTGACTTTAACTGTGACTTTTCTCTCCCTGGCTGTGCCGCTGGCTGCCTGCACCGGCTCATCTGCTGGCGAGCGGCCCACAGGAAGCCCAGGTGGCAGCTGTCTTCACCTTCCGTCCCCGAGTAGCTGCATTTGGCAGGCAGTGGGCTTTCATCGTCTCCTTCACTTGGGCTTTTATCCCTGGGCAGTATCTAGAGCTCACAGGAAAACTGGCCTCAGAGGCGATGCTGAAACCCAACCCCCGGGCGCAGGGCGGGCAGCCAGCCACGACGGCCCTGCCATTTCCACGAGGTGTGTCTGCCCGCAGCTCCCAGAGCGGTCTGTCTGGAGAGGGCTGCTCTTGCCCAGGGTCCCCTGGGGCCTCTCCCCCTCCCAACCCTTGCCCAACAGACCCACAGGAACACCACAGTGGGTGGCACCTGCTAGAGGACCCAGGACATCGCTGCTCTCCCCAACACTCCCGCTGGCTGCTGGTTCCATGAGGAGGAGGCATCTGAGCTCCTCCCTGTGCCAGCTAAGCGGTGCCCAGGGAGGAGGAGACACATGGGTGGTCCAGTGGGGAGACCCTCCAGGAGAAAGGAAAGTGCAGGCCCACAGGGCAGGCATCCCGGGCCAGCAAACCCACCCAGAGCACCACCCAGGGCCCCATGCCCAGAGCAGGTGTGCCGGGGTGACCGCGCCTGGGATGTCCATGCCCGCATTCCTGCTGTGTTTGGGAAACCCCACTTTGACCTGGGGACGTGGGGTTTTCCTGGAAGAGAGTGCTCTGATCCTCTCCTGACTTGGGGCTCGTCTCTTCCCAGTGACTTGGGGTTTTATGTTCTCTGGTCAAAGTGTACCTCTCTGCAGGGGAGGGTGAGAGGCGCCAGTGGCGGGGCGTGGAGAGCCCGAGCCCGGGGCCTGGCCGCCGGCCCCTCCCTGCGCCCGCTCTCCACTCTTGATTGCCTTCTCAAGCAGCGTGTTCATTTTAGAAAATTATTTCAAAGAACCAGCTCGGGGCTTTAATTATCGCTTCCTTGGGTTTTTATGTCTGCACTTGTTAGCTTTGGTCTGCATCGAAACCATTTCCTTCCTCTGCGTCTGGGATGTGAGGTGGGGCTGGGGTCTTACACCAGTCCCTGTGGGCCTGAGGGCCTCCTGGGGACCCCTCCTCGGCACCGCGGCGGGGAGCGGTCCACCCCGCCCCCCACGCCCAACCCGTCTTCTGGTTATCTCGGATGTCAGGCGCGGCGCGCTAACTGACATCACCACGGTCTTTTCATCTTGCTTCTTTGTCCGGGTCACCACTTCTACATTTCCATCTGTTATTCCCGTTCTCCATTACATCTTGATGTCGTCCTGGTCTTGGTGTGTTTTTACCTGATCACCTCTTGGCTTCTTTCGTGGTATTAGTTTCTGCTTCTCTGAAAAGCCATATGAATAACATTTTCTCAGGTGAGAAAACTTCCAAGAGGCTGGTGATTGGCACCCCCCTGGACCAATCACTGAGCTCATCTGGGGCAGGCCAGGGGCTCTGCTGAGTGGCCACGCCCCTGCCTTGCAGAAGTGACTGGTGGGGGCCCCTGCGGAGACCCCAGCCTGGCCGGGGCCAGCTTGGGGGGCACAGGCTGAGTTGTCCTGGTCTCCTGCTGGGGAGCGTCCTCCTGGGCCCTCAGGCCCACCTAGCATACAAGGGTCTTTGGATTTCGCTGGGAGAGAGAAAACGCCATATTCCCCTGCCCCGCCCCCCGCAAAGCACGGATGGCCCTCAGTGACAGTCCCTGCGGGCACATGAGAGGTGGCATTTCAGACATTTGAGTAGAGAAAATGGAGCGAAAATTAGGAGAGAGGAAGTCATTTCTCTCAACCAGAAAATGGGATCATTTGTGCCAGCGAGAGGAAAATGACTCCCAGCACGCCTCCATCCATGCCCACCCCTGGGTGCAAGTGTGGAGAGGTCGCCTCACCCACCAGGACCCCTGCCAGGAGCCCCATGGCCTGGGTCAGCAGGGAGCCCCGAGGCCGTGCGCAGGACCCCCTCTCCTCCCCACTTTCTCTACCAGCCCCTCGGCCCCTGCCGGTGTCCTCTGCTCTGGAGGCCTGACTCGCAGACGCCCTGCAGAACCAGGCACAGAACCACCCACTCCCTGCCACAGGGGACAGAGACAGTGGCCCAGAGACAAGCCCCGGGGACGCCTTGGGGGGAGGAGCAGAGATCAGGGCAGGCTGCCTGGAAGAGGTAACAGGTGCTGGGTCCTGAGAGATAATGTGGCCCCTTCAATGTTCTGGACTGAGGCCCTGCTTTGAGAAGCTGAGGCTCCACCTTCCTGATGGGCTCCGCCTCCCTGGCACTAGCAGAACTTGGAGGAAATGCCAGACACCTGGCTCCCACTGAGGCTGAAAACACCTTCACTCCCTGCCTGGTAAGGAGAACCTCCTCCCCAGGGCTGTCCAGGAAGTGAGAGCTGTCCAGGGAGGACTCTGTCACTCCCAGATGCAGAGCCAGAAGACGCATCGCTAAGGGCCTGGGTCCCTCTCACCCTGAGGCTGCACTGCCAGCTTGCAGGGAAGCCCACCTGGCACCTCCTACCTGAGTGACCAGGCATCCAGCTCCCCCAAGGCGCCTGTGAGATGGGCTGCTGGGCACAGGCTGGGGCTGCAAGTAGCACAGGTTCACCCTGAGGCTCAGGCCAGAAGTCCACGGCTGGGTCAGAGGACTACGCCTGCGGGCTCCGGGGAGGGTCTGCCTGAGGCTGTCAGCCTCTGGTGACCCGTGTCCCTAGGCTGCCCCTACCGCACCTCCAAGGTCACATGGCCTCCCCTCTGCCCCTCCTCCTGACCCCACCATACTCCTAAGCCCGCCTGACCTCTGCTTAGATAGACGTGGCTACAAAGCTCACTGCCCGGAGCAGCCGCACCTGAGGCTCCCGGAGACCCGGATCTGGGCCCAGTCAACATGTTCAAGTGCGGTGCGCCCTGGGGCATGGAGGCCTCTCCACGTGGCTCTGTCTCCTAGGCCCACGGTCTCCCCACAGAGAATGTGGGGCTCAGTGGGGCTCAGAGGCAGAGCAGAAGCGCGCCCCGCGGGCTTCTAGCTGTAACTCGCTCCAGGACTCTGGAGTGGATGCCGTTTCCTCCCACCACGCACGCACATTTGATGGATCGGCAAGAAGGAAGCTTGCTGTGGGCTAGCCTGGGGACACAGGGGCACAGCCGTCCACATCCCAGGAAGCATTCAAGGAGTGAATCCGTAGGGTCCAGGTCAGCCACGCAGGGCCTGTCTGGGAGGCCCGACCCAGGGCCCTGAGATGCCCCAGCAACATGGAATTGTGAGCGGTGCCTGACCCCTGCTTCAGTAGGGGTGACTGTGGCCAGGGAGGACTCAGGCCAGAGGGAGGACTACCGTGGAGCACGTCCATGCTGTTGACACACCCATGCCTCAGGGCCAGGTGTCCAGGCAATGGTCCTCCTTCCCAGAGCACAGCTGGGGAGAGCCAGGACCAGGCCTTAGGAAGAGCAGCCTTTCAGTCCAGCCGTGGCCCGACAGGAAGTCCCTCCTCTAGACTGACAGCACCATGCAGCCTGAGCATCCCAGGGACTTGGGCAGCATGGACATCATACCCAACATGCCCACACCCTCATGTCCACTACCCACATGCACCTTTCATGGCCAAAGGTCATGGCTGACGCGATCAGGTGAAGGGTGATATGTGGAGACCACCCTGATTGTTCAGGAGCCCCGTGCAATCCTGGGGTCCTCTCGGGGGGAAGAGGCCCCATGAGGTTGGAGGGAGCCCAGGATGCAGCTGGCAGTCCTCAGAGCCCCACCTTGCCCACACCAGGCTTCATCAGGCTGGCCCTGGACTGGCCTCCAGACCTGCAGAGGAGCATATATGTGCTGCCAGAGCCACCAGCTAGGGCTCTGTGTCAGCTGCTGCGGGAAAAGACAGGACTCCATGACAGGGCAGGAAGGATGAGGCCAGGGAGGGCAGGGTGGGGCAGGTGGCTTCGCTCACCAACCGGATTCCCCGGCACAGCACCAGTAGGTTCCCAGCTGGCCAGCAGAGCCCGGCTCACAGCACGGCCTCCCCCCCACCCCCTGGGCTGGGCAGCGCTCTCCAGGTCCCGCCTCTGCCCCCTCCCTGTGCTGGGCTGGGAGCTGGAGACCAGAGGCCCCTGGGATCCTTGGCCCTGCTGGGCCAAGACCAAGATGCGCTGTGGCCGGAGGCCCAGGACCCCCAGAAGGCAGAGCTTGGGGAAGGCTGAGGGGACTCCACGCCCCGCTCCCTGCCAGAGAAGGGAGGGAACCAATTTAACACATCCCTGGGCCTTTGGAAGGGGGCACCAGTGGAGAGATAGATGGCTTTGACTACCCCAAATTAAACCTTTGAATGTTAAGACACCGCCACAGTAAAGGCAGAGGGAGGGAGAGGAAGGAAGAGGAGCAGGTGGGGTTGGGGGCAGAGAGACTCTTTTGCAGCAAATAAACCAGGCAGAGGATGCTGCTGTGGCCAGTGGGGCCCGAGGCCCTCCCTGGTGGGCCCTGTGCTGGGCAGAGCCATGTGCTAGGTGTGGCCGGCTCTCACTTGTGAAGACGGCACTCTGGATGTTTGGGCTCTGTGCTGGTGAAAGCGCTTTGCATTCAGGAGGAACCCTGCTGCAAACTTTTTGCTGGCTCTTTTCCTGGGGCAGCTCCGTGCACCACATGCCTCTCTGTGCAGCCGGCTGGTGCAGGGAGCCGTGCCGGGCACCCCCGGGAGGCCCCAGTCGCCCTGTGACCCCGAGGGGAATGGCCACACTGGACAGGCGCTGCGGGGCTGGGCCAGGACGTGTGAAGGTCAGCTGTGCTCATGCCTTGGGTCTTAGGATGTTTCCAGGTCAGGCGGGCTTATTGGGATGCAACCCCATCCTAGGTCAGAGCATCTGCCCTTGTGTGCAGTCCCGAGTGATGGGGATCTTATCCTCATTTTACTGATGAGGATGCTGTCGTGTGGAGAGTTCTGGAACTCACGGGAGCCACACAGGTACCCAGTGCTAGAGCTGAACGCCCAGGCTCCACATCCTCCCCCTCCCCCCTGCTCAGGTAGCACCATGACCGCAGCCTGGGGCACCGGCTCCTAGCCACCCAGGAGAAGTCGGGATGGCCAACCCAGGGCCTGGGCCAGCAACCTGCCCAACTTCACCTGCCCGATGAGCAGGTGTCCACCTGGTAGCGCTGAGGCGGGCAAGGGGCAGGTGCAAAGGGCACGTTCCCTTCCTAGAAGGCCGGCTCGGGGTAGCGCCCGGCCCCCAGATAGGTAAGCCTCCCATGGAGAAAAGCCAGAAAACACATGCTGGGTTGTGTGCGGCACGTTTTTCCACGTGAGGAAGGTCAGGCCACTCCTGTGCCTGTTGCTTTTCTTTCTGCAACGGACACATATGGCAGCCGTGCACTGACTGCTTTAGAAACACCGGCCCAGGGCACCCTCGAGGCAGCCCACAGCCAGGCGCTGGGATGGCGCCACTTCTCAAAGAGGACTTCCACGCTCTGCCCGGGCTTCCACAAGCCGGCTGGAAACCAAGCGTGCTCTGCCCGCCCTGAGTCACCTCCTGGGCTGGGTATTAGGCAGCTCAGTCTGCTGGCACAAAATGCCCCCCACCAGTGCCTTAAGCAAAGATGCTTCCTGTCTGACAGCCCTGCAGGAGTCTCTTCCTCTTACAAGGTCAAGTCTTGTGTGATTAGGACCCACCATAATGACCTCATTTTACCTTGACTGCCTCCTAAAGAGCCCTAGACCTGGGAGTGGGGACGGAGCTTCAGGAGAGAAAGGGGCGTGGCCATGCCACAGAGCAGTGCCCAGCTAGCTGCTGTAAAGACCTCCACTTCCAGGCACTGGGGCTGCGCTCACCTCTGAGGACAGAGTCCCGGCTCCCAGGGTCAGGCCCCTCCAGCCCATACAGCGTGTAAGCTCTGGGGTCCTTCCTGCCTCCTCCAGCCCCAGGGCTCCCGGGCTCCTTGGCTGGTGGCCCCATCCCTCCGCTCTCCACCCCCACTGTCACACAGTCTTCTCCTCCCTGTGACTCAGTGTCCTCCTCTCTTCTTGTAACGACCCCAGTACTGGACCAGAGTCCCCGCTTCATGACAGCCTCGCCTCTACTTGATTATATCTGCAGTGACCCTACTTCCAAATAAAGTCACGCTCACAGGCCTTGAATGTAGCTTTCAAGAAAGCACAGTTCAACCCGTGATACCTAGGACCCCACAAAACAAACAAGCGAGCAAAAGCGTTTCCAATAGCGCTTTTTAAAAGTAAATCTGTAATTGACAAATGGTCGTTTTGTCCACTTCTGGGGTTCAGATGCAAGGTGCCAGCGCGCGTATCCACGGTGGGAAGGCTTCATCACGCTCATCCCGTATCCGCCGCTCCCTGTGCTCATCGTGTCTGCGGTGAGAACTTCTGAAATGAACTCTCCTAGTGATTTTCCAAATGCATGGCACGGTCAGCCCCTGCGCTTCCAGAGTGCAAATCCATGGATTCAGCCAATCTCAGTAAAATATGTGAGGGGGGAAAGACCATGCCAGCGCCGAGCACGCACAGACATTTCCTCTTGCTGCTATTCCCAACACAATCCAGCACCGCAACTGCCCGCGAGGCTCTCGCTCTGATTAGCTGTGCTACGGTTCTGCGCGTGTGCTCTGCTGGTCCCTGCCGGGGTCGAGGACTTACGGAGTTTGGTGTCTGCGGGGATCCAGGAATAAGTCCTCCGCAGATTCTGAGGGATGACCACAGGAGCGGGACCCACCGAGGCAGGCTGGGGGGAAGGAGCGACATAGCATGCGAAGGTGGCCGCGGCGTCGGATGTCCCTGCTGCGGCGGCTCTGGACAGGGGCGGCCTCAGGCTCCCGCCACCTTCGTGGTGGCCGAGACTGGTTGTGCCCAGAGCCCCCACCATGCTGAGCATGCCAAACACATTTGCCAGAGGGAGGTCAATCACTCAGAAGCTCTCCACCGCGGGGAGGGACAGGCACGGTGAGCCCGAGCCTCCCAACCTGTGCCCTCCTGGGCAGGTGACCAGCCAGCCCTGATGGAGGCAGCATGACCAGTGGTCACCAGAGGGAGCCAGCCCTCCCCGCTCCCTGCAGGCAGGGTGGGACAAGGCCTTCGCATGGGGATGGCACAGCCCTGGGCCCCAGCCATCCCAGGGCCTCGGCTCCAGCAGGTTGAGAGGACTGGGTGACAGGCAGAGGCGACGGCAGAGACCAAGGACAGCGGGGTAAGAGGCGGCCACTCCGGATGTTGACTGGCACAGCCTTCGGGGCCCCTGGGGAGGGGGCTGCGGGGAGCCCTGGGGCTGGGGGACAGACTTGAGAGGAGGGGAAGGTGGAGGTGCAGATGAAAGGGGCTGAGGAAGTGGGGGCGGATGACAAGTGGGTGCACGGGAGGACCGCGCCCTGGAGCCTGCTGGACGGGACATGGTCAGTCTGCAGATAGGGTGTGTTCAGTGGCCATCTCGACATCTGCAGGAAGGTGGGGATCCAGCTGGGGCCGGAGCTGGGGGAGGAGGAGCTGGGGGAGTGTGGCAGGGGCTGGCAGAGGCTCCCAGCAGTTGGGCGGTGGTTGGCAGGCGGGACTTCCAAGCAGACTGCAAAGAAGCAACAAACTACAGGGTGCACGCCCGAGGAGAGCGGGCCGGGAAAGAGAGGTAGTGGCCAGGGCAAGGATGGCGGCAGGCCACTTAGAGGCTAAGGGCTTCTTTGAGCGTCTCCTCTGGGGAACAAGAGAGAACTTGTTCTCACTCAGTGGTGGGCGTCTGATGCAGCCCGAAGCCAGACCAGTGCCCTCCATGCCCGCCCCGTGGCCGACACACACGTGCTTGTGAGCACACTTACACATCAGCCACGTAATATGCGTGCACATGCAGCCGTGTGTGTAAGCCTTCCGCAAGACTGCCATGCCCCTGCCTACGCAGGCTGCTCGCCGGCACATGCGGCCTGGCCTCCAGCCCTGACTTCCCCGGGGCCTGCGGCAGGAGAGGCCGCCTGAGGTCCAGGCCAGGGGGGCAGGGTCACTGACGGAGGATGAGGGGCTTAAGGACTGAGGGCCAAGGAGGCGGCCATTTGTGGGGTCCCTGAGAGATGTGAGAAGGGGCGTCACCTCCTGAATGGGGCTGCGTGGGTGTGGGTCCCAGAAGAGGCTCCACTGTCAGAGGAGGAGGGAGGCCAAGGACGAGGAGAGCAAAATTCCATGCCAGGGACATGGGAGGCAGGGCAGGCAGGAGTCCCTGGTCAGGGAGAGACCAGGGCCGGGGCTCGGGGGCCAGGCTCAGCATCCCTGAAGGAAGGACCACGCCTGCAGGTGAACCTGCCCAGAGGCCCTGGAGGGAGGCAGGCATCATGGCTGTGCAGGGCCCAGGGCTGCGAGGAGGAGGGAAGGGGGTGTAGGAGGTCAGTGGAGGGGGCACCCAGAGGCAGGCATCCCAGGGATACTTGGCCAGGCCCGGCGGGCGGGGAGAGAGGCTGGGCCGGGAGAGACCTCCAGGGTTCCGCTACTCTGAGCCTCTGCAGAGGCACAAAGGGCTCAGAGCGCCATGCGCTTGGCCTCCTCTTAGGGTGTGAGGGCCAGAGGAGGTGGGGTGCACGTGTGTGTGTGCGCGCACGGTGGGGGCTGGCAAGGCTCAGCAGTGTCCTGGAGCAGGGCTGGCAGCCCTCTGCGTGGTGGTGACTCAGCCCTGTTCTGAGCCCAGCAGCTCATCAGCGTTTGGGAATTCATGACGCGCTGCCCCCCTGAGAGCGCCAGGCTGCGCATACTTGGTAGCTGAAGAGGGTGTTATTTTTAAGAATTTCAGAAAAACACTTAAGGAAGCCCAGGACAAAGGCTCAAACCAGTGTTCACAATCCCAAGTTTAGAGCCAGCCCCGCTCCATCTTCAGGCCTCGGCTTCCCCACTGGCAAGATGGGGAACGGTGACTTAGACTCTCAGCTTGTCTTTGAGGTGTCTCCTCTTAGGAAGAAGAGTGAATTTGTTCTCACTAAAGGGGGCGGCTTGGTAGCCATCCGTTCGGGTGTTTTGCATTTGTCAAAAACCAGCGGAGTTGGGGGTGGGCCACGGAGGAGGCCCTGAGCCCCCCACTGTGGGAAGCACGGAGGGGCAAGCAGCTGAGCTGGCCTCCTCTCGTGCGCTGAGCTCCCCGAGCCTGGGCCCGGACCTCAGCGTGCTGCCCTGAGCCTCCCTGGCCCACCTGTGAGACCGGGAAAACTGGTGCAGCCTCCTGGAGCGGTCGGGGACCCACTGAGAGCAGGCCCACGTGCTCAGCTCAGTGCTTGAAGCACCAGGCAGCTCCGCTGTGCCAGTGTGGAGAGAGGCACACGCAGGCTGGACGTCCCCATGGACAGGAGAAAGGCGCCCTGGCGCTGGGTGCCATACGTCTTGCTCCTTCAAGTACATGTAGAGCCGAGGGTGGTGGCACACGCTCATAATCCTAGTACCTGGGAGGCTGAGACAGGAGGATCACAGACTCAAAGTTAGCCTCGGCTACTTAGTGAGGCTCTCAGCAACCTAGTGAGACCCTGTCTCCAAACAGGAAATAAAATTGAATTGGGGGGTGTAGCTTGGAGGTAGAATAATGTCTCTGGGTTCAATCCCAGTACAGAAAAAAAAAAAAAAGTTCCCAAGTACATGTGGCCCATTTGTTTTATAGAACAGTAAGAACCTGCAATCATTTCTCGGCTGTCTGGCTGCAAGGGCCGTGCTGCCTCTTGGCAATGGCTCCATATATTTTTTCCCTTCTTTCTGCCTTTTATTTTTCTTTTTGGGGTACTGGTAGTTGAACCCAAAGCCATTCTACCTCTAAGCTATGCTGCCCCTAGACCTTTTTATTCATTAATTTGAAACAGGATCTCGCTAAGTTGCTGAGGCTGAGAGCCTGTGATCGCGCTGTCTCAGCCTGCCACACACTGGAATTGCAGGTATGCGCCATCATATTCAGCTTCTCTCCCTCTCTCTCTCTGCAACAAATGAAGAGGAAATCGGTCGTTAGATATGGCGTGGCCTGACAGAGCCACACACCTGAGGTGGGGTCCATCTTCCGGCGGGCTGCACGGTGGGCCGGGGTGGCAGCCCCCCTCCCTGCAGAGCGTCCCATCTGGAGTTCTCAGTGCAGGACCAGCGCATGCGCCCTGCCCGCCATTCCACGGTTCTGCCCCGTGGGGCGGCCACAGCGGGGACCAGGACAGCCCCCAGGCTGAAGAAAGTCCCCATGGGTCCATCCCAGGTCCCTGGTGGGACCTCACAATGGTGTTACCTCCTCAAGGGCCAAGGCTGTCACACTCGCCTTGTCGGCCCCAGGACTCGGGGCAGAACACGGTGCACATGTACCGGGAACGCAGAGATGGGAAGGAGAGGAGGCGGAGAGGGCGGGCGGGGGCGGGGCCTGGGCTGGGATGCAGCTCCCAGAGACCTGCAGCCGTGACCATGGCGGGCCTCTTGTGGGGACAGCGTGGGAGCCACTGCGTGCAGAGAGAAGGGTTCTCAAACGCAAACGCGGCAATAATCAGCACTACTTATTGCTCCCACACCGCGCGCAGAGACCCAGGGCAAGCAAGGCCCTCGGGGTCTACCCACTTACGGAAGCGGAGGAGCAGGACGCTCGTGTCCCTGTCCGGAGTCCCGGCCTTCGCGGGAGCCAAAGGAAAAGGCGCCGTCAGAGGAATTCCTGAGAGATGCGGGGAAGGCAGACACATTCCTTCCCCGTCACGGAGCCCTCCAGACCCTTCTTACCCAAGCTCTAGGGTGGCCCGCGCAGCCGAGGCCATCGCAGGGGGTTCAGGGAACACCCAAAAAAAGAAGACACCCAATGCACATGGTGCTAAGTACATCAGGAAACATGTCCGTGGCCCACCTGTCTTCGAGGCCCATGAAATTAGCCACCACTAGGAAAGAAATCCGCAGCAGGGTCGCCCAGCCCTGGCCCACAGCTGCCCAGCGCTCCGGTGCACCCACCCCAGGACAGCTTCCCAACGTCCTGGGTCCTCTGGGGCAGGTGGCTGGAGGTGCAGGTCTCTCAGGCTGTCTTGGCCTGAGCCCTGGGTGGCGCCCACCCAGCTCACCCAGAGCCCCACCCGGCAGAGGCTCCAGAGATGAGCTCACAGCCACGGGCAGGCTCCCCTCGCTCAGCCGAAGCCGTGCCACGGAGCCCCAGACAGGCCAGCCTTTCACAGTCATGAGCAGAGCGGGCTCGCTGAGAGGGTAAACAGGCAGGCCTGGCCCCAGAGGGTTCTGGGAAGAACGTGGGACCATCTGCCCTCCTTGATCCCTTCTGCCTCGCCTCGGGTGCTCTTTGTCCTAGTTGGGCGCCTCGGAGGCACCAGCATCTGCCCTTCTCACGTATCTGGCCCAACACTGTTATGTAAATGTAGTTTTACTAAAGCTTGGTCACACCCATTCACTGGCTTTGTCCACAGGTCCATAAGCTAAGCATTGCTACTACGGAGGCCTTTGCTCCACAAAGCCTGGGGTAGTCTCACTGGGCTCTTTGCAGAAAAGGCTGCCACCCCCCACACGTGGACGTCAGTGCGCCCTCCACACGGTGGCAGGAGGCAGGTGGATTGAAAGCGTCCCCACCAGCGGTCCTTATGGCACCAATGTCTGAGATGCCCCGTCTAGAGACACTTCTCTGGGGGAAACAGGCCAGCGCTGGGCTTTCTTAAAGCTTCCAGCTCTAAACACCCAGCACTTGGCTCTCTGGGTCTGATCTCTACTGAGAACCCAGAAGCAGAGGGAGCACCTGCTTCCCCAGTGTCCAACAGCCCTTGCACCTGCACGACTCCGGCAAGTGCCTCCCTATGTTTTGTGCCCTGGTACCCCCTGGAACCCTCGTCCCAGCCCTACTTACATCCTAATGCAAGCTCTGAAGTGGACTTAGAACCGGTGCTGATGAATTGTTTACTGGTTGGATAGTTAGATAAATGGATGCATGGAAGGAAAACTAGATGGACTGATGGATGGACTGATGATGATGGATGATGATGATGGATGATTGGATGGATGGATGGTGGATGGAACAGAACCAGGAACTGGGATGAGGGTGAGGCTGAGATCATGTGGGCACAAGATGTAAGGAGACGCCACTCTCCTGGTCTTGCAAGCATGTCCTGCCATAGTTTAGCTCCGGATGCCCCAAGGCCATGTGTTGAGGACCTGATCCCTGACTGTGCTGCTGCTGGGAGTGCTGGAGCCTTCAGGAGGTAGGGCTTCTTGGGAGGAAGTTAGGTTATTGGGGGTATGTCCTTAAAGGGAAGAGGAGGACGTTGACTCCTTCCTCTTTCTTTCTTCTTTCTTTCTTTTGCTCTTCCTCCCGTTCTCTCTCTCTCTCTCTCTCTCTCTCTCTCTCTCTCTCTCTCTCTCTCTCTTTGCCTCCCCAGCCCTACATAGATGGGCTACCTTCTCCACCACACACTCCCACCATGACACACTGCTGTCACAGATCCAGCAGGACCCAGTGCCCGTGGACTAAGGCATGAGCCGAAGCCCACCTTCCCTCCTTGGGTGCTGGCCATCCCCGTGCTTTGTCGCAGCAATGGGAACTTGACTGACCAGGTCTTCCTTACGTTTGGCCCCCTGGATGTCTCGCTGCCTCACACGACCAGCCCAGACAGAGAACGACCAGCCCAGACAGAGAACGGAAGGCTTGCTCCCAAAGCCAGACCTCACCTGCTCCTCTCCGAGGCCAGGATCCGGGCTGAGCCGTCCCGCCCTCTCAAATGTGCCCTGCGGCGGCAGAGAGAACAGATCTGGCTGCCGTGTGTCCTGCACTCGAGGACATTCCTTCCTCTCACATCACACACAGCAGAGTAAACACATCTGAAATCAAGCAGCCTAAGTAAGAAATACGACTGGGAGGAGATAAAGTAGGGCAGGAGCCTCCCCACGCTTCCTGCAGCCCAGGAGGGATGAGTCACAGGGCCTCAGAGCCTCGGAGGCGGCTCCCTGGCCTCGCCCTCAGCCCGGCCCTGTGCAGCTTGTGGTCAGGGGTGGCGTGGATTGTAGCCCCAAGGGAAGACAGGCCCTGGGGCCGCAGCAGCCCTCCGACGTGCGGACGGCGGCACGAGCCGCTGAGCCTGCGCCTGCGCCACCCAGCAGGGCCAGGACAGCAGCTCATCACCCTCCCTGTCCCCGCGTGTGGCATGGCGAGGGGTCCTTGTAGGCTGAGAGCCACACCCCTGGGTTTGGGGCTGGTTGCCCACTGCGGGTAACCCCCACAGGCTGGAGGGAGCAGCTCAGGCCCCGGAGTCCCCCTCCACGGGGCGCTGGCACTCCTGCCCAGTGGGCTGCCTGTGTGGACGCCGCCCATTGGCACCAGCCAGGCCTGTGCCATCTTTTTCTGTGTGCAGACCAGGGGCACCGCATCTCACCTGGCCAACGGTGAGTACGCCAGACCCCACGTAGACTTCTGTACAGAGCTGCTAGCGGTAACTCTCAGGCCTGTGGGTCTCCCCATGGGACAGGGACCCACTGGCACCCCTCCCAGCCCCGCCCACCATACGCAGACCAGCGCCGAGCTGCTGCCCACCTGCGTCCTCTCCAATGGCCATGCCCTTCCCAGTCAGGGTGGCCACGCCCCTGCCACCGCAGCCATTGCAGAGCCCCCGAGGAGCACAGAATTCTAGTACCAGGACTGTCTCAGGACGAGGTCAGATGGCTTCTCACCTGTGGTCGGACAGTCCCAGAGGTGACAGGACAGCCCACAAGTTGCTCCCTGGGTCGATGCTGCAGCGATCCCAAGGCACCTCCCAGCATGAGGGACCAGACCAAAAGTCCCTGACCACTGGGACTCTAGCCTGGGCTCCACACCACTGGAGGCTGCCTCACCTGCAGACGGGACATCTGGACACAGTTATGAGCTGCCATCGCTGCCAGGCTCAGCGGCGGGGCCTTGGGGTGGCAGCCACAGGAGCCCAGGGCCAACATAGACCCAGCAGGAGCCGGCTGGCTGCACATGGCCTCACTTCCCTGCCCTCAGGGTTGCCGAGGCAGCTTCCAGCCCACCAGCCGTCTCTGAATCCTGAGTGTCAAGGGACTCTGAAATTGGTGGGAGGCCAGGTGCACCGGGCAGCCCCAAGGCCCCGCACACAAGTGCCATCTCATGAAGCTGAGCCCAAGAACTCAGCCTGGGATGGGAAATTTCACAGGGTATGGCGTGGCAGGTGCAGGGGGCTGGGAGAGCGGCATGGTGTGGGTGAGACCGCCACGCACCTGCTCACCCACCACACGGTGCTGGCGCCTGCCGGGAGCTGGCTCTGAAAACCAGGAGCAAACAAGACAACACAATCCCTGCCAGCCGACAGGCCGCTCTCCAGTGGGAAGGGAAAGAAGGCAAAGGAAGAGGACACACGGTCTAGGTAAAGTGCTGGGAAAGTAAGCAAGGAGGGGGGAGGGCAGGCTGAGCCAGGCTGCCATCGGACCCAGGCCCAGAAGCTCGCGTTTCCGGGCAGTGGGTCACGTGCAAAGGCCTTGAGACGGGACCCTGGCCAGCCCAGCACGAGGGAGCCCGGCAGGAAGTGGGTCGGAGAGCAATGGGGAGGCAGCTCCGCTTCCACGGGGAGCGCGTGGGCTCCGAGGCCGTGAGGTACCCACCTCCCGGCCAGCTGCAGCCGGGCAGGGGCTCCTCAGCGGGAGCAGCGGGACCTCGGGCTGCTCTCCAGTGCTGTCCAGAGCGTTGGACAGCTCCGATGCCCCCAGAGAGCAGTCAGAGGCACAGATGACCAGGCCGGGCGGGAGCAGGAGTTCGAGAACCTCAGAGGATGAGGATCTTGGATCCTGGCCCAGGTGGGGCCTCAAGACCTGCCGGAACCTTCTAGAACCTTTATTCTCCCCCATAGGCTGAGTCTGGCTATGCCCACTCCTTCCACACGCCTGGGACTGCCCGCTGGCCACACGGGGAGGCGGAAAGAGCCGCCACAGAGGAGGAGGGCGGTCGCACAGGCCTCAGTTTCTCCCCGGACCAGAGACAGCGCTGATAGGAGTCCTGAGCCAGGCACTCCTGCCTTGCTTCACTTCCTTTCCACTCCAGGCCTCAGTTTCCCCATCTGCAAACTGAGGAGCCCAGGCTAGCCGTCTCCGGAGTCCTCCTGTCTGGGGCTCACTTAGTCATGCAGCCACACCTGCAGTGCTTACTGCAAGTGTTCACTGGGACGGTTTTATTTGCAGGAGGCAGGTTCCCAGCCTCAGAGGCATCTCAGGGACAAGATGGGGCAGAGGAGATGCACCTCATTCCTGGGCTCAGGCTGGACCAAGCCCAGCCTCCCCCCAGCCTCTCTGTGCGCGTGTGCGTGCACACACGTGTGCATACTTGTGCCTGCACAGCCTCGTTGCCAGGGGCCCGTGGCCCCCACACCCACCCAGGTGCCCAGCAGTCGGTCCTTTCCTCAGGCCACATTCCACCGGGGGAAACCTCTCCCACGCCGGGAGATGCCGATCTCCAGGCCGGAGAGGGCTCGGGCGCCTGTCTCTCCTCGGTCCACTCTCTGGCCGCCAGCTGCTGTCACTTATTGGCAGCTGTTTCTTCGGCTGTCCACACTGGTGGGCCACAGCGGTGACCCAGGGCTCTGCAGGGCAGGTGGCAGATGGAGACAGGCCCTCCGGCCACCTGGCCAAGCCCCACGGGGAGCACCTGAGGTCACGCAAGGGGAGGGTGGTAGGAGGGAGCGGAATCTGAGCCCCCAGCTGTCCCTGCCCACACCACCCAGGCTCCACCCCATGCCCCTGGCCCCGGGCAAGCCTCATATCCAGGATGTGCTGTACTTATAACTAATTTTCCACATCATTGATGTCTTGCAAAACATAAAAACACACAGAGCCATTTTTCCAAAGCAATCAGGCTGAAGTTTGCTGAAGGTCACCAGCCACCAATACACTCAGAGGTGATTCTTACCATCCTGGAGGAGCCCTCCGGAGCTGGCAAAGTGACCCCGACGGCCAGGTCTGCAGCCCTGGGTTCCCAGCCCGCACTGTGATAGGCGTACTCTTTAACCACAGATGAGGAGCCGCTGCCTGTCCTCAGGAAAGTTTCCTAATCCCGGTGCCCTCCCGCAGAGATGTGAGCTGGACAGCAGCCCCAAGGGAAGCCTTTGTGAGGCTGCGTCCCTTCCATGGGACATGGGGAGTCCAGGAAGCCCAGAAGGGAGGTCAGTGTCCTGGGCTATGGCCACAAAGGCCCCACTCTGGGGCTCAGGACACAGGGCCTGGTCCCCCACGGCTCCCGGGCCCCTCTGCTCCCCTGCCCCCTCGGTGGCCCCAGAGGACTGTCCTGCCTCCTCCAGCTCCCAAGCTGTGGCCTCCCTTGCTTGTGGTCACTCTGCTTCAGTTCTGTCCACCACCATGTGGACTTCTGCACATGTGATCCCCCTCCGCCTCGGCTCCGAGCAACCCAACCTCAGAGAGGGGGCGTCTCCTGGCCCAGGGGTGACAGCGGGCTGAGAGCACCCACGCTGCCCTTACATCAAAGAAAGGAGCAGCCCTGAGCGCCTGCCTCCCCAGGGTGCTGGGCTCAGTCCTGTGGCGCCCCATGAAAGCCCAGAGTGGGGATTATTGCACCCAGCTTGCAGATGTAGAAGCTGAGGCTTGATGAAGGAGCTGTCTTGTGAGCAGTGAGACAGAGTTTTAAAATCTAAAAATGTTTCCGGGCTGAGTATGGTGGCGCACACCTGTAATCTCAGTACTTGGGAGGCTGAGACAGGAGGATCACAGTGTTGAGGCTAGCCTCAGCAACTTAGCGAGACTCTGTTTCAAAATTAAAAAAATAATAATAATAAAAGACCTGGAGTGTAACTCAGAGGTAGAATACCCCTGGGATAAATCCCCAGTAGGGTGCACGCACGCGCGCGCGCACACACACACACACACACACACACACACACACACACAATCTAAGACTGTAGAGTCAAGCCCTAGTGTCACTGCAGAGGCTGCAGGAAGGCATGGGTTCAGCTTGTCACACAGACTTGCCTGCCATTTTCTTTCTTTCTTTCTTTCTTTCTTTCTTTCTTTCTTTCTTTCTTTCTTTCTTTCCTTCCAGTACTGGGGATGGAACCCAGGGACATTCATACCTTTGAGCTATTCCCCCAGGCCTATTTTTTATTCTTTATTTTGAAACAGGGTCTCACTGAGTTGCAGAGGGCCTCACTAAGTAGCTGAGGTTGTCCTCAAACCACGATCCTCCGGAGTGCTGGGATTACAATGTGCGCCACCACGCCCGGCTGTCCGCCATTTCTAAACCCAGGAGCTTTGGAGCGCTACTGGCTCAAGACCCAGGTGGCCAATCTGAGCCAAGCGTCTCCTCTCTGCCAGCGCCTTCTCAGTCTCCCCGGGGTGCAGAGACGAGGAGCAGCATCCCCCTGCCCTCCACACTCCTCGGTGGTGGCCAAGAAGGGAAGAGAATGGGCGCGGTCCTGGGCCTGGTTTAAGATGGATGTTGGCCAGCACCCCGCCCTCCAGGCTCCTCAGAGGACAAGCCTGCAGCCATACTGAGAAAGAGGCCCTTGAGGGCGTCCCTCCTGCGCTGTGAGCCCAGGGGCAGAGAGCCACACTGGGCTCCCGGCAGAGGCCCAGACCTGCCCACTGAGCCAGAGAGACTGGCTGTCTCTGGGCTTCTCCCCAGAGCCTGAGGCTGGCTCCTCCGCTGCAGGCAGCGCGTTCTGCTCCCACCCAGATCTAGTCCCCCAGGGGAGGGGAGGAGGGAGCTGGGGGTGGGCGCTGGGTTTGCAAGACAGTGCCCCACCCTGGGGGAGGGTACACAGCAGGTGTCATCGACTCAAAGAGCCAGGACCTGGGCTTCCAGACAGGCCAAACAGGAGGAGGAGAGGGGGAGGAGGAGGAGGAGGAGGAGGAGGAGGAGGAGGAGGAGGAGGAGGAGGAGGAGAAATCCCCCAACATGAGCCTTTGGCAAATCCTGCAGGACCAACCAAACAAAATGTGGTCTTCTAGCCTGGGAGGCAGAGGCAACCTCCGAAAATGACAGACCTCATAAAGAGTGTCATCAGAACTGTCAGAGCGCCGTGGGCAGGAACAGCCCCAAAGAAAGACTGCAGAGTCAGCCGTATGATAAGGGTGGCTGGGTAATGAGGGCAAATAAAACAGAGCGGGAAAGCACGGTTGCACTGGAAGCCAAAGAGAGAGAGAGAGAGAGAATTGGCGTGGAAGGAAACAGAATCGGTGATGACGGCAACCAGGGGTTATGACGTCAGAGGCACCAGCCAAGACAGGCGCTCAGGACGCCTCCCAGAGGACAGAGAAGCGCCCGAGGGAGGCGAACGAGGAGGCCGTGCGGCCAGTCCTCTGCGCTGGCGCTGCAAGAGGACCGCGGAGCAAACCAACAAATGCCCTCGCAACTTGAGTGAGCTCCTTTCACAAAGGGGCCGGGCCCACGCAGGCTCTGGCCAACTGAGCCCAATAGCAAAGTGGCACCCAGATCTTAGTGTCTTAGCCAGCCCATGTTTTATTTTATTTATTTATGTATTTATTTATTTGTTTATTTATCTATTTTTGGCGGTATTAGGGATGGAGCCCAGGGGCATTCTCCCTCTGAGCTACACCCCCAGCCCTATTTTTTTTTTTAATTCTTTATTTTGAAACAGGGTCTCACTGCGTTGCAAAGGGCCTCACTAAGTAGCTGAGGCTGTCCGCGAACCGCAATTCTCCTGTCTCAGCCTCCTGAATGCTGGGATCACAAGCATGCGCCCCCACGCCTGGCTTAGCCAGTTTTCATCACCATGACCGAAATACCTGCCAGAAATGTAGAGGAGGAAGGTTTACTTGGCTCAGTTTCAGAAGGTCGGTCCACGGTGAGCTGGCTCCAAGACACAATGGTCATGGTGGGGGAGGGGGACACTGCTCAGCGTGTGGCAGCCCGGAAGCAGAGAGAGATGAGGGAGCCAGGCCATGAGTAGCGCCCAAGGCCCCCAGTGACCCATGCCTCCTGCCACAGCACGCCTGCCCAGGGGCCACCCAGTAAGTCCCCAGGTTATTACACTTGGGAACATGACCCCACCCGGGAGCTCTGGGGTCAGGTTCCATATCCAAACCCTAACAGAGCGCTCTGACGTGCTAAGTAGGGAAAGCTCCACGGGGGAGGAGCCAGGGAAAGGATCTTGGACCCAGTCCCAGCGGGTCGCCTTTCCTATCACTAAAGATCCTTCTCCGATAAGCAGGCAAAGTTCTATTACCTCCTGAGCAAAGCTAACCCGCTAAACACCGAGGGCTGGGTCCCAGCGAGGCGCCCAGGGCGAGGGACGCTTGACGGAGCCCTGGACGCGGGAGTCCGGCAGTGCTGGCCCTGGGGAAGCTCTGCCCACCAGGCTTCCCTGTCTGCTTTCTTTGGTCCAGCAACCTCCTCACTCTACAAGATGCGACTTTGACCAACTCCTCAAAACTGCATATGGTTCATCCTCACACAATCCAGTGCGACGTAATGATGTTTCCATCAGTGTCAGACTGCAAACACAACTGCCTGCGGTCCCTCAAGATGGTGATGGCGCTGGGACGTTCTCCCACTGACCTCAGAGCTGTTCCAGTGTCATGGCACAATGTGTCACTCCCTGTGTGTGTGGTGGGGAGAGGTAACACTGCCAGAAACCAGCCAGCTCGTTCTATAAAAGCTCAGCACAATCCTGGCGTGGTGGCACATGCCTGTAAATCTTAGTAAATGGGAGGCTGAGACAGGAGGGTCGCAGGTTTGAGACCAGCCTCTGCAATGTAACAAGAGTCTCAGCAATTGGTGAGTAAAATTTATATTCAAAATGAAAAGCAGAAGACTTCCGGGAAGATGGTGATGGAGGAAAGCGGCACTTACAAGTCCCGCTAACAATCGAACTCTACTACCACAAAACCAGTGCCTTTCAGAGCCAGAAAACACCACCAGCAAAGAAATAAAAACGGTAAATACAAGGAACAGAGAAAAAGGGCTGGAAAAACAAGACACCAGAAAAAAAAACAGCCCGAAGTGCCGCGCCCACCGCGGCGCGGAGCAGCCAGAGCCACAGTGCAGAGCAGTCGGAGCCCCGGCGCGAAGCGGCCAGAGTGGCCGGAGCAGCCAGAGCCACAGCGCAGATTGGCCGGAGCGGCGGCGCGGAGTGGCCGGAGCCGTGGAACAGAGGCCTGAGCAGCCGGAGCGGAGCGGCCAGAACAGCCGGAGCGGAGCGGCCAGAGCAGCCGAGCAGAGCGGCCAGAGCAGCCAAGCAGAGCGGCCAGAGCAGCCGGAGCGGAGCGGCCAGAACAGCAGGAGCAGCCAGAGCCGCTTCGCGGAACGGCCGGAGCGGACGGAGTGGCCAGACCCGCGGTGCAGAGCAACCAGAGCCGCGGTGCAGAGCGGCCGGAGCAGCCGGAGCGGCCAGAGCCGTGGTGCAGAGCAGCCAGAGCCGCGGTGCAGAGCGGCCGGAGCAGCCGGAGCGGCCAGAGCCGTGGTGCGGAGCAGCCAGAGCCGCGGTGCAGAGCGGCCGGAGCGGTGCGGCCCACATCTCCCCTAGCAGCACCAGGAGGGAGACTCAAAACAGAGCTCAAATCCAGAGAGGAGGTACTCTGTCCTCGCGGCCTAGGATGCAGAAGCAGCGTCTTACTGCTGGCGGCAGCAGCAAGTTCACCGGACGGCCCTAGACCAATCTACTCAACCAGCCACCAGGCGCCTGAGAGGAGGGGTGGACAGCGAGCCGAGGTGAGCAGGTGCTGAACAGCCGGGCAGCAGTCAGCAGTTTTGTTGGCGCAGGGAACATCTAAAGCTCCCAAGGGCCGGGCACAGCACAACTGGCAAGGACTCAGAGCAGAGCTCAAAACCAGAGAAGAAATACGCCGCATCACGGCCGAGGGCATGGCAGTGGTGCCATATTGCCAGTGGCAGCAGCAGCGAATCCACTGAGTTCACTACAGCTCCATCAGCGCACTCAACAACCGTGAGTCAAATTGCGGCCCCTAGGGGAGAAATCCTAGTACTGCACTCCCAGGGACATGCGCAGATAGTCTCCCTGGGTCGGAGATTTTAGCAGTGCAGCCCAGTGGGGGAGTGGCAGTGGCAGAGATATCATACCATAGTCAGAACTCCCCGCTGGAGAACACCCAACTTGGCACCCCCCACGGTCTAAGCAGCCTTGATTGACTCCCTGGGTCTGAGACCTTGTGATACAACCCAGTAAAGGAGTAGTGGTGACTGAGATACCATAGACTAGAGATCCAGAGCATCTTAAGTGAACTCGTAGTGACTCAGGGAGGAACCCAGAGAAGGCACAAACTTCCAAAATCATGGGAAAGAGAAATAACAATGGAGCAGTGAATGCCAACAACCCCACAACATGAGAATCTGATAACACAGAAATCCAAAGATCTCTAGAAGATCAAATTAGGAAAATAACTTTAGAAATAATAGAGGACTTTCGAAAAGAATTTAGAGAGAGTCAAAAAGAGATAAAGTGTTGCAGACTAAACTCAGTCGGGTCGTTATTGTCCGCTCCCGGTCAAATCCTCAGAAAGATGGGGCAAAAGGCAGGTGAAGTACTGCAGAATCTTATCTGCAGCGATTCTTTCCCCTCTATGAATTCCTTAAGTTTTTAGGTACGACGCTTTGGAAAGAACCTGAGATGGACAAAGGCTTCTTGAGCCAATGACACTTTATTACAGAAACCCCGAAAAATTTATACCCTTCACCAGTAAAGTTAATAATAAAGAGAAGAGGGAGTGAATGCAATCACTGTGAAATAATAATGAATGACATGTAAACAAAGGTAATAAAACTAGTCCTTCAGCTGGCTGTTGATCTTTGAGAGATTAACTCCTGATCCTCTCCAAGGTCTTGCAGATAAGCAGTTCCAGGGGGCGACCTCCCAGGAGAAACAGGCATGCCCAAGGCTTGGAGGCTTCTCGGAGAATCTTCCTTAACTTTCTTGGAACTTTCCATCTTCTGGGCTCAGTTCATATAGCAAGTGTGGGGAGATGTGGTGATTCAGGTGGATGTGATAGAGTTTCTTCAGGTGTTGGCATCTTATCTTCTAAATCTGAAAGCTTAAGCAAACTTACAACACAGTTTGGCAGACAAAATACCACAAACAACACCACAAAGTTCTTGGATTTAATTGTCAGATGTATTTCCTTAACTGCTGAGCACTCTTCTTCAGACAACAAGCCTATTAAAAGCCTATCCATCTTTAATAATCCATTTCCCTGTCACAAACCCTCTGCAATCTGCTTCTAACTTTCTAATTCCTTTCTTTCCCAGTTGGGACTTTCTTATGATAAGCTCTTCTTCATGCAAAAATGCTTTTCTTACTCTTACGGTATTTCCTTTCCTTCATACATATATATTTAGAACGTCTGTCCTTTATTTTGTCATATTCATTCCTAACCATGCGGCCAGTTTCTCTGTCTCCGGGAATGCTCATACTGGGCGTAAAAAGTCAACAATCTTTTTCCTTGGGTCTATTGTATTTGGGCAACTAAGTTGTTCATCAACTAAATTGCTTCGAAGTCACACACAAGGTTTTATCTTCTCTGTCTCTAGGCAGGATCTCCAGGGTAAACAGTTTACCTTGAACTGAGCTACCTTACCGGAGTTAATGGCTTAACCTAAGTTAGTGATAGGAATGAGGAGGAGTTAATGGCTTAACCTAAATTAGTGATAGGAATGAGGGTCGGAGACCCTTTGTGATTGCTGCAGCTGGAATGCTTATCACAGCATCTGAGTTCTGGCCCGTTTTTTCATTACTATTGAGCAGAGCCAAGGGCGTTTAGACAAATTATTAGAGAATTTATTTTCACGGACTCAATCTCTTTCATAGTCCTGGTCTCACATCACCGGAGCAATTCGCGTGGAGAGTTAAAAGGAATCATTACCAAGAAAATAATAGTCATGAAGGGTATCTAAAAGTGGGGGGTACTTTGGCCAGAGACGACACCTCCTTCTCGGGGCTTGTTGCCGATTAACTATGTGGAGTGGGGTCTCAACACATAGATGCCGAGGCAGCAGGCAGTCTTGGCAATAAAGGATGCAATTAATGAAGTAAAGGCCTCAATTCAAAGTATAAACAACAGATTAGACCACATGGAGAATAGAATCTCGCTTCTTGAAGATGATCATTCTAAAAATGAATGCATAGTTTCTAATTTAGAAAAAAAAAACCGACAGCAGGAATCTGACATTGAAGAAATATGGGCCCATTTCAAGAGAGCTAGCCTAAGAATAATTGGAATAGAGGAGGGAAAAAAAGGTGAAACCAAAGGGATCAACAATCTCTTCAAGGAAGTAATAGCAGAAAATTTTCCAAACATAGAGCAAGAGGTCGATACACAGGTCCAGGAAACTTATAGAACTCCCTTTAGACAGGATCAGAGAAGAGGATCCCCACGCCACATAATTGTCAAAATGACTAATGTGGAAGCCAAGGAGAGAATCTTAAAGGCAACAAAAACAAAAGGCCACGTGACATACAGAGGCAAACCAATTAGAATCACTCCAGACTTCCCAAACCAAGTCATGAGAGCCAGAAGGGCATGGAGTAACATATTCCAAACTCTGAAAGAAAACATCTTCCAGCCAAAAATTTCCTACCCAGCAAAACTATCCATCAAATTAGATGGGGAAATAAGAAGCTTTCATGACAAACAGCAACTGAAGGAATTTATGTCTTCAAAACCAGCGCTAGAGAAAATACTCAAGGAGATTAACTGCAAAGAGGAAATGGGTAATACACGCCAGAACCAAAGAAACAAGAATTCCCATCCAGCAGACAACTAAGCAAAAAAGAATAAACAGTATCTCAAACAGAAATAAGATCTTAACATGTTGGGAATTAAAAATTATCTCTCTATAATCACACTGAATGTAAATGGCCTCAACTTCCCAATAAAAAGACATAAAGTGGCAAAATGGATTAAAAGCCACAATCCATCCATCTGCTGCTTACAAGAAACACACCTTACAAGTAAAGATAGGAACAAACTCAAGGTAAAGGGCTGGAGCAAGGTAATCCATGCTAATGGTACTCAAAGACAAGCAGGAGTAGCAACTATGATATCAGACAAGTTAGACTTCAAACCCAAACTTATTAGAAGAGACAAAGAAGGTCACATTTTACTGGTAAAAGGAATAGTCCAGCAAGAGGAAATAACAATAATCAACATCTATGCCCCAAACATAGGGGCAGCTACTTTCATAAATCAAACTCTTTGTGACATGAAGTCACACATAAATCCCAACACAATAATACTGGGAGACTTCAACACACCTCTCACAATACTAGACTGATCTTCCAGACAAAGGGTCAGTAAAGATGTCTCAGAACTAAAGAACACCATTAACCAAATGGACCTGTTGGACACATATAGAATATTTCACCCAACTACAGCAGAGTTCACATTTTTCTCAGCTGCTCACGGAACCTTCTCCAAAATAGATCACATCCTGGGACACAAAATGAGCACTAGCAAATTTAAGAAATGTTACATACTTCCCTGTGTCATTTCAGACCATAATGGAATGAAACTAGAAATCAACTATAAGAAGACCCAGAGAAACAACATAAACATGTGGAGACTGAACACCACACTTCTGAATGAAGAATGGGTCATAGAAGATGTAAGAGGTGAAATCAAGAAATTTCTAGAAACAAATGAAAATAAAGAACATATCAAAACCTCTGGGACACTTTGAAGGCAGTATTAAGAGGAAAATTTATAGCACTGAGTGCTCACATAAGAAAAACAGAAAATCTTCAAATAAATAGCCTAACAACACACCTCAAAGCCCTTGAAAAGCAGGAACAATTGAACCCCAAAGCCAGCAGAAGACGGGAAATTATTAAAATTAGAGCAGAAATTAATGAAATAGAGAATAAAAAAACAATACAGAAAATCAACAAAACCAAAAGCTGGTTTCTTGAAAAAATTAACAAGATTGATAAACCACTAGCCAACCTAACTAAAAAAAAGAGAGAATCAACCCAAATTATGAAGATGAGGGATGAAAAGGGAGACATTACTACTGACAGCGTAAAAATCCAGAGGATTATCAGAAACTACTTTGAAAAACTATATTCCAACAAAATGGAAAATCTGGAGGAAATTGACAACTTCCTAGATAAATACAACCTTCCTAAACTGAGTCAAGAAGATATAGAACACTTAAACCAACCAATAACAATCAAAGAGATTGAAACAGCAATAAAGAGCTTACCATCAAAGAAAAGCCCAGGACCAGATGGTTTCCCAAGTGAATTCTATAAAACCTTTATAGAAGAACTAATCCCAATACTACTCAAACTATTTTGGGAAATAGAAAAAACTGGGACTCTCCCAAATACATTCTATGAAGCCAACATCACACTAATACCCAAACCAAATAAAGACAGTTCAAGAAAGGAAAACTACAGGCCTATATCTCTGATGAACTTGGATGCAAAACTATTAAACAAAATACTAGCAACACGCATTCAAAACCACATCAAGAAAATCATTCACCATGACCAGGTAGGGTTCATCCCAGGGATGCAAGGCTGGTTCAATATATGAAAATCAATCCATGTAATTCATCATATAAACAGAATCAAAGACAAAAACCACATGATCATCTCAATAGATGATGAAAAAGCATTTGATAAAATTCAACATCCATTTATGATAAAAACACTGCAGAGAATTGGAATAGAAGGAACATATCTCAACATCATTAAGGCAATCTACAATAAGCCCACTGCCAACATCATATTAAATGGGGAAAAACTTCAAGAATTCCCCCTAAAAACTGGAACGAGACAAGGATGTCCACTATCACCACTTCTCTTCAATATAGTACTAGAGACTCTAGCCAGAGCAATAAGGCAAGAAAAGGAAATCAAAGGAGTACAAATAGGAAAAGAAGAACTCAAACGTTCACTATTTGCAGATGACATGATACTATATTTAGAAAACCCAACAAACTCAACCAAAAGGCTTATAGAACTGATCAACAAATTCAGCAAGGTATCTGGATACAAAATCAATCTTAAAAAATCAGAAGCTTTCCTGTACACCAACCATAAATCCACTGAAAAAGAAATTCAGAAATTACTTCCACTCAGGATCTCCCACAAGAAAATAAAATACCTAGGAATAAACTTGACCAAGGAGGTAAAAGATCTCTACAAAGAAAATTATAAAACACTGAAAAAAGAAATCAAAGAAGATCTTAGAAGATGGAAAGATCTTCCATGTTCATGGATTGGCAGAATAAATATCATTAAAATGGCCATCCTCCCAAAAGTGATCTACAGATTTAATGCAATACCCATTAAACTACCAAGATCATTCCTCACAGACATAGAAAAATCAGTCCTTAAATTTATCTGGAATAACAAAAAGCCCAGAATAGCCAAGGTGGTTCTCAGCAACAAAAACCATGCAGGAGGAATCACAATACCTGACTTCATACTACAAAGCCATTGTAATAAAAACAGCATGGTACTGGCAAAAGAACAGATATATAGACCAATGGAGCAGAATAGAAGACCCAGAAACAAGTCCACACACTTTCAGCCAATTGATATTTGACAAAGAGGCCAAAAACATACACTGGAAAAAAGATAGCCTCTTCAACAAATGGTGTTGGCAAAAGTGGTTAACCATATGCAGAAAATTGGATGTTACTTTTTCACCCTGTACAAAAGTCAACTCACGATGGATCAAAGACTTGGAAATTAAACCAGAGACCTTGAAGCTCCTTGAAGAGGGCATAGGTCCAACACTGCAACACATAGGCACAGACAAACATTTCCTCAATAAGACCCCAAAGGCACAACAAATTAAAAGGAGAATCAATACATGGGATTGCATGAAACTGAAGAGCTTCTGTTCAGCAAAGGAAACTATCAAGAATCTCAATCGAGAGCCAACAGAATGGGAGAAGATTTTTGCCACCTACACCACTGATAGAGGACTAATATCTAGAATATACAGAGAACTCAAGAAACTCAACACTAAGAAAACAAAGCATCCAATAACAAAATGGGCAAATGAACTAAATAGACACTTCACAAAAGAAGAAATTCAAATGGCCAATAAATGCATGAAAAAATGCTCAACATCACTGGCAGTCAGAGAGATGCAAATCAAAACTACCCTGAGATTTCACCTAACTCCAACTAGAATGGCCATCATTCAAAACACAAACAACAACAGATGCTGGCGAGGATGTGGAGAAGTGGGAACTCTAAGACATTGTTGGTGGGATTGCAAATTAGTGCAACCACTTTGGAAAACAGTATGGAGAATCCTCAGAAGAATGGGAACAAATCTACCATTTGATCCAGCAATACCACTTCTGGGTATCTACCCAAAAGAAAAGAAACCAAACTGGCAAACTAATGCATGTGTATCTATGTTCATAGCTGCACAATTCACCATAGCCAAACTATGGAACCAGCCAAGATGTCTATCAACAGATGAAAGGATTACAAAACTGTGGGATATGTACACAATGGAATTTTACTCAGCCATCAAAAAAAAAAAACTCAATAACGTCATTTCCAGGGAAATGGATGGAACTGGAGGACATTATGCTAAGTGAGATTAGTCAGGCACATAAAATAAGAAATCAGATGCTTTCCCTAATATGTGAGAGTTAGGGAGAAAAGAGGAGCAAACAAGACAACCTAAAGGAGGAGAAAGGAGGGGAGAATAGGAAAATCTCTAAAGCTCACAATGTACTTAAACATATCGAAGTCAATCACTAAGCCAAGCAAGGGAGGGAGGGACGGGGAGGGAATGGGGTGGGATTTGGGTAGGGGTTAAATCAGAGATGAGTACATGTTTGTACACACAAGTTTTTTACCCCAATAAGTTGTATGAATATAATGCACCAATAAAAAAAATTTTTTTTTTAAAATGAAAAGCAAAGTAGGTGTGTAACTCAGGGGTAAAATGTCCCTGGGTTCAATGCCCAGTACCAGAAGCATTAATTAATTTTAATTTTTAATTAAATTAAATTTAAAAAAATAAAAGCCAGGCATGGTGGCTCACGCTTATAATCTCAGTATTTGGGAGGCTGAGATAGGAGGATCGTGGTTCTCGGTCCGCATCAGCTACTTAGTGAGGCCCTTTGCAACTCAGCGAGACCCTGTTTTAAAATAAAGAATAAAAAAATAGGACTGGGGGTGTAGTTCGGAGGTAGAGTGCCCCTGGGGTCCATCCCCAGCACCACAAAAGAACTTTAAAAAGTAAAAGCATGCCGGGCGTGGTGGCGCACGCTTGTAATCCCCGCACTTGGGAGGCAGAGACAGGAGGATCGCGCAGGTTCGAAGCCAGCCGCGCGTGCTGGCTTAGGAGACCCTGTTTCCAAATAAAAATGTAAAAATAGGTCTGGGAATGTAGCCCGGAGGTAGAAGGGCTTCCAGGAACCCCAGTACCACCAAAAAAAAAAAAAAAAAAAAAAAAGTCAAAGCATCGTTCAAGGGATTATGTACAGAATCTCGTGCTTGATGGTTGCCATGACCGACCCCGTGACGAGGGTGTGCTTACTACACCACACTTCTACCACTGGCTGGGACTGTGCCCTTGCACTTATAAAATCAGAGCCTCTGTGACGGCACCCTCTGCAGCTTGATCACACAGCTTCTCTCCCCACCCCGATGGCTCCTCGAGGAGACGGTTCAGGCCTGTGGGAAAGCACACCAAAACACTCGCAAGACCCCTGACGATGGGGGACTCGGCGCGCCGGCTCAGGCTGGCCCGCACTGCAGAGCGGCCCTCTCCAGGCCCAAGAGCCCTCAGTGCCACCCCAGACCAGACGTCATGGGCAGACCTGGCCACCCAGCAGGGGCAGCTACAGAACAAAGTGTTTTCCCTTTTAAAAAGAAGGAAGCCAGCCAGGCGTGGCGGTGCACGCTAGTAATCCTAGCATTCAGGAGGCTGAGACAGGAGGATCACAGTTCGAGGACAGCCTCAGCTACTAGTGAGGCCCTTTGCAACTCAGTGAGACCCTGTTTTAAAATAAAGAATAAAAAATAGGGCTGGAGGTGTAGCTCAGAGGTAGAATGCTCCTGGGGTCCCTCCCCAGTACTGAAAAAAAAAAAAAAAGGAGAAGCCGAGAATGATGACGCACACCTGTAATCCCAGGGCTTGGGAGGCTGAGACAGGAAGATCGCAAGTTCAAGGCCAGCGTCAACAACTTAGGGAGACCTTGTTTCAAAATTTAAAAATAGAGCTGGGAGTGTAGCTCAGAGGTAGACTGCCCCTGGTTAAAAAAACAAAACAAAAACAAAAAAACAAAAAACAAAACAAACAAAAAAAAACCTCAGTACCAAAAAATAGAGGGGGAGACACATACATGCTGGCCCTTTTTACTGCCAGGGTCCTCGGGCGCTGAGCTCACACGTTCTGAAGACGAGAGCTGCTGTCTGCTGACGTGCGTCACGGGGCTGCCTGTACATCAGACCAACCAGCCTCCCAGGGACAGCGAGAATCTGTCAAGGCAGCATCTGACAGGTAGAACCTGTCAAGCCCGGCCCGGCGTCGGCGCAGCACGTTCTCCACAAGCCTCTGAGCTGCCAGGTGCAGACGCGCTCAGCGGAGCCCCGGTGAGCACACAGTGGTACGAAGAGCAAGCGGGCCAGGCGGAGCCCGCTAGAACCCAGCGGCGGTTCTGGAGCGAGAAAGTGTGCGTCCTTGGTCCTCGCCCCCTCCGTCTGCCCTCCTCCCTTCCCTTCAGTCCCTCTGTGATTTCCTGGATATTTTTAATCCTCTGTAGCATGCGTTTAGTCCATGAAGGCTGCTGTAACAAAATGCCACAGGCTAGAGACATATAAATAGCAGCCATTTCTCCCCCTCGGCTCAGGAGGCCGGGCGTCGGGGAGGAAGGTTGGCTTGCTGGTGGCGGGCGGGCAGCTGCTCGCTGCGCCCACAGTGGGAGGGGCGAGGGCCTCTTAGATCAGGGCACTGATGTAAGAACAGAGGCCATTCCCGAGGCCCCCGCCCAAGGGCCTCCCAAAGCCCACCCCTCCTGTTACCAGCACCTTAGGGGTGAAGGTTTCAAACCTACAAATTTGGGGCGAACACAGACACTCAGACCATAGCAGTAGATAGGCATTTTATCACAGAAAAATGCATTTTGTAGTGGAATCCATGTCAGGCATGATGGCACATGCCTGTAATCACATCTATAAATTGAGGCAGGAGGACGAGTTTGAAGCCAAACGGGGCCGCTTAGCAAAACCCTGTCTTAAAATGCAAAGGGCTAAGGATGTAGCTTAGCAGTAGAGCAGCCCTGGGGCCAATTCTAGTCCCACAAAAGTAAGACAAAACCAAACAAAGACTGAAGATGGGACTGTGTGGAGGGGCGGGGTCGATGCGAGGGCATGGCCTCCAGCCCCCCGGGGTGCAGGTCACAACACAGCGGCTCCACGCCCCAGGGGACTGACTGCCTCTGCCCAGAAAGGGGCTGCCGCACTTGGGGGCCTGGGCACAACGGTGGTCTCGCTGAGTGGCACACAGCCTGCTCCCGCTCGCTCCCCGTGTCCTGAGAGAGACCCCCCAAAAAAACACGTGATGTTGTAACAAAGGTCACGGCCACAGGAGCAGGGCGAGGGTCCCGCAGTAGACACTGGCATCTGACGATGCCCGCCTCCGGGGCATCCCAAGGCTGCAGGCATCAGCATCCCTTTCACGTGTGCCATCCCGCAGGCCCCCGGGGAAGGCGGCATTAGGAGCCCACGAGCTGCCGGGGCTTCTGCACCCTCAGCGTTCCATGTCCCAAGCCCCAGTTTCCTGGCTACACAACACTCAACAGTGTGCCCTGTCCCTCCCGGGCCTGACCTGAGCTCCAGGGAGAGCAGGCAGAAGAGACCATGAGACCTTGTCCCAGTTGTGGCTAAGACTGGTGCCATGGCCTGTGCCAGGATTGGGAAGAAGCATCAAAATGTATTAAGGTGCTGGTACTAGAAAATTGCTTTGATAATTTCCAAAGTGTAAAATATAGTCAGGGCCTGGGTGCTGTGCAGGCGCCCAGGCAGGGAGGGGGCTGCGGCGATTACAATGCAGAGGTCCTCTCTGGCTTTGCCCTTCATTCTAATCATTAACCGATAGTAAGAGCCTTAGAGTCAACTGAAGCCTTTAGCTCTAAAACTACAATAGAGGCAACCGGAGCCTCTGTTTACCTCCTCTCCTCTGGGATCCGGCCTGGGCATAGGAAAGGTAAACTTTGTGTGCGGCTTCAAAGCACCCTAGTTGATGAGCAACCAATACTGCCCAATACAATAGAGCGGAGGGCCAGGTAGATTCTTGACCCTTGCACTTAGTACGTGCACTGTCCGGAGACAAAGAGGCACCACCTGGCTAAGGAATAAGTAACTAGCCCATCGCCTTGGTAACACTGTGAGACAGATACCAATACAAAATCTATTTAAGGGTTGGGGTCCCCAAAAGGGGCCGGAGTTCCATTTTCGGGCTCTCCAGCATGCGGGTCAGCACGCTGCTTTTTCTCTTCTCTATTTCCTACTGATCTATTTCCTACTAATTTTGTAATGAAGATTTGTTAAAGCTGCACTGAGCTGCCCATTAATTTTTCTATTCAACCAACCTTAGTTGAATAAGAAAAAGAACCCCACCATTTCAAACCGTAACATGGCCCAGGGGCTTCTGCGGAGAATGATCAGCTGTCTCCAAACGCAGCGAGACTTTCTTCCATAAAAGAGCCCCGTGAGCTCTCGGGAAGGAGTCAGGCTTGGCGTGAGTTTGTAAGAACTGGGTCTCTTCACCACGCACAGGGAGGGAAAGGAGAGGTTTGTACAGGGAAGGAAACGGACCAAAGAATGTGATGTGTGGATGAACACAGCCCGATGACTCACTACCATGCACACTTATAGTGCACCAATACGCTTTTAACTGTTGGGTCTCAGCCGGGCGTGGTGGCGCACGCTGGTAATCCCAGGACTTGGGAGGCTGAGACAGAAGGATCTCGGTTTGCGGCCAGCCTTGGCTACTTAGTGAGGCCTCTGCAACTTAGTGAGACCCTACTTGAAAACAAAGAATAAAAAATAGGGCTGAGCCGGGTGTGATGGTGCACACTTGTAGTCCCCGCGCTTGGAAGGTGGAGACAGGAGGATTGTGCAGGTTTGAAGCCAGCCTTGCTGGCTTAAGAGACCCTGTTTCCACATAAAAATAGATCTGGGAGTGTAGCCCGGAATAGAAGGATTTTCAGGAACCCCAGCACCACCACCAAAAAAAAAAAAAAAAAATAGGGCTGAAGGTATAGCTTGGAGGTAGAATGCCCCTGAGTTCCATCCCCAGTACTACGTGTGTGTGTGTGTGTGTGTGTGTGTGTGTGTGTGTGTGTGTGTGTGGTCTCTTTGGAGAAATAAAGGTGCACTTTGGTCAAGCCTACAGCCTCAAGTCTCAGGTAGATGGAATGAAACGACCAGAGTGTCCTGGCCCCGGCCCCTCCACCCGGCCCCGCAGGCAGGTGGGCTGCATGGGGACCGCCAGGCCCCACCACCTGACCTTTGCTCTGAACGGGCTTCTGCATTTAGCTCTGAGTTTAGCAAACACCTTCAATTCCGTCGTTTTTCAGCGAGTGTCGAATTCACAAGAGTTGAAGGTTCTCATAAAACAGAGCTCCGAATGACTCCAGACATGAAAGGACAGGGTTTTAAAAACAGACGCTGGTGAGAAACTGACAGTGGTTGGGCATTTGACGGTGAGTCATCGGCAGCAGCCTTTCCCCGGGACGGCGCCAGCCACCTGCGAGGGGCCGGCGGCATGTGCGGGCGCGGTGCCGGAGAGCCCGGGAGAGCCCCGGGAGCTGGCTTTGCAGGAGCTTCCAGGCCAGGCAGGGCCAGGGTGCTGCCTCTTTTTTACCCCCAAGGCTTTTACAACCAGGTTTACACACCTCAGAATGTGAGACCCCTGTGGCAGGGGACAGGGACCCTCCAGGTGTGGGGTGGTGACATCTGTCCATCCTGGGCACCAGGCGGCCCTGGGCTCTGGACCCACAGGAAGCACTCGCCCTCAGAGGGCACAGGCCCCCAGCTCCAGGAACCCACCTCATTCCTCCCGGGAGAAACACTCTGAGCTCACAGCCCAGAGGGTTCAACTAGCATCCTGCCCATGGAAGAGCCTCAGAAACTTCTGGATGATTCCAGCCCATTTTCAGCTGGCTGAGGCTTAAGAAAATGCTGCTGCCCAGAACCCCAGAGGCTGCCCTTGGGGCCATCCCCAAGGAGGCTGAGAGCCTTGAGCCCCCCCCACCCCGCCAACCCCCCGGGTTGGACTCCAAGGAGCTGCAGGCATCTCCTGCCCTGGCACGGCAGAGAGGAGTGGCCGTGGACAGAGGCCCACTGGGGTGGGGGAGCACCAGGGATGCACCCAGGAGGCGCAGGCCAGGCCAGATGACCGCTCTGATCCCAGGGGGCCCAGGAGACGCCTGTGCTACCCAGGCCAAGCCCAACACATCCTGGCATGGCTCCACAGAGCCACATCCTGCCTGGCCCAGGCCTGAATCTCTGTCCCAGGACTGCCATAACAAAGGCCAATAGACCGGAGCCAGAGTCCAAGCGCAAGGTGGTGGCTGGCCACGCTTCCTGCGGAGGCTCTGCGGAGGCTCCTTCCTGTCCCCCAGCCCCTGGGGGCTCCAGGGTCCTTGGCCTGTGGCCACATCCCTCTGTCTCTGCTGCCTTCTCCATCTTCTCTTCCAGCTCTCATAAGGACCCCTGTCTTTGGATTCAGCATTCACCTGAATAATCCCAATGAGCTCCTCTTGAGATTTCAGCTTAGCCACATCCTATTTTTCCAAATAAGATGAACGTCACAGGCTCTGGGGTCCGGTGTGGCCATACCTTCGGGGGTCTCTTTCTAGGCTCCTGCCTTCTCAGGCGGCTGAGCTCCCCCAGTGCCCACCGCGGGACAGTCCCCGGCCAGGTCTGTCAGTGTCTCTCCTGGGCCACTCCATGCTCCCACTACCGAGGTCCACACGGCTCTACTTGGGGCCCAGAGATCATGAATGCCGGGTCAAGGCTTAAGAGACCTCGCATCCCTCTGACAGGTGGCAGGCTCCTTCCCAGCGGAGCAAGGTGAGGGCATCAAGTCAGAACAGACCTCTGCTAGGGCAGGATGCAGCGAGCAGAAAGAGAACAAGGAGGGTGGCCAGCCTGGGGGAGAGGAAGGCAGGAGTCGCCCCAGGCAGAGGAAGGTGGTGTGGCTGGAGGTCACATCTTGGAGGAAGGCAGTCTGACCTTCTACCCAGAGCATGGGCTTCACCTCAACAAAAGGGCCATGAGTTCAGATTGGTGGGAAAAGAAGGAAGCAGAGACTGGGTTCAGGCACCTCAGGGACGCAGAGGGACCCCAGGCTGGGCCAGGACGTGGGCACAGAGTGAAGGCTGCCGTGGGCGGTGTCTCTTTCAGCCAGCCCTCTCACTGCTGTGACCCACAAACCTGACGATAGCAACCTAGAGGAAGGCGATTAGCTCACAGTTCTGGACATTTCAGGGGTTCAGTCCACGTTAGGCCTGGTGAAGTCTGGGGAGCTCGGGGTTGGTGCGGAGAAGAGAGCACGCAAGGGCTCTGCTCTCGCATCAGGGAGGCCGGAGGCAGAGGGAGCGCTCATGAAGGGGTCATGGACACACGCTCAGTCCCCAAGGCCACACCTCCAGTGACCCAGCACCTCCAGTCACACCCTACCTGCCTAGGTTACCACCCAGTAAAGTCATCATAATGGATTCACCCACTGGTCAGATTAGAGCACTCATAATTCAATAATTTTACTTCTGAACATTAATATGTGAACCCTCCAAGGGACATTTTAAATCCAAACTCTAACAGCGGCCTGCATATGAGAAGAAGTCAAAGTGGGGTTTGGAGGGGCAAGACCACCAAGGCACAGATAAGGTCTGTTGGCAGGGACGGGCAGGGGCTGGGAGCCTTCCTGGGTCAGGAGGAGGATGCGCTCGACTCCCCCACATCAGGCCTGGGTGCTCTGGGATTACAAGGGGCACCCATTGGGAGGCTGGCTGTACGGGTCCAGGGCTCAGAGGGAGCCAGACCTGCAGGAGCTAGTTGTGATCTTTCACATCTATAGCTTGGGACAATGTAAGGATCAGGACCCAGGACCGACGGCTGGGGATGCTGGCCCCAGAACCATGCAGAGGAGGGCGGGTCCCAGGAACCATCCGGGGCCCCGGGACGTAGGAGGGGCACTGCCCAGGGAAATCCCCAGAGCTGAGCTGAGGCAGAACAAGGCCAGGAAGACAGAGTCGGGGCAGGGCCGGGAGCCGGCCGGCCCTGCCCGGCAGCACGACTCTGGAGGGGCTTCCCAGTGCGGGTGAGCTGCCGTTGGAACTTGGCTAGACAGGTTTAGCAGGACTAGATTTTTGGGTGGGTTTTTTTTTTTGTTTGTTTGTTTGTTTTTGAGAAAGAAAACTTGATAGGTGCTGTTCTGGGTGGTTTTATGTGTCAGCTTGGCCAGAGGAATCCTTGGTCTTCTGTAGATGTGACTAGCAGCAGTCAGTGACTTTAAGTAAAAGAGATTCCCTTCTCAAGTGTGGGTCGGCCTCACCCAATCTGTTGAAGGCCTCACAGCAGAAGCAGATCTCCAGAGAGCGAAATTCTGCCTTGAGACTGTAATGCCCACTCCTGCCCACGTCCCTGGGCTGCCACCTGCCCTGCGATCTCAGATTTTTTCAAAAGTGTGTGTGTGTGTGTGTGTGTGTGTGTGTGTGTGTGTGTGTGTGTGTCTTTTGTATGTAATATGTACATTATATACATGTGCACACCTGGTTGTTTTCATTGGTGAACGTAATTGTCCCATGTACACAGAAAATAAGTAAATGAGCAGAGATATAACTCCAAGAAAAATAAGAATCCTAGGAGAGGACTTGCCAGAGCACGTGGTGACAGCCACCATTCTCGGCTCGGAGCCGCTGATCTAAGCACTTGGTATTAACACTCCCACTCCTCACGTGAACCAGGCTCGGTGAGAACAGTCCTTTTACATATTTTACAGATGGAGAAACAGATCACAGAGAGGCCAGCTGCCTCATCCCGGCCACACAGCACAGCCTCCCTGGCCCTGCTGACCTGCCCTGGGAGGCCACGAGGGGTGACTGGGCCGCCCTCCCGCCTCTTGGTCTGTTCTCTCTCCTTTCTCTCATACAGGCTGCCCCGGAGTCACCTGGCAGCTTAGCCTCCCCCTCCCCCCCTGCCGTGGGGCACACCTGGGGAGGCTGAGGCTGGAGGATTGCTTGAGCCCAGGGGCTGCAGAGCGGCCTGGGCAGCATAGTGAGACCCTGCCTCAATCAATCCGCCCATCAGTCAAACCCACCCGAGGCGCTGGCCCAGCCCCCTGGCCCCTCTCCTCATCCCTACCTCTGTCCCTCTCTCCGACTCCTAAGCCTGGCCCTGGCCCCCTCCTCTCTCCTCCTGGGAGCCCTCTGCCCACAAAGCTCAGCTTTCCCAAACCTGCTGAGCCCTCTGCCCTCCGAGCCCTCGCCCCCTGACTTCTGACCCCGCTCTGTCCTTTTCCCCTGCACTTGAATTCCCAGCCACCCCTTGCTGGCCCAGGGTCCCCCTAGCCCAAGTGCCAGAACCCTCAGGCACCGTCCTGCCTGCCCCGGGCTCCCTTCCTGGGCCTCCGGCAGGGGCCCTCCAGTGGGTGGGTGGAGCCCGCTCGCAGCCTCAGGTCCCTGTTCATTCCCACCCTCCTCCCAGGGCTTCACGCCAACCACATCAACACCTGCTCCAGAACCTGCTCCCTGTGAGCCGCCAAACACCCTCGGGAGACCTGGCCCGCGCCGGCCTCCCATGAAAGCCCAATGGCGCCAAGTCTTCAGGGTCCACACTCAGCAAAGATGAATTCCCTGTTACGCCCTGGACACGCCCCTAACGTTCCCACCTGGACTCCTGTTCGCTGGCCGTCAGCCCCAGACCAGCACCACGGCTCCCTCCAGGCTCCCGCCCAGCGCCCTCAGCGAACCCCAGCCAGCCCCCCAGGAAGCAGTCACACAGTGGGGTCAGACACACAGAGCTGGAATCCAGCCTCATCTGTTTCTGGCTGTGTGTCCATGCCCAAGCAATTCTAGCGCTCTGAACCTCAGTCTCGTCCTCTTTAAATTCAAGGAAATAACTCAGAGCACCATGAGCTGATGGTAAAATGCACAAAGAGGCTGCTGCTCACTAGGGGAACACTGTCCCACCCTTGCAACAGGCAAGGGCGGGACTTCGCTGTGGACTCTGAGGGCCCGCCCCTGGGGCTCTGCACAGCTGGAGGCCGCGGAGGGCGCTGTCCAGGGCCTCCTCCTCATGTTGTTCTAGAGGATGTGTGCGCGGTGCTTTCTCACTCCCTTAGCTGTTTGGTAGATTTCGCCAGTGACACCCTCTGGCCTGGAGGCTGCTCTACAGCAAGGTTGCACTACAAATTCAATTTGTGCGTTGCAGGTATGACTACCCAGGCTCTCTCTCTCTTCCAGTGGCAGCTTGAGAAATTGCCCATTTCACCCCAGTTGTTGGATTTCCTCCCTGAGCTGGTGCGTGCCGGTCCCTGCCATCACTGTTCCTGTGGAATCGTGGTTGCCTCTCAGCCCTCACGCTGGAATTTGCATCCTTTACCCCCACACTCAGCACTAAAGCTAGAGGTTATAAGCTTTACTGACTTTCCAAAGAACCATCCACTAGTGTCATTAATTCACTCTATGGATTTTGTTTCTCTTTCATGAGTTTCTGCTCCTCTCTCTCTCATTCTGTTTCTTCAGTTCATGTTGAGTTCAATTTACTCTTCTCCTAGGGTCACTTGGTGGAAGTTGGGGTCATTGATTGAAAGAGGGGGGCCTGCCTTTATTTCTTTTACTTCTAATGCAAACACATTAGCACTATGGAATTTCCTCTAAATACTGCTGAAGTTATGTCCCATAAATTTCAGTATGTTCTTCAGTTCAGAATACGTTCAAATTTTCCTCTTTGACTCCAGAGTTAATATCTGGGGATTTTCCAGATATCCTCCTGCTACCAATATTGATTTCTAATTTAATTCCATTGTGGTCTGAGAACACACTTGAAATGATCTGAGTCCTATTAAATTAGTAAGCCTTGGTTTGTGACTCAGAAGATGGTGTCTCTGGGCCAATAGTCCGTGTGTTCTTAGCGAGAGGTTCTTCACTGCTGCTGGGTGTCCACAATTGTCTACAAGGTCCGGTTGGCTGACAGTGTTGTCCAAGCTTTCTCTGTTTTTGCTGATTTCCTGCCTACACATCCCAATTTTTTGATAGATAAGTGTTGAGATCTCCAGTTGTAGCTACAGATTTCTCTATTTTGTCTTTGGATTTTTCCCCATGTCTCCTTCATGTAGCTCAAGGCTGTTCCAAGGTGTGGACTTGCAGGGTGGCCGTGCCTTCCGAGGTGCTGGCTTCTAGATCGCTGTGAAATGGCCCGTCCCGCCACGCTCTGTGCTCTGAAGTCGCCTGGTGTCGACCTGCTGCCCCGCTCTCTTTGTTTTGGGCATCGTCTTTGCCTGCTCCTTGACTTTAACTCCTGTGTCCAGGTGTTTGGGGCTCCTCGTAAGTAGCGTTGGCGATGGCTTTTCTTTATCTGACCACCTGTGCTTAAATCTGCATGCCGAGGACATCTGCATTTAACTTAATCGCCACGATTGGACTCTGTGCTTGCATCTCACCCTTTCCTCCCTGTTTTTCTTTGATCTATTTTTCTCTTTTTCCGCCTCGTGGAGGGTGGGGTAGGATGTGTTTTGATTCCATTGTATTTCCTTTGCTGACTGATAAGCAGAGCCTCCCAGGATGGCACCTGGGCCCCCTCGGGTCCTCTCGGGTCCTCTCGGGTCCTCTCAGGGTAGTGCTGTTTCTTGGTGAAGTGACAGTTCCTCAGTAGAATGACCATCAGTGTCCCGTCTTCATGGTCTCCTATGTTTTACCTACAGTTCTGGTTATTTTTTAGTTGTTCCTTGTTATGCCATTTTGGCTGGAGGGAGAAACCCCTGTAAGTCTTCCTGTAAAGCTTTTTTTTTTTTTCAGGTCTGGGGATGGAACCCCGGGGCATTCTACCTCTGAGCTATACCCCCAGCCCCATTTTTTATTCTTTATTTTGAAACAGGGTCTCACTAAGTTGCAAAGGGCCTCAGTAAGTAGCTGAGGCAGTCCGTAAACCACGACCCTCCCGTCTCAGCCTCCCGAATGCTGGGATGACAAGTGTGCACCACCACACCTAGCTTAATCCTTTCTTAAAACTGAGTCAGAGCCAGAACCGGGCCTGGTGGCACACATTTGTAATCCCAGTGCTTGGGAGGCTGAGACAGGAGGATTGCACAGTTTCAAAGCCAGCCTCAGCTACTGAGTGAGGCTCTCAGCAACACAGTGAGACCTTGTTTCCAAATAAAAGAGAAAATAGGTCTGGGAGTGTAGCCCAGAGGTAGAAAGCCCCTGGGTTCCATCCCCAGCACCACACACACACACAAAAAAAAAAAAAAATTTGAGTTAGAACCAGCTTCTCCTGTCCACCACTAAGGGTCCCTGAGGACCCCATGATCCCCACACACTATCTGGCCACCTCTGCGGGTCCCAGTCCCCCTTTCACTGTCTGCTCCTTCAGGCACCGCTCACACCCCCCTGGGATGCTTTCCCGCCCCTGCCCTCCTCATCCTCGGCTTCCTGCCTGCTCCACCTCCAGACCATGGCTTCCCTGAGAGTGTGGACTGTCTCCAGAACCAGACATGTGGCTGGTCATCATGAGTGTCCAGTAACTGTGGCCACCTCTCCCCATCCATGAGATTTCAGGGTTTTCCTGTCAGAGAGACAACAAACCACACTTCCCCAGGCCCTGTGGAAGCTGCCTTCACAGATAGATCCCAGCCAGAGGCAGGCAGGACCCTGGTCAGCGCCATGTTGGTGCCTGCAGGCCTGGGTTCAGGGCTCCACCCACAGGGCAAGTTCCTGCCTCTCACCTGCTCCCGCCCTGGCCCTCTGCCGGCCAGGTGAGCTCGCTGGCCTCATCCTGCCCCCTCTTAGACACCATGGATGCAAACTTCCTCCCCAAAGGCAGCCAGGACGCCGTGAGCCATGCAGGGGAGGGGGGCAGGGAGAGGCAAAATGCTGGCGAGGCCAGCAGTCAGGAGGGAGAAGGGTGAGCAGGGAGCATGCGCAGGGAAGAGAGGTGCTCCCCTGCGCTCTGAGGGCTGCTCCAGGCAGCACTTAGCCCAGTGAGGGGCTGGGGGACCCAAGTCGCGGCCGGCTTGTAGCTCATGCTGGACTGCAGCTCCCCGCATCGACACCGCAGTCCATGGTCCGACGGCCAGCGTGACGGCCAGAGGAACAGTTTGGTTTCTTCCCTGTCTTTTACAAGGACAGCGTTTCTTCCCATCAGAGGGATGTCTGGGCCGCTGCCCCAGCTCCTCTGCTATGGCCCTTCCTCCCGCCTAGGTGCTCAGCCTCCTCCCACCACGATTTTAAGAACTTGAGCCTCGGCTTTATTTTGCTTTAGCCCAAGATGATGATCACATCTTTCAGCTTGATAGAGAAATATTGCAGAGCTGAGTTTTACAGCTCGTCCTCAGGAAAGATCTGTAGCAGGCGACGCAGAGGGGACACGCTGCTCAGGCCCCACGCCCTCTCTGCCCCAGGGCCATGCTCAGCACTGGCCTCAAACCTGGCCCCCTGACGCCCTCCTCCTGGAGACCACACACACACTCACACACAACTTAGGTGGGCTCTGGCTCTAGGCGGGCACCTGATGGGGCCCTGGGAACGCTTCAGTAGGAATTTAGGAGTGAACACCCAGGACCCCAGGTCCAGGGATCCAGGCTGAGTGGTCAGGAGGGACGCTTCGTACCCAGGGGAATTGCCAAGCAAGTGCCCTCTGACCCTGGGTCCAAGGTATACAGAGAAAACTATCAAAGCCTGCAGGAAAAATCAGGAGGCTCCAGGGCTCCCCCAGAGCCTGCAGGGCCAGGATGGGGGGCAGTGGAGGCTCACACATGCTTACTCAGCCCCACCCCTACCCCGTGCCCCCTGCTGCAAGCTAGATGAGCCCTCAGAACCTTCCGAGTGTGCTGCGTCAAGGGTCATCCAGCCCAGGAGGGAACTGCAGGCCCTGGGCTCAAACACCCGGACCACGTCTGCTGGGTGCTGAGCCCATCAGGGGCACACAAGAGCAGGGACACCTGGAAAAGCTGAAATAGGGGAAGGACCAGAGTGGATCTGAGGCATCTCCCAGCCCCATATGCATGAGGGGCCAAGGCCACCTGCGTGGGAGGCTCAGGCCCTGCCTTCCCACGCTTGTCCCCACGAAGATGGCAGCCTTGCCTGTCAGTGCCACCGGGACGCCGGCCCGCTGCCCCCCTCCAAGCTCTCTTGGGTCGGCCTCCCCGGTGCCCCTCCTGAGTGACCAGGGCAGTGTCCACCATCACCTCTCACAGTGTCCTGCGGAGCGTGCCTGGCCCAGCACAGAGCATCCTCGGGCTACCGCCGAAGGTGCCAAGAGCCAGCCTTTGAGAGCCCAGCTGTCCCCAGGTCCTCCGAGCCAGGCTGCCATGTGGCTGGCTTTAAAATCAGTGGAGGTGCAGGGCAGGGTGGCGCACACTTGTCATCCCAGTACTTGGAAGGCTGAGACAGAAGGATCGCAGGCCCACAGCCAGCCTCAGCTACTTAGTGAAGCCTCTGCAATTTAGTGAGGCCCTGTTTCAAAGTAAAGAATAAAATATCAAGCTGAGAGTGTCACTCAGAGGTAGAATGCCCCTGGGTTCAATCCCCAGGACCGCCAAAAAAGATAAAGAAAAAAAGAAAAGAAAAAGAAAAAGAAATCCGTGAAAGTGACAGCTGTGCCTTCAGGAAGGGCCTCATGGGCGATCAGCGTGACAGCAACCAGGGACCCGAAAGAGGCGGCAGCAGGACAAAGCCCGGCTCTCCAAGCACGTCCGGCTCTGTCACCTCTGGATCCTGGCCAACTCCAGTCTTAGGGGAGAAAATGGAGCCTGGCAGAGGGGCCATAGGCAGGGAGAGGCTGTCTCTTCCCTTCCTCTCCTCCTTTCTCTCTCCTCCCTCTCCCTCCTCCCTCTCCTCTCCTTCCTCTCCTTCCCCTCCTTGGCTCTACCCCCCTCCAATGGAAAGCTCCAAGTGGGTGTCATTTTTAGGTGAACAAGGGCCCCTCTGCTGGGGAGATGCTCAGAGAGCAGGGACAGGGGGAAGGGAGCCCACAGCCCACTCTGGGTGTGGAGCGAGCCCTGGGAAGAAGGAGGGCTGTCTCCCAGAAGACGGCTCCACGCCACCCGGGCCCTCCCAGGACAGACTGTCTTTTTGTTCGTTTTGTGGTACTGGGGTGGAACCCAGGGGCTCAGTCCTCCCACCACTCATTGCCCTCCCTCCATGGAACCACCCCCTACCACCCGCCTACTCCATACCCACATCCAGCCAGCCACTTCCCATCTTGCCAACCATCCATGTACCCAGCACACACCTAGCGGCTCATTATCCAGTCCACCTGCCACACAGCACTGCGCTAGTGACCAATACATCCTCCACCCCCCCATCCCCCATCAGACAATCCACTGACCCAACCATCCATTCACCCGGGAATCCATCCTTCCATCCTCCCAAATTCTAACCACCATACAACTTCCTATTCAATAACACAATCGCACGCCAACTAATCCACCACCCGCGTATATCCAGGCAATATCCTCCCCTCTCCTCCACACATCCATCTAGTTAACTACCACCCATCCATCTAACCGACCACCCCTCCGTCCATCCATCAATATACCATCTATCGACCCACCAAACCATTCAGCCACCCACCCCCTTATCTAGCCATCCATCAGCAATCCAGACAAGCATGCTAATAAATGGCCCATTCATCCGTCTACATATCCATCCGTCTGTCATCTGTAGACCTCTCCTTATTACCATCCATTCATATTTCTGAACCCTCCTTCCATCCATCCATGTGCCCACCCATCCACCCATAAGCCCACTCATTCCCTTACTCCACTGGTAATCACTCACTGACAAACGCTCAGGAAGCACCCACCTCACCAGGCACTGCTTGGGTGCCAGGCAGGGAAGCTGCAGGACCCAACCAGGCTGAGTCCTTACCTGCCTGGAGCACAGGTCCCAGTGGGCGACAGAGAAGAAAGAGATCACCAGAGACAAAGAAGATACACATGCTACGTGCAGGCAATAAAGTAAAACGGGGCTTGTGTTTTAGAGCGGTGGTGGAGACCTTGAGCAGGCGGTGCGTGGGGTCCCGGAGCGAGACAGGAGATGGGGAAGGGCATTCCAAAGAGCACGAGTTCTGAGGCTGGACTTCAGAGACTGGACAGTGTTTGGAGCAAGATGGAAGGAGGCCGGCTACGAGGCAGAGGGAAGCTGGATTGCAGAGCCCAAAAGCTGGGAAGTCCTTGGCCAGGAGGGCGCCTGAGTGGGGGAGGGTCCGCTCTGCCCTCTTAGTGGCTCACTCCTGCCTCTGTGCAGGTCCAGAAGGACACTGGCTGGGCCATAGTGATGGGCCAGGGAGAGACGATGGCAGCTAAGACCAGGCAGGAGAAGTACAATATGGAGATGGTCAGAGCCCAGGGACATTGCTAGAAAGAGTCGGTGTCTGTGGACGGAATGGGCAGCGGTGTTAAAAGAGAGGTCTAGGCCTGTGCAGGTTTTGTCTGAGCACCTAGGGGCCCAATGTTGTCATTTCTCAACATGGGGGAGACCGGAGGAACAGATTGGAGACATCAGGCCCTTAGGCTGGCGAAGCTGCCAAGACAGCCAGGTGGGCACACGTAGAAAGTCGGCCAGGCAAGCTGGATTCGAGGCAGAGGCGTGGCCAAGGTGTCCTGGCAGAGAACATGGCTGGCAAAGACTTTCCGAGGCAGAGAGTAGAGCTCCAGACAGCCTGGCTTAGGAAGGCAAGGGAGGGTGCGGCATCTCCAGAGTGGGAGACTTTGGGGGTTCATGGCTTCTCTTTCCAGGAGACTTCTGTGAGGGGTGGGGAGGAGGAGGCATGTGAGGATAGTCACAAGATGACTCCGGGTGTCTTGGTCATCTCCTGGCTCCAGATGCACCTTCAGGGACACGTCAGACTCTGTTACTTTGATTGTAACACAGCTGGGCTTCAGATCAGGATACATTCTTGGGGTCACGATACGGCAGGTGGGCTCTCTGGGGTCTGCGGTCAGAACACTCATCCTTGGGCTCCTTGAAGACTTTCATTGGCCACCTGTTGAGGTTAAACAAGGCACCATATGAAAGACCAATTTGGGACCACCCATGTGCAAACAGACCTGACACCATGCGCCTCCAGGGCACAAAATGCCCAGAAAACAGGGTGGCTGGCAGAGAGAAGTAAGAACCCAGCCTGCTGAGACTTGGGAGAGGATCCGCCAAGGAGAGTGTGAAGGGAGACCTGGAGAGGTGCGTGAGGCTGCTCACAGTGACCAAGGAAGCTGGGAGCTGGAAGCCGTCGCAGCATCTGAGACACCAAAGGCTGAGGGCTTTGGAAAGGTGGAGGCGAAGGGCTGAGGGCGACACTGAGGGAAAGGATGGGAAGGGGGCAGGGACAGTGTCCACAGATAAAAAGATGCTAAGAAGAGTGCGGTCAACGGAGGGGTGTTTGTGGCGACTAACAGAATGAGTCTGTGCTAATGGGGATGATTCATGGAAATTGGTCACGCAGGACAGAGGATGCACTGACGGGAACAAAGCCCTCAAGTGTGCCCGTGGGCGTGGAGTAGAGCCACTGCACAGAAGAGGGATCGAGCTAGGGAAGGCTCAGTGAACACTCACCCTCCACCCACACACCCAGCAAAATCGACCTCTCCTCGCCCACACAGCCCCCATAATCCCCCATCCAGCCCCCGTAATCCCCCATCCACAGCCCCCGTAATCCCCCATCCAGCCCGCTGCTCCTCTACCCATCCCAGCAAAATCCGGATACACCAATGACCAATCCACCTTTCCCTACCCACACACAGCCCCCGTAATCCCCCATCCAGCCCCCTGCTCCTCTACCCATCCAACCACCAAAGACTCCATTCAACCTTCCAGACAAGCATTTAATAAGATCCACCCTTCCACCAAACATAGAGTCCCCATTTCCCAACCACTCAACAACCATCCAGCCCTATCCAGCCACTAACATACATGCATTCTTCCATGCACCCACAGGTGATCTGAACACAAATTCCTAGATGATTGGGGAAGGCGTGCCATCCACTTTCCTACAAACCCCGCTTCTCATCCTCACCTCTCTTCCTCCTCTGGCTCAGCCACAGCCCCTGTCTGCTTGCAGACAGGTTGAGCTCCTGTCTGGAGTCTGCCGCGCTCTCCTGCCTGTCGGTAAGTTCACTGTCCATTCCTCGCCGGCACCAGCCGTGCCCCTTGACACCCACCGAGCAGCTGGCTGAGGAGCTGATGTTTCCCCACCACGGCTCCCTCCATATTTCCCTGCCACCTCCTTTATTGCTCAACCCCTCCATATGCTTAGCCAGGGTATTTTTCTCTGCCTTACCACTTAAGTCTCATCCATAGATGTCTACTCTTGAGGAATTAGTCTAGTTTTATTTTAGAGATCCCACCCATGGGGTTAGGGCTGGCTTACAGGGAAGGTGCCCTGTGGCTATCCTCCATTACAGTTTAAACAGGACCAACTGGGATAAAAAGAAGAGTGGATTATTTTACCATTACCAGTGGTGTTCTCAACCCTCTGTAGGTCTCTTTGTTCTTTCTTATGTGGGACCTTGAGCAAGCTTGAAGAATCCTGGGGCTCCAGGGACATGTGGAGGCAAAGGTGTCTATCAGCGGTGAGGACATGTGACCTTTCTGACCCAAGACACTACTTAGGATGACACAAGGTCATACCTAGTGATAAAAAGTCTCTCTCTCTCTCTCTCTCTCTCTCTCTCTCTCTCTCTCTCCCTCCCTTGCTCCCTCGCTCCCTCCCTCTCTCTTCTTACTAATTTTTTTTGAGTACTGGGGATGGAACCCACGGGCATTCTACCTCCAAATAACACCCCCAACCCTATTTTTTAAATTATTTCTTTTGAAACAGGGTCTCACTAAGTTGTGGGTGGCCTCACTAAGTAACTGAGATTGGTCATGAACCTGCGATCCTCTTGTCTCAGCCTTCCAAGTACTGAGATCACAAGCGTGTGCCACCACGCCCGGCTTCTCACTAATTTTAATACCAGCTTACAGTTGGATCTTTTTGTGCAAATGAGAAGAAACGTGGGCAGGAATTCCTCATGCCTGGGCCTCCATAACATTATACCAGGACCCAGAACTTAAAGGTGTCTATGGGATAGCTCTGCCCATGTTTCTGTACCTAAAGTCCAGGAATAAACTGATCCCTGGAGGATGTGCTTTTGAGACGTGTCCCTAGAATACCCAAACTCCCCCTTTACCATGGCAGGTGCAGGCATCTAATGCACCCATGGGAAGCTCACTACTCACCCAGAGGCTGATCCACAGGCTCCTCCGTCCAACCCACCCACCTGCTCCACCACCAGCCCACCTCCCCGTCTGCCCACACGCCTTTCCCTAGCTGAAGAGTAGCCCGCAGTGGAGCCTCAGGCCCTCCCGGGGTCTCGGGCCCTCCCCCTCTGTCCACTCTCAGAAGTCTCAAACAGAAGAAGAATCAGGAGCACGTGTCTCCCTCGCTGTCACACTTGGCTTCATGCAGCAGAGGCTAGGCTGATTCTCAGAAGATCCGAGCACACTTACAGCTTTTCACCTCGCTTGGGCTGGCCCGCGAAGCGCATCCACCTGGCACACTCCTGAGGAAAAGGCGGCCGCCGGGGTGAGGCCCAGGCTGCGCCCTGCCGAGCCGCACCGGGAGCACAGAGCGGCAGCTTCCAAGCTCGCCCTGCTCTGGGCTCGTCTGCTTTGTAAAGCAGGAGTTTGCCGTGAACTGCTCCATTTCTACCCCCATGTGGGGGCAGAGTGAGCCTGCATGTTGTTCATACAAGTCAACAACCACCATCTGCCCAGCACAACCACAAGGCAAAAACGATACTAAAATCTACTGTGCTGATAAATAAGGACCACCTGTGAACATGTCAAATCAAATCAGTAGCGCAGGAATGCATGTGCGTGTCAGCCCCGTAGCACAAAAGCCAGGTCTCTGGCTTATCAAACATACCAGGCCACCGAAGGAAGCAACCCCTCCCCGGAGACTCATGAACGGCAAAGCCCTCAGGACCGGCACAGCGGCCCACACCCACTCCTGTCACACCGTCTGTGAACACCCCGTGAGGTCGACGCAAAGAAGCCTCTTTGTCCCAGGGCCCCAGCTCCGTCCATCTCTGTGCTTGAACCGCCTGCTGCCTGGACTCCGGCCTCAAGGAGTGCCGCGCCCTGACAGCCTGAGCCTGAACAGGCTCTTCAGCTGGCTCCCATGGGATCCGACCGCGGCAGGACTGCACTCGTGCTGTCTCTGCCTCCGCTCTGGGTTCTGCCTCCTGTGCCCGGGGCCGCCCGGGGCTTTCGTAGCCTCTCTGTAACATATGACTGCGTCAAGTGTGATGAGCGACTCGAGTGTTCTAACTATTGGTACCTAAGATGGAAATCAAAGAACCTGTGATTGGTCAGTTTACGATTGACAAGTGACCCAGAGGTACACGGCGACTTGGAACTGACCAAAGCGATACAGGCCATGAGTTTATTGTTATTCAATAGATTCTGATATTGGGGCCAGACACCAGTCTTGTTGAAGGCATTACCAGACTCAAGTTTTGCAAACAAAAGCCAACCACATATTTAAGCTGGACAGCTTGTGATTTTGTCTTTGACACCTGCTAACGCGTTTCTAAGTCCATTCCCCTGATAGTCACCACTGTGCAGTTAGGCACCCGAGGGCCACTGGGTTATATGTGAATAATTCTCTTATTTTCTGGTTGTTGATTTGTTGATTCTCTGGGCTTTCTTGGGGAACTGCCGGCTTCTACGAATGCCGTGGCTCTTCCCCCTTCACTGTGAACTTGAGCCCTGGGCACTGCCTGCTGTGTGTGCAGGGGCTGGCCTTAGGTCCTGTGATCCCACCCTGCCGGCCTTCCATCCAGGCACGGTGCATGTCCCTTGGCTCCCGGAGCACTAAACTCTCAGGCCCCTGGGCCTTTGCACCTGCCATGCCTCTGCCAGACCACTGACTTCTTCAGTCAGCATCCCTCCTTCACAGAAAGGTGCAGCCATTCCTTCCTCCCAGCAGCCCTTTCTCCATACCTGCCGGGTACCCCTGAAGTGGTGGAGGGGGATGGCTGCTCACCGTCCCACAGTAGATGACGGGCCCCCTGGGTTGGTCACCTGAGGCCCGGGAAGGGTGTTTGAGCAGGGAAGGGGTAAATGCTGGGTTTGTTCCTAGAGCCAGTGGCCCCGGGCCCGGCACACCACGCACATCGCTGCCCCGGCTGAGGGCGAGTGTCCATCCCAGTGTCCACACACAGGAGCCCCAGGGCCACTGCGACCGGATGTTTGTGGGCTGCTCTTGCTGCTCCTCAGTGGAGGCCTGGGTGGGAGAACGCCTCGCCCCGGTACTGGGTGCGGGGATCCCACTCACTACCCTTTCCACCTGGTCCCCACGCTGGCTCCGGGGCCACCAGCTCCTGCTGGCCACTTCGTAGATGAGTCCTGAGAAGCTGAGCGGTCACCCCATCCTTATAGACAACTGCTGGCAGGACTGGACTCAGTCTACCGGCCTGTCTTTTCAAACTCCTACGGGAGCCCATGGAAGCCAGAATCCAGGGTAGCTTCTCACATGCAGGGGCTTGAGACGGGGCCACTGAGCTCAGGTTGAGGCCACACAGGGTGCTCCAGGGCAGGGCCACACTGGGTTGCCGCAGCTGGAGGGTGTGTGGAACGGGCCCTGTGGGAAGAGTGTGGGGCCGGGGCAGTGCTGGGGGTGGGGGACAGGAGCCCTGGAACTCGGCTTCTGGAGCAGGAGGCTGAGCCAGCAGCAGCTCTGCGCAGCGAGGCACGTGTGGAGGCCAGCCTGCAGGTCCCCAGCAGCAGGAGCACAGCAAACAAACCTAGATAACAATCACACGGCGTCCTGTCCTCGAGAGGAGGAGAAATAAGAAGATAGAAAGGAGACCAAGGGAAGCACAAGGACTGTGACCTACTCAGGCGCGCACGCCCGCACCCCAGCCCCTCTTCCTCCCGGCCCACCACGCCCAGGCTCCTGGGAAGTCTACAGACCTTCACCCACAGCCTTAAAGGTGCTTGGGAAAATTGCCCCGTGTGCTGTTAATTGGCCTACATAATAAAAGAAGCAAGGAGAGAGATGATATTTAAGAAACCTATAATTAGGATACTTTCCCCCATTCTCTACTGATTGGATGATGGAGACCTGGTCATTCTGAGAGTCCCCTGACCACCACAGGTGACGGCTGGGTTGATGTCATTCCCAGATGGCCCCCCTTGCCAGGTGTCCTTTTTAAAAAAAAAATCTTAAGGACCCCCAAAGTGCCTCTCACTCTTGAGACAGCCCACATTCCTCACATGTGCCTCTGCTTTCTTAAATAAACCAGTCTGGTCCTCTAACCGACACATCCTTAAATTTATTTCTGCGACATTTGTCAAGAGCCGCTGGGGTCCTGAGCTGAGCCCCCCCACACACACTCAGAACTCCTTGGGCCTCCTGTGGTTACACTCAGAGGTGAAGGGGGTGGGGAACTGCAGCTCCGGCTGGGCCAGCACCCGCCCCCGCCCTGAGGTTCTGGCCCCCTGAGCCTCCTGCCGTGGCAGTGGGGCTCAGTGCTGGGCAGCAGGGAGCGGTTTGTGGGTAGGAGTTTCCCTCCACCCCAGCCATACCCCTCTGTCTCAGCCCGGCATGAGATGGGCTGCCGTGGGCCGTGTGTGTGGGGTTGGCCTCCACAGGCCCCAACCTGGGGCCCAGAAGGAGCCAGGGCCCCAAGAGGCCACGTCTTCCAGACTCACAGCATTGGGGCCGAGCAGGGCCAGTGCAGGTGGCTTGGCGCAGCGCCCTCATGGGGTCAGCACCCCGCGCAGCCGAGCCGCGACCCCACCACGTGCTGCAAACCCTGCCGAGGCCTGCTTACCAACCCTGACAACTCGTCAAGGGGTACGGACCTGCAAAGCGCTGTGCATCTCCTCAGAGCCAGCGGAGCGTGTGCAAGAGGTTGCCAAGGAAACCGGCCCAGGGATGCAGCTGGTGGCACTGGCTGCTGTCACTCTCCCAGCCTGCGTGTGGAAGCCAGGGAGCCAGGAGTGTGTGCACGTGCCCGTGGGTGTGGGCGTGTGCACACATGCGTGTGAGTATGTGTGCTCATGTGTGCGTGGGCGCAGCTCTCCCAAACATGCATGTCCGTGGGAGCCCAGGCAGGTCGGGGCTGTGGGAGGTGGAGGCAGTCCCAGTGTGGAGGCTGGAGGGCAAGGCCCTGCCGCCCTGGAGGACCAAGATCTGAGGGCACAACCCTGCTCAGAGACACGTGGGGCCCCGCAGGGTCGCCTGCCACACGCCACAGCCACACTGTCTTGTAGCTTAGGGCGAGTACGCAGTGGGGGGGGGGGTCTATAAATGCGGTTCTGCGTGGTTATGTCAGAAGAAATCACAGGAGGGGAGGGTCCCTGTGGGGACCTTCTGGGGAGCCTGAGCCTGGGGCCCAGAGGTGCAGCCAACAGAACCAGAGTGTGCAGTGGACCCCCAGACAAAGGGCACCCATTTTATTTGAAGTGTGGGACAAGTCACAAATGGGACAGGTTACTGCTCTTTTAAGTAAAAACCTGGCAGTCCAGCCCCCCATCTTCTCCCACTTACTGATTTGAATCTGTCTTGGGGGAGCAGAGCGTGAGTGTGGGGACCGAGCCGCCCCTGATGTGCGCCCCATCTGCGCCCCCGCCTGGAACTCGAAGCCACTCCCCTCCCTGTCCCAAGGGAGCTCTGCTCTGGGCACTCTGTCCTCTGTTCTTTGGCCCATCTCCCCTGGGGCTGCCCATGGCCCTCGGGGCCTGGCACTCAGGAGCCCGGTCTCCAGTGGGCAGTGGTGACGTCTGCTGGAAGGCTCGGACTCCAGACTGAGCGGGTGTCAGGGAGCCGGTAGGGGCTGGCAAGCATCTGGACCAGAGCCCTCACCTGCTCTGGGCCTGGAGGCAAGAGGGCAGAGAAGCTTCCCAAACCCTCTGGAACTGGTCACAGGAGCTGTGGGACCCCTCCTGGAGGAACCCAGGCTGTCTCCCAGGCCCAGAGGGCAGGGAGCTGGGCCGCCCGTCTTGGCAGGTGCCTCTCTTCACCCAATATGCCTGCACCAGAACGCAGTGCCCAGTGTGGGTCCTCTGGGCCCAGCACAGGTCGGTTCCGTCTCAGCCTCTCCTTGCAGGCAGCATGTGCCTGGGCGAGTTGCCCTGGTCCACACGTGTTCTTTCTTTTCTTTCTCAGACACCACAGTCCCTCCTCTGCATGCGAGGGAGGCCCAGGGCCTGGCCCGTCGGAGCCCCTGGGACGCACTACTGGGGATCCCAGGGCCAGGGCTCAGACAGGCGTGCAGCTCAGGGTCAGCCCGAATCTCCGAGCCTGGTGCTCCCAGGCCAAGGGGCACAGGAATTCTCAAGGTGCCAGGCTTCTGGCATCTTGGGCCGGGGGGAGTAGCTTTAAGACCCCCACAGCTGCAGAGCTGGCAGGGCTGAAGCCCTGGACTATTCTGAGAAGTCCTAACCCTCCCAGCAATCAAAAGGCACAAGAGGGTTTGTAAACTATGAAGTGTGGCGCCCAGTGGCGTTACTGTTAGAACTCTAAGCAGAAGAGGCAGGGAGAAACCTCAAATCTCACTAATGGTCACCAGTTCTGCAAAGGCAGCTCAGCCGTTGGGCTGTGAGGGTCCCCTGAAACCCGCTCTGGACCCAGGCCCCTTGGCCGAGGGGCCAGCCTGCACCCTGCTTCTCTCTTCTCACCCCAAGCCCCCCAGAACTGGATCCTTCTCGCTCAGCTCAGCACTGCAAAGGGCACCTCTGCAGCATCTGGCCCAGGAAACCCCATCTCACTTTCAGGTTATCGCAAAGGGAGAGCAAGACCCAGACAGGAGCTGCTCCAGCCCTCTCAGCGGCTTGGTGCTGTCTGCCACAGCTGTCCCCAGTTGGCTGCCTGGGAGAGCTGCCCCTAGCCCAGGCCTCAGCCGGTCTCTAGGCAACCGTGGCAAGAGCATCCTGGTCAGAGCTGCAGGTGGCTGTGCTTGGCCACGCCCCCTTTTCGGTGCAGCCTTTGCAGTATTTGAGGTGAATTCATGCCAGAGGGATGAATTCCTTGACCTCAGACCCCACCGTCTGTTGCAAGGACTGCCACCCACTTTCCTTGTCCGTATCCTGTCCTGCCCTGGGAGCAACTAGAACCTTCTAGGGCCTTATCTGGTCCTCGTCTGCATCTGCAGGCTGTGCCCGGAGGGGCCAGGGCGGGAGGGGAGCAATCCCTTAGAAAACAATGAGGAACAGGGCAGACCAGCCGCTGGATCCTGGTACAGATCCGCTGTGACGACAGGGCGCCCATCCACAGAGGGAAGGCCAGTCTCAGGGCCGGCACGTCCCAGCAGCCTCCGTCCTCCTCTTCTGCTTACACCTGCTCATCCTCAGGGCCCCGCTAGGAGCCACCTCCCCAGCACGCCTCCTTGGCCCCTCGTGTGCCCCTCTTCATACTGAGCCAGCCCTTCCCCCTGTCCAGCCCTTGCCCTGTGAGCTTCCCGTGGGCAGGACAGGCTTCCCCTGGGGGCTCCGGTGGCCACCGGCTGGCACAGAGGAGCTGCCGAGACCCCTGTGAAAAGGTGGCCACCAACCCCCAGACATCTCAGCCACCTCAGTGCCCTGGTTCCCCCAAAGAGGCCTTTGCCCCGGCGCGGGGTCTCCCGGGCCCGCCTATGCCTCTTAAGATTGTCCCCAAGAGGTTCATCACGCCTCCCCCCGCCGCCTGAGCCCCCCTTGGCACCCCGCAGGGCTGTGGGCGCGTGAGCCCCCGCCAGAGCCACATCTGATGTGAAGGGCTTCTCCTAGACTCGGAGGGCCAAGAAAAGAAACGGGCCTTTGCTGTTTATTTTTACACCTTCTCAAAAAGAAAACGGCAGCATCAATACGTTAAAAATAAACCATTTTTACTTTAAAAGGGCAATAACAGCCCAAACAAACACAGAGCTAATGGAAAGATCTTGGCGGAAGGTGCTAGGGGTTTACTCAGAGCCGCCCCGTGGTGGCTGGCGCTCAGTCCAGGACATATTGGGCAGGGCCCCAGCCGCGCCAGCCCACCGCCTGCAGGGGCGGGAGGAGGCCTGGTGGCCCAGGGCTGGAGAAGTGTATTCAACAAACAGCTACAAAGCAGGAGGCTTCCTGGGCAAGGGGGCCATCTGCACTGAGGCCTGAAGGGTGTCCCAGCAGAAGGAGCCAGCTGGTTGCCTGGGGAGGGATCGACTCATACAGGGGTGGGAGCCGCACTCTCAAGCCGGAGCCCTGGGTTCAAGCCCCGCTCCTGCCTTCAGAGCTGGGGCCTCCGGCCACCCCCAGCCTCTCTGGCGGGCTCTGCTCATCTGCTAAACGTGCGCAGCAAAGCGCATGTACGGCTAAGTCCTTAGCACTGGGCCCAGGACGCGTGCGCGGGGCAGGAGTCGGGGTGACTGGCCGCCGGGGGTGCTGGCCAGGATCCTGGCCTGTCGGGGCAGTTCTGGGGGCCGCTGAGCTGCCTCTGCTTCCCCTTAGACAAGCAGCCCTGGCAGATGGGGCTTTCAGACCTGGGAAGCTGCTGCTGAGGGGCTGTCGCCATCCCAGCAGTACAGAGCCGCAGAACAGGGTGCTCAGCCCGGGCGCGGCCTTCCCACGCTTCTCTCAGGTCTCTGATCAGGGTCCTGGGGCCCCCAGGCAGGAAGTGGCATGGGCAGAGCGCTGGGCACTGAGGGCAGAGCGCTGGGGCAGGGGTCACTGCATTCAGGCTAGCCGGCAAGAATTGGCATCAGGGCTCCTGGGGAGAGCGCCCGCTGAATCCCAAGGGCATGTGAGCCCAGTCATTCATTGGCTGACCGCCTGATTCATTCCTTCATTCAGCATCTGGGCCCTTACTCTGTCGCCCCATGGGCCCTGGGATATGGGGCCCTGCACCTCTGGGGTGTTTGGAGATGGCTCTGCTCTGCTCTGCGGGCGGGGGTCCCGCAGCTGCTCACGAGGCCCTGGAACTGGCACTCTGGTTCAGGGCAGGCCCTCTCAGAGGCCCTGAGCTCCTGCAGGGTGCAGACTTCCAGGCCCCGCTGGGCAAGCTGGACTCAGGACAGAGCCGGAGCCTCCTTATCTACTCCCTCCTCTGCCCTGAGGCCAAGACCAGGCTGCAGCCCATTCTAGGCTTCGGTTTAAAGGCCTTTCCCACGGAGGAGCACAAGGGGAATGTGGGCATGACAAGCCATGGTCCCCTGATGGAACCAGCCAGCAGAGGCTGGGACACTCGGTGACCCGAGGGCCGGCGCCTCCCTGGGCTGCCGCTGCCCTCCCCTCCCCACAGGTCAGAGATGCAGAACAGGAGCCTGCTGGGACCGTAAGGGACAGAGGCAGGGCTGCAGGAGGTAGGGGGAGGTCTGGGATCTCTGGGTGGCCAGAGGGTGGAGAACCTGAGCTGCCAGGGGCAGGGGGCACAGGGCAGGCCTGGGCCCCATCTCTGCCCGGCTGACCTCCAGAGCCAGGGCGCTGGCACATAGCTTAGGGGTGGGGGACTCCAGGCCAGGCTGGACACCCTCCCAGGTCTGGGGCCCAAGTTTCCCATGCCAAGATTGGCTCTGATTGTCCTCTGCCGTCCCTGGTAAGTGGACATGTGTGCCCTGCTCCTGGAGCGTCTGCAGGGGCTCTGGGCCTCCTGGCTACGGTGCTCAGAGTCCTCTCTGGGGGACCCTGGGCCTCAGCGAGCTCGGTCCCCAGTGGGAGCCTGGAGACCTTTCAGGCAGTTAGGAGGTGCGGTAAACCCCAGGACAGAAGCCTGAGCAGTGACCTCAACTCTCAGTAACCACTCCACAGGGCTCCGAGTGCCAACATCCCAAAAACCCGCCCCTGCAGCAAGGATCCAGGGCCGGAGCCGTCTGCCTGATCTGCCCGCCTCCGGCTCTGTGGGGGTGGGCTCTCCCTGCCTTCAGCTTCCGGCAGGGCATGTCTAGACCCTCTTGGTGAGCAAGCTCCAGCCCTCCCGGCCCCTTCTCACCCCTGGGCCAAGGCCAGGACAACGGCCCCTTCCCAGGCCCCAATCTGCCATGGTTCTGAGAGCCGCTCCAGGCCCACCTGAGGCCTGGCCTGCCCAGCTCCTGCCTGTGTCCGTCTGCCAAGGGCCTGCTCTGCTCTGCCGGACCTGCCCGGCCTGCTGCCAGCTTCTCGGCTGGCTCGGCAGGCACCAGCAAGTCGGTCAGCTGGGCCAGGCAGGGAGGCCGCGCCGGCCTGGCTGTGTGGGGTCCCACAGGTGACGTCACTGTTCTGGGAGGGATGGGGTGCAGGGCGGGGCTGGGGGGCAGGAATACAAGGTGTGGCCCCAGGGTGGAGAGAGGGAGTGCCAGAGAGGCGCCTCTGAGCCTACACCCCCTCCCCTCCCGCTCGCCTTGCCTGGTGTCTCTGGCTGAAGTCAGCAAAGGCCAGTCAAGCACTTCAGCGCCTTCAGCCAGGCCTAGGAATGAGGGAGCTCTCTGCATTTCTGAATGGATGATGAGTGATGAGTGAATGCGGGAGCGGGGAGCGTGCATTGGAGGCTGAGGCCGTGGCGCTCGGTCCTGCGGCGCTGTCGGGCTCTGCGGCCACCCTGTCAGCATCCCGGATGGCCCCTCCGGGGAGAAAGCCTCTCTGGGGGGAACCAGGCAGAGCGGTGGCCACGGCCGGCCACGGGGAGCGCGCTCACATGCCGTGAGGCCCTGGACCGCTGCCTTCCCCGGGCTTCTGCTGGTTTATCTGCGATGACGTGTTCGCGGGCCACAGGTGGCGCCCGGGATGGATGGCCTTCGGGGTGGGCTTACGGCCTGGGCCAGCGCTGCAGCGCCTCGAGGCTCCATGGTCCTCTCGAGGACCCAGGCGACCCGCTGGCCGTCTCCTGAGCGCTGCAGCGGGTGGCACTGATGGTGAGTGACTGTGAGACATCGTCTCTCACGAGAATGACCATGGAGTCAACATGGCCGCTGGGGAGGCCGGGAGGAGAGAGGTCTCTACTCCTGCTGTCCTTCTACCAGCATCTTGCTTTTACTGAGGGATATAACCAAACATTAGGAGATATTATTAATCACAGGAAATAACACAGAGCCACTGTGGCCAAGGCGGCCACAGGTGAATCAGGAGAGAAGGGTGAACGGGGACACTGTCGGGTCCTTGCTAATCTGTCGGGGTCCCTGGCTATCAGTCCACTGGGTCCTTGGAGACAAGTCGCCTGCAAACAATTCCCACTTGGCTGGGCATTTTGTGCCCCTCCAGCCTGAGCGAGGTGGCCTCGGAGCAGATGACTAACAGAGCTCTCACGTCTGCGGGGCCCTCCGCTCCGCTCCGCTCTGCCATGCTGCCTTTCTGGAAAGCTCCAGCTCAGGGCTGCCACCGGTGCACAATCCTCATCCACATGGCTCGATCCCTGGCTCTGGCTGCACCCCATCTTCTCGGAGCTGCCTCCTGACTCCGCCATTGAACCCGGCCAAGGCTGGGTGGAGCTCTGAGGTAGAATGGCCCCAGTTAAATCCCCAGTGGCGGTGCACGCTTGTAATCCCAGTTCTTGGGAGGCTGAGACAGGAGGATCAGGCTGGTTCTAAGCCAGCCTCAGCAACTTAGTGAGACTCTGTTTCCAAATAAAGTATAAAATAGATCTGGGAGTGTAGCCTGGAGGTAGAAAGCCCCTGGGTTCTGTCCCCAATATAACACACAGACAAAATAAATCCCCAGTACAAAAAGAAAACAAAGGCGTGTGTGGAAAGGTGGATGTGCTGCCCGGAGATAAGCTGAGTGGCAGAGGAATGAGAGAGGACCGGACGCACCAGCCTGGGCCGGAGGGCATGGAGGGGGTTCTGGGCAGGGAGGGTGAAGCCAGGCCAGGCTCTGGGCAGAGCCAGCAGCATAGGAATCCGGAGTTGGACGCCAGAGCAGCGGGAGCCATGGAGGACCACAGGCAGGGGTGAGGGGCAAGCCCTCACTGGAGAAGTGTGTGCTGGTGGGGAGGGGCCTGGCAGAGCGGCCCTCGGCAGGCCGAGGCCCCAGAGCTGGCAGCCAAGCGAGCCCAGATGGTGAGACGCTCACTGGGCGGGGAGGCGGTGGCAAAGGCCATTGACCCCGCTGGACGCCCAGAAGCATGGCGGGCCTCCTCCATCTGTGCAGACACCTCGGCCCGGTCCCGCCTGGGCTCCATCTGCTGAGGCCAGGAGCTCTCTGCCTCCAGCTGAGGCCGGCTCTGTGCCCTGATCTCTGCGGCAGGCCCTGGCAGGAGGGGCAGAGGGTTGCTGCCCTCCACCCTGTGAGAGAGACAGGGCGGGGCAAGGATGCCGGAGCGGCCAGCGGGGGTGGGGGCACAGCCTCGCCAGGACTGTGCTGGGCGCTTAGGCAGCCTGCGGGTAGTGAGCTCACTCCCCAAGGAGGCATGGGAGCTGAGTTGGGGCCCCTTGGGGGGGACTGTGCAGCCGCGGGACTTCGCCCGGCAAGGGCTTGTTAACACACACCCATCGGATGGGATGGCTATCGAATGGCTGGCCCAGTCTCTCAGCTGGGAAGAGGCAGAGACAGGAAGCACCTGCTGGTCCCACGGGCCACTGTCCTGCGGCTGGGGCCACGGGCACTGGGCGTGCACCCCCGGGGGTGAGGCTCTCAGGACCTCCTGCCTGAGCACAGCGCGGCCTGGACAGTGAGCTCCTGGCTGGGTGCTCGTCCTCGGGACCTACAGCTTTCTGCATCTCGCCCCTGGCCCCGGCTCCTCTCTCCCTCCAGAGAGCACCAGGCTGGGCCGAGGGAGACAGCATGTTCAGTGGGAGCCGCTCACGGCAGCTGATCCCCGAGAGAGGCAGGTCCGGGGTTGGCACATTCTTCCGTGGACTCCCCAGGGGCCTACTGTGCCAAAGCTGTGCTCGCCCCATCTGCTGGCCACCTCTGCCCTGCCATTGCTCGGCCTCCTGTTTGAACACGCTGGGGCGGCACACCTTCCCCGGCCCTGCCCCGCCTGGCCTCTGGTCTGCAGGAGGATCCTGCCCCCACCTCCCACTGCCCCCTGCACACTCTCCTCTTTGCCTTCTCAGCCCTGTTCACCCCAAAGCCCCACCGTGTTCGCTGCCCCCTGTATACAGGTGGTGTCTAATGGCTGGGCTCGCTGAAGGGCGCAGGGCAGGCGCCAGTGGAGGGAGGGGCGGCATAGGAGACAGACCGTGGAGGACACTGGCAACGTCCAACTTCACGCCGTCCTGCCACAGGACCAGCTTCCCGGCCGCGGCACATCGCACGGGCGCGTCCGTGCCCCTCCAGCTGTTGGGACTTGATCCCTCCCTGGGGCCCCGGGGCAAGGCCCTTGGGGGCTTGAGGACACAGTGCCCCTGCTGGCTGGCCTTCGGCCTCCTGCGGTGCGGCCTTTGTGCATGAGGTGGGGTCGCACCTTCATCCTGTACTCGCCAAGTGCAGGTGCTCCGGAGCCCGCGGTGCCCATGCTCGCGCCGCAGCGGCCTGCCCGGCTGAGCGCACCAGCTACGTGGCTTCCTCGGCCTTGCTGTCTTAGCTGGGCTGCCTCTGGGGGAGCTGGGGCCTCTGTTTGGGGGATGGCACCTTGAGCCAGGCCGGTCTCTTCCCCTGGGGCCGGGCGGCCCTGCCTCCGCTGTCTGAGCAAGCCGGGGCCAGACACACAGAGCTCCCTCTGCCTCCTGGCCTCTAGGGACTGTCGCCTTCACCCGGGCTCCTGAGCTTCCCAAGGAAGCAGGAGGCCAGGCCAGGAGAGACCCGGGGCCTGGTGAGCGCCAGGCCAAGGCTGGGTGGGGCTCTCCATCACCAGCAGTGTTTGCCAGTCTGATTAAGGCCTTCAGTTCTAGCTCTTCCAATGGTTATTTTTGCTGTACGTCTAGAGTAGAGGATCAAACGCGAATCTCTTATCTCAGCGTGTATCTGATCCAAGGCTCCTGACGCCTCCTCTTCTGTCACCTCCCCACACAAAACACACACAACACACACAACACACACAACACAACACACACAACACAACACACACAACATACAACACACACAACACACACAACACAACACAACACACAACACAACACACAAACACAACACACAACACAACACACACAACACAACACACAACACACAACATACAACACACACAACACAACACACAACACACAACACAACACAACACACACACAACATACAACACACACAACACAACATACAACATACACACACAACACACACACGGTGCTCAGTGCTTCATTTTGAGTCTCGGCTTCCTTGGTCCTTACGTCTTTCTGCGACCATTTTTATTCTTTTTTTTTTTGCTTTTACTTTTTTTTGAAACAGGGTCTCACTGAGTTGCAGAGGCCTAATAGAGTAGCTGAGGCTGTCCGCAAACCGGGATCCTCGGCTCAGCCTCCCAATGCTGGGATTACAGGCGTGCCCACCACGCCCGCTTTTTCCGTGATCTTTGAAGACAGGCACACAAGAGTGGGGCCTGTAGCCCCTGGCCGCTGGTGCGTCCTGCTGTTGACTTCTTGGCCGGGCACAGTCCACAGCCCGGGCACAGACACCAGGCGCTTAGCATGCTGGCTCTGGAGGCTGGAGTCAGGCCCAGGAGCAGCGAGCCGCCGCCTCCGGAGGCCGCGCTCCTTGGCGTAGACGCCATCTTCTCTCTGCGCCCTCGCAGTGGTCCCTCTGCGCGGCCGTTTCCTGACCTCCTGGTCTCGGGCTGGAAGAGGGCCACCTGGAGACACAGTTTTGTCTAGTTACTCTTAAGCCTCCATCTCCAAAGCCAGCCTCACTCTGAGGTCCCAAGGTCTGGGCGTCCACCCGTGGGTACAGAGCTGGGGACCACCATGGAGGACCACGAGGGGCAGGGCGGCCCAGGAGAGGAGCTGGCGCTGCCCGCAGGGAAGGACACTGGTCTAAGCCTGGGTTCACACGCAGCTGTGCTGTCCAGGTGGGTGGGCCTGGTGGACCCGGTGTCCAGGCTTCACCCAGTAGGACTGCGCGGTCCCGGGCGAAGTCGGCGGCCGGGCAAGGCCCTTGCAGGCCCCCTCTGAGGCCAGAGGCTCTTTCTTGGACTCCAAGCGGAGGCCAAGCGCTTTCCTGGCGTCCCCCTGAAAGCCCGCGGAGCCGCTGAAGTGCGGCTGGGTGCCGGCTGCGGTTGGGCTCCGTCTCAGACGTGTAGCTAGGGAATAGACTTATGTTTATTTTATTAAAAATCATATGTGATTTTATGTTCTTCTTGCTCTTCCAGGTGGCTGGCTTTTTTGTTTAAACTTTTATTATTGGTAGCTTCATTGCATTATGATAAGAAAACGAGAACCATGTAAATTTTACTTTTAAAATATTTATTGAGATTTCCTTTGCGTCTAAAGGAGCGTTCGTAACTAAGAGGCAAGCCGGCAGCGCCCCCTCTGCGGCGCGGCCTGCTCATGCTGCGGCATTCCTCGGGAGCCTCCCGGATTTCGGCCCTCAGAGCCCACCGAATCCCTTCCCTCTGTATTGACGATAACGGTCCTACTTGTTTTCTTCCTGGCGTTTCCTTGCTGTCTTAGATCGCTCTCAAGGGTGGTTCCTGCTGGCTCTCCATCTTCCTGTATCTTGACAATACAAAACAATTTCCAGCGTCCCAACAAATTCTCCGTGCCCGCCGTCCAGCTCTGCAGTGTAAGCGCTCCAGCCCCAGGCGCCCGGGATTCCACTCCAATCCGGCCCCTCATCATTTTGTTCTTGTTGTTGTTCAGTTCAAGCCTTTCCGTGTCCTTTTGTTTTATGATGGAGTAAGACAGAGTGTTTCTTTCTTTCTTTCTTTCTTTTTTTTTTTTGTAATCAGAAATCCTTTAGGTCTAAATAATCCTGCCAGGTATGTTTGAAATGAGTTTCCTGAGAATATTTCCCTCCCCTCCCCCTCCTCCCTTCTGCTTTTTATCTTTCCTTGGTAAGTTACTGCTTCTATTTTGTCTTTTTCGGTTTAAAATGTTTTTCTTCCTTAATCTTCTATAATGATTTAAAAAGTAGATATCTTTTTATTGTGCATGCAACTTTTTTAAACACACAGAGATAGACTAAGGCAGAGACAGAGAGAGCGGGAGAATGGGAATGAGAGAGACAGAGAAAGACTCTTATAAGGACCTATTGGATTGGACCCCACCGGCATGGCCTCTTTTAACCTCAGTTGCTCTTAAAGGCCCCAACTCCAGGAACAGTCACACTGGGGGTCAGAGCCTCAACCTGCGAGCATGGGGGCCCGAACTGTCTGCAAAAACAGCCCCACGAGGGGCGGGAGCAACACCCTCTGAGACCTTGCTCAGAGGCTGCCAGTGCACCTGGTCCTCACTCACCTGACTGACCTCAGAGTGTTGAAGTACCACCTCCTCCAGGAAGCCCTCCCTGGCTGCCCCACATACAGGGGCAGGTGTTGTGGCCCTGCCGCTCGCTGCGTGTGGTCTTGGCCCGCCCTCCACCCTGCCTCTGTTCCCTGCCCTCCCTCCCTGGCCACACTGGTTCCCGAAGGACCCAAGGCCCCTGCCCTCCCAGCCTTGGGGTAAAGGAGCCAGCCCTTCGGAGGCTCCGGGGGCTGGGGGAAGCAGCCTGGGGGTGGGTGCCTGCGCCCTGCAGGAGGCGCTGTGCCTGGCCTCCTCCTGAGGTGCCAGCGCAGGCTTGGCAGCTGGCTGCTCTCTGAGGAGCTGCACCCACGCGGAGCCAGCGAGAAGGAGGCAGATCTCAGAGGCCGGGGCCACCGCAGCCTCTTGGCAGCAGAGCCGCCGCAGCCGTAATTGGACTGGATCTCGTTAGAGAGAAGCTGCCGCTGAGGGCTCCTGTTCACAGCTTCATGTATTTTTGAAAAGATGTAAGAGAAACAGGAGGCAGAGAAAGCAAACAGCCAGCCGGGTGGCGCTCGGAATGGTCCCGGGCCCGGGGAACCAGGGACAGCAGCGTCAGTTTGGGTTATATCCAGAGGAAGGTCAGGTCCACTGAGGGAAGCGCTCAGCCGAACCAGGAGCGGTGCTGCTGGACACGGACCAGCCCTCGGCTGGCTGCCTGCTTGCCAGCAGCCCTAAGAGGTCAGCCTGGTCCTCTCCCGGGCACGGGCACCAGTGTCTGACCCCCTGGGCCTGTGATGAGCTCTTCCCACACCTGGGGCCTGCCAGCCGCAGGCCTGCTTCCTCCTACTATATAATGTATACTGAAGAGGGAGGGGCCACTGCAGAGGGAGGGGCTAGTGCAGAGGGAGGGGCACTCCAGAGGGAGGGGCCACTCTGGGACAGCACTGCTGCGGGAAAGGGGTTCCTGTGGTGAGGAGGGTCCTACTGCAGGGGGAGGGGCCGCTGTGCTGGGGGAGGGGCACTGGAGCGGGAGGGGCCATCACGCGGGGGCCATTGCTCTGGGGTGAGCTCTGTGAGCCGCTCAGGGTTGGGACAGTCTTCGTTGAGAAGAGTGAGGAGGTGCTGGGTGCGGGACGGACTGAGGCTGGAGGGACAGAGGGCAGAGGTTCTGGGCCTCCTGTCCTGGGGGGCGGTCAGGCTGGAGGAAGGAGCGGCCCCAGAGCGCGGTCCACAGGCTGCTCCTCTGATGGCCCCGCAGCCGCCTGGGCAAGGAGCAGAGGTCTGGAGGGTCTGGTGTGGCCTGTGAGTCGGGTCTAAGTCCAGGGGGCTGTCTGCAGCGATTCAGCCCCAGGACTAAGTAAGAGTGGACACCCTGGGCTCTGCTGTTCTCCAGAAGCCCCAGGCTCAGGAAACAATGGACGCCGACAGAACAAGTAGATAAGCATTAGGAAAGATGGAATTGGATCCGGATCTTACAGCGAGTAACCAGAACCCGCTCCAAATAGATCTGAGATTAAGTGTAAACACGAAAAACACGTGAAACTACAAAGTCACCTGGGGGATTTGTGAGGCCAGATTTGTGCTTTTTAATCTAAGATGGGAAACTTCTGAGTGTGGCTCGAGCACACAGCAGTAGAGGAAGGGGCGGACGTGACCGGGAGTCCGCCCGGAGCCAGCCGCGGGCGGGAGGAGACGGGTCTGCAGTTACCTCACAGCCCAGGGCCGATCTCCCCAACACAGGCAAGAAAGAGCCTGGATAAAGCGAGGGCAGAGGGTCAAACCCTGACAGGAAAGGGGAGAGCCGAGGCCGAGAGAGAAAGGAGCCGAGCGGAGGCCCCGGGACAGGCCGAGCCTCGGTGCAGCGAAGCCGCATGCAGCCCGGGGATGGCGTTTCCTCACGTTCAGGTTGGCACGGCCCCACAGCTGGGTCGCACCCCACGGGCAGCCGGGTAGCCAAGCAGCGCTCTCCAGGGCTGTTGCCAGGGTGATGGCGTCCGTCCCATGGGCACAGCCGGCACGGCGCTGGGTGGAAATCCAGGGATGCACAACACAGGTGCAGACAGGCCTTGAACCCCTGCACCTGCAGCTCCAGTGAAGACGCATCCCCACGAGCGCAGGGTAGACGCACCGAGGACGCTCCTCACGGCGGCGGCGGTAATAGGACACGCTGGAGCTGTGGCCCCGTCCTTCACCACTGAGCGAGCTGTGACTCCGCCACGCTGTGAGCGCCGGACAGTCGTGCGGAAGCAGGGGCGGCGCAGCAACACGCGCTGCGTGCCGTGCAACACGCTCGCCCGCGTGCGTCCTTCAGCAGGGAGCAGGAGAAGGAGAACGGGGGCCAAAGGACAAGAAAATGCATGCTCACCCCCTGCCCGTCGTGGCAAGGAAAAGTGGGACCACCTGCCACACAGCCATAAACCAGACGGGAGAGACAAGGCAGTTTTGGCAGAAAAGAGACAACAGGCCGCTCGGGGCTGCGTACTGAGAAACAGCGGCGGCGGAGCGAGCCCCACGCTCCAGACCTCTGCCTGCACCGCTTTCCCAATACTGATGGGGAGGTGGAGTCCCTGCCAGGCACCAGGGTCCAGCGGAGCTGGGAGAGACGGAGGCAGTGGGCATCTGTGGGCAGAGGATCAGAGGAGGGAGCGGTATACAGTGGTGACTCAGACATGTGCATAAGGGTCCCCAATGCCTTATAGATGCCAAGCTGCCCACACCTGAGGCACAACATGTGGGGCCTCCAGAGAGAAACACCTGTCCAACCAGGAGCCCAGGGGACAGCCTCAAGGTTGTCTGCTGCTGGGAGTCACCGTGTCCCAGCCGGCCGGAGCAGGAGACCTGCTGCCGAGCATCCTGCGCTCAGCCGCAGGACAGGCACCAGGAGGAGACTGCCAGGCCCAGATCTGCCCCCAAACTTAAAGACAAGCCTCAGAAGGACCAGGCCGACCAGCCAGGACACATGCCAGAAAGCCAGACTCTACAGAAAGCATCTGCCATGTCCAGCCACGTGGAAAGACCAGATGTGAAGGATCAGGTGAACGTTACCCCAGCAGGAGCACCGGGCCGAGGCAGCAGAGAAGAATCTAGTACACATACGCTGCAGATCTCAGCAGCGATCGATTGTCAACTTACAATACAAAAAGAAAATGTTCTTAGAGAACTCACAAAAGCAGAAAGTCACAGTGAGTGACCAGGTAGAGAGGCCCAACAGGAGATGCCGTGCCTTAAAAGAAACACTGGAACTCTAACAAAGGTCCAACGTTTGCAGTAAAAATGTCGCTGCAAAAGAAAGAGTTGGTGAACTTGAAGACAGAGTAAAAATATCCAATCTGAAAAGAGGAAAGGGGTTGAAAAGAGGGAGGCCCGGCGAGGCAACATGCAGCGGCCATTGCTTTGGTTATCATTCTTACTGACGACACAACCTAGGGGAAGGAAATTTCATTTGCTCACAGTTCTTGGAGATTTCAGGGTTCAGCCATGTGAGGCCAGGGCTGCAGAGCTCAGGGCATGGCATCAGGGAACAGAGGGAGAGAGCAAGGCCCTGCTCTCACACTGGGGAGGCCAGAAGCAAAGGGGGAACAGAGGAGGGGAGACCCTATATAATCCCCTTGGCCACGCTTCCAGGGACCCTCCTCAATGGCCAAGCCGACTCAGCATCGCTGCCTTGTTTCCATAAGGGTTGGGGGGCATTCTAAATCAAACCATTGCAGTCCACTGCCCCCATCTGTTCTTGGAGTCCTGGAAAAGAGGAAAGGAAAACTCTAGCAGCAAAATAGATATTTGTATTTGAAACAATAATTGCAGAAGCTTTTTCAGATATGTTTGGAAATATTAATCCTCAGAGTTGAGCTTGGCGGTATGCCACTGTAACCTCAGACAGGAGGATCACAGGTTCAAGGCCAGCCTCAGCAACTTAGAAAAACCCTGTTTTAAATAAAAAGTAAAATAGAGTTGAGAGTATAGCTCAGAGGTAGGGCGCCGCTGGGTTCAAGGAAGGAAGGGAAGAAAGAAATATTAATCCTCAGATTCAAGAGTAATTCAGCACATTCTAAGCAGAGTGCACATGTGTGCATGCAAACCACCACAGGAAGGCATTTTGTAATCAAATGCCAAAATCAGCCTGGTGTGGTGGCGCACACTTGTAATCCCTGCGCTTGGGAGGCTGAGACAGGAGGATCTCAGGTTTGAAGCCAGCCTCAGCTACTGAGTGAGGCTCTCAGCAACTTAGTGAGACCCTGTTTCCCAATAAAATAGAAAATGGGTCTGGGAGTATAGCCCGGAGGTAGAAAGCCTCTGGGTTCCACCCCCAGCACCACACACACACACACACACACACACACACACACACACACACACACAAATGCTGAAATAAAAACTTCAAAGCAACCAGAGGAAAATTTAAAAGTTTACACCTAGGGGAGAAAGAAATGCCCCTCGGTTTTCCTTTAGGGACCATGTGAGACCGAGGACAGGAGCACGATGTCTTTGAAGCACTGCAACAGAGGAAGAACCATCAGCCTGAAATCCAGCAAAATATTTTAAGGTAGACTTCCAGCTTCCGCTTAAAGACACAGGGAGCTGACCCAGCTGCAGATTCCCAGCTCTCCCTGCGCTCTTTAGAGGACTGAGGTCACAGGGGAAGAAGTGGGCAGAGTTGGGGTGAAACCCTCATGCAGAAAGAGAAACCGGCCCAGAGCTGTGGGGCCACTGAGCCGTCCCAGCAGGGGAGAAGGCCACAGGAGGGCTCGGGCGCCAGAGATGGCGGCCACCCCCGGGGGACAGACCCCACAGAGGCTCCCGCCTCAAGGTTTTTTCCCCCTGAGAATTCTGCTGCAGCTCTTCGGGAAGACCCAGGAGACTGTAGGAAAGCAGAGGCCAGAGCACCGCAGGCCCTGGAGTAGAGAGAAGGGGACAGAGCTGCAGACGGGCGCGGGACAGACAGCACCCAGAGCGCGAAGAGCGAGCACACTTGTCACTGGGATCCGGAAGAGACAGAGGGGCCGGGAGAAACGGTTAGAGGAGGGGGCTAACCGTGTTCCAAGATGAGCAGGGGACCCCAGAGCACGGGTCCAGGAAGCCCAGGGGACACCAGGAAGTGCGAATGCCCAGAAAACTATAGCTGGGCATATTTTCAAAACACCAGAGACCAGAGACGGAAAATCTTGAAGGCAGCCGGGGGAAAGGCTATGTTATCCACACAGGAACAGGGGTGAGAATTTCCAAAGACTCTCATCAGCAACTGTGTGAGTAGGAAGACAGTCAAGAGAGGTCTTAAAAAAATTAAAAGAAAAACAAAGTCTTTCTCAAACAAAAACGGAGGGCAAGCCGGGCATGGTGGCGCACACTTGTAATCCCAGCATTTGGGACGCTGAGACCGGAGGATCGAAGTTCGCGGACAGCCTCAGCTACTTAGTGAGGCCCTCTGCAACTCAGTGAGACCCTGTTTCAAAATAAAGAAGAAAAAATAGGGCAGGGGGTGCAGCTCGGAGGTAGAATGCCCCTGGGTTCCATCTCCAGACCCACAAAAAAAAAAAAGGGCATTTACTACCAGAAGATCTACTCTGTAAGAAATGCCAAAGAGAAGATGTTAAGTAGATCAAGCAAATAATGGATCTACACAGTGAAATGAAGGCACTGGACTTGGCATAAATGGAGGTAAATTATAATTGCTCTAAGGGGTAACTGAGTACCTATCAGCCTGGCATGGTGGCACACACTTGCAATCCCAGCTCTTGGGAGGCTGAGGAGAGAGGATCGCAGGTTTGGGGCCAGCCTCGGCAGCTTCATGCGGTTCCCAGCAACATAGTGAGACTTTGTTTTCAAAACAAAAAATAGAGGGTCGGGCGTGTAGCTCAGAGATAGAATGTCCCTGGATCCAATCCCTAGCACCTGAAACAAAAACAAAAATGCTGTGCTGAAATCAGAAAAGCCCGGAGAAGCGGGAGATGAGAGACACCGCAGAGTGGTCAGCCCGGGCCGCCGCCCCTGGAGCAGCGTCTGCAGAGCAGGTCCACTCCGGGGACGGATGCGCCTCGCCTCCCAAGGCCTCAGGACGGAGGGCACACGGCGAGCTGAGCCACCCCCGAGGAGAGAGGCAGCCTGGGGCACCAGAGACAAGCACTGGCGCTCAGAGCAAGAGGTTAAAAGCCACACAGCGACGACATTTCAACCTAAAACTTTGAATGTAGAAGAAACAGGAATTATTCTAGTTTTAAAATCATCAACGGCCAGGTGTGGTGACACACACTTGTCATCCCAGCATTCGGGAGGCTGAGACCGGAGGATCGCGGTTTGAGGACAGTCTCAGTTGCTTAGTGAGGCCCTCCGCAATTCAGTGAGACCCTGTTTCAAAATAAAGAATAAAAACTTGGACTGGGGGTGTAGATTGGAGGTAGAATGCCCTGGGCATTCTGAAAAAGAGGGGAAATAAAGATACCAACAAGACACAGTAGTGTCGAGCAGAGACCACTGGTGAAGTCCTGGTCGCACACACAGGGGCATGAGGAACTGGGGGACCTTCCTTCTGGGCGCTTTTAACCTGGAGCAGGTACAAGAAGATATTTGAAAATCGATGTCAACCGTCATAGGTGAGAAAGTGGTGTTGTCCTGCGGGAACGTCCTTGTTCATGACAGACATAAGTGGAGGTGTCAGAGGCCTGACATGTATCATGAAACGTCCAGCAAAGTCCTTTGGGAAAGGAAGGTAAGAAGGGCGCACGGCGATGGGATAATAACTGTGCAGCCTCAGCGGCGCCTTCCTTGCACTCTTCTCCCATATGATTCTTCCATCATAAAAATCTCCATAATTAAGAAAACTCCTCCAATTTTCCCCAGATCAGATTTCCAGGAGGCTCCACCATCTGGCGCACAGGCTCATGCACAAGCAGGACCACGGAGCCTCCGGTCCTCCAGGCTGCCCCATGGGCAATTTTTTTTTTTTTTTTTTTTTTTTTTTTTTTTTTTTTTGGTGGTACTGGGGTTCCTGGAAGCCCTTCTACCTCCGGGCTACACTCCCACGGGCTACACTCCCAGACCTATTTTTTAACTTTATGTGGAAACAGGGTCTCTTAAGCCAGCGAGGCTGGCTCCGAACCAGCGCGATCCTCCTGTCTCAGCCTCCCAAGCGCGGGGATTACAAGCATGCGCCACCACGCTAGTTATTGATGGAGCCCAGCATCTGTGCCCCTTCCCTTCTGCCCCCCGTTTCCTCCCGGGGATCTGTGCGGTTTCAGAGGAGTCGACCACAACCCAGTCTGAACAGTCCATGCCCCTGGCCACAGGCTCAAGGGCACCATGTGGCCCAGGCCAACCTGTCACTTTGGGAGATGCTGGCAAACAGCTTGGGAACAGAGGGGATCAAGGACAAAGCCAGCCACACAGGAGCAGAGGCTACAGACAAGGCCCCGGGGTGTCATTGAACCCCTGGAGCACGCCTAACCTCCAACCAGCACTGGGCTGCTCTGTGCAGAACCCAGCAGACTGCCCTGCAAGGCGCTTCTGTTGCTGACGACCCAAAGGATGTGAAATCACGCAGTTCTACAGGAGATCCCTTCACGCCCCAGCTCGCAGGCTCTAAACAAGGTTCACACACTGTTCTGAAGCCTGCATCTCATTTCCCAGAACTCAAGAGCACCAATCCTGCAAATTCAGAAAGGACAGCTGCAGGCGGGCACGCGGCAGCTCGGAGCAGGGGAGCCTATGGCACGCGTGCAGATGGGCTGCTCGTGCAGGAGGAAGCCCAGATGCTCAGCCTCCTGCACAGCTAGGGAAATGCAAATTAAAGCCACAACAACATACCTCCCCACGCCCACCAGGCTGGCAAAAGTTCAGGCCTGGGATAAAATCAAGTGCTGGCAAAGATGTCTAACACCCAGGACGCTTATGCGCTGCCGGCAGGGGGTGTGAAGGCAAAATACATTTGCAAATACATTTAAGGCAGCGACGTTGCACGTGTGTGGGTTCGTGTATACATATGCATGTGCGTCTGTGCACTTAGATGTATGTGTATTTAGCGCTGCGCACGCATATGGCCACAGACATATGCCACCAGCTGTCAGCGACGCGGCCGTGACCGGAGGGTGCGCACGTGGCCATTGGTCTCTTCTTCCAACTTTTCTGTTTCTTGAAATGTCCCAAAAATAAGCTGGGGAAAATAATCTAAAAGAAGGCAAGAAAAATGGACACGGAATCCGATAGAATAGGGAGCAAGCAGAAAGTACAAAGTAAAGCAGAAACATCTATCCATCACTGCATTAAATAAAACAGACAGAGGCTCCAGTGAGAGGCGGGCCTTGACAGGGCATGTCACCGAGGTGGCAGGAGACGGTGGGTGCCTCGGCATCCTTGGGGTGCGGCACGCCTCTGACACACAGGCTCAGGGGAGGCGAGTCCCAGGCTCGGGCCAGGGAAGGTGTGCGGCGTCTCCGTGCTGTCTACCTGCCCCTCCGCGTCTCACTGGCCCTGGGAAAGCCTGTCCCCCAAGACAGTGCTCAAGGTCGAAGGTCAAAAACAGCCAGCCACCCGAGGAACTCAGCCTCGGTCCCTTCTGCCTGGAAGTTCGCCTGGAGCCCGGCCGGGGCACAGGAGCACCGAGTCTGCACACGTCTCCCACGGTCACTTCTGGGCCCTCCAGACTTCATTTTTAAGCCTGCCACGTTGACTTGCACCCCAGTGGCTCTCAGCTCTCAGCTCCCAGGTCGTGGCCTGTGCCTCTGAGCCCTGGCAGGGAAGAATGAGGAGCAGGCACTGTCCATGGGACCATGTCCACCTGAGGCAGCAGTCCTCCGGCCGCCTCCTGGCTCCTCCCAGGTGCCGGGCTGGGCACGGAGTGCAGAGACCTCCGAAGCTGCCTGCGCCAGTGCACAGGAGGAGTGGCCCAGCTCCTGCCAGCAGGGTGAGGGCCTTGTCTCCAGGAACCTCCCTGGGATGCCCCCCTCTGTCCTGTCTTGAATATGGTCCCCACTCACTTCATGTGACCAATAAGGGGACCCAGATCAGTGCCCAGCCCCACAGGAGCAAGGCCCTGGCTGTCTCCAAAGAGAGAAATGACCTGGGCCGATGGATGTGGCGTCCTCGCCACCCCAAACTTCTGAGAGCTGCCCTCCCTGCCTCCAGCTGGCACAGTCAGAGAGGCTGACGGGTCGGCCGCAGGGTGGGCAGCTTCACTTTCAGTGGGCCCGAGAACGCGTGAAGGGGCCGGTGGGTGCACAGGTGGGGCCTGCGGGAGCTGGCCCGGGACGGAGCCTGAGAGTCCCTGCCACACGCACACATGCAGGGCCAGCCGCTTGCACCACGGTGGTGACCGTCCGCAGCCCTGCGGCCAGTGCCCTGGTGCTGCTGCCCCTGTGCCTGTGGTGGTCAGTGTAATTTTAGTGTCAGCCAAACCGGGCACTGAGAGCAGCCATGAAGCTTGGGGCCCCCTGACCGGCACGACTGTCTGCAGGGCTCTGAGCACAGGTTCACCCACAGCCCGAGGAGCCAGGGAGCGTTCCCTGCACACGGCGGAGCCCCCTTGAACCATGTCCCTGTCTTCTGTGTTCCCATACAGACCTGACCTTACTCGTGCCTCCCACGCTGGAGCGGGATGGAATGGTGGACATGGGGACGCTGCCTTTAGCATGGACGAGCTGCTCCAAAGCTGGCAGTCCTGCAGCAGGTGAAGGGGCATGTGAACTGGGGCCACCCATCGTTGGAATTGTACTCAGGAACGCAGAGGAACAAGCCATGGATTCACGCCCACAACAGTCTGAAGTGTTACAGGAAGAAGGCAGACCTAACAGGATACACGTCACGTGTTTACAGAGCATCTGGAGAAAGGCAGATGGTGGCGAGGGAGCAGGCCCCTCGGGACTGAGAGCATGGGAGAAGTTCTTCTTCTTCTTCTTCTTCTTCTTCTTCTTCTTCTTCTTCTTCTTCTTCTTTTCTTTTTGGTCATAATGAAGATTGAAACCAGGAGCTTTCTACCTCCGAGCTACACCCCAGCCCTATTTTTTATTCTTTATTTTGAAACCAGGTCTCACTGAGTTGCAAAGGGCCTCACTAAGTAGATGAGGCTGGCCACGAACCACGATCCTTCTATCTCAGCCTCCCGAATGCTGGGATCACAAGCGTGTGCCACCACGCCTGGCTCTTACTAAAGTCTTGATAGCATGAAATCTCTAGAAATAAACCTAAAGAAATATGTGGAGACAGACCTGCCCTCCCCGACCATAGATTTACTTTAAAGCTGGTCTGAGGCCCATGGAGATCAGTGCTAGAGCCCTGGCCTGGGGGTGTGAGGCCCTGGGGGCCATGCCAGCCCTGCAGAACAAATTTAAAATCAAAGTAGAAAAGTACAACTGTCACAGGACAATGAGGTGATAGCATATGGCAACATACATAGAAATGAAAAAGGGCCTCCCCCTCCGCTAGACAAGGGCGGGTATCCATGGCGGCAGACGGACATGTCAGATCAACTTGGAGAACGAGTGACCCATGGAAGAGGAGATGTTCATTAGAGTCTTGCTCTGCGCTGCCCACAAAAGTCAATGCCAGGGAGAAAGTAACAAATTAATTAAAAATCAACACCAGGTGGATTAGAGTCTTAAATTGGAAAGATGAATTCATATGTCTTTCGGGAAGGCCTGCAGGAGAGAACCTCGTGACTCCAGGCTGGGGAGGAATCATTAAGGAAGACACAAAGGACGGAAACCATGAAGAAAAAGAGGAATTAATTGGACTACATTAAAATTTAGTACTTCTTTCTGAGCATCAGACACGGCAGCCGAGTGAAAAGATAAGCCACAGCTGGGAGATGTTTGCAGCACAGATAATTGGCCAAGACTCATTTGGGAAATTCATAAAGAACTCCTAACTATTCACCAAGGAAAAGAACAAAAAAAAAAAAAAAAACACTTTTAAATGGACGAAATACTTGAACAGGTGCTTCCCCTAAAAGGAAATTCAAATGGCGTGAACACGAGCGGTCGCAGAACCTCATAGGCGCGGAGCGGCACCACGGCAAATACTCGTTGACGCCCACTAGATGGTCCAAGCTTAGGGCTGGGCTGGCGAAGCCCAGTGGCAGGGCCCTCGCTCAGGTCCCCCCGGTGCCTCAACATAAATAAAATTCAACAAGCAAGGCTTCCCGAGCCCCGCGCAGATGTGCCTCAAGACGCAGCACGGGTGCCCCTCCTAGAGGCTCGCCCTGGCCCCCGCACAGGCGTGTTGGCCAGGTCGAGACCCACGCACACTTCAGCAGCGGGCCCTGCCAGCCCCTCCAGCCCAGGCCCCAGGAGGATGGGTGGACTCCACATCCTGTGTGTGGCCAAGTCCCCACAGGTGCGGGCCGCCCCGGAGGCTTCTGCTGCTGTGGGCATCTGTGTTTGCCCGGGTCTGCGCTGCGCTCCTCCAGCCTCTCTGAGAGAGGCTGTGGGGTGGGGCTGCCCAGCCTGTGTTGCGAGCTGCTCCCAGGCAGGCCCCGTCCCCACATCCGGCCCGCGCCGGGCCCTGGGCGCGGCATAGAGAGGTGTCACGGACAGTCGGCTGATGGAGCCAGAGTGACTGCAGAGACTGCGATTGGCGCTGCCCCCTGCACCTGGGGCCTCAGGGCGACAGCTTCGCCCCTGATCCCCGTGACCCTGTGCTTTGGCCTTCGTGCCCCTCACCTCACAGAGTGCCCTAAGTGCCCGCACACGCCAGGCAGCCCACAGCTGGCAGGAACCCCGGCCACGGTCCTGGCAGGCAACGCAGACCAGGAGCGGGCTGCAGGCCAGGCTCCGCTCCTCCATGCTCCCTGGGAGCCCACGTGCCGGGCTTCTTTGTCTCCATGGAGCGGGAACCAGGGCGAGTGCAGAGGAAAGCGCTGAACCCTGGATGCTCGTACCACCGCCCGTGACCAGCATCGCCATGGGGCACGTGACAAAGGAAATGAAGTAGATGACAGAGCGCGGTGCTCGCCAACAGCGCGTCAGGGACCGCGGGGCCGGGGGCTCCTCTTTAGAGGAGGGTGTGTTCTAGTGTCTGCTGTCTACCGGATCCTTTAATAAATGTTCATTGGGTGGGTGAGTGGATGAATGGATGGACAGAGAGGTGGATGGATATGTGGATGGATGGATGACAGTGGTGGATGGATGAATTGGTGGGTAGAGGGAGGGAGTAGGAGGAGGAGGAGGATAAGTAGATGAATGGGTAGGGGGGGTAGGTGAATGGATGGACAATGACAGAGGAGGGGATGGGTGGATGGCGGGTGGACAGACAGGCAGAGGGATGAATAAGCAGATGGGTAGGTACAAGGGTTGAGGGACAGGTGGATAGGAAGGAAGATAAAAGATAACTAAGCAAGTAGATGGGTGGATAGAGAGATGGGTGGGTGGTAGTGCTATTGTGTAATATTTCATGTTCCCAAAGTCATATTTTTACATAGAAAAGATATTCAGATATTACTTTGAATTTTTTTAAATTAAATTTTCACTTTGTAATATTACAAAATCTGAAAACTAGGAGTTTTTCCCTTAAATGATTAAGTGGAGGCTTCAAATCTTTTGATATTTATAAATTTAACAAATCTCAAAATTCTCTCTAAAGAGTTTTTTATTAACATGAGGTCCCACTTTCAAACTTACCTAATAAAACATTTTCAGAAATGTAATTACATCAACAGACTTAATATGCTATATTTTGCCTGACAACCTTTCCAAATTAATTTCTTAGAAATCCCCAAATGCCACTTCTAATATGATGAAACTTAGCTTCTCTGATGTTCTATCACCTGTGAGGTCCCGACTTAAAAATCCTAAATCTAAGCCGGGCATGGTGGCGCACACTTGTAATCCCAGCATTCGGAGGCTGAGACAGGAGGATTGCAGTTCATGGCCAGCCTCAGCTACTAAGTGAAGCCCTTTGCAACTCAGTGAGACCCTGTTTCAAAATAAGGAATAAAAAATAGGGCTGGGGGTGTAGCTCGGAGGTCGAATGCCCCTGGGTTCCATCCCCAATACCAAAAGAATTCACAAGTCTAAGTCAAATAATGAATATATATTTTAATTATAAATAAAAGGTCGACCTATCTTTCTAATATCCCAAATTCTCTTATGCATAACAGATGTTTATAATACCCAAGATGCTCAGATTCTTTCACACAAAACTGTTAATACTATTGAGTTGAAACATATCTATACTTAATTGCAAATATTCCTTTTGGTTCAAAAGTGCTTACCCACTAAAGACACATCCAAGACATTAGGAAGCATCTTCCTGGCTCTCTGAGGTCGCAAAACACCAGCACAGCCAGTCGGGCGGATGTGGACATGTGCACCTGGTCAGTGTGCCAGACAGGCATGGACGTTATGTCCCTCCACCACCCGGGGAGAGATTGTAGAGAACTACATATGTCTTATGACAGGTGATTTCGACCTTGGGGCTGGGTCTGGAGCCCTTGACCACCTGCAGAACATCATCCGTTCCTCACACATACTTGCAAACCCCGCGCAGGAGGTTCAACTGGACTGTGCATTTAGCAAATTACTCCACAATTATCCTGCTCTTTCTGGCAAGATCATGTGTTAGAGGTGTTAAAATTATACCTGTTGGATGCTACAAATACCATTGATGAAGTGGAATATGTTGGGCAAGGCTTCTAAGATCACACTGCTGATGTGAGGCTCTTGGTGGGTGGATGGTGGGTGGATGGTGGATGGTGGGTGGATGGTGGATGGTGGGTGGATGGTGGATGGTGGGTGGATGGTGGATGGTGTGTGGATGGGTGGATGGTGGGTGGTGGGTGGATGGTGGGTGGATGGTGGATGGTGGGTGGATGGTGGATGGTGTGTGGATGGTGGATGGTGGGTGGATGGTGGGTGGATGGTGGGTGGATGGTGGGTGGATGGTGGGTGGATGGTGGATGGTGGGTGGATGGTGGATGGTGGGTGGTGGGTGGATGGTGGGTGGATGGTGGGCGGATGGTGGGTGGATGAGTGGATGGTGGATGGTGGGTGGATGGTGGGTGGATGGTGGATGGTGGGTGGATGGGTGGATGGTGGGTAGATGGTGGATGGTGGGTGGATGGTGGGTGGATGAATGGTAGATGGATGAATGGGTGGATGTCTGAGTTGTGTGAACAGGCTTGGACGGGTGTGGATAGATGGGTGGATGATGATGGGTGTGTGGACCAGGGTCTGGTAGGTAGAATTGGTGGTGGATGTATGGGCAGGTATGTAAATGGATGAACAGAAGTTTTACAGTGTGTGAGTGGGTGGGTGGTGACAGGCAGGTGAGTGAAAGGACCCCTGGGTAGGTGGAGAGATAGATGCATAGGAAAACATTCCATGAATGGGAGAGTGTGGATGAGGACTAGATGGTCATATGAATGGAGGAGTAGAGGGTGTGCAGATGGATGCAAGTGGTAAGGAGGTGGACAGTGGACGAGTTAAGGTGCCGGTGGACAGACTGAGAGGTCTGTGGATGAAGCGGCATTGGATATGTGGGTAGGTAGCAGGTAGACAGGCATTGGAATACATGGGAGAAAACAAGTTAGCATTGTGCACAGATCTATAAATGAGGGGACGCAGGGATAGAGACTGGATGGGTGATGAATGAATAACAGACAGACAGACCGAAGGTGGATAGGTGGATGGATGGATAGGTGAGTTGAATGGATGGACAGGTGGATGGATTGGTGGAAGAATGGGTGGATAGGTGGATGGATGGTGGGTGGGCAGATGAATGGGTGGGGAGGTAGATGGAGGGGTAGGTAGACTGATGAATGTGTGGGTAGATAGGTGGGTAGATGGAGGGAGGGATGGATGGAATGATGGGTGGGAGGCTGGTTGGTTAGTAACTAACAGGCATGTTTCCAGTTTGGAAGACTAGGATCCACTTGACAGCTCTCTCGGAAGCCCTTACTTACACAAAGTTGCTCTCTCAATTGCCCCTCTCCGGCTCAGCTTCCCTACCAGTCCCTCAAATGCATCTAGACTAGGTCGGCTGTGCCTGCTCCCAGCCTGGGTGAAGCCCAGGAGCTGGAACCCCATACTGGGACGTTCAGCTCCTGCTGTTTGAGGCCAGGGTCAGCTGCCCCTGGCCAGCCCATCCTCTTGGGACAGGCGCAGGGAGCAGCCCTATGCCCTGCTGCTGTTGCCATGGGAACCCCTCTGGCTGGTTTCCCCCTGACTGATTAAGGAAGGAGACTTGTGAAATGGCAGCGCGTCACTGGGCCCCGCCTCGGGCCAGCTCTGACTTATCCCCTGACATTTCCCAAGAGCCAGCTAACCTTTCCTGCCACAAATAGACTGATGTGGGTCCCTCGAGGCTGTCTAGGCTGGACAGGGTCCTGTCTCAGAGGAACTGGGGACCCAGGGGACGCAGGCAAAGGGAGCAGAATAAAGCTAATAACCAGACAGGAGAACAAACTGTCCTTTGGGTGCCGGCGCACAGGGAGGCCACAGGGACACGGGCGCGCTGCGCAGAGCTGCTGCCACGGCCGCAGGAGCGTGAGGCCTCGTCCTGGACACGAAGCAGCCGAAGCCACGCGACCACCACACCTGGGCTGGGCCCGCAGCTCTACCGACCGCACTCAGCCCCGAGTCCCCACGGGTCTGACATTCTTGCAGAGCTCTGGGACTCTGGGATCTTTCCGATCTTTCAGAATCAGAGAATGCAGCAGCCTACCAACTTGTCAAGGGGTGAGGTCTCCTGGAGGAGGTGACATCTCAGCATGTCCCAAAATGGGGAGGGGCAGGCAAAGGCTGTGGGGAACGGTGTGGCAGGCAGAGGGAACAGCGTTTGCAAAGGCCTCGTGCAGGACAAGTTGGTAAACTCAAGGAAGCGCTGCCGGAGCCCAGCCAGCAAGTGAGTGAACAGAGGGTGGAGGGCCAGCCCCGCGCGGCCCAGCCCAGAGCTCCTGGCTGGATCCAACCTGTGTGTGTCTGCTTGGTCTAAGCACGGTGCACGGGCTTCAGACCTCCCAGGGGGTCTTGGGCCAGGCAGCCCAGTCCCCTCATTTTTCTTATGAGCAAAGTGAGGACCTCGAGTCCCACAGCAATGGAAGAAGACATCCAGAGCCCTCCTGGTGCCCTAGCCACAGGGCCACCCCCCAGCCAGCCACCCCTTGAGCGCTCTGCACCCCAGCACCGGGGACGCAGGCAGTCTGGCAAGCCCCTCTAAAACGCCCTGAACAAGGTCACTACAGTCCAGCCTGGCCCTCCCAGGGCCCCACGCTGAGGCTGGACACGGCCTGCCGCCCCTGGAAGGCCTGTTCCTTTCCCTCCAGACACAGCTGCAAAGTGAGAGGGGACCACAGGCCCATCCCGGGCCCAACCTCCTCTGCGAGGCAGGAGCCGGCCCCAGACAGGGCTGGGAGCCGCGCCTGGGGCTGAGACTGCTTCTGCTGTCCCCTCAGGATGGGGCCCCAGCTCCGCTGTCAGTCCTGCACCTGCCGCCTTCCCGGTGGCCTGGCTCAGCACACCCTGCCTGAGTGACCTCGTGCCACCTCCCAGAACACTCGCCACCGGGGCACGCGGCACGCCCGGGCCTCTCCCCTCCACCCGGGGTCCACAATCCTCTTCAGGGACACGCCCCCAATGACCTGGACACCTCCCACTAGGCCCCGCCTGTTAAAGGCTCTACCACCTTCCCATAGCACTACTTTGGAGTCCAAGTTCTTAACACCTGAGCCTTTAGAGCCATCCCAGATCCACACTGTATCAGGGCCAGGACTGAGGTGGCACCCAGCAGATGCACCCACGCGGACAGTTTGTGCCAAGTAACAAAATGGCCGTCAAGTCCCCTGCTCCTCCATTAACAAGCAGAGTCTTAGCTAGACATAGTGGCTCATGCTTGTCCCCCAGAGACTCTGGAGTCTGAGGCAGGAGGATCCCACCATCCAGGGCAACCCTGGAAACTTAGCAAGACCCTGTCTCACAGCATAAAAGTAAAAGGGCTGGGTGTGTAGCTTAGACGTACAGAGCTTGCCTAGGTCGTGCGAGGCTTTGAGTTCAATCCCCAGCAACGCAAAAAACAAAAGCAGTCTTGGAGCCAGAGGTGCAGCTCAGCGTGCATGGGGCCCTGGGCCCCACATCTAACACCAAGGAGGAGGAGGAGGAAGAGGAGGCCACCCTCCAGCCTGGATGGAAGCTTGGGCTATGTGACCCAAGTTAGCCCAGGGGGCGCCAGCGAATGTGTCTCTGCAAAGCCCTGGGAAGTGCCTGTACCTGGGCCCCGCTCTCCCTCGCTCCTGGGAAGCCTGGACCCTCCCTCTGTGGGAAGTTGCCAAGGCTGGCCCCCAGGGAGAGGCACCGGCCAGGTGGCCCCCATCTTGCAGCTGACATCAAGCCCAGAGAGGAGGAGGTCCTCTAACTCGACCAGCCGAGCCACTGGCTGAAAATGGATACCAGCCACTCGGACCAGAAAAGCCACCACAGATAAGCCCGTGGCTCATTTTGTGAGGCTAGGGATTGAACCCAGGTACATTCTCGACTCCCAGTTCAATCTTATTGTTTGTGTTGAAACAGGCTCTCACTAAGTAGCTGAGGCTGGCCTCTACCTGTGATCCTCCCATCTTGGCCTCCCAAGTACTGGAATTAGAGGTGTGCACCCCCATGCTCAGCTCTAAGCATCTGTAGATTTTGTTATCCTTGGGAAGGGGCGCCTAGACGCAATCCCCTAGAGGTGTGGATGAATGACTGTTCATATACATAGACACACACACAGGTAGTTTTGCTAAGTTGTTTTCAGCTGTTCTCAAATGGCCTTTCCAGCTATAAACATATGCATATAATTTTTTTAAATCCAAAATCCATCAGAAAATACCTGTGCTTGATCATGATGCACTGTGGTCCCTTCTACACAAGAACAGCTCTTGTCCCTGGCACAGCCTGGCAGCTCTGACAGAGACTGCAGTGTGTACACCAGCTGCCCTCCACACTGCGCGGGGCCGAGACACGAGCTGGGCGTGGCCTCCGACAGGGCGCTCCACAGCGTCCACGAGGACACAAATCCTCGGCTCGTCACATGGGGGCACTGGCCAGCCCGGCCTGCGGGATGGGGGCTATGATCCCTCTGTGAGGGAGCCCGCGTTCCTGCGGAAAAGTCCCCCGAGCCCTTCCTGTCAGATCCTGGGAGAGGGACTGCGCTGCTCCCAAGCCTCTAACTCGGAGGGTCTGCACCAAGTCACTGTTCTCTGCGGCTGTAACATCTTCCTGCACCGTTGGTTGCTTAAAGCCTCGTCTCTGGTTGCCCCGGTCCAGGGCAGGCGGCAGCAGGCGGAGCTCCTTTGACTCCCAGAGACAATCTGTTCCTGCCCTGCTTCAGCGCCACCTGCACTCCTGCGGTCATTCCTCCATTTCCACAGCCCTCCCTGTGCCAGTATGAGAAAATCGCTTTGGTATTAATTTCCAAAATGTAAAAGCAGTCAGAGCCTGGGTGCTGCGCAGGCGCTCGGGCAGGGAGGGGCGGCGGCTGTTACAGTGCAGAGCTCCCTCTGTCTTTGCCCTTCGTCCTAATGATTAATCTATAGAAAAGCCTTAGCGTCAGTTGAAGCCTTTAGCCCCAAAAATATATAGCGGCGATCAGTGCCTCTGTTTACCTCCGCTCCTCTGTGACCTGGCCTGCGTATAGGAAGGTAAACCCGTGTGCGGCTTTGAAGCACCCTCGTTGGTGAGCAGCCAGTCCTGCCCGACAAATAGAGGCGAAGCCAGGTAGATTCTGGACCCCTGAACTTAGCAAGTGCACTGTCCGGAGACAGAGGCGCCACCTGCGGAAGGAATAAGTTACCAGCCCATCGCCTTGGTAACGCTGGTAAGAAGATCCCAGTACAAAGTCTACTTAAGAGCCGGGCATGATGGTGCACTCTTGTAATCCCAGCATTCAGGAGGCAGAGACCGGAGGATCACGGTTCGTGGACAGCCTCAGCTACTTAATGAAGCCCTTGAACTCAGTGAGACCTTGTTTCCAAAAAATAAAAACAACTTTTAAAAACTAAAAAATAAGCCGGGCATGGTGGCGCACGCTTGTAATCTCCGCGCTTGGGAGGCGAAGACAGGAGGATCGTGCAGGTTCGAAGCCAGCCATGCTGACTTAAGAGACACTGTTTCCAAATAAAAAAGTATAAAATAGGTCTGGGAGTGTAGCCCAGAGGTAGAAGGGTTTCCAGGAACCCCAGTATCACACAAAAAAAAAGCTAAAAAATAGGCCTGGGGATATAGCTCAGAGGTACAACGCCTGGGTTCCATCCCCAGTACCACAAAAAAAAAATCTACATAAGGGCTGGGGTCCCAAGAGGGGTCAGAGTTCCGTTTGGGCTCTCCAGCGTGCGTGCCAGCGCACCGCTTTTTCCTTCTCTTTCTGTTTCCTACTGATTTTGTGATAAAGACTTGTTAAAGCCGCATCAAGCTGCCTATTAGTTTTAATTCTTCTATTCAACAAACGAGTTGAATAAGAGAAAGCTCCCAGGTCACCATTTAAGCTGCAGCATTTTCCCCGCTCCCTCCCCTGGCTGTCACCCTCAGGCCCTGCGAGGACCCGCGAGACCTTAGGATGCTGGGTAATCTCCCCGTGTGGAGCTTGGGCAGAGTCCCCTGCTGCGCGAGGCGGCCTGTGCGTGCTGCTCTGGGGATTGGAGCTAAGGTGGAGCACCCACTGCTGTCCCCGGCCTGAACGTGGCCATCGCTCCATGGGGGTCACAGAAACGGGGCTTCTCACACAGCTCACACTGCTCTGAAAGGCAACACTGCCCGGCCCTGCGCCTGGACTCCATCGCCGTCCGTCCCCTCTGCCTGTGTCCCGACATCCCTTTCAGGTCCTGGAGATTCCACTGCTTTCTGGCTAACACCCCGCTCCTGTCTGGTCCTGCACTCTCCTGGCCAGGACCTAGAGGCCGCTGTTCTTCAAAGAGCCCTATGTGTCTTTTCAATGCTGGAAAGACAGCACTTCAGCTCATCCCATGTGTGTTGAACCCAGGGTGCTCTGCCTCTGAGCTACACCCCAGCCCTTTTTATTTTTTGTTTTAAATCAGGGTCTCCTTAAGTTGCTGAGGCTGACCTTGAACCTGCGATCCTCCTGTCTCGGCCTCCCTAGTACTGGGATGGTAGGCATGCACCACCGTGCCTGGCTGCATTTTTTAAATCCTAAGTTCTTACGAACCTCCACTCCAAACACGAGCCCTCAGGGTCTCCAGCGCCCGGTCCCGGCTCCCAAGCACGTTGCGGTCTCGCAGGCGCTCAGCCCTTCACACCGGAGACCTGCCAGGACCGTCACCTGCGCCGCTCCAAGACAGCTGAGCCTGCCCAGGGCCTGTCTCGCTCCAGCTTACTTAGTTTTGTTGGTTTCAGCTTGGATTCAGTACTAACAGAGGTTTCATCCTTGATGATTTGATTTATATCGGCAATATTCAACTCAGAATTCCCCAGTGGTGGTCCTCCAGCCCCTCCGGGTCTCCTTCCTTCCTGCACTTCTTCCTGAAAAATCAAACTCATACCCCCTTAGTGTGTGTCCAGTTTATGGTGTAAGTGAGTATAACGTGTGCACGTGGTTTGTGTGTATGGTTCGTGTCATCTGTGTGTCTGTGTGTGCTTTACGTGTGGTGGTTTGTGTGTGGTTTGTACATGGAGCCTGTGTGTCCAGTTCATTTGTGTGTGACTTGTGTATGTGTAGTTTGTGTGTGTAGAGTATGTTTGTGTGGTTGGTGTGTATGTGGTTGGCGTGCAGATTCTGTGTACGTGGTTTGTGTGGGTATAGTTTGTATGTGTCGTTTGTGTGTATATTTTGTGTATATGTATAGGCTACGTATGTGGAGTTCATGTGATTGTGTGCGGCATTTGTACTCTGTTATGTAGTTTGTGTGTGTGGTTTATGTGTGATTCATGTGTAGTATGTGTGTACAGGTATTGTGTGGTGCTGTATGTATGATTTTTGTGTGTCTGTGGGCTGTGTGCATGGTTAGTGTATTGTGTAGTATAAGTAGTTTTGCATTTATAGTTAGTGTGTATGGTTTGTGTGACAAGTGTGTGGTGTATGTATGTGTGGTTTGTTAGCTTGTGTGTTTGGGGTGTGTGTGTGTGCTGGGCCTGTGTGCATATTCTCACCTCCTCCCCGCCCCGATGGCGGCGCTCTAGATGTGCCTGCACAGCCACCTCCCTGACAGCCCGCAGTCATACCCTGGAGTCTCGCCGACTGGGCTCCAGAACCTTCTATGCACCTTCACTGCTGCTCCGTTCCCCTGGGAGCGGCAAGCCCTCCTCCTGGGAATGAACATTTTCTAGACTTGGCCTGTGACTAAGGGAAAAAAGTGACAATGTGCCCCTTGGTGTGTGACTTGCCTCCTAGCTGATAAACAGGCTGCAACGTATCACCTTGCACACACAGAGCTGCTGCCAGGAGGAGATTCCTGGAAAGGGACTGGGAGCATGTGATTTTGGTAGACACGCTGCCTGGCCATCCCCGGGCTGGACAAGTGCCCTCCAGCCTGGTTGTGTGGACTCCTGCTCCTCACCAGCTCCCCACAGCGAGTCTTCACACTTGAACAGCTGCCAGAAGCTGCATCCTAGTGCAGGAACTGCGTCCAGTGCAGGAACTGCATGCAGTGCAGGAACTGTGTCCAGTATAGAAACTGCGTCCAGTGCAGGAACTGTGTCCAGTGGTGAACTGCGTCATCCTCTAGTCACTTTTCTATGGAAATTCTGGTTTTTTTTCCAGTTGCTTTTTTATTGTTGTCGTTGTTGTTGAGTTTTTTGTTTGTTTGTTTTTTGTTTTGTTTTTTGCAGTACTGGGAATGAAACCCAGGAGCATTCTACACCCCGGCCCTATTTTTTATTTTTTATTTTTGAAACCGGATCTCACTAAGTTGCAGAGGGCCTCACTAGGTAGCTGAGGCTGTCCTTGAACCGTGATCCTCCGGTATCAGCCTCAGTGCTGAGATTCCAAGCGTGCCCACCACGCCCAGCTCCAGTTGGTTTTAATGGTCACACAAGAGGCAACAGGGACATGGAGAAATGCAGAGAAAGACCAAGAAAGGCAACGACCCACTCCTGAGTGCGGTGCAACTGGGCTCCGAGGCAGAGGGAAGATGGAAATACACCCTAGAGCATCCAAACTGCAAGTCCAGGCCAGAGTTCACAGCTCCTGGGGACCCCAAGCCCCAGGCCAAACTGTGAAGCAGTCTTGGCAACACAAGTTTTGGCAGAGTCCAAAAAACTGTCTTCAGAGAAAAGCATTTTAAACCCAGGCTCCGAGGATTCCCTCAGATACAGGTCCAAGAAACCAGCCTGTGTCTGCGACACACTAGCTAAAAATGAGACGACAGAATCAGACCCACAAAGATGGAAGATATGGGAATTATCAGGTGAAGGACACACTGAATAATAATAAAAATGTCTGCTTAATATGCTTCAAGAAGTAAAAGAACAAAAGAACAAGACTGTCAAAACCCAGAAGGCAGATTTAAGAAGATAGCAGAAGTTAAAATTGGGTTGAAACTAGAAATTCAAATGGGTGAAACAGAAGCAGAAACCTAGCTGAGAGAGAATTCGAGAACTGGAAGGTTGACGTGAGGAACTCTCCAGAGCACAGCTCAGAAGGCAAAGGGACTGGAAAGACAAGCTCGGCGCCCGGAGCATCTCCGGGGGGGGGGGGGCCCCAGCCAGGTCCCTGGAGGCACTCCTGAGATGAGGATTTGTGGCCACTTAGGGGCTAGGGAAAAGTGGAGGCCAAGCAAGGGCAGGCTTCCTCGGCACCACCGGAGGCCCTGGAGGGCGGCCCCACCTTCAGGGATGCCTCTGAGGTGAAGGAATGGACCATCATGGAGGAATAATCTCCCAGCAGGGGCAGTTGTCTGGCCAGGAGCCCCCGCCAGGATAGCCCAGAGCACAGCCAGAGCCGCCAATGGCAGAAGATAAAAGGGGGGCGTCTGACGGGCATCTGCAGCCCCAGGAGGGAAGTTAAAGAGATCTTTTGGGCCCTGGTTTCCCTGAAAAAAAAAAAAAATTTTTTTGTAGTACTGGGGGTGGAAGCCAGGGGCTTTCTAGCTCCAGGCTATACTCCCAGACCTATTTTACATTTTATTTGGAAACAGGGTCTCACTAAGTTGCTGAGAGCCTCAATAAATAGCTGAGGCTGGCTTCGAACCTGTGCGATCCTCCTGTCTCAGCCTCCCAAGTGCTAGGATTACAAGCGTGCGCCACCACCCCCGGATCTCCCTGAAATTTTTAAAGACAGGAACTTAAAAGATTACATCTAGACCTATCAGAGTGAAACTGCCAGCTATTCAAGGCAAAGGGAAGGTTTTAAAAGCCACTTAGTGACACCCCACCTCTTAAAAAATAACAAATAAAAAGAGTTGGGGTCGCCAGACCCCTGGAGAAACCAGACCCAGTAAGACGCTGGGTTCTGGGCAGGGGTCGCGGGCTGGGCACGCCAGATGGGGCCCGGGTCGCGGGACTCTGGGCCCCAGGCAGAACTGCGCGTAGCACGCCAGACCCCTGGAGAAACCAGGCCCAGTAAGACGCTGGGTTCTGGGCAGGGGTTGCGCGCGGCGCACAAAAGCCGGGGCCTGGGTCGCGGGACCCTGGGCCCCGGGCCGAACTGCGCGTAGCACGCCAGACCCCTGGAGAAACCAGGCCCAGTAAGACGCTGGGTTCTGGGTGGGGGTCGCGGGCGGGGCACGCCTAATGGGGCCCGGGTCGCGGGACTCTGGGCCCCTGCCGAACTGCGCGTAGCACGCCAGACCCCTGGAGAAACTGGACCCAGTAAGACGCTGGGTTCTGGGCGGGGGTCGCGGGCTGGGCACGCCAGATGGGGCCCGGGTCGCGGGACTCTGGGCCCCTGCCGAACTGCGCGTAGCACGCCAGACCCCTGGAGAAACCGGACCCAGTAAGACGCTGGGTTCTGGGCGGGGGTCGCGGGCTGGGCACGCCAGATGGGGCCCGGGTCGCGGGACTCTGGGTCCCGGCCGAACTGCGAGTAGCACGCCAGACCCCTGGAGAAACCGGGCCCAGAACAGAAAAAGATAAAGAAAAATATCGGAGAGGTGGTAAGAAAGCCGTTATGGATGCCAGGACACTGGAGATGCAGACAAAACTTATCTAAATGCACTGGAACTTATGGAAAAATTCGCCGTGAAAGAGGACTGCTATTTCTCTATATTGTTAAGAATCTCAGACATCACATATAAGGAGAGAGTTTAGCGGAGACCAAGGAGAAATGCGGTGTTGAAAGAGTTCTTCGCGAGGGTGGTGGAGACTTGTATTCAGGAGAAGCAGAAACCGGATCTTACCAATTTTATTTTTTTGGAGAAATTACACTAAATGTCGAATGCTACCATCACGCATGCTTAGGAACACTGGACAACTTTCAGAGTGGAAAAAGAGCCTGGGAAGGATTTGAAACGGTGGAGGCAGTGACAATGCCAGTGGCCAATATTCGGGGGAGGCAGAGAACTGATACATTACAACTGGAACCTTTGAAATAATAACCACAGAGACAGTGATCGGAACCTGCTGAGGGGTTAGGCGGGCGCTGGGGCCAGTGGCCGACATCTGAGCTTGCTGTGAGGCAAGGCCACTACTGAGGCCTCCGTGGCCGGGATTGGAACCTACAGAGGGGTTAGACCGATGCTGGGGCCAGCGAGGCAGGCATTGGAGCCTGCCATGATGCAAGTCTTGTGCTAGGGCCTCCGAGGTCGGGTCCGGAACTTGCTGAGGGGTTAGGCCGGTGCTGGGGTCAGCGAGGCCGGCATCGGAGCCTGCCGTGAGGCAAGGCCAGTGTTGGGGCCCCCGAGGACGGGACCGGAGCCTGCTGAGGGGCTAGGCCGGTGCTGGGGCCAGCGAGGCTGGCATCAGAGCCTGCCATGAGGCAAGGCCGGTACTTGGGCCTCCGAGGCCAGGATAAGAGCCTGCCGAGGGGTTAGGCCGGTGCTGGGGCCTCCGAGGCCAGGATAAGAGCCTGCTGAGGGATTAGGCCGGTGCTGGGGCCAGCGAGGCCGGCATTGGAGCCTGCCTTGAGGCATGACCAGTGCTGGGGCCTCCGAGGCCGGGATCGGAGCCTGCCGAGGGGTTAGGCCGCTGCCGGGGCCAGGGAGGCCGGCATCGGAGCCTGCCTTGAGGCAAGGCCGGTACTGGGGCCTCCGAGGCCAGGACAAGAGCTTGCCGAGGGGTTAGGCCGGTGCTGGGGCCAGCGAGGCCGGCATCGGAGCCTGCCGTGAGGCATGACCAGTGCTGGGGCCGCTGAGGCCGGGATCGGAGCCTGCCAAGGGGTTAGGCCGCTGCTGGGGCCAGCGAGGCCAGCATCGGAGCCTGCCGTGAGGCAAGGCCGGTACTGGGGCCTCTGAGGCCGGGATCGGAGCCTGCCAAGGGGTTAGGCCGCTGCTGGGGCCAGCGAGGCCGGCATCGGAGCCTGCCGTGAGGCAAGGCCGGTACTGGGGCCTCCGAGGCCAGGATAAGAGCCTGCCGAGGGGTTAGGCCGGTGCTGGGGCCAGCGAGGCCGGAATCGGAGCCTGCCGTGAGGCATGACCAGTGCTGGGGCCGCTGAGGCCGGGATCGGAGCCTGCCGAGGGGTTAGGCCGCTGCTGGGGCCAGCGAGGCCGGCATTGGAGCCTGCCGTGAGGCAAGGCCGGTACTGGGGCCTCTGAGGCCGGGATCGGAGCCTGCCAAGGGGTTAGGCCGCTGCTGGGGCCAGTGAGGCCGGCATCGGAGCCTGCCGTGAGGCAAGGCCGGTACTGGGGCCTCCGAGGCCAGGATAAGAGCCTGCTGAGGGGTTAGGCCGGTGCTGGGGCCAGCGAGGCCGGCATCGGAGCCTGCCGTGAGGCAAGGCCGGTACTGGGGCCTCCGAGGCCAGGATAAGAGCTTGCCGAGGGGTTAGGCCGCTGCTGGGGCCAACGAGGCCGGCAGCGGAGCCTGCCGTGAGGCATGACCAGTGCTGGGGCCTCCGAGGCCGGGATCGGAGCATGCCGCGGGGTTAGGCCGGTGCTGGGGCCAGCGAGGCCGGCATCGGAGCCTGCCGTGAGGCAAGGCCGGTACTGGGGCCTCCGAGGCCAGGATAAGAGTCTGCCAAGGGGTTAGGCCGGTGCTGGGGCCAGCGAGGCCGGCATCGGAGCCTGCCTTGAGGCATGACCAGTGCTGGGGCCTCCGAGGCCGGTATCGGAGCCTGCCGAGGGGTTAGGCCGCTGCTGGGGCCAGCGAGGCCGGCATCGGAGCCTGCCGTGAGGCAAGGCCGGTACTGGGGCCTCTGAGGCTGGGATCGGAGCCTGCCGAGGGGTTAGGCCGCTGCTGGGGCCAGTGAGGCCGGCATCGGAGCCTGCCGTGAGGCAAGGCCGGTACTGGGGCCTCTAGGCCAGGATAAGAGCCTGCCGAGGGGTTAGGCCGGTGCTGGGGCCAGCGAGGCCGGCATCGGAGCCTGCTGTGAGGCAAGGCCGGTACTGGGGCCTCCGAGGCCAGGATAAGAGCTTGCCGAGGGGTTAGGCCGGTGCTGGGACCAACAAGGCCGGCAGCGGAGCCTGCCGTGAGGCATGACCAGTGCTAGGGCCTCCGAGGCCGGGATCGGAGCATGCCGAGGGGTTAGGCCGGTGCTGGGGCCAGCGAGGCCGGCATCGGAGCCTGCCATGAGGCAAGGCCGGTACTGGGGCCTCCGAGGCCAGGATAAGAGCCTGCCAAGGGGTTAGGCCGGTGCTGGGGCCAGCGAGGCCGGCATCGGAGCCTGCCTTGAGGCATGACCAGTGCTGGGGCCTCTGAGGCCGGGATCGGAGCCTGCCGAGGGGTTAGGCCGCTGCTGCGTCCAGCGAGGCCAGCATCGGAGCCTGCCGTGAGGCAAGGCCGGTACTGGGGCCTCCGAGGCCAGGATAAGAGCCTGCTGAGGGGTCAGGCCAGTGCTGGGGCCAGTGAGGCCGGCATCGGAGCCTGCCGTGAGGCAAGGCCGGTACTGGGGCCTCTAGGCCAGGATAAGAGCCTGCCGAGGGGTTAGGCCGGTGCTGGGGCCAGCGAGGCCGGCATCGGAGCCTGCTGTGAGGCAAGGCCGGTACTGGGGCCTCCGAGGCCAGGATAAGAGCTTGCCGAGGGGTTAGGCCGGTGCTGGGGCCAACGAGGCCGGCAGCGGAGCCTGCCGTGAGGCATGACCAGTGCTGGGGCCTCCGAGGCCGGGATCGGAGCATGCCGCGGGGTTAGGCCGGTGCTGGGGCCAGCGAGGCCGGCATCGGAGCCTGCCGTGAGGCAAGGCCGGTACTGGGGCCTCCGAGGCCAGGATAAGAGTCTGCCAAGGGGTTAGGCCGGTGCTGGGGCCAGCGAGGCCGGCATCGGAGCCTGCCTTGAGGCATGACCAGTGCTGGGGCCTCCGAGGCCGGTATCGGAGCCTGCCGAGGGGTTAGGCCGCTGCTGGGGCCAGCGAGGCCGGCATCGGAGCCTGCCGTGAGGCAAGGCCGGTACTGGGGCCTCTGAGGCTGGGATCGGAGCCTGCCGAGGGGTTAGGCCGCTGCTGGGGCCAGTGAGGCCGGCATCGGAGCCTGCCGTGAGGCAAGGCCGGTACTGGGGCCTCTAGGCCAGGATAAGAGCCTGCCGAGGGGTTAGGCCGGTGCTGGGGCCAGCGAGGCCGGCATCGGAGCCTGCTGTGAGGCAAGGCCGGTACTGGGGCCTCCGAGGCCAGGATAAGAGCTTGCCGAGGGGTTAGGCCGGTGCTGGGACCAACAAGGCCGGCAGCGGAGCCTGCCGTGAGGCATGACCAGTGCTAGGGCCTCCGAGGCCGGGATCGGAGCATGCCGAGGGGTTAGGCCGGTGCTGGGGCCAGCGAGGCCGGCATCGGAGCCTGCCATGAGGCAAGGCCGGTACTGGGGCCTCCGAGGCCAGGATAAGAGCCTGCCAAGGGGTTAGGCCGGTGCTGGGGCCAGCGAGGCCGGCATTGGAGCCTGCCTTGAGGCATGACCAGTGCTGGGGCCTCTGAGGCCGGGATCGGAGCCTGCCGAGGGGTTAGGCCGCTGCTGCGTCCAGCGAGGCCAGCATCGGAGCCTGCCGTGAGGCAAGGCCGGTACTGGGGCCTCCGAGGCCAGGATAAGAGCCTGCTGAGGGGTCAGGCCAGTGCTGGGGCCAGTGAGGCCGGCATCGGAGCCTGCCGTGAGGCAAGGCCGGTACTGGGGCCTCTAGGCCAGGATAAGAGCCTGCCGAGGGGTTAGGCCGGTGCTGGGGCCAGCGAGGCCGGCATCGGAGCCTGCTGTGAGGCAAGGCCGGTACTGGGGCCTCCGAGGCCAGGATAAGAGCTTGCCGAGGGGTTAGGCCGGTGCTGGGGCCAACGAGGCCGGCAGCGGAGCCTGCCGTGAGGCATGACCAGTGCTGGGGCCGCTGAGGCCGGGATCGGAGCCTGCCGAGGGGTTAGGCCGCTGCTGGGGCCAGCGAGGCCGGCATTGGAGCCTGCCGTGAGGCAAGGCCGGTACTGGGGCCTCTGAGGCCGGGATCGGAGCCTGCCGAGGGGTTAGGCCGCTGCTGCGTCCAGCGAGGCCAGCATCGGAGCCTGCCGTGAGGCAAGGCCGGTACTGGGGCCTCCGAGGCCAGGATAAGAGCCTGCTGAGGGGTCAGGCCAGTGCTGGGGCCAGTGAGGCCGGCATCGGAGCCTGCCTTGAGGCAAGGCCGGTACTGGGTCCTCGAGGCCAGGATAAGAGCCTGCCGAGGGATTAGGCCGGTGCTGGGGCCAGCGAGGCCGGCATCGGAGCCTGCCATGAGGCAAGGCCGGTACTGGGGCCTCCGAGGCCAGGATAAGAGCTTGCCAAGGGGTTAGGCCGGTGCTGGGGCCAGCGAGGCCGGCATCGGAGCCTGCCGTGAGGCAAGGCCGGTACTGGGGCCTCCGAGGCCAGGATAAGAGTCTGCCAAGGGGTTAGGCCGGTGCTGGGGTCAGCGAGGCCGGCATCGGAGCCTGCCGTGAGGCAAGGCCAGTGTTGGGGCCCCCGAGGACGGGACCGGAGCCTGCTGAAGGGCTAGGCCGGTGCTGGGGCCAGCGAGGCTGGCATCAGAGCCTGCCATGAGGCAAGGCCGGTACTTGGGCCTCCGAGGCCAGGATAAGAGCCTGCCGAGGGATTAGGCCGGTGCTGGGGCCAGCGAGGCCGGCATTGGAGCCTGCCTTGAGGCATGACCAGTGCTGGGGCCTCCGAGGCCGGGATCGGAGCCTGCCGAGGGGTTAGGCCGCTGCCGGGGCCAGGGAGGCCGGCATCGGAGCCTGCCTTGAGGCAAGGCCGGTACTGGGGCCTCCGAGGCCAGGACAAGAGCTTGCCGAGGGGTTAGGCCGGTGCTGGGGCCAGCGAGGCCGGCATCGGAGCCTGCCGTGAGGCATGACCAGTGCTGGGGCCGCTGAGGCCGGGATCGGAGCCTGCCAAGGGGTTAGGCCGCTGCTGGGGCCAGCGAGGCCGGCATCGGAGCCTGCCGTGAGGCAAGGCCGGTACTGGGGCCTCTGAGGCCGGGATCGGAGCCTGCCAAGGGGTTAGGCCGCTGCTGGGGCCAGCGAGGCCGGCATCGGAGCCTGCCGTGAGGCAAGGCCGGTACTGGGGCCTCCGAGGCCAGGATAAGAGCCTGCCGAGGGGTTAGGCCGGTGCTGGGGCCAGCGAGGCCGGCATCGGAGCCTGCCGTGAGGCAAGGCCGGTACTGGGGCCTCCGAGGCCAGGATAAGAGCCTGCTGAGGGGTTAGGCCGGTGCTGGGGCCAGCGAGGCCGGCATCGGAGCCTGCCTTGAGGCAAGGCCGGTACTGGGGCCTCGAGGCCAGGATAAGAGCCTGCCGAGGGGTTAGGCCGGTGCTGGGGCCAGCGAGGCCGGCATCGGAGCCTGCCGTGAGGCAAGGCCGGTACTGGGGCCTCCGAGGCCAGGATAAGAGCCTGCCGAGGGGTTAGGCCGGTGCTGGGGCCAGCGAGGCCGGCATCGGAGCCTGCCTTGAGGCAAGGCCGGTACTGGGGCCTCGAGGCCAGGATAAGAGTCTGCCGAGGGATTAGGCCGGTGCTGGGGCCAGCGAGGCCGGCATCGGAGCCTGCCTTGAGGCAAGGCCGGTACTGGGGCCTCCGAGGCCAGGATAAGAGCTTGCCGAGGGGTTAGGCCGCTGCTGGGGCCAACGAGTCCGGCAGCGGAGCCTGCCGTGAGGCATGACCAGTGCTGGGGCCTCCGAGGCCGGGATCGGAGCATGCCGCGGGGTTAGGCCGGTGCTGGGGCCAGCGAGGCCGGCATCTGAGCCTGCCGTGAGGCAAGGCCGGTACTGGGGCCTCCGAGGCCAGGATAAGAGTCTGCCAAGGGGTTAGGCCGGTGCTGGGGCCAGCGAGGCCGGCATCGGAGCCTGCCTTGAGGCAAGGCCGGTACTGGGGCCTCCGAGGCCAGGATAAGAGCTTGCCGAGGGGTTAGGCCGCTGCTGGGGCCAACGAGTCCGGCAGCGGAGCCTGCCGTGAGGCATGACCAGTGCTGGGGCCTCCGAGGCCGGGATCGGAGCATGCCGCGGGGTTAGGCCGGTGCTGGGGCCAGCAAGGCCGGCATCTGAGCCTGCCGTGAGGCAAGGCCGGTACTGGGGCCTCCGAGGCCAGGATAAGAGTCTGCCAAGGGGTTAGGCCGGTGCTGGGGCCAGCGAGGCCGGCATTGGAGCCTGCCTTTGGCATGACCAGTGCTGGGGCCTCCGAGGCCGGGATCGGAGCCTGCCGAGGGGTTAGGCCGCTGCTGGGGCCAGCGAGGCCGGCATCGGAGCCTGCCGTGAGGCAAGGCCGGTACTGGGGCCTCTGAGGCCGGGATCGGAGCCTGCCGAGGGGTTAGGCCGCTGCTGGGGCCAGTGAGGCCGGCATCGGAGCCTGCCTTGAGGCAAGGCCAGTACTGGGGCCTCTAGGCCAGGATAAGAGCCTGCCGAGGGGTTAGGCCGGTGCTGGGGCCAGCGAGGCCGGCATCGGAGCCTGCTGTGAGGCAAGGCCGGTACTGGGGCCTCCGAGGCCAGGATAAGAGCTTGCCGAGGGGTTAGGCCGGTGCTGGGACCAACAAGGCCGGCAGCGGAGCCTGCCGTGAGGCATGACCAGTGCTAGGGCCTCCGAGGCCGGGATCGGAGCATGCCGAGGGGTTAGGCCGGTGCTGGGGCCAGCGAGGCCGGCATCGGAGCCTGCCGTGAGGCAAGGCTGGTACTGGGGCCTCCGAGGCCAGGATAAGAGCCTGCCAAGGGGTTAGGCCGGTGCTGGGGCCAGCGAGGCCGGCATCGGAGCCTGCCTTGAGGCATGACCAGTGCTGGGGCCTCTGAGGCCGGGATCGGAGCCTGCCGAGGGGTTAGGCCGCTGCTGCGTCCAGCGAGGCCAGCATCGGAGCCTGCCTTGAGGCAAGGCCGGTACTGGGGCCTCGAGGCCAGGATAAGAGCCTGCCGAGGGATTAGGCCGGTGCTGGGGCCAGCGAGGTCGGCATCGGAGCCTGCCATGAGGCAAGGCCGGTACTGGGGCCTCCGAGGCCAGGATAAGAGCTTGCCAAGGGGTTAGGCCGGTGCTGGGGCCAGCGAGGCCGGCATCGGAGCCTGCCGTGAGGCAAGGCCGGTACTGGGGCCTCCGAGGCCAGGATAAGAGTCTGCCAAGGGGTTAGGCCGGTGCTGGGGCCAGCGAGGCCGGCATCGGAGCCTGCCTTGAGGCATGACCAGTGCTGGGGCCTCCAGGGCCGGGATCGGAGCCGGCCGAGGGGTTAGGCCGCTGCTGGGGCCAGCGAGGCCGGCATCGGAGCCTGCCGTGAGGCAAGGCCGGTACTGGGGCCTCCGAGGCCAGGACAAGAGCCTGCCGAGGGGTTAGGCCGGTGCTGGGGCCAGTGAGGCCGGCATCGGAGCCTGCCTTGAGGCATGACCAGTGCTGGGGCCTCTGAGGCCGGGATTGGAGCCTGCCGAGGGGTTAGGCCGCTGCTGGGGCCAGCGAGGCCGGCATCGGAGCCTGCCTTGAGGCAAGGCCGGTACTGGGGCCACTGAGGCCGGGATCGGAGCCTGCCGAGGGGTTAGGCCACTGCTGGGGCCAGCGAGGCCGGCATCGGAGCCTGCCGTGAGGCAAGGCCGGTACTGGGGCCTCCGAGGCCAGGACAAGAGCCTGCCGAGGGGTTAGGCCGGTGCTGGGGCCAGCGAGGCCGGCATCGGAGCCTGCCTTGAGGCATGACCAGTGCTGGCGCCTCTGAGGCCGGGATTGGAGCCTGCCGAGGGGTTAGGCCGCTGCTGGGGCCAGCGAGGCCGGCATCGGAGCCTGCCTTGAGGCAAGGCCGGTACTGGGGCCTCTGAGGCCGGGATCGGAGCCTGCCGAGGGGTTAGGCCACTGCTGGGGCCAGTGAGGCCGGCATCGGAGCCTGCCGTGAGGCAAGGCCGGTACTGGGGCCTCCGAGGCCAGGATAAGAGCCTGCTGAGGGGTTAGGCTGGTGCTGGGGCCAGCGAGGCCGGCATCGGAGCCTGCCTTGAGGCAAGGCCGGTACTGGGGCCTCGAGGCCAGGATAAGAGCCTGCCGAGGGGTTAGGCCGGTGCTGGGGCCAGTGAGGCCGGCATCGGAGCCTGCCGTGAGGCATTACCAGTGTTGGGGCCTCCGAGGCCGGGACTGGAATCCTGCCAAGGGGTTAGACTGGTGCAGGGGCCAATGGCCAGCATCGGAGCCTGGCGTGAGGCAAGTTCACTCCTGCGGCCTCCAAGGTCGGGACAAAAGCCAGCTTAGGGGTTTGACCGGTTCAGGGGCCAGCGAGACCAGAACTGGGTCCTCCCATGAGGCAAGGCCGCTGCGTGAGCCAGCGAGGTCTGGATCAGTCCACTGAGTAGCCAGGGCACTACTGGGACCATCAAGAGTGGGATTGGTACTTGCAACGCAGCATGCACAGAGAAATATCGCAGAAAATATAAATCAGACGCTTCCCTTAATCAGCAATAACTAGGAGGAAACGGGCAACAGGAAGAGGTTGAGCTATAGAAAGGGCCCTATAGTGAAGCAACTAATGTGACCAATCAGAGGGTATGTAATACTGGAGGACGGAGCCTCTTTAAAATGCAGGAGGTACATAAACAAATGTATCAAAGTAAATCACCAAAGAAGTGTGGGATGGAGGGAGGGGGAGGGAATGGGACGGGGGCTGCAGGAGGGCTAATTGGATGATGTGTGCTTGTATATCCTCTCAAGTCTTGTACTCCAATGTGATTGATATATGACTACAATGCACCAATTTAAAAAATAAATTAATTAAAAAAAAAAAAAAAAGAGTTGGGGTCTATCTCAGAGGTGATTGCCCCTGGGTTCAATCCCCAGTACCACAAAGATAAATAAAGCAAGCCAGAACTGAAAGTCAGATTGCCTCTTGGGAAGGACAGACTGACCCCAACTTCTCAGCAGCCAACAGAAGCCTGAGAGTTTAGAACCCATCTTTTTTTTTTTTTTTTTTTGTACTTGGAATAAAACCCAGGGGCATTCTGCCTCCGAGCTACACCCTCAGCCCTATTTTTTATTATTTATTTTGAAACAGGGTCTCACTGTGTGCCAGTGAAACGGGGGTTTCTTGAGAGAAAACCCGGCGAGTTCTTGTCTACGGTGAGCGAAGAATGACACCCGCAGACCTCAGGAAGGGGAGTAAAAGGTTTATTGGAAGCAGCAGGGAACGGGGCAAGGGTGGCTGAACACCCCCAAAGGGACTGGAACTCTGGGTCCAGCAACTGCCTTCAGGACAATACTTGAGAGTAGCCCAAGCCGAATTGCCTTTAGGTGCAGGCTGCTTTCTTCCGGAGTCCGCACGATCTGCCAGAAGGGAATAGAGAAAAGTGGCCGAACCCCGGGGTCCAGTAGCTGCCTTCAGGGTCACTACCTATCAGTTGCAAAGTGCCCATCAGTTGCAAACTACTTTCTCTCAGAGTCCACACGATCTGCCAGAAAAGAGGTACAGGTCACTGATAAGTAAAATAAAAAATTAAATGCGAGTAAAATAAAAATAATGTGCGCACGGCGGAGTGTGAAAAACACGAGAGAGGTCCGGTACACATGGCATGTAAAGTTTTAATGGCACAGCTCTCCCGGGGATCAGGGCGAGGCACCGTGGGGCCCGCGCGCCTGTCCGAAGCTTGAGGACGCGGGCTCTCCTTTTCAAGGTATGCATCTCGCGAGAGGAGGGTTTACTCGCGGGAACGCCCAATTCTCGAGGGGGTTTCAGCCCCTCCCTTGCCCTGCAGAGGTCATGTGACACAAAGTCACATGAGTGCAGGACCCAACTTAACATCCCGGCCTTTTGATGGTAGGGATAATGGATGACGTTGGACCCTCTAGCTTCTTCCTGCTGTCAAGGGGCGTCGTCAGGGGCCCCAGGCCGGGAGGAGTCGGGAGTTCAGTCCCCCAGAAGGGGGTGCAGGTGGGTGCATAGCTGCAGTGCGAATTGGAGGTTACCCTGGACAGCTTAGTGATGTGCGCTTGAGGAGGCTTGAACAGGCAAGGGCTATTAAAGAAAAAAACAAATCATGAGATTGAGCAGGCGACCAAAAAGGAGACTGGCTTACTCAGTACCTGGAGAGCTACCCTGAGCTGGCAAAGAGGATGGAGGTTGAGGGATCCAGGAGCCGTCAGTCTTCAGCCAGGCTGAGTAGGGCCAGCGGCGGGGCCTGGTCTGGAAAGGTGCTTCCCCTGTGTTGAGGCACCTGGGGCTCACCCTTTTCCAAGGGCACTGTTCCAGTGGCCCTCCTGGCCACACGCCAGGCACAGTCTGATTGGTGGGCGTGACTTCGCCCCACTTCAGGCAGGCTCCTGGAGGTAGTTGTTGTTGCAGTCCTCCACACCTAGGTGGCGCTCCAGAGGGCTGAGCTGCCACCGCCAGCTGAAGGGCAGCTACCAGGGATCTGCTTTTTGGCAAAGTCGGAGTGTACGCTCCATTTCCGCCTGTTTCTCTCTGGAATTAAAACTTAGATGCCATGTTAAGGTTCTGTCAGCTGCGACGGACCTATACTCACAAAGAGCACGTCCCGAGACGGGTGTCCAGCAAGAATGGCAACGCGGACTCCGCACGGGCAGACAGAGAGTGTTGCCCCAGCCCCGGCCTGTCGTTTCCCGCAGCACCTAGGGCGCGCCTGAGCGGGCCACCCAGCAAAATTGCAGTCTGGCGCAGGCCAAGATGGTGACTGTGACATCACCAGGCAGTGACTATGCGCCATCACAAAATGGCAGCTGGCGGGAAAATAAATGGAAGCTGATGGGGGAGAGCATTTGGAGGGATACCAGACCGCTTATAAAAGTTCCTAACTATTCCTGGGCCACCGCAACCTATTTCCCAACTCGTATCAAGGCAGACAGGCTCTCAGGGCATCTGCTAGTATAAAGGTTCGACTCCTCATAATTGGTTCGCGGGCGGAAACGAAGAACAGGAAATGGGCGTCCCCGATTTCCCTGCTCAATCGTTCGGAAACAGAGGTTAAGAGATAGGGAAGAACGTCTTCATTCCTTCTCAAAACCGGAGGATGACCTGGTCATCCGCAGCGTGGTCCCAGTGGACCATGGGACAATGGGTCACCAAGCGCTTGGATTTTAAGGTCCCAGTGGACCGGAAGACCCAAGTCCGGAACCCGCTAACCAAGGGAAGGAGGCAGTTTACCGGAGTGAAGTGTTGCCAGCCAGCGCTGGCTGCGACAGAAGCGCTGAGAAGCTGCTGGGGGCGTGGTGGAGCCAGGGCGCGCAGATGCCGGTGGCTGGTGTGGACGGCACTGGCGGCTGGCGGGATCAGTGGGGGCGCGCAGGCGGCGTGGCTTGCCGGGCCCGCGGCGTGGAGACAAAATGGCTTCCAGGCACGCGCCAGACGCTGAGGCTGGGCCCCGAGGAGCACCGCCAGTGAGCCTGGCTCGGGGCGGGTGGGGCAAACCAGCCAGAGGTCCCGGCGGTGACCGGAGAACCAAGCTGGAACGGTGCTTTAGGAGGTCCAAGTGGCAGGCAGAGGTCCTGGCCCGCGCAGGCGGTTGGCAGGCAGAGCAAGTGCCAAGCTGCCTGGCTCGGGCCGGAAAGATGGCCGCCGACTCCTAGGATTGGTTAGGAGTGGAAAGTGGGAGGGATTAAAGATGGCGAGGCCTCCAGTGAGGCCATGAGGTGGGAGGGGTTAAAGATGGCGAGGCCTCCAGTGAGGCCATGAGGTGGGAGGGGTTAAGGATGGCGAGGCCTCCAGTGAGGCCATGAGGTGGGAGGGGTTAAGGATGGCGAGGCCTCCAGTGAGGCCATGAGGTGGGAGGGGTTAAGGATGGCGAGGCCTCCAGTGAGGCCATGAGGTGGGAGGGGTTAAGGATGGCGAGGCCTCCAGTGAGGCCATGAGGTGGGAGGGGTTAAAGATGGTGGGGCCAAGATGGCGGCCCCCCAGTGATTCCACGTGTCCAAGATGGCGGGCCAAAGCTGGCGACCCCCCCCCCAGTAATTCCATGTGGGTGCTTACCGGAATGGCCAGGCCCAGGCAGCGGGGGTGGGCAGGCACAGGTTGAAGGGCGCCAGGGCACGAGTCCGAGGGAAGGAACCAGCTGGAGCGCGGGCTGGACTTGGCGGGCTGGGGGCTGTTTAGCAGAGTGGCGGCCACCTAGATGGAGGAGGCAGGCGGCCCCGGCAGGCGGGTCTAAGCAACGCCAGGCGTGGAGAAGACATAGGTGCACAGCGTGGCACAGTCCGCGGGCGGCGCGTTCCCATTCCAGCGGCGGGCGGCGTGGGCAGGCGGGAACGGCGGTTTTAGGAGGTCCAAGCGGCAGGCAGAGGTCCTGGCCCGTGCAGGAGGTAGTCCACGCAGGCACGGGGCGGCAGCGGCGGCAGTGGTGGGAGCAACGCCTGCAAGCGGAGCGCTGGTGTGGGACCTCGCAGTCAGCTGCTGGCGGGTCGGAGAGTCCGGGGCTCAAAAAGAGAGTAAAAATAAAAAGAGAAAAAAGGAAAAAAAACGAAAAAAAAAGAAAAAATGGGGAGGGACCCAAGAGTTCTCCCGGTTCGGCACCAAATGATAAGTAAAATAAAAAATTAAATGCGAGTAAAATAAAAATAAGTGAGTACGGCGGAGTGTGAAAAACACGAGAGAGGTCCGGTACACGTGGCATGTAAAGTTTTAATGGCACGGCTCTCCCGGGGATCAGGGCGAGGCACCGTGGGGCCCGCGCGCCTGTCCGAAGCTTGAGGACGCGGGCTCTCCTTTTCAAGGTATGCATCTCGCGAGAGGAGGGTTTACTCGCGGGAACGCCCAATTCTCGCGGGGGTTTCAGCCCCTCCCTTGCCCTGCAGAGGTCATGTGACACAAAGTCACATGAGTGCAGGACCCAACTTAACAGTCACCCCTAGGGGCCTGGCCAGCCATGATGTCCAGCAGAGGCCTTCAGGTCACTACTCAAGAGTCGCCCGAGCCACGTGCCCTCAGATGCACTCTGCCTTCTCTCAGGGCCAACATGACCTGTGAGAGAGAGAACAGCTCCCCAAAAGGACTGGCCAATGCCTGACCACTTGCAAGTCTGCTTTTGGTTAGGGTGACTTTGGGATTCCAAGGAGAATTTGCATAGGGCATTTGCAAGTCCTTTGAAGGGTCTCCTTTCAGGAATGCCAGACTTGCTCGGTGGGTTTGTTGATTAGGAAACTCAGGATGGCCTTGTGAAGCTCTGGCCTTCTTATCTCTGAGCCTTTGGAGTTTCAGGCATTTGTTGCCCCTCAGGAAACTCAGGAAATTAACTTTTTTTCTACCAAGGCCTCTTCCCTATCTGCCTATTTCCTTTCTACCTCCTCACCAGTATGGGGAATGACCTAGGAAGATTTGGGAAAGCTCTGATTATTAATATATTTCAAAAGAAAATAATTGGTATATTTCAAAATAGTTGTGTCAAAATGGAGGCAGACATGGGTAAAGAAAGGACTTGGTTTCTGCCTAAAACAGACAGCTATTCCAATGTAAATCAACCTAGCTCAAAGTAATTAACAAGTCAATAGAGGAGAGCTAGGGCTTCCTCTTTCTAAAGACAGATCTACTTGATGATCTAGGGGGGATGGGGCAGGGTTTGGCCTTGCCCTCCATGAAAGGAGACACCTCGCCACACCTTGCTAGGGGAGGTACCTTACAGGGACTTTCACGTCAGAGTCACGCAAACAAGATGGAGGTCATGGGTATAAAAAGGCCAAGTCCACGTGTAAGCCCTTTGGTGTACTCATTCGAGTCATCCCCTCATGCCATCTTGGCATGGGGCTGTATTTCTATTTTCTGTATTTCTATCTTTCTAATAAACTCCTTTAAATCTTCAGCAGCTGTCCAAGCGATGAATACTTATTCTTAGCTTAGGACAAGAATCCACGGTTTTTCTGTTTGTCTGTCTGTGTGGTGGGGGGGGGGGTTACTTCTCCACGCACACACCACGCACCTTTCCCCCCGAGCGCTGACACCACAGATCCTGGTTAAAGTAACATGGAAGACTGCCCCTCAGTGACAAGAGGCACTCCTCTGAGCCTTGAGGCCCCCTCTGGGAGCTGAGGGGCAGGATGGGAGCGCCAGGGCTGGGCAGGGAGATTCGGGGTCCTCCTGCATGTCTCCCCACTGAGAGCCACAAAACCACAAGCCAATGTGCATCTGAGACAAGAGCGGCCGAAGTCCTAGACCTGGTCGCCTCCAGCTGTGTTGGGTACCTGAGCCAAAGACCCCAGGGACGCGAGCCCCAGGACACCAGCGCATCCTGCTTCTGCAGCCAGAGGGTCTTGTTTAGGGGTATGATCCAACCAGACTGGCCAGGAGAGCCCTCAGGAGAGAGACGTGTAAGTGCAGTGCGGCGTCCCACTGGACCCCTGAACAGAGAGAGGACATTTGAGAAAGACAAAGGAAACCCAGACAGAGCCTGGACTTTGGTTGCTAACAGCGCATTCACAAGAGCTCATGGGTGTGACGAACGTGTCATGCTAACACGAGGTAGTAACAATGGGGCCACCAGAGTGGGGTACATGGGAACCCTCTGGACTGTGTCCAACATCTTATGTAAGTCTAACACTGTGATCTAAAATTAAAGTTCAAAAACTAAAGTGTAAAGTAAAATAATTCTTCTTAAAAGTAATCTCTTGCTGGGAGCCCCCAGTGGGTTCCCAGCGCAGAGAACAAAGTCCCCAGCACACAGGGGGACCTTCTGCTGGCCTCCGCGGCACAACCCCCCTCAGCCCCACCCTGTTCTTGCCCCTGCAAAGTGGATGCTGTCTCCTGGGCCCAGTGCAGACACCAAAAGCTACCAGACAGCAGGGAAGGCCATCTCAACACCACGGCCAGCCGACAGACCGCTGCCACTCCAGATACCTCCCCCTGGTGCAGGGAAGCCCAGCTCAGGAGCAGAGCCCAGCTGCAAGGGAGTCTGGGAACTCCAGGAAGGCGGAGGGCGGCTGGTGAGGTGGCAGGAGGCCTGGCAGAGCTCTGGAGCTCCTTAGGGGTCCTGGATGCCCTGCCTCTGCCTCTGCAGTTCCTCAGCTCCCCAGTGCAGAGGGCCCCTGGGGGCTGGATAAAATCACTGCAATCTACCTAAAAGCTTTGAACTCTGGCCTTTAAAGAGTGAGGCTAGAAAGTGAATTTTCACTGTGACTCTCTGAACTGTAATTTAGAGGGACTTCAACCCATGCACCTGTCCCTGAAGGGGTGTGACCAGTGAGAGTCACGCTCCCTTGGGGCCATCACGCTGTCACCAGCAGGTCTCTTACAGCTGCCTGTGAAGCCTCTGGGGTCGTGTGGGAGGACATGGCGAGGGGTGAGAGACGGGAGGCACCTCAGAAGCTCCAGTGGCTCCACTGACCCAGGGGTAAGCCAAGCTGCTCACAGGGGTCTCTGGAGCATCTGCAGGGGACGCCAAGAGGGCACTCCACCCACCCTGCTGACCGCAGGCCCAGTGCAAAGCCCTGGGGAGGAGCAAAGGCTGAGGGTGTTGAGGGACGCTTGTCCCCGGCTCCTGAGGTTCCAGCTGCGCCGTCTCCCCACCCACCCTTTGTGACCTGCCCCTGGGGGAGGGGCTGTCAAACGTGGGCAGGCTCCACGCTGCTCATGCCTCGCTGTGGCCAGCAGGGGGCGTGCCTCCTCCGCCTGGCCGCTGGTCCAGACGGCAGGCAGAGCCCACACCCGGGCCAGGGGGTCATCAGGCTCTGCACCTCTTGGGAGGTCTGTCCGGCCTCCACGCTAAGCTATGACTACTGACGGGCTCTGTTAGGAATAAAGGGCTAACCCACTCCTTGACCTCCTCTGTACAAAACTACAAAAATCGTCCTCTAAGGCCGTGTTGGTGGAAAGATGAATATAATCCACACTGCATCACATTTTGTCCAATTTTAAAGGAAATTCAGGTGCTTTGTGCGACCCCTAAAGCCCTGATGGAGCCTGGCATTGAGCATCCAGTGCGGACGGGGCAGCGCCAGGGCAGGCGGTGGGGTGTCCAGCAGCCTTACCCATGCCCATCTCCTGCGGCTCAGGACCTAGAGCGGATTCGCAGCTAATGGTCTTCCCAGCCACGCTGTCAGGCCTGCTCTCCCCTGGGGACCGCCTCCCCTGCCACACGCCCAGGTGAGAGCGGGCCCAAGGCCCAGGGCTTGCAGGCCTGTTGCAGGTGAGTGCGTGCCCACACCAGGATGCTGGAGCCCTCAGGGCGCTGAGCTCCCTGCCCTGACCCAGAAAGCCTAGGCAGGGGAGTGGCTGCCCGGGGCCCGGGAAGCGTGCGCACGGCACAGGCGTCCTGTCTCATTTTCTTCCAAATAGTAATGCGAACGGAGTAGAGATGGCAGGTGCCCCAGTGTGCATCCCCTCCTTCTCCTTCCACGAGCCCAGAGCAACACTAGAGTTATTTTGCAGCCAAAAGCACCCTTGCGCCAGGTGTGGTGACGCACGCTTGTAATCCCAGCATTCTGGAGGCTGAGACGGGAGGATCACAGTGCACAGACAGCCTCAGCTACATAGTGAGGGTCCCTGCAACTTAGTGAGACCCTGTTTCAACATATAGAATACAAAATAAGGCTGGGGGGTGTGGCTCGGAGGCTGAATGCCTCTCTGGGTTCCATCCCTAGACACACACACACACACACACACACACACACACACACACAAAGCAACCCTTGCCTCTGACAGACCTCCTCCCTTACAGATGGAGAAACAGTGCTCTCGCCCTCCCTAGCTGCAGGACTCCTGGTGTCTGTGCTCTGCCAGAAAGGATGTGATCTGCAACATGGGCTGCCAGCTGTGGGGCTCAGAGCCGCCAAGTCGGCTCTGGGTGCTGCTAGGGGCAGACACCAGAGGGCGAGACAGGGGGCAGGTCTAGATTCTGCACCAAAGGAGGCTGAACCAGCGCGCCCTCCCCTCTCCCACTGGGACCGCAGACCTGCCCCTCTCCTGTTGATGGAGCAGCTGGGGTGTGGGGGCTTCAGGAACTGGGACTCTGCTGTGGCTGCTGCTGGAGGAAGGGCCTGCTCTCTCTCCTGCATCCCCACTCAGGCCCAGGGTGAGCAATGCGCCCTTTGTGCCACACCCCACAGTGCTCTCCTGGACACAGCCACAATCAGAGGGAAATCACCACAGAGCAGGGCAGACGGGAGAGATCGTGCCAGGGGACAGAGGGAGAGGCAGCCCAGCCTTGGACCTGGGAGCACAGGGCCTCCTGAGACCATGGTCCATGCCGCCCGGCGCCTAGCCCGGCCACTTCCTAAAGGGCTCAGCTAACAAGCATGAGCCAGCGCCACAGGAGGCTGGGCCTGGCGTGGCCAGCACTCTGCTGTGGTCAGGAAGGGCTCCTGCCTGCCCAGGACCACTGCATGCCAGCACTCTGGTAGACTGACACAGTGTGTGGTTTGTTCAGGAGCCCCGCGCCCCAGGCAGGACTCTGGCAGGGCTCAGCCTCCCCAGACAACACGGAGTGAGGCTGCGAGGCCTCCGAGCCCAGCAGGGCACCTGCTCTGCCCACCACCCAGGCCGGGCTCCGGTGGGCTCGCGGAAGGCTCCGCAGTGGACAGTCCAGGCAGGTTATGCAGGCCCTCTTTAAAGAAAAGAATGCGAACTGAGGAACGATAGTGAGTGTTCATTAGGATAAGGGGGGGGAAAGAGAGACATTAAAAGTTTTTAAAAGGTGACAAATACCACAAACATAAAGTCCAGAAGAAAAAAAAACTATTTTTACTAATTAGTAGCCTGAGACATCTCCATAATATTTTTCTTTTTTTTTTTTTTTTTGTGGTACTAGGGATGGAGCCCAGGGACATTATACTTCCAAGCTACACCCCAGCCCTATTTTTATTCTTTGTGTGTGTGCGTGCGTGTGTGTGTGTGCGTGTGTGTGTGTGCGTGCGTGTGCGTGCGTGTGTGTGTGTGTGTGTGTGTGTAGTACTAGGGATTAAACCCAGTGCCATTCGACCTCTGAGCTACACCCTCTACCCTATTTTTTATTCTTTATTTTGGTGGTACTGGGGTTCCTGGAACCCTTCTACCTCCGGGCTACGCTCCCAGACCAATTTTTATAATTTTTAAATTTGGAAACGGGGTCTCTTAAGCCAGCGCAGCTGGCTTTGAACCTGTGCAATCCTCCTATCTCCGCCTCCCAAGCACGGGGATTATAAGCGTACGCCACCATGCCCAGCTTTTATTCTTTATTTTGAAACACGGTCTCACTGAGTTGCAGAGGGCCTCACTAAGTAGCTGAGGCTGGCTGCGAACCCCAGTCCTCTTGTCTCAGCCTCCCAAATGCTGGGATTACAAGTGTGCACCACCACACCCGGCTTTTCTATGTTTTACTTGTGGCTGTACAACTCCTAGTTACCTTACTGCGTGATAGCGCCTTATCTTCCGGGGAGGAGTGCTGGGGATTGAACCCAGGGCTCCCACAGCCAGGCCAAGGCTCTACTGCTGGCCACGCCCTCGCCGCTGTGCCTAAGCATGTTTCTGGAAGCTGTGTTCTTCTCCTTATAGAGCAGTCCCAGCCCCTTAGGTCACTTTCCACCAAAGGAAGAGAAGCGGCTGGTCTTCCCTGCAGCACGGCGGCTGATTCTTCTTGTCCCTAGTCAGGATCCCCAGCACAGGTGGCTTTGAGCAGAAGGTGCTGCGTGCAGTTAACACACAGAACTCCTGTGCTCTGCGCAGCAAGGGCTCTGACTGCGTCTGTGTACGCGGTTCTCGTTTGCAAAAGGGACGTGATGCTGGTGCATGTTCATTACTGTGGACAAGGCTTTGTCGGCAGAAGGGCATTTCCATTCTGCCCAGGCGTTGATGACGGCTGGACCCTCTGCTTTCAACGGTGCACATCTGAGGACCTTGGGGGCCACGGAGGAGCTTCCTGTCTGGCTTCTGCCCGTCACCCAGGGACGGTGCCAGGGCCACAGGGCGAGTGAGTGTCCTGCCGAGTCGCTTTGGCCCCACACTTTCGGGGCAGGATGCTAAAGGGATGATTTGTGCCAGGTCTTAATCTATAAAGGTGACTGCCAGAGGGCAAAGCTATTAAAGGGGCAGCTTAGTATTCCTCATAGCTCCCCTAAAAATGAGAGGCAGGGCGTGCCCCGCAGGCCACAGGGGAGCACCGGTCCAGTGGGGCGGAGGGGCAGGGAGGCCCAGGGCAGGGCTTTTACTGGGACTCCCACAGGAAAGCACCGTCAACCGGATGCACTGCTAGGACTTAGAGTTGAACGGTGCTGGCAGGCTTTGGAGCTGTCCCTAGCTGTCAGGTGCCTGGCCCTGGGTCGATTGAGGGTGAGGATGGACTGACACCTCGCTGTGAGTGTTAGTTAGATCAGGCATGGTTCAGAGCATGCTCTGGGGTGCTGGAGAGATGAGAGCAAGCCCAGCTCTGTGCTTAATGGATGCCGAGCAGAGAAATGCAAAATCCAAGAAAACACAATTAAAACAGGGAAGAAGCTGGGGGGAATCTGGTGGTGGGAGGGCGACCGCCAGGGTACTTCTTCCCGTCTCCTTCTCTTCCTCTACCAAAGCCACGAGTCCTTCTGGCCCTCGGTTCATGTGACCCTCTGGAGAGACGCAGAAGGGCATTGAATGAAACTCAATATCTGTTCTTAAGAAAAAGTGTGTGCCGTCTAGGAAGAGCAGGACATGTTCATCTGATAAAGGTGAGGGTCACTGAGCAGCTGTCACAGCTAATGAGAAAACGTTGAAAGCTCACCTTGAGCGACGGGCAGGGATACAGACGCCCATCAGCGCCTCTGTGCTCAGTGTCAGCCTGGACGCTGCCGACAGCACAGCGCGTGAGCCGGGCGGAGCCTGTGGAGACGGAAACAGCACTGCCGCGATCCACAGAGGATGCCCCTGTGAGTGTGAGCGCCCTGCCCCAAGAGTCTGTGGAGAAATTATGAAGATTCACAAGGAGTTTTTCAAAGTTACTGGATTCAAAACCAGTATGCATGACCTAAGTTATATGTGTGTGTGTGTGTGTGTGTGTGTGTGTATGCAACAATGTTAGAAAAATGAAAATTTGCAAAGACATATCCTTTATGCTGTTGCATAAGATATCAAGAATCTAAGAGTAGTGCGAGTGTTAGCTTTCTGTCACTGTGACATAATACGAGACAGTCAACTTATGAAGAAGAAAGGTCTGTCTGGCTCAAGGCTTCAGAGGTTTCAGTTCATGGTCACTCGGCCCCATTATTTAGGGCACTGTACATCATGGCAGCAGCATATGGCTGAGGAGGGCTGTTAACCGCCTGGTGGTCAAGGAGCAGCGAGAGAGGGAAGGGCCGGGCTCCCAATGACCCTTCAGGGGCACGCCACCTGTGACCTCGCTTCCCACTAAGCCCCGCCTCCTCCGGAAAGTTCCCCACGGTGCCAGGGCTGGAGACCAAGCCTTCAGCACATGGCCTTCTGGGGGCCTGAGGATCCACAGCAGAACAGTATACAAGATCCCTATTTAAAAAAAAATGAGCCAGGCATGGTGTGCACACCTGTAATCCTAGCACTTGGGAGGCCAAGACAGAAGGAGCTCAGGTTCAGCAACTTAGCGAGGCCCTCCACAACTTAGAGAGAACATGTTTCAAAATAAAAAATAAATAGGGTTGGGGGTATAGCTCAGAGGTACAACTCCCCTGGGTTCTATCCCTGGTACCAAAAAAAAAGAAAAAAGAAAGACATTATTAAGAGGCCTCATAGAAGGTTTAGAGGAAGAGAGATATTGTGAGGATATCATTCAATCTTTTCTATCAAAGGAATAGATTGACTTAGGCTCCCTTTTGGAGAACTGTCATTGTGTAACCTTGTGTGTGCTTGTATTTTGTTTTAAAGATAGCCTTTCCTGGAAATTGTGAGTGCCAACCCCTCCCTGGCGTTCCCTTCAGCCAATGGCGTAAAGCTTGTGAGGCTGCAATCCTGTGGACAGAGGACAGAGCGCAGCCCAGGAGCCGCTCCCTGAAAATAAAACGCCCAGCCGTGTTCTACCATGCCGCTCTTGCCTACCTCATTTTACTGACGGCAGACCCCATTTTGCAAAAAGTGAACTCGCCTTGCCAGCCGCCTTTGGATATGTGTCTTTTCCTCTGATGCCATGGGAGTTTATCTGTAACAATACCACACTCCTGGATTAGAAGACTCGATGGAGATATTCCCGACACTCATTCTTTCCAAATTGATTTTTTGAACCAAAGAAATTTCTACCCAAACCCCACTTAGTATAGTAGATATTAGAATTCACTTTGAAGGACAAATTCAATTAAATAAATATTAATTGGGCACTGAGCACAGTCCAGGGGCTCCTTCTGAACTTGGGGTGCCCATGGATACCCTGCCTGTCGGGCCTTATGATTCAATGAACAATAATAATTAACAAGCAAATTATAATAGGAGGTGCTTTAGAAAACCCCAGACTGTCAGGTGGGGCAGTTTTCAGAATGAGCCGCATCCTAGGTGGGCTTCACTAAAGGTGGTATTTGCAGGACAAAAGACAGCTAACGCCGACTCCAGGTAGAAGGCGGGTGCAGGACAGCAGAGACTCACACCGGAAGACTAAAAAGAGGGACGGAATAGAGATCTCAGAGCAGGCCTTGACTCTGGACACTCACGACATCAACAGCCCCCCCGGGGGGGCAGGAAAGAACAGACGGTCCATCCCGTGGCTAAGAGCCGATGGGCGACTGAAGGGGGGGCAAAGCCATACCCCCCAAGGGCCTGTAAACCAACGCCAATGCAGGAGACCTCCACAGCAAGGGCAAGGCTCTGACCCATCCAGAAGGGAACAGAGCATGTATTCATGGTCAGGAGGGTTTCTTAAGAAAGACACAAAAATCACGGACAATCTGAGGAAAATGTTGGGGATTTCGTGTATACTGTCTCTACATGACGTAGGACGTCAGGAGAGGGGGGCAAGCCGCAGCGCATAAGACTGGCCCAGGGAGAAACAGCCCTCCAGAAAGTGTAAATGACTTTGGTGATTTGGTGGAAGAGACGTTAACAGACGGTCAAAGAACTTGACCAGGAACTTCACCCGCAGCACATCCACCCAGGCGCCCGACGCGGACGACAGACGCTCTGTGCGTTAATCCTTGAATGGAAACCAGCCATGAGGAATCGGCCGACAGCGAGGGCCTAGCCGACCACCAGCGGCACGTCTGCCAACACCAGGTTAGGTGCTCGAGTCGCCCAGCGCCCTGCTCCCTGCCCACGGGCTTTCCAACAGTTGGAAACTTATCCGTTAAAGCTGAGGACGTGCAAGCCACGTGGCCCGGAAATTCCACTCCTTACTAAGGTAACTACTTACTCCAGAGGAACGCAAGCTCCTGTCCCTGTTCTCAGCAGCACTGTTAACAATGGCCCCAAATCAAAGGAGCCGGAGCCGGAATCGTAAGCAGCACAAGGCACATGGACCAGAGCTGCACCAAACGCCGACGTCTCCACAGCGAAGTGGTGGTGGGAGGGACCGAGGGCACGGAGAACTTGTGCGGAATAACTCCATTTGTAGAAAGTCAGGCAGAGCCATGTGGCTTAAGAGTGAGCTCAAAGCCCGGCCTGGGGGCGCACACTTGTAAGGAGGATCCGGGTTCGCAGCCAGCCTCAGCTACTTAGTGAGCCCTTTGCAATTCAGTGAGACTGTGTTTCAAAATAAAGAATAAAAAATAGGGCTGGGGGTGTAGCTCAGAGGTAGAATGTCCCTAGGTTCTATCCCCAGTACACACACACACACACACACACACACACCAAAGTGGCTAACTATAAAGGAACACAAGGAAATTGTTGTAATAAAAACTAGAATGGCCGGATATGGTGGCACATGCTTGTAATCCCAGCGTTGGGGAGGCTGAGATGGGAGGATTGTGGTTCTCAGACGGCCTCGGCTACTTAGTGAGGCCCTTTGCAACTCAGTGAGACCCTGTTTCAAAATTAAGATATACTAACTACTACTACTACTACTACTAATAATAATAATAATAATAATAATAAACTCGAATGGTGACCACTGTTAAGGAGAGCGGGTGTGTCAGGACTGGGTGGGTCCCTGGGGTTCCTATAACGCTCCAGAGCGTGCGTCTGCTATTCTTCGCGGGGTCTACTTCACTCACGGGTCTCCTGGCATGGGTGTGTCCCGCGCTGTGAGCGTGCTCCGCTGGGGCAATACCGAGCACCTCTACGGTCCCCAGGGTCACCCTGGGCTGCGCAGGACTGGCGGAGCCTGGAGGGTCCACTCATCCTTGCTTCTTGTGAAGTGAATGAGCGAGTCAAGATTTTGCCAAGACAGATGGAGGGGCAAGCCCTTGGCCAGGGAGAGTGGTCCCGGTGGTGCTTGGAAGGCCCTCTGCTGTCTGCTGGTTCTTGCTGGGCAACTCCACCCGTCCCCAGGGCCATCCCTGCAACCCCGTGAGAGGCCCTGGGTGGACTATCCCAGTCTCTGCCACCCTAGTTCAGATCTGGAGCGCCCCCACAAAGCTCCAGTGTTGAAGGCTTGGCCCCCAGTGGCAGCCGCGTCCCAAGGTGGGGCCTTTGGGTAGCAACTCCATCACAAGGGTTTGGCCTCGCCACTAGATGAATCCGTCTGATGGATCTGTAACTGGAACAGACTCCTGAGAGGAGGTGGAAACTGCAGGCACATGGGGCGTGGTTGCGGGAAGTAGGTCGCAGCCGCAGAAAGCTATCGCGCTTGCTGTGCCGCTGTCCAGACCTGCAGGTAGCCCTCCGTGCCCCGCGGGAGGAGCCCATCCACTCACAGCCTGTGAGGGCCAGCGGGCACCAGCTGGGCTCACGCTCACATCTCAGAGCCTTTCTGCACCACTCTTGGCTTTGACACCCCAGCTGGGCAGCTGCTCAGGACCCAGCCAGGTGTCCCACAGTGCTCCTGCCGGCCTGGGGCTCTGCGTGAGAGGCCTGGGGGCCAGGCCACAGGAGCCCAGGAAGGCTTGCCACAGACTGGACCCCCTGGCACCTCAGCACTGCCGTCCTTGCCCCAACTATAACCAACCTTTGAAATGGATTCTATTAACGCTGTCTTTTATCTTGTTATTTCTTACCCTGTGTCCTCCCTTTTTTTTTTTTTTTTTTGCGATGCTGGGGATGGAACCCTGGGACATTCTACCTGTGAGCTACACCCCCAGCCCTATTCTTCATTCTCTATTTTGAAACAGGGTCTCACTAAATTGCAGAGGGCCTCACTAAGGAGCTGAGGCTGTCCTCCAACCTGTGATCTCCTGTCTCAGCCTCCCAAGTGCTGGGATCACAGGCGTGCGCCATGCGTCCGCTCTCTTCTCCCCCTCCTCCTTGCATCTTCCATTAGAGTCGTATCCATTTTAGAAAGAAGGGCTCTGAATGCGGTTAATAATGGTATCCCCAGACTGTGTTTGTTACATCTGCCATTAGTTTTTTCTTGTTTGTTTGTTTGTTTGTTTGTTTGTTTTTGTGGTACTGGGGATTGAACTCAGGGGGTTCTACCACTGAGCTATACCCCAATCCTGTCTTTTTTCTTTTTTAAACAGGGTCTCACTAAGTTGTTGAGGCTGGCCTCAAACCTTCAATCCTCCTGCCTCAGATTCCCAACTGCAATTTCAGGTGTGCCCCACCACTGCCGGCTTGGGTCCACCATTACTTACAAATTACTTTTGCACCCCTCACAGATGCCCACGGATGGCCTCCAGGTGACTGAGTACTCCGGGGAGGGCCCTCTCTGTAGCAAAGGAAGAGAGTGGTGAGGAGGCTCCGGGCACCCACTGTGGGGTAGAAAATCACTTCTATGCTTGGTGTAGGACCCATGCTCAGGGAAGGAAGCCCCAGCTCGGGGATGACGTGACTGTCCACACCACCTGACGACCGGTGCTGAGCAGGACCGGCCGCATGATTCTTTACACTGGCATGGAGCGTGAGCCCCTCCTGGGCAGGGGCTTTCCCTGAGTGCTCCTGCCTGACCCTATAAGCGCCCAGTAATGTTTGTCCGACAGCAAAGCACTGAGCCGCCCAAGCGGGCTCAGAATGGGCAAGAGGAGAGGAAGGAGAACCGGCAGGCATGAGCCTCCATCTGGGGGAGTCCGTCTGACCTTGGGCAGATGGCTCTGCTCTCCAAACCTTGACGTCCTCATCTGTGACACGGGGCCAGTCACAGATGCTCCTGGCCGAGGGTCCCGGGCAGCGGTTGTCCTTCCCACTCTCAGGAGCAGGAGACCCTGTTGTAGTTTCCACTCAGCCAATGGCTGCTAAGCCCCGGAAGTCACGTGACCTTCCTCTGATGATAAGAGTATCTCTTATCATCAGAAAAGTGCCCACCAGGTCATTCATATGGCCAGCAGGAGAGGCGCTTCCCTACTGAGCTGGGTGCTGGGGAGTGGGGAGCCTGGGTGCTTCAGGAAGCCTGGAGGAGACACTTCTAAGGGAGCCCTGGGAGGGGAGGACCAGAGCCCTGTAGAACAGCAGAAAGGGCTTAAATACCCGTCTCCTCCTTGGGAGCGGAGGAGGACGCGCTCTCACAGAAACGTCAACTTTTTTTAAAATATGTTTTCAGTAATTGCTGTTCTGTGTCAAGTTTCAGCCTGGTGGGAGTTGCATGTCGGAATTACTAAGTAGGTGTTCATAACAGACAAGTTAATCGCCGCATGCAGGGGTGAGGTGCTGAGCGTGATCCCTCACCCAGGTGAGGGCATCCTGCATCTGCAGGCACAGCCAGTCCCAGGCAGGCTGGAGGGAGGCAGGGCTCTGATGGAGAGGACAGGGTCACCAGGGCCCTGACACAGAGACACACCTTGGGAGGCTCCAGGCCTGGCCCTTGGGGCCCCTGTGTCTACATCAGCAGAAACATTAGGGGAGGGCTGCCTGGTCCTGGGCCGACAGCCACCTGTCCCCGAGCCTGGAGCCACCTTTCCTCCCCAGCCGCAGCCCAACCCCCTTCAGCAGCAGCAGATCCCACCTGGGTCTCTCCTGGGCCTGTTCTGGATGTAAGGTAGTCATGAGACACCCCTCCACCTCATTGTCACCAGGGACTTCATGGTATCTTATTATTTTTTTTCAGATATAGGGATGAAACCCAGGGGCATTCGACCTCCAAGCTATACCCCTTGTCCTGTTTTTTATTCTTTATTTTGAAACAGGTTCTTACTAAGTTGCAGAAGGCCTCGCTAAGTAACTGAGGCTGTCTGCGAACTGTGATACTCTGGTGACAGCTTCGCGAATGCTGGGATTACAAGTGTGCGCCACCACACCCGGCTTATGGCATCTTATTTTGAGCCAGGATGGTCTATGACAGGGCTAGAAAATAAAGAAGAAATTTATCGTGAGTCCCTTTATGTATCCACCTACTCACCCATCAGTTTACCCATCCACCTGTCCATCTATCCATCTATTCATCTATTCACCCATCTTCACACCCTTTTCCCATCCATTCAGTGACCCACTGGCCTATAAACCTGCCCATCCACCGGTCTATTTGTCTACTCATCCACCTGTCATCCACGCATCCATGCACCTGCCCTCCACCCATCCACCCGTTCATTCACATATGCATCTATCCATATACAACCATCCATCCATCCACTCATCCAACCATCTACCCATCTATCATCCATCCATCATCCATCATCCATCATCCATCCATCCATCCACTCATCATCTACCCATCGGCCTATGCATCCATCCATCCATCCATCTATCCATCCATCTGTTCCATACAACTTCACTGAGCACCAACTCTGAGCTTAACTCTATGCTGGCTAACAGGAGGCACAGATGCAGAAAACACAGCACCAGCTCTCAAAGAACACACCTTCCAGGGAAGTGAACACGCCTCCCCGCCTATGCCTGGCAAGAATAGCAATCTGCTCCAAATTCAAGGACAAAACAAATTTCTCTCTGGCTATACTAGGATGAAATTCAGAACCAGTTTTCATCCATTCTAATCAATCGATGACAGGGTTGGGAACTTCTGAAAGCCAACCATTCAGGGCCAGCCCCACTCTACCTAAGGAATCAAGCACTGGCAGTGAGCCCCTCAGCAGCGGGAGTCAGCGGTCCTGAGTGCCCTGGCTCTGAGCACCGCCAATCCTGAACACCAAGCCTCCCGAGTTAGACTCTGAGTGCTACTCAGAGAGGCATCTTGCAGGCCAGCTCTTCTTTGCTTTAACAACCAAAATATTCAGTTCACATATGGCCTCTTCCTTCAAAACTGGACAGCCTCATCTTCCGATCTCCTGAAAGCCAAGGCTTCCCTTTGGGGCTCCCTCTGCGTCACATTTGCCTCTTTTATTTATCTTCCCCTCACAACTTATAGAAGCAGCTCTACTCAGAATCCTCAGCAGCTGGCACGGGCCAGGCATGGTGGGTGCCGGGGTCGGTTAGGGACTACTGAGCTGAATTGAACAAGTGATGTTGGCAGTTGCTGGAAATAAACGTTCAGCCCTAGAGATGAACCCAGGAGGAGAGGGGCCTCGCCTGGACCCCTGCCACGTTCCAGGTTCCTGGACTGATTGCACTAACACATGTGACTTTAAGAAGACTATTTTGAAATGCATAGTGTGCGCGTGTAAGTGTGTAAAATGTGTTTACCCATCTGAAGAATGGCAAGATGCACACCTGTAAACCACGCAGGCGAAGCGACGGAGCACAGACACAGCAACTCTAGAAGCCTCTCTCAGTGCCCTGCGCCCACCGCCAGCACGTCCTCCCTCTCCCCCAAGCCAGGTAACCACTCGTCCAAGTTGAACCATTACTGGCCTTTCCTCACAGCTTCATATGTATGTGTCTTATAGGAAATACTGCACAGATCTGGGAAAGTGAGCAGCCCAGGAAAAGTGGCTGCAGAACACGTTTCCAAGGTCATTTTGCCACCAAAAGATGAAGGCTCCTAGACTTCCATTTTCCAGGGAGCTTATGAGGATCCTTGTTGGAGACATCGGAAGCAAGGGGGACACAGGGTATGTCGGAGCCAGGACACTTGCAAGCTCTGGTGGGAATAGCCGAAAGGAGTCAGCTCACGGAGCACTGGCCGGTCTGGAGCCTCTCCTGTAGATCTCCGGAGTAGGGTCAAGGAAAACATTTAAGCGGGGTGAGATGGTGGCCTATGTCTTCCAGGCATCCGCACTTGGGGACCACCTGGAGAAACATATGCATGCGAGAATTTGAGCCAGGCTTACCTGGGCATTCTGTCTTGAGGTTCAAAAATGCGGAATAGCAGGGTGTGGTGACATGTGCCTATAATCCCAGGACTTGGGAGGCAGAGACAGGAGGATCACAAGTTCGAGGCTAGCCTCAGCAACTCGGTAGGTAAAATTTCCCTGGGTTCAATCCCCAGTAAAACACACACACACACACACACACACACACACACACACACACACACACAATGTGGAATTGTGGAATGATGGTAATGACAGCATTCGATCTGCCTCCTGAGTAACCTCTGCGTGCATCAGGACACCCTCCCGTTACTAGCCTCCTGAGGGCTCCTTGTACCTCTTCTCCCCCACACATCCCGTTTTGGACCTTGCATCCTTGTCTTTATCTTTGTCTCATTTTCTTACACTGGTGGAACATTTGTGTGCCTGAGATGTCTTTAGCAAGAGACTCTCATCAAGTACACTCAACATTTTTCTTGATAGTTTGGCTGGGTATATAATTCAATTTGGAAGTCATTTTCCTTCTGAATTACTGTTCTGCTGTCTTCTTACTTCAAATGTTACTGTCAAGAAGTCTGGAGATATTTCATACCCTTTCCGTTTACTTATTTTTCTTTTTAAAAGCTTGTAAAAATCCTTTGCCTTCAGTGCTCTGAAATTTCACAGTAATGTGCTTGGGCGTGGGGTCTATTTTTATTCATTGTGAGACTCACAGTTGGTGGGTCCTTTCAACCCGGCAGCTGCTCATCCCCTTTGGGTCTGAAATTTTGTTTTAAATTATTCTTTGATATTTTATTACTCCCCATTTTCTCTGACCTTTTTTCTGAAACTCCTGTTAATCAAATAGTAGTTTTCCTGATTTGGAAATCTAATTTTTCCTTTATCTATTCTTTATTATTTACTATCTCATTCAATCCACTTTCTCAGAGTTTTCCTCAATTATCTTCCTACCAGTCTATTTTTTCATTTCTCCTATAGTTTCTGTCTTCCAATAGCTTTTCTCTGACCTACATATATTTTTCTTATATATTATATAGAACACTAAACATTACATAAATTTCTGTAATTGTGTGTGTGTTCCATGGATCTCTGTGAGGATAATAATGGTTATGCTTCCCCATTTCTTTTTCCTGCATGTGTTTTTTGTTTGTTTTTCTTTCTTTGTTTTTCATGCTGGAAACTCAAGGGCCTGTAAAGCAAGTGCTCTGCCACTGAGCTACACACCCAGTCCTGCATGCATGGTTTCTGTTTTCTCTCAGTCGCTTTTTGGCTGTTGCTCATTTGCCACACACACACACACGCACACACGCACACACATGCACACAGACACGCATGCACACGCACACGCGCACACACACACACACACACACACACACACACGCACGCACACACACCCGGAGCGTCTCTTAGAGTTTTTGTGACACTTAGCTCACTATTAAGACAGGAGGATTTATTTACTTATTTATTTATTTATTTATTTATTTATTTATTTATTTATTGCAGTACTGAAGATGGAACCCCAGGGACAGTCTACCTCCGAGCTGCACCCCCAGCCCTATTTTTACTTTTTTTAAATTTTGAAACCGGGTCTCACTGAGTTGCAGAGGGCCTCACTAAGTAGCTGAGGCTGTCCACAAACTGCCATCCTCCTGTCTCAGCCTCCCGAATGCTGGGATTAAAAGCGTGCGCCACCACGCCCGGCTAAAATGGGGGGGGGGGGGGTTTTAAAAAGCTGATGGGTTGCTGGTCATGGTGGCGCACGCTTGTAATCCCCGCGCCTGGGAGGCTGAGACAGGAGGATTGCACAAATTTGAAGCCAGCCTCAGCTACTTAGTGAGGCTCTCAGCAACTTAGACCCTGTTTCCAAATAAAGTTTAAAATAGGTCTGGGAGTATAGCTCGGAGGTAGAAAGCCCCTGGGTTCCACCCCCAGTACCACCAATAAATAAATAAATAAATAAATAAATAAATAAATAAATAAATAATTAAAATTAAAAAGCTGATGGGCGTCTACTTGCATGGCACCGTGACACTCTGGATTAGCTCTTCAGCCAGGCAGTCTAGAGCAGCCCTCTGTCCACACACTCCTGTACCCCTGCCTTGGGGAAGAGCTACACAACCTTCTCATCCTCCTCTGCCACCTTCAGGTGAGGCCCTGCTCACCTGGGCAGCTGCTAGAGCAGAGCCGGGACTGGCCGACTCCCACTGGACGCTCTGCCCCCTTCTGCGCTGGAGGCCGTCTTGGAAGCTGTGTGAAGAGGGGCAGCCTGGGGGCCTTCCTAGAGCGCACACATCAGGAACACTGCACTGTCTGACCTGAACAAGGTAGAAATAAACATCCCCGTCCCCCGGGTGTTTATACACGGAGGGTCCGCCACGGTAGTTGGACTGACCTACCTAATAAAAGGGTCAGTGCAGCAAATAGGAACAGCGGCACGGCTGGGAAGGTGTGCTTCGGCTAGCGTGGAGTAGCAGGGCCGGTGCTCCCTCTCCCTCCTCCCCTCGGGCGCGGCCGTGGTGTGGGCCGCGCAGCATTCTGAGTGCATTTACTAGACTGCAGCGGGTGGGGCGAGGGGAGGCGGATGCAGGGACCCCTCCAAGACGGCTTGGATGCAGCCCGGAGGCGGCGCCCAGCGCCCTTCGGCTCAGGTGGGGACAGGTCCACGCGGCCCGCCCAGGGCCGCAGCTCCGCGTCGTCCACTCTCTCGGCGGGGGGGGCCCGGCCAGGCGGCCCGGCTCGGGGCCCCTGGAGGCGGCAGCGGCGGCCGCCCGCGCAGCCCCGGCCCGGCTCGGCCCGCCCGCCGCGGGTTGCCCGGGAAACCTCCGCCCGCCGGCGGCCCCTCCCGCGCTCGGAGGCGGGGCTGGAGGAGCGGGGGCGGAGCCGAGGCGCCAGCGGGCTCGCGGGCGGGGCCGGGTGGGCGGGGCCGGGAGGGCCGGTTGGTGGGCGGGGCCTGATGGTGGGCGGGGAGGGCCGGCTGGCGGGCGGGGCCTGTTGGTGGGCGGGGCCGGGAGGGCCGGTTGGCGGGCGGGGCCTGATGGTGGGCGGGGCGGGCCGGCGGCGTCCGGGGCACGTGGGCGGGGCCTGCGCCTCAGACGAGGAAGATGGCGCCGCGGAGGGAGAGCGTCTCTGCGCCTCGCGGGCTCCCGCTGTCCCCGCCGACGCTGCTGCTGCTGCTGCTGCTGCTGGGGCCCGGGCCCGCGGCGGGCCACGGCGGCAAGTACTCGCGGGAGAAGAACGAGCCCGAGCCGCCCGCCCCGCGCGAGCCGGGGGACGAGTTCCGCATGGAGAAGCTGAGCCAGCTGTGGGCGAAGGCCCGGCGGGTGAGCGGCCGGGGGCGGGCGGGGGCCGGGCTCCCCAGCGTCGGGCCAGCGGGCCTCACCTGCGGCTGGGCCGGGCCGCCGAGGCCTGCCTTGAGGACGGCAGGCGGCCGGGCCCCCGGGCAGTAGGTGCCGGCCCCCGGGCAGTAGGTGATACCCACCGCGGCCCTACCCAGCCAGCCCCTCCGGGCGAGGCAGAGCCGGCGCCTCGGCTGCCCTGCCCAGCATTACCTGGCTCAAGTCTCCCTCCATGGAGAGACTGGAGAAACGGGTGCTGTTAAGCACGGGTGTGCCGGGACAGCGGGAGGCCCAGGAGGTAGGTGCGGGCGGATTCGGTTGAGGGATTGGGAGAGGTGGAAGGGTCAGTGTGGAACCGTGAAACCAGGGACCTGAGGAATGCCTAACTCCCACAGAACTGATACCTAATCTCACCCTCTTGCATTTGGAGATAAAGGTCCCAGGGCCAGAGGGGAAAGGGTGTCTCCAAGGTCAGCCATTGGGCTGAAGTAGGACTACACCTTCCAAACTGGCTTGAGCCTGCGGCCCACCACACTCTCCATCAAAGTAAAGGCTGCTTCATTGTTAGGCGCGGGCATGTGTTTATGGACACGGTATCTACCTCTGTGACCCACCCTTCTTGGGATTCTGTATCTTCACCTAGGATCAGATTATCTCCTCCAGTAAGTATCCCAGGCTTAACATTCCTGAGGTTTCCAGGAGAGTAAATAATTTGCAAAATTGGAGTAAGTTTCCGAGAGAGGAGACCTTTGGCCCTGGAGGAAGTGGGAGGGACCCCCCCCCCCAAGGCTGGCCTCTGGGGCCCTGAGGGAAGTGCTGTCCTGTACACAGCCCCCAGGCCCTTCATGAGCTGCTCCCGACCAATCGGTGTCCTTCGGGTTCTGCTGGGGAGAGCCCCAGAGCAACCTCTGAGCTGGAGATGCTGGAGCGCAGGGCCCACCTGGCTGGCCACCGTCCCCCAGTGCCGTTTTCATGGGTACACGGAGCCAGCAGGATGAGAATAGGGAACCTGGCAGACACTGGTCCCCAAAGCGGGAGGCAGTGTTGGGGAAGTGCACCCTGGTGCCCCATTTGCTTCTGGGTGCTGGCCCCAAGTCCTCCCTGACTGCCCCTGCCCTGCATGTACCTCTCTGCCTGTGTCGGCCTGGGCGGCTTCCTCAGACCCCTGGCCTCACGCCGCACAGCTCCATCCTTGGGTTCTCCTTGCTCTGTCCATACCTGATGTGTTCCCGTGTTGGGCTGCCTCTCTGCCGATTCTCCACTCTGTTCCTGGTCACTGCTGGGCCCCACTCCCTTAAGTACCGTCCAGGCCTTGGTCTGTGTCACTCTTCCAATCCCCCTAGTCTTGAAGTGCTGCAGCCCTGCGTGTGAGCCTTCCCTGCTGAACGCGAGGGGGAGTCCTGCCAGTGGGGGCGAAAGCGTAAAGTGCCGTGTGGCCTCTCCCCTTGCACAGAGCCTAGTCCCTAGGACAGGCTGACTCCTGCTCCCAGGCTGGCGAGATCTGCGTCCCAGCTGAGCCCCCTCTGTGCAGGAGGGGGGATGCCTGTGGCCCGCCCCGTGGTCACAGCTCTATTGTGCATGTTTTGAGGGGGATTTTTATTTGTCCAGTAAGGCTTGTGCTTTGGCTCTCACTGCCGAGAGAGCTGGTCCTGGGTGGACAGGAGACAGGTGGGTGCCGTGGTCAGCCCGTGGTGGCAGAGGACCATTAATCTAAGCAGTGACTGGAGGCGCTTCTGCCCCGCCACCCAGCCTCTGCTTCAGGTGGCCGCAAGGGACACAGCGATGACTTTCCTGAGCTGGGTCTCTTTGGAGACCTCAGTTCTCGCTGTGGGCCAATGTTCTCAGCATTTGTGACCTTCCTTCAGGCCAGGGAAATGTCCTTTCTGATTTGCTTAGTGAAAACATTAAGCATTTTTTTTGTTTTCTAAATATAAAATTATATTGCAGTATAAAATATTGTACAGCATAGCCAGGCGTGGTGGCACACACTTGTGATCCCAGCATTTGGGAGGCTGAGACAGGAGGATCGCGGTTCGCGGCCAGCCTCAGCTACTGAGTGAGGCCCTTTGCAACTCAGTGAGACCCTGTTTCAAAATAAAGAATAAAAAAAAATAGGGCTGGGGCTGTAGCTTGGAGGTAGAATGCCCCTGGATTCCTTCCCTAGTACCGCAAAAAAAAAAAAAAAAGCAAAGATATTGCACAGTATATTCTTGCATCACCCTCTTTGCCACCCACCTCTCGAAGAGGTGAGACCTGCCTGCATCCTATGGGGTGGGGCGAGGGGGTGTTGAGGGGGAGATACTGAGCCTGGACCAGGGAGTTGGTGCTCACTCCAGCCTACCCTCTTACATCCTCACTCTGAAATTACCTGGTCCCGGTGGCATGGATGTGCTTAGTGGAGCTGTGAGCCACGTGCTGGGAACTGAGGTCACTTCTCTCCAGGCTCAGCCCCCTGACGCACATGGCCCAGTATTGCAAGATGCCGGAGCCCAGGACTGTCCTTGGAGCTGGGGGCAGGGTGCTTCTGCCACACTGCCGTGTGCTGTAGGAGACCCGCTGGCTGCTTCCTCTTTTGAGAGCCCTTGTGAGGATGGCACCCAGGGGACAGGCCGGGACAGGTGCTGGATCTGTGCAGCCACCGGTGCTCATGTCACCTTTGGCCTGGGGAACCCCAGCCTGGGAGCTCAGAGTTCCTGTGTCTGACACTTGGACTGGAAAGAGGTGCGTCTCGTCCTCAGAGGCCAGGCACGCACGGCAGTCAGAGTCCTGTCTCTGTCGCCCGTGTGTTTCCACGCCTCGTTCTCTGAGCTCCAGGAAGGTCCTGTGCCTTCCCACCCCGCAGTGTGCAGTGGGACGGAGGCCTCGCGGCCCTGCCCTGGCCCTTGGAGCCCAGCGGGCAGAGCGCCGTCACAGGCGACCATGAGGGGCATCTGGTCTAGCGGAGGCGCAGTGTTGGTGGCAGGCACACCACCTGGCCCCGCCTGGCCCGGGGCAGAGGTTTGCGTGGGCTCCAGGGACAGACTCACCTGTGTGACCTGGGTTTCCTGGGGAGGGTCAAGGAAAAAGTGGTGGCAGGGTTGCACCATGCCAGGGGCTGCCAGGAGATCCTGCAGACAAGCATTCTGGGTGCGACGGGGCACTGGATGGGGATCAGAGGGAAGGGGCTGGGCAGGTAGGACCAGGAAGGGCACCTAGGCGAGGGCAGCAGAGGCACTGAGCGAGCACAAGGGCTTGAAGCTCAGTCCCTGGAGCGGTGCGGTGGGGCACAGGTGAGGGCAGGGAAGCCTCCAGACAGCCTCACCCCGGCAGCCGGGCAGGAAGGTCGGACCTGCCGACTCTGCTCGCAAGTAGGTAAATGAGAGGGTGAATTGTCACCACTCCAGAAGGATTGGGGGCCTTTCAGAAGCGTCTTGGAGCCTGGCCTGGCAGTGCCCACCTGTAATCCCAGAGACAGGAGGAGCACAGGTTCGAGGCCAGCACACAGTAACTTAATGAGGCCCTCCACGACTTAGTGAGGCCCTGTATACACACGATCTAGCACCCCAGTCTACCAGGAAGCCACCCCTCTAATGGTGGCTGTCTGGGCCTTTTTCAGTTTTTACTGAAAAATAGAATAAAGCTAGGGTAATTCCCAGGGCAGAATGCCCCTGGGGTCAGTCCCTGGTACCAAAACCAAAGCAGTGTCTCTGACTCCTGGGAGTTCCTCGCATACTTGAGAGGTGGGGTGTGAGGGAAAACGGGTAAGTCGGAGGCCACAGCAGGTGCTAGACACTCGCTTGGGTCTGCGCTGTTTTCCCTTTGCCCGGAGGGGCTCGGGCCTCCAGCAGGCAGCCCAGAGCAGTCTCCCGCAGCCTGGGTCTGTGCTCCTGCCGTGTGGCCCTGCTTGCCTGGGGTTGGTAGAGCCCTTGCCTGGCATGCCTGATACCCTGGGTTCTATCCCCGGCACCGCTCTTCTCTGTGGTGGTGTTAGGCTAAGTTTGACGCCTGTGCCCCTGTATCCACCGCACCCCATTTCCCTGTGTGAATTTCACCAGGTGCCAGCATGGGAAAGGGCCACACTGTTGCCGGAGCAGGCCTGGGCAGCCACCATTAGAGGGGCGGCTTCCTGGTAGTCTGGGGGTGCTAGATTGTGTGCGTTCAGGTGTCTGGAGACCAGGCTCTGTGTAAAGGCTGGCCTCATTTAAAGTTCTCATTCCAAGGTTTGAGTCCTGCAGTCTGTGGCCCCAGCTCCGTCTCCTCTCCCGGCTGTCCCGGTCAGCCTCTCGGGCCATGGCCTCGGTCAGCTGGTGGTCACACGTTGTTCTGTCTGTTGGGCAGCTCCATCTCCCTCCTGTGAAGCTGGCGGAGCTCCATGCTGATCTGAAGATACAGGAAAGGGAGGAGCTCAACTGGAAGAAGCTGAAGGTGGAAGGCCTGGATGAGGACGGCGAGAAGGAAGCGCGGCTCATCCGCAGTCTCAACGGTACCTCTGCTTGTGACTGGGTGGTGCGGCCGTCCTTACATCTCGCCTCCATGAGGGGCGCCAGGTGCAGCCTGCGGGCGGCTCACCTCCAGGCAGGCCCCCTGGCCCTTGGCCTCGTGCTGTTTCTAAATGCTGTTGGCAGGCGGGGGTCTGGGCGGGCTGATCAGGCTGGTGAGGCTGGGGACACGGAGGCTTCGGGAACCACAGGGCAGGCTTCAGGTGGCGTGGAAGTAGCATTGTAGCAGGTTGGGCTGTGCTGGTGAGAAGGCGTGGCCAGCTTCTCGTTCCCGTGGGCATTTAAGACGGGGCAGAGATCTGCACAGTGCCCACTGCAGAATCCCCTGGCCAGGAGGTTCCCGTAAGGCCGCCTGCGGCTGGTTCTTTGACACATCTCCTTCCCACCATGTCCCCTGGACCTGGCCCACAGTGCAGCAGATGGGAAGAGGGGGCTCCTTGGGCCCCACCCTGCTGCAGGGGGCACAGGGCCAGGTGTCCTGTCAGCTGGGGAGCACATGCCACTGGCTGGCCTCTTCCCACTGCCCCAGTGCCAGCTGGAAGCTGCTGGTGCTGCCATCCAGCCCAGTGGGCTGTCCTCGCTGGGGTTTGCCCTGCCTCAGAAGTGGGCAATGTGTCCTCAAAAACCCCGGCAACCGACCTGTCTGACCACGCCTGCCTGGCCCACCAGCCCCTTCCGCTCAGGAGAATTCAAGTGGTGCGTCCATAGCGGAGCCCAGGGCTGCCTGGCGAGTCAGCGGCTGCTCGTAAACACTGGGGGCCGTGGAGCCCCCAGGTTGGGGTATATTGTTCCCATCAGACCTTGAGTGGTCACCCAGGAAATGTGGGGAGGGGGCTTCTGGATAATGAGAAGCAAACCAGCCTCGCCCACCCAAGTTCCCAACGTGTGTCCGCCCCAGCTGCTGCCCGGGGACCACATGTGCTCAGTGCAGTCTCCCCACAGTCATCCTGGCCAGGTACGGTCTGGACGGCAAGAAGGACACCCAGATGGTGCACAGCAATGCCCTCGACGACGGCGCCCAGGACGACGGGCTGGGGGACCCCCGGCTGGAGAAGCTGTGGCACAAGGTACCTGGGTTTCCATAGCTCCCTGCTCATGCTGGTGTGGGGCTGAGGCTGGGCGCTGTCCCTGCTGTCACTCGGCCAAGCCGCCCTACGCTGCTGTCTGGGAGTCTCAGGAGTCCTGGAGCACCGGCAACTGCCCTCATCCCTCCTCCCACTACGTGCCAGCTTTATGGCCATCTCGGCCGCCGAGGAGGGGCGCTGCCCATCAGCAGCCGTGCACCCCAGTGTGGCTTCTGTTTTCCTGGGACACACTGAGTGAAGCGTCACAGACCGGGGAGCCCAAGAGCAGCCCCGCTGGACGCCCCACGCCCGCGAGCAGACAACAGCCCGCCAGGGATGCCCAACAGGCCAATGTCCCTCTTAGGCAAAGACCTCGGGGAAGTTCTCCAGGGAAGAGCTGGACAAGCTGTGGCGGGAGTTCCTGCACCACAAGGAGAAGGTCCACGAGTACAACGTCCTGCTGGACACGCTGAGCAGGGCCGAAGGTGACTGTCGCTGCCCGGCGGCCAGCCGGCCGGGTGGGCATAAAGGACCCCAGGGGGACACTGGACCCAGTGGCATTCCTTCTCTGAGTGACACACCCAATCTTTTTTTTTTTTTTTTTTTTTCAGTACTGGGGATGGAACACGGGCATTCTACTTCCGAGCTACACCCCCACTCCCATTTTTTATTCTTTATTATGAAACAGGGTCTCAATGAGTTTCAAAGGGCCTCATTAAGTAGTAGCTGAGGCTGTCCTCAAACCATGATCCTCCTGTCTCAGCCTTCTGAATGCTGGGACTACAAGCGTGCCCACCACACCTGGCCCTATTTTTTATTCTTTATTTTGAAACAGGGTCTCACTGAGTTCCAAAGGGCCTCACCTAGTAGCTGAGGCTGACCGGGATCCTTCTGTCTCAGCCTCCCAAATGCTGGGATTCCATTCATGCGCCACCACATCTGGCTCATATTTTTTATTTTGAAATGGGGTCTGACTAAGTTGCTGAGGTTGGCTTTGAACCTGGGATCTTTCTGTTTTAGCCTCCCAAGTACCAGGACTACAGGTGTGTACACCGTGCCTGACCAGGGCGAGTGGGGTTTTTTGTTTGTTTTGGGTTTTTTTTTCCAAGTCTGGGGATGGAACCCAGGGGCATTCGACCTCTGAGCTACACCCCTGCCTTTTTTTTTTTTTTTTTTTACTCTTTATTTTGAGACAGGGTCTCACTGAGTTGCGGAGGGCCTCACTAAGTAGCTGAGGCTGTCCGCGAACCGCAATCCTCCAGTCTCAGCCTCCTGAATGCTGGGATTACAAGCGTGTGCCACCATGCCTGGCTAAGGGGCAAGTGGTTTTTTGTTTGTTTGTTTGTTTGTTTGTTTGTTTTATTATTGGTGCATTATATTCATACATCATATCGGGGTAAAAAAAAAAAAACTTGTGCGTACATACATGTACACATCACCTATTTAACCCCTACCCAATTCCCACCCCATTCCCTCCCCGTCCCTCCCTCCCTTGCTTGGCTTAGTGGTTGACTTCGATATGTTTAAGTACATTGTGTGTTTTAGAGATTTTCCTCTTCCCCCCTCCTTTCTCCTCCTTTAGGTTGTCTTGTTTGCTCCTCTATAGGATTTCCTCTTTCAAGAGTTCCTCCTATGACCCATTTCTCCCTAACTCTCACATATTAGGGAAAGCATCTGACTTATTTTTTGTGACTGACTAATCTCACTTAGCATAATGTCCTCCAGTTCCATCCATTTCCCTGAAAATGATGTAATTGAGTTCTTTTAAATGGCTGAGTAAAATTCCATTGTGTACATATCCCACAGTTCTGTAATCCATTCATCTGTTGGTGGACATCTTGGCTGGTTCCATAGTCTGGCTATGGTGAATTGTGCAGCTATGAACATAGATACACATGCATTAGTTTGGTAGTTTGGTTTCCTTTCTTTTGGGTAGATACCCAGAAGTGGTATTGGGGATCAGATGGTAGGGGCGAGTGTTTTTAATGACACACAAATTCAGCGGCTCAGATGATACATTGCTGCATAACTTAGGCAGCTCTCCGTCCCCGCAGTTCCCTCTCTCCAGCACAAGCAGCCACTGCTTTCCGACTGGCATGACCTTTAGTTTGCAGGACCCTCCCCACATGTGGCGCCTGAGGAAGAGCGGGCTGTGCTAGTGGGCTGCGCGGGCCATGGAGGGGCTCCAGGGCTGCCTTGCGGCACCCCACTCTGCCCAGTCACCTTGGACGAATGTTCCTGGCTTGCCTGTTAATGAGCTGTGGGGACTGTGGGCAAAGAGCTTCCTGGAGATTACAGTTTGGCTCTCTGAGGGGTGCAGCTCATGGGCGGTTCTGCGGGCGGCCACTTGGCGGCCCCAGCACCAGCCGTTAGGAGGTCTCACCCTGCTTCCAACCCCACAGAGGTTTATGAGAACGTCATCAGCCCCTCCGACCTGACCCACGTCAAGGATGAGGCCCTGTACAGCAAGCACGGGGAGCTGAAGGACAGGCTGCGGAGCATCAACCAGGGCCTGGACCGCCTGCGGAAGGTCAGCCACCAGGGCTACGGCCCCGCGCCTGGTAAGCTCCATGCCCGCCAGTTCGCCTGGGCGGGGGCGGGACTGAGGACAGGCACACTGCTCGGGGATCAGGGAAGGAGGTGCCCCCCAGCCTTTGCACACACACGGCCTTCAGACGGCACAGCTGGCACTGTCCGTGGCCCGGGATGAACCGCTTCTCCTCCTAGCCAGCACCAGCAAGGCAGTAGGGGTGCCTTGGGGATGGGTGCCCAGAGGCCCTCAGTTTGGTTCTGCCCCACTCCTGTATGTCCTTGCACAAGAGTGTCACCGCCTGAGCCGCTGTGAGCATCCCTGTCCTGCGTTGATGGCCCACAGGCCACGATCAGTGCAGTGGGTGGCCACTGCCTGCCCTCTGGGACTGCCTCCTAGGACGCCTAGCTGCGCCTGGCCTCTGTTGCTCCTCCTGCCCCCAGCCCTCTCCCAAAGCCAGGGTCCCTCGGAAAGGAAGGGTCAGGAGAGCAGAAGCAGGAACACCGTTGGAATCAGAGGTAGTGAGCACCTGGGCCACTCATGCACCCCTTCACGGGGCTGTGAAACTGTGCGGGTTGCGTTTCAGTGGCCCGTGAGTGACGGCCCAGATGCCCGGTGTCCCTCAGGCCGCAGGCACCGCACGCTCACAGGCCTGCACTGCCCCCCGGGGCTAGGCAGCCACGTGGGGCCCGGCACAGACGCTCGCGCTCTTCTGCAGAGTTTGAGGAGCCCCGAGTGATAGACCTGTGGGACCTGGCCCAGACCGCCAACTTCACTGAGAAGGAGCTGGAGTCGTTCCGGGTAAGGCCGCGGGGCGGCGCTCTGGTTGGTTGCTGTGGGAGCCAGCGTATGCTCTGGTGGCAGCTGGCTCCGGCCCAGCTCCTGGGTCCGAAGCTCACTCGTGCTGTGAGTCCTTGGCGGGAGGCCGGCTCTGAGCTCCAGCTCTGCCTGGCCTGGCCCACGGAGCGGGATGCTGCCTTCTTCCTGGTCACACTGCCGGCCGGGGTGTTGTGCCTTCATCCTGGCCCTCTGCCTTCCCACACTGACCTCTTGAGACCCTGCACCCTGGTCAGTGGCCAGGTGGGCTGCTCAGGAGTGTGCCTCCCAAGCCAGGCGTGGCCATGGTGACTCCCCTGGGCTCTGGCTGTGAAGGGGTCGGGGCAGAGGGATGGCGAGCCCCTCCAGCCTGTCCTGGCAGTGGATCCTCGGATGGACAGAGCCTTGGAGGTGGAACACATCGAGGGGTGTTGAGGATCCTCACTGCGGCCCACTGGGGGGGGGGGACGCCCAGGGCAGGTGATGTGCGGTCCCTCGAGGGTTCGGGACAGCTCCCACGTGCCCCGCTGTGGGTGGACAGCTGGGCCTGCAGGTGCTGCTCGGCTCCCATGAGCATCGGGCGCATGGCTGAGGGGAGCCCAGCACCCAGCAGGGCCCGTCCCCACCCCAAGGCCCGGGCCCCACGCCAGTCAGGAAGTGAGGCTGTTGGCACACCGCTGTAGGAGGAGCTCAAGCACTTTGAGGCCAAGATTGAAAAACATAACCACTACCAGAAGCAGCTGGAGCTCTCCCACCAGAAGCTGCGGCACGTGGAGAGCCTGGGCGACCCCGAGCACGTCGGCCGCAGCAAGGAGAAGTACGCGCTGCTGGAGGAGAAGACCAAGGAGCTGGGCTACCGGGTGGGTGCGGCGCCCCGCGGCAGTGTGCAGGCGCGTGGGAGCCCACGCTGAGCCCGGGCTTCCAGCGCCCCCGGCGGGTCACACGGGAGCCCGCCGCCTGGGCGTCCCCAGGAATGCGAGCAAGCCGGGCACCCCGCATGGTGTCGTCCCGGAGCTGCCAGGTGGGGCCCCTTCCCTTCCTCAGCTTAAGTCAGAGGGTCGCTCACCTACTCAAAGACACAACTGAGGGAGGTGAGCAGGGCAAGGGAAGGGTGCGTGGCTCCTCGCTGCTCGCCAGAGGGTGGAGGGCCTGGTGGCTCAGATGTCCGTCACCCTGCAGTTGGCGTCAGGACCCAGGGATTCAGAGGATTTGCCCTCTGCAGGCCAGGGTGAGAGCTAAGCACAGTCCTTGCTTCCTTGGCAGTGAAGAAAGGCGGTGCCCGCTGAGCTGTGGGGACGTGCACCATGCTGCCACCTCTGGGCCCTGCTCCTTGGGAAGCAGAAGAAAGAGGGTCACGGGTTCAGGACCAGCCTCACCAACTTAGCCCCATCTCAAAATAAGAGGGATGTGGCTCAGTGGTAGAGCGCTTACCTAGCACGTGCAAGGCCCAGGCTCCATCCCCAGCACTGCCAAAAGGAGGCCCAGGGTCGGGCTGTGGGCCCTGTGACCACTGAGCCCAGAGGTCAGGGTGTCGGGGCCTTGGGCGCCCAGGGGCGTATCGCCAGTGAGTTCTGGCCCTGAGCGGCAGGAAGGGCAGCACGGGCCGGCCTAGGCCGGTGGCACTGCGTGTCCTTGCAGATGGACGAGAGGGGAGGGCTTTGTGCCCTGCAGCACTAGGTCAGAGGTGGAGCCCCACCTCCCCGCAGCCCCACATGCGGTGGGAGCCTCTCCACAGCCAGCTGACGCGGGGTCTCCGCTGCACATAGAATGGACACGGGGTGGTACTGGGGAGGCTCCACTCGCTCCCCAGCCTCGGCTTCTGAGCGCTTGTTTTGAACACACTGGCAGTGGTTTCTGAGTTAACCCTGAGCAGCTGTTACCTATCCGCGACACCCTGGGGTGCCGCGGGATCATGAGGTAAGATGAGCAGGAGACTTGGAATCTGTCCCCGCTGACCCGTGTCCCCATCCACAGGTCCGGAAGCATCTGCAGGACCTGTCCAGCAGGGTCTCGCGGGCGCGGCACAACGAGCTCTGAGGCCGGGGCTGGAGGCGGAGGCCGGCGGTTCTCCTGAAGGTTCCAGTGGCTGTGACAGTGTCGCCTGCGGGGACGGTGGCCGAGAGGACTGTTTAACGTGCCCGCTGGGGCGCAGGCTCGGGTCCCCCCATCACTGCCTGCGTGGGCTGCCTTGCTTAAGCAGACGTGGCCATCACCACCCCGGAGGCCCTGACCCGGTGAGGAGCCGCCCGTCGGGCATGAAGGTGTCTGCACTGTGGCAGCACGGTTTGCGCCAACGTCCTAGAGATCTGCCACCAGAGTGTTACATACAGAGTCCTTACAAAGCTCAGTGGCCAGGCGTGGTGCTGCACACCTGTGAGCCCAGTGCTTGGAGACTGAGACAGGAGGATCGCAGTTTGAGGCCAGCCTCAACAACTTAGCAAGACCCTGTTTCAAAATAAATAAGGGTTGGGATGTAGCTCAGAGGTAGAACACCCTGGGTTCAATCCCCAGCACCACAAAAAAAATTAAAGTGTTGGCTCCGCCCCAGCCTCTTGAAGGTGTGGCCTTGCCAGCTAGAGAATGCTCCACCACCGGGATGCAACGCGCCCGTCCCTCCTCTGCCCCTGGGTCTCTGCGGCTGCCCTCCCTCCCAACGCAGCGCACAGCCTGGCCAGGTTAAGTGAGCCCTCAGAGAGGCTCCTGGTGCAGGCCAGAGGCCATGGTGTGGGCTGGCCCTTCTTCACCTCTGGGGCTTGGGAAGGCCCTCGGAGGTCTCTGACACCACAGCTGATGGGCTGGGCCTCACAAAAGTCGGGTTAGAGTGCAGTCCCCCGTCTGAGCCTGGAGGAGGCTGAGCAGACATAGGTTGAGCTTGGCATTGGCTAGATCTCGGCTTGAGAGCTGAGATCTGCCAAACTGTCCAGTGAGTTGCAATTTTTAAGAAACATCAAGGCCCGCGGGCTGAGGTAGTAGGTGGGGTGTGACCCTGCACAGACTCCGGCGCAGCCAGTGTCCCTCCTGGCAGTGCTAGGCGACTGACGGCCCCACCCCTGAGCAGCACCTGAGGCCCGGAGGGGCTCGTCTGCTGGGGCCCCGCAGAGCCTGGACGGGGAGGCAGAGGACCAGCCGCAGTGGCCCAGCCCGACATTGCTGTTAGGTGCGCAGCTCCCAGGAGGTTCTTCAGGTGCCCATCTGTGAGCAGGACCTGGTCCCCGCCTGTGCACACCCCAGGCCTGGCTGGAACCTTCCCTTACGACCCCATGGCCACTTGGACATCGAGAAACAGGCTGTGTGCCGCTTTGTGAACAGGAGAGGCTCCAGCCAGCCGAGGTGCAGGGAGGGGCCCGCGGGACAGTCAGGAAGCTCTGGCCACACGAGGCGTGGGGGTCAGGGGCTCTCCTAGGCCTGGCACCCCCTGGGCTCCTGGCTGGCCCGAGTTGACCTGCCCCGGCCACCTTGACTTGCCCCACAGCCACCCAGCGCCCTCTCAGCTCCAGGACGTGCAGGGCTCCCGGGGTAGGAGTGCTGGTGCTAGCCGGTGTCTGGCACTTCTCATCCATGGTCACCTAGCCCCAGGCCAGCAGGGCCCTGGGAACACTCCAGGTTGGGGTGGGGTGAGACGGGCTGGGGTCAGAGCCCCAGGAGACCCCACACACTGCCAGTACTACTCAGCTGGGGGCGCGGCATGGAGCCCCCTACCCTGGAATGATCATCAGTTCCGAGTCACAGAACTGTTGTGTGGGTCCCCAAGGCCACCGGCACATCTGGAAGAAACTCCCAAATGGGAACCCAGCCAGGCACCACCAGGGATCCCACCCAGACCCAGCCCAGCAGCAGCCTCAAGACACCAGTGGATCCAGACAGCCTCGCCTTCAGGAAAACAATTCATGTTGCAAAAATAGGACTGTAACGATTTTAAACTGTGATTGATGGGTCCCTAGACTGGAGGTCACACTGGTGCTGGCGGCTGGGCACAGTCCCACACCTGCCACCTCCATCCCGGGGCCCTGTGGTGCAGAGGCAGGGTCGGTTCAGGGGCAGAGGCCGCCCTGCAGGGAGGTGGACAGACAGAACAAGGATGGGTTGTGGGTCCCTCTGCCGCAGGGGCTGCACCGCCTGCCTCTACTAAGACATGTCTCTGGTCCATGGAAACTGCTCCAAGATACTGTGTCAAGCACAGAAGCAGAGGCGCCCTGGTGGCTGTGGTCCAGAGGGACTTGTTCAAGCTAAAGGAAGGGCCAGTCCTGGACACCAGCTGGGCAGGAACGGAGGAACCTGCCGCGTAGACTTCTCCATGGAACAAGCTATGTGGGCCTGGAAACTTCCACTCGGTCCCTCCTGGGTACAAGACCAGCCATGCCCTCCCAAGTCATGGCCTCAACCCCAGGCCACCAGAGGACGCAGCCAGCACTGCCGCAGTGGCCTTCCCCAGGAGGGCCAGCCGTGCGTCAGTCCGGCGAGCGCTGGTCTCGCTGTGGGGCCCCCTTCCTCCGCTGCTCCAGCTCACACAGTCGCTGCTCCCGGGCCTGCGAGTGTTGGGCCCCCACGCGATGCGCTGTCTCTGTGGCTGCGATGTCAATCTGGGCGTAGCGGGAGGCGCCAGCTCCTGCCGGCAGCCCACAGTCAGCAGAGCCTGCAGGAGCCACCCAGCCCAGCTTGCAGGGCCTGGCCCTGCGGGTGACCAGGCTTGGGTACCACCCCACCCACACAGTCCCAGGACCAGGATCTCTGGGCTTGGTGGAAACCCGTCGTGGACTAGCAGGCAGAGCCCCTGGCTGGGCTCGTGTTTCTGGGGTTGAGACTCCCAGACCATGGGCCCCGTGCCCGTGTGGCCGCCCATGGGGACCCACCTCGGATGCCCACACTGGCCTCCTGGAGCTCTAGGCCCATGTAGTGCAGCTGCTGTCTGGAGGAGGGGCTGGCGGGGAGGTTCACGTAGGTAGGTGTGTCACTGCCTGCTCGCCCTGGCCCTGGGCTCTCAGCAGCCATGGGCCCCGGGGATCCTGCAGGCACAGGGGCTGGGCTGACCACAGGCCATGTAGCGAAGAGCTGCCCACCCCACAGCCCAGCCCCTCTCACCACAGCCACCCCACCCACTTCGCTGTGCTGCCGCTCAGCATGCCGCTGGCCGCCCTGGCCTTTAGCCTGGCTCTCCTGGGTCAGCTGCGCCCACCCACCTTCCAGCTCCCTCGCTCTCCCCTCTTGAGGAGCAGGGGTCCAGAACCTACCTGGGTGGGCCATCGCAAGTCCAGGGGATAAGGCGCCCGTGCCCTAGACCAAAGAGAACATGGTCAGTGTGCGCCTCTGCCTTCCCCTCATCCTGCCCCCGTTCCCCTAGAACCAAGATGGTAACCCCAAGAGTTCAGGGTACGCGGGCTGCCTGCAGGGCAAGCCCGCCTGAAGGAAGTTCCTGGTCTTCTGGGCCCCAGGTGCCCGCCGGCCCTGGCTGGCCAGCTGGCAGTGACTGGGTGACAGCCCGTGGGAAGGCTGGAGGCCTTGGCACCTGGGACCAGGCATTCTGAGCCCCCAGGCCAAATCTAGCCCATCACTGCAGTGACGAACTGGAACAGGCCTCTTCTCTGGGGCATGTGCAGACCCGAGGGGTCTGCACCACCCCAGCCTCATCCCCTGGCCTTAACACGACCTCTGCGTGGAGGCTCGTAGCCTGCTGAGCCCCCTGGAGCCTGGTGTGCAGAGCAGTCACCGACATGGATGAGGCCCGAGTGGGCTCTCAGGCAGTCCAGGAGGAGTTGGGCTGGCGTGCACGTGCAGGGGAGGCAGCCCAAACCAGCCACAAACATCCTGTCCCTTAGGAGGAGCAGGTGACCAAAGGAGCCCCACACCCCACACCTGAGCGGGCAGCCTCACAGTGGTGCCTCATGCGGGCGGGGCTGGAGAGGACTTGGCACACAAATCTGGTGCAGCCAGACCAGAAGGCAGTGGTCACAGGCCCAGGTAGGGCCCTGGGGACAAGGGTGCCCCCGAGCAAGGCCAGCCGGTGCCCTGTGCCGCCTGTCATAACAGCCCAGGGGGGCTCGGGACTTGGGGTGTGTGCTGCAGGCCCCAGGAGGGGAGGCTGACACCCCAGAGCCCATCGCACAGTAGCCTCTGAGGGCCCCAGGAGCCCCATCACCCAGCAGGGTCAAGTTCTCAGCAGCCCCCACAGGAGGCACCTGCCTGGAGCGCCAGGCTGCAGGATCAGGCCCAATGCGGGAGGGAGGAGCGCAGCCCCGCCGGCTCTCCATGCCCAGGCCAAAAACAGATGGGACTCACAGGTTGATCATGGCGGAGAAGCAAGGATGAGAGGCCGTCATCCGCCCCTCCCTGAGCAGAGGCCCCACCCGTGCAGAAGGAGCCGTCCTGGGACCTAGGCTGCAACCTGGCAGCAGGCAGGCCTGGAATGGCCTAGCGGGCCCCCAAGATACACTGGGAAGAGTGGGTGCAGCCCAGGTCCCTGCCACGTGCCCAGTGATGGCCTGCAGACCACGTGCCCACCTAGCCTGCAGGCAAGAGGCCCCAGGACCCCATCTACCACTGGGCCTCCAAGGCTCCTGGGGAGACTGAGGTGCACTCGAAGTGGCGCTGGGCCTCCTGCCAAGTTAGCTAAGGATCCGGCTACGCTGCCGAGGCCGCCTTCAAGCTTTGACCCTCCTGTCTCCGCCTCCCAGAGGGCCTCGGGCTCACCCAAAGGAGGACTCACCCTCAGCCTAGCCCGGCACGCCCAGATCCTCAACCCAGCAAGTCTCCTCTGGCCAAGGGTGGACACCAGAGGGCCCAGCACCCAGGCTCCAACCTCATGCCCCCACCTGGGCGCCCCTTCTGCCTGCCACAGGTGGAGGCCCAGAGGAGGCGCAGTGGGCCAGGGTCGTGTGATGGGGCCTCTGGCCAGAGCAAGGTTTGCCTCTCCCCAACACCCAGCTACGATCTTGCTCTGTGTATGTGTGTGGACTGAGGACTGAACCCAGGGACATGCTACCTCTGAGCTACACCCCGAGCCCTTCTTATTTTGTTTTGATGCAGGGTCTCACTAAATTGCTGAGGCTGGCATCAAACCGCAATCCTCCTGTCTCAGCATCATAAGAATTGGGATTACAGGCATGTGCTACCACACCCAGCTCCCTGTTTTATTTTTATTTTGAAACAGGGTCTTGCTAAGTTGCTGAAGCTGCCTTCAAACATGCGATCCTGTGTCTCCACCTCCCAGGAAGTGGGATCACAGGGACGCACCACCACGGCACCTTGCTGCTTTTGTAGGAAGACTGCCCGAGGCCTCCCCACCACGCACTCTAGGGCGCTTACGATCTGTTCTCATCGGACCCTCAGTGCAGCCCAGTCAGGTAGGGACGGTGACCCCATCTATGGAAGGGGGAACTGAGGCTCAGAGAGGTGCAGGGACTTGCAGGGCCACCCGGCAACAGGCAGTCAACCCCAAAGCCTGTCCTTTCCTGAGCAGGGCTACAGGAGCCCACCCCAAACGCCCCGCAGCATGGTGTCGCTCCCAGCTCAGAGTGCCCGCAGGGCCTGGGGTGGAAAGACCACCCTCGCCTGGCCTCAGGCCCACGCCCACGGGACCGCCAAGGACCGCATGGTGGTTCTCTGCACACACATGCACACCCGGCGTATGCGGTCCCAGGCTGCTGTCTGCAGCTTGCTGGTCAGGGGAGCCGGGCCCTGGGACTGTGGTTCTAGTCCCAGGTCTAGTTGGGAGGCCGGGACTGGGAGGCGAAGGGGCTGGCCAAACGGAAGAGGACGAGGCAGTAAGAAAAGAAAATTTTATTTCCAATCTAAGAATGTATTACAAACAGTGTCAGGTTTTTAAAAGGTAGGAGAGCAACATGGTCGGCCAGTAAGAATAGGTACAGAGTGAGAATTTGCAGGGAGCTGCCCCGAGGGGCGGCGTGTGCACACGCACAGGACAGGCCAACCGAGTCCCAGCGGGAGGACCGCGGGCAGGGCTGGAGCCCTCAGGTGCAGTGAGTCCACACGACCCCCCGCCTGCGCCTGCCACCAGCTCCCTGGTCCCAGCCAGAGGGCCACACGCAGGAGCGCCGTGGGGCCTCCCAAAAGGGGCCCTCGGGCAGGCTGACCCCAAGCACCCGGACCAGCTGCTCACCCCTGCCCCCCAGCTGCTCCCCAGAGCCTGCCAATGGTGGGGGGGGCAGTGGGGTCTGAATCACAGAGACACAGACCCCAAAGCCAGGGAGCCTTCTGAGCGTCAGTTCCCCCCCCGCCACCGCAGGATGGGTGCCGTGCCCACCATGGGTGCTGACCATGCAGATGGGGCCAGGGACGCTTGTCTGTGGAGCAGGGGCCAAGGAGCTGGGGTGCTGGAGCTGCTGGCGAGGGGGGTCAGGTTTTACTGAGGTACATTTGTACACTGCAGAGATGACCAAGGATGCGAGGGAGGGATGGGTCACCCAGGAAACGGGCAGTGGGTCGGGAAGAGGCTGACACTCAGGCCTGGCCCAGAGGACTGGGGACTTCCAGTCCTCAGCACCCCAGCACCCGCCTAAGCCCCCAGGGCCTGATCGCCGTCAGAACCAGGGAAGCTGACCCTGCCCAGCCAGAGCCCGCGATCCAGAACGTGCAGCCCCAAGTCAGCCCCCTCCACTGGCAGCCGCAGTGCCCTCCTGGGGAGGACAGCCCTGGGCTTGCCCCAGCCCTGTCCATGGTCGGTGGCTTCCTGAAACAGCACAGACACCCCTCTGCGAAGAGGCCCCCTCCTCTCCTGTTCAGAGGGGCAGCGGCCCGCGCCCTGGCAGCAGCAGGGCTGGCCTGCAGTCTCACGGAGGGGGGTTTACCTTGTGTCCTCCACAGACTGGACATGCCGAAGGTGGCCCAGCGTGAGGGCTGCCTGCCTCCCAGGGCTCGCCAGGGGCTGGGCTGGGCAGCGTGGCCTCGCTGCCTGGCATCTCTGTCGCCTGTCCCCGCCGTCTCACGCCCAGCCAGCTGGAGGGACACCCAGTTGGCGTATGGCTGCCTGAGTCCGCGGCTGCCCCGTGGTCAGGGCCTCCCTGTGGGGCTGGGCTCTGGTCCCTGGGGGCCTGGCGCAGGCTGCGGGGCGTGTCGTAGTGGGGCCGCAAGGAGGTGGGCACCTGGTACTCTGCTGCCCCCAAGGGGCATGTACACCGGCTGGGCTCCGCGGCCCCGGCCGTGGGCGGCAGGCTGAGCAGCGAGCCCAGCTCCTCGCCAGCCCTCCACACGTCCAGGTTGCTGCCCGCGTAGGAGGAGAAGCTGCCCGAGTAGGAGGAGTGGCTGCCCGTGGCAATGCCACTGTCCGAAGAGCCCTGGCGGCCGACCTCCTGCAGCTGCCGGGGCCGCAGTGGCTTGGGGGGCAGCCTGGAGGCACCCAGCGCGGCCTCCCCTGGGGACTGGACTGCTGCCGGCCCTGGGCCCTCCTGCGACGTGCCCGCGGAGGATGAGGACTGCTCTGGCCACGCAGCGAGCCGGCTGCTGGCGCTCATGTCTGAGTGGCTGGCTTCGGAGGAGGAGCTGGACAGGCTGCGGTCGTCCCCTGTAACAGGTCAGGGAGCTGAGGCTGCCGAAGGGGCTGTTTAGGTGGACTTGGGCGGTCTCTACACATCATGCCGTGAGTGCCCACCCCTCCCCCTCAGCCACTGCCCCCGCCCAGCCCTGACTCTCCACCTGGACCTTCCCACCACTCTGCCCTGGAGCCCTGTGCAACAGGGGGTCTTCCTAAAATAGGAGCCTGACCAGTCCCTCCTCCACCTGAGGGCCTGGCTCTTGGGTCGTCCTCTCCCACCCCACCCCAACGGTGTGTCTAGACATCCTGACCACCTGCCGGTCTGGGACAGCCCACCTCTGCCCTGGCAGGATGCCCGGTACCTCCCTGCCCCACCTGGCCATCACCACACTGGACCCCAAGTACCCTGAGGACAAGAACATGCCTAGGAGGTAAGCCCCTCCCTGCCCTGCCAGGCTCCGCCTCTCCTCACTCCCTGGGACCCCTGGGAATCGTGTCCATCTTTGCTTTCTCCTCTGTCACATGTCCCACCTGCCTTCCAGGGCGCCCAAGTAAAATCCACAGGTAAGGCTCAAGAAGGCCAGGCAGCTCACTGCAAGCTGGGCTCCCCGCTTCCAGGGCCAGGGCCACTGTCCCCGGTGTGTCCCAGGGAACAGGCAGTGCAGGGGCCTGCAGAGCCAGCAGGGCTCCCGAGTTCTGGCCTGCAGCCTTCCTGGCAGAGTGGCCATGCTTGCGGGCTGCAGGAGGCCCTGGCCTCGTCCATCCCACGATGGCAGCCACGGAGAAGCCTCTGCTCCCAGGCGGCAGCCCCAAGCACTCTTGAGCCTTTTGAGCACAGACCACCACACGGACCCACAAGAAGCCTCGAGCTTTGCTCAGCCAGCCACACTGGAGGGTGGGAAGAACTCCACCCCAGGCCCACTGCCCCAAGCACCTCCTTCCAGCACTTAATAAGTGATTGTGGGATGCCAAGAGTGAATGGCGAGTGCATGGCAGGGAGTGCTGGGTAGACTCTGGTGAGCCCTGCAGACACTGCCCCGACCCCAGCTGGGAGGCTGGGTGTGAATTCCCAGCCCGCGGCCATGGCCTACCTCCACTGCCAGGCCGACCTGAGTGTGAGAGGAGGCTGAGCCGCTTCTCCAGCTGCAGGGCTTCCAGGGCCTCCTGGGCCACTCGCTCCTCCAGGGCCGAGGGCCCTCCAGGGCTCGGGTCTGCACAGAAACCAGGGCTAGTGAGGCGGCCGCCCCAGCCCCACACCATCGCTCCAGAGGTCCCAGTGAGGCCAGCACCTTCGGGGACACAGCACTCGGGTGGGGTGACCCCCAGGAGCCCCAGCTCTCCCCACACATCGACACAGCTGTGGGTCACCACACTCAGGATGCCCAATCTCCCCCAACCCGGGTTCCTGCCCACTCTGGGCGCCTGTCCCTGTGGGCAGCCCTCTACTGCCCAGCATGGGACCCCATCCTGTGCTCTGCCCCCACTGCCCATCAAAAGCCCCCCAAGCCTGCTGCGCCCCTCTTCACCCACCAAGGTATGGCTGTCCTTTTCCTGATGGCCGGCCCAACCTGCCGTCTCCAGTCCAGGGACGGCTGCTCACCCCGGTCATTGCACTCACTTCTCGTGGGGTTCCGCCCTGGCCCTGTCTCTGCCTCCGGGGGCTCAGAGCTCATGGTGGCCACCCAGGGCGTGTGGCCTCTCTGGACACCATGGCCTGTGGAAGGTTCCCATGGGAAGCTCCTTCCCACTCGGCCGGGTGGGTCCCCTGCTGTCTGGAGCCATAGTTTCACCACTGACAGCCCTGGAGGGGGGCCCGGTGTCCGTGCCCACCACCCTGGGCACCTGCTGATGTCCACCTTGGGCAGAGCGGCCATGCAGCTCCAATGCAGGGCCCTAACCCTTGGCCCTGTCCTGTCCACTGCATGGACAGGCATGGCCACCTAGAGAGGTTCCCTGGGGGTGCACAGGCTGCCCTGAAGAGCAGGCTGACTCCCAGCCGTGCCGCCTCATCTGGGGTCGGGAGGCTGCAGGGCAGGCTTGGTCCTGGAGATCCACCCAGAGAAAGGCTTCTGTGGTGGCATCCTGCTGCCGTCAGCTCCCATGGCTGCGGGAGTGCAGGCAGGCCAGGCCCATCCCGACCCCAGGGTGAAGATGCCCCCACAGCCAGTCCACTCCAGCCAAGGCCCTCCCAAGCCAGGCCCTCGGCGGCCAGAGCCACACACCCACCGGACTCCAGAGCTCTAAGGCCCTTTGAGGACAGGTGCAGCCTGTGGGCAGACAGCAGTGCCACCTGACCATGGCAGGACACAGAAGCACAGTGACCGTGGGCAGCCTCAGTAGACACAGCACTGGACCACCCAAGGCCACAGGCTCTACGTGGGGATGGGCTGGCCCCAGGCAGCGGCAGGTCAGGATGCTCCGGCCTCGCCCCATCTGGTCACAGGTGGGCATCTCCAAGGATCCCCGCCCCACGCTCGCCCTGGGCCTCTCGTCCTGTCTGCATCAGGGGTGCAACAACAGTGCACCCTGCTGAGGGAGAGCCAGAGCCAGCGCGGCCCCCACGCTCAGCTCAGGGTGGCCTGGAACAGAGGCCTCCTCCCGCTCCTGCCTCCTCTGGGCTCCGTGTTGGCTTGTGGAAGACCAGGGCCGTCCCCCAGGACATCAGAAAACCTGGGGGAGGAGGCCACTGCCCAGCAGAGGCACATGTGAGGACCTCATACCATGAGGCTCTGAGGTGATGCCAGCTAGGCACAGGGACAGAGCCCTCCCCGCTGCTCCAGCAGGACACACAGCTGGCACATCAGGTGACCCGAGACCCCTGCACACCCGGAAGGCACACCTGGGGTGGGGGAGCGCGGGCCCAGGCTCTGATTGTGATACTAAATTCCCCTAGCTTAAAAGGAAGGTCTATAGGGTGGGGTCCATAGAGCATTCCCCAGCCCCAGCCATCAGCATGGGCCTGCCTGGGTGTCCAGCTCACTGCCCACAGGGGGACGAGCCTCTCATAGAGTGCCCCGTCGACAGCTGCACGCAGTGCACCCCCACATCTGGAGCCCGGGCCTAGACTGCTCTACACAGCAGGGCAGGATAGTGGAGTGGACCGCACCCTGGGCCCCCCAGGAGTCCGCACTGTCCACACCCTGAGCCTCCAACCCAGGGCAAGGCCCGCAGCCTTGAGGCAGCAAGGCACCAGCAGGTGGCACTGCTGCGCCGCCCAGAAGGGCCAGGGCACCCGGGAGGGCTCTGGCTCCCAGAGTCGCCTCCATACTCCCCAGCAGTGTCCACCCATGGCTGCTCTGGAGGTGGGCAGTGAGTGAGCAAAGCTGGGTGCCTCCATGGCCCTGGACCGGTCCCTGCTCAGGCCTCCCCACGGGCTCTCCTGCCCTGCCCAGCCTGGGTTGCCAGGGGAGGAAGCCGATATGAGCCCTCTGACTGCTGTGTGGGTGCACCTGGGCCACCCAGAGCTGTCCTTGTTGGGGCAAGGCGAGATCAGAGGTCATCCATCCACAGCCACTGACCAGAACTTAGGAGGCCAGCCCTGCACTGAACCCTTCTGCCTAGACCATGTGGCCTCTTGGGTCCAGCAATGTCCCTGTCCAGAGACTCATGAGCTGGGCGCTCTGGCCACAATCGGGGAGCAGGGTGGGACAGAGGCCCGCTCAGCACAGTGATGGCGCCCACCCAGGGGCACCCGACACCACCCACACCGGCAGCTTCGGAGCCGCTCCCAGCCTGGTCAGTCTGACCCAGAGCCTCAGAGTCAGAGCAGCTGCCCACGAACCAGAGGCTCGGGCGAGGCCCACCATGATCCACCTGGGAGCTGGGAAGGTCTCTGACTGTCCAGCCAGGGACAGCTGCGGCTCTACTGTCCCAACCCACGGCTTTGGGTCTTGGCGTCTTGGGAGCTCAGACTCCATGTGGGCAGGTGTGAGCTGGGCCCCGGGCACACTGGCCCGTCCCCAAGGAGCCCCAGGCTGCCCAGTGACAAGGCGCTGCGTCACAGACAGCAAAGCTGACTTCTCAGCTTCCAGTGGGAAGCGCAGCCGCCCACCTGGGCTGCTGACAGAGGGCACCTCCCCGCAGGCCTCACTGGGCCACACCCTTGCACGTACCTGGGAGGGCCGGCCGCAGCCCAAAGGGGCCTTTGGTAGGGGAGATGCCTCGGACAATACAGTCAAACAGGAAGCTGATCTGCTCCCCCTCGGCGGAAGACAAGAAGAAGACCCCGGCCCCTGAGGAGAGAGGAGACATGGAGGTCAGCCTGGCCCGCAGTCGGAGTGTGTGCTTAGGGTCCTGGTGCAGGGCGTGGGAGTCTGAGCAAAGCGCAGTCAGGATTGCATGGCCCAGCTCACCTGGCCCCGCGATGCCTCAGCTCCAGAGCCACAGAGGCAGTCTCTCCCGCACCCACGAGCCCCACTGCATGTGCTGACACACCTGCCAGGGTGCCAGGCTGCAGCGACACCAGCCCGGCTGCACCTGGCACAAAGGAGTACCTTGTCAGGGCTGCCTCCCCGGCTGACCCGCCACCCACGGCAGAAGCCCAGGTGCAGGGCTGCCCGCTGCTCCTTGAGCTGCGCCCAGGAGTGCAGGCGCCCGGGGCCACCGTCCACCAGACGCCCACCACAGCCTCCCATACACCCACACAGTGCCTGCCTCCGCCACAGCGGTGCCCTCCAGGACCCCTAGCCCCCAGGCAGCGACAGACCATTTCCTGGGCCCTGAGCCTCAGCTTCCTCGTCTGCACCAAGGACCAGGGCTGCTCTGGGGTGAATGGAGTGTGTCCAGCCGTCCTCACACACTGGCATGGTTGCCCCTCGCCTCAGCCACACTAGGTGACCTGGACCTCAGCTCTACCCAAGGGCTGTGGTCAGAGTTATATACGGATATGGGTCAGATCTGTGGCACATGCCCATAGAACACCAGCCACCCCTCCGCACCCCACGGCCAGCACAGTGCCCCCAGCACCTCCCCTTCTTCCTGGGGTCGCGCTGTAGAGACACTCCCTGAGGTCATGGGTACCACCGGAAACCTCTCACTGCTGCCCACTCAGTAGAAGAAAGGAGTGCCCTGAGATCACTTGAGCAGAGGGACAGGGCAGAGCGCAGCCTCCACACCCAGGAGAAGCCAGGGCCTGAGTCAGCAGGAGGGCACCCCCAGGCCGCGTGCCCCGGCCCCGCCGTAGGTGAATGAAATCGCTCACTGGCCACCGGAAGGAGAGGCCAGGCTGGCTGTGCCCCCTGCTGAGCCGGGCACACATCACCGCTCAGGAATCCCCCCTGCGACAGCCACTGCCCACTGCCCAGAGCAAGGCCAGCCGGGGCCACGGGAATGTGCGCAGCCGGGTTCCGGGGACTCCACGGGGCTGCGCGGGGTGCCCCTGGCAGCCACATCAGAGCATCGGGGGCAGTGGCCTGGCACTGTTGACACTTTATTCATGTAATGCCCCCAAACCAGGCGTCATAACAGTACCGGCTGTGTTTTAGAGATGAGGAAGCTGAACTCCAGAGAGGGCAAGCTATTTGTCCATGGTCAAGCCAAGATGTGGACTCGAACCCAGAGCGGCAGGGCACTCCCTGCCTCCACAGGGCATCGGGGCCCACCCTGACCAGGGGCTGCGACTGACCAGAAGCAGAAGTGAGGTGTGGAGGTCGATGCCCCTCAGTGTCCACCCAGGAGGGTTCTCACAGGCTCACCTGCTCAGAACGGCCCTGAGGGAGGGGCCCCCAAGCTGGGGAGGCTGGTGTGGGCTTGCGCCCAGACCTTAGCTAGAGGGCAGGCTGGAGGGCTCGTCCCCTCTGCCACCTCCGCTGACCAGATCACACAGCACCTCTCGGCAGTTCTGTCCCCATGTGCCACCCCATCCACGAGAGGCTCAGCCGCCTGGCCCCACCTCTCACGAAAGGCGAGGCCTCTAATCCCGAGCTCCCTGACAGCTGGCAGAGGCCGCGGGACAATTAGTCCCCCGACTATAAAAAACCACATTACGGAAGGGCGTGGAGCCGGCCCTGCATTCCACTGGGGCGTCTGTGGAGCTCACGCTCCCCGAGACGCTCCGCTGGGCTGGGCCTAGGCCCCCATGTGCCACGTGGCAGCCCAGACAGCCACCCCGGCCACAGTGGGGAGCCAGCTCAGGCCCTCAGAGGACCGGGCTCCTCAGGGCCGGCCTCCCAGGACCCAGCGCTGCCCAGTCCCCACCCTGCGAGCCAGCTCCCCATCCCCACCCGGGCTCCTGGGATGCCCGTGGATCGTTCCAGACTCAGGGCACATAGCATGACTTTTTATGCCACCTTTCCTGACCCCTAATCCTTAATTCCCGTCTTGGGGAGCCAGCGGTTCACCCCAAGATGCCTTCACGGATGCTGCCTCTGGGCTAGACCCCACAACGTGCTTCTTTGCCCTGTCTACAGACTCAGAACCCAGGCCAAGCGCCGCGCGGGCGGCGACCACGTCAGGGCGCCTCATGGCCCCAGCAGGGCCCAGTGCCTGAAGCCAGGCACCCCCCCATGCTCGGCCGTGGATAGACACTCCTAGGAGAGGCCGCCGGCCTGCCCTCCCTGGAACATCTCTTTGTCTTGTTTGTTTCTTACAGGGAAGGGAGGGAGGACAGGGCCTGGCCCAGTTTGGGCACACTGGGTACAGGTGTAGCCACCAGCTTCTTCCACCCCTGTCCACAGGCCTCCCACCCTGGGAGGCCGGGTCCACTGCCCTCACTCAAGCCCTTCCCGTCCTGGGCTGAGTCCTTAAGGGACCTGGCAGCTTCTGTTTGCCCCCATGGAAACAGTGTGGAGATTCCCGGGAGAACCTGCTGGAGAGGGAGGCCTGGAGGGGAACTGAGGCCTCCTCGCCACGGCCAGCCCACGGCCACCCTCGCCTGGCAGCCGCTGCCTGCAAGAGCCACGCTGAGAGAGCAGGGCGGAGGCGAGCCTGCTGAGGCCGCCCAGGGCCCCATCCACAGCCCTCTAAGTTTGGGGCGTTTGTTACAAAACAGTAGATAACGTGGAGAAAGAAGGTAAGGAGCCAGAGTTCTGTGCCTGCCAGGCTGGCAAAGGCTTCGGCTCTGGAGAGACCGTGTGGGCTGCTTTTCTGGTGGTGAGCGCCGGGCCATCCCATGCCAGGTACATTCTTGAAAACACAGTGACAACCAGTACACACATACACGCACATGTGCTCATACACAAACATCTCCAGAGCAGAGCACGGGCGTTTCAGCTCCAGCCCTGAGCAGGGCCTAGCACTACGTCCCTGTCCACCAGTGCACACCCTGCCCACCACAAGACCCAGCCGAGGACGGCCCTCGGTGACCCAGCGTGCGCCTCCTGCCGCTGCCTCACTGCCCCGCGAGGGCCTCTGTGAGCCTGTTCCTCAGGCTCAGGATCCCCCAAAGGCAGCCTGGCATTAACTTTCCTCTGCGTCTCCCAGCCCGTCCTCAGAAAGAGGACAAAGTGGCCAGCCTGGACCAGGAGCAGGTGTCTCTGTCCCCTACAGGGACAGCAGACTGTGGGGCTGGGGTGGGCCACACTGCAGAAGGCACCTCAGCAGAGGCCACCGGCTGGGGCCCTCCAGACACCCACAAAGCCACCCAGCTGCTCCTGAGGGGGAGGGTCTTGTCAAAGACTGTTCAGTCCTGTCCAGAGGGCTGGACAGGGTTGCTGTGTGTGCTTGTGGGACCAGGATCTAGCACGGCGCTCTGTGGACACAGCTGGCTCCTCTCAGCATCCCATAGTAGGGCACAGGGACCCACGGGGTGCAGATGAGATTGGCACTCAGCGAGGTCGAGAGGTCAGAGCAACCTGCAGACAATCCATCCGTCATCGTGGACACCCCAGGGAGAGTGGGCTGATGTCCAGCAGCCTTGTCACTCACACGTGGAAACCAGCTGAGAGTACTGTCCACAGGCCTCTGTCAGGCCGCACGGCCGCTCAGCCGGCAGTGGACGCCATGCCCCCTCAGGCCACTCTCCTGTCCTGAGCAAACAGGCCGCAGTTGACGGGCCCTGGAGGAAGTGCGGTGGAGCTGCGGACAGCTGGCAGGTGTCTAAATTACCCGGCAGCTGGTCGGGCGGCATGGACCCGGCTTGCCGCCTGCTCCACCCAACAGGGCTCTTTGCTTCTCGAGAGGGCTGGGGAGGGCCGACCTCTGTGGCCATGCAGGCTCACGTGGACAGGAGCCACAGGGCAGGAAGGGTGGACACAGCCCCTCCTCAGACCCAGAGCCAGCCTCGGGAGCAGGCCCGTGAACAAGGAGCAGCCTCCCTGGACGCCACAGCCGGGGACACTAGGATCACCCAGGCCCGCCCGAGTCCTCATCCGTACAGTGGGGATGGGGCGCACACGGAGCCGCGAGGGCAGGTGTTAGCACAGGTTGCCCCGGACAGGCCACATGGTGCCCCAGGGCGGCTGCAGGAAGTCCCACTTGTCTGTCCACTGGCCGCCAGCTTCGCTGGACACTGAGGAGCAGCACATCCCCTCTCCCCACATGCTAGGCCCCGGGGAACCTCAGAGCCAGGCAGAGGAATCGCAGCCCTGTGGAGCTGTGACAGGCGGTCCAGAACAAGGGGCTTCCATCGGTAGGGCAGTGAGTCAGGAAACCCGCAGAGGTCCGTGGGATGGCCCCAGTTCATGAAGTCAGCCCTCTGCTGCAGGGACAGGACAGGCCTCTGTGTATGCGGCCCCAGGACACCTGCCTGCCCACAGGCAAAGCACTAGAAGGCACCCAGCCCCTGGCCCAGACCCTCCCCAGCAAGGCCCTTCCTCTTCCACCACCTCAGACGTCAGTCACCAGCTGGTTAACATTCCTGAACCCGGCCACCCTGCCCAACAGCTGCCAATGGGGTCCCCACCTGGCTCTGGACCACAGCCAGAGCCTTCCTTGCCCGCGGCTCTTCCTCCAGACCTGCCTGCACCCTGGAGCCAAAGTGATCATCCCTAACATAGCCCTGCTGACGTGACTCCATGACACCCCAAACCAGGCCCGCAGCTGCAGGGCCCAGGCCACACCACAGCAGCTGCCCCCAGCCGCCCCGGGGCCCCCTTCTCCTGAAGTCTCCACAAGGCCCATGGGGACCCACAACACATGCGCCTTGACTGTGTCTGAATCACACATGGCCGTGGGTCTCAGGGTATCTCCTGTCACTCTCCCAGAGGGGGCCACGATCCCCCCAGGTGGCCCTGACTCTGAGCAAGGCGGCTCTTGGCACCAAACACGAAGCTTAGAAACGAGACCAAGTCACTCTCCTGTGACTGTCCCCGCCCCAGAGAACTCCACCAGACCCCTCGAGTGACAGGCAGGCATGGCGGAGTCCCTCGGGGTCCCACAGTCCTCTCAGCAGCCAAGGACCCGGCTCCTCTGTGCACGGCCCGGCCCCGTGCAAGTTGAGACGTCTGGGGAAGCCTGGGGGGAGCAAATTAAGAGTCGGAGAATTTCTGAATCGGCCCTTTCCTCCAGGAACTCCCAGCATCCTTAGTGCCCTGCCCACACGCCCAAGCCCTCCCTGGGGCTGCCTCTCCCACTGCCAGAGTCAGCGGCTCCTCTGCACCACTCCGCCAGGGCACTCCAAAGCCCAGGCATGCGGGACCTGCTAACGAGTTCGGTGGGCAAAGGGCAGCCTTCGGGGCCGGGGATCCTCCTGCACTCTCTACATCGCCACCTTGAGTGGGGCCAAAGGACATGGTTCTGGGGTGCCCAGGGCCAGGCTAGGACCTTCTTCCAGTGGACGTGTGTGTGTGTGTAGTGGACGTGTGTGTGTGTGTGTGTGTGTGTGTGTGTGTGTGTGTGTATGCTTGTGTGTAAGCGGGTATAGTGGAATTAAACCCAGAGGAACTCTATCTCTGGGCTAGACTCCCAACCCTATTATTTATTTATTTATTTATTTATTTATTTATTTATTTGAAGCAGAGTCTCACTAAGTTATTAAGATTCTCGCTAATTACTGGGGCTGGCCATGAACCTGGACCTCCTGGCGTTACAGGTGTGCACTGTCACGCCTGGCTCTCTTTCCGGCCTTCTTATGGCACTCTCTGCCCCTCCCAGTTGTGCCCACCAGACACAAACTCACCACGACCCACATTCTAGAACAGCACAGCTGAATGGTGGCCCTAAAGGGTTCAGATCTTGAATCCATGAAGAGGGTCTTTGCAGATTAAGGCAAGGGTCTCTAGAAGGGGCAATCCTGGATTACCCGGGTGGACCTAGGGTAAACCCAGGGGCAGCGTCCTCGTGAGAGACAGGAGAGGAAGCAGCGCAGACGCTTCGGCGATCTGACCCGGCCCCAGGGGCCTGGCTCCCAGGAGCAGGAGGGAGCAGGCAGACGCGCCACCCCGGGGCCCTAAGCGAGGGCCTGCGAGCCTTGGGCTGGGGGACTTCTGGCCCCAGACTATAAACTGACTCTGCTGCAGCAAGTTGCCGTCTGTGGCCCCTCATGAGAGCAGCCCCAGGACACAGTGCCGCTGCTTCCTGTGCCCAGGGCAGCCAGGCCTGCGGCACGTGGGACAGACACACTGCCCTGTGGCCAGCCTGCCCTGCAGCAGGGTCACACCACCAGCCAGAGTGTTGGCTGAACTTGGCTCTGTGGAAAAATGGGCTTGCCAGGGACGGAGGCCGGGCTGGCCATTCGAGCCCCTCCACCGGCCGGCAGAGCCCTCATGTGCTCCAGCTCTCCAGCGGCCAGCGGCCTGCAGGCTGAGCAAGGCTGAGCTGGAGGGAGACAGAATCCCCAAAGCATCTGAGCCACGGCCCCGCTGAGGGACCCAGGCTGGCCGGCTCCGAGCACTGCAGTTACAGGCAGATTTTTACAGCATGGCTGATCAGGACATACCAGGACATCCCTGACAGTCCTGCCAGACAAAGTGGGAGAGCACAGCCCAGCACAGCCTCTGACCTCCCAGAAGAGCAGCTGCTCATGCCAGGATAGCCCACCAGCAGGAAGAAGCCCACCCACAGCAAAGACAGAATGGTTAACTCTGAAGCCTCACACGAGAGACAGAGAACCCTTTCCATTCTGCCCAGAACACAGTCCACAGGTTTCCAGGAGATGGGTCCTCCAGCCCCACTCAGTTGCCAGAGTCATCTCTGGCCATCTGCAGCCTGTGCCTGGGAACGCCACACAGAAAGGAGGACACTGTCCCATCCTCCTGGTGCTCGGAGCCACTTCAGGATCGCCCAGACTCTCCAGGAAGGGAGCTGCCACGTGTCTGAGCAACTGTGAGCTATGAACCCAGAGCTCCCGGCCATCCCAGGCAGAGGGGAGCAAAGGCCAACCCACCAACCCAGCCCGTCACCTCCAAGGCCCCCGCTCCCCAGATCTGCCAAAAAGGAGAGCCTCGCACGCCTCCAGACGGGAGGACTCCAGCTGTCCCATCCAGCTTGCAAGCCACGCAGTGGCCCCTGCTAAGCATTCTGCAGGTTGCATCTGGTCTCCTCAAGTCCCCGACAGGACTGACTCCCGCCCAGAGGCCCACTGGGTCTGCACCCAGTATCCAGCTAGACAAAGGACATGGCACCCAGATGGGATTGCAGCCCCGCCAGCACCTTTGCAGAACAAGAGCCCCAGATGACCGGCACCCAGCACGACCCTGCCCACCCCTGCACCTGCTGCGCCCCATTGGACCCGGCCACGCATGCCAGAGGAGTGCCGAGGCGTCACACTCACACACCCAGCGGTCAGCTAACACCCCTCACACGAGAGGCAGGGACAGAGGCCCCTGGAGCCCCAGCCAGGAGGCTGGGAGGCTGGGAGCCTCCACCTCGTCCTCCACTCCAACTATGTCCCCATGGGGGCCAGCAGAGACAGGCGGCACGCCTCTGGAGGAGAGGGGACCTCTTTCCTCCCACACAGCTACAGGCCCACCCATGGGTGTGTCTGCAGCCCACCCGAGGACAGCCGGCAGGACAACCCGCTCCTGCAGTCAGCCCCACGGCCAGCGCGGGCCTCGGAGCCGGGGAGGTGCCCGGCTGTGCTCCTGGGGCTTGGCTGCTCGTCACTGCCTTTAGGGCAGCTCTGGGCGGCACAGGGGCGGCAGTGGCTGGTGCATCTGGGAGGAACCTCGGTCCTCAGTGCGCTTCCTGCGTGGCGCCCGCAGCGGGAGCTCACTCGTCTACTCTGGGCACACGTACTCTCTTTTTTCATCCAATCTGAACAGGAGAGGCTCTGTGCCCTCATCTGCAGGCCACGAAAGGCCTTGTCCCGGCCTCTCTGGGGAGAGGCTGGGAAGCCAGCCTCTCACCCCCAGCAGCCAGGGACAGCGTAGCCGCCCCTCCACACTGCACTCAGTGCTGGGCTTTGCTCCCCTGCAGGGAAGCGTAGACATGCCCAGGCCCCCCTAGGTTCACCCACAGGTCAGCCACGACCCCAGGTCCCAGCGCCAGCATACTTACAGTACCCACACCTGGTCCCGCCTTCGAAGATGAACCCGTTAGGCACGGCCCCATAGCGCCGGAGGTCAGACAGCTTCCACTGGCCCATGACGGCTGGAGGGATGTCCCTGGCCAGGACAAGGGCGTCGTTGCAGAGGTGAAGGGTGGCTGGGCCGCTCTCCAGCTTGGTGCCTGGAGCCACCGTCACGTGGAACCTGTGCACTGAAGGCCAAGCAGGGGCAAGAAGGCATCACCGGGGGAAGTGGAGGCCTGTCAAAGGCAGCACGACCCCATGGCCTCCCTGGCAGCTGCTCCCCTGATGAGGGAACACGCAGCCTGGGCATGAGGTGGCCGTGGGGGCTGCCCACCATGGAACCCTCCACTGCCCTGCAGAGGAAGCGAGTTCTCCTGGGGCGTCCTGACCTCTGAGCCCCCCTCCATCCTAACAAGTGGCCTCATGGGTGGGAACACAGCACCTCCTTGGGAGCCCATCCCACCCCGACAGGAAGGCACTGCCACAGGCGGGGAAGCCAAGGCAGAGTGGGGCCTGTGCCAGAGCTCAGCCTGGCCTCAGGATGTGCAGGGCCACGGGCCACCTCCCTCTGGTGAGCACTTCTCCCAGACACTGGCCTCCCCAAGAGATGGCTGGGCATGCCCGGGCCCTGCCTGCGGCGTCCACAGCTGGCCGCACCCACTCCATCCCCTGCCCGGAACGGCCTGCCCCACGCTGCCGCCTCCTCAGAGCTGTGGCCTCAGGCGGACTGTCTTCTCCCGGCCTGCCCACAGCCGGCACAGGTCAGTCGGCCTCATAAGACCCTCACAAGATGCCTCTCAAGGTGCCCGGCGGCCCCTGCCTCACTCGGGAGAAGAAAAGGGACCCTGCAGATCCAGGCAAGCCCCCACTGGAGAACCTTCATGGAAAGGCAGTGCTTCCTGCCAAATGCTCCCGTGTGCCTGGCAAAGCTCCAATGTAGCACCCCATACGTTCTCTCATCACTTAGACTGGGGGGCAATGCTCAGATGCCAAGAATCTCAGCAGGCGAGGGCAACATGATTTAACATGGTATTTCTTCTGTGTGTGTGTGTGTGTGTGTGTGTGTGTGTGTGTGTGGCATTGGGGATGGAACCCAGAGGAATTTGACCTCCAAGCTACATCCCCTGCCCTATTTTTCATTCTTTATTTTGAAACGGGATCTCACTAAGTTGCAGAGGGCCTCACTAAGTAGCTGAGGATGGCCATGAACCGCCATCCTCTGGTCTCAGCCTCCCGAATGCTGGGATGACAAGCGTGACCACCATGCCCGGCTATTTTTCATTCTTTATTTTGAAACAGGGCCTCACTGAGTTGTAAAGGGCCTCACTAAGTAGCTCAGGCGGCCCACAAATTGTGATCCTCTTGTGTCAGCCTCCCAAATGCTGGGATTACAAGTGTGTGCCATCACGCCTGGCTTCTAACAAGGTATTTTAAAACCCAAAAGGCATTGCAAAGAACCCAGGAGGAAGGCCGTGTGGAGGTCACGGCAGGCCCTGTGGCGCCCGGGTGTAGGCCGGGTGAGGACCTGGCTCTACTTAAGACCTCCACATAGCGTTTGTCCTGAATTGGTGCATTGATTTCAATATTTTAGAAAATACTATATTAAGAGTCAGCGTGGCGGCGCACACTTGTCATCCCAGCATTTGGAGGCCGAGATAGGAGGGTCGTGGTTCCCGGACAGCCTCAGGTACTTACAGCAACTCAGTGAGACCCTGTTTCAAAATAAAGAATAAAAAATAGAACTGGGGTGGAGCTCAGAGGTAGAATGCCTCTGGGTTCCATCCACAATACTTCAAAAAAAAAAAAAAACAGAAAGAAAGAAAATACTACATTAAAATGAAAATATGGCTGCCCCAGCTGGGCGTGATGGCAGCATTTGGGAGGCTGAGACAGGAGGATCGTGGTTCAAGGACAGCCTCAGCTACTTAGTGAGGCCCTTTGCAACTCAGTGAGACTTGGTTTCAAAATAAAGAATAAAAAATAGGGCAGGGGGTGTAGCTCGGAGGTTGAATGCCCTTGGGTTCCATCCCCAGACCCGCAAAAATAAAAAATAAAAAATAAAAAAAAATATATATAGCCGGGCGTGGTGGCACACGCTTGTAATCCCCGCGCTTGGGAGGCTGAGACAGGAGGATCGCGCAGGTTCGAAGCCAGCCGCGCGCGCTGGCTTAGGAGACCCTGTTTCCAAATAAAAATGTAAAAACAGGTCTGGGAGTGTAGCCCAGAAGTAGAAGGGCTTCCAGGAACCCCAGTACCACCAAAAAAAAAAAATATATATATATATATATATATATGGCTGCCCCTCACCGCTCAGTGGTGTGTGTGTGTGTGTGTGTGTGCGCGCGCGTGCGTGTGCGTGCGTGTCCACAAATGCGCCTGGGGTTTCTGCCTTGTTCAGCACCCCAGTCCCGGGCTGCACTCCACCCCGTCCTCACAGTCAACCGAGCTCAGGCTCTGGAGGCCTGTCCACTCCACGCCGGGCGCTCAGGGCCCCAGGCCCACCCGCCCTGCACTCTGGGCCAGCCACCTCTGCATGCCACCCTCTGTAGACAGCTGCCCCCTCCAAGGCTGGCAGAGCTCGCCTTCCTGTGCACCCAGCAGCTCGGCCACTGCTCTCCCCCCGCCCAGGCTGCCCTTGCCCTGGACACTTGCTCCCCGGGGCCTCTGCTTGTGACCTGAGCCCCCATCCGGTGGAAGCAAGGGCAGGGCTGTGGGACGTCACCCTCTTAGATGCCAGGGCGCCACTGGACAGGTTAACTAACAGGGCCGAGTTAGCAGGCTCAAGAGCGCAGGGCCACCGCAGTCCCTGCACTGAGCACCCCAGGCAGGGCCGGGCTCTGTGGCTTTTTGTCTCAAGCATGAAGCCCAGGCCAGCCAGAGCAGGTAAACATCTGAGAACTCATTTCTAGGAAGTTCTCCCGAGTCCCACCTGCCTCTTCCGCCCACGTGGGTGGGGGGCCGCGGGACTCTCGGGGGCAGCCCTCTCCTCAGCCCCCACTCACCCTCGCCCAGCGCGTAGCGGATGCGGGCATCCCAGGCACACATGGCCTCACGGCTGTCGAAGCCCAGCATGACGGCCTGGGACAGGCAGATGATGGCCAGCGTGTGGGCCAGGCCCTCGTAGGGCAGGCCAGGCTCCAGGCCGCAGATGTCCTCCAGGGTGAGGCTACTGCGCTCCCGGAGGCCCTTGGTGCGCTCGGACTTGTCCTTGTAGGCCAGCATCAGCAGACAGTCTGCACGGGAGACAGGCAGGGCCGCGTGAGCCCACTGCCTAGGATGCTGCTGGCAAGAGACTGGCTTGCCAGGACGCCCCTCCCCACCCCAAGCCGCCTGCACCAGGTGGAACGCTCCCCACCCTCATGGCTCACCGCCCCGGGAGCAGAGGCAGGCCCGTGTCATGGCTGGGCCCCGTCCCCTGGCTGCCTGGCCGCTGGGGCCTTGACTGCACCAGGGTATCCGCTCTGACCAGGTCCTGCAGCCCACCCTGGCTGCCTACGGTCCGTGGCTCAGGGAGCAGACAGCTTGGGCCTCCTACCTTGGCTCTGTGACTGTGCCCCTGCCCCGGGCCTGCTCCCTGGCACACCAAAGCCTGCTTCACCTACTTGCTTTCTTGGCTTCCAGGAGATGGCCTGAGCTCTAACCTTGGGAGACGGGGCGCAGTGGGCCTTGGGGGTCACCCAAGCAGTGCTCAGGCCTCTGTCTCTTCCCTGCTAGACGGCCAGGCCGAGTCTTATCTCCTGGCTCCAGGGCTGCGCAGGTCCCCACCCAAGCTCCTGTTTTCCATTGGCATCAGGACTATCAGCGCTGTCCCCCGCTTAGTCCACAACATTCACAACTGCAAAACAGCACAGCTTTCCCATAGGGCAGGAAGGCTCAGCCACAGCACCCCCTGCCCATAGGGCAAGAAGGCTCAGGGCCACAGCACCCCCTGCCCATAGGGCAAGAAGGCTCGGCCACAGCACCCCCTGCCCATAGGGCAAGAAGGCTCAGGGCCACAGCACCCCCTGCCCATAGGGCAGGAAGGCTCGGCCACAGCACCCCCTGCCCATAGGGCAGGAAGGCTCAGGGCCACAGCACCCCCCTGCCCATAGGGCAAGAAGGCTCAGGGCCACAGCACCCCCTGCCCATAGGGCAAGAAGGCTCAGGGCCACAGCACCCCCTGCCCATAGGGCAAGAAGGCTCAGGGCCACAGCACCCCCTGCCCATAGGGCAGGAAGGCTCAGGGCCACAGCACCCCCCTGCCCATAGGGCAAGAAGGCTCGGCCACAGCACCCCCTGCCCATAGGGCAAGAAGGCTCAGGGCCACAGCACCCCCTGCCCATAGGGCAAGAAGGCTCGGCCACAGCACCCCCTGCCCATAGGGCAAGAAGGCTCGGCCACAGCACCCCCTGCCCATAGGGCAAGAAGGCTCAGGGCCACAGCACCCCCTGCCCATAGGGCAAGAAGGCTCGGCCACAGCACCCCCTGCCCATAGGGCAAGAAGGCTCGGCCACAGCACCCCCTGCCCATAGGGCAAGAAGGCTCAGGGCCACAGCACCCCCTGCCCATAGGGCAAGAAGGCTCAGGGCCACAGCACCCCCTGCCCATAGGGCAAGAAGGCTCGGCCACAGCACCCCCTGCCCATAGAGCAAGAAGGCTCAGCCACAGCACCCCCTGCCCATAGGGCAAGAAGGCTCAGGGCCACAGCACCCCCTGCCCATAGGGCAAGAAGGCTCAGGGCCACAGCACCCCCTGCCCATAGGGCAGGAAGGCTCAGGGCCACAGCACCCCCTGCCCATAGGGCAGGAAGGCTCAGGGCCACAGCACCCCCTGCCCATAGGGCAGGAAGGCTCGGCCACAGCACCCCCTGCCCATAGGGCAAGAAGGCTCAGGGCCACAGCACCCCCTGCCCATAGGGCAAGAAGGCTCAGGGCCACAGCACCCCCTGCCCATAGGGCAAGAAGGCTCGGCCACAGCACCCCCCTGCCCGCTGAGGCTTTCAGGCACTTTTTCTCCCAAGCACTGCCCAGGAAGAGGCTGTGGCATCAACAGAACCCAAGCAGGGGAGAAGAGGCAAACCCCATGAGGGACAGAAACAGAATGTGTCCTTAGGAAAAGCCCCTCGAATGTGTCACGGGCGCGCCAGGGCGCGACAGCACAGAAGGCTCCAAACTTTGCTCCAGGGGCAAGGTTGGGCCGCGGAGGCCGTGGGCATGGGCAGAGTGGGTGCCTGGTCTGCCCGCGGTACCCGGCCATCTGGGCCTGAGTGTTAGGAAGGCCTGGGGGAGGCCGGGCCTCAGCCCTGGAAAGCTGAGCCACGTCCACCAGGAGGGCCGCGGAATCTCCACCCGCCTGGTCCCGCCCACACCTGCCATGCTGGGGGTCCCCCAGACCTGGGGGAGCTGGCTCTGCCCCTCAGCCACCCGGCCCTAGGGAGACACTGGAGCTCGACTCCGTCTCCTCCATCCACAACACGGGGACAACAGGACACCCGCCTGCAGCCAGACCGGAGGGCTGAACGCAGGAAGGCGTGCGGAGTCCCGCTTGCAGCCCGCGCTCAGAACATGCTCACATATGCCCACCCATCGCTCAGCTGCGCATGTGACCCAGCCATAGACCTGCCTGGCCAGACTCCTGGGACCTGGCCACGTGCACCAGGCCAGCCGACGCTGCCCAGTCATGGCGCGCGGCATGTGGCCTGCGCTGGCCAACCCACCACCTCTCGTTGCTGCCAGGTCCTTGCAGGCTGACCACTCGGCCCTGGAATCATGGCCAAGAGCCCTGAGCAGGGCCGCTCCCTCCCCAAAGACCCACCCCTGGTGGCGCCCTGGCCCCTGCATCCGTGGCTGCCTCTTGAGGCCTGCCCACGGCCCTCAGGTCTGCCCTGGGCAGCAGCATCTCTGCCACGCTGAGGCCGGCACGGCCATCTCTCCTGACCTACACGGACTCCAGAGCAGCTGGAGGACGGCAAAGCCAAGTCCCCCCGCGAAGGCCCCGGTGACTCCCCTGGGATTCACCTGTGTGTGCGTGAGGGGCGGAGCCAGGGAAGAATCAAGATGACTCCAGGGATATGGGGAGGGACGGGGAGAGCCCTGGGTGGGGTTGGCATGGGGTCTTCCTGGATGAGAGAGGCTGGAAGCCCTCTCATGGAGGGCGACGCCGGCAGGCAGCTGCACCAGCCACTGGAGATGTAAAAATAACCGTGGAGTCATGAGCTCGCGGAAGCCCTCAGAGCCAGGACCGAGCCGTGGGAGCGGGAGGGCAGGCGTTGCAGCCAGGGCCTCCCAGGTGCAGGGAGAGCCCGGGGATGAAGGAGGCAGGGCCAGGCCTGGAGGCTACACAGGAAGGGAGACAGGCCACACCCACACGGCAGGACCCACAGAGGTCACGGTGACCTTGAGGCAGCACCCTCGGTGGGCGGAGACATAGACAGGAGGCTGAGGGGACTGCTGAGCACGCAGCAGCCTGGGGGCAGCACTGACCAGGCCAGGCCGTGCCGTGCCTCCTCGGACCAGAGGCACCCGGCCACACGGGGGCAGGATGTGGTGCAGGCCCCGCCTGGTCTCCATCTGACTCTAGGGAGATAGGTTTATGTTCACAGTGGCTGCCACCTGGTTCAGGCTCAGTGTGGCCCACGGCAGGGCTCACTCCAGAACTCCTCTGCTCTCCCAAGCACCTAGGTAGAGGGTGCGCCGGGGACCAGCCTCTGCCCAGCGCGAGATGTCTGGCTGAAGGCAAAGATGCTCGAGGAGGGCAGCGGCACTCCTGGCCGCATGGCATGCAGGAGCTGAGCAGATGTTAGCCCCATACTCTTCAATTCCCTGCCCCAAGAGGGAGCTGGGGAGCTTGGCCCTTAGGGCCCGGCCCTGTTTTATCACAGCACCAGAGGGAAAGGGAGACTGGCCAGGGGCTGAGATGTTCCCCCACCCCACGGGGAAGGAGGCAGGAGTGCAGGTAATCAAAGCATGAGGTACCAGCTCCAGAGGGCACCCCCTGGTCCACAGGCCCAGAGCCCCATGTCCTGCTGAGACACACCTGGAGGCGTTGGTCACAGAGCTACCAATTGGGCAGGTGAGGGGTCAGGTTGGCATGCGCCCAGGCTGCCAGCCTCCACAGCTTGTGGACGGGGGTATCTTCCTGTTGCAGGACTCCCAGCCCCAGCCTGCCTGCCTGAGTGGTGATGCCAGACTGGGGACCCAGGGGGCAGCACAAACCAGTCAGGCTGAGACAGGCGCTGTGGCTCCAGCCTGGCCGGAGCCTCGGGCTCCTGGCCCTCAGCCTTGCTGCCCACGGCGAGTCCAAAGGCTCTGCCTCTCCAGGACTCGGGTCCCTCCAGGTGGCTTGCCCATGCGGCAGGGGGAGGGTAGAAGCGCCTCGGGCCCGTCTCACACACCTGCTGGAGACCCGGCCCTTCTGCAAGTGCAAGAAACCAAATGTTTCTTGCCGCCAGCTGGACTCTAGTGCAGCCACAGAAGCCCATGGTGAAAGAGGGTGCGACAGAAAGGTGCCCTTGCCTGCCACCGGCCTCTGGGCCCTCCGCAGAGACACCACAATCTTAAGAACTAAGGGCCCTGGGTTTCTTATGGTAAGAAGGCAGGCTCAGCCCTCCTCTCCCCTCAAGGGCACGGGGTGTCAGGGGCTCTGACCCAAGGAGGGTCTAGGTGGGGACAGGAGCGTCCCGCCTCCTGTGGGACTGGGCAAGAGCAGGGAAGCCAGAGCGGAGGGGTCTGTAGCAGGATGTGGTGGGCGGCTGTAAGGCCAGTGAGAAGGCCATGTCTGAGAGCCAGGACCATGGGCAGTGCACTGTGCTCAGGACGCGTCAACCCCGCCACCCTCCGCACAGGTCACCTCCCACCCAGTCCCCAACCAGCTTCAGAGCCTCCTTTGGGACAGCGCATCTTCTCAGGCTCCCTGCCGGCAGACTCCCAGACGCTCTGGTGCGCACAGAGCACCCCCTGCTCACCTATGAGCTCACCCCATCGGGGCCGGCCAGCCCTGCTCTCCATGGTCAGGAAGAGGACAGAGACCACCCCCACAGATGTTCTTCAGGTGGGCGCCTGTCCCAGCTGCTGTGCCTGGGTGCCAGGCTTGTCTGGGGACTACAGGTGTCAAGCAGCCCTGCTGTCCCACTGAGCAACACCCAATCCTGCCGCCGCCTCTGCCCCGCCACAGCTGACCAAAGCCTTTCACACCCCCTGTGGCCTCCTCTGCCTGGTGGCCTCTCCCTCAGCAGCAGCATGACCCAGCCCTCCTCCCGCAGACACCCGAGGACAAGAACCCAGGCTCTGGGTGGTATGCAGGACCAGTGAAGAAATGCTGGCCGTGGACATGGGGCCCTTGGAAAGGAACTTGAGACCCATTCGAAAAGCGACTAGGTCCCCAGAGCCAGCAGCTCCGCACCCCCATCCACACCCCTCCCTGGCGCTGACTGACGCCTGTACATCCGCACGCGCGGCCACACGCCCCACCTCGCATTCCCGCAGACCCCGGGCCTGGCCGGCTCCAGGGCACCTGTCCTCTCCAACAGCTGCAGCCTGGCGCCAGCCTCCCTCCTGCGCGTGGAGCCTGGAGCTGCCCTGTGCTTCCTCTCCCATCAGGGGCACCGGCTGGGGAGAGGGCGGAAGACCATCCTCTCTCCGCAGAGGCCTGTACCCCCAACAAGAGAGTGCCACTTCTAGGAAAGGGCAGTACCCCTGCCTGGCAGCCCAGCCTCTGCCCGCCTGGGGAGGTGGGCAGGGAAGGCGGGGCACAGCTCCATCCGGGATGCGGGTTTGGGGGCTCCTGCTCTGACATGCTCACCCCCAGGCACTCAGAAGGTAACTTTCTGGGGTGCCGTGCTACTCCGTGCGGGGCTCTGGGGTTTGGCCCCGCTCCAGCTGCCACCCCTACCCCTGGGGCTCTGCTCTTCTGGAAAAGGGGTTGGTGGCCAGTGGGGCGGGGGACTGGGACCCCAGGGCCGCTTCATTGGACCCACCTCAGCTCCCGGGCCCCTAGGCAGTGGCAGGGTCCCCTCGGGCGCCAGCCCGGCGGCTCTCCGGTTACTGGCCGGCTGGGTTTCAGGCTGGTGACACCAGCTATTTCGGGCACTCTGGCGCAGCATAGGGGCCGCGGGGCCGCTCCGGCGAGTCCCGCCCGCCCCAGCCGCCCTGGCCACCCGGCCACTCACCTGCCACGGGCGACGGCTTGCGCAGAACCAGCCACCTACTCTTCCACTGTGGGGACAAGCACAGCGTGAGCTGCCGCCCCGCGCGCCCCCGCCCCGCGCCCCCGCTGCGCCCCGACCTTCTTGCCGTCCCGCAGTTTGACCTGGCCCTCCACCAGCGCCGCCTCCGTCATCTTCAGTCATGGTTCCGCTGCCCGCCGCGCCCTCTCCCCGCACTCTGGCCGCCCGCGGAGCCCAGGGTCACTTTCAAAATAGCTCCGGGAGGGCCCTGGGCTGGGCCAGGAGGGCGGGCCTGGCGTGGCGGGCGGGGCTCTCAGCGAACCCGGACCTGGCGGCAGTGGGGCGGGACGCCGGCGCCGTCCGAGCCAGCTCCGCTGCCAGGTGGAAGTCTGAGGGGTGGGTGGCTGGGCGTGGACGGCAGCAGTGCCCCACTGCCCTCTGGCCTCCGCCACCCCTGCCCATAGAGCAGCGTGGCCACCGGAGGTCACCTGAGGCGGCCGCTCTCCAGAGCAAACACCGCGGACCTATGGGAGGCAGGAGTCCTTCCCAAAGTAGGGACCACCCAGCAACGGCACTTCTGGGACAGGGTCCCAGTTCCAGAGCTTGTCTCTGCCCCAGCTTCACGCCCCTTGCCCCACCCAGGCCCTCGCGGGCACTCCTGACCGCACTGGCCATGGCAGCCCTGGCCCAGGACACTCTCCCTAGTGCCCAGGCTGGTGCCACACCCAGAGGTGACTGCTGCCCGGGCAGGTGGCAGGGCCACCTCTGTTCCTGTTCTGTTTGATGCACACTTCTGCTGGCGCACACGAGGCGGCCTGGAGGCAGGCCGAGGGCCCCTGGACATCGGTGCCCAGTCCTCCCCCAGGCCCGGGTGCACAGCGGGCCCTGTGGAAGCCTGCCCAGCACACACGGAGCCCCCCATGGCACCCTGCACAGCTGGGTGGTCTCTCTGTAGCCACAGTCCAGCGGCTTCTGAGGTCTGGCCTGGGCTTGATGCGAACCCAGTTTATTCTGGGTCCATCAGGTGCCATAGCCACCCCAGCCGTAAGATGGTCCTGTGACCCGGGACTTGACAGCACCCACGCAGGCAGGAATGGCGGTGCAGACGGGGGCCGTTTACACCAGGCCAAAAGCCCCAGACAAGCAGCGAAGCCTGTCCACCTGCCCACCCAATGACCCATCCCCCAGGCACGGTGGCTCTAGAGGAAACAGGCTCAGGGCCAGTGTCCACCACAGGGCAGGGGCGTGAACCTTTCTTTTATCCCATTCAGACCCCTTAGGCTGGGTACTGTCTGCCTCATGCAGAGGAGAAACTGAGGGTCAGACAGTGTGAGGATTTACGCCAGGACTGAGTGACCCCCCAGCATCCCACCTGGGGGACAGGCCTCAGGGGGACTGGCCGGGTGGGTTCTGTGCTGCCCTGATGTCCTGCAGGGGCCTAACATGGAGAGGGGCCTCAGACCCAAGAGGCAACTCTGGGCGTCACACCCCAGTCACCAGCGCCTCCGAGGAACAGTTGCCGCCACAGAGCCCCATTCATGCTCCCTGGACACCGCAGGCCCCAAGAGGCTACCCAGAACAGCCGGGGTGGGGTCAGGTGGCAGTTGGGACTATAGGCACGGATACATCCGCCGTCCCGGGCGCCTGGCACTTGCTCATCCCTGCAGGGAGGGGCAGTGGCTGCTGCATTCCCAAGAGCTGGCCCTGGCCCAGCCTCGGGCCACACCCGGCAGCTGCACCTGCTGCCATCCTGGCCCCGGAAGTGCGGGCGCCACGGGGGACAGACACCTCCCCTCCCCCACCCACGGGGCTCCTGGACAGACCTGCAGCTGCCAGGCAGTGAGAAGCAGGAAACGCTACCTGCTGAAAGAAGAGGTGGCAGGCCCCATCCATGTTTGGCTAAGAACTCTGTGGACCTGAACTGGCTTCTACCCCTCTTGGTGCCTCAGTTTCCCCAGATGTTATGGCCAGATTGTTGATTATAAGTGGTGAAACACTCTGGCCTATAAAGTAGGAGCTACTGGGCAGGACAGGTCTCTCAAGTACCAGAGGGGACAGCGGGAACTGGGGTACCTTGGGGGAACGGCAGGAAGGCACAGTCCTGAGAGGTACCACTCCACCCCACACCCCCAGGTGGGCTTCGAGGGAGCCTGTGGCGTGGGTCACAGCTGCACCCCTGGCCTTGCAGACCCCATGCCGGCGACCCACCAGCCAAGTGCACTCCCCCACGGCGTGCGTTTCTGGCCTCAGCTTCCTCCTCCAGCCTGACATTGCTTCCAAGAGCCCCAGGGACAAGATGGATGGGGGGCTGCAAAATGGCCATGGTGTCACACACGTGGAGGGTCCTGACTGGGGCCGACTCTTTCTCTGGTACCTCTAGGTGGCTCAGTGCGCTGGAGAAACACTAGCTGGCCGCACGAGCACTGGGCCTGCCACCTGTCCACCCCCAGGACCCCTCCTGACCTAAGATTCTGGCTGGTGGACAGTGTGGAAGTAGGGCCATCGTTTCTGGGCAGGCACCAGGTGCCCTGTGCCATTGTCCATCCTCCTTTCCTTGGTCTCATGGTGAATATTATAGACTGGTCTGTATCCCCCAAAGAAAAACCCCAAACAAAATTCATTTGCTGATCTCTGGCCTGCAGTGTGACTATGTGCGGAGGTGACGAGGTTGAGTGGACTGTAGGTGTGGACACAGCTGCCATCCTGGGCGCCCGTTCTGAGAATGTAAGAAAAAAGAGCATAGGCTAATCTCACTCATAAATGCAAAATCCTAAGCAAAAGACAAGTCAATCCGAAAGTTTAAAAATAGAGCATGTATCAGCCAGGGGCTCAGCAGGCTGGCCCTTAAACAGAGGGCATATTCACAAAGACTGGGTTGGGATGGGGACCACGGGGGCAGCTCGGTAGCCCTGGGCAGCTGCAGGGGAGAAGTGGGCACCGCAGGCCGACTGAGGGCCGTTCACACCTGGAGAGCATTCGTGGGCTCTGCGGCCCGGGTGCTTTTCTGCTGTGGCTGCAAGTCAGGGATCCCAGTACTGGGAAAGGGTGGCGGCCCCTCCTGCGGCCTCCTTCCGACTCAGTGCCCCATGTGGTCTGTGTCCGGATCTCAGTTGGGCTGCACTAGGACCCACCCTGATGAGCTCACTTTGTGTGAAGGCTCTGTCTCCAAATACGGCCACGCTCGAGGCCCGAGGGTCAGGACCTCGAGAATTCTAGGAAGACTCTCCACCAGTGCCGAGCAGGAGGGCGCCAGGGAAATAAGAACCCCAGCCCACTCTCTCCTCCCCATCTCCCGCTGGGATCCCACGTGGGGCCTGTGGGGGTGGAGGCCAGCCTGGAGGCCCGGCCAGTTCCCCTCCACACCCCGAACTCCCGCAGAGGAGGCCGGCTCCACAGCACACAACAGCTCACCTCAAGCGGGGCGAAAAAGCATCCATGCCCATCCCAGGCCACTCAGGAGGCGCACGTGTCTCAGAGCAGGCCTCCGCTTCCACAACGAGCTGTGGGGCCATGCAGCCCTCTGACCCCCAAAATGGGGCCCTCTGTCCCCCAAGCAGACCATGGGAGCCACCCACTGTCACTCTCTGTCCCCCAAAACAGACCGTGGGAGGCCTGCACTCACTCTGTCCCCCAGAACTAGCTGTGGGGGCCATGCTCCTTGGCCCCCACACACCCTCCATTCCCCAGAGTGGACCATGTGGGAGCCCACGCTCCTCCTCCAACCCCCAGCATGGGTTGTGAGGGGCCCACACTCCCTCTGTCCCCAAGAACAGGTCGTGGGGGGCCCATGCTCCTCCTCCATCCACAGAACAAGCGGCAGGGATCCACGCTCACACTCTAAACCCCCAAATAGGCCATGGGGCCATGCTCCCCTTTGTCCCTCAGAACAGGCTGTGGTGGTCCTACACCTGCCTCTGTCCTCCAATTGCTGTCCTGGGCTGTGACCAACCGGTGGCTGGGCCCAGGCCAGCACTGGGTGACACAGAAGGGGCAGGATGATGTAGGAGGGGCAGGTGATAGAGAAGGAGGAATAGACTTGGAGGAGGGGTGGGCGAGGGAGGAGGGGCAGGTGTTGGAGAAGGGGTGGTGATGGAGGAGGAGGCAGGTGATGGAGGAGGGGCAGGTGATGGAGGTGAGGTCGGCGATGGAGGAGGGGCAGGATGATGGAGGAGGGGCAGGTGATGGAGGAAGAATAGACTTGGAGGAGGGGTGGGCGAGGGAGGAGGGGCAGGTGTTGGAGAAGGGGTGGTGATGGAGGAGGGGCAGGTGATGGAAGAGGGGCAGGTGATGGAGGAGGGGCAGGTGATGGAGGAGGGGCAGGTGATGGAGGAGGGGCAGGTGATGGAGGAGGGGCAGGTGATGGAGGAGGGGCGGTGATGGAGGAGGGGCAGGTGATGGAGGAGGGGTCGGCATGGAGAAGGAGTGGTTGTTGGAGGAGGGGCGGGTGATGGAGGAGGGGCAGGTGATGGAGGAGGGGCAGGTGATGGAGGAGGGGCAGGTGATGGAGGAGGGGTCGGCATGGAGAAGGAGTGGTTGTTGGAGGAGGGGCGGGTGATGGAGGAGGGGCGGTGATGGAGGAGGGGCAGGTGATGGAGGAGGGGCAGGTGATGGAGGAGGGGCAGGTGATGGAGGAGGGGCAGGTGATGGAGGAGGGGTCGGCATGGAGAAGGGGTGGTTGTTGGAGGAGGGGTGGGTGATGGAGAAGAGGCTGACTGTGGGGTGGGGATGGGGACAGAGCCCACCCTACTGCGTCTTCCAGGACCCTGTCTCCCCTTTGCTCTTGGAAGTCAACCATGAACACGACTCCAGTGAGGCTTACTGGTCATGCTGACCCTGTCCCCTGCTCTCACCTCCACAACCAGGGTGGCCATGCCACCCATCCAGGCAAGTGAGCGCCCACCAAGTGCCAGCCTGTGAGGCAGGGTTCGGGAGTGCTGGTGACCGCAGTCAAGACCAGCATCGAATGACCGCAAGGCTTCTATGAGATGGCCACACCGTTCCCGTCAGACGACACAGCCAGGTTCTGAACGTGTCCTAAGCAAGCCAGAACCAGACATCTCAGTGCAAAGCCCGTGTCCTTCTATCCAGGCGTCTGCACTGGCCCGGGAGGACCTCCAGGACACCCAATGGCCACGTCAGGGGTGCACAGGAGAGACCTCCTGTGTTCCAGAACGTGGAAGAAGGTGGGCGAGGTGGGAGGCTGCAGCACGGACGGGTGGGCAGGCAAAGCACCACTCAGAGGCGAGCAGGCTCAAGGGGGCGTGGAGAGCCCCCCCACTCAGAGGCGAGCAGGCTCAAGGGGACGTGGAGAGCCCCCCCACTCAGAGGCGAGCAGGCTCAAGGGGGCGTGGAGAGCCCCCCCACTCAGAGGCGAGCAGGCTCAAGGGGGCGTGGAGAGCCCCCCCACTCAGAGGTGAGCAGGCTCAAGGGGGCGTGGAGAGAGCCCCCCCATAGGAACCACAGACCCCCCCACCAAGAGGCTGCGCTGGAGGAGGAGGGCTGCGGTCTGTCCTGCACCTTCTGTCCTGCGTATGGACTTTAGGACCTCAGGACAGCCCAACTCCCCCTGCAGCCCAAAGGCCAGGTGGTCTGAGCCCCTGGCCTCCTGGCCTGCTTTCCGGTGGGATAAGCCTCGGCACCCTGCCTGGCTGGAGCTGGGGCGGGGGCCGGTTCCCTGCGTTCAGCCCCATTACCTAATGCGTCCCCTTCAGAGCCAGTCACAGCCAGGGCACCACTGGCAGTGAGGCTGCGGTTTAGAGCGGCTGGCCAGCAGCAGGCGCTGTGGCGGCCTTCTTGGAGGTCCATATTTCTCAGGCCACTGGTCTGGACTCAGCTTCCATGTCCTACCCTGGGACAGCCCAGGCTTCCTGGACCCTGGCCACACACTCCCACCTGGGGTGAGCCCTGCAGGGGTGTGGGCTGGTCACTGTGTAGGCCTGGAGAGGGCTTGGGCCGGCCTGACCCCATGGCCATAGGACCAGGCCCTCCGAGCGGGTTGCAGATTCCCTTCTACACTGAGGAGCTGTGCTGGCCAGAAGCCCAGCCCTGAGGCCATGGCATTACAGCCTGCCCAGGCTGGCTCAGGCGGGAGGCTGGGCTGAAGACGGCGCGGACAGGTGTTTGGAAACATCTTTATTGTTGCAGGCAGGCAGTGGAGAGAAGGTGGGGGTCCCCCCGGGACTCAGGAGGAAGCTGTGGGCCTCCTGGAAGGCCGTACCCGGTCGTTGATCCAGTCCGCATAGTTGGCCACGCGGGTGTAGACACCTGGCTTGTTGAGCCTCCCACAACCATCACCCCAGCTGATGATACCGTACAGGTAGGCCACCCCGTTCTTCTCGCAGACCAGGGGTCCACCCGAGTCCCCCTGGGACAGAGACACAAGTCAGAGCCACCCACCAGCAGCCAGGGCCTGGCCCAGGGACATGGAGAGTCCTCCAGGGCCCCTCCTCCCCCAGCCTCCGTCCCCCCAAACGCCAGAGAGTGAGAAGCCGCAGGCACTCCCAGTGAGAGGGCCCAAGCCTGACAGCTCAGGGGACAGGCAGGCACTCACGGCACCAGAGGTGCAGAGCACAGGGCCACCCTGCGACACCACACGGCCTGGCAGCCCCTGGCAGCGCTCAGGAGACCAAGTGCCCGGCTCCCCCAACAGCTTGGCTCCACGCACTACACTGCTTCTGAGCTGTGTTGACCTCTCTGGGCTCAGTTTCCCTCCCTATAAAATGGGCCTTGCCTTGGCTTGGGTTGACATGTGACCATCACCAGGCAGCAGAGCCCTGGACCCTGGTTGGCTATTGGGATCAGTGGTGACTGATGAGCCCTTTGAAGACAGCGGACGTCTGATGTCTAACCCTGGCTGGCAGCAGGGCTGTACCCTGGTGCCTGTCGTCTGGTGTCTAACCCTGGCTGGCAGCAGGACTGTACCCAGGTGCCTCTCGTGTGACCCTGGGCTGTCTCTGTGCCGCAGCCTCCCTAATTGTTTGAGGAAGTGTTTCTGTCCCTGCTGTGAGGACGCCCTGCCTTCAGGGGCCTGGCAGCCTCCAGGACTGGGTGTCCCCGGAGCACTGGTGTGCTTTCGGTCCAAGGGTCTGTGCTGAGCCCGGCAGCCCTGTCATCTCATCCCAGGTGCAGAGGCCTGCTGTCTGGCCCGGGGGACAGGGCAGCGTACCTGGCAGGCATCGGACTTGCAGTCGAAGTAGCCAGCGCAGAACATGTTGGGGCTGATGTCGGCGCCGTACACCTCGGGGCTGCTGCACTTGTGGTCAGCGACGAGGGGCACCAGGGCCTCCCGCAGGGCGCTGGAGTAGCTGCTCGCATCTGCGGGACAGGGTGCCTAGCTGGGCGAGCTCCTGCGGCTTGCCACCGCTCCCGGGCCCCTGAGGGACCGCCCACTCACTCTCCTCCATGTGGCCCCAGCCCGCAATCTGGCACTTGTGCCCAGCGGGGAAGGAGACACCCGGCTCGGGCAGGCAGATGGGCTGGACGAACTGGGTGCGCACGGCACAGCGTTCCCCCTTCTTCTTCAGCCGGATCAGGACTGGGAAGGAGAGCGAGCGGAGGTCCTGCTGATGCAGTCCCCAGCCGCCGCCTCCCTCCCCGTCTGTGGGCCCTCCCCCTCCGGCGCCTAAGCTCATCCCTGTGCTTACCGAGGTCATGGTCACTAGGGTTGAACACGGAGTACAGGGAATACGGGACATACTTCTCGATGGCAAACGTCTGGGTCACATCCGTGGTGCGGTTGAAGAAGTGCTGGCCCAGCACCACGGAGACGCTCTCCCTGGGGGGGCTGAGCAGGCAGGTGGCAGCGGGGCCCTGGCCCTCTCCTCAGGCCCCTCGGGCACTCTCCCCTGGCCCAGGCTGAAGGAGAGGCCTGTGCAGGACTCTGATATGGGCATCGCTGGCCCATGGACAGAGTGAAGAGACAGGAGCGTGGGGTGGTAGGGCCACAGTGAGCCCAGCTCCAGGCCAGGGCTAAAGCTCAGGACTGCCCCACTAACAGCCCCGTGTGCCCTGAGCCGGGACAGTGGGTAGCGCTGCCCTGCCTGGAGGCTCTGTCTCAGCTGGGGACATACAGCCCTTCACCCCTGCAGGGCAGGGAGCCCAGGCCCCCATCAGCCGCTCTGTGCTAACTGGGCCTCAGTTTCTGCAGGGCCTCCCCTAGACCCTACTGTCCTCGTGGTCAGCATGGGACACAGAGCTGTGCCTGGTCAGTCCTAGTGTCTCAGAGCTCAGCCTCCTGTGGCAGGAGGGAGATGGGTCCCATGCCCGCTGCTGGGAGCCAGCTAAGTGGGTGGGCCTCAGTGTCCCTGGCTGGACGGTGACCTGGGGGGCTCCAATGCCATCAGTACCCACTTGTTTCCTGCCAGGTGGGCATCCCTCTAGCACCTGGGCAGGGTAAGGGATAGGGCCTGCCCCCACCCTCACACGCTCCCCGCCCTCCATCTGGAGATGGGCCATGAGGACCCTGTGCCCTGTCCCAGGGCTCTATGGAGCCTCAGTCAGGGCCCAGCTTGGGGCTGAGTGTGGAGTCCGGGGCGTGGGGAACAGGGAGCAGGTGGACAGAGGGACCAGGATGGACACATGGGAAGGCCCAGGCAGTGTGCCTGGCTGGAGGGAGGGTGGGCAGGCCAGCACTGGGCACAGATATGATGAATGGGGCTGGCGTGTGGGGCCAGGGCAGGAGGGCACTGGGTTTTGGCCGCCCAGCCCGTGGGCCAGGGTACGCACCTGTTGGAGAAGCAGTGGGCCGCCGACACCACCCAGCAGGTGTGCACCAGGCTCCCTGCACAGAAACTGTTCCCAATGTAGATGGCGGCCAGCCAGGGGTGGGAGCCGGGCAGGGAGGAGGAGCCCCCGAGGATGCGCGGGCGCAGGAACGTCCTTTTCTTGTGCCTCTTGCCACAGGTCGGGCGAGCAGCTGGGGCCGCGGACTCAGGCAGGCTCGCTAGAACCTCAGGGGCTGCGGGCTGGACTCGGGCCAGGGATTCTGGGGGCAGAGGTCACCTGGTCACAGTCCCAGCATTCCACAGGTGCTGGGACAAGGGCCCACCCTACCCGGAGCCCCGGTTTCCTCCTCTTTCAGTGACAGACGGCGAGAACCAGGCTTTCCCCATAGCCCACCCGATGGTCAAAGACCTCAGGCAGCCCCTGGGGATCTGACCCAGGCACTCCTGGTTCCCCACTCTGAAGTTGCACCACCCACCCCCCCTCCCTCCCTCCACAAGCCGCACCACAGGCTGGCAGGTGGCAGTACTCCCAGGAGAGTGCATGGTCCTTCACCACGTAGCACCAGGGCCTCTCGTCCTTGTCTGGGTTCCTGCAGGCATGGGGGAGGTCATGTAGGGGGCCTGTGGGGTGCTCCTGGTCCCCAGAGCCACACTGCTGACTCTGTGGGCCGACAGGCACCCTCTGCCCAGCACCCACCCAGGTGCAGCCTCCCGGGAGACTGGGAGCCACCCTGCCTACCCCAGAGGAGGTGCTGGGTGACCCCGGGGTGCTGACCGGCAGTAGGCATGGGGGCCCAAGCCCAGCAGGGCGGCGGCACCCACAGAGTCCACGTGCAGCTCCTGGTAGAGCAAGTCCGAGTTCCAGGCCAGGCAGTCCAGGCCCGAGGCAGCGGTGCTGGCCACGCCACGGTATTCCGTGCCGTTTCCCAGGAAGCAGCGCTCGGTGGGCACTGCGGACACAGTGAGCAGTGAGGCCAGGCTGCGATGAGGCCATCTGCACTGCGCCCGGCCCCCAAGGCCGCCCGGTGCTCACCAATGTTGCAGAGCCGCCCGGCATAGCCCGGTGGGCAGGCACAGACGCTGGTCCCCGAGTCCACGACCAGGTGGCAGCTGCCCCCGTTCAGGCAGGGGCTGTTCAGGCAAGCTGCGGGAGGGCGCAGACGCTAGGCTGGGGTCTCAGAGCCCAGCAGGTGTCTTCCTGGGCCCTGGCTCCCGGTGACCCTGGCAGCCCCTCTGCCCCTCTCAGTGGGACGGGACCCCTGTTGGGGCTCAGGACCACCCCTGCCCCCGCCATGGCTGCCCAGTGGCCATGCATACCTGTGTGCCGCGTGTCTTCGCAGCGGGCCCGGCCGCCCATGCAGTCACACTGCTCCACGCGGCCCTCGTGCACGCGGGCCCAGCGGTCCCCAGCCTCCAGATACTCGTAGCGTGTCTCGTCAAAGCACTTCTCTGCAGGGGGCTTGGTGAGCCCCACTGCCCTCCCCACGCCCTAGGCCCATGCCCGCTCCCTCCGCTCCCGGGACTTGCTTGGCCCCCAGGCCCAGCCCTCACCTACGCCGCAGTCCATGCCCGTGAAGGCCAGGGGGCAGGTGCAGTGGTAGGACACAGGGTCCTGGGTGCTGGAGCAGGTGCCCCCGTTGAGGCAGGGGCCGGAGGCACAGGGGTCCCGGGCAGCTGGGGACACAGGGGAGGTCCGGGGGCTGGGTAGGGGGCTGTCCTTCTACGACCCTAAGCTGTCCCCTCTGACACCTCAGGCAGGTGTGGGTCTGCCCCCCACCCCAGGCCCTCCCCCGGGCACCTGGGCAAGTGGCCCAAGGTCTTCACTTGGCATCCTAGAAGCCAGACCCCCACCTTGCCGGGCAACGTGGTCCACTGTGTGCCCAGGACTCCGAGTGAGCAAAGCTGCCCAACACTCCAGCCCCCACCAGGACTACGCCCCCACTCTGCCTCTCCAGGGCTCCCCGGGTGGGCACGGGGCCAGCCCTCACCACCAGAGGGTGCCTTGTCCCCACCAACAGCTGGGCAGCAAGGTCCTGCCTGGAGGGGCGTCGCCAACATCCCAGGCCACAGGGGGTCAGACCCACAGGTCCCCACTCACTGCAGGCAGGGCTGCCCTCAGTCCCTCCCAGCCCCTCCTAGCCTGGGACCCCCACCCCGACCCAGCACCCACCTGGGTCTTCCAGAGGCCGGGTGGCCTCCGCACAGTAGCCCCAGGCCCTGTCCCGGTCATAGTTGTGAGTTGTAGCACACCTGGGGACGATGCCAGGGTGACGGGCCCAGCCTGACACGGCGGCCGCAGCCCGGGTCCTTGCCCTGCTTGCCTGCACTCACCATTTCCTGCTCGGGCTCCCCTCTGAGGTGCAGGCGTGCAGCATGCGGCCGCCATAGCGGAAGGGGAAGCGGCAGGGCCGCCCGTCCTCCGTGAGCACTGTGGGAACAGGGTCAGAGGCTCCCGCAGGGCTCCACAGGCCCAGCACTCCCTGACTGGCCTCGGGCCCCTCCCAGAGCCGACCTACCCACCTTGGTCCCCAGGCCTGCCACTGGGGGGCACTGCCCTGGCTGGGGGAGGCTCCCGGCCTCCAGGCCTCCTGGCCTCCGCCTGCGGAGTGCTGTTTGCCGGGGTCTCCGTGGCCACAGAGGTGATAAGGATTGCAGGGGTGCTAGGAGTGGCCATGGCATTAGGTCCTGGGCCTTCTGTAAAGTTCTAGAAAAAGTCAGAAGGGCAGTGCCAGGTGGGTGTGGGACACCCCATACTCGGATCCATGTGGGGAGGTCGTGGCCCCGAGCCTTGGGTCCCATCCTAGGGCCTAGGATCCTGGAGCAGAGTCTGAGGGACTCAGAATCCCCCTGAGGCTCCTGCAGGCCTGTCCACTGCCCCCACCTGGAGCTCAGGTCACAGCCCAGCCAGGTCCCTGGGTCCATTTTGGGGTGGACAGGAGCAACAGGAGACCCTCAGAGGGTCTCCCATCTAATAGAGGACCAGGAAGCCCAGACCACAGAGATCCAGGCCTCAGTGGGACCCACAGCTCCAGGAGGGGCCCAGCAGGTCAGGCCCCAGGCCCCCCATGCGAGCCCAGCATCCCACCTCACCCCTGAAGGCCAGCCTTCACCCTGATCCCCATACTGGGACCCTGGCCCAGCCCCACCCCTACCCTGGGGGACCCTCTCTGCCTTGTCCTAGGCACTGCCTGGACACAGGAATCCTTGGCCACACTGCACGGGGTCAGCACTCACCCCACTGGCCTGGGGCTGGGATCCCCGAGACAGCAGCAGCAGCAGCAGCAGGAGGGGGCAGAGCCCAGGTGGGGGGCAGGGGCCAGGGACCCAGGCCCAGCGCCCCATGGCTCCTCCTGAGGGCAGCGGAGGCGGGAGGGAGCCAGCAGCCAGGCAGGCGGGGTCAAGGCCAGGTGGAAATGATTAACCCCAGTGTCCAGCACCCACCCACCTGCCCCGCACCCGCCCCTGCCCAGGCCTGGCCCACACTGGCTGGGGGTTCCAGCCCAACTGCAGGCCCCGTTGACCACAGAGCCAGCCACGATGCCTGTGAACTCTTCACAGGAGCCCGAGGTTCAGTCTCATGGCCCCCACACCCTGACCGGAGGCGGGGGTGGCACTGTTCAGAGCAGCACCAAGGGTAGGTGGCCCTGGTGGCCCACTGAGCACTGTAAACAAGCCCAGGCGGGACCCTCTGCTGGCCTGACTCGAGGGAACCCAGGACCCTCCCCACATTGCCGCCGGGCAAGCTGGGGCACTTCCTCCAGGAAGCCTTCTGACCCTGCGGTCTGTCCTGGTCAGTGCCCCTGGCCTGGGGCCGTGCTGGCACGGCAGGGCGCCAGGGACTGGCTCCCTCCTCTGGCCTGGGGCTCTGCCGGGGCTGAAGTTGGCTTGCTGAGTCCCCCAGGCCCCCGGCTCTGGGCCTCCCCTTCCACCTGAGCGGCCCTGGGTGAGCGCTGGCCCGCTCGGGAGCAGGGCCGCAGCGGGCTCAGCGCACAGCAAGGCCAGGCTCCTGCTTCCCATCCCGAGGCCCCAGCCCTGCCAGGCAGCCCACCACTGCGGCCCCTCCCTGGAAACACTGCCACCGCAGGAGGCCTCTGACAAGGCTGCCAGGACCGCCCCCATTCCAGGCCCCTCGCAGTGGCTCACGGCAGCCTGGGCCTGGCAGTGCCCAAGGAGGAGACTAGTGGCCAGCTGAGTGCCATTCCCAGGCAAGGCCTGACCACTAGTGGTCACCCCAAAGAGATGATGGAGGGGAGTAGATGCCAAAAGACCCCACACCAACCCGTGAGCAGTGTGGCGGGGACAAGATGGGGGCTGGGGGTGCAGGCCCCCTCCTCCCACCCCAAGGCTCAGCCTGGCCTCCCAAGGTGGCCTCCACTTCTCTGCACATCAAGGTCGAGGGGGTTCTGACCCTGGGACCTGGGCACCTAGCTCCCTCTCCTCAGGATCCCCTGACCTCACTCCCGGGCACTCTGCTTCTCAGGACCATCCACCTTTGGTAACAGCCCTTCATGAGGCTCCCTGAGTCCCCGGGAACCGAGCTCACCAAGGGCGGCACCTGTGCTCAGCCCTCGGCACCAGGCTGACACATGACACTCAAAATACTTTATTGGGCTGAGTTTGAACGCCGAGGGGCCACGCGGGGCTGGACAGCTAGCCCTGCGACCAGGTCTTCCTGTCCACTCCTGGCTTGGCTCTTGTGTGGCGCCCAGTGGCTGCTCCTGGGCCTCAGAGAACTCTTCCCTGGAAGGCTTGCCCCGCTGCCCCAGGAGTTCACAGACTCCCAGGCTGTCCATGTGTGAGCAGAGGCCGCGGTGGCTTGGAGGGGCCAGGTGGTCAGCTTCAGACGAAGGTGGCATGGTGCGTGTTGGCCTTGGGCTTGGCAGGCTCTCCTGGGCTGGGGCTCAGGCTGGAGTGGTCTGACGTCGGCGGCCGGCCAGCCCTTGCCCTCCTGGGGTCTGGCTGCACCCCCAGAACGTTGCCACCCAGTCTGGGTGTCACGTCAGTCACGAGGTCTACATCGATGATCTTGTTGACCGGGAGGTCTCGGCTGCGGCGGGCCCTGCCCCCTGTCACAGGGAGGAGAGAGGCGTCACCTCCTGGCCTGGCCCTAGGCTTCCAGAACCCAGTGTGCAGGCAAGCAGAACTGTCCACCCAGGGCCAGGTGGGGCTGCAGGCCAGGGCTCCCCCTAGAGGCCTCTTGTTACAGCGGCACAGCACTGCTGGCCCCTCTGAAAGTACACAGGGCCATGCCACCAGCCAGCCCAGAGTGTCAGGAGGCTTGTCTTTGGAGCAGCAAGGGGCCTGGGCCTGGGGGCTGGCGGGCCCGGGCAGCCCAGGGCATTCTACACCTGCACCACTGTGGGGGCCTCACCTCCACCCCACCCATCTGTGCAGCCCTCCTCAGCTCTGCGTCCTCCTCCTCCTCCTCCTCCTCCTCCTCCTCCTCCTCCTCCCAGAGGACATGTGGATGCCCCTGCCCAGCTCCCATGGCGTCCATGGGGACGGGGAGCTGTCCCTAGCCGGAGCCACCTCCACCCAAGGCCTTGCAGCTCAGCCCAGAAGCCCTGGAGGACAGTGCCATGGCCACTCCAAGGTGGTCCTCAGGGCCCCATGCAGGCAGGCACAGCGGGCGATCAGCAGGGGCTCATGAGTGTGGCCCAGTTTGAGAGTGGCATCTGCTCCCCACACTGAGCACTCCAAACCCCCAGACCGGGACCAGGGCAGCCTCTGGGGATAGACCCTAGCATGTCCTCTGCTGGGGACCCTCCCCTAGTGACTCGTGCTGTCTGAGGTGGGACTCTGGGGATGCGCCGCTGCCCAGCAAGCAGAACCTGACCCACGAGAACCAGAACTCCAGTCCCCACTACCAGCCGCCTGCCTCAGTGCCCCAGCTGCAGTGGGGAGGAGCCTGCCCCTGCCCTGCTCAGCCAGGCCCTCAGGCGACCACGTGGTGGCCCAAAGTCCCCGGCCCACCTCACCCTCAGCCCCAGGCTTCCAGAAATGGCTTCTACACAGCCTCGCGGAACCAACCCAGCAAGTGCAGGCCTGTGGGCAGAGGGCGCGGCGTCCTCTGAGGCCACCCAGCCCATCCTCAGACAAGTCGAGGCGGCATCAGAGGCTCCTCCTGGCTCCAGGGCGCCAGCGGCAGGGTGCTCCCTGCCCAATGGCCAAGACCGCAAATGTCCGGCCAGTGTCGCTGCTGCTCAGCAAGTACTCCCCTTAGGGAGCACCCACCCACCCCTGCTTGTCACAGGTCCCCCGGTCTCCAAGGCCAGGCTTCGGGGCCAGGAGCGGTGCCAGAGGCCACTGTCCCTCGCCAGCCCTGTGTGGCCACCTGGGCAGCCCATGTGCCCAGGATGGAGGCCCGTCTGCAGGAACGGGCAGCCCCTGCAGGGCCGAGGAAGCATACAAGCAGGGAGGGCGGCCCAGCCCGGCCCAGCCCAGCCGCGCTGAGCAAGCGCAGCCCTGGCCGTGACTCACTGCCAGCCGGCCTGCCGAGGCCTGCCCCTCCAGAGGGCCCCAGGGGTGTCTGCAACCGCGGAGTAGGTCTGGCCTCCTCCTTCCACCCTGGGAGCCTGCTTCCTCAGACCTCTGCCCAACACTCTCGAACACCCAGACTGAGGCTGAGCCAGCCTTCTGGGGCCCATGCTCCCCTCCTTGGTTCCACGTGGCTCCCCTGAGGGCGCCTGGTGGAGCCCACCCAGAAGGGAACCAGCTTTGCTCCTTTCCGGGCCTGGAGGACCCCTGCTGTCAGCCAGCCCCTCCCATTGCCTGGCCTCGAGGGTCCCCTGCTCGTCCACCGATAATGTCCTCTGGGCTGGGCCTGGGCCTCCGAGTCCACCTACCCAACCCATCTTTGAGACTCTGCGACTGAGATGGCCACAGTAGTCGGGCCCTCCTGGAGGGCAGTGTGGGGCAAGGGCCTGCAGGCTGCCGTGCTGGTGGCCTGGGGTGCTGCAGCCAGGCCCAGTGGCAGAGTCCCTCCTGCCCTGGGGACAGGCAGGTTGCATCGCAGGCCACTTGCAGCCTGTGGCGTCCACTCTGAGACCTGGCTGATGTCAGGTAGAGGCAGATGGGGCTGGGGGGGCTGGAGGACCAGGTGTCACACCCAGGCCAGGGACCTGGGGCCAGTGCTGGCCAGCGGGGTGCAGGGGCCTGGGGCCTCAGCAAGAGATGGGTGCTGGGACTGAGGAGGCGGTTCTTTGGGGAGGCTCTGGTGGAGGCTGGCCTCCAGGAGGCCAGCAGTAACGACACGGCGAGATTGGAGTGGTGTGAGTGACTCGGGCCTAGGAGTCACCCTTGCACACTTGTCCTGGGCTGGCGGAGGCAGGCCGGGCCACAGTTGCTTCAACAGGGGAGCTGTCCTGCCAGAGCTGGGGAGGTGCCCAGGAGTGGGTGAGAGGTCAGCCCGGGACTGACCATGTGAGGCAGTGGTCTGGATCACCCGGAAGTGAGGGCCAGGACCCCTGGTGGGGAACCCAGCCACAGTCCTTGGGAATGACATGCCCTTGGGGGCCCTGGCAGCTGAGAGACTGGGGCTTGATGCCTGTAGGTCAGAAGCCCAGCCCAGGGTGCCTGAGGACCCCTCCTGGAGGGCTCATGCCCAGCCCTCCTGGCAGCCCCTGAGCCTGTGTCCCCTGGGCCACCTGGGGGCTGCCGCTGCTGCAGAGCAGGGGTGCAGCCTGGCCACAACCCTGTGAGCCTGGCCTTCCTGAAGGGGCCGCGAGGGGCTTGCTGGCCTCCTTCCGCAGCCAGGACCTGACCACAGCCTCCAGTGACCACGTTCCAAGGTCCAGGCTGCTGGTTCCCGGGAGGACAGCGAAGGCTGTGCCTGGGCTGGGCGGGGGCAGTGGGATGGAGGCCTCAGAATGGGGAGGGTGCGGGGAAGGGCTGGCTGGAACGTCCATAGAGGGACATTGAAGAAGTAGGCCCTGGGAGAGCTCCAGGTGTCCCCACCCGGTCTTATGGCTGACCTGTGCTCCTGTGCTCTTGATGACCCCCAAGTGTGGGGTGGTCCTGCTACGGTCAGACCTCAAATCCCATTACCACAAACAGTTCCACAGCCCGTTCCCCTCATTAGGAGCTCTGTGTCCTTTAGGATATAATCCCAACCCCGCCAAGGATGTGCAGAAACGTGCACCGCCGCAGCAAAGAGAGCTGGCCACACGGGGAGTTGGAGTCACAGCCTCGGGCGTCCCACCAGCCCCAGGTAGCTCTAGGAAGGCAGCCTGGGACAGTTAGCAGGGCAGCGAGGCTGGCACAGGGCTGCACATCCGTTGCTCCAGCTACTTGGGAGGCTGGGGCAGGAGGATTGGAAATGCAAGGCCAGCTAGGGCAATTTAGAGAAAACCTGCCTCGAAATAAAAAATAAAAAGGGCTGGGTGTAGCACAGGGCAGAGCGCTTCCTGGCAGGCCTAGTGAGGCCCTGGTTCCACCCCAGCAACACAAAACCCAGTGAACAGCGAGGCCGGCTTCAGGCTGCCCAATCTTGGGCTGTGTTCCTGGCCCACAACCTTTCAGAGCACCTCTCCTTGGTAAGATCAGGGACAAGGCATGCCGCCCCAGCCAGGGGCCTAGGACAGCTGCCCGAGGCAAGCTCTACAGAGCGGAGAGGGGGCGCCCCCTGGCTTTCCCCACCACGTGACAGGCATTTTGCAGTTTCCTGTGTCAAGGCGCAAATATACACAAAATACACCATAGAGACCCACACACATAGATGCGCACATATCACACGGCACACACAGGCGGGCATACGTGTGCCATATGGACGGAAAACACACTGTAGATACACACCAGGCGCACACCAGGTGGACATGCACCAGGCCTGTGGGCGTCACACACACACACACACACACACACACACACACACACCCCGAGCAGCTGTCGAGATGGGCGCCAACGCCCCTTTCATTGGGAACCTCTAGCTTACGTATCAGAACACAGACGCCCAGGAGGGCGGGGCGGCCACATGCAGGCCAGCTCACACAGGTGTGGCCGTCCCCAGGCCTCTGGAGGGCTGGACCCCCAGGTGCCTTCCTCACGGTGGCCTGGCTCATGCGGTGGGCCCCGTGGGTAGCATTTCCTGCCCTGGGTAGCGGGTTGGTGACACTAAGAGGTATTTCGCGTGGTTAGCATGAGTGAACTTCCTTCAGCGCCAGGTGCAGGCTGTGTGAGCGGCTTCCCTGCAGAGAGGAGCGCCGTTTGAGCCTTATTAGGGCGCATCCAGGGTGTCCAGAAAGAGTGCACAAAGAGACTGCAGCCCCGGAGGAGCCTCTGCCTCCGGGAAGACCGGGCAGGCCGGTGTCTATGGCTGTCAGCAGCCTGGGGACAGGCTGGCGGAGCCTCAGACGCCCCTCTGTCATCTCCTCTAAGGCACAGCCAGTCTCCCAGGGTGCTAGGGACCTGTTCCCTACATTGCTGGTACTGTCCCCACCCCAGTGCCCCGAATGTGCCAGGGACAGGCCAGCGGAGGCCACCTGGCCAGGCACTGTATCCATGCCAACACCCTGTTGGGAGGGAAACTGGCCCTGTGTGGGCAACCACATGGCCTAGTCCTCCATACGGTCGGCCATGCCCTAGGCATGGAGTCAGGGACAGTCCCTGCAGAGCCCGGGGCAGCGTGTGAGTGGGCAGAGGCTCCGCACCAGCCCAGGCCAATCTCAGCTCTGGTTCCAGGAACAACTGGATGACACCAGCATGCCCACCTCTGCCACCCCACCTCTGCTGTCCGCCATTTTCGGCCCAGGTGGGGTAGTCCCAGGTAAAGAGGGCAGAGCAGACATGGGGGCCGCAGACGGTGAACACAGAAGCAGGGCAGCTGGGCTTGGCAGCCAGACAGGAGGTGCTCAAGAATTGTGTTGGGTGAACAGTACATTTTTAAAAGCCAGTATATTAGGGGCAATCCATTTAATTACAAACTGTGTAATCCTTTCCTAGATTCGAATGCAGCTGTAGTTTTGTGAAGTAGAGACACATTTAGAAATGGAGAAGAAAAGAGCTGAAAGCCAGTCCAGTGACGAGATCTAGAGTTTATTATCCTGGAAGAACAGACTCAGACACAGGTGGAAATGCAAACTGGCTTCTACAGAGGCAGACAGGAGGAGGCGTGGAGCCAGGCCAGGCGCCCAGGAGCCCGCCCCGCGCCGTGTGCCGAGACACAGACATGCATGGCCCATCACAGCCTGGCAGGATGTGATCCCGGGCGCCCTAGCCGGGCGCAGGAGCCCAGAGACCCAGGCAGCTCAGTCTAGATGGAGGTGTGCATGCTGAGTGTGTTCTAGGGAGCGCACACCCAAAGGCTCGTGGCCTCCACCACGGGGCTCCACACGGCCATGCGCAGGGGGCCCTGGAGCCCTGCTGGCCACATGCAGGAGCAAGGAGCCTCGCCTGGGCTCTAGAATGTGCGGCTGGCGGGAGCCACCCGATCACTGGGCGACTGTCACCTCCACACACACTGAACTCCCGCTTCCACTGAGATGTCCAGCAGGCTCCAGGGTGGCCGTACCACTTGTCAGGTGCCCAGCACGTGGCCTGGTGCTGGGGGCTGGGGGTGCAGCCTGACCTCCCCAGAGGGGCCTGTCCTTCCATAAACCACAGGGGCTTTGTTCACGTGCTCAAGACAAATACTACTTTTTTCTTCCATCTTGAGATTAAAACAACTAAAAATGGCAGCTATGCAGATTTTTAAAGTAACACCCACAATTTCAGAAACCTCAGCTCTGCTCAGGGTGTCAGTGGACCCAGGGTTCCTGTCCCCAGGTACCCCTGCAGGGCAGCTAATCAGCAGGTCTGAGCCTCAGAGTGACCCACCCTGACAGACTCAGACCTGGCACCCCCTGCCACCCACTCAGAGGCAAAGGAGGCTCCCAGAGACGGGGCCCACATGGGGAAGGGCGCCCTTGTGCAGAGCTCCTGCTGCACAGAACGGTGCCAGGTGGCCCGTGCCACGCTGTCCCTTTAGCTGAGCACGTGGACCGTGGGGCTCAGAAGCTGGAGGTACCTGGTTTGGGAGGTCCGGGTGTGTGCTGGGGGCTGGGGGCTGGCGGCAGCAATGTGCTGTTGGGGCTGCCGATGTCCCCCTCTCCCATCAGGGTCAGGTCAGCCACGTGCTCGTCCTCCACAGTCTGGATGTGCCCGCTCTCTGCGTCCTCTGACCGCCTCCTCCAGGCATGCGTGGAGCCGACGGCCCCAGGAGGGGGCTTCTGTCCAGGGGGGCTGGCCCCGGGGGGCCCAGGCGGGCTGTGGGCTGAGCTGAGACTGTGGGCAGAGCCAGGGCTGGTGGCCGGGCTGTCGCCGCCGTCTCGGGCTGGCTCCCAGCTCCCGCTGGGCGGGGACGAGCTGTCTTTGCTGTGGCCTGCTGCAGTTCTCCTGCCGAGGCCCTGGGCCAGGGCCTGGGTGGAGAGGGCGAGTTCTGTGGAAGCAGGAGGTAAGCGGAGAAACTCGGGCAACACCAGATCTTCCTTCCTCAGCAACCCACGCTGGTCATCTGCTCGGCTGCTCTGAGCTTTGGAAATGAGCTCAAAAAACTCTATTGGAAGGAAATCCACATTGACCGCTTTAGGGAGAGCAGAAGGCACCGTGCTGCACACGCTCGCGGGGAGGGGCCCTGGCAGGGCGCGCTGCCTGGGCAGATGAGCTGGGGCCGGCTGCTCCACCAGCAGAGCCAGCTGAGGCCGGGCCTTGCTCCGGGCACCACCTGCTCCCAGAGCCCCAAACATCACCCTGTCAGAGGCAGACCTGACGGGGCAACCTCCACTCCCCGGGTGATGCACGGATGGCATTTAGCCAGCCCAGGCCTGGCTGGCCGTAACACTCGGGGCCTTTTTACACCTGGGTGCTGGCTCCCTTCTGAGGACAGGACAGGAGTGATGGGCAGAGCCAGGGCCCAGCTGTGGCTGTGACACCCGGGTTGGGAGCCGAGAGCCAGCCTACAGAGGCAGGAAGAAGGCCCTGGCTGCCTCTTGGGGGCACCACCTGTGGGCGAGGAGCCACTGCATGGCACCCGCCCTACCTAGGCTCCACAGCCCTGTGAGGCAAGGTACCTGGGCCTTACGCCTGCCTGCTGCCGGGGAGGCCTACACACAGCCCAACTTCATCACTGGCTCCTTCAGAACCTTCTTCCTCATCGGGCCGGGCTTCCTACTAAACCCAAATGCGCCATGCAAAGTGCAGGTGTCTAGATGAGCTTCCTCCGGTCCCCAGGTCACCCCGCGTCTGCAGATGCGGAGGCTTTATACACTCAGCCCCGCCATCCTCAGAGGCCGGGCTCCGTGAGGACCCCGGAGTCACGGCGCAGCCACAGTAACAGCCGCCAGCCTCTCTCCTTCTGTCCCCAGAAGGCCTCCGTCTCAGTCTCCGGGGACTCTTCGGCTCCCCTGGGGGCCCGGGGCCACCTCCCGCCTGCCCGCCGCCCCCGGCTCGGCCCTGACCCGTGCCGACGGTCCCGCCCCGCACGGCGCTGTGCCCCGGCCCCTGCTCTCAGCCCCACCACTGGGCTTCGGTGGAGTCATGCCAGGCTGAGTGGCGGGCACTGGAGTCGCCGGCCCCGGGCGGGGCAGAGAGGGCTCAGCGGCTCGCTGGACATGGGGAGAGCGTTCACTGAAAGGTGAGGATGTTTAAGAAGTACACATACCCTCTGCTTCGTCCAAATTAATTTTCTGATATTTTTTTTTCCCAATCTTTGCAATAGATTCTTCTCTCTTTGAAAGCCGGGGATCCCTAGCATTTTTTCCATTTTCTCCTCTTATCTTAATAGAGTTAGACTTGCCTAGTGTTCCTTCCTCTCCCTGCATCAGAAGGAAAGTCAAAGTTCTACTAACATTCCAACACACGACAGCACGATTCATCTGTAGATACGAGCCCGTGAGACGCAGAGCGCACCCACAGGGACTCGTGTGCGCCGCAGGCGATGGAGCGCGCCAGGCCGCAGAGGGCGGCTCTGAGGCCCACCTGCCCCACGGGGAAGCTGAGGCAGCTCACTCACTCGCAGGACGTGGGGGTCCGCGGGGAGTGCAAGGAGCCTGCAGGCTCTGGGCCTCAACTCCGAGCACGGAGCCTCCGCCAGACGGACGGGCCAGGACTGGACTCTGGGGAGCGCAGGAGCCTCGCCTGCCCCAGAGGAGAGGGCGGGCGCGGGGAATTACCGTAGCCGAGTGGTTCCTGGGACTGGAGTCCGTGGCCGTGTTCTGTCTGGCTGGTGCAGCCTTCTGCTTCTCTGTGGATGCTAAACACAGTGCGACCCGCTGTGCAGCAGCCCTGGCTCCCAGGCCCCCGCACCCGGGTGCAGTCTGGTTCTCTGTGTTTTCTCGCGTGTATATGTCTGCCCACCCATGCGTGGGACTGGAAATTGAACCCAGAGGTGTTCTACCACTGAGCTCCACCCCCAGCCCCGTCTTATTTTTTATTTTGAAACAGGGTCTTGCTAAGTTGCCGGGGCTGGCCTTGAGCCTGTGATCCTCCTGCCTCAGCCTCCTGAGTCCTGGGACAGCAGGCGTGTTCACCACGTCTGGCCTGTTCCTCTGTCTTTGAAAGCAAAGCAATAGAGAAGCCAAATGCACTAAGCTCCTTGTCTAGGAGCATGCGCTGGCCGGAACCCACGGCACCCCCAGGGCGGGCGGACGCCGGGCGGGCGGTGCCCGGCTGCTCCCGAAGTACAAGGGGACTTGGGAGTCGTGTTCCGGCATGCGCGCTCTCTAAGGAGAAGAGTCGGCTTCATGGAGGACTCGCCAGGTACGAGCATGCCACGCACTGCACCTGCCCTGGAGGGAGGCAGGAGAGCTGCTGGGTGGAGCTGGTGGCCGCCCTGTGGGTGACATGCGCGGCACTCAGCCAGCCCACTGCCACCAGGGCTGGGCAGGGCGGGCACTGGGGACTGAAGGCGGGAGGGGCAGGGATGGGATCATGGAGGCCACGGGCTGCAGCACAGCGGGATGGAGACGGGCGTCCCGTGCCAGCCCTGCGTGACCCGCTTCGATGGAGCCCTGGGAATCCCGGGCCCAGCCCTGGAGAGGGAGCTTAGCCTGAGATTCCTAGAGCAGCCGCGTGCAAAGTCACCTGCCCCACCTGCACCAGCGTCCGAGGTTTACAGAGAGCTCTCCAGGAGACCAACTCCCTGCTGTCACCTGCCCCGAGGCCACACCTCGGCCTGCCTGAGGACAACTACAGGTGAGACTCACCCACCTGGCCTCAATGCCTCCCCTTCAAGAGTCCCAATCCCAGTGCTTGTAGATGGCAGGGGCATGAGGCCTGAGGCTGCTCTGAGCACTCGAGGGCAGGACGGCCATTTCGAGGCACCCAGTGGGAGAGCTCGGTGACCACCTGGCCCACCGCGCACCGTGAGCAGCACGGCAGTCCAGACGTGGCCAGCGTCGGCTCTCGCTGGCAGGCCCGCACCAGACCAGGGCAGGGGGTAAAGGGCCAGGAGGCCACAGCCCTTGGGGGGCCTGTTCTAGAGTGACTAGGGCTTCCCAGGAAGAAAAAAGAAAGACCTCTGAGTGCTTTCTAGCAGGGCGCTGTGGTGGGTGAGCGCCCTGGGTCTTCCCCACAGCTGACAGGCTCAGGGCATCGAGCTCACGCCTTGTGTTGCTGGCCCTCCCCTGTGGGGCGGTGCCACCCTCAGTTCCAGTGCCCACAGGCCCTGAGGTCACGAGCCCACTGCCTGACAGCGTCATTAGGGAGACTGAGAGCAGGCCGGGGCTGGCAGGCCGACGCACTCCACACACACCTTTACCTCTGGAAGGCTCCTTCTCCTCCAGGACAACCCTCTGTCCATCCAGACTGGATATTGGGGCACCAAGGTCCAGGGGCTCCTTCTCTCCACTCTAGAGACAGATGATGCACTAAGCAATTTATTTTGATTGGAGCTTCCTGGAACAGTTGCTTGTGACCATGGCAGCGAGGCCAACGGACCCAGGCTTCATGGTATCTTACATCAGCCAGCCCTGGGATCAGAGCTGCTGGCCAGGAACCCACAGGGTGGCTCTGTCTACCCATCGCCCGGGGGAGGCAGGACAATGGAGAACTCTTGGGGCACAGCTGGAGAGGGTGCGTGTACGCGCCCAGCATCCTGGCAGTGACCAGAAGCTGGCTAAGTCTTGACAGTGCGCATAACCTCTGTGGGGGCTGACCTGACAGTGCTGCAGTGGCCCTTCTCAGGGGGCTCTGGTAGCAGGGTACTGCTCACATGGGCAGATCAGGCCAGAGACGGGCAGTCCTAAGAGCAGCTGGGACCCAAATGGCCCAGAGCTCTTCTCCTTCGCTGGATAATCTCACGATTGGTAAATCTCAGCCCCTGCTTAAGAAAGGAGACTGGAGCCTGCAGTTTGGCGTTCTAAGCCCCATCAGCCCAGAGGGCAACAGAGAGAACAAATACAGGCTGGGGCGGCCGGGGCTCATGGCGGGCCGAGGCCTCCAGTACCTGCAGGTGCGTGCACCGGGTGCTGCCTGGGCTGTGGGAGACCTTGGAGGTGCTCTGATGAGGCTCCTCCCCAGAGCCACTGCTCAGTGGGGAATGAGCACCGCTCAGCCTCTCTACGGCCCATTTTACAGTGGGAGGCTGAGGCACGGGGCGAGTGACTGCCTGGGTCCTAGCAGCGTGGAGGAGAGGGGTGTTCCCAGGGCCAGGCTGGCCCATCTCTGCCCAGCAGACCTTGCAGGGGATGTGGCTCCAGACACTCAGAGCGGGTGCCAGGCATAACTGAAAAGCTTCCTCTTGTCCTCTTCAAGGCCAGTTTCCAAAAAATTTAAAACTACTTGGAATCAGCTCTGATAGAGCGGATGAGGGAGAAGGGCAGCGCTTGGAGCCAACCCGGCAGTGCGGGCCAGGCGCACGGGTCCCAGCCACTGGCTTGCGAACACCGTGGGGGTGAGGTGGTCAGGGCGCTGCTGAGCTTCTGCCAAGCTTCCCCCTTAACCTCAGGTACAAAGTAATGGAGGCCCACGTGCCGCCAGGTACAGCTTCTCCATCCGTAATGGGCATGCGGCTCGGCACAGTGCCACCCGAGGTCCACAGCAGGTGGATTTGGCAGCCCTATTTGCCAAAGATGGTGGGGCACTTCAGGAGAGTGTGTGTGTGTGTGTGTGTGTGTGTGTGTGTGTGTGTGCATGCGCACGCGCGCGCGCATGTGTGTGCGCGAGCATGTTTCTCATTTGGGTTTCTCTGGTGCAAAACCATACTGCAAATATCAATCCCTAGGGACTGTCCCGTAGCCCCGGAGGACAGTGACGCCAGGTGGGGCCCGGCTCCTCGCTGTGTCCTCCAGGAGCGACGGTGGATGCCCACAGGGCACGAGGGCTGGCACTCACCAGCCTCACCAGCAGGCCTCCCAGGTCCAGGCCGTACTTGGCCACCACGGGCCGCAGCACCTCCGTGACAGGCTTCGTAGGCTTGGCCTTGAGTCCCACCGACCGGTTAATCGGAACGAGATCCAACCTGGGAGGGGACATTCACAGAAAGCTCTTGTCTGTCTGCACCAGGAGCTCAGGAGAGTCTCCACGCAGGCCCAGAGGACTGAGCCCAGCCTCGGCCCTGAGTGCCTTCCTCCACGTGAGAAGAGTCCACGGCCTTTCTGATATTAACAGCTGGCCTGAGCAAGGGCCATGGACCTCGTGCTTCACGGCGGGCCTGAGCTCACGGGCAGCCTGGCCAGTGCCAGGGTCCCCAGGTGGAGGGCACTGACCCCTTTCCCGGCACGCTCTTAGGGCCAGAGCAGCCTATCACAGGGCAGGATGGGAAAGCGGCCCTCACATCTGCCCCCACCACTGCCAAGAGCCTGTCCCGGACGTGTGTTCATGCACTGGTAAGAGCAGAGGCCAGAGCAGTGCTTGAGCGCCTGGGGCCTGAGAAGCCGAGTGGAGACTCTGGAAGCCTCCAGAAATGGTGTACGTGCTGTCCTCTTACCGAAACAGAGTGCGCTTCTCCAGGCGCAGGTCCCTCGACGCCAGGATGCTGCTGTCCTGGTGCAGCACCAGCGGCTGTGAAACAAGAGGCAGCGAAAGTGGGGGCGCAGGTCCCCAAAACGCCGAGCACAGGGTGCACAGCTGTGCAGAACAAAAGAGCAGCTCCAAAAACAGCCGTGCAGAGCACCCTGCCACTGGCCAGACACCAGCCGCTGCCACAGGCCCCGCTCCTCACCGCGCACCCCCAGCTCGGGAGCCAGGCGCCCCCTCACCGGGAGGCCCGGCACCAGTACCTTGTCCCCGCCCACCAGGAAGAGGTCCACTGCGGCCCCGTTGATGCCATGGCGCTCGCAGAGTCCAGAAAGGACCTCTTTGATGGAGAATCCTGACTTGACGGCCATGGTGCAGGACGTCCCGTCTGGGAAGTGGATGCGGCAGTGCTTGGCAGCCTTGTCCTTCTCGGGTGCTGACATCCTATTGGCCTCTGGCTGTGGGCGGGGAGGCACAACATCACAGGGAGTGGGGAAAGGCCCAGGACCCCAAAGCCCACCTCATCGCTAGGCTCTCCAGTCATCACCAACAGTGTCTCTGGGCCACGTGCGATGTGTCCCGAGCTCTGGGTCTACGCCTTCCCAAGCCAACCCTCGCCCTGGACGTGGGTGTGCCTATGCGCCCGCCGCCTCTGGGGCTGCAGCATCAGCCCCTCCAGCGGCAGCACCTGCAGCCGCTTACCTCATTATCACCACTCCTGCCCACAGCGTGGACATCTCTTTAGCCTAAGGTGACTCCTAGAAGCTGGTTGGCTGGGCCCATTTCTGGCTCCCTGTCCTCCCATGCAGCTCCTCCCTCGAGGAGGAAGGCCCAAGAGGGCAGAAGTACAGGGCCGGCACCAGCCTAGGCTTCCGTGCTGGCTCACGCCTGGTCCCCAAGACCACCCGGGAATAAGACAGCTGGGTGCCAGGTGTGACAGACTCATGGTCCAGCTGGCCCCGCTGCCCAAGCCCACAGCCAGCCAAGCCAGAGAGGAGCCAGGGACCAGAGGCAGCGGGAAGGCCAGCCTCCCAGAGTAGGCAAGACACACATTCCAACGCCATAAGAGACATTTTTCGATCCAAACACTTGAGTTTGGAGGCTCATCAGGCACATCACTAGCTGACACGGCCCCTGGAGTAACTGAAGAGGTGGTGAGCCTGCACTGCTGGCTGCTTGGCAATTATCGATGATAGGACACTGGCAGCCAACGTCTCCCAAGAGTCCTATCAGACAGTAGCTAAGGAACGGCAGATCCTGCGCCCAAGGCCACCCAGCTCACTCCACAGCTGGGATGGAGGCCCGAGAAGCCCGAGACAGGCAACCGCACAGCGCGTGAGGGGCGCTGGCGCGGGGAGGGCGGCAGGCTCCTGGGGGGCTGCAGAGAGCAGCTGCGCAGAGCTGGCGGGAGGGACACAAAGCCCTGGCTTCAAAGTGCTGTGCCATGCCTCGTGGGAGTGCAGAAACGTTAACTAACGAGAACAGAAGAATTTAAGAAATAAAACCCAGGCTAGTTTTAGTCCTCCAGAAGCACCCCCCACCACCAGTTTCTCACACTGCTGGGGACCCTGGGCCAGGGACCAAGAGGCCGGGCTCCCTGCTGGACCCTGGGCCCATTTGTGAAATGAACGCCAGGTCTTCATCACATGCTGGTTGGGCAGCTGTGGCCGCTGGGACAGGGGAGGGGCAGCTCACCAGGTCCAGGCTGCCCGCAGAGGACACGGAGCCTCGGGACTCCCGACGGCACAGGCCTCCGTTGGCATGAAGGGCATCTGGGTCAGGAAACAGAGACGCGCCTGAGTCCAAGGGGAGAGCTTTGCTCTTGCTCACGTCATATAGACTAATCTTAGGCTGACCTATGTGCCGGGAATACTCCGACACAGAAAGGACTTTTACGTTATTTCATTGTGTGCGTGTGTGTGCGTGTGTGTGTGTGTGTGTGTGTGTGTGTGTGTGTGTGTGTGGTGCTGGGGACAGAATCCAGTGACATTCTACCTCGGGGGTACAATCCCAGACCTGCTTTTTATTCCTTATTTTAAAAGAAAGTCTCACTAAGTCACAGAAGGCCTCACTGCTGCTGAAGCTGTCTGCAAACCTCCATCCTTCTGTCTCAGTCTCCCAAGTACTGGAATTACAAGCCAGAAAGGGCTTTAAAACACAGATCTACTCCCAAGTCAGGCTGCTGAGCATGGGGTCAGAGGTTGTCAGGCTGGTGGTTGGTAAGGCAGCGCTCCCAGGTCCCGGTGGCCCTCCAACCACCAGCCCATCCCAAAGAAGTGGATTCCCAGGCTCCACCCAGGCCCTGCCCTCACCCTGGCTGAGGGGATCTGGGGGATCCCCTGCCAGCGAGATTGTAGGCACCCTTTCCAGACTGTCAGGTATGGGACAGACCACGTGGCGCACACTCCCATCTCCCAGGAACTCGGGAGCCCTGGCCCCATCTAACCACCCGGAGTCCATCCCCAGTGCCCTCTCCACCTCTGCTTTGGAGAGAACCCCTCCCACACAGCCAGCCAGGAGTATGGCCAGGCCCCCAGCTGCTCCGGGGAGGGAGAGGCAGCGCACAGAGGCCGACCCCGCACAGCACTGCCACAGAGCACGGGGTCTTCTCACCTGCCTCCCCGCTCTGTCATCTTGGGCTCACTCAGTAATGGTCGCTGCCCAGTTATAATCAGGGACCACAGGCTTAGTGCCAGCCCCTTGCCTCTAGGCAAGACCCTCATTCTCAAAAAGTGATCCGTTTCTCAAAGTCTTTAGGGAAGAAAGTCTTCCCCAGTCCTCTCCTCTCTCTCTGGCACCTGGCACGCACAGCTCCAGGTGGCGTGGGGACAGCGCGTGGCCAACAGAGGCTCAGACCCAAGGCCCTCCCAGCACCGCCCAGCTGCCTCCCTCCAACACTCGCGGGCAGCCCCGGCCCTAGAGCGAGTCCAGTGTGGGCCTGCTTTAAGGTCCACAACTGGCAATGCTTGATGCTGAGCTGGTGCACATTTTGTAGGAAGTGTAGAAGGCCAGCGTTCACCTGCAGACCCAGAACAAGGCCAAGTGCAGCCAGGCTCCGTGGGTGGAGGAGAGCGGCCTTTGTGCTTTCTCCTTTCTGCTTAAGCACCTGCTGCCTCGGCCAGGAGCAGCAGAGAGCCGCAGGGTCAGGTGAGCTGCCCCTGCGAGAGCCTCTGAGGAAGCTTCCAGAGCCTCCAGCCCGCTCGAATGCGCGGATCCCAGGCGAACAGGCCTTTCCTCGTCCTCCAGAGGGGCCTCTGCGCCCGCCGGCACCTCGGGGCCAAGGGACGTGCACGCACCGTGGGCATGGTCCCCAGTCTCCTTCTTCTTCTGGGACCGGCCCGTGCTCCTGCTCCTTGACCAGGAGAAAAAGGGCCCTCTCCGCTTCTTCTCGCTGTCTTCGTCCGCCGCGTCTTCGTTCAGCGACCTTCCTGATTTCGTTTTTCCACTCAACTGTAGGCAAACGGAAGCCTCGGGTAAAACGACGGGAAGCCACTTGAACGTTACGCAGCGCGCACACCAGGGGGAGGCCGAGCCGTGCGCCTAGGGACCCCGGGATGGTCTAGACGCCTCGGCACCCCGAGCCCCAGCGCCGCCCTGCTGGCCAGAGGCCGCGGCCTGGCCCTCACGCCCACGCGGCGGGGAGGCGCTGCCGTGGCACCTTTTTGGGCGTGGACAGGCTGGAGTGGTCGGAGCTGATGCTGTGCTTGGAGGCGGGGCTGCTGGGGACCTGCTGGGAGTCAGGCAGGGCGCGGCCTTCCACCTCCGCCAAGATGCACTCTTGGTACAGCTGCGACTTCAGGAAGCGAGTGTAGCTGTCGAACTTCATCAGGTTGAAGATCTGGGGAGTGAACACGACGCAGCGCGTTACAGAAGCGACTGGACATTCCCCCACGCCCCTCGGCCGTGCCCTGGCGTTTCCCTCGGCCGTGCCACCGCTTCTTATACAGCTCACTTTCTCTTAACAGATGTTCCTTTATCACTCTTAAAATGAGTGAATTCCTGTGATTCGTGCAAGGCCAGCAGCCAGGGCCTAGTGGCGGAGCAAGGGCTGCCTGGAGCCCCACCTCTTCTTGTGTTTCCTGTCAGTCCTGCAACCCTAGGTCACAGCAGGTCTGCCAAGGCCGGCGCAGCCTCGTCACATAGTCCCCCCAATTAAAAACATCAACAGACAGACGGTGCCCAAACAATGGCAGCAGGCCTCGCCGCGTTCCCACTACGCGGCGTGTGAATGCAGGGTGTGCTCCGTAGCGACCGTGCTGGTGGCTGTGGCCCCCGGGTACCCGCCACCAGCCTCAGCCTCTGAAGCCGGTGTGGTGCTGGTGGGCTGGTGTGCACTGCTCCTGCCTGGCCATCGTGCCCGTAGTGGGCTTGTTGGGCTGGGGCCCAGAGCCAAGCCAGGCATGGGCTACATCACTCAAAAGGGCCCGGTGTCGCCTCCACGTGCACACATGAGTACGGCCGTGCAGATGGCTGGGCCATGGAGGGCAGCCTTCTTGTGAAGTCGCCTGGCCGACCTGTGCTCCTCTGCACCGAAGCCCAGGGGCAGCTGCCCTCCCCACGCTGTGGTCGGCAGCTCGGCGGTGCCGCGTGCTGAGCCCAGGCCCACAACACCCAGGCCCGCGCCGCAGTCCCACCTGGAGCTGCTGCTCCTTGAACATGTCCGGGTGAGGCGCATTGAGGATGTCGTCCGCCAGCTGGGCCTGGCTGTCGATGTTGACCGGGGTGGTGGCTTTGCTGCACAGGAATTTACTGAAGATCTCCCGGGCCCTGTAGGAAAGCTGCCAGGAATGGAGGCGTGAGCAGCTGCGTGGCGTGGCTTCTCCGCGCCGGCTGTCTGCCTGCCTCACTGCTCCCCCGGCCTGGCACGACTCTGCGCACTACAGACCACACTCATGGGCCGCCCTAATGTGGATGCCCTGAGCTAATAAAGAAAAGGCCGAGCCAGTGAGAGCCTTTGCTGAACTCCTCCTCCTCTGGAAGCTTCCAAATGGCCCCTCGGCAGGTGCAAAGGCAGGACGTGCTGCCTGCGGCCCTTAGGAAGGCTCCCTGTGCCCCCGCCAGGAGTGGGTTCACACACGAGGCCTGGCAAAGCGGGGAGCTCAGAGCACGGGGCAGCTACCAGGCCTCCACGGGAGGGTCCCTGGGGAAGAGCCCACAGGCCTGGGCCAGGACGCCGAGGGAGGAGTGCCACGCCGTGGGTGGGGGTGCTCGAGCTCGGCTCCCCTGCCCTCCTCCCAAGCCCTATGCTTTGAGTGCAAAGCATCTGCTGGCAAGCCCCGTGGCTCAAGGCGCCCATGCAAACTATGATGGGCAAAATTAAAGATCATACATATTTAAAGTTTGATTCTGAAAAAGAAATAACTTATTTCCGATCCTGTGAAAACGCTTCTCCAGCAGCTGTACAAGCTGTACTGATGCCAGCCCTGCGCCAGCCTGCCGCTCGCCTGGAGGACCTGAGCAGGAGATTTACCTCTTTCTTGTCGTGAGCAGGAACATGGTTAAAGTGTTCGCAGGCCTGCCAGAACAGAATGTTCTCTTCACTGAATTCTTTCCTTAGAAAGTCCTAAGAGAAACAGAGAGAGGTGAGCTGGCCCCGCTCTGTGCCCGTGCCCGCTCAGCACTGGCCACGTCTTCATTCCTAGGGTCTCCCTACTGCCTCCTACGGAGACCACAGGTCACCACCAGCAAGCCTCTGTGACCGACCCGAGGGCTCGAAAACTGAAGGGCTGCCTGACTTCAAGGACGGCCACGCTGGCGCTCGCCCTGCTTTCTTGAGGGCCAAACGTGTCTTTCGTAGCTGGACCTGGCAGCACACGCCTGGCTTCCAAGCACTTACAGAAACACCGCAGCACCTGCTCTAGAGCTCTCGGCCAGGCCAGGAAGGCAGGCTGGGCCGGGGCTCCCACCTGGGCCCTTGAGGGCTGGGGCGGGTGCCAGTGTGAGGGGACTCTACCGCAGGCTGTGGGGGCTTGCGGGAGACGTGGTCGATGGGGGCCAAGACACCCCTCTGAGCCCTGGGTGCTGGATCCCCTCAAGCGGCCCCAGCACAGAGCATAGGCAGTGCCACTCACAGAGAAGTAGCGGACGCCGACGGGGTCCTGCAGCAGACGCTCGAACGACACGGCCCAGCTGGCAACCCTCCTCTCGCGCAGGCGCCGGCAGCTCTGCACGCTGGGGAGGCTGGCATTGCTGCTTAGGCTGTTGCTGCTGACGCAGTCCTTCAGGTCAGCGCCCGTCAACTCTGCGAGACCAACACAGACACACTGGCCCGCCTGCGCCTGCGCCTGCCCAGAGTGCCCGCCCCGGGGAGGCCGCCCCTGCTTCCAGCTGGCCCCACGGTGCCTGATCGGGCAGCGCGTGCTCCGCCGCAGCCGCCAGGAAGCTCGGACAGTAGCAGGGCACACACAGCAGACCTCACCTCGCTGGCTGCACAGGCTAGCTCAGACACAGCTCTGCTGCACACTCACACCCCATGACCAGGGGGTGGAGAGGAAGAGCCTTAAGCAGAAGCAGCACGCGGAGCTGCGAGAACGGCGAGAGCCAGAGAAGATGGCCTATACAGACGGAGGGGCTCGCCAGCACGACGCGGCGCAAGGCCTCGGCCTGCAGCTTGAGGCCTGGTCACACGCGAGTCTTTCCCCGTGTCATTCACCTCTCCACCCCTGGTGACCCCAAGTGGAGGAGGAGAGGTGTCCAGGAAGCCCCGCCACCATGCTGCCCGCGGACGGAGCAGGCAGCCTGACCTGTCCCCGAGAGCACAGCCTGAGCCTGGGGGTACAGCCAGCGCTGGGTGGAAACTGGGCACCGTGGCATGTCGGGCCAGAAGATGCATTCCTTGGCACGAGCAGGGCACGTCCCACGGGAGCGGAGCTGGATGAGGGCGGTGAGGCCACCACCGCACTGCGCCATGAGGCCTGGGCTCTGAGCAGCAAGGCCAACGAGGACAGTAACTCCTCACAGCACTGTCAAGTCCAATGAAACGCCATCATTTCACAGCTGCCACCCCGCTGCTTCATCTGCTCCGTGCACCAAATGGACACCACCCGCTGCCCGGCCTGTGGTGTAGGCCATCTGGGCTGGTCTGCCACGCAGCAAAACTCACGGGGTGAAACCCCAGGGACTAGTTAATGGGCTCCAGCTCCAGGCCAACCTCTGACATGCCCTCTCTAACGAGATGGCCCAGAAGTAGGAGAGGAAGGAGGTCTGCGTACGGCCGCAGGGGCCGTGATGACACCTGACGTTGTGCCCACACCAGACACGGACATGCGCACAGCATCTGTCACAGCTGCGGCCCAGGATGGTCTTCAACCCAGGGTGTGGAGGGCTTCAAAGAAGGTCACAGAAAAGTGGCCTTCAAGGCCAGGAGCAGGAATCGTGACCTCAGGCCTCCAGCGCTCAGTCTTAGGGTCAGTGAGCAGCTGAGGCTCTGGGCAGGGCCACCCAAGCTCAGCCAGTTCACACTCAGAGGGCAAAGTCAGGGAGTCACATGACTGCAACACCAGAGAGGATTCAAGGGAGTCCCCTAGAGGACTGAAGCCCACACCATTCCCTGGTGTGAACCCACCCTGGGGTCGGAGTCACTCCTGAGGTCAGTGTTCGTGTGGTATCGGGCACCAGAGCTCTGAGGGCTCAGGGAGGCCTGCGCTGGCTGGCACACAGCTCCGCCCGGCGCGTCTGGAGGGCACAGGCTCACCCAGGGGACAGCGCAGCCAGCGCCTCTAGGAACCCGGGGCCCGGCCTGGCTGCTGCTCCACTCAGCGGCTGTGCCACCAGGCCCACAGAACCATCTGGAAAGGCCTCCCCGCACTGGAAAGCTCCATTTACATGCGCGTGGGCTCAAACCACACTCCTGAGCACATCCGCACTCTCGCTCCGCCCTTCCCGTTGGGGCAGGGTCCCAGCGGGGGCTGGCTCTCTATAGTAACTGTGGCACAGGCACCGGTGGGCCCGTGGGCGCCCTCTGCAGCCTCTGACTGGCCAAGGTCTGAGCGCAGAGGCGCCTCCTGTAGGCTGGGCGGAGAGTGGGCAGGAAACCCCGCCAGAAACACCTGCCCTGGGCCGGCAGTGAGGCCAGGGTGCCTGGACACTGACCAAGGACGAGGCTCCAGGCCTCTCGCATGCAGGGGCCGGAAGCTGAAGCACCTGATGCCATCCCGAGGCAGAGCCAGTGCACTCAGTGGCCGCTGGCAGTGGGCACACACTGCTGCTCCTAAAATGAGGAAGGACTAGGGGCCAGTGGTGCCCAGCTGTCAACATGGAGGTGACCAGAGAGTGACCAGAACACACATGCCCAGCGGGGCCCTTGGTGTGGAGTGAGGGCGCAGGGCCAGGAGCCTTGCCATTCAGTGTGGTAGGCACACGGCCTCAAGACTCCGGGGGATGAGGCCAAGCAGTTTTCCTCTGGCTTCTTTCCCTGGGGCAATGAAGGTTGACTACGGATCAAAAGGAACGGAAGCTGACCTCGGCGTGGGAAGAGCCTTCCGTGCCAGGAAACGCATGCATAAGGCACCCAAATGAGGGCGCTCCCAGGGGCCCGTGTTCCTCACCCTGCGGGGGGTGGTCCGAGGCTGCCCAGGCGGCAGCCAAGCGGTGGGCACTAGGAGGCAGGCTGACCCACTGAACTGCAGAGAGCCCAGCTAACCCGACAGACCAGGATGAAGCTTTTCCTTCTCAAATAAAAGATGTCTGGATCCCAGCAATAAATACGGTGTCAGGAAAACACCTACTCCTGCTACCTGGAGGCACAGCATGCTGGAGGGAGAGTCCCACCAGAGCCCCAGCCCAGCCCTGTGCCGCCGCCCATCAAGCCAGCTGCAGGTCAGCCAGCCGGGGCCGTTCTGGCTTTGCCCGGTACTGGCCTTGCCCGGTACTGGCCGTCCTGGTGGCATGTTTGTCGAATGAATGAACGTTGGTTAAGGTATACGCACAAGATGGCCTTTATGTTGACTCAACTCATCTCTATAAGATTTGGCAAATACGAAAAGCTTCCTAAGACTCACAGATCAATAATGACTCTCTGAAAGGCCAATTCAGAAAGAAATTAACATTTCTGAAAAAGCAAACGACTCATCGCCTTGTGTGCTGGCCTGCTAGGTTGTGGAGTGCCCACTCTATGACATCTGCTGGTGCGGGCCAGTCCTCGCCCTAGGGTCTCCCAAGCATGATGTCACGCTGAGAAGACACAGCCTCGCGTGGCAAGACCCACACCACACAGCGGACACAGAGAGCCAGGAAGGACGCGTGCGGGCGAGGCGCTCGGGACCAGGGAGCAGCCACTGCTGCGCCACACGGCCCTTCACTGCGGGGGTTCCGGCGTGCCCCGCACTGCTGCGGGGCTGAGAGAGCCCCGCCTTCAGACACTGAGGGCTGCGTCCCCGCACGGCAACCCAGGCCCCCCTAGCCAGCCTCCCTGACCTGAGAGACCAGGCAGGACGCAGCCAAGCCTAGCACCACGGCCCAGTAGGAGCGCTGGGGGCAGCCTGACCATTTTGTGTTTGACGGCCACATCCCCAGGCTCGCACACATGCTTCAAAGCGGGGAAATCAGGGCGATTACGGTCCCATAAAAATGTCCCCACGGGACTGTTCTAATCCTAAGAGCTCACACTGAAACGTGAGTGACTCTATTTTAGATATGTGCATCTAGCCAGGCGTGGTGGCACACACTTGTAATCCTAGTGCTTGGGAGGCTGAGACAGGAGGATCGCAGGTTCAAAGCCAGCCTCGGCTACTTTGTGAGGCCCTCTGAAACTTAGTGAGACCCTGTTTCAAAATAAAAAATAGAAAATAAAGCCGGGCATGGTGGCACACACTTGTGTTATCCCAGCATTCGGGAGGCTGAGACCAGAGGATTGCGGTTCGCGGACAGCCTTAGCTACTCAGTGAGGTCCTCTGCAATTCAGTGAGACCCAGTTTCAAAATAAAGAATAAGAAATAGGACAGGGGGTGTAGCTCGGAGGTCGAATGCCCCTGGGTTCCATCCCCAGACCCACAAAAAAAAACAATAATAATAAAAGAAAATAGGCTGGGGGTGCAGCTCAGAGGTAGAATGCCTCTGGGTTCAATCCCTAGTCCTGCAAGAAATAAATAAGTAAATAAATAAATCTATGCATGTAAGTTGCAGAAGAATAGAGAATACAGAAGAGGGGGGGACAGAGCCCCTTCAGAGGGGCTAAGGCCAGAGACCTCCATGGATTCCAAATCACAGCCCTAGTCTCTACAGGGCTCAACACACACAGTCTCCTCCTCACCATGGTCCACATCAATCCTGAGTTTCACAGGCCACAATTGGGCTCGTCACATGCAAAGGGGTACACATTTATGGCAGGCCTGATGTGGGGTGCCAAGCAGCACCTGGATGTGAGGAAATTCCTTGCACACACCAAGGTTCCTACCCAAACCTCAGGGCCAGACTCGGAGGGACCACACACCAAGCCTCAAGTTCAGTGGCCATTCCAGCTGCCGACCTGAGCCTCTGGTGTTAACCCTGCAGCAAAAGCACACACCGTATTCTAAGCCAAAGAAGAAAGGACGTCTACAAGCTGGGTGCAATAGTGCATGCCTGTAACCCCAGCAGGGGGAGGCTGAGACAGAAGGACCTGCAGGTGTGAGATCAGCTTCAGCGACTTAGCAAGGCCCTTGGGCCTAGAGAGACCCTGTTTCAAAACCCCGAATTTAAAAAGGGCCAAGGGTGTATCTTAGAGGTAGAACGTCCCTGGGGTCAATCCTCAGGATGCCCCTGCCCACCCCACACACAGCTCGGCATGTAGCTTGGAGGTAGAACACGTCTATGTTTAATCGCCAGTAACAACAACAAAAGATATTCATAAAATACACCCAGCCTGTCTGGATCACTGCTTTAGAGAACATTTTCTAATTATTGTTGTGGTTTATTTTTTTTCTTTCAACTGACCAATCTGAGTCAAAGAAATGCTCTCCTGGTGAGAAAGCTCTATGGTTTGTTTCAGGCTGGCTAAAACTAGAAAAGCCACCAGTCGCGCTGGTCGGCTTAGCACACGGGCTACACGCCACACACCTCGGTCACACGCAAGACTGAAGTGGACCTGCGACACAGGCCTCTGCCCACCCCGTTCACTGGCCTAGAACCCCGACTGGGAATGGCCGAATCCAGCTCCACGCCAGGCGGCAGCCAATCCGCACACAGGCGCATGCAGGCCCCTCCCCGGGCACACATACCTGAAGACCGCTCAAGTCAGCCTGCCCTGACAACCACGGCAAGGTGACAGGCGGAGGAAGGACTTTACCTGGGTGAAGCTGATAAGAGCCACTGCGGTGCCACTTAACCACGTACTTCCAACCATTCACCGTAAACCACCCCTCTGAATCCATACCAGGGTCAGCCGGCACAGCCCCGGGGCCAGGGCAAAGGCCCGGGCCACACTCGGGGACATTGTTCCTTAGCTCGGCTTCCCGGGAGGGCAAGTTACTGCGGCTTCTCTGGGACCCAGGCCCCGCGTGACAAAGGCGGCCCTGGCCTTCCTGCGCTGCTCCTGGGAGCGGGCCCTGCGCCGCACAAAGCCTGGAGCAGCTGCATGCATAATTCACAGCGAGACCTTCCTCCACCACCGCCAAGCAGCCTGAATTATTTAGGCCGGGCAGCGCACAGCACCGGTGACCAAGCACTTGGCCCAGACGCTAGGACGGACCCTCCTGCAACGTGCTCATTACACGAGCCACAGAGAAGGAAAGATGAGCACTCCGGCTTCTCACGGTAGCCCTGAGGTTTCTAAACCCTTATTTCCCTGTGTCTGCTGGGAGGCTGAGAAAAAAGGATCTCAGGTTCAAGGACAGCCTCATCAGCTTCAACTAAAATATTCTATATCCCATATACGAACCTGTCTTCTCAATGAGAAGGGCACTCCGCAATCTGCATGGTTCCGGAGCATGTTTTAGTTACAGGAAAAGCAACCGGACGAAATCAAACCACTTCCCAAGCACAACAGCACAGTAAGGACAGATGCTGTGTGTGTGTGTGTGTGTGTGTGTGTGTGTGTGTGTGTATGTGTGTGTGTGTGTCTGGAGATTGAACCCAGGGGCAACCTACCTCAGAGCTACACCGCCAGCCCTAATTTTTTTAAATTTTGAAACAGGGTCTCGCTAGGTTGATGAGAGTCTCACTACTTACTGAGGCTGTCCTCAAACCTGAGATCCTCCTGTTTCAGCCTCCCAAGAACTGGGAGGATAGGTGTGTGCCACTTTGCCCAGCTCAAGGAACAGACACTTCTAGAGGAGACTGGCGAGCCCCGGAGACCTGCACCCTGCAGGCCTGGCAGGGCCCCCCCCCCGCCCCCTTGTGGCTGGGAAACTTCCCGGCACCTGGCAGGTGCGGGCCTGGCGCCTCTTCTGGGCAGGCCAGGCAGTGACTGTTTTCTGTTTTCTGGGGAACGGTCTCTAGCCATGAGCAAAGAGCCTTTGGTGCTCTGTTAGGGAGGGACGTGACAGCCGCCACGAAGCCTCGTGCTCCAAATCCGGCGGTGGTCTAGATCTGGCTGCGGCCACCGCACTCTGCTGCGGATCCCGGCTGGACACTGCTCCACCCACACGGCGTTACTGTGGCTGGGAACGCGTTCGTCAGTCTCAGCATTTTCTTTGAAAAACCATGCTACAAGTGATGGTGGCACATGCCGGTGACCCCAGTGCTCAGGAGGCTGAGGCGGGAGGGAGGATCGCAGGTTTGAGGACGATGCCAGTAACTTAGTGAGGTCCTGTTTCAAAATTTACAAAATCAAGGAGTAGGATGTGGCTCAGTGGTGGAGCAGCCCAGGTTCCCAGTAACACACACACATGCATGCGAGCGTGCAAGTCCCACACAGGGTTTAAAATGAAGGTGAGCTCAAGGCCTCCCTTTTCCACCAACACACTTCTCGACCTCAGTTTCTGAGGCGCCCGATGTGAGTGCTGGGGGGGACAGGCAGGCAGAGGCCCCGGAAGCAATGCACGCCCGCCTTGGGCCTCATGCTCTGGCCCACAGCCCAAGGAGCCCGGCAGGGCCGCGAGGACGCCCAAGCGAAGGTGCTGGCACCAGTCGGCCAGTCCCTCCGGGGACCAGGGCCACTTGGAAACACCTTCACTCAGCCTAGGAATGCCCTCCTCCAGCGCCCACCACGCACGCGCGTGGTAACGGGCTGAACCCAGGGACATTCTGCCTCCAGGTTATACCCAGCCCTGTTTTATCTTTATTTTGAAACAGGGTCTCACTAGGTGGATAAGTCTCACTACTTGCTGAGGCTATCCTGGGACCTGCAATCCTCCTGCCTCAGCCTTCTAAGTACCAGGATTACAGTCATACGCCACCATGCCCGGCTAGCAGCTTTTCATTCTGACATCATTTCAGGCTTGAGAAAAGTTAGAAGGGCAGTAAAAAGGACCCATGCCCCTCCCAGGCCCACTGGCCACGTCTGCTCAGCCCCTTCCATCCCCACCTCTCAACACACCCACCACTGGTGATGGTTTCTGAGCTACGTGAGACCACTAGGAACTGCCTGCCTCTTCACCCTGCAGCTGGCAGGACGAGGCTATCCTCTTATAAGCAAGTGCAGGCATCAATGCCAGGGCACTGCACACAGCCCGCATCCCAGCCTCGCCAGCCTGGGCTTTGCAGGTTTCCCACAGCCGTGTTGCCAGGGCTCCCAGACCTCCTCTGTGTCTAGGCCTTGATGAAGGCCAGGGGCTTTGTTTACAAACGTGCAATCCTCCTGTCTCAGCCTCCCTGGTACTGGGATTACAGGTGTACCACCATGTCTGGCGTGAGGTCAAGGATTTAAGACTGTTTCTTAATTTGAGTCTGTCTAATGCTTCTTGAGATTGGCAGAATACCCCAAGCCGACACTGTCCTTGGCCGCCTCTCTTTAGGAGGTGCGTGATGTCAGTTTGTCACGACATTCTGCTCAGTTCCGCGGTAGGGCACCGAGCTTCAGCGCTGTATCTCCCTCTCCTTGTAATACAGGTGGACCAGCCTTAATCCCAGATCTAAAATCCAAATTACCCAAATCCCAAACCTTGGACCAGATATGACATCACAGCAGAAAACACTAGGCCCGACTTCCAGTGACCATCACAGAAAACGCTGGCCCACGAAACAGAGCTCACAGCCATGCCTTTCAGGCTCTGTGCACTGGCATACCTGAAACATAAATGACCTTCACATGTTGACCCAGGTCCCATCCTCAAGATGTCCCTGTGTGTACTCGAATATTCCCCTCCAAAAGCAAAGTCTGAAGTCCCAAACACTCTGGTTGGTCCAAGCATTCTGGGCAAGGGTGCGCAGCCCGTAGTTAGACTATGGGGCGCACCCTAGGTTGGCAAGCGCCTTGCTCCTCATGGGGCCTGTTTCAGTGGCCCAGCTTCCTCTGGGCTTTCTCCTCCGCGTTCTTGGCGGGGTTCTGCAGTAAAGCCTCTGCCGGCATGGTTCAGTGGCGTTGATTTAGCTGATGGCGGAGCCTTCACAGATGGCCTTTCTCTGTCCACTCAGTCTCCTTCAGGGGCCCCAGTCTTTCAGAGGCGTCCTCACCACACACAGGGCACCCTCCTATCACCAATTGGAAAACCAAAGCCAAAACCTGCAGGCCAATCGCGTGCCTTCCCTCCAGTGGCCCAGGCCGCCGGCTCTGTCTACGGAACATCACACATAGACAGCAGCATCCGGCACACGCTCCCATGTCGCTCTCGGCCCCGGACAGCGCTGAGTGCAGACGTGCGTGCCTCCGTCTACACATCTGCTCAAGCTCCCCCAGTCAGTGCGTCGTCAGCCCCTTTCCATGTCAGTAGAGAACTGGCCCCGTCATCCTGACTGTCCTTAGCCATTTGCCCCTAGAACACACACAGAGCAGCTACGAGCCAGCAGCCCTCACCACAGCAAGCGCAGCGCACGCCAGGGCAGGTCCGCCGCGTGCTGCGTGAGCAGTTAGGACGAAACGCATCTGAAGGCTGCAGGGCCTCCTCACCACAGTGGAGGGATGGCAGTGTCCCTGGACAGGCCCCTTTGCGGGTGAGGCTGCCGGGTCTGGGGTGCTGTCTGACCTGCCCGAGGCTGGGGAGGACCGCGGAGCGGGGAGTTCCAGCACCACCACAGCCCTTCTCACTCCGGCGTCGGCCCGCAGGGCGATGCGGGCTGGGCAATTCCTAGGAAAGCTCCGGGGCTGCGTACTTGTGGTACTGCTGGGCCCAGGAGAAGCGCCGGCCCACGCGGGACCAATCTGCATCCGGGTCTCTCCCGGGGCCAGCGCTGCACCGTCTCATCTATAACCGCTCTCACAGCGCTCCGCAGAACAGACTTTCTGCATCCGAAGTGATGCTTCTGGAGAGTGAAATGCCAAGCAGATGGGGCAAATGCCAGGAGAGCTCGGCGGCCGCCAGGGTGGGCAGAACGGCAACGGAAAAGGGTCAGTGTGGGAAGTGTCGGGCGGGAGTGAGACGCATGCCGTCACTGCGCCTGCCTCCCAGATCCCAGGCTTGGAGCCAACAGCTGCCACCACCAGTGGCTGGCCGCCAAAGCCGCCTCTGGCCCCAGGAGCCCAGCACTGCCGCGAGGGGACGTGGCCCATTTTTCAGACGAGCTCCCTCTTCTAATGCTGGCTTGAGCCTTTGAAAGAACTCACATTATCTACTGGTGGCTGATTCCTTTGTGAAACTGATTTATATCATTTCCACGAATAGAATGCTTATGATCTATGAAGTTATTCTCTTTATTCTTGTGCCAAGAGCCACACATGAAGTTGAGCCTGGCCAGCTTGGCAGGCCCCACTAAGAGGACGCTGCCCCATGCAGGACTCCCGAGGGAGCCTCCCTGGAGCCTGGGCAGGGCCACGGCACTGGAAAAACCCAGGGCCACAAGGCCTACGCGCAGGGCCGGGGTGGAGCCGAGGAGAGGGCACAAAGCCCACGGGGCAGGCAGGACTCCTTCACCAGCCTGAGGGCTACAGGCCACCCACCAGGGAGAAGGGACACGAGACCAAGGACAAGACCATGACATGAGGGTGAGCGTGGCCTGGCAGCCATGTGGCCTGCACTTTCTGGGATGATTATGACTTTACATCATTTCAGTAATAAAGGCAGTATGTTAGATGTAAAGCTAGACAGAAGGTGATCTGTGTACTTTCTCCTTTTGAGACAGGTCTCACTATATTGCCCAAGACGATCAAGAGCCACCTGCCTCGCCCCTGAGGCCTGGGGACCACAGACGTGAGACTGCGCCTGGTTATTTGCACCTTTAGTACGGCTCAAGTTTAAAAGTCACTTGTCCTAGCCATGCTAATCCTAGCTACGCTGGAGGCTGGGATAGGAGGACCTCGACTTCAAGGCCAGCCTGAGCAACTTAGTGAGATGCCGTCTCAAAATACAAGAAAAGGGGCTCGGATGCAGCTTGGTGGAAAAGTGCCCCTAGGTCAGTCCCCAGTACTGCCCAAAAAGGGGGGCAGTTAGTCTCAAACTGGGGTTCTAAAACTGTGGTCATGCCCCCTGTCCCCTGACTTGCAGTTGCAAGCAGCTCTTGCCCACCCCTGGGCCTGCCGCCGTGGCCTGACGTCTCCCCAGTGGAGGGGCAGCGCTCGGGCGCCACCCTGAGGGCCTGCGTGCTCTCCCTCCTGCATGCCCACACGAGCTGCAGGCCTTGGGCTCTTGTATGGAGGGAGCTGTTGAGCTGGGCCCCCTGAGGGGGAAGCAGCCATGCCCTCCCTTTCTCCCTAAAACCAAGTGGGGAAGCAGTCGGCTCTGCTCTCTGGCTTCTTCTGGCTGTCCCACTGGCCCGGCAGGGTGGCTGGGGCGGCACGGCCACGCCCTGGCCAGGAGCCTTGGCGCTCCCCTGCCTAGCTAGGCAGGGCGGTCCACCTTTCCATAAAACAGTGGTATAAACCAGTGGTAATAATGGTGCTCTGACCTCACAGGGATGTGGCCAGAGCTCCATCCTTACTGAGTAACTGGGGAGCTACTTAGCCTTCCTCTAAAACCACGGTAATAACCATGTCCTACAGCATAAGAGCCACGAGAGTACCAAGCACACGGCAGGCATCCAATGCCAGTCTTAAGTGGGTCACCTGTCCCAGATGCAGAGGCTGAAGAGCATGTAATTTCAAATTATACACATTGTGCAGTTTGAATGCATAATTCGTAAAATATTTTTTCTTTTAAAATTTTAAATGTAAGCTGGGTGCGGTGGCACGTACTTGCAATCCTAGTACTTGGGAGGCGGAGACAAGAGGATCTAGTTCACAGCCAGCCTCAGGTACTTAGTGAGACCCCATTTCAAAAATAAAGAATAAAGGCGGGCGTGGTGGCCAAGCTTGTAATTCCAGCACTCGGGAGGCGGAGACCAGAGGATTGCGGTTTGCGAACAGCCTCAGCTACTTGGCGAGGCCCTTTGCAACTCAGTGAGACCCAATTTCAAAAATAAAAAGACTAAAACTAGGGCTGGGGGTGTAGCTCAGAGGCAGAATGCCCCTGAGTTCCATCCTTGGCACCACACAAAAAATAAAATAATAAAAAATCAGGCTGGGAGTGTAGCTCAGAGGTAGAATGCCCCTGGGTTCAACCCCCAGCACCACACACACAAGAAAAATTATACATAAATGTATATCTAAAACCTCTACTGATCCTGGTCCTATCCCCTCCCCAGAAATAACCCACCTCTGGGATATCAACATGCGGTCCCACAGAACTGCCGCGTGGCTCAGGAAAGCCGCTAACGTCTGGTCTGTGAGCTCCACTAGTTCTAGTGGTCAGGCCTGGCATGTGCTGTGCTCACAGTTTTGTAGTTAGATGGTAACATCACTTGTAAACAATGGTTATTTAGTTTTTTCCTCTCCATATTTTGGTTTACTTACTTGGTTTTCTTATCTTTTAATACTGACCATACCTACAGTGCGATGTTGAAGAGTCACCGAGACTGGGCCATCCCTGGCTTCTTCCTGGATCCTGATGTCAGACTACTGGGCGGGTCTTTAGAACAAGCCAGGTGAGTGCTCAGTGCTGCTGGATGTGCGTCTGGCCTCCATCTCGAGTCACCTGCACCCACTCCCTCATCATGAACAGATCTGCTCGCACGCCCCCAAGAGTCCTCCCTGGAGGGCAGGGCTGTTATACTCACAATGCACCCACCAGTCTTCAGAATAAAGGAGAAGCTCAAAAAACCAAACTGCTAAATGAATGGGGACCTGAGATGTAAGTTCCCCATGTCTAACTATCCTTGCATTCCGTAGGTAAAACACAATTACGACTGCACTTTTTGAAAACACCAGTGGGTTCAATTTGCTAATATTTAGTAATTCTTTGTTCATAGATGAAAATGACCACTAATTTAGTGTTCTCATGCAATCCTCATCCAGTTTAATAGTGAGGACGGCTAAATCTTATAAAATGAGCTGAGTAGCCGGGCATGGTGGCACACACTTGTAAGCCCCGCGCTTGGGAGGCGGAGACAGGAGGATCACGCAGGTTCGAAGCCAGCCTTGCTGGCTTAAGAGACCCTGTTTCCAAATTTTTTTTAAAAAGTATAAAATAGGCCTGGGAGTGTAGCTTGAAGGTAGAAGGGTTTCCAGGAACCCCAGTACCACAAAAAAAAAAAAAAAAAAAAGAGCTGAGTAGTTTCCTCAACTATACCATGTGTGGTAGACAAAGTTAAGCTCAAAATATACGCTGCTCTCTGCGTGGGAGAATTATGCATGCTCCTGGTGCCAAGGTCAGGCCCGACCATGATGCGTTTCGGTGAAGCCTGTGCTCCAAGAGGAGCAGCGTCAAGGACCATCAGCTGGCTCTGCCGTGTCCCGAGGCCCCCAGTGTCCCACACAGAAAAGCTCTGACAGCCAGGCTCCTGCGGGGAACGCTTAAAACAAAAACAAAACCAAACTGCAGTAGGCACGTTAGAAATGATCTTCTGTGTTGAAGCCACAGGGATTGGGGGTGTTTTTACTGCAGCGTTACTTAGCCTGAGCTGACTGATACACTCACACATAACTGGTTTGGGCCCAGTGGGATGGGTGCCTGACCTCCAAATCACGTTGCCTCTGCTGATCAGCAGCTAATCCGTTTCTCCTCCTGTCAATGTTCATAGTCTGTATTTTCCTATAAGTTGTCCAACTGATCGAGTCATCAGAGGGATTAGTATAGAGTGCTCATGTAATTTTCTTGTAACTTGGGTCTCTAACTACAAGTAGGCACCTTTTCATCTGTGGTGCTATCTTTGTCTTCTCCCTAATTTTCTTACTCATAATTGCCTAAGACATTTCTTTTAGTGCTATTATTAAGTTACATACTATTTTTTTTTGTGTGTGGGTCTGGGGATGGAACCCAGAGGCATTTGACCTCCAAGCTACACCCCCAGCCCTATTTTTTATTCTTTATTCTGAAACAGGGTCTAAGTAGCTGAGGCTGTCTGCGAACCGTGATCCTCTGGTCTTAGCCTCCCGAATGCTGGGATTACCACGCCTGGCTATTTGTTTTATGTTCTCTTTTTATTCTTATTATTTCCTATTTTAATATAGCTTTGAATTTATTTTATTTTTGTTTTATCCTACTTCCTTTTCCTTTGGTACTGGGAACAAACCCAGGACCTAAGCCATACCAGGCAAGCACTTCACCACTGAACTGGAGTCCCAGCCTTTTTTAAAATTTTATTTTGAGACAGGTTTTCATTAAGTTAAACAAACTGGCCTTGAACTTGCCTCAGCCTTCTGAAGAGCCAGGTTACAGGTGAGTGCCACTACGTCCAGCTTTCCTGCTTTCTTATGGTGAATGCCTACTTCCTGTATTTTCAAGCTTCTTTCTAATATGTACCTTAATGCTTTAGATTTTTCTCTAAAAATTACTGGTGTTGATACACAGTACTGTAATTTCTAAATAATTCTAAATTGTACCAGGGTTTCCATTTTAATTTGCTCCTGACCTATGGATTATTTACAAGTATGGCTTTAACTTTCAAATGTATGGCTATTTTTGTTATATTTTTGTGACTGACATCTATTTAACTACCCTGCTGGCAGCAGATATGATTTGTATGATATATATATGTTTTCTAAATGTGGTAAATGTCCCGTGTGCATCTGGGAAGCAGTGTGTTCTCTAGCGGGTGCAAAGTTCTGTCTGTCTGTCAGATTTAATTTGGTCGTCTTGTCATTCAAACACCCCAAGGTCTCGCTGCTTCTCTGTCTGCTCGAGCTCTCAGAGTCCGCAAGGCCTGCTGCTGTCCACAGGCGCATGCGTCCCCTGCTGAAGCCCCAGCATGCTCTGCTCTGTACCCTCGACTGGGCACTCTCAGTGCACACTGTCCCTTCGCTGAGTTACACCGTCTGATGCTACCATAGTGATGCCAGTCTTACTTTTTGTAATATCTCCCTGTGTCTTCTTTCATTCAATTATCTGCAGTCTCCTTGCGCTTCGTTGCTGTGAAACTGGGTTTCTGGCCTTCTAACAGTGTCTGCCTCCCCTGACCCCTTCCCGTCCTCAGGTCTCATCGTCCTCTCCAGACCCCGTCTTGGGTGCCTTCCTCGCCGGTGCCCACAGCAACGGTTCCCCACCCAGGCTCAACTATATTGGAAGTGCAACCAAGCAGCGATGGTCATGCCAGGAGGACGCCTGTCCTTCACAGAGCTTGATGACAGGCCAGAGACTGCTCTAAGCACATCAGTGCATTTCACTCTCACACCTCGGTGAGATGGAACCTACCATCCCTCGCTTCCAGACGCAGGAACTAGCACGCGGCTGGCGACAGCAGAGCCGGGACCACACTACACAGTTGTCTCCAGAGTCTGCTCAGATCTGGAGCTCCAGCCGCCTGCTGCCTCCGCCACCTCCTCCTCCTCCTCCTCCTCCTCCTCCTCCTCCTCCTCCTCCTTCTCGTCCTCTTCCTCCTCATCCTCTTCCTCCTCATCCTCGTCCTCTTCCTCCTCCTCGTCCTCTTCCTCCTCCTCGTCCTTTTCCTCCTCGTCCTCGTCCTCTTCCTCCTCCTGCTCCTGCTCCTTCTCCTCCCTCCTCCTCTCCCTGGGCCCCATGCATGCTAGCCAGGCAAGCACTCCAGCACTGAGCTGTACCCCAGCTCCCCAGCCATCTCATAGGTTCGAGGCCTACCATTTCTTGGGGATCTCTAGTCGCTCAGATTTACAAAGGCACCGTGTCACCAATACTCTGAGGACCCCAACTTGACCCTTGCAAGTCCAGCACTGCGCACTGTGCCTGGGCACCCACTTGGACTCAGATGGACATCTCAAGATGGTGAGTCTGAGCAGCACAGACCACTGCCCATATCCGCTGCTTCTTCCCCAGCTGCTCCTTCCCATCTCTGCAAACCAGTTTCCCAAAGCCAAGGCTGGAATGGGGGCCTCTCCTGCCTGGCTCTGACAGCTCTTTTAGGTCCAGAGCTGGCCCTTATGCTCCTCCTTAGTTCCTTCCTGCTTTCTCTAGTCTCCCCAAACTCAGGCTAGGGCCACTTCCACTCAGCCCTCAGGTGTCGGCTTCACTGGGCCCCGGACTGCTGTGCTGATCCCAGCTCCCTGTTCTCTTCCTGCCACCAGCTTCACCTCCTGCTAGGACCTGTCTCAGCCACCAGTGGCATACATAGCCTCCCATGGGCTTCTCTCCAAGACAGGTGCCCTGAACACGAGTCCTGGCAGTGTGAAACAGTACCATTTCTCCCCTCTCCTCCGCAACCACAGAGCCCATCACTGGGTGGGTGACCCCCGGCCCAAACCACTCTCAATGAATCCTGGTTTCTGACACTTACAGGGCTCCCTCATCTCACAGGCAGCTTCTAAGAGACACACGACGCCACTCAGATTTAGTTTTACTCCCGGGAGCCTGGCCTCAAGATCTGTATTGAGTGAGGCAGTAAATGGCTACACAGCGCAGGTCACAAACCTAGAATTAGAGCACTTGAGAAACCCCGCTGCCCCATGGCAGGGGATGTTTGTGGCTTGTGATAACATTTCTGATTGGGAGAGTCAAACACAGATCCCAAAGTGAAGCAAAGACGGCTCCGGAAAGCTGCCAGGGGCTTGAAATGGGGTCCACGGCGTGCAAGAAAATGCAAGGGCAAGAAAGACGAGGACCTTCAAAAACAAGCACGAGGGCCACGTCAGCGAGAGCCACGCGCGGCACACAATGTTAAGTCCTGAGCCAGAGAGAGACAAAGAGACCAGCAAAGTGAAACAGAGGCCGGGAAGAGAGCCACAGGCGGACGACTCCCTGAGGGCGGAGTTGCTTCAAGCAGTGGGAAGGATCATCCCTGCAACATGGAGCTGGGGGAAAATGACTCATCCCTACCTCACGCCATACACAAAAACCCATCCCAGTGGATCTAAGATACCATATAAATGACAAAAGTGCAATAGTTTTACCTCCATGGTCTTCAGAAGGGCCAAGAATGCTTCAGAAGACACAAAGCGGTGCTCTAAAGAAGACATGATGTGGTGGCGCAAGCGCAGCGATGCACATGTGCAGTCCCAGCACTCGGAGGCTGAGGAGGAGCGCTTCGCGGCAGCCTCACTACTTACTGAGGCCTCCACAACTCAGTGAGGCCCTGTTTCAAAGTAAAGAATAAAAAACAGGGACGGGGGGTAGCTTGGAGGTTGAATGCCCCAGGTTCCATCCCAGACCCACAAAAAAGAGAGGGAGGGAGGGAGGGAGGGAGGGAGAGAGAAAAAGAGAGAGAGAGAGAGAGCATGAGCAGCGGGATTGCTTTCAGAACTGTGGTCATGAAAGGCAACACTGAGAACAAACAGGCAGGCTGCAGAAGGGCTCACTGGCATACATGAACTCGGCATAAAAATGACTCCCGACACAGGGCTTATGGACATCTGTGGATACAACACAGGAATCGTTTCCAGAATTCATACTCTTCAATTTTCTACTAATCACTATGGTAGGCAATCTAAAAGAGAAACAAATCTTGAATAGGCACCTCACAAAGTAGATACTCAAGTGGTCAAAAACACATGTACAGTGCTCAGCTCACACCCTGGAGAGCTGCAAACCAGAACCACAACCCACTGCCCATATCCACACCGGAATGGCCACAACCAGAACAGACAGTGAAGCCAGGCATGGTGGTGCATGCCTGGAGTCCTAACACTTAGGAGGCTGAGACAGGAGGATCGCAGGTTCAAAGCCAGCCTCAGCAGCTTCGTGAGGCCCTCAGCAACTTGGTAAGACTCTATTCCCAAATAAAGAAGAAAATGGAGGCGTTGCTTGGAGGTAGAATACGCCTGGGTTCAATCCCCAGCACCACAAAAAAAAAAAAAGAAACAAAAAGACAATGAAAGTGCTGGAGGGTGTGGACTAGAGTCCTCACACCCTGTCGTCAGTGGAGGACTGGCAGTGTTTACCACACGACCCAGGGCCCAGCATCACAGCAAAAGCCACGCAGATGTCCACCCCAAGGCACCACTGATGAGTTTCCCAGCACCCGTCGTGCAGCTGCAAGTCCAAACCAACTCAGAGGCCACCAGCAGGAGGAAGGGTCAGTGGTGACCGCTCTTGAGACGGACTAGTACGCAGCCAGGAGAGCCGCCGCTGCGGACAGTGTACGCAGCGCAAGGCACTGGGTGGGTGTCAGAGGCCAGACGCCAGAGTGTGCACCGCACCCACAGTGTCTCAGTGTTTAAGACGAGGCCAAAGCGGCCCGCGTCTGCGGCCAGGCAGGCGGCTCCCACCCCCCCAACCCCCTGTGTGCTGCCGATGCATGCGGGGCGCCCTGGCTGGTGCCGGTCTCCTCCGTGGCAGCTCACTGTTCAACAGAAAATGTCGTTACTTAGAGACACTTGTAACCACGATGCACCCAAAGTGTCGGGACATAGTAGCATCATGATGGGGGAGGCGGCCTTTCTAAATTAGGGCCGCACACATACGAAGTAATTTTGCATAATGATGTAAATTAAGTATTCTAATTAGCTCTTTGTTATCTACATTCATTTCCAGATTTTATCTACATCTGACATGCTCAAATTGGCCACGATCTGGTTTTGGAGGGACTCGTCGCTGGGGATAAGAGGAGGGCTGTGGCGGCTCGCTGCCCTGCACGGGCACACAGATGGCCGCGTGCCTGGCCACCAGCAGTGCTTTTGTTTTTACCCAGCACCCAGGAAAGTGACTGATCCAGAAAAGGGTCACCGCGTGGTAATGGACGACGCTGGTATGGGTACGCCAATGCAGTGCAGAGCTGGGTGAGGGGCAGCAGGAGGGACCGGGCAGGGGCTGGTCTCGGCCTCCTGCTTCCTGGCCCAGCTGGAAACACACAGGGGCCCGCCGCACGGGACGAGCACCTGCTCCCGCCACTCCACAGTGATTCTCTTGCCGTTGCTGCTGCTACTAGGGATGGCCAGGGCCTTGTGCGTGCTAGGCACGTGCTCCCACAGAGCTACCTCCAGCCCCAGTGTTTTCAAGATAAATCACCACTGGCCGGGCGTGGTGGGTGCGCTTGTAATCCCTGTGCTTGGGAGACGGAGACAGGAGGATCCCACAGGTTCGAAGCCAGCCACATGCGCTGGCTTAAGAGACCCTGTTTCCAAATAAAAATATAAAATAGGTCTGGAAGTGTAGCCCGGAGGTAGAAGGGCTTCCAGGAACCCCAGTACCACTAAAATAAATAAATAAATAAATAAATAAATAAATAAATAAATAAAACAAATAAATCACCACTGGCGTCAGTCGCTTGAGCCTGATTAATGTAAACCAAGTTGAAAGGATGCCTTTTTATGGTCGGGAAAATTAGGTCAGGCTCTCAGACTTGGTGACTGGTTTAAAACAGTGCTATAAAAACTTTGGCCACAAGGGGGCCACACAGATGCCCCCGGTGTGCAGTGTGCGCGCCTTCATCACCACGGGCCTGCAGGAGGGGGCCTGCTGAACAGGAGCAAGCACCCACACGCGACACGGCTGACCTCGATCACACATACAGCACCAGCCAGCGAAGGCACGCAGCTAGCCCGCTGGCCAGGGCCCTGGGCCCAACGTGTCTTCTTTGAGCAAACAGTGGTACCAGCGCCAGCACGTGGCAGAGGGCGTGTCCCCCTAGCCAGCCTGAGGGGCCTGGGCCCTAAGCACACAGACAGTAGCATGGGCCACTGTGACGCCACCTGGCAGGCACGCGGACTGCTGCCTACACGCACAGCTCTGCCCGTCTGAGGACCTCCTGCTCAGTGCCGGCCATGCCTCTAGAGGGGTGCTGGACAAGCCACGGCCCCAGGGGTCTGAATGACCCCCATTCCCTGCAGACAGCGGGAGCCCAGAGCTGGCCCCTGGAGGGATCCCGTGGCCTCCCCTGACCCAGGGTTCCACTCCACTTCTTCACCCTGACACTCTGACCTTTTACAACTGGATGCTTGGGAAGGCAGTCGGTGCGGCTGACTCCAAGATACGGAAAGTCTGTTCACCAGCTGCCGCCCAGGCCCAAGACTGCAGGCACCACACACCGCGGGCAGGGCCCCCTGGAGCGAGACCCACGCGCCCTGGGTTTCCTCCGCGGGGCAGGCGACACGCCACGGAAGCTCTTGAGATGAGGGGCCACTGTGGCCGGCACTTTGTTCTGATTTCTCTCTTTCTTTTTGTGGTACTAGGGATGGAACCCAGAGGCATTCAAACTCCAAGCCACACCCACAGTCCTTCCTTTTATTCTTTGGAAACAGGTCTTGCTAGGTTGCTAAAGGCCTTGCTGCACTGCTGAGGCTGGTCTCAAACTTGTAATCTGTTTGTCCCAGCCTCCCCAGCACTAGGATTACAAGTGTGTACCACCGCACCAGGCCTTTTGTTCTTTGGTATGTTGGGGTGCTAGGGATTGAATCCAGGGGCATTCTGCCTCTGAGCTACACCCCCAGCCACCCAGCCCTATTTTATTTTTTATTTTGAAACAGGATCTCACTAAGCTGCAGAATACCTAAATGACTGAGGCTGACCTCAAACCTGTGATCCTCCTATTTCAGCCTCCCAAGTACTGGGATTATAGATATATACCACCATGCCCAGTTCTCCCAACCTATTTTATTTTGAAACAGAGCCCTGCTAAGTTACTGAGGGGACTCAAACCTGTGATCCTTCTGCCTCAGCACCCCACCACCACCACCACCAAGTGCTGGGATTCAAAAGATCCTTATGAACGTTCAAATTCAACTACACTGTTATGGTTTTCTTTTGTTACTCAGCTCTTGTATTAATTCAGTCCCGAGATCTTGCCAACGAGCCCACAGAAGAACTCAGGGGCTAAGTGAAGGGGCTGCCTCTCCCTCCAAAGCTCTTTATCAAAGAACAGCATGTGCAGGGAAGGGCGCAGAGCGCAGGCTGTGGCTCAAGGAGCTGGCACAAGTGCGCACCGTCACCGCTCCGGCTAGAGCAGCCCGGCCTCCAGGGGAGCACTCTTCAACCCTGACCCCGCGTTGCCAGCCAGGGCTTGCGTGTTTCTCATGCCTAAGGCCTCATAAAAAAGAGCTTGGTTTGGTTTGGTTCTGTCCCCAAGAATTAAACTAACAAGTTCCTTGGAGAGGGGAGAGTGCACGCCTACACCGCGCGGGCCTCTGGGAGGAGGAGGAGTGAGGACAGGAGGACGAGGGGACGCCATGGTCGCCCTGTGCTGAGAGTGAAGCTCTGAGGAGCAATCCTTAGGTCATGGAGGAAGGGGCGTGGTCAGCGACTTCACCACTTTTGAACTTCTGTTTGCTAAAAAAAAAAAAAAAAAGTCAGCCAGGTGTGGCGGCGCACGCTTGTAATCCCAGCATCTGGGAGGCTGAGACAGGAGGACTGCGAAGGTTCAAAGCCAGCCTCAGCTACTTAGGCCCTTTGCAACTCAGTGAGACTATTTCAAAATAAAGAATAATAAAATAGGGCTGGGGGTGTCTCTCAGAGGTAGAATGCCCCTGGGTTCCATCCCAGTACCGCAAAAAAAAAAAAAAAAAAAAAAAAAAAAAAAAAAAAAATCATGATAGAATTACTAATAAAAGTCTCTCCAAATATCCTGTAGAAGTAGAACACAGTAAGTGCTCTGGGAGGCATCTTGGCAGAAACCAGGTCTCTGTGCTTCGCAGACAAAACCTACAGTCTGATTCATGTGTACAAAACCATCACGGCAATTCACATCCATCGCTACACTACATGATTCAGGATATACGTTTTAAGTCTAAAAGCAAGCCATAAAGAATGTAATGCGTTAAATCAAATAAAGGGCTCTGGATAAAACAACCACTTTCTTTTAGCATGTGACAGTTAACATTCCATTTCTGCTATTTAGCCAACATTTTTGAAAAGTGTGTAATTAGGCTGCACTGCTTCTCTGATGAGAAAAAAGTGCTGTGACTTCACCAACTAGCGCTGTCTGTCAGTAGCCGTGGCATCGCTTCTAGCTTTCTCAATTCCCTGTCTTTCATGATTTTACAGTGTGCAAAGTTACTTGCCAAAGTATGGACAACTGCAATACTCTCTATTACTGGTAGTACATGGTGGTACATGCCTGGAATCCTAGTACTTGGCAGACCAGACAGGAGGATCATAGATTTGAGGCCATCCTCAGCAACTTAGCAAGACTATTTCAAAATGAAAATTAAAATAGGGCTGGGGGTGTAGCTTAGAGGTAGAATGCCCCTGGGTTTAATCCCTAGTACCAAGACAAGAAAAATACCTTGAAGATGGATGCAGTTTATTTTTTTCTCTTTTTTTTCTTCTTTTTGTTTTTGGTGGTACTAGGGGTAGAACCCAGAGGCTTTCTACCTCCAGGCTATACTCCCAGACCTTTTTTATATTTTATTTGGAAACAAGGACTCACTAAGTAGCTGAGGCTGGCTTTGAACCCGTGCGATCCTCCTGTCTCAGCCTCCCAAGCGTGGGGATTACAAGCGTGCACCACCACGTCCGGCTTGGATGCAGTTTAATTCCCCCAAATTACTCCAGCTATAGCAGCAGCCCTTCGGCACCAGCAGCCATGGAGGTGCTCACCAGGCCTGTGAGAGCAGCCCGCTGCGTGGCACCCCAGGGACAGGCTGAGAGGACTCCACCAGGCCCGGAGTAAAGGCCACTCAGCCCAGGCCGCCTGTGGGTGCTGGGTAGAGCCCATCCTCCCCCAGCGACGGAAGTGCGTGGTCAAGGAGCACCAGCAAGTATGGTGTAGAGCAGGTTAGGTTATGCCAAGGATAGCAGAGGTCACAGTGAGCTTTTCTGGGTACAGAGACAGAAGTTGAGGGGGAAGCCTCCAAATCTCAACCCCTGACACGGTTAAGAGTCAACTGTGTTAAGTTTAACACAAAATATAAGTGCTTGAGAAACACCTAGAGGGCACCAGAGAGGGGCCGGCTGCTGCCTGGGAGGGAGGAGGGTGGAGGGAGGAGGGAGACCCAGCGGGGCATGGGAAGGCAGATCCCCGTCAGGCCTGGTGGGACCCTGACCACCACTGCTCACAGGCATCCAGCTCTTGAACCGAGCGGGTTCCTAGATCCTACCCAAGAGCCCACACAAGAACTCAGGAGGCAAGAGAAGGGCGTCTCTCCTCGTCCGCGGGGTCCCTGGGGCCACTCCGGCGAGGCGCCCTCCTCTCAGGCGTGCTCAGGGTCTGGAGCAGGGCCCCGCTGCGCCAGGAGCACAGTACGAGGGCAGACGGGCCGCTCCCACTCTCGTCCACCCCACCGCCTGCCAAAACTCCACTGCAGATAAAAGCCAAAAGGCGCTGTACACGAAGGCCACCCAGGGTACCAGGTCCTCCTGCGCCCTGCAGCCGGGGCAGAGCCGTCAAAGAAGAGGGACGGTTCAAGCCACTCGAGGACTGGCGAGATGGAGATCGGCAGGGAGGCTGCAGTGGATGGCGGCTGAATGCAGGGAGGCGCTGAGGGCAGAGCTGAGGCTCCCGTGAAGGACCCGGGGACAAGAGGCACGGGAGAGCTGCAAGCGAGAGTGAGCGAGAGGTGTCCAGGGACGGGCCATCCATCGCCTGACTCCCCACCCATGGCCGGAGTGCCTGAGGACACTGCTGATGGCCTCCATCAGCAGGTGTCCACGTCTCCTTGGCGCATCGCAGAGCAGCTATTCACAGAAGCCATGCACTCTGCTGTCTCAGGGGCGACTGGCGTTGGAAGCTGCCGTTCCATTTAAAAACTAGACACAGAATAAACACCTGTGCCAGCAGCTGCAGCCAGGAGACGTGGAGGATCTTCCCAGGGGCCTGGTGACCACAGCCGGCTTGGCCAGAGAAGGCACAGCTGTGTGGCTAGGCCCTGGCAGGCTGAGCACATCTCCCTCCCTCCCTCCAGACATGGCCAGGCCCAGCCCCTCCCCCCCGAGGCACACCCCCAGGCTCACCAGAGGCTGCTTCCCCATTACCTGTCCGCTGCTGGCTCCAGAGCGTAGAATGATCAAATCTTCAGGGGAAAGATAAACCTAACACTTCCTCACCCGGTAAAGACAGGAGTCGGTGGAGAGGAAATCCCGGCAAAGCTGCTTGTACAGACAAACCAGGCAGCCTCGAGCCCAAGCCAGGCCAGGAGCCCGGCTCCTCCCACGCCGCCCTCACACACTTCTTCTTTCTCGCTTTTCTTTCTTTCTGCAGAGTTGGACCCAGAGCCTGCCGTGCCAGGCCAGCGCTGCACCTCCGACTGGGTGGGCCCCACCCCACCCCTACTTACACGTGGGTCTTAAGGACTGAAGATCCCCTTCCGGGTTGAGCTCACCTCCTGGCTGGATCATGGGGAAGTCTCTGGATGCTACTCCTCCTCTCGAGGCAGAACCCGCTGTGCTGTGCCCCACCAGCTTGCTTCCAGAGCCCAGCCCCCTCCTCCCTTGCCAGAGGCTGCCGCTCCTGGGCCCCCACCTTCCGGGAACCAGAAAGGCACGCTTGCTGCCCCGGCTGCGGAAGAGCACGTCTGGCTTCCTTACAGTAAAGCCTTCGCCCGCCCGGGAGTGAGACACAGGACCAGTACAACACAGGCGGCGTGCACACAATGGCCAGAGCGCAGCTCCCCGGCCCGCTAGCTGAGCGCACAGTGCTCCGGGTGGGCAGCGCCAGGCTGCTTTCTAAAGCCGCCCTGGCCCCGCAGCGCTGGAGCACATTTTCCCACAGAAGCCATGTGAGGCCGTGGTTCCCAGGCTCCCTGTGTAGGCCCGAATCTCCTGCTGACCAGGACTATAAAAACCTCTGCCTGCACACACATCCACGTTTCCGCCGGCCCCTCTCAACAAGCGCCTGGCTTTATCTGTGGGGGGCGACAGGGAGCGTGCTGGGCCCTCAGGACCCGGCACTTTGCAGCAAGATGGCCAGGTCACAGGGACAGGGCATAAAGGCCAGCCCAGAGGCTGGGGACCAGGCAGGCAGGGAGCCTGGCTGCCAGCAGCTGCCCCGGCCCAAGCCCCACAGCCTTACCTGGGGACCTACTTCTCAGCCTGCCTCGGTGGCCCTACATGGAACAACGGCATAGCCTCCTGCGATGAACACACGAAAGAAGCCAGGAGACCTTTCCTCTGGACACTTACAATCAGAAAGGAAGGTGGAGGAACAGTAAGCATGTTTTGGAAAAGTGGCTGCACGGAATGCTCATGCTGCCTGGCATGGCTGCTGCCGCCCAGGCATGCTCCTGAAAAGCGTCCCTACCCCCCCCAGGAAGAGGACCAGCCCTGTGGCCCGAGGCGGGGAGCCACCCGCCAGGACGCAGCGTCCTCAGAGAGGGTGCTGGAGCAGGCAGAGCCGGAGCCAGGGGCGTCCCACACTTGGGGAGGCTTCCTGAAATCATAACGTGGATGCCATAACACAGATCCATGGATCCCCTCCTCTCTCGCTGAGAGAAGCGAACTTTCAGTGGTGAGTAAAGATTTGCGGCCATGATTAAACTGGACTACTCACACAACACCTGAAGCTTATGCGTTTCCTACAGCAATGGACGCCTCCAACAGCCGAGAGGAGGGTCAGGAAGAGCGCAACGCCTCCACCTGTGAGGCCCGCGCCTCGCGCACCCTGCTTCTGTTGCGTGGAGGGAGGTTTCCCTACTCCCAGCTTAAGGCTGATTAAATGACAGGATCATCCTTACAAATAGCACGGGAAGCGCAACTCCTTTTATTCAAAAGACTAACTCCAGCACAGAGCTGCAGGATCCCCGGGTCTGGGCCCCAGGTGCGAGCAGGCTTGTAACTCAAGACGCATTCCTTCTGGCTTCCCACAGAGCAAGCCCAGAAGGGCGGCCCTGCCTGCCGCTGCCACCAGGGCTGCCAGCCCCTGCCAGCCTAGAGAAAGCAGCCCTGCCAAGCAAGTGCAGGCAGGCAGGGGCAGCAGGGAGTTTCTGGACACTGGGCCTGGCTTCTCCGTGACTTAGATACAAGTTCAGGCGGCAGCCGCGCTCAGCACAGAGTGACAGAAAGTGCACACTGCTCAGAGACATCAGCACCCAGCTCTCAAAGACAGCGAGCAGATTAAAATCACAGAGCAGCGGCGGGCGCGCGCAGACAGCGTCCGTGAGCACCGTGAGCACCGAGCGAGCCCTTAGAGGAGGCCTCTAGGCAGCCGGGGGCGCCTCAGGACGGCGGGCGCTCGGGAACGACAGGGACTGTGGAGCGGAGCGAAACATCTCTGGCTATTTCCTTTTGGGATCAGTCCCACTAAAAGAATTCCTTCACACAAAATTGCTTGAAGACAGAAAGCAAGCCTTGGTTGTCTTCAGCCGTGCTCTCCGTTTGCTACTGCACGCCGCCCAAGACGTGAACTTAGCAGCCGAGTCGCTCACGTCCAGGACTGCTCGGAGCAGCCGCTGGCTGGGGAGCAGGAGGAGCAGTGCGAGCCCCAGCCTGTCCTGGCGCACAGCGTGCGGGGCAGGCGCCACGCCGGGCACAGGGCGGCGGGGACGCCATGGCTGCCACGCACTCCAGAGCCACCCCCACGGAGACCCGGACCCTCCCACGGGCGCGGGGGAGGGGAAGGTGAAGACCTTCACATGGCATCAAATGGCAAATACGTTTTCACAACTTGAAAAGCTCATGACAAATAATAAAATAGACATCAAAGTGTGACTTACCCCCATCAGACACAGTTGCAGACTGAAAGAAAAGAGAGAAAGACATGGGTTAATTAGGCCTCATGACAACAGGAAGGACCAGGTGGGCGCAGTGCGCTCCCTGCAGGAGCCCTGACCGGGTGAGTCAGGCCTGGCTCCGCCCCGCCCGGTGACTCCTGCAGGGAGGAGGTCACCGTCATTTTCCTTTGAAAAGAACAGATCCCAGCACGTCAGGCCTTACAGCCTCCTACCAGCCTCAGTGCCAACCACTTAGGCTTCCCTGTGGGCCCGCATCTGACAACCCTGCCTGGGGTGCCAGCCACGAGGGCCCTGACGAGCGCCCACTGGCCTGCAGGCCCACCTGTGAATGCCCACCGACAGCCCTTCCCCAGGATGGGTGGGGCCCGCACCCACAGGCGCCCCAGAGATGGTGTGGGAGCAGCCCTCAAGGAGGACGGGAGGGTGGCTCTAAAGGCCCAGGGTTAAGGACAGGCCCCGGGACAACAGCCGCAGAGCAGTCCTCTGAGGGGCCTGGGAGGGCTGTCTGGGCGCTCCCAGGAAGACCTATGGGGACGCCGGGGGCCAGGGAGGTGGGGAGCTGCTGGACAGGGCAGGGAGAGGAATCTGGAGAAGGGCTGAGGGAGGCAAGCACTGAAACGGGGAGCAGGGCTGCACCCCCGGTGGGGTGTCCTGGTCCCGACACTGGCCACAGCCCTGAGAGTGGACAGGAAGCAGGATCCGATGGCTGGGTAGGCAGGCCCATGTCTGATGTCCCCCACATGCAGTCCTCTGCTGCCCTGACTACAGCACACAGGCGCCAGGAATGCGCCCTGCCACTGCCTCTGAGCGCACCCAGGCCCAGCCTCCCAGGCGCTGCCGTCCTGCCCCATGCAGCGCTTGGGCCTTGGGGGACTGCTGGGAGACTGGCACTCAGGGCCTCTCCTTCCAGGCACTGGCGATCAGATGACCGCAAGAGATGGCCGGATGCAGCGACTGGAATCGCAAAACAGAGCTGGCACCTTCCTGCATCCCAGGCCGCCCGCAAGCAGGGGAGACCACTAGGGCTTTAAGGCCCCTCAGGCTGAGGCACTTGCCTCTAATCCCAGAGCTTGGGAGGCTGAGACAGGAGGACTGCAGGATTGAGGCCAGCCTTGGCAACTTAGCAAGACCCTCCATGTTTCAAAATAAAAAATAAAACCGGGAAGAAAGGAAGGAAGGAAGGACGGACGGATCCCGCGCCGTTTAAATTGGAAGCCAGTGAGCCATATTAGTCCAATGTGACTCTGGCCCTGCCTACCAGACCATGCGGGCCAGCCAGCCAGCCGTCGGCACTCCACAGGACTGCTCCCGAGGCCCCCACTGCCGGTTCAGGTGGAGCCCACACCTGCAGGATGCAGAGGGCCCGCCTCGGGGGCATGTCTCTCCCCCAACCCAGAGGCTGTCCTCAGGCATCGGAAGCCCTTCCTGACAGCGGCTGCCTCAAACCGTCCCGGGGCCTTGTTCAAGCATAAAACCAGAGTCCAGAGGGTCCTGACCTGGTCCTGACCACGTGCCACAGGCATCCTCTCGACTCCCATCCCATCGGAGAAGGCCGACACTGCCCAGCAAGCAGCGTGGGCCTCCTCTGGAAAGCGGCCACCCTCTCCGTGCCCTGACCACGTGCCACGGCGCGCTCCCTTCGGACCACGGGCAGGTGGTGTGCACAGCCGCGCACAGCCAGGAGGGCTGCCAACAGCAGTGGCTGCAAAACCCGCCTTAAGAGCACAAGCTTGCCAACTGCGGGTGCGGCGCGCGTGTTCGCAGGTCAGGGCTGAGGGGAAGAGCCCAGGAGGGGCCTGGAGGTGGGGCGGGGGCAGCGCGCTCCTCCAGCAGGGCTGCTGCCAGGGCGTGTGCCACACAGGTGACACCCACCCAGTGGAGTCCACACACACGCTTTTTAAAATTATTTTTTCAAACAGTTCTGGATTTATCAGGGAAAAAATAGTACAGAGACAAACATGCTTTTAAATACTGCTCCCAAAATTTTAGGCTATCCCCATGAGGCAAGAAGGCAAGGAACTGGGTGCAGCGAGACCCCCAGGGCAGGCCGCCCGGACGCGAGCCTGGCCACCGCATGAGGGCCGGGACTACTGTCCCCGGCCACAAGGCCTTCAATGGGAGCTGTCCTGGGGCAGAGATGGCCTGGCTCCAGGTAGCACCAAACAAGCATGCGGGAAGAAAGCCTTCAAGGTCCCCCAAACCACACCACCCAAACCCATGCTCACCACCAAGGCCCGGGGCCACACGGGCAAGAATCCGCAGACAATGGCCTCAGATGCCAGGGAGACCTGCGCAGCATGCCAAGTAGTCGTGAAATGGGCCGGACGGTGGCACACAAATGAAATCCCAGTTCTCGGGAAGCTGAGGCAGGAGGGTCACAGGTTCGAGACTAGCCCAGCACTTTAGCAAGGCCCTCAGCAACGCAGCGAGACCTTGTTTCAAAATAAAAAAGGGCTGAGGGTGTAGCTCAGAGGTAGAACCCTCTGGGTCCAACCCCTAGTACCACCAGCAAAACAAAACAAACACACATAACTAAAGGAATAAAAAGTGCAATAAGAAAGGGGCAGCAAGATGGCAGATTTGAAAGATGATCACAGAACACTGGATGAGGAGAAGTGTAGCTGCTGAAGCTCAAACCTCAGGTTAAACAGACACTCAGGGCTTAAAGAAAACACTGGGGAGTTGGAGGACGGTGTTCACAGAACACACTGTGTGTAGCACAGGGCAGTAAGTCGCAAAAGCAAGAACAGAGAACGAGCAGGACAGACACAGGAGCTGGGGGAGGCGAAGCCCAGCCCACGGGCGGCCGAGGGGCCCTCCGCCACGCCCGAGGGATGGCAAGGGTGCCGCCCGCCCAGGAGATGTTGCCAGGTCCCATCTATGTCTTGGTAGTTAGCACTTTCCAGAGGGGACTCAAAGTCTCTGACCAGGGCCTTCCCTTCCCTCAGTCTGGGTTCCAAGCCCAAACTCTAAGGAAAGTTCTAGAGACTCCGGGAGCCACGACTGGTAGACTCTGCTCTAGGACTTCACCTACTAAGGCCAATGAGAACACGGAGGTCACAGATAACAGCCCTCATCTTCTCAAGGTCCCTGAACTCTGCACACAAAAAAAGACGAGCCAGTCGCTAGGTGTAGTGGCACTTCCCTGTGATCCCAGTGCTTGGGAGGCTGAGACAGGAGGATCGCAGGTTTGAGGCCAGCCTGGGCAACTTAGCAAGACCCTGCTTCAATATTTGCAAGAACAGAAAGTGCTGGGCATGTGCAGCTTGGCAGTGGAGCAGCCTGCAGGAGTCCCTCTGACACGCCGGGCACTGCGCTCTCCTGGCACCCATGAGGGGCCTGTTCTCAGGGCTCACTGTCACCCTGGTGGTAAAGTCGGGTGGGCAAGCACAGCATCACCTGGACCCAGGGCCACGCCCCCTCTGAGCTCACACACTCGGAGAAACAGGTGACAACGAGGTGATCTGTAATCACTATAATCTAAAGGCTTTTGTTCCACAGCTAAGGTTTATTCTATTCCAAGAGCGCACCTGGGAGACAGCACTGTGCGCCACACAGACTGCACCAACAGCCCGACGCCCGCGCCCTGACCGGGCCACAAGGTAGCCGAGGAATGTGCCCTGGAGGGGCCGCACGCCCACCCGCAGCAGAGGGTGGGGAGAGGAGGGGCGGGGAGGAATTGCCCCCTTTGCCTTGGGATGAATGACAGGTCTGACTGGGACCACAGGACCCTTCCTGGGCTGCACAGTGGCTTCTGAGCACGGCCTGGCTAACAGAGCAGCAGTCCAAGGTGGCCACGACTCAGAGATTCCCAGTCACAAAGCGCACCGTCCGCCAGCGGTACGGGCTCGCCGCACTCCGGCGTGACTTTCTGATGTGGTGTCTGCGCCGCTCGCTATCTCCAAGGTGGGGTGGCGGGGCGTGCACACGGCGGGCGGCACTGCGTGGCATCATGGCCAGGTCTGCCCCCCAGGGAGAGAGGAGGCCGTTGGGCCAGAATTACTGGCCTGTAATCAGCACGGGTAAGGGAAGAGGGCACCTGGAGGTCTGTGTCGAGTCCAAGAAAGGTGCATCTCAGCACTGTTGGAGGCTTTAAAAGTCACGCCATCAGGGTGACTGGGGGGAAATTCTATACCAGGATTACAAATATGTACACTTTTAAGAATTTGCAAAGTATGTAAAAGAAATACTCTCAGTGACTAAAAAGACAAACGATTCACAAGGAGCGTCAGAGGGCATCAGCAGTCGCTGCCCTTAGGTGGTGCAGCTATGAGTGTCCTGACAGGTGAAATCTGTGTGTCTTTAAGGTGTGCAAGGTGCTACTTTCACCTAGGGATACGCTGACAGGACCGCCATGACTGTGTGTGGAGAGGGGCTGTCCCAGCCAGCGCGTCTCAGCTGCAGAACGGTCCCCAGCACCGTCAGCACGTGGCCCCTGCGTCTCCAGAGCCACGTATTCTATAAAAACATCAGCACCCTTTGCCCGCCACCCCTCCTGGCCTGGACCCACCCGGCCCCTGACCCCATGAGCTCAGCGTTGGCATTCTGCTTCTCTTTACCTACTTCACCTACATGGAGAGAAAGAGACAGACAGACACAGAGACAGAGAGGGGCTGGGGTTACTGGGGACTGAACACACGAACAACCTACCTCTGAGTTACACCTCCAGTTACACCCTTTTTATTTTTATTTTCAAACAAGTCTTTCTAAGTTGCACTCTGGCAGCCGCTGCAAGGAAGGACCGATCTTTTCTGTCTGTACCTCCCTCCCTCAGCACGGGGCACCCCTCACGGTGCCCGGACTCCCACCTGCGACCTTGCCTGGCAAGCTTGCCCCCTGGGCTCAGCTCCACCCGCATGCCCTCTGGCCGCTCTCCGGCCAGGCCTGGACCCTGGGACAGACCGGCCACCGACACAAGACTGTCCCCAGCACACAGCCAGTGCCCTGTGGCTGATCTGGACCTCAGAGTCCTCAGGCCTGAGCCCGGCAGGCCAGCCCTGCCCTCGCCCACAGGCACAGGCACACACACGTGACTTCTTTAACAAGCAGAGACCACTGGAGAACAGAGCACGCTGGAGGAGCCACACACTTCCAGGTTCACACTTGGACGCTCACGATGGGGAACTTCTGTCATCCAAGAGACACGTGCGTGCCGCGTGAAGGCACACACGTGTGATCCGCACGCTTCTGTTAGGGACACCGGTGACAAGCGGACTGTGGGAAAGGGGTGTGAGTGTGGAGGCGAGGGTGCAGTGTACACCACACGGCCCACGCGGGCCCAGGAAAAGCAGTGATGCTTAAAAGTCAAAATGTTTCTTGTTTTAAAGTGTGCCTCCCAAATTGATTTTCAAGCTTCAAATAAAATCAGAAAAAAACTGCACCAGAACAAGGCCACAATGATGTCACCTTTCAAAGAATGTAATGTCCAACGGTCCTCTCCTAGCCACGCAGGGCAAGGGTCGAGGGCTGGGCCGTCGGTGCAGACAGCAGGTAGGTAGCAGGTGGCGGCCGCGCGGGCCAGGTGAGCTGCAAGCAGGCACTGGGCAGGACGTGGCTGCAGGCTCACAGCAGCCCGAGTACCACGGGCTCAACAGGACAGGTGGTCAGTGACCACCGACGAGAGGAACTGAGCCAATCTGGGCTAACAGAGAAACCCAGGCCAACGCACCAAGATTCCCTGGTGGCTCCCGCTTAACCTAGCAAGGGCTCCATGTTGCCTAGAAAAGAACTGCTTCTCTTCTGTGGTAGGATCCTTTTGTGTTTTCAAAATATTAAACGGGACCCCAGTGCAAGAAGAGGCAGACACTCCTTGGGCCTGGGAAGCCCTCCTGACTCTGGCCCCAGCACCCCCAAGCCGACAGAGTCAGGACACACCACCACTGCCCTGGGCATCCTTCAAAACACTGAGAGAGTGCACGCCTGCGACCCCAGCGCTGGAAGGCTGCCCAGGAGGATCCCAGTGTAGGGGCAGCCTCCGCAGCTGAGCAAGACCCTGTTTCAAGTTGTGTGCATGGATTTTTCTTTCACTCTATACCCCAATATAAAATTACAATGCACCATATTTTAAAATTCTAATAAAACTGGCTGGGGATGTGGCTCAGTGATCGTGCTGGAGCACCCCGAGTTCAATCCCTAGTGCCACACACACACAAAAAAAAAACACCAAGAGACAGGCCCAGTGTCCAGCAGCAGAGCCCGTATTTCATGACTGAGGAAGGAAAGGACGACTTGAGGTGTCAACAAACCACAACCTAATGGCCACCTCTCACAGCGGCCCCAACTACTGTCCCTGACATCCGAGGCCCGAGGGGTGGAGTCCCAGGTGAGAGGGCAGGGGAGGGCGATTCCACCTGTGGCTTCCAGCCACACACACAGCTGCTGGCCCAGGCTGTGCTGCGCCCTGCTACCTCTCCTGCACGGCCTGGCCAGGGGGCTGCGGGCTAAAGGATCTCAGGGGTGCCGGGAGGGGCGTGCAGTGGGTGGGGCCATTTTTCTTATGAAGACTCACATTTCTCATGGGTTGTGGACTTTAATGTCTCCTCCAGCAGTTCTTCCCAGCATCCGAGACTGTGAGACCCAACCATTATGTGGCTTATTATACACAAGAGATCGCTTTCTCTTGGCCAAGTGCGTACGTTTTCTGCATGAGATGTGGAAGCCAGGGCCAGTGCGTCTGGCCAGTGGGAGCCCCATGTCCTCTCTGGGCGGAAGTCCCAGCAGTCAGGCTTCTTCCAGGAGGCAGGACCAGCTCCGCGGGAGGCTGGGGAGCTTTCCCTTCAGAGCGCACGGAGCTCAGACATGCTGACCTTTGAAGGCAGAGCTTGCACAGAGCTTCTGCGCTCTGCTTGAGCCTGCTGCGTGGACCCCACTGTAAGGACGGACTACCAAGGAGAGGAGGGGAGGGGTCCCTGAGGACCACAGAGCTGCTTCAGAACAGCCCCCTCGCCTCACCTCTGGACCCGAGGTGGCCTCAGAGCCAGGTGTCGACGCAGGGGACCTGGTCCCCTCCAGCCCGCCGGGCAGCCAGCCTGGTCTCGGTCCCGTGGCTCACAGGGAGGGCCAGAAAGCGGGGAGCCAGCTGCCGCTGCCACTGCTCCGAACCACACCTTAGTGCACTCACCCGCAGAGCCTACTTGCTGCTTCAAACGTTTTCAAACATTTGAAAAGGCAACCTAAATCATTTACAGGGCACATACAAAGGGAGATTTCCGTGACTTTAAAACTCGATAAAAACAAAATGTGTAAAACATGCTTTAATGTACCATTTAGAAGGAAGTGCTGCCTGCACGTATACAAACAGCTCACCAACGAGCTGCTCCACTGAGGCCACTGCCGCCCCAAACCTGCGCTCCAAGGGCACCAGGGCTCGGAGTGCCTCCCCTGCCCTGTGTCCCGGAGTCCCAGCGCCCGCCCCAGCCCTGCCCAGGAGGAAGGATGCAGCTGGCCTTCTAAGCTGACTGACATGCCAGTCATTTCTCAACTAGCAGTTTCTCCGTCAGCTCTCTGCATAATATTTGAATTTAATATTAGAAAAATAAGATTAGCATTCCCAGAAAAAAATCAGTTTAAAATTGGTACCCCCTGACGCTCTTCTGTACATAATTTTCTTTTAACCTTTACATCAGCACAGCACAGCTAGAAAAGGAAATTAAAATTATTCTTATCTTTTTGTTGACTCTCAAACTTTTTAAAAATATTTTATGGGTATGTTCAACTTCATAAGCTCATATGACAATCATTCCATAGATTGCTAGTAGTTATATGTGTACACATATGACAGACAACTGAGGACACAGTATAAGCCACAGCGTAGTTATTTAGAGAGCACGAGAAAGTGCGACATGTTTATCTAGCCGGAATAGAGTATTTCAACAAAATTAATTTGCTCACATCTTTAAAATGTGATCGGCTGCCATGGCAAGGGAAAGGAAACCCCCGCCGCGCCCCAGAGGGCTGCTTAGGTGAGGCTAGCCCGGCGGCAGCCCGGCTCCAGCACGGTGCGGGCTCCGCGGCTCGCTCCAACTTCCACATACGAGAAAAGCAGGCTCAACTTTTTGCTGAAAAGCACGTGGAAATTCCACTGCTGCCATTCACAAAACAGACTCAAGTCCACAAGTAACCAGGAGCCAAGTTCTTAGAGTGATGCTGTTTAATGGCAAGGAAGCGCGGGCGGGCATGGCTTACCTGCTGCTCAGCAAACACGTCCGTTTCATCTGACAAGCCCCTTTCCAAATTCATTGCAAGACAAGAAAACTTCTGTAACTCGCCAGGCACCGGGTGTAAAAGACAGCCTGTCTAAAAGACGGGGCAGCGTGCCTGTGCATGTCAGGGGAGTTCAGACCTCTCCGCTGAGGTGCCATGTGCTCCCTGCGTAACCATGGCAACGGGACCCGAGGAAGCTGTGGTCTGCCAGGGGCTCAGACGCTATCTCAATTGTCTCATGCCCAGAAAAGACCGCCGTTGGTATAAATCACGCCGTGAGATCATTTTAAAAGCACTTCCTCTACCAAAGCAGAACACCCTGGCCGATGGGGCGACTCCCCAGCCAGCAGGAGCACTGTGCAATGTGTTTTCCGCAGCGCGCACGGTGGGCAGTGACTGCTTGGCGGGCACGCGCCTCTCCTCGCCCGCGCTCCTCAGCTCGGCCAGTGCCGTCCGCGTGTTCCTGAAAAGCCCTCCACGCAGTCTGATCTGCCTCGCCCACCTCCCAAAGCCCCGGACAACGGGACGCGAGCAAGTCACAAGGGCTCCTGACTTGAAAAAGGGAGGAGAAGGAGACAAAGCCACGTCCAGGGCCTGTTCCCCTCCAGGCTTGGGCTCGTCCGGGAGTTGCCACCGCCAGTGTGGCGTGGGGCTCCACTGGCTGGAGGGGGGCTCGGGGCTGGCTCAGGCCGCTCCGGCTCACCTCTGCTTCTGAGACCACACTAAAGCACAAGAACGCTGAGCGGGCGGAGCGCGTGGACAGGGCACGCGCAGTGGCCACCGGCCAGGCAAGACCTCCAGGCCTCAGCTCAAGCCTCAGACACCCTTCCTCAGGGACCTGCAGCCATCGAGGGTGGCGCTCACCCTCGCCACCCCCTCCGCAGAGCACAGGGGATGCCAGGCTGCCGCGGGCTGGGGTGGGGAACCTCCCTACAGCGGGCTCCCCTCCACAGACCCCGCACCCGCAGGGTGGGGGGAACCCGGCAGCTCAGCCCTCTCTCTAGAGCTGCCCCTTGCTCTACAGACAGGCCCACCCACCTGTGCCGTGGTGGGCCAGAGGGCCAAAGTCACACACAGCAGGCAGGGGACAGGAGCCGAAACACACACGTGTGGCCTCCAGGACCTCAGAGGACGTACCCTCTCCTGAGCCCCAAGCCCCTCCCAGAGGCAGCCCAGAGCATGAACGCTCATCCTCACTGTAAACCCAAACCACAGCCCGCCCGAAAAGGGCCCATGGCTGCCCCCGCTGGGCAGGCTCCTGTCAGCTCATCAGCTCCTCTGCCCGGCCCTTCCTGCTCGGCACACACACACACGCACACAAGGACACACGGCACACTATGAGCACACACTCTCAGACAAGCCGGAGGCTCTGTGAAGACAGTGGTCAGTTCTCGGGTAAGTGGAGTCATGCCTCCCACCCGCGCTGGTCTAGAGTTCGGGAGGGTGCCCGAGAAGACTCCAGCAGAGGCCAGCACCGCGTGGGCCAGGGCGGCGAGTGTGCGCAGGGAGCTCACGCGCAGGGAGCTCGCGCTGGACCTGGAGGGCTCTGCCCAGAGGCCCACGAGCACCACGCTTGTTTTGTCCGAGTCACGCAGGTGGGAGTACCGCACCAGCACACACCAAGGAGGGCCGAGGGGAGACAATGCCCCGGGCTGCAGTGGCCCCTGGTGCCAGGTCCCTCATCTTTCCTCCCTTGCTGTGCCTGGCCCCTGTGTGACTGGCCACTGCTGGACAGGCCGTCCTCCTCTTCTGCAGGTGAGGACAGTCTTGGGCAGAGGAGGCCAGACCCCAGCGCCTAGGCCATCGCTGCCCATTTCCTGACCCTGCATGTGGACCTGCCGGAGACCAAGGCCCAGAATCAACTGATGACAACTGGTCCCGAGGCCATTTGTCCTCGGAGTGGCTCCTTCCCCCTGCCCCAGGGGGGCCTGTGCCTCCTTTGTGTTGGGGGTCAGCTTCAGGCCCTGGGAGCCATCACAGCCCCCCACAAATACAAAGCTGGATCAGGCACAAGAACCCTGGGGGGCAGCAGCAGTGGTCCTAAACAGGATGTTAACAGAAAGCGGGCCAGACGCCAGCTCAGAACTGTGAGTCATTCTCCACCTCAGGTTCAGGCTTGTCGCCTCCCACACCAGCTACCTGGGAGCCCAAAGAGGGGAGAAGCCACCTTATGGCCGACTCGCCCCGGGTGGGCCTGGCACCAGCCATGGTGCTAGGTGTGGTGCTCCGGCCCTGGGCACCTAGTGTATGCCGCCTGGTCAGATGAGAGAAATTGCTTGCCGAGCTGAGCACCTAGTACCAGCACAGCTTCTATTACCTTGCCCTCCCCCAGGGCACTGCCAGAACTGGGAACTCCAGAGTCAGGCTCAGACACAAAGACGTTGAGAAGCTGGGGATGTGGGCAAAGGGTCTGGCCAGAACCGCAGGACAGAAGGAAGTGACATCACCGCGTGGAAGGGGGTAAGAACCGCAGGCCGGCAGGACTGACCTCAGCGAAGTCCAAGGCCCTGAAGGTACGTGGGGCCTCCAGGCCTGCCTGCCCGCTGAGCCCAGGGGAATAGGAAGACCGGCTCTCGAGGTTCCCAAAACAGAAGGGGAGATGAACCTCGGAAGCAGTGGACACAAGCTGCCCAGGCAGCCCCAGACGGGCTCGCCTGCCACTCAAGACGAGGGCACTCACACCTCCACATGCTCAGCTGTGTCCCCAACTTGCCCCGGGTTTGGTCAGCAGGCGAGACTCCTGCCCGGGCCTCCGATACTCAGGAAGCCCTGCCACTGTTCAGGTGCCAATCCCAGAGCCTCCCCTGCGCTAGTCCCAGGAAGCCCCCAGTGGTCAGGACAAGGGGGAGGGCTGCTCTGGTCCCCAGCTCTCGCCCAACTAGCTCTCCCTGACCTCTACCTGCACTCCTGATCTGAGGGGTGCTGGGCCCCACCGTTCATGGCCCGGTACTCAGAACCACCCTTCGCCTCACCTCCGTGCGCCACCCTCACCGCACTCCACCCTGCGCTTTCACATGCCTGCCAGGAGGCCAGCCAGGCTTGCCAGGCCAGGCACGTGGACTCTGGTCACTGCTGTACCTCCAGAGCCACAACGCTGTCCAGCATTGAGTCGTCCAGAGAACACCCATGGAATGAGAAAGTGCTCTGTGCAGAAAGAAATCCTGCCATAAGCCTCTGCCCACGGATCTTACAGAGAACTGAGAGAACGTCCCATGTAAACAGTTGGAAAAATAGCCTGGTGTACGAAAGACTTTATAAGCAAAAACTTCTAATTCTCCTGGAAACAGCAAAGTATGAGTTTAGGAAAGAAGGAAAGGCGAGCTCATTTTGAGCCATCTGTCAGCCCTGTCCCTAGAGAGTGAGCGCGTCCTGGCTGAGGGCAGGACAGTGAGCTGGGCCTCTCGGGGACCTTCGTTCCTCAGGGTGCCTGCCCAGGTTGTGACTCTGAGGAGGTAAGGAGGGGAGCGGGTCTCAGGTGGCATCAGAGCCACCGCTGAGGAGACCCTTCCAGCCCCTCCTGCCATCTGTCCCCTCAGGCTGCTCCCCCACACCTAGAGCAAGGCAGGAGCGTGACCTGAGCGCCCCCTGCCGCCCAGCGCTGGGCACTGCCAGTCCCTGGGAGCAGTACCTGGCGCCACAGGTACCAGCACCCCTGGGGTGAGGAGACTCAGCTCCTCCAGCAGTGCCCTAGAGGATGGCGCGATAGACAAGGACCAAGACAGTGCGGCTGGGCGCTGTGGGAGTCAGGGCTTCGGATGCATGAGGCCTAGGCCGTGGGGCTTCAGCTAGGAAGGAGCTCACGCCAAGGCAACGCCAGCGGCCAGGCAGAGCCGCTGGACAGCCCGGAGCCGTGAGGGGAGGCTGTGCCTCCTGCCGGCCGGCCTCCTGCAGAAGCAAGGCGCTCAGACCGGGACATGGCAAGCCTCTGCGAACGGGCCAAGCAGCAGGGCCCCCTTTGCGGGTGACCCCACGCTGTCATGAAAAAAGCAGGCGACAGCCTCGGACAGCACGACTGTGGCCAGGAAGACGATGAACAAGAGCCAGCCTCAGGGCCCGGCCCGCCACCCCACTCGCCCTGGCTCCAGCTCCTGTCAACTCTGATCCCACGGCGGGGCCCTTTTCACTTGCACCCCCAGGCCCCCGGCCCTGCCCAGGTGGCCACAGGACTCCAGCTGCCTGTGCGGATTCAGATCCTCCCTCCCACCTGCCCCGCAGGTCCCCCCAGTGGCACTGAACTGCACACTTAAAAATGGCTAAAATGGTAAATTTTGCTATGTGTACTTTACCACAGCAAAAATTTGACAAAAAAAAAAAAAAAAACATTTGGCTACTCTCAGCCATTTTTGTTTCCATGAACATTTTAGAATTATTTTCTTAATTCCACAAAATGCCTAATAAGATTTTTTATTAAAATTGCAATGAATATATGGGACATTTTCTAACCATACCACAACTGATTTTGCACATTGGCCGCATACCTAGGGCTGAGGCTATGCCTTGGTGGCGCAGCGCTCACTGGCATGCGTAAGGTGCTGGGTTCCATCCCCGCACCACAAAAGAGAAAACAGAATTTAGCAAGGTTGCTAATGATAGATCTATAGGTAGCTTGGGATTTTCTGTTACAATCCTCTAAGATTAACATTTTCATTTCTTCTTTGCAAGTTTTTAACTTCTATTGTTTTTACTTCCTGGGTGCACTAACTAGGAAACGCTTCCAGTAAGACTTCCAGTTGGAAGGTGACAGCAGACCCCGCCCTTAGCCCTGCTCTCTCAGAAGTGAGTGCCAGGTACCTCACAGGGGTGCTGATACCCTTGCCATCGGATTAAGGAAATTCCACTTAATTCTCTTCATGTGGAGCGGCACCGGGGATGGAACCCAGGGGTGTTTTATCTCTAAGATATACCCCCAGCCCTATTTTATTTATTTTTTTAAATTTGAAACAGGGTCTCACTAAGTTGCAGGGAGCCTCACTAAGTTGCTGAGGTTGGCCTCAACCTGCAATCCTCCTGTTTCAGCCTCCCAAGTACTGGGATTACAAGTGTGCACTACCATGCCTGGTTCCCTTTAATTCTTATTTTGTTAAGTTTTGTTTGTTTTACCATAAATGGATACTGAATTTTACCAAAATTTCCCCTGTATCTGAGGTGGTTTTGTCTACTTACTGTTAATGCAAGTTTGACTGATTTTTCAAATATTTAAAAAGACTATATCCTTGGAATAAGCACGTTTGTGCCCCTCTCTGACTTGCTGGACTCAGCTTGCTGATATCTTCCTGAGGACTCTCCCACCTGTTCCTAGCGAGCTTGCCTGCCACTTTCCTTTCTTCTATGTGTTAGATCTTTGGTGCCGAGGTTCCGGGGACTCACAACATGAGCAGGGAGATGGCCCTCCTTCACCCCTGTTCCCTGAGCGCGTGGCTCCGTTACGTAGCTGCCGCTCTCACCCACGTTACTTCTCTGCTCTGAGACACGCTGTGTGGCCCATATGTGGTCAGCTTCTGCAAACATTCCAAAATGACTAGGAAAGAATGCCTTACGGGTGCGATGCCACACGGATGTGCGTGAGTGAGAGCTACTACCAGGCCCGGGCGGTTAGGCACCTGTAGAAGGCCAGATGTGAAGGGCAGGTACATCTGCTGCGGTTTCGGGAAGTCCCCGCGCCTGCAGCCAGGCAGAGCCCCTGGGGCTGAGTGGGGGAGAAGAGCTGCGGGGAAGCGGGCCCTCGCTCTAGCGAGGCTCTCGCTCGCAGGTCTCCCCTGGGGAGGCAGAGAATGCGGTGTTGCGAGGCAGGCCGGGCAGCTGCCCGTCTCACAGTGGAAGCAGCCAAGGACGGATGGGCAGAGGCCGCAGGCAGCCACCTCAGTAAAGCTGTGACCTTCGTTCACCTCAAGCTCGGGCCAGTGCTCAAGCCCAGAAGCCCGTTTCAGGGAAAGGCCAGATGACAAGAAGGCGCTTGGGCACCAAGGCAAGTGTCCTCCGTGGCCATCACAGCGTTTCCCCAGGGAGGTCAGGCTGCTGGCTGGGGACATGAAACCGCGCATCAGGGAACGTCTGCGGCCGCGCCCCAGGCCCGGGAGGACCCTCCCGCCACCTGTCACGTCACAGAGAGGACCTGTGCCACCGGCCTGTCCCAGAACACCGCTGGCTCGTGCTGCCGTGAGGTCGCGGCCCCAGGCTGACGGGAACAGAGGAGCGAGGGTGGCAATCACCAGGCCTTGGTCCGCGGGGCACGGAGGCAGGAGACACACCGGCAGATCGATGCCCCGCTAATGGGACGGGGCTCTAACACACTGCTCTCACCAGGGCAGCCAAGGCGACAGGCCCCGGAGCACCAGAGACATCACGGGGGGCGATGGCACAGCGCTGACCGTAGCCCCAAGACTCGCGGCCAGGTCCAGGTCCCAAGCAAACAGGACACCGTGCACTGCCACGACACTCTGCCGAGGAGCAGCCTCGGTGCCACTGGGCCTGTGGACGTGCAGGCTCCATGCGGGACAGGCCGCCCGGACGCTGACCCTGTTGGGAGCCTGGTCCTGGCCCCTCTGTGGGGCAAGACTGGCATGGGCCAGTGTGGGAATAGGCCACAGACCCATGGGTGGCTCGCTGCCAGGGCATCCACCTGCTCTCTGGACCCACGCCTGGGACATGGGCACCTCCAGGCCACTGAAGAGGAGGAGGATGAGTGAGATGGGTCAGCTCAGAATGGAGGCACAGGCCAAAACGGATGCCTGGCCGGCAGTGGCCAGGGCCCCAGCGAGTGTCCCAGCCACTTGGGGTGGAAACAGAAGTGGCCCCAGGCAGGAACACACAGGGTTCAGGGGCAGGGTAAGTGGCCTGGCTGAGGGCCAGGGCCAGAAAGAGGGGTTGGAAGGTGAGGGCTGGGGAGGCCACACAGAGGCAAGAGGAGGGGCAGGACGTGGGCACTTCCCACATGGCCACAGCCCACAGATGGCCCCTGGAGGGACCACACAGCCAGGTCGGCAGGGGGGCTCGGCTGGCCCCAGAGAGCATGTGCGGCCAGGGTCTGTACACAGCCCGTGCCTCTGCTGGCTTCAGTCCTGGCTGCCTGCCACGTTGCCCCCTCAGGACCACTCACAAGCCGGCCACTCGGAGGTGACAGCCCACACCCTGCGCATCCTGCAGCGTACCCATGGGAGGGGCCCCTGCAGGTGTGAAGACCGGGAGGCCCAGCACACCTGCCCAGGAGCACCAGAGAGGACTGGAGGACACCTGGGGCTTCCCAGGAGAGCCTGCCACCACAGGGGGTGAGAGAGACCTGTGCTTCCACACTGGGCCATCTCCAGGCAAAACACCAGGAAGGACCCAGGGTTCCGCTCTGCCAGAAGCGCGAGGCTGTGGTGGTGATGGCCAGGGCGACTGCGCAGCCCGCCACCAAGCCCTGGGAGGTGGACTGCACAGGGCCTTCTTCCACGGTGCCTCTGGGCTGTCCTGAAGACCAGAGGCAAGAGACGTGCGCCAGCCCACATGCCATTCTTACAGCAGACACAGAAGGGCCTGTTGCTGGGGGGGAGGAGTGGGGGGGAGGCCCAACACGGCCTCGGCCGTGAGAAGCCAGACGGTGCCGAGGCCAGCTCAGTGACCCAAGCGCCACCTTCTCCTCCCGGGCCTCAGACCCTCCGAGGCTTCTGAGCAGTGGGCTTGGCGGCCTGGGACCAAGGCCCTCACCCGAGGGTGGGCGGGGTCCAGTTCTGCTGGATCCCCAGCCCTGGCCTGGCCTGGCCTCGCTTCCCCCACCCCGGGACAGCCGCATGGACTCACAGCTGATCCACAGAAGCACCCTAGCCTGCCGTGTCCGCGCTCCCTCAGGACAAGGCACAGGGCACTCCGCGCCCCATTCCCACCTGCAGGCACGGTGTGCCACACCCCACCCTGCCCAGCACCCCTTCCCTTCTCCTCGAACAGCAGTCAGAGCAACCCAGGGTGTGGCTGCCAGTCACCCACCTTCCTCTTCCAGAACATTCCCACACAGTCCCATGCGTGAGCCAGAGGGGCCATGGATGGGAGCACTTGCCATGCTCTCCACAGAGGGGGCTGCTTCCAACTTCCCCGAGTGTCGTCACCACAGAGGGGCCACACTGTCACACATTCACAATGGAATGCCTCGTGGCCGTAAGGTGACCAAGCTAAGACCACAGGAGGAAGATGTGTGTGTGTGTGTGTGTGTGTGTGTGTGTGTGTGTGTGTGTCACTGGGGATTGAAGCCAGGGTGTTCCACCACTGAGCTTTACCCCAGCCTTTTTCTTATTTTGGACAAGGTCCTGCTAAGTTGCCCAGGCTGGTCTCGAATTTGTGGTCCTCCTGCCTCAGCCTCCCAAGTCCCTGGGATTACAAGTGTGAGCCAGTACACTGGCCTGTATGACTAAATCTTGAAGTCACGGTGCATGTTTCAGAATCGGCACGCTGAGGCATAAGTATGACTGCATCTGTTAGAATTTAAAACACAAAACAAGAAGCAGAAAGATCGGCGGGTGCCGAGACCAGGGGAGGGGGAGGCCGAGCGAGCCAACAGAGCAGGGTCCTGGGGCGGTGTCACCCTCTGCTCGAGCCCCCCAGGCCGCGCGTCCCCGCACGCGTCCCAACTGTCCACGCTATGAGGGTGGGCCCTCGCTGCGAGCCTACACTTCTCCTGGGCGCCTGTGCTCTGCGCACCACGCGCGACGAAGACGACTACCTTCTCGCGACTGCGGGAGGGGTCCCCGCACTGGAGCTGCTGCTCACGGCTCCTGTGAATCTAAAACCGCTCCACAGAAGAGCCCCCGAAATGATTCTCTTCCAGGGTCAGTGCCGTGTCTTTAGGACAACTTCAATAAATCCACAGGGCTAAACACCCTCGTCTGAACAGTGCCTGCGTGGGGGGCTTCAGGTAGGAAGGTGGAGCGAGGTGCCCGGGAAGTTCTCCTCCAGCCAGTGGCTCCTGCCCAGGGGAGACCAGGGTGGACCCGAAGAGCCAGGTGCTCGGGAGGCTGGTCTGCATCTTCGGACCCTGAGGAGGGATGCTGAAATGGACCTACCTCTAGGTCGTCGAGGGAGCGAGTGATACTGAGCCTCTTGGACCTTCCGAACGATCTCCGGGCAGAAGTGCGCTGAGAAGTCTGGGCGAATCCAATTCCCCGCCCAACTTTGGAGTTCTAAACACAAACACAAAGGAAAGGATGCGTCAGCCTGGCCTCCTGCAAAGACCGTTCAGTTTCGCTCTTCGGGCTGCACAGGAGCAGAGGACCACTGCAGGAGGGAGCTAAGGGGACTAGTCCTCAAATCAGCCTGGCACAAACTGCTTTCGTGTATTTACATGATTAAAATGCAAACTTAAAAGAGCCAGTCGTCCTAGGGTTTCCCGGCACTTGCTCTGCCAGCTGCCAACAGTGCGCCCCAAGCATCACCCCCCAGGCCCACTCTAACCAAGCGGCCAGAGGAGAGCCTGCCTCAAAATGGCCACGGAAATAGCAGGCCGGATGTTTGGGGTGCAGAGCGGGAACAGGAAGAGCAGTAATTATCAGCATAAAGGCTGGTTCTCAGCAAGGTCGAGCTCTTGCATAATTTTCTGAGCATTTTAGGAAATAAAAGCACCCCTAAACATTCCACTGATGTATGAAGAACAAATCAGCCCGATGCATGAAACACCAGCTATTAAGACATTTCTCCCTCCAGAAATGCAAACCAGCCAACTCACCAACTGTCTATCTGGTGTCTTTCATGATGCCAGGCACTTCTCCACTGTGACACGGATCTAGCAACTAGCAATCGGTTCTAACAATAAAAGCTCACAGCTGGCGAGCAGATTTCCTGAGCACTTGAAATCCTGAGAGCCACTGCAGGCACCAAGGCGCCAGCACCGTCACCCAAAGGCCTCTGGCTCCTTCCACGTGCACCAGAAGCTCCTGCGTCACAAGGGAACCTTGCAGTGACCCCTGGCAAAGCTCCGGGGCTCACTGTGGCCCACAGCTGCCTCCCCCTGGGAAAGCACAGGAGTGACATCCAGGCGGCCCGCACTCTCTCCCCACCCCACAGACACAGCAGAGGAGCAGGTGCAGTCTTCCAGGGACTGCAGGTGTGCCACGCCATGCCTCTGGTTGGCGCTGTCCCACTCAAGTGCTCCCCATCCGGGGTGCTTCCTCGGAAGAGACCCAGCCCCATGCCTGGCCCTGCCATCTGCATTCAATTTCAGAACCTGCCCTGCAGCCATGTGGCCACCCAGCCCGTGTCTCAGCCCCCCTTGGTCACCTCGGCGTCAAAGGCCCCGGTGCCTCAGACACTCAGAGTCCCTTCCCCTCCCACCCCCCAGCTGCCACAGAAACCCCACCCTGCACACACTCGAGGTCTGTGGCCCATCTGCACACTGGGCGGTGAAATCCGAACGCAGTCTGGCCGGGACGCAGAGTCAGAGCAGAGGGGAGTAGCACGGGGCAGGCCCAGAGAAGGCCACCAGGAGGAGCGCAGCGTGGTGCAGTACCTGGGAGACTGAGACAGGAGGACCTCAGGTTCACAGCCAGCCTCAGCAACCTAGTGAGACTCTCAGAAACCTAGCAAGACCCTGTTTCAAACAAAAAATAAAAAATGGTGCTGGGGTGTAGCTAGAGGGTGTTTTGGCTGTGTGGAGAACGCGGCTGTGCACAAGGGTCTTTGAGCCTCTGCTTTCGGTCCTTTGGGGTAGAGCTCAGAAGTGAGCTCACTAGGGATGTGGTGGTCCTACTACTAATTTTTAAAGGAGCCACCATACTGCTTCCATAGTGGCGGCACTACCTGACATTCCTGCCAGCAGTGCAGCTGGGATCCCCCACACCCCCACCCTGCACTCTCCAGTTTGGGGCTGTTGGTTCGTTCTGTGATAGCAGTCTGCGAGGTGCGAGGCACTGGTCTGCCGTTCAGTGACACCGAGTGTCTATGCGTGCACTCGCTGGCCATTTGGACGCCTTCTTTGAAGAAAAGTCCATTCCAGTCCTTTGCCCTTTCAGTCAGGCTGTTGAGTTAAAGGGGCTTTCTGTACGGTCTGTACATTAAGCTCGTATCAGAGAGTGTTTGCAAACACCGTGTCCCAGCGAGGGGAGGGCCTCTGCATGTTGTTAGCTGGGTGCTTTAATAAGCGCACTATTAACGTTTTGGTGTGATGCAGCTTATGAATTACTTGTTGCCTCCGGTGCAGGAATTTAAAATACCTCATCTAAGCATCTCAAGCCCGGATCACAAGCCCCTGCCGGGTAGGGCTGTGTCTTCGGTGGTCACCACTGCCCCCACCCCGCCCAGAGTGCTGGTATATAGTAAGCATTCACTCAGCATTTACTGCACAATAAACCCACTAAGACAACAGAAACCACGTCAGCTGAAGGTTTTCCAGAGATGACAGCAGGTTCTGAGGCCTGCGATCCTAAGCTCACAGCTCTACGTCTCCCAGAGCTCCAGGCAGGGTCCACCTGGAGACAGACGCCACAACACCCACTAGCAGAGACAAGCCTGGGCCCAGCTGACTGTCCAGGAGAGCTGGAAAGGCAAAGGACCCCAGACGTGGAGAGGAGGGACTGTTCAAACTCAAGGCCCGAGGGAGGCCTCCTGGACGACTTCTGGGAACCCTGATGGCCTGGGGGAGGGATGCCTCAACAGGGAAGAGCATTGCCATGGCAACATCTCAACAGTGGAGAGGAGGGACTGTTCAAACTCAAGGCCCGAGGGAGGCCTCCTGGACGACTTCTGGGAACCCTGATGGCCTGGGGGAGGGATGCCTCAACAGGGAAGAGCATTGCCATGGCAACATCTCAACAGGCGGCCCCTCCAGGGCCCCAGGAGGCAGAGCTGCCTGAAGACCCAGCTGGGGAGGGGAGGGGTGCTGAGGGTGTAGCTGAACGGTGCGCCCTTTATGTCTGTTCTCATAAATCTCCATGTAACAGGAAGGATTGTAAGCCCAAATAAGATAAATCAGAATCACCAACATTCCACCTCGAGGGTAAACTGACAAAATGACCGCACCGGCTAGGGAGCGTTTTATGTGTGAACTGCTGAAGGATGGCTTGCGGGCTGTGGGAATCGCCTTCTTGAAGAAGGAGGAAAAGCGACCGGGTCTTCTGTTCAAGAGAGAAAAGGCTGAATGCATAGGGAAGGACAGCACGCCGCCAGCACAGCCAATAGCGTGCAGACACTAGGACCACGGCTCAGAGGAGGCGCTTCAGAGAGGACAACAAAGCAGTGGCTTGCACGCAGTAAGGAGCAGACAGCGCAAGCCTGAAAAGCCAGCACTCACAGGCCAGGGAGCCAGAGCCAGAGCCCGGGAGCGCCACGGCACTAACCGCGCCGTCCTCCCGGCAGCCGCGCCGGCCCATCACAGCTCTTTCTTGGCCTCGCAGAAGAACCTCAAGTTGGACTGGGAGCCGTCCTACCATCTACAACTTCTACAACCCTAAAAGGAGCCCTGAACACGCTTAAATGAAAGAACAGGAAGTACCCGGGCAGGGCGCACAAGGTGAATGATCCCTGCGACTGAGAGGCTCAAAATGAAAAGTTAAAACGAGCTGGGGTGAGCCAGTGTGGTGCGCACACTTGTCACCCCAGTACTTGGGAGGCTGAGACGGGGGGATGGCAGGTTAACCGCCGGCCTCAGCTACTTAGTGAGGCCTTCGCAACTCAGTGAGACCCTGTTTCAAAATAAAGAATAAAAAATAGGGCTGAAGGTGTAGCTTGGAGGTAGAATGCCCCTGGGTTCCGCCCCAGTAAAGAAAAAAAGGGGGCTGGGTGTGGCTCAGTGCTAGAGCACCCTTGGGTTCAATCTCCAGTGCCCATAAATAAATACATAAATACATAAAATGCACAGAAAGTGGTGATGCGGGGAAGCCGATTCAGCTATATGGTGAGAGGGAAAACAGACCTCATCCCTAAAGGCGTGTGGCTGTGTGCGCGTGGACGTACGGGCATTGTGCATTCCAGGCAAGCACTCTACCACTGAGCTCTCCGGCTTCACATCTTAGGAACCTTCAATCCTTTTTATTTTTAAGACAGGGTTCCCTAAATTGGCCAGGCTGACCTCAAACTTGTCATCATGCTGTCTCAGTCTACTGAATAACTGTGATTACAAGTGTGCACCACCAGGCCTGGCTTTTTTTTTTAATATAAGATTCATACGCCAGGCCTGGTGGTGCACATCTGCTAGTTCCAGTACCTTAGCGGCTGAGACAGGAGGGACACAGATTCTAAGACAGCGTAAGCAATATAGGGAGAATCTCAGCAACCTAGAAAGACTGTTTCAAAACATCACCTAAAAAGAGCTGGGGTATAGCCTGGAGGTAGAACACCCCGGGTTCAATCCCCAGCACTATAAACAAACAAATCCATGCATCAGAAAAAGGAGAAGGGAAGAGAGGAGAGAGGGAAGAAAAGCTCTGCCTTTGATTTTAAATTTTTATGAAACTAAAACTCTGATGCCAAAGCCAGACAAAGACAATGAGGAAGAAAATTACAAGATCCCTTCATTCATGAATACAGATTTAGCCGGGCGTGGTGGCGCACGCTTGTAATCCCCGCGCTTGGGAGGCAGAGACAGGAGGATCGCGCAGGTTCAAAGCCAGCCGCGCCCGCTGGCTTAGGAGACCGTTTCCAAATAAAAATATAAAATAGGTCTGGGAGTGTAGCCCAGAGGTAGAAGGGCTTCCAGGAACCCCAGTGCCACCAAAAAACAAAAAAACAAACAAACAAAAAAACATAAATACAGATTTAAAATTTTACAAAAATATTAGAAAACCAAATCTGCCAGTGAATAAAAAGACCATGGTGCCAAGTTCCCTTTATTTTGGGAATTCAAGCATGGTTGCCATTTGAAAACCTATCCCTGCAAGTTGCCATATTAGCATCAAAAAGCAGAAACCCACATGAGATCAATGAACACAAAATACTCAGAAAGAAAAGCTAACATTAAGTCGGGCATGGTGGCACACGCTTGTAATCCCAGCACTAGGGAGGCTGAGACAGGAGGATCGCGGTTCACAGCCAGCCTCAGCTACTTAGTGAGGCCTCTGCAACTCAGTGAGACCCGGTTTCAAAATAAATGTAGCTCAGAGGTAGAATGCCCCTGGGTTCCATACCCAGACACGCAAAAAAAAAAAAAAAAAAAAAAAAAAAAAGATGTTGCAATCATTTAATCATTTACATTCCCCCAAATGTCTTGTCCACGTCTCCACTTTCTGCTTTATTTATTTAAATAATATTTAAGTAAAGGTTAGGGAAGTTTTCTTCTGTTACTATTGTTAATACGTGTTTTCATGAATGGATGTATAATGTTAGTTTTTCTTTTCTTTTTTCTTTCTTTCTTTCTTTTTTTTTTTTTTTTTTGCGGGTCTGGGGATGGAACCCAGAGGCACTTGACCTTCGAGCTACACCCCCTGCCCTATTTCTTATTCTTTATTTTGAAACAGGGCCGCACTGAGTTGCAAAGGGCCTCACTAAGTAGCTGATGTAACCGCGATCCTCTGGTCTCAGCCTCCCGAATGCTGGGATTACAAGCGTGTGCCCCCACACTCAGCAGTAATTTTTTTAAGTACACTACTGTACTTAAAAAGATTATTGTGGAACAAGAAGCAGACCCCACACACATGAACACACCACCTGCGACCAGAGGGGCACTGCTGACCAGGCGGGAGGAGGCGCTGCGCTACAACAGCCGGCCGTCCACACAGAAAAGTCAACTTTCACCCCACCTGCTTCTATTCCTTAACATTAACTCCAAGAACTTTAAGCAGGAAAAAAAAAGAAGAAAACGCTTCTTGCCTCAAGCTACTAATAAATGTATTACTTAAGACGCATATGTAAACCATAAGGGGAAAACGATCCATTTGGCTAAATTAAGAACTCTTAGTCATCAAAAGACACAAGGGGGTGAAAAAGCAGGCCACAGGCTGGGGAGGGGTCCGTGCGGCGCAGGCGGGCGCCAAGCGCTGTGCCCCCACCCACCTGCAGGACCCTGGGAAGAAGTCTGAGCAGGTCCCTCAACAAGGAGGAAATCCAGGCCGTTATCACTGGAGGGGAAACCAAGGCAGAATGAGATGCTGCTCTGTAACTGCTAGATTGGCAGACACTTGCGGGGCCTGTCAACCGCCCCCCCAGAGGCCTGCACGAGAACGCTCCGCACAGCACCATGATGGGTCTGCCCCACGGCCGCATGGCGCGGTACGTGCACACATCTCCTGCAACACAGAGTCAGCATGGGCATGCGGCAGCCCCTCACACGACCAGGGATTAAGGCTTTGAGGTCGTATTGAATGATTAAAACTCAAGTGTAACCCCAGCACTTGGGAGGCTGAGACAGGAGGATCGAGGTTCAAGGACAGCCTCAGCTACTCAGTGAGGCCCTCTGCCACTGAATGAGACCTTGTTTCAAAATAGAGTCAGAGTTAGAACACTCCTGAGTTCCATCCTCAGTCCTGAAAAAAATTTTAAAAACCCTCAAGTTGCAGCTAGACACAGTGGTGAACACCTACAATCCCAGCGACTCAGGTGATCTCCAGCTCCGGCCCACGTGGGCGACTTGAAGAGTAAAAAGCGAGGCGAGGTTCCGCGGAGCACTCCAGGCTCACGCCAGCACTGAGAAGTGACCTCAAGCCCTCAAGCTACAGACTCTGTCATCAGGGCGCTGGAGCAGCAACAAAAACAGTGTGCTGACTCAGCATTCAGAACCAGGCTCTCCTGGGTCCAGGAGGCACTGGGGGCCGCTCCGCTGACTCGCCTCGACCTCCTGGAAGCCAGGCAAAGCAGAGAACAGTAAGTGCGCCCGTCCCCTGCTCCCGTCCCCACTCCTCTGGAGCCTCCAGATCAGCTAAGGGCGCCCTGGGGGCCAGCGCTCCCGTGGACAGCAACTTCACCACTGTGGCCCGGGCCCCAGAGACAGCCCCCTAGGGCAGCCCCTTCCCCTCCCAGCCTCCTTCCTGTGACTGGGGTGGGAGTGGGCAGGGCCAGCCCCGGGGCGCTGTTCACAAGGGTGGTGGGGCCAACAGCATGAGGACTGGGTGCGGTCGCTCTACAATGTCCAGACATGGTCTCGCCATCTATTTTGAAACTTCCTCCCATTGTCCTGGGAGCAACTGACAGGATCTGTTGCTGAGCCCCGCGCCCTTCTGGCTTGACGTCCTATGGAACCTCAATTAGCTATGCCTTCCAGGGAGTTCTCACCAGCTGCTTTTATAATCCCATTTTCTCCTCCAAGGGAATTTTTTGGTAAATGAAATGTGTTCACATTCCCATTATAAAAACAGACAACACAAGATGCAAGTTCCTGGCGTCTCCCAGTTCTCAGTGCCTGCCCTGAGATGGCCGTCGCCAATCAGCTGGGAGTGTCTGTTAGAAGATATAGAAGAGCCGGCGCGATGGCGCACACTTGTCATCCCAGCACTCGGGAGGCTGAGACCGGAGGACTGCAGTTCGTGGCCAGCCTCAGCTACTAGTGAGGCCCTCTGCAACTCAGTGAGACCCTGTTTCAAAATAAAGAATAAAAAATAGGGCAGGGGGTGTAGCTCAGAGGTAGAAGCCCCTGGGTCCCATCCCCTCACCCCAAAAAAGAAAAAGAAAATATAATGATAAAGAAAACACAGTGCTAGCCGGGCGTGGTGGCGCACGCTTGTAATCCCCGCGCTTGGGAGGCTGAGACAGGAGGATCACACAGGTTCGAAACCAGCCTCAGCTACTGAGTGAGGCTCTCAGCAACTTAGTGAGACCCTGTTTCCAAATAAAGTATAAAATAGGTCTGGGAGTGTAGCCCGGAGGTAGAAAGCCCCTGGGTTCCACCCCCAGTACCACAAAAAAAAAAAAAAAAAAAAAAAAGGAAAGAGAAAGCACTGTGCTAAAGATCAGGCTTTTCATCGAGGTGAAGCCTGGAAGGGAACTGGCCAGAGAGAGCCCATGAGAGGCAGAAGGGCCCCTTTCTTAGACAAAAGCTTTCTACAGGGCAGCAGGAGGGAGAGCAACACAGGCGTATTTCTCCAACCGGTAGGCACAGCAGCCAGAGAAGATCAATTTATGGTGCTTGGGGGAGGGGGATGGTTAGAGGCATCTCCCTGCCCTTCTCTAGGGCTCTGTTCCCGGCCTCAGTCAGACCTCACAGCACCCACAGTGTTCCCTCCTGGCTCTCCACAGTCACACACACACACACACACACACACACACACACACACACACCTGTGCACACTCTCAGGCGGCCTGCAGGGAGCTGAAGCTGTTACACACACGGGATCCTAGTGAATAGTGTGTTTCTGTGACTTGCTTCTGCACGTACGCCTTGGGACGCGTTCCTCCTCGGTCACACATACGTCACGTTTTGTGGCTCCTGCCACAAACATTCCCCTGTCCCAGACAGGCATCTTGTGCTCTTGAGCCAACAAGAGGGCGGGCTCTACGTGCCCCCAAGGAACTAAAAGCCCAAGAGTAGGCTTCCCACATGCCGCACACAACTCCTTGGCCCCTCTGTACCCTCTCCCCCACTTAGGTGTTTCAAGCAGGTAGACTGTCGGAAGGAAGGGCAGAGGAACGGTGCAGACTTTGGACTTAGGGCGGTATGTCTCCATCTGTCTGCTCTGTCAGACCGAAGCTCTTCCCTGGGGGTCCAGCAGCTGGGTGTCTTACCCACACCTTGGATCAAAAGCCTGAGGGCTTGGACAAAGGGCCTAAGGAGGGAACACCTGGCATGGGCCCTCCTACACAAGGTCAAGGTGAGCTTGCTGCCCAATGGGCAGAGGAGCCCAGCCTGCTCCTGGTCACAAGAAGCACCCCAGGGTGCAGTGGGCCAAGACTCAAAGGGAAATGGTGAGGAATGGGGTGGAAAAGCTCCAGCATGATCCTGGGAATCTCTAAGGCCACTGAAGTACCACACACATGGTCAGGAAGACCTAAGAAGGCCTATGTCCTCACCTGTGACCTTGAGAAGGAAGTGAAGGCTAAGGCAGAGCACCAAAGGCACACCCTGGCACGCACACACCATGAGGCTGAGATAGGCCCTAATGGCGTCTCTGTATAATCACTATCTGACCAGAGATAACCAAGCAGAGGCCTCGTGGTCACATAACAGAATACTCCAGAGAATCGCTCAGGAGGAGTCTCTAAAAACCTTGACAACATGCAACAGCAACTGCTGGCGGGTGCTGGGGTGGGGAGGAGGGCATCCTCACCATGACTGTCCCGCCACTGGGCCCACCTTCGCTGCCCTGAGGCTGCATGAAAGACCCGAGACCCAGCGTGTGCAGAGGGCTGTGTGGACGCTGCATGGCCAAACAGCTGTCAGACTGGCACTGACCACACTGCCTGCCCTTCCTTGCCAGCTTCTGGTCCTGGAGCTAGGCCTTGCAGACCACCTTGCCCCTGCCCACAGGCTTGACACCAGAGGCCTGGGGGAGCGTCCACGCTGGCACAGGTGTCTGCTTCCCCTGGGCCCTGCTTCCTTGGTGGTAGTGGGTGGACTGGCACGGGAAGGTCTGACCTCTTCCTCACAAGCCTCTTCGCTGTCCCTGTGCCCGCCCCGTGGTGGCAGTACTCTCCTCGGGGCTGGCTCGGCCATCCAGGCCCTCCTCGTCGCTCTCCTACCCTCTCGTCACCTCCCACACTTACCCCCCAGGCATTCTCATCCGCCTCCTTTAGCAGCCAACACCTTGTCCCTAGGTAACAAGTCTTTACAACAATATTCCTGTTCAAATTACAATTAAACTTTCAGTCTCCTGGCCGTATCCTGCCTGATTCAGCCTACATTTATGCAGTGTAATGGTTCAGATATAAAATGTCCCCTAGAAAAGCTTATGGGCTAGACAATGATTCCTGATTCTGAGGTGGGGCACGGCTAGAGGAGGTGGTCACTGGGGGCATGGCCGTGGACTGTATCTGTCCCTGGCCCCTCCCTCACACTCTCCCTCTCTGCTTCCTGACTGCCATGAGGTAAGAGCAGCTCTTCCTCCCCAAACCTGACCTTGGAGGCGTTTCTGCCTTAGTGCCAACCAACCATGGGCTACCTCTGAAACCATGAGTCCCAACCAACCATGGGCTACCTCTGAAACCATGAGTCCCAACCAATCATGGGCTACCTCTGCAACCATGAGTCCCAACCAATCATGGGCTACCTCTGCAACCATGAGTCCCAACCAACCATGGGCTACCTCTGAAACCATGGGTCCCAACCAACCATGGGCTACCTCTGAAACCATGGGTCCCAACCAATCATGGGCTACCTCTGCAACCATGGGTCCCAACCAATCATGGGCTACCTCTGCAACCATGAGTCCCAACCAACCATGGGCTACCTCTGAAACCATGGGTCCCAACCAACCATGGGCTACCTCTGAAACCATGGGTCCCAACCAATCATGGGCTACCTCTGCAACCATGGGTCCCAACCAATCATGGGCTACCTCTGCAACCATGGGTCCCAACCAATCATGGGCTACCTCTGCAACCATGGGTCCCAACCAATCATGGGCTACCTCTGCAACCATGGGTCCCAACCAATCATGGGCTACCTCTGCAACCATGGGTCCCAACCAATCATGGGCTACCTCTGCAACCATGGGTCCCAACCAACCATGGGCTACCTCTGCAACCATGAGTCCCAACCAACCATGGGCTACCTCTGCAACCATGAGTCCCAACCAACCATGGGCTACCTCTGCAACCATGAGTCCCAACCAACCATGGGCTACCTCTGCAACCATGAGTCCCAACCAATCATGGGCTACCTCTGAAACCAAGGGTCCCAACCAATCATGGGCTACCTCTGCAACCATGGGTCCCAACCAATCATGGGCTACCTCTGCAACCATGAGTCCCAACCAATCATGGGCTACCTCTGAAACCATGAGTCCCAACCAATCATGGGCTACCTCTGAAACCATGAGTCCCAACCAATCATGGGCTACCTCTGAAACCATGAGTCCCAAATGAACTTTTCTTCTTCTAAGTTGTGCTCATCAGGCACTGTGGGCACAGTGACAGAAGAGCTGACTAGAGGGGAGTGACACATCCAGCCATTACTGCACCAATGGAGTCTGGTAGCACGAAACCCAAGCAGCTGACATTTCAAGTCTCCAGCACCTCTGCCTCCCCTGCCCGAGCTCCTCTTGCTCTCTGGCTTCCAGGCATTTGCCTCTGGCCTGCCGTCTGCTCCTCCCGCACCCGGCAGCGGCCTTGCCTGCTGTGGACAGCCACTGCCTATTACCGTCTGGGTGGAAAACGTCCCTGGACCTCATGTTCTGGAGGCGGCCATGCTGGGAGCTGGGGCCCTGGGGGTGTCCAGGGACGTGTGGCCGGGACCCCAGTGAGGGTCCCTGGACCTCATGTTCTGGAGGCGGCCATGCTGGGAGCTGGGGCCCTGGGGGTGTCCAGGGACGTGTGGCCGGGACTCCAGTGAGGGTCCCTGGACCTCATGTTCTGGAGGCGGCCATGCTGGGAGCTGGGGCCCTGGGGGTGTCCAGGGACGTGTGGCCGGGACTCCAGTGAGGGTCCCTGGAGGCATGGCCAAGTACAGCGCACGCGCGTGTGTGTGCGTGTGCGTGTGCGTCAGGGATTTGGGATCATAGAGGTGGGAATGCTGACTGATATCACCTTGCAGGCTCAGCAAACCTACCAGAGGACATGAGGACCCACCTCGACAGTTACCTCGTGAGCCCTGGAAGCGTCTGGCCCTGGGCGCTGCGGGGTTAGACTGCACTAATGAAACAAGGGGCCACTTAGCAGAGACACACAGGGAGACCACAGCGGGAGCCCAGGGACACAGGCCTGGCTCGTGGCCCAGGAAACTAGGCCTGTCACTTCCTGCGGCCCCAGGGCAGTCTGAATGCCAGCACTAACTGGCCGCCTGGTCATGGGCAAATCTTCTGTCACTAAAATGGAAAGCAAGTCACCTGCTTAGGGGTGCCTGCAGACCGCTGTGTGTGTGGGGGGGTGAGGAACTAGGGCAGGCTGCAAAGCGCTCCCCTCACCAGTCACACCAGCTCCTGGGCTCTGTGTCCCATCTTGGGCCAGTGCAGGCTGTAACACAAATACCCTCATGTTCAAGAGATCTGTGTTCAGCGGAGCAAGCATTAACAAGAAGCCTAAGGTCTGGCGCATGACCCTGCTCATTACTGACTTCAGCCTTCCCCCGCCCGGCTCCGCAAGGACCCGTTGATTCTCCTGCAAACTAGAGGCTGAGAGCACGCGTCCCCAGGTGTCCCGAGGACACAGAGGCCGTGAGAGCACGCGTCCCCAGGTGTCCCGAGGACACAGAGGCCGTGAGAGCACGCGTCCCCAGGTGTCCCGAGGACACAGAGGCCGTGAGAGCACGCGTCCCAGGTGTCCCAAGGACATAAACCACCGTGCAAACCATCCGACAGCACAGAGCGCTACAGTGTGGAGGCGCCTCTGCTCTGTGATGTGGCGAAGGGGCACTCCTCACAGAAGCAAACCCCTGGGCAAAAGGCCATGGTGGGACCCATTCTTACATGTGTGTTCAAAGGACCGTGGATCCCCAACTTCAAGTAACAGGTGAGCCACTCTCTGGGGGCCGCTACCTCCCAACCCTGTCCAACAAGGCCAGCCCCCCAGGCCAGCTCTGGAAGTGCTCCTGACCACACAGCTGTCCTCCAGAGAGGGCGGGAGGACACCGCCCTGCGAGTCAGGCTCAGGATGCCTACGGCAAGGAGAGACGGGACAGGAAGCAAGCAGGTGAGGCCTCCCACCAGAACAACCTGATACGCTTTCAGCGTGTTTGTGGTGGTGCTGGGGATTGAGCCCAGAGGTATTTGACCTCTGAGCTACACCCTCGGTCCTATTCATTCATTCATTCATTCATTGTAAACAAGGTCTTGCAAAGTTGCCGAAAGCCTCTCTAAGTTGCTGAGGCTGACTTCAAACCTGTGATCCTCCTGGCTGAGCCTCCCAAGTACTAGGATTACAGGCATGTGCCACCACACCCAGCTTTTCCTTTATTTTTAGAAAAAAAACAAATTAGGTTGGAAATCCATTGGATTACAACTGGTTTCTTTTTCTTTAAAAGAATTTATGAGAGCCCAGCATGGTGGCACATGCTTGTAATACCAGCATTTGGAAGGCTGAGACAGGAGGATCGAGGTTCACAGACAGGGAGGCCCTTTGCAACTCAGTGAGACCCGTTTTCAAAATAAAGAATAAAAAAAATAGGGCTGAGGGTGTAGCTAGGAGTAGAATGTCCCTGGGTTCCATCCCCAGTACCACACACACAAAAAGAATTTATATTAAACAGGACATGGTGGTACACATGTAATATTAGTACTCGAGATTGAGAAACTGAGACAGAAAGATCATAGGTTCAAAGCCAGCCTCGGCAATGTAGTGAGGCCCTCAGCAAGATCCTAGCTCCAAAATAAAAAGGGCTGGGGGTGCAGCTTGGAGGTAGGGTGCCCTTGTGTTCAATCCCCCGTGCCAAGAGAAAAGCCCACTACGAGATGGAGGGTGCTTGGGCATGATGCTCTCCAGCTGCCTGGCAGCCCCGCCCGCCCTGACCAGCCAGGGACCTCGGGAGGGTTTTCAGAGGTTAGTTTCAGCTATTGAGAACCAAATGTACACAAACACAGAGACAGTCCTTCAACCACAAGCACTCTCTGAAAAATGCTTCTTGGGCTCGAGCAGAGCCAAGTGCCCGCTGCCCTCTGGCAAACGCCAGCACCTACACCTACACCCCTACTGCTACCCAGAGTCCTGGAGGGCAGGGGCACGGCCCTGGCTTTTATTGTTTCCTCTGGCATGTCCCACACTTAGCTCCCAGGGGAAAGCAAAGGCCTGCACAGGGCGGGGAGGTCTAGGATCCGGCACAGTGCGCTCAGCATGGTCCCTGGCCTGCGCCACCGCTGAGCGCTGAGTCCAATGGGCCTTTTCTGCATAGCAGGAGGTCCCTGAAGGAGGCAGACGGCTGTCTACCCTCTGTGGCCACCCACACTATGGTTTGGACATCAAATGTCCTCTAGGAAAGCTCACGCATCGGCAATACAAAAACGTTCAGAGATGAGATCACTGAATCGTGAGGGGTCTAATCATCAGTGGATAAACCCACTGACAGGCTAATAATTTGATGGGCTGGGTGGTCACACAGGCAGGTGGGCGTGGCTGGGGAAGCAGGGCTCTGGGGGTGTGGCCTTGGGACTACAGTATCCCTGCCCAGCTCTTGCTGTCTCTGCTCAGTCTCCACGACACGACACATGCTGCCGCTGCCCTGTATGCTTCAGAGCAGCCCTGCCGCCGCCTGCAACCATGGGCCCCAACACATCTTTCCTCACCTAGGCTGCTCCTGTCAGTGCAGAGACAGGAAAGCTGACCGAGCAGCCTGCGAGCTAGCTCTCAGGCTTCCACAGTCCTCTCACCTTGGACGCTGGTTTAAAGACTCTGGGATCAGAGCTAAAGAGGGCTCCAAAGGGACCACCGGAGAGGAGTCCAGTGGCTGCGGAGGGAACAGGGGAGGGAAGAAGGGCTGGCCCAGGCTGGGAGAAGCCACCAGCCTCCACCCGCTGGGGCAAGGCCGAGGCTGCAGCCTGGGGCCCAGCAGGCACTGCAAAGGCTGTGAGGTCGCAGGGCCAGCCCAGAAGCAGGTCCGCGGTGTGCCCGCTCAGGAGCTGGCCGGGTCAGAGCATCAGCGCATCTTCCTCATTAGCCCACACGCCTACCTTCTTTTCTTTGGTCTTCCTGAGGTTTCCATGGGGCCCGAAAATGGTTTGCATTCCGAAAGCCTTCCGGGGCCAGTCCCTCTTCTGGGCGCTCAGGGGGGCCTGCGGGAAGCTGCCCTCCACCCTGTAGCGGTCCGCAGGAATCTTGCTCATGGGCGGGGGCAGCGTGCCGCAGTTGACGCTGGACCAGCCATCGGTGGAGTCCGTGTAAGACTCCTGGTCGCTGGCGTGTCCGCACTGCCAGTCCTGGAGCACGTGGACAGGGAGCCACCGCTGGTTGAAGCCACAGGCTGCGCCCATGGCGCCCCTCTTGGAAGGAGGGACAGAACTCCTCGAAGAGGCCAGGGGAACCTCCACGTGAGAGGCCGGTCCTAAGTGCTTGTGTAAGTCCCAGAACCTGTCCGTCTGGGGGCCGGCCTCAAGAGGGGAGCTGCCCTCGGGGTCATGGCAGAAGGCTCCATTCCAGGGCGCACCCCAGGACAGTGAGCCCCTCCCGGCTGCGCCCTCCCAGCCCGGGCCATGCCTGCTGGAGCCCGCGCCCAGGTCGACCACCAGCACGCGGTTGCTCTTCTCCTCCTGGTTGAAGTTCCCGATGCCACTGTCGCTGTTGCTGCTGGTGCTGTTGTTCTGGTGCGCGTCGGCGTCCCCGTCCAGGAAGGCACGGGCCCGCACCCCCTCGATCAGCTCGCCCATGTCTCGGTACAGGACAGAGATGAACTGCAGCACGGGCAGCGAGGACGCCGGGAACTCCAAGCAGCCGCTGGTGTCGGGGTCGGCCGTGCAGGCGAACCCAAACCGCCGCGCGATGCCCTGGTGGATCTTGTGCTGAAACAAGTCCGGGTCCACCATGAACACGTGGCAGGACGTCCGCAGGCCGCCTTCCTCTTCCTGCGCCAGGCTCCCGCCGTCGCTGTTCTGCATGGTCACCAGCCCAAAGAAGCGCCTGTCGTCGGGGCACACGGCGCTGAAGGCCAGCTTCTCGGCCGGGTACTCGGCCACCACGCCCGCCTTGTCGGCACACAGCTGCACACAGTCGTGCATGACCTTCATGGTCACCAGCGAGTGGATCTTCTGCTCCGCGCGCAGGCGCCGCATGCAGCCGCGGATGGCCTGCAGGCTGTCGGACTCCAGGTTGGAGCTGGTGGAAGGAAGCTCGATGGAGCCCAGGTAGCCCACGACCATCGCGACATTTAAAATGCTCGCGTCCAGTCCAGAGTCGTCACGACTGTCCGGCCCGCCGCTGAACGCCGCGTCATCATCAGTGACCCGGGCTATCTCCTCCCTCGACAGCAGGCCAGGCTGCGGACTCACACTCTCCTGGCTGTCAAACCGCGCGGCCGCGGACTCCGACAAGGACCTCTGCTTCAGCCGCAAGGGCTCCGAAGCACTGGCGCAAAGACCCGGATTCTCAAAAATCATGCTGAAGATCCCCCCCGACTGCATCTCCTCCACGACCCTCTCGGCCCTGTTGATGCCCAGGGCTCGGGAATCCAGCTTGGGCCTCAGCCAGCCCTTCCCCTCGCAGAGCCCGCCCTCCTCGTCACTGGAGCAGGACTCCACGTGGCCGGCGCCCTCGCCGATCACCATGTGCAGGACGCCAGAGCACTTGCCGATGAGCTTCACCACGTCTTCGTGAGAGGCTTTCCTCACGTTGATTTCGTTGACGGCAAATATCTGGTCTCCAGCGCGGAGGCCGACAAAATCGGCGGGGCTGCCCCTCATCACGCAGCTGAGGACACAAGGCGCCTGTCCCGCCAGGGTGAACCCGAAGCCCGCTCGGCCCCGGGCGACTTCCACGCTCCGCACGCGAGGGGGTGCCGGGCCGGGCAGCAGCCGCTTCCCCGGCTCGCCCGCCCTGTACATCCTGAGGCGCTCCCGAGAGCCCGGGCATGTCGTGTTATTCCAAGGGAGCCATGTTTCAGGGACTGCTGGATGCTACCATACTTCCTCTCGAATAATGCCCTGGAGAGAAAAAACACGAGCTCATTATCAACACCCCATCTTTGTACCCCTTACTGGTATTACCTAAACATAAAAAGACGATTCATAGCCAGGTGTGGTGGCACAGGGTTACAATCCTAGTACTTGAGAGGCTGAGACAGGAGGATTGCAGGTTCAAGGCCAACCTCGGAAACTTAGCAAGACCCTGAGCAGCTTAGTGAGACCCTATTTCAAAATAAAAATAAGTTGGGCTGGGGGTATAGCTCAGAGGTAGAATGCCCGTGGGTTCAATCCCCAGCTACACGTGCGCGCGCGCACACACACACACACACACACACACACACACACACACACATATGCAGATAATTCATAATAAAAACAGTTGCAGAAAGTCTACAGTTTGAAGCAGAAAGTGTTTCCCACAGTAGCAGCTGGCTCACCCCTGGGGTCTGCATGTGTGGACCTCTCAAACAGCAGCTTTGCCACCATCTAGATGGACCCCTCTCAGCCCCGGACACCACCGCAGGCCGTAGGCATCTGAACACGCCCTTTGAGGTGCAGAGACCGGAGTGAAGAGCAGGGCCTGGTGCATTTGGGGCCAAAACCCCTGAAGATCACCTCATCCAGCCCTTCTGAGCACGACACCCTCGAGCATCTCCCCCAAGAGAGGAGTCGCCTCATATTAGCTCATATCCCTTTACCCCCGCAGCTCATTTATTTTGAACGACTTGTTATATGGGGAAAACACATTAGTTTGAAACAACCTCAATCAATAAAACCACAGAGGTCACCCAACAGAAGAGAAAAAAAAAAATAGCCAAATAAATGCAATGTTAATTTTTCTAGGGAACATGACTTCATAAATTACAGTATTGGATGTCACTGAAACAGACCTGCATCAGAGTCCCCAAAACCACCCCTGGAGCCTGGCCCCCGAGAGGACTCCAGGACTCAGCGCAGACGCACACCAGGGCTACACTGCTGCCGTGCGGGCACGCGAGGCTAGGAGCAGCACACCCCCAGAGCCGAACAATGGCGAGTGCCAAGCAGGGAAACAGAAAAGCCCTGCACAACTCGGAGGAAAAGACGGGCTTCCTGGGAGAGCACAGTGCCACGGACACGCAGGACCACGAGAACGGCGCCAGGCCCAGCTCACAGCGCAGAACAGCCTGGCCACCCGTGGAGTAAGTACCACACAGCCACTCCTGAGACTGCAAGCCTGGGGCTGGGGGCTGGCAGCAGCAGCTGCCCACCTGCAGCCTCGCAGCCCCCCTGGAAGCTGGGCTCCAAGATGTGCCGCTCAGATTGCCACAGCAACACACCAACAGACTGGAGGCGCTGGTCCCCAGCAGGGGCTCCAGCCACCCACACTGGCTCCGTTGGGAGAGGGCTGGGGCTGTGGCTCTGCGGAGGTCCCTGCCCCTGCCCGGGCTCCTCACTCATGCATGAGCAAAGGAAGACAGACGTCTTTACCAGACTATGTCCCAGGCCTTTAGAAGCATAGACAGGGCCCAGGACAGCCCTCCTACAAATACCTGATCACAGCCATCCATCTGAGGCAGCAATGAAAGGGCGCAGCTCCGAGAACACGGTAAAGGTCCACGATGCCCACTGCGCACCGTGGCACCAGGTCTCCCGCCTGCGTGCTACCTACCGCTTCCTGCTGGGGCTAGGCTGGGCTAGGCCCCGGATTCCAGCCTTTGTCAAGACCAGGAACTTAGGGATAAGGACGGAAGTCCTTCTAAGGACTTCTCACCAGGCCACACATTCTGGGTATAAATGCAGGGCCCCAGCCCACAGTGCCCCAGCAGCTAAATAGCTCTGCCAACACGCGGGTGAGCTGCGCAGCCTGGGCCACCCCACGCCACATGAACGCCTCCTGTGCCAGGTGTGTTCTGGGCACAGAGGAAATGACAGGTTCAACAGGGCCGTGCGGGCATCCCCAAGGGAAGGGTGCTCTGGCTGCAGCTTGTCACCCCAGCCTCGCCTGCCCCTGCCTTCGGACGCTCTCCCCACCCTCTCTGCTGGTGCCTGCACCATAAGCCAAATCACGTGGCTCGCCTCCCTGGCCTGGGGTGCACACAAACACGGATGTGCACTCATAGCCGCAGGTTTCTAAAGGCCTGCCAGGGTTTGGATGGGGCTTGTCCCCCCACCAAACTCTTGTCAAGGTTGAACACCCAATGTAAGGGTGCTGAGCAGCACTGGACCTTTAAGAGGTGGGGCCAAGTGGGGGCAACTGGCCCTTGGAAGGGACCGATGCCTGGGGGAGGAGCGGATCAGTGCCCACAAACCGGCCCAGACCTCCCCAGCTCCCTTCCTCTCCCACCAGGTGAGCACTCTTGGGAGTGCTCCCGCTCCCGCCACGTGACGCCAGCAGCCGTGCCAGATGGGGCAGAGGCCCACCAGTTGGGGCCACTGGAGCGTGGACTTTCAGCCCCAAACTGGGAGCGAAATAAAAAAAACTTCATCAACTTCCCAGCCTCGTGTTTTTGTTACAGGACAGGAAAGGGACTGAGACGGGGCTCCGGGACAGCGTGCCCCAAGCAGGGGCCGAGCAGGTCCCTGGACAGAGAAGTGCCCAGCAGCAGAGCCGAGCAGGACCCAGGCTGCTCCGAGCGCCCGAGCGGCTCAGTGTGTTCAGACTTCCCTAAGTTCAGAACGTAATTATTTTCTCCGTACGTTAGAGTTGGCTCTTGACTGGCCTCCAAAGGCCACGTGGTGAGGCGTGGTCAGGAGCCACGGCGCACGGGAAGGTGGCAGAAGCTCGCGAGGTGGGCCTGGTGGAGGAGCCAGGTCACTGGGCTGTGCCCCGCGGGGCTGGGCCTCTGCGCTTCCCAGACTCCTGAGGAACACAGCCCTGCCCAGCACACACTCCCCGCCATGATGCCTCGCTACCAAGGCCCGAAGGTGATGGGCAAAACTGACGCAAACGTGGGCCAAAGGAAGGCCTTCCTCCTAACACACTGATCTCTCGTGTATTTTGTTCTAGTCATGGAAAGCTAACTAATGTACCATATTTTCTAAGAACAATACAGCTACTTTTATAATAATTTCTTTTTTTTCCCTCTATGCCAGGTATGTTCTGAGCACAGAGAAACAACAGGTTCAACAGGGCCATGTGGACACTGCTGAGGGCAAGGATGCTCCGGCTAGTAAGAAAAAGCTTACTATGGTGGCACACGCTTTTTTTTTTTTTTTTTTTTTTGATGGTACTGGGGTTCCTGGAAGCCCTTCTGCCTCCAAGCTACACTCCCAGACCTATTTTTACATTTTTATTTGAAAACAGGGTCTCCTAAGCCAGCGCGCGTGGCTGGCTTCGAACCTGCTCGATCCTCCTGTCTCTGCCTCCCAAGCGTGGGGATGACAAGCGTGCCCACCACGCCCGGCCATAGCACACGCTTTTAATCCCAGTACTTGGGAGGCTGAGACCAAAGGATCGAACCTCAGCAAGTTAGTGAGACCCTCCGCAACTTAGTGAGACCTATTTCAAAATAAAAAATAAGCCGGGCGTGGTGGCGCACACTTGTAATCTATACACTGCCAGCTGGAGTGAGGGTCAGGGCGGCACAGGATACGTGGGCGCTGGATCCCAAACTTCCTCCAGGCAGGGAATGGGCTGGGCAACCATCTCCACTGCAAGCAGGTGCCGTCGTTGGGGAGGGAAGAATTGGGCAGAGAGGACTCGGGAGCCCGGGAGGCCAGGTGAGGCCACCGTTCCTAGATAACGGGCTTCCCACATGTGGCGGGCTGGATTTCAGGACCAGTGCAGCCCCGCCTCCGTCCGCCCCGCCTCTGCCTCGCGTAAGCAGGAAGATCTTTGGCATTCTGTCTCCACCACGGCTGCATCCTGGCTGCTAACTCATCTCCCCAGATCATTCTACGGACAGGTAGCGTGCTCTTTGGTGCTCCAGCGGGGCACCCACTCCAGACCCGCGCCCACTCGGATGCTGAGATTCTGCGCTATGAGCTGGTGCTGCCCTGGGAGGGTCCTGGGGGACCACACTTGGATGTGGGGGATGGGAGTCGCTGGGCCCAACACCAGACAGTAAGGGGTGGCCTCCGAGGTGCCCCAGGATCCAGCCTCTGCGTATCCTGCCCTCGAGTCCCCCTTGGGTGCGAGCTGACGTCCTGACTTGCTTCTAACAAATGGAACTCCCAAGACTGGTTACAAAAGGACTGTGGCTTTTGTCTTGCCCACCCTCTCCCTCTCCCTCTCTCACCCTCTGCAGCCGCCACGCTGCGAGCTACCCTGACAGGACACCCACAGGACAGGGAATGGGTGTCTGGGCCAGCGAGGCCTTTCATCTGCCAGCAGCGATAGCAGCAGCCTCAGAAGTAGACCTTCTGCGACCACCAGTGGCCACTCACGTGAGCTAGCAGGGCTTCCCGGTGCAGCCTGGCCGACACCACATCCCAGCCTCACGGGGGCCTCGCCAGGATTCCCACCCCGGAGCCGCCAGACAGCACACACTGGGGAGGCCACGCTGCTACACTCGTGGGCATCTTGCTATGCAGAAACGATCACACGCCATACGATGCGGAGCGTGAGCACTTCCGCTCGGTGTGCGGCCGATCCAAAGCAGCTCGGCATCTATCTCAGGGGGCGATGCTTTTGCGGTGCGGTAGTTACACGTGCTCCCCAAACCGAGTCAGCAGTGGTGATCAAGGAATTCACGCTGCACGCGCCAGAGACTGCCGAGAGCGGAAACAACTGGCCAGAAGTGTGACGACCACTGGGTGGCTAGCTAACCACACAACCTCCGCAGCTAAGCAGAGCTAGCCCATTGTACAAACGAGAAGCCGAGGTCCGTGCACCACATCCTGGAGAGAGACTGAAGGCAGTCTGTGAGCAGAGGCCATGGGAATCAACCTTCCTGAAGACTCTCCACTGACCAGAGCTCTTCCCCGCTTCTCTGAGTCTACCGAAAACCCTTGGCAAATTCGCATCCCAAGCTGGACATTAGTGACCGAGTCCGGGAAGTGGCTCAGCAGCCACAGAAGTGGAGTGTGCCTGGTGCCTGACGATTTATTAGGCCAAACAGAAGAGCTCATCTATAAAGTGTTCCGGGTCAGCACTGTCTGTCAGCAGAGTTCACGCACGGGGCTTATAGATTGTTCAATTATAGGCCTAAAGAAACTAGAGGCCAGGCAGCAGGCCACACGCGAGATGCCTCAAGCCGGGCCTCAGGGCAAGGGGCCTGCCCTCTTCTCAGCCAGTCTCCACCAGAAGATTCAACTCACTGCTAGGTGTTTAAAGAATTCACCCAAAAAAGGAAAGCAGCTCTTAGAATCAGAAAATATGGCAAATATGAATAAAAACAGGAGAAATAAGTACCAGGGGTAGAAGAGACCAGAAGACTACGACTTTGGAACACTTGGCTTCTCTGAACACACTGGAAGAGCGCACACACTTACTGCAGCCCAGCAACACTGAGGATTCAGGAACTAGAAGCGACGGAGGGCTGGCCGTGCTAATGCCACGCTGGTCCTGTGAGGAGAACGTGGCACGCTGGCTGGCTTGCTCATCTGGCCCCTCCTCACCTCAGGGACACTTCGCGGTGGTTTTACAGCAGGATGCGCAGGGCTCAGTTCCCAGCCACCCCCTCGCCCAAGTGCAGGTCACGCTGCCCAGGATGGAGGGACAGGGCCAGCTCCCGAGCGCCCAGGCTGCAGGTGTGTGCAGAGGCAGGGACCTCGGCACTGGCTCCTGTCCCAGCCTCCCCAACGGCCCTGCGTGAGCAGCAGTGCCAGCCCAGCACTGGTCCTTGTTTAATGAAAGGAGAAGAAAGTCCAGCTTCGGCAGAAAAGGCACCATCTTAACTTACAAAGGTGTGTTCCTCTGGCTCAAAAGCACTAAAATATTAGATCTGAGTGATTCCAACCCTTTATAATATAAAGTTTACCTCAAACAAAATCCAAAGGCCGCCAGTGCACAGGCACAGTGTGTGTGAGCTCCCCGACCCAAGGGGCAGTGAAAACGCACGGCTGACAACTGGGAATCGAAAGCCCCAAACTTGCACTCTCACGTTGAAGGGCGCCCAGGAGCCCGAGCGCGCGCAAAGCCTCTGGGGCAGGAGAAGATGGCAGACACACTGTCCACCAGCGCGCCCAGCATGCTCGCCTCACTCCCCGCCCCACGCTCCAGCTCGCTGGGCGTCAGTACTGAGGTGGGGTCGTTTAAAATGATACACTTCTAAATTTCATGTAACACAGGAAGACCTCTGTATTCAAAGAAGTTGTAAAGGGTCTCATTTGGAGGAGGAAAGCGCCTTGCAGAGAGAAAGCCAGACTCCAGATGGGAAATGGGAACGGGCCAGGGGAGGGGAGGGGACACAGGAGAGCAGAGGCAGCCAGGAGGGGCAAGAGAGCCGGCCAGTGGGGAGAGGATGCAGGGGCCACACCCGGCAGCTCACCAGCCCCGTGGCATCCGGGAGGCAGCCCCACTCCTGCCCTGGTCAGCCTGAGTTGTGGCCACCCGAGGCCAGCCACACGCACCTGTGGCTGCCTCACCTCCCTTCTGGCAAAAGGCCACTGCTTCCTGCCGTCCCTACGCCAGCATCGCCAGCCTCCCACCTGTGACTTTCCTGCCCACTCGGAGTCCAATGGCTCAGTGGATTCTGGGGCAGCGCCAGGGACACTAGGCGTAGCCCAGCCTCCGGAGCCCCAGCAGTCCTGGGCAGGAAGGCAAGAGGCTCCATCTGTAGAATGGCCTCTCCTGAAACTGCCCTCCTGCTCCCTCCCGCTCCCTCCTGCCTCCCAGCCCGGGCCTCCCTCCTCCCTGAGACGCTGGCCCATGCCTCCGCTCCTCTCGCCCCTACTCTGGGACCGCAGACCAGAGGCTGTGCCATCCAGGGACTGGGGCTCTCCACTGCAGTGCTGTGGGTATCCGTGGGTGCCCCCATGAAAGGGGGGCAATTTCTGTGGACACAGAGGGGAGCCCATAGCCACAAGGAGCCGGGACTGGACATGTAGGGTCCACTGCCACCAAGGTCCGAAGGCCTCGGAACAGCGTGAACACAGAGGTTCCGCTGTGCAGGAGCACACGGACCCAGGAAACCAGAGCGGCCAGGGCCCCCAACCCTCCCAGCCAGCCGGCCCACCACCTGCTAGGGCACCAGGCTCAGGAAGGGGGAGCTGCTGCCTTCCAGGACAAGTCACAGCCACACACAGGGCACTGTGGCGCCATGTGTGCCCAGGAACACACACAGGCTCACAGCTCAGCCTGTTCCAGGTCATGCTCCACTCACCTTCTCTCTGATCTTGGCCTGGTAATCCTGAGTGAGTTTCAGGCCTATGGACAATGAGACTATAGGGTTGGTGGATTTAGCAAACAAAACACAGGATACCCTGGCACATCTGATTCCAGAGAAGTGACAAATCGCGCTTTTTTATGGTACTGGGGTTCCTGGAAACCCTCTACCTCCGGGTTACACTTCCAGACCTATTTTTATATATTTTTTTTATTTGGAAACAGGGTCTCTTAAGCCAGCAAGAATGGCCTCGAACCTGCCTATCTCCTCCTCCCAAGCACGGGGATTACAAGCGTGCGCCACCACGCCTGGCAACAAATCGCTTTTTAATATAAGCATGCCCTAAATATTGGGCAGCAACATTCTACCCAGCAAGTCTGACTCTGAACGGACAGCCATGCTCCAGCACCTGTGGCCCCCTTGTCTGGGAGCCGCACACCTGCTTCCTTGCACAAGGCATACACGGCCCTCCCAAGGGACAGGAGGCGAGGCGGGCAGGCAAGGCCAGCGGCCTCACCCTCACCGGCTGGCCGCCTCCTTTCCTAGCCTGCAGCGCCCAGGCCAGACTCAGCCAGCTGCTCTCCCCGAGATGGTCTTGGCCCAGGCCGCCACACCAAGCCTCCCTGTCCACCCGCGCGGGAGGGTCCCCAGGGCTCCCAGCACCTCGCTCGCTCACTTGTTCTCAGGACAGCAGTGGAAGCTTTGCAGACATACAAGCAGTGTCAGTGCCGGGCCCACACGGCAGCCCAGGCCAGACCCCCTGGAGCAGGACACCGGGAGGCCAGAGGAGGTTCCTGGGGCAGGACGCAGCCCAGGCAGGTGCAGCGGGTTGAAGAGGGCCAAAGCCACCCGTGAACGTGACATTACTTACGGAAGGAATCTTTGCAGAGGGGATTAGGTTAAGGATCCTGAGGTGCGGGGTGATGTCTGCCCAGGAATGGAACCACAGCAGGGGTGAGGGGAGACGGGAGAGCTGGGGCAGCGAGCAGAGTGGGCAGAGAGGAGACGCGGGGAGGGATGGCGGCCCGCGGCTCCTGCAGCTCAGCACCCCCACTGGAGGGCCGCCGCTCAGCCCCACACACCCAGTCACCCCCGAGGCTAAACGCAGCCCTGTGTCCTTAAGGGAGGATGCAGGGGGATCACGCACAAGGCAGCCATGGGATGGTGGGGCCTGCAGGGAGCCTGGAGCACTAGTAGCCAGAAGTGGCAGAAAGGGTCCTCCCTGGGCCTTCTGAGGGAGCGCGGCCCTGAGGACACCCCCTCAGCCCTGAAATGCCATTCTGTGGGCCAAGCCCTCTGCTTCCTGACAGCCTGCCACAGCAGCTGCAGAAAACTCATACAAGGGGCCCAGAGAGCACCCCTCCTCCCAGGACCCCCAGCCCTCCTAAAGGTGAGACGGCCTCCCAGCTGCTAAGTGCTAGCCCACAGCGCAGTCCTCCTCCCTTGTGGCCGTGGTGTGGCTCTGCCCCCAGGATGGGCTCCAGGTGCCCGGTGAGACTGGGGCCAGTGAGCAGGCAGCCTGGCACCCACTGGTCCACCCGTTTCCCTGCATCGGGCTCCACTGGAACGCAGCTCATGGCAGACCATGGCTCCCTGCCGTCTCCCGCAGCCTGCCACTGGGTAGACACTGGGCACAAATGTGCTAAAAGGCGCATGCCCACTCCCAGCCTCGCACCACCACGGATGCCAGCCAAGAGCTACCTGTGTGCTAACCACTGTCCCCGACCATCTTCCACGCATCGCCCAGGTACCTCCCACCACCACCTTGCCGTTACCCTTTTTTCAATATTTTGTTCCTGAAACAGGGTCTCGCTGTATTGCCAGGCAGCCCCCACCTCCTGGGCTCAAGTGACCCTTCTGCCTCCGCAGCTGGGACCACAGGAGCACACCAGTGTGCCAGGCCCTCTTTGTAGGTAGAAACTGGTGTGGGAAAGTAGTGTGCCCACCGTCAAAAAGGTGATGGTGGGTGGGGAAAGGCACGAGGTGTCACCCTCAGCGAGCCTGGACGGAGCTGGGCCCAGGGAAGCAAAGCACAGCCCAGTCCCTATCCTAAGAAGTGCACACAGCCCAGGAAGTCACAAGAATGTGGCCTCACTGGCCCAATTAATTTACACATCAAAAAAGCACCTACTCTGAGACAACTTAGGACACAGGAGCCAAGCTCTATTGAAGAGCACTGTCTGTGTCTGTCTCTGTCTGTCTGTCTGTCTGTCTGTCTGTCTGTCTGTCTGTCTCTCTCTCTCTCTCTCTCTCTCTCTCTCTCTCTCTTTGTGGTCCTGGATATTTAACCCAGGGACATTCTATCTCTGAGCTACATCCTCGGACCTACTTTATTATTTTTATTTTGAAACAGTCTCCCTAGGTTGAGGAGAGTCTCACTACTTGCTAAGGCTGTCCTTGAACCTGTAATCCTCCTGTCTCGGCCTCCCAGGTACTGGGATTACAAGCATGCACCACCATGCCCAGCTTTGAAGGCTGCTTTAAGGCAGGAGTGACAATGTATTCACTAGTCACTTGGATTCCTGGGTTAAAAAATAAAAAAAGGCCGGGCGTGGTGGCGCACGCTTGTAATCCCCGCGCCTGGGAGGCGGAGACAGGAGGATCGCGCAGGTTCGAAGCCAGCCGTGCTGGCGTAAGAGACCCTGTTTCAAAAATATAAAATAGGTCTGGGAGTGTAGCCCGGAGGAAGAAGGGCTTCCAGGAACCCCAGTACCACCAAAAAAATAAAAATAAAAAAAATAAAAATTTAAAATTTAAAAAAAATTTAAAAAAAGCAAACTTCCAAAGACAAAAGCTTGGCTACTAACCAAAGTGCCAGCAAGTCTTTCAGTAAACTGACAAAGGCTCATGTGTTTTCCCTTGCTGCTAAGCCTACTTCAAACCAGAAACGAAATATAACCACCAACTAGTCACACATCTCATGGCAACGATCCGTCAACAATGGACCGCGCATGACAGCGGCTCATAAGATCGTATCGGAGAGCCGGGAGTGGTGGCGCATACTTGTAATCCCAGTACTTGGGAAGCTGAGAAAGGAGGATCGCAGGTCCCTGGCTAACCTCAGCTACTCAGTGAGGCCCTCCACAATTTATGAGACCCTGTTTCAAATTAAAGAATAAGAATAGGGCTGGGGGGTATGACTTGGAAGTAGAATGCCTCTGCGTAATTTCCAGTACCACAAAAAAAAGGAAGAAAGAAAGAGAAAAGAAAGGAAGAAAGGAAGAAAGGAAGGAAGGAAGGAAGAAGAAAGAAAGAGAGAGAGAAAGAAAGAAAGAAAGAAAGAAAGAAAAGAAAGAAGGAAAAGGTCATAATGCCTCGGACATCTCAGCTGTCTTAGTCTGTGTAAGTGTGCTTATGATGCTCACAGGTCACACTCCCCAACCATGGGCTTTTCAGAACATATCCATTGGTAAGTGACACGCAATTGTATTTAAAGGTCTTAGAATGCTATGAACACAGGCAGAAATCAGAGGGGACTTTTCTCCCCAAAGAAGGCTGCTCCAAGTAAGATGTGTTTGTACAGATGACAGGCGCCCAGGTGGAGAGCCACGGCCAGAGAACAGAACGGGGGATGGCAGGGTGGCTGGACAGTCAGGGCCATCTCATAAAGGAGGCAGCTGGGTGACAGGAAGCCCTGACATCTCTGCACAAATTCCACACAGGCCCCTAGTCATCCCTGAACTGTCCTGCACAGGAAGACTCCAAGGAGCCCCACAGCGGCAGGCAGCTGGAAGCGAGGGCACAGGGACGAAAGCAGAGATTTCAATGTGAATCCTGACAAATTAACTACAAAAACAAATATTAACCCTCATCGGACAAAAAGAATCCTAAGTTACTACAATAGCCATCCACCACGTCCAGTACACAACCAAACGGTACTAGATACTCAAGGACGCAGGGAGATGCAGCCCTGCATCAAGAGAAGTCAAGAGAAGCTGACCCAGGTGTTAAAATTATCAGAAAAGAACTTTACAGCAGCCAACATAAATGACAAATAATATAAAAACTTCAGTCCTCAGACAAATGGGCTCACCAGTGCCCGGCTCAACAAGGAGAAGCACGTCATCCTCAGAGCTAGGGACGCTGAGGAAGGGAGATGCCCCGGGGGTCTGGTAGGGAGAGGGGCGGGAGAAAGAACTGAACTGGCATGGCTTCAGATTCGCCAGCAACACTAAAACTAAACACAGTGAAGCAACATCTTAAAATCCCGAGGAAATAACCATCCCTCCAGGTTCTATACCCAGCTAAGGGCAGTAGAACAAAGATGTTCTCGCCAGTAGTAGTGGCACACGCTTTTAATCCCCGCGCTTGGGAGGCTGAGACAGGAGGATCGCACAGGTTCAAAGCCAGCCTCACCTGCTTTAGTGAGGCTCTCAGCAACTTAGTGAGACCCTGTTTCCAAATAAAGTATAAAATAGGTCTGGGAGTATAGCTCAGATGTAGAAGCCCCTGGGTTCCACCCCCAGCACCACACACAAAAAAAAAGATGTTCTCAACCCCCCCCAAAAAAATTGTATGATGTTTCTTAGATGTCAGAACAAGGAGTTAACCTAGAGAGAGAATAAGGACCCAGGAGGCCAAGACTGGGGGCAGGGTGATCCTGACTGACAGCTGGGCGCAGGTCTCTGGGAGACCAGAACAGACTGCTGCGGGGTCTCCCAAAGACCCCAGGGAGGTGGGAGTGGTAGTATGGAGACGAAAACCGGCTCTGACAGGTTCTTATAGCAATGCAAGCCCTCAGGGTCTGCAAACCCACAAGGCCACCTGAGAAAGGAGTTGGGCGCCGGGGTCCTACTAGGCTCAGCGATGAACCAAACTCAGCCATAAGATATGAGAGGCCACGACAACGGCTGCTTTACCAAAGGAAGTGAGATGATTAGGTGGGATATGGCAGCCGGGCGCGGTGGCTCACACTTGTACTCCCAGCATTCGGGAGGCTGAGACGGGAGGATCGCGGTTCGCGGATAGCCTCAGCTACTTAGTGAGGCCCTCTGCAACTCAATGAGACCTGGTTTCAAAATAAAGAATAAAAAAAAAAAAAAAATTGGGCAGGGGGTGTAACTCGGAGGTCAAATGCCCCTGGGTTCCATCCCCAGACCCGCAAAAAAAAAAAAAAAGAAAAAAAAGAAAAAAGAAAAACTGATGGGATATGGAGAGGGGGAAAGCTGAGGCCTCCCTCCACCTTCAAGAGAAATAAAAAGATAATGTCTTGCCGGGTGTGGTGGCGCGCGCTTGTAATCCCAGTACTTGGGAGGCTGAGACAGGAGGATCACATATTCACAGTCAGCCTCAGCAACTGAGTGAGGCTCTCTGCAACTTAGACCCCATTTCAAAATAAAGAATAAAATACAGGGCTGGGGCGTAGAGCTCAGAGATAATGCCCCTAGTACCACAAACGCAAAAACAGATGACGTCCCAAGCAAATGCTAAAGGGGCGACTTGAACCGCAGCGGATACTTGAGAGTACACCACGCAGGCAGCCCTCTGGGGCCGAGCAGCTGGCACAGAACAACACCATCTGGCTTTCAATCCGTGGCCTAGCCGTCAGCCAGGGTCCTGGGAGGATTATCAAGACTGATGCTCAGAAGCCGGGCATGGTGGCTCACCCTGTAATCCCAGCATTCAGGAGGCTGAGATAGGAGGATCGTGGTTCGTGGGCAGCCTCAGCTACTTATAGTGAGGCCCTTTACAACTCAGTGAGGCCTTGTTTCAAAATAAAGAATAAAATAGGGCCAAGAGTGCAGCTCAGAGGTAGAGTGCCTCTGAGTTTCATCCCCAGTACCCCCCAAAAAAGAAAAAAGATTGCTGCTCAGGGACACAGAGAAATACCTGTAGGTGGCATGCAGTGTGCGCACACGTGACTGTGCTCATGTCCTTAACGACTGCATGAGGGAGGGGAGAGCTGGGCAGGCGCACATCAGGACGGCGCACGACTACAGGGCCGGACAGCGAGACCAAGGGGGAGAGAAGGAGACCGGAACGCAGACAGCATGTTCCTCCTCCTTCATGTAACCCCAGACCTTAAAGATGCAGGGGAAGGGCCTCTAGCACAGCTCCCCTGGAGCCCGCATGAGTACTCCTGGGTGAGCCTGGGGACTTTCTGAAGCCGTGGGCCCTAAAATCAAAAGTTGCATGCGCCCATGTGCAGAAGAGATCGCTGAAGAGATCGCTCTCATCAGCTTGCCAAGAGCGCCCGCACTGCCGACTCCCGGCGGGCCTTGCACTCCGAGCAGCCGTGTCTTCCTGGGACACGGGTTTCTAGGAACACTCCAGCCTGGGCGGGGCAGCAGAACCACAGTCCTCCTGGATCCAGGCACAGCAGGGCCACGGACAGACCCTGCCTGTCTCGGGGAAGGCAAGTGACATGGCCACTCCCCAGGCAGGGCAGGGAGACCACTTCTTTCCAGAATAAAGTCAGGAGCTCTGGAGTGTGTTGAACAGCAGCCTCTAAAGACACCCCGGTCTAGAACCCTGGGACGGTGGGCGCCCCTCAGGGCAACAGAGACGTCTTCACAGATCTAAGTGAACTGAGAAGGTGGGGAAGACCCTGAATTGTGCACCTGGCCACACACACAATCCCTAGGGTCCTCAGAGGGCAGAGACGGAGGGAGAGCTCGCGACGGGAGAGGAGAAAGCGCAGGGCGCCGGGAGCAGGCCGGGAGCCCGGGAGAAAGGCCAGCAGCAGCAACAGAGGAGCAAGGGGCGCTCGCCAGAGCCGGGGCCGCGGCCAGGGAGCCCGCTTCAGACTGCTGCCAATGGAGCTAAGAGGATGAATCTGTAGCTTTGTTTTGTTTTGTTTCTGCAAAACTGGGGACGGAACCCAGGGGCATTCTACCTCCAAGCTACACCCCAACCCTATTTTTAATTTTTTTTTTTGAAGTACTGGGGTTTTGAAACAGGGTCTCACTAAGCTGCAAGGGCCTCACAAGTTGCTGAGGCTGTCCTTGAAGCTGCGATCCTCCTGTCTCAGCCTCCCAAGTACTGGGATGAAAATGTGTGCCGCCACACCCGGCTGAATCTGTAGTTTGAAGCTACCAAGTTTGTGGTACTTTGCTACAGCAGCAACAGGAAACTAATACAAGTGCTGATTAGAAAATAAATAAGAAGTTTACAGGACTTCCGCCAAGTTCAATGAAACGAGAACTGTCCACGCTGCACTCGCTGTGTGCTCCCGCTGCCCAGAAAGCAGTTGGTAACTAACAATGAACACGGCACCCTCCCTGCAGCCTGGCTGGCTGGCTTGGCCCTTTCAAACAAAAATGTCAAAACACAATGAGGCCAAAAACCCAGGCTGAGCCTCCTGCGGGAGGTAAGCCACGGCTGCTCAGCGCGCCCTCTGCTTCCTCCCCTTCGCCACCTCTCCTGGGCTCCACAGGCTTGTTGGGACCCGGCCCTCACCTCCAGGCCCTGTCCATCATGGTGACCACACTGTCCTGCCCTGCCGCCCCATCGCCTCTCCTCTGCCTGCCACATCCCCTTCCTCTCCCAGGCCCTACTTTCAAACAGAGGGTGAAAAATAAGCTAGCCCTGGGCCCCAGGTCCCCTCCGCAGGGCGGGCAGGCCCCAGGCAGCACCTCCTTCACCCGCTGACCCTCAGGGACACCCCACCTCCGCAGCCTTGGACACCCACCCTGCCCCGCAGGCCCTGCTGGCCTCTGCCCCTCTCCTGCCTCCGCTCCTCCCTCAGAGGCCTCCCTCCTCCTCGTCCTCGTCCTCCCAGGAAAGCAGCCCAAGCCTGCCCGAAGGCAGGCTCCAGCCTCAAGAGATAGCATGCAAAAGGCTGAACCTGCAGCTTTTCAGGAGAAACACCGAAAGCGCACGCCACCGCCCCGCAGGTGTGCAGGGCTGCCTCCGGTCCGCTGACTTCGCTGAGGCCCACAGCCAGCCTGGCCTCCACATCTAAAGTGTCCCTGAAAACCAGGCCTGTGCTGGGCCTGGCGCCTGACCCCCGTGTCCTCTAGTCCCACAAACCACCGAGAAAGGTGCACGTGTGTGTGTGTGTGTGTGTGTGTGTGTGTGTGTGTGTGTGTTGTGTGTGTGTGCGCACGCGCGCATGAAGAACTGGGGACTGAATCTAGGGACATTCTACCTCCGAGCTACATTCCCAGTCCTTTTTAGTTTTTAGGACAAGGTCTTACCAAGTTGCCGAGGCTGTCCGCAACCTTGCGATCCTCCTGTCTCAGCCTCCCCAGTACTGGGATTACAGGTGTGCACCACTGTGCCTGGCAAGGTAAGCATCTAGGCGTCACAATTCCGAGCCCCTCTGTCTACACTCCACAGGTCTGAGACCTTTCTGTTCACACTCCACAACTATGATCTCCCTAAAAGTCTCTCCTCTGATTTTTCGGGGGAAAAAAACTTCATATTGTGACAACCAAGTTTCTGGAGACTTAAACACAGTCCCTGTGACCCCACTGTGTGCCCTCCCCACATCGCCTCTTCTGCATACAAGTCTCAGCTCCCTGGCCAGGTTCCCAGAGCTCTTCCCAAGGTGCCTTGCTCACCAGCCATCCCCCAGCCCGCACCTGCCCACCCTCCCTCGGCCACTCGGCCGACGCTGAGCAGTGGGCAGCCGCCCTGCCGGGGAAGGTCCCCACAGGGCACCTTCCGCGTGGGCACGCTGCCCTCCCACAGCACAGCACACCGTGAGCAACAGGAGCCTGCTGTGGGCACAGAGGCGGGCACAGCCCCTGCAGCCGCCCCCAGGCCCAGTGAGGACGAGTCACACAGAGGTGGCCCTGCCTGAGGGCGCACCCCGCCAAGAGGCTAGGAGGCCGGAGCCAGGGGGTCCCATCAGGGCCCAGCATCCTGCGTACACTCCACGAGTCTGCGCTCCTCTGTCTACACTCCACACCTGAGTCCCCACATCCCACAGGTCTCAGCTCCACAATTCTGACCCCAAATGTCCGCACTCCACAGGTCCGAGCTCCCTGTCTACACTCCACAGGTCTGCCTACCCTTCACAATTCTGATTCTCCTGTCCACCCTCCACAGGCGCCTGCTACATTCCACAGGTCTGAGCCTTCTGTCTACACTCCACAATCCGAGCCCCCTCTGTCTACACTCCACAGGTCTGAGGCCTCTCTGTTCACACTCCACAACTCTGATCTCCATATGTCTACATTCCACAGTTCTGAGCCCCCTCTGTCTATACTCCACAACTCTGATTCTCCCTCTGTGTACATTTCACAGGTCTGAGGCCTCTCTGTCTACACTCCACAACTCTGATCCCCTTTGTCTACACTCCACAACTCTGATCCCCCTTTGTCTACACTCCACAACTCTGAGCTCCCTGTCTACACTCCACAACCCTGATTTATCCTGTGTACATTTCACAGGTCTGAAGCCTCTCTGTCTACACTCCACAACTCTGATCCCCTTTGTCTACACTCCACAACTCTGAGCTCCCTCCGTCTACACTCCACAACTCTGATTCACCCTTTGTGTACATTTCACAGGTCTGAGGCCTGTCTACACTCCACAACTCTGATCCCCTTTGTCTACACTCCACAACTCTGAGCCCCCTCCGTCTACACTCCACAACTCTGATTCGCCCTCTGTGTTCACTCTACAGGTCTGAGAGCGCTCTGTCCACTCTCCCCGCCTCTGATCTGTCTACACTCCACAGGTCTGAGTCCTCTGTCTACACTTCACGATCTCCTGCTGAGGCTGGCCCGGATCCTGGAGTCGCTTCCCAGAGCTTGGTCCCTGGAGACCGCCTCTGCCCAAACAAAGCGGCCGCTGGTCAGGCCCGACAGAGAGCCCCGACGCCATCGCACCGGCGGCCTCCGGGTTTGGACCCACCTGGCGGCCCGGCTCCGGCCCGCCGTCCGGGCGGGAAGCGCCCGGGCCCGCGAGCCCCGCCCCGGGCCCCCGACGCCACCCGGGCCGCGCGGGCGGCGGCCGGGAACAAAGGAGGCGCGGGCGGCGGCGGCGCGGGCGGGCGGCGGGGCGGGGCGCGGCCGGGGGCTCACCTACCGGGGCTCGCTCCCGCCGCTCCGCCGCCGAGCCACGGTCGCCGCTGCCGGGGGCGGGGCGGGGCCGCGCGAGGGGCGGGGCCGCGCGAGGGGCGGGGCCGCGCGAGGGGCGGGGCCCGGAGCAGCACGGGGTGGGGGCGGAGCTCCAGGACCGCACCGAGCCCGGAATGGCTCCGGGCCGGGGCGGGGCTCCGGCGTGGGGGCGTGGCTCCAGGAGCGGGCGCCCTCTGGAGGCGGGTGGGGGCGGGGCAGGTCGCCGTGGGGGCGGGCCCACGCGGAGGGGCGGGGCCTCCGGGCCGGGGCGGGACTTCCGCCACGCGGGGGCCGCGGGCGTGCCTGGCCCAGGCTCTCCGGCCCGGCCCGGCCTTTTCTCTACTCTCCGAGGCACCAACGCCCAAACCGGGGCGACTTTTTGAGCACGTGCAGGGGCTGGAAAGCGTGGCTGCTTCCTCCGCAGCAGGCGGGTGGTCGCTGCGTCCCTCAGGCGGCACCTGCGGGGCGGGGCGGGGCGGCGCACCCACGGGGGCACCTGCGGAGGAGGGAAGGCGCACCCACGGGGGCACCTGCGGAGGAGGGAAGGCGCACCCACGGGGGCACCTGCGGAGGAGGGAAGGCGCACCCACGGGAGCACCTGCGGAGGAGGGAAGGCGCACCCACGGGGGCACCTGCGGAGGAGGGAAGGCGCACCCACGGGGGCACCTGCGGAGGAGGGAAGGCGCACCCACGGGGGCACCTGCGGAGGAGGGAAGGCGCACCCACGGGGGCACCTGCGGAGGAGGGAAGGCGCACCCACGGGGGCACCTGCGGAGGAGGGAAGGCGCACCCACGGGGGCACCTGCGGAGGAGGGAAGGCGCACCCACGGGGGCACCTGCGGAGGAGGGAAGGCGCACCCACGGGGGCACCTGCGGAGGAGGGAAGGCGCACCCACGGGAGCACCTGCGGAGGAGGGAAGGCGCACCCACGGGAGCACCTGCGGGGCGGGGCGGCGCACCCACGGGAGCACCTGCGGGGCGGGGCGGCGCACCCACGGGGGCACCTGCGGAGGAGGGAAGGCGCTCACCTGCGCAGCTGCCAGGAGTGGCGGTGTCGGCCTGCGGGGTGCGCCTCGGGTCCGCAGCCGCTGTGTGCGGCCTTGTCTGCGCTGAGCTTTCTCAGCTCTCTGACCTGTCCACCCCAAAGAGAATTTTATTTTATTTTTGGTGGTACTAGAGTTCCTGGAAGCCCTTCTAACTCTGGGCTACACTCCCAGACCTATTTTGTATATTTTTATTTGGAAACAGGGTCTCCTAAGCCAGCACGGCTGGCTCCGAACCTGCGCGATCCTCCTGTCTCCGCCTCCCAAGCGCGGGGATTACAAGCGTGTGCCACCACTCCCGGCCTCCCCAAAGAGAATTTTAAAGGAAAGTTTTTGTGACTAGGATCACGATGCTCCCCCCCCACCCTGACTTGTCTCCTCCAGTCACTGTTTCTTGGAAATTCCATTCCCATCCAGTTGTGACTAACCAAAGTATTTTCAGCAACCAGTCCACGGGGAATTTTACTGTAACATCTAAATGTGGGAGGATCAAGTCCAGGATTCTTACCGGCTGGCCTTGTCACCTAGACAGCATCCTACCTGACTGTATCAAGTTGTCATCACAGCCACAGCTGGAACCTTCAGCCCCCCCACACCATCTAAGCCCCTAGATTCTTCCAGTTCCCGTGTTTACTGGTGCCCCCAGTGCTTCCAGGACAAGACGCAGCTTTCTAACTGCAGGCTTCTCATCAAACACACCCCGCACAGGAGCCTGAGAACGCACACTGCCTTGGTAGCTGTGTGCGAGCCCTGAGATGTTGGGGCCAGCTATCTACAGCAGCGCCCAGCCTGTCCCTGGACCCCGAGGGGGTCTGGGGAGTGGGTTGGAAGCACCAGCCTGCCTGGTTCCACCCTGTGCCTGTGCCTCCTCTCCTGGGATGTCCTCCCCCGAGCTCATTCTCCCTAGCTGGGATCCCTCTGCTATCCCTGTTATCTCTGCCCAGCGCTGGACCTCTCCCCGCCCTCCCGCCTTACCTTACCTCCATCTCTCTTGCTCCCTCAACACCTCACCCACTGCCGGTGGCTCTCCAGCTGACCCCCGCCACGCCAGAGGAGCCCTCGCCTGGCTTCTAGCTCTCACTGGTCTTGTCTGACACTAAGTATGAAAGGCCCTCCCTCACCTGGGCTGCCCAGGAGCACACTGCTTTGCTGAGCAGAAGGCTGGGCTGCTGTGGCCGGCTCGGGACAGTGAGCTTGTGGTTCCCCTGCCCCCTGGCCACGCATTTCTAAAAGGGGTTTCACTCTGCTCTTCTCAAATTACCACACTGAGGAATGCCATCTGCCTTCTCCTAGGACCCGAATGGAAAACGCAAGCCCTGATGTCTAAGAGCTGCTAAGAAACGCTCAGGGGAGGGGGCGGGGGAGCCTGTGCCTCGCAGGTAGAACCTCCTGGAGCAGAGCCAGGCCAAAAGGAAGCAGGCCCCAGAGCCCAGCATCCTGGCGCTGCAGGGCAGGGACAGAGGGTAGAGCGTGGCCCTGAGAGGGCACACCAGCGCAGGTCACCTCTTGCCCGTTGCGCCTCCCTCCACAAACAAGCCCCCCCGGGTCCCCCAAGGACTGGGGAAGAACAGAGGAAGGGTGCTTACCAGGCCCCCTGGGCCTGTGCCCGTCCTAGGCTATTCTGAGAAGCCTCCCAGGGGAGCCAGCCCATCCCTGAGAGAGTCATGGCTCCCGGGAAGTGGGAAGAAGTGTGGGATAGAAATGTGCCACATGTCACACTGAGAACAAGGATGAAAAAGGGAAACTGAGGCCTGCTTTTTGTGGGGGTTTTTTGGTGGTACTGGGGTTCCTGGAAGCCCTTCTACCTCTGGGCTACACTCCCAGACCTATTTTATATTTTTTTATTTGGAAATAGAGTCTCCTAAGCCAGCACGCGCGGCTGGCTTCGAACCTGTGTGATTCTCCTGTCTCTGCCTCCCAAGCGCGGGGACTACAAGCGTGTGCCACCACGCCCGGCTGAGGCCCACTTTGGAAAGAGCATCTTGCCAGCTAAGCAGAGGCCCTGGGCAGCTCGGCGCTCCTTCTCTCTCCCTGCCCGGTCTTCTCCTGTTGACTGTAGCCTTCCTGTGAAGAGCGAGGGACCAGACCAGGTGGCCAGCACAGCTCTGTGGTCCAGGGCCCGGCCCGGCCAGGCCTGGGGAGGGCAGCCTGTCTGGCTCATCCAGCAGGGCTTCAGATTTGGGCCCAGCCTGTGGGACGACAGCGTGGCCCTGTGCTGGCAAAGCGACAGGTGACATGGCAACGGCGCAGCGGCCATGCCCCCTCGTCACGGGGATGAGGTGCAGGTAGGAGGCGTCAGGAGCTGAGCCATCACCCTGGGCCTGGCACTCGGTGCTGAGCCGAGGAGGCTGGGCACACGGCGCAGGCGTCAGGTGGGCTTCCCAGGCGGCACTGAGAGCCCACTGGCCTCTGCTCCCTGGGGGCCTCCAGCTCACTCCATCCCCAGGACAGCCGCAGGGCGCCGTGGCCCCACCATGCGCTTGGGGCCCTCCATGTTCGTCTTAGGTTATTAGCGCCCCCTTCTCTCCAGGAAGGGGCCCTGTTTTGAACATAATAAGGTCCCCTAAGAACTAAGACATGTTCTCTAAGGAGGCCTTTAAGGTAAATGAAGTAAGCCCGTCACAAAGGACGGAGACCATGTGACGCTGCTTCTGGGAGGTCCCCAGAGCACTCAATTCAAGGAGGCGGGAGGAGAATGGCGGGCGCCGGGGAGGGGAGGGGGTTAGTGTTGGCTGGGGCAGAGTTTCAGCTGGGGAAGCTGAGAACATCATGGATGGACAGCGGTGACAGTGCCACAACACCATGAAAGTGCCGTAGGCTGCCCAGCTGCGCACTTAACAGTGGTGAAGCGCCGGGCGTGGGGGCACACGCTTGTCATCCCAGCGTTCGGGAGGTTGAGACCCAAGGATCGCAGTTCACGGACAGCCTCAGCTCCTTAGTGAGGCCCTCTGCAACTCAGTGAGACCCGATTTCAAAATAAAGAATAAAATAGGACTGGGTTATAGCTTGAAGGCAGAATGCCCCTGGGTTCCATCCCCAATACTGCAAAAAATAAAAAGTGGTGAAGATCGGACAATTGTGGAAACCAGCATGGGCGCCTCAAAGCATCAGAGCTATCCACTCATGGCTTACATCCAGAGGAGGCTGCCCGCTCCTGCAGCCCCAGCGCTATCCCAAGAGCTGGACCAGGATGCAGCCCAAGCGTCCCCGCCGGCGAGCGGCAAAGAAGCGGCCTTCAGCCTGGGGAGCAGATGGGACCCCGTCCTGCGTGGCGGCAGGGTCGGACCTGGGAGACGGAATGCAGAGTGAAGGAAGCCAGCAAGAAAGACAGGCCACCGTGGCCCCTAGGAGGCAGGGAGCCAGGGCCGCCCAGCAGGCTGGGAGGTGGGAACAGGAGAGGGCTGCGTGGCCAGGACCCGTGCCGCAGTACTGGAAATGGAACCCAGGGGCATTCTACCTCTGAGCGACATTCCCAGCCCTATTTTTTTATTCTTTATTTTGAAACAGGATTTCACTGAGTTGCAAAGGGCCTAAGTAGCTGAGGCTGTCCACGAACCTGGATCCTCCTGTCTCAGGCTCCTGAATGCTGGGGTTACAAGCGTGTACCGCCACGCCCAGCTTGTGCTTCTTGAACTTACCTACCTGGTGGCCCATTCCCTCGAGACACCGAGTGACACCCCATCATGCTGCTTCTGTGCCCCACCCGGGGAATGGCCACAGCTCTGTAGCCTGCGAGCATGGACACCTGACCAGTGTGCCTGGTCAGTGCCAGGCTGCCAGCCCTGGAGCCAGTGCCGCAGTGGAGTCCTTGTTCTGCCCCCGCCAGTGCCCGAGGCTCGGGACTAGAGCGAGGGCTCAGGGACGTGGCCTCTGTGTGCCCCGGGGCTAGGGACCTCGTGCCCTGTGCCTGGCACACAGGACACCTGTGCATCGAGCCACGCCCCTGCCTGCAGCTGCCAGCACACAGTAGTGGCCAGGTCCACCCCGAATCCTGCAGCCTAGGCTGTGCCTTGGCCCCGCCTGCTCCCTGCACAGGAGAGGGGCTACTTAATGCAGAGCCGGAGCTGCGGCCGTCGGCACCGCCACCGGCCTCCTCTCTCTCTGCAGGAAGCTGGTTTGGAACACCCCATGCCCGCGCCACTCTCAGACCCCTGAAGCAGAATGTGGCAGGCAGGGGCCGGACCAAGCCTTGCAAAGCTTCCTGGTGAGTTCTCAGGGCAGCTGAGCCTGTGGACCCCACATCTCCCTTTAAAGGATCCCAGTAGCCGGGCATGGTAGCGCACGCTTGTAATCCCTGCGCTTGGGAGGCGGAGACAGGAGGATCACACAGGTTTGAAGCCAGCCGTGTTGGCTTAAGAGACCCTGTTTCCAAATAAAAATATATAAAAGTAGGTCTGGGAGTGTAGCCTGGAGGTAAAAGGGTTTCCAGGAACCCCAGTACCACCACCAAAAAAATAAAAAATAAATAAATAAATAAATAAATAAATAGGCCGGGCGTGGTGGCACACGCTTGTAATCCCAGCATTCAGGAGGCTGAGACCAGAGGATCGCGGTTCGCGGATAGCCTCAGCTACTTAGTGAGGCCCTCTGCAACTCAGTGAGACCCGGTTTCAAAATAAAGAATAAAAATTAGGGCAGGTGGTGTAGCTCGGAGGTTGAATGCCCCTGGTTTCCATCCCCAGACCCACAAAATAAATAAATAAATAAATACATAAATAAAAATAAATAAAAAATAAAAAACAAAGGACCCCAGTAATAAAGTGGCCAGATGGGAAGGCCGGTCTGCCCCGCAGTCCCCTTGCCCCTGCACCCGCGCGGCTCCCTTTAGGGGACAAGCGGACGGCCCAGCCAGCTCCCCTGGCCCCTGTGCTTCCTGCAGGCCACTCTAGAGGCGCACCCTCCTCCTCACCCCCCTCCTCCTCACTGCACCGCCCTGCTCCTCACAGTGCTGGCCGCCCCCACCTCAGTCTGCGGCCTCCAGCTCCTGCCCCCAGCACCAGCCTGCAGCCCCTGGCCGCTTTCGCCCTGCCCGGGGCTTGCCGTGGGCCAGCTGACCGCCGCAGTGACCAGCATGCCTCCACACAGGTGTGCTGGGGGCAGCCCATTCTGCAGAGGCCAGATGGGGCTCAGTGGCCACTCAGGCCACTCAGGACTGGGGCGGGATTGGAGGCCTTGGATGAAGAGCCACGGGCCTGTCTACACGGCAATGGGCTCCCTGGGTGGTCCATCCTGCTGTCTGCAGCAGGAAGTGCAGGGCCCTCCGCAGCCGCGTCCTCCAAGCTCCATGGCCTGCCCCTTGGTGCTGCCCAATGGCAAAATGCAGTGAAGTCTGTCTAGGGCTCTCATGCTTTTTCGGTGCTGGGGATGGAATCCAGGACCGCACACATGTTAAGCACATCTCTGCCCCTGAGCACAAGGCTCCGGGATTTCTGGGCAGTTTTTTCTTCCAGAGAATCTTGGTTGTGAAGGGAGGGACGGGGGCATTGTGCCGATGCTGGGGAGCGGGACAGGACAAGAGCTGCCCCTGGACCCGGGGACAAGGTTTGTTTGGTACCTAGAAGTTTGAGGGCAGGGCTGGGGTGGGGACATCAGAGAATTAGATGTGGGAGCTGAGGCCCCCCACCAGGTGGCCCAGGTGGAGGACTGAGCCTCGGGCCTGCAGACACCCACCGGCTCTGGCTCCTAGAGCCCCAGCCCTCCCCCACCCTGGGACCCGCCAGCCACACCCCTGTGTGGTGGAATTCATGGCCAGTGAACAGATGAAATAAATTAAGTGAAGCATAATGTTTTTAACCAGAACACACGAAATTAATTAAATAGGACATATTGTTACTAAATAGAGTGCTTATTAATTAGGGATATTGTTACCAAATAGAATATTCATAAGTTAAACAGACCATATTGTAACTGAACAGAACTTGTATTAATTAACTAGACCACACTGCTCTGTACAGCACTTCCCTTATTCTTCCTGAGCCCCAAGAAGGATCACTGGAAGTAGCTGGTGAGCGGGCCGAGGAGGCCGGCCTGCAGCCACCAGCAGGGGCAGTCTCCAGGGCAGGAAAGGGCTTTGCCCAGCAGCTGGTGTCCACCTGCGCGGCAGGACCACCCGTGCCTCAGCTGAACGGGGAGGTGGCAGACGTCCACCTCCTGTGTGGACCCGACTTTGAAATGTCTTGTCGAAGGGCCAGCGCACAGCTGGACTGGACCCACTCTGGCTGAAAAAATACCAATTCAAAGAAAATGTCCCTTAGCACTTTCCTTCACAGAAAAGTAACATGAAATGAACCAGAAAGCGTAAAAATAAAAAAACAACGCGCACACCTATGGGTGTCTGGGACTCAGACCCAGGCAGTCTACACTGAGCTACAACTCCCAGCCCTTTTTATTTCTTATTTTGTAACAGGGTCTTCCTAAATCACCATGTCCCGGCCTCAAACCTGGGGTCCTCCTGTCTTGGCCTCCCACGTCTGGGATTACAGCAGTGCGCCACTGCACCCAGCCCCATACTGTTTTTTTTTTTTTTTTTTTCCTGGTGGTACTGGGGTTCCTGGAAGCCCTTCTACCTCCGGTATACACTCCCACACCTATTTTTTAACATTTTTATGTGGAAACAGAGTCTCTTAGCCAGCGAGGCTGGCTCCGAACCAGCGCGATCCTCCTGTCTCCGCCTCCCAAGCGCGGGGATGACAAGCGTGCGCACCACGCCCGGCAGCCCCATACTGTTTGGATGTGGCTCTCGGGCCCTCAAGCAGCCCTGCGGCTGACAGTCCTCGAGTGGGTGCTGGCTCCTGTGGCAGGGGACCACCTGGCTCACTCTCCGGCTGCCTGGTGAGTGGGTGGCATTCAGAGCTCACCAGAGATGAGGATTTTAAGGGAACTGGAGGTTTCAAAGAAACAAACTGGCTGGGCATGGAGATGGTGACACACGCCTGTAATCCCAGTGCTTGGGAGGCAGAGTCAGGAGGATCGCGGTTCGCGACAGCCCCAGCTACTCAGTGAGGCCCTTCGCAACTTAGTGAGATCCTGTTTCAAAATAAAGAATCAAAAATAGGGCTGGGGGTGTAGCTCAAAAGTAGAACTGCCCTGGGTTCCATCCCCAGTAACAGCCCAAGTCTGCCTTCTGTGGTAAATCCCTGCCGTGTGCACAGAGCTGGTGCTGCGGGCTCTGACCCACCGGCCCGCCAAGTCCCAATGACAGCAGGCCCCGGGGACCTCCCGAGAGAAGGCCAGGAGAGGAGGCCCGGAGAGGAGGCCCAGAAAAGGAGGCCCAGCCTGCATGGGATTCGCTCAGCGGACAGGCACCATAGGCACTGCAGTTAGGCACATACTGGGCATGGGGAGCCGCGGCCTGCTGCCCCTGGGGCCTCTTTCTCGCCCCGCAGGGGGAGCAGCTTTCTTCAGCACATGTGGGGAGCCATTAAGGTTTTCCCCTAAAAGAATATTTCTGACTCAGCTGACTGTCCTTCGCCCAGAGTCAACAAGGTTTGGGGCCATAGAAGGTTCAAAGTAAAAGGTGGTGACGGCACGAGGGCATTGATTGACCTGCCGTGATGTATGTGCTTTGACTCTGTCTTTATTGTATTCAGGTGGTGATGGCACAAGGATATTGAGTGACCTGAAACTGTATAAATACCTCTAAAGAAATAAACCCATAGTCGGCCCAATAGAGAATATTGACCCAGGAGCAGGGGTCGGCCAGTAGAGATATGGACTCAAGAGTAGGCTGGCGCCCCCCCCCCACGTTAAAATTAAAAATTCTCGGGTTCAAATTCTTAAGAATTGAATTCTTGGCTGGGTGTGGTGGCGCAGCTTGTAATATCCGCACTTGGGAGGTAGAGGTAGAGACAGGAGGATCGCGCACGTTCGAAGCCACCCGCGCTGGCTTAAGAGGAGACCCTGTTTCCAAAAATAAAAAAGTATAAAATAGGTCTGGGAGTGTAGCCTGGAGGTAGAAGGGCTTCCAGGAAGCCCAGTACCACCAAAATAATTTTTAAAAAGAATTGAATTCTTTCATCCTCACTCCTCTCTTCGGAACCCATACTTTTGCTGCCTGGCTCCGGCAAGCACAGTGGTGGGCGCCTAGGGGCCAGTGACGGGGTGAGGGAGGCCATAAAGTGACACACAGGACGGACTGCAGAGCGCGCTGTGGTTGCTGGTGCTCAGCACCTCCCCTCTCGAGACCTGCCGGTCAGGCGCGCCCCTTGCCCCCACTTGGCTCCCAGGGGTCAGCTCACTCCTCCCCCAAGAGAAGGAGGAAGGGTGCTTACCCAGACCCTGGCCACAGCTGGGGCCAGAGGTGGAGCCCGAAGGTAGAACACCCCTGCTCCCCATCCCTAGTACCAGCAAACAGAAGCAGAGATAACAAATCAGACCCTGTCATCGTTCACAGTGCCGTCCCCTGGTATTAGCCCAAACCTGGGTGTTAGTTAAGCAGATGCATAGTTAACTGCGTGAGGTGGACAAGGGCAGGCATCCTGGGGCCCGGTGTGTGCCCTCGCCCGCATCAGCCTGGCTCGGTGCGGCCCGGTTGCCGCGTGGCCTCGCTGAACAGTGCAGCAGTGGTCCTCAGCCCAGGGCGAGACGCCGGAGCTGAGCGCGCCCAGAGCCGATGGCCGTTCACGGCCGCAGGTGAGACCCTCACCTGAGCGCGGCCCTGTCACGTCCACTCCCTGCGTGTCCACTTGCCTGGCTCCGTTTCCATGTCAGCAGGTCACAACAGCCCAGGAGCCAGTGCTGTCAAGTAACTCTGACCCCACTACACACAGAGGCAGCTGGGCGGGCGGGTTAGGAAGTGGCTGAATGCTTTGCACAAAACAGGCCCCACCAAGCCAAGCGTCCCGTCCTCCTGTGCGGCGGGCCGCCATCCTGCTCACGGCTCCAGCCGGCCAAGCCGACTGCTGACGCCACCTCCAGGGCTCCAGACTGCAACCTCCGCCTGGCACCCAGGCGGCATGTCGGCCCCTCGCAGCCTTGTCCGTCCTCTGGCTCCAATGCCCTTGGGACTTTCACGGGTGCTCCTGCTTGGACGTCTTGGCGAGCTGGCCCAGAGTGGCCTCTGCCTCTCCACGAAGGGAAGGAGGCCAGGATGGAACCAATTACAGGCTGGAGGCTCAGCTGTGAGGCTGAGCATCAGGGGCATTAAAAGTTTAAGGGGAGCCAGCGTGGTGGCGCACACTCGTAATCCTGCTTGGGAGGCCGAGACAGGAGGATCACAGGTTCAAAGCCAGCCTCAGCAACTTAGTGAGACTGCCAACAAATTAGCAAGATTCTGCTTCCAGATAAAAAATAAAATAAGGCTTGGAGTGTAGCTCAGAGGGAGGAAATCCCTGGGTTCCATCCCTAGTACCACACACGTGCACATACACACACGCACGCACACACACGTACACGCGCACACACACACACACACACACACACACACACACAGTAAAGGGGAGTAAGGTCTGCTTCCTGCATTGTCTCTGTCTAGATATCCCCAGCCCACACCTCAGCACCCCACTTCTCCCCTGGGACCAGATAGAGACCTGGCAGGCTTTGCCTTCAAGCCGGGCTTTCGGTGAGGCCTGGTCCTTGCCTCGCCTGCTGCGCAGCAGCACAGGGAGGGACCCGAGCCACAACCCCGGCTGGGGGCTGGAGCCGCTCGCCCGCCTCCTGGGCGCCCCACACAGCCTGTGTTGTCACTCCAGGGCCACGCAGCGCCTGCATACCACAGCCGCGCCGCGCCGCACGCCTCGTCCTCTCAGGCTGTGTCTTCCTTTAAGCCCTTGAACCTGTTCCTAGCGGCAGCGTTATGATTATCACATGCTATTTCCTCATCGGGGTCATTTGGGATCTGTTTTTATTTTCTGCATTTTACCAGTTTCTTCACTTTTAAAGAAGTGTTTAGTGGACATAATTAACTCTGTGCAGAGCTTTGGATTCAGTTATATTCCTCTGAGAAGTGTTGATTGTATTCCAGGGAACTTAATTTGACTGGACTCAAACTCCACGCAATCTCCTCTGCTGAGGGCAGAAGGTGCACCTCCGAGAACTCAGCCTCCAGCGGCTGCGGTTTTGCTGAGCCCTTTGGGGTCTCCCCATGTGTGCACGGCTTGAGAGGAGCTCACCCACAAATGTTAGGGCCCAGCCTCTCTGCGGGTGCCTTCATCTTAGGATTTACCCATCCTTCCAGCCGCTCCCCTAAAAACCCAGCTCTGTCTTGTAACACCAACCCCAGCCACGAACAGGTTAAGACGCGCCAGTGGGCGGCCGGCACAGTGGCGCATGCCTGCTATCCCAGACAGGAGGGTCACAGGCTGGGGGCCAGCCTCAGCAACTTAGCAAGACCCTATTTCAAATTAAGATAAAAAAGGGTTGGGTGTAGCTCAGAGACAGAATGCCCCTGGCAAAATGATAATAATAAAAATAAACCTAAACCCATGGATATTTTGTAGTGGAGATTGAACCCAGGGACATTCTACCTCCAAGCTATATTAAAATAAAATATTTTATTTTATTATTTTGTGTGTGTGTGTGTGTGTGTTTGACAGGGTAGTTACTGGGATTGAACACCCAGGGAGATCTACCTCCAAGCTATACTCACAGCCTATTTTATTTTATTATTTTGTGTGTGTGTGTGTGTGTGTGTGTGTGTGTGTGTGTGTGTGTGACAGGGTAGTTACTGGGATTGAACACCCAGGGAGATGTACCTCAAGGTACATCTGCAGCCCTATATTTTCATTCTTTATTTTGAAACAGGCTCTCACTAAGTTGCAGAAAGTCTCGTTAGTGAGACCTCTCCTCATTAGTATTTGAGGCTGGCTGCGAACCTGGATCCAAGTACTGCAATCCCCATCGGCTTCCCAAGTACTGGGATTGTCAGTGTGCGCCCCACACCCAGTTGTTTTTCATTTTGAAACAGGGTCTTACTAAGTTGCTGAGCCTGGCCTTGAATGTGTGGTCCTCCTGTCTTAGACTCCCAAGTACTGGCATTACAGGTGTGTGACACTATTTTCAAGTTGGAGAAACTTCTGGCCGAGGCAGAAGCATTCATAACTGTACTAAAATTCTTCAAGGAAATATTTATGTTTGAGAAAGAGGCACAGATTTTATATATTATGGTCAGACATTGTCCTGGGATTGATGAAAATACACTATTATTATCACAGATAATATTACATGCTACTTAAATTTTTTTTCTTGAACCAGGCGTGGTGGCACACACTTGTAATCCCAGCATTCGGGAGGCTGAGACTGGAGGATCGCGGTTCGCGGACAGCCTCAGCTGCTCAGTGAGGCCCTCTGCAACTCAGTAAGACCCTGTTTCAAAATAAAGAATAAAAAAAAATAAGGCAGGGGGTGTAGCTAGGAGGTCGAATGCCCCTGGGTTCAATCTCCAGACCTGCAAAAAAAAAAATTTTTTTTCTTAGCCAAGTGTAGTGGCACGCACCCTATAATCCCAGTACTTGGGAGGCTGAGACAGGAGGATCACGGGTTTGAGGCCAGCTACAGAAATATAGTGAGACCCTGTTTCAAAATAAAAAAGTAAATAGGACTGAGTAGAGCCCTATGTGTTCAATCCCCAGTAACACACACAAAAAAAGGTTTTTTTCTTTTGATACTGAGGGATTGATTCAGGATTACTGTACCAATGAGCTACTTCCCAACCCTTTTTATTTTTAATTTTGAGATAGGGTCTCGCTAAGTTCTTGCCTAGGTTGGCTTTAAATTTGGGATTCTCTTACCTAAGCCTCCCAAATCTCTGGGAATAGAGGTGTGCGCCACCATGCCCAGCCATGCTATTTAAATTTTACCATAAAAATCACCATGACTTGCAGTAAGATTCTCACCATCATTTAAAGCAATATCTAGATTCATACAGTATTTCTAAAGTCTTCCAAGTTTTCAGTGCTGAGATATTATTTTTCAAAATACCAGAATATTGCTAAATAAATAAAACCTCTCTTAAATGACAGTATGTGTTAATGTAACGCGGTAGAAAATCAACCCTATAGAATTATTTAAGCTCATTTTACGTGAATTTCCTTCATCACCACGCAAATGCCTTCATTCTCTTAGACTTTACTAGAATGTTATTTTGGCATATTTCACATGAAGCTTTATTTTCAGAGGAGAAAAGCCATTTTCTCTGCAATTAAAAATATTTTTTTAATTTTGAAAAACATGAAATAACCATTCTGTGTTTCTCTTTTCTTCCCTGGGTAATGCTGTCAATAGCAATCAGCACACCAAAGGACTGGAGCAGGGTGTGAGGCTGGTGTCACCCCAGCACTCAGAGGCGGAGACCGGAGGATCGTGGTCACAGACAGCCTCAGCTACTTAGAGAGGCCCTTCGCAGCTCAGTGAGACCCTGCTTCAAAAAGTAAAAAGACTAAAAAATAGGGCTGGTGGTATAGCTCAGTGGTACAATGCCGCTGGGTTCCATCCCCAGACCCGCAAAAAAAAAAAAAAAAAAAAAAAAAATAGCAGGCTTATAAGTGGACCAGAGACCTGAACCCACATCAACAATCAAATTAAATACAGACGGGCTGTCGGGCTTGGTGGTGCACTCCTGTGACACCAGTGCTTAGGAGATAGGAGGACCACAAGTTTTAGGCGCAGTAACTTAGTGAGACCCTGTTTTAAAATAAAATAAAGCTGGGCATAGTGGCACACGCCTGTGATCCCAGCACTCAGAGGCTGAGACAAGTGGATCGCAGTTCGCGGACAGCCTCTGCAACTTAGTGAGACCTTGTTTCAAAATAAAGAATTAAAAATAGGGCTGGGGGTGTAGCTCAGCGGTAGAATGCCCCTGGGTTCCATCCCTGGTACAGAAAAAATTAATTAATTAATAATTCAATAAAAATAAACGAGGGCTGGGGGATGTACCTCAGAGGTAGAACACTGCTAGGTTCAATCCCCAGTATCAGTCAATATAAATAAATAAATAAATAAATAAATAAATAAATAGGCTAAGCTAAGCACTCTGACCAGCAGAGTACGTCAGACCTGATTAAAAACCAGAGTTTCCTATATTCTGTTCAAAAGAAACATTATATATATATATTTTTTTAATTATTATTATTTTTTTTTGTGTGTGGTACTGGGGTTTCTGGAAGCCCTTCTACCTCCGGGCTATACTCACAGACCTATTTTATATTTTTATTTGGAAACAGGGTCTCTTACGCCAACGCGGCTGGCTTCGAACCTGCGTGATCCTCCTGTCTCTGCCTCCCAAGTGCGGGGATTACAGGCGTGCGCCGCCACGCCTGGCAGAAACATATTTTAAATACAGAAACACATTTAGGCTAAAAGCAAAAGGAAAAAAAAACGTACCATGGAAAACTACTGTAGAAATCTGGAGTGGCTACATTTTTAATATTTGAGGTAAAAATTGTGAGAACTAGAGGAGAAAAATAACACAAAAACATTTATGGCTCAATATGGTAACATTATTCTATCACAAATTGTTGAGAAAACCAAACAAAATAATGAGTAAGGATGTAAAATACTCAAACGACACCATTCCACACTCTGACCTAGTTAACATGTGTGGAAGACAAAGTCTGTCCCCCCAGCTACAGAACGCAGATTATTTTTCCTGTCCACAAAGCATTTGCCAAGAAAACCTGCACTGGGCCGCAAAACTGATCTTAGTAAGTGTCAAAGGGCGAAGGCATGTAACACATGTTCTCCAAGAACAGAAATAAGCAGTGCTATAGACACACTCTCAACTTTTGACAATAAAGTAACACTTTTCAATCATCCATAGGTAAAAGGAAAAATAATAGGGAAGTTAGAAAAATATTTTGAACTGAATAGTAAAAAGACACAATTTATCCAAATGCAACATATAAAACCAAAGTTCTTACACAGACAAGTTTGTAATTAAAAATGCTCATATGCAGCCGGGTGCAACCTGTAACCCCAGCATTCTGGAGGCTGAGACTAGAGGATGGCGGTTTGCGGACAGCCTCAGCTACTCAGCGAGGCCCTTCGCAGCTCAGTGAGACCGGATTCAAAAATAAAAAGGTTAAAAAATAGGGCAGGGGGTGTCACTTGGACACCCCCAGTACTGGGTTCCACCCCCAGTACCGAAAAAAAAATGCTCACATGCGAAGAGGGGATTTGAAATGAGTGGTGTGAGCTTCCACACTGAGAAGTGAGGGACTAAAGAGCTAGCTAAATCTAAGGCGGACAGAAGGAAGGCCTGCAGATAACAGAAGGAGCTGAACACAGCCAGCTATGTGCAGCCAGACACATGCCATCTCAGCACTCGGGAGGCTAAGACAGGCCCAGAGGCTCCAGGCCACTGCTGGGGGACTGGCTAAGACCCTGCTTCAACAGAACACCAGGACTGGACGCATAGTTCAGAAGCAGAGCGTCCCTCGAGTCAATCCCAGCACAAGAAAGAAGGAAGCCGGGCGTGGTGGCGTAGGCCTGTAACCCTAGTACTTGGGAGGCTGAGACAGGACAGCAGGTTCGCTGTCAGTCTCTGCAATTTAGCAAGACCCCCAGCAGCTTAGTGCTTCAAAATAAAAAAGGAAGCCAGGCGTGGTGGTGCACGCTTATAATTCCAGTACTTGGGAGGCTGAGACAGGAGGATTGCGGGATCACTGCTACTTAATGAGGCCCTCTGCAACTTAGTGAGACCCTGTTTCAAAATAAAGGATAAAAAATAGGACTGGAAGCCGGGCGTGGTGGCACACGCTTGTAATCTCCATGCTTGGGAGGCTGAGACAGGAGGATCGCACAGGTTCGAAGCCAGCCTCAGCAACTTAGTGAGACCCTGTTTCAAAATAAAATATAAAATAGGTCTGGGAGTGTAGCCCGGAGGTAGAAAGCCTCTGGGTTCCACCCCCAGTACAGCAGAAAGAAAGAAAGAAAGAAAGAAAGGAAGAAAGAAAGAAAGGAAGAAAGAAAGAAAGAAAGAAAGAAAGAAAGAAAGAAAGAAAGAAGGAAAGAAGAAAATAATGGGAGAAGGAAGGAAGGAAGAATAGGTCTGGGGATATAGCTCAAAGGCAGAATGCCCCTGGGTTCAACCCCCATGCCTGAAGGAGAAAGAGGAAAAGGAGGAGGAGAGGAAGGAAGGAGAAAGCAGCCAACCACTGGGAAAAAACATGAAATATCAAAAATTAGTTTTTCAAGATAGCTAATAAAATTTATTAACCCTCAGAAGACTTTGTTTTGACTAAAGAAAAACAGAGGGAAAATACAAATTCCCACCATCAGGAGCATCATTACAGAGTCCGCAGACACCACAAGGATGGCCAGAGAACAGTGCAGGCAGCTATATGATAACTTATGTAAAATGGAAAAACTGCTTTAAAAACACAACAAAATTACTAAAGAAGGAATAGAAAGTTTGAATAGCCCCGTATCCATTAAGTAAATTGAATTAATAATCAAGGACCTTTAAAGAGAAGTGTGTTGAGGTCTGAAATTTAATAACACATTAAAAATAAGATGGAATAAGGGATAAACAGATGAGTAATAAGGAAAGGATAGTCAAGTGTTAATCTTGGAAGTAAGCACGACTATTCATTAGATATTTTGGCCCACTTTTCTGAGTGACTAAAAATAATAAGAATGCCATTCTTAATAAGAATGCCAGCACCCAGCACACGCGCGCGCACACACACACACACACACACACACACACACACACACACAACTTTTCCAGAAATAAAACTCCAGGTGTTGGAATGAATCCATCCTTTAAGGAAGAAATAATACCATCCTTACATTTTCTTTTTACAGAAAGTAGAAAAAGATGGGCTTGAGCGTATTTTATAGTAGCCTGTACGGCTCTAAAACCAAACCTGACAAAGACATCAAGAGGAAAAATTACACACCAGTGTCTGTCATAAACACAGACACGAGAGGCCTTAGGAGAATACTATGAAATTGTGTAACACACTATGAATAAGTGTATAAGTCTATCTTAGGAATGCAAGGCTGGTTTGAAATCTGAAAAGCAATTCTTACACTGGAACATATTAGTTCATCGGGGGAAAATCACGTGGCCATCTTAATACACCCACTTATGATTAAAAACTCTAGAAAGACTAATGATAGAAAAAAAAAGTTCCTCAATTTAGCAAAGACACCTGTGGAAAACCAACAGCTGGGACCATGCTCATCAGCAAGGGATAACACTCCTCCCAGGCAGTCAGGACAGAGCCTCACATCCTCCCCCAACACTGTGTCGGAGGCCTGGCCAGAACAAGGCAAGAAAAAGAAATAAAAGAGACAGATTAGAAAGAAGGAAAGAAATGGTCCCAGAAGATGTGCTTGTGAGTATAGAAAGTACTAAAGAATTCTCTCCCTAACCTGTCAGGACTAATACGTGACTCCATCAGGGTTGCAGACTACTGACACAAAGATCAGGTGCATTTCTAGATACTAGCGAAAATTAAAGGGAAAGTTAATATGCTGAGGATACGCGTAAAGCTTGCACTAACTTCTCCAAAGGGAGACAGATGCCATGTTCATAAGATTTGTTGTGTTTTGTTGTTGTTGTTGTTGTTGTGTGGTGCTGGGAATTGAACTCAGGGGCATTCTACCTCCAAGCTATACCCCTAGCCCTATTTTATTTTGAAACAGGGTCTTGCTAAGTTGCAAAGGGTTCCACTGAATTGCTGAGACTGGCCTCGAATCTGTGCCCCTCCTACCTCAGCATCCCAAGTCCTGGGACTGCAGATGTGTGCCACCAGGCCCAGCACAAACTCAACGTGCTTAAACACGGCAGTTGCTTTCAAGTGGGTCTGTGCATTCAGAGCCATCTCAATCAAAATTTTAGCCGCGAAAATAGATGAGCTGATTTGAATTTTATATAGGAAGGCAAAAGACTTGGAAGAGCCAAAAAAGCGTTTTTAAAGGAGAGCAAGTTTGGAAGACATCCACCACGCAACCTCAACTTCCTATGGAGAAACCGCCACGCTGCAGATACAGCAACAAAGCTCAGCACAGGGAGGAGTCCATCCGCTCTTAGCAACTGGTTTTTGACAAAGGCCCCAGAGTGCCAGCAGAGAAGGAAAGTCTTTGTAACAAATGGCTCCAGAGGAACAGGGTAGTCCTAGGAAAAGAAATGAGTCTCGATGTGCGATTCATATCACACCTAACAGTGAATCAATCTGAGCGGGCTCTGGGTGCAAACTACGCGGGGAAATATTTTCATGACCTCAGTGAAGATCTCTTAGGACCCCCAAATCTTCAGCCATAAATAGGAATTAAGGGAGGACACTGACTTCTACTTCCCACCCGATGGAGCCAGACGTCCGAGCTCCTTTGCCATCTTACAGGGTGAATGAGGGACCCGAGACTGGGGCTGCATCCTGCAGCCACCCAGGCACCCTGGCTCCCCGCAGAGTGGTCCCACCCCGGCCCCCTCAGGGCCCTGGCGCCAACCGCACGCGTGGTGGAGCGTTACTATTCTTGGCTGTAACCTAAGCAGCTGCCCATTAAAATTCCATTAGTTTCGAAGGCTCAGGCTGCAGTTGATATTTCTAATTATTGTGAAATTAAAATTGTCCCTGTAATTTAATGATAATTGCAGGAAATGCCAGCTGGCACCCTGGGGAGTCGCGCTGTTCCTGAGCAGAACAGAGAACGTCTCTGGAAAGTTCTTTGAACAGGAAAAGGGGAGGGTGTTTTGGAAAATGAGGGGGCAAGGGGCAGACATACAGCCAGAATCTAAATTTCGAGCACTGATAGGCTCTTGTGTCTGGGCCTCTGTGAAGGCAACCTGGCTCAGAGAGCAGGTGGGCCTCCTGGCCCTCCTCGCCCTCCTCAGCCCCAGGCAGCGGGTTGAGTACAAGGGGGAGAGCCGGGCGTGGTGGTCACGCTTGTAACCCCAGCATTCGGGAGGCTGAGACAGGAGGATCACCGTTCGTGGACAGCCTCAGCTCAGCGAGACCCTGTTTCAAAATAAAGAATAAAGCCGGGTGTGGTGGCGCACGCTTGTAATCTCAGCATTTGGGAGGTTGAGACTGGAGGATTGCAGCTTGCGGACAGCCTCAGCTACTAAGTGAGGCCCTTTGCAACTCAGTGAGACCCTGTTTCGAAATTAGAAAGAATAAAAAAAAATAGGGCTGGGGATGCCACTTGGAGGTAGAATGTTCCTGGGTTCCATCCCCAGTGCCACAATAAAAATAATAAAACAAAAAATAAGGAATAAAAAATCAGGCTGGGGGTGTAGCTCAGAGGTAGAAGACCCCTGGGTTCCATCCCCAGTACTGCAAAAAAAAAAAAAAAAGGTAGGGGAGGACTCGACTACACTGGGAATCTGGCCCTGTGGGAATTAAGGAGCGCAGTAGGACAGCACTATGTGGCAGTTGTGAAGCCGGAGGGAGTTTTTTGAGGTGATGTGAGCTACAGGAGGAACAGCCCAGGCCCTCTCTGTCCCCCTGCTCCCGCCACAGGAGCGAGCCGGTGCTGCGGTCACCTGCCCGCTGGGAGCGGGAGAGCCCGGCCAGCAGAACTGAGGAGCGGCCGTGGCGCCCGGGCCAGGCTCCTCGGGGCGCGGGCGTAGCTCAGGGTAGAATGACCTGGGTTCTGTTCCCAGGGCCGCACGCGCACGCACACGCACGCACACGCACACGGTCTCGGGAGCTGGCGCGTGGGCCCGTGCCCACTCTGCTGGCCCTCTAGGACAGGCAAGTGGACAGCCCGGCCGCTCCACCTAGAACTTCCCAGAAGCTGGCCCGAGGGCCACCGCAGGGGCCCCAGGCCTGTCCTGCCGACACCTGTCATGCCCGCCGAGGACCGTGAGTGCCCACAGGTCTCCCACCACACCAGGCGGGTCAGCCCTCCCCGGCCTGCAGCTGACCGCGCCACATTCCTCCGCCATTCAACAGCCCCACAGGCGACTCCGCATCCTCCTTCCTCCCGCACTGCCCTCCCTGGGTGTCTGGCTGCAGATACCGGAGCAGCACTCGCACGGTCTGGAGTCTTCTCTCTCAGTAAAGAAAACGTGTGTATATGGTACTGAGGACTGAGATATATCCACAGCCCTTTTTATTTTTTTTTATTTTGAAACAGGGTCTTACCAAATTGCTGAGGCTGGCCTCAAACTTGAGATCCTCCTGTCTCAGCCTCTCAAGCACTGGGATTACAGACCCCTGCCGCCACGCCTGGCTGAAGCTCTCCCTTTTCAGCATTTAAGTCTTTAATCCATCTGCAGCCAACCTGTGCAAGCCGTGAGCCGTTCTCCCTGGCCGACGACACCAGCACAACCAGTCCCCACTAGTGCCAGGGTCACCCTTGTCTAACCTGCATGGCAGAGCTGAGCTGGGCCCGTGTCTGCTCCACCCAGGGCTTATCCGCGCTCTGGTCACCTGGCTTTGAGTGTGCGGTGCTGTCAGAAGCTTCACGACTGCTGAGCGAGCCAGTGGCTCATCTCCTTCACCTTAATTTCCCCACATGAAGCTGAGTACAATTTCCTACCACTTTTACGACACACTGGGCTCTACCTGAATCTCCTTACAGTACACACTGGCTCAAAGGCTCAGCACTCTGTTCTGCCCACCCCACTGGGAGGAGCTGATCTGTGTCTGGGTTGTTTTTCTGTTCTTTACTGTCATTATATCAGTGTCCTTTCCAGTCTTTCATTCACAAGGATTTTATAGATTTTATAAATGGAATTTTTTCTATTTCTTTTTTTTCCCTTTTTCTTTTTGGTGGTACTGGGGTTCCTTTTTTATTTAGAAACAGGGTCTCTTAAGCCAGCAAGACTGGCTTCGAACCTGTGCTATCCTCCTGTCTCCGCCTCCCAAGCGCGGGGATTACAAGTGTGCGTCACCACGCCCGGCAATTTTTTTCTATTTCTAACTGGTTATTTTAATACAGAAAAAAAGAATTTCATATATCATTTTTATATTTACTTCATATTAATTCTAGTAAATTAAAAAAAATCTTAGGTTTTCCTGCCACTGGGAAAGAGAGCTAGCCGTCCCATCCCCTTTCTAAGACTTACCCCAATGACTGTGCCTGTGTGGCCGAGCTGTTCCGTGTGGGTCCTCACTCACTGCCATCGCACGGGCATGGCTGTCTCATTTCACCACCGGGCACGATGCTCGATGGCTGGGTAGGTGAACAGTCTCTGTCTCGTTCCTAATATACAGAGCGTTTCTCCTGCGTGTGCAGCCCACAGCCCTCCTGGCTTGGGGAGTCACGTGACAGCGCTCAGACAGCGAGGGGCACACCGTCCTGTAGAAGCCCTCTGTGGCCATCGTCTGACCTTTGCTAATTACTGCACTCAGAATTTCCACATTTATTCTTCTGTAGTGTGTGTGTGTGTGTGTGTGTGTGTGTGACATTTATTCTTCTGTAGTGTGTGTGTGTGTGTGTGTGTGTGTGTGTGTGTGTGTGTGTGTGTGTGTTGTGTGTACTGGGAATGGAACCCAGGGGCATTCTATTTCCGAACTACACCCCCAGCCATACTTTTTATTCTTTATTTTCTGAAACAGGGTCTCACTGAGTTGCAAATGCCCTAAGTAGCTGAGGCTGGCCACAAACTGCGTGCACCACCACGCCCGGCTAGTCGTCTGTACTTTTTAAAGACTAAGTTTTGGTGTTGAGGCTTTGATTGGCTTGTGACACGAATGGGGACGCTTTTATTTTAGGATCTGAGATAGTCTAGGTAATAGCTTTGGAAGGCATTTTGACATTTATTAAAAACCAGAATGCATCCTCATCTTTATTCAGCAATTTTGTATGCAGAGTCTATAGTTTAAAAATATTTTCTACTGACTCCTCAAAAAAATGAACACAGAATTACCATATGATCTAGCAATTCCACTTTGGGGTGGAATTTTATACCGAAAAGAACTGAAATCAGGGATCTGAAGGGTATTTATCTGCACACCCACGGGCACAGCAGCATCGTTCACAGGAGCCGAGAGGTGGAAGCAACCCAAGCACCTGTGGGCAGGTGAGCGATGGCCGGCGCGCATGGGACGGCCAAGGAGTGGTGCCCGCCTCAGAAAAGAGGCGATTCTGCCGGGCGCGGTGGGCACGCTTGTAATGCCCGCGCTTTGGGGGCAGAGACAGGAGGATCGCGCAGGTTCGAAGCCAGCCGCGTGTGCTGGCTTAGGAGACCCTGTTTCCAAATGAAAATGTAAAAAATAGGTCTGGAAGTGTAGCCCGGAGGTAGAAGGGCTTCCAGGAACCCCGGTACCACCAAAAAAAAAAAAAAAAAAAGAAGAAGAAGAAAGAAAGAAAGAAAGAAAGAAAGAAAGAAAGAAAGAAAGAAGGCAATTCTGATGTTCTGATGCCTGGTACGACATGGGCAGGTGTCGAGGACAGCATCAGATAAGCCGGCCACCACAGGGCCTGACTCCACTTCCAGGAGGTCCCTAGACGAGCGAGATCCAGAGACAAAGAGTGGAATGGTAGGTGCGGGCACGGGGAGGGGCTGGGGAGTCCATGAGTCTCAGTTCAGGAAGCTGGGGAGTCCTAGCGCAGGCCCCAGGACTCGGGCAGCAGTCCTCCCAGAGCCGACCAGAAGGCACAGTCGTGCAACAATGTGAATGTGCTTAGTTCCACCAAAATCTATACCTAAAATGGTTTAAAAGGTAAATTTTATGTTGTCTGTCTTTTACTACAGTAAAGCAGAATTTATGTGGAAATGCTAAGGACTTAGAATACCCAGACAATTCCTACAAGGAATATCAAGGTTGAAAGATTTACCGCGCCCAGCCTCGAGTCAGTTACGCCGCCGGTGCGTGGACAGAGGACAGACACCGCCCCAGTGCGCCGCCACACACGCCAGACACGCCTGCACACTCACAGGAAAATGACTCAGAAAGATTCCAAAACCACTCACTAGTGAAAGGGTAGCTTTTTCTACAAATGGTGCTGTAACAGTAGGGTATCTGTATGAAAAAAATCTCAACTTGAGCTTATCTGTGAGCTATGGGCATATTATATAACCTACTTGTTTGATTAGATAAAAAAAAATACTACTGTACTCAGTTCACCTGGGGGCACCCACCGTACCGCTGTTTGCCATAGAGAAAGCCTGGAACAATCTATCCTTCCCTGGGAACTGTGAAACGGTGGTGCCTCCCCACAGCAGAATGTGGTTCAGCCGTTAAGAGGAAGCTGACACACCCATAATCCCAGTACTTGGGAGGCTGAGACAGGAGGATCGGCAGGTTCGAGGCCAGCCTCAGCAACATAATGAGATTCTCAGTAACCCAGCAATACCCTGTTCCCAAACAAAAAAATCTAAAGAGCTGGGGGTGTAGCTCAAAGGTAGAATGTTAATAGGTTCAATCCCTAGTACCATCAAAAAATAAAAATAAAAAAGAAAGAAAAGGAGGGGGTGGTGGAGGAGGAGGAGACCATTCTGTGCTGACAAGGAGCAAACTCGACAGAGTACCTCAAAACCCAAACGGAAAGGGCACAGCGATGGTGCTTGGGAACAGGTGTGCACGTGGGGCCGGGCTGGCCCTGTGCTCTGCTGGCCGCCTGTGACTCTCCTGCTCTGGGACTCCTCACCCGGTGGGCACAGGCCGCCGCCCGCCTGCTTCCCCGGTGGGGAGAGCAGTGTGGCCCGCCCGGGCCTGCTGCCCTGGTGCTGAGGAGCCTCTGCCGTCGGGCCTGGTTCCCAGAGCGTGTGAGGAAAACTTGCCACTGTGCCATGGAGTGGCTCGTGGCTGCCCTGGCTGCCGCGCAGGTGTTTCCAGCATTTGGCTCAAACAGGCCCAGGTTGTCCCTCACACACGCCAGGTTCCCAGGAATAGCGAGGACACAGCTGTTTGGGTGACCACGTGCACCAGTTCCCTCCAGGGCCTCCAGATGTGTCTACTGACATACCAGATTCACCTGAGAAGTCCTTGAGCTGAGTGTGGCGGCACACGCTTGTAATCCCAGTACTTGGGAGGTTAAGATAGGTGGATTGCGGTTCGCAGACAGCCTCAGCTACGTAGTAAGGTTCTCAGCAACTTAGTGAGACCTTATTTCAAAATAAACCATAAAGCCAGGCGTGGTGGCGCACGCTTGTAATCCCCGCGCTTGGGAGGCGGAGACAGGAGGATCGCGTAGGTTCGAAGCCATCCTCGCTGGCTTAAGAGACCCCGTTTCCAAATAAAATATATAATAGGTCTGGGAGTGTAGCCCGGAGGGAGAAGGCCCCTGGGTTCTATCCCCAGTACCACCAAAAATTAAAATAAAATAAAATAAAATAAAGAAAGAATGAAAACTAGGGCTGAGGGTATAGCTCGAAGTAGAATGTCCCTGGGTTCCATCCTCAGTACTGGGAAAAAAAAATCATCCTTGACGAGGCAGCAGAAAAGCAGCTGATGGTGAAGCCTGGACCCACCACGTGTCCTTCAGGGTCCTCGCAGCAGGACTTGCAACCAGCACAAAGTGCTTCTACTCTGTGTCATGTGCGGCAACCACATCAGTCGCTGACGAGATGCAGGTTCACAGGGACAGAAACGGCACCTGGTTTCCACCTGAAGAAATGACTGACGGACTCTGGTCACTTCCACCCCGCGGGTAGCTGGCAGCTGACTTTTTTTTTTTTTTTTCGATCCTGGGAATGAACCCAGGAGCATTCTACCTCTGAGCGATACCCTCACCCCTATTTTTGATTATTTTGAAACGGTCTCACTGAGTTGCAGAGGGCCTCACTAAGTAGCTGAAGCTGTCCTCGAACCGCGATCCTCCTGTCTCAGCCTCCCAAATGCTGGGATTACAAGCGTGCCCACCACGCCTGGCTATCTGACTTCTTTAAAATGAACCCTGCAGAGCCGCTTGGAATCCCAGCATTCGGGAGCCTGAGACCGGAGGATCGCGGTTCGAGGACAGCTTCAGCTACTTAGTGAGGCCCTCTGCAACTTAGTGAGACCCTATTCAAAATAAAGAATATAAAATAGGGCAGGGGGTGTAGCTCGGAGGTCAAATGCCCCTGGGTTTTATCCCTAGACCCGCAAAAAAAAAAAAAAAAAAAAAAACCCTGCGGGCCTGACCTCGAGGGAAATGACCAAGGGTGGCACATGTTCTTATGCTAAAATCCAAACTTCAGAAAGAATTAGAATGTGGGAGAACCCGTGCCTACAAGGACCTGGCCGACTTCCCCGTTCCCGAGGCCTCTCTGTTGGGACAGGATGACATGGGCCAAACGCAAACAGCAAGTACTCACTGACGACCCTGGGAAGTGGCGCATCACGCGGGAACAGGTTCTCCAAACGCTCAGGGGTGCGGCACAGAGGCGCAGGTGGCCCAGCACTAAGCGCTGAATGGACGGATGGATCCCGGAGAAACAGCAGGCCGAGCCAGCGACGGGCTTCAGGTTCACGAGCGGCCTGGAGGAAGCGAGCTCCTGGGGTTCGTGTGGGGTGGGCATCCCCGCTGGCACTGGCACTATTTGCACGCTCCTGTCTTTCCTGGTACATGCTGCAGGAGGCTGGCTCACGTTGGCTCCTACACTTTACAGCCAAAGGACGCCTATGGCGGGCCGGGCGCAGGTGTCCACGGGAGCCCGGCTGGCTTCCTTCGAGCCAGACACTTGCAGAGACGTAAAACGACGCCATTCTTCTCGCTGAAATCTTTTTGTTTGGGAAAATACATTTTTCACTGGGCTGCTTATGATGTCAGTACATATTTTTCAAATGTCTCAAGTTTGACTTCTAATAAGGTACTGATCTTGGTGGTTGGAGCATACACAGATAAAAGTCCTTAGGTGTCTCTGCTTATCTCCCCCCCCCCCTTTGTGGTACTGGTGATTGAACCTGTAGGTGTTCTACCTCTGAGCGACATCCCCAGCCTTATTTATTTTTTGTGGTACTGGGGACTGAACCCAGGGGCATTCTACCTTTAAGCAACACTCTCAGCCCCATTTTTTATTCTTTATTTTGAAGCAGGGCCTCACTAAGTAGCTGAGGCTGTGAACCTGTGATACTCCTCTCCGCCTCCTAAGTACTGAGATTACAAGTGCGTGCCACCATGCCCAGCTTTTATTTTTTATTTTGAAACAGGGTCTTGCTAAGTTGCCAAGGCTAGCCTCAAACCTGTGATCCTCCTGTCTCAGCCTCCCAAGTGCTGGAATTGTAGGGGTGCACCATTATCCCTGTATCTTTGAGCCTTTCCAAGTGGTAAGGGGTCTCAGGACCAGTCTGAGAGCTGCCTCATGGGGGAGCGGCGTGTTTAGCAGTGTGGGTGCTGAGTTGAAGGGTGGCGTTTCTTCAGCTGCTCCCAGGAGCCTCTCGTGCTCCCAGTGCATGCTCCTGTGTGCCCACTCCTCTTTCTCCATCTCCCAAGTGTGAAGTGTTTCCTGCACTTGCCTTCACAGGTCCCAGTTGACTAGCAGGAGGCAGAGCACATCTTTACCTGTGGACTGGCCTCTCACCTTAGGCCCCATTCTTTTTTCACATGAATTGAAATATAATTTCACCCATTGCAAACCGGCAATGTTGTGGAGAGTACAGTTACATTAATGACATGATAGGTTTTCTTTGGCACTCCTGGGAGTACCTGAGCACGCCATACTTGGGAACCGCGGTCCTCGGCATGTTGTTCTGCTGAACTTCTCCAGATATTCCGGCATTTACTGATGGGGTCTTTGCCTTCATGGAGCAAGGACCAAATAAAGAACTGGCTATGGGAGGCACCACCTGGGTGTCTAGCAGGTGAGGCAGCAGGACCTTGAAGGGGCCCAAGGTCTGCAGACGGAACTGGAGAAGGAAGCAGTCCACGCTACTTCTGGACACAGCACAGAGCGCTGAATAACCTTCTGGAACTGACGCAGCAGGTCCCAAGCCACCAGTGCACCGCGACTAGGACGATAGGCACACCCCGCAGCAAAAGCATAACTCCGAAGCCCAGCCAGCCTCCTTGGCTGGCAGATTCTGGCCTCAACCACCCCGCAGGGCTGCAGACAGGTGGGGCTCGGCCTCAGCACGCTCACCGGCCCTGTGCCCTCTAGGGCTCAGGGCTGACCTTGCTGCTGTGAGGCTCAGGAATCTCCACGGCAAGCCTGTGTGAGCCCTTGCCAGCTCAGTGGTCAACGGAGACCAGGTCCCTGGGCAACGACAGCCAGGCCCCCAGCACACAGTACCAGGCAGGAACCCAAAACATGTGCTAAATGAGTTGCTGGAGCAATGTCTTGTCCACAAGGCAGACGGATCCTTGAGTTACAGATAAGCCAAGGCAGGCTCCTGACCTCAGGCTCTGCACGGTGTCTTCCTGTCCTCCATCTTCCCAGGGTACCCCGCTGCTTTCCAGGGCAGAGCCAGAGCTGCTCACGCTGGCCCGCAGGAGCCAACCGCACACATCTTGTCCCAGCCTTAGAAGCAGCAACATCACGTTTACAGCCGGAAAAGGCCATGGAGGAGAATTTATGCTGCAGACACTGCCAAGCGCTCCGCTGGCCCAGAGCGCTGCAAGGTAGACACTCCCAAGGCATGTGCTACCGGAGCCCCAGTGCAACGCGGTCTGAGTCCAGGGCCTCCCTGAGAGCAAACCCACGTGTCTGCTCTGCCCTCTGCACCCAGTGCCCTTCCTCACGCCACCTTAGTGACCACGGGCTGGTCCCAGCCACTCCCGGTCTGGATGGGAGGTCCACTGCAGGGTCAGGGCAGCTGGTGGTCTCATGCCAGCGTGACAGCAGCAGCCCCCTCATGGAGCCCTGCCTGTGCTGTGGCTGGGAGTCTGCTCACCTGGCAGCCAGAGGGTATGTGTGTGTGTGTGTGTGTGTGTGTGTGTGTGTGTGCGTGCTCGCGCGCGCACATGGAACCCAGGGCCACACACATGCCAGGCCAGTGCTGTCACTGAGCTACATCCCCAGCCCCTCTTAGAGTTAAGACAGGGTCTCACTGGCTTGTGATCCTCCTGTCTCAGGCTCCAGCCCCATGAGCCTGGACAGCAGCCACACCCTTACGATGGTGCACAGCCCGTGCCCCGTTCCGGCGTCAGGCCCACCTTGCTGCTCCAGCCTCTGCGAGTCTCACTGATGCTCCCCGCATGGGCCACTCTCCTGCTCCTCGTCCTCGCCCGGCCTCCCCTGCCAGCACCTATTGCATCTATAGCCACTTCTCTTCTCTGCTGATATGGTCCACACCGCCGTGGCAGCTCCGCCCGGCCAGGGCCTGCGTCTCACTTACCAGTGTCTCCAGGGCCTGGACATTACCAGGCAGTGCGCCTGAAGAGCAGCGGTTACCTACATTCGTGTTATTACTAAGGAGGTAGTGGCAACATCGGGTGCTCCAAAGAGAGGTAAATAAAAGGCCACCGCAGGTGGTGTGGGCTCTGCGCTGAGGGCTGAGGTCGGCTGCTGTGTCAAGGCAGACATGGCAAACCCCAGGGAGGGGGAGGCCATCCTCGTCCCCCTGTGCAGAGCTCACCAGGGCGCCAGCCAGCCCCAGACGCTCCATTTGCTTTCCCGTGCAGAGCAGGACACATCAACCCAGGGCAGCCTTTCCAGGCCAGAGAGCGAGCTTGTGTCCAGGCAATAATGAAAAGTTCACATTTAATATCAAAAGCCGTTTCCAGCATCACCAATAGTGACTACTGGAGTTTGGATTCTAGGGCATTCTTACCAGGAGTGACCCTGGAGTCCCTGGCCTGTGTCCGAGCGAGGAAGGCTGTCTCTCAGGGCCGGGGAGGCCTTGGGAGGGCATCCCCACTGATAGCAGCCACAGAGGCCGGCTGAGGCCTGGCCAGGCAGTGGCCCGCGGTGAGCAGCTGGGCCCGCACCTAGCCGTTGGACTTGGCGATGATCTTCTCAAGCAGACTCATCATGCGCTCCTGCAGCTGGAGGCTCTGCACCTGCAGGATGTTCTGCTGGTCCAGCACGCGGCGCACCTCGCGGCAGGTCTCCTCCATGGCGCGGCTCAGCCGGCGCTGCTCCTCCAGCATGGCCTCCAGCAGCCGCAGCTTCTTCTTCTGCAGGTGGCAGCTCTGTACCTTGCGCTTCTTCACGGGCCGCTCCTCCGACCTGCAAGGCAGTGAGGTCATGGGCTGCTGGCCAGCGCCTGGGCCCCGGGGGGCGCGCTGCCTGTGAGAATGCCCCAAGCCCCCTGAGCTGGACAGGCGGAGGCCTGGACGAGGAGAGCCCAGGTGGAGAGGCCACCCCCAGGGGGAGAGGAGGTTGGTGGCAGGGTGCAGGGCAGTGCATGCCCTTGGAGCTCCTGCAGAGAAGCCAGAGACTGCTGATCTGCCAAAGCTAGCTGGGGAAAACAGGCCCCAAAGGAAGAACCTGGAGCCCCCTTTCCCAGAAGCCTGGTGAGGGGACCGGTGTGCCTGGGTGGGTAGGCTGGGAACAGGCAGCTGGGGGGTGGGTGGGTAATCTCCCCAGGACCTTGAGCCTCTGGCAGGAGTGTGAGGCAGAGCAGCTGGCCCGAGGCCATTCCCTGCTGATGGGGTGGTGGCCATCCCTGGTCAAGGAGCTGCTGAATCCCCCCGGACCCCAAGGCCCTGGCCTGCTGCCTGCCTGTCCCGGCCTGCGCTCTGTGCTCTGAGCAGAGGGCGAGTGTGCCCTGCCCCAGTCCTGTGTAGTGCCCCAGGCAGCCAAGTCAGCAACTGGGCTGGACAGCACACAGGAACACTGGCCATCAGTCACAGGCCACCTGCTAATTGGGTCTGGCTACAGCATAGGTCTTTGGGGATCTGGGATCTTCAATGGGAAGCCCCTTCTAGGGGAGAGGGCTGAGTTAACCAAACAGCAGCTAGCGCCTCATGCTGGGCTTATCATCCTGAAGGGACCTTCCTCAGATGCCGTCCTCAGCCTTGCCATCGGGCTGAAGACCAGGGCACGGGGAGAGACTGGGGCGCAAAGCCATGTGCTTTCTCTTCGATTGGCTGATTCCTGTTTTTCCTTGAAAGTCCATCCTGAATGCTCCTGCACCTGCTCCAGGATCCCTGGCCCCACACCACAGGGCACCTTTCTGCACCCGGCCACCCTGTGAGAAATTGCAGGCACGGTCACGTGGCATGGCCCAGAGGATGGCACTGAGAGGACCACAGGGCAGGTCCTCGTGGGGGAGGGCGGGCAGGGAGTGCCCTTGGGCCAGGCCCTTCTTCTCTTCTTGACAGTCCCTGCCACCCCCTCAGGCAGGCACTGACTTATCCCCATTTTACAAGAGGGAAACTGAGGCCAGAGAGGTCAAGGAACTTCTTAAGCAGCGAAAAAGCGATGGAGCCTAGAGAGGAGCCCCATCTGTGCCGATACTGAGCCCTTGCGCGGAAGCCGGCCTGCCCCAGAGGCGCGCGTGCGCCCCCTGCGCCTTAGCAGCCGCCCTCGCCACTCCCGGCCCCTGCTCTGCACAGCTGGACTCCTGGCTCCCCCGGCAGGACAAGAAGATGAACACACTACCTGAACTTAAGGGACAGTAAGCTGGAGGAGCTGTCGGAGCGATCGTCCTCGAAGCGGCCTTCATAGGAGCACTGGGTATACGGTAAGTACAGAGGGGTGGACTTAGCGGACGGCGACAGAGACGCCTCGGTCTGGGAGGTGGAGGGCCCCGGCTGCTGGCCGTCCGGCAGTTTGCCCTCACAGGACTCGGGGACCTTGGCCAGAATCCTATCAATGGCTAGGTAATAGGGCCAGTCCGGCGGGACGGACTCGCTATCTGTCATGCATTTTAATTTCCTGAAACGAAAGACACAAGAGCCAAGGGTAAGAAACAGGCGGCCCCAGCCCGGCCCGCCCGGCCCCTCCGCGGGGGTGCACAGGGGCTCTGGGCCCCTGAGAGCCGTGCTGGTGCAGGCAGGAGCCACTCGTGGCCAGCACAGCCACCCCAGCAAAATCAGTCAGGCCCCAGGGTCAGGGTGACGGTGGCCCTAGAAAGAGGTGCGCTTCGGGGACCGCGTGGGTGCGGGTGTTAAAGAGGAAGCGCAGCCTGGTCCAGGTGAGGTTGGTGGCCGGCGCTGGCGCAGGGAACTCCCTCTGCTTCTCAGTAGTCTCTAACTCTCTAGGGTAAATGCACTCTGCCTTTTATATATGCTAACCAGCAATAATAAAACACCACAGGGACCTGTATCACACAGTGCAAACATGGCAAGGCGCTGCCCTAAGGTCGCCGCATGGCTTTCTGGAGGGGATGCCGCAGGGAGAGAGCACTGTGAGACCACGGGTTGCACGTCCACAGCCCGGAGCCTCATCTCGCCTCCGCCGCTTTGCTGTGGGACGGGGCAGGTTCGTTAACCTCTCTGAGCCTCCATTTCTGCATAAGTGAGATGGGGACAGAGGAGCAAGCCCCCTTACAAGACTGAGGGAAGAGTTAGTAAAATGCTGCCTAGTGGCTGCAAACAGAAGGCCCGGGGCTGCCTTGACCCGGGGCTGCTGCTGTCACTCCATCGGACCGCAGGAGCCCGGAGCCAGCTCCAAAGCCTGCAGCCTGACCCACAGCAGTGGGCTGGGCCCGGCGGGCTCCTTCCCACACTGCCTGAGCAGGCCTCTGCATCCGGCCCCCACGGAGGGCCTGCATGGTGCGGGCCAAGCACCTCCCCAGCCCTGCCTCCCACCCTGTGGAGGCCCAGCAGGTCCCAGACCTCAGCCATCCTCTGCAGGTGAGGGCGGGGGACATGGGGCCCCAGGCAGCTGGGCAGCTCTGGCCATGGGGTGGGGCAGGGTGTCTGCCTACCCTGAGCTTCAGGACACCCCACATGTCTGTCAGTGTGCACTGGAGGAGAGAATCTTGGAGGCTGAACCCAGAGCGCCCGCGCCCTCAGAGCCACCTGCCTCCTGTCTCCGCCCGGGTTTCCGGCAGCACTGCGCCTCTGGTCACACTGGTCACTGGTGATAATGACTGGCTGCATGAGTTGACCTGGCAAACAGCATGGCCAGAGAGAAGGCGCTGTGGACCAAGTACAGGCCCAGCCAGCCACAGCAGGAGGTGCCAGCCTTGGGGCACAGCGCCCGGCTCAGGGCCCCTCCAAGGGGAGAGGCCTCCACGAAAAACCAGGGACAGGGCACAGGGCATGGGGAGCACTATCAATCCACTCTGGGGGGCACAGGGAAGCAAGGTTTATACCCAGTGCCCACAGCAGCCTCCACCCGGCCCTCAGGCCCCCGGCCCTTTAGGCCTCACTCAAGCCGGCCCACTCCTTGAAGAAATGGGGAAAGCCTGTCCCAGCATGGGAGGCCCATATAGAAGAGAGTGCAAGGCAAACAGACAAAATAGGGATTGTGTGTGTGTGTGTGTGTGTGTGTTTGCACGCGCGTGTGTTACCTAGGGATTGAACCCAGAGATGTTCTACGTCCCCAGCTCTTTTTTAAAATTAAGGCCTCCCTAAGTCGCCGAGGCTGGCCTTGAACCTGCAATACTCCTGTCTTAGCTTCACAAATACTAGGATTACAGGTGTGCACCACCATGCCTAGCTCTCAGATGACAGTCTAATAAACCAGGCTGCATAGAATCCAGCCACCTCAGAATTCCTTAGCCTATAACCATAATATATGATACTCTTATTTAAAAAACAAAACCAAGAAAAGTCTTGTAGTGGGGAGGTTGGGGTGGGCATAAGAAGACCTGCTCACCAGTCAAAGCTTCAGCCTGTCAAGGACTATGTGGCAAGGCCCTCTCCTGGGCTGGACCTCAGTTTCCCTTGGTGAAGAGGGGCTGGCCACAGCAGTGTGAAGGGACACCGTGGTGTGCCGTGCCACCCTAGCCAGCAGTGGTGGTGGCGGGCCCTCTACTACCCCTCCACTCCTGGGCCTCCGTGGTCTAGCCCCTCCGGGAACGGAGACAGAATCCGTCCCCTGGGACTCTAGGAAGGCTTTCAGGATGAATAATGAATGATCCAGCCAGACGCCAACTGGAGCACCAAGGCACTGCCTGCGAATGGCTGAGCTGGGGGCTGAGGAAGAGGCCAGGCCCAGCCCTACTGCCCCTCGAAGCCCTTCCTCACCAGGCCTCTGACACAGGCCATAGGAGCAGGAGCCAGTCAGGCCGCGGCGTGAGCTGCCGTGTCCACGTCTGCCTGCACCAACACCAGACTCATCTCAGCCGTCACTCCACGAGCCAGAGGCTCCAATTTAACATCACCCACACTAAGTGGCCGAAGCCCCAAACCCAGAGCAGCTGCCGGGTTGCAGTTCTGGCTCCCAGACCTGGCTGCAGGCCAGTGCTCAGGGTCAGAAACGCCTTGGACAGGGCCGGGCTGCAGACCCACCCTGTCCAGAGCCATGAAGTTACGTCAGCACAATGGAAGCAGAGCCTCGTGGCCTCGTGGTCTGGAGGGCCCTCCTGGGTCCCGCACAACTCCTGAGCAGCTGGGGGCCACAGGACAGGGCTGGGCTCCCCTCTGACCTTGGTGGGGGCATCTCCTGTCCGGGTGGGATTCCTCTCTCCCATGGAGTGCGACAAACCTGTACGGCACAGTCTATCCTGCCCACCCCCTAGAACCTTCGCAAGCCTGCTGTGGACAGCGGCTGCAACCACAGGACGCGGGAGGGCTCTTGGCAGCCCTGCTCAGCCAGGACCCCGCAGGCTAGTGCTATTAGCTGCAGCCTCCCACCTCGCTCCTGCTGTGAACTGCATCCCAATGAGATCCTCCTGCTAGCCATGACCTTCACACCCCTGCCCTGCCCGGCCCATGACCCTCTCCACGTGGGCCAGGCCCACATTGTGAGGTCCTGGGCTTGGAGACCACAACCACTCTACTTGGATGCAGAGCCCCCAGACCTAGGGGCCATCCCTGTCCCACTCTGCAATGTCCCCCAGCTTCCCTCCAACTCAGCCAGGGACAGCCAACCTGCGAGACAGGGGGCCTGAGATGGGGCTAGGCCTGATGACGCCCCAGACTGGGAGTCCCTGGGGCCAGGGTTGGGCTCCACTTCTTTCTCCCACAAACAAGACCCTACCCATGAGCTGGGTACTGCCTGGGCACCCGGGATCTCTGACGTCAGCTCTAAGGGCCCACTTCCCGCCCTGAGGCTGGCCTGGAACTGGGCGTGGGGCAGGGGTTCGGCTGAGGCGCAAGCTCCCAGCGTGCCAGGGCTGCACAGGCTTTGGAGCCAGGCCTCCTCTTTCTCTGGCCTCAGTCTCCCTCCCTGGGCTGCGGTGGGGTGGGACCAAAGCCAGCTGGTAGCCTGCTGTCCTGGCTGGGGCCCAAGGGGGTGGCCAGCTGGGTGCAGCCCGCCGTAGGCACCGCGGCTCCTGCATAGGTCTCCTGCACGTACTTGGAGCCGCGGCCTGGCACTGGATCCAGACCCCAAGAGTGCCTGGCCCGCTCCCTGCCCCCAATGGGCCTCAGTTTCCCAATCTCCCTGATGGGGAGGCTGTGCGAATGCTTTCCAGAGACAGTCTCTCCCACAGGCCCTGCCCCAGGCCTCAGCTGCTGCCCCACCCAGGCGCACACCTGTACTGGAAGGTCATGTTGCCCCACCCAGGCGCACACCTGTACTGGAAGGTCATGTTGGTGATCTTGATCTTGATCTCCTCGCCCAGCCGGCGCTCGCCGGTCATCTCGAAGAGCTTGCTGGCCATCTTCTCGTATACCTTGGCGTTGCGCTTGGTCTGCTTGAGCTCCTCGAAGAACTCCTCCCAGACCAGCATGAGCCCGCGCATCTCTGCGTCCGTCCAGTTGCGGGCCCGCCGGTGCTTCTCCGTCTGAGGAGACACAAGGTAGCCAGGCACTTCGGCCGCCGCCATGCTCGAGGCACCTGCGGGGTTAAGGATGGTGCTCAGGCGGGGCCCCAGGCCCGACCCGCACACCATGGGCGGGAGGTACCGCGCGCTGGCTTGAGGCAGCTCCACGCTCAAAATGGGGCCTACATCTGACAGGCAGGAATTTAGTTAAAAGCTTTTAAACGGGAAACGTCATTTTGATGTCACGTTTCCATAGCAACAGAGCAACTGCATAAGCTACAACAACAGAAACCTTTTAACTGAAAGCACAGGAATCGGGGCTGCGCTGACGGGCCATCAATATTGCAGTGAGAGAGGGGCCCAGCCCAGCGTCCAGGCTCCCAGCCCTGCCTCCCACCGGCCAGCTGGCCATGCAGAGGTGCTTACGCCACTCAGGCCAGACTCCCAATGGCTGGGGCATAGGAGGCAGCCCCCACCTTGGCCTGTCAATGCATGCAGCCCAGGGGGCCTGGGGAAACCGAGGATGGGCACAGACTGGGACGGAAGATGGTCAAAGGGAGACAGGGCGGGGAAGCAGAGAGGACTGACAGACAGGGAGGGTGAACCCCCAGGGCTGACCTGACAGGGCTGCTGCTGGTGCAGGGGGGTTCATGGCTGGGATCCTCTATTCCCCCAGAAGGCCCCTGCCAGGCCTGAGGCTGGGTGTCAGGTCTCGAGGGCCAGCTGCCCCGACAGCACAGGGCTGGGAGTCTCACCAGCCCTCTCTCTCCCACCATTTGTCTTTGGCTTCTCCTGCCTCACCCACAAAGCACCCCGGTCCTCAGGTTGTGGGGACACGGGAACCCAGGCCCCGTGTGCAGGTCAGCGTCACACAGGCCGAGATGGATGCCAGGCCAGCCCAGCCCCGAGAGATGAGGAATCGGCTGCGATAACTGGACAAAGGCCAGAGGGCTCCGCTTGGATCGAGCCAGGCTGACGAGGGCCTGGCGCGCCTGGGCAGCCGACTGGCAGGGAGGCTCAGAAGACTGAGGGGTGCAGGCCAGGAGGGCGGCACAAGGCCCAGGCTGGGTGGGCATCTGCCTTTGCAGAGTGGAGGCGCTGCAATGCCAGCCAGGCTGGCAGGGTGCTCACAGGCAGGCAGGCAGGAGCCGTGAGCGTGGGGTCTGCAGAGGGAGAGCACCACTTTAGGGCATCAGCAGCCACATTTAAAAGATAAAATTTAGTCAGAAGTGGGGCAAATGCTTGTAATCCCAGGACTTGGGAGGCTTAGATAGGAGGATCATTGCAGGTTTGAGGACTGCCTCAGCAACTTAGTGAGACCCTATTTGAAAATAAAACTTAAAATGAGCTGGGGATATAGCTCAGAGGTGGAATGTCCCTGGGTTCAATCCCAGTCTCACACACACACACACACACACACACACACACACACACACACTCACATGTGTGCGCGCCCACAGAGCTCAGGTGCCTGGTGCAGGGCAGGACGTGAAGGACATGGTGGCCAGCCGCTGGCGTCCCTGGCCCAGTGCACTGCTGGAGGTCCCGCCTCCCTGACCCCTCGGGCTGAGAGCCATGAATTGGCTGTGTCTGCCCTCCGTGGGCCTGAGCAAAGACAGCAGGGCTGAACCTGGAGTGGGCACACGTCTGAAACCTCCTGTCCTAGGAAGAGCTCAGGCATGATGACCCTTCACGCTGGAGGATGAAGCCGGGCCCATTGGCTCCTGGAGCTGGCTGAGGCCCTCTTCTCTGGGCTCTGGCGTTACCTAGAGACCTGGGGACACTGCCCCTCCTGCCTGGCCATGGGCACTCCTGGAGTGGGGTGCTCATGACTACAGCACTCCTACAGGGGCACCCACACACTCCCAAGCACAGCCCTGGTCACATGGCTCGCTGCTGCCCCCTGGTGCCCAGCACCCAGAGCTCTGGGGCACATTTGCAGTTACTGGAAGGCCCAGGTCTTAGGGGCTGCCTGTTAGGTACAGAGCTTGACCCCCGAGGCTGGGAGCGCCCCACTGCCTCTTCTCAGCCAAGACCACGAGGGAAGAGACGGAGCTGACTTGTGCGCCCTCCACGTGCTGGGAAGGCTAGGTGAGCTTGGCCTGTGGTCCAGGCAGTCGGCTTCTGACCCCGCCTGTGACCTCACCCACCACAGTCCCATCCTCAGCTCCCTCACTCCTCCAGTGGGAAGACAGGCTATGGCTGGACTGCAGTGCTGGCCAAGGCCCCTGGGCCATCTGCCACCTCCCAGTCCCTTCCACGCTGCCCTTGGGAGCTCTGCCCCTGGCAGCTCCAGAGGAGGCACCTAAGCCCATGTGTGCGTGCCTGAGTTCTGCTGGGCAGAGCGGCTCCACAGCCACACCAACCTCCAGGTGGCATACAAGAAAGAGACTGGGCTCCAATGGCTCCTCCACCTCTGAGCAGAGCCCTGGTCTGCACCTCCCAGGACAAGAATGACTGGCTGGCCAAGCTCCCAGCTGGCCCTGTCGGGGCTTAGGCGCGCACGCGCGCGTGCGTGTGTGTGTGTTGTGTGTGTGCATGTGGTGTGGTGTGGTATGTGTGTGTATGTGTGTGTAGGGGCTCCATACCTTGGCACAGCTGCATGGCCTGCAGGGACCCTCAGTCACTGCAGGGTTGGAGGCAGAGGGCCAGCGCTGGGCACCCAGCAGCAGCACCTGCAGGGAGAAGGGGCAGGTCAGGCTGTAGCAGAAGCACCCCTGGAAGCAGGGGCCAGACAGGTCTTGCTGTGCTGGGGCATGCCCCATGTTCTTGGGGTCCCAGTCTTCCCTCTAAACGAGGTTGGGCCCAAGCTGAGTCGTTACATTTACGGTGCTCATTACGGTGCTCACTCCACCCAGCCTGCAGTCTGCAGGAAATCAGGCCTGACGAAGGTGGTGGCAGCAGGGCTCAGCCCACACAAGGCCCAGAGGAGAAACCAGGCAGGCCAAGAGGCTGCAGGAAACTTCCAGGAACAGGTACCCATGAGCTGAGCCTGCACTGAGGGGCAGGGCTTGGCAAAACATGTGTGCACACAGCTCAGCCCTGCACCGTGGCCTAGAACAGCTGCGAACTTGGACTGCTCCGGGAAGGGGAACCGTCTCAGAGGCGGTGAGCCCACGGGCCCAGCACGGGTGTTGAGTGTTACCATCTTTCCCCAGGCCATTGAGAAACCAGACCCTTAATTTCTGGCTTTCTGTATCTTGGCTTTCTTGTCCTGACCCTGACTCCACTAGGCATTCGTGGCCAAAAGGCCTATCTCCCAAGCAGGGTAGAGAAAACCTTGTCACCATCAGGACGACAGAGAGGGATGCCCTCTGAGTAGGACCAGACAATCTGAGTAGATGGAGAGAGGTCATGGGCTGTGGGGCTGCTGGAGTCAGGGCCACCTCTGCCCCTGGCCCTGCACATGGCTGCAGCACTCAAGGGCCACAGACAGGCTACTGGAGGATGCCTTGAAGCATCCTCTCGCTCCTCGGGCCCGCTACTTGGCCACAGAGTAGGCCTTCCTGTCCTGGTTTGGCTGCACTATAATACAGAGAGGCAGGTCCCAAGCCCAGTGCCTTCAGCAGCGCTCCTGGGAAACCCAAGGCCATACCTGTGCCACCCGGTACTCGACTCCCACCCACCACTTCCCGATTCCTCCCTGGGGAAGCCCTTCAGCATGTAAGACCAACTGCTCCTGGAGCAGACAGCACAAGCCCCAGCAAGGATGAGAGGCAGGCCCAGGTCCCCACCCTGAGCCCCCAGGGCGGTGTGCAGGGCACACTTGGGGGGGGGGTCGTCCTGCACTCTGCTGGCCTCAGCAGACCCGCCTGCTCGTGGGCTCTCTTGGTACAACCCCTGCCAGTTAGCTGGAAGCAGAGGGACTCGGAACCAACCTTTACTAAATACCCTGCCCTGAAGCAACCCGCAGCCCAGTGTTCCCACAGCACAGGCTGCCCAGTCTCAGGCAAGCTTGGACCCATGAGAAGGAAGGTGCACAGGCTTAGTGGAGGATGTGGCATCTCACAGGAGGAACCTACAAGCCAAGGAATGGGGTAGGTGCTATAGACACAGCCGCCAGGCCAGGCTGGAGGTGGGAGGACCGACTGTGCTGGGGCAGCAGGGCAGCGGGGCCGAGGGGATTCCACAGCTAGGTCCTGTGTCCTATGTGAGGACATGGCCCTCACCACCTCTCCATTGCCCTAGGGCCAAATGTGGAAGCAGAAACACCAGGCCCACCCCCGAGGCTTCCCCAGGGAGAGCCCACAATGCCACTAGCCATCAGAGCTTTGGTGGCCTGTGTCACCCTGGCTGGGAGACCACACACACTGTGCCTCGGTGGCCCTGCCCTCAGGAGGCGTCCAGAAGGCACAGGCCTGTCCTCATCTCTGCCCCTGCTCACAGCCCACCTGGGCCCATGTCCAACGACTGCTGGTGAGCAGCCAGCGTCAGCCCCACTGAGTGTGGACAGTCTCCTCAGGCACCAGAGAGCAGGTAGTCAGCAAGTGAAGCAAGCCTCACAATACATGGTTTAATTGTTCCTTTAATTTGAATGTACAATTTCTGCAACAGTTTAGAAAATTTAAATATACATTTCACCCCAGTCCTTCCTTTCGGCAGCAGGCGGGAAGGCCCAGGCCAGGCTCCGGATGCCCATCACAGCCCTGCTGGCTCCCAGTGGAGCCGCAGCCTGGTGACAGCCCCTGCCCGTGGCTCAGAGCAGTCAGGCCAGGTGGCGGCCATCAGATGGAGCCAAACTACGGCAGGTGGGTCCCTCCATAAGGCTTCCAGCAGAGGCTCTGCTCCCAGAAACACTCCAGGGGAGGGGTCCTTGATGGCATTCGAGTGTGGCAGGCACCCAGGAGGACCGCCTTGCCTTCCAGGTGCCTTCAGTTCCCAGTGGCTCGCTGAGCAGGCCTGTCCTTCCCAGTAGCTAGGGGTCCAGCATGGGACAGTCCTCTTCTGAGAAGGCTGGGCAGCTCTCAAGGTTTCTTCACCCCCTCCTCGAGGGTGGCTCTGGGTCTGCTGGGGCCAGGAGCTGTGGTCTCGGCACCCAGCACAGAGGGAAGGAGGGACAAGGCCCCAGTGAGGATGCCTGCTCACAGGTAGCAAGAGGAAACTAAGTCCAACCCCCCCACAAACACGCAGAGCCAAGCCCGCTCCAGACCTCTCCAGGGGTAGTCCCACCTGCCAGACAGACGGTGTGTGCCGAGTTATTGCTCTGTAAGACCCGTGAGCCTAGTGCAAAGGCAGGCGGTTTCAGCTCCACAGGGAGGAGGCCCCTCAGTGAAGGGGCCCTCCAGGGAACGGAGCCCTCTCTGACGTACATTCTGGGTGTCTGGAAGTGTTTCCGCTCCACTCTCTCCTCCCAAAGGGTGCATGTGCAGGCAAAACCAAGAAAGAACGCTAAAGGGCACTTGGAAAGTCAGCTCCATACATCAGGGTCAGTAGTGGGAGGGAGGCACGGTGTTGGAGAAGAAACATGCAGAAGTGCATTGCCAAATAAGTCTACCCTGGTTTCATTAAACGCTCTCCTGATAGTACCAGCAGGAAAACTAAAACGATGGCCCATCTCCCCACAGAAAACAAAACAAAATAACCCGACAACCGAACTGACATGTTCAGGAACATTTGGAAATCTGTATTTCGAAGAACTTGAAAAAGTCTCGATGCTTTCGCAGAGCTGCCAAGGTGGACCGCTCCTCCAGGGGGCCTTGAACGAGCAACGACCCCTACCTTTACTGGGCGCCGCTCTTCCGAGTCACAGCTGACAGCCCCACGGTCTCACAGAAGCCAACCTCCAGGAAGAGCGGGCACGGTGCTCTTGGAGCCTCCTGTGTTTGTCTTGAGGGGTGCACGTGTGCACATGCGTGTGCGTAAGTTAATTCACACACACACCTCACTCAGAAACTCAAAGCCTCTCTGGAGCACCCGGGGGGCTGGGGGTTGGTGCTGATCTCCAGGGCTGGGCTCCAGCCTGTGCCTCGGCGGGTGAACGAGAGGACGCCAATTAAACCTGCGAGCCCAGTGCCAAGAGTACCAAGGGGTAGCTCCACCAGGCCAGCCAGTGCTACTTCCTACAAATGTGAACATCCAGCCAGGAGCAAGGCCCCACTGCCGAGCCTCTGCCTCAGAGCAGCCTGGGGACTGGCAGCCACTGTTCTCAGGACTCGCCCTTGGTTTACCAACACCAGCAGGCTTTCTAGTAGAAAGCAAGGATGAGAAATAAGAACCCCAAGCCAGTAAGGGGAAATGGGGTGATTCCTCAGGTTCTAAAACTCAGCAGCTTCTCCTGACGTCCTCAAGACCCAGATCCATCTCTGCCATTCGCACTGCCCAATGCCAGGATGGGCTGGGCTGGCTCAGGGAGGTGTCTGCTGGGGCTGGCAGAAGCCTCATGCTAGCTGAGGCTGCTGAGGGGACCCCGCGGCACCCCTCCTAAACACTGCAGCAGGCAACCTGCATTTTGGCTGCCCTCCACCTGGCGCTGCAAGAGAGGGACGGGAGGATGCTCGGGGTCTCAAGGCAGCACCCCACAGACTAATGTGCAGTCAACCTGACAGATCAAAAGGTCTCTCCTTTGCATTCTGGGGAACAGCTCCAAATGATCACCACTTACCACGCTAAAACCAACCAATACAGCCATCACCAAACTAGCCAGGCCTGCCTCCTGCCTTGCCTGTGCACGGCCAGGCAGCAACCACGCAGTAAGTCAAGGCAGCCCCTGTCCAGGACTCACTTCCAGTCAAAGGATTTGAATACGTGGGGCCTGGAAATAGGAGGCTTGGCCCTGGGACTTGGGCCTGGCACGGAAGCAGCAGCTCTGACAGCTCCAGGCCACAGGCTGACCAGCCGCGGGCCCTCCCCTCCCTACAGTCTCATCCCTGCCTGCGGGCCTGCACTCCCTTGGGCTGAAAGGGGGCACCCAGAGATGATGAGGTAATGGGGAGAAGCGGTGCTGAGATCCATCCCTCACAGTCACCAGAGACAGCGAGCTTAACTCTTGACCAAGAGGAGGAAGACTCAGCTCAGCGATGCCCTGGGGGCTGCCAGGCCAGGCGCCCATCGGCCCCACTGTGCAGAGGAGGCAAGAGAGTGGTCCAGCCAGCACCAGTGAGCTGGCTCCCGGGGAGCCGGCGCCTCTGAATGCAACAGAGGCTGCTCGTGGCCAGGCGGGCTGAGTGGCGGGAGCAAGCCACATCCCTTATTGGCAGATGGAGAACACAGAGCTGTCTCTGCCCAGGGAGGGGAAGAGCACAGGCCTGGAACCCCAGCTCTTCTCAAACCTCCATTCTCAGACCCGCCCCCAGGGAGGGTGCTGTCGTGACATTCTGGACACCAGTACCTCTCTAATGAGATGTTCTAATGAGATGTGAATGAATAAAAAGGGGTGTGTGTTCAAGTGCCATGGTTGTTAGGAGGGCTACCTGGGGACCTGCCTGACCGGACTGAGTAGCTACGGGAGAGGGAGCGGTGGCCAGTGGGCCTGTCCACTTCCACAGATGCTGTTACATGCAGCACAGGCCTTCCAAGTCACACACTGTACACGGGCATAGGAAGAGTTATGTTAAAATTAATCTCTTTACTGATATAATTAAATTTTAAGTCCTGAGAAGAAAACAGATGGAGAATGGCGCTGGGCATCTGGCGCCCTCGGCCTGCCACTCTCCTCAGCGTCCGAGTGCAGACACTGGCATGGCGGGCGTGCCTGCTGGGGAGGCGTGTGGCGTGCACTCCAGCCAGCTGGGGCATCTACCTGTGGGATAACCCGCGAGAGCCAGGATGTCTACCAAACGCAAGGGCAGCTGCAACCTGGCGACCATGGCAGGAAGGCGAGAAGACGCCGGCCTGCTGGCACTGCCCAGCTGCAGCGAGGCTGCTGACGTGGGTCTGAGGCTCAGCCCCAGTGTACTGCACGCTCCCTGCACGGCCCCTCGCAGCCGAGAGCACTCCCACCACGGGCAGACAAGCACAGGTTGGTGGCCCACATGAGGCAGCCCGGCAGTGGTGGGTGCTCGGCGCAGGCTCCCAGAGGCCCAGGCCCTGGCCCTGGCCGCCCTCTCGGCCTGCCCTCCACAGGTGCTCAGCAGGTGGCGACCTTGTGGACAGTTCGCAAGCAGGTCAGCAGCTGGTGGTACGGGCTTCCCGGAGCTGCCACCACCTCAAACACTGACTGGAAGGCCCTACGATCCAGCTCTTCCTCTATCTGGTGTCTGTAGAAGTCTGTGGCCACCAGACAGAAAAGGTTCACGTCCACCTGCTCCAGCTTGCCCATCCTGCTGATGACGTGCGGGAGGCTGGTAGAGGAGTCAAGGGAGAATGCTGGCAGGGGTGGGCAGGGGCCTCCCCATCCTCCCCAGGGACTCCTTTCCTGATCAGGCCTACGAAGGGCCTGGGAGCAGCAGAGAGGCGGCCTGGGCTGTGGCGGCAGTCGCTGCTCCCCTCTCCCCGCAGCAAGCCACTCTCTCCCAGGAGCCAGCAGCTCACTTCCTGGGGTACGCTCTGCAGCACTTACCTGTGGGCTCCTTGCGCAGCGCTGGCTGGCAGCTGGGGCTCCCACTTGGCACAGGGAAGGCAAGGCCGGGGCTCTGCCTGGCTGGCTCGCCCAGGCTCTCTGGGAGAGGCTGCTCTGTCAGCACCCAGACAGCCGCATCGGTCAAAGGCTCCTATGATCTGCCTTGGTGGAGGCTGCCTAAAGGGGAACTCCTGGCTGCCAGCACTGTTGGGATGGGCACTGGGCTTACTTATGCCTCTCCCCAGGAAGACGACCATGGCACAATGACAGAGCTAATGAGAAGCAGCACCAGGAAAAACCCAGCGGCAGGAGGCAGGAACACATGAGAGCCAGGCAGCTGCAGGGCCAGTGCTGGCCCCAGCTGCTCCGCCCCCCGCCAACACTGCCAAACACCAGCCCCTCAGGCAGCCCTGGCTGGCAGAGGGCTGGACCCTCTGCTTTGTGTCCCTGTCAATGCGTTATGCCCGTGGGGCTGGGTCAATGTCTCCTTGACGTCTGTGGGGCTCCGCTAAGGTTTTCAAAGCTTCCGAAAAAACCTGAACCTTGATGCTGAGAGAATAGGCAAGGACTGGCGGCGGGTAAGAACCCAGCCGCAAGGACCAAGGGAAGGATACATCGCTGAAACCCACGGGCTGGTGGATGCACTGACAAAGAAGCAGGAGAGGCTCCACATGGCCATGGCGACTGGTGTCCTCTGCGTGAAGTTGGACAGGGACAGCATGACCCAGTCCCGGACCATGGATGACTGCCCAGCACTGTGCAGGGTCTGAAATACCTGGGGAAGAGTGAAACACCTGAGCGTGAGAATGGGCAGAGTCTGCCTAGCGCTGATGGGGCGCCAAGACCATCGCCTGCGGGAGAAGCTGGCCCCGCAGAAGCGTACTGAAGTTTGAGGTCGACTCCACCTCCACTCTTCCGCCCTGGCCCCGTCCCGTGTGCAGACACCCTCACCTTGTACACTACAGTGGCCATGAACTGTGGGTACGGCTGCTGGTTAGACAAAAACTCTCCGATGACTTTGTTCATGACGTCCTGGGGTGGGAAGAAGTCGTCCAGGAACTGAGGCAGGATCCTCGCCACCACCCTGGCTTCACAGGGAAAGCCCTTCCTGATCCTGGGAAGAGGAGCGAGATCAGAGCCTGGCCCTGACCCCAACTCCCCAACCTTGCCTGGGAGAGCCAACAGGGAGCAGGGCTGAGGGGCCTTGACCGGCAGGGCACTCCAGCAGGCCAGAGGCTGCAGCTAGAGTCAGCAGAAATGGTGATGGGTAGCAGCCCTGCAGAAAAGGTTTCTCCACATTAAAATGCTCTATAAACTTTTTGTTTTTTTTAAATGGTACTGTGTATTAAACCCAGGGGCATTCTACCTCCAAAGCACATACCCCCATTTTATTTTTGAAACAGGGGCTTCACTAGGCTGCGGAGTACCTCACTAAGCTAAGTTGCGAGGCTATCCACGAGCACGCACTCCTCCTGCCTCAGCCTTCCAGGTCCTGGGACAACAAGCATTTGCCACCATGCCTGGCTTTTTCATTTCTGTGAAGTGCCCCTGGGCCTGAGCTTCCTGGCCCCACCAGTGGCCTTACAGAGTCGTCTCCTCTCCTTGTTCCCTGGAATGTTTATTTCCTCAGTACTAGACCATGAGCTCCATGAAGGCGGGGGTGGCTGGGGAACCTGCATGTGCCCAGCTGTCTCTGAGCTGGCTATGGCGGTACTCTGTGGACAAGCATGTTCTGGAAGAATGGCCACAGTTGGGCATGGTGGTGCAGTTTGTAATCCAGTATCTGGGAGACTGAGATAGGAAAACTGCAAGTTCACCACCAGCCTCTGCAACTAAGCGAGGCCTTCTGCAACCTAGTTTCAAAATAAAAGATTAAATGGGTCTGGGATGTTGCTCAGAGGTAGAATGCCCCTGGGTTCAACATCGAGTAAGACACACAGGCAGCTGTGCAGAGTAGCTCATCTTGCCAAGGACAGCTCTTGGGAAAGCCAGATGGCTTCCCACTAGCCCAACTGGGAGGCCACCACGGGCCGAGGGCCTTTGCGTCACCAGCGCCATGAGGCCTGAGGGCAAGGGGGCCTCATGCAGGAGAAAAGGCCCTGAGGCACTGACCCACTCTGCAGCAGGGCAAGCGAAGCCAACACGCCCACCAGGCAGGCTGGAAGGTCAAAGATGCAATTTGTTCTGACTGCTACTCTTTCTGGTGCAGTCCCAGCACTGCCCCTGAGTGCCCTGCACGCCCTCCCAGGCCCTCAGGGATGAGAAGGACCCTGTTTCCAGCTAGCTCTCCTCTCAGGAAAGGCAGAAGGGGCCTGTCTAGTTGCTGAAGTGGCACCACACCAGTGCCCAGGGTCTGAGCATTTGAGTACCCAAGCCGCAGCTGAGGCCTTCAGTAGAGAGGGGCACGCACAGGGCTGCCTTGGGCCAGTCAGCAGCACACTCTTCCCGGGCCCAAGGATGGCCTCTCACCAGAGAACCCCGGGCCCAGCCAGGCAGAGAACACTGGCGGGACCAGAGCTGGGGTTCAGAGAGGACGACCGTTCCGGGCTTGGCTCCAGGAATTCCATGACTGCAGGGTGGGCTGTACTTCCTACCTATCAAAGAGAACAGACACCCGCTCCATAGCAACGATCACAGACTCGCTGTCCGGGGCTGCAGAGTTAGGGTCGGAGCCTCGACCTGGACTGGCTTTCTCCTTTCCTGAAACAAGTGTTCAGTGGAAGGTTACACAATCAAAACCCCAAACCTCTACAGACAGCGCCATGCACATAGGAGCTTGACAGATCACCAAGGTGATGGGAAAACAGGAGATGTGAGCCCTGAAAAGCCAGACCCCAGCCTGGCCCCACTGCTCAGGCATGGGGCTCAGCAACCAGAGGCTGCTCCGAGAGCCAAGTAGCAGGTGACTTCTGCCAGTGGCCCTGCCTGGGCAATGCAATCTCTTGCAAGGTGCCGGGCTGGCTCAGGGCAATACTAAAAGTGCTGCATCAGAGGGACATAGGCCAGTGGCCCTCAAGGGAGTGTGCCCCTGCCTACTTGGACAGAAGCAGGACTGACTGCACTTATCACTGGGCGCATGGCCCCCCCAAGACGCTTACCTGTGTACATGCAGGTGAGCATCAGGCCCAGGGCCGCCATGGCCCGGTGCGGGCTGTGCACGTTCACTCTGTCCACACTGAGCTTGACCAGGGACTCGGCGTCCAGCCGGGAGAGCTGCTCAGAGAGCAGGAGGCGCTCCAGGCCTCGGAGGGCGCAGTGGTAGATGATGGACGGAGTGGACTCCTCGCTGCCAGACAGCATCACCCCGCACATCTGGACAAGAAAGGAGGCTGGTTCTCACCTCCTCCCCAGTCCCACAGGGACCCACTGGCAGACAGCCCGCTCACCTGTATGACTGACGCAGAGAACTCTGGCCCTACGTCTAGAGGATAGTTCTCGATCAGATAGAAGGCGGTAGCACACATCACCAACACGTGCTGCTGGCTGTGCACGTTCACGCAGCTGAAATCCAGACAACAGTCAAGCTCAATGGCCGCTCCCTCCACAGCAAAGAGCTGGTCTGGAGCACAAAGTTTCGCACGCCTGCTGCTCCCAGAAGCCACTCCGAGGGCACCTCTGCTGCTTAGACCATGGTTCTTAGCGGTCTCCCCCGTCTGTATCCGCTGCTTGGCCCTCCCATCTGCGGCACCAGGCCAGCTCTGCTCCGTGTCCACCTGTCCTCTGCGCCCAGCACCCTCACAGAGCCAGCACTCCTGTGTCCTCTGTGCAAGCCTGCTCTGGGCCTGGGCTCGGGCTCATGAGGACAGGGCTAAGGGCCGGCAAGCAGGCCCGTGCCACTCCTAGCCTAGACAAGGTGGCCTCCTGCCCACTCATGCCCACACTGCCGAGCAGACCCCCAAACACGCCTCCTGCCCACTCATGCCCACACTGCCGAGCAGACCCCCAAACATGCCCTGCTCACACCATCCTGTCAGGACACTTCACTCACTGCAGCCACCCGGGGCCAAGACCCTCACCATCTTACTTCAAACCTCCCCATTAACACCCGCCCAAACTGTACCTCTGTCAGGGGACACCTGGCCCTCTGTCCTAGCCCCCATACCCTACCCTCGACTCTGTGCCTGATGAAACAACTCAACCCTTGCATGGAGCGTGGGTGCTAACGATGACTCTGTGCGAGTCCGGGCCCCGCCCCAGGCCTCCACGTGGGCAGAGCGTACAGGTGGGGCGGGCGTGCCCGGGAGATGCAGCAGCAGGCCTTCTCATTTCGCTGGGGACAGCCAGGGAAGCTCCGGGCATGTCGTTGTGTCCTGCATCTCACTGACCTCAGGCCCTGTCCCGAGGAGGGTGCCTCCCCGCCCGCCTGGCCAGGCCCCACTCACTGGGCAGCTCCTCTGAGGTTGGACAGGAGATAGTCACTGACAAGCGGGATCAGCTGCTTTGCAGTGTCGTCCAGAAGGTCACACTCTAGCACGTACAGGACTCCGTGCAGGGCTCCAATCTGGCTGGGTAGGTGGCTGCTCCTCAGCGTGCTCTCCAGCAGGCGGCTGACCGGCTCGGCCACTGCCTTGTCCTAGGCACAAGCACAGACAAGCTGCCTGAGCCAGACCGACAGCTCAAGGAGGCGGTGCCCTGCCATGCACGGGCCCTGTGAGAACCCTGGCCTGCTCCCTGAGGTCCCTGGTTGGAGACCCTTCACGAGTGTTGTCACTGCTCCTTGTTGGGGACTGGGTGCAGCCTGAGATTCCACTGGGAGGGGATTTAAAGAATCTTAGCTCTGGCCAGGTGAGGTGGCGCACACCTGTGATCCTAGTACTTGCAAGGCTGAGATAGGAGCACCGCAGACTCAAAGCAACTTAGGGAGACCGTTTCCAAGGAAAAAGTAAAATAGGGCTGCGGGTGTAGCTTGGAGGCAGAATGCTCCTAAGGGTAGTCCTGGACCCTCCCCCAATACTAGTCTCTGCTAACTTGGACCAAATTGGCATCAATTTCTCTTGGTATTCTAAACACAACAGAGCTGAATGTACACCTAGACACACCATACCCTTCACTTAGGACTCCTTAGCAGTGTAGAAGGGCCTTCACAGGAAGCGGCCCCGTGAGCACTTCAGTCGTTTGTGGATCATTTCACCTCAGGAAAGGTGGGCTGGGGCCTCATCTGGCCCCACAAAAGTAACAAGGGGCAGTCTGGCCACGCAGCCCTCCACGGAAGTGTGACCCTTGGGCTGTGTGGCAGTGTCCTGAGGACTGTTTCCGCAGGCCTCAAGTCCCGCATCTGCAGGCGCAACGCCAGGATCTACCGCTGAGTGAGAGCTGCAGACCCAACCACAGCGGGTGCAGAAAGCAACACACTTGGGGACAGTGCTCTCCACAGAAATTTTAGAGAACAGGCTAAAAGTCACACGCGATCGCCTTCGCTGTCTTCAGGAAGGAACATCTGTGCACAGGGACTGGGAACCGGAGCCCGTGCGCCATGCTGTCTTGGGATCTGTTTTAAAATTATTACTGCTTACATCATATATCTGATTTACATTTGCCTGGGGATTCTAGGTCTGAGCACAAAGCCACAGTTACAATGCAAGCCGAGCTGGCAGCTGAGCCCCCCACCGAGAAGAAAGGACCTCCCGCAAGTTGGGCAGCTCTGCCATGGGCTGGCAGTACCCCGAGGGCCCTTGCTCTGAAGGGCCTGTGCACACAAGGGGACCACTGTGCTTACTGTCCTGCTCCCAGACAGCGCTAAGTCTCCAGCAGGACCCAGGCTAGGGCCACCTATGACGGATGGCACCGCTGCAGCCTCGAGGCTCAGCGGCAACACACCTATGGCAACAGTCCAAGAGGAGGGAGAGGGCTCTGCCATGACCTGCGTGTGATCTGCTGGGCAATGGCCAGGCCTGGTGGGTGCAGGAGGAGGAGCTGCGCACGTGCCGGGTGCTGCAGTGCTGGGACAGGCCCCAGTAGGGACCTCCATGCTACTCCTGAGAGTGGCCCCAGATGCTGAATTCTGGGGGTGGAAATGTACAATGTAATGCCCAGGAGGAAGACTGTGTAGGCTAAGAACCACAAGGGGTCCAGAACTCATCAGAGGCGGGGGCTGGACTGTCAGGCACACGGCAGCCACTCACATGTCCACTGATCAAGTCGATTTCTGCCTGTATCATAAAAGTGGATCCCGAGACACGTAAATAAGGAGCATCAGTCAGGGGATCATGCTGTGAAACAGACCACAGACGCCACTCCCCAAGTCTGGAGTGGCTCTTTTCTAAGGACAGTGCTGACGCCTTTCCTACGCTGACACGGGGCTGGACCTGCAGGCAATCACTTTCACATGTGTGTCTGTGTACATCGGGCAAGTGCCACGTGGTGAGAAGGGCACAGGACAGGAAGGCACGCTGCACAGCTGGATCCTAATAAACTAGCAAAGCATAAGGAAGAGCCTGCCACGGGGGCAGTGAGTAGGATGAACGTCCTTACCAAAGGAGTCTGAGGGAGTGTTCACCCGTCCCCACAAGAGGACACAGCAAGAAGGTATCTGCTATGAAGCAGAGAGGACCCCGACCTAACATCAATCTGTGATGCCTTGATCTTAGGCTTCCCGGAGCCCAGAACTGTGAGCCGCTGATGCTCTGTGTCGATAAATTACCTAGTCCATAAGGTGTGTTGCGATAACACTGCAAAGGGACGACACCTACCCTAAAGTCAAGAACGTGTTACCACAGTGGAATGCTGGGGGTGGAAATGTACCCTGTGACTCCCAGGAGGGACACTGCATAGGCTGAGAAGCACAAGGGGCCCAGAACTCATCAGAGGCAGGGCTGGGCTGCCAGGCCACAGCTGCCTGGAGAAGCCAGTCCTGTTCCCGCCATCTGTGCCACCCCTGTGCCACCACAACCGTGGTGCTATGAGGATGGTCAACTGTAACAACATAGAACCAAAAGGTACAGGAGTCCTCAATCATGCTCAGCCACCACACACGTCATAGTCCCTGGGGGGCGGCAGCGACAAGGACAGCGTTCTCTCCAGCTAACCCTTCACACCACCATACTTACCATTCCAAGGACAGCGGCCGCCTTACAGGTGGCGGGCACCAGGTACTGGATGAGAATCTCGTCTTCTGAAGGGTGCACCCTCCGCAGCTCGGCCAGCGTCGAATACATCATCTCAAATTGGTTTCGCTCCGTGAATAAGTCCGAGACCACTAGGAGCTGGAGACGTGGGACATCGGGACAAGGGGACGTTACGCTGGGAGGCACATGTGCAACGTGGCTACAGTGCGCAGGTGGCCAGACTCGCTCTCACAGCCACAGGGGAGTGAAACAACCCACAGCGCCCCGCCTGGGAGAAGCGCTCAGCACGAGCCTGGGAACTAAGACAGGTGGGAGGCCGGCCACCGGGTGCCATTAACAACGCCTTTGTGCACACACACCCCAGCTGGAGGGCGAGCCTGGGGCTGGGCTGCCGACCGCACAGGCTGCTCGTCCACGGGCAGCCTGTGAAAAGGCTACCCCCGCTGTTTCAAAACGCCCTCCTTTTGGCACAAGGGGCGGCCCTCAGAAGCCCCAGATAAATGGGCGACTGTTTATTTCTGAAATCAACATCTGACGATTATTTTACGTCTCCCAAGACTCCCATCTCCGATGCCAGTTTTCGGGCAAGGCTGGAACCAGGGAATCCTCCGTCCCAGCATGCTCAAGGAATCCCAGCTGCCCAGACACCCCACCCTACCAGGGGCTCCTGAGGGAGCTGTTTCCATAGTAACATCGCTGTCATCTGCCTTTACACCCTCATGCTTGCCCAAGGGCGCAGAAATCTTCTAGAGGTGACATAATAGTAACAGACTGAATGCAGAGCAAACAAGAGAATCTGTTTTCTAATCAATCAGACGTTTGAAAAAATATTAAAGTCATTCTCACTAAATGTTGAGAATTATTTCTTAAAAAACTGTTGTCACTCTTTTTTTTTGCGCAGTATTAGGGATGGAACCCAGGGTTATTCTACCTCCGAGCTACACCCCCAGCCCTATTTTTTATTCTTTATTTTGAAACAGGGTCCCACTGAGTTGCAAAGGGCCTAAGTAGCTGGGGCTGGCTGTGAACCACGATCCTCTTGTCTCAGCCTCCCAAATGCTGTGTTTATAAGGGTGCGCCACCACGCCCGGCTTGTCACTAGTATTTTAAAATGGACTAAGTAACTGTTTTACGCCGGGCGTGGTGGCGCACACTTGTAATCCCTGTGCTTGGAAGACCGAGACAGGAGGATCGCGCAGGTTCGAAGCCAGCCTCGCCGGCTTATGAGACCCTGTTTCCAAATAAAAACATAAAATAGGTCTGGGAGTGTAGCTCAGAGGTAGAAGGGTTCCATCCCCAGTACCATAAAAAAAAAAAAAAGGACTAAGTAACTGTTTTAAAAAGCTCCTCAGTTTTTAATTTCCAGCCTTGTCAATACTGATCAATATAACCCACAGAAGGAAATGCCCGTTAGGGCCCTCCCTAGCTGAGAGCAAAGGACCCTGAGGCTGCTCATGCACGACCACTGCACTGTGCGTGGGCTTCTCAGCAGAGGCCTGGGGCGTGGGCTGTGTGTCATAGCTCTGGGAGAGACAGACAAACACGATGAGCTGTGGGACTGTGATAGCAACTGATACTCTAAGTTATCAACCTGCCCTGGACTGAAGGTGAAAACCCATCCTTCCACCAATGAGCACCACCAATCTACCATCCTAAGTGGAGTCTGCAGGAGTTTCTTCAGGGTTCTGAGACACTATGAACCACACGATGTGTGTGGTGCGTGTACGTGTGGTGTGTACCTGGTATGCCCACGTGTGGTGCACGCGTCTGTGTGTGTTGACGCATGCAGTGCTCTACCACGTGTATCTAGGTGTGTGTGGTCGTGTTTATAGCTGTGCTGCCTGATGTACGCTGTGGTGTATGTGGCCTCCATGTATGTGGTGTGCAGGTGGTCTGATGGGTGCACCCCGTGGGGAGGAACGGGGAAGGAAGAAAACTTACAGAGCGAACCACTTCGCTCATCAGGATGACCGGAGTCCTTCTGGCTGAACTGGATGGCAGGATCCAGCGGCTGTACAACTCGAGCAAAAACTGTGAGCAGGAGTGGATGTCGACACCAGCCCGGTGCTTCCTGCAGGGGAAACACAGGCATTTCCCCACACACAGATGAGGGGTTCATTTGAAGAAGCACCCCAAACAAATAGAATGACTAACGAATTTCAAACAAATTTTTTTTAAAAAGGCCAATGTAAACCTGGAGTTAACTGGAGACGTGGGTGGAGATGCAGGCGCAGGGACATCGGCCTCCTCCTCTTCCTCCTCATCCCATTCCTCCTCTCTTAGGGGTGTGATGCTGTTCCCCAGCCACACGGAATGTATGGACACCTGCCACAGAAACCGGACCCTGAGCTTGCATCTGGGCGACTCAGGTTCCCCGGGTAGGTGCAGCCGGGCTCCCTGGAGTCACTGGTGTGGCCTGTCCCTTACAGGGGGTGCGCAGACCCACCACTGCAGGCAGGGAGGCTGCTGAGCAGGTAGGGCAGGGGCTGGATGGCTGCTAGAAAGCTTCAGCCTCAGGCCTGAAGCCTGACATGTACAGAGGGATACTGGGGCTCCAAAGCAGGGTCTGAAAAAGGCCCCCGCACAGGGAATTGTATGTGGATTTCTTTTCAAACCTAGTTCTTTCCCTGGCAGCCTGGTGGCAGACACCTGGGTGGAGCCGCTTGTTTAGAAAGGCTTGAGAGGGCGCTTGCTCTGGAGATGGCAGGTAGGAAGGGCGGGGCAGTCCTGAACCCTCAAGGCTTCAGTCAGAGGCAGCCCAGGCCGGGCCTTGAGGCCTGGCTCCAGCATGAGCCCTGGGGACGACTCTGGGCCTCCTTCCGGGTGCTTCCCTAGGTGCTGCCAGCACTTCTTCTCATGGTCCCAGCCGCCGCGATGAGCAGCCACGGGCAGGCAGGCAGGCAGGCAGGCAGGGGGCTGCGAACACGCGGCTCAGACCCGGTCCCACACTCAGCCACCCTCTTCCACTCTCCACTCCCACGACTCTTCTCCCGAACCAGCAGACACCACAGACAGGGCGGGGATGAGCCGTATTCAGCCTCAACAAGACCCCGCTGCGTTTGGTGGACACTGACTGTCAACACAAACACGGAGGACGGAGGCTCAGCCTCGCGAATGCAAGGCAGCCAGGGCTGTGGGCTCCCCTTGCTCAGCCTGCCCTTCAGAAACACTCCAGGAAGAAGCAGGGCACACCTCGTGGCCACCTCAATTAACACAGGGCAGAAACTTCTCCGCGAAAGTGACAGAATGCAGGTGTTGGCCTAGAGGAGCAAGCAGAAACCACTGCTCCTTGAAATACCTTAAAACTTTTTTGGAATAAAGAACGTAAATAGAAACAGATGTCCTTTAGTTTAAGAAACCCCAAAAACTTTCTTCTGGAGGCCATGGTGTCCAGGTCTGAGTGGTGCAGGGCAGCACAGGACTCACCTGGCCCAGCTGGTAGCTCATGTTGCCCAGCTCGCGCTCAGGGTTGATCTGCAACAGCAGCTTGTCATGGCTGATGAGGGCACCTGTGGAACAGAACACTGGGAGCCTCTGCCCACTGCCCGTTCCTGCCCGCGCTGTGTGCCCTGCCCCCCCCCCCACGAGCTGTGCAGAGCTCCAGGGTCTCAGCCTTTCCTTCTGTTATTTGTTTTCCATTTTATAACCTCCTAAGCTGGCAGGACTGGTGGGCAAACTAAACTGCTGCTTCTTCTCTATAACAAATTGTACTGTCCCTGCCAACCCTGGGCCAGACCCAGTCTGGCCCACCCTCTCCCGTGGTGCTCGCCTCCCCTCCTGGAAGCAGGTGCTGGCCCCCGTGCCCCTGGAGCCATCTGTCTGCATCAATGCAGGGCCCACCTGCTGTGGAAGGCTCATGGAGTCCATGGGCCCAGAGGCCACCCCAGTAAGCACCAGGGAGCACACTGTACAACAAACATCGTTCAGAGTCTGCCTTTGAGGTACTTCAAGTGCTTGGCAACTCCTAAATTACAAGGGATCATAAGACTAAAACACTGCTCGACAGAAGACATGCATTTAAGAAAGACAAGAGAGAAAGTGACAGTGCAGGTGGCAGTGCGGCGCGTGTCTTTGGGCAGGTGCTGGTAGAGCCATGCCAAGCAGCACAGCGCAGAGCCCGGCACCAGCGGGCATCAGAGAATATGTGCTTGCACACTGCGCCATCTCCAGCCCCGAAAGCTCCCTGGCTTCCCACAGTTCAAATGGCAGGAGATGATTCTTCTAATTCTCTCCTGACTTGTTTTCTCAAGACTAAAGCTCAGAGGCCTGGAGACTCCTGGAGGCGGGCTCCCCTCTGGCGGCCTGCCCCTGGCGGGGAGGGGAGGTCCCGCCACACCTGGTCCTCCAGCTCTACTTCAACAGCCCTCCCTGTACCTGTGGTAGCAGGCGACAGAGAAGGGACAGGATCCCACGCCTGGTAGGGGTGATGGGTGGCGATGTTCTCCCTCTTGGACACCATCGCTTGAATCTCTTGCTCCACCATCCCTCTGATTATGCTCAGCTTCCTCCCAAACCTGAAGTTCAGAACACAGGGAAAGAACACTTGCTTCATTCAAAGCCTTACAAGGGGAGACCACCAGGACATTCTGCTTTGCTGAAAGAAACCGAGAACAACAGACAGTGAACTGATACCCGTCCACCAAGAGTGAGCAAGTGCTCGCCCCGCCCCAATGACCCCCAGCACTCCATGACCCCACATAATTTCAGGCCCATCTTTTAACTTTTCAACTGTGGTAGCCACAAAATTACTTTTGCATCTGCTGGCTTGTGACAGGGCCACACGTATGACGCTGTTGTTTCAATGTGGCAGCAAAGGAAGAGATGCTGGGGAGTTGCTCGCCCCTGGGGTTGGGGAGAGGACCTCACCATTCCCTGCCGCAGTTCCAGGGACTTGGACAAACCTGGTATCGAGAGCCTTCAGGGGCTTGTTCCGAGGCTGCTGCTCCAAGCAGCTCACGGCTGGGTTGCCAGCCACAGGCACGGTCATGGCGCTGAGCACCAGGGAGGTGATGGCCTGCACAGCCAGGACATGGATCTGGGTCCTTTCTGTGTCTTCCTGGAAGGACAGTCCACACATCAGCAACATGAGAGTGGGACAGCACAGCCTGTTCTGCCTGTACTTCACACACAGCTCACAGGCCACTGCTCTCAGAGGGAGGACACAGAGCTAAGGCCTCAGAGAGAGACGGCTTCCCTAGCCAGGGTCTTCTGTCTGCCTTTATTTATTTACCTGTCATGGGGGCGGCACTCTATACACTTGTGCCTTGGAATAAATCGGATGGGCAAATGTCAGGAGACTTTCAAACAAGGTCTCCTATGAGCAAAGAACTCGCAAATATGAAGCCGTGTGGAGACGCACACCTGTAATCCATCCCATTACTTAGGAAGCTGAGATAAGATTGCAGGTTCAAGAACAGCCTCAGCAACTTAGCGATACTATGAGCAACCTAGTGAGATCCTGTTTCAAAATAAAAATAAAAAGGGCTAGGGATGTAGCTCAGAGGTAGACTGCCTGGTTCAATCCCAGTACCACCAAACAAGACAAAAACTCCAAATAAGAATAACTCTCCTCACTCATTTCAGGGGCAGCACATTATGCACTGTCGATGACTGTGACACATGTCCACTCCTTGAACTGCTGTCCTGCAAGCTCGTGTGATACCCCCGGCCAGGGTCAAGGACTCGTACCCCAGGGCCTTTACTACCTCTGGCTGTGCATCATCAGAAGAGAATGGAACGGGCCAGTGGAACCTCTGCAGAGGGGCAACGGGCGCAGGCCCGTGCACGCCCCGGATCCAGGAGCCTTTGAGCCACAGGCCTCCGCCCAATACCAGAGGCCAGATTTCAAAGAAAACAGATCTCAAAGATATTTTCAAGAAAGAATTGCATCTTACTGATCCCTGACATGGAATACACTGCAGTAAAGTACACCACGCCACCGGACACCTCAGATCTCAAAGCTCAGGGCCTGAGACCCGTCCCTGCTCTGGAGTGTCAGTCAGAACATAATCCAGCCATCCTCCCGCAGTACCCGAGTCACGAACTGCCATGCCTAGCCTCCCCGCCAGCCAGGTCCGAGTCGCTGCGTCTCACCTCGGGCGGACTCTCCTCCTGCTCCATCGCGAGCGGCTGGGTCACCAGGACGCCGAGGAGGGTGGCCCAAGTTTCTTCAAACTGGGTACGACTGGTCCACCCTGGGAACGGAAGTGCGGCTTTGGAGAGGCCCACAGGCAGTGGGCCGGTGTGGTGTCTGAGGACCAGGGGGGGGGGGGGGTACCTAGAGCGTTGATGCGGTAGATGAACTCCTTGAAGACCTCCTTCTCCTGGAGGAACTCCACGGGGATCTCAGGAAACACTGTGCCAAAGTCCCCTCCCGGCCGGGGTGACCACCCCAGCTTCCACACCTGAGGAGAGGAAAGGAAAGAACACGGGCTGACCGAGTGAGGCAGCACTGCCCATGGGCGCAGCGCCGTCTTCCCGCAAGAGGCTCTGCCCCTCCCTATCACGCGTGCCCCCTGGCCTCGCCCTGCTCCCCACCCAGGCTGGTGTTCCCAGCAACCGGGTCCCTGCAGGAGAGGAGATGCAGCAGAGTCGGGCAGCACACAGCATCCTGTGCCCATACACAACAGTTCCGTGTTAAACAGTGGGCAAACGTGGATGAGGTTCTGCCCCGTGTACAAATGCACGGGGGCAGGCAGTCCTGACAGAATCTGTAATCTCTGTGAAGTCCAGCTCTGTTCTTAGGAGCTTGGATAGACACTGTTCAGACAGGACCTGAGAAAGACACAGCGCAGTTCCAGGAGCAGGATCCACCAACCACGCGGCCTGCTCCGTCACACAGTTGCCTCTCTGACCAGTAAGGGATGAGGGAGGGCCTTTGTTTGAGTTTCACCTATGGTACACGGCCCATGCAGGCAGAACCCCCAGCACTTCCTGATGGAACAACCTCTCGACTGCATTGCTACACCGCCCCCACCGTGTCCCTCCAATACAGTGAGGTTTGTCTCAGAAGCACATGCTCCCGAACCCAGGAGGCTGGCCGGTGTGTGGGGAGGGGCCTGCGCCGCCTGCACAGCAATGCCAGCCACGCCTCCTTCCTGCTTAAGAGGGGCAGGTCCGGTCTCAGCAGCCTTGGGGAATGACATAAGTCTACTGCAGAAGGTTCAGATGGCCACCACCAGCCCTCCCCCACAAGCTGAGTCTCTTCCAACCAGGCCTGATTGCCAATGTGTGCAGATTTCTCCAAAGGCGACTACTTTTGAAGGAAGATACTCAAGGGGAACTATTTCTGGTTACTGTTAAGTAGTCTATAATTACTTTAGACGCGTCCGACACTGATCTGTCAATGAGACAGAGTCTTAGTCAGCGATGTTATGCCTCAGCTTGTTTGAGAGAGCCCAGCATTTCTACTACCCTGCTGCGCACCGTGAGGAGGGCACCACCAGACAAGATCCCAGCCCCGCGAGGAGCACCAGAGCCGTGGGCCCCGCGTGATGGGTGGCGCGCTGACTCACCAGGGGGGGCACACGCGTGTAGCTGTTGACAAGGGGGAGGCGGGCCAGGCTGACCACGATGTTCTTAAGCACTGCTGTAAGAAATGCTGGCATGCGGCTGTTCCTCTTGTGGCCCAAGGCCAGCACCGACTGCAGGGACTCCACCATCTCTGCCACCATCGTGCAGGTCGTGATGATGTGCGTGCGATCTACACAAGCGGGCATGATCAGGAAGGGACATTCTGTCCAAGCACCCCAACCCCGCTGCCCTCCCCTGCATGGCCTGGGGTGTGACCTCAATTCTCCACCTCTGCCAGGTCTACTGCAGCAGAACCAGCCTAACCTCAGCCCCCAAGGAGGAAATGCCAGAAGACACCGCCTTGGGAGGCACAAGTTCCCATTTGGGGGCCAGGATGGAGGTGGCCTTCTGCCTGCCCTGGGGTGAAGGAGTGGGAAGGGCCTCGCGGCCTCCAGAGCTGGAGGCTGGAGAACAAGGAGTCACTGGGCCGGAATGTTTCTCTCCAACCAGCCTTGCCACCATCATTACAGCAAACACCTAACCCAGAACCAGGAGGGGAGAGCATAAAGAGCTACAGCTGTGTCTGAGCCCAAGGCAGCTTTCAATGATGGTGATTTTGACATTTTTCTGTACAAAGAGCAGGAATTTTCTTTTGAAAATCCACCAAAAGACATGGCAGGAAGACACCCAGGTTACAGCATGCCATGTGAGCATGTCTACCAACTTCAAGTTCCTTAGTATTTGTTCACTCACCACTCAACAAACATTTGCTGATCACTTACAAGCTCTGTTCTGGGAACACAGAGACGGAAAGCGCAGTCCCTGCCCTCAAGGAGCTCGGAGTAACTGCAAGCACGGGGCGAGCTGAGGTGGGGGCCGAGGGGAAGGCAGTGGGTCAGAGAGGGCCTGGAAGTGTGGCGGCGCAGAAGCAGGGGGAGGCGCGAGGCAGAGGGAAGGGCGTGCACACAGTGCGGACTACAAGCCTCTCAGGTTCGGGGTGGGCAACAGAGGGCAGCCAAGTTCAGGCAGCTTCCAAGAACCCACATTTCCCGCTGTGCAAGTCTCTTGTGAATGAATTTCAAGCCCCCGGAGAAACAGGTAAGAAAAATGGGTCCTGAGACTTACTTTGTATGTCTGATTCGACTTCCTCTTCTCTAATAGTCCTTGGAGTGCTCGTCCTGCTTTCTGGACTAAGAAGCTGGTCCCCAGGCTGCACTGCGACTAAAACCATAGCAATCAGATGAGACTTGCCCACATTTATCATCCCTCCTACTCGAATCTTCACATTTGTACAGTCCAGCCTCCCAAAAGCTCAGTGATAAGCCATGGCAAACAAGGCCTACATTTCCTAGAACCAATTCTAGTCCAACAGAAAATACCAGCCAACTGCAGGTTCCAATTTCTTAGCTAACCACAAATGTGCAAGGATTTATGTCTTTACATTGAGCTCTCTAGATCTACCGTCCTGTCTGCCATCTTTACCCTGAAGGATATCAGACTGTTCACAATTCATTACTGCTAAAAGCATCACTCTAACCCCCAAGACGCCTGGCTTTTAAAAATCAATCCCTGGATCTTCGTTTTTAACTTGACTACAAGTACACAGATGAAAATAATTTAAACAATGAAACATCAAAGCACCACTCTATAATGTTTAATTTGAAAATACAAAACTTCAAAATGCCCCCTAACATGTAAACTATAATGTTCAATTTTTAAAAACTGTTGACTAATGACCTTCGCCGAGGGCACTGTTCCTTGAAAAGAATCACTCTTATTTATTTTACAATATATTAGTATTACAATGCAGTATATAGAAACACGCACTTCAACTCCAACACATCTTTTGAATGTAATCTTATTAATCTTACAATCATGTAAGACTAAGAACATCAAACAGTTGACTAGGACCAGAGATCAAAGGGACACAAACTTAAAAAGCACTTTTTTTTTTAAAGCTGCAACTCCAAAACCAAACAAAATGGCCAGCAAAGCAAATTCAAGTTAAATTCTAGTGCAGATGCTAGGGTTCTGGAGGCGAAGAGATGGGCCTTCCAAAGGCCAGGTGCCACAGCAATTTCTTGCAGATCTTGAGAAAGCTCGATCAGGGGATCTGCAACGGCGTAGACCCCCCATGAAGTATGTCTGGCATTCCTTTCTTCAAAAAATTATTTTAGGATTATTTGGATTAATATGTATAATTGGAATTTTATGTATAAACATTATAACTAAAACTTATGGGGAGCGGCTTGTGAGAGACTCAGGCGGCAAAGATATCTTCCCAAGGATGAAGATATTGGGCCAAATATTAAGTTCAAATTGACCTTAGTTAGAGCCACTGAATGCAATTAAGTTTGAGACAGCCTTGTGAAGGGAGACAAAACATACTATGTCCAGCACCCTTGCCCTAAACTTTATAGAGAATAATAATTTTTACTGTCCTTGGTAATCCTGCTTGCATGACTATGCTCTTGCTTTTCTGCCAAAAAATAAAGTATAAAAACTGTAACAAATCCTGAATAAAATGGAGAAGATTGAATCTGAATCGTGTGTCGTCTTCTCTCATCGGCCTCGGTTTTCCCCCTCACCTTCACACAGACCCCGACTCTGCTAGGGCTGGACCCCGGCAGCCAGGCCCACATTTCATCTACTTCTCTGCCTCAGGCCCTTGGTTCCTGACAGATGGTGGCACAAGGTGAAACTTCTGTGACCTGACGCATCACTGATCATTGGCTGCCGGGGAACAAATGCGTCCACGGACAAGGACTTACTGGCTTCCAGGATGAATCGCACGCAGTGGACAAGGGAGCAGGCGTGGGTCACGAACTCTGCAGAGGCAATCACGCTCCAGAGGCCGGGCAGCTGCAGGGCCAGGCAGCAGCAGTCCAGCCCGGCCTGGAGGTCCAGGCTCAGCGGGATCTGTTCTTGCATCAGATGCCATGAGAGGGCCTACGGGGAAGTTCTGTGTCAGAAAACACCCATCCAGCGCTTTCTGTCCCAGACTGTGGGGCAAGGGGGAGAAGACAGGGCCGGGATCAGAAGGAGAGCACTGAGCCAGCTGTCCCAGACGGCTGCCTCGGTCTCCTTTGCATTCAGTCATGGCCCATCGCCTGGCCCATCGCCTGCCCAAAGCTCCCCTCTCCTCTTGAGGACCCCTGCACCTGACTGCCTCTTTCTCCCTCAGTGCCATGGGCTCCTCTAGAAACCTCTCCTGGCCATGTGGTCTCCAGCAGAGACCCTGGTCGGGGGCTTCTGTGGCACAGAGCTTGTCTGTCACAGCGTGAAGCTGTTTTGGGTTTCAGATTCTGAGGACAGCAGGACTTCGGTTCAAGTGCTGGCCTGGCCGTGAGAGCCTGGGGGAGTCCCTGAGCCTCCCCAGGCCTGATGTCCTGCTCTGTGAAATGGGGACAAAGGGTCCACACACAGGGCTGTTGTGAGAACGCAGGCGAGGACGCAGCGTCCCGCCCTCTTGAAGGCACAGGGAGCAACAAGTGTGGTCACTGTGCTGTGAGCACACGCTGGCTCTCTTGTCTTTCACCAAGCTGAGGCCCGAGGAACGGGATAGGTCACAGACCTCCGACCTGGCTGGTTCAGAGCGGTGCTTCTCCACAGCTGTTGACAGCGCATGCACGCCCTGGGGACAGCTCTTTTCTCGGTGTGAGGTGGCAGTTCTCTGCTCAGGGTGGGCAGCGTGTCGCTGGCATTGGGAGAGACAGGCCAGGCTCTCCTCCGGCAGTGGTGTGGACAGGCAGATGCCCAGAGTGTGCGCACACTTTAGGGGCCAGGTATTAGATCCCCCATGGCTGAAATAGCCAGAGGGATGGCCCAGCTTAAATTGCAACGTGCCACCCAGATCATTAAAATTAGGGCGCATGCTAGGTCTGTTGTATGGGGTGCAAGGGCGTTGCCCACCTGCCAAGGCCCCTGTGGAAGCAGTGGGGGAGTGGGAGGGGCAGGGTGCTCTGTCATGAGGATGGAGAGGGAGGCCGGCCAGTGTGCTCTAAGCTCTTGGTCGTCAAACAGAAGCGCTTCCCCCTGGTGCCAGCACGTGTCCCCTCCCAGAGACAGCAAGTGCTGTTGCGGCTCTTACCTCGAGGGTCATCACCACGAACCTCACCATGTCCCTCTCCTTCTCAGGAGGAAGGTGCAAATGTGTGGGCACTTTGGAGACCACCACCAGGTACTGTGCCAGGGCTCGGGCCAGTGTGGTCAGGGACTGGTATGACGCAGCATCCCCTAGAACACAAGACCTCCGTGTGGGGCTGCACTGAGCACCGCCCCTTCCCCTCGGGAGCCGCCTAGCAATCCTGGGAGACTCCCAGAAAGTACATCGGCAGTGCACCCGCCTGGCTGCACACAGTCTCAACTCTCTTCCCGCAGGGCTGGGAAGCCTATTTGAACACAAGGCCGAGTGGCAAGCACACAAGGAAACCCAGAGCTAAAAACCCTGGCTCTATTTCTCAGTTACCTTCGCCAGGGCTTTCAGTGCATTAGGTCAACAGTACTGACCATACATTCGCTTGATGAAGAGCACTAACTGGCCCACAACTCTTTGAAAATAAGATTTTTAAAATTTAAATTACCAAACAGATCATTCAACTTGCTCCAGTAGGCCGTGGGCTCTGCTGGCAGGAAGGGCTGGAAGACCTGATGGGCAGCGGGAAGCTGCTGGACGGCGCTGGTCACGCGGTCCAGAGTCACCCCACGGGCAGCTTCAAAGAGGGGGCTCTTCTGGCCACAAGCAAGCTCACTCATGCCAAGGCTTAAGCATGGGGCCAACAGGCTTAAGTTGAACTCCTAAATCAGCGTCAAAGGTGAGACACAACAAAGACGGTGAGCTTTCTATCAGGCAAGAGAAACACAAGCAAGGCTAACCAGGTGTATCTGAGACAATATGGGAGAGCGCACAGTAAGGAACGCCTCTAAGAACATTCTGTTCTACACCTTTTATAAATACTGAAAAAATTCTATTTAACACTGGCTCACTAAATATTCCAGGTCTCTCTGAGTGCTTTAAAGTACCGTTTATATTTACGCTCATAGATCTGTGACAAGTTTAAATTGCTAGAAACAGAGCATCAAGGCTAACGGGCCTCCAAGAAATCAGCGCAACACAGAGCACCCATCAGTTTGATATTCAGAAAAACATCTTTCCATCAGTGCCCCGAACAGAACAGTCCTGTGCTTATAGCCAAATCCTTAAAGTCATTAAAAGCCCACTTAGCAAAGTTAGAAAATCCAATTGGTCATTCACTAAACCAGCTTCCACCGTGTGGATAGTAAGATAAAATAAACTTCAGCAAATTGATTCTGGGTAGTTACTCCTTTTTTCCTGCTTCTTTTGCGGTATGGGAGCTAGAACCCAGGGGTTTTTCCTTTTGTTTTGGCGGTACTGGGGCCAGAACCCAGGGGCATTCTACTTCCCAGCCCTATTTTTTATTCTTTATTTTGAAATGGGGTCTAAGTTGTGGAGGGCCTCACTAAGTAGCTGGGGCTGACACAAACCTCAGCCTCCCAAGTACTGGGATTACAAGTGTGCGTCACCACACCTAGCTCTACTTCTTTTTCCGTGCAACTCTTACTTCCAAACCAGTTAACAGCTAGGACTGCAGAGAACACCCGGCCCCATGCTGGCCCTCTGGCTTTGTGCCCCTCCACCACCATAGCACCTTCCCAGCTCCCACTTATCCAGCCCCACTCCATATATACCGAGGCGGCGCTGGGCCTACATGAGTCCCAGATAGCCTTGTCCTGGTGGTCTGAAAAGGAACGGCACTAAGGCCATGGCTGAGAGACACATGAAAGGGGCATCCTCATAGGACCTGCCCATGGAGCAGAGGACAGGGCAATCTATGCTCTTCAAGCCTTGTGTCAGCTCTGCAGTTCACCCTCCAACTGGGGTGAGTGCGGGGAGACCCTCCCACCACCTAGACGGGATGGGGCCTTCTTTACCACTACAGATCACTTTCCAAAACACCACAAACAGGTAAGTAATCACCGACTAAGGAACCAATGGCATAGGGGTCCTTGTCACCACAAGACAGATGACAAACTGACGCAGCCTGTGCCCACCAAAACCTCCTTCAAGAGCACAAATGCTGTGCTAGAAACAATGCAGGAGCTGGGCATGGTGGTGCACGCTTCTAATCCCAGCATTCGGGAGGCTGGGACAGGAGGATCTCAGTTCACAGACAGCTTCAGCTACTTTGTGAGGTCCTCTGCAACTCAGTGAGACCCTGTTTCAAAAAAATAAAGAATAAACTGGGCGCGGTGGCGCACGCTTGTAATCCCAACACTTGGGAGGCTGAGACAGGAGGATTGCACAGGTCCAAAGCCAGCCTCAGCTACGTAGTGAGGCTCTCAGCAACTTGGTAAGACCCTATTTCCAAGTAAAATATAAAATAGCTTTGGGAGTGTAGCCTGGGGTTAGAAATCCCCCAGGTTCCATTCCAGTACTGCAAAACAAGAAGAAAGAAAGAAAGAAAGAAAGAAAGAAAGAAAGAAAGAAAGAAAGAAAGAAAGAAAGAAAAGAAAAGAAAAGAAAGAGGTGTTGGGTATGGTGGTGCACATTTGTAATCCCAGCATTTGGGAGGCTGAGACAGGAGGATCTTGGTTCGCAGCCAGCCTCAGCTACTTAGTGATGCCTTCTGCAACTTAGTGAGACCCTGTTTCAAAATAAAGAATGAAAATCAGGCTAGGGGTGTAGCTTGGAGGTAGAATGCCCCTGGGTTCCATCTCCAGTACCACAGAAAAAAAAAAAAAAAAAAAAAAAAAAAAGGGCTGGAGGTAGAATACCCCTGGGATCCATCCCCAGTACCACAGAAGAAAAAGAAAAAAAGAAAGAAAAAAGAAACAATGCACCTCTATCTGGATTCTAACATGGCTAAAACAGCATCCTGCGCCCATCTGGAATAGCCCCTCACACCAATGCTGTCCACTTTGGATCAGAGCCCCATGTCTGTCCTGTTCTGGGTTAGACAGCCCCACCCTGTGGCTGTTGACGTTGAGCACATGAAGATGAGATAGCTTCAACTCAGAAAGGACAGCTGGAAGCTAGGCCTTCCCTCCCCGGCTGCTCCCTACCGGGTTCATCATGAAGACGCTCAGGTCTTCAGCGGGGATGCGATTCACCAGCTCTGCACCTTCCAGCAGCGCAGAATCTGACTTGGTCCAACAATGGGATCTGACGAGGCGAATATACCAGTCCTAGGAAGAAGAGCAAGATGGGAAAGGACTCATGAGCCGAGCCCTGGAGGATTCCCAGCTCTCCTTGCCTGGCTCCCAGCTCCCTCTGCGCTTGCCGCTCCCCACCTCATCCACTCTCCTCCTCAACTAGGCAGCTTCCTGAGTCTTTCTGAACTCAGCAGGAGGCAGGAGCACGCCCCACAGCTGACTCCACACCCAAACCTGTTTGGGAGTCTGACTCTCTTCCCAGAGGACAGGGCTGAGGAGATGCTTAACAAATAAACTGGGAAACCAGGACATAATCTGTGCTGTCCTCTACCTCAGCTGCTGAGCTTTTGGCCTTTGCTTTTTCTTGTGGTCCTAGGAATTGAGCCCAGGGATGTTCTACTACTGAGCTACAGCCCAACCCTTTTTATTTTTTATATTAAGACAGGGTCTCACTAAGTTGCCCAGGCTGGCCTTGAACTTGCAATCTACCTACTTCAGCCTCCCAAGTTGTTAGGAGTAGAGGCAGGACCAGAGGCATGCGCCACCAACCTGGCTTGGCTGCGGGTTTCTGAGATTTTAGTTTCTCTCTCAAGGTCCCAGGCAGTTCCTAATTCTCAGGTGTGAGGGGCAAGGGCGATGACAACATACCAGGGCAGGGGGCAGTGTCCACTTGCAAATGGTAGAAGGGGTGGTGGGTTGGCATGTGCTAGAACACCTGTGCGTCCAAAGCCCCAGAGGCACAGCGGCCGCCTGACTTACCCACCGACTACACAAGAGCCCCATGTCAGCACTGCCTTTCCCCAAGGACCTTCACGGTCCCAAACGACTCTGCCCAATTTCTAGTCAGAGTCCTGTGTCCCCAACCTCTGCGCTCTGTGGGTTTGCGACAGGAGGACAGAAATGGCAATCCTTGTGCGGGTGCCCGGGCATCACACGCAGACGTGCTGGCCACTTACTTTGTCTGGACACACCGTTTCCAGTGACAGGGGCCCATCCCCATCCAGGGGGTGCGAGGTGACCGGGGGCAGGGGACTAAGTGAGCCTTGCACGGTGGAGAGCCGGAACCTGTCCAGCAGGGAACAGAGCCTTGGATGCCTGAAACACAAACAGTGTGACTGCGCTGTGGCCTGCCTTTTGGTTTCAGCTTCAACTCAGCTGAGCGGCACTCCAGAAACAACACAAATGAGGAACAATGCAGCTTCTTCAGGCAAGATGCAACACATCTAGAACATTCCCTTCAACTCGGCAGGAGGCCACGATATACATTCAGTTCCTAATAGCTTAACGACCAGTTTCTACCTCATTAGTATTTTTCAGAAGTTTCGCTTATATTTAAACATTGCAACAGGCAATATGTGGTACATTGGCCAATAAGAATATTCTTTTTTTTTTTTTTTTTTTTTTGTGGGTCTGGGGATGGAACCCAGGGGCATTCGACCTCTGAGCACACCCTCTGCCCTATTTTTATTCTTTATTTTGAAACAGGGTCTCACTGAGTTGCAGAGGGCCTCACTAAGTAGCTGAGGCTATCCGCGAACCGCGATCCTCTGGTCTCAGCCTCCTGAATGCTGGGATTACAAGCGTGCAGAATATTCTTAATACATGCAAAACAACTCATCTCACATGCAAGTACATAAACTCTTCCTTTAATCTCCCCAAAGCCATCATCTAACCAATACGAATGGCCTTTTAATAAAAGAATCATCTCATCTGGCCAAGGTGTCACAATCTTTCATACTCTCTCCCGTCTGGGCTGAGGCTCAGGGTCATGGCACACTAAGCTCGCTGTCCCCTTCGCTGCTACATGGGCACTGCTGACTTAAAGTCATCCTAGACTGTGCCCTGTCCCACTTAAAGACACCACCAGCAAGGCTCTCTTCAGAAGAACCAGGGATGAACGAGCGTCTCCCTCCCTCCCTCACCCGCACTCTCCCGCACGCAAGGTGCAGGAGAAAGGAAAAGCTCTGAGTTTACTTCACAGTTGTGGAAATATGCTGGCATCGCCGATGCAAACATTTCTGATAAGGCTTCTAATGGACTTTCAGCAAAATTAGGTGACTGAATAGCAATGAAGAGAAAAAACTCTACAAGATGCAGATATAATTCTTGTGTGCTAACAATCAGGTGATGCTCTCCATTCACCGACTCTTGTCTGGTAACTAAGTTACATATTTTGGTTTTGCCACAATACAGCTGAAAACTCATATTCCCAGTTATCACGGGGCAGTGAGAAGAGGCGACAGAAATGCCAACCACGCCCACACACGGGTGGCTGGCACCCAGGCCAGGAGCTCTCCTCTCCGTCCTCAGCTCTTTTCCTTTCTCTTTCTTTCCCTCCCTCCTTCCCTCTCTGTGGCACCAGGGATGGAACCCAGGGCATTCTACTAGCTACTAGCCCTTTTTTTAATATATATATATATATATATTTATTTATTTATTTATGGTACTGGGGGTGGAACCCAGGGGTTTTCTACCTCCGGGCTATACTCCCAGACCTATTTTATACTTTATTTGGAAACAGGGTCTCACTAAGTTGCTGAGAGCCTCACTAAGTAGCTGAGGCTGGCTTCGAACATGTGCGATCCTCCTGTCTCAGCCTCCCAAGCACTGGGATAACAGGCATGCGCCACCACACCCGGCGCCCTCCAGCCCTTTTATATTTGTTTTGAAAAAAGGTCTTGCTAGATTGCTGAAGCTGCCCTTGAACCTGTGATCATCCTATCTCAGCTTCACACATACTAGGATTACAGGCATGCACCACCATGCTCAGCTTGTTCTTGACTTCTTATAAAGAGATTCCAGCCATGCATGGTGGCGCACATCTGTAACCCTACCACTTGCAAGGTTGAGGCACGAGGATTGAAGGTTCACAGCTAGCCTCAGTAATTTAGTGAGGCCTCCTGCAACTCAAGAGGACCATGTTTCAAAAAAAAAGGGGGGGGGGCAGGGGATGTGGCTCAGAGGCATAATGCCCCTGGATTCAATCCCTAGTACCAAAAAAATTAATGAATAAAAATAATGAGATTCCTTTGAGAATCTGTGGCTCTTACAGAGAAAACCCACCCATCAAGCATGTCATTTTCTCAGCCTGAGAGTTGTTCCTGCAAAACTAAATCTTTATATCCCAGTCCTGCCACTGTGCTGCTCATTACCTCTGTGCGAGCCCGCTGCTCTGGAGATGTTCCTGGATCCTGCTCAGTTCTTCCACCGGCAACTGGGCTGCGCTGCTCTAAAGAAACAAGAACACATCAGTGGGTCTGTAGTATGCAACCTCACACCCACGACATGCCTATACATGAATACTGTTCCTGTTAGCGGCTACAGGAAGACCAGACCTACAGGGAAGAACACTTTTGTTTACACTGCTAGGTTTTGATACAAAGCACTATCAGTGGTTTTTTTTTTCAGTACCTGTAAATTGGCAGCCAAAAGCATTTCCACCCGGCGACAGGCCAGGGTGTCAACCATGCGGGCCAGCGCACGGAAGGGCGTGCCCAGGAGCCTGTCCACGTAGAGTGCAAGCACTGCGCCCGACTGGCTGAGGTGGATGCCTTCCAAGCACTGCAGCGTCTTCTTCAGAGTGGTTGGCTAGCATTTGAGAGAAGGGACAGGAGCAGATTGCCACCCAGAAGCTACTAGCACTTAAAAATCTTAGCACTCCACTTGAGGCAGAGCAAACTGCAGCTGGCAACAGTGGGCAGAATGGAGACTTACGGTTGAGAGATTTTCACAACGAGACTGAATTGCCTGGATGAAGAGCCCACTGGCAGCAGAATTCCGGTGCACGGCACTGATGAAATCCTGCACCGGGGGCTCGTGGGACAGGCTGATGAGATCCTGAATGTGATTCACGATGAGCCACGTCAAGTGCTCCGAGTCATGGAGGTTCTGACACTAGGAAAGATACGAAGAAAGGTCTGTTTTCAAGCAGACACGGAGACAGATTAAGCGATGCCACGGGAAACGCCAGGAAGCGCAGCAAGGAGCAAACAATTCCAAATGTAAACTTCAGCGCACTCACAATGCAGTGACCAAAGCCAGTAACTGAGGAGGCCAGAAACTCAACAAATGCGCCTCTTACCGCTCTGCAGCAGAGCCACATGAAGCCAGAGCCCACCGCGGCAGTGCAGATGGCCACAGTTCAAGGACAGAGGGAACAGGCGCCATCCTGGTGACTGGCCTGGAGTGCCACGCACAGGCTCTGGGCTGGCTCACCTTACTCCATCTCCACTTTTGCAACAGTACAGTATGAAAAAAATTCTCTATAACTGTTTGATAGAACTCCTGGGTCCAAAGGTAGATGGAGCCCTACATACATTAAACGGAAGAATTTCACTTAAGATTTATAAGAAAATAAGAAATGCCCATTTTAGCCAGATGTGGTGGCACATCCTTGTCATCCCAGCATTTGGAAAGCTGAGACAGGAGGATCCTGGTTCACGAACAGCCTCAGCCACTTAGTGAGGCTCTTGGCAACTCAGTGAGAATCTGTTTCAAAATAAAGGATAAAAAATATATATAGGGCTAGGGATGTAGCTAGGTTACCCTAGGTTCCATCCCCATTACCTCAAAAAAAAAAAAAAAAAAGAAAAGAAAAAGAAAAAGTCCTTTTTATTTATTTATTTATTTATTTTTTTTTTGCGGGTCTGGGGGTGGAACCCAGGGGCCTTCAACCTCCGAGCTACAACCCCTGCCCTTTTTATTTATTTATTTTTTTTGTGGGTCTGGGGGTGGAACCCAGGGGCCTTCAACCTCCGAGCTACACCCCCTGCCCTATTTTTTATTCATTATTTTTGAAACTGGGTCTCACAGAGTTGCAGAGGGCCTCACTAAGTAGCTGAGGCCGTCCATGAACCATGATCCTCCTGTCTCAGCCTCCTGAATGCTGGGATTACAGGCATGCGCCACCACGCCTGGCTTAGATATGTCCACTTTTATTTTTATTTTATTTTTTATTTTTTTTTTTGGTGTCACTGGGGTTCCTGGAAGCCCTTCTACCTCAGGGTTACACTCCCAGACCTATTTTTATATTTTTATGTGGAAACAGGGTCTCTTAACCAAGCGCAGCTGGCTTCAAACCTGCACAATCCTCCTGTCTCCACCTCCCAAGCGCGGGGATTACAAGCATGTGCCATCACGCCTGGCAGAAATGTCCATTTTTAAACAGATGTGTATCCTTTTTTTTTTTTTTTTTTTTTTGGTGGTACTGGGGGTGGAACCCAGGGGCTTTCTACCTCCGGGCTATACTCCCAGACCTTTTTTTTATATGTTATTTAGAAACAGTCTAAGTTGCTGAGCGCCTCACTAAGTAGCTGAGCTGGCTTCGAACCTGTGCGATCCTCCTGTCTCAGCCTCCCAAGCGAGGATTACAACCACACGCCACCACACCCGGCCTCTTTTTATCTTTTTCTTTGTTTTTGGTACTAGAGGTTGAACCCAGAGGCATCCTACCTCCAAGCTCCATTCCCAACCCTATTTTACATTTTATTTTGAAAAAGGGTCTCACTAAGCTGCTGAGGATCCTGCAATCCTCCTGTTTCAGTCTCCCAAGTACTGGGGTTGCAGGTGTGCACCACACCTGGCTCCTTTCTTTTCTTCTTAATTCTTAATCCTTCTTTTTTTTTTTTTGTGGTGGCACTGGGGTTCCTGGAAACCCTTCCCCGGGCTGCACTCCCAGACCTATTTTTTATATTTTTATTTGGAAACAGGGTCTCTTAAGCCAGCGTGGCTGGCTTCAAACCTGCACGATCCTCCTGTCTCCGCCTCCCAAGCGCTGGGATTACAAGCGTGAGCCACCACTCCCGGCAATTCTTAATCCTTCTAAGCAGAAACGACAACATAATTGATTCCTTGATATCTGGTTAATGATTCATGTTTTTCATTTGGGGACATTTCATAGTATTAACTTATAAAATTTTATTTTTCTCACCTTTCTGTGAAAAGCAGCATTATACAATTATATTCTTCCTCAAAAATGGAACCAGTTGAAAAAACTATTTCTTTCTTTCTTTCTTTCTTTCTTTCTTTCTTTCTTTCTTTCTTTCTTTTTTTTTTTGGTGGAACCCAGAGGCTTTCTACCTCCGAGCTATATTCCCAGACCTATTTTATATTTTATTTGGAAACAGGGTCTCACTAAGTTGGTGAGGCTGGCTTCAAACCTGTGCAATCTTCCTGTCTCAGCCTCCCAAGTACTAAAATTACAGGCGCGCACCACCACGCCCAGCTGAAAAAACTATTTCAATCTTGAAAATGTTAAGCAAAAAGCGAATATTAAGCTGCATGTGGTGGCACATGCTTCCAATCCCAGTACTCGGGAGGCTGAGATAGGAAGACTGCAAATTCAAGGACAGCCTCAGCAACACAGCGAGACTCTCAGTGACCTAGTAAGATCCTGCTTCAAAACAAAAATTAAAAAGGGCTGAGGTGTCGCTTAAGGGGTAGAATGCCCCAGGGCTCAATCCCCAGTACCACAAAAAGAAAAAAAAGGGCAAGTACTAGTGATTTGTTATCACCCTGAAAAATCTCCACAATCACATCTAGTTGAAGCCCACTTCTTTTTATGATTCAAACTGTTGGACACAGTTTTGCCACAGGACAGTAATACATACAAAATACTGAGTTTATAACAAAGAAACGTGTACATGTCATATAGGCAGGGAGAAGCACTGAGCTCAGAGCACAAGCTCTCTCTGAGCAACAGGCTTATAGGAGACTTTGTTTCAACTATTCACTTTTGTTTGGGTAAATTAAACGTGATGCTAGCCTCACAGTTAAAAACACAACAGTGATTATTTTTAAAAAGGCTTTAAAACAAGAATCTATTTTAAAGTGCATTAGTAAACATCTAATGCCTTCCCAAAAGATTAAGTGAAAAAAAAAAAGTTTTACACAGCACCCCATTACTACCAATGCACTTAGCTTGTTTTTGAAATTACATATTATTCCATTGCTTCTGTCAAGTTAACAGAAATGCACAGCATTAGGTCAGGCACAGAGCAGTTCCTGTGCATTTGCTGAGTGAAAAGTTTCAGAGACCAACTTAGAAGTCTGGTAGAGGAAACCAAGTCTGGTCTCCAACCATACGCCAGAGAGGCGCCGATGCCAGCTTGTGCCTCCCGCCACCCGCGCCTGTTCTCACGGGCGCACAGCTCCTGCCTCCGGCCTCCTGCCCTCACAGGCACTTCCGCACTCACCACATAGTCGCAGAAGAGGATGAGCGCCCCTCTTCGCACAACTTCTCTATTGCACATTCCAAGTTGGGCCACTGAGTCAGAACTGTCCTCCTCGCCGGCGATCTGGGGGCTCAGCGACTTGGAGCAGGACAGACTGTGTCTCCTACGAGGAAGGACAGGTACGCTGAGGTGTGTCCAGAAGGGCAGCCGCATGCTTATGACTGCCGCTCGTCCTCAGACAGACAAGCCACTCTAAACATGCCATCTCGGGCGGGCGCACACGCAGACACTCTCACTGACTGACTTAGGCTATGATAAAGCACCCAGAAAAAACCTAAAGGCCACAGGGGCCGTGGCGGGTGGAGAGTTAAATGCTTGGCTGGACGGCAGAGCCAGCAACCCTGATGCGCTGCCAGGCCTGATGGTGGTGCAGCCAGTCCTAAGCTCCCACGTGCCGTGCAGTCACTTGGCAGGCGGAAAGCTTCCCACCGAACCTCACTGCTCTCTTCCCAGTGAGACCATGCCACTGCAAACGTGTCCACGCTGTGTACACTACGGGAACACTTGAAAAGCACTGCTTACCCACCAAAAAGGTTATTTTACTTCATATTTCCTTCTTACTGCATTTAAAAAAAAATTCTAAGTAAATGAGAATGATAAACCCTGAAGCTCTGAATTCCAGCCAAAATAGTTAGAACAATTGATGCCACGCCCCCAAACTGGCTCTCTGCCTTTAGGGCCTGCCCAGGGACAATGCCCTCCCCAGGTGGCAAAGACCTATGCCATGCCTGCTAAGGCTCAGTGGGGACAGAGGTCACAGGAGAGCAAGAATTTTCCTGTAAACCCTCAGGGTTCAGAAGATAACCAGTGTAAAACATGCTATCAACTAAAACAAATTTAAAGTGCCCATTGGTTTCCCAAGTGGTGAGTGGATAAGCAAACTCATCCATCCATACTATGGAATATGGCTCTGCAGAGCCAAAGACCAGACCCCTGGAGCCCGAAACCACAAGGATGACCGTAAGGACAGCGGACTCGACGAGACGCCAGACTCAGAGGCTGCACGCTGTAGGTTTCCATTCTACGGAACTCTGCAAGTGGCCGGGGGCCGGCCAGGGGGACCACGGGGATGGGAAGGAGCTGCTTGAAAGGGTGGTGCTGCTCACACCAACTAAGCTGGCCCAACGGCACGCATCACTGTCGACCACGCATCTGTGAAAACGGCCTCAGACTCACAGCTACACAGCAGAGCGCCTGTGATGCAGAAAAGGCGGCAATACAATGCTAAGGTTGCCAGCAGACACTAAGGCCCACAGTCAACCCACATTTCCCTCCAATCAGCAGCAGTGCAAGCCCTTGAACCTCGGGCCAGGGCTGGCGGCGCGTGAAAGGCCTACAGCCAGGCTGCCGGCACCTGTGGGGGAAGTGAGCAACGAGGAGCACCTGCCCCATGCCGCTCCCACATCCGCCTCGGGCCCAAGCCTCTCAGAGCACCCAAAGGTGAGAGCGCAGAGAAGGCCAAGAGCACACAGCCCGGGTGAGGGCTCCGGAGCCAAGCTGCACCACTGTGACCGAGGACAGCTGCCGGCCCGGGGCTGGTCCGCCCTGTCAGAGTAGCCCAGCTGTCCACCAGGGAGGAGCTGAGCATGGCTAGAGAGGCATTAGGAATGCTGGGCTAAGCTGCAATGGTGGTGGGGGTCCTGTGTATGTGCTGTGCAAGTTATTAACTCTACTCCCCCATCTAGAATGTGGGTTTGTGTTTTGTTTCGATGTTGGGGACTGAACACATTCTACCTACAAGCTAAAACCCCGCCCTTTTTATTTTGAAACAGGGTCTCCCTAAGGTTCTGAGGCTGACCTTGAACTTTTGATCCTATCTCAGCTTCCCAAGTACTGGGATTACAGATGTATGCTACCCGGCCTGGCTACCAGAGGTGGTACTACCTTATTAAAATGGAAAGCCCCAGAGCATCTGATGCATGCTGCTGTTCTGCCTGTGGAAGGTCACGGCCACTGCATCACTGGTGTATCTATTATTAGAGTGATTGCGCCACTAACTCAGGTTGGTGCTGGTAATACAATGGTGCAGATGTGCATCTGTGTAAAAACCAGAAATAGGTCCTGCCTTGGTGAGGCTCGTGGTCTTGTGAGATACAGACACCAGCTGAATCATCACACCCAGGTCTGATGGCATCCTGACACTTGCCACAGAGGCTGAAAGGAGGCCTGACCCAGGAAGGAGAAGCCAGAGAAGGCTCCCTAAGGAAGGGGTGCTGAGCTAAGAGCCCAGAGAATGACTTCCCCATCTTAATGGGGGGGAGTCGGGGAAAATCAAGAAACTAATTTCAACTCTGAAACACTAGCAACGAATAAACAATACAAGAATGAACGGTCGATGGATGTCTAAGAGACCTCTTCTTCCATCTTTTCTCCTAAACCTTAATTTTGAAAACTTCAAATCAACAGAAAAGCTGGAAGAATCATTCAATGAACAGTCACATACCAGCCACCTCCATGCCCCTCTGAGCTCACGAACAGTGTACACACTATGCACACACACATTTTCTGGCTGCACTGTGAGTCATCTGTCATTCAGGACAGCTGAGCACTTCAGCAGGTGTCTCCTGAGAATGCCTCACAGCCACAGACGACCGTCCATATGGAGCCCCTGTCCACACTGCTGATGCTGACCTTTCTGGCCGCTTCATATCCCAGTTCTGGTAATCCAGGCTCCTAAAGGTGCATGTTTGCTCCGCCTCCAAGCCTCACGGAAGCCCTGCGAGCCTTCTAAGGGAGGACTGCCTCCTGCTGTCAGCTGAGGTCCGCCCCCTTTTCCTCTGGAACCAGCTCCAGCGCAGCTACTGCCCTCACCAGCGCTATCGCTGGTAGGAGAGGAAGGGAGAGGGCTGGCTGGGCTGTGGCATCTCACTTTCCTGCACCTGCCTGACACCTTCCTATGCACAACCAACCCAGCTCCACCAACGTCTTGCCCAGTTGCACTCACCATGGTATCTCCTGGGAGCCTGTTGGACACAGTTCCCCGGGGCCCCAACCATTGGGCCTGGTGGTGGGGTTTGAGGGCAGTGTGCTACTATGATGTTGAAGCGCTCTGCTGCTAGGTGTGCACCAGGTACCACCGGGCGCTTGGTGAAAATGCAGAATGTCACGGTCCCGGCAAGCTGCTGATGCGAATCACTTCACAAGTGATTTACGCACACACTGGAGAGGCAAGCACAGCACCAGGAGACGACAGCTCCCTGTCCCTAGCTCTGTGTTCAGCTGCTACGACAGGCCCAAGACATTCTTGAAGCCTGTCGAGCACGGCCACAGGGCTGTCTCCCCACCGAGGGATCCGCACAAAGGCAGAAAGCAGCATTTCTTTTGGCTTTGTAGACTCCACCACGTGGAGCGCGGGGCAGAGGGGCTGTCGTGCCTCCCCACAGGGTTTCCAGCTGGAGGCCCTGGACAGGAGCCCCAGCCTCCCTCACAGAGCGGGAGCTGACCGCACTTGCACTCTCTCCCTTCGGGAACTTCTCCCTGTGTGGGCTCTCAAGTCTTAGGAAACAGCACGCTGAGCACAGGGGCTCTCAGCGTCTCCCTCCAACCGTGTTCACACGTCTCCGTGTGAGAGCTCCTGGACACCGAGGCCTTGCAAAGAGGGCCACCCAAACCAGACACTCAGTCTTTCTGAATGATAAAAAAGGCATTTGCAAAGTTTCAAAATGTGTTAAAATAATTACCTCAATATCTAAGGATAATCAGACCACACTTAACTCATAACGGAGTGTCGCAACATGCCTGGTTGCGGCACTAATTCAAGTGTGAGAACCTAGCAGGAGGCGCGCGGCCCAACAAGAACAAGTCCCAGGGTGAAACTCTGCCAGGAGCATCCCGGCGCAAAGGCAACTGCGGTTTCCAATGCCCGCGGCCAGGCCAGATTCCTACAACACAGTGCCCACGAAAGAAAGGTTAACATGCGTGACATTTTACACAGCCTCACGAAGAATGGAAGACGAAATGCCCCACAGTGCTGGGCCTCAAGTCACAGTGAGCGGCGCCCCGGGCTGGGCCTGCGCACCCACCTGGGCGTCTGCTGCACCTCTGCCCACCAGCGGTGGTCGGTGTGGTTGACCAGCAGCAGGATCTGGCACCAGAGCAGCACCAGGGCCGGGTGCGTGGGCACCATGGAGCGCACCCTCACGTTCAGGCTCTCCAGGCTGTAGAAGCTGCCTTCACAGCCGTCGCTGTTAAAGAGTCTGGTGGCGGCTGCTGTGATTCTCCGGAACATTCCTAGAACCAAACACAGACAAATGTCTTTGCTGCTCATCTTCGTCCAACATCAGGCAGCTATGTGGAGACTTCACAGAAGATGCACGCACAATGTTCAAAGCACTGGTACTCAGAATCCTCACTTTTCTAAGCATAAACACACTGCTCAGGTCATTCGGTCAGGCCAGAAAGGGAAGTCTGTATCAGTCCTGAGTTCCCCATTGCTGGCGGGCTTTGCAAGGTCTCCAGAAGCTCAAGCCAGCACAGAGAGGCGGCTCGGGCAACCTTCGGTCGCTGAAGTCACGTGGGGGGAACAGCACCCTCCTCCTGCTCCCCGGCTTTTGTCGAGGGCTGAGATGAAGACACGAGACCATGTGGAGAAATAAGACTTGTGTGGAGAGTGCGAAGGCAGACAGGGCCCATGACGTTCGAGCTCCTGCAGGCTGTGAGGACTGAGAGCCAGGCGGTGGCCTCCGTGCCTGGCCACGGAGCACCCAGGGACTGGATAGTCACGCTGTCAGGCTCACCCACTGCATGGTGCATGGCCACAGCTCCAGGCAGACCCTGCCCACCAGGGTCTGCAGCACCCTCCAGGGCCGGAGGGAATTACTGGCCTCTCCCTGCCCTCCACTGGCTAAACACCAATGACTCTCCTGTGGCTCTCTGCACCTCGCAGGCTTCACAAGGGCTGCCCTGAGCGAGGAAGCACCGCAGAGAGGCAGGGAGTCAGGACACAGCAGGGAAGGAGGCAGATGGCCAGGGCCTCGCTTCCTGTCCCTGGTCTTTCGGCACCTTATTTATGACTTAAATGTCAGCACACCCACATGTGAAAGGGCCCCCAAACAGGCAAAAAAAAAAGCCCACAGACTTCTTGTAACTCATGATCCTGAAACGGAGGAGAGCTCCCAAGAGCACAACGCTCGGAGGTCCCATGTCACCCTGTCTGTGGTACCCTGTGGGTTCCTAGGACTTGACTTCTCTACACCTGTGTGCTCAGCACTGCCGCTCCAGCCCACCTCGGCCTGGCCTTGTCCTCCTCCATGGCACTTTGCCTCGGGATAAAGATGGAGCAAGTTCAGAGGGAGAAGTCCTGCTGAAACCAGGTGATGTGCAAAGAGTTCAATGCTAAGCAAATCTGAGCTACTGGCAGGTCAAGGCCCATGTCTAGAGTTGGAGGGGACAGAGACTGAGATGGTTGAACGACAGGGACAAGGACCATAAGGACAATTACGAGGTCACAATCAGGTTCATGAAGGGGCAGGAGCGAGAGGAGGAAGCCAGCACAGAGAGGACAGTGGCCAGGAACCCCGAGGGAGCCGACAGAGAGGGGCGGAGCGCTGAAGCCTTGGCAGGCTGGGTGAGAACTGGGAGACAAGCAGCTGGCCTGCCGCCTGTGGGGCAAAGAGAGCTGACAGGAAGACGCACCGCTGGACGCAGCCAGAGGAAACTTCACAGACACTGGTATGCAAAGGCATGGAAAGAGAGGGTCAAGCCAGTCACTGGGGAGGCGGGAGGAGAGGCTCTCGCCCCCCAGCGGGCCCGGACTTGAGCATGGCTCTAGGCACAGTGGCAGCGCATGCAGGATGTGGACTGAGCACAGGAAAAACTCAGAGAGATGAGAACAGGGAAGCATGTGAGAGAGGACCAGAAACAAGGTGCAGGACAAGGTCCCGCTTCTCTGCAGAGAAGAAGAATGGACAGATGTCTCTTGGGGGGAGGAGCAGGAGCACCAGTCAGGCACTCCCCAGGACTGCGTGGGCTCTGCCAGGAAAGCCACGTGTGCACCCTGCCTCGTCCCCTCCTTCTAAGGGTTGCCCTGACTTTGGTCACCCTGGAACCAACTGCTCCCATCCTCTGGCAAGATGCCCACCAGGTGGGGAGGCGATTACCCGCCAGGACACTTCCCAGCCTGCTTTTAAGGGTGGGGACTGGGACCAGCCATCACCACAGCAATACAAGCAAAAGGACGCAGGTCACTCTCAGGCAAGGCTTCAGGTGAAGCCTTTTCCTCCCCGTCCATGGCACAGTGGGTGCTGTGGCTCAGGATAGCAGAACCGCAGGAAGGAGAGGGGCCTGGGCCCCCAAGTCCCCAGAGAGGAAGGAGCCCGTGCGTGCCCTCAGGCCACTGTCACAAACACAAAGAGCACCTCCCACTGTGGGAGCTACGCCTCACAGGCCACACTATAATGAGGGGGCTTGGCTGGAGAAGATGCTTGATGGAAGTGCCTCCCTCCCTGGTGTTGGCAGCACCCACTGAGACAGAAGAGGACAGGCCCATGGGCTGAGGCACAGGGAAGCCAGGAGAAGGCGAGCGGAGGAGCAGCCCCCAGCCCAGCACACGGGAGCCATCAGGAGAAACGCTGCCCCAGGCCTGGAGGCAGAGCGCTGGCGCACAGCCCAACTCCACTACGCAGGACACAGCCAAGGCTGCTCCTTTAGCAACAATATGGACATGACTGTATCTTCCCCTTGCCCGTCAGACAGAACTCTGCATACATGAGCAGCCGCAGTGACAGCGCCCAAGCCGCAGCGTGCCACAGCAGGACAGCCAGCTCTTGGGTTCCACTCCTGGTTTGCACAAGGCCTCTCGGAACACATGTTCCCTCCTCAGGGGACACAGGAAGTGTCCAGAGCTGCTTCAAGGATTCACCGATATGAGTAAAAGGTGCCGCACATCCACGAGGATGTCCAGCAGCGTGACTGCTCACAGCCCTTACCCTCCCCAAGCACGAACCTGAGCCAGTGCCAACTCTACTCCTGTAGCAAAACTTTCTCCTCCTCTAAGTACCCCCACTTAGGCACAGCATGGAAACACTGGCTCTTTAGGAGGTACTACAAGAGAGCCCCCACCCACCTACCCACCTCTGGGCAGAAGGCACTGAGCACGCAGAACCACGCCCTGCCCCTCCTGCTCGCCTGTCTCCATCACCCACAGCTGGATGGCAGGGGAAGGGGCACAAGTGTGTGCTTAGAACTCAGAGGACAAGGGTAAGAAGCCTTATCACGGCCACAGGCCAGCGAGCTTTAACCCAGCCATGCAGACAACAGACAAAACTGAGTCGTCCCTTAGCACCTTGAGGGACGGGTTCCAGGTCACCACCCCCAACCACCAAAAATAAATAAAAAACTTAGCCAGGCATGGTGGTGCACTCTTGTAATCCCTGTGCTTGGGAGGCTGAGAGGGGGACCGCACAGGTGAGATCCTGTTTCCAAATAAAATATAAAATAGGGAGTATAGCTCAGAGGCAGAAGGCCTCTGGGTTCCACCACCGGTACCACCAAAAACAAACAAAACTTAACAAATCCACCAGGAAGGAGCTTTTGGCTGCAAACATGCCTTGCCACTTCCGTCTTCGTTTGTGATCACTCCTGGTCTCAGTTCTTCTGGAAGTTACTCCACATTCTACCTGATACGCCTTTATCACTGGTGTCACTGGTGGCAGGTACCAGCTGTTTCGTCTGCTCCTCTTCCTTCTCCTAGAAAGCACTTCCCGCCCTCAAATGAGTGCTGTCCAAGGCTTCTGGGGACCAAGACCCAGGAGTCACAGGCTGTCCTCTGCCACGGGAAAGAAGCCGACACAGGGACCAGAGCTGGCGTGGAGACACCTCGCACGCGCCAGATACTGTGGCGCCCAGCGAGCACTGGCTGCTGCCGTACTTGCCAGGCACAGCCCAGGAGACTCTTCTTGTTCTAGGTTAGGCTGGAGCCTTATCCTTGCAACTGGAGGTCACTGAATGTAAAAACCACATCATGCTTTGTCATGACTTTTAGACTTCACACAACTTTAGACACCACCTACTAACTACCCTTTTAAAGACGAGACTTATTTAGCTCATGTATGCTGCCTCTTTCCCACCTGAGTTGTATTTTTGGTTCTATGTGGATTCCTTTGTGGCCTCTATTTTCTCATTCTGTCACCTTCAGGTATTATCACACACCCAACAATGTGAGAGGAGAGTATCAGAGCCCTTCCACCCCGGCCTCTTTCTACCGTTTCCCAGAGTCACTTGGTTAGTTTTCTTTTTATACTTGTCAGAACTGAACATGTGCTCATTTTGTTCTAGAACTGAAATTGTGTAATTAAGTCTTCAGTGTTTTGTTCATACATTGATTCTAAAAACAAAAAGGCAGACAGCATCTACACACGAGCAAGGTTCCCAGCAAAGCTACGCGGCTGGGCCCCACGTCCTTCTGCAGGCCCTGAATCGTGGCCCTGAGCCCTGGAGGAGAGTCTTCTACTCTTCAGGCCTTTCATCACATCAGCTGCTGAGAAGGCCACACACTGTTGTGCTTCCTGTGTGGACCAGGACTTGTTGTATTTATTTTCCTAGGGATCAGAAGTTTTTAACCCTGCTAGGACAGATATGCCTGAGCCCTATATACAGACCTTCAGCTTCTTACTCATTTCATCTAAAATGAGAATTTATCTTACAAACACTCATTTTTCTTTGAAAACACTCTTCTAATTTCCTACATTTGCTGCACAGCTGGAATCTTGTCACTTTCTCTCTTGGGTTTACTGCACTTTAAGTCACAATCATTGATAAAGGTAAAACAACAACAACAACAACAACAACAAATAGATGTTACTACGGCTCTCCAAACCATTAAGACAGGAGGAAGCCCTTAGGTTAAAGCGTAATATTTTCCATCATAACCTTTTTTTTTTTTTGGGTACTGGAGGTTAAACCCAGAGATATTCTACCTCTGAGCTACACACCTATTGTATTTTTTTTTTTATACAATAGGCCCTATTGTATTTTTTTTATTTTAAGTTGCTGAGGGACCTCACTAAGCTGCTGGGGCTAGTTTCAAACCTGTGGTCTTCCTATCTCAGCTTCCTAAGTGCTAGGATTACAACCATGTGCCACCATTCCCGGTTATCATAACTACCCACCCCACACCCCCACCCCGCCAGTACTGGAGGCAGAACCAAGGCATTCTGCCTCCGAGAAGCACCTCACCTCCAACCCCCCCCCCCTTTTTTAAATTCTTTATTTTGAAACCAGGTCTCACTGAATTGCAAAGGGCCTCACTAAGTAGCTGAGGCTGTCTACAAACTGCGATCCTCCGGTCTCAGCCTCCTGAATGCTAGGATTACAAGCATGCGCCATCACGCCTGGCTATCATAACTATGTTTAAGTATACAGTATTGGTTTCAAGTACATTCATGACAGCCAGGCGTGGTGGTGCATGCTTGTAATCCCTGCGCTTGGGAGGCTGAGACAGAAGGATTGCACTGGTTCAAAGCCAGCCCCAGCTGAGTAAGGCTCTCAGAAACTTAGTGAGACCCTATTTCCAAATAAAATACAAGATAGGTCTGGGAGTATAGCCCAGAGGTAGGAAAGCCCCTGGGTTCCACCCCAGTACCACAAAAAATAAAAATACATACATACATACATACATACATACATACATACATACATTCATGAGCCAGGTGTGGCACATACTTGTAATCCCAGTACTTGGGAGGCTGAGATAGGAGGATCATAGGTTCGTGGCCAGCCTCAGCAACTTAGTGAGGCCCTCTGCAATTTTGTGAGACCCTATTTCAGAATAAAAAATAGGGCTAGGGGTGTAGCCCAGAGGTATAATGCCCCTGGGTTCCATTCCCAGCAACACACACACACACACACACACACACACACACACACACTCACAATATTATGCAACCATTACCAGTATTCATCTCTGTAACTTTTCATCTTGTAAAACTGCAACTCTATACCTGTGCAACAGTAACTCCCATCCCCACTCTTCCCAACCCCTACTTTCTGTCTTTATGATTCTAAGTATCTTATATTATATGTGGAATCACAGGATTTGTCCTTTTGTTTTATTTTACTAACACAATGTACTTAAGGGTCACCCTTGCTGTACCATTTACTGGAATTTCCACATTTTTTCAGGCTGAAAAACATTCCCACATTTTAGCTAGTGTGAGTAATGAACACTGCCTTCCGCTCACCCTGCTTACCATCCTTCTGGGCTCTACTCAAGGAGGGGCCTGCTGGTGCCATGGGGCCACATGGAGTCAGGCTGCCTCTCAACACCACTAGCATTTCCCATGGCACAATGAGCAGGGAGGGCTTCCTGTGGGCAGCAGCCCCACCTGCTGAGAGCGTACGGAGGACGGGACGGCGGGCCCCGTGCCAATCGCGGTGCTCCACCTACCGGACTTGAAGATGTGGATCAAGCACATGAGCAGGGTGCCCAGCTCTTGGCAGTAGAAAGTGTGCTGTTGTTCACTCATTTCCACTTTCAGCTGCTTGGTAACAATGTCCTCTAGAAGAATGCCAACCAGCTGTAACAGAAACCTTCCAAGAAAGGGAGAGGAGAGGCAGTGAGCATGTGACCCTCGTGGGGCGCTAGCCAGGCACGCGTGACCCACGGCCACCAGGTCAGGCCGAGGCACAACAGGGGTGGGGCACACTGAGCGACGTGGCGGTGAAACGCGCGACATCGCCGCTCCCCTAAGTCCCTCTGCCTCTGCGCACCACCTTCCTCACTAGGAGATGGCAGGAACCATACCACCTCCAGAGGACTGTCAAGTTCAAAGGACACAGGCTAGTTTTTAAAAAGCCCTGAAAACTGCAAAACATTACACAATTTCAAGCTGGTGACCCACCACAGGAACTAAGCGTAGCACTGATGTTAGCCACGTTTCAGTTCAGCCCCTTACTGCCCACACACAGGCGGGCCACCTCCTCTGTGCCTGCGGTGAGTCACCGCTGTCATCAGGTCAAGGACAGAGACACAAGGCGACAGGACGCACCCCTTCCTCGCCAGCAGCATTTGGGCCCCAGCCTTCACTCTGAGGTAACGCACTCTGCGTGCTAAGACGGAAACTTACCACCTGGAGAGAAAAACTAAGGACGGATCATCACATGCATCTCTGACATTAGCATTAGAGACAAGCTCTGTTTAGAAAGAACTCCAGAAAGTTTTTGTGTTTTATATTTACACTGAGAACCAGAAGCTTGCACTTTGGTTCTAAATGGAAAGAGTTAAGGGAGGCCCGAGGACAGCGCCCAGGCCAGGCCGGCGGGGTCAAGCACACCCCACACACCCCCTAGGCCGGCAGGGTCAAGCACACCCCACACACCCCCTAGGCCGGCAGGGTCAAGCACACCCCACACACCCCCTAGGCCTGCAGGGTCAAGCACACCCCACACACCCCCTAGGCCGGCGGGGTCAAGCACACCCCACACACCCCACCCAGCTCCAGCGCTGAGGAGTCACCAGCAGTGCACGTGTGCCGACCCAGAGACGCCACGTGGGACAGGCCCAGATGTGAAGCGCACCTTGAGAAGGTTTCTTCTGGCAAAGCCCTCACTTGTCTCCCTTCGCTGTGGTCTTCTGCCGTCAAATCACCCTCACCATCTCTTAGCCTGTTAATTACTGGGCAGGAGATTAAAAATGGAGAGAAGGAGAGCTCCTGAATGCGAGAAAGAACAATATCTTCTGTTGACTGGGAAATGAGAACCCTCAGAATGGCCAGGATTCCAGATATCCACAATTGAACAGTGCTCACAGATGCCTAAAAGAAAGAAAATAAATATTACAGCTAAAGAAAAAAGATTCCGTTTTTCCTAATTGCTCATTTCCTAAAAGAAAATCACCCCAATCTTACCACTCCACTAACAAACTCAACAATGCTGGTCTCCCATGTGGTCCCAGAGCGCCCCAGTGTCAGCTGGGGACCAGGCACCACAGCAGGCATGCGCCTGAACCAGGCCTCCGCAGGACTGCACGCGTGGGGCAGGGCTCACCATTGTGCTGGGGGTGACGAACATACTCCGCAAAAGCATGTCCACAGGACGGAGGGAGGAAGGGGCCAAAATCTCGAACAGAGTATTCAACACTCCGAGGGCTTCGTGAGAGTCAATATGCATCTGCAGGATTAAAAGGCACAGCATTCCCGCTTGCGCGAGCAGAGGACACACGGCTCCCAGGGCCCGGGCCCACCCACCACCGCCAGCTCATCCAAAGCACTTGCAGGTTAGTTCAGGACAGCACTGTATCCGCTATTCTTCCACAGTGGAAATCTGTCCAGTTTTCATTACATAAGTAGAACACACTTTCCATAAAAGGACCACATATACAAAAGCATGAGAAAAGGAAACTGGAATGGACCGTCCTGACTCATCACCACCAGATTTTGGGGACCGAGTTTTGGTGGTCTCTTCACACGTCCAGAGGATGCCACACGTGTACTGTATTTCCTCTCCACTGGGCCTGGGCCTCACCCCGTGCTGCCAATCAGTAACAGATGTACATTCCCACACAGCTGCCTGCCCCTCACTCAACCTTCTCCCTACCCCTGCAACCATGTACCACCCTACACAGGGGGCTTGTTTTGTTTTGAGACATCCTGTTAGGAAAATGCTTTATCACCTCACAGGACAATGGAGAACTCCCAAGGTAACTGGTTATAAATCTAACACTTTTTTTGGGGGGGTGGTACTGGAGATTGAGCCCAGGGGCATTCAACCTCTGAGATACATCCCCAGCCCTATTTTTTTTCTTTATTTTTGAAACAGGGTCTCACTAAGTTGCAGAAGCTAAGTAGCTAAGGCTGGCCACAAACCTGTGATCTTCCTGTCTCAGCCTCCCAAATACTGGAATTACAAGCGTGCACAACCATACCCGGCTAACACTATTTTTAATGGATGCAAAAAAATCCAAACCACGTCTTTGCCTCAATATGGTGAAGCATTCCCCTGGGATGATGGGCACTCACTCTGCTTCCCACCTGTGGTACTCCTGAGGGCACAGACAGTAACAACTGCAATGTATGCCTGTGACACTTAAGCTCACACAGCCCTGAGCCACACCTCAGAACCAGTCGACTGTGGGGGACACCCAAATGTGGAGTGCTGGCCACCTTCTGCTCAAGGACACTGGCGGTGACTTTCTGAACGTAACACAGCGATTCCACTCTGTTTGCTTTTGCTCTTGGTATATGAACAGGTCCTTGTTTCTGCAGCATTCTCACCTCCCGGCTGCTGCCCCACCTGTTCCCTCTTCCAAAAAATTCCCTATTTCCTTTCCTCCTGCCCCTACCGAGTACATTCAGTCACAGTGTGGCTTTGTCTGCTCCTCCCATGGCTCACTGGTGTCCCCACAGCACCCACAGCTGACCTCTAGGCTCAGCAGCAGGCCATCTCCTCCTCTCCGGCTGGGCTCGGTCCACCGAGACCTCATGGAGTTCAGATATTACCTCCTGCCTGCCTGCTCCCCACAGCTCCACACCACGGGCCTCTGTAGAATCCATCCAACCAGCTCTGACCTCCCAGCCCACATCCCTACCTTCCCCAGGGCAGCACCATCACTCCTCTGAAACCACCCTCCACGCCTCTCCCCCTCATATCCAGGAGCTAAGCCCCTCCCCCACGCCCTGCTGGTCCTGCTTCCATACTCTGTCCACAGAGGCCACTGAGGGCTCCCCCGCAGGGCCCCCCATGGGCCTCCCTGCTCTGCCTCGCCTCTCCCTGGAGTCTAGTCTCAGCTAATAAACTCAAATCACTACATGCAACTCCTTCATGCCAAGCCCTCTGGAGGATTCCCGAGGTCCGCCACACTGGCTCCTGGCTCCCACCTATCCTCCTGCCCTCCCTTTTCCTGAGGCTGCGATCGAGCCAGTCTCTTGCCTGCTAACAGGCACAGTGCCACCCTGGGGCCTCTGCATCACTAGCTGCTGGTGTGGAACACGCTCCCAGGTGTCTGTGACATTCTCCCCTTTCCTCCCTCACCTTCAATCAAATGTCACCTGCCGGACCTTCACCCCGACGTTCCTGACTCCCCTCTGATTTGCTGCAGAATACTTCCTATCGGCTAAGGCCGCGAACACTTCACTACCTTACTGCTCTGTCATTGGCCCTCGCCCTCACCCAGCTCCCACTCTGGCAGCAGACGGCTCGCTCTTCAGCATGCGCGCTGCAGCACCTGCAACGCTGCCTGGCTACTTCCGAGTGGAGCCACCTGCGCCAGCTACCCGCAGACATGCTAAGCACTCCATGTCTATCAGAAGGTAACGCAGCATTTACTATGCATTCAGGCCTCCAATCTCTGCCTTCCTGGGATTGTGGACACAGCAAGTAGGAGACCAGGATGAAGCTCCAGAGACCACTCTGAAGGGATCTGCACCCAGGCGCAGGGTCCATCACCATTTCCGCCTCTCCCCACCATCCTACTAGAAGCCAAGATCCTCCTCCTTCTGTCCAAGGAGCCTGGGACAACACACCCATCTGGAAGCCAGGATGGGAGTGGAGTTACAAAGACAGCAACTAAGCAGAGCCTGCCTACAAGATCTTATCACACACCAAGAACTGTGAGCTGTGTGTGCTGCCTAGAGCAGTGCTCGGTGTGGATGCGCAAGGCAGGCAGAGGTCCATTCTGACCCCACTGGCAATGCAGCTGGTGCTCCACAGGCAGCTCATGGGACTTTCCAGTGTGATGGTCCACAGGTGCCCCGCCTCTAAGGGACTGCTCGGGAAGGGGGTGTGCAGCTTCCTGTGCCCCATGCCTAGGGCCCGTGTGGCCAGAACACTTCCCTCCCTACGTGTATGGAAACAACCAGCTATACAAATACTAAATGATAGCCAATTACTAAGTTACTTTATAAATGACAAAGGAAGAAAACCCAGAAAGCTAAAGAGCAAATGAAATACCCGGCTGCCGAGAATGAAGGAGACAGTGTAAGAAGAGGAAAAGAACCCAGGCTTTAGAGGCGGGCAGGCCACCGTCAGTCCACCCTGACTCCGTGTCATGCTGGGGGCCTCATGCCCCAGAGCCTTGTTCCCGCTTATAAAGCAGGTGCAGTCCCGACCTGAGGGAGGTGGAGGGAATGGGACAGATCCTCCCTGAGACGGGCACTGAAAGCCACCCTTCAGGGATAGATCTGTTACGGTCTGACCATCAGCTGGTCACAGCCAACCCCCAATCACAAGGGCAAGCAAGGACCCTGGCGACAGACCTGCTGTTTAGCCAGCATGGGCAGGATGATGTCGGCGACCTGGCGGGACAGCCGCTTCCACTTGTCCTCGTTCTCCTTGTGGCACTGCTGCAGGACGAGGATGAACATCTCCAGCACCTGCAAGAGTGCACAGTCAGGACGCCGCTGGCCAGCACCGTTCCACTTGCAGACCCATCTCCGCCTGGGCCCCGGCCAGCCAGAAGACTCGGGCCCCAAACAGATGTGTCCTAGTGCGGACAGGAGACGCCCACACAATGCTCGCCCCCTGTGTGCAAATGCAGGGACCTGAAGGAAATACAGGGCAAGACACAGCAAGGTTCTCACGCGTGCTGCCCACTGCTCAGCCACAGACAAAAGGTGCAAAATGAAAACAGAACTGTGCCCACCTTCGGAAACCCTAACACAGCCCCGGCCAAGCTACTTACAGACCCCTTCCGACCCCTGTGGACATGTGCTCTACCTGTGTTCCTCCCAAAGGCATCTTCTCCTGAGCAGCTCGCCTTCAAGGTGGCACAGGGCCAAGAAGAGCTCCTCAGGAACCCTCGCTAAGCCAAAAGCTGTGACCTGGCAAGGGCCGGCTGCAGGATCAAGTGTCCCTGGAGCACAGCATCTTTCATGGACCATGTGCTACGAGAACAGAGACGAGCAGACGCAACACACACCACGTGGCCTGCAGTGGCGGCCGTGCTTGTCACCTGGCAGTTTACAGAAAAGGTTTGCCAACCCCTGGTCTACAGAACACAACCATGGAGAGAAGGACGCACACCCACTTCGGGGTCACGCCCTGTAAAGCCGACCCAGTGACCGCAGGACCTCCCCAGCTCCCTTCTCTGCTCAAGGACCAGGCACAGAGCTCCAGTCACACAACGCCACCCAGCTCCTCCGGGCCAGTGCTGTATGCCATCAAGCACGCCCTGGAGCCCCAGCGCCTGCTGCCCTCCAAGTGTGCTGGGGCCTTGCCAAACACTATGACATTTGTACTTCTGACTGTAATCATATGACTTCAGCAAGCACTGAGCATTAAATACTACATATATTGGCAACACAAATACACCAAGTATTATTTCTATGAGAAAAACTTGCAGCTTTACAAAGATACAAATACAGAGAGCTAAAAACCATTAACAGCCAGGCGTGGTGGCGCACGCTTGTAATTCCCGTGCTTGGGAGGCAGAGACAGGAGGATTGCGCAGGTTCGAAGCCAGCCGCGCTGGCTTATGTGACCCTGTTTCCAAAAATAAAAAAAGTATAAAATAGGTCTGGGAGTGTAGCCCGGAGGTAGAAGGGCTTCCAGGAACCCCAGTAACACCAAAAACAAAAACAAACAAACAAAAAAAAACAAAAACAAAAAAAAAACCAACAACAACAACACAAGTGAGGCCCAGTCAAGAGCCCAAGTTGAGAGACAGCAAGTGTGAAGCAAGGGCTCTGCTCTCGGGCGGCCTCAAAGGACTGTAGCTTCCTGCTCCTCAACGCAAACAGCTCATATATCAGCTCAAAGAAAGAGACTTGACACTACCCTGTTAAAACAGCAGCATATAAAAGAAGGAAGTCTATATAATTTCATACTTAGGATCTCTACCTTATGAACAATGTTATCAACTGATGCTTAGACCTTATTTTGGGAAAGAGGGCTCTGCCACATTTACTAACTAGTGATGTGACTCTAGCAAGGTACCAGGCACCTCCTGGGGCTGGGCCGGCTGTGGAGACACACCACTACTACCTCTCCCCACACTGGCTTCTCCCCAGGCCCTAGTGGGCCCTGTTTAGCACCCATGTGTCCAGTCTACAAGGACAGTGAAGTGTCCCTGTCACCACAGACCCCTCTTACCTGGTGGTACTGGATGAGTCTCAACAACATCGACACCACCACCTCCTTCTGAGTTTCAAGTTCTTTTCCTGCGTCAGCCTTATTAGTTCCCCTTAACACAAACAGGTCATGGACTATGGGCTGCAGAGCTGGTATGGCTGTGGGTACAGGAGAGCATGCTAATACAGCCTTACAAGAAAAACACACTTAGGAGACAGGCTTAAACGCCTCCAAAATACTTCCAAGAAACACAGATAACCCTAGATTGTACTTGATTACCTGTAGAGAATGAATTAAGCTTATCACTGATTTTGTAAAATCATCAGTATACCATTCTGGAAAGTAAAAGCGCTTTCAACACTAATTGATAATTGCGTGGAAGTTTAACTTAAAGAAAGAAACCATCACTTCCAACAAAAGGTAGCATAAATTCAAAAGTGAATTTGAAGCCAGGCACAGTGGCACATGCCTATAATCCCAGACTTAGGAAGCTGAAGTAGGAGGATCAAAAGTTCAAGGCCAGCCTAAAAAAAAAAAAAAAAAAAGGCTGGGGCTATATATAGCTCAGTGGTAGTGTGTCCTGGGTTCAATTTCAACTACCTAATAATCAATTTGAAAATAATAAAACTTTCCAATAACCCCAATAGCAACATCCTGGTCTCATGCGTCATATACTTGACTTACCCAAAAAGAAAATTAATACTTTTCCTATAGAACACATCTAGTCATAGTATCAGCATATAAGTACAACAGCATTAAAATGTTTTAAGTAAACTATCTCATTAAAATTCCCCCCTAGGTTTTATCTGGTACCAAACAGGAGTCAAATTAAATTAATCGGTCTAACACAACTACATAGAAAGCGCTATAAATGAGACTGTCATGCAGCACGCCTGACCTCAGTGGCACACACTCCTGCTTGTGCCTGGCAACATGCACTCGGGGGCAGGCCCTGCTGGCCTTTCCCACACAGCCAAGCGTCCTAGTAGAAAGCACAGGGCTCAGCTATTCAGAGACCCCCTAAGTCCAGCAAACCTTTGCATTTTCAACTAAATCCAGTGACCCCAATGGCACTATGCCTTTAACAGCCTATACATCGGGCTGAGGTCTCAATTGAAGCCGGGTAAGGCCAAGCCCAAGTTAGCGACTCGGCTGCGGTGGGGTCGAGGGCAGCCCGCCCTGCCTGCAGGCGTGCTCACTGACAAGCCTGCTGATGGGAGGGCAGGCGAGGGTGAGCCTATGGCAGTGCTTTCCTCGTGTCTGGGGCTGCAAGAGCTCCAAAGCCAGACTCCTGGCAAAGGGGTGGGGAGGGGCCAACGGGGAAATGAAGGAGACCAGTTTTAAATGTTCAAAGAGTACAGTGCATTTTTAAGTCCACACACCTCCATCAACATGCTAGAGTGGCTGCTTCAGCATTGGCCGTTTGATGTTTGTTTATGCTCCAGCAAAATAATCAACAAAATAGAAATCTCTGAATCAAGGTCCAGCTATCCTTTCAAATACCACTGAAAGAAATCAAAATTTGCTTTATGGCAAGTTGGATTTTAAAAATGTTGTGGGGCAGCCAGGTGTGGTGGCACACGCTCGAAATACAAGTACTTGGGCGGCTAAGACAGGAGGATTGCAGGTTGACAGCCAGCCTCAGCTACTTAGTGAGGCTCCCCACAACTTAACACAATCCTGTTTCCAAATAAAAGAATAAAATACAGCTGAGGTGTAGCTTGGAGGTAGAATGCCCCTGGGATCTATCTCCAGCACTACACAAACACAAAAAAATGTAAAGGGGCTAAAAGTTCAACTCAGTGGTAGAATGTTTCACTAGCATGCATGAGGGCCTAGATCCAATTCAAGGCTCCATACAAAAATAGAATCAGTAAGGGCCGGGCGTGGTGGGCACGCTTGTAATCCCCGCGCTTGGGAGGCAGAGACAGGAGGATCGCACAGGTTCCAAGCCAGCCGCGCGTGCTGGCTTAGGAGACCCTGTTTCCAAATTAAAATATAAAAATAGGTCTGGGAGTGTAGCCCGGAGGTAGAAGGGCTTCCAGGAACCCCAGTACCACAAAAATAAATAAATAAATAAATAAATAAATAAATAAATAAATAAATTCAATAAAAATAAAAAGTTGGCCAGGTGTGGCGGCACACACCTATAATCCCAGTATATAGGAGGCTAAGACAGGAGGATTTGTAGGTTTGAGAACAGTCTCAGCAACTAAGCAAGACTGTTTCAAAATAAAAATAGGGTTGAAGATGTGACTGCCCCTGGATTCAATCCCCAAGGAATTGTTTATTTCCTTAAATTCAGCACCAAGGAAATAAATAAATAAAAATTAAAAGTTTTATGTTTCATATGTATAAACAGGAATATTTACATTCAGAATTTATATCTTACTGCTTCTTACACTATTTCCCCCTAAATTAGAAACTTATTTTAAACTCCTGCCAAATAAAGAATGTGCTCTCTCTTCTGAGGAGGTACTAGGGATTGAACCAAGGGACATTCTACCTCTAAGCTATACAACCCTTTAATTGGTTGGTTGGTTGGTTTTTGTTTCTGAAACAGGATCTCACTAGTTTGCTAAAGAGTTTCACTAGGTTGCTGTGTCTGGTTCTGAACCGTGACCCTTCTGCCTTATTCTCTCAGATCCTGGAATTACAGGTGTGTGACTCCTCTATTTGAGCCCCTCTAATGGGTCTGTATGTGCGCGTGCACACACACAAACACACGCACACACATGCGTGCAAGGCCCATGCAGCACAGAGTTGGCATCCACGCAGTTCAAAGTGGGTGGAAGAAGACTAACACTGTCGGGCACATCACGACACTGAAGACACAGGGAAAGGTGTCCTGTTACCATGAGTCACAGCCTTCCTCCCACTGGCCATGATGCCATCACAGAGCTGAATGATTTTAGGAATTCCAATGATCTGTTTTGAATGGTAGCGTTCATAAGACAGTAATACCAGGAAGAAAAAGATGTTTGGAATAATGGCCTCAGATTCCCTGGAAATAAAAACATTTATTTAGACATTTCTTTTCAAAATGAAGATACACAATCAATACAACATAAAATAATTCTAGGTTCAACCTCAAGAGACAGTGTGGGCTGAAGCAAGGCAGCCATAGAAACTATTTAATCCCACCTGTGTTGCTGGATTTACCAGCCAGGCCTTGTGGAGAGCTGACCCAATGGAGGTCAAGTAGGAGTGGGTAGAAGGCGCCTGCCAGTGCTGGGTGGCCAGCCGGAGCCATCTGCCTGGTTCTCCACCTGCCCCTTCCTCCAGAAGAAACTGAGACTCACAGGGAAAGGAGGGCCTTGCCCAACCACGCAGAGCCTGGGTCTCTGGACACCTTCCTTCTACACTTTACTTCACAACGACTTAGCGAGTATTTCAGAAGCTAAAGAATGTAAATTTCCAATGATCATGCTTATCAACCTGTCCAGGCACTCTGAGATGTCTGCTAAGCAGCAGTTTGTGGACAATAAGTACGTAATGGTTACTTTCAATAAAAACCTCACCTAGGAGAGGCAGTGCTCCACCAGTCAAGATGTCACCTGGCAACCTGTCATCAGCATTAAATGCTTTAAAATGTGAGATGAAACCAACAACGTATGTAATTATCACGCCCAGAACTGCTTCTAAACAAATCTTGAAAAAGTTTTTCATTAATTTCCAAGAGAATAAAAATGGCCAGCATATTACTCAAGATTTCCATTAGGGGAAAAAAAAACAAAACCATAACCAGCCAAGGTGTCTAACAGTACTTTAGAGTAAACATTCACCTTAACAATCTAAATTTACACGTCAGTACAAAAGAAAGGGAAGAACTCTAAGATAGCACAATGCAATTACCTGAACTGGCCCACTTCAATGTACTCAAACTGTTTCAACACAAATCCAATGAACACCTAGGGGAGAAAAAGAAACATTCCACATCAATAACAGGATTAAAATGAAAAGATTAGGGTTCTTTTCTTCCTGCTTATCTATATAAATTTTTAACAAGTTTCCTGATAGCGGATAAACTTGTCTGTAATCAAGAACTGTAACCTACTATGAAGTCAGCTGAGATAAATGCACAACACTTCCAGAAATGTTGTCACAGACAAGTTTAATAAACACAAGATAAAACCCCACTGGAAAACAAAAAATAACTTCCAGGAGACACCATGTTTCATCCAGAATCATATCTAGGAGACTGTATGTTCTGTAAGTGGCACATGGAGCAGATGCCCAGATGCCCAACATTCAGGAAGTCCCGCGACTGTCCTCGGCTCTCTTGACTAATATGGAGCTCCCACAGACCAGGCACGAAACTCACACCCAAAGCCCTCCGAGGCCCTCCTGGGCATGACACCAATGTGCAGCTGCTGCTGGGTCTGCTCCAGTCTTCTATTCATGTTCATAAACTGTCCCTGCGCTGAATTCTACAAACTGGAGGAAAGGCACTGATTGATCAAAGTCAAGCAGAATAAGCCACAGGCCGGAGTCTTGGGACAAGAAGACAGAACTCTACAGCGAGGGCAGCGAGCTAAGAGCACTGTGACATGAGGCCGGCTCCGCCCGGGTGAGGCCCTGCTGACGGCAAGGACGGCGTACACGTGACAATCTCGAGGCTGGCCTCTCTCAGTGTCTAAGTATCAGATGGAGATTTTAGGAATACAGGGAAGTAAAAAAAAAAAAAAGACTCCATTTTGGAGAGAAGGCTCCATAACTATGTAACAAAATCTGCCAAGGCAATCAAGTCTGCCTGACAAGTCCACAGTCTGTTGTGGTTGCAGAACACCAGCTTCTACACTGAGCCAGAAGTGGGAAATAGGGAGGAAAAGGAGCAGGGCACTTTGATGCGGCCTCTAGAAGGCACACTGCTCTGGCCTGCTTTGGGGTGCTCCTTTGTTCTCAGCGGTCCCGCCCTCCCCAGCAACCCTTCTCAGTCTCCTGCTCCCAGGAAGCCTCCACTGTCAGAGGCATGGATGAATGAAGGGCCACAAGGGGATGCAGTCACAGTAACCTCCAGAAACTTTGGATGAAAGAAGGAAGGTCAGGTCAAGACAAGCCCCGCCCACTGCGGGTTCACTAGTCAGGCCCACCCCAACCCTACTGCAAGAGAGTCATATCATGAAGATCCTGGAGGAGCTTCCTCACATTAATAGGAACAAACTTTTTTTTATATATTGGATATTGAACCCAGGAGTATTCTATCTCTGAGCTACTCCCCCAGCCCTATTTAGTTTTTTACTTTGAAACAGGATCTCACTAAGTTACCATTCACTGGCCTCGAACCTATGATCCCCCTGTCTCAGACTCGCAGAAATACTCTTTAAGGTAAATAAAGAGGCTGATAAAACCTAAAGATATGTGTGTCTAAGAAGAAATGCAGAATTATATAGTATTTCTATCTCAAAAAATTTCCTGTCTCACATAGAAAAGTAGGCCAAGATCATAGCCCCAAAATGATGGTCAAACTTTGATGACTTAAAGGCATTGGTATCTTAGCAAAGGTTGAAAAGGATCTGCACTGCAAATGACCTTTGCATGCAAAGAAACATGACTAGCCAGAACTGCCTGCCCACAGTAACTGCAGGAAGAAGAGGCCGCAAATCCTCATACAACGTCACGGCTTCCGTACAGGGGCTAGGAGTGCACGTCTCAGTGACCAGCCTCCCAGCTTGCATTCCTTTCTAAAGAAGCAAGGTAATTTTTTAGATTGCTTAAAATTTCAGGTCATAATTGATAATATACTTTTTTAAAAAGTCAAAGTCATTGAGCTGGTCATAATTGATAATATACTTTTTTAAAAAGTCAAAGTCATTGAGCTGGTCATAATTGATAATATACTTTTTTAAAAAGTCAAAGTCATTGAGCTGGGCTTGTAATCCGGGCATTCCAAAGGTAGAGACCGGAGGGTCATGGTTCAAGGACAGCCTCAGCTACTTAACAAGGCCCTTCACAACTCAGTGAAACCTTGTTTCAAAAAATAAAAATACTAGGCTGGGCGTGGTGGCGCACGCTTGTAATCCCAGCGCTTGGGAAGCTGAGACAGGAGGATCGCACAGGTTCAAAGCCAACCTCAGCTGCTTAGTGAGGCTCTCAGCAACTTAGTGAGACCCTGTTTCCAAATAAAATATAAAATAGGTCTAGAAGTATAGCCCGGAGATAGAAAGCCTCTGGGTTCCACCCCCAGTACCACCAAATAAAATAAAATAGAATAAAATACTAAAAAATAAGGCTAGGGGTATAGCTCAGAGATACAATGCCCCTGGGTTCCATCTGCAGTACTGCAAAAAAAAAAAAAAAAAAAAAAAAGTCATTGGATTTTGCAAAAATGTACTCCAAACAATAGCCCCTCCTTTTTGGCACTACTGGGACTGGACAAAGGGGTGCTCTACCACTAAGCTATATCCCCAGTCCTTTTGCTATTTCAAGACAGGGTCTTAACTAAGGTGCCCAGGCTGGCCTTGAACTTGTGATCCTCTTGCCTTAACCTCCTGAGTAGCTGGGATTATGGGCTGTACCACCACACTCAGTAACAAATCTTAATTAAATTCAAACTTTTTAGCCAGGTGTGGTGGGCATGCTTGTAATCCCAGCATTTGGAAGGTGGAGACCAGAAGATCATGGTTCATGGACAGCCTCAGCTACTTAGAGAGGCGCTTTGCAACTCAGTGAGACTGTTTCAAGACATAAAAAGACTAAACTATAGGACTGGGAGTGTAGCTCGGAGGCAGAATGCCCCTGAGTTCCAGAACCCTAGTATCACAAAAATAAAGTAAGTAAATAATTAATTCAAACTTTTCTAGCCAGGCATGGTGGCCCATGCCTATAATCCCAGTACTTGGAAGGCTGAGACAGGAAGATCACAGGTTCAAAACCAGCCTGGTTAACTCAGTGAGGAGCTCAAAAACTTAGTGAGACCTTGTTTCCAAATAAGAAATAAAATCAGGCTGGGGGTGTAGTTGGGAGGTAGAAAGCCTCTAGGTTCAATTTCCAGTACCAAAATCAAAAATAAAAGTTTCTTTGGTTTTTTTGTTTGGTTTTTTGGTTTTTTTGCACTGTGGATTGAACCCTCCTCCAATCTATACCGTACCCTTTTTATTTTGGGGATTGAACCCTCCTCTGACCTACTCCCTGCTCTTTTTCATTTTTTATTTCAAAACAGGGTCTCACTCTATTGTTATGGCTGGCCTTAAACCCATGGTCCTCCTGTCTCAGTTCCCCAGGTATCATAATTACAGGCATGCGCCACCACGCTAGGCTTCAAACTGACTCTGGAGGAGGGAAGCAGGTGGCTAACTGGAGAAAACCTGTGGCAGCATCGTAAGGCTAGCCCTGCTAGAGCTCGATGCAGACTGTGAGGCTGGCCCTACGCCAGCATGACGCAGACTTGTGCAGTCGGGCCCAGGGGCCCAGATACGCTCAAGCTTTTTGCACCCACCAGATCATGACACCGATAAGCAGCAGCAACTGACAGGGCAAATCAGCCTCACACTTCTTTAAGGCAGATGCTGGGTCTTTCCAGCACAATTTTTACTCAGGTCAAAGTGACGAACCTGATCGGAATCCAGAAGACAGTAATTGACCCGTAGCTGAACCAGCTGCGCCAGCAGATCCAAAACTCGCTTCTGTAACTGCACAGACGTCGTTGTGGTGTACTGCTTTAGAGCTTTGATAACAAGAGGCTCAAATAAGCGAATGTGATTGTGGATAGCATTCTGTAAGAAGAGAAAGAACCCGCAGTGAGCTTCAGCCAGAAGTTCCAGGACTGTCCGAGGGCGGGAAGGCCTGGGGCTGGGTGCACTCCTAGCCCTGGGCACCACCCGCACCATCGTCACTGAAGCCACACTCACCTTATCTGCCCGGTTCTTCGCGACACTTGTGAGATTTGTCTTCAATTGGGTGGACACTTTTTGGAGTACATCAAACCATCTGCCCAATAAGAAAGAAAGGGAGCAAAGAATATCCTTCAGTAATCTCCTTTGCACTCAGCAATACTCCAGTTCAACCCAATTCCCTGTCCATGCAACCAGAACATGTCACAGGTAGGAAGTACGGCCAAAGACAAACTAAGTTCATGTGGAAGGGGACTTTCAGCTCTAAAGCTTATAAAACACAAAGGACTCCATCCAAGAGTTTTCTAGTATTTATTTATTTATTTATTTATTTATTTATTTATTTTGCAGTACTGACATTCTACCTCCAAGTGACATCCCCAGCCCTATTTTTTATTCTTTATTTTTGAAACAGGGTCTCACTAAATTGTCAAGGGCCTCACTAAGTAGCTAAGGCTGTCTGTGAACCGCGATCCTCCGTCTCAGCCTCCCAAATACTGGGATTACAAGCGTGCGCCACCACCCCTGGCTTATTCTTTATTTTGAAACAGGGTCTCACTGAGTTGCAAAGGGCCTCACTAAGTAGCTGAGGCTGGCCGCAAACCGCGATCCTCTGGTCTCAGCCTCCCAAATATTGGGATTACAAATGTGCACCACCACACCTGGCTTATTCTTTATTTTGAAACAGGGTCTCACTGAGTTGGAAGGGCCTCACTAAGTAGCTGAGGCTGGCTGCGAACCGGGATCTTCCGGTCTCAGCCTCCCAAATGCTGGGATCACAAGCGTGCGCCACCACACCCAGCTCTCCAGGTATTTTTCAATACCTCCGAGCACCAGCACTATGCCCTTTGGGAGGGGGTCTGCAGATACACTTGGAAGAAAGTGTGACTTATGAGCACAAGAGAGTGAACTGTGTGGTATGTGAGTCTGCTGTGTGCCCCGGCGCTGGGCTGAGCCTCTGGAACTCAGAGCTGGTCAGGTTCCTCTTCTCCTGAATGTTACCTCCTGGACGGCAAGTCCTCCAGCCAGGCCCTTCTTTGACCACATTTCCTTGACTCTGTTGAGCGCTGTGGACAGTTCTTATACTTTAAGAACTAACTGGTTCTTATGTTTTAATCCTTTTACAACGCATCCCCACTCGTCTTTCGACAGTCTGCCAGGACTTACCCTGAGGTGTCAGGTTCCTGCTCCGTCTGCACCATGTTCCTCAGGCTGGCGTCAGCCAAGGCCTGTGTGAAGTGGGTGTATGGGGCCATGAAGCAGTAGTGATATAAGCCTGGCCGCAAGCTGGAAGAGCCAAGACGCTGTGCGCGGCCTTGAGACTTGCTGGGGTTGGAGGATAAGCCATCAAACTGGGAGGCCAAGTTTGTCCCAAAGAGAGTCTTCAACAGCTAAAGTGGAGGCATTGAGGCATCAACATCGACTTAACACAGCACAAGCAAGGCTCAAGACCCTCCTGCACAAGCAGCAAAGCCAACAGAAATCACAATGTGAAATTTTAGCTGTGAGCCCCTGGACCTTCCAATCGGAGTTCGGTTTCCCTGTGGGTCTAAGAAGACTGGGCATTCTGAAGAGACTCTCCAGGCACTAAGACCAGGGTAAAGCAGCAAGAGTCCAGTGTAGCTTCCAATGCCCTCTGCCCCCACAGGGAACCCACATCTGCATCATAACTCAGATCACCTAGCCCTTCCTGCTGATCACACCACCAGCACCAGCTTCCAAGGGGGAAGCAACATTTGTTTGGTCACCAGGCCTGGAGGGCTTGCTGAGAAGAGCAGGAAGTGCTCTCACCTGCTGAACACAAACAGTCGCCATCATCGGTTCTCGGCTAAAGCAGGATTTCAGGTATCCAAGGATCTCTTCCACACACTGTGGAGAGAACAATAAGACATTAGTGACTCAGATAACCCATTATAGCTGTGAAACCTAGGCAGAAATCAAAGACAAAGATAGCTTCCATTCAAAGTATATCAATACCAAGTTGGGCATGGTGGTGCAAGCTTGTAATCCCAGTACTCGGGAGGCTGAGACAGGAACACTGAAGGTTCACAGACAGCCTCAGCTACTTAGTAAGGCCCTCTACAACTTAGTGAGACTCTGTTTCAAAATATAGGGCAGGGCCGGGTGTGGTGGCACACGCTTGTAATCCCAGCATTCAGGAGGCTGAGACTGGAGGATCGCAGTTCACGGGCAGCCTCAGGTACTTAGTGATGCTCTGCAAATCAGTGAGACCCTGTTTCAAAATAAAGAATAAAATATAGGGCAGGGGTGTAGCTTGGAGATAGAATGTTCCTGGGTTCAATCCCCAGACACACACACACAAAAATAATAATAAGGTTGGGAGTGTAGCTTGGAGGTAGAACGCCCCTGAGTTCAATCCCCAGCACAACAACAAAAAATAAAACAAACAAATTGTATCAACACCAGAGGAAAATCAGAGCAAGTTTTTCAACTTATCATCTTGAACAGATTTAGCTAAAAGTCCTGAAATCCAAAGCAGATATATGAAAATGTTCTCTCATGCACTTACCTATCCGTTCTTTCATTCTTTCATCCAATAAATAGATGTCCAGTATCTACTGTCTACTCTGCATCCAATCCTGTCTTCAAAGCAGGAATTCAGAAATGTGCAAAGGAGTCAAAAGCCCTGCATTTGTGGAGACCCTAAATATGTTCAGCTGAACACCGCATGCTGTAGGTACACTACTGTATAGCTGACTACACATGAGCCCTTGAAGTTCTCAAAGCAATATGCAAACATGCCGTTTCTACCCCATCATGAAAGGTGAGGTTTGAGGCACCAAGATTCTCTTAAGAAATCAAGAGGGGAGAGTGGTGGTTCATGCTTGTAATCCCCGTGCTTGGGAGGCAGAAACAGGAGGATCACACTGGTTCGAAGCCAGCCTTGCTGGCTTAAGAGACCCTGTTTCCAAATAAAAAAAATATAAAAATACGTCTGGGAGTGTAGCCTGGAAACAGAAGGGTTTCCAGGAACCCCAGTCCCACCAAAAAATAAATCAAGAGGGAAGAGTGCTGATTCTAAAGTCACCACTAATTCAGGCCACAGACTGACAGAACACTTCCTCGTAGCCCAGGTACACGAGCTGCCCTATTAGTGAATGAAAACCAGAGCCACCAGAGCTGACACGCATTTTTCCTTGTGAGATATAGTTTCCTGTATTAAGAAGCAATAGATGGCTATAGATTTCTTATACCCAAGAACCATTTATTTTTTAAATCGTGATACATTCCGATTAGATTCTCAATGTTCAAGATCATATTTTCTAGGGCTGAATCTGTTCTGTGGTGCTTTTTGCTTTTCCTAGCTGAGCGCAGGTAGCGCCATAAATGCTCCCTGAAGAATTACAACTAGAAGCTTTTGCATCACACTTTGTCTAAGGACCGACTCTGTTAACATGCACAGAATGCCTATAGTGAGAAAGGGTGCCATTCTGGCCCTCTGAGAGCTTCAGGGCAAGAGAGAGCCATGGCCCTGTCAGATATTACTATCCAGTATGATACAGAAAGACCTCTACTTATGGACAAAATAAGGTGAGGCAGATCAATTTCCCCACCTGCCTGAAGCAATTTTTTTTTTAAAAGAGACAAAAGATTTTTAACTAGCTGGATGTGGTGGCACACTCTCGTAATCCCAGTAGTCGGGAGGCTGAGACAGGAGGGTCAGAGGATCAAGGACAGCCTCAGCTACTTAGTGAGGCCCTCTACAACTCAGTGAGACCCTGTTTCAAGATAAAGAATAAAAAGAAGGGCTAGAGGTGTAGCTTAGAGGTAGAATGCTCCTGAGTTCAATCCTCAGTATCATTAAAAAAAAAAAAAAAAAAGATTTGAAATTACACTTCTCAAGACACTGCCATCAGACAAGACAATGAAGGACAGTAATCCTGAGAGAGAAAAACAAAACCCAGGGCCCATCCTGAGGCGCCCTGGCGCAGCGGTGCACACGGGTATGCCTGCCACAGTGTAAGGAGAAGACAGAAAAGAACACACACCTTGCCAATGTCCTGCAGCGTCGCCAGCTCTAGGATCTGAGAGAGAACGTCCAAGGCAGAGCGCAGGAAGCCCCCGAACTTCTCAGTGCTGCTCTGAAGATCCAAGGTGACCTTGCAAGAGGGAGGAGAGCGCTCAGGTCACAGGCACTGATGGGCTGGTCTTCAACAACACACACACCTTCCCTGGGGCAAGACGCTCCCCTCGTACAGCCCTCCACCCAGGGCATCTGTCTGCTCACTGGCTTTGGCATTTGGGGGAAAAGCTCGGAAAGGAAACTGCTCTTCCAGACAGCTACACAAACTGTTCTCTTTCAAAGACACATTCCAAGTTATGCTGACCCTGCTAAAAGAAAATCCCCAACTTTATGCCATAATGAGAAAAAGCCGCTAAGTGCCCTTGTGATGGTCTGGGTTTGGAAGGCCCCCACATACACACGCTAAAAGCTTCTGGGTTGAAACCACCTCACCAATGCAGCAAGGTCCAGGGGGTCCTGCCCCGGGAGCTGGGTCACTTGGGGTGTGGCCTTGGGCACTGTCTAGGGCCCTGTTGCCCTCTTCCTGCTTTCTGCTTCTGGCTACCGGGATGACAAGGGCACCCTCCACCATGCCTGGCTGCTTCAGTTTCTGCCTTAGAGCCAGCTGATGATAAACTGAATGTCTGAAACTATAAGCCCAAATAGTCTTCCTTCTCTGAAGTGTTTGTCAGGCAGAAAGCTCACAGAGATTAAAAGAATAAAATTGCCTAAAATAGCCCCTTCTAACCAGTATCTGATATATATCAAGAAATATAAAATATAAAGTCCATATCCATTGGGATCCCTGAGAGAAACTATTATGGATTTCAGATATGGTCAGTCTGGCTACCACAAAATATCAAATCAGATTATAATGTGTTAAAATTTTTCTAAAGGACTCAGCTTCATTAAATTATACAGTGATTCCCTTATTTTACAAACTCAGAGGATGGGTCAGGATGAAAGAATAAGAACGAGATGTCACCGTGATGAGACTCAGCTGTGAGTACAACTCTAATTGTAACTTATATCTCAAATACACATACACATATGTTTATACATTCTTGGAGTCAGAAGAAAACATCCACAATCCATTAAAAGCGTGCAGAGGTGCACACACGTTTACAAAAGAAGCAGAGTTGGTACCTTGTAGTTGGCATGAGTGGCTTTCAGGACATCGTGCAATTTGAGGTATGAAGGGAGATGGTAGAAACTCCCCAATGAAGATGATTTACTTGCTGTGACTGGCCCTGAGGTATCAGATTGTCGAGAGGCTTTAAAAATACCCAAAAAATAAAAATTGAGATGAAAAGGGGAAATCTGCAGAGTCGAAAAGCGATGACTGGCAATAATGACTTTTTCTGTGTGGTACTGGGACTGAGCACAGGGCCTCATGCCTGCGAGCACTGAGCTGCATCACCAGCCCTATTCATGACTTCTACAAGTATTCTAGTAGAAACAAATCCAAGCTTTCCTTTTTGGTTAGTAAAAAATAACAAGAAACTAAGATACAACAGAAACTGAGACCTACAAAATAACAGAGCAGCAGTGGTACGATGCCATTTGCTGTTCTGGCGACTTGTTTTCTTGCTTTTTTTTTTTTTTTGCGGGTCTGGGGACGGAACCCAGTGGCATTTGACCTCTGAGCTATACTCCCTGCCCAATTTTTTATTCTTTATTTTAAAACAGGGTCTCACTGAGTTGCAGAGGGCCTTACTAAGTAGCTGAGGCTGTCCGCAAACGGCCATCCTCCTGTCTCAGCCTCCCCAATGCTGGGATAACAAGTGTGCACCACCGCGCCCGGCTCGGAGACTTGTTTTCTTGTAAGGCATTGGTTTGCCAACAACCACTGCCCAACCCAGAAACCTCCCTGCACCCAGTGCCCCAGACATCACTGGCATTAGCCCAACAAGCCAACACATAGGAGACATGAACACGTCTGGAAAGGTCATGGGCAGCACCTCAGCCCAGCACGGATGCTCAGGGCCACAGGTGGTCTGCAGACATGGCAGTGCATCATTCCCATCTGACATCACACTAGGAAGTCCCTCCCGCTGTGAGTTTGGTGGCCCTGTGCACAGACAGGCGAGCAGGCCTCATGCTCCACTGCACAGGACACAGGCAACCCCCTCCCCAGCCCAGCGGGCCCTGCGCCGCCCCTACCCGCGCTGGCCTCGCTGCTTTTCTTGGGGCTCATCGGAGCAGAGGCTTGTTCTCCTGCTTCCTTCTCCTTTCCCTTCCGTCGAATGGGACTCAGAGAGGGGGGGGTTGTTAGAGAAGGCAGGGCTGCCTAAAGTAAAAAACAAAACATGGTGAAAATATAACCAGTATAAAAACTACAGCGTGCCAGGCGTGGTGGCGCACGCTTGTAATCCCCGCGCTTGGGAGGCGGAGACAGGAGGATCACGCAGGTTCGAAGCCAGCCTCACAGGCTTAAGGGACCCTGTTTCCAAATAAGAATATAAAAATGGGTCTGGGAATGTAGCCTGGAGGTAGAAGGGCTTCCAGGAATCCCAGTGCCACTAAAAACAAACAAACAAAAACGACAGCATGACTTTATCAGGTACTGAAAAGCCGAGAGCAGCCATTCACTTTGCTCACTGAACGCACTTGGACACCGCACCTGGGTCACCTTTCACCCACATGACAACCGTTCGCGGGAAGCAGGTACAGCCGGTGCATGGTGAGTGGGTTGAGAGGAAGGGGCCCTTGGGAGTCGAAGGGCCCGCCCCTCCCAGAGCAGGCGATCGGGAATGGGGCACAAAGTGACTTCAGGTGAGGGGAGGGGTCTCGAGGCAAAGTGACTCACTGGAGGACACAGCTGGTGAGCGGCAGAGCATAAGCTAACACCACTCTTGCTCCTTCCAATACACAGCCCGGGGGATACGGGACGGACAGGGACGAGGACCTCGAGTCCCACCCAGCCTTCATGAGCACCACATGAGGACACCGTGAGGAGGAGGCTCTCCCTGAGAAAGCAGGCCCTCAGCAGTGACCAAACCTGCGGCACCTTCCTCTCGGCCTTCCCAGTCCCCACAACTATGAGGAATGAACTCCGCTGCTTACGAGCCACCGAGGCCATGCAGGAGCCCCACCCGACCAAAACAGCCACAGTAAGCGAAGCCTCCTTTGGAGAGAAGGTGCGGAGGACAAATGGCGACAGCTGGAGGGGCTGGAGTCACGGGGGAGGGCCACAGAGGGCAGCTGAGAGGCTGCTGCCCCTATCATGTGCCCATGGGGAAGCCTGTCACGGGGCCAGTGAGCGCACGAGTCCACCCAGGAGTGCCCAGAGGCATGCCCAGAGACACAAGGCAGGCGAGTGGCTGCCCGGAACTGGGGCATGAAAGGTTTGGGAGTGAGAGCTACTGGACAGGACTCCTTTTGGGTTTCTAAAATTGACTGGCAATGGCCGCACACATCTATAGCGAGACCCCATCTCAAAATAAAGAAGTGAAAAGACTGGGGGTGTATAGAAGACTCTGGGCTCAGTGTGCAGTACCAAACACGCATGCACATGTACACATGAATTGCATGGCATACGAATTAGCTCAGTAACACTATTTCTAAAAAGGTCAGTGCAGGGTGCAAACAAGATCCTCTAGCAGTTTATGCCAGAACAATGGCAGAGGTCAAAGACAGCCTGTAGCCAAGGAGGGCAGACAGCATGCTAAGAAGAGCAAGAGGCCGGGGAGGTGTACAGACAGAAGACACATGGAAGAACAATCAGAAGGAAGTGGGCGGGTCTACCACGAATTCACTGTACACGTAGATTAACAACTGTTTTGAGGTGGACTCTATTTTACAGTAATTCATTCACAGGAAAGCCAAACTGTCTGCCCCGGCTACAGGAGAGAGAAGGGAGGCGCAGACACAGCACCTTATCCCGAGCTACCCCGGCTGCACTGAGAGCCTGCAGCATGGCAGGGCAGCTCCTTCTTGACAGCAACAGTAACTGGCAGGTAACACCAAAGGCCCAACACAGATCCCAAATGCTGACACGGACTGTCCTATTGGGGTGCAAGTGCAGGGTAAGGAAGGGCAGACCGCCAAGCCAGGGCACTCGAGAAGACGTTACCTTGATTGCTGGCCCGGGAGCCACGTCATCCAGGACGTGGGCACAGATATTGATCACCTTCAGCAGGTGAGAAAAGAGCTGCTCCACCATGGGCACCAGGGCACGGTCCCCCAGGGCGGGCCACACCTCCTCCTGCCTGCCGCCGGCTGGGCTGCCCTCTTCTTCCGAGGTCCATGAGCTTCTCAGAGATTTGGGGGCGCTGGCTGTGACACAGGCACACACGTTACCCCCCACCTCCAATGTGACGAGAGGCATGCCGCATCTAGGCTGACGGTCTGCTGGACTCCTGTGCCTGATGCTCGGCACACCCCAAGTGAACATGAAGTGACCTTTCACCCCTCCCAACCTGAGTCCCCATGAGCGCTGTCATGAGACAGCGGCCCGGGATGTGAGCCCATGGGCGCAGAGATCAGGTGTGGTGCTCCTCCTCCAACCCCTTGCAGCCTCTTCCTTCCATCCCAAGCCACTACCTCGGCTTCGTCTCCTGAACTTTGACATCAGTCTCTTAATTGAGCTCCCCCTGGCTGAGTGATCTTTCCAAAGCATGAATCTGACCCCTGGTCCCTTTCACTCGCCAACAGCCTCCCGGTACAAACAGAACAGGAGACCGGTGAGCCCTCCCAACCAGTTTCAAGGGACCTGCTGTCCTCCTCGGTCTCCCTTTCCATCCCGTCCTCACATGACAGCCATGTGCCTTGCACCCCTGGAGTCACACAGCTCCCACGTCTCCCTGCCTCGCATGGGCTGCCGGCCCAGAAGGCTCCCCAAAGGAGAGTCACTCTGTGCTGCTGCTGTTCATGCATGTGTGTCCCCCGCCAATCCTGACAATGGAGCCCCACACATACTTCCTCATGGCCCTAGGTCCTGAGATGGTGCCTGGCACATGGTGCCCATAGAGTACAACTTGAAATGAGGAGCACGCTGTCCCTAGCGGTGGCTCCTATTACTTTTCCCTCGTGTGCTCGTCATCATCACCCCTTGTAAAGAATCAAGCACCAAAGCTCTGCAGTGTCCCCAGTACCAGTACCTGCGAGCAAGTTTCCAGCCAAAATCAAGGCATCTTGATGAGCTGAGAGATCCAGTGGGAACCAGGCCGAGGAGAGCAGGGTGAGGATCATGGTGGCCATGCCAACCGTACAGCTCTTCCTGGACTCATCTGAGACACTCAGTGGCGGCACCCTGGAAGTGGACACTTGCAAGGTCAAACTATGGAAAAGGTTCCTACAAACAGTCTGGCTCTTTCTCTCACACAGGAGGAAGCACTATCACAAGACATTTTATTACAGCTCAGAAATTCATTTCACTATTGTTAAACAACTAACATTCTTCCTGTAAATCACAGCTCCATGAAAATCATTTGAGGAATGAAATCAAACCAGGTGGTAGAGATGATTAAAAGTGTTGGAACTAAACGTTTATTTTCACAAATTCATCTTTTAACTTTCCCTGTGTTTTGGTTTAGCAAAATACCAAAGCTGCTCAGAAGTGAAGTCTAGTGCTGCACCTGTGACTAGAGCTGGAGCTGAGCTGGTTGTGTGTGGACAGGAGAGTGGTCACTCGAGGTCAGGAATGCAGCCACCCAAGCCAGTGTCATCTGGCAAGACCCTGACACACAAGAGACCTGCACAGCAGGAGGTGAGTCACTGTGAAGGCTCCTTCCTCGCGCTGCAGAGGCACGGAGCTGCTCCCCCTAGCAGGCCAGCTACTGGAGGAAAGGGTTTTTAAATGAAAACTACTAGTCAAAGTACAAGAGTTCCTGAAGTACACCTTTGGAGAGCATCAGAATTTCATGTGCTAGATCTGCCTTTTTTTTTTTTTAACAGTACTAAGGAAAGAATCCACAAACGCCTACCACTGAACTACATCCCATATCTCAAGCCCTTTTTATTTTGAGATAGGATCTGACTAAGTTACCTAAGCTAGCCTCAAACTTGCTAACCTCCTGCCTCAACCTCCCCAGTACCGAGGGTTACAGGCATGCTCCACTTGGCCCAGCCTTGATTTTTAATACATAAGAGGAACTGTAGAAAGAATCAAGCCAACTAGAAAAGTCTTTTGCCAACACATGAAAATTCCCTTAAATGAATCCACAGGTTACACTCTGAAATCCCCATTGATGCTGAAGAGAATTTGGCATTTGTCAGAATTACAACTAATTCAGTATTTCCTTACCGCTTTTTTCAGTAGTATTCACACAAAACAAGGGTCCTATCAGATATTTTTCCAAAAAGCCAAATAGATAAAACAAAACATAAAAAGAAAGATATCCCAGTAACTATGCTTGTATCGTGTATTTGCAGACAACTATATGCTGAAGAACATACATACCCACAGTGCCAACCTAAACTCCAGATGCAAACTGGAAAGGCCGTTGAAAGAAGACACAAAGCTTCACAGCATCCAAACTACCGGAAAAAGAAATTTAAAAAGTCACACCCGTCACCAGAAAGGGCCTAGCCCTATACAAAAACCATGAACAATGAAAGACATTGAGATCTGTAATAACCATAGATATCTGTCCTACTACAGGGCAAATTCATCTTTTTTTTTTTTTTTTTTTTTTTAGTGGTACTGGGGTTCCTGGAAGCCCTTCTACCTTAGGGCTACACTCCCAGACCTACTTTATACTTTTTTGTTAATTTGGAAACAGAGTCTCTCTTTTTTTTGTGTGGGTCTGGGGATGAAACCCAGGGGCATTTGACCTCCAAGCTACACCCCCTGTCCTATTTTTATTATTTATTTTGAAACCGGGTCTCACTGAGTTGCAGAGGGCCTCACTAAGTAGCTGAGGCTGTCCACGAACCGCGATCCTCCAGGTCTCAGCCTCCCGAATGCTGGGATTACAAGCGTGCACCACCACGCCCGGCTTGAAACAGGGTCTCTTAAGCCAGCGGGGCTGGCTTCAAACCCGTGAGATCCTCCTGTCTCCGCCTCCCAAGCGCAGGGATTACAAGCGTGCGCCACCACACCCGGCAACAATTTTTTTTAAAGCAATCCTTACTGTTCCTGTTGGACTAAGGCAAGATGGTTGACAAAAGCACAACCCCTCAGCACACCCACAGATGTTGAGGCTTGCCCAGACCGCACCACCACGACACAGGGCCACTGGAAAGCATCCTTGGCCCAGCCAGGAGAGACACACCGTGAGTGCCCGCGTGGTCGACGTGATGAGTTCGTGGGAAACGGAGGCAATAACTCTCGAGAGGTTATTTTCCATAGTGACGTCAGTTATGCTTGGTAGTAAGCTATAGCCTCTGTAGATTCTGTTAAGAAAAATAGAGACTTAAAACCGACTCTTTAAGTGTACAGCATTTTTCAAAATCAAATGGTGCTTAAAAGTTTCAAATTTAAATCTTGGGCTGGGGATGTAGTGCTCAGGTAGAGCACTTCCCAGCATATACAAGGCCCTGGGTTCAATCAACAGCACAGCAAAAACACTAAAATGAAATTAAAACAAAGGCCGGAAGAAGGCAAAGCAGTCTTGACTTTTAAGTTAAAGGGAGACTGCAAAGACACCTGGCCGTTACTGGGGACAGGGAGGCTGAGTGCACTCCCTCTCCTCCTCCCAGGCACCCTGTAGCCCTGGGGCCATCCCTGCCGTCCCCTGCTGGAAGCAGCCAAAGCAAACCCACTTCCAACAGGAAAAACCCGGGGCTCCACTGAGTCCCCAATGCACTTCCTTACTCCGCACATGCACCTGTCCAGGTCTACCCACAAGTTCTCACTCCACAACTGTTTACTGAAGTCCGGGTGGGGCTCGCCCACTCATCGCTCACGGTGTCTTCTCCACAGACACTCAACAACACCACGGAAAATAGATTTATCTTCTCACATAGATGCTAGCAGAGTAGGCAGCTAAGCGGGAAACAGAGCTGCACAGCGGGACTGGGTCTGCTATCCAGGAACCAACCCAGCCACAAGTCCAGACGCCAGCTGAAGGCGAGGTGGGAGAGAAGTCGCAAAGCCGGAGCTAGTAACCAGTTTCTATGCCTCATGAGAGTCAGCTCTGCAAGCACCTGCATATTTATCTTCAGAAACGGCACTCAGAAATGGTCATCTACTCTAAGCTCATCAAATTCCTGACAGCGAAACACAAACACTGGAGAAATGTTTATGCCAAGTCTTTAAGAAGAAAATACCAGTTTTCTACTTATCTCTAAGAAATATTTATGCCAAATCTTTTCAAAGAGAATACCATTTCTGAGATTACCAAAAGACATTCCTCAGGGGAAATAGTAAGACAGTCTACAAACTATCTCCATAGTTTTTTGTTTATTTGGGTGTGTGTGTGTGTGTGTGTGTGTGTGTGTGTGTGTGTGTGTGTAATGGGGACTAAACCCAGGGATACTCTACCACAAGCTATATCCCCAGACATTTTTATTTTGAAACAGAACCTCACTAAGTTGCCATGACTGGGCTCAAACCTGCAATCCTCCTCCCAGGTACTGGGATTACCGGAACAGACCAAAAAAACCAACACATATCCATATGTGCGTGTAAGTGGTCTTTACATAGAAAATGTATTTATTTAGAAATAACTGCAAAAAAAAGAGAGTATCAGATAAAACCAATTTCTAAAATGCAGAGAGTTAAAAAGCACGACAGTCTCTCTATCACTCCCACAGTCTTTGTGGTAAGCTAGCTTTCTAAAGAACCAGTACCTGCACGGCAGGTTTCTGCTCCGTGCGCCTGGGTCACCTGGGGTCTATGTGGCTGCACACCACTGCATGAGGGCCGCCTCCAACAGCGCAGGCCCTGGGCACTAGCCACCCGCCTAAGACCTGTAACAGGAGGGGCAGAAGGCACCTGCTTCAGAGGGGACACTGGTAAGTGAGAATTTTAGTGTGTTATGTTTTCAGATAAGTGAGAGCCACACAAAAAACTGTGGTCAGAACATGGAATGAAATGGCGCACCACAAGGCCAACAGTGTAGCAGCTCTGTAACAAACACAGGGCTTCAGCCCAGGGTGCTGGGTAAATCCTGAAAAGACCAACATCCTATCAGAGGAAGACCACTTGCTCACACACCCTGCTCCAAAGCCTTTTGTTTTTCGGAACACAGGATTTTAAGGTCAAGCCCTTAAGAAGGCGTGAAGGGGGTGCGTACCTGGTGATGGTGCTGACAGAGAAGTGGGACGGAGGCTGCGTCTCGTGCATGAGGAGTTTCAGGTAGACACTGCTTTGATCTCGTGCCACAGCCACTACTGGGTCAGCCTGTCCTTGGTCACATTTATAAAACAGCCTTGGGACTAGCCTACCGTGAGAGGAAGGCCAATATACTCAGAAGGCACATGGCACTCACCCGCGCCGCCACCCTCCCTCCGGCAGCTAAACACAAACCCGTCTGCCCCATTTGCCTCGTACGCCAAACTGAAAGGGAGCTCTGTTTCTTCTTAGTATTAGTCTCATTCCAAAGTTTGAAAAATGCAAGTACCTTCCTTTTACAATGAGGGATTCCTTTTCTTTTCATTGCCCTTTAGATTCTTGGGGTACAGAATAATTTGGGGGGATTCTGATAGCAGCAGAACTGCTAACATTGAGCTCAAGGAAACGTGCTTAAATCCTTGGCATTCTTCCCACTCCTCCCATGTTCATGCCATGTGTACTTCAACCGAAAGAGGTACTGAAGAGAGAGCACCTGACTAACGACGCTGCGGCCACATGTCGCACCCTGGGGTCTTCGTCCCCCAGCAAGGAGATGACCACACTATGAAGCACTCGCTCTTGCAGGTTTAACAGCTGTAGAGAGGTGGGCAAATACAAATAAACAGAATCTCTGTTCAAGTTTTAGGTGAGCTGTTTTGGAGAGCCGGTGAGAAGCAACTGAAGAGGACTGGGCTTAAATTCATACCACACAGCCACAAGTTAAGGACAAACGGGGAAACAGATGGACAAATGGAGCAGCACGCAGAGACACTCCGTGTGGCTAGGAAGGCTCTGGGGCGGAGGGCAGCGCTCACAAAAGGAACTGCTTACCCCTGTATAGTGATGAGCGCCTCTGTGTAAGCTCTCTGCTTTTGCCTCCAAAAAGCTCACCAGCCTACAAAAGAACGCATTCAACAGTGAAGGCACTCGGTCACTCAGCAAGCACTCGGTGCTGACTTGTGTGCCCTGGGGGCTTGGACTTGAGGCTGAAGGCAGCTCAGCCAAGCACCCTGGAGGTTCTCGGAGGCAGCGCTTCCTCAAACGACAGAAAGACGAATGAGCTTCAAACAAGCTGCGCGTTCCCTTTGCAATTTCAGACTTAATAAGGTAGAACTCTGTAAATGGCTCTTCTTTAAAATATGCATCTATGACATCAGAAGATGCTGAGCACCAGATTTACCTCATGTGTCCACAGAACAGGCGAGCACACTGCAGACCCCAACCTGCTCTCAGCCCTCACTGGGTGGAGGCCAGAACAATCCACCAGGAAACCAGAGCCAGCACTAAGTGCATCAAGTCACCCTACGACAGTCAATTCTAAACCAGAACTTCTGAACCTTCCCGCACAAAACCAATGGACTGAATTCACTTACCGGAAATCAATCTCTGCAAGAGTCTCCAGCAGCTCTGTCCTCACCAGCCAGTAGGAACTGTCCCTCAGAGCCAGCACGTCGACCAGCAGCTGCAGCCCCAAGTCACTGTGGCTGCTGCTGCACAGACTCATGACACAGTGCTGGAGAGCAAGGCCGGGAGAAGGCAGCAGGTCAGCCCACTCGGCAGCTAAATGCCCAAGCACACCTGTTCTGTGGCCAAGCTGCAACAGGGATGCTGCAGCTCTCAGAAAGAGTCATCCTATATATTTTATCTCAGTGAATTAAAGTTTAAAAGTAAATGTGTCTCTTTCACATAACTTTTTTTTTTTTTTTTTTTTTTTTTTTGCGGATCTAGGGATGGAACCCAGGGGCATTTGACCTCTGAGCTAAACCCCCTGCCCTATTTTTTATTTTGAAACAGGGTCTCACTGAGTTGCGGAGGGCCTCACTAAGTAGCTGAGGCTGGCTGCGAACCATGATCCTCCGGTCTCAGCCTCCCGAATGCTGGGATTACAGGCGTGCGCACCACGCCCGGCTTCTTTCACATAACTTTGTTTCTTCTTCCATTTCAGCCTTGACGCCTGATTTCAGGACATGGGCTGCTGGTCAGCAGGGAGACCTTGCACACAGCTGAGCAAGCGTGCACTGCTGGGAACCGAACCCAGGGCATTCCACCTCCAAACTACGTCCCCACACCCTTTACTCTTTATTTTGAAATAGGGCCTTACTAAGAACTGTGACTTCTAAGCCACTTGGCATATAAAGGTTCTACATGCTCTTCCACTGGATAAGAAAATACAGGTAGATTAAATTATCCCTGTAGTTCACTATTAGCATTCTATGGGCCGTAGTATTTTTTTAACTAAAAAAAATTACACATAATAATAGAAAGACATATTTCTTTCTTTCTTTTCTTTTTTCTTTCTTTCTTTTTTTTTTTTTTTATGGCACCAGGGATTGAACCCAGGGGCATTCTCCAATCTATACTCCTAGCCCTATTTTATTTGGAAAAGGGTCTCACTAAGTTACTGAGAGCTGGCCTCAAACCTGCAATCTTCTTGTCTCAACCTCCCAAGTACTGGGATTACAGGTGTGTGCAATCATGCCTGGCTAGCAAAGTATACTTCTAAATATACCCTTTAGAAGAAGACATATTTCAAAGAAGTATTCTGAGAATTAAAATAAATTGAAAGGTTACCAAACTTAACATCACTGGCAATTTTTAAAACTCTAAATCTCTGTGATACTTCTCTAAATGTCAATCATTAATATTCATAGAAATAGTTTACATCGTGTGTGTGTGTGTGTGTGTGTGTGTGTGGTGTTGGGAATGAACCAAAGAGTTTTTTGCCTTTGACCTACACCTCCAGTCCTATTTTATTTTTTATTTTTGAAACAGGGTCTCACTAAGTTGCTGAGGATAGCTGCAAATCTGCAATCCTCCTGTCTCCGCCTGACAAGTACTAGGATTATGGACATGCACCACCATGCCCAGCCATTAAACTCCATTTTTAACTAGAACAATGGTAAAATGTCCGCTCATCAAAGGAATAGTTTATATAAAGGATCGTGCTCACCCTCACAGCTGTACAAGCCAACTTGCAAGTAACAGAAGACTCATCCTTCAAAGTCTTCCGCAGCAGAGGGATGCAGTCCACCAGAGAAAACCTATTTCCTAAGTAGAAGAACAAGCAATGAGCTTCTTCGCACAAACTTACTTTGAGAGTGCTGTCTAGAGGACTACTGACAACCTGCTGTTACCTGTCAGGGTTCTGATGGTGCCCAGCCAGTCCCCCACATGGAAGCGGGACCTGTTGAGGATGGAGTAGATGAGGGTCCCACAGAGAATGGCCGTGGCGCCTCTGACCTGAGGGTCTCCATGATTAATGTAGTTCAAGATATCTGACACATACTGCTCCTCTGTGGAGAGAAATTGCTCAGCCACTGTACAGTTTCCTACCAGCAACTTTCTATCCCTAAATAAAAGCTAAATCACAGAGAAGAAGGGAGTCTTTCCAAATCTGTAAAGGACTTGACTATAATAAGCTTAAGTGCCACCAAAGCTGGGTGTGGTGACACACACTTGTAATCCCAGTACTTGGGAGGCTGAGACAGGAGGATCACAGGTTCCCAGCCAGCCTCAGCTGCTTAGTGAGGCCTCTGCAATTTAGTGAGACCCTGTTTCAAATTAAGAACAAAATTAGGACTGGGGGTGCAGCTCGGAGGTAGAATGTGCCTGGGTTTAATCCCCAGTACCACAGAAGATTTTTTTTTAATGTTTTGAGATTTAAGGATTCTGGATTCATCATATTGCTGATATCACCTCAATACAAGATATTTTTTTTGGATATAATTCCAGGCTGTCAGGCAATAATCAAAATTCTAAGATTTCATTTCAAAAAAAGATCAGAAAAGTTCAAACTATTACACACTTAACCTAATGTAAATTTAAAAGCAAGCTCTGCCCCTCCACTCACAGGAAAGTAAAGAGAGAAGGCGGGAGAGGATTCCTGCACTGCAACGACCGCATGCGACAGGAGATGGGGCCAGCAGTGCCCCAGCCTGCCTCGGCCAGCGCCCACTCATTTCTGCGCGTGCCAGCCGGCCCGGCCCAGTGTGACTCAAGATCTTGACAATGCAGTTGGTGCTTCAGGTAAAAGTCCAGTATGTGTGTAAATGGCTCTTATGCTCCCAGGGCTCTAATTTGTTTTGCTTCCTATTGTTTTGAGGTTTTTGTTACTGGGAACTGAACCAAGGGCATTTTACCTCTGAGCTACACCCAGCCCTATTTTACTTTTTATTTTGAAACAAGGTCTCGCTAAGTTCCTGAGGGCTTCCCTAAGTTACTAAAGCAAGCCTCAAACCTGTGATCCTCCTTCTCAGCCTCCCAACTACTGGGATTATAGGCGTGCACCACCATGCCCAGCTCCACTGTCTGTGTGACAGAGGCTATGGAACCAAGAACATGGCTGTGTGTGGTCTGTGGAGAACTACAAAGAGCCCAGAGGCACAAGGACTCAAAACACTCCCTGCTCTAAAACGAAAGATGACACAATGACAGGACCTGAGGGAGGAGGTGAATTTGGAACATACCAGGGTATTCTGTGGTGTCAAGAGGTACTTTGTACAATTTGCTGAAGAAAGACTCTGGATGGAGGGCCACAGCCGCGCCGACACAGCTGAGGGCCAGGGCCTTCACGCTGACCCTCACGTCTCTGTCTGGAACCAGCGCTGCAGCGAGACCACAGCACCACCTTCAGCCTTTTCAAATAAATAACTGGACCCAATGTACTTCCGCCCCGTGCCTCCTCCCTACCCCACCAGTGAGGAAAGCAAACCCCAGGCAAATCCCAGGAGTGAGCCGGCGACGCCCCGAGCCGACCCAGGAACCGTAGCGCTCCCCAGCTCTGCGCCTGCTCTCCCCCACTTACCATTTTTTTCCCCAGTTAGCAAAAATGAAGCAGACAAAAGGCGGACACAATGGACCAGAGGCGCAGAGTCGTCGTCGGTAGACCGACCTATGTCACCTTTGATTCTGGAAGGCTAGAACAAGAAACAAGCATAGTTTGTCTTATAGTCAAAGAGACGATACCCTCATTCCTGAGGTCATTCACCAAATGGTTCCAGAGCAGCACTTAAGCCCGGTGCCAGGGACAAGAGATGCCTGTGTCTGCCCAGACATGAGACCGATGCTAATGAGCAGAGGAGACGCTGCATCCCAATTAAGGCAGGGGACCCGCTGGCAGGGTGTACTACACGGGAAGGCATTCAGGAAAGGCAGCTCAAGGGCCGGGATGCGAGCAGTTTCAACAAGACAAGCAGAAACCACTCAGGCAAAGGGAAGAGTTGGCGAAGCCCAAAGGTTGGAAGGAACTGTGCTGGCACAGGGACGCGGCAGAACTGTCAGAGGGTACAGTTCTGAGGAGGTAGTGAAGAGGGCACTCAACTACCAACACGCTGCTTGCCCTTGAAGAATTTGACTGCAAAGACAGCACCCTCACATGTAAAAGGTTAACAATGCAAAAAGCAATCTTTTAAATAACTCAGTAGACCAAAAACAAAGCCATTCACAAGTAATGAGTGGTCAAAAAGATCAGGCAAGAAGCTGGGTGGGATGAAGTACACCTGTAATCCCAGCTACTTGCAAGGCTAAGACAGAGGAAATCAAGTTTGAAGCCAGCCTTGGCTACTAAGCAAGGCTTTGTCTTAAAATAAAAAATAAGAGCCAGGTGTGGTGCACAAACTTTTAATCCCAGTACTTGCGAGGCTGAGACAGAAGGACCACAGGTTTGAGACCTGCCTCAGCTACATAGTGAAACCCTCTGCAACTTAGTGAGATTCAAAATAAAGAATAAAAGTAGGGGTGGAGGTATAGCTCAGAGGTAGAATGCCCCTGGGTTCAACCCCCAGTACTGCAAAAATAAATAAATAAATAAATAAATAAATAAATAAATAAATAAATAAATAAAGTAGCTCCGTGGTGGAGGGCCTCTGGGTTCAATCCCCAGTACTGAAAAAAGAAAACACAAATCAGGCAGGCCACGCACAAACGTTCAATGACCTGTCCATGAAATCGGACAAAGCAGCGCTCAGCACAGGGCACATGTATCAGGGGAGGTGCATCAAAAGAGGCCAAAATCTGGCAATTCTTAAGGATTGGTGTGGACCCTGGAGAGGAAGGAGGAAGGAAAGAACGGAGTCACGGTGAGTACTTCAAGGACAAATGAACAGCCCAGAGGTGAACGGGGCAGGCAGGGCGGTCATGGAGGCCCAGTGCAGCTCCAGGCTCCTGCACCGCTCCCGCCCAAGCAGTGCTCACCTTGTTTTCTTGATCGCCAGATTCAGCAGCTTCATCTCTCGACACAAACTTATCAATACTGCTGTCAGAAGGCTGCCTGCTGTGACCCGTGCTGTCTAATAAATGTGCCTGTTGAAGGGCTTCAAAAACAGAGAAATAGAGATGAAGTAACACGTTTTCAACTAAAGCACACATGAGTATTTACACAAAGATAACACAGGATTTAGATCAATAAAAAGTACCACCATTCCTAAACTGGTCATTCTTATCAACTATTTATAACGGAAAAAGCAAAGATACCAAAAGACTTATTCTTGGAAGCAAAGACGACATTCAGATGTCCATGGCTGAAAGCAAGAGCTTTCTGCAGCGTCTCACCTGAAGTGAGCTCACCCAGAGAGGAGTTCCGGAACGCATCCGAGGCGACGTGGGGAAGAATGCCTGCAGCTTCCTCCTCGTCGTCCTGTGGTGGTCCAGGCTGCGCGCCCGCGCACTGGCTGTCAGGTCCGTCTAACACCTGTGCGGATGAAGGGCACTGTGAGCGCTCTGCAGGACAGGCCCTCCAACACAGACAGCACGCTATTCGTTATTCAAGGCCACAGACGCAGGTAGCTGGCCAAGTTAACTACTACACTGTTGAAAGCATCTACAACTTTAAAAAATCTCCCAAAAATCCAATCTGGAAACTTCTTTTTGATATAAAGAGAAAAAAACAGCAGTAATATTCAAGAATAGATCTCATACTAAGTTGGAAATTAGTACAAATAGGACAATAATATATGCTAAGATACACTATAATATACATTAATATTATAATATTACATTATAATGGCCCCTAAACTGCTAAAATTGAATTTACTAAAGTTTGGACACAGTTTCTTACGTGTGGAACCATAATGAGGTCACAACTACACTGTAAAATGTTTCATATCCACTTGAAATGTGTACAATTTACCTAAAAGGCTGAGCAATGGGCTCTCAGAGTACTACCAAATCTTACTGTAATTTTATTGCTATGTCACTAAGCAAGCATTCCAGGGGAATGCTGGGGATGTGGCTTAGTAGTAGAGTGCTTGCCTCCAACACACTAGGCCTTGGGTTTGATTCCCAGCACCAAAAAGGTAAAATAAAAATAAAAATAATCCAAATTCCTCAAAAGTAACCAAACGGATCTTTCCTTTGCCCTCTATCCTTCAGGGAGTTTACGGGATTGATAGGCTAAAATCAGAAGTGTCACCATAATAATAAACATTTATTGACCACCCACTGCACATCACACAGGATCATAAATACCTCCCTTAACTTTTTTTTTTTTTTTTGTGTGTGGTACTGGGGATGGAATCCAAGGGCATTCTACCTCCGATCTACATCCCAAGCCCTATTTTTTATTCTTTCTTTATTTTTTTTTTTATTTTTATTTTTTTGTGGTACTGGGGTTCCTGGAAGCCCTTCTACCTCTGGGCTACACTCCCAGACCTATTTTTACATTTTCATTTTGGAAACAGGGTCTCCTAAGCCAGCGCGCGCGGCTGGCTTCGAACCTGCGCGATCCTCCTGTCTCTGCCTCCCAAGCGCGGGGATTACAAGCGTGCGCCACCACGCCCGGCTTATTCTTTATTTTGAAACAGGGTCTCACTGAGTTGCAAAGGGCCTCACTAAGTAGCTGAGGCTGGCTCTCTTTTCTTTTTTTATTTTTATTTTTGGTGGTACTGGGGATGGAACCCTTCTACCTCCGGGTTACACTCCCAGACCTATATATATTTTTATTTGGAAACAGGGTCTCTTGAGCCAGCGAAGATGGCTTCGAACCTGCGCAATCCTTCTGTCTCTGCCTCCCAAGTGTGGGGATTACAAGCGTGCACCACCACGCCTGGCTCCCTTAATCTTATTAATAATTGTCTTATGTATGTCCAGTCATCATCCTGGTTTTCATGGAAAAGAACACTGAAACAAAGAAGGAAGCAGACTGTTCCAGGCTACTGAGCCCAAAATGGCAGAGCCAAAGTCCCCACCACAGAAGGTCTCCAGGAACCAAGGCCCGCCCACCCTGCTGAGCACTGAGGGCTCCTGGCTCCAGCCCACCCAGCCCTACCTGTTTTCTTTTCCAAGGTACTTACAGTCACCTGCCTATACACTGACTTACATAATTAGATTCACGGTTTACTATCTGCCCTGCACACACTCACTCTGGAATGGGAGCAGGTCAAAGATGGTCTGTGGGCCAACCCCACCCATGGCCTGCTTTTCAAAAAGAGGATTCTGGTGCATCCAGTGGTGTGCATATGTTTACATACTGCTTGGGGTGGCTTTCACAGTTAGCAGCAGAGACGAGGGAGGTAAGACTAGCCAGAGCCTGCACAGCTAATGCAGTCAAAAACGTTTCCTATTCGGCCCCTATAGAAAGATCTGACAAGACCTGCCCTCCAATATTAGCTTCATGAGTACACAAGTTTTGCTACTAAAGCTTCTACTGAACCCATTCACTTTCAGAATGATGTTAGAAAATAATAGGGACTCAATCTTTTTAACACATAGCTAGTGATTAGATAAAGGATATAGAAGCATCTCACCAACTAGAAAGACCCACACTGACGGAAGGCACATCAAGAGAAGATGCTAAGCCAGGCGCGGGGTGCATGCCTGTAGTCCCAGTATTGGAAGGCTGAGATAAGAGATTACAGATTCCTGACCAGCCTCAGCAACTTACCAAGACCCTCTGCAACTTAGTGACATCTGGTTCAAAAAATAAAATAGGGTTAAAGGTCCAACACAGAGGTAGAATGCCTCTGGACTCAGTCATCAGTAATACACACACGCATGCGCATGCGCTTGTCCTGAATGTCTGCGAGCCAGGAGCTCTGTGCCGAAGGCTGGATCACAGACCCCACTTATCACATCATGACCTCAAGCCACTAGTGATGACGTAGGGCAGGAGGGGACAGCAATGGCAGGCCAGATCAGGACCTGCTGCAGACAGAACAAAGCATGCTCCACTTCTGCTCTGTGATTCAAAGTTTTATACTCATTATAGCATCTCATTTCTATTTTAGGAAGGCTTTGCAAAACTTAAAATTTAGAGGCAAGTCAAAATATTCACACGATATCCTTAATAAAATATATGCAATAGTAGCAAGACACTTAATCTTACTAACTTATTGAAATTAAAATTGGGGCATTACACCAATTCACTTCTTTACCATATTACCATACCAAAAGAACTGAAGCAGAGACTCAAAGAGATACATATACACGTATATTCACAGCAACAGTGTTCTCCATAGCTCAAATGCAGAGCGCAGCCAATGTCCACTGGCAGGTGAGGGAAGAAACCAATGTGGCCCTTTGTAACGCAATCTCACTCAGCCTAAAATGTTAGGAAATTATGACGAAGGTCTCAACATGAGTAAGCCTGAGGACATGCTAAGTAAAATAAGCCAGTCACACAAGAACAAACACTGCATGATTCCACTCAGGTGAGGAGCCTATAGTCATCAACTCTGAAACAGGACGGTGCCTTCCAGGGCTGGAGGAGGGCACGAGGATTTAGTGTTTAAAGGGGACGGAGCTTCAGGAAGGAAGAGGAAAAGAATTACAGAGCCAGATGGTGAAAATGCTGTGCAACATTATTAGATGTATTTAATGCCTCTGAACTGTACACTAAAAAGTGATTATTTCAACCCCAAGCACTGCAAAAGAGAAAAGGTAAAGATGATAAATGTGGGGAGCCATTAAGGTTTTCCCTTAAAATAATATTTCTGACTCAGCTGACTGTCCTTCGCCCAAAGTCAACAAGGTTTGGGGTCATGGAAAGTTCAAAGTAAAAGGTCTGAGAGTAGCTCAGGTGGTGATGGCATGAGGGGTTGATTGACCTGCCCGTGATGTATGTGCTTTGGATCTGTCTTTATTGTATTCAGGTGGTGATGGCACGAGGACATTGAGTGACCTTAACTCTATAAATACCTCAAGAGAAATAAACCCGGGGTCGGCCCAGTAGAGACTGGCGACCCTCCCATGCTTCAAGAGAAATAAACCCGGGGTCGGCCAGTAGAGCTATCGACCCGGGAGTGGACTGGCGATCCTTCCGTGCTTGAATTAAAATTCTTTGAGTTAAATTCTTAGAATTAAACTCTTTCATCCTCACTCCTCTCTTCGGAACCCATACTTTTGCCGGCTGACTCTAGCAAATTAAATATACACATTAATATACTTTACTACAATGAAAAAAATGGAGTATAAAACTCAAAATATACTTGTATCAAACTTTCTACTTAGACAACCTGAGTGGGGTGTCGTGATGCACACTTGTAATCACAGTATTTGGAAGGCTGAGACAGGAAGATCACAGGTTCGTGGCAAACCTCAGCTACTTAGTGAGACCCTGTTTCAAAATAAAAACTAAAAAATAGGGCTGGGGGTGTAGCTCAGAGGTGGAATACCCCTGGGTTCAATCTTCATTACCTAAAAAACAAAACAAAAAGAAAAACCCTTAAGGTGTCTCCAAATGCAAAGGACTGAAATTCAAAGTTATAAAACAGAATACAAGCCAGGCAGTAATTCCAGTACTTGGGAGGCTGAGATAAGGAGGATCCAGGTTCACAGAAGCCTCAGTCACTTAGTGAGACTCTGTTTCAAAATAATAATTAGTTGGGCATGGTGGCACACGCTTATAATCCCAGCATTTGAGAGGCTGAGACAGAAAGATTCAGGTTCTTGGATAGCCTCAGCTACTTAGTGAGGCCCTTTGCAACTCAGTGAGATCCTGTTTTGAAATAAAAAATAAAAACAAGGGCTGAGGTGAAGCTCAGAGGTAGAATGTCCCTGGGTTCCATCCCCACCACTACTACTACTACTACTACTACTACTACTACTACTACTATTAATAATAATAATAATAATAATAATAATAATAATAATTTTTAAAAATAGGACTAGGGGTATAGCTCAGAGATAGAATTCCCCTGGGTTCAATCCCCAATACCACCAAAACTGAAATATAAAGTAAAACAGGATATGTTTGTTGTAAAAACCTTTGAAAAATAAAGAAGCATTAATAATATTGCACAGTATAAGTTTTAACAATCACATTTCATTAAGACCACACAGCTGTCTAATAATAGTCTCCTAATGGATTCTAAAAGTCATTACTTAGGTGGATGTGGTGGTGCACACTTATAATACCAGCATTTGGGAAGCTGAGACAGGATCACAGTTCACGGACAGCCTCAGCTACTTAGTGAGGCCCTCTGCAACTCAGTGAGACCCTGTTTCAAAATAAAACATAAAAAATACGGCTGAGGGTATAGCTCAGAGGTAGAATGCTCCTGGTTTCCATCCCCAGTACCACAAACACACACAAAAAAAGTCATTATTTAACCAAGGCTCAACAAAGTCTGAAAGCCTGTCAAGGGTCTCAGTTTTAGCAGGGTGCAGAGAATCAACTAACCTAGGTTTGACCTTCACATTCAACACAAAACCCTAATTGCTTCCTTCAGTGAATGTATCAGGCAAAGTCAGGCCCTCAACTGACAATCTGAGCTAGTGACCTCTGGGCTAGGGGTGGGGTCAGAATGGCGGCAAAGTCAACAGGAGGCCCAGGTCTGGCCTTCAGGACAGCTGGGGATTCAGCAGGGCCCTGCAGAAGACAGGAACCCTCGGCCCACTTACAATTTCAGAACTGTCAGAAGGGGTGACTGCTGAGTCAGGGCCCTCGGTGGTGGTCTGGGAGCTGTCACTGATGGGCGAGGAGGCCTGGGTCCCATCATTTAGGTCCGTGGCAGGGTCGGAGGGGACAGCACTGATCTGGCTGGAGCTGTGGCTCAAGATGTCCTCCTCGTCCCCGTCAGTGGCAGCACTAGTCAAGTCACAGCCGGACAGATCCACGGAGTCCGCCTGCAGTGTGTGCTGCGACCGCGGCTGCTCAGTGATGATGTCGTGACCCACAGACCCAGGAGTGGAGACCCCCGAAGAAGCAGTCAGCTCTCCACCAATCTCACCCTTCACAGAGGCTGAGGACAAAGAAATGCTCATGGTCAGACAGTGGGAGGACACACCAGAGGTGTGCAAAAGTACAGAGTTTATTGTCATCAAATGTTCCAACGCAGGACATCCTGCAACGCAGTGAAAACATGAACTACCAGCATGCATGCTCCACCTGCCGCAGTGAGCAGTGGCAGGACAAGGACAACCAGGAGATATTTTAAAATGTCTCAAATGGTTTTTACTGCAAAACCAAAGTTCAGGTTCTTAAGCAACCACTCCAACCTTGACCACAGCACCTACAAGATGACTATGCACAGAGGCAGCCAGGCAGGGGCACAGACCCGGGTACTCTAAGCAAGCAAGGTAGGAACGACAGTAAATTCTTCGTCTCCTTGGGGTGCGCTGTTTCAACCCCTGTTTTAGATCTCTAATGCAGTCCTATTCTCCTGTGGGATAAATATATACCACTTTTTCCTAGTTTAATTTTTTCTTTTTCTTTTTGGTGGCACAGGGGATGGAACCCAGGGGCACTCTACCTCCAAACTACACCCCCAGCCCTATTTTTTATTCTTTATTTTGAAACAGGGTCTCACTGAGTTGCAAAGGGCCTCACTAAGTAACTGAGGCTGGCGGCAAACCGCGATCCTCTTGTCTCAGCCTCCCAAATGCTAGGATCACATGCAGGCACCACCACGACTGGCTCCTAGTTTAATTTTTAAATTCCCATTTAAAATCAAACCCACTTCAAGAAGATGGATCTCCAGTTGTGGGCAGTGGTCACTTCTGGAGGTAACTGGGTTGTGAGCACTTGACCTTTATATTGTTCCAATCATGGGTAACCCTATTTTCTATTCCTTATTTTGAAATAGGGTCTCACTGAGTTGCCGAGAGCCTCACTAAGTTGCTGAGGCTGGCTATGAACTTGTGAACCTCCTGTCTCAGCCTTCCAAGTACTGGGGTTGTAAGCATGTATTACCACACCTAGCTATTTTATAATCAGGAAGGGAATCTATTTTTATTTTGTAAAATTAAAAAATTAATAACAATCACTGGCATTTTTTCTGATTTTTCTATCCAAATATTTTGGACTTATTTTCATTTGTCTAAAAATATTCTTTGGATAGGATTACATCACCCAAACCACCCTCATTTAATCCAGTTACGAATGTCTTACTACTGGTCTCTTAGCACACAAAGAACTTGCTTAGATAACTGTGAAAGGAGGCAGGCTCCTCCAGGTCCACAGACAATTCTTACCCCATTCTCGTCACCATGACCCACCCAATTCAGGAGACATCCCTACCCACCATCTCCTGTGCAGAGAGGTGAACTCAGGAGGGCAAACCTGGTGATAAACAAGATGAAACACAGAGAACACTGCAAAGCGAATGCCGCTGCAGAGGTTGAATCACCCCTACGGAGCAGGCCGGCCCACAGACACCACCCGACCCGTGGCTGAGGAGAGGGACGCAGAGGTGGGACGGGAAGAAACAGACCAACTGCAGCTGCTCACTCCTGACCCACCCGCAAAGGCGGAGCTGCCGGCTTCTGACCTCGACTCCGGGTCGTCCTCCAAGGCCTCTTCTCCTCCCAGGAGCACTTTGCCTAGTAAATAATGCAGCAATATTCCTTTTAAGTTTGCTAAAAACGAGGACTTTAAAAATTAAATGCACATCCTAACTGAAAAGCATTTTTAATATACTCTCATACAGTTTAGCATCATATATATTTTATACTTCTAGAGTGTTAAACACAAAGAATCCAAAGATAATATGTTTAGAGTGCTTTAAAATCAAGAAACCTATATAGAACATAGCTGAAAGCAATAATTCTCAAACTATACCACAAAATATTTTAATAATTAATGTTTATTGATTTAGTTATTGTTACTGTCAAATAATTTATAATACTAATTAACTTTGTGGGGGGGGTCTGGGGACATGCCCACATGCTCAGGAACATTTGACCTCTGAGCTACAACCCCTGCCCTATTTTGTATTCTTTATTTTGAAACAGGGCCTCACTAAGTAGCTGAGGCTGTCTGAGAACTTCCGTCCTCCAGTCTCAGCCTCCCAAATGCTGGGATTATAAGCCTGCGCCACCACGCCCAGCTTATTTAACTTAAAAATATTAAGCTATGGCTGACAGGATCCAACTTTATTAGCCTTGGAATATCCATGCCCTACATCTAACAGCACATCAGAATTTGTACATAAAACTTATATAAATAAGCCGGGCGTGGTGGCGCACGCTTATAATCCCAGCATTCAGGAGGCTGAAACTGGAGGACAGAGGTTTGCAGACAGCCTCAGCTACTTAGGCCCTCCCCAACTCAGTGAGACCCTGTTTCAAAATAAAGAACAAAAAATAGGGGAGGGAGGATAGCTCAGAGGTCAAATGCCCCTGGGGTCCATCCCCAAACCCACACACACACACACACAAAAAAAAAAAACTTATAGCTAAGAACCAGGGCTCGAGCACTATACAGTCTGCGAGAAGGAATAACATGCCTTCTGCAAAGCTCTAAAATACATGCTATAGCTCATGTTGGTGAGGAATATTAGTGAGGAAAAAGGAACCACAAGTTCTAATATTATTTTACTGTACCAATTAAATCATAACAACTATATTACATACAAATGTCATTAAATGGCACTATCTAAATAGTTACACTTAGGCCGGGCGCAGTGGCGCACGCTTGCAATCCCAGAGCTTGGGAGGATGAGACAGGAGGATCGCGCAAGTTCGAAGCCAGCCTCGGCTACTTAGTGAGGCTCTCAGCAACTTAGTGAGACCCTGTTTCCAAATAAAGTATAAAAAACAATAGGCCTGGGAGTATAGCCCGGATATAGAAAGCCGCTGGGTTCCACCCCCAGTACCACCAATAAATAAATAAATAGTTACAATGGCAATTTCCAATTTCTAATATAAACCAGAGTTATGATAACTCCTATAAATTTACGTGACACTAAAGGCACAAAAAATTAGAAAAGGAAACCTAAAATCTTGATGAAAATAACATCACTTGGTATAAATACTAAATAATATGGCCTTTTATAACAGAACAAGTGATTTACATTGAGATACAGATCTTAATGAAATCAGTCTCTACCCTTCAATCAGTGGTTTCCAAGTATGTGAAACAACAGCCTCCCTAGGGGCAGGTTCTCTGAAGGCACCAGGGCAGGGCTGCCACCAGAGAAGACTCCAGGCCACTCCTGCCCCCTTACCCTAAGCCCACAGACAACACAACTCTGCTTGTTACGTAGCTTCTATGCCGGCAGTTTTTCCTAAAGAAAAATATATATTTTATATAAATATAAATAAATATATGTATATGTGTGTGTGTCTCTCTCTCTCTCTCTCTCTCTCTCTCTATATATATATATATATATATATGTATATGTATATGTATATGTATATTACAGCTACAACCAACCAACAAAGTTTGCAGATCTCAGTCCTAAATGGAAAAATAAAGTTAGAAGGACTGAAAAAATTCCCAGTACTTGGGAAGCTGATAGGAGGATCATAGGTTTAAGGAGAGCCCAGCAACCCAGTAAGACTCTCAGCAACCTAGGGAGATCCTGCTTCAAAAAATCATAATAAAATCAGGCTGGGAGTGCAGCTAAGTGGTAGGATGCTCCTAGGTTCAATCCTCAGTACCACAAAAAATAAAATTTAAAAAGGGCCAGGCGTGGTGGCGCACGCTTGTAATCCCCACGCTTGGGAGGCAGAAACAGGAAGATCACACAGGTTCAAAGCCAGCCTCAGCTGGCTTAAGAGACCCTGTTTCCAAATAAAATATAAAATAGGTCTGGGAGTATAGCCCAGAGGTAGAAGGGCTCTGGGTTCCATCCCCAGTACCACCAAAAAATAAAAAAATAAAAAATAAAAAAAGGATTGAGGAAAGATCCCATACCCTAAGCAGAAGAGGACAGAACAGCTTATCTAAATGGTCTCAGTCAGTGCTAGCTTCAGCAGCATATATATTAAATGATCTCCATCATCTTTTCCATTATCTCTGGAAAAGGTGACTAATAAACAAGTTATCAGAGCCAGGCGTGGTCGTACACACTTGTAATTCCAGTACTTGGGAGGCAGAGACAGGATGACTGCACATTCACGGCCAGCCTTAGCTACTTAGTGAGACCCTCTGTAATTCAGTGAGACCCCATTTCAAAATAAGAAACAAAAAAATAGGGTTGGGGGTATAGCTCAGAGATAGAATGCCCCTGGGTTCAATCCCTAGTGCCGCAAAAAAAAAAAAACAAGTGATCAGTAACTTTGTCTCATGTGTCCAACAAGAAATTTTCCTTAATCCAAGAAGAGACTGAGTTTTCCTAGAATCCCTCTGGCATTTAAACAATTTCAATGCTCCTCTAAAGTCTCAAACTCAAGTAACTATCCCACACAATGATAGCCCAAATGTTTTTTGTTTTTTGAGACAGGGTTTCAAAACCAGGGTCTCGACATGCTCTTTTACTCAAGTTGGTCTTAAATTCTTGGGCTCAAGTGATCTGTCTTGTCTCATCCACCCCAATAGCTGACTGAGATTAGAGGCATCAGCCACCCTGCCCAGGTTCCAAATGTTATTGATTCCAAATTTTTCAAGGAAATGTTTTCATAATTCAGTGAAGGGCAAAATGTTATTCCTGTTAGGATTCCATTCAATACTATAGAGTATTAGGTATTAGCCTCTCACACACTCAAATTATGACACAAAAAAGATGAGTGTGTGTGTGTGTGTGTGTGTGTGTGTGTTACTAGAGACTGAGTCTAAGGGCTACCCCATCAGCCCTTTTTATTTTATTTATGTATTCATGATTGATTGATTGATTGATTGATTTGTGATACCGGGGATGGAACCCAGGGGCATTCTACCTCCAAGCTACAGCCTCAGCCCTATTTTTTATTCTTTATTTTGAAACCAGGTCTCACTAGGTTGCAAAGGGCCTCGCTAAGCAGCTGAAGCTGTCCATGAACTGTGATCCTTCTGTCTCAGCCTCCCGAATGCTGGGATTACAAGCGTGCGCTGCCATACCCGGTTCTCCTTTTTTTTTTTTTTATTTTGAAACAAATCTTGCTAAGTTGCTGGAAGCTGGCCTCAAGCCTGCAATTTTCCTGCCTCAGCCTCTCAAGCACTGAGATCACAGGTGTGTACACCACCATGCCAGGCAAAAGTATCAGAATCAGCTGGGCGTGGTGGTGCACGCTTGTAATCCCCGCGCTTGGGAGGCATTGACAGGAGGATCGCGCAGGTTCGAAGCCAGTCTCGCTGGCTTAAGAGACCCTGTTTCCAAATAAAAATATAAAAAAATGGGTCTGGGAGGGTAGCCTGGAGATAGAAGGGCTTCCAGGAACCCCAGTACCACCAAAAAAAAAAAAAAAAAAAGTATCAGAATCAGTCTTTTTATATTTTGAAACAGAAAATGACAGCAGTTCTTTCCTACAGAAACCCAAAATGAAAAAGAAAGTAATTGGTTTTGCAAAGTGATAATGTGCACAAAAACTGTCGGATTATATATCAGGAACCTTTGGATTTAATAAAAATAAATTAATCATGACAGAACACTTTGATAAGCACAAAGTTAAAAATGGCTAAAACTGATAACCCAGAGCTACTGAATAATATTTATGACTAATTCTAAAGAAAATTCACTAGGATTGTGTTATGATTTGATTTTAAAATGCCTCCAAGAAAAGCTCCTGTGTGAGGCCACGCGGCCAGGCTGGGAACCAGGCAGAAGCGAAGCACTGGGGCGTGGCCTGGGGCTGCATCCATCCCTGGGCTTGTCCTCTGTGTCCTTCCCAGCTGCCAAGGGGGAGAGTGGCTTTTCCTCCTGCCAGGCCCTGAGCAACAGCCCTGAGGCGCTGATCTCTGAAGCTAGGAGGCCCAAATACGCCTTTCTTCCTCTAAGTTGTCACAGTGACAAAGAGCTAAGATGAAGGCAAGTGGCTTTATAAACACAACACATCCTACAGGAGGAGCAGGTGGCCTGAATCTGCCAATAAAGTTCTGTGACAACACAGGCTGCTGGCAGCTCGCCCATCCTCTACAGCTGCATTCCTGCCCCAGGCAGAGTTGACAAGTTGTCAGTCTCTTTTACAGACCCTATGGCCCGCAAAGGTCTGTAAAACATCTACTCTCTAGCCCGTCACAGAAAATGTTTTCTGGACCATGACCTACAGCGTTAAGATTTTATGATAAAGAAGCGATTCTTAAGGGCCGCCCTATATAATTTCAGGCCCAGTTATCATATTCCAGAAACATCTGCATATTGATCACTTTAGTGGAAAGAGATACAGAGTCCCCTACAATATGAAAGTAGAGAAAAAGTGGGCTCAACACATGACTCAGATTTCTATAATACTTACCTTTCTGTTTTCTTGAAAGAACAGGGCTGCATGAGGAACCCCCTCCCGCTGTAAATCACAGAAAATAACAGATGAAAGTAAGGTAACAAGATGCTAAAATCTAGAAGAAATTTAAAAACCCTAAAAAAAAAAAACTTGATTAAACTTTAAAACTAGGGAAAATGTGAACATATTTTCATAAGAAATGCTTAAACACCACACTTTGACACTTTCAATTCCAATACAAAAATTAAATGAACATGCAAACATATAGTTCTAAAGATATGTCAAAAGAGCTAAACTAAATTACACCTTAAAAGCCAAATTAAAAATATTAGAGAGCTCAGATTACTAGTTCAACTAATGATCAACTTTCATTGGAAACAATAATTAGAGATGAGTATTCCAATAATTAGTTGTAAGACACACAATCCACAGTGGAAAAAGAATTACTCCCTGCAAAGGACAGCAGACAAAGCACATAAGGCGTTCTGCCCAGGGTCCTGGCAAACATTCCCGTTCTCCAGTCTCTGGATGGTATCAGACATCCAGTCAACTCTCATTTGTCAACACAGTGAGCAAAGGCCCTCCCCCCGCCCAGCCCCCCTGCAAGAGCCCCAGGTGAAAAGACCTGCTCCATGCCAGGCCCCCTTCTGGAGGCTGGAGGGATCCCTACACTAGCTCCCACAACCTCCTGTCACCCTGGGTCCTCCGAGCCCTCTGCTCTAGCACAGAAGCCCCTCATGGAGTTAGGCCCAACGCCCACAAGAAGAGCGGACCCGGTGGGGGCAATGCCTTGCGCAATAAGGCATAGGAACAGAAGAAATTTTCTCAAGTGAGGAGTCAGGGGACATAAAGAAACTCTAAAACCCAGAGGAAGACTTGAACACACCATCCTAGGCAAACTAACATGAGGCTCCTGGAAATACTTTTCCTAATGTTTTCCTCTAATGATACCTGAAAAGCCAAGGTAGGGCTTAGTTAGAGAGTCGGGGCGCCAGGCTTTAATAGTTTGGCCTCGTTCTGTCAGCTAACATTCTGAACGTTGTCTCCTCTGTGTAAAGGAAGAAAGCCTGCACCGCAAGTGCCCACGAGGATCGGCTGTAAAGCGCCCAGCCAGGGCCCCTGTGCCGAAGGGACCCACCAGGCCACACTCAGTCTTGGCAGAACTCACTCAGAACACACCTAGAAGCTCCACGATGCTGCCACTGCGGCTGCGACTCCGGGCCTCCTCTTGAGCCGCCACCACCTGCCCGAAGCCCCCCGGCATGGTGAGCGCGTGCAGCAGCTCAGGAGGGGGTGTACGAAAGAGCTGTTGCAAGAGTTCCAGGGCCCCCGTCACCACGTTGTGGTCTGGGTGCTGCGTGTGATGCAGAGTCAGTTCGTAAACCTACAGACAGACACAGGCATTCAGTTATGGGGTTTAAAATGGAGCTTCCGTTCTAGTTTGTTTGGGTTTTTTTGATGTTTTTTGTTTTGGTTTGGTTTTTGGTGGTACTTTGGGATCGAACTCAGGGGCATTATATCTCTGAGCTAATGCTCCCAGACCTCTTTTTTTTTCTTTTGCGATACTGGATATAGAACCCAGGGGCATTCTACCTCCGAGCTACACCCCCAGCCCTATTTTTTATTCTTTATCTTGAAACAGGGTCTCACTGAGTTGCAAAGGGCCTAAGTAGCTAAGGCTGTCCACGATCCGCAATCCTCTGGACTCCACCTCTCGAATGCTGGGATTACAAGCACCACCACACCCAGCTTTAATTTTTTATTTTGATACAAAGACTAAGTTGCTGAGGCTGTCCACAAACCACGATCCTCCTGTCTCAAACTCCCAAATGCTGGGAAGACAATCATGCGCCACCACGCCCATCCTCTGTACCACAATCAAGTGGGTCTTGGTGCACTCGTTGTCAAGAAGGGGCCAGAGGCTCCCCGTGTCCCACCTGGACAAGCTGCTCTGTGGAAGGAGAGACTTCCATCTCTTTCCGTGTCACCCCGAAGCTGCCTTTTAGGCTCGTGTCCTTGACCTGCTGCTGCAGCAAGGGCCCTAGATACCGCAAGGTGAGCAGAACGCCGAGGAGCAGGGGCGTGGGGTGTTCTTCCTCCACAGGAACCAGCAGGCCTGCAAAGGCAGTCACAGGACTTCTTACAGCTGACCTGCTGTTGGACTCTGTTAATAAGAGGCTCACAGGAGAGCCCTACTCTAAACCAGTGAGGAGCGATAAAGACAGCGCTACTGCGAAGGAAGGACAGATGTGTGCCTGGACCCAGGCCTGGCTTTGCAGGGCCCATAAAGCGAGCATGGCTGCAGTGGAGAGTCAGGCAGTTATTTTATATCACCGTCCACATGCTCCTTCACCAGTGCTGACTTCCAGTTACCCACACAATAGGAGAGACTGCCAGCCACCTTACAGAGAGCCCACGGGAGTCAGGGCACCAGCAGGCCTCAGAAATGAAGGGCCAGGTGTCCTCAAGCATAGCTGAATTCTACACAGGCACAAAGACCTACTCTGACAAAGCTAACATCTACCCGCCAGCCAGTGATCAATGGCCTACACTGAAAACGAAGGGGTAGTCTGTGTGTGTGTGTGTGTGTGTGTGTGTGTGTGTGTGTGTGTGTACACGCACGCATGCGCGTAAGTGTGAGAGAAATACTGGGGATTGAACCCAGGGGATTCTACTCTGAGCTACACCCCCAGCCCTATTTATTTTAAAACAGTGTCTAAGTTTCAGAGGGCCTCACTAAGTAGCTGAGGCTGGCCACGAACCTTCAATCCTCCTGTCTCAGCCTCCCAAGTACTGGGATTACAAGTGTGTACCCCCCCCCAGCTGGTAGCCTGCTTTTAAGGACTTTTCAAAGGTCTACCTTGTATCAACGCTGGCAAATGGACCACTTGCACACCTCCACCTTACCTAGCAGCACATTTAAGAGCCAGCTATAGAAGTACTGAGTCCTCCTGGAGTGCTGGCAGATGCTCACTGCTGAGCTGGCCGCAGTCCGTCGGACGGTCGGGGAGCTGGACTTCAGATTTGCTATGAAAGCCTTCAACAGAACCTGTGAAAGCAAAATCTCGAGCTGATGAACAATGCAACCCCTATGAAACTCAGCGCACAGTTCATAAAACTGGACTCGAATTAGGAGCTTCGCAGCTGAAGCTGGGGCTTGGTGGTAAAAGAAGTCTGCCTAGCATGCATGTGATCCGGGCTCCATCCCCAGCAGCGCAGAATGGAGCAGAAAAAAAAGAATGAGGAACTACAAATTCTTGCAGAATACAAATTATAAGTGATTGTGATTATTCCTGCAGCTGAATGAAAAAACTCTAAGCGCGGGGCAGTTAAAAGCAGTTTATAAGCATGTCGTCTACTCACTTGTTTGTAAACTGTATGAGACTTCGCTCATCACCTAAATCCTCTCCGTGAAGGGAGAGGCCTCAGCTTCTCCAGAGGTACACCGTATTGGTTGGGGACAGGGGGAATAATGACACTATATAAAATAAACAGTTTTAAAAAATAGAGCTGGGCATGGTGGCACAAGCCTGTAATCCCAGTACTTGGGAGGCTGAGCTAAGAAGACCGCAAGTTCACTGCCAGCCTCAGCTACTTAGTAAGGTTCTCCACAACTTAGTGAGACCCTGTTTCAAAATAAAGACTAAGCCAGACATGGTAACACATGCTTGTAATCCCATCCCAGCATTTTGGAGGCTGAGACAGGAGGATCTCGCAGACAGCCTCAGCTACTTAAGTGAGGCCTTCTGCAACGTAGACTGTTTCCAAAATAAAGAATAAAAGAATAGGGCTGAGAGTATAGCTCGGAGGTAGAATGCCCCTGGGTTTCACCCCCAGTACCAGAAAAATAAATAAATAAAGACTAAAAAATAGGGCTGGAGCCAGGCCTGGTGGCACATGCTTGTAATCCCAGTGCTTGGGAGGCTGAGACAGGAGGCTTGTACAGACTCGAAGCCAGTCTCAGCTACTTAATGAGGCTCTCAGCAATTTAGTAAGACCCTGTTTCCAAATAAAATATAAAAAAATAGGTCTGGGAATGTAGCCCGGAGGTAGAAAGCCCCTGGGTTCCACCGCCAGTACCACAAAAAAAAAAAAAAAAAATAGGGCTGAGGGTGTAGCTCAGAGGTACAATGCCCCTGGGTTCCATTCCCAGGACAAAAAATAAATAAATAAATAAATAAATAAATAAATAAATAAATAAATAAATAAACAAATGATAAAAAAATATATATATAGGGCTGCAGTGTAGCTTAGAAGTAGATGCCCGGAGACTTCCGGGAAGATGGTGACGAAAAAAAGCGCGGCTTACGAGCCCCACTAACAACCAATCTCTATTACCACAAAATCAGCTCTTTCATAGCCAGAAAACACCATCAGCAGAGAAACAAAAAAGGTAAATACAAGGGACAGAGAAAAAGAGGGCTGAAAAAACGAGACACCAGAAAGAAACCAGACCGCAGTGCTGCAGCCGGAGCCACGCGGACGCCATCTTTCCTTCCAGCACCAGGCTCCAGAGAGGAGGGGAACTCAGAACTGAGCTCAGAGCCAGAGAGGAGAAACGCCGGCCTCACGGCCAAGGATGCAGCAGCAGCGCCATACTGCCGGTGTCAGTGGCGATTCACCAGATGGCACCAGACCAACGAACTCAACAGCCCGCCAGGCTCCAGAGAGGAGTGGCAGACAGCAAGACGAGGTGAGCCCCTGTGGATCAGTCGGGCGGGATTTGGCAGATTTTTTGGCGCAGGGAGCGTCTAAAGCTCCCAGGGACTGGGCTCAGCGCACCCTGCAGGGACTCAGAGCGGAGCTCAAAAACAGAGAAGAAATACGCCAGCCTCATGGCCGAGGGCGTGGCAGCAGCGCCATATTGCTACCGGCGGCAGCAGCAGCGAATTCACCGAGTCCACTACAGCTCCATCAGCACACTCAACAACAGTGAGTCAAACTGCAGCCCTTAGAGGAGAAATCCCAGTACTGACTCCCAGGGACTTGACCCAGTGGGGGAGTGGCGGTGGCAGAGATATCACACTATAGTCACAACCCCATGCAGGAGAACGCCCAGCCGGGCACCCGCCCCCCCATGGTCTAAAGCAGCCTCGATTGACTCCCTGGGTCTGAGACTCTGCGATACAACCCAGTAAAGGAGTAGTGGGGACTGAGATACCACAGACTCAAGATCCAGAGCACCTTAAGTGAAGTCGTAGTAACCCAGGGAAGAACCCAGAGAAGGCACAAACTTCCGAAATTATGGGAAAGAGGAATAACAATGGAGCAGTGAATGCCCACAACCCCACAACATCAGAACCTGATAAAACAGAAATTCAGAGATTTCTAGAAGATCAAATCAGGAAAATAACTGCAGAAATAATAGAGGTGTTTCGAAAAGAATTCAGAGAGAGCCAAAAAGAGATAAAGGATGTAATCAATTAAGTAAAGGTCTCAATTCAAAGTACAACCAATTAGACCAATGGAGAATAGAATCTCGCTCCTAGAAGATGATCATTCAAAAAATGAACACATAGTTTCTAATTTAGAAAAAAAAAATCCCAAAGCAGGAATCTGACATTGAAGAAATGGGCCCATTTTAAGAGAGCTAACCTAAGAATACCTAGAATAGAGGAGGGAAAAGAAGGTGAAATCAAAGGGATCAACAAATCTCTTCAAGGAAGTAATAGCAGAAAATTTCCCAAACATAGAGCAAGAGGTCGATACACAGGTCCAGGAAACTTATAGAACTCCCTTTAGACAGGATCGGAGAAGAGGATCCCCACGCCACATAATTGTCAAAATGACCAATGTGGAAGCCAAGCAGAGAATCTTAAAGGCAACAAAAACAAAGGGCCAAGTGACATTCAGAGGCAAACCAATTAGAATCGCTCCAGACTTCCCAAACCAAGTCATGAGAGCCAGAAGGGCTTGGAGTAACATATTCCAAACTCTGAAAGAAAACAACTTCCAGCCAAAAATTTCCTACCCAGCAAAACTTTCTATCAAATTAGATGGAGAAATAAGAAGCTTCCATGACAAACAGAAACTGAAGGAATTTATGTCTTCAAAACCAGCGCTACAGAAAATACTCAAAGAGATTAACTACAAAGAAGAAATAGGTAACACACACCAGAACCAGAGAAACAAGATTCTCCATCCAACAGACAACTAAGATTGGCTATCTTTGGAGATTCATTATTTATGTTAGTCTTTTACCTATCTCTAAATTGTATTGTTTGCTTTTATTGTTGCTAATTTTTAGGATTTCTAGTTGGAATATTAATATACCTTCAGATATAGCATTTGGAAATATTTTATCCCATTCTATCAGTAACTTTTAACTCTGTCTACATTGTCTTTGGACATACAATATTTTTTTTATTTTCTAAGGAGTTTGTTTACCCTTCTGTTGCCTGTGCCATTGAAATCATATCCAAGAAATCACTGCCAATTTCAATGTTGTGTGGTTTTATGACACAGATTTTCTTCTAAAAGTTTATAGTCTTAAGATTTATATTTAGGTCTTTTATCTATTTTGAGTTAATATTTGTATATGGTGTTAGGTAAGGGTCCAATTTATTCTTCTTCATGTAATTATTATTTTTCAACAATATTTAGTTAAAAGATTATTATTTCCTCCACCAAATGTCTGTGGAAACCTTGTCAAAAATAACTTGACAATATAGGGAAGAATTTATCTCTAGGCTTTTATTTAACTCCAATGGTTTATATATCTGCCTTTATAACAGTACTACACTGTTTCAATTATTGTAGCTTTATAACATTTGAAATCAGAAAATATACATCTTCTAGCTTTGTTCCTTTTCGAGATTGTTTTGTGTATCTAGAGTCCATATTCCATATTAGGATAGATTTTCTCTGAAAAATAAAAAAATAAATGTGTGATCGTTTCACCTAAAAAAAAAAAATTCTCTGGTAAGAAAGAAAGCAAAAAGAAATATTGAAATGTTATCTTTAAGTCATCAAAAGCTTGGTATCAGACAAATGAAACTGTTATGTGAGATTACCATTGTTAATTTTGGATAAATTGCTATAATACTAGATGTCAACCACTAAGCCAAGCATGGGAAGGAGGAATGGGGAGGGAACGGGGTGGGGATCGGGTAGGGGCTAACTGGGCGATGTGTGCATGTATGTCTACAAAAGGTTTTTTTATACCATTATGATGTATGAATACAGTGTACCCCTGTGTTCAATACCTAGTACTGCAAAAAAAAAAAATTAAGTAAGTAATTACTAGGGCTGGGGTGTATCTTGGAGGTAGAATGCCCCTGGGTTCCATTGCCAGTACTGCAAAATAAATAAATAAATGATTTAAAAAAATAGGTCTGGAGGTGTAGCTTTGAAGTAGATGCCCCTGGGTTCAATCCCCAGGACTGGGAAAAAAACAAAAAAATAAAAAGGGCTAGGAGTATACTCAGAGGTAGAATGCTCCTGGATTCAATTTCTAGCGTCAAGGAAAGGGAAGGGAAGGGAAGGAAAGGAAATCAACGAATACTGAAGTAAATGAAAAAGAATACTAGGCAACTACAATGCTCAAGGACGCCTAGCAAAGCAGTGGCGCAGTGACCAAGACGCACTCTGACTGCTGCGCCTAACAAGTTAAAATCTAAACCGTGCCTGTGATCCCAGCACTTAGGACGCTGAGATGGGAAGACCACAGGTTCGGGACCAGCCTCGGGAACTTAGCAAGGCCCTCAGCAACTTAGTGGGACTATTTGAAAATTAAAAATAAAAAGAGCTAGGATGTAGCTCAGAGCAAGAATACCCCTGGTTTCCTCTAGGATGATAGAAAGAAGATCCTATTTTCAACAGTGCCCATTTTAGTCTTAACAAAAACTATCCAGAAGCCGGGCATGGTGGGCACGCTTGTAATCCCCACGCTTGGGAGGCAGAGACAGGAGGATCGCGCAGGCTCGAAGTCAGCCGTGCTGGCTTAAGAGACCCTGTTTCAAAATAAAAAAATATATTGCCGGGCGTGGTGGCACACGCTTGTAATCCCCGCGCTTGGGAGGCAGAAACAGGAGGATCACGCAGGTTCGAAGCTAGCCCCGCGCGCTGGCTTAGGAGACCCTGTTTCCAAATAAAAATGCAAAAATAGGTCTGGGAGTGTAGCCCGGAGGTAGAAGGGCTTCCAGGAACCCCAGTACCACCAAAAAACAAAAAAAACAAAAAAAAATTAAAAAATAGGTCTGGGAGTGTAGCCTGGAGGTAGAAGGGCTTCCAGGAACCCCAGTACCACCAAAAAGAAAAAAAAACTATCCAGAAAATGAGGAGAGGTGACCACCCAGCTACATGCATGCGGTAACCATGTTACTTCAGAGCATCCATTCCCAGGGCGCGGGTCTAGCCCGAGGGGGTAGGGGACACATCCACTCTCACCATGTAATGCATGCTCTGCCAGGCCCGGGCCCAGGCATCAGGTGAACACAGAGCCGGGAACTGTTAACACTACGCCCGAGCAAATCAACTGGCGTCTAATTCCAAAGTGTCTCCTCAAAAGTGAGGTTGCACAGACTGGTCTCAGAGGCTCATCAAGTCTCAGTGACTCTGTGGATGAGACTCTGAAGAGGACACGCAAGGCAGAGGACTCATCCCAGCCACAACCCTTGCCCCTGGTGGTGTGTGGCTACCATCCTCCCCTGGACACTACTGCCCGGAGACTCTATCAACTCAGCGTTGACAAATGCTTTTAGCTCAAGACAAGATATTAGCATCTTATAGAACTCCTGTGAAAACACACATACACGTCACTGAAAAAAGTAAATTAAGAAATTCTGAGCTGGGCGTGGTGGCCACATCTGCAATCCTACTACTTGGGAGGCTGAGACAGGAGGATCGCAGGTTCGCAGCCAGCCTCAACCATTTACCAAGGCGCTCCACAACGAGTGAGACCCTTTTTTCAAAATAATAAATAAAGGGTTGTCACTCAGAGTTAGAATGTCCCTGTGTTGCCTCCCAGTGCCATCAAAAGCATAAGTAAAAGCAGCATTCTGTATTAGTCCAACTCACAGACATCACGGGGACTACCCTGAAGAGGACGCCCACTCGGGGCCTACACTGTGGAGGAACAGAGAGTCATATCTAGCCCGAGAGCTGCGAGGGCTGTCTGATGTCTGCTCCCACAATCCCACAGCTCCGCCGACAGAGGTACCTAGGCCAGGCTCACACGGGGCTCGGAATCGGGTGGAGGGCAGTCAACTAAGTGGGCGCTGCACTTTTCAAACACATACATGAGATAGTCACAAAGGCACTTTCAAAGGGAAAAGACACATAAATCCTTATAGTTTAGCGTTAAGAGCACTTTACAGATTGAAAGTGAAAATTAATTCATGTCATACTAGAACGAACTCCTCAGGATGTCCAAAGCTAGCAACTGCAAGTGTTGGGAAGGATGTGGGCCACCAGGGCAGCCTGTCAGGACACGGCTGGGCAGCATGTGACGGAGCTGAGAAACAGGCCTGCAGCCCAGCAGCTGTGGTGGCGGGCGAGCGGGCCCTGGCCCAGCAACGCCATCTCGGGACCCACACCAAGAAATGGCAGGTGAGCTCCAAAGACACCACAACGGCCCCAGCTGCACTGTTCACGACAGGCAGAAGTGAGAAATAATCCTAGTGTCCAGTCACAATAAAATAGACAAACGTAACTTCACACAAAGGAATGCCCAACAGCTACGACAACTAATCAAACTGCTAAGATGCACAGTGACATGGAAGACCCACAAGCCTGACGCTGAGCAAAGGAAACCAGACAAGAAACACACACAGCACATGGTTCTATGTGCACAGACGCTGGAACCAGACTCGCTGTGCTTTGGGAGCCCACAGCGACTAGCTCTGGGGGAAGGAGCGGTGTCAGGAAAGACCGCGGTGCTTCACAAACGAAGGTCAGACTCTGTGTCTTGACCTGGGTAGCGAGTGCAAGGGACGTTCATCTTGTGGTTATCCAGCAAGAGGTACTCTTAGGAACTGCACACTGTCTATTCAGGAAAGGTAACAGTCCAGAATCTAAATATCTGACAAGTAATCCCTAAAAGTAAGAAGACACCAGAGGTTAGGAGACCTCTGCTTCAACATGAACCCCTGCCACCCAGCCACCCCATGAAAGTCAAGTAGTTTGGGATTTGGGGTGTTTTTTTTTTCCTTTTTTATTTGTTTTTGCGGGTCTAGGAATGGAACCCAGGGGTATTCGACCTCAGCCACACCACCTACCCTATATCCCATATATATATATATATATGATATAGGGATATATATATATATATATATTTTTTTTTTTTTTTTTGTGGTACTGGGGTTCCTGGAAACCCTTCTACCTCCGAGTTACACTCCCAGATCCATTTTTATATTTTTATTTGGAAACAAGGTCTCTTAAGCCAGCTAGGTTGGGTTCGAACCTACGCGATCCTCCTGTCTCCACCTCCCAAGCATGAGGATTACAAGCGTGTGCCACCACCCCCGGCTTATTCTTTATTTTGAAACAGGGTCTCACTAAGTTACGGAAGGCCTCACTAAGTAGCTGAGGCTGTCCACAAACAGCAATCCTCTAGTCTCATCCTCCCAAATGCTGGGATTACAAGTGTGTGCCACCATGCCCGGCTGGAGTAAAGAAGTTTTAAAAAACATACATTTAGCTGAGCATGGTGATATATACCTGTAATCCCAGTACTTGGAAGCTGAGACAACAGGACTGCAGGTTCAAAGCCAGCCAGCCTCAGCCACTTAGTGAGGCTGCCAGCAACTTAGTGAGACCGTTAAAATAAAAAAAACTAAAATAGGCTGGGAGTGCTGCTCAGAGGTAGAATACCCCTGGGTTCAATCCCCAGCACTACCAATGAATACATAAATAAATAAATGACATGCATTTATTTGACAAAGACAGAAAGACGAGGCCAGGGCCACCAGCAGACACCACAAATCCCAGCAAATGCTGGGAGCTGGAGAGTACCTGTGTTGACCAGCTGGCCGACTCACAGGAAGAAGGCCAAAGGCAAGCTGTTCTAGGCCTGGGCGAAGGTGTGAAGGCTCCCAAAGAGCAGCAAGTGCACTCAGCACCAGAGGTCCACGAGAAGCCCAGTGTGGAGATGCACACCTGCATCCCAGTTACATGGGAAGCCAAGCCCAAAGGACGGCAAGTTCAAGGTCAGCCCGGAGACCCCATCTCAAAATCAAACATACAAAGGGCTAAAGATGCAGCCCCTCAACTCCCCAGTACAGCAGAAGAAAGAGAACAGGGGAGGGGGCACTCCAAGAAAAATTGAATAGGAAGGCTGAGACAGACATCTAGAACAGAGTCAAAAAAAAAGGAAAAGGTGAATAACACAGAATAAACACAGAAGGACTAACATCTAACTATTCTGAGAAAGAGAAGCTAGGCGTGGCAGTGCACACTTGTAATCCCAGTACTTGGGAGGCTGAGACAGAAGAATCGCAGGTTCGGGGATAGCCTCAGTTACTTAGTGAGGCCTTTTGCAACTTAGTGAGACCCTATTTCAAAATAAAGAATAAAAAAATAGGGTTGGGAGTATAACTCAGAAGTAGAATGCCCCTAGCTTTCATCCCTAGCACTGCCAGGGGGCAGAGGGAGAACGAGAACACAGAAACACAGAAAATGGCAAAAAGTTTGTCAAACAAATGTTAAAAAGAAAAAAACTAGCCAGGCATGGTAGTGCATGCTTGTAATTCCAGTACTTGGGAGGCTGAGACAGGATCACAGGTTCACAGCCAGTTTCGGCAAATAGTGAGACTCTCATTAACCTAGAGAGACCTGTTTCAAACTAAAAATAAAAGAAGGGCTGAGGTATAGCTGGGGTATACCCCTGGGTTTAATCCCTAGTACCAAGAAAAAAGTCAGAATTGAAATTTTTTCTGGTTTAAAGACCTACCAAGCCCCAGGACCCCTGGTACCACCTGCCTGGCCTCCAAGCCCTGACAGGGACCGTTATTGCAGAGACACCTGCCCTCAGCACACCCCACGGGGCGATGGGCACACTGGCCCTCGGGTGCTGCGACTGCCAGGAGCACCCCATCCCCAAAAGGAGGACTAAAACGGCAGCACACAGTGGTGACCACTGAGCATGATGACTTGTTACTACTCCAAGTTCTTTGGACTCATCACCTCCCTTCATTATTCCAAACCCACAAAACCAGTTTTCAATTAACCTCCTAATCCTACTGCGTTATTAACAAGACTTTGAAGAGCAGGCAAAAAGCCTGGGAGGCTAATGATTTACCCCAGCCGCAGAGGTAAGCCCATGAAGTGGGCTAGGTCCTCTGCACTCAGCTTGCACACTCGTTGGACTCTCAGGCAGAACACCCTGTGCAGCTACCTCTGAATCACGCACCCTGTCTCGGAGGAGGACAAAAACAAGCTAAGAGCTGCTGGGGGGCTTGCCTAAAGGCAAGGCGCTGACCAGGAGGGTGGAATTCCAGTCAAGTCTATCTCATTCCTACAGAGTGCTCTCACTGCCGCACTCCATGGCCTCCCCAGAGGGCTGCTCAGGCCCAAGTACAGGCCCCAGCCACAAAGAGGAGGAGGCCAGGAGTCCTGCAATCCCCACACCACATATCAGTCATAACTTCTGGACATCATAAACAACGCACTCAAGCGGGCTTTGAGGTCACGTACCGGGATGCAGAGCCAACAGGAGGCCACAGTGGGCGTGCCAGCTACAAGACACTCACGCCACAGGGCCCCTGTGAGGTCTCCTCCTTGCAGTCCTGTCACAGTCTCCCCCCAGCTGGGTGAGAGACCAGTCCTGCATGCCAGACACCAACCGGCTCTGCAAAAAGGCCTTTTGATTTTGCATCTGTAAACCATCCCCATTCAACCTTCACCCACAGCAGGAAAGCAGAAGTGGAGTGAGCCCTCCGCATGCTCCACAGACACAAATGGTGGCAGTGTGGACTCTGAAGCACAACACAACCAAGAGGTTCTCTCGAAACAATGCCTACCCGCAGCCCAAGCCCACCAGACCGGCTAGGGCCATCGCTCCTATGTCTCTGCCTGGAGGCAGCAAGCATACCTTAATCTCATTGTCGTTTGCAAAATTGCCAAAGGAAGCCATAATTTTGGGAACGGCTGCAGCCAATGTCTCCTGCACAGATTCTTCAGGCCTCTTGCTCGTTCGAGTCAGACACGGAAGAAGGTTCACCAGGTAAGGCCTGCATGTGGGGAAGGAACAGTCATCATTCTTCAGGTCTCTCCCAATATGAAAGACAAGTAATCAGTCCCATCAGGGCAAATTCAATTTTGTAAGCAACACTGTCCTTACGGGGACTACGCAATACTCAGCTAAAGGAACAGAGGGACTAAGTGCAGGTGAAGCGCCACAACCCCCCTTCCCATGGTCACTGCAGATTCAGAGGCTAGGTTTGGAAATGACTTGTAGTAGATTATAAATGCTGTTGAAAAACTCATACTTTAATTGGAAAACAACAGATAGTATAAGAAAACCCTACTTTTTTTTTTTTTTAAGGATTGAGCCCAGGAGTGTTCTGCCTCTGAGCTATACCCCCAACCCTATTTTATTTTTTATTTTGAATTTGAATGACAGCCTCACTAAGTTGCTGAGGCTAGCTTTGAACCTGCAATCCTCCCAAATATCTGCCCTCCTATCTCAGCCTCCCAAATACTGGGAGTACAGGTGTGCATCAACATACCCAGGTAAGAAAACCCTACTTTAAAAACAAAAATTTTGCCCGGTGTGGAAAAGCTGACATAAACCACAATCATGCTTTGTTTCTCAAACTGTTAAGATCCTAGTATTTGAGAGGCTGAGATAGGAGGATCATAGGTTCAAGGCCAGCCTCAGCAACTTAAAGGAACCCTGTTTCAAAAAAGAAAAAAAAAAAAAGACAGAGGATGTAGCTCAGAAGTAGAATACTCCTGGGGTTAAATCTTCAGTACATATATATATACATACATACACACACATATATAAATACACACACATACATACATACATACATATATGAAAAAGAAACATTACAAACTAGAAAAAACTTATAACTAAATGAGGTTCAACTTGGCCCTCCAGAGAGGAAAACAGAACAAGCAGGGTAGAAGTGAGTTACAGGACAGGCAGTCAAGGCCAGGAGACGTCACTGAGCCACAGGCGGCAGGACCACCACCATTCGTGGTGAGCCCAGCAGCCAGCAGAGCCAATGGCAGCCTTAGAACCTGCAGCTGCAAACACCATGGTATCTAAGAACAGAGCAAATGGGGAGGCTGAGAGGCTCTTTAGGAAGCTGAATCTTTGCTGAGATCAGGGTGGGAAAATAAACCAAGCAGGAGGAAGAAGAGAAACCTGACTCAACCGAGCAGACAGGACCAGCAGAGCCAGCTCGCCTGGGCCTGCGCGAGGAGCTGGACTTTTTCTGAATGGCCTGGGGAATGTGTGAGAAAAGTTAAAGTAAGGGAACGGTAAGACAACTGTGTATTTCTAAGGTCACTTTGGCTGCTGTGTAGTGAACCTGGGACATGACACTTCAGAAATATAACAAAAAGCCGAGCGTGGTGGTGCACGCTTGCAATCCCCATGCTTGGGAGATGGAGACAGGAGGATCGCGCAGGTTCAAAGCCAGCCGCGCTGGCTTAAGAGACCCTGTTTCCAAAAATAAAATGGGTCTGGGAGTGTAGCCCGGAGGTAGAAGGGTTTCCAGGAACCCCAGTACCACCAAAAAAATAAAAAATAAAAAACTAAATAAAGAAATATAACAAAGAAGTTCAAAGTCAGATTAGCTAGGCTAAAGGTACAGCTCAGTGGCGGAGCACATGTTACCAGCACATCCAAGGCCCTTTGGTCCAAGTACCAAAAAGAAGAGGGAAAAAATAAACAAACAAGGATAAATAGGAAAAGGGTCTTATAAAGAGAAATTTCCTTAGTAACTGTACCTCTGCAGACATACAAGATTTTTACTGAAACACAACTTCAAATAAATAAATCAGTTTCACTATAACAGTAAAATTCACTCCACTCTACCAGTGACTCAGATAGAGCTAAGGGTTCTCTAGGACATCTGCACATCTTGCTGACTGAGGAGAGCACAGACGAGTTGATGTAAACCACAACCCTGCTTTGTTTCTCAATCCATTATGATAGAATTGTTTTCTTGTTGTTGTTGTTGTTTTGTTTTGTTTTACAGTACTGGGGATGGAACCCAGGGGCATTCTACCTCTGAGCTACATCCCCAGCCTTATGTTTTGTTCTTTATTTTGAGAAAGGGTCTCACTAAGTTGCGGAGGCCTCACTGAGCAGCTGAGGCTGGCTACAAACCTGCGATCCTCCTGCCTCATCTCCCAAGTACTGGGACTGTAAGTGTGCACCACCACGCCCCGCTGATGGAACCACTTCAACTAATCAAAACTTCATGTGCAATTCAACATCCACCTTTGTAATCGGTGTAACAAACAAATGCCTATTTTCCTATAATTGGTGATAACAAGGTTGGTACTTCAACTACCCTGTGCAGAAAACGTTCTTGGTTTAGGGCTGCAGCGGGAAATTAGGTGGCAAGACCCCTGCCATGGTGGGATGCACATCGCACAAGTCTGAAGTCTCTTGGGAGAGGATGGGACAGGAAGCAAGCACACTTCTAAAGAACACACGTGGCAGGGATTAGAGGTAGGCCAATGTCAACCACACTCTAGAGGACAGAGTGGACAGCCTTGGGGGAGTGGACAGGGAGACCTCTGAAGAAGGGATTTGGAGCTGCAACATCACACATCAGTGGGAGCTGGCCACCCATCGAAACCCATAACAGAAATAACCCAGAGGTGCAGCCTACCTGCATTTCTGAGGCCGAACCAGGTGAGCCAGCTCAGCAAACCTCCACAGGGCCGCACGCAGGCTCCGCGGGGCACCATTCTGCGTGGCACAACGAGAGATGGCTATGCTTAAGAGCCGCACGCACTCTTCACCGACTGAGCAAGGCAGCCCCTTTCACCACCACCCTCTGTCCAGAGAAGTCAGATGTCTAAAACATTTGGGACTGCTGTGCAGATCCCAGAGGCCTTCAATTATAATGATATGAAAAATTAAGTTGCGGCCGGGCGTGGTGGCGCACGCTTGTCATCCCCGTGCGTGGGAGGCAGAGACAGGAGGATCGCGCAGGTTCGAAGCCAGCTGCGCGCGCTGGCTTAGGAGACTCTGTTTCCAAACAAAAATGTAAAAACAGGTCTGGGAGTGTAGCTCGGAAGTAGAAGGGCTTCCAGGAACCCCAGTACCACCAAAAAAAAAAAAAAAAATTAAGTTGCCCTTTTCACTTCTACCTCATCTAACAAAAATTTAAAGTAAGCTTCTGGAGAAAAACAAAACAAAGTCTACTTTACCAAGCAGCTTTTCCATCTAACAATTTTACCTAATGCATAAAGGATAAAATGCCATACACACTGCGCAATACAGTGGAACAGTACCATCTTTCAAAATGGAAGGTAAAGGCCCACCTTTTTAATCTCCTTATAGAGTTCTAGCTGCAGCCTTGGAAGGTTAGAATCCATCAAAGCCTGCGAGGAGATACAGGAGGCGTGTTTACGGAGGGCACATTTCACTCACCATTCTGAAGAAAGCAAAAAGGCAGCCTACATTTCAACTGGAGAGTAAAGTAAATATAACAGAAACTACATTAGGAAAGCATTCATTAAGAAATAAACAAATGTATCCAGAAATTACCGAATACGCTAGAAACAGATCACCCACTTGAATTTAAAAAAGGGAAGAAGAATTAACTGTCATCATAATCAAGCACTACATAATATCAGAATAAAAGGAACTCTAAAGGTCTCACAGGAAGCAAACCTTTGCTAGCAGTGCACGCTGCTGGACAACACCAGCGAAGGCTGAGGGTGGACCTGAGGGCCCCTTGATGACACAGAAGCCCACATCCTCTGCAGGTCTGGGACCTGCTTGCCTGCAGGGACACTAACAGCTGCTCAGGCCCCCGTGCCTCATGGTCCTCAGAGCTAGTTTCCTGCCCCCTCTGCTCACTTCCGGGTAAACCAGAAATCATGTCCACATGGCCAATCTGTTACTATGGCTAAGGGTAAAGTCTGCATTAGAGAAGGGGTGCCTCACTCTCACCCCTGGAAACCTCTTCTAAAATGACACTGTAAGCCAGGCATGGTGGCATACCACCTGTAATCCCAATACTTGTGAGGTTGAGGACAGGAAGATCACAGGTTCAAGGCCAGTCTCAAAAATGCAGAAGACACTCAGCACCATCTAGCAAGACTGTTTTCAAAACAAAAAAATAAAGGGGGGGGCTAGAGAGGTAGCTCAGAGGTAGAATACCCCTGAGTTTAATCCCTAGTACCATAAAAAATGGCACTGTAATGTTTGTCCACCAAAAGGAGACTATAACTGAGCCCTCTTTTTCACAGTGACATGTATGTAGCACCTGATGTCCATCAAGTCAGCAAATTTGAACATTTAAAGCAGAGACACACTTCAGAGGTTGCTTCTGAATTATTGTAATGGCCCAGAAACTGTTAAATCCTGATTCCATGGCTGCAGTTCACACTAGACGTCCTTTAATTAGCAAACCAAACCGGACAAGCATATATTGAACACTACTTTCCACCCAGCATGATGGCACACGCTTGTAATCCCAGTACTTGGGAGGCTAAGGCAGGAAGATCACAGGCTTGCAGCGGCCTCAGCAACTTGTGAGGCCCTCTGCAATGTAGTGAGACCCTGTGTCAAAGAATAAATTAGGGCTGGGGGTGTAGCTTAGAGACAATGTCCCTGGGTTCAATCCCCAGTACTACACACACACAAAAAAAAGAAAGTTTCCAAACAGAATCAGAAGTCATAACAAAGCTTGATTTAACAACATGTTTCATAAACTAATATCAAACTTATTTTAAAGCCAGGCGGGCTGGCGCACGGGTGTAATCCCCATGCTTGGGAGGCTGACACAGGAGGATGGCACAGGTTTGAAGCCAGCCTCAGCTATTTAGTGAGGCTCTCAGCAACTTGAGACCCTGTTCCCAAATAAAATATAAAAAATAGGTCTGGGAGTATAGTTCAAAAAAAAAAAAAAACAACTTATTTTATAGTGGCCAGGCATGGTAGCGCATATCTATAATATCTGTAATCCCAATACTTGGGAGGCTGAGACAGGAGGATCACAGGTCGAAGTCAACCTTGGCAAATTAGTGAAGCTCTCAGCAACTTAGTAAGATCCCATTTCCAAATAAAAAATAAATAACGTTGAGGATATAGGCCAGAGGTAGAAGTCCCTTGGGTTCTACCCCTGGTACCACCAAAGTAAATTTTAAAAAAACTTATAACAAGATAAAATTAAAACTCGATTAAATCTTTTTTTTTTCTTTTTTGGTACTAGGGATCTAGGGATTGAGCCCAGGAGCGTTCTACCTTCAAGCTATACTGCCATAAAGCTACTTTATTTTGAAACAGGGACTCACTGAGTTGCTGAGGGTGTCACTGCTTGATGAGGCTGGCCCTGAGCATGCAATCCTCGAGCCTCTCAAGTACTGGGATTAAAGGTGTGCACCACTGTGGCTAGCTGTGGTAGCCCTCTTCGAAGGTTTTCTCACTCTGAAGATTAAAGATCAAGAACTGAAATATCAGCCACAGGCGGTAGTGCACACCTGAATCACAGCAACTCAGGAGGCCGCCAGAGGTGTCAGGCAGCCCGCCTCTCCCCTCACCTCTCCTAGCACCGTGACCCAGGGGTCTGGCATCTTGGCTTCTTACCCTGTGCTGCACCTCACCTTCTCTCTCCCCACTCATGCCACGCAAACTCCGGCTAACCTAACTTTTATTTATTTTGTATTTTTTATTTACTATTATTTTGTGTGTGTGGTACTGGGGATTGAACCTTAAACAATCGAGAATTCACACCTTTACCTACAAGCAGTACTGCCAGAGCCATTAGGAGGGGCAGAGAAAGAGGACTAGGGAAGACACAGGATGCCCAGCCAGGTCCCACTCACCACCACCACCCTCCCAGGGCCCTCCCACGGCTTCCTTCCCCAGGCCACGCCCACACAGAGTGGTGCCTGCAGACACTTGCCCAATGGCAGCTGGCGGCCACACGGTGCCCTTCACTGACCTACACAGCACAGGGGCAGGGCTGCTCAGCCAGACCCGAGCAGATACCTGAGCACCTCCATATCCCACGCCAGGAATACTCCACTGAGGACGCTCCGCCAGGCAGGAAGGCGTTAAGCAGCAGCTTCCCCCACAGCCCGCGACAGTGGCTCTGAGCTCAGCGTCCGCATAGTTCTTACTTTTATAACCTTGTTGAGGCATTCATCAGCCACCATCCTGACATCTGACTCCGCATCATCACTGCACAGCAGAAAAAGTTCCATAGCGATACCCAAAAGTTTCTGAAATTCTGGAGAATTTCTAAGTGAAAAAAAAAGAAAAGAAACTGTTACAGCCATGAGGAACCCAAGGAGAAAAGATAACACAACAGAGTGAAGTACTCGGTGTCCTGGAGGGGACACTGGACAGAAAGGAGATGCTTCATAAAAATTAAGGAAATCTATGCCGGGCGTGGTGGCGCACGCTTGTAATCCCCGCGCTTGGGAGGCGGAGACAGGAGGATCGCGCAGGTTCGAAGCCAGCTGCGTGCGCTGGCTTAGGAGACCGTTTCCAAATAAAAATGTAAAAATAGGTCTGGGAGTGTAGCCCGGAGGTAGAAGGGCTTCCAGGAACCCCAGTACCACCAAAAAAAAAAAAAAAAAAAAAAAAAAAAAAAATTTAAGAAAATCTGAATAAAGTTGGACATTAGTTAATAATGCATCAATATGGATTAACTGTGAAAAATGTACCACACTAAAATAAGATGCTAACTAATCAAGGTAACCGGATGCAAGTTATTATGCAAACTTTCTAGATTTAGACTTCATAAAATTAACATTTGAAAAAGTCCATATACCATTTCCAACCAATCAACTATCGATTTTTAAGTTTAAATTTAAAATGTACAGGGCTCGTCGTATTCTCTGTCTTCGTGAAAGCAGCTTTGGTAGTGTGTGTGTTCCAAGGAAATCGCGCACTCATCGAGTTGCCGCAATGACTGGCATGACACTGCTCACTCTCCACACAACATCTCAATAACAATCAGTGTCATCGCCCTCATTTTGGCTACTGGGAACCTGTAACTTCACTGTTTTTTCTTATCAGTCAGGCTTGTTAATTCCATGTTTTCAAAAACACCAGGTTTCACTTTTCTTGATCTGCTATATATTTTTTTGCTTGCTCTTTTCTTCACTTCAGCTCTTTGTTTTTTTAAGATATATCCATGTGCTTTTATTGATGCATTATAGTCTCACAGACTCTGGCTCCTTATCATACCCATTCTTCTGGTAACTTGAGATTATATTTGCTCGTGTTTTTTAAGTTTCTAAGGTAGAACCTGAAGTCGTTGGCATCTTCCTTCTGTTCTAAAACATATGATTAAACTGGCTATGGTGAAACACGCCTATAATCCCAGTACCTGGGAGGCTGGGACAGGAGGCTGTGGCCAGCCTCAGCAACTTAATGAGGCCCTCGGCAATTTAGATTATTTCAAAATAAACAAACAAACAGGGCTGGGGGTGTAGCTCAGAGGTGTAGAATGCCCCTGGGTTCAATCCCCAGCAGCATTAAAATAGATACTTAATGCTTTAAACTTACCTCATATTTGTAATCTCAGCACTTGAGAGGCTGAGACAAGAGGATCAAAGTTCCAGGCCAGCCTCAGCAACTTAGCTGAGACGCTAGCAAATTAAGACTCTGTTTCAAAAATAAAAATAAAAAGGACTAGGGATGTATCTCCAACCCCTAGTACAAAAATAAATAAAGCTATAGAAACATCCCACAAGTTCAGAATTGTACTATCTCTGTGCAATAGATTCCAGTTGAATGATGGAAGGTCATGACTTGTATCCTATATGCAGACTTGTTCTGAGGCCCAGCATCTGGTCTCCAAGGTGGCCTCGGCGTCCCATGAGCACCTGAGAAGAGTGTGTCACTGCTGGTGCTGGGAGGCATCCCATAAACACCAATCAGCTCACACTGGCAGAAAAATGGCCAAATCTTCTAGATCTTCATTTTATACCGACAGTTCTGTGAATGACTGAGGGAGGCTGTTGAAATCTCTGGCTTTAAGTATAGCTTTATTCTACTTGCAAGTACTTGCACTTGGATTGGTTTTGCTCGGTGTTTCTGAAGCTGCATAAACACTTTGGATGTCTCGGCCCACCTGAAGAAGCAGTGCCTCCGTCCCTTCGGAATGGCTATCTAGTCTCTCCTAACTACCTTGGCTTGGAAACGTGCCTTGTCTGATACTACTACAGCCATTCTGGTGCTCATCTGATTGTTTGTTTTAGTGCTGGAGATTGATCCCAGGGACATGCTGCCTTCAAGCTAGAACCCCAGCCGTATTTTAGTTTTTCTTTTTCTTTTCTTTTTCTTTTTTTTTTTGAAACAAGGACTCGCTAGGTTAACGAAAAGCGCATTATTTGCTGATGCTGGTCCTGAACCTGCAGTCCTTCTATCTCAGCCTCTCAAGGGCTGAGATTACAACTGTGTGCCACCATGCCCAGCTTCATCTGATTCTTGCTAGGATGGTGAATCTCTTTCTATTTGTGCTACATCCCCAGCTCTATTTTCTTTTTTAAAAAAGTCTCAGTTGCTGAGGCTGGCTGCAAACCTAAAATCCTCAGGGTTCAGCCACTCATGTGCTAGGATAACACAGGTGTGCCATCACATCTGACTCTTCTTTCTATTCTTAATTTTAACCTATTTGTGCCTTTAGGTTTTTTTTTTTTTTTTTTTTTTTTTTTGGTGGTACTGGGGTTCTTGGAAGTCCTTCTACCTTCGGCCTACACTCCCAGACCTATTTTATTTTTGGAAACAGGGTCTTAGCTTTGAACCTGCGCGATCCTCCTGTCTCCACCTCCCAAGAATGGGGATTACAAGCATGCACCACCACGCCCTGCGTGCCTTTAGATTTAAAATGGGCTTCTTGCCAAGTGAGGTGGACACACCTACAATCCCAGTACTCACTTGGGAGGCTGAGACAAGAAGGATCACAGATTCGAGGCCAGCACATGGTAACTTAGCAAGACCCTGGGAGACCCTGTTTCAAAATAAAAAGTAAAATAGGGCTAGGGCATAGCTCAGAGGTAGAAGACCCTGGGCTCAATCCCCAGTACTACACACACACACCCCAAAAACAAAACCCTCTTTTAAAGAGCTTAAGGAGGGAGTCATGTACGTCTGGCACATATCCCAGCATGGTCGCCCGATCTTCATTCTTTGTGCAGACCCAGATCTCCAGCTGATGGCCTTTCTCTTCTGCCTGAAACACTTTCTGTACATGTCTCGTAGCGATTGCCTGCCAGACATAAACGTTTCTGCTCTCATACGTCTGGAAAATTCTCATTTCCCGTTTGTATTAGAGACTTCTAACAGGAGAATTCCAGGGCTTTCCCTCGCTGTATTCATGGGTGTGCTCCCTGACTCGCGGGGGCATTTCCGAGAGTCTGCCGTCCTTAGGCTAGCTCGGGTGGCCTTTCTCATGACTTGCCTCTACTTGCCATAGCCAGTCTTCTCTTTGCTTCCTGGGCCACACACACAGCTAGAGCTGCTACTGGGCTGCTTCTGGGCACTGGCCTGGTCAGTGCTGGCCAGCCGGCCGCTCTCACTTTCAGTCACACTGTCCTACTTCCTCACGTTCCTGCTGCGTCTCACTGGATGCCAGACTGCTGCTTGACCTTGTTGGATGCTAGGTGCCTCTGAATTCCTACAGATGCTCTTCAAGTTTACTATGGGAGGTCATTACTCTGAAAGAGCCAATCTGAGCTTTGCTCCTGCACCCTTGGTCAGGTGCAATCAGAGTAGCAGCTTAGTTCCCCTTAGTGAGTGGACCCCGTCAACACTGCCTGAGGCCTCCACTCTGGCTGGTGTGGCAGGAACTCCTCCTGGCCCACGGGAGTTTCAGCGAGGGCACCTTCTAACTCTTTTGGGCAATGCTATTTTAGGACAAGGCTCCCAAGCAAGTGTCCACTTATTCAACTGCACTGGAGGGGACCCGTGCGGCACTCTGCAGTTCTCTGGAGCTCTGTCCTCTCCAATATTTTCGGAGAGTGCCATCAGCCAGTATGGCCTCCCTGGACTTCTTTTCAACCCAGTAGGTCACTGGCTCAGCCTCAGTTTCCCCTGCTGCTCATGCCCTGGGGAAATTTCCAGTTTCCCCTGCTGCTCATTTCCAGTCTGGGGAAATGGAGGCTTACCATGTTCACTTCCCATTTTCCTGAGGTTACAAAGCATCTCTGCCTGATGCCCAGTGCACTGGAATCACAGTTACATAGATTTCCTTCACTTCTCAACTATCTAGACAAGAAATTATAGGCAGTCCTGTTACTGTATCTAAACAAGAAGCAAAACTCTAGTAAATTTTTCAACTTGATATTTAAACAAACGGTGTCTTTTCCAGTTATAAATATAAAGAACTATCAACGTTAACATCCCCTTGTATAAATACTAATTTCTCGCCGGGCGTGGTGGCGCACGCTTGTAATCCCCGCACTTGGGAGGCGGAGACAGGAGGATCGCGCAGGTTCGAAGCCAGCCACGCATGCTGGCTTAGGAGACCCTGTTTCTAAATAAAAATATAAAATAGGTCTGGGAGTGTAGCCCGGAGGTAGAAGGGCTTCCAGGAACCCCAGTACCACAAAATAAATAAATAAATAAATAAATATAAATAAATAAATAAATATAAATAAATACTAATTTCTCAACTCTCCTGTTGAAAATCATTAAGACTATCTTTAACTTTCTAGTGGATGGGCAGCACTGCACCAATATCGTGACATGCTTTCCTAAGAGTCAACGCCCAGAAGTGAGACTGCAAAGTCAAACAGATGATGGCCTAGTGCTTGAAATTTTGCCAAATTGCCTTCGAGGAAACTTGTATCACCTCAGACAGAAACCCATATATTTTTTTTTTTATTGTTTGGCCATTTTATAGGTAAAAAGCATTTTTATTTTCACTTTAGTATCATTGTAGTGTGTTGGTGAGTGCAGTCTGCTGAAACAAATACCACAGCCTGAGTGCTTACACGCACTGCCGCCTCACACTGAACGGCCAGAGCCCGAGGACAAGGCAATGGCGGGCAGCCTCCTGCTGAGGGCTGAGTAGGTGGTCCAGGGTGGCGATCACATGCAGGTCTAGGAGGGTCACAGCGCACCCAGAAAGGGCATGGAAATGCCTGCTTCCCCTCTGTCCACCACTCTCTGGTCGCTGCCTTTCAGCTTTCCTGGCTTATATTCCTTACAATAAACCAGTCAATGCAAGTCAAGTGTTTTCCTAAGTTCTGTGAGCCATCCTAACAAATTACCAAACCTGAGAGGGGAATCATACAAACCCACAACGCATAGGGGCCACCCGTAAGTAGACTGGCCTCCCAAGACTTGTGACTCATCTGAAGTAAGCGTGGTCTGGGGGACCAAGTCCCACGACTGTGGGATCTGACACCACCTCCAGGAAGGTGAGTCAGAACTGAACTGACCCATCGCTCTGGGGTGAGGGTGGCATATGAGCGTTTCCCACGGGACGCACAATCCAGTTTAATTTTTTTTTTTTTGCGCAAGTCTGGGGATGGAACCCAGGGGCATTCAACCTCCCAGCTAAACCCTCTGCCCTAGTTTTTATTATTTATTTTGAAACAGGGTCTCACTAAGTTGCAGAGGGCCTCGCTAAATACCTGAGGCTGTCCGCAAACTCTGATCCTCCTGTCTCAGCCTCCTGAATTCCGGGATTACAAGCGTGCACCACCACACCTGGCTATTTTTCATTCTTTATTTTGAAACAGGGTCTCACTGAGTTGTAAAGGGCCTCACTAAGTAGCTGAGGCTGTCCACAAATTGTGATCCTCTTGTATCAGCCTCCCAAATGTTGGGATTACAATCCCCAGTAGCAAAAAAAGAGATTAATATAAAAAGTATTAACATCTATCATTTTTATTTAAGATGGCAAACAGAATAACCACAAACCAATTTATGATATCTCAATAAATTTCACTAATTTGTGAATCTGAACCAACATTCCATAAATTTGAGAGGAGTCTAAAAGACAAATGAGCAAGAGTCAATCTGGAAGCCTTCGATGTTTCCAGGGAGCAGCCTTCAAAATGAGTGGCATTCCCAGGGCCCCACGTGGTGGCGAGCCCTGAACAGAGCAGGGCTGCAGCAGCAGGCACCAAATACTGGCCCAGTGTCCAAGGTCACTGCAGTTTAGAGGATGCAGCGCAGCAGGACGTGTGTCCAGTTGGGGACACTTCTGTGCAGCTCTTCCCTCACCCTGCCCCACAAGAGCTCTATGGATGGGGCTGAAGGTTCAGAGCGGAGAAAACAGGCTCAAAGATGCTAAACTTACCTAGAATCGCCCCGCTTGTCCATGAGGTGCAGATCGGATTCGAGCACTGCTTTACTCTACTTTGTCAGTGTGGTTTTCTACAACAGCATCCTAAGCTAGAGTATTTCTATTCCCATTTTCAGTATATATTCTCATTTTTATTTCATTTTCTTTCCACACTTCTATAAATTACAAAAAAGAATCATCCACCCTACTTCACAAATGATGGAATTAATTGAACTAAAATGAAATGCTGGGTGTGAAATCTCTCTGAAGCATAAAATCGACATGCACGGTGCCATCTTAAAGAGTCACCAGGACCGATCTGCAGGACCCCTCTATGTGAGGCCCAGGAGACAAAGTGGAGCAGTGGCTGCCAGGGCTCGGGAGCTGAGGGATGTAGAGCTGCCATCTGAGGGGCAGAAGAAGAAGGGACACAGGGATGGACTGCGGCAATGGCTACACGACATTATGAACACACTCAACTGTGCACTCAGAACTGTTATGATGCGCGTTGTCTGATCTATGCTTTTACTAAAAGTGAAATGCAATGGCTAAAGAGAAACTTAAAATATAAAAAAAGAAGCCGGGCGTGGTGGTGCACGCTTGTAATCCCTGAGCTTAGGAGGCTGAGACAGGAGGATCGCGCAGGTTCAAAGCCACCCTCAAGGGGTTAGGCCGGTGCGGGGCCAGCGGCCGGCATCGGAGCCTGCCGCGAGGCAAGGCCGCTACTGAGGCCTCCGAGGTCAGGATCGGAGCCTGCCGAGGGGTTAGGCTGGTGCCGGGGCCAGCGAGGCCGGGATCTGAGCCTGCCGAGGGGTTGTGCCGGTGCCGGGGCCAGTGGCCAGCATCGGAGCCTTCCGTGAGGCAAGGCCACTACTGAGGCCTCCGAGACAGGGATCGGAGCCAGTCGAGGGGTTAGGCCGGTGTGGGGGCCAGCGAGGCCAGAATCGGGGCCTCCCATGAGGCAAGGCCGCTGCTTGAGCCAGCGAGGTCTGGATCAGTCCACCGGGTAGCCAGGCCACTAGTGGGGCCGTCAAGAATGGGATCGGTACTTGCAACGCGGCATGCACAGAGAAATATCGCAGAAAATAAAAACCAGATGCTTCCCCTAATCAGCAATAACTAGGAGGAAAGGGGCAACAGGAAGTGGTCGAGTTATAGAAAGGGCCCTATAGTGAAGCAACTAAGGTGACCAATCAGAGGGTATGGAATAGGGGAGGATGGAGCCTCTTTAAAACACAGGAGGTACATAAACAAATGTATCAAAGTTAATCACCAAACAAGAATGGGATGGAGGGAGGGGGAGGGAATGGGATGGGGAGTGGATGAGGGCTAATTGGATGATGTGTGCTTATATATATCCTCTCAAGTCTTATATTCCAATGTGATGTATAATTACAATGCACCAATAAAAATAAATTTTTAAAAAAGCCAGCCTCAGCTACTGAGTGAGGCTCTCAGCAACTTAGTGAGACCCTGTTTCCAAAAAAAGTATAAAATAGGTCTGGAGGTATAGCCCGGAGGTAGAAAGCCTCTGGGTTCCACCCCCAGTACCACCAAAAATATATATATATAAAGAAGAGCCAGGCACAGTGACACATACCTGTAGCTCCAATGTTTGGGACACTAAGACAGAACAATCACAGGTCCTGGGACAGCCCGAGCCACTCAGTGAGACCCTCAGCAACTCAGCAATACCCTGTTCACAGTTTTTTAAAAACTGACGGGCCGGCCGGGCGTGGTGGGCACGCTTGTCATCCCCGCGCTGGGGAGGCTGAGACAGGAGGATCGCACGGGTTCGAAGCCAGCCTCAGCTACTGAGTGAGGCTCTCAGCAACTTAGTGAGACCCTGTTTCCAAATAAGATATATATATAAAAGGTCTGGGAGTAAAGCCTCTGAGTTCTACCCCCAGTACCACCAAAAAAAAAAAAAAAAAAGAGGGGCTGGGGTCTCGCTCAGAGGTAGAACGCCCCTGGACTGGATCCCCAGAGCCAAAAAGAAGAAAAAAATCACCAAAAGCCGTGTCAGCACTAAAATCAGATTATTTTTCTCAGAGTTTTTCTGACAGATTATGAAGTGCTCTGTCCAGGCTTTCAGCAGGAGACTAACACAAATTATTTATTCCAAGGAAAAGAAAAGCAAGGTAAGTTTTTCATACATGCCCATCGGGGAAACAATTCAGAAATTATAGGTGTACCTGTCTCCTACTCAGTACTTGAAAAAGGCCTAAAACGTTTACATCTGCAGCTACTAGGAGCAATGGTAGAAAGCCTCCAGGAGTAGCAAAGAAGCTACAAGGTGCTGCTGTTCACCAAGCAAGACTGCTGAGAAAGGGAGCGCCAGCCCTCCATCAGCTGCCCGGGACCCCGAGTCCCCAGAGGGGCAGGCACCAGCCCCTGCCAGGAGCACAGCACCGACTGCACAGTGCCAGCGAGCAGCAGCAGGTGCTGGAGACCCACGGCAGGCACCTCCAATGGTTCCAGAGTGCTGCAGCAAAATTGTGAATAACAAGACGCAAGAGTGCTAATTAATTATAAGCACGGTGCTCCATTATCATAATAGCTACAGTCCTTGTATATAAGATGACAAAAAGGAAATGGTACTCATGACAGTGTCTGGATATCCTCAATACATGGCCAGAAATATAGCTAAAGGACCCTCGTTTTAAATGAATCATTCAGAGACACTGGGACACAAAGGACATTCTAACCCATGAAGCCTGAAAATATACAGTCTTTATTTCCTCTAGAAAGTTCCAAATACAATTACCTGAGAGACTGCGCCACTATGTTTTCACATATTGTCAGACAATGATTCACCCGGTCTTTCTTGGTAGCCGAGAGCTCCTTCTTTCTAAAAATAAAAGAAGGAAAGGAAGTGAGCATGGGTTAAGTACCCACTTCAGGTGCTTTAACACCCATTCAGTGAGTCCTTCCCACATGTGCACTGTGCAGGGCAGGGTGGGACCAGGGCAGGGCACAAGGAGCTCAACCAAGGACTTTTTAGCATGTGCCATCACAGAAGCAACTCATCTTCTCCACTTTAGAGAGAAGCAGAAACTGAAGCGCCCACAGCTACTGGCCCACGGTCACACAGGCTGCAAGTGGCGGAGCCACGACGGGTCTGCTGGCTTTAAATCCACACCAGTCACATTCTTTCCATGTGTACACATCACTGAAACTGGAATGCAGCTTACGATCAACAGCATGGAGTAAGCTTAATTAGCAGTGTTTTTTCTTTCTCAACAGAACAGAAGACGATGGTATGAATCACAGTGATGGAACATTCAATTCACTAAAACACGATAATGTGGTACCTACTCTACATACCAAGCTGCCTTCCTTTTGGCAAAATCACATTGTTAACTATGGTCAGCACACCATATAATCCTCAATAAGGTATAAGTGGTGGCTAACTCCTTCTTTATCCCCAAGCAGCCAGAACTAAGCCTCCTATTAATACTTCTCAGCCAGCAAAAGGAGATAACAGTCTGGACAAGAAATTACCCAAACCTATGACTTCAGATATCTTCAAAGTCAGGACTATCAAAATAAGGTAATGGGAGACTCCAAACAGGGTACTAGCCACAAAAAATAGACCAGACACTACTATGATTTGAGGGAAACTCTAACTTCAAAGAGATAGAAAAAGAAAACTAACTTACAAACACCCTGTAACACCTTGGGTGATCCTCAGGCTCCTGAAAGTGCATGGGAGAGCAGGGCTATTAAAATGTGGTAATGGTGCCAGGCGTGGTGGCACACACTTGTAATCCCAGCGCTTGGAAGGCGGAGACAGCAGGATCGCGCAGGTCCGAAACCAGCCGGGCTAGCTTAAGAGACCCTGTTTCCACATAAAAAAGTATAAAAATAGGTACTGGGAGTGTAGCCTGGAGGTAGAAGGGTTTCCAGGAACCCTAATACCACCAAAAAAAAAAAAAAGTGTGGTAATGCACTGAGGGCACACCCTCCAGAGGCACTTGGACAGGACCAGGGAGGGCAGGCGGGAGGGATCCTCTGGAGGGCAGTCAGGGCTGGGAGAAGCACGCAGGCCCACAGAGCGCAGGGCCCGGGCCCAGTGTTGCCGCCAGTGAATAATCCGGCCTCACTGTGGCCAGCGAGCGTGTGCTCACCATTCACCACTTTCCTAAAAAGGACTTTCATTGACATAGTCTATGACAGACTGCTAATCATCCACCAAAATTCCCTTTCTACCTTCCTGGATACATCAACCCCAGCTGGGCGTCACCCTGCCCAGCCTCCTTGCAGGTAGCTTTAGACACGTGATTTAGTCTCACACATGAAATGGAACCTAAAGAGGAATTCCCGCCTCACTTACTACACCCCCAAACCTATTTTGTTCTTTATTTTGAAACAGGTTCTCACTAAGTTGTGGAGGGCCTCACTAAAGATGCTGAGGCTGGCCATGAATCTGTAATCCCCATCTCAGACTCCCAAGTACTGGGATTACAGGCCTGTGTCAGCACGCCCGGCTCAGTTTCTGATTATACAGATAACAAGAGATCTCAGAGCATATTGCTTGGGTCCTAAGTAATTCTAAGCAGCACGGGTCCCACAGACCTCCAATCCTCATAAGCCACTCACTTCAGAAGGGCTACAAGGGAAATGGCCCCAGCATTCTTCCCCTGGTAAAAATGAAAAACCGCATGGGCCAGCTGGAAAACTACTGTGAAAGGAAGACGCTGACGGAGGGACACACACTAGACTCGGAGAGCTCACCAGGTGACTCCATGTTCAGAACGTCCGGAACAGACACAACTGGAAGAACAGAGATGGCCAGTAATGTCCAGGGAGAAGAGTCGGCAGCCAAGAGGTATGAGGAGCTCTGGAGAACACCAGAGCTGCTCTGAAATTCATTACAGTAGTGGTTACATGGTTTTATGCTTTTGCCAAAACTCAGAAAACTATACACTAAAAAGAGCACATTTTATACTATATAAACTATGCCTCGATTCAAAGGGAGAAACGAACCGGCTGTGGTGGCACAAGCCTACAATCCCAGTTCTTGGAAGGCTGAGCCAGCCTCAGAACTTAGTGAGGCCCTCCACAACTTAGTGAGACACTGCTTCCAAATAAAAAAATAAAATATAACTGGGGGCATAGCTTAGAGATAGAATGCCCCTGGGTTCAATCCTCAGAACCACAAAATAAAGGAAGGGAAAGAGGGAGGGAGGAAATATCTTCTTTAAACCTCTGTTACAGCAGCTTAATGTTTACCTACTTTAAGACAGCTACCAGGAGGATTAAAAAACTCAGACCACATAAAACACATCTGGGAAGCTAACTCATTTACCTGCTCACCTTGAATTTCCAAGTGAAAATCTGTCTAAGGCTGTAAGTGAACTGCATTCACATATGCCTCAATATGGCCATCTCTTCCACTGTAGTCTCAAAGGACTCTGTAGCAGGGTGGTACCAAAACAAAGGTTGAAGAAAACTAAACTCAGTGGTCCCTGCAACTTAACGATGGTCAAAATAGAAATATTCACGACCCGAGACTTTCAGCAAGGCCAGACTCCAAGCAGAACCTTCATGACTGTGCAGGCTCCACTGCTGGGCTGCAAGGCCGTGAACCGACCGTCACAGCAGGTCCCTTTCCTCCCTGCAAAGAAAGGGGCTTGGCTAAGGGCAGCATGGAAAACGGGCCCATGCGATTGAGGGTGCTGGCTGCCGGGGACAGCAGGCCTCATTGATATTCCAGAAGAAAGACTGCCATGCAAAATGATCAGGGAAGGCGGCCTAACGGAGGTGATTTCCAAGGTCCCTGCAGGCTGGTCCAAGAGCGCAGAAGGCATGATTTGAGGAAAGTAGCTGTCAATATGCCAATTATCTCTGTGGCTCAAAATCAGCCTGGGATTCCAATGTGCATATCATCAGTAGGGTACTAAAGTACTTAGGGTACTGAGAAAGTAAACAAACCATCAGCTTCACATTAAGTACCCATATGCTGATGGAGAACTGGCTGAGCCTGGGAATACTTATGTACCTTCTCAGGAGTAACACAAACATGAGTTTACAGAAGTCCTGTCTCTCTCCTCAAATATAAGATAAACCAAAAGAATATAGTTAGCAATATGCAGTATGGCTCTGGTTCTCGAAGCCTGCCACCTTGGACATACTTCACAAACTAGCCAGGTGTGGTGGTGCACACTTGTAATCCCAACACTTGGGAGGCTGAGACCAACCTCAGCAACTTAGTGGGACTGCCCTGTCTCAAAACAAAAAAGTAAAACTGGGACTGGGAATGTAGCTCAGAGGTAGAATGCCCCTGGATTCAACCCCTAGTGCCAAAAAAAAAAAAAAGGAAGGAAGGAAGAAAGAAAACCCTATTTCATTCCCCATGGAATTTAACTAGATCAGTGAAGTGATTAGTCAAAGTGACATGCGGTACCTGAAAAGCAAGTGTGGAAAAGAGCCGCCTTGCCTGGCAGGACTTGGATCAACAGGGCAAGGACAGCCCTAGCTCTTTCACCACTTTGGGGAAACACATTTTAATTTCACCTTCAAAATGGAAACAAGCCTTTTCAGCCTCCCGTAACCGCAAACAGCAATCTGCATGCACATCATCGTGAGGACAGGTAAATCACTGACTCTACAACACACCCCGACACGGTCTTGAAATTATCAAAGAACCGTGAAAGTGTGTACCTAGGCCCGCTCGTCTAAATGCTTATCTTCACAAGGATTGTTTTTAAGGCTGTGCACAAAAATGAGATTCCAGGTGGGGGTGGCCTGGGATACCCAAGGTATTTGAAAGCTCACTCATCTTCTGGCGAGCCTCTCTCCTCCTCGCCAGAACCTTTGCACACACACCCCGAGCCACAAGCAGAAATGGGTTTTGCTGCTGCAGGATCTGCAGCAGCAGCACTGGGTGGCCTGGCAGGGACTCACTTCCAGTTCCTCCTCAGCGCTCTAACTTTTGCCAATAACTGTACACATGTGAGTATATGTGAGAGTGTTCTACAGAATTAGGACTTCTTTTTTCTGAGTGTGTGTGTGTGTGTGTGTGTATGTGTGGTACTGGGGAAGGAACCCAGGGGCTTTCTACCTCCAGCTACACTCCCAGACCTATTTTATATTTTATTTGGAAACAGGGTCTCTTAAACCAGCTGAGGCTGGCTTTGAACCTGCGCGATCCTCCTGTCTCAGCCTCCCAAGCGCGGGGATTACAAGTGTGCGTCACCACGCCCGGCTAGGACTTCTAAATAAGAAACAGGACACCAACTCATTTGGAACTGCATTTTGCTCAACTGATAATGATTAAGAAAAACATTCTTATGTGCATGAGTGTGCACACATGCACACACACACAATGATTTAACACTTTTTATGTGTGTACAATACTGGGGTCTGAACTCAGGGGCCAAATTCTACCTTTGAGCTATACCAGGCCTTTTATATATTTATTTATTTGTTTGTTTGTTTGTTTATTTTGGGGGGGGCAATACTGGGGATTGAACCCAGGGGAATTCTACCTCTGAGTTATACACCCAGCTCTATTTTTTATTCTTTATTTTGAAACAGAAACAGAGTCTCACTAAGTTATAGAGGGCCTCACTAAGTAGCTGAGGCTGGCCTTGAACCTGCAATTCAGCCTCCCAAGTACTGGGATTAAAAGCGTGCACCACCAAGCACAGCTCCTTATTTTTTAAATTTTGAAGCAGGGTCTCATTTGGTTGCTGAAGAGTCTTACTAAATTGCTGAGGCTGTCTTTGAACCTGGAATCCTGTCTCAGCCTCCCAAGATGATTTAATACTTTGTCAAAATTTATGGTTTTAGCCAGACACATGCCTATAATTCCAATACCAATGAGGCTGAGGCAGGATTGCAGGTTTGAGGCAGTGCACAGCAATTTAGCAAGATACTGTTTCAAAATAAAATAGTGCTGGTGCTATAACTCAGAAACTGAACACACCTAAATTCAATCCCTAGTACTGCAAAAAAAAAAAAAAAAGAAAGAAAGAAAGAAAAAAATCACGGTACTTTATTAAGAAGCAACATCCTGCAGTCCTCCAATGGCAAATATCTTGGCTGTGACATCACCATTCATCAGGCACAGATAAGAAACCATCAACAGAAGACAACAAAAAATCAGTTATGGCCAGATACATACAAGTGGTGGTACACACTTGTACTCCCAGTACTTGGGAGGCTGACAGGAGGATGGCAGGCAGGTTCATGGCCAGCCTCAGTTACTTAGTAAGGCCCTGTTTCAAAATAAAGAAGAAGCCGGGTGTGGTGGCGCACACTTGTAATCCCCGCGCTTGGGGGGGCAGAGACAGGAGAATCACGCAGGTTCGAAGCCAGCCGCCTGCGCTGGCTTAGGAGACCCTGTTTCCAAATAAAAATGTAAAAATAGGTCTGGGAGTGTAGTCCGGAGGTAGAAGGGCTTCCAGGAACCCCAGTATGGAAGGAAGGAAGGAAGGAAGGAAGGAAGGAAGGAAGGAAGGAGAAGGAAAAAATAGGATTAGGGCTGTATCTCAGAGGTAGAATGCCCGTATCTCAGAGGTGGAATGCCCCTGGGTTCAATTCCCAGTTACACACACACACACACACACACACACACACACACACACACACACATCAGTTATGCTGTATTAAGATACAAAGGTGGACAAGTCCATAATATGCTGTACAATAATTAGTAAAAAGAGGTCCCCCTCATTAAAATATAATTATACCAGAAAATGTCTACCTAAAGTAAGCAACCTTATGAACATATTAAACATCTTGGAATTGTGAGTTCTGTGGTCTGTGGTTATAACCTATGGTTATAACCTAGACTTAAAAAGAAGCAAACAAAAAGTGACTGCAAATCCAGCCAGCCCTCCCCAAGACACCCAGCGCCTGAGCACACCTCACCATCCCCAAAGACACCCAGCGCCTGAGCATACCTCACCATCCCCAAAGACACCCAGCACCACCCCCAAAGGACACCCAGCGCCTGAGCACACCTCACCATCCCCAAAGACACCCAGCGCCTGAGCACACCTCACCACCCGGCTGCCGGGCCAGCCAGCCCTCCTCTGGTTCCCAGTTGCACCGCCCCTCCCTGCAGCTTTGCTCTAATTAAAGTTTGTCTTGAGATAACTGTGGACTCACCTGCACTTGTAAGAAATAAGAGATCCAGTGTACACTTTACCCAGCTAACCCAAAGTAACATTTGGCGAAAGTACAACACACAGAAATCAGAAAAATGGCACTGATCCCCTCACTGGCTGCTGTGTAGCACAGCCCCTCCCCGCAGCTCCACTCAGCATTCCCATCCAAAGGACCCTGGCCCCTTCATGACCACTCACCTCCCTTCTCTGCTCTCCACATTCCTACTCCAGCACCCGCCCCAGGCCCAGGATTGATGCCAGGAGTGCCACTGCTGGGCTCTATGAGAATTGTCTGTTTCATTCTACAAGAAACTACCAAAGTATTTTCCAGAGTGACCACAGCACTTTGACTTTTCACCAGCAATGACAGGGATCAGTTCTCTCCTCACCAGCATTTGATGCTGTCTTTCAAGAACATAATCACAAGCCAGGTGCAGTCACACGCTTGTAATCCTAGCACTCGGGAGGCTGAGTGAGGAGGATTAACTCAGTGAGAGAGACCCTGTTTCAAAATAAAGAATACAAAAATAGGGCTGAGGGTGTAGCTCAGAGGTAGAATACCTCTGGCTTCCATCCCCAGTACTGCAAATAAATAAATAAATAAATAAATAAATAAATAAATAAATAAATGGCTGTCCAAAAAGAATGTTTCATGATGTGAAACTTTATAAAATTCCAATTTCATTGTCATTCATAAAACTTTATTGGCACACCAACATACTCATTCCCTTACACGCTACCTACGGCTACAATGGCAAGACTGAGTGGCTGGGAGAAAGACACTGTGCCCACGCAATGTCAGGGTTTGGGTGTGGTATGTCCTTTAGACATCATGTGGACAGCCCCTGTCTCCAAAGCAGGAAGGCTCAGAGGGCGCAGGGCTGGAGGAGGCAGGTGGCTGGGGACATGACTTGAGGACTGTACCCTGGTCCCTCCTCTCACTTTCTCTGCTTCTGGCTGCTTGAGTTGAGCATCTATTCTCCACCACACCTGCCATGTGTTTCTGCTTCGGCAGTGGCTGACTACACACTGGACCTCTAAAACCAAACCTTTCTTCCTCTGAGTTGTTCTCACCAGGTGTTTTCACAGCAACAAAAAGATAACAAACCATTACATAAAAAGTATGCCAATGTTCATGGATTGAAGACTTAATACTGTTAAAATAGCATCATTCCCTAAAGTGATCTACAGAGTCAATGCAATCCCAATCAGAATCCCAGCTGGCTTCTTTGTAGAAATTGACAAACTGATCTACTATTAATATGGAAATGTATGATAGCCAAAACAATCTTTGAAAAACAGAATGTTGAAAGACCCACATTTCACAAACTAAAAATTGTGACACAAACCAGTAATCAAGACTGTATGGTATTGGCATAGGATAGACATCAAGATCAACAGAGTAGAATTGGGAGTTCAGAAATACATCTATACATTTATGGGCAATTAATTTTCAACACCATTAAAATTAATGTACCAATGCAATTCAATGGGGAAAGAATATTCTCTTCAACAAACAGTGCTGGGACTACAAATAACCATAGCCACAATCAAAATTAACTCAAAACTGATGAGACCTATACCAGGCGTGGTGGCGCACACTTGTAATCCCAGCATTCAAGAGGCAGAGACAAGAGGATCACAGTTCATGGACAGCCTCAGCTACTTAGTGAGGCCTTCCACAACTTAGTGAGACTCTGTTTCAAAATAAAGAATAAAAATGCCAGGCATGGTGGCGCACACTTGTAATCCCCGCGCTTGAGAGGCTGAGACAGGAGGATCGCGCAGGTTCGAAGCCAGCCCTGCTGGCTTAAGAGACCCTGTTTCCAAATAAAATATAAAATAGGTCTGGGAGTGCAGCCCAGAGGTAGAAGGCCCCTGGGTTCCATTCCCAGTACCACCAAAAAAAAAAAAAAAGAATAAAAAATAGGGTAGGGGGGTGTAGCTCAGAGGTAGAATGCCCCGGGTTCCATCCCCAGACTGGGGGGGTGGGGGCTGATGAGACCTAAATCTAAAAGCTAAAACACTAAAACTATTAGAAGAAAACATAAGAACAAATCTTTGTGACTTTGGATTAGACAAGGTTTCTTAGACAAAACACCTAATACACAGCAACCAAAGACAAATCAGATAAACTGATCCATTCAAAATTTAAAGCTGGAAGCAGGGTGCTGGTGGGGCACTCTTGTAATCCCAGCATTCGGGAGGTGGGGACCAGAGGATAGCAGTTCGCGGACAGCCTCAGCTACTTAGTGAGGCCCCTTTGCAACTCAGTGAGACCCTGTTTCAAAATAAAGAATAAAAAATAGGGCTTGGGATGTAGCTCAGAAGTAGAATGCCCCAGTGTTCCATCTCCAGTACTGAAAAATAAATAAATAAATAAATAAATAAATAAATAAATAAATACTAAAAAGGGCTGAGGGTGTAGCTCAGAGGTGCAATGCCCGAGTTCCATTCCCAGTACCACACACAAAAAAAAAGAAATTTAAAGTTGGACATGGTGGCACACGCTTATAATCCGGGTACTTGGGAGGCTGAGACAGGTGGATCGGAGGTTTGCAGCCAGCCTCAGCTAGTGAGGCCCTTCACAACTCAGTGAGACCCTGTTTCAAAATAAAGAATAAAATAGAGCTGGGGGTATAGCTCAGAGATAGAATGCCCCTGGGTTCAATTCCTAGGACCACAAAAAGAATGATAATTTTTGTAGTTCAAAGGACACTATGATGCTGAGCGCAGTGGCACAAGCCTGTAATCCCAATACTTGGAAGGTTGAGACAGGAAGATTATAGGTTCAAGGACAGCCTTAGCAATTTAGCAACTGTTTCAAACTTAAAAATAAAAGGAGGGAAGTGTGTTATGGGTGTATCTCAGAGGTAGAAGACTGGAGTTCAATCTCCAGTACCATTAAATTAAAAAGTGAAAAGACAGTAATGCATAAAGGAATAAAGGTTTTACAAATCATGTATGATAAGGGATTAGGATCCAGAATATGTAAACAACTGTCACAGATAATACAAATAACTAAAAAATGGGAAACAATGATGAAGGCTTGTAAACTAAGCAAGAAGAGAGCCTGGGTGCCTGACCTTATTATTTAACTTCCTCGAACAGACTTATTTTTGTTTTGCAATAAAACTTGTGATCTGTTTAAGCTTCTGCAACAGGGTTTTTGGTTATTTGCAGCTGAATGCAATCCTAAACAATAACACCAAATACAGTCACATTACTTTCTGCTACCTAGAGGTCCCTAAGTCCTGCTGGTTCTGCCTTCAAACTCCAGTCGCTTCTCATCCTGCCCACGGCCCGCACCCCGACAAATCCATTATCATCTCTCGGCAGATGGATCACTGTAAAGACTTCCAGCTGGTTTCCTGTTTCTGTCTCAGCTTCCTTTCACTCCACAGTCAGCCAAAGCTCATTTTAAACTAGAATTCATATAAGGCCACTGCTCTGATCTAAAGTCTCTTCCACCTACAAGGAAAGTGGTGTTGATCCATACAGCACTCCCCCTACATCCGACCTCACGCCTACGATGGCTCTCCTCCCCTCCATTCACAAGGCAAAGATGATGACCTTGCTATTCCCCAAACGGGGAAGCTTTGGACACGTTCCTCCTCAGTGGTATGGACACCCCTTCCCTGCATGCCCTCACACCACATCTGACTCTCTTCAGGTCTTTACTCAACGGCATCAAATCAATGGACATTCCCTGAACACCTCATCTAAAATAAGGGCACTTCATCACCCTGACATTTCCTAGTCCCTTCCCTGCTTTGCTGCTCCTCTTCACTTGTTATCAATGTGCTACTACTTTGTGTTTCTCTCTCACTTAGGTGGATATCACTCCCCAGAATGAAACCTTCAGAAGGACACAGCCCTGCTCACCTGAGCAGTACCAGGCACACAGAGACAGTAACCACTAACAGACAGAACCACAGTCAGGGCACTGGGTGCAACCCAAACAGAATGAGGACACGTCAAAGGCATATCTAAGTAGGCCCTGCGTGCTGCAGTGGTGGTCAGCCGCACACAGAGAGCTCTCTGCTCTCTGCAGCTGAGCAGAGAGCAGAACTTGGCTACTTCAACTGAAGCTCCCACGTGGCTGTGACACTACTTCCCTGCAACAAAACAAGTGTCATAAAAATGCAACTATACTCTGTAAATCGCTTTGGTCAGTCTTGCTTTGGGAAAAAGAATTCAGCCGAAGCCTGTGAACAGATAAACCAAGACCTAAATTTAGGAGCAGTAAATGTGTTCCTTGAACTTAATAAATACTTGTTTTCCCAACAACAAAGTATATAAAAATATCTATTAGTTGTACTTAAAATAACTCTAATGAGATGGATTTCAGAGCATGCTGAGAACCTCTAAAAGCTACTCTACTAAATTACTTTCATCTAAACGTTTAAAATCTACATTAACACGGGCACAGATTATGTCAGAAGTATACCAGTGCTTGCTCAGGGGTACAGTTAGGTACTCAGGAGAAAAGAGTGAACTGTATCGTGTTAATGTATTACTTACACCAAAAGAATAAATTTGTGCTTGAAACCACCCCACAGCAGTTCGGTCTACGCTCCTGCCCAGGGCCCTGCTTAGTGTTTTCATAAAACACATGCAATGTGTAAACTTCCTTGACTCCTCCCTGCTAGAAAGGCACTGGCTATAATAGAAGACTCTAGAATAGTTAGAAACTACTTATGCAGAGATAAGTTCAATTGTTTTTTCATAATTCCTTTAAGTAACCAAACAGGTTTTTCACCTTTTATAAGAAAAATTTATCTCAACAAATAAGCCAACACGATGACCCAAATCCTCAGTTTCTAATTAAACTCTCAAGACAGGGCAAGGGTCCTGTCAGAAACAGAAAGAACAAGAGACATTACTAAAGACGAATGGGTCTAGATGGGTGCAGTGGCACACGCGTGTAATCCAAGTACTTGGGAGGCTAAGACAAGAAAATTGGCAGGTTCAAGGCCAGCCTCAGCAACTTAGCAAGCTGCAATGGGTCTTAACAGAGTAAGACTCTTTAAGGTGTTGCTTGTTGAAAACTTTCCTGGTTGCCACCCATCTTTAACAAATCCAGAGCAGAAATAAAATGCCCAGAGATGAGACAAAGGTCTGAATTCTAGCAGAGCACACAGGCTGTACATTCTGTGTGCTCCGGGTAAAGTCCTGGGATTCTGTTAGATGTTATTAATAGTATCTCTTTTTCTGCTTCAAAAATTGTTCCCAAGCACAAGCAGCAGAGTAACCTCCAAAGAGTAACAGGATGTCAGCAATGAAACAAACAGAAGCTCTTGTACTGGCACACCTGAGATGTCCAGAGTCTGCAAACACCCCACGTTCGAGCCAGGTTGACTGCAACCGGGGTGAAATGCGTACACCTCATTAGTCCCCTGCAGTAAACCGCGTCTTCACCGATGTGTCCAGTTAATTTCCAACAGAAAATATGGAACAAACATCAGTCAACTCTTCCTAATGTATAAGTCAATTGTATTAATAACTCACCAAGTAGCTCACCACTTACTTGGCGATCAGAATCATCCGTGTGCCGGCAGAATTAGAGCTTAAAATAAGCGGGTCTCTCGGGTGATACTTAAAGTCTCGTTACTACACTGGCATCAAGAACTGAACGGGACGCCCCGGGTGTCAGAAGCACCTCCACTCCCAGGCTGTCTCAAGTGACGCTTGGAAAAAGGTTCTCCCATTGGACGCATCCTCGCTCCCCGCCCCCTCCACTCCCGCGGAGACATCCTAAAAGCATTATGTCATCCACGATCCCACAGCTCTCCCGCTCCAACCCGGGCTCCTCTCGGGATGTCCGGCCCCCCCCGGCCAAACGGACCACACTCTCGGCCCCTCCAAGTTCCCCCAACAGTTACGCGCACTCCCGCCAGGCCTCTCGCTCACAGAGAGAAACAAGTTCGCTCCCTAACTTCGCACGCCAGAAAGGGCGAGAGGACTGGGGCCGCGACTGCCCGCCGAGAGCTCGGGACCGGCCCGGGCGGCGCTGCCGCCCCGCACCCGGCCCGCGCCAGGCCGCGGCGCGGAGAAGGGCTGCGCGGCCGCGGGGGCCAGCGCGCAGGCTCGGGGCGCGGGCCGCCTGGCGGGAGTTGGCCGGCCAGACTCACGGTCGGGGCAGCGGCTCCTCGGCCACGGCCGGGCCGGGCGGCGGCGGCGGCGGCGGCGGCGGCGACTGCGGCGCGGGCTGCGCCTGCGGCGGCGGCTGAGGCGGCGGCGGCGGCGGCGGCTGCTGCTGCTGCTGCTGTTGCTGGAAGGACTTGAGGGACTCGAAGGCCTTCATCAGCTTTTCCAGGGTCGCCATGGCGTCCTCCCGCCCCGTAGGGCAGCCCCCGGAGGCCTCGGGCCGTCTCGCGCCTCGCAGCACGGCTCAGCGGAGGAGCAATGAATGGAGCTCGGCGCCGCGAGCAGAAGCGGAACCCAGGCGCCCGGCCATCTTGGGCCCGTCCCGGCAGCCCCCGCGGTGCCTGCGTCCCGCGACGCGGCGTGACGGAGGCGGGGCCACCGCCATGATTGACATGCCGAGGCGGCGGCCTCCACCAATGGCCAGCTGAGGCGCCGCCCGCCCCGCCCCCGCGCGTTCCGCTCCGGGAGCCGCCTCCCGGCTGAGCGCGCTGCGCCCTCCTCCGCGACGGCGCCCGGCTCGGCGGCGGGGCGGGGCGGGGCGAGGAGTGGGCGGGGCGCGGAGTGGGCGGGGCGCGGAGTGGGCGGGGCGCGGAGGCGCGGCGGCGCGGGGGCCGGGCGGACGACTGGGAGGCGTGGTGGTGAGGGGCGGTGACGGGGCGCGGCGGCGTCCTGCGGCGGGCGGGCTAGCGCGGGGTGGCCTGCGGGTGGCCCGCGGGGCGGGAAGACCCCACGCCGAAGCCGCCCTCCCGCTGCGAGGTCGAGGCCGGCAGCCCGCTGGCCCTCGGAGCGGCCCGGGGCCCCGAGGGCCTCTGGATGGCGCCGCGGGGCGCGTGTCGGGGACTCGCTGCCGGAGGGAGACCGGGAGCGAAGGGCCCCTGGCCACTCTGACGCGGGACCCCGCGAGGGGCTGATGCTCGGGGCTGGCCAGCTGTGGCTTGAGGAGACGCCTCTGCTGGGCGGCGGAGGGAGGGTCAGGGCTGGCAAAGGCGGCCGAGGCTGCTGTCCTAGCGAGGCTGCGGCCAGTGCAGCCAGAAGCCGCCTTGACCACAGAGAAGCGCGCAGAGCAGGACTTCCCGGCCGGGGCGTCCGCCCCGTGGGAGCGCACCGCCCTTCCCGGCAGCGGGCAGGGCCGGGAGGCGACCCTCGCCGAGGGGTGCACCCTAGCGCCACGCTGTGTCTTCAGAGCCTCCGGCCTCCTGGGCCTCGGAGAATGGTGGCGCCCCAGGGCAGCTCCTGCGCCCGCCCCACAGTGTCCCGGGCGGTGATGAAACCCCTCCAAAGCCCACTCAGGTAGGCTGCACCTGCCACTCAGACCCCTTCTCTGGCCATAAGCCGCACCTCCACCTTCTCTGTCCCAAAGTGGTGAGGTAAAGGGAAGCCGGTACTGCCCCGCAGGGGAGAGCAGCGGGCAGCCCTTGCCTTCTCCCAGGAAGGGCCACCGAGACAGCCCTCCCCTCCCGGGTTATGAGGACCTTTGTGTCCTGCGTGGCCCTGAGCCAGCTCCCACACAGGTCAGGCCAGGCCAGCAGGGGCTCCACTCCTAAGATGGCCCTGATGAGTCCACCTCTGCATGAACACGAGTGACCATTTGAGTATGGGCTGTGCCCAGTGACTTTTTTTTTTTTTTTTTTGGTGGTACTGGGGTTCCTGGAAACCCTTCTTTCTGCCTCCAAGCTACTCTCCCACACACCTTTTTTTTTACGTATTTTTTTATTTGGAAACAGGGTCTCTTAAGCCAGTGAGGCTGGCTTCAAACCCCGGGATCCTCCTGTCTCCTCCTCCCAAGCGCGGGGATGACAAGCGTGCGCCACCACGCCGGCAGCCAGTGGCTGACTTCTAACCAATATTATATGGCAAAGGACGGATGTCACTGTGATTAGGTTCCAGAGGCATGTGCCAGTCTTGTTGGCACCCTGTGGCCTTGTTGGCTCACACACAATGGAGAAGCTGGGGTGTTGGAGAGGTCCATGTGGACAGAGAGCCAACAGCAGTGAGAAATGAGGTTCTGAGCCCACTGAGAAGACTCACCAACACCTCGCAGCTGGCCAGCTTTTAGGTGGGAGGCAAGGGAGTGGAGGACCAGTTAGCTCTGCCCAGATTCCTGAGCCATGGAGCCTGAGCGGTCAACAGTGTGTGCTGTTGAGCCACTGGGTTTGGGCCACTCTGTTGGTTTGCCTGGGCTGCTGTAGCCAACTAAGTACTACAGCCTGGGACTTCAGCAGCAGAAACTGAGTCTCACCGTCCACAGTCAGGTGGGCTGTCCTGAGGCCCTTCCTAAGGCTGTCCACCCTCTGTGTAGATGCATCTTCTGCCTGTGTCCACACATGGCCGTCCATCTGTGTGTCTGTATCCTGATCGCTTTTTATAAGGATACCAGTCGGATTGGATTGGTCACCCTAGTGACCTCACTTACCTTCATTGTCTCTTCAAGGACATTTCCTGAGGTTCTGGGGTTTAGGACTTCAGAATATGATTTCGAAGGGACAGAACTCAGCCATATAAGCTGAGCATGGTGGTGCACACTCGTAATCCCAGCATTTGGGAGACTTAAGACAGGAGGATCACGGTTCAAGGACAGCCTCGGCTACTTAGGCCCTTTGCAACTCAGTGAGACCCTGTTTCAAAATAGGGCTGGGGATATAGCTCAGAGGTAGAAGGAGACTTCTAGAAAGTCTCCCTCAAAGGAAAGGTACACCCACCTCCTTCCTGCTGCTTGGCATGGGCATGTGTTGGTTGAGCAGCCATTTGGGGTCAGGAGTATGACAACCACATCCTAGGATGGGGGAACTAGAAGGAGCTGGGGCCCAGATGACTGGGAGGATCTGTCATTCAAGCCTGGCCTGCACATCTCTTGATTTCTTTCATGTGTGAGAGAGAATGCATTTCTATTTTGCCTCAACCACCATTACTTTGTGTTATCCTGTTACAAGCTCCTCAACCAAGTTCTTCTTTTTTTTTTCTTAGTACTTGGTATTCAATCCACAAGGTCTTGCTGAGTAGCCGAGAGTCTTGCTAAGTTACTGAGGCTGGCCACCAACCTGCAATCATCCTGTCTCAGCCTTCTAAGTACTGAGATTACAGGCATGCACCACCATGTCCAGCCTTATCGAAATAGTTTGAAGGTTAAGGTATTATCTTCCAGAAAAGACTTGTGCTTGAAATTCCAGATTCCCAGAGCTCCTAGGTATCTTGGGCCATCTTAATCTGAGTCCTAGTTTTGAAAAGCTTGATTTGGTTGATGTAGAGGAACTTGAGAAGGCACTGAGGACCACTCATAATTGAGAGCTGGTTTACTTCTAAGTCAGCCTTATTCTTGGATGGGCTGAATCCCAAGTGGGGAATGAACTGTCCAGTACCCTAGGAGTTATGTAGGAGGTATCAGGAGGGTAGATCTGTATTTTATAGTCCACCATTAATATACATGGAAGCTCCTGTTCGAGATAGTAAATATAATGTGATAATCCTTCTCTAATTCCTAGCTTTGTGTGTGTGTGTGTGTGTGTGTGTGGTGGTACTGGGGTTCCTGGAAGCCCTTCTACCTCCGGGCTACACTCCCAGACCTATTTTTACATTTATATTTGGAAACAGGGTCTCCTAAGCCAGCGCGCGCGGCTGGCTTCGAACCTACGCGATCCTCCTGTCTCTGCCTCCCAAGCGCGGGGATGACAAGCGTGCGCCACCACGCCCGGCTTAATTCCTAGCTTTAACATGAATGTCTCCAAGGCATACCATCATTGGTAAAAGGCTGACTTCTGGATATAATCATCCTAAAGAAGCAGTGATCGGTCAATTTATTAACCATTTGTTTTTTAAAAAATGGAAACCAGGTATGGTGGTACATGCCTGTAATCCCAGTCTCTGGGAGGCTAAGACAGGAGGATTGCAGGTTTGAGGCCAGTGTTAATTTAACAAGACCCTGTTTCAAAACAAAAAGTAAAAAGGCTGGGGCATAGCTCAGAGGTAGAATGCCCCTGGTTTCAATCCCTAGCACCACAGAAAAAAAGGTATATATTTCCTCTGGAGCAGTCTTTTAGTTGTACCCCATATATCCAGATAGAGAGCTATCATCATTTTGTAGAAGCTCTACAGTTTGATTCATGTATCTTAACCCAAAAGAATTACAGTAGAGGCTATTAAATTCATAGGTGACAGGGCCTTTTTTGTTTTCTAATTTTGTTATTCATAGGTTTATTGCATTAACATCAAATGTTGACTATTAAATCTGTATTCGACTATATTCACATATTTTATTTTATTTTATTTTATTTTATTTTATTTTATTTTATTTTATTTTTGCGGGATTGGGAATGGGACCCAGGGGCATTTAACCTCCGAGCTACAGCCCCTGCCCTATTTTTTATTCTTTATTTTGAAACCAGGTCTCACTGAGTTGCATAGGGCCTCACTAAGTAGCTGAGGCTGTCCGCGAACTGCGATCCCCAGGGCCAGCCTCCTGAATGCTTGGATTACAAGTGTGCGCCACCACGGCCGGCTTCAAAAATTTTTTATTTATTTACTTATTTATTTTTTATTTTTTGGTGGTTTCTGGGGTGGAACCCAGAGGCTTTCTACCTCCAGTCTACACTCCCAGACCTATTTTTTTATATTATATTTGGAAACAGGGTCTCACTAAGTTGCTGAGAGCCTCACTCAGTAGCTGAGGCTGGCTTCAAACCTGTGAGATCCTCCTGTCTCAGCCTCCCAAGTGTGGGGATTACAAGCGTGCGCCACCACGCCCGGCTCAAAATTTTTTATTAAAGTTTTTCTTCATGCTTAAATATGATCACTGTCCATGAGTGTTCCATGGGCATTTGAAAAGAAGGAGGACTCTCCATTATCAATAGAATTTAATACAAATGTCTCAAGATGCAACTTCCCAGCTGGGTGTGGTGGCTCATGCCTGAAATCCCAATCTTGGGAAACTGAGACAGGAGAATTGTAGGTTCTAGGCCAGCCTCAGCAACTTAGCAAGGCTGTTTCCAAATAATAGGGCTGGAGGTGCAGCTCTGAGGTTGAATGCCCCTGGGTTCAATCCACGTGGACAGTGCTCCGTCCTGTGCTCCTGAGGTCTGCTCCCACCACCCTACGTGTGGGCTGGCTGGACTGAAAGGGACTTGGCTTGCCGCAGGAGAGCCAAGACTGTGGCACGGTGTGTAGCTATTTCTGACCACTTGGTCTTGTTAGAGAATTGTACCTTAAGCATTACAAAACATCCCTTCTGTTTAATGTTTTTGACCCTGATTCTATCTTGACGATTAGACAAAGAGATACTAGTAAGATCCAGCCACTCTATTTCAGCTGGCTTGCTCTGGTCTGCACCTGTCCGTGGTTAAATTTTAACCTTTCTTACTCCTTCTGGTTTTAGGTGTGTCTCTTGGACACAACACAGAGTTGGGTTTTGCCTCAAGGTTCTGGTGTCACTGTTTTCTAAGTGGCATCGGCTGTTGTGGAGAGAGCAGGCCAGTTTTCTTGGGGAAGGCCCTTCGTGGCAGGCAGGTCCCTTAGCTAAGCTCCTGGCCTGCGCAAGGTGCAGACTTGTCCCTGCATCCCTCGTGCTCTCTGTAAACAGGAAGGTAGCTACATGTGGTGCCCCATCACGTCACAGGCTCTGGGTGGTCCTGGCTAATCAGCTCCCCCGGGGCGACTTCTCCCCTGTGGACAGAGTCATGTCAGAGATGAGTCTGAGTCTCAGTCGGATGCTCACACTGTTCGTTCTAGCAGTTCTTATACCTCTGTCCAGTCTGGGCCAGGAGCCACATGTCTCATAAGGGAGTTTAATCTATAGTTAGAAAGGCTGGCTTTCCTGTTCATGAGAGCCGATTCTGCACTGAGGGGCCTTGTCTCCTGGAAATCCCCAGGCCGGGGTGCACCATACTGCTAAGCTACACGTGGCACTGTCCTGCAACATGCGAGCGAGCCTTCCCTACCACGTCTTGGATGCCACGCTGCATCTGCCCTGCCCAGGACCCTTACCACTAGCCACATGTGGCTGTTGAACATCTGGAATGAACTAAGATTGAGCTGTGCTACAAGGTAAAACATGCTGGATTTCAAGTACTTAGTAAAAATAAAGTCTATAAAAGACTGCATGTTTTATATTACATGTAGAAATAACACTTAGGTATATTGTGTTGAATAAAATAATGAAGCCAGGTATGGTGGTGCACACTTGTAATCCCAGTTCTTGCGAGGCTAAGACAGGAGGACCACAGGTTCACAGCCAGCCTCTGCCTCTTAGTGAGGCCCTACACAGCTTGGTGAGACCTTGTTTCAAAATAAGAAATAGCCAGGTGTGGTGGCACACGCTTGTAATCCCCGTGCTTTGGAGGCTGAGACAGGAGAATCACACAGGTTCGAAGCCAGCCTAAGCTACTTAGTAAAGCTCTCAGCAACTTAGTGAGACCCTGTTTCCAAATAGAAATATAAAAATAAGTCTGGGAGTATAGCCCGGAGGTAGAAAGCCCCTGGGTTCCACCATCAGTACCACCAAAAATTTTTAAAATAAAATAAGGAATAAAACATAGGGCCAGAGGCAGAGTGTGGTGGTACATGCTTGTAATCCCATCATTCAGGGGGTGAAGAGCCGACAACCTCAGCTATGTAGCAAGGCCCTTTACAACTCAGTAAGACCCTGTGTCAAAAAACAAAAAGACTAAAAAATAGGGCTGGGGGTGTAATTCAAAGGTACAGTGTCCCTGGGTTCCATCTTCAGTACTGCAAAAAAATAAAATGGGACTGGGGTATAGCTCAGAGGTAGAATGCCCCTGGGTTCAATCCTAGTACCACAAATAAGTAAATAATAAATAAATATAATAATGAAAATATGCTTCCTTTTGTTCTTTAAAAATGACACGGGACTCACCTGTTTTAGACCACTCTGGTCAAAGGCATCCTTCTCTTCATTACTAGTAATCTGTGATGGTTCTCAGGACCTAGGAAAATATTCTGCTCCCTATAGCCTTGACTGTGGTTCTGGGCCTTTGTCACTGGGATCAGCCTCAGGAGCTGAAAGCTAGAGATCACTGGTCTGCCCACTTCTCAGCCCAGCTACTGTAGACAATTTTAAAAACCAAATGGGCCAACCTGGCATGGTGGCACATGCCTGTTGTAATTCTAGTACCAGGAAAGCTGAGAAAGGAGTATGGCAGGTTAGAGGCCAGCCTCAGAATTTAGCAAGACCCAGGCCGGGCATGGTCGCGCACACTTGTAACCCCAATGCTTGGGAGGCTGAGACAGGAGGATCGCACAGGTTCAAAGCCAGCCTCAGCTACTGAGTGAGGCTCTCAGCAACTTACTGAGACCCTGTTTCAAAATAAAGTATAAAAGAGGTCTAGGAGTGTAGCCCAGAGGTAGAAAGCCCCTGGGTTCCACCCCCAGTACCACCAAAAAGAAGGAGGGGGGAGGAGAGGAGGAGGAGGAGGAAGAGGAGGAGAAGAAGAAGGAGGAGGAGGAGGAGGAGGAGAAGAAAGGAATTTAGCAAGACCCTCATCAACTTAGTGAGGCCCTGTTTCAAAGTATAAAATCTTTAAAAAGGGTGGTTGGGGCTTAGCTCAGAGGTAGAATGCCATGAGTCCAATCCCCAGGACCAAAACAAAACCCACAAATCCAGTGGGCCATAACTGCTGCTCACATTGTCCTCCTTCCTTGGAAGAAGGGCGTCCTTTCAAGACACAGCCCATTCTTTTTTTTTCTTTTAACCTATGCGATCCTCCTGTCTCAGCCTCCCAAGCGCTGGGATTACAAGTGTGAGCCAGCATGCCTAGCAAAGTTAGTCTTTTTTTAGAAAAAAAATTTTTTTTTAGATAGGGTCTCATTGAGTTGTCCAGGCTGGCCTCAAACTTGTGATCCTCCTGCCTCAGCCTCCCAAGTGGCTGGGATTACAGGTATGCACCACTGCTCCCAGATCTTTTATGTTATTTCACCTCTATCAGAAGCAAAGTTAGCCGGGTGTGGTGGCACACACTTGTAATCCCAGCATTTGGGAGGCTGAGACCTAAGGATTGCGGTTCGCGGACAGCCTCAGCTAGTGAGGCCCTCTGCAACTTAGTGAGACCCTGTTTCAAAATAAAGAATAAAAAATAGGGCAGGGGTATAGCTCGGAGGTAGAATGCCCCTGGGTTCCATCCCCAGACCCTCAAAAAAAGAAGAAGCAAAGTTATTTCCATCCTCCTGGAGACCAAAGGCCCCAACCATCCATGATAACTTCTCCTTCCTATCACCCCGGCTCACATGGGGTCCTCTGTAATGCAGGCGCCTGAGACTCTAGTGCACACAGGTGGAAGGTGACTTTCACCAGCACCCTGACCAATCCACGTGCAGGAAGCACTGTTGGCGTGGGTGACGTGAAGTGACGGAGCAGGCCACCTGTCTGACAAGTGTGGATGCAGCTGCTGTGCTCTCCATGGAGGCACCTGTGCGCAGGCCCTGCCATCCCATCACTCCGCCCTCCGCACTCGGGCGCCAAGTCACCACCTCAACTCGCTGAGCTCAGGCCCCTGGCTTCTCACATAGCAGGTGACAAGAAAGTTCCAACTGCAGGCTTGGGCAGCAACGGGCAGAGACGTGGAGGCTCCGGCACAGGTCCTCTCTGTCCTCCGTCTACAGCCGTTTTCACCTGCCATATGCTCCTCTGGCCTGCAGAAGCTCTTGCCACACCTCGGCAAGGAGGAAGCCCACTTTCTGCCCTTCACAATGGGTGCAGGCCCAGCTTGAAGCCATCCCTGGCTAAGTGACATCCCCTAGTCCCTGGGACCCCTGCATCACGCTCCTTCTCTTCTCTCTGCCCACCTCAGATGCACCTCCCTCCTGCAAATGCAGTGCTGCCCCTCCGTGCTCTTAGTACTCCTCCACACTCGTCCTGGTGTAGTCCCAGATGGGGGTCCAAGTGTGCTGCCCTATGACAGAGGGCAAACGCATAACATAAAATCTGAGACAATCAACTTAGAAAGAACATTGATTTTTGGCCTACAGTTGGGGAGGTTTGATATGTTGTTCTGGGTTTGTGGCAAGACAGCATATCATAGAGGGAGCACGCAGCAATGTAAAACCTCTCACACCATATAGAGGAAAGGGGTTGGATTCCCACAGTCTCCTCCGAGGGCACATCTCAATGCCCTAAGGAGCTCCCACTAGGCTCCACCCCCTAAAGGTTCCACCAGCTCCCAGGCCTCACTCTGGGGACCAAGCCCATGACACACGGGCCTTTGGGCACACTTACCCAAATGATGAACCTGCCCTTATCCTCTGTGTCATTACCTTAGATAAATTCCAGTAGGGTGCGTGAAGCTAACACACCTGCCATAAGCACAGTCCCAGGTCACTCAATAGAAATCATCCGAGCCTCTGTTAGCCCTGACCGCGGATAGACACTTTCTTTTGGAGGCAGGTAGGTGTGCTCGGGAGAAAACAAACTCGTCACAAAGACATGGACATCAGGAATGGGGACATCATCGCAATCCAGACACAAACGGGAATGAAATGGGCAAGAGCTTTGTAACACTCACAGCTCTGGAAAAGGGAGGGTCTGACCCACCGCTCTTCCTAGACCACCGACTGCATCTTTCACTGAGTGATTAGGAGCACTCCTAGGATGAGGAGAGGACACCACTGTGCTGGTGGGACTTGTGCCCACCATGGGCACACACAGAGTACAAGCAGTACACAAGGTGTCCACACTTGGGCATCGCTGGTCACCACAGTGGGGTGTTCAGGTTTTGCCTTCAATCAGCTTTAGTGAAAAGACAACACAGATATTAATGTAAAAAATCCAAAAAGGCAGGTTTTCTATTTCCTCATGAGTTGTGTTTATTACGATCCACAGGCAGGATGGGACACTGAGGTGTGCTGCTTCTTGGTGCCAAGCTCTGCAGTCTGCACAGTGAGCGGTCAACGTTTTGTCGGCAACATGTCCTTGCTGCGGCCGGTGCCCAGGCAGCCCTGCAACACACAACACAGTGGCGCCTCAGGCACGGCGCCCTGCAAGCTGGCTTACCTTCCCATACGGGTACAGTCAGCCCTCTATACCCACCAAACAGAATCAAAAACATTAAAACGTAATATACATCACTGTATATACCACAGTACAACAAATATAGTGCACATTTAAAAACATAGAATAACACCTATTTACATAGCATTTAAATGACATTAGGTATTGTAAGCAATCTAGAGCCGAGACAAGGATTGTAGGTTCAAGGGCAGCCTCAGCAACTTAGCGAGACCCTGCTCCCAAATAAGAAAAGAAAATAGGGCTGGGGGTATAGCTTGGAGGCAAAACACCCCTGGGTTCAATCCCCAGTACCACACATATACAAAAAAGTAATCTGAGTAATCTAGAGATTATTTTAATTTTAAGTATACAGGAAGATAATGTAGCTTATTTGTAAATACTATCAATTCATTCATTTATTTTGGTACTGTGAATTGAGCCCAAGGGTGTTCAACCTCCAAGCTACACTCTAGCCCTTTTAATTTTTTTTATTTTAAAACAGGGACTCACTAAGTTACCATGTGCTGGCCTTGAACCTGTGATTCTCCTGTCTCCGCCTGCCTCTTTTTTTGCATGTTCCAGGGGACTGAACCCCAGGGGCATTCTAGCTTAAAGCTACACTGCAGTCCTATTTTTTTGTTGTTGCTTTTTTTTTTTTTTTTTTTTGGTGGTACTGGGGATGGAACCCAGGGACATTTTACCTCCGAGCTACACCCCAGCCCTATTTTTATTCTTTATTTTGAAACAGGGTCTCACTGAGTTGCAGAGGGCCTTGCTACGTACTAGCTGAAGCTGTCCTAGTAGCTGAGGCTGTCCACAAACTGCAATCCTCCCAGCTCAGCCTCCCAAAAGCTGGGATTACAAGCGTGTGCCACCACCCCCGGCTTGTTGCTGTTCTTTTGAAACAGGGTCTCACAAATTTGTGGAGGACCTCACAAAGTTGCTGAGGCTGACTTCAAACCTGTGATTCTCCTGTCTCAGCCTCCCAAGCACTGGGATCGCAAGTACATGCCACCACGCCCAGCTTAATTTTTCTAAAACTAATGTTACTACAAAAATTCTCTCCAAATGATTCCACATTCAGAATGGAACCTGCTTTTCTTGTGCAAGTGAATGCCTGACAGTAGCAGTCATAATCAGAATGCTGATGATTTAAACAATGTACACTGGACATGGTAGTTACACGGGGTGGTGGTCTCGGAGCCCAGCTCAGAACACCCTGCCACTAATAGGAAGCTGGCTGCCTTTCTTTCCGGGGGCATTCTATCTCCGAGCTACAACACCAGCCCTTCTTAAACTTTTTGATTTTGAAATAAGGTCTCACTAGGTTACTGAAAGTCTCGCTGCATGGCTGAGGCTGCCCTGAACCTGCAGTCTTCCTGTCTCAGCCTCCCAAGAACTGTATTGCAGGCACAGGCTACCATACCAGCTCTTATTTTTTATTATTATTCTTGGGGTCCTGGGGATTGAACCCAGGGGTATTTTTGCTTTAAGCTAAACCCTTAGTCCTATTTTTTGTTGATGTTCCTGGGTTTTTTTTTTTTTTTTTTTTGTGGTACTGGATATGGAATCCAGGGTCATTCTACCTCTGAGCTACACCCCCAGCCCTATTTTTGATTCTTTACTTTGAAATAAGGTCTCACTGAATTGCAAAGGGCCTCACTAAGCAGCTAAGGCTGTCTGCGAACCGCCATGCTCCTGTCTCAGCCTCCCAAGTCCTGGGACTACAAGTGTGCGCCACCACACCCCGCTTGTTTCTGTTTTGAAACAGGGTCTCACTAATTTGCGGAGGACCTCACTAAATTTCTAGGCTGGCCATGAATCTGTAATCCTCCTATGTCAGCCTTCCAAGTACTGGGATTACAGGCAACACATTATACGTTTTGAAAAGCTTTACCCCTCTTCTGAAGAATCTATAGAAGAGGTTTTTCTTTCGTCTGGGAACTGGGGGACATTCTTTCTCATCCGGACCCGATGACGGAATTTCCTCATTCTCTTGTTCGCTGATGTCTTTAAAGCATCTGGTTTCAATCATCTGCATGCACAGCAGGGGACAAGGCAGCTTTGGAGACAACACAGGACGGGGCCTCCCGGGGCCACTGCGCTTGAGGTGCCACAGGGCATGAGGCTGTGCACCTCCAAGCTCCGCGGCCACTCTCATTCCCTTCCCCTGCTTCCTGACCCCTTCCTGGGATAACCAGCTTAGCTCCCTCTTCCTCTGTCTCCAAAGGCACTCCTGAAGGAGCTAATACTTAGGAGCAGGACTCCAGGGTGGCAGGCCAGCCCCCGTGATGGCCACCCCTGTCCACCTCCGGGAACTGGGACCAGAGCAGCTGCCATGTGTCTGGGTAATGGTTGATAGGGCAGTGGTATTGCATGCATAGTTAGTTTTAATGGGCTGCTCTGCTGGGAAAGGCAGTACCTCATTCTGCCAGGGGATGGAGACACACCCCGTAACAAATTCAGCATAGAAGTCGGAATCCGTGGTGTCCAGGTAGACTCCTTTGACTGCAGAGAACTGCCCAATGTCCATGACGTCCTTGCAGTAAACGGCATGAGGCTGTGCACCAAGAAGGGAGGAGTCAGCCTAGGGGCAGCTAGGACAAGCTTTGTTGGTTCTCTGTCCAGTTCTCTCTCCCTCCCCTCCTCTCCTGCCCCTCCACCCCCACGCTACACACACACACACACACACACACACACACACACACACACACACACTTGAAGGCCTCTTCTCTTTTCTGCAGTGGAAATGGATTACAAAGGCCAGGAGCAAAAGGGATGGGAAGGGTGTTTCTGCTGGAAGGTGCAGGGCAGGACTAGAGTCGGCACGGGCAGGGAGACCGGCACTGGGGTCGGTTGGCAGCACTCTTGCCACTCTCACCCTGCCTCTGGCCCTCGGGGTTCTCCTCGAGCACCGGCTCACCCTCTGCGTGAGAAGCACACACTCTTCTTGCTCCTCCTGCCAGGAAGCTCCAGTGGCCTCGGTGCCCTACCCTTCCTGCTCTGCTCCAAAGAGGGCAGGGACCCTCCTCTGGGGTCAGAGCCAGGCCTGCAGCTCCTCCCACACCACTGCTGTCCTCAGGGCAAGGGGCTTTGCCAAGCAGGAAGGGCACCAAGGCCTGGGCCTCAGCCTCCACCAACATAGCCACTTGTGCTTCTGGGGCTAAGAAACAGAGCAGAGAGCTCTGCAGCGGTGGAGCCCTGTGTACTCCTGCAAGAGGCTCCCAGAAGTCCTGAGGAAACATCTCAGGTGTGATGGGCCTGTGACCGGCGGTGGTGCTCTGCAGGACCTGGTGGTGTTGCCCTTAGAGCAGCGCTGCTCACACGCTTTTCTCCACCAGCTGAGGAAGGGGCTGGCGAGCCCTGTCCTCTTCAGGACAGTCCAGAAACAGGCACCCTGAAGGCCAAGGCCCGGCCAGAGGCACACACTCCATTCAACCTCACAGCCCCTCGGAATCTGAATTCTGCAAGCGAACCTTCCGATGTGTTATTGTTGGGCTCTGCTGTGCAATGGCTTCCCCTAGGCTATTTGTTTACACTGTAAGGATGCAGACAGCCTGGGCCCCTGCCCTCCATGCTTCCCACCCTGCTCAGAACATGGGGATGCCCGTCCTGAGAGACCACCCGCAGTTTGCTCCTGACAGCAGCCCAGCGACAGACCCCGTGGCCCTCGCAGCCCCTCTCAGCAGTACCTGTGCCACCCTTACTAAGCTTCACCTCCTATCCCTGCAGGCAGGGCCGTTCCCCGGGCACAGAGACCTTTCTGCCTCACTCTCCTAGTGCCTGGCAGGTGGTAGGCATTTGCTAAATATGTCATGTAGGAATTAATCCCAAGGAAGCAGTTAATTCTATGACATATGACACAAATAGAAACATAAAAAGCCAGCTGGGCATGGTGGCACACGCTTGTAATCCCAGTACTTGGAAGGCTAACACAGGAGGATCACAGGTTCATGTCCAGCATCAACTACTAATATGACCTTCTGCAATTTAGTGAGACCCTGTTTCAAAATAAAGAATAAAAAATCAGGCTGGGGTTATAGCTTAAAGGTAGAACGCCCCTGGGCTCAATCCTCAGTACTGCAAAAATAAAATAAAATAAAAAGTCCTACAAAAAAAAATTTTTTTTTTTTTTGGTGGTACTGGGGTTCCTGGAAGCCCTTCTACCTCCGGGCTACACTCCCCGACCTATTTTTACATTTTTATTTGGAAACAGGGTCTCCTAAGCCAGCGCGCGCGGCTGGCTTCGAACCTGCACTATCCTCCTGTCTCTGCCTCCCAAGTGCGGGGATTACAAGCGTGCGCCACCACGCCCGGCTACAAAAATATTTTAATTGAAGCCAGGCATTGTGGTGCATGCCTATAATCCCGTATTTGGGAGACTAAGACAGGAAGTTTGCAGATTCAAGGCCAGCCTCAACAACTAAGCAAGATCTTTTTTTCTTTTTTTTTTTTTCTTTTTTTTTTTTTTACCATCCTGGGGATGAAACTCAGGGGTATTCTACCTCAGAGCTACACACCAAGCCTTATTTTTTATTATTTATTTTGAAACAGGGTCTCACTGCTCACTGAGTTGCAAAGGGCCTAAGTAGCTGAGACTGTCCTCGAGCCAAGGATCCTCCTGTTTCAGGCCCCCAAATGCTGGGATTATAAGCGTACACCACCACACCCAGCTTAGCAAGATCCTTTTTAAAAATAAAAAATAAAAAGCCAGGCATGGTGGCGCACGCTTGTAATCCCCGTGCTTGGGAGGCAGAGACAGGAGGATCACGCAGGTTCAAAGCCAGCCGCGCTGCTTTAAGAGACTCTGTTTCCAAATAAAAATAAAAAAATTTAGGTCTGGGAGTGTAGCCTGGAGGTAGAAGGGCTTCCAGAAACCCCAGTACCACCAAAAATAAAATAAAATAAAATAAAAAATAAAAAGTTCTGGGGGTAAGCCGGGGGTGGTGGCGCACACTTGTAATTCCAACATTCAAGAGACTGAGACAGGAGGATTGTGGTTCAAGGACAGCCTAAACTACTTATTCCCTTTGCAACTCAGTGAGACTCTGTTTCAAAATAAAGAATAAAAATAGGGCTGGAGGTATAGCTCAAAGGTAGAATGCCCCTGGGTTCCATCCCCAGTATATATGTAGAAAGAAATTGTATATTAATATATATAATTTATTTATGTATACATTGTACATGTATCTTAATTCCATCAAACCCTGCATAATTTCCCTATGTCACATTTCTAGACTGTCCACAGCAAACCATGACGGACGGGGTGCGGGCAGCCTTTCTTCACTGTTCTTTCATCAACGGCAGCTGGTTACGAGGTACTGGACTCCTGCCAGGCGTCAGAGAGCACCAGGCCTCACGGAAGCGCTCTGGACAGGTGACCTCATTGGTGCCAATAACACGCTCACAACGAGGGCGCTCAGGGGAAGGCCAGGCTGTAGCCCAGGACCTTGTGCAAGTGGAGTGGGGAAGAGCAGACGCACGCTGTGTGAGAGGGTGAGCCCAGGGTGAGAGGTCACAACGGGACGCTGGTGACAAGGGGCATGCCCAAGGTCTGAGGGCAGCGGCTCAGCTGCACCAGCAGTGACAGAGACAGCCAGGAGCCGGGGAGCTGCCAGGACGGTGTGCTCGTGGCGTGGGGGCTGGGGCAGAACAGGATGCAGAAGCCAGCCCTGGCTATGTTAGGTAAGTCTGTATTACTTTAACAAAAATCGGGTGAGGGTCAGTGTTCTTGGGGACCCAGCTGCTCTGGGCCACACACTTACGTCAGGAATGAAAGGGGCGTCTAGCATGTTGGCTTCCAGCCTGCTGAAGTTGATGCTCTTGAACACAGGGTGCTGCTTTACTCCAGCCGCGCCATCGCCCCTGCAGCCCAGCCGTTCACTGGGGTCCTTGGTGAGTAGCTGCAGGAGAGGCAGAAGTGGAGTCAAGCAAAGGGTCTAGGAGAAACTGAAGACTCGGAGCCAGCGTCCAAGCTGGGTGTGGTGGCGCTCAACTGGCCTCTCAGCACTTGAGAGGCTGAGACGGGATCACAGGTTCAAGGACAGCCTCAGCAACTTAACCTGTCAGCAACCTCGTGAGACCCTGTTTCAAAGCAAAACACAAGCGGGGCACAAAGCTTGTAATTCCAGCACTTAGGAGAATATACTTAAAGGGCTCATACTTCTTAATTTAATTTAATTTATTTATTTATTTTTGCTGGTCTGGAGATGAAACTCAGGGGCATTTGACCTCTGAGCTACACCCCCAGCCCTATTTTTTTTGTACTTTATTTTGAAACAGCGTTTCACTAAGTCGCAGAGGGCCTCACTAAGTAGCTGAGGCTGACCGCAAACCATGATCCTCTGGTCTCACTCAGCCTTCCAAATGATTACAAGCGCGCGCCACCACGTCTGGCTCATACTTCTCAATTTTAAAACTTACAACAAAGCTGCAAAAATCAAGAGACTGTGGTATTTGGATAAAGATAGACATTTAGGTTAATGACAGAAATCAGAATCCAGAAATGTAAACCATACAGTCAACTGACTTATGATAAAGTGCCAATTTATCATAAAATTGATAAATTGACTAAATTGTCAATAAAGACAATTCAGTGGGAGATAAAGGAGTCTTTTCTACAAATAGTGCTGGAAAACTAGATGCCCACATGAAAATTGAGGTAGGAGCTGGGTGTAGCGGCGCACACTTTTTTTTTTTTGGTGGTACTGGGGTTCCTGGAAGCCCTTCTACCTCCGGGCTACACTCCCAGACCTATTTGTACATTTTTATTTGGAAACAGGGTGTCTTAAGCCAGCGCGCACGGCTGGCTTCGAACCTGCGCGATCCTCCTGTCTCTGCCTCCCAAGCACGGGGATTACAAGCGTGCCCACCATGCCCGGCTGGCGCACACTTTTAATCCCAGCATTTGGGAGGCTGAGACAAGAGGATCGCAGTTCATGGACAGCCTCAGCTGCTTTGTGAGGCCCTTTGCAACTCAGTTCACACCCTGTTTCAAAATAAAGAATAAAAAATAGGGCTGGGGTATAGCTGGGAGGAAGAATGCTCCTGGGTTCCATCCCTAGTACCAAAACACACACACACACACACACACACACACACACGCACACACAAACACACAGATGGGGGTGTAGTTTGGAAGTAGAATGCCCTGGGCTCAATCCCCAGTACCAAAAACAAAACAAAACAAAAAACCGAACAGAAAAAACAAAAACAACTACCCCCTGTAATAACCAGAGAACTAGAGGCTCATCAGAATGACCATATTTATTTTGACTTCAGAGTATCAATATCAACCAAACCAAATGAATTCTGATTTTACTAAATGGATCACAGGATGCTTCACAAAAGGTAGGGCAAAAGCTTTACCTTTAAGCCATCAATAAAGATCTGGCTAACTTGTTCCTTAAGTTAAAAAAATTATGTAAAAATTAGGGTTTTTTGTGGTGGTACTGGGGTTCCTGGAAACCCTTCTACCTCCGGGTTACACTCCCAGACCTATTTTTATACTTTTTTTATTTGGAAACAGGGTCTCTTAAGCCAGCGCGGCTGGCTTCGAATCTGTGCAATCCTCCTGTCTCTGCCTCCCAAGCACGGGGATTACAAGCATGTGCCACCATGGCCGGCTAAAATTAGGGGATTTTTGAAAGGAAATAGAAACTGTTGAGACCTTCAGAGACACCATTTCAATTTTAAGTTCTATTTACAATTAGAAACCAGTTTAAATCAGGCATGGTGGCACACGCTCGTCATCCAGTACTTGGGAAGCTGAAACAGAAGGATTGCAGATTTGAGGACAGCCTCGGAAAATAATGAGACTCTCATTAACCTAGCAAGACCCTGTTTCAAAATAAAAATAGGGCTTGGAGGTAGAATGTCCCTGGGTTCAATCCTCAGTGCCACAAAAAAAGGGGAAAAAAAGAGGAAAGAAACCAGTTTAATCTATTTATTAAATAAGAACCTTAGATAAGGCAAACACATAGCACATCTTGTTCTAGAATCTGTATATTTTTTTTCAGTACTGAGGATGGAACCTAAGGGTGTTCTACCTCTGGGTTACACCCCATCCCTATTTTTTATTCTTAATTTTTTTTTGTGGTACTACTGGAGGTGGAACCCAGTGGCATTCTACCTCTGAGCTATACTCCCAGCCCTATTTTCTTTTATTCTTTATTTTGAAACGGGGTCTTATTGGGTTGCAAAGGGCCTCACTAAGTAGTAGCTGAGGCTGTCCACAAACCACGATCCTCCTGTCTCAGCCTCAAAATGCTGGGATTACAAGGGTGCACCACCATGCCCAGCTCAGGATTCTTCTTCTTTTTTTTTTTTTTTTTTGGTGGTACTGGCCATGGAACCCTTCTGGGCTACACTCCCAGACCTATTTTATATTTTATTTGGAAACAGGGTCTCTTAAGCCAGCAAGGCTGGCTTCAAACGTGCGTGATCCTCTTGTCTACCACTCCCAAGTGTGGAGATTACAAGCATGCGCCACCACGCCCAGCCAGGACTCATTTTATGTTTAATTTCATATATAATGAGTGAATGAAACAAGGCCAGCTATTTTCTGAAAACAGTAAAAACCTTGACACCAGAATCATAACAACATGCCCCTTTCAACAGCATTGTTTGAGATAGCAGGCCAGGAGTTCTAGCCTGCTCTGCTCCACCTGACCAGAAGCCCAATTCAGGCACTTCCAGCCAGGTCCAGGCCCGGTCCCTCCTGCTGCATGGTCTACAGAGGTGAGCGCCCCTGCAGAAGTGCCAGGAGGAGGCAGGTTCAGGAGCTCTCACCACCTGGGAGTAGGGAGCTGGGCTGGAGGGCTGAGGACTGCCCGCCACTCCACCGCCGTGTTTTCCAACTGCCAGAAAAAAAATACCTAGAGCGAGTCAGAAGTTCAACTTCCAAACACCCACAGAGCCTGACCCACCATCCTACAGATAGATTTGGCGTCCTCTGAAAACTTCTCCGAGTACTGCTCGGTGTCCTTCTTCACTCTTCGATCAATCTCTTCCCGTTTGACTTTCTCTTTGAATTTTCTGAATGGAGCATGTCCCTGAATCATTTCATATATCACGCAGCCAAGTCCCCACCAATCAGGACTAAATGAGTACTTCTCATTACTGATAACTTCTGGAGCTACATAACAAATACAGAAAACTTAATTAAATTTTGGGTTTAAATTTCCTATGATTAATTCCAAATAATACATTACAAATTTAATATTTGCTACATCACGGAGGAACCTTAAAAACATGTTAAGGGAGCCAGGCGTGGTGGCGCACGCTTGTAATCCCCGCGCTTGGGAGGCAGAGACAGGAGGATCGCGCAGGTTCGAAGCCAGCCGCGCGCGCTGGTTTAGGAGACCCTGTTTCCAAAATGAAAATGTAAAAAATAGGTCTGGGAGTGTAGCCCGGAGGTAGAAGGGCTTCCAGGAACCCCAGTACCACCAAAAACAAAAAAACAAAACAAAAAAAAAACATGTTAAGGGAAAAATGCCAGACACAAAGGGCCAAAAACATATGATTCTATTTTTATGAAATAAAATCCAAACAAACAGAAATTAATTTGTGGTCGTCAGGCCTGGGTGAGAGGCAAGAAATAGAGAAGGACTCTTACTGGGTACATGGTTTCTCTTTTGGGGTGACAAAAATGTCTTGATATTAGATAGTGGTGGTGATTTTACACCTCTAGGATGTACTAGGGTCACTAAAGGATATTCCAGGCTGTTGGATTTCATGACCTGTGCATAGCTCAATGAAGCTGCTATTGTTAAGGGCTCCTATGTCACACTGGATGAACGCAGTTGCTGCAGAGTATGTGAGGGGAAATGGTGTTGTAGGGAAGACCCAACCCTGAGGGTAGCCCTCCATTTACAGCCACCCCGCCTGTCCCAGGTGCCCTGTCGTCTATTCCCAAGTGAATGGACACCCCAGAAGCTGGCCAGGGCTGGGACAGTGTCATGGGGTCTTCCATAGGTCTCAGAGAGCCTGCAGCTCCCTCTGAGGCCACCAGGCCCTACCCACAGGCCCTTGGAATAACCAGAGCAGGATGATCTCCCTGGCATCTGTGTGGCCCACGTGCACTGGGGCTGTGGCAGAGTGAGGGGACTGCGGCCTCGTCCTGACTTGCCCTTATGGAGCAGTGGATCCTCAGGACCCAGAATGCTTCCTCCATGGGCCTCACTCCCCATCTGCAAAGAGGGGGCACACCAGGGGCTCCTCAGCCACACAATGGAACCTTCTAGCAAGTCAGAACTGAGCTGCAGTGTGGTCCTGTCCTGAGGCACTCAGACATCAGGAGAGAAAGGACAAGGACACTAGGTGGTCTTTCACATACCCATGTAGCCAACGGTCCCCACTCTTCCTCGGACCATCTCCCCTTCTGAGATCTGCAGGGCCAAACCAAGATCTGAAATCCGGATGTGTCCTGTGTGTGTTCATGGAGAGAAGTGATAGCATTTTATCAACAACAACAATCTGGGAAAAATAATCTCAAAGCCATGGTGAAAAAATAGCATTCATACTCTGAAATCTTTACATCTAAAATAATATTTTTTTTGCATTTAATAAGAGTCCATTCAATGAAACCAGGCATGGTGTCATCTTCCTACAATCCCAGTACTTGGGAGGCTGAGACAAGAGTATCACAGGTTTGAGCCAGGCGTGGTGGCACATGCATATAATCCCAGCTTTCAGGAGGCTGAGATCAGAGGATCGCAGTTTGCAGACAGCCTCAGCTACTTAGTGAGCCCTCTGCAACTTAGTAAGAACCTGTTTCAAAATAAAGAATAAAAAAATAGGGCAGGGAGTGTAGCTTGGAGGTCGAATGCTCCTGAGTTCCATCCCCAGGCCCACAAAAAATTAATTAGTTAATTAATTAATGAAATAAAAGTATCACAGGTTTGAAGCCAGCCTCAGCAACTTAGCAAGGTTCTCAGCAACTTAGCAAGGTTCTCAGCAACTTAGCAAGACCCTATTTCCAAATAAAATAAAATAAAATAAAATAAAATAGAAGCCAGGTATGATGGCACACACTTGTAATTCTAATACTTGGGAGGCTGAGATGGAAAGGTCACAGGTTCATGACCAGCCTCAGCTATTTAGTGAGCCCCTCCACAACTTAGTGAGACCCTGTTTCAGAAATAAAGAATTTTTAAAAAAGGGCTGGGGGTATAGCTTAGAGGAGAATGCCCCTGGGTTCAATCCTTAGCAACACACACACACACACACACACACACACACACACACTCTCTCTCTCTCTCTCTCTCTCTCTCTCTCTCTCTCTCTCTCTCTCTCTCCATATAATACATTCAGCTTCACTAACAGCAGGAAACTACCCATCAGATAAGACAGAAGCCTTATGGTTATTATTTTATTTCCATATAATCAGATACATATATAAAAACGAATATTATATCAACTACAAAATAGCAAATAAATACCTCTGTCAGAGTACTAGTAGGCTTATATACAGGGACACGAATGATACAGTTTTTCTAGAGAACACATGGTAACACAGGGAAATAATAAAATGTTTGGTCAAAAGCTCTATTATGGTGGGTGCCTTGCGGAGAGGAGGGTGCAGCGTTCTCGTAAGGACTCCTGTCACTGGATGTGGGCCCGCCCTGGGGGCCTCACTTGATTACTGTGGTGCTCAGGATTGAACCCAGGGCCTCCAACACTGAGACAAGTGCTCTCCCACTGAGCTAGTCCCCAGTCCCATTTGAGCTCTTCTGACTTGATTGCCTTTGTAAGGCCCTATCTCCAAACACAATAGGCTTTTGTACAAGTTGTTAGATTCAAAATGGGGTCACTTGCATCAAATCCTGACAAAAAGGAGCTGGGGGTGAGGAAGCCAAGGAGGGAGGACTCTTGGGCAAGATTTGCCTGGAAAAACGAACTCTCACAGCAAATTTCTCTGAACCCCAGCTTGCCATGGGAGTCACCAAGGACAGCTGGCTACCTGTACATGAACTCTGGCCCCACACACTGCTCTGCTAATGAACTGGCCCTAGCTCCCATGATGCAGCCCTGGCCCACGCTCTCCTGGTTTCAAAGCAGCTTATGTATCCTCATTCTGCCTTTATGTATTTATGTATGTATGCATGTACGTATGTATGTATGTGTGCATTTATTTTGTGATACCGGGGGTGGAACCCAGGGGCTTTTCTACTTCCGGGCTACACTCCCAGACCTATTTTATATTTTATTTGGAAACAGGGTCTCGCTAATTTGCTGAGAGCCTCACTCAGTAGCCGAGTCTGGCTTGGAACCTGCGCGATCCTCCTGTCTCAGCCTCCCAAGCGCGGGGATTACAAACGTGCCCACCGCGCCCGGCAGGTGCTAGCACATTTAGAGGAGACAAATGGTAAATGTACCTCACAAGCAAAAACAAATGACAATCATCTTTTTTTACTTAATGCCACTAAAAATGTCAAATTCTACTTTACAGATGAAAACAAGAAACCTAACACACAATCTAGAAGTCAAATGACGTATTTATACAATCATATTACCGGTATATATGTGGGGGTAGTGATACTGGAAACTGAACCCAGGGTGTTCTACCTCTGAGCTATACTCCTAGCTCTTTTTATTTTTTTATTTGGAAACAAGGACTCACTAAGTTACTGAGAGCCTAAGTTGCTGAGGCTGACTTTGAACATGAGATCCTCCTTTCTTAGCCTCCCAACTACCAGGATTTTAAGTGCACACCACCATGCCCAGCTCAATCATATTACTTTAAACATGTTAATTTCACTTATAAGTAAGATGACATGCTTACTGGTAAAATTTGGTTCTTAGAAATTTTAATCACATGATAGGAAAAATCCTAAAATCAAAGGCAATTTTTTTTTTTTTTTTTTTTGTACTGGAGATGGAACCCTTCTACCTCTGGGCTACCCTCCCAGACCCATTTTTTTATATTTTTATTTGGAAACAGGTCTCTTAAGCCAGTGAGGCTGGCTTTGAACCTGCGCGATCCTCCTGTCTCCATCTCCCAAGCGCGGGGATTATAAGCGTGCACCACCACACCCAGCTCAAAGGCAATTTTTAAGTAACAGAAACTGAAATATGATCCCATAGTTAGGATTCCTATTTTTTGCTTGTTTGTTTGTTTTGGTGCAAGGGATTGAACCTAGGGGCATTCAACCTCTGAACTATATCCCAGCCCTATTTTATTTTTTATTTTGAAACAGAGTCTCATAAGTCTCATAAGTAGCTGAGAGTCTTGCTAAATTGCTGAGGATGGCCTCGAACTTCAAAGAAGTCCATTAAAAATCATTTTTAAAGGGAAACGATAGGACATTAAGTCTACATAAATCAAAAAAAGCAAAACAAAGTTTTGTTATTCTTTTTTAGTCTACTTATTTCCATGTCATTCCTTTCTATTTATTTATTTCACACTGGAATGTGGCTGCATCCATGGTCTACAAGGAACAGGTAGCACAGGAAATACACACAAATTGCCCGGGGCGCTCACTGCACTGGAGAGCAGTGCATAACACAAGTTGTACTTTGAGGCACAAATCAGCCATGGCAGCAACATGGACAGATGTACTCAGCCCCAAGAGTGGCAGAACCGCAGGGATGGGGGGGACAGGTGGTGGTAGGGCTTCCCTGCGAGCGTGTATGTGCTCTGTACCAAACCCTGACTCAGCCTCAGCAGAGAGGCTGGGCACCTAGTCCTGCGGAGCCACCAGCCTCACAGATCCTGGAACCCCCGTGGCAGGAGAGACTTGGTACCCAGGGGACTCAAATGTGCTGAGACCACTTGCTTCTTCTCGGCATCTGTGCGATGGTCTCCCACGCAGTTAATTGGCTGGTCCTCAACGTGAGCAAAGCCCCGAGAGAAAGTGTTGTCTCTGGCCAAAGTGCTCCCCCACTCTTAGATATTCTTTCATAACTATTATTCTTTTGGTAATGATTCTTTTAACTTTCCTCACGAATTGCTCTGGTGATGTAAGATCAGGACTGTGAGAGAAACTGAGTCCGTGGAAAATAAACTTTCTGGTAATTTGTCTAAGCCTCTAAACGTCCTCGGCTTTGTTCAAATGGTAATAAAATCTAGTCAGAATTCAGATGCTGTGGAAAACATTCCAGTAACAGCAATTACAAAACGCAGACTTCCCCTCTATCTCTGACCTTCATTCTAATCATTACCTTACAACAAAAGCCCTAAAGGGGAGGCAACCCGGTGCCTCTGTTTACCCCTCTCCTTGTGATCCTGCCTAGATACAGAGAAGACAAATGTTGGGTGTGACATCAAAGCAACCTAGTTTATGAGCAGCTAATACTGCCCAATACAATAGAGCTGAAGGCTAGGAAGATTCTTGACCTTTACACCCAGTATGAGTGCTGCCCGAGACAGGGAGGCACCACGTGGCTAAGAAAAGGATATTGCAAAGGGTCTGTGATAGGAATATGGATTATTTATAAGATGAATAGGCTTCTAATAAGCCTATCGGTTGAGGAAAAGTGCTCTGCAGCTAGGGAAGTACATTTGACAACTAAATCTAAAAACTTCATGTTATTTTTTGGCGTTTATCTGTCAAACTGTGTTGTGAGCTTGCTTAAGCTTTCAGACTTTAGAAGGCAAGGCGGACGACACCTGGGAGAACTACATCACATCCCCCTGGATCTCCACATCTCCCCATGCCTGCCATATGGACTAAGCCCTAGAGATGAAAAGCTCCAAAAAAGTTAAAGAAGATTCCATGAGAGGCCTATTCTCCACGCCCTGGGCGTGCCTGTGTCTTCTGGAATTTGCCCTTTGGAATCACCTGTCTGCAAGGGCAGCTGGATCTGCCGTGAGATCCAGATCCGGAGAAGACCTGGAGCTGATCTCTGGAATGCCGGACTAGTTTTTTCTACTTTGTTTACATGTCATTCACTATTGTTTCGCAGTGATTGCACTCCTTTGTTTTTCACTATTAACCTCACTGGTGAAGGATATAAATTTTTCGGGGTTCTTGTAATAAAGTGTCAATTGCTCAAGAAGCTTTTGTCCATGTCAGATTCTTTCCCGAAGCGCCATGAATAGGAACTTAAAGGAATTTATTTCATAGAAGGGAAAGAATCGCTGCAGATAAGTGGCTGCAGAACGGCACCCGAATCCTTGCCCATCTTTCTGAGATAAATCGATCCTGAGTGGACTCACGGCTATCCCGATTGAGCCAGTCTGCCACACAAATGCAGAACTGGTCCCCTTCTCAAAACATGAGGAGATTGAATATAGCCATCTTTATAAACTGAGAATCTGGCCATCTCTTTAACTTGTGTAAACACAGAGGAATGGCAATGTCACTTTTTTTTCTTTTTTAACAGGGGCATTGTACCTGTGAGCTACAACCCAAACCATTTGTTTTTTGTTTTGAAACAGGGTCTGGCTAGATTGCTGAGGGTCTCACTAAATTGCCGGGGAGTATTGCTAAGTTGCTGAGGCTGGTCTCAAACCTGTAATCCTCCTATTTCAGTCTTCCAAGTACTAGGCTCATGGGTATGTATTCCATGTCCAGCTATTTGGGTTTTTCTGTTTTGTTTTGAAAAGCACCAACCCAAGTGTTCAATTCTGTTGATGTTTCCATTGGAATGAACGGGCCCTGTCCACAGGAGTCCTCTCTCTCAAGCCCTCTAGCCTGCCTGGGTGTGAACCACCCATCACTTACCATGGTCATCCAGGAGAATGTTTTCTGGCTTTAGGTCTCTACAAAGGAAGAAACAACAGGCTCAGTTATCCTGAGGTCCACGCCATGACTCCTCAGTGCTACAGAGAAATGACCATAGGTGTTCCCATGGCAGTGAGCAATGGACAGATGTCCCCTGTGTGAGCCCGTCTGGTGTCATGGGCTTCGGTGACAACTACAGGTAAGAGTGCTACAAAACTCTCCTTAGCAAACGACAACAGCGTAGAATGAGCTGCTCTGCAGGCGTTCAGACTTCAGGGATCAGCCTGCAGCACAGTGTCAGGAAAGCGACAAGTTCTCAGGGAACTCAGCTCAATCTCTCTCTTATTGTTGCTGCAGGTTTAAAAACATCAACAACTGAAAATGTCTTGCACTGGAAGATCTTAGCTTTGGGGCCAGACTGCCATGGACTCAAATCTTGGCTCTGCCACTTCCAAGCTGTGTGGCCCTTGCCTCTCTGAGCCTTAGTACCCCTGTAAGACCGGGGTTACCCCATCACCCCTCATGGGGCTACTGCAGCGTTTGGATGGGACCCCGCCTCTGAGGAGGGGGTGTGTAATCAGCTGCAGCCACAATCATCCTGAGAACACTGTCAAGGTAGAGGGCGCTACAAACTCCTGATGAATTTATATCACATAAACAATAAATTAAGTTGGCCTGTGACCCAAGTACTTGGGAAACTGACACAGGAGGCTTTCAAGTTCGAGGAAAGCCTCAGCAACTTAGCAAGACTTCCAGCGACCTAGCTAGAAAATAAAACAGGGTTCAGGCTGTAGCTTGGGTTCAATCTCCAGTACAAAAAAAAAAAGAAAGAAAGAAAAGAATAAATTAGGCCAGGTATGGTGGCACATGCCTATAATCCCAGTACTTGAGAGGCTGAGACAGGAGGATCCAAGATTCAAGAACAGCCTCAGCAATATAGCAAGACTCTTAGCAACTTAGACTGTTTCCTAACAAAAAAAAATTAAAAACGGCTAAGGGTATAGCTGGGAAGTAGAATGCCACTGGGTTCAATACCCAGTTCACTCTCTCTCTCTCTCACACACACACACACACACACACACACACACACACACACACACACACACTAATTATGATTCCCTCTCCCCATGCTGGAGATGGAACCCAGGGTCTTGCTCTAGCTAGGCAAGTGCTTTAGCACTGAGCTACACTCCCAGCTCACACACGAAAATGTCTTAGATGTAGTTTCTCAAAATACTTCATTTTTCCCTTCAAGAGAAATAAATTACTTTCAAAGGACTTATATTTAACTCCAGTTTCACATTGGCCCCATAAAAACAATGCAGCTTCCCTAAACACGATGCCCATCTGCAGACACAGCTCTAGAGCCCAGGAGGAGGGTCTGAAGCAGCAGGGCGGGGCAGTAGCCCTGAAGTGACGCCGCCCCAGCAAGGGACAGAGCTGGAGGAAGGCTCTCTCAAGCCAGGGCCAGCGCTGCAGCATCAGAGCCCTGGTGAGGGGTAGCTGTCCTGCTGACTGCCCCACACAGCTTCTGGGAGGACGCCCAGGGGAGAGGGGCGAGGACCGAGGGCTGGGGCAGCAGCGGCAGCAGTGGCTCCTGCTGGCATGCACGTTTCTTTTCTAGCCAGGTGTACATGGCCTGCATTATCTGGGTGGTGGGATAATCAACATTTTTAGTTTTCCCTTTATTCCTTTCTGTATTTAAAAAGAATCCTACAGGCATGTTACTAAAAACTAAGCAATCCTCCTTGACATGGAACTTTCATAGCCTCCTTGACTTCAGTCTCCCAGTCAACATCAGCTGAATACATACCCATCCATCATACTTTAAATATCTACGGCTGGGTGTAGTGCTGCACACCTCTAATCCCAATACTTGGGAGGCTGAGACAGGAGGATCACAGGTCCAAGCTCAGCTTCAGCAATTTAGCAAGACTCTATTTCAAAGTAAAAAAATAAAAAAAGGTGGGGGTATAGCTCAGAGGTAGAATGCCCGAGTTCAACCCCCATATCCGCCCCCCATCACCACAAAGGGAAATCTCCTAGGTTCCTCAAAACCTTGCTGCTCCACGTGCGGCCCGCATCTGTGAAGCCGGCCGGAGGCCTCCGGGCCGCTCTCTCTCGGTCCTTGGAGACCCGCAGGCTCACTAGCATGTGCGGAGGCAGCTGGGCCTGGGCACCCGCCACCCACTGCAGACTCTTGTTGTGAGAGGAAGCATGCTCTGGATATGTCACAGAATAGCAGTGCTGTAGCCCAGGCTGTACACGCTGATGCACACGTGCGGAGCACTTCCGCTCCCGGCTTTTCACACAGGGACACTCGCCCTGTAGCAGCAGCACCACTGACTCCTGGCGAGCGCTCACTGAATGCCAAGACTGCGCCCTTTTCACGCACCATCTCCCGCGAGGCTAGAAAGACTGCGGAGGAGGGATAGACAGGCTGCTGCTCTGGAGGCGACGCCGAGCTAAGTGACAAGCTAGGCCAAGTCCCAGAGCCACCCTTGGGCATACCCACCACTGCACATACTTCGCACTGGATGTATACTAGTAAATGAGTGCCACAGCTTGGGGCTTCAAAGCACTACTTCTTTAACTGCCTCTGGTTTGCATGCAAAAAAAAAAAAAAAGCCCAAGAACTCAAGTGCCATCTCAGAAGAAGCAGGCACTCCCGCACTGTACCGTCTAGGTGTCATGAGGGCGCTCAGGGAGTGTGTCCAGCTAAAGTATTTTAGTCTGACTTCACAGAAATTAAGCTGGGCATGTATGGCACATGCTTGTAATCCTAGTACTTAGGAAGCTAAGATCAGAGGATTGCAGGTTTGAGACCTAGTTCCAAAGATTAAAAAATAAAATAAGGCTGGGGGTGTAGCTCAGAGGTAGAATGTCCTTGTGTTCAATTTCCAATACCATATAAGAGAGAGAGAGAGAGAGAGAGAGAGAGAGAGAGAGAAAGAGAGAGAATATTATACTCTTAAGGTAAGACTGTACTGAGGATTGACCCAGGGATATTCTACAACTGAGCTATACTCCCAACTCTATTTTTTATTCTGGAGAAGGCCCTCTTAAGTCCTGAGACTAGCCTTGAACCTTCAGTCTTCCTGTCTCGGCCTCCTTAGTACGGGATTGCTGGCATGCAGAGCACCTCTGCTTCCTGAGATAAGGCTGGCATAAGTAGGCAATAGGGATGCGAAAGTGTGACAGTGGAGCACTTCACGCCACAACACACTCACAAAGGTTTGCTCCGTGCTTGTGTTTTGTTTTAAAGGAAACGTTTAACTTGTCATCCCAGCATTCGGGAGGCTGAGAACGGAGGATGGCGGTTTGCGAACAGCCTCAGCTACTTAGCAAGGCCCTTTGCAACTCAGTGAGACCCTGTTTCAAAAATAAAAATATAAGCCGGGCGTGGTGGCGCACTTGTAATCCCCGCGCTTGGGAGGCGGAGACAGGAGGATCGCGCAGGTTCGAAGCCAGCCGCGCTGGCGTAAGAGACCCTGTTTCAAAAATATAAAATAGGTCTGGGAGTGTAGCCCAGAGGTAGAAGGGCTTCCAGGAACCCCAGTACCACCAAAAATAAAAAATAAAAGAAAATAAAAAGATTTAAAAAAAAAAGGGCTGGGGTGTAGTGGGAGGTACAATGCCCCTGGGTTCCATCTCTAATACCACAAAAAAGGTTGACTTTTAATTTTTTAAATATAAATATGTACTTAGAATTAAAGCAAATATTTTAGTATCAAAAACATGGAACACTTCATGAATTTGTGTGTCATTCTTGTGCAGGGGCCATGCAAATCTTCTCTCTAGCGTTCCAATATTAGAGTATGTGCTGCCGAAGCCAGCACAAAGGTAGACTTTTAAATCAGGGATGTGTGGCATTGACGAGCATGACACCGTCCTTTCCTAAGAATCCCTGTCCCCTTTATTTCACTCATTTGCTTTTTCCTCCCTCAAATATTATAGACAAAGCGTGTCAGAGGCAGAGGCGCACGAGGGCATGGCGTGAACCCCAAGGCCGGAGCTCCCGGGAATCTGGCTGCCCTCCCGTGTTCCCTCCCACCATCCCAGCAGCCTTCAGCCACCTGGGCAGGCACTGCTTTGGTGACTTGTGCTGTTTCAGGCATTTTATCTGAACAAACACAAGAGGACCATAGGGAAAAAGATGAGATGATCCAGGAAATATTTAGAATGTACGACCCTCAGGACACGCCAGCTTTTATAAACTTCCTCACCGCTTCTCCAAAAAGTAACAGCTGCAAAACGGCACAGTGTGGCACATATACCAGTACCGGGAAGAGGCGTCAAAATGTATTGATGTGCCAGGCGTGGTGGCGCACGCTTGTAATCCCCGCACTTGGGAGGCTGAGACAGGAGGATCACACAGGTTCAAAGCCAGCCTCAGCTACTTAGTGAGGCTTCCAGCAACTTAGTGAGACAATTTCCAAATAAAATATTAAAAAGTATGTCTGGGAGTATAATCTGGAGATAGAAGGCTCCTGGGTTCCATCTCCAGTACCACCAAAAAAAAAAAAAGCATTAATGTGCCAGTATTAGAAAATTTCTTTGATATTAATTTCCAAAATATAAAATAGTCAGGGCCTAGGTGCTGTGCAGGCGCTCAGGCAGGGAGGGGCTGCAGCCATTACAATGCAGAATTCCTCTCTGTCTCTGCCCTTCATTCTAATGATTAACTTATAGTAAAAGCCTTAGAGTCAACTGAAGCCTTTAGCCCTAAAACTACAATAGAGGCAATCGGTGCCTATTTACCTCCTCTAGTAAAGGTAAACTTTGTGTGTGGCATCAAAGTACCCTAGATGATGAGCAACTAATATTGCCCAATACAACAGAGAGAAGGGCCAGGTAGATTCTTGACCCTTGCACTTAGTAAGTGCACTGTCTAGAGACAAAGAGGCACCACCTGGCTGAGGAATAAGTAACTAGCCCATCGCCTCAGTAATGCTGATTAGAAAGATATCAATACAAAATCTATTTAAAGGCGGGGGTCCTGAAAAGAGGCCAGAGTTCCATTTTAGGGCTCTCCAGCATGCAGTGCCAACATGCTGCCTTTTTTTTTTTTTTTTTTGGTGGTACTGGGGGTGGAACCCAGAGGCTTTCTACCTCCGGGCTATACTCCCAGACCTTTTTTTAAATTTTATTTTATTTGGAAACAGGGTCTCACTAAGTTGCTGAAAGCCTCACTAAGTAGCTAAGGCTGGCTTCAAACCCGTGCGATCCTCCTGTTTCAGCCTCCCAAGTGCGGGGATTACAAGCGTGCGCCACCACGCCCGGCTCAACATGCTGCTTTTTCCTTCTCTATTTCCTACTGCTCTATTTCCTACTGACTTTGTAATAAAGATTTGTTAAAGCTGCACTAACTGCCTGTTAATTTTAATTTTTCTATTCAACAAACTTTAGTTGAATAAGAAAAAGAACCCCCACCATTTAAACCATAACAGTGCGGGCAGGCACAGGCCCACACGTACCTCTTCCTCCTGCCAGCTTCTAACGCCTGGGTGTGCTGGGCTGCTCTGCTCTCTCCAGGAGCCTGCGTGAGCACTTCTCTCCCGCACGGGCCGCCTTCCCTGCCGCTGGGCTTCACGCAAAGATCCTCAGGCACCTGTCGCAGGTGACCGCTGTCTAAGAGCCGGGCTCACTTGGCACATTCCTGAACTGTGCTGCAGACCTGCACTCGCAGCCTCCTGCGTCAGCATCAGCAACTCCTGGGGGAGGCAGGGCACAGTGGCCTCCAGCTCTGGATTCTGGCTGCTAAAGACCACGAGAAGCCAACCTCATGAGGCCTCACACAGAAGTCCCTCCTCTTTTCTGACCTTTAGACTGCTGAAATTTAAAATATTTATGACTTCACTCTCTCTCTGAACAAAGGAAGCTCATCTCTGGCACATGTTTTGATAAAAATAGGCACCAATCTCTGAAAACAAGAATGAAGACATAAGCTCTCCCTTGAGGCATGCAAGTGGTGCTGAGTCTTCAGACAAAAGGGAGGACACTGGGACTCAGGTGCGTGCTGAAGGCAGGCCCTGCAGGCACAGGCCTGGGCCAGCTCCCAGAGGGCCTCAGCAGCCAATGGAAGCTGGAGGCCGAGGGAAGTGAGACTCTTCTAATCAATCCACTTACTCATCTGGATATTGGAGGCAAGCACAAGGTTGCAACTGTATTCACCTATAACCAACTGACCAGGGAGCAATGTAGGAACCAAATCCTCTTCAGGCTGGCCCTTCCATACACACCAGCAGTCTCTGCTGCCGCCGCTGTCGTCTCCTCCTCCTCCTCCTCCTTCTCCTCCTCCTCCTCCTCCTCCTTCTTTTCTTTCTCTCTCTCTCTCTCTCTCTCTCTCTCTCTCTCTCTCTCTCGTACTGGAGATTGAGCCAGGGGCACTCTACCTCTGAGCTACATCATCAGCCCTTTTTATTTTTATTTTGAGATAGGGTCACACTAAGTTTCCCTGGCTGGCCTAGAACCTGTGATCCTCCTGCCTCTGCTCCCCTAGAAGCTGGAATCACAGGCACTTGCCACCAAGTGCACAGGCCCGGCTAGCACTTGGTGGCAAGTGCCTTCTCATTCACTGCAACAAGGCATCATATGTCGCCACCGGTCTCTAAAGTCACTGCGTGACAGCAGCAACCTACCCTGGCTCTAACATCTAACTCCACTACAGGATCTGTAAGATGAGGAAAAGCCAAAGGCTGGGAGGCGGGCACTGGGGATTCACCCTAGAAGCATTCTGCCTTTGAGCTGCGCCCCTAGCCCTATTTTATTTTTTATTTTGGAACAGGATCTAAGTTGCAGAGGGCCTCACTAAGTTGCTGAGGCTGGTCTCAAAGCAGCCATCCTCCTGTCTTAGCCTCAGCCATCATACCCAGCAGGATCAAGGCCTTTTAAGAAGCTCACAGTCTGGTCTGACCAGCTCTAGAGTGGACACTGTCCAGAGTACTACAAGGATGCTGGAGGGTAGCATGTTCTTCAGAAGGAAGGACATCATTGGGCTACCTCAAGAAAGATGAGCAGGGGTCCTCACACTGACAGCAAGAGAGGCTGCAATGGAGGCATCCACAGGGAACGGCAGTGCCCAGGCCAGCAATGCTCACACACTACTGTGACACGGGCAGCAGGGACTGCTTGGGTCAACAGGACGTGAGGCCAGAGAAGTGTGTGGAGAGCTACGCCACAAAGGTCATAAAAGCCTGCCTCACAAGGTGCCAGGAGACACTATGGGCCCCACACAACAGGATCAGAGCTGCATCCAGAAAGGCTTTGTCTGGGTCTTCTGGAGAAGGCTCTGGGACGCGACTGGCCTTAGGGAGGCTGGTTCAAGTCTCTGCCAGCCAGATGACCTACAGAAGACATGAATCAGCCAGTCACCATAGGGAATGAATGGTGCTGTGGGGACATTCAGGAGTGGGCTGGTGCTGGTGACCAACTGGACTGGGCAGGGCAAGGGCAAGGGCTGCCGATCCCTCTAGAATTTAGGATAAAGGAAAAGGTCAGAAATCCCTGGAGGGAATGGCTTGCGTATAATTGGTAGATAAATCCTCAGACGGAATGAATGAAGGTGCCCTTGGAGAGTCACCAACAACAGACTCAGAGTTTAAGAACCGTAACACTGAAGGGAAAGGGAAGAGCAGTTTTCCTAAAACTAGACACTGATTACACTAAATTAATTCTCTTAAGCTTGATTTCATTTTCTTTCTTGAATTCTGGGATGTAAAAAATAATATTACTTAAAGACATTTGATTATGTTATTTTCATGTCAATATCCTATTGGAACTGTCAAAACATCTCCCAAATCTTGAAAATGGGCTTTTTCATGCTCATGTAAGTAACATTACCTTTATTAGATCGACAAATTTTAAAAAATAAGCTTCTGCTTCCAAAAGATAATTTATTAGAGATTAAAGATAAACTAAAAAAAAAAAAACAAGGCACACCTTAGACTGGCCATGTTTCCAACAGTGTAAGACCCACACCTGGGAACTGCCGTCCAGGGGCTCCCAGCAGCCCCCTCCAGCCCATAAGAAGCCAGTATGGGCTGGAGAAGCCCTGATCTCTAGAGGAACTGGTTCTGCGGTTCCCAGGGCCATCAGACTGTACATTCTTACCTGTATATAATTCTTTCCTTGTGTAAGTCTTCCAGGCCACAGCACAGCTCTGCAGCATAGAACACAGCCCTCTGCTCGTCCAGGCCAGGACCGCCCAGGTTGTAGATGTGGAACTTCAAATCCCCTCCATTCATAATGCTTAGCACCAAACACAAGGTATCTTTGGTTTCGTAAGTGTAGGCCAAACTAACCTACAGACAAAAGTATCATAAAACACAAAAACCCTGCTCATTCACTGGTGACTTACTCTATATGCTAACAATATTCAAATAATCTATGTTCGAATTATCATTAGAACACCAAACCCTGCACACTCCAGGGAAACACGTGCCATACATCGTGGGCCTCTGGGGCCCTCGCGGATCACAGGTCTTACTGTAGTGGCTCTGTGTTAAAAGGAGAGAATTTCCTCTGTATATGTGAGTAGGCACAAAAGTCCACAGACACGTGGGTATGTCTCCTCCACAGTGTTCCGAGCACCAATGTTTGGCACTTCTGGAACACGTGAATTCAGCACACAAGTTGGACCCCACCAGCAGTGCAAAAGAAATTCTGCTACTACACAACCTTCTCCATTAAGAGACATCTTAATGGAGGTCTATTAGATCCAAAATGGACCTTAATCTATTTTGCTCATACTGGACCTAATTCCTGGGCTCAAGTGATCCTCCCACCTCAGCCTACCAAGTAGCTAGGGCTACAGGTGTTTAGCACCATGCCTGGGCAGAATTATTTTTCTTTTGAGGAGGGGGTGCTGGGGCTCAAACTCAGGGCCATGAATATGCTAAGCAAGCTCTTCCACTGAGCTACATCCCTAGCCCCTGTTCATCTCTCTCAATTTATTCATATTCATTCTCTCACTCTCTCTCTCCGACTCACCCCACCCCAGTTGGAATCATGATTAGGTCTGTACTTAATGTGTGTGTACTGTGTGTGTATGTGTGTAAGTTACCAGGGTGTTCTACTTCTGAACTACACCCCCAATCCTATTTCACTTTTTATTTTGAAATAGGGTCTCACTAAGTTGCTGAGGGCCTTGCTAAGTTCCCAAGGCTGACCTCAAACCTACAATCCTGTCTCAGCTTCCTAAGTACTGGGATTATAGGCATGTGCCACCACACTTGGTTTACAGTTAATTCATTTAATCTGTACCCCACTGGGAAGAACTAGCATCTTCACATCACTGAATTTTCCAACCCAGGAATATTGTCTCTCCTCATTTATCTAGGCTTTCTTTAATTTCTTTTCCGTGTCCGTGTCCGTGTCCGTGTCCGTGTGTGTGTGTGTGTGTGTGTGTGTGTGTGTGAGAGAGAGAGAGAGAGAGAGAGAGAGAGAGAGAGAGAGAGAGAGAGAGAGAGAGATAGATAGATAGATAGATATCGGGAATTGAACCAAGGAGTGTTTACCTCTGAGCTACACACCCAGTCTTTTTTATTTTGAAACACAGTCTAAGTTAGCAAGTTCTGGCCTCCAATTTATGCTCCTCCTGTCTCAGCCTACAAAGTACTGGGTTTACAGGCAGCTTTAATTTCTATAATAGCATTTTATAGTTTTCAGTGTATACATCTTGCACATTTTTGGTAGATCTTTACCTAGATATTTCAATGTTTCTTGATGCTACTGTAAATGGTACCAGTAAAATTCCCATTTCATGATCCCTTGGCTGATTCCCATCTCACTACCTCACCAAATGGTGCTCTAGAAAGTCTGGGTCTGTCTGTAGAGTTTGAAAACAATGGCAGCTTCGACCTCTTTTCTTCCTTTCTCACCTTGCCCCTTTCCCTTTTCCCTTCCTTCCCGTGTCTTGTCGCACTGGCTAGGACCTCCACTGGGAACAGGGCTAGAGCTGGGCAGTGGAGGTCCTAGCAGTACTGCAGGTGGACGAGGGCTCTCATGGGAACGGCTCCAGCACTCCCACGTGAAGCAGGATGTGTGCTAGATCTCCTGAAGGAGCTTCCCTTTTAACCGAGTATGCTTAGTTTTTAATCAGCAATGGGCACTGAATTTTAACAGAATCAATATGTTTCCAAAAATGGATAAAAGGATGAAGAAAACACAGTATATTTACATAATGCAATCTTATTCGGCCTTAAAAAAATGAAATCATAGCCGGGCGTGGTGGTGCACGCTTGTAATCCCAGCGCTTGGGAGGCTGAGACAGAAGGATCGCACAGGTTTGAAGCCAGCTTCAGCTTCTTAGTGAGGCTCTCAGCAACTTAGTGAGACCCTGTTTCCAAATAAAATATAAAATAGGTCTGGGAGTATAGCCCGGAGGTAGAAAAGCTCCTGGGTTCCACCCCCAGCACCACACACACACACACACACACGAAACAAAAATGAAATCTTGTGCTTTGCAGAAAGCTTTTCTTGCAGCTATTGAAATAACCATTTTTTTTTTTTGCTCTTTATTCTGGTAATGTGATAAATTACATTAATTGATTTTTATTTATGGGATAATCCAGCATAACCATGATGCATTAAGCAGTAGGAGAGAAAGTGCCAGCTGCAGTAGAGGGGAGAATGCTGGTGATAGAGGGGAATGGACAAAGGGGTCCACAGAGACCCCCGCTGACCAGCATGGTCACTGGGGCACTGAAAGGGATTTCTCCCTAAACCTTGAGTTACCAGGATCTCTCAGTTTCTCCCCTCTTATGAATAGTCATTTCATATTCACATCAGTACTTTTTTTTTGGTACTGGAGATTTAACCGAGGGACATTCTCCCTCCTATCTATACTCCCACCCTTTTTATTTTTTCTCTTGAAACAGAGTCCACTAGGCTACTAAGGGCCTCACTATGTTACTGAGGCTAGTCTCAAACCTTCAATCCTCCTGTCTCAGTTTCTCAAGTATTATGATTTATGCATGGGCCACCTCACCCTCTAGTGCATATTAAAATAAATTAGCCAGGCCTGGTGGTGCAAAACTGTAATCCCAGTACATGGAAGGCTGAGAGAGGAGGATCGCTGGTTTACAACCAGCCTCAGCAACTTAGTGAGGTCCTCCACAACTTAGTGAGATCCTATTTATAAATAAAAAGTAAAATAGGGCTGAGGGTGCAGCTGAGAGGCAGAATGCCCCTGAATTCAAAGCCAAGTATCAATCAATCAACAAATAAAATAATATTAAGGGCCTTCTGTCACGTCTCTTTGTGCAGGCACAGGGCCACAATGGGTACAAAGCCTTGAAGAGCTCTGCCCTCCTGTCGTGGTAAGGGTGTTCTGGGCAGGTGACAGGTAATGAATGAATGCCTGGAGGAATGAGAGTCAAGTGCAAGAAGAGGAGGTGGCCATGCTGCAGGTGAGGCAGGACCAGCTTCCAGGCCTGATGTGGGAGCGCCTGGGACAAGACTGGGTGGGTGGCCGAGGCTGCAGAGCCAGGCCCCTCCGTGCCTGAAAGGCTCGAGTGGAATCTGTTTTATTCATAGTGTGATGGGTGGCTACTGAAGACTTTTAATCAGGAAAGGGTACTACTAACTTAACTCCTCCACTGATCGTCTATCCTGCTCCATGGAAAGCAGGCTTGGAGGTGTGTTCAGGTCTGAACAGCACAGGCAGAGGCAGGAGCTCAGGGGATCTCTGTCGCATGGGTCAGGGTAGCAGTGGGAATGAATGTGACCACCAACCTACTGTAAGCTGATGAAGGAAAATATTTCTAAGTCTCTTCAGAGAGGATGATATAGAAACCAAGTAATTTTTTTTAATGTACTGGGGCTTGATTGAACCAAGAAGCATTTATGTCCAAGCTATACCCCTAGCCCTATTTTATTTTTGCGTTACTGGGGGTGGGACCCAGGGGCAGTCTACCTCTGAGCTACACCCCTAGCCCTATTTTTTATTCTTTATTTTGAAACCAGTGTCACTGAGTTGCAAAGGGCCTCACTAAATAGCTGAGGCTATACTTGAACCACGATCCTCCGGTCTCAGCCTCCCAATTGCTAGGATTACAAGTGCACACCATCACACCCAGCCCCTATTTTATTTTTATTTTAAAACAGGGTCTCAGCAGGGCGTGGTGGTGCATGCTTGTAATCCCAGCATCCGGGAGGCTGAGGCCGGAGGATTGCAGTTCGCGGACAGCGTCAGCTACTACTCAGTGAGGCCCTTTGCAACTCAGTGAGACCCTGTTTCAAAATTAAAAATTAAAAAAAGGGCTGGGGGTATAGCTCGGAGGTCAAATGCCTCTGGGTTCCATCCCCAGTACTGCAAAGAAAAAAAAATTTTTTTAAATTAAATTAAAAAATAAAATAAAACAGGGTCTCACTAGGTTGATGAGGGTCTTACAATTTGCAGAGGCTGTCTTAGAACCTGTGATCCTCCTGTCTCAGCCTCCCAAGTACCGGGATTATAAATCAAACAATTTAAACAGATGAACTGTATGTCCCACTCAGAAAGCTAGATTTATGACTTCTATGATTCGAGGTAGTTACTCAAATATATTTAAAGAACCTCCAAAATGAGCCCATTTTATTAAAGATTTTCAGCTGGGCATGGTGGTGCATGCCTCTAATCCCAGTATTTAAGAGACTGAGACAGGAAGTTAACAAGGACAGCCTCAGCAATATGGTGAGGCTTTCAGCAATCTAGTGTGACCTGTTTCCAAAAAGAAAAAAGAAAAAAGGCCAGGAGTGTAGCTCAGAGGTAGAACGCCCATGGGCTCAATCCCCAGCATCACATACACACACGCACACACAGAATTTCATGTAACTACAAGTGAGACTGACACAAACCTGTGTGTTTATTCAATTCAGATACTGACTATGAAGACATGTTGTTCTACAACATGCACCCCCAGCACAAAGCAGCTGACCTTAACGCTAAGAAATAAACGACTTGGAGGGAAGCCTTGCTCGGAGCAGTAAAGGTGGAAGCGAGGTTTGGTGCCTCAGTCAGGATATGCTAGCTGAGGGTCTAATGGTAAATGGGCCAGGTTCGAGAAAAAGTCAAAAGATAGAAAACAGACTGAGGCCAGAAAGCAGGCCTATAGGAGAAGCGCTGGAGAAGTACCTTCAAACACACTTAAGTCATTGTGCCCCCATGGACCAGCGTGAAACACTCCTTTGAAATGAAAAGCTCTAAGCCTGGCGCACATTCTTGCAATCCCCTTATTGGGAAGCTGAGACAGGAGGACGTCAAGTTCTAGGACAGACTCAACAGTTTAGTGAGGCCCTCCATTCTGTTTCCAAATTAAAAAATAATAATAAAATAGAGTTGGAGGTATAGCTTAGAGATAGAATGCCCCTGGGTTCCATCCCCAGCAAAACATGCACACACAAGCTCCAGATTGTTTTAAGTTCTAAATGTCCTCATATTGAGAATAAAACTCCCTCCTGCTTAGGACAGAAGCTGAGGAAGCAGAGACTGACAGGTCCTGGGGCTAAGGGAATCTGCATCTGTATGCAGCCTGACTTTTGTGCCATCTTCTTCCTCTTCTTTTATAAAAAGGTCTCCTGACCTGAGCCCTCCTCCCTGAGGATGAAGATTTGAGACAGAAAGGTCTCGGTCTTCCTCGAAGCTGGCTCTAAGTAAGCCTAGAGTCTTTTGGACCAACCACACCCAGCTCTTCCTCTTGCCTCAATGTAAGAAGTCCTAGCCATCACCAGGGAAGACCAGGCATGTTACCAGGGAACAGAGAGGTCGTTAAGGGGACAGGACAGTTCTGTGAGATGAAGGTGTGAAGAGGGAGAGTGAGCAGCAAAGAGTTTATAACAAATCACAAGCTGCCGCAGTAGCCACACTGTGTTGGCAAGATCCTGATTAGGGAGAGGGCTAATACTAAAAACAAAGCTCTTCCCATCACCAGACAGAACTCGAAATAAACCCAGCAACAACAAACACAGCACACAGCTTCCAGGGCTTGGACCATTGAGTCGACAGCAGGTCTAATCAAGCACTGCAGGGAACACTAGCAGACGGTACTTACTACAAATCTACTCTGTATTTTTTCTAGGATTCTTTTTTCATTCAGAGCCATAGCTTCACCTTTCCTCTTCTTTATTCTTTTTTTTTCCAGCTTTTTGCAGGCATACATTTTCCCTGTAGCTCGCACTTGACATGCACAAACCTAGTTAGAAAAAAAAAGTATACACCTGACATTTCTTAGGCCACACAAAAGAAATTGTTTTCTCTATAATAATTCTCTTTAGTATAGTCCAGTAATAGCATCCAAGGAGCCATTTCAGCTGGCCTTGAACTTGTGACCCTCCAATCCCAGCTTCTGATCTTTGAGACGTTGTTCAGACAGTAAAGTGAAGGTAGTGCTGTGCTCTATAAGCTCTAAAACAGGTACAAATGGAACTTGTTCATATGCAATCATGACACATCTGTTTAACTTAAATATGTCCCCATATGTCTATGTTGTCTTTTTGTAAAAAAGCAAAATTAAATTTAAAAAAATAAAATTAAAAATATTCTTAATGGTGTTGTTTTTTTTTGGTTTTTTTTTTTTTTTTTTTTTTTTTTTTTGCATTGAGGTGGAGCCCAGGAGCATTCTACCTCCGTGCTACACCCCCAGCCCTAATTTTTATTCTTTATTTTGAAACAGGGTCTCACTGAGTTTCAAAGGACCTAAGTAGCTGAAGCTGGCTGCAAACCACAGTCCTCCTGTCTCAGCCTCCCAAATGCTGGGATTACAAGTGTAAGCCACCATGCCCAGCTTCTTAATATCTTAAATTTAAAAATTCAAGGCAGAAACTGGGTGTGGTGGCGCACGCCTAGAATTCACCTACTCAGGAGCTGAGGCAGAAGGATTGCAAGTTTGAGGTCAGTCTAAGCAACTTAGCTAGATCCTGTCTCAGAATAAAACAAAAAGGGCTGGGGCTATAGCTCAGTGGAAGAGCACTTGCCTAGCATGAGCAAGGCTCTGGGTTTCATCACCAGAACCGCCAAAAAATGTTCAAGGCCAGTCAAGGACGTTCTGGCTCCTCAGGCAGCTGAGGCAGAGGGTCACTGGAGTTTAGGAGTTTGAGGCCAGCCTGGGCAACATGGTGAGATATTACCTCAAAAACAAAACAGTAACAGTTCAAGAAGGAAATATATTTCACAAAATTTATAGATTTTTTCATATCTTTATTTATTTGGTTCTTAAAGTGATATTTATGAATTAACTTTACATTCTGAATATCTGTGTGCGCGTGCGCGTGTGTGTGTGTGTGTGTGCGTGTGTGTGTGCGTGTGTGTGTGTGTTTCTGTGTTTTACTAGAGAGAGAACCTAAGGAAACTTTACCATCGAGCTACACCCCCAGTCCTTTTTTTATTTTTAATTTTGAAACAGGGCCTTCCTAAGTTCCTGAGGCAGGCCATGAACTTGCAATTCTCCCATCTTAGCCTCCTAAGTACTAGGGTTACAGGCCTCCGCCATAGTGCCTAGCTTCATAATGAACATTTTAGCATTCAAAAGTGGAGACGATAGTATCATGAGCTCCAGGAATCAGCTTCTGCTGACCAACATGTGGGTACTGTTTTCCTCTGACTCACTTGCCATATATGACATGCACACATGCATCACACACGTACACATGACTTATGTAGACACCACACAGATAGCCTTAAAAGCAGACACAAGACATGATCATATTTTATCTACCAATAAAATAATTTTGATGGTGAAATAATATGTAGCTGATTGTGGAAAACATTTTAAGTAGTAAGGACAGTGATAAAAACAACTTAGCTTATTCCAAGATATCATTAATATTTTACTGGACAGTCTTCCAAGTCCACCTTTGTATATGTATTGCAAGAATAGATACTTTGCTCCCACCGTCCCTGCCTCTTAGGGGTTTGGCTCGTGCTATAGTAATAGTTCCTAGTTCATTAAATACTCTCCTAAAATATGACCATTCCAAAAATGTGTTCAGTCATTTTTCTACCATTAAGTTTTGGCACATAAATTTTACATTTATGTGCCAAACATAGCATTAACTTACGATAAATTCCTTCCGGCAGAATTGCCGGATCAGACAAGGAAGGGAAAGCAGGTCAGCACCGGCACTGTGCAACTGCGCGTGCTTCTCACAGCAGTCTAGCACTCCCCGCCCAGGGGCCAAGTCAAGATGGCGCCAAGATCACAGGCTGGGGTAGGTGGAGCAGGACTTGTCTTCTGGCCTGCCCAGCTCTGAAGTGCGCAGTCTTCTCTCACACTGGGCTGCGTCAAAAGCCAATAGTGCCCAACTCCATTCCCTGTGCTTGCTTCGGGGATGCACAGATCGATTTGGGAGGATTTAATGAACAAGCAAGAGAATTACTGCTGACAAGATAAGTGAATTTCGTTTCTTCTTTCCATCCAACTGTTAAAGGTATTAGCAAATGGGACAAAAGCCTATAAATACACTGCTGGAATCAAGGCAGAAAGGGCACTGACACTGTCCCTACATTAGAGCCATGAGGCTCCTTCTGAGAGGCACTCAAAGCAGAAACAGACAGTGCAGGGCGCTCTGGGCCTTGACTTAGAACAGGTCTGTGAAGAGCCACCAGGGGTAATTCACCTATCCAATCATTTATCTGGAAGCCCAAGTAAACATATTCAAATGTGATCTACAATACGATAGTGAAAATTTGCTAGTGCATTCCTACCGAGTTCATTTTACTTATCTTATATTGTGGACCTGGAGATGGAACCCAGGGGCATTCTACCTCCAAGCTACATACCCAGACATTTTTATTCTTCATTTGGAAACAGGGTCTTGCTAGGTTACCGAGAGTCTTATATGTTGCTAAGGCTGTCCTCAAACCTGTGACCCTCCTGTCTCAGCCTCCTAAATACTGAGATTATAAGAATGTGCTACCATGCCCCAATAGGAGCTTTATACTTAGGCTATTTTAAATCTTATATGCAGCTATAATTAGAGCTACTTTTTTTTTTTTTTTTTTTGCGGGTCTGGAGATAGAACCCAGGGGCATTCAACCCTCAAGCTACACCCCCTGCCCTATTTTTTTATTCTTTATTTTGAAACAGGGTCTCACTAAGTTATGGAGGGCCTCACTAAGTAGCTGAGGCCGTCCTCTAGTCTCAGCCACCCAAATGCTGGAATTACAAATGTGAGCCACCACGCCCAGCTTAGAGCTACATTCTTTCATAAATATAAGAAACCCAGGTCCCTAAAAATTCTTTCTCTCAGTTCTTGACAAAATATGAGCCCTTGTACTCTTTTCTTTTCTTTTCTTCAGTACTGAGGACTGAACCCAGGGGCACTCTACTTCTGAGCTACAGGTTCCAGCCCTATTTTATTTTTTATTTGGAAAGAGGGTCTAAGTTGCTGAGGTTATCTGCAAACCTGCAATATCCTCCCAAGTACTTGAATTAGAGCAGTGTGCCACCACACCTGGCACCTTTTGTGTAGGGTGAGGTACCTATATATCCAAACACAGCTGAGTTAAGTAAACTTATTTAAACTGTACTCGAGCCCTCATGGAGGCATATACCTATAATCCTAGTGCTTGAGAGGCTGAGAAAGGAGGATTACAGCTCATGATCAGCCTTAACAACTTAGTGAAACCCTCAGCAACTTAGTGGAATCCTGTCTCAAAACACTAAGTAGGGCTGGGGGTATATCTCAGAAGTAGAATGCCTCTAGATTCAATCTCTAGTATTACACACACACACACACACACACACACACACACACACACACACAGCACTGGGGGTATAGCTTGGAAGTAGGATGCCTCTGCATTTAATCCCCAGTACCAGAAACAACAACAAAAGAAAATGTGCTCTGGCAGACAGGTGGTATGTGCCTGTAGTCCTAGCTACCGAGGAGGCTGAGGCAGGAGGATCTCTGGAACCCAGGAGTTTGGAGCCAGCCTGAGTAACATACAGAACATCTCTTTAAAAAAGAAGCAGCAGCAGCAGCAGCCAGGCACGCGCTTATAATCCCAGAACTTGGGAGGCTGAGACAGGAGAATCACAGGTTCACAGCCTCAGCTACTTAGTGAGGCCCTCTGCTACTTAGTGAGACTCTGTTTCAAAATAAAGAATAAAAAGCCAGGGATAGTGGCGCTCCCTTGTAATCCCCCTGCTTGGGAGGCTGGGACAGGAGAATTGCACATGTTTGAAGACAGCCTCTGCTGGCTTAAGAGACCCTGTTGCCAAATAAAAAATATAAAATAGATCTGGGAGTGTAGTCCGGAGGTAGAAGGCCCCTGGGTTCCATCCCCAGTACCACCAAAAAAAAAAAATAATAATAATAATAAATAAATAAATAAATAAAATAAAAAGTAAAGAATAAAAGAGATGTAGCCTGGAGGCAGAATGTCTCTGGGTTCAAACCCCATTATGAAAGAAAAGAAAAGATAAGAAAAGGAAAGAAGGAAAGAAAGAAACAAACTACGTACTACATGAAATTATTGAAATAGATGAACAGAAATTTCACAACATGAAAGAGTAATTTTTCCATCTGGACAAACTACTTGACCTTGAACATTAAGTGTGGGAAAAGAGCTTCTGTCAGAAATAGGAAGTGGAAGGTGAAGTCACAGAGATTTTTTTTTAAAGCCTTGTAAGAGAGTACCTTTTGCTCAAACTTTCATCTTTGTTTCAGGGTTAGTTAATATTATCCCAAAATGCACAGCAAAGAAATGAAAGTACTGATAAAGTTGGCACGTTACCTGAAGCTCACCTGTTCTGATGGCCTGGCTGCCCACTTGTCTAAAACATAGGTACCACTTGTAAAGGGCAAATATCACTCACCTCTCCAAATCCGCCTTTTCCTAGAACTCTGTAATACCTAAATGTGTTCTTTGTTACTGGCTGCCTAATAAATAAATAAAAAAAGTTTCAGGACTCATATCATACCGCTCTTCTACAATAGAAAAACCTGAATAGCTTTCATGACCCATATTATTCAAAGAGAGTACCCAGGACAAAGACATTGTGGCTTTCCCAGGGGACTAAGAGAAACTAGAAAAGTTAAAATCTGTTGAAAACACTAAGGTGAAATGCAGAGCAGTCCAAGTTTCCTTCCTAGTGAAAGACATGTCTGCAAACAGCTCACTCTAGGGAACATTCATGTTGCCAATGCATGGCACAGTCTGAGGCTCAGCTCAGAGCCCCCAGGAAGTTGCTACATTGTAGTATCTTAATATATCCTACTATCCTTTGGAAAAAGAACCTCAAAGATGTTTATACCCAATGTTCAAAAGAAATGTGTGAACTGTAACTGAAAATTTAATATGCCAATAATTTTAGTAATAGTAATAGTTGTCACAGGCCTAGTGGCACATGTTTATAATCCCCGCCCTTGGGAGGCAGAGACAGGAGGATCACGCAGGTTCAAAGCCAGCCTCTCTGGCTTAAGAGACCCTGTTTCTAAATAAAAATATAAAAATAGGTGTCTGGAAGTGTAGCCTGGAGGTAGAAGGGTTTCCAGGAACCCCAGTACCACCAAAAAAAAAAAAAAATAGTAATCATAATAGCACTAGTAGCAGCTGACTCTTTAAGGACACTAATTTTGTGTACCAAACATTGAGCTAAGCACATTTTACACACAATTCTCCTATGATTTTAGCAACAGGCAAACCAGGTAGGTTCTGAGGTATCTCATTTTAAAGAAGCTCATCATGGCTGAGTTACTTGTCTGAGGCCAGAGAGCCAGAAGAGGCTGAGTAGGGACCCTACCTGCAAAGCCTCAACTATTTAATTATATTGTATTCCAAATCTAGGACATGTTTTATTTTCTAACTGCTACACCAAAAAGAATGCCACTTTATAAAAGAGAGAACAGTCTGCTGAATCAGAAGAAATTGTGTTAACACTGTACCTGTTAATGTCTGTTCAAACAAACAAACAAACAAACCAAGGCCGGGCATGGTGGCGCACGCCTGTAATCCCAGCATTTGGGAGGCTGTGACCAGAGGATTGCGGTTCTCAGACAGTCTCAGCTACTTAGTGAGGTCCTCCGCAAGTACTCTTGTAATCCCCACGCTTGGGCGGCGGAGACAAGAGGATCATGCAGGTTTGAAGCCAGCCTTGCTGGATTAAGAGACCCTGTTTCGAGCCAGGCGTGGTGGTACAAGCTTGTAATCCCAGCATTCGGGAGGCTGAGACCAGAGGATTGCGGTTCGCGGACAACCTCAGCTACTTAGTGAGGCCCTCTGCAACTCAGTGAGACCCAACTTCAAAATAAAGAATAAAAAATAGGGAAGGGGATGTAGCCCAGAGATCAAATGCCTCTGGGTTCCATCCCCAGACCCGCAAAAAAAATATAAAAGAGAGACCCTGTTTCCAAATAAAAATATAAAATAGGTCTGGGAGTGTAGCCCAGAGGTAGAAGGGTTTCCAGGAACCCCAGTACCACCAAAATAATAATAATAATAACAATAATAATAACAATAATAATAATAATAATAATAAATAATAATATAAAAATAAAGAATAAAAAAGGGCAGGGGATGTAGCTCAGAGGTCAAATGCCCCTGGGTTCCATCCCCAGACCCACAAAACAAAACAAATAAACAAACAAAAAAAACACCATATACAACTCAGAAGCCTTTGACAGAAAAGTAGACATAAATTGTTATGGCTGTAAGGGTGCTGTGGGCGCTTTTCCGCTATTCAACTAGAATTTGTTGAATAGAGAAATTAAAACTAATAGCTTGGTACAACTTTAACAATTCTTTATTACAAAATCAGTAGAAAATAGAATGGGAAGAGAAGAAAAAGCAGTGTTTCAGGCATGCTGAAGAGCCCAAATAGAACTCTAGCCCCCTCTCCATTCCCGGCCTTTCAATACAGATTTTGCACTGGTATGTTCTTATCAGCATTACCAAGGGAATAGGCTGATAACTTATTTCTTAGGCAAGTGGTGCCTTTATCTCCAGACAGCACACTTACTAAGTGCAGAGGTCAATAATCTACCTTGCTTTTTACCTCTTGTATTGTGCTGTACTGGTTGCCCATTAACTATGGGTACTTTGAAGCAGCACATGGAGTTTTTCTTATATGTAGACCAGGTCACAAAGAAGAAGAGGTAAACAGAGGCGCTGATTACGTATTTCTAATGCCAAGGGCTTCAATTGTCTCTAGGGCTTCTAAGGCTAAAGGCCTTAATTTTCTTTACATTTTTTTTTTTTTTTTTTTTTTTTTGGTGGTACTGGGGTTCCTGGGAACCCTTCTACCTACCTCCAGGCTATACTCCCAGACCTATTTTATATTTTTATTTGAAAACAGGATCTCTTAAGCCAGCAAGGCTGGCTTCGAACCTGTGCAATCCTCTTGTCTTCACCTCCCAAGCGTGGGGATTACAAGTGTGCGCCACCACACCTGGCAACTTTCTTACTACAGGATAATCATTAGAACAAAGCGCAGAGAGAGAGGGGAGCTCTGCAGTATAACAGCTGCCACTGCTCCCTGCCTGATGCCTGCACAGCACCATGCTCTGACTGCTTTCTACATTTTGGAAATTAACACGAGAGCAATTTTCCAATACCAGCACAAAATCAGTATTCATTATTAGAAGTTTCTACTTTTTTCTATTGAGTTCTAAATTAAAACATACCTTTCCAGCCATTTCCATTGTAAAAATCGAGAAAAAAATGGGCTTTCTTGATATTCTTCAAATGGATCTTTACTCAAATATTTATGGACAGCTCTAGGAAAAGATTTTATGCAATTATATACATTTTCAATTAAAAAAAAAGAGCTGGGCGTGGTGGCGCACGCTTGTAATCCCCACGCTTGGGAGGTTGAGATAGGAGGATTGCTCAGGTTTGAAGCCAGCCTCAGCTACTTAGTGAGGCTCCCAGCAACTTAGTGAGACTATTTTTCTAAATAAAATATAAAATAGGTCTGGGAGTATAGCCTGGAGGTAGACAAGCCCCTGGGTTCCACCCCCAGTTCCACCAAAAAAAAAAAACAAAAACAAAAACAAAAATGACTGTGTCTCTGGTGCATGAACAAGTACTAACTACGGGAAGGTCAATTCACACAGTTCAGTATACAGTAGTAATTACACTGCCTGAGGTGCCAGTGCTAACAGTGAACACAGACTTTTCCTTCTTAGTAATATGGACAGAAGAGCTGAGCAGGGCTGGGCGTGAACTCTTACCTCACACACTCATCAAAGGTACTTTTGGAGGGGTGATGCTTCAGATTCCTTCTACAGTTTTTCACAACATCTGGATGTATTTCTGGTAAAGGAACTTCTAACTTCTCAATATCACACAAACCAAAGACAGTAATTAGTGACTTCGTAGTTTATCATCATAAGCAGAACTTAGCATTTATAGTTAAAATATGAGAACATTATGTGGATGAAATAAGAAGTACCACCTTAATCCTCCACCTGCCCCCCTGCTAGAGTTCAGTGATGTTTGCCTTTTATTCCTGTTCCTATATACTCAAAACATATCCACAATGAGGGCTAGGGGTATGGATCAGTGGCAGAGCGCTTGCCTCAAATGCATGAGACCCTGAGTTCAATTCTCAGAAATATCACACAACAAAAATATTCAAAATGAAAACAAGGATCTCGAAAATTTTTCATTATTCAGCCGGGCACAGTGGTATACACCTATAATCCTAGTATTTGGGAGTTTGAGACAGGAGGATCATAGATTCAAGGCCAGCTTCAGCAACTCAGTGAGACCTCATTTTGAAATAAAAAATACAATAGGGCTGGGAGTGTAGCTCAGAGGTAGAATGCTCGAGTTCAACCCCCAGCAACACACACACACACACACACACACACACACACACACACACACACACACACTGTATTATTCACATTAGCCAAAAGGTGGAAACAATCCAAGTGTCCATGAGTGGATGAATAAAGTACGACATATGCATGCAGCCTTAATAAAGGTGCTACACGCCAGACCCCTGGAGAAGCCGGGCACAGTAAGACGCTGGGTCCCGGGCGGGGGTCACGCGGGGCACGCCAGCCGGGGCCCAGGTCGCGGGACCCTGGGCCCCAGGCAGAGTAGTGCGGAACACTCTGGACCCATGGGGAAACCAACCGGGTCACAGTGATACTGAGTGCCTGATCCCACTACCTCCTCAAACCACATATACTGTCTTCTCTTATTTAAAAAAAAAAAAAGGAAAAGAAAAAGAAAAATATCAGAGAGGAGTTAAGAAAGCCGTTGCGGATGCCAGGACACTGGAGATGCAGACAAAACTTATCTAAATGTACTGGAACTTATGGAAAAATTCTACGTGAAGGAGGACTGCTGTTTCTCTATATTGTTAAGAATCTTGGACATCACCTGTAAGGAGAGAGTTTAGCGGAGACCAAGGAGAAAGGCGGTGTTGAAAGCGGTCTCTGTGATGGCGGTGGAGACTTGTATTCAGGAGAAGCAGAAACCGGATCCTACCAACCTTATTTTTTTTTTTTTTTTGAGAAATCATACCAAATGTCGAATGCTACCGTCACGCATGTTCAGGAACACTGGACAACATTCAGAGTGGAAAAAGAGCCTGGGAAGGATTTGAAATGGTGGAGGCAGTGGCCAGTACTCAGGGGAGGCAGAGATCTGATACATCACACCTGGAACCTTTGAAATAATAACCCCAGAGACAGTGATCGCAGCCTGCTGAGGGGTTAGACCAGTGCCGGGGCCAATGGCTGACATCGAAGCCTGCCGTGAGGCAAGGCCACTACTGGGGCATCCAAGGGCGAGATCAGAGCCTGCCGAGGGGTTAGGCCGGTGCCAGGGCCAGCAAGGCCGGGATCGAAGCATGCCAAGAGGCAAGGCCGGTGCTGGGACCTCCGAGGCCGGGATCGGAGCCTGCCAAGGCGTTAGGCTGGTGCTGGGGCCAGCAAGGCCAGGATCGGAGCCTGCCATGAGGCAAGGCCGGTGCTAGGGCCTCCGAGGTCAGGATAAGAGCCTGCCAAGAGGTTAGGCCAGTGCCGGGGCCAATGGCCAGCATCAGAGTCTGCTGTGAGGCAAGGCCGCTACTGGGGTCTCCGAGGCTGGGATCGGAGCCTGCAAAGGGGTTAGGCTGATGCCGGGGCCAGCAGCCAGCAGTGGAGCCCGCCATGAGGCAAGGCCGATGCTGGGGCCTCCGAGGCCAGGATAAGAGCCTGAAGAGGGGTTAGGCCGGTGCCGGGGCCAGCGGCCGGCATCGGAGCCTTCCGTGAGGCAAGGCCGCTACTGAGGCCTTCGAGGCCAGGATCGGAGCCAGCCGAGGGGTTAGGCTGGTGCCGGGGCCAATGGCCAGCATCAGAGCCTGCCGTGAGGCAAGGCCAATGCTGGGGCCTCTGAGGCCGGAATAAGAGCCTGCCAAGGGGTTAGGCTGGTACCGGGGCCAATGGCCAGCATTGGAGCCTGCCGTGAGGCAAGGCCGGTGCTGAAGCCAGCGAGGCCGTCATCGGAGCCTGCTGTGAGGCAAGGCCAGTGCTGGGGCCTCCAAGGCTGGGTTCAGAGCCTGCCGAGGGGTTAGGCCGGTGCTGGGGTCAGCGAGGCCGGCATCGGAGCCTGCCATGAGGCAAGGCCGGTGCTGGGGCCTCCGAGGCCAGGATAAGAGCCCGCCGAGGGGTTAGGCCGTTGCCAGGCCAGCGGCCGGCATTGGAGCCTGCCATGAGGCAAGGCCACTACTGGGGCCTCCGAGGCTGGGATTGGAGCCTGCCAAGGGGTTAGGCCGGTGCCGGGGTCAATGGCCGGCATTGGAGCCTGCCATGAGGCAAGGCCACTACTGGGGCCTCCGAGGCTGGGATTGGAGCCTGCCAAGGGGTTAGGCCGATGCTGGGGCCAACGGCCAGCATCGGAGCCTGCCGTGAGGCAAGGCCGGTGCTGGGGCCTCCGAGGCTGGGATTGGAGCCTGCCAAGGGGTTAGGCCGATGCTGGGGCCAACGGCCAGCATCGGAGCCTGCCGTGAGGCAAGGCCGGTGCTGGGGCTTCCAAGGCTGGGATTGGAACCTGCCAAGGGGTTAGGAAGGTACCGGGACCAGCAGCCGGCATCGGAGCCTTCCGTGAGGCAAGGCTGCTACTGAGGCCTCCGAGGCCGGAGCAGAGCCTGCCAAGGGGTTAGACTGGGGCTGGGGCCAATGAGGCCATCATCAGAGCCTGCCGTGAGGCAGGGCCGGTGCTGGGGCCTCCGAGGCCGGGATCGGAGACTGCCGAGGGGCTAGGCCGGTGCTGGGGCCAGCAAGGCCAGGGTCGAAGCTCACCGTGAAGCAAGGCCGGTGCTGGGGCCTCCGAGGCTGGGATCGGAGCCTGCTGTGAGGCAAGGCAGGTGCTGGGGCCAATGGCCGGCATCGGAGCCTGACAGGAGGCAAGGCTGCTACTGGGGCCTCCAAGGCTGGGATCGGAGCTTGCCGAGGGGTTAGGCCAGTGCTGGGGCCAGTGAGGCCGGGATTGGAGCCTGCCGTGAGACTAGGCCGGTGCTGGGGCCTCCGAGGCCTGGATCAGAGCCTGCCGAGGGGTTAGGCCGGTGCTGGGGCCAGCGAGGCCGGCATCGGAGCCTGCCGTTAGGCAAGGCCACCACTGCGGCCTCCGAGGCCGGGATAGGAGCCAGCTGAGGGGTTAGGCTGGTGTCGGGGCCAGCGAGACCAGAATCAGGGCCTCCCATGAGGCAAGGCCACTGCTTGAGCCAGCGAGGTCTGGATCAGTCCACCGAGTAGCCAGACCACTACTGGGGCTGTCAAGAGTGGGATTGGTACTTGCAACGTGGCATGCACAGAGAAATATCGCAGAAAATATAAATCAGATGCTTCCCCTAATCAGCAATAACTAGGAGGAAAGGGCAACAGGAAGAGGTTGAGCTATAGAAAGGCCCTAGAGTGAAGCAACTAATGTGACCGATCAGAGGGTATGGAATAGTGGAGGATGGAGCCTCTTTAAAAAGCAGGAGGTACGTAAACAAATGTATCAAAGTTAATCATCAAACAAGCATGGGATCCAGGGAGTGGGAGGGAATGGGATGGGGGCTGGATGAGGGCTGATTGGATGATGTGTGCTTGTATACCTCTCAAGTCTTGTACTCCAATGTGATTGATATATGACTACAATGCACCAATTAAAATAAATAATTAATTTTAAAAAAAGGTGCTACAGCTGGGCGTGGTGGTGCACACTTGCAATCCCAGCATTTGGGAGGCTGAGACTGGAGGATCGTGGTTTGCAGACAGCCTCAGCTACTTAGTGAGGCCCTTTGTAACTTAGTGAGACCCTATTTCAAAATAAAGAATAAAAATAGGGAAGGGGGTATAGCTTAGAAGTTGAATGCTCCTGGGTTCCATCCCCAGACCCACAAAAAAAAAAAAAAAAAAAAGAAGAAGTAAAAAAAAAAAAATAAGACAGGGCGTGTTGCTCAGAGGTAGAATGCCCCTGGGTTCAATCCCCAGTACCACACATACATAAACACACATAAAAAAAAAAAAAAATCAACTTTTTCTCCTCTCCCCCATACCTGCTCAGAAATTCCAAAATTTTATCTTCATAAAAATAGGAAAAGATCTTGGAGCTGGCGGGGGCCTGCTGGGAACAGGACTTCTAAAAGGCAAATATGTCTGGAAGATTGTGGTGCAAGGACACTTTTGCTGGCTATAAGCATGTCTCCGGAACCAAAGAGAACACACAGCTCTTCTTAAAATGGAAGGTGTTTATGCCCGAGATGAAAATGAGTTCTACTTGGGTAAGAGATGTGCTTACGTGTACAAAGCAAAAAACAACACAGTGACTCCAGGTGGCAAGCCAAACAAAACCAGAGTATTTGGGGAAAGGTAACTCGTGCCCACGGAAACAGCGGCATGGTTCGGGCCAAATTCCGAAGCAACCTTCCTGCTAAGGCCATTGGACACAGAATTAGTGGGATGCTGTACCCCTCAAGGATTTAATGGAAAATTAATAAAAGTGGATTTGTGCTCTTGTAAAAAAAAATAGGAAAAATGTACACATAGCTTTGTATGCAGGTACAGAGCTACTTCCATGGTTTTCTACTTTGTGAATTTATCTGCTCCTATTGAACTTTCTGTTGCTTATTTTCCCAATGCAACAACAACATCTATAAACACTTGGTTTGTTGTTGTTGTTGCTGTTGTTTTTACAGTACTAGGTATGGGACCCAGAGACATTCTACCTCTGAGCTACACCCCCACCCCTACTTCTTGTATTCTTTGTTTTGAAAGAGGGTCTCACTGAGTTGCAAAGGGCCTCACTAAGTAGCTGCGGCTGTCCTCAAACCACGATCTTCCTGTCTCAGCCTCCCAAATGCTGGGATTACAAGTGTGGGCCACCATGCCTGGTGACACTTAGTTTTTATAGGATGGGCTTCTACAAGCAAAATTACTAGCTCAAAGTACACACCCTTTTTTTTTTTTTTTTGTGGTACGGGGGGATGGAACCCAGGGCATTCTACCTCTGAGCTACACCCCCAGCCCTATTTTTTTTTTAGTCTTTTTTTATTTTTTGAAACAGGGTCTCACTGAACTGGGAAGAGTCTTGCTAAGTAGCTGAGGCTGTCCACGAACCAGGGATCCTCCAGTCTCAGCCTCCCAAATATTGAGATTACAAGCGTGAGCCATCACACCCACCACTCCCGGCTACACACCTTTCTTATAGCCCTCTCAGGAGGCTACACCCTCTCATATTTCCACTCACAGCTTGCCTAAGCCCAGCTTCCCATTCTCATTAACCCTCATACAGAAGATTCTGAAAAAAGGAAACACCTGACACAGCTTTGTCCAGATCATGCTTAATGACTTAATGTAATTAGGAACAAGGAGAGCATCCCAGATCAACTGCTGACTGTGGCAGAGGCCAAGCCAATACAGCAAAAGCTTTGTATTTTCTATAAATCAGAGCGGCTTTTTCCTCAAAGAAGTTGAGCCACTAAGAAATATGCAACAATGAGAAAAGTCACATTAAAAGAAAATCAACAATATTGTTATAATGAATAACTGTTACTAGCTGTCATTTAAATTATCTAATCCATTGGAGACAGTGATAACATTATCTCATTAAGCCTCACAGCAGCCTGGATGGCAAAGGACTGGCTAGGCAGTTAGAGAACATGCTGGAGCACCACTGTGGCAAGCGGCTGCAGGGCTGAGCCGCCAGCCAGACTCCGGAGCCCAGTTCCTTTCTACACAGCCGTGAGAAGAATGGGCTGGGCCCTCCCCGTACCACTGAGGAAAGAAGTGTGCTCATCTACTCAAAGGTATGCGTCATGCCAGGCACTGGGAACAGCAGGAAGGAAGGCATGTTCTTTCACTCATTCATCCATCCTTCCTTCCTTCCTTCCTTCCTTCTTTCTTCCTTTCCCTCTTTCTTCCTTTCTTTCTTTCTTCCTTTCCCTCTTTCTTTCTTTCTTTCTTTCTTTCTTTCTTTCTTTCTTTCTTTCTTTCTTTCTTTCTTTCGTGCATAGTACTGGGGATTGAACCTAGGAACAGTCTACCTCTGAGCTATCCCCCCAGCCCATTTTAATTTTTATTCTGTAACAAGCCCTCACAAAATTGTTGAGGCTGATGTCTCAGGCTACCAAGTACTGAGATTACAGGTGTGCACCACCATAACCAGAAGACAACGCCAGTGTTTCAATAGCCTTACTTCCCCTTCAATGGTCTCAATTTTCTGAAACTTAGTACCAGGGTAAAGCTATTTAGAATGTTCAATGATTAAGTCCAAATAGAGATCCTATTTTTGTTTTTGCAGTACTAGGGATTGAACCCAGGGGTATTATACCTCAGAGCTACACCCCCATCCCTATTTTTATTTTTTAATTAGAAACAGGGTCTCACTAGTTTACAGAGGTCCTCACTAAGTAGTTGAGGCTGACTGCAAACCTGCAACCCTACTGTTTCAGCCTCTCAAGTACCGGGATTGTGGGTGTATGCCACTGTGCCTGGTTTGGAAAAGAAATGCTTCTAATCTCCAAGAGGCAGAGAGGTACGGTAAGCTAAAGTATGGTGAGTCTGGGGGAATATGGCTGGCCTGATGCTAACACCGTAACAGCAGAACTGAGAGGTCTAGGTCTTTAAGAAATCAGAATTTTTCAGAATAGGTAGTTACCAGAGAAAATTCACCAAATGATTCCATACCTTACTTTTCAACATTCTGAATACAGGAAATTCTAGTAGGAAAGTCCATTGGTGGGAAGGGAAGAGAGGATAAATACTGCAAAAATAAGCTTTTTTTTTTTTTTCCAGAGAAAAAGATACACTTAATTTGCTTTTTTTTTTGGTGGTACTGGGGTTTCTGGAAGCCCTTCTACCTCCGGGCTACACTCCCAGACCCTTTTTAAAAATATATTTTTATCTGGAAACAGGGTCTCTTAAGCCAGTGCGGCTGGCTTCGAACCTATGCGATCCTCCTGTTTCTGCCTCCCAAGCGTGGGGATTACAAGCGTGCGCCACCACGCCCGGCTTACTTTGCTATTTTTAATAAATCCAGTTGTCTCTATTATGTTTAAGGAGTTCTTTATATATCCTGGATATTGAAAAGTTTTATCATCAGGGCTTTATCCTTTGGAGCTAGCTTTTTGTTCATGGTGTGAGGCCCCATCTCATTTTTTTTTTTTTTTCTGGTACCGGGGGTGGAACTTAGGGCCATTCTATCTCCGAGCTACACCGCCAGTCCTATTTTTTTAGTTTTTATATTTTTTGAAAGAGGTTCTTATTGAGTTGAGAAGGGCCTCACTAAGTAGCTGAGGCTGTCCACAAACCACGATCCTCCGGTCTCCACCTTCCGAATGCTGGGATTACAAGCACGTTTCTCCCACTGAATTGTCTTGGCACTTCATCATGAGTCAGTTGGCTGAATGTATGGTTTATTTCTAGACTCTGAATTCTGTCATTGACCTATATGTCTGTCTTTATCCAAAGAGCACATTCTCTTGATTTTTGTAGTTGTTGTAAGCTTTGAAATTAAGTATGAGTCCTCTAAGTATGTTCTTTTTTTTCAAGAGGACAATAACTACTCTGTGTCCTTCAGATAGCCATATGAATTTGAAAATCAGTGTAATAATTTTTTCAAAAGAGGCAACTAGATTTTTTTATAGGGATTATATTAAATCTATACATCACTGTGAGGATGTATTAAAATTCTTTTGATCCATGAACATGAGATGTCTTTCATTTGTATGTGTGTGTGGCACTGAGGATTGACCTGGGGGCATTCTACCTCTGAGCCACACCCCCAGCCCTATTTTATTTTTTATTTTGAAACAGGATTTTGCTAAGTTGCTGAGTATTTCACTAAATTGCTAAGGATGGCCTCAAGCCTGTGATCCTCCTGTCTCAGTTTCCCAAGTACTGGGGTTACGGGTGTGCACCACCACTCCCAGCCTGAGAAATTAAAATTTTCAACATATTTGTTATATATTATCCACAAAGTAAAAATGGCTATGTCCTTTATTTATGTAAGCTACTTACAAATTTTTATGCCAACGGAGAAAGCATACCTCGTCATTAAAGAATCTGTTTAAGATGGAGAAGCCACGGTCTCTTCGCTCATCATCAACAGTCACTTCATACTCTGCCTGATTGGGAGAGGAGAAGAGACAAACATTAGCTGAGCTTCTTTCCTACAATGCTTCATACTATTTAAGACTCTCTGACTTATGGGATTGGCTTGGCATCTTTAGAAACAGAAAGAAGTTCCATAGCTATTAACTATCTATAGCTATTCTTTGGGAATCTAAGGGTTATGAGAAGGTAAAACTGTCAATTATTGTTGGTTTTTTTTTTGTTTTGTTTTGTTTTTTGTGCTGGGGGTTGAATCCAAGGCTGTTTGCACATGCTAAAAGTGCTCTATCATTGAGCTACACCCCTGGCTTAAAGAGTCAATGTTTTAAAGGGGTAATAAAGTAGCAGAACAAGGTTTTCCATAATATTTTCTATGCCACATGATATTGTAAGCTGTTAACTGTGACTAAATAAAAATGGACCAGGCAACAGCATTTTGGAAGGTCAAAGAGCCACTTGGAAAGCCGAGTTCAGAGCTCCCAGAGCAAGTGAGAGTGGAAATACCCGAGTCAGTGCACACCAAAATCAGGGAAGAGCCGGGCGTAGTGGCGCACGCTTGTAATCCTCGCGCTTGGGAGGCGAAGACAGAAGGATCACGCAGGTTCGAAGCCAGCCGCACTGGCGTAAGAGACCCTGTTTCAAAAATATAAAATAGGTCTGGAAGTGTAGCCCGGAGGTAGAAGGGCTTCCAGGAACCCCAGTACCACTAAAAAAAATAAAATAAAATAAAAAATCAGGGAAGAGACCTAAGACCAGATGATGTTGTCCTACTGTTGTCAGAAGAAAAGAAATCACTTATTAGCTCCTGAAAAGTCTGAAAGACTTTCCACATGTGGGGTGTGTCCTGAAAAGATGCGATGGAACTACATTTCCTGAGTGAGGCTTACACCCTTAAAAGAGAAGGGCCCAGGATAGGGAGGTAGAGGCTGGTGGAGGGGCTAGCTGCAAGGGTGGCTGGGTTTACCTGAGCAGATGCATCTGTGGTGGAAAGCACCGCTGCTCCTCAAGTATCAACTCACTGAGGCAGGAGCTGGCTCGGCCAACAGCACCCTTGGGCATTCTACATTGTGGGACCACAAGGACCCACTCGTGGTCCTGGGGAAACTCCACAGGGAGGGATGGGGAGGAGGACCTCTGGGAAGTAGGGTGCCCATGGGGAGAAGGCAGTGACTTGGGCTTGAAGTCCTTCCTGCGTCCACTCAGGCAGCTCCTGTCTCATCAGCATATGGCCCAGGCATGCCATGGCTGTGCCTACAATGTACGTACGCCAAAGCCGCCATGCCCTGGCTAATGTTGCAAGTCCCCTAGGCTGGGGGTGGGGGTGATCAGGTAGTTTCTTCCCTCTGCTCTCTGATTTCTGGGCCGACCTTGAAGCTGGGGGATCCTGGCAAGACTGAAATGTTCTGGGAGGGACTGACCAGTACATAGTCTCAGTTCTCTGGCTCCCAAAACACTTCCACTTTGTAAACTTATTTTCCTGACCCACCACAACATAGTTTCCTCTACGTCTTTGAGGCAACTATTTAGTCACTTACACTAAGAGTTTGGGATAAATAACTAAAGCTATTTTGAGTGGGAATAATTATTATGAAAACTCTACTCACATGGTTTTTAAAAAAAGCTTCCTGGCCTCCATCTCTTGGGGAGTCAGGATATAGTCAGCTTTCTCTTCTGCACATGCTGACCCACAGTCAACAGAACACACTTGCAGCCTGCACACTATAACCCCTGGTCTTTGGGGAGCCTGAGGTGGAAGCTGAACTTTCCTCAGCTGGGCAGCTCTCCCTAACTTCAACTGACTAGCCTACCCAGTCGGGTAGGTCTCCCCCAGTTAGTGCTAAGGGCTGAGCTGAGGCTTTGCTAGAGGAAGAATTCTGCCTGAGGACAGCAGCTGAAGCCCATTTCTGGAAAGTTCATCAGAACCTTCCTGATGGTCCATCCTACCATCCTACCCAGGACTCTCCTACCCAGATGCCACCATCATCTAGGCCAGGTCCTTGCAATCGATCTCTTCAAATCCACCTTCTACTCGTTCTGGTTCTGACTGAACCCTGATACAGAAAACAAACACTGAGAGGGGAACCAGTTGCTGTGGGAGTGGGTGGGTAAGATGCAGCATCCATCCAAAACCAAACCCTCTGTGACCAGCACAGTTGACGTAATCCTACAACCTCGCAATCACCATCAAACCAGAAACAAAGCCAGTCCCATGGTCAGCGGCTGTCACCTAAAACTAACATATCATGAACTATTTGAAGATTTAAACCTGAAATACATTTTTATTTTTGCAGTAATGGATATGGAACCCAGAAGCATTCTACCTCTTAGCTAAACCCTCAGCCCTATTTTTTCCTTCTTTTTTTTGGTGGTACTGGGGTTCCTGGAAGCCCTTCTACCTCCGGGCTACACTCCCACACCTATTTTATACTTTTTTTTCTGGTTTCTTTTTTTTAATTTTTTAAAATTTATTTTTATTGGTGCATTGTAATCATACATCACATTGGAATACAAGATTTGAGAGGATATACAAGCACACATCATCCAATTAGCCCCCAGTCCCCATCCCATTCCCTCCCCCTCCCTGGATCCCATGCTTGTTTGGTGATTAACTTTGATACATTTGTTTATGTACCTCCTGCTTTTTAAAGAGGCTCCATCCTCCCCTATTCCATACCCTCTGATTGGTCACCTTAATTGCTTCACTGTAGGGCCCTTTCTATAGCTCGACCACTTCCTGTTGCCCCTTTCCTCCTAGTTATTGCTGATTAGGGGAAGCATCTGGTTTTAATTTTCTGCGATATTTTTCTGTGCATGCCGCGTTGAAAATACTGATCCCACTCTTGACGGCCCCAGTTGTAGCCTGGCTACCCAGTAGACTGATCCAGACCTCGCTGGCTCAAGCAGTGGCCTTGCCTCATGGGAGGCCCCGATTCGGGTCTCGCTGGCCCCGACACCGGCCTAACCCCTCAGCTGGCTCCGATCCCAACCTCGGAGGCCGCATTAGTGGCCTTGCCTAATGGCAGGCTCCGATGCCGGCCTCACTGCCCCAGCACCGGCCTAACCCCTCGGCAGGCTCCGATTCAGGCCTCGGAGGCCTCAGTAGTGGCCTTGCTTCACGGAAGGCTCTGATGCCAGCCGCTGGCCCCGGCACTGGCCTAACCCCTCGGCAGGCTCCGATCCTGGCCTCCGAGACCCTGGCACCGGCCTTGCCTCGCGGCAGGCTCTGATCCCAGCCTCGCTGGCCCCAGCACCGGCCTACCCCCTCGGCAGGCTCCGATCCTGACCTGGAGGCCTCAATAGCGGCCTTGCCTCATGGAAGGCTCCGATGCCGGCCACTGGCCCCGGCACTGGCCTAACACCTTGGCAAGTTCCGATCCCAGCCTCGGAGGCCTCAATAATGGCCTTGCCTCACAGAAGGCTCCGATGCCGACCGCTGGTCCCGGAACCGGCCTAACCCCTCGGCAGACTCCAATCCTGGCCTCGGAGGCCCTGGCACCGGCCTTGCCTCGCGACAGGCTCCAATGCAGGCAGCTGGTCCCGGCACCGGCCTAACCCGTTGGCAGGCTCCAATCCCGGCCTCGGAGGCCCCTATTTTATACTTTTTTTTATTTTTGGAAACAGGGTCTCTTAAGCCAGCGTGGCTGGCTTCAAACCTGAGGGATCCTCCTGTCTCCGCCTCCCAAGCGCGGGGATTACAAGCATGCACCACCACGCCCAGCTTCCATGCTCACTTCTGAAATATAATTTTTTGTGTGTGGATCTGGAGATGGAACCCAGGGGCATTCAATCTCTGAGATACACCCCCTGCCCTATTTTTTATTCTTTATTTTGAAACAGGGTCTTACTAAGTTGTGGAGGGGCTCACTAAGTAGCTGAGTCTGTCCACGAACTGCAATCTTTCAGTCTCAGCCTCCCAAATGCTGGAATTAAAAGCGTGCGCCACCACGCCCGGCTTCTGAAATATAATTTTATTTTTCATTTTCTTTTTTTTTTAAACAGGGTCTCACTAAGTTGCAGAGGGCCTCACTAAGTAGCTAGAGCTGGCTGCAAACCTGCGATCCTCCTGTATCAGCCTCCCAAGTACCGGGATTACAAGTGTGTACCACCAAGCCCAGAACCTGATCAGTTACTTCGTGTGTGTGTGTGGGGGGGGTAGTGGGGTTCCTGGAAGCCTTTCTACCTCCGGGCTACACTCCCAGACCTATTTTTTATATTTTTATTTGGAAACAGGGTCTCTTAAACCAGCGCGGCTGGCTTCGAACCTGCGTGATCCTTCTGTCTCCGCCTCCAAGCGCGGGGATTACAAGCGTGCGCCACCATGCCCAGCATGGTCAGTTACTTCTAACTCCACATTTTTAAAATTCTAGACTTGTTGGTGATATTCATAAATATTTAGAAACACAAAGTTATACCTATAAAGAAATCACACAATAAGTCTCAAGCAGGCTACATGAAAATGTTAGAAACTTTACAGAGCATTGTAAATTCCATCCAAAAGTTATCATCTTTCGCTGGGCATGGTGGCGCACGCTTGTATTCCCTGCGCTTGGGAGGCTGAGACAGGAGGATTGCACGGGTTCGAAGCCAGCCTCAGCTACTTTAGTGAGGCTTTCAGCAACTTAGTGAGACCCTGTTTCCAAATAAAATATAAAAAAGGTCTGGGAGTATAGCCCGGAGGCAGAAAGCCTCTGGGTTCCACCCCCAGTACCACAAAAAAAAAAAAAAAAAAAAGTTATCATCTTTCTTATAATAATTTTATATCCCTTTCATATGCTTCTGGGTTAAAGTGTTTTAAGTATATAGAATCTGCTGCTGAGGACAAGAAGGATATTTTTTTTTTTCGGTACTGGGGATGGAACCCAGGGGCTTTCTATCTCCAAGCGACACCCCCAGCCCTATTTTTTATTCTTTATTTTGTAACAGGACCTCACTGAGTTGAAAAGGACCTCACTAAATAGTAGCTGAGGCTGACTGCAAACCACGATCCTTCCTGTCTCAGCCTCCTGAATGCTGGGATTACAAGCATGCACCACCACATCCGGCAGACAAGAATATTTTTCAGGTGGCCGAAGAAGCATATTGTCCTTTTATTTTATTTTATTTTATTTTGCGGATTTGGGGATGGAACCCAGGGGCATTTGACCTCTGAGCTCTACCCTCTGCCCTATTTTTTATTCTTTATGTTTGAAAGAGGGTCTCACTAAGTTGCAGAGGGCCTCACTAAGTAGCTGAGGCTGTCCGTGAACAGCGATCCTCCCGTCTCAGCCTCCCAAATGCTGAGATTACAAGCGTGCGCCACCATGCCCAGCTGCATATTGTCCTTTTACCCATCACCTTTCATACAAATGAGAGTGCAAGAGTCAAAGTCACTCAGTGCGTACAATTGACCCTCCACCACCAGAGATATGATTCCACCTGCAAGACCACTCCATACAAAAGGGATTCCCATTGGATGTCCACAGCGTAGCACCAAAACAACTAGTCTATCCACTCTTGGAGAACTGTGCAGGGCTAAGTGTTAAAATCTCAAAACACTAGATTGGGCAGTTCACCCCTGAAAGGAATCGCTTACCACTGCAACCAAGAATTCAATGCACCTCTTTAGGTCTGGTTTTGTGTCACAGAACTGCCTGAAGAGAAGTCTTCCTATTGGCTGCTTGTCACAAAGACTCCTATAACTCTTTTCTGGGTGAAGAAAGGGGACAGGAAACAAGCAGATACAGTGGTTACAATTCACCCAGTTTTGTTCTGAACCTTACTTAATGTTTTCACTTGATACAGTGAAAGTAAAAATAGTATTTGCAATTATTTATTATTATTATCATTGTTATTATTATTATTATTATTATTATTATTATTATTATTATTACTACTACTACTACTACTACTACTACAGTACTGGGGATGGAACCCAGGGGCATTCTATCTCCAAGCTACACCCCAGTCCTATTTTCTTTCATTATTTTGAAACAGGGTCTCACTAAGTTGTGGAGGGTCCCACCAAGTTGCTGAGGCTCAGCCTGCTAGGTACTGGGATTACAAGCACATAAGCACATTCACCATGCCCAGCCCTATTTTTTTTTTAATTCTTTATTTTGATACAGGGTCTCAGTGAGTTGCAAAGGGCTTCAATAAGTAGTAGCTGAGGCTGTTTATGAATCTTGATCCTCTTGTCTCAGCCTCCCAAATGCTGGGATCACAAGTGTGAGCCACCACACCTGGCTGCAGTATTATTATTATTTGTGTGTGTGTGTGTGTGTGTGTGTGTGTGTGTGTGTGTGTTACTGGGGGGAGGGACCCGGGGGCTTTTCTACCTACAGGCTATACTCCCAGACCTATTTTTATTTATTTTTATTTTTATTTATTTATTTATTTTGGTGGTACTGGGGGTGGAACCCAGGGGCTTTCTACCTCTAGGCTATACTCCCAGACCTATTTTATAATTTTATTTGTAAACAGGATCTCATTAAGTTGCTGAGAGCCTCACTAAGTAGCTGAGGCTGGATTCGAACCTGTGCGATCCTCCTGTCTCAGCCTCCCAAGCGCAGGGATTTCAAGAGTGCCCCACCATGCCCAGCCTATTTTTATACTTTATTTGGAAACAGGGTCTCACTAAGTTGCTGAGAGCCTCACTAAGTAGCGGAGGCTGGTTTCGAACCTATGTGATACTCCTGTCTCAGCCTCCCAAGAGCTGGAATTACAAACCCAGCTATAGTATTATTTAAACTACTATTCTGTTTACTACTTTAGACTGGGTTATGATGAACATTCTTTTTTTCTTTTCTTTTTTTTTTTAAGTATTTGGGATGGAACCCAGGGGCATTCTATCTCTGAGCTATACCGCCAGCCCTATTATTTATTATTTTGAAACAGGGTCTCACTAAGTTGCAGAGGGCCTCCTTAAGTAGCTGAGGCTGTCGGCGAACTACAATCCTCCTGTCTCAGCCTCCCGAATGCTGGGGTTACAAGCATGCACCACCACGTACTGCACTTTTTTGGTATTGGAAATTAAACCCAGGGGGCATTCTTACCTCTGGGCTATACCCCAAGCCCTTTTTATTTTACAACAGGGTCTTGCTAGGTTGTTAACGTTTGCCCTAAGATGCTCAGGCTGGCTTTAAACCTGCGACCTGTCTCAGCATCCCAAGTACTAGGATTAGTTGTGTGCCACCATGCTTTTGTGTGTGTGTGTGTGTGTGTGTGTGTGTGTGTGTGTGTGTGTATTACTGAAGATTAAATCCAGGGGCATTCTACCTCCGAGCTACACCCCCAGCTCTATTTTTTATTCTTTATTTTGAAACAGGGTCTCACTGAGTTGCAAAGGGCCTCACTAAGTAGCTGAGGCTGGCTGTAAACTGCGATCCTCCTGTCTTAGCCTCCCGAATGCTGGGATGACAAGCGTGCGCCACCACACTCAGCTTCTCACCATGCTTTTTAATTGTTCTTGTTTTTATCTTTTCAGTAGGAAATATTGTACACGTTACCTCAAACAGTGATACAGTTCTGAGGACAAAGCCCTTTCTTGTCAATGTGTCAAGGTGAAATAAAAAACAAAATTCTTATGTCCAAAATAGGTTATTTCAAACTTAGTAAGACAGCCAGTTTCCTTCCTGGTAGTGGTTGTGAACTGGAAATGGATAAACATGTTTACTTCCCCCAATGTGACTCTAAAGCTGGAGAATGAAAGTTCTTGAAAAGTGAGTGAGCCACACAAACTCCTCTAGTGAGGGTCACTGATGCCATGTGGCTCTGGGCATCTAACAGTCCTGCTTGGATCACTGAGTTTATACCCGGCAAAGTCCAGGCAAGGACATAAATACATGAGTACCAGCATGCAGCTGCTCCTTTCAGCAAACCTCACAAGTTTTCCAAAATCGTGTCCAATTTGGCTACCCCGCTTCATTTTAGGGCTATTCTTTAACTATACTTAAAAAACATGAGACACAAACCAGTCATGTTCTTGGAATTGTGAGAGTTTTTAATACTCCCTCCCTGATTTGAAGGTTCAAGAATATTCCCAGTTTCCAGTGGAAGACAACGGACTAACACAGGTCTGCCTTCCTTCTCTCCCAGATTCCTACAGAAATGACCAACTAGTGAAACAAAAACAAAATAACGTCAAAAAGAACAAAACGACAGAAAAAGAATAAGGCAGCTCAGGAGTCAGAATTCTGAGGACCACCTGGCAGAGAGCCCCCAGCTCCAGCCCAGCCAGCCCTGCCTCCTGGGGAGGCCCCTTATGCAGCTGGCCAAGAGGCCAGGGAACAGCAGGAGAACGCTGGGCCCCAAGAGGAAGACGCAGACGGCAGCTCAAGGGACTGAGGTGTCCTCTGCAAAGTAAGCAGTTCTGCTGTGGCACTGACACGGGGGCCCCGTGGGGACACTGCACCTGCAGCATGCCCGCTGCGGAACGCCACCCAAGGAGAATGTGGGGCTGCACAAGCATGAGGAAGCCACGCTGGCCGCCTGTGTTAGCAAATGCAGCCCTTGGGAGAAAACTGGATAAGCAGCCTCAGCTCTCTAGGCAACTGGGAAAGAAGCAGCTAAAACCCCTTTACCATGTCTGGTTCACAACCCCTTTAGTAATCTCACTTTCCACACAGGAGTCACAGCCGGGCGTGGTGGCGCATGCTGTAATCCCAGCATTAGGGAGGCTGAGACCGGAGGATTGCGGTTTGCAGACAGCCTCAGCTACTTAGGCCCTGTTTCAAAATAAAGGATAAAAAAATAGGGTGGGGGGTGTGGCTCAGAGGTTGAATGCCCCTGGGTTCTATCCCCACACCCACCAAAAAATAAAAAAATTAAAAAAGAGTCACATGCATTTGGAGAGGGGCACTGGGCCTCAGCAGGGCATTCAGGATTACTGGGAGGGAGGGGCCCTGGAACAGTGGCCACAGAGAACCCTGTGGGTGGGGACCAGCCAGAAGAGATACCTCAACAAACCCCCTGCCCACAAGGGAGCAGCTCAAAGAGACTAGTTTCTGAGAGAAGACTTACCATATCGCCTCTCTTTTTCTCTCTCTCCATGGTCCTCCCACAGAAAGAACACTAAGTCAAAATTTTTAGCTTGGCTATCCTGTACAAAGCCTGTCTTAGGATTTCAGAACAACCAAAAGATGAAAACTAGAAAAATCTAAGATGAGCTTTCTACCACAGGAAATGGAACGCTATATAAACTCACAAAGGAAACAGAGATGTGCACAAGAGATGGCTAGGATCTCAGAGGACACTGTTAGGCTCCATAAAGAAACTTCCACCTGAACATGCTCATGGAATCATGCTCGCCAAGGCCTGCCCGCCCGCCCTCAGCACACCACCACCAAGTGCTGTCACAGGGATGGGAAGAGCGCTCTGGACCTGTGGCCTAACCCTGGGCCGCCGTGACACGCCCACCTGTCTGGGCCTGTGCTGGCCCTGGTTCTCCTGATCCAGACTCAACGTGGATCTCTCTTGTGGCTCCTGCTGGGTCCACCTGGCCAGGCGGGCCTGCTGTCTCACTGAGCTGAACCAGGATGAAAGGGCTCTGCACGCGGTCTTTCACTTTGCTGTCTCGCTAGGAGGACCACGTGTGTGTTCAGTCTCATGACTTCTAAATGCTCCCGGTATACATGTCCTCAGACTCCTATCTATAGTTCAGAATTCTCTAAGCTCTCCACATGAATATACAGTTTCTTCCTGGCATGGTGGTGGTGCAGCTTGTAATCCCAGTACTTGAGAGGCTGAGAGAGGAGGATCACAGGTTCGGAGTCAGCCTCATCAATTTAGTGAAGCCTCTGCAACTTAATGAGACCCTATTTTAAAATAAAAAATAAAAAATAGGGCTGGGGTGTAGCTCAGAGGTAGAATGTCTCTGGGTTCAATCCCTAGTACTGGAAAGCCAGGCATGGTGGCGCATGCTTGTAATCCCATCATTTGGGAGGCTGAGACAGGTGGATCGTGGTTCCGGCCAGCCTCAGCTACTTAGTGAGGCCCTTCGCAATTTAGTAAGACCTTGTTTCAAAAGAATAAAATATATGGCAGGGGATGTAGCTCAGAGGTGAAATGCCCCTGAGTTCCATCCCCAGACCCCTCCAAAAATTTCTAGTACTAGGAGAAAAAAAAATATATATATATATACATATATACCGTTTCCATCTAAGCAGTCCCACCTGTGTCCAGCCTGTGAACACACAAGACCTGTAAGTCTTCCTTAATACTCCCTTGCTTTACTCCCACACATAAAGATATTGGAGTCTCTCATGGCCATCCAATTGTCTCAGTTCCATCACCATATCAACCACACTCCCCTCTGCTCTTGCCTGGACAAAGCCAACAGTGTCCTCTGTGGTCCTCTTGTTTCAATGTTGACCCCTTTACTCTAATTCTCTTGTTTCTCTCTGTCTGTCTGTCTGACTGTCTGTCTTTCTCTATGGACTGAACCCAGGGAGGCGTTCTACCTCTGAATTACATCACCAACCCTCTTTTTTTATTTATTAAAACAGGCTCTCAGCCAGGTGTGGTGGCACACGCTTGTAAACCCAATACGTAAGTGGCTGAGAGAAGGACGATCTGGATTTGAGGCCACCCTCAGCTACTTAGTAAGGCCCCTGCAACTTAGTGAAACCCTGTTTCAAAATAAAAAGAATAAAAAATAGGGTTGGGGGTATGGCTCAGAGGTAGAATGCCCCTGGGCTCAATCCCCAGTAACACACACACACACAAACACAAATGGGAATGGGGGTAGGGTATAGCTCGGAGGTAGAATACCGCGGGTTCCATCTCCAGTACCAATAATAACAATAACAATAACAACAACAACAATAAAAAAAATAATAATAATGGTCTCACTAAGTTGCAGAGGGTCTTGCTAAGTTGCTGAGGCTGGCTGCAAATCTGTGATCCTCCTGTCTCAGTCTCCCAAGCACTGGGATAATAAGCATGTGCCACCATGCCTGGCTTTTCTACTTCCATTCTTCACACTGGATTCTGAGAAATATGATTCTGATTACATCATTCCTCTGCTAAAAACTTGGCAATGTCAACTTTTCATAACTCCAATAAGACAAAGCCTCCCAGGCCTGCAAATCCCTGCTACCTCCTCTGTCTTATCCAGTGCTGTGCTGCCTTCCTCTTTGCTCCCAGAAGACTGGACTTTCTTTTTTTTCTTTTTTTAAATTTTCTATTGGTGCATTATATTCATACATCATATTGAGGTAAAAATCTTGAGTGTACATACATGTACACATCACTGATTTAACCCCTACCCAGTTCCCACCCCATTCCCTCCCTGTCCCTCCTTCCTTTGCTTGGCTTAGTGGTTGACTTCAATATGTTTAAGTACATTGTGTGTTTTAGAGATTTTCCTTCTTGCCCCCCGAAGAGTGGACTTTCTGAGTGCCTGGAAACTGCTGTGCTCCCTCCCACCTTGGGGCCCTCATGCCTGCCAACCTTGTGCCTGAAGTCCTCTTCTGTCTCTCTTACCCCACACTTCCTATGCCCAGCCCAGTTCCTTCCTTAGGAAGCCTTCTCTGGCCCTCTCTGCCTCATCCCAAATAGATCAAGTTACTTCTTCAAGACGGTTTGTACTTTTTATTTTAAAACACATAATTATGCCAGGTGTGGTGGCACACACTTGTAATCCTAGCACTTGGGAGGCTGAGACTGGAAGATCACACAGGTTCGAAGCCAGCCTCAGCTACTGAGTGAGGCTCTCAGCAACTTAGTGAGACCCTGTTTCCAAATAAAGTATAAAAAAATAGGCCTGGGAGGATAACCCAGAGGTAGAAAAGCCTCTAGGTTACACTCCCCAGTACCACACACACACACACACACACACACACACAAAAAAAAAAAAAAAAAAAAAACCCACATATTACATCAAAATAACTACCCAGAAGCCAGGCATGGCAGCACACGCCTATAATTCCAGTACTTGAGAGGCTGAGACAGGAGGATGGCAGGTTTGAGGGCAACCTTAGCAAGTAGGGACACTCTTGTCCATCTAGTGAGACCCTGTTTCTAAATAAGAAATAAAATCATGCTGGAGGTGTAGTAGAATGCCTCTGGGTTCAATCCCTAGTAATCCCACATACACACACATACAAAAAGAATACCCAGAAGAATTGGAAGCATACTGAAGTAATTAATATGCAAATGTATATAAAAGTAATTCTGTGATTATACTTTCTGTTTATATTTATTCTGTTAGCACAAATAGTCCCAAAAACTATTAAGAAAAAAATAAGTCTGGGGTGTAGCTCAAAGATCAATGCCTCTGGTTTCAATCCCCAATTACACACACACACACACACACACACACACACACACACACACACACACACCTACCCAAAAGAACTAGAAGCAGAGTAAGGTAATTAATATGTAAATGTATAGAAAAGTGAATTCTGTGATTATATTTTCTGATTATGCTTCTTCTGTTACCATAAATAGTTTTGAAGACTATTACAATGTGAATATCAAATAATAGAGTCAACTTTCTTACTAATCTCTCTATGCTATAGTCAGAAAAAATTAATACTATAGGTCAACTATCACTTGGTCCAGAGAAGATCTGCACATAGCCACAAAGCCTTCAAAAGATGCTCAACATAATTAGGCACTAGGGAAATTCAAACCACACCTACTAGGATGGCTGAAATAAAATTTTTTTGTGGTCCTGAGGATTGACACCAGGAGCAGTCTACCTCTGAGCTATACCCCAGTAATTTTTAGTTTTTTATTTTATAACAGGGTCTCACTAAGTTGCTGAGGCTGCCTTTGAACCTACAATCTTCTTGTCTCAGCCTCCCAAGCACTGGGATGACAGGCATGCATCACTGCACCTGGTTTGTAACAAAACTGACAAGTATTGGTAAGGATGTGGAGAGAGTGAAACTGTCATTTATTGCTGGGGGGTGTGAAATGATGCAGCTACTTCAGAGAAGTCTTGTAGTTCCTCCAAAAGTTGAACAACATGGAGATATCATATACAGTAGGCTGAATAATAGCCCCAAGATATTGGGCTCAAACTCCTGGACCCTGGAAATGGGTACTCTTAAAAGGGCTCTGTTAGCCGGGCGTGGTGACACACACTTGTAATCCCAGCATTCAGGAGGCTAAGACAGGAGGATCATGGTTTGTGTCCAGCCTTAGCTACTTAGTGAGGCCCTCTGCAACTCAGTGAGACTCTGTTTCAAAATAATGAATAAAAAATAGAGCTGAGTGTGTAGCTCGAGGTAGAATGCCCCTGGGTTCCGTCCCCAGTACTGAAAAAAAAAAAAAAAAGGGGAGGTCTCTGCATATGGGATAAAATGAATGATCTTGACATGGGAAGATTCCTGTGGGTTATGTGAATGGGCCCTAAACATAATCACATGTATATTTACAAAAGTCTACAAAGAGACCCTCAAGTTTACAGTCAGCTGATTTTTTTTTTTTTTTTGAGGCAGAGTCTCACTATGTTACCCAGGTGGCCTCTAACTCCTGAAAATAAGTGATTCTCTAGCCTCAGCACCTTCTTGAGTAACTGGGAATATAAGTATGTATCACTGTGCTGGTGTGTGTGTGTGTGTGTGTGTGTGTGTGTGTGTGTGTGTGTGTGTTAGTGAGGATCAAACCCAGGGGCAGACCTGCAAGGTAAACTCCCAGCCCCCTTTGTGTTTTGTTTTGAAAAGGGTCTCACTAGGTTACTAAGAGTCTTGCTACATTGCTGAGGCTGGTCTTGAAACTGGGATCCTCCTGTCTCAGCCTCTCAAGTACTGGGATTACAGGCACATACCAACAAACCCAGTGTAGGGATGTATCTTAGAGGTAGAATGCCCCTGGGTTCAATCCCCAGTACTACACCGGGCGTGGTGGCGCACGCTTGTAATCCCCACACTTGGGAGGCTGAGACAGGAGGATCGCACAGGTTCAAAGCCAGCCTCAGCTACTTAGTGAGGCTCTCAGCAACTTAGCAAGACCCTGTTTCCAAATAAAACATAGAATAGGTCTGGGAGTGTAGCCCAGAGGTAGAAGTCCCCTGGGTTTCACCATCCCCAGTACCACACACACAAAAAAAATCCCCAGTACTACAAACATTAATTAATTAATTAAAATTTAAAAGGGAGCTGGGTGTGGTGGTACACGCTTATAATCCCAGTACTTGGGAGGCTGAGATAGGAGGATCATGCAGGTTTGAAGTCAGCCTCAGCTACATAGTGAGGATCTCAGCAACTTAGTGAGACTGTTTACAAATAAAATATAAAATAGGTCTGGGAGTGTAACCCAGAGGTAGAAAGCCTTTGGGTTCCATTCCCAGCAAAACACACACACACACACACACACACACACACACACACACACACACACACACACTAATTAAAAAGGGCTAATACAAATAAAACAGAGCCAGGCGTGGTGGCCCATGCTTGTAATCCCAGCATTTGGGAAGCTGAGACAGAAGGATTGTGCAGGTTTGAAGCCAGCCTCAGCTACTTAGTGAGGCCCTCTGAAACTCAGTGAGACTCTGTTTCAAAATAAAGAATAAAAAATAGGGCTGGAGATATTGCTTGGAGGTAGAATACCTCTGGGTTTCATTTCCAGTACTGTTAAAAAAAAAAAAAAAAGATAAAACAAAACAGAAATAAATTTTACATCTTAAGAACAAAAAGACAATCCAAATTTTTTTTGGGGGGTCTGGGGATGGAACCCAGGGGCATTTGACCTCGGAGCTGCACCCCCACCCCTATTTTTTATTCTTTATGTTGAAACAGGGTCTCACTAAGTTGCAGAGGGCCTCACTAGGTAGCTGAGGCTGTCCACGAACTGTGATCCTCTAGTCTCAGCCTCCCGAATGCTGGGATTACAAGCGTGCGCCACCACGCCCTGCTGCAATTTTTAAAATGGGTAAAGGATTTAGACAGGCATTTCTCCAAAAGAAAATACAGAAATGACCAATTAGTACATTCAAAGATGCTAAACATCATTTATCATTAGAGAAATGCAAATCAAAATACAATGAATATAATTTCATATCCACAGGGATGGATATAATAAGAACGAAGTGGAAATTAAAGTCTTGGCTAAGATGTGGAACAATTGATATACGTTGCTGGTGGGAATATAAAATGGTGCAGCTACTTTGAAAACAGTCTATCAGTCTCTCAAAAAGTGAAACACTGATTGGGTGCAGTGTCACACATCTGTAATCCCTTTTTTTGGGAGGTTGAGAAAGGAGGATTACTTCAAAGCCAGCCTCAGCAACTTAGTGAGGCTCTCAGCAACTTAACAAGACCCTGTTTTCAAACAAAAAATTAAATTGGCTAGGAGTGTAGCTCAGTAGGAAAATGCCTCTGGATTCAATCCCCAGCACCACACACACACACACACACACACACACACACACACACACACACACAATGAACCACTGCTAGGCATGGAGACACATGCTTGTTATCCCAGCATTGGGAGGCTAAGACAGAAAGATTACAGATTCAAAGCCAGCCTTGGCAATTTACAAGGCTCTTAGCAACTTAGTGAGACCTTGTTTCAAAACAAAAGATAAAGCTCAGTGTGGTGGTAAATGTCTGTAATCCCTGTACATGGGAAGATGAGACAGGAAGATCACAGGTTCAAGGCCAGCCTCAGCCACTTAGCAAAGCCCTCAGCAACTTAGTGCGATGCTGTTTCAAACTAAAACATAAAATAGGGCTGGGAAGTGTAGCTCAGAGGTAGAAATCTCCTGTGTTCAATCCCCAGTACCTCAAAATAATAAAAATAATAAGAAAAACAGTAAGTCAGTCAGGCGTAGTGTTGCACACGTGTAATCCCAGTATTTAGGAGGCCGAGACAGGAGGATCACAGTTTGCGGACAGCCTCAGCTACTAAGTAAGGCCCTCTGCAACTTAGTGAGACCCTGTTTCAAAATAAGGAATAAAGCCAGACGTGGTGGCTCACGCTTGTAATTCCTGCGCTTGGGAGGCGGAGACAGGAGGATCACACAGGTTCAAAGCCAGCCTTAGGAGACCCTGTTTCCAAATAAAATATAAAAAGTAGGTCTGGGAGTGTAGTCCGGAGGTTGAAGGGTTTCCAGGAACCCCAGTTCCACCAAAAAAGAATAAAAAAATAGGGCAGGGGGTGTAGCTCGAAGGTCAAATGCCTCTGGGTTCTATCTCCAAACCCGCAAACAAACAAACAAACAAACAAAAAACAAACAATAAATCGGGCATGATGGCACACACTTGTAATCTCAGTATTCAAGAGGCTGAGAAAGTGGGATCTCAGGTTCTCGACAGCCTCAGCTACTTAGCCTTGCAAATACTGGCATTTACCATCATGCCCTGTTCAAAAAGAGCTTTTAAATGAAAAGTTTTCTTTTTTTTCTTTTTTTTTTTTTCTTTTAGTTCTAGGGATGGAACCCAGAGGAAGCACTCAGCAACTTAGTAAGACTCTGTTTCAAAATAAAGAATAGGCTGGGTGTGGTGGCCTACACTTGTAATCCCTGCGCTTGGGAGGCTGAGACAGGAGGATCACACAGGTTCAAAGCCAGCCTCAGCTACTGAGTGAGGCTCTCGGCAACCTATTGAGATCCTGTTTCCAAATAAAGTATAAAATAGGTCTGGGAGTATAGTCTGGAGGTACAAAGCCCCTGAGTTCCACCCCCAGTACCACCAAAAAAAAAAAAAAAAAAAAAAAATAGCTGGGCGTGGTGGTAGTACACACTTAAAATCCCAGCATTTGGAAGGCTGAGACAGGAGGATCACAGTTTGCGGATAGCCTCAGCTACTACTTAGTGAGGCTTTTTGCAACAATGTGAGACCCTGTTTCAAAATAAAGAAAAAATAGGGTTGGGGGTATAGCTTGGAGGTAGAATGCCCCTGGGTTCCATCCTCAGTACCAAAAAAAAAAAAAAAAAAAAAAAAGAAAAAGGAAAAAAAAAAGGAAAAGAACAAAAAACAAGGCTGGGGGTGTAGCTCAGAGGTAGAATGTCCCTGAGTTCAATCCCCAATGCCATAAAAAATACATAAAACTTAAAAAAATAGGGCTGGGGTTATAACAAAAAGGTCGAATATCCCTAGGTTCAATATCCAGTACTGAAAAAAAAAAAAAACAACTGATAACAACTAGTGTTAGCCAGGGCATAGGCAAAAATAAAAAACAAAAATAAAAATAAATTAACTAGGTATGGTGACACATGCTTGTCATTCCAGTACTTGGGAGTCTGAGACAGGAGGGTTACAGGTTTGCAGCCAGCCTCAGCTACTTAGTGAGGCCCTCTGTAACTTAGTAAGACTCTGTTTCAAAGTAGAGGATAATAAATAGGGTTGGGGGTATAGCTCAGAGGTAGAATGCCCCGGGTTCAGTCCCCACTACTGCAAATACATATATATAATTTACTGTTGTCCAGAAGATAAACTGGTACAATCTTTTTGAAGGGTAATTTGGCAACATCAAAATTTTAAATGTGTTTACTTTTTAAACTAGAAGCTCATTTAAAACTCAATTGTGATTGTCCTATAGACATGGGTCTACAACTTATTTCTTGTGCTCCTGCCAGGACCTAACACTAATTTTTTTTTTTTTTTTTGTACTAGGGATTAAACTCAGAGATGTTCAACCTCTTAGATGCACTCCATCACTATTTTGTTTGTTTATTTATTATTTATCTATTTATCTATTTATTTTTAGGTCTGGGGATAGAACCCAGGGGCATTCGATCTCCAAGCTACACCCTCTGCCCTGTTTTTTTATTCTTTTTTTGTGTGTGTGTGGTACTGGGGGTAGAACCCAGAGGCTTTCTACCTCTGGGCTATACTCCCAGATCTATTTTTATATTTTATTTTGAAACAGGGTCTCGCTAAGTTGCTGATAGCCTCATTAAGTAGCTGAGGCTGGGTTCGAACCTGTGTAATCCTCCTGTCTCAGCCTCCCAAGCACGGGGATTACAAGCGTGTGCCACCACGCCTGGCCTTATTCTTTATTTTGAAACAGGGCCTCACTGAGTTGCAGAGGGCCTCACTAAGTAGCTGAGGCTGTCCACAAACCGCGATCCTCCAGTCTCAGCCTCCTGAATGCTGGGCGCCACCATACCTGGCTTGTTTTTTAATTTTGAAACATGGTCTTATTAAGTTGCCAAGGCTGGCCTTGAACCTACAATCCTGTCTCAGCTTCCTAAGTACTGGGATTACAGATTTGTGCCACCATGCCCAGCCATCTCATTCTTTATAGTTGCAGAGTATTTCATTCATTGATATACCATATTTTATTGGATGAATTATTTTATGAAATGAATAATTTTTATTATTATGCATAGAGAACTGTCTGGAAGGATGCTTATCATTGCTTACTACCAGAGAGAATGATTGACTGACTTATAGGAAGAGAAACTTTTACTTTATTTCTTTTTTTTTTTTAATTGGTGCACTGTATTCATACATCATAGTGGGATACAAACTTTGGTAGACATACATGCACACATCACCCAGTCAGCCCCCACCCGATCCCCACCCCATTCTCTCCCCATCCCTCCCTCCCATGCTTGGCTTAGTGGTTGACATCTAGTATTATAGCAATTTATCCAAAATTAAAAATTATAATCTCATGTAACAGTTTCATTTGTCTGATACCAAGCTTTTGATGACTTAAACATAACATTTCAATATTTCTTTTTTCTTTCTTTCTTACCAAAGAATATTTTTTTCTATTTTTTTTTAGGTGAAACTATCATATATTTATATATTTATTTTTCAGGAAAAAAATCTATTCTAATATGGAATATGGACTTTAGATACCCAAAACGATCTTGAAAAAGAACAAAGCTAGAAGATATATATTTTCTGATTTCAAACCATATAAAGCTACAATAATTGAAACAGTGTAGTGCTGTTCTAAAGGCAGATATATAAACCATTGGAGTTAAATAAAAGCCTAGAGCTAAATTCTTCCCTATATTGTCAAGTTATTTTTGACAAGGTTTCCACGAACATTTGGTGGTGGAAATAATAATCTTTTAACTAAATATTGTTGAAAAATAATAATTACATGGAAAAGAATAAAATTGGACCCTTACCTAATCCCATATACAAATATTAACTCAAAATAGATAAAAGACCTAAATATAAATCTTAAGACTATAAACTTTTAGGAGAAAATCTGGGTCATAAAACCTCACAACATTGAAATTGGCAGTGATTTCTGGGATATGATTTCTATGGCCCAGGCAACAGAAGAGTATACAAACTCCCTAAAAAATAAAAAAATATTGTATATCCAAAGACAATGTAAACAGAGTTAAAAGTTACTAATAAAATGGGATAAAATATTTCCAAATGCTATATCTGAAGGTGTATTAATATTCCAACTAGAAATCCTAAAAATTAACAACAATAAAGGCAAACAATACCATTTAGAGATAGGTAACAGACTAACATAAATAATGAATCTCCACAGATAACCAATCTTAGTTGTCTGTTGGATGGAAAATTTTGTTTCTCTGGTTCTGGTGTGTGCTACCTATTTCTTCTTTGTAGTTAATCTCTTTGAGTATTTTCTCTAGTGCTGGTTTTGAAGACATAAATTCCTTCAGTTTCTGTTTGTCATGGAAGCTTCTTATTTCTCCATCTAATTTGATAGAAAGTTTTGCTGGGTATGAAATTTTTGGCTGGAAGTTGTTTTCTTTCAGAGTTTGGAATATGTTACTCCAAGCCCTTCTGGCTCTCATGACTTGGTTTGGGAAGTCTGGAGTGATTCTAATTGGTTTGCCTCTGAATGTCACTTGGCCCTTTGTTTTTGTTGCCTTTAAGATTCTCTGCTTGGCTTCCACATTGGTCATTTTGACAATTATGTGGCGTGGGGATCCTCTTCTCCGATCCTGTCTAAAGGGAGTTCTATAAGTTTCCTGGACCTGTGTATCGACCTCTTGCTCTATGTTTGGAAAATTTTCTGTTATTACTTCCTTGAAGAGATTGTTGATCCCTTTGGTTTCACTTTCTTTTCCCTCCTCTATTCCAATTATTCTTAGGTTAGCTCTCTTAAAATGGGCCCATATTTCTTCAATGTCAGATTCCTGCTGTTGGATATTTTTTTCTAGATTAGAAACTATGCGTTCATTTTTGGAATGATCAACTTCTAAGAGCGAGATTCTGTTCTCCATGTGGTCTAATCGGTTGTTTGTGCTTTGAATTGAGGCCTTTACTTCATTAATTGCATCCTTTATCTCTTTTTGGCTCTCTCTGAGTTCTTTTCGAAACACCTCTATTATTTCTACAGTTATTTTCCTGATTTGATCTTCTAAAAATCTCTGATTTTCTGTTTTATCAGGTTCTGATGTTGTGGGGTGGTGGGCATTCATTGCTCCAGTATTATTCCTCTTTCCCATGATTTCGGAAGTTTGTGCCTTCTCTGGGTTCTTCCCTTGGGTCACTATGACTTCACTTAAGGTGTTCTGGATCTCGAGTCTGTAGTATCTCAGACCCCACTACTCCTTTACTGGGTTGTATCACAGAGTCTCCGACCCAGAGAGTTGATAGAGGCTGCTTTAGACTGAGGGGGGTGCCAGGTTGCATGTTCTCCTATGGTGTGATATCTCTGCCACCGTCACTCCCCCACTGGGTCAAGTCCCAGGGAGTACAGTACTGGGATTTCTCCTCTGTGGCCCGCAATTAGACTCACTGTTCTTGAGTACGCAGATGTAGCTGTACTGGACTCGGTGAATTCGCTGCTGCTTCCGCCGGTGGCAATATGGCGCCGCTGCTATGCCCTCGGCCGTGAGGCTGGCGTATTTCTTCTTGGTTTTGAGTTCCACTCTGAATCCCTGCAGCGTGTGCTGAGCTCAGCCGCTGGGAGCTTTAGATGCTCCCTGCGCCGAGAAATCCCGCCTGGCTGTTCCGCAGCGGCTCACCTCGGCTTGCTGTAACCGTTCGGTGAACTCACCGCTGCCGCCGGCAGTAAAGCGCTGCTGCTGCGTCCTCGGGCGTGAGGCCGGTGTATCTCCTCTGTGGCTCTGAGCTCTATACTCAGTCCGCTTTCTCTCTGGAGCCTGGTGATTTTTTTGTTTCTCTGGTGATGGTGTTTTCTGGCTATGAAAGGCGCTGATTTTGTGGTAATGGAGATTGGTTAAGAGCCCCGCTTTTCTCGGTTGCCATCTTCCCGGAAGTCCTCACTTTATTTCTTTTTTATTAGGTGTAGAATAATGAGCGTATACTACTTTTTTTTTTTCCTGTGCCCCGGCGCTTATGGTTTGAACCGGCAGACCGGTTCAAGCAGGTGGCACCAAAAACATGACATTGTGGGGCCAGAGCCCTTTCCTTCTGCCTCCGTACATAACTACTACATTTTTTAAGAAAATGTGTTTAAGCTGGACGTGGTGGCGCACGTTTGTAATCACAGCATTCAGGAGGCTGAGACTGGAGGATCGCAGTTCGAGGTCAGCCCCAGCTACCTAGTGAGGCCCACTGCAACTCAGTGAGACCCTGTTTCAAAATAAAGAATAAAAAATAGGGCAGGGGGTGTAGCTCAGAGGTCGAATGCCCCTGGGTCCATCCCAAGACCCGCAAAAAAAAAAAAAAAATGTGTTTAAAGAATCAACAGCCATATACTTTATGACTACAGATAAGAAAACATAGTGTCTTTTTTCCTGGGAAGAATAATGAAGATATAAGAGAATTTGTCATAAGGTGTGTGTGTGTGTGTGTGTGTGTGTGTGTGTGTGTGTGTGTTGCTGGGGATTGAAACCAAGGGTATTCTACCTCCCAGTTACACCCCAGTCCTTTTGATTTTTTATTTTGAAACAAGGTCTTGCTATGCTGCTGCTGCAGGATAACCTGTGATCTTCTGTCTCAGCTTCCCAAGTACTGAGAATTTATCTTAAATCTTTTGAAACAGAGAACTCAAGAATGAATAGCATCCAACTCAGGTGCAATGCCAGGAACACGCTCCAGACATAAGCAGGGCCCGTTTACTCACCGATGGAGTGTCTTAGCTCATCGCACTGGCTGACAGGGGGTAGTCTCAGCATGTCCCTCCATTTTTTACTACGGCCGCTTCTTTTGCCATATCCTCCTAAATTTGAGGGGGGAAAAGAACATTTTTCAGAGTTTCTTTATTAAAATATTATTGGATTTATCAACGTGGTATTTGTCATTAAAAAGGCCTTTTGGGGGGAGTTACTGTGGATTGAACCCAGGGCGTTCTACTGCCAAGCTACACCCCCTGCCCTTTTTTTTTGTTTTGAAATGGTTTCCCTGGGTTGCTGAGAGTCTCACTAAATTGTTGAGGTTGCTTTCAAATCTACAATTCTCCTGTCTCGGCCTCCAAAGTACAGGATGTGCGCCACCATGCCTGGCAATAAGACACTTTTTATAGTTTTAAATATCTAGTTATAACTATGACAGTCACTAACATGGATGGATGGTTTGGGTACCTCCAAGCTTATAATAACCTGTCCTATCTGGAAGTCAGCTGATGAAGTATAAAATTCCAAGTGGTGCAATCAGTCACGGGCTCTGCCATTTAGGAACCATGTGACCTAATCATCTGTAAGAAGCTCTGCAGAGTCTAAGTTTCCAAATTCCAGCTTATGCAAATCCCAGTTTATGCATCTAACATGACATATTATATGGGGCTGCTTATAAATATATGTCAGGAATATTTATGGTTTTACAGTTTTCCTTGAGCAAGTACATACTGAAGACCCACTATGTACCAAGCACCTTGAAAGCACTGGAAATACCATGGTAAAAACAGATGGTCTTGGCTGGGGTGCAGCTCAGTGGTAGAGCACTTGCCTACCATGAGGCACTGGGTTTGATCCCAGCACTGAAAAGAAAAAAAGCCCTCTCTTACATTATGAGTAAGGAAGAGATTAACAAATCAGACAATGATAAGTGATTAGAAAAAATAGCCAATCACGTGATGATAAACAGTATGACAGGGAAGGAGTAGGCATGGAAGGTAGAGGGTGATCTTCCCTTCCTCCCTCCCTCCATTTCTTTCTCCCTGGGGACTGAACCAAGGGGCATTCTACCTTTGTGCTACACCGCCAGCCCTTTTTATTTTATTTCTTTGTTTCTTTATTGCAGTACTGGGGATTGAACCTAGGGGCATTCTACCTCTGAGCTACACCTCCAACTCAATTTTTTATTTATTTTGAAACAGGATCTCACTAAGTTGCAGAGGGCCTCACTAAAGCAGCTGAGGCTGGCTGCGAACCTGTGATCCTTCCAAATATTGAACAAATATTGAACCTGTCAGCCTTCCAAATATTGGGATTACCATGGGTGGATGGGTGCCACCACGCCCAGCTATTTTTGTTTTTGAAGCAGGATTTTGCTAGGTTGCTGAGAGCCTCGCTACTTGCTGAGGTCCTTAAACCTGCCATCCTCTTGTCTCAGTCTACCAAGTACTGGGATGTCAAGCATGTGCCACCATGCCAGGCCTAGAGGGAACTATTTTCACAAGGCAGCATCAGAGGAGCATCACCCTCCCCATGAAGGTGACCTGAAGGCAGAGATCTGAAGAGACTGAGAGAGGGCCTCAGAAAGGCCAAGGAGAAAGGCATTCCAGACTGAGACCAGAATGGTGCCAAGACCTATACTGTGACATTTTAGAAATTTCTTTTTTAACAAGCACCTTTCCAGAACCCTTGAACTGAGACATTAGAACCTCCAATCTAAAATATTCTGGAACTGAAATTTTACTGAATTTCACCCAAAAGTATATTGCAACTCAGGTAGTGACTAAGACTCCAGGACCATGAGGTAGAATCAGGGAATTGGGAGGAAGGCCACATTTCTGTGGGAGCTGAGTCCTCTCACCGTTGTGGTAGATTGGGGAAACTGAGAGGCAGACATCAGGAAGTCAGAGAGGCTGGCCGAGCTCAGGGGAGAAGGCTTAGTTGGCAGTATGGACCACAGAGGCTTTCCCAACATTCTGTGCTCCTCCGCTGCCCCCTGCTAGGAGTGTAGCTCTGAGGTAGAATGCCCCTGGGGTCCATCCCCAGGGGCACCAAAAAAAAAAAAAAAATGTACATGCACACAGCACCTGGTGAGACTCCCCCCACTCCTACCCCACTCCCTCACCCTCCGCGCACAACATGGAACTTGGCATTGATCATTTTGTGTATGTACATCATGTCCACTCAAGTGTTTCCTTTGTCAATCTCCCTCCCTCCAGTCCCCTCTTTCACTCCACTAGGGTGCCTCCTCCTTTGTCCAGAAACTGTGTGTATGTGTGTGGGGGGGTACTGAGGATTGAACTTAGGGGCATTCTACCTCTGAGCTATACCCTAGCCCTATTTTTTACTCTTTATTTTGAAACAGGGTCTGAGTTGTAGAGGGCCTATATGGCCGAGGCTGGCTGCGAACCTGCGATCCTTCCTCTCAGTCTCACAAGTACTAGGATTACAAGCATACAGCACCAGGTTAGGCAATGACTGTCATTCTAATTTGAGTTAGGTGAAATTTCAGTGTCGTGTTGTTTCCTTTATTGCTAATAATGTTGAACTTTTTTTTTTTTGGTGGTACTGGGCTTCCTGGAAACCCTTCTACCTCCGGGCTACACTCCCAGTACCTATTTTTATACTTCTTAAAATTTAGAAACAGGGTTTCTTAAGCCAGCACAGCTGGTTTCAAACCTGCGTGATCCTCCTGTCTCTGCCTCCCAAGCGCGGGGATTACAAGCGTGTGCTACCACGCCTGGCAATGTTGAACATTTTTTATATATTTATTGGTCATTTGTATTTCTTCTATGAAATGTCTAGCTCACTTGCCATTTTTTGACTGTTTTAAGTGGTAAGTTTCTTGAGTTCTTCGTATATTGTAGATATTAGTCCTTTATTAAAGTAGCTGGCAAAGATTCTTCTCCCATTCTGTCACCTACTACAAGGTTTTTGGCATAAGCAGTAACTGAGATGCAGAAGGAAGAAACTAGGGTGGTAAGGTGAACACTCTGCCAAATAAATAAATAAAGCCTAGTGTTTATTTATTTATTGTGGTACTGAAGACTGAACCCAGAAGCATTCTATCTACAAGCTACATCCCCAGCCCTTATTTATTTTTTTGTTTTGAAACAGGCTCTTGCTAGGTTGCTGAGAGTCTCACTAAGTTGTTGAGGCTGTCCTTGAACCTGTGATCCTCCTGGCTCAGCCTCCCAAAGATTGGGGTTACAGGAGTATGCCAACACACCTGCCTAGTGCTGTTTCTTTACAGTGTCAATCAAGCCTCCCAGCAGTTATACCAGTGGGCCAGTGGAGAGCGTGCTGTAGCTCAAGTGCAGAGATCCAATCTGCACATGTGATTTGAGAGTTTCTATGTCAATCCACAGTATCAGATGAGGGCACAAGGGAGTAAGCATAGAGAGAAGACAAGAATTCCAATCTAGAATATAACAGGCACTGTGAGTCAGTCAAAACATGGTATTAGGCTTCCCCACCTTCTTCTGGTGAGGGTTGTATAAAAAGACCTAAGCGGCCAGGCGTGGTGGCGCACGCTTGTAATCCTCGCGCTTGGGAGGTAGAGACAGGAGGATCGCGCAGGTTGAAAGCCAGCCACAGGCACTGGCTTAGGAAACCCTGTTTCCAAATAAAAATATAAAATAGGTCTGGGAGTGTAGCCTGGAGGTAGAAGGGCTTCCAGGAACCCCAGTACCACCAAAAAAAAAAAAAAAAAAAAAAAAAGACCTAAGCATGTCCTTGAAGATGTCATATTGTCATAACTCTGTGCCCTGGTTACCTACCACTTTTGTTATGATTTGATATATAAACTGAGACTGTCCAGTACACAGATGTCCTATGCAGATATCTCTTAAGGAGCTCACATGCACCCAGTCAGCTGCCACTGGGTAGAGATGGGAGCCTCGTGTTCAGCCTGCTGTGGCTAGAATAAAGGTACGTCTCATCCCCCACCTCTGCTCTCTGTGTCTTCTGAATGACCAGACTGAACTCGCAACTTGCCAGCCTTGGTCAGTTGCACATCAGATACCTACCAAGCAGTCTGAGGCAAGCTGTGAAACAGGAAGAGTAATGATCTAGAAGTAAGCAGTCACAGAAGTATGCTGAGCTATATCAAGAACAGCGCACAGGCGCTGTAAGATGAAGACTAAGGTCTAGCCTCAGTGGTTCTGAGGTAGATCTGAGGTAGAAGTGGTTGATCTGAGAATTCAGCACCTGGCACGTAATGACTCCAAACTTACTTGTTCAAAGAATAAGTGATCGGTAGTATACACTCTGCACACTTCTAAACACAGAGCTTCACTTGTATATGCCTAAACATCACTTATCTTTCAGTAAGCAATCACCACAGAGGACAAGGTGCCTTGGCTTGGCCTAAGGAACGAAGCATCACAAGATGAAAGAGAGAAGGATGGGCTCTCTTTGCAGGTTTGGGCACATATGCAGATGAACCCTAACAGTTACTAGAGTTGCTACCATTCAGTTATGCTTGGTTCCAATTGTCTCCATTCCTCCTCCTCGTTTGTTCCATCTATGCCCAGTCAGACTGAAGGAGGGCTGATTGTGCTATCAAAAGATGAACCTGAGCCGGGCATGGTGGCGCACACTTGTAATCCCAGCATTTGTGAGGCTGAGTGAGGAGAATCGCGGTTTGAGGCCAGCCTCAGCTACTTAGTGAGGCCCTTTGCAACTCAGTGAGACCCTGTTTCGAAATAAAGAATAAAAAATAGGGCTGGGGGTGTAGCTTGGAGGTAGAATGCCCCTGGGTTCCATCCCTAGTACCAAAAAAAAAAAAAAAAATAGAAGAAGAACCCAGATAAGAACAGGCAGAGCACCCACATTTAGTCATAGGGTTGGCATGACCATAGTCATCTACACATTTTAAAGTCTTATGGAAGCCGGAGGTGGTGGTGCACACCTGAAATTACAAAATTTGGGAGGCTAAGACAGGAGGCTCACAGGCTTGAAAACCAGCCTCAGCGACTTGAGACACTACTTCAAAATAAAATAGGGCTGAAAGGGGGTGTGTAGCTCAGAGACAGAATGCCCAGGGCTCAATTCCCAGTACAAGATTAATAATAATCATTAATATTATTACTAACAGTAACAATAATAATTATTATTTGCTTTCGGGTAAAAGATTTTACCTACTGAAAGGTACTTAGGACATAAATGGGATTGGTGAGGGAGCTAAGAAAATAAGTCCATAAAAATCTGAAATATTAAATATTTCTGTTCCAGATTAATTTCTCTCAAAGAACATGACCCGCTTCTTAGCTGCACGATGAACGAACTGGTGCTCTCGACTGCGTCCCAGGTCACCAGGAACCCACTTCCCAGGCCTCTGCCCGGGCACTGCGGCGCGTTCCATCGTCCTCCAGGCGGTCTTCACACCTGCCGGGGCGCCGCGGGGCGGCGTCGAGGCCCCGGGGCAGCCGAGGAGGCTGGCCGCCTCGCACCCACCTTGGCGGGCCTTCAGCAGCAGCATGTTGGCCAGGAAATTGTCCGACTCCATGGTCCGCCGGCGGCGGTACGGCCACCGCCGGCGCCGCCGCCGCCGCCGCCGCCGGCGCCGCCGCCGCGACGCCCGGGCTGGGCTGGGCCGAGGCAGGGGAGGCCTGGGGGGCGGGGACGCGGGAGCCGCCGCCGCGGCCTCCGCGCATCCCTCGCCGGGCGCCGCGGGCTAGTGCGGCCCGGCACAGGGCCCCGGGGCGCCGCCCGTCGGCGCGAGGGTCCCCGGAGGCCTGGCCGCGGGCTCCGGACTCCGCGGTCACCGCCGCCGCGCCGTCGCTCGGGCTCCCCTCCGCCTCATCGCCGGCCCGGGCGGCCGGGCACCGCGGCAGGCTCCCCGCCAACGGCTTCCCAGAAGAGGGCGCCCAAGCGCTCCCCTCGTGGCCGCGCCGGAGGCGGCTGCGGCCGGGCGAGGCACCGCCGCTCCCAGAAGGCCCCGCGCCGGGAGGCCGCGGGAGCGTGGCCTGCTGGGAGTTGTAGTCTCTCGGCCCACGCTGCACGCGCCGAGCCGTCGGCGTCTTCCGGGACGAGTCCACTTCTCGAGAGAGCCCGGCGCCCGCGCACGTATCGCGAGACGAGGCTGGCGGGCGGCTTCCCTGCGCCGCCCGGCGCGCGTTTCCCCGGCGAGCCTCCCCGCGGCCTGCTGTGGCCCTCGCAGATCGCCGCCTCCTTCAGCGGACCCCAGGGCCGGGAGGCGCCCGCGCCCGGGTGGCGGCGAGGCGGGCGCCATGGGAAAGGCGAGGCCGGCGGGGGCGCGCGGAGGCCCGGCCAAGGCCAGCCCCAACCCGTTCGAAGTGAAGGTGAACCGGCAGAAGTTCCAGGTCCTGGGCAGAAAGACGCGCCACGACGTGGGGCTGCCCGGCGTGGCCCGCGCGCGGGCGCTCCAGAAGGTAGGGACCGGGCGAGGGCCTCGGGCGGCCGGGGCCGGCGCGGGCCTCGCGTCGCCTCGCCCTCGTCTGTAGGTCGGGGCCGCGGTCGGCACACGGCGTGGGTTTTACCTTCCGAGCTGCAGCGACCGCCACTCCGGGAGACCTTCCGCACGGGTGCGCCCCGTGGCGCCTCCGGTCGTCGCGAGCTGCCTCCTTCCCACCTTTCGGGTTTAGACACAGCTCTGGCAGTTTGGGGTCCATGGTCATGGATCATGTGGGATAATACTTGAAGAATGTCCCTCCCCGAAGCACAGGAAATAGTGCCTTCTGTGGAAAGTGTCACGACCTTCGATCTTCCTGTGCCTGTAGCCCCGATCCAGAGTGTTCTGTACCTTCCTTTCAAATTCAGCTCACATGACATCCTCTGAGCACCTACTGAGACAGGTTGTCTTTGTACAGGGCGTTCTACCTGTGACCTCCCCACCCCAACCCCCCAGGAAGGGTGTGTGTGTGTGCTGGGGTTTGAACCCAGGGGCCTCTACCTCGGAGCTACCGCCCAGACCTTTTTATTTTATTATTTGGAAGCAGAGTCTTGCTGAGTTGCAGACAGCCTCACTGAATTGCGGGGGCTGGTTTTGAACTTGCATCCTCTTGTCTCAGACTCTCAAGTATTGGGATTACAAGTGTGCGCCACCATTCTCAGCTCTTAATTTTATATTTTGAAACAAAGCCTTGCTAAGTTGCTGAGGCTGGCTTCAAACCGGCGATCCTCCTGTCTCAGCCTCCCAATTACTGGGGTTATAGTCATGTTCCACTGTGCCTGGCCAGGTTCATCTTTTAAGACAGTACTTATGGCTGGCATGGTGGGTGGCACACTTGTAATCTTCCCATTCCGGAGGCAGAGACCAGAGAATCGCAGTTCGAGGACAGTCTCAGCTACTTAGCTAGGCTCTTTGCAACCCAGTGAGACCCTGTTTCAAAAATAATAAAAATTAGGGCTTGGGGGTGTCATTCAGAGGTAGAATGCCCCTGGGTTCCATCTCCAGCCCCCCCCCCCCAAAAAAAAAACCTTTTGGTTACTCTGAGGAATACACATTAGTAGGTTGATAAAGACTTTAAGGCCCAGAAAGGAGTGAATTCAAGATCACACACCTGGTGAGGCTGGAGCTTGTATTCAGGTTTGTTTGTTTTTGTGGTACTGTGAGTGGAATCCAGGGGCTTTTCTACTTCCGGGCTATACACCCAGACCTATCTTATACTTTATTTGGAAACAGGGTCTAGGTTGCTGAGAGCCTCACTAAGCTGCTGAGGCTGGCTTTGAACCTGCCATCCTCTTGTCTCAGCCTCCCGAATGGGAGGTGCGCCACCACACCTGGCTGTGTCCAGGCTTAAATGGCTGTGTATAGCCTTGATGCTACACTGAGTGCTTATGGGTATGCCATGTTTTGGCTGCTGGGGAGAATAGGTATTAACCTACTTCAAGTACTTGTAACCTGTATTATGTCACCTCGTATGCAATCCAGGTGATCTTTGAATCAAATGAAATATCCTTACTACAAGGAAGTATCCTTACTACAAGGAAATATCCTTACTACAAGGAATAATAAGGAAGACAAGTAACTGACCTGGATTAAGAATCCAGCACTACCATCTCCAGGGTAGGCGTGGCAGGGTGAGCACTGAGACGTAAAGTGTTCCTTTAGTGCATGGAAAGGGGTCTCTGACTACAGTTATTTTTAGATTTCTTGTCTTAGCATTCTCTGATTTCTTCAGTCAGACCTCGACCTGTTGTGCTTGCTTTGCTTTTTGCAGTTTGTCCAAAAAGGCCTGCCTTGCCTCCCACAGTGACTAAAGGGCCAGCTCGTCGCCATTTTTTTTTTTTTTTTTTTTTTTTTTTTTTTTTTTGGTGGTGGTGGTGGTACTGGGGTTCCTGGAAGCCCTTCTACCTCCGGGCTACACTCCCAGACCTATTTTTACATTTTTATTTGGAAACAGGGTCTCCTAAGCCAGCGCGCGCGGCTGGCTTCGAACCTGCGTGATCCTCCTGTCTCTGCCTCCAAAGCGCGGGGATGACAAGCGTGCGCCACCACACCCGGCTCGTTGCCACTTTTTTGACATTTCATTTGGGAGTCAGAGGAGGTTGTGCTGGGGATTACACCCAGGACCCCTCTATGCTACAGCCACAGCATCAGTCACCGCTTCTGGCTCCCCTGCCCCACGGCCCACACAGGGCAGGCTGCTCGGACCCCTAGTGTCCAGCAGGAGGGCTTGCAACCCCTCTTGGAGCTCCCAGTGCTTGGCCCATGGTAGAAATGAAAATATTTGAAGGAATCAGAAGTAGAACCTGAATGTTTTCTGAGATCACTGTCAGGAGAAAGTATATAATTAAAGGCAGAAACTCTTCACAGAAGGAGCCACCTGCATTCTGTGCCAGGTGAGTGGCAGCACTGGGAGGGTGGGTAGAAGGCACAGTGTCCCTGTGAAGAGTGTGAGTGAGGAAGGGGTCAGAGCTCAAAGCTGTCTGAAGGAACAGCAGGCCACCCAGTTGGGTCCGATTGGGTTTCTGTGTAAGTACACAGGGCCTGTGCGAGAGGCATCTACCCTTTGAGAGTAAACGGGTTGTCCCGATTATCTTCTCTCTTCTAGTTAATCGTAGAACTTTGGGGCAGCACCTCTGGGTAGCAGTAAGAGGGCAGGGGCAGTCCCAGTACCACGAGTTAGTAAAATACCTCACTTTCTAGTAAAAACCTCTCTTCCTCCGTGTGTGTGTGTGTGTGTGTGTGTGTGTGTGTGTGTGTGTGTGTTACTAGAGGTTACCAGGGTTGCTCTACCACTGCTATATGTCCCCAGCCCTTTTTATTTTGAGACAAGGTCTCACTGACTTGTGGGCACCTGCCTCAGCCTCTCAAATAGGGATTTTAGGGGTCTGGCAAGCACTTGTAATGGAAGCTACTTTGAAGGCTGAGGCAGCAGGACTGCAAGTGGAGGCCAGCCTGGGCAGCTCCGACATTGCCTAAAATACATAGGGAACATCATGTAAGCAATGTAGCTCAGTGGTAAAACACTTGCTGGGCACGCACAGGCCCTGTGTTCAGTCTCTACCAGTGCCCAAACAAATAAAAATGCAGTTTTTAGTATACATACTGTTGTTTTTTTCCCTTTTTTGGTACTGGGGATGGGACCCAGGGGCATTCTACCTCCGAGCTACACCCTCAGCCCTATTTTTTATTCTTTATTTTGAAACAGGGTCTCACTGAGTTGCGGAGGGCCTCACTAAGTAGCTGATGCAATCCATGAACCGCAGGCCTCCTGTTTCCGTCTTCCAAATGCTGGGATTACAAGGGTGCGCTACCACGCCCAACTTCATACTGATTTCTTATAATGGGCCAGGCATTGTATTAAGATTGGACCTGGGCATGGCGGCACATGCTGGTAATTCCAGCATTCCGGAGGCTGAGACTGGAAGATGGCAGTTCACAGACAGCCTCTTAGCGAGGCCCTTTGCAACTCATTGAGACCCTGTTTCAAAAATAAAAGACTACAAAGTAGAGCTGGGGTTGTAGCTCAGAGGTACAGTGCCCCTGGGTTCCATCCCCAGTACCACAAAAAAAAAAAAAAAAAAAAAAACGAGTTTGGAAAAAGGTGTGCTGTCCGTGTGACTGGAAGTGGCATGGTTAAGATCCAAAGCTGGACGCAAGCGTGTATACTACAGACATGCAGTTGCCCTTTGCCCGCCTCTGTCCTCAGTGGTCTGACTAACTCACTTGGGCTAGGTGTCTCTGTTAACAGCTGTGGCCACCGGGGACAGGGAGTAAGCACCTTCCAAAGTCCTTGCTAGGAGGCAGTGAAGCTGGTGGGACTCCATGTTTACTGTCTGGACTGCAGCTCCCAGGCCTTTGTGAGGTGGGGGCAGAGGTACAGGGGCTGTATCCACTGGCTGTCCATCCCAGGGTTAATGATGTGTCCATCCTGGGTAACTCTGGGCCCCTCGGGTCCTGGTCTGAGCCTCTTATAGATGTATGTTCAGCGTGCCCAGGAATCCCTAAAGAATAAAAGAAACAAGCTGAGTCTGGTGGCCCATGCCTGTAATCCCGGTACTTGGGAGACTAAGACAGGAGCATCATAGGTTCAAAGCCAGCTTCAGCAACTCAGTGAGGCTTGTATCAACTTAGGCCCTGTTTCCAAAAAAAAACAAAAAAGTAAAATAGGGCTGGGAATGAATATAGTTCGGAGGTAGAATGCCTCTGGGTTAAATCCCCAGCAACACACACACACACACACACACACACACACGCGCGCGCGCGCTTGAACAAGTACAAGGAGCCGGGCATGGTGGCACATGCTTATAATCCCAGCATTTGGGAGGCTAAGACAGGAGGATCTCGGTTCAAGGACAGCCTCAGCTAGTTAGTGAGGCCCTTTCCAACTCAGTGAGACCCTGCTTCAAAATAGAGAATAAAAAATAGGGCTGGGTGTGTAGTTCAGAGGTAGAGTGACCCTGGGTTTCATCCCTAGTACTGAAAAAAAAGAAAAAAAACAAGAAACAAGCTAGGCATGGTGGCACATGCTCGTAATCCCAGTACTCTAGAGGCTGAGACAGAAGAATCACAGGTTAGTGGCTAGCCTTAGCAACTTAGTGAGGCCCTTCACAGCTTAGTGAGACCTTATTTCAAAATAAATTTAAAAAAAATTAGGGCTGAGGATGTACCTTGGAGCTAGGATGCTTCTGGGTTCAATCTACCATACCAAGAAAATAAAGTGGAAGCATGCCCCATCGCACATGAAAGCACAATTGTACTTTTCCCAGGGATACCTTCAGTAGGAATTAAATCCCCTCTTCCATGAAGAGGTGAAAAAGATGTAAGTTTCTCAAGAAGAGATCTAAAGTTATTCTATTTTTCCAAGTGAATCAGGCCTAAAGTAAACACTTTAATTTATAAGACTGCTGCCACAGTTGGAAAAACAGTTGAGTGCCCCTAGCTTAACTGTTATGCTTTTATACACTTTTCTTTTGGCACCAACAAGTAGACTCTGAAGAGGAAAATAATTTTCCAATTATTGCTCAGAATGAGTTGGCTTTTCTCAAGGTTCTCTCCCTACAGCTGTTGCGGCGGGAAAGCAGCTCGTGGGTGGTCTTGACGTCACAGTGCACAGCTCTGAGCTGAGTACATTGTTCTGATGTCACCTTTAGTGGAGATTGCTGGAATTTTTTGGTATTAATTATTTATGATCTGTTTTTCAGCGTACCCAGACTTTACTGAAGGAGTACAAAGAAAGGAATAAATCCAATGTGTTTACAGATAAACGCTTTGGGGAGTATAATAGCAATATAACTCCAGAGGAAAAGATGATGAAGAGATTCGCTCTGGAACAACAGGTATGGAGGGAAATTGGCGAATTCTTGCCGTAAATTTGTGCAAAAACCAGGCCCAAGGAGAAGGCTGTTCTCCATGTGGTTCGTTTACACCTTTACGAGTACTTGCCTGCCAGGTGTTGGAAATTGGTCTCCATCTCCAGACCTATCTCTTGTCTGCTTGGACAAAGAGGAACCATTCTGCAAATACTAGTCCTGAGTGGGTAACTATCTTAGAGCAGATGGTGACTAGGTCATTTGGAATTCTTAACTCAGGCGCCATCTTCAGCTCGAGGGGCACGGCTGACGGGAGACTGACTTCCCAGTGGTTTGGCCTGGCCTACTGACTTACCCAGAATTCGTCCCTGGGAGTTCTGTTTATATGAAGTCACTGTTCAGTGACATGGTGGCAACGGCTGTAATCCCAGCACTTAGGAGGCTGAGAGGGACAACTGCAGGTTTGAAGCCAGCCTCAGCTACTTAGTGAGACCTTGTTTCCAAATAAAATATAAAATAGGTCTGGGAGTATAGCCCAGAGGTAGAAAAGCCCCTGGGTTCCACCCCCAGTACCAAAAAAAAAAAAAAAAAAAAAAAACCAGGGTTGTTGGTGTAGTTTGGAAGTAGAATGCCTCTGGGCTCACCTCCAGTACTTCCACCCCAAAGAAAGATGTAGAATAAGCTTAAGGCCAGTTAGGCTTAGACATTGTCATATTTCACATATGAAGGAAAAAGTAGTTTTTGCTAGGAAGTGAATGTGATAATTTAGGAAACTGATTTTCCCTTCTTCTTTCAGCGGCATCATGAGAAAAAAAGCATCTACAACCTAAATGAAGATGAAGAGTTAACTCATTATGGCCAGTCCTTGGCAGACATCGAAAAGCACAACGACATTGTGGACAGCGACAGTGATGCTGAGGACCGAGGCGTGCTGTCGGGTAAGGCGGGAGGCTGGGCAATGGGCTGTCTCCCTGCTGGACTTTCCTGCTCATCTTGGAGACCTGGAAAAAGCTGTCACAATAAAGCTTCACCTCTTGACAAATTCAACATGAAACTTTTAAGTTTCAGAACTTTGCAACAGTATAAGGCAGATGCTTTTATGGGCCAGAAAGCACTTTAGTATCCATTTTCTTTTTTTTTTTTTTGGTGGTACTGGGGTTCCTGGAAGCCCTTCTATATCCAGGCTACACTCCCAGACCTATTTTTTTAGTTTTGGAAACAGGGCCTCTTAAGCCAGTGCGGCTGGCTTTGAACATGCACGATCCTCCTGTCTCCGCCTCCCAAGCGCAGGGATTACAAGTGTGCGCCACCATGCCCGGTAGTATCCATTTTCTTACTTGTGCTTTACAATAGCTTATTTTATCCATGTGCCAGAGAGAGAGAGGGAGAGGGGGAGGGAGGGAGGAAGGGAGAGAGAGAGAGAGAGAGAGAGAGAGAGAGAGAGAGAGAGAGAGAGTGTGTGTGTGTGTGTGTCAGAGCTGTGGATGAAGCTACCACACTGATTCATATGATAACTCTTTTACACTGAGCTGTACCACTTTTCTCCCTACTATTCTGACTTAATGTTTGTGCCAATTTTAGTATTTACTTTGGGACCAATTACGGCACTTTTGTTCAGGAAATACTATTGAGCCTTGTATCTGCAGGTGATAGCATGAGACAGATTGTCTTGCCTTTTATTACCATCAATAAACAACTGGACTAAGCTGAGCACTCAAGTTCACGCCTGATCATCTTGGCCGTGGTAGTAAGGTCGCAGGTGGGGTACTGCCTGGCTGGCATTCCTTCTAAGTTAAGGGCATGTCCCGTCTCCTAGCATCTTTAGAACAAGGCACACAAAGCTAAGACTGACTCTCAAAGCACTGTCTTGTTAGTGCCTAGAAAGCTAAGGCTTAAAGCCCCGTGGCAGCCTTTTATTTATTTACTTTTTTGGTGTGTGCGGGCCAGGGGGGCTTCCAGCGACTGAACCCAGGGCCCCTAACCTCTGAACGACACCCTCAGCCCTTTAAAGCTGCCCTTGACCTGTGACCCGCCTCCCAAGTGCCAGGATTGAGGCACACAGCACTGCGCCCGGCTCTGGCTGCCTTCTGATATCTGGATAACCCAGGGGCAAAGGCTTAGGACTTAAGGCGGCCTGTGAGTGTAGAACCAACTGTTCTGACAGGGTACCCTCCTACAGCTCCTTTTATACTGAGGACGCAGACAGAAAGCAAGGTATATCATTAAGTTCTGCCAAAATAAGCCAGGACAGGACTGACACCTGAGAGGGTGGCATTAGGGCAGAGTCGAGCCATGCGAGCCGTGAGCGCCGCACAGAGGGACAGCGGGTTCAACCAGAGGGCGTGGGAGGGGGTGCCCGCAGCCAGGCAGAGCCGGGGACCCCGCAGGCCTTCGTGCCATCCATCCCGTCGTTGACGGACTTACAGAGAATGGGCACCTGTGGACACAGGGGTGAGAGAACGGGTGCCAAGGGCTGCTGCAGGGCTGTCAACCCGCCTGGGCGGTGGCACAGCCATGGGCTGGATGGGCAAGACTGGTTGCGCAGGTGAAGGCCATTTGCCGTGTTTGCAAGATGCCCGGGGACAGCAGGTGCCAGTGTGCCCTTGGTCTCACGCTGTCGTGTGTGTTTCTTCTTGGATGTGGAATTCTCAAAGCTTCTCTTGCAAAACTGCTGGCCGAGCCCGGGCCGGTCCTCACGCTGCCTTCTGTGTCCAGCCGAGCTGACGGCGGCCCACTTCGGAGGTGGCGGCGGGCTGCTTCACAAGAGGCCCTCTCAGCAGGACGGCGAGGACGGAGAGAGGCCGCAGTCACGGAAAGACCTGATCGAAGCGCTCATTGCCAAGTCCAAGCAAGAGAAGGTAGGGCTGGGCCTGTGTTCTCTGTGGAGCAGGCCAGCACACACCAACACGTGCTCTCGTGCTTTTCTCCATGAATGTTGTTAGGTTGCGTTTAGTGTGTGTGTGTGGGGGGGTTACTAGGGATTGAACTCGGGCATTTTGCCTCTGAGGTACTCTTCCAGCCCTGTTCTTGATTTTTATTTTCAAACAGGGTCTCACTGAGTTGTAGAAGGCTCACTACTTGCTGAGGCTGTCCTTGAACCTGTGGTCCTCCTGACTCAGCCTCTCAAGTACAGGGATTACAAGCGTGCACCACCACGGCCGGCTTGAATTTAATATTTTAAATGAAGTTATTAAGAGTATTTGTTTTGAAGGGGCCCTCAAGCAGCCCTCGTGAAGGGGTTGGGGCCGTGCTGGCCTGTCTGGATCTCCAAGGCAGCACTGTTTATTCTCCAGCAAGCTGCTCATGTTCCCGGTGCGTCCTGGTGTCGAGTGGTGCTGGATGGCCATCTGCTGAGACTTGGTGGCTTCACAAGGCCATTCTGACTGTCCTGGTCTCTTCCCAAGGACATGTTTGTGTTGACTGAGTGGTTGCCGCGTGTTCTTGGTTGGTTAAGTCCAGCAATAATTGTGGGGTGGGTGTCTTTTTCCTCCAGAGGGAGAGACAGGCTCAACGAGAAGATGCCCTTGAGCTCACAGAGAAGCTGGACCAAGACTGGAAAGAAATCCAGACTCTCCTCTCACACAAGACACCCAAGTCAGAGAAGAAAGAAAAAGAGAAGCCCAAGGTGGGGATTACGTGAACCTGCCTGTCGACTCAGGCCAGCACACTGGTCTCCTATTAGGACAAGCCTGTAGTCCAACCTGACCTCTTCTCTATCTTCCTTTTTTCTTGAATCCAGAGACACTCTACCTCCAAGCTCTACCCCAGCCCTTTTTATTATGTAAAGGTGTAAGCTATTGTGGCTGACCTCCAACTTAGGACCCTCTTGTCTCAGCCTCTTGAGTACTAAGGTTACAGGTGTGAGCCGCCACACCCAGCTTTCAGGTGGGCATGGGCTACACTCCCACACTGATTTTATATTTTATTTGGAAACAGGGTCTCACTGAGTTGCTGAGAGCTGAGTCTGGCTTTGAACCTGCGCGATCCTCCTGTCTCAGCCTCCCAAGAGCTGGGATTAAAAGCGTGCGCCACCACGCCCAGCTATATATATTTTTTAAATAATTTAAATTTAAAAAGTCTCACTGTTTACTGAGGCTGTCCTTAAACCTACAATACCTGTCTCAGCCTTAAGAGTACTGGAATTACATACATGTACCAACCATGCCTAGCTTTAGAATTTGTTGTTGTTGTTTTTAACTGAAGATCAAACCCAGGGCATTCTCCCCTGGAACACCACTGAGCTATACCCCCAGCCCTATGTTTTATTCGTTATTTTGAAACAGGGTCTCACTAAGTTGTGGAGAGCCTCACTGAATAGCTGAGGCTGTCTGCGAACTGGGATCCTCTGGTCTCAGCCTCCCAAATGCTGGGATTACAAGCATGCATCACCACGCCCGGCTAAAATAATTTTTTAAAAGCAAAAAAGAGTTCATGTGATCAAAGTTTCAACTGACTTCCCAGTCCTCAAAGCTGAGGAGATTAGCTTTCTCTTCAGAAAAGCACTCCTGTTGTCTTTTGTAATTATGTCTAGCCATTACTGGAATGTATCAGGAAGCCAGCTGCATGGATCTTTTCTTTGGATTAAAAAGGAAATATTAACACAATGTGTCTTCTTAGCCTGATGCATATGATATGATGGTTCGTGAGCTTGGCTTCGAAATGAAGGCACAGCCCTCTAACAGGATGAAAACCGAAGAGGAATTGGCCAGGGAGGAGCAAGCGCGGCTCAGAAAGCTGGAGGTATGGTGCCTGTAGCCCAGCGGGAGGCCTAATCAGAGTGCCTGTCCACAAAGCAGACATCCCAAACAGGAAAGGCAGAACGAAGACTTAGCGTGCGTGCGTGCGTGCGTGCGTGCGTGCGTGTGTGTGTGTGTGTCTGTCTGTCTGTCTGTCTGTCTGGTGTGGGGATGGAACCCAGGGGCATTTGACCGACCTCTGAGCTACACCCTCAGCCCTATTTTTTATTTTTTACTTTGAAGCGGTCCAAGTTGTGGAGGGCCTCACTAAGTCGCTGAGACTGTTCCTGAACTCCCTCCCTCCCTCCCTCTCTCCCTCCTGGGTCTCAGCCTCCTGAATGCTGCAGTTACTACCACACCTGGCTACAATATATTATACTTAAAGTTCACTTTTATATGCCTATAAGTATCTTTTTTATTTTATTTCATTTTGTTGATGGAGATGGAACCCAGGAGTATTCTGCCTCTGAGCCATACCCCCCCCCCCTATTTTTTAGTTATTTTGAAACAAGGTCTCACTGAGCTGCAAAGGGTCTAAGTAGCTGAGGCTGGCTGCTAATTGCAATTCTACGCCTCCCAAATGCCAGGATTACAAACGTGGGCTACCACACCAGGCTTCTTTTTATTTCTAATTACAAAAGCAAAAATATGAAATAATATGCAAGTAATACCTGGCACACAAAATAAAAATTTGTCATTATAATTTCTCTATTCCATAATAGCTGTTATCAATCTAGTGACTGTATTACATTCTAATTTTTTTCTACACGTTAAAAAATTTTTTTTAATCTTATTACATTAAAGTATAAATGAAAAAGAGACATACTATTCTACAGATGGCTGGAGTTTTTATTTGTGTGTTGCTGGGGATTGAATACAGAAGCATTCTACCTCCATACCACACTCCCAACGCTAATTTATTTATTTATTTATTTTATTATTATTATTTTTTTTTTTTGGTGGTACTGGGGTTCCTGGAAGCCCTTCTACCTCCAGGCTACACTCCCACGGGCTACACTCCCAGACATATATATATATATATATATATTTTTTTTTTTTTTTTTTTTTTTTTTTGGTGGTGGTACTGGGGTTCCTGGAAGCCCTTCTACCTCCGGGATATACTCCCAGACCTATTTTTACATTTTTATTTGGAAACAGGGTCTCCTAAGCCAGCGTGCGTGGCTGCCTTCGAACCTGCGCAATCCTCCTGTCTCAGCCTCCCAAGCATGGGGATTACAAGCGTGTGCCACCACGCCCAGCTTCCTATTTTATTTTTTAAGTTTGATGGACAAGGTCTGTCTAAGATGTTGAGGCTTTGCTAAAGTGCTGGGGCTGGCCTGGAGCCGAGGTCTCCCAGGCTCTGGGATTCAGGGCATGCGCCGCTGGCCCTCCTGCCTGGTTTTATGACATTTCTTCACACAGCTCGTCCCCCCTGGGTGGTGCAGGCGTGAGATGTTGAGCTGGCCTCCTAGGTGCTGTCCTTCCTCTGCTGTCAGTACAGCAGATAGGAGCTATGCTTGGGGTGGCAGCAAGAGCTGAGAACAGGTCTTTTTTCCTTGTGGTCACCAAGATTTGCCAGTTTATCTTCCTTATTTATTCCTTTATTTGTAGTGGTGCTGGAGATTGAACCAGAGGGCATTCTGCCTCTGAGCTACACTCTCAGCCCTGTTGTATTTTTTATTTTGAAACAGGATCTTGAGAAATTGCTATGGGCCCAAGCTGCTAAGGTTAGAACGCAAAGTGCAATCCTGACTCAGCCTCCCAGTACTGGGATTGCAGGTGTGCGCCACCACGTGCTGCTCGGTCTCTCATTGGTAGATAAGGAAGGCTCCCCTAATACTGACCTCGTGTTTTGAAGACTGCAGGCAGAAAGTCGGCTGGCCGCCCCGCTGTCTCGCAAGGGTGCAGGCCCCTCACAGCCGCACCACTGGCACACTGACCGCTCTTTCCCTCCTGCTCAGGCTGAAAGGCTTCGAAGGATGCTTGGGAAGGATGATGAAAACGTGAAGAAGCCAAAACACATGTCAGCAGATGACTTACACGACGGCTTCGTCCTGGATCAAGATGACAGGCGCTTGCTTTCCTACAGGGTGGGGCTTTGTCCCCCGCCTTCCTCTCTCTCCCTTCTGTTTGTCTTGTGGTACTGGGAGTCAAACCCAGGGCAGTCCAGCTCTGAACTAGACCCCAGACCCCTCTTCTTCTTCTTCTTTTTTTTTTTTTTTTTTTTTTTTTTTGCTGGTACTGGGGATGGAACCCTTCTACCTCTGGGCTACACTCCCAGACTAAATTTGGAAACAGGGTCTCCTAAGCCAGCGCGACTGGCTTCAAACCTGCGCGATCCTCCTGTCTCTGGCTCCCAAGCGCAGGAGACTACAAGTGTGCGCCACCATGCCTGGCCCTTTTCTTATTTTGAATATCAACCTAAGCTACTGTGTGCTGGCCTTGAATCTTTGATCCTCCTATCTAGCCAGTTAGTAGGATTACAGCCATGGCCCACCACACCTGGCTGTATTTTCTTGGGAGGGAGTCTTAAGGATTGAACCCAGAGCATTCTATGTTTGAGCTACACCCCAGCCTTTTTTTTTTTTTTTTTTTTTAAATTGTCTTGCTGAGTTACCATGTGCTGGCTTTGAACCTGGGATCCACCAGTCTCAGCCTCCCACGTGCTGGGATTACAGGCTCGTGCCACAACGCCCAGCCAGGCACAGCACTCTCAGGGAGTTGACCGTTGCGGCTGCGGTTCCGCTTGTGTAATGTAGCTCATGGTCTCTGTGGTCTCTCCGTAGGATGGAAAGATGAACTTTGAGGAAGATGTGCAAGAACACAGCCAGGAAGCTGCCAGTCAAGAGGATGGAGCTGCGGAAGCCCAGAGCGGGGATGGAGAGGGCGGAGACGAGAGCGGGGAGGATCCGGAGGAGAGCGACGGCCCAGACAGCCACTCAGACCTGGAGTCTAACACTGAGAGTGAGGCGGAAGACGAGCCCCGGGACACGCGGCGGGCTCCCGGGAAAAGACTGCCACGCGATGGTCGGAGTGCTGGAAAGGCAGCCGGGGCCGAGCTGCCCTACACCTTTGCAGGCAGGCGAGCGGCGGGGTTCCTGGGTCTGCTGCCTGGGGTTGGGCTGCGACACTTCCTGTTGGCGGTGTGTCTGCATTGTGGACAGGCACATGGCCGTGCCCGAGCCACACTCCCTTTCTGGGGCAGTTCTTCACGTTCTTCGTGTGTGCCAGCAGCCCCGGGCCTCCATGCAGGCTTCTCATGTTCAGACCTGGGTGCTCCTGCTCGGCCACGTGACACCTTACGTAGAAGGTAGGGTTTGCTATGTAGAAAAAAGCCGTCCAGTTCCAGTAAGCAATCCCAAATTATAACTGACGGATATTTCCAGAGAATATAACTAGCAAGGAAGGCTGTTCCCCATGGACAGGACCTTGGTTGGGGTGTGGGGGCGGTAACTGAGGATTGTACTCAGGGGCCTTCTACCTCTGAACTGTTTTTAGTTTTAGTTTTTACTAAGTTGCTATGGCTGGCCTCGAACCTGTGATCTTCCTGTCTCAGCCTCCCATGTTCTGGGATTATAGGTGTGCACCACCATGCCCACCTTTGGACATGACCTTCAGTGGGCAGGAATCTCGGCAGGTGACACTGCTTAGATCATGTGTCTCCTTCCAGCTGATCTGGGGTGTGGGCACTAAAAACCAGCACTGTCACTGGGCTGGCGTGTGAGCACTGAAGCAAGTTCCCTCATGAAGAAGGGCAGAGGTCACGTCTCACTGGGCTGTCGGTACAGGGTCCTTTCTGGAAAGCCCAGATCAAACAGTGTTGGACTCCTCAGATGAGAACATTAGTAGTTTTTGTGGCAGTTTGAGATAAATGATTATCTTTATATAATGTTAACGTAGAGCAGTAATCTCCCTTGCATTGTGTTTAATTTTACCTGTGCTATCATGTCAAGTGTTCGGTGTGAGGTTTGTTTTGTGTTTTGATAGCTCCTGAGTCCTACGAAGACCTGAGGTCCTTGTTATCGGGAAGGTCTGTGGAAGAGCAGCTCCTGGTGGTGGAGAGGATTCAGAAGTGCAACCATCCCAGTCTTGCCACGGGGAACAAAGCAAAACTAGAGGTATGTAGCAATGACGACATGTTGCGTCTCACCGGCAGTGTCAGAGCTGCTTGAATGGCACTGAGGTGCACCTGGGCCTTGGCCAGGGCCTCCCTGCCTCTTGCTGGTGTGCTCGCTGTGGGGACAGAACCGCCCCTGGCATCACGTGTCCCCCACCTCACGGCTGGTGAGGTGAGTTGAGTACCGTGACTATGCGTGTGCCGCACACTGATGACTGTGCGTGTGCTGCACACTGAGCTGCCCGTTCATGTTCCTGCAGAAACTGTTTGGCTTCCTTCTGGAGTATGTTGGAGAGTTGGCGACACACGACCCGCCAGCCCTCAAAGCCATTGATAAATTGGTTGTGTAAGTAAAAATGCTTGTGTCCTCAGGGATGTGGGGTCCTTGGGTGTCGTAAACACAGCGGGTGGGTGGATGCCCCCAGAGCTTGCAAAACAGGCCTGAGAGCAGGAAGCCACCACAGGGACCGGACAAGGGCCACCATGCTGCTCTCTAACCTCAGGATGGAACTTACTTTTAATTATAAACATGCTGACTCTAAAGTGTTTGAACTCTCCAGATTTCCTTTTTGTATCAGATGGATACTTTTTTGTTTATTCAGCAGTGGCTCTTCAAGAGCTCTGGTGGGTTGAGTACTGTTGGGAGCACTTGGCAGAGAGTCCTGTTGTGCCCTGGGGACCTGAGCCCCCGTGAGTCCTGCCTCTGGGTTTTGATGGGCTTGGCTCTGCTTAAGCCAGAGAGGTCCTGCCAGGAAGGCTGTGTTGAGCCCCCGCACAGCTGGGCTGGGTTCTGGCCCACACTGTACTAGACACCTGTGGCCTGCTGCTGCTGGTCCCCTGTGCTGGAAGAGTCCCTGGGGGCCAGCATGTCCTTTAGGAGGGGGTGCTGGCACTCGCATCAGCAAGACCTGGCCCTGGAGGCGGCTCTTGGGGCCGTGTCCTACTGGGCACCTCACAGCTGCCTCAGTGTCCGTCGTGTGTATAGGAAGATGGTCTTGGAAAGGCACCTGCGAGGAGTAAAGTGGCTCGTCAACAAAGCGTGCCCCGCGAGCCGGGCGTGGTGGCGCACACTTGTAATCCCAGCATTTGGGAGGCTGAGACCAGAGGATTGCGGTTCGTGGACAGCCTCAGCTACTTAGCAAGGCCCTCTGCAACTCCGTGAGACTGTTTTAAAATAAAGAATAAAAAACTGGGCAGAGGGTGTAGCTTGGAGGTCGAATGCCCCTGGGTTCTATCCCCAGACCCACCAAAAAAAAAGCGTGCTCCTTGGCTGGCACGTAGAGCATGCTCCCGGCAGCACTGATGCTTAGTAGGGGTGTTTGCACCACTATCACATAGGTGCTAGGACCAGATTTTTTGGAAATGGCAAAAAATGAGTAGATTTTCATAAAACGCTATTAGAAAAATCATCTGTGTACCAGGAAGATGTGCCAGACATCAATAGGAGGAAAAGTAGATTGATCAGGCTGGGGTGTGAGTCAATAGTAGCGTGCTTGCCTCGCATGTGGGGGCCTGGGTTCCACCCCAGCACTGCAAACAAAGAAAAGGGGCTTCCCACTCATCAGGTGGCCACAGAGAAAAACAGCTGCCAGCGTGTTTTCAGTGTTTGGGTTATCGGAGCCGTTCTCTCCTGACTTACGTTTCTGCCTAACAGGCAGTTATATAACCTTTGCCAGATGTTTCCTGAATCTGCAAGCGACTCCATGAGATTTGTTCTCCGAGATGCCATGCACGAGATGGAAGGGATGATTGAGACCAAAGGCCGGGCAGCGTTTCCGGGGCTAGACGTGGTAAGCAGAGACTATGGCCCGGGTGGCACCTGCTGGCCCTGGCCGTTCCTCCTGGTGCGGCCCACACCCTTCCTGAGCTCACGCCATGGTGGGGAGCCAGTCTCAACCCTCAGCTGTTCTGCCTGGGAGCGCCTGTGGGGAGTTGCAGAGTCAGGGGCATCACCAGACTGCCGGGGATCGAGGCCCATGCCCTTTTTTGGAGTTCCCTGGTCCTCTTTCCTCACTTGCGAAAGGGAGTGATAATTTTTAGATATCTCTGTATGCCGTACATGGTGAGCACGTGCCTATTATAACCTCAGTATAATACTGAGACGGGAGGATCGTGGGTTTGAGGCCAGCCTTAGCAACATAATGAGAGCCTCAGCAACTTCTACTTTTTTTTTGGTGGTACTGGGGGTGGAACCCAGAGGCTTTCTACCTCCGGGCTATACTCCCAGACCTTTTTTTTCTTTTTTTAATATTTTATTTGGAAACAGGGTCTCAAGTTGCTGAAAGCCTTACTAAGTAGCTGAGGCTGGCTTCGAACCTGTGCGATCCTCCTGTCTCAGCCTCCCAAGTGCAGGGATTACAAGCGTGCACCACCACGCCCGGCCAACTTCTACTTTTTTAAAGTTAAAAATAAGCCAAGTGGCTGGGCTGTAGCCGTAGTGGGAGTGTAGCCAGAAGGTAGAAAAGTCCCTGGGTTCCACGCCCAGTACCACCAAAAAAAAAAAAAAAAGCCAAGTATCTTGGTGCGTGACTAATCCCAGGACATGGGATCTTGGACAACCAGTGTGAGCAACTTATGAGACTAGAATAAAATAACCCAGCACGGTGACCCACACTTGTAATCCCAGGACTAGAAAGGCGGAGACATGAGGATCACCAGTTTGCGGCCAGCCTCAGCTACTAAGTGAGGCCCCCTGCAACTTAGAACATGTTGCAAAATAAAGAATAAAAAATGGGGCTGGGGGTGTAGCTGGGAGGCAGAGTGTCCTGTTTCCATCCCCGGAATTACACACACATAGCATCCTTTTACACACTCCATTCCGCTCCTGGAATCTGTTCAGTAATGCTTTCTTTGCAGCTCATCTACTTGAAAATTGCTGGGCTGTTGTTTCCAACTTCTGACTTCTGGCACCCAGTTGTGACCCCTGCCCTGATGTGCCTGAGCCAGCTGCTTACAAAGGTGGGTGCCGTCTCACAAACGCAGGCAGCGGGCCCACGTCTCCTTGGGCGGTAGCAAACGAGGGTGGCTCCTGAAGGGCCTGTGAGGACCCACGGGGTCAGGAATCCTGAGGTCGGTCAGGTCACAGCACGCCCTTGGCTCCTCGTGTCAGCAGCCCCGAGTGGGGCTGGAGTGGGGCATGAGAGTGGGGTGGTTCTGATTCAGTGGCTTAAGGTTATGTGGAGAGTGTGACTCAGAAAACATCCTTTGAACCTTATTAGCGGTGAGCTTCCCAAGTCTGATGTGGGCTTTTCTGCTTTTGGGTTGCGCTCGACGGCTTCATTTTGTGTTGGGCATGACGGGCCGAGCTTCCCGCGGTGAGCCGGCCCGTGTGCAGCGCTCTGGATCCGCAGTGCTCCTCAGCAGGGCGCGGGCCTCTGCGTGCCGCTCAGTGGATGCACGGTCTCCTGGAAGCCGGGTCATCTGCCCGGTGCGGCATTCCAGAAGGTGCAGAGCAGTGACGTGCCCTGTCTTTCCTCCCCAGTGCCCGGTGCTGTCCCTCCAAGATGTGGTGAAGGGCCTGTTTGTGTGCTGCCTTTTTCTGGAGTACGTGTCTTTGTCTCAGAGGTTCATACCGGAGCTTATTAATTTTCTTCTTGGGATTCTTTACATAGCAACTCCAAACAAGCAAAGCCAAGGTGAGTGCATTCGTTATAGAAAATTGAGCGTATGAGAAAGTAAAGGCCAAAAGTCCTGAAATGCCATCCTCCATCTTAGCCTGTAGTTTTTCTCTGCACCAGTGTGTGCACACACCCACATTCTGAAATCATCCCAAGGGGAGAGAGCTCTGTCCAGCACAGTAGCCACGTGTGGCAAGTGTGAACTGTGATGTGTCCCTCCTGAGCCACCCGCCAGCGGGGCTTGGTGCCAAAGATACGTAAACATTGATCGGTGCAGGGGATTGAATTCTGGGCCGTCCTACCTTCACGCTACACCCCAGTCCTTTTTATTTTTTATTTTGAAAAAGGGTTTCACTAGGCTGCTGAGAACCTCCCTGTGCTGCCAAGTCTGGTCTCGAACCTGCAGTCCTAAGTGACAAGGCAGTTTTAAGTCACTTACATAGCTCCACGTGGTCGTCCTACTCGATGCAGTTTCTACAATGCTCAGAGTTTCTGGAGGCCAACAGGGAACAGCAGTGTTCTGATGAGACGGTTTGCGCATCGGATCTTCCGGTGTGTGACCCTCCGTTGCTCCAGGCAGCTTCTGTAACGCTGTCATGCTCCTGGGTAGCACTCCTGGAGATTCCTTGGTGCTTGCCATTTCCCTCGGGATCATGGCGAGCTGCTTGGTGTCTGTCGGCAGCCTGCCCTTTCCGTGGGGTGCCTTTTCCTACTTAAGGAAAAGCGGGACTTCAGGCCCGACCCGCTTCCAGCTGCTTAAGGCCCAGGGGCTGGCGGGGCCTGGCTGCAGTGCGGCCCCACCTGCAGGAAGTGCCCAGCCTTAGTGGGTACTCCAGTTCTGCCTCTCCCCTGGGCTGTCCTTTCAGGGCGTGGTATTCCGGCACAGTCTCCTCCTCGCTGTGCCCATCGCTGTGGCCCTGATCAGCAGGCGCCACCTGCTCCTGTATTGGCTCAGTGCTGGCCTTAGAGGCACCCCACCACAGGGCAGCCAGGAGAAAGCCTCGCTCCATGCAGGGAGTGTCGTGGTAGAGACCACTGGGTGTTAGCGTGGAGGTGGGCTGCTGAAGAGCCAGGACAGGCTGGCCCTCCGATGGCCCTGCCACCCCTGCTTGGCCGTGCCGGGCTCGCCCCAGCAGGCTCTGCTTCCGCAGTTCTTCCAGGTGGCGACTGGGTTAACCCCTGCACACCTCGTGGGTCTTTGCTGAAGCCCTTCCTCTGAGAGGCCTGCTCTGCCCACTCGCTGGCACTGCCCACAGTCCCTCAGCCCCTTGCTTAGTCCAGCTGTGAGCTGCCCCATCCTCTGGGGGAAACATCTTGGTCTGTCTCGGTCGTGACCCAGTCACCCAGAGCCACGTGTGTTGCGCCCTAGCGTGCTCTTCATGGTGGGGCTCGGGCGTAGTGCTGCCCACCCCGGCCACACTTGCGTAGGCCGCGTTGTGGGCACACCTGGGAGCCACTAACATCCAGGTCACCTGTATCCTGTCACACTTGGAATTCAGGTTCCACCCTGGTGCATCCTTTCAGAGCACTCGGGAAGAATTCGGAGTTGCTCCTGGTCTCTGATGAAGAGGATGTGGCCACGTGGCAGAGGGAAGGCCTCCCCCTGCGCTGGGCCAGCCGGCCGAGCACCCTGAGCACCACCGCGGCTAACCACGCCAGGTACTTGCCGGAAGCAGGGTGCGGGAGAGCTGGTGGCTTCACCGCTCACCTCTGGTCAAACAAAGGGCCTCTCCTGTCTCCTGTTCTTGCAGACTGTCCTGCCTGGCTGTGTGTCTGTCGCTGCTGAAGCGCTGCGTGGTCATGTACAGCACTCTGCCCTCCTTCCACGCCATCGTCAGGCCCCTCCGAGCCCTCCTGACGGAGCGCCTGGCAGACCGAAACTGCCCCCGTGAGCTCCAGGTGAGGCTTCTGTCCATAGGGCCCTGTCCGGGCCAACACCAGCAGGCGTTCTTGTCACAGCTTGGAGCTTTAAAAGTCAGAACAAGCCGGGTGTTACAGTACACACCTGCAGTCCCGGTAATGGGGAGGTTGAGACCGGAGGACTGCTGGTTTAAGGCCAGCCTCAGCAACTTAGCAAGATCCTGTTTCAAAAAAATAGAAAAGGCTGGGAATGTGTCTTAAAGTAGAACCCCTGAGTTTAATCCTCAGCACCACCAAAAAAATCACAGGCAAACTCTGCAAACTCGTGAACTGAGTTGGATCTGGCGGCTGGAAGGACACTGCTGTCCTGTGGCGCGGGGCCCTCCCTCTGAAGGTGGCAGTGTCCGTGACGGTGCTGCCGTGTTGGAGCAGCCGCTCCCTTCCCCTGTGGGACGGCGGAGGCCCCAGCCTGCCCAGAGCCAAGGGCGCGGACGCCGCCGGCCATCGCAGCGCGGCTCTTGGCTTGTTCTTCAGGAGCTGTCTCGAAGCATACTGACGGAAATGGAGGACCAGAAGCAGCCGTACCGGCCGCTCGTGTGTGAGAAGAGCAAGCCCGTCCCACTCAAGCTGTTCACCCCCAGGCTGGTCAAAGTGTGAGTGCTGCGGGCGCCAGGCGGCCTAGGCTGGAGGGCAGGGTGGGCCGAGCAGTCCACTGGACTCCAGCCTCCTCATGCTCTTGCCTCCAATCCAGCCTCGAGTTTGGGAGGAAACAAGGCAGCAGCAAGGAAGAGCAGGAGCGGAAGAGGCTGATCCACAAACACAGGCGGGAATTCAAAGGTGCCGTCCGGGAAATCCGCAAGGACAATCAGTTCCTGGCCAGGATGCAGCTCTCGGAGATCATGGAACGGTGAGGAGGGCATGGGGGCCTGGTGTGGCTGCGTCCCCCGACACCGGGGCTGGCACCCTCCAGCCTGGTCAGTGATTGTACCTGCTGCGGTTCCCGTGTGGGGAAAGGTGAGGTTCCTCCAGAACCTCCTCCAAAAATGGGCGTTTGCTCTTTTTTCCAGGGATGCGGAAAGAAAGCGGAAAGTGAAGCAGCTTTTTAACAGCCTGGCTACGCAGGAAGGTGAATGGAAGGCTCTGAAGAGGAAGAGATCGAGTGGTTCTGTAAAGGCGGCGCGGGCGCGGGGGGCAGCGGGCGCCCCTTGAGTTCCTGTTGACGCGGCTCTGGGGAAATAGTGCTTCCGGAGATGTGTTTTGGGATCAGTTGTCTGAGTTTTGTGTCAATAAACGGCTCTGCACAAGACGTTTGGTTTGCGGTGGCCTGCACCGTTAGGTCTGTGTAAGCACATTGTGATTCCAGTTTGCACAACAGGATTGTCCGACTTGGGTCGTACTGTTGAGGCACAACTGGACAGTAACGGGCCCTTGTTGTGCCGGTATTGGAAAATTGCTGTGGTATGAATTTCAAAAATGTAAAATGATGGACTGAGCCTGGACTGCTCGTAAGAGCTATAATAGTGGCTAATAAGAATAGGTTTTCCTATTTAGGCAAAACAATAAAATCCTCTTCTCTGCCTCTAAGCGGTCAGCCAAGGGCTACAGCCAATATTGAGCTCGGTCAGCTAAAAGCTGGCTGTTAGCCCAGCTGACCATGGAATGTTATGGTTGGCAAAAGAACCCTTTATTGATAACCAAGTACACAAAAGAGTTGTGGTCCAAGGCTGCCTTACTCCAAAGGTAAGTTTACATAATAACTTCTAGCAGATAGAAAAGGGCTAAAACTCCCCAAGGACGTGGGAGGGTGGTACAGGCCTTCATCAGGGGGCATACACCAATCTGACCCCTGACGTAACCAAGTGACACATCGTGGCTTGCACAGGAGAGCATGGGCGGGCCACCTGCGGCGGCCAGGGCAGGTAAAAAGACTAGTGGTCAAGTAGGATGGGAGAAAGTGGGTCCTTACAACAGGCTTGCACCTGAGATCACGGCCGGGCCACACCTGCGGCGGGCAGGGGAGGTAGGAGACTTGGTTAAGCGGGAGGGAGATAATGAATCTGTATAAAAACTTGTATGTTCAAAACCTTCACGGTTCCACTGCGCCCCCTCTGACGCAGTGCTTTATAGTTCGGTCCCTTCTTTCTACCTTTGTAATAATAAAAATTGCTTAAGCTTGAAGCAGTATAGTTCTGGCTATTTTTCCTAAGAACAAGAAGCCCTGTCACCGTTACACTTGCCGCCGTGTTTTCTAGTCTACGGTGGGGTGCGAGTGTGAGATCATTGGCCGAAGGCTGGTGGGGATCCAGGCGCGGACGCGATGGGAGCACTGCAGCGCTGAGTGCATGTTGTGGGTGCCTCTGAGACACCGGGGTGGCCTCAGCTGACTAGAGCATCCGTGCCCCGTGCGCTGCTCTACCTTAGGAGAGCACAGGACCAGCACCCAGTACCTCGGGGCTCACCTGGGTCCAGCCAAGGTTGTCATGGGCGCCGTGGCCAGGTACACTACCTTACCTCTTACCTGGTGCCCCAGGCGGTGCGGACAGGCGAGCATGCCAAGCCCGCAAGGCCGGGGCTGGCACCTCGCGGCCAGCCTGGAGATGGAGTCCCAGCGGCCTCTGCAGCCTTCGCTTTCCGCCAAAGCTCCCAACCGAGCCCCGCGCTCAGACCGGCGCAGCAGGGCGGGAAGGCGGCGGGCGCCCGCTCCTGGGGGGCGGTGCGCGAGGCCCCCGGGGGCGCGGCGGGGGACGGCAGCCTCGACCGGCCCGGCCGCCCCCGCCGCCGCCATGCCGGAAGAGGCGGGCGGGCGCGGCCACGTCCGGGGCGGGCCCGCGCCGGGTGCAGCGCCGGCGCCCGCTCGGTCTCCGCGGCGGCGGGCCCAGGCCTCGGCAGGCCCGCAGCATGGGCTGGGGCGGGGGCGCGGGCTGCACCCCGCGGCCGCCCATCCGCCAGCAGCCCGCGCGCCGCGTGGTCGCCGTGCTCTTCCTCGGCCTGCTGCTGGACCTGCTGGCCTTCACGCTGCTGCTGCCCCTGCTGCCCGGGCTGCTGGAGAGCCACGGCCGCGCGCACGTGAGCCCGCCTGGGGGGCTTCCCGCGGGGACCCGCCCGCAGGGACCCGCAGTCACCGCGCCCCTCGCCCGCAGGACCCCCTCTATGGCTCGTGGCAGCGCGGGGTGGACTGGCTGGCCACCGCCATCGGGATGCCAGCAGAGAAGAGGTACAACAGCGTGCTGTTCGGAGGTACGCCCAGCCGCGGCCCACGGGGCCTTCCCAGCCCACTCTGCGCTCCTTTCAGTCCAAGCGTCCTCCGCAGCCCGGTGACCATCCCTGGAGCCGGCAGCCCGGGCAGCCTGGTGACCCGCCCTCTGTCCTCAGGTCTCATCGGCTCGGCCTTCTCCTTCCTGCAGTTCCTCTCTGCGCCGCTCACAGGGGCCGCCTCTGACTCCCTGGGAAGGCGCCCAGTGATGCTGCTGTCCCTGGTACGCTCTGGAGCCAGGTGCCCTCGGGCTGGGAGCAGCGGGCAGCAGGAGGAAGCGTGGCCGCAGGGCCTTCGGGGCCCGGTGGCCACGCTTGAGGGCCTGCCTGGATCTGACCCACAGGTGGGCCTGGCCGCCTCCTACGCGGTGTGGGCGGCCTCTCGGAGCTTCGCGGCCTTCCTGGCCTCCAGGGTGATAGGAGGCATCAGCAAGGGGAACGTGAGCCTCTCCACAGCCATCGTGGCCGACCTGGGCTCGCCCACGGCCCGCAGCCAGGGCATGGTGAGTGAGCGCGGGGCCGGGGGCGGCTGGCCCGGGCGCCCTGCCCAGCTCAAGTGGCTTCTCCGCAGGCAGTCATTGGAGTGGCCTTCTCCCTGGCCTTCACGCTGGGCCCCATGCTGGGCGCCTCCCTGGCAGTGGAGATGGCGCCCTGGCTCAGCCTGCTCTTCGCAGTCTCCGACCTGCTCTTCATCTTCTGCTTCCTCCCAGAGACGCTGCCCCCGGAGAAGCGGGTAGGGCTGGGCTGGGCCGGCCTCCTCGGGGTACAGGGCCCCTCCCTTGCCCCTCAGAGCCTCTCAGGTCCTGCCCGAGGCCCAGCAGGTGCACCCACCAGAGCCCCAGTGGGCTGCCTCCTGCAGGCCTGGGCAGGACATCTTAAGCTGCCAGGCCGCTCCAACTTCCTCCCACAGGCGCCTTCCATCACCCCGGGCTTCCGCGCTGCTGCAGACCTGCTCAGCCCTGTGGCCCTGCTCCACTTCGCAGCTGTGGCCCGCGGCCAGAACCCGCCTGCTGGAGACAGTAAGGAGCCGCCCTTGGCCTGCTGCCTGCTGCGCCTGTGCCCCAGGCTGCCGGCCCTACCCAGCATCCACTCACCCTCCCCTGCCCTGCAGGGCTCCGTAGCTTGCGCCGCCTGGGCCTGGCCTACTTCCTCTACCTCTTCCTGTTCTCGGGCCTGGAATATACACTGAGCTTCCTTGCACACCAGCGCTTCCAGTTCAGCAGGTGAGTTGCGCCTGGGGAAGCCTTGCTTCAGGCCCTGGCCTGTGACTGAGGCTGGACTCTCACCCTTGACCTCCCAGCCTGCAACAGGGCAAGATGTTCTTCTTCATTGGCCTCACCATGGCCACCATCCAGGGTACCTACGCCCGGCGGATCAGCCCTGGCCAGGAGGTTGCAGCCGCAGAGCGGGTAGGGGCTCCTCCGGGCTGGGGGCGGGCCGGGCTCTGGTGGGCAGGAGGCTGGTCCTGAGGCCACTGTGCCCGCTGCAGGCTATGCTGCTGCTGGTGCCGGCCTTCCTCCTCATCGGCTGGGGGCGCTCGCTGCCGCTGCTGGGCCTGGGGCTGCTGCTCTACTCTCTCGGTGAGTGGCCCCGCTGGACCAGGGCTGGAGAGAAGGCCTACCTGTGCCCTGGGCTGACGGGTCCCCAATGTCCCCCCAGCCGCTGCCGTCGTGGTGCCCTGCCTGTCCTCTGTGGTCGCCAGCTACGGTGAGAGCCCTGCCCTGACCGAGGTCCCCCAAGGATGGGAGGAGGCTGGCAGCACCTGACGAGCCTCTCCCCACAGGCTCCCCCGGGCAGAAGGGCACAGTCATGGGCACACTGCGGAGCCTGGGGGCCCTGGCCAGGGCCGTGGGGCCCATGGTGGCTGCCTCAGGTAAGGGCCCCTCCAGCCCCCCGGCCTGCTCTTGCCCTGTCCGTCCTGAGCCCGGGGAGCAGGCGTGTAGGCCTGACCCACGGCTCTCCACAGTGTACTGGCTGGCCGGAGCCCAGGTCTGCTTCAGCGTGTGCGCGGGGCTCTTCCTGCTCCCCGCTGTCCTCCTGCGGAAGCTCAAGCCCCCGGCGCCCTCGCTCAAGGCCCAGTAGCTGAGCCGCCCGGCCAGGCAGCGAGTGGGGGCTGCCCAACACTCCAAGGCCCGCCGGGCTAGTGACTCCAAGGCCACCGAGGGTTCTGATCATTTTTCTTGTCAGAGACATGGGCCACTGCTCAGGCTTCTTGGTGACCAATAAAGCAGCTATTTTATACCAGATGCTCTTCTCCAGGATAGCTCTGCCTCCAGCCAGCACCCCCACAGGCCCCCCCACTAAGGTCGGGGGACCCTCCCGTAAAGTCTGCCTGCCAGGCTGCTATGCTGAGCCCACCAGGGAGCCTCTGTGCTCACCCTGTCCGGCCCCTCCCCATGCTGTCAGTTCCCAGGGAGCTACAGAGGGAGGGTGCTGGGTCAGAAAGGCACCCTAGTCTACAGCTACGGGGAGGGGGGCATCAAGAAACATTTTAGTCAGGTGCTGGGTGACCTGTAATCCCAGTACTTGAGAGGCTGAGACAGGAGGATTACAGGTTTGAGACCAGCCTCAGCAACTTAGTGAAGCCCTCAGCAACCTAGCAAGACCAGCTTTTGGGAGGCTGAGACAGGAGGATCGAGCCTCAACTACTTAAGCCCTTTGCAACTCAGTAAGGGACCCTGTTTCAAAATAAAGAATAAAAAATAGGCTGGGGTTGTATCTCAGAGGTAGAATACCCCTGGGTTCCATCCCCAGACCTGGAAAAAAAAAAAGTGCGCATGCATCTCAGAGGTAGAATGCCCCTGAGTCCAATCCCCAGTACCAAAAAAAGGAGGCGGGAGGATTGCTTTAGGCCAACCTGAGCAACACAGGGACACCATTAAAAAAAAAAAAAGAAAAAAAAAGAGCCAGGCATAGTGCCAGTACTTGAGAGGCTGAGACAGGAGGATCGCAGGTTCACGGCCAGCCTCAGCTACTTAGACACTATTTCAAAATAATAAAACCAGCTGGGGCGTGTAGCTCAGAGATAGAATGCCCCTGGGTTCCATCTCTAGTACTGCAAAAAACAAACACTTTTAGAAAGGACATTTTGGGGTTCTTCCTGTGGAATATAAGACACACTTGGAAATCCTACTATGAGGGAACAAAAACATTAAATATAAAGCTTCTTCCCAGAGTTAGACAAGGAAACTGCTTAAAGAGTTTATTTGTGAGTAAAACGTGTTACAATGAAAGGACGTATAGAACCTGTCCAAGTCTGTGTCCATATATGCAACTCTATCTCATGTTGTAATACAAAGAATTAGACTACAAAAGTGAAAATTAAAAGTCATTGCATATGTGGGATAAAGGAAAGGACGCAGGAGGGGTACAGGGGGAATCCGGGGCTGATGGGGCCGGGACGGGGAGCCGCAGACCACTGCAGCACAGCACGCAGGCCAGCTCAGGCGCCGGGAGGGATCCCGCACCCTCCTGTGCACAAGACCCAAACCCCAGGCTGGCGCCTGCTCTGCCAGAGCCCCACGGCCTTCCACTGCTGGCCAGGGTCGGCCAGAGGGCTCCAGCTGGCTGCCCGCCAGTCCCCACCACAAAGATTCAAGCCTCACGGGGCGAGTCAGTGGAGACCCACGCCCGCTGGCAGGGCGCGTGTCAGTGGGGCCGCAGGGCAGACGGCTCCTTCGCTTTTATTTTTTTATCAAAACCAAGGCATCTTTCAGACTGAGTGGGAAGAGACCACTCAGCTCCGAAACCTCCCCACAAAGGCAAACAGCGCTCCGCTGCTCTGCCACCAGCTCTCGCCAGAAAACTAAAGCAAAAGGTAGCCTGTTTGTTCAGTCAGTATGTAGGCAAAATTGCAAACCTGCTGAAAGGAAATTCTAGGAATGACTCTTCCCCTCCTGGCATCCCATCCCGAGGAGAGGAATCCAGAGACTCCTGCGAAAAGATAAGCTCCTGGATCTGGCTTTGGCGAAGGGTCGCTGCCTCAGGTGCGCACGGCCGCCTGCTGCTGGGTCCCTGCGGGCAGCCCACAGGGACCCACCAGGCCTGGTGCCCTGGCCAGGGGGCATGCGAGGCTGTGTGCAGGAAGGCGGGATCAGGAGCAGGCGATGCTGGCTGAAGCCGCCTTGGGGGGAGGGGAAGCACAGGAATGTGGGCGGAGGCCCCCAGAACCCAGAGTCGGCCCCTCCCACGGGGGAGCCTCAGGGACAGCTGGGGAGGGGCTCGGCGCATACTCAGTGCACCGCTCAGCATGGGGCTGGTGGTATGAGGGGCTCTACCTACGTGGAGGGCTTGGCTTTTTGCATTCCATTATACAGAGGACATAAACAGGATGCATGGGGCTCTGCGGGACAGTGCTGTGCCGGGGCCTTCAGGAGTCACTCTTCTTCTTGCTCTTCTTCAAGAAGGAAGGGGTGCGGAACTTCTTCTTCTTTTTGGATGGGGACTTTCCTGGGGACCCGTCGCTGCTGGGGTCCACAGCAGACCCCTCCTCAGCAGCTGGGGAGGCCGCCTCTTCAGCCACGGGGGCGGAGGCCGGCTCGGGGTCAGCGGAGGCGGGGGTCTGTGTGGGGCTCGGGGGGCCGTGGGCTTCCTCCTCCTCTACGGTGGAGAAGCCAAGTGCTTCTGAAGGCTCATCGGGGGACAGGTCAGGGAGAGTCGGCTTGAAGGTGGCAGCGTCACTGTCGTCTCCCGAGGCGGGCTCCTGCGGAAGGTCTGGGGGCGGGTGGGAGAGGTCAGGGCCCGCAGGCCTCTGGAGCAGGAGAGGTCCCGGCAGAGGCTGCATTCCCGCTATCGCGGGGCTATCTCCGAGTGAGAAGGTATGGTATCTTCTCTACCTTAGGGCTAGATATAGATCCATTCTCAGGGGGAGTCTAACACCTTCTGGAAAGCATGTTGGCAAAACCTGACTGGGCCAGGCCTCAGTCCCCAGTCTCCTACACTTGAGCAGCTGAGAATGTCCTATACTGTTTATGTACTAGTCGTCCTGAAATTAAACCTAAAGTTGGTTCCACCACACCTGGTCTCCCCAAGGCAGCCAGCAGGGCACCATGAGTTCCTTGCAGACCCTGTGTGTGCTGTGAATTTACTCCCTGCTGAAGTGAAGCTGTGAACAGCTCAAGAGCCTGTGAAGTACACAGCAGGGCTGGTTTCCAGGAGCTGCACGTTTCTACCCCGACCCAGGGGACACCAGGGTGTGGATTTTTAAATAGTCTACAAAGTTGCAAGCGGCCGGCAGGTTAGGCAACACCAAACCATTTAGTATTTAAAAACCAAGCCAAACATTGGAAGGGGGCACAGCTGTGCTAAGCGCAAAGGAGGTGTGAAGGGCCTGGCCGGATGGGTCCAGGCCCCGGACACTTGCTGCTGTAACTTCGGGGGCTGGAGGAGCGCCCGAGGGCACCTCTGCCCTAATTCAACGCCACACTCAGCAGGAGCGAGGGCTGCGGGCACAGGCACGCAGCACCCCAAGGCACAAGCTGCAGCAGCTCACCCTCCAGGACGGGCACCTCGGTGAGCTCATTTGACCAATGAGTTACAGGTCCTAAAAAGCACCAGGCTTCGCTCTTCAGCCCGCTTCAGAGGAGCAGCCCGGCTGAGGCACAGGTCAGACGACTGGTGCGCCAGGTGACAGACCCACCCTGGCGGAACCATCTGCACTCTCTTCTGACCCGACATGGCAAAGCCTCCCCACCTCACCATCTGGAGACCTCAAAGGGGGCAGAGCTGAGGCCCAGCGTGCTCTGAGCAGTGTGCAGAGGGTCCAGGAGGCCTGGCCCCTGCACACAGCACTGGGGCCACCGCCAGAGAAGCCATTGAGCTGGAGGCCAAACAGAGGGCCCGGCTTTTGTTTTGAGTAAACAGCAGCAGCAGGAGGAGGCAGAGCAGAGCGCAGGGCGCGGGGAGGAGCAGGGGGCGCGGGTACTTACTAGGGCAACAGGTACTCTTTAGCACATCCACCTCCTGCTGCAAGCGGCCACGAGAGAGAAAGCACAAGGAGAGAATCTATGCATTCGGTCACAGCCACCGGGTTACACAGGAAGAAAGGCCGGGCCATTCTTGTAGACAACGGGGAGGGAGCCACAGGCTTCACGGGAGACATGAGGCACGAGACCACGGACAGACGCGCCAGGTCCCACACCACAGGCGCGCGGTGTTGAGGGCACGGGCACACGGCGCCTCCGCGACCCACACGCCACAGACGGCACCAGGTGCCCTACGGCACACACAGGGCGACACGAATGCAGGCAGCGGGCAAGACCGCCGCGGCCAGTGACGCTGGGCAGTCCCTGCAGCGCTCTAGGTTTCTAGGACAGAGACTCGGGGAAAGGCCAGCATTCCAGAGCTGTGTAAGGCACTGGTTTTAATGCAGACTGCACAAGGCCATGCGCCCTCCCACCTGGGGCCGCCACCCCGGCCCCACCCGAGCGAGCTCACCTTCACGCTTGACCGGGGTGCTGGGAGGGGTGTGCGGGGCAGCAGACTGCTCTGCAGCGCCCTGTTCTTTCTCTTCTCCCGTCTCATCCGGGCTGTCTGCAGACACACAGAGCGGGGACAGGTGCAGAGCTTGAGTCCAGGAGTCTCCCCAAGGCTCAGACCAGGCTGGAGGCGGGCCTGAGGTGGCAAACCCTTGGGGAGGTGGCTGGTGGAGGATGCTGCCCGGGGCGCGCCCTCCAGGGACTGCTGGGAGCCTGCCCTTCCCCCTCTGCTTCCTGGCCAATGCGCAGCCTCCACGCACCGCGCGCTCCTGCCACCACGTGCCCACAGCCACGGCGCCAGCCAGCCCTGCACGAAGCCCCTCCCTGTGAGCCGAAAGTAACGCTTTCTCCCTGTAAGTTGTTTCTATCAGGTACGTTGTCAGGGGTAACGCGAAGCTGGCTAGCGTCTCCAGCAGTAGCTTAACCAGCCTTCCAGCCCAGCAAGGAGTCAGGGCCCGGGTCATCTCTGCCCATGGCTCCTGCGAGAGGAGGATGAAGGGGCCCACTATGGCTGGTGCCAATCTGAATTTCAGAAAGAGTCACCAACTTTGGATACAAAGTTAAGATCTACTCCTAATTCAAAGAGAATCTACCAGGGCTGTCCAATGAGCCCAGCCTGTCCGCTTTGGAGCCAGTGGCCTGGGGGCCTCAGCCCTCCCCGATTCAACACCTCTCAGGATATTACACTGGCATGACTTTGGTCTTAATTTCTTATATAAGGCATTTTCTATCAATAATTTAAACTTGGCAATGGCAACAGGTTTTGTTTTCCCTAAAGTAAAATGTGCTGGTAAGAACCAGAGGGAAAAATGCAGGAAGTAGGTCCCTGGATCAGAAAATTTCCAGTTTACATCTTATTTAGGAAAAATATATGTTACTATATATGTCACTATTACCCCAACTCTTTTTATTTTTGGTGGTACTGGGGTTCCTGGAAATCCTTCTACCTCCGGGCTACACTCCCACACCTATTTTATATTTATTTGGAAACAGGGTCTCTTAAGCCAGCAAGGCTGGCTTCAAACCTGTGCGATCCTCCAGTCTCGGCCTCCCAAGCGCGGGGATTACAAACTGTACCACCACGCCCGGCTTACCCCAACTCTTTAATGTCCTTTCATTTAAAGTTTCTGTGTCGAGCCTGGCATGGTGACGCATATTTGTAATCCCAGCACTTGGGAGGCTGAAACAGGGGGATCTTGCAGGCTTGAAGCCAGCCTCAGAGACTTAGTGAGGCCCTGTTTCCAAATAAAATATAAAATAGGTCTGGGAGTTTAGCCAAGGGGTAGAAAGCCCCTGGGTTCCACCCCTCGTACCACAAAAAATAAAAAAATAAAGTTTCTGTGTCACCCCAGGGCCTCTGATCTCAGATCCCACTCTCCCAGACAAGTGCCTTCCTGAGTGTGAGGCACTGCGGCTGCTTACCAGAGGCGCCACCCTGACGGGACAAATGCCGTCAGCCAGGAAGAGGGGCTGGCCTTTGACAGATCGAGTCTTACCTGCACACATGGCCCTGCATCCAGTCTGGGCCTGCTTCTCTGTTAGATCTCAAAAACTTCTGGCTCTATTTTTGTTTTTTTCTTTTAAGGTGGTGGTGCTGGGACTCAAACCCAGGGCCCTATGCGTGCTAGGCAAGTGCTGTGCCACTGAGCTGCATCCTCAGCCCTCACTGGCTCGACTTTTCAAAACCTGGAGTTTGGAAGCCATTGATACCTGATGTTCTGAAGCTTCTTAGTTCTTTTTTTTTTTAACGGGTCTGGGAATAAAACCCAGGGGGCATTCTACCTTCAAGCTACATCACCTGCCCTATATTTAATTCTTTATTTTGAAACAGGGTCTCAATGAGCTGCAAAGGGCTTCACTAAGTAGGTGAGGCTGTCTGTGAACCGTGAACCTCCTGGCTCAGCCTCCAGAATGCTGGGATTACAAGCGTGCGCCACCACATCCAGCTTCCTGCCCTATATTTTTATTCTTTATTTTGGATCTTTTTTTTTTTGGGGGGGGGGTACTGGGGGTGGAACCCAGGGGCTTTTCTACCTACGGGATCTACTACCAGACCTATTTTATACTTTATTTGGAAACAAGGTCTCACTAAGTTGCTGAGAGCCTCTTAGCTGAGGCTGGCTTTGTACCTGTGCGATCCTGTCTCAGCCTCCCAAGTGCCACCACACCCGACTTTTTTTTATTCTTTATTTTGAAACAGGGTCTCACTAAGTTGTGGAGGGCCTCGCTAGGTAGCAGAGGCTGTCCGGAAACCACAATTTCCCCTGGTCTCAGCCTCTTTCCCGAATGCTAGGATCACAAGTATGCGCCACCACGCCCAGCTTGAAGCTTAGTTCTATTTATTTTCACTTGTGATGAAATTTTCTGATCACTATTCACAAAATCATGACCATCTTTATCAGTAAGTTACCAGGAGAAAAACAGGCTAGGCCAGCATGTCCTTCTCAGTATGTCCTGGGAATGTACCACTCTAACCCAAAGCCCATGATATCTTGGCATGGGGAGACCTTCAGGGTTTATGGATGGCGGCGGTGGGGGGGGGGATCAGAAACCCCCAGCTGTAAATACAGTGGAAATGAGGGTGTTCAGAGCACCATCTGACGGAGGCCACCAGGAAGCCTCACACTCGGGAGCGTACGGGCCGTCCTGTGTGGGGCCTGCTCACGCTGCCTTGTTCTCCTTGTCTCGGGGTTCCTTCAGGAGGAGATGACATTCAGCATGTGCCTGGCGCAGCAACGCGACTGCTCAGGAACAGTTACTGTTAACGAATCCTACCACAAAGGAAGGCCTCTTCTCAGTGGAACACTGGCAGAAACATTGCACATGGAGAAAGATAACTAAAATATCACAGAGGCTGGCCTCTCCCCTAACTAATCCAAGGGAGTGAATTCTTCTGTGAATGTTATGATCACTCCATGCACAGAAACTCCGCAGAGCATGCCCAGCGCCCTTCAGAGGCAGGACGGCCTGGCTGAGGGTACACCCCTGGCTGAGGGCCTCTGCGGGCTGGCCGTGCAGGAGGCACCGTGCAGCTCTGGGTGCCCCCGCCTCCTCCCGCGTCCCTCCCTGCCCAGCACCATTCCCCAGTGCTTGGTCCTGCAATTCCTTCAGCTCTGGCCCAGAGGACTAGGCTGAAAGGGTGTGCCAAGTCGCGCTCAGGCAGAACAAAGCCTGCGCTTCCCACGGGAGTCCCTGCGTTCACCAGAGCGCTCACCTTCGGGGCCCTTCTGCTTGCGCTCCACCTCCCTGCGGTACTCCTCCAGCTCGCGGTCCGTGAGCGTGTTGAAGGGGTTGGGGCCTGTGGTGCTCACGATGACGTGTGGCTGGTACTCCTTCTCAATGATGGCCTTGGAGGCCGTCACCAGCTCCCCCTGTGGACAGAAGAGCCACGGTCTGCAGAAGCCTGGCTGGCGCGGCTTCCCTCCTCCCAGGCAGGCTGCAGGCAGGGCAGGGAGGCTTTCCAGGAAGACCCCCCAGACGCACTCGGAGCTCAGCCTTCGCGGGAGAGAAGGAAGCATGGGTTGATGCAGCAGAACATGTAACAGGAAAAGAAGCCGCCCACTGCCATCAGCGTCAAGGCAACCCACCATGCAGACCATGAGCAGAGCCATGAGCAAAGACCACCCCACACGGGCCACCTGCCCACCGCCCAGGGCACGAGGGCGGCAGCTGTCACTGGCCACGGGGCTCCTTTCCCCACAACTCACGCCACAGGAAATGTCCTGGGATACAAAACGGGTGAGGCATGCTCAGATTCGCTGTTATTCTAAGAGCACAGCTAAGCTCTGCCCTTTTGACTCACACTAGCTCACAACCAGCCCTCACACCTACCTGAAACATCCAGGGGCAAACAGGTGTCCCCAAACACCAGAGTCTGCCTAAGGAATTTGGATATCTGTGACTTTTTGGGGGGAGGTACTGGGTACTGAATTCAGGCATTCTATCTCTGAGCTACACACTAGCACGACCTATTTATTTATTTACTTACTTACTTTTTGTGGAATTGGGGATTGAACCCAGGGCATTTTACCTTCGAATTATACCCCCAGTCCTATTGTTTTATTCTTTATTTTTGAAACAGGGTCTCCCTAAGCTGCCCTTGGAGGGCCTTGTTAAGGAGAAGTCTGTCCATGAACCTGCAATCCTCCTGTCTCAGCCTCCCCAGTGCTGGGATTAGCAATGCTCCACCACAACCTACTTGTGAGAATGTTTAAAAACGAAAGCACACCTGTAATCCCCGAGCTTGGGAGGCGGAGACAGGAGGATCGCGCAGGTTCGAAGCCAGCCGCGCCCGCTGGCTTAGGAGACCCTGTTTCCAAAAAAAAAAAAAAAAAAATAGGTCTGGGAGTGTAGCCCAGAGGTAGAAGGGCTTCCAGGAACCCCAGTACCATAAAAAAAAAAAAAAAACCCGAAAGCACCAGCAAGCAGAGCGGCCTGGCAGCTCCGAGGCCACGTGGAGGGCAGAGGTGCAGCAGGCGGCCTACCCGCAGCCCTGGGGAGGAGAATGGCCCTCACGCGCTCCGAAGGCCTTCTGAGAACATCAGCTCACACGTGCACACTCCTCACACCCGCCCCACAAACCAAGGGAAACAGCAGCAGGAGCTAAGTCACTCGGCCGCCAGGCCGGGGCCTCCGTGGTCACTCGTTATGGCAAACGCCCGATGTGGACAGCGTCCTGCGGGACCAGCTCCTGGGAGGTCAGCCCACGGGGGCCAGGCCCGGGCCCTGGGCGAGCCTGGGCGGAGTGCACACTGCCCGGTATGCTGCGTACAGGGTATCTGGAGGAGAACGGCTGACCAGTGGATCAGGCCCCGGGAGAAGGAAGGCCCTGCTGGAAGGGGTCAGTTCGCTTCTCACTTAGAAGCAGTCCTGCCATGCAGGACAGCAGACTGAATCTCTGTCCACCGCTGGTTAGCTCCGGCTGAGACAAGCACTTCCTGTCCAGTGCCTCAGGGCTACTACTGGCAAGAGGAGCCTCCTGGGCTGCCAAGCGCCAAGATCCCTTCAAACAACATTCTACAGGTGGTGGCACTCTGCCAGGAGGGCCTGCAACCCGATACCACTGCCAATAAAGCAAGAAGGTGATCTGAGGTCAGAGACATGTTTTAAACAAACTCATTTAAATCAAATGGCCAAAATCCGTAAAGGAGTAACTATCAAGAACCGCTTCCACTGAGAAAGCCCTTGTTCAAAGTTTCAATGCAGGTCCCCTCCACTGGCAGAGGGCTCCCTCCTAGAGATCCCTGCTCAGCGCTGCTGTCAAGGCCAGCTATGAAGAGACGCTGCAGCAGAGGAGGGAAACAGTGGTGCTGGAGACAGGACAGAACTAGGCTTGGGCAGCAGCCCAGGCTGAGAATCGGGACACGGGACGGCTGGCTGCATGGGGGCTATGGGACTTTGCTCACTCCAGGTCACCTAACAAGGACTCCAAGCAAACCAGAGGCCCCATAACTACTCCTGTACTTGATCCAGGCTATTTCCTAAAGCTGTGTACACAGCTGGGCTAGAGCATCAGATCTTCATCTCTGAAGAGCAGGGCAGATCTGAATGCACACATGGATGCTCATGACCAGGCCAATGTGAGTCCCGGAGAGGGGCGTTCCACAGGCTCCCATGCAGCACGAAGGCGCAGCCCCAGTGAGGTGCGCAGACAGGGAGGCTCACACCACGCCACGTCCCTGGCTGGACGGCGGGGCCAGACCCTCACGCCTTCCTCCAACCCGGCACCCGTGTGCAGCAAGTCCACAGGTGGCAAAAGGAGCCTGTGCTGGGTGTGTGAGAGCTGGGGCTGGCAGAGCCTACACATGGTAGAGTGCTCCTCTCCCGGCTGGCGGCTGCCTGCCCCCCGCTGTGGGAGGCCACCCATGCTGTGGGGGAAATCGGAGGGAGAGACATTGCTGACTAAATGCCAAACAGCTGCCCTCAGGTGCTCAAAAGCCAAGCTAGTCTTCCCATTCGCCTCATGGGGCCTTTACAACACGGTCCTTTTCCCTTGGCAAAAGGTAACCCAACTTGCCAGCTAGCAGTACCTCATTCCAAAAGAAGCAATCCCGTCTGTATGATGAGGTTCACATATAAAGAAGGGGAATAAAGTAACAGCCCAGTGAAGGACATCACAGCATGAGAGCACATTCTCATAATAAAAATGAGAAGGGGTAGCTGAGCACGGTGGTACACACTGTAATCCCAACACTTGAGAGGCTGAGACAGGAGGATCCCAGTTCGCAGCCAGCCTCAGCTGCTTAGTGAGGCCCTCTGCAACTCAGTGAGACCCTGTTTCAAAACAAAGAATAAAAAATAGGGTGTAGCTTGGAGGTAGAATGCTCCTGGGTTACATCCCCAGTACTGAGGAAGAAAAAAAATAGGGTGGAAGTAAGGTCAAAATGCAAGCGCATATTTCAGAAACAGGGTGGAAAAAAAGCAAAAATCTAGCTTGGGTGTGGTGGCGCACGCCTGTAATCCCAGTACTTGGGAGGCCAAAGGAAGATCACAAGTTCCAGGCAGCTTCAGCAACTTAATGAAACCCTGTTTCAAAATAAAAAGGGCTGGGAGTGTAGCTCTGAAGTAGAATGTCCCTGGGTTCAATCCTCAATCCCCCCAAAGAATAAAAAGCTAGAATAGGAATTTATGTATAAGCTGGAGGTGTACATAGCTCAGTGGTAGAGCACTTGCCTTGCATGTGCAAGGCCCTGGGGTTCAGTCCCCAGCACCCCAAAAAGGGAAGGAGGGAAAAAGAGAAAAAAATGTATATACAGGAAGTCAGCATGTCTTCAACTGGGGTCAGCCCAGGCTAGTGTGCTCTGCCAAGTTCATGCACGAGGGAGGCAACATGTGTTCAGCCAGGCGAGGTGGCACATGCTTGTAATCCAAATATTTAGTCTAAGATAAGAGGATCTTAACAGCCTCCGCAAGTAGTGAGACTCTCATCAACCTAGTGAGACCCTGTTTCAAAATAAAAATAAAATAGACTGGAAGTGTGGCATGTAGAATGCCTTTGAGTTCAATCCCCAGAACCACAAACAAAAAAAGAGTGTGTGTTCAGACTGTGGAGACTCTGCATCTAATCATGAAGCTCCCCAGATGACGGTGACACACACGGTGACACACACGCACGTGTGAAGACTGCTGGGGCGGAGCAGACCAAGCTCTAACTGCAGGATGGACCAGACAAAACCGCACCGTGATGCAGGTGGCCCGGCCTGGCCGCCTCCCCAGTAAAACTATGAAACGCACTCCAGCGCCGGGGCAGCGCAGCAATGACTGTCCCGACTGCTGTGGCCCACAACGCTAAAGGACCCCACTCTGGGCGCACGCCACCCACACTCATGGACCCCATGTGCCAGCACACCCGAGACCGTCTAGGCCAACAAGACGACCACAGCCTACGGCCCAAAGCACCAACACGAAAAACCAATCGACAGGGAAGGAATGCAGCATTTTCCCTTTGCTGAGGAATTCACAAATGGTTGCTGGAAGTAAACTCAAAGGACAGCGAAATCAGGGCCTTCTGAATCAAAACAAGTATGCAGATTCCAGACAGCACTGAGGCTTGGACGAGGCCTGGCAGCTGGGACCCCACTCAAAGGGCAGCGAAATCAGGGCCTTCTGAATCAAAACAAGTATTCAGATTCCAGACAGCACTGAGGCTTGGACGAGGCCTGGCAGCTGGGACCCCACTCAAAGGCTGCTTGCATCTCACCGAAGGTAAAGGAGAGATCCACTGGAAACGTCCTCTGAACAGAGGGCAAACGCCGAGGGCTCAGCCCCTGGCCCCGGCACCACGCCCTACACGAGGACCCAAGAGCTCAGGGAAGGTTTCCTTCCCCTGGCCAGATCTTCCACCCACTAAACATGCACACAGAGTAATGACAACTTGAGGTTTCAGATCTTCTTAAGTCTCTCTCCCCTGCAGTATTAAAATATAATTACCTTGGTATTTTTAAAGGGATAAGTAAGTGCAAGATATTTTTACCAAAGCCCATCTTGTTTTTACTTCCCATCCCTCTGAAATGACATCATTCAGGATACAACCTCTGGCTGCTGTGGTCAAGATGAGCAAGCAAGGGAGAAAGACGCGGGAGCCGCAGCCAGCACAGTGCAAGGCGCCGCTGCAGTGGGCACCTCGTGGAGGGTAACCCCGAAGCCCAAGGGCGCGCACGAGCCAAAGCCCCATGCGCAACTTCAGTGATGTGCCACGGCCCGCCGAATGGCCATGCCTCGGCAATCATTTACAACGGTGAGATCTGTTAAAATACCTTATACCAATATTTTAAAGAACAGAGTAGGCAAAACAGAACCTCTAAAACCTCACGGATGATTTAAAGGTCCCTTGCAAGCTACTCCCATTAACAAGGACAACGTCTGAAGGGGAGGCAGGGAAGGGCGGATGGCAGGGAGGAGGAAGAGCACCGCGGCAGGGCAGTGAGTACCTTTCTAAAAGACAGAGATTTAGCGGGACTAAAGGTCTGCTCTGTAAGCTCGAGCCCTTCGATAGTCTCCGTACAGTCAGAGAGGGGTGCGTCCTGCAACAGTAAACTGAGTCATCAGAGCACACCAGGCCCAGCCTAGAAACACCAGCCAAGAGCACGGGACAAAGCCAGCCGAGAGCATGCAGCAGAGAGCGGTGACGACAGCGGCACGAGCAGACACGACACGACCAGGCCAGAGCCGGCCAAGCTCACGCTACCACCACCACCTACCCTGCTGAGTCGGACTTGAAACGTCGGATGGCATCTTATACGCAGAGATAACTACTTACCCAGTGTGCCACTGGGTGGTTACATCACAGAAATGCACATAAATGTGGACATTTATAGGGACCCACCCTCTGCACCCCAAGCAGCACTTGGTCGCAGACATGAGTACGTACAGGTCCAAGGTCTGCCCCTGCACTCAGCACACGCTGACACAGGCACACCCAGCCCGAAGCCAGCAGCACGTGCGACCCACAGGTGCATGCACCACGGGGAGGGGCGGAGGCGGGTGGGCACAGCCCTCGCCATGCTTCTGCTTGGTCTGGAACTCAGGAAAGTGGCTGGGCTACTCCTTATCATGGAGGTTTTTATCAGAGATAACAGGCTGCCTATACTTACCTCAAGTCCTCTCCCAAGTTATGAACAACTTTGGAGTCACCACCCACTAACCACGAAGACATTCTGAGCTCTCACCTGGACGAGGCTCCTGTCCATCACTACACCACACAAAACCTGGGACTGAGGGCCAGCCGTCTTAATGTCCTGTAAGTTCTGCTCTCGGATCTGAGGATGGGAAGAAGCAGAAACACATGTCAACAGTACAGAGAAGCGCACGGCCTGTGCACCTGGGCCTGAGCCATGCGCGAGCTGTCCTCCGCTCTGCTCTGCTCTGCCCGGCCCACAGTGGCAGGGCCACCCAGGGTGCAGCTGCACGATGCCTTGGCCCATCAGCTTGTGTGTGGGCCTGCAGGGATGGAGCGACTATTGCCCAGGCCGACACCTTCCATACAGCTCTGGCCAGGCTTGGAGCCTCAGGATCTGTACTCAGGACCTTGGTGGGGTATTTGCTGGGCACCCACCTTCGAGTGACACTGAGCACCAACGCAGCTCACGTTCTGACACAGCAAATACTGTGCACACCTATGAGTGAGCCCTGAGGGCAGGCCAGCTGCTGCTCTTAAGGGCCGGGCTTTGTGGCTTCCACTTCACCTGCTGCCGAGCAAGCGTCCGCTAAGAGGCACCCGGCCCAGAGCGCCTGCTGCTCGCGCTTCACATGACTGGTGGAGGAGCGGCGGTGAAGGGGCCAGCTCCAGCTCCCCGAGGGGGCCGCGGGTGGCTTCCGCTGGCAGCAAGCACACCCTCCAGCCCTAAGCAGCTGGCTCCCTCCCAGCCTGGAGCCTGCGTGGACGACGGCGGACGCACCTTGTTCCTCATCTCCTGCACCTCTTTTGGGTTAGTGTTCAATGGGACAAACAGGCTAGGGACGGCAGAGGCGGAAGTCCTATGTCCATCCTCTTTAGTCCACTGTAATATCAAGAACAGGTGGAAAGTCAGAATCATGACAACAAAACACGACACACAGCATCCAATCTGCCCACTGACCTCACATCGGTCATGCACTGAACGTCACAGAGGGCTGGACCAATGGCCACGTTTCCTGGGTCACTCTGAGGTCAGCACGGGAGTGGGATGTGGCCACGTGAAAGCCAGTGATTGCTGGGAGCCGAAGGCATGGCTGCTGGGCAGGGCACCTGGAGAGCCCCGCTGACACCAGGCATGGCGTGGCTGGCAAGCAGCCGGGCAGGCCCCTCAGAGGCCATTGGTCCACCGCCCTGAGAGTCACCCAACACCAAAGCCAACTGGAAGCGTGAGATGACAGATCGTGAGAAGCAATGTGATGCCACTACCCACGGGAGGGCGAGAGGCTGAGCTCTGAGGCAAGAGTGGGCACCACCAAAGCTTTGCATCAAAATAACGACAGCATTGGAATGCACCGCTTACATGTGATTTCAACCCAAGAAAGTTACCGTAATAGCCATTATACAGCAGCTACCTGTTAGAAGAGCTTGGTGATGTCAAATAGCTTACATCACTTAAATTCTTGAGTGTTACCAGAACACCCCAGACCTGTAGCACTTCATGAGCCGTACGGCTGTTTTAGCATCAGTGCACACGGCCAGCGCGCTGCGCCTTCCGCATAACGGGCGTTCTTTTGGATCTCCAAACAGAAGGTATTCAGGCAAATTCTAATTCTAAGGCACGACTAGGCACTGAACATTAAAACAAGCCATCTTAGCAAATGCTGTGCCTTTCAGAATATTTTTGAAGAGGCAATAAAATAGCCATAAACCATATTAAAAGAAGCAACAAAACCATCAAATGCTGCGCCACTGCGGGGAAGTGTGGAATGGGCATGGAGCTGGGTACTCACTGATGGGTATCTTCTCAGACAGAAACAACTCCAGCGTTTTATTAAGAATAATTTTTAGTCAAAACATTAAAACAGCCACCTCAGAAGCTTGAACACATTTGAAAAGTTAACAAAAATTATTATAAATTAAAATATACCAACCTGGGAACACTGCATATAATTGTATTACTCCAGAACCGTAAGAAACAAATGTAAAAACTGAATAAGGACCCTTCAACGCATACGTTGACTCAAATGCTCAGCGACTTGGTTTTCTCAGCCTAACAGACAGCTTAAAGCTGCTAGGGCCTGCGCCCTCTGAAAAGACTCAGGCAAGTGCAGGGTGCGAGCAGCACAGCAGAAAGGGGTTCTGTTCTTAAGGGCCACTCTCCTCAACAGTCAAATGAGTGAAGAAAAGGGGCAGGCAGGAGAGTGCCACCATGCCGAGCCCAGACTCGCAGCCCCACGCGCCACAGCTGCTCAGGAGCCAGCGCCTCCCACCAACCGCGTGAACAGGAAACACCAGGACCACCCAGAAGACAAAGCCTCCTTCTAAATATAAACACTTGGAAAGCAAAAGCACCGTGATAAGGCAGAGGAGCTCTGTGCTGGACTGCTCCCCTCGTGGGTCATGGGGCGGCTGAGCTCCTGCGAGCCTTCGCACACAGCTCTGTCCCGGCCGCGCCCCACAAGGGACCCCTCCAGGGCTTTTGACGTGGGCCTCTCCTACATGTTAGCACAGAGCCACACAGACTCAAAGGCTGGCCTACGGGAGAGGAAAAACCCCTCCTCAGAGGAACGTCCAGGGCACCTTCCGGGGCCGCGTGTCGCTGGCGCCTGCAGAGGCCTGCGCTGCACCTGGGTCATGCCGCACCCACAGGAGTCGGGAGACTCACCACCATGGCCGTCTACTCACATGCAACAGTCCATGCAAGGGCAGCTGGCATAGCCTTCCGAGGCTTTGGGACAAAGGGCAGGGGGCAAGGCCGAGAGGGGGAGGGTGACGAAGACCAGGCCTGTGAGCCACGAGGGAAACTGCTTAAGGAAGCGCTAGACAAAGCAGCTCTGGGGTCGAAACCACCGGAGCTCGCAACACCGAGAGCCGGGCAGTGACAACTACCTCTGCTCGGGAGCACGCAGAGTCCTCGGACAAAAGCGAGCTCAATGAGGGCTCCTGCTCTTAGGTTAATGCACGTAAGTTCTTTAGTACTGTTGCTACGTGTGGAGTCAGGTTATGCCAGGATTACTGAGGAGGTATATTACACCTTAAGCAGTTTCAAGCAGAGGGTACTACTTAAGTTTTAGCGAGGGCATTAAGGGGACTTCAGCTCAGAAGAGAGGCGAGTTATCAAGGAAAGGTCTGTTAATCTGGGTCAGAGGGCCGGGTCCCAAAGCCTCTGAAGCCCCAGCTGCCCACTTGCTCTACGTCATCTAACTATGAACAGTAAGGTAGGCACAGACCAAGCAGTTGGTAATACAGCTTGGCACGCAGACACCGGACGAGAGAGACTGCAGCAAGGGTTTCACGTGATCGTGTGTAATGTTCGTCCACACCTTAGTCTTCGACTTGGGGCTGCTTCCGCTCTGCCCTTCCTCAGAAGCTTCATCACCCCGGCCAGAGTTCAGCCATCTTGTCTTCTCTCGCTGCTGCTTCTGAAAACTGTGTCTGAGAGGGGAGCAAGTGCCCGAATCCCCGTCACTAGCAAAGGAGTAGCCCGTGACACTGGCAGGCACCTCCACGTCGCTGTGCTTTTTGGACTTCTCTCTCAGAGCAGGGTATCGGTAAGGGTAGCCAGTTCTGTAGCCCTGCAGTCCAAAGAAAGAGCAAGGCCATCAGTATGCCAGATTACAAAGCAGGGCTTCGCTCTGGAAAGCTGGGTGGAAAATTTATAAAGCGGAGCAGACAGGTACCCCACAAGTCCTCAACCCCACTCCTGAGACACGCCAACAGGAGCACAGGTGTGCTCACCAAGACACATTTGCTGGCTGAGGCGCCACCGACACAGCAAACTGGAAACAACCCGAAAATACACCAAGGGAACACTGGGCGGTGGCGGCGCACGCCCCGAACCCCCGTGCACAGGAGGCTGAGACAGGAGGACAGCGAGTTCAAAGTTAGCCTCAACAATTTAGCGAGGCCTTCAGCAGCGACTTAGACCCTGCTCCAACCTAGAAAATAAAATAGGGCTGTGATATAACCCAGAGGTAACACCCCTGGGTTCAATCCCCAGTCCCAAACACACACACATACATACACACACACCAAAAAGAAAAAGAAAAAATAGTAGTAGGGAGTGTGCAATCTGGAATAGTTGTACAAAAGACTAGGTACAGCAATGAGAGAGCTCTGCAACCAACTGCAGCAATGCGTGACCCTCCCAGAGACCATACTGAAGAAAGAAACCCAACGGGGATGCACACAAGATGGGCCCTGATGAAAAGTATAACAGAGATAGGAACTATTACTGCGGTCAGGGACAGGGCGGTGGTCACTAGCCTGGGTATTGACTTAAAGGGAGCTTCTGAGATTCCTATGTTACTGTTTTTGTCTGGATGCTGGCTAAATGGTGATTTAGCTTTAAAATTTAAAAAAAAAAAAATTTTTGGAGCCGGGTGTGGTGGCACATACTTGTAATCCCAGCATTCAAGAGGCTGAGACCAGAGAATCGCAGTTCGCACACAGCCTCAGCTACTTAGTGAGCCCCTCTGCAACTCAGTGAGACCCGGTTCCAAAATAAGAATAAAAAAAAAAATAGGGCAGGGGGTGTAGCTCGGAGGTCGAATTCCCCTGGGTTCCGTTCCAAGACCCGCAAAAAAAAAAAAAAAAAAAAAAAAAAACAATTTGTAAGTTTTTGTTTTGACTTTTTTAGTACTGGAGATTGATCCAAGGGACATTCTACCTCTGAGAGCTGCACCCCCAGCACTATTTTATTCTTTTATTTTGAAATGAGGTCTCACTAAATTGAGAAGGGACTCGCTAAATTGCCGAGGCTGGCTGCCAATCTGTGATCCTCCTGTCTCAGCCTCCCGACTTCCGGGATTACAAGTGTGCGCCACCACACACAGCTGTATTTTTTACTTTAAAATGGCCTCGCTAGGTTGTTGAGACTGACCAGAAACCTGCAATCCTCCTATATGCAGTCTTCTATCCTCAGTATGCAGTCTTCCGCACACTGAGATTACAGGCATGCCCCACCACACCTGACCACAACAGTTTTAAAATTTAACTAACTGAATATGTACATTCTCCCATTTATTATAGTTCATCAAAAAGTTAAAACTGAAAAAACAGGGATAATATGCTGCTGACTGCTGCACAGGTTATACTAGTCAACTAATAGTTTTTATTATTTGTTTATTTTTGCTACTGGAGATTGAACCTAGGGACATTCTACCTCTGAGCTATACCTCCAGACTTTTTATTCTTTTAGTTAGAAATAGAGTCTCATGCGCCGAGCGTGGTGGCGCACACTTGTAATCCCCACGCTTGGAAGGTGGAGACAGGAGGATCGCGCAGGTTCAAAGCCAGCCGCGCTGGCTTAAGAGACCCTGTTTCCAAATAAAAATATAAAAAATAGCCCTGGAAGTGTAGCCCAGAGGTAGAAGGGCTTCCAGGAAACCCAACACCACAAAAAATTAAAAAATAATAAAAATAATAAAAGTAAAAGAAACAGGGTCTCACTAAATTTCGGAGGCTAGCTTCAAACTTGTGATCCTCCTGTCTCAGCTTCCCACGTACTGAGATTAGAGACATGTGCCACTCCACTGGGCATTACTTATTTTGAGAGAGAGAGAGAGACAGACAGACAGACACATGCATACAAACTGGGGGCTGAACTCAGGGGTATTCTACAACTAAATTACACACCCCACCTTTTTTGTGTCGGGGGGGGGGTCTGGGGGTGAAACCCCAGTGGCATTCAACCTCCAAGCTACACCCCCTGCCCTATTTTTTATTCTTATTTTGAAACAGGGTCTCACTGAGTTGTAGAGGGCCTCACTAAGTAGCTGAGGCTGTCTGCAAACCGCCATCCTCCGGTCTCAGCCTCCTGAATGCTGGGATTACAAGCGTGTGCCACCACACCTGGCTATACCCCACCTTTCTATTTTTTATTTTGAACCAGGATCTTGCTAATTGCTGCTGGCCTCAAATCTGTGATCCTCCTGCCTCAACCTCCCAAGTACTAGGATTACAGATAGGTGTCACCACCACACCTGTTATTTTTATTTTTACCATTTAAATCACATCTTAAAAATGATGAAAATCTTTAGATAAGACTAAACAGACCTCATGACAACTGATTCTCAAAAAAATTATGTTTGACTATAACATAGAGTTATACATTACTTCAACCTTCCACTCTGCCCTGTGACTGCTTGTGGCACTATAGAGGTATGCCAGAGCTCTCTGAATCCACAGCTCTGCTGGGCCAGCTGGCTCACTGACTCCCGCAGACGGAGTCCATGAGCAGGTATGGTGTCTACTACCACTCTTATCCACGCTCAGCACTTGCCGGATGTGACAGTCTTTAGGGCGGCCCCCTCCCTTGGCGCACAGAGAGGCCTCTGACTCGCTTCTCACAGTGGAATCTGAGGGTGATGGACGGCATTTCCTAAGGGTGCAGCCGGCTCACGTGTCACTCTCCCCTGCTGCCTCTCAGGAAGCCCACTGCCAGGACGCAGCTACAAGAGAATTCTCTGAAAGTGGATCCTCCCCTGAGGTGCTCTGAGGGATCCAGCCGGCTGACACCCTGACTGCAGCGAGGGAGGCTGAGGTCAACTGGCCTGGAATCCCGCCCATGGAAACCAGGAAATACTAGTGTTACTTTAAGCTGCAAAACTGGAAGACGTTATTTGGCACAGAGAGGTGGCAGACGGCTGGGTGTCAGCCAGGTGTCCACTAAATGATCTAACACATTCACACGTGGACCCCTGCCTCCCCTCCAGAACACACTGGCAACACAAGATGTGGGCTGGTGTGTCTGGCTCCTCCCCAGGCTCCCGTCCTCAGCCGCCCCGGGTGGAAGGGCGCCAGTTGAGTGCCGAGCAGGAGAGCGGGGCTGGGACGTGCACCCTCAGCTTGGACTTCGGCCATCGCTCCTCCAACTGTGAGTCCTGAAGCACCCTCGCCGCCGCCTCATCCCAACTTCTGCCCTCACCGCTGCCTGCTGCTCTTTCTGCTTTCCTTGACCAACCTGGGCCCCGCCCGGCCTCCACGCTGTGCTCACTGTCCTCTGCAGCCCCAGGGATGGGGCGGTACTGGGAGCTTAGTCCACTCTCTTACTGTGCCATGAACTCCTCAGCAGAGCACTGTGTCTCACTCTCCCTCTAGTTAGTGGTCCTGAATGCATGAATCAAGTACTGGGATTGCAGGCACCACACCCCACAACTTTGACCCTTAGAACAGTGCTAATCCAGATCTCAGGAACCTGAAAACACCTCACAGCACAAGTCGCCGCCCTCAGGCCTACGTCTTCAGGTGGGCCATGGTCTTTGCATGAATGCCTTCCTTCTCTGACTCAGCCTATCACAATCCTACATATTCTTTGAGGCTTTTTCCAAGAGCACTGTCCACATAAGGTTCTCTTCTTAATTCTTGCAAAATAATGAAATCCCTTACAACCACCCCGCAGTGAGGTCCACATTCTGTTACGTGGCCAGTCACACATGGCCACTCACCCACCCACAATGCTGGAATCTCCACAAGCCTGCGTCTACCCAGGCTGGGCTCTGTCCACCTGCAGGAGCAGCTCCTAAAGTAGACAGGGGACAGGCTGAGGCACAGCAATCAGGCCCTGAGCGGCTAAAACGCTCAGACGCAAACCCTGGCTGGCAACTTCAGCACGTACTTCTGACTTGCTGTGGACCAACAGGACATGAGAACACTGACAGCCACTCCAGCAGCCCTATGAGTGCAAGCAGCACTCTGTCCCCACCAAGCCCAAACACAGAGGTTTATTTATTGTTTTGTTTTGCTGCAGTACTGAGGACTGAACCCAGAAGCATTATTATACCTCCAAGCTCTAGCCCCAGCCCAGCCCTATTTTATATCTTTGTTTTGAAACAGGGTCACACTACGTTGTGGAGGACTTCACAAGTAGCTAAGGCTGGCCACAAACCTGGGATCATCCCGTCTCAACCTTCCAAGTATTGGGATTATAAGTGTGCACCACCATACTCAGCTATTACTATGTTTTTGTTTTGTTTTGTTGCGGGTCTGGGGATGAAACCCAATCATTCAACCTCTGAGCTACACCCCCTGCCCTATTTTTTTATTCTTTATTTTGAAACAGGGTCTCACTAAGTTGTGAAGGCCTCACTAAGTAGCTAAGGCTGTCCACGAACCATGATCCTCCTGTCTCAGCCTCCCAAATGCTTATTACAAGCGTACACCACCATGCCTGGCTTATTACTGTGTTTTTAAAGATAACTTTGAGCTGGGCATGGTGGCGCACGCTTGTAATCCCAGTACTTGGGAGGCTGAGACAGGAGGATCACAGGTTCATGACCAGCCTCAGCAATTCAGTGAAGCCCTCCACAATTTGGATCCTGTTTCAAAATAAAGAATAAAATATTGGGCTAGGGGTGTAGCTCAGAGGTATAACTCCCAATACCACAAAATACACACACACACACACACACACACACACACACACACACACACACACACACAAACAGCCAAATGTGGTGGCACACACCTGTAATCCCAGTACTTGGGAAAATGAGACAGGAGGATCTCAGGGTTTAAGGATAGCTTCAGCAACATAATGAGAATCTCAGCACCTTAGGGAGACTCTGTTTCAAAACAAAACAATTTTTTTTGAAAAGGGCTGGGGCTGGGCGTGGTGGCACATGCTTGTATTCCCCGCGCTTGAGAGGCTGAAACTAGAGGATCGCAGAGGTTTGAAGCCAGCCTCTGCTGGCTCAAGAGACCCTGTTTCCAAATAAAAAAATATAAAATAGGTCTGGGAGTGTAGCCCAGAAGTAGAAGGGTTCCATCCCCAGTACCACCAAGGAAAAGAAAAAAAAAAAAAAAGAAAAGGGCTGGGAGCATAGCTTGGAGATAAAATGTCCCTGGGTTCAATCCCTAGTAAAACACACACACACACACAGAAAAAGAAAAACCTTTATTACACTGTGTGCTGTGTATTATTGTGATTTAGCCTGAACTTAAAAACCTTGGTGATATTTCATAATTTTTTGAAACTAAAATTCAGATACACATGAAAATATCCATTTCAAATGCTATAAAAATGCCAATATTTGTGCTTTCAGAAAAATAGCTTTAGAGCCGGCCGTGGTGGCTCACGCTTGTAATCCCAGCATTCGGGAGGCTGAGACGGGAGATCACAGTTCACGGACAGCCTCAGCTACTTAGTGAGGCCCTCTGCAACTCAGTGAGACCCGGTTTCAAAATAAAAAGATTAAAAAATAGGGCAGAGGGTGTAGCTTGGAGGTCAAATGCCCCTGGGTTCCATCCCCAAACGCACCCACACACACACAAAAATAGCTTTATCATGGAGTGGCAGCACCATCCTTACCAGATTATCAAGCATCCGCATAAGGGCTTCAAATTCCTGCTCCCCAATCTGCCACTTGGGAGGCGCTCCAGTGCCTTCCCCCGCTGGAGGCCCCGGGGAACGAGACTTGGCTTTGTACTTCCCAGGATCCAGCAGTACTAAGTTGTCCGGTCCTCCTGCACTGGCCAGAGTTCGAACCTTTCCCAAAGCAAACAAACACTACAGGTTGAGCTCCATAGGGCGATCACGAGGACCCGATGCTATGGGAGATGCTTGCACAGAAGCATGTTTCAACAGAAAGTGAGCACGAGAGCTCATAACGATGGGGATGAAGAGTGACAGCACGGGTCCCACAGTCATTTCAAAGGTCTCTCTAGCAAGACAGAAACATTGGGCACTCATTCTCGGAAGAGAAATGAGGGAAAAGCCCCTTTCGGGGCCTTAAAGGACTCGGGCCATCTTTCCCCGCAGATATAAATAGCTGGACAGACCCACAGGAGGCATCACCACTGAGAGGCCGGATGAACCTCCGCCTCTGTGCCCCAGCTGAGTGTGTGAGGGTCGGGTGAAATACCGTCAGTACGACACACAGACAGCAAGTGCCATGGACCCACAAGCCCATAAACACTAGCGATTCATGCACCTGAAGAGTAAAGACTAGAAATGAAAAGCCCAGTTATCTCTTGCTAACTTAAATCAGTGAAATGGCATTTCTGCTGGTCAAGTTCCAAACCCGTGAGCTCATCTTCAGCAGAGAAACTGCTCAATGGCTCAAGCCAGAAGACAGTTACCAAAAAAGATCTCCGCAAGCCCCAGAGAAGCACACAGCGAGCGAAGGGCACCACCTACCTGGATCTCGCAGGCAACGACGAGGTTATGGATGTAATAGAAGGCCTCCTCAACGCTCTCTCCAACCGACACAAGCCCGTGGTTCCGCAGAATGAGCACCTGAGAAGCACAGGAGTCCTATGGAGCTAGGCCACAAGACTGACAGCTCTGAGCGCTTCTCCTCTCTAAGACAGAAATACCAGAGAGACCCTACTGACCTTGCTTCTAGGCCCCAGATTTTTCTGAATCAAAACCTTTTCCTCTTCATCAACCAGAATGCCATGGTAGTCATGATAAGCCACTTCTCCAAGAGAAAGGGCCTCTGGGGAAATGGGCAAGAGACCACATTTCATTGCAGAAACCTGGGGACCGTGAAGGAAGGAAAGGCCAGCGTTAACGTGCAACGTGTGACATGCAAGTGATTTTCTTCACAGAAATAAAACACAAGAACACGCCTTGTTTCCTTCTTAGAAACGAATGGATCCACAAGCTCAAAACATGAGCCTCCCTGCTGGGCTCACTCCCAATAGCTGGGGAAGCCTCGGGGGAAACCACATCTTTGGGATTGTGCACTAATTATAAAAACTGTGCAAGCCAGGACTTCATGACACAATGAGTCACAAATGCAGCAACAAGAGTGCACAATGGGCTCCTCGGAGTCACTGAGTCTCAAAAGGAGGCGCTCCGAGAGCTGTGAGGTTTTGTGTACTTTTCATCTTAAGTTGTAAGGAAGAGCAAAACATCTGAAAATTAGATAAAAGCAATTTTAAAAGTTTAGGGCAATTATCTGGGTATGACAGAACACACCTATAATCACAGTACTTTGGGGAGGCTGAGACAGGAGGACTGTAGGTTCAAGGACAGCCTCAGCAACTTAGTGAGACTCTTGGCAATGTAGGGAGACCTTGTTTTAAAACAAAATATAAACTTGAAAAGGGGCTGAGGGTGTGGCTCAGAAGTAGAATGTCCCTGGGTTCAATCCCTAGTACAAAAATCAAAATTAAGATAACTATATTGCATAATTTCTGTACATTTATGTAAAATTGAGCCTCAAAGTAAAAAATATATATATAAATGTTCACATTGCCTTAAATTTCTTCAAATTTCCCAAAGTCAGCCTTAGAAAATGCTAATTCTGAAGGTCTTCTACAGATGGCAAAATTAGATTTCTAGACTCACAAACTCGAAAGAGTCAAAACAGTATCTATAGCATAGTCTCTAGAGAAAAGCTAACCTTAAGCCGGGCATGGTGGCACACGCTTGTAATCCCAGTACTTGGGAGGCTGAGACAGGAGGATCTGGGTTCGCAGTCACCCTCAGCTACTTAATGAGGCCCTCTGCAACTTAGTGAGACCCTGTTTCAAAATAAAAAAACAAAAATAAATAAATGTAGGGGGTGTAGCTCAGAGGTAGAATAGAATGTCCCTGGGTTCAATCCCCAGTACCACATTAAAAAAAGAAAAGCTAACCTTAAAGGGTAATATCACCTATAATTCCATTCATAGGATCAGCCATTGCAGAAGAAAGGTCCTTAATCAAGAAAACTATACTGATAATTTTTTTGAGCTACAGGGGATTGAACCTGTGTGCATGCCACCCAAGTGTCCTGTCACTGAGCCACACACACCTAGCCCTGATAACTTTTAAATCATCATCCACGGAAGCTACTCATAAGCATATGGTCAAAGGTGCCTCTAATAGTTCTAAAACTCCACGAAGCTGTTGGTGGTTGAAAAGCATACAGTATTTTAGGAAAAATTACATCATTCCAAGAATGATATATTACTAAAACATTGATGTTGACATCAAGAACCACATGGGCAGAATGAAAGAAACCAGAGCCAAAGTTCATCTAAACAATTCAATCTGCATGACATTAAAACTTCAAGGCAGATTAAAATTCACTCTTACTAAATCGGTAAGGTTCTGCCATACAATGAGCCCCAAAGTGCTGAAAGCATAAAATTGGTGACAGAAAGCATAGTCTATGATATCCCATGTTCACGTGACTCCATCCAGCAGTGGAACGTGCATCTTCAAGGCAAGGGGCCTGGGCTCTGTTGGGCGGATCACGCACATCAGAAGGGACAACTTAGCCAGTGGCCCAGCAGGCTCCTGGCAAGCTCGGGGCTGGGAGGCCAGGCCTCCTTGCTCAGCATGTCCAGCCTGGGTCCCACTGTCCCTGGACAGACGCCAGGGGCAGCTGGGCAGGCAGCTTCTGCTCTCAGCCTCCCCTCTCTCCAGCCCACTCCCACAGCTGGAGGACATGCTCCAGTGCCCCCACGTGCACACCCTCCGCTCCACCCGCCTTGCCCCCGCCTTCCCACGGCTCCTCAGAGGGCCTCGGCTTGCTGCTCTCATTTTACACACTTCCCCAGGTTGGCAACGCACTGCCCTCTGGCCAAGCCTCCACCCTCCAAGGTTCTCCGATTGTTAAGTCAAACAGACATTTTCAGCCAGGCATGGTGGCGCATGCTTATAATCCCCATGCTTGGGAGGCGGAGACAGGAGGATCGCGCAGGTTCGAAGTCAGCCTCCTTGGCTTAGGACACCCTGTTTCCAAATTTAAAAAGTATAAAATAGGTCTGGGAGTGTAGCCCGGAGGTAGAAGGGTTCCATCCCCAGTACCCTCCCCCCCCACACACACACACAAAGACATTTTCGGGTTTCTCAAAACTAGATAGTAAACTGCCGGGCATGGTGGCGCACACTTGTAATCACCACGCTTGGGAGGCGGAGACAGGAGGATTGCGCAGGTTCGAAGCCAGCTGTGCTGGCTTAAGAGACCCTGTTTCCAAATAAAAATATAAAAAATAGGTCTGGGAGTGTAGCCCAAAAGTAGAAGGGCTTCCAGGAACCCCAGTACCACCAAAAAAAAAAAGAAAAGAAAAAAAAACCTAGATAGTAAACAGATCCCTTGAGAGGAAAAGAAAAAAAGTAAGGAAGTTACGCTAAGAACTGTGAGTACAGCCAGCAGCAGGGGCTAGCCAAACATGACCAAGGCTCTGGGTCTGAGCCCCAGCACCACTCAAGAAAACCTAATGATATCACGGGTTTTCCTCAAGAGGCCACAAAATGCAATTTATTGACCTGTTATAACAGACCAGGGCAATTCGGAAGAAATGTGAAACACGCCTAACTAAATCTTTAGGTGTCCCAGGCAGCACACTCACCGCGGCCCCAGCTGGTGTGTGAATGTGCACAATACATTTCACGTCTGGTCGTGCGGCATAAATTGCAGAATGTAAGGTAAAGCCAGCCTGATTTACTCCTAGGTTAGTACTCCCCCGATCCAGTATATCTCCCTGTAGGTTGATCTTAACCTGAAACAAAAGAACCAAAAATTGAGAATGTCAAGAGCATTTCGCGTTACCCTCCCTGGAGACCACTTAGAACCTAAGTCCAAGGGTTTATCACCTCTCTCAAAGGTTTTTTCTAACCGAACTAATCACAGTTTGACAGGACTCTCCCATTGCTTGGGTTTTACATGTGCCACTGGATTTGAAAACACAAAGCTCTAGCAGGATCTGCATAAACACGCTGCCAGGGAGGAGGACACTCTTACCAGGCTGGACGCAGTCACTTCACTGTAGAGAAGTCCAAAGGGCACAATGAGGAAGTGCTCCTGCTCGGAACTCACCCTGGTCTGCGGGAAAATGACTGAGTTAGCGCAGAAGTCCAACTGAAATGACCGCACCACTGGGCTGTTCTCCACGGCCCATCAGGATAACAAGCTCCTGGGAGAGCTGGGGGAAGGACTTCAGCCACGGGCCTAGCACAGCTAAGAGGTGCGGGAGCGCTGTCCTCATCTGCACAGGAACCGAGTACTTAATGTGCTTCTTGGCCCACTCGTGAAAACTGGCTTTATGGAGAATAAACCAGTACCACCCTAGCCCTCTGATAGGCCTTAAAATCCCCACTAGCTTACTCTACAGCAAATAGTCACAAGGGCAAAAAGGTATCACTCCTCTGGGATAGAATAATGAAAATCAACATCGACTCTCTAAAAGTCAAATGTTTTTTGTTAATACTCAAAACCTGTAGGATGATGGAAAATGACAAAAATCACAAATGAAAGTGATCTTTCCTTTCCTTACTGCTTGATCTGTTTTTTAAAGGCTTCTACAATGAAGCCAGGCATGGTGGTACACACCTGTAATCCCAGCACTTGGGAGGCTGAGGCAGGAGATCTCTGGTTTCAGGCTTCAGCAACCTAGTGAGACGCTACTTAAAAATAAAAAATGAGCTGGGCGTGTGGGCCACACTTGGAATCCCAGCATTTGGGATCAGCTGAGACAAGAGGATCGTGGTTCACGGACAGCCTCAGCTACTTAGTGAGGCCGTTTGCAACTCAGTGAGACCCTGTTTCAAAATAGGGAATAAAAAAATAGGGCTGGGGGTGTGGTGGCGCACGCCTGGAATCCCCGCACTTGGGAGGCTGAGACAGGAAGATCACACAGGTTCGAAGCCAGCCTCAGCTACTTAGGCTCTCAGCAACTTAGTGAGACCCTGTTTCCAAACAAATTATATAAAAAAAAAATAGGTCTGGGAGTATAGCTCAGAGGTAGAAATCCTCTCGTTTCCACCCCAGTACCACAAAAAAAAAAAAAAAAAAAAAAAATAGGGCTGGGGTGTAGCTCAGAGATAGAATGTCCCTGGGTTCCGCCCCCAGTACCAAAAAGTAAATAAATAATATAAAAAATGAAAAGATCTGGGGTGTAGCTCAGTGGCAAAGGGCTGGGTTCAAACAACTCCAGGACCGTGCACACAAGCAAGGAATCCGTGAGGACGACCACCGCTGCTCGAGCGTCCCTGCCTTCCGTGGCAGTGTGCTCCCGCTCCCACAAGTCCCTGGATACAGATCTCGCACTCTGCACCAGACCACACTAGACTGAGTAATGCCCACACAAGAAAAGCCCCTCTGGTTTTATAATGATCTGGGGATACATCCAAAAGACTGACTACAGATTAAATACATTAACTACAGGGTTAAGGATCTCAAAATACTACCTAGGCGCCAGTCTCAGCAAGGTAGTAAGGCTTTCAGCAACCTAGCAAGACGCTTTTCCAAACAAAAATTAAAAATTAAAAAAGGCCTAGGGGTGTAGCTCAGAAGTAGAATGTCCCTGGGCTCAATCCCCATTACCACAAAAAACAAAGTAAAATAAAATACTAACTAGGCTTTGGGAAGTTCAGGCTAGGCATGGTGGAACACACCTGTAATCCAGTACCTGAGAGATAAGAGGAGCACAGGTTCAAGGCCAGCCTCAGCAACTTAGTGAGACCCTGTTTCAAAATAAAAGCTCAGAGGTAGAACACCCCTGGTTCAATCTCCAGTACCAAGAAAGGACTTCAGGTGTCTAGTCTAACTTCCTAACTCTTGAAGGGATTTCTTCTGTAATGGCCCAAACAGAAATACACCATGGATCTCCTTGGGCAGGTCTAGAGAGGGGGCCATGCCCTGTGTCCTAAGGAGGCCTGACTCATTTTCATTCAACAAACTTGCAGAAAGCCTACTATATCATGGGAGCTGTTATACTGCACTAAGTAGGGAAGACTTGGAGACACCGACAAGCACAGGTTCTTTCCCACACTCAGCAGAAACCTGTGTTTCCAGCACTGCTTCTAGTATGCAACACAAACAAGCTTTATCTTAAATAAAGTGAGGGTAACAAGGGCTCCTACTTGTGGGGGGGTGCTGGGGATGGAATCCAGGGGCATTCTACCTCCAAGCTACACAGTACCAAGCCTGATTTTTTATTCTTTATTTTGAAACAAGGTCTCAGTTGCAGAGGACCTCACTAAGTAGCTAAGGCTATCTATGAACCTCGATCCTCCTGTCTCAGCCTCCCAAATGCTGGAATTACAAGCATAGGTCACCATGCCCGGCTCCTACATAATAAAGCTTTTTTGGGGGGTACTGGATATTGAATCCAGGGGCAATCTACTTCTGAGCTAAGCTCAGCCCTATTATTTATTTATTTAGTTAGTTAGTTAGGTATTGAGGATTAAACCCAGGAACATTCTATCTCCATGCAACACCTCCAGCCCCTTTTATTTTTTTATTTTCTTGCCCTCTCAAGAAGTGGGAATTATAGGTGGGAATTATTAACCCAGCTAGGTTATAAAATTCTCATTTTCATTCTTTTATGATCTTTTCATGATAACAAGATTTTAGTGAGAAGTTTATTTCAAACATAGTCAAATGTATCTATTTTGCTAGGCATGGTGGCATACACCTGTAATCCCATTGACTTGGGAGGCTGAGACAGAAAGATCAAAAGTTTGAGGCCAGCCTAGGCAATTTAATGAGACACTGTCCTGAAATTAAAAATTAAAAAGTTGGATGCTGGGCGTGGTAGCGCACGCTTATAATACCCGCGCTTAAGAGGTGGAGACAGGAGGATCGCGCAGGTTCGAAGCCAGACGTGCTGGCTTAAGAGACCCTGTTTCCAAATAAAAAATATAAAATAGGTCTGGGAGTGTAGCCTGGAGGTAGAAGGGTTGAATCCCCAGTAGCACCAAAAAAAAAAAAAATTTGGAGAGCTACACACACACCTCTGCACCTCTAGTAGAGATCAGCAGCTTACTACCCTGGTCACAAGAATGGACTCCAGACCCTCACCTTGATGTACTCTCTAGAGGCCAGCATGAAGCTGAACCAAGCCCTTGGCAGAGTCCGCAGGTAATCTCTGATAATCTGACAGCATTTCAACAGCAGGATAAAAAAATCCCAGCCACCCGCTCAAGACCACCAAGAAAGGATGTCCAGCCCACCATGCCATCTAGGCCAAACTGGTCTGTTTCCCTTTATGCCAAAGATTTCTCTAAATCCGATGCCATCTTAAAAAAAAAGATCTAATTCAGACCATCCTCTCCAATCCTCTAATCCCTTTAGCAGGCAATCCCTATGACCCTCTTTCAAAGAAAGGGCAGAATGACCTGATGGGTCATTTTTATTGCACTGATAAGTACTGTTAATATTTCTTTTCTGTTATAATTTATATGATAACTTATAACAAAAATGGATGCCATAAATCATAAAATAAATTTAAAAATTTAGATACCTTTCTTCTTCAAAGACTCTAGGTCTAGTTCACAAAATATAGGCAATATATTTGGTAAGTTGGGTTTCTTTTTACTCAGTACTAAGACCCAAGCAAATAATTCACAGGAAAGTAAACACTTAACTTTAATGTTTTAAGTCTGCCAATTTCTAAACAATTAAAAGAAAAAAACCACACAACTTACACAAGTCAAACTTAAGTACAGCACTGATTACAGGACTACTGGTAAAAAGCATCTAAAACCCCACAAAGAATGGAAGCTGCTTTTAAAGCCATGGCTTACACTTCTATAACAGCTGGAACATTTCCATGAAGCCACATTCTGCGCAGCCATTCAGCATGAAGACCCTACTAGAGCATTCTGTCAGGTATAATTAGACAGAAAGACCAGCAATTTTCCCATAGGCACCAGGAAGAGCTGGCCCTGGTACTATGCTAACTGGACCACTCTGAGCAAATGTCAAAAGGCCCTGGCAAGTTCTTGTTCACCATATTACGGCAGTAACTTCAGCTCGGCTAGGGCTTTCATTCTGTGATCACCCTACAGGGTTCATGGCATGCCTACTACGTGCCAGGAGCTATTGCCGATCCTAGGGCCATAGGGGGACCACAACGGTGGCTTCTGTCAAGAAGCAATGTTCCTGTGATCAAACAATAACAAAGAAATATACCAAACTAATGAAGATTGCTGCTAGGAAGGCACAGAGCAGGGCAGCAGGGCAGCACGCACAGCGATGGAGACTGAGCCCCACCGGGGAACAGCATCATCAGTCTGTAGGTTGGAACTTTCACTTTGGCAGCAAGAAGAACAGAGAGGGTAAAAGGGAACTCAGTGTGGTGGGCACGCTTGTGATTCCAGCATTCAGGAGGCTGCGACCGGAGGATCGAGGTCCACAGACAGCCTCAGCAACTTAGGGAGACCCTGATTCAAAATAAAGAATAAAAAAAAATAGAGCCGGGCGTGGTGGCGCACGCTTGTAATCCCCGCGCTTGGGAGACTGAGATAGGAGGATCGCGCAAGTTCAAGTCAGCCTCGCTGACTTAACAGACTCTGTTTCCAAATAAAAATAATAAAAATAGGTCTGGGAGTGTAGCCCGGAGGTAGAAGGGTTTCCAGGAACCCCCACTACCACCAAATATATATGGCAGGGGGTGTAGCTCGGAGGTCAAATGCCCCTGGGCTACTCCCCAGACCCGAAAAAAAAAAAAAAAAAGAATAAAAAATAGAGCTGGGGGTGCAGCTCTGAGGTAGAATGCCCCTGGGATCCATCCCCAATACCACAATAAATAAATTAATTAATTAATTAATGGAACTCAGTATCTCCAGCACAGACCCAGGTCAAGTCCCAGAAAACTATCACTCAGGTCACAAAGGTGGGCTCGAGTCCAGCACTGCAGGAGGCTCAGGTCCAGGACGAGGGTTACAAGTCCACACTGGAAAACCCTCCTAACATGTGTGAGCATGGGATGAAGTGGTAAACCATCTAAGCAGCTATTAGCACTGGCTGAGATCCGAGTACTGATAGGACTGACTTTTTTAGACCTCTGGATAAGGCACACATTAAGGCACACATGTTACCATAGCACGTAACATGAAAATAAAATAAAATTTACATAAAATAAATTTTGAAAAAACGAGCTCAGAATAAGTTTAAAAACCAAAGGAAGTTCCTCTAATATGCCCAAACTAGGGAGCATAGGGGATACCAGAGGGACTCTTGATAATGGAGGGGAAATCTCAGCAGAGCTTGAATGGAAAGACAGGAGAAGGGGAAGGCTGAACTTGATTAATGAGGGTCCACATCCGAATATGTGTACAAGTATGAATATGGCATGTTACCCTGGACAACCATTGGTGGGAGGGGGGAAGGGAAAACTGGGGCGGGGGAGAGGGCACCAAGTACAGTTTAAATATTTATTTTCAATAAAAAATTTGTATAAAAAAAAACAAAAACAAAGGAAGGAATCAGTTCAAATACAAAAGCCTTGGAAGAAGGAAGAGAGGAAGGGAGGGCAGGCAGATGGTCAAAGGGCCTGCCTTGGTAATCTGAGAAGCCAGGAGAGCCAGCTTTGCTGTGAGTGTGATACTGTAACGGTGGTCAGGAATACAGAATGGCTACAAATGTCAGTAATGGTTCCTCATTTTTCTGTGACATAAGGTCATTTGCTGGGAGGAGGTCAGGTTTTGTTTTTTTGCTTTTTGCAGGTCTGGAGATGGAACCCAGGGGCATTCCACCTCCGAGCTACATCCCCTCCCCTATTTTTTATTCTTTATTTTGAGACGGGGTCTTACTAAGTTGCAGAGGGCCTCACTAAGTAGCTGAGGCTGGCCACGAACCGCGATCCTCTGGTCTCAGCCTCCCGAATGCTGGGATCACAAGCGTGCGCACCACGCCCGGCTGGAGGTCAGGGGTTTTGAGGTTAGCAGAGAAGGCTTATATACCAGTGCGCCTGTAAAAAGACTTCCTCTGGCTGGCTGCCAGGCAGCGTGGGTCTCGCTGAAGTGGAGGGCTAATCTGTGGGAAGTGCTCCAGTCCTGCAGTGAGGCCTTCCACAGCAGCACCTGGCTGCTCAGATGCAGCAGCAGCAGCAGCCTGCCAAGGAGTATCACTGAGGTGCTCCTCCAGGAGAGCAGGCTGAACAGGAGAGGATAAGCAAAGGCCAATGGTCAGAGTGTGAAGGAGCCACCCAAGAGCCGGCTCTTGGTGTCCATTGAGAAGCAAGTGAAAACGGTGTGCGGAACGCAGAAAGAAGACGTTCAGCAACATCTGTTACCAACTGGAGAGGCTGAGGAAACGAGTGGGGGAGGCACAGGCCTTGGAGATGTGGGAAGAAAACAACTTCATGCTTAGGTTTTTAAGCATAACACTCATTTTTTATGTTAACATGTAAGAAAGAAGCTCTAAAGATCGCTGGGGTTTTTGGTTTTTCTTGTTGTTGTTGTTGTTGTTGTTGTTTTTTGCAGTGCTAAAGATGAAAGATGGAAGATGGAACCCAGGGGCATTCTACCTCCGAGATACACCCCCAGCCTGATTTTTTATTTTGAAACAGGGACTCACTGATTTGCAAAGGGCCTAAGTAGCTGAGGCTGTCCACAAACCACGATCCTCCTGTCTCAGCCTCCCAAAGTTGCGGGATTACAAGTGTGCACCAACCATGCCCAGCAGATCTGTTCTTATAGCTTCTAACCCAAACTTGCCAATTCTCAGATTACTCTCTAGGATTAAGAATCTGAAGAGTGGGGGAGTGGCTTGGTGTTAGAACGCCCCTGGGTTCAATCCCCAGAACCGCAAAAAAATAAATAAATAAATAAAATAAAAGGTCATGCCTATTTACACTTTCAATTTGGCACTACGTAATCAAAGACTAAGTCTTTTTGGTGACCGAACTTGAAATGTCCTCCCCTGGAAATAGAAAAGCACCTGTAGGATGAGATTTATGACAAAGGGTTTACCAAGCTTGACACCACATGAGTGAACAGTCTCGTAGAAGCATCTGTCTTAGAATTCAGGAAGTCTTGCTGGACCTCGGCCACACTGTAGCCTCCTCTTACTCATGAAAATCGTGGAACCAGAGTTAGCGCTAGGCAACTTAAAAAACGCTGTTGAAAACATCTGAGAGGCCACTGGACAATTTTTAAATAGCACGTAAGATGCTAGGCAACCCAGTGCTTGGGTGGCAATGGTGTTATTAAGGATCCGGTTCTTCCTGTCCTTCTTCACGAGGGTCCTTGTGATATTTGCTGTCTGTTCTTGTTTCTTCAGTGAATACAGTACGGTTTGTTATTATGCCAGATATTTCAAACCCAATCAAAAGCTGGAGTAACAGGCTTTCTCTTTTCAAGCTGATCTTTTACTTGGGAATGAAATCTGTCCCCAAAGTCTCCAGTGGTTTTCATTTTACATTTCATGGGAGGCACTGGCTCACAGGCATCCTGGGAAAGCCCTGGCAAAGGGGAACAGTGTTGGCACTGCCTGGTATGGCCTAGTGTCTCCACTGATACAATCAGGATTCTTTTAGGAAGAAAGAATGGGGGATGAATGGCTGTTGACATGCCACAAATCATACTTGCCACATGTTGTGACACCTAAAGGCCCTCACTAGTCTGTATAAAGAATATACCCAGAGATCCACCCTGTGTCTATCTGCCTTCTGTCTATCATGATGGAGGTTCTCTGCTATTATATTGATGAATAAACTGTGTGAACTGCTAAATTGAATAAAAAAAGGTTTTAATGATCTCACTCTACCTCTCACCATTCACCTGATGCTAATAAACTCCTTTCAGATCCTCTCCCCCAAAAAAGACTCTGAAGAGGTGTTCCAAGATTCCCAGAAGCCAGGCCATCTCCCTCTTCTGAATGAAGAGAGGCAGGTAGCAGACCTGCACCCTCACACGCCATTGATGCTCCCCCTCACTGCGTACTCACTGTGATGTGGTTGTAGATCAGCTGGGACCACCCAAAGAGGTCTGCGAGTCTATAAAAGGCTGCCAATTTACACCGCAGCAACTTCTCCCCTTTATCATATGCAATGGAATCAGATCCTCTCAGGTCATTCACGGGTGTCACCATACCCAGACCTGAAATAAAATAAGACTCAAAGATTAGTATTTCCTATCACATGTATATCAGATAACAAGTCATAACATATTTATCTTCCACGTTAGACCAGTCTCAAAAACATCAAGACAAAAAGACCATGCACTCTACCATTATTAAAAATAAGTTTTTATATTATTTGTTTGTACTGAGAAATGAACCCAGGGGCATTCTACCTCCGAGCTGCACTCCCAGCTTGATACTTTATTTTAAAAACAGGGTCTCATGAAGTTGTGGAGGGCATCACTAAGTAGCTAAGGCTACCTGCGAACCTGTGATCCTCCTGTCTCAGCCTAGCAGGTACTGAGATTACAAGCATGTGCCACCATGCCTGGCTCAAGTTTTTATTTTTAAATTTTATTTATTTATTTATTTATTTTTGCAGTATTAGAGATTCAACTCAAGGGGCACTCTACTCTGAGCTACATCTCGCCCTATTTTATTTTTAATTTTAAAACAGGGTCTCAACTAAGTTGAAGAAGGACTCACTAAATTGCTGGGGCTGGCTATGATCCCAGCTTAGAAATAAATTGTTAAAAAGACAGCCAAACCGGGCATGGTGCCACATGCTTGTAATCCCAGTACTTGGGAGGCAGAGACAGGAGGCTCACAGGTTCACAGCTAACCTCCACAACTTAGTGAGACCCTGGTTTAAAATAAAAGAATAAAATAGGGCTGGGGGAATAGCTCAGAAGTAGAATACTCCTGGGTTCCAGTTCCAGTAACACAAAAAGAAAAAAAAGTCAAATCTATGGGATGCAAGCAAAGCATGCTGAAAAGGAAATTCAGACCATTAAAAACATTTATTAGAAGCTAGGTGTGGTGGCCTCACTTGTAATCCCAGTAATTGGGAGGCTGAGATAGGAGGATCAGGATTTACAGCCAGCCTCAGGTACCTCAGCTACTTTGTGAGACTTTGTTTCCAAATAAAGAATAAAAAATAGGGCTGGGAATGGGGATGTAGTTCAAAGGTACAATGCCCCTGAGTGGGTGGGTGGGTAGTGTGTGTGTGTGTGTGTGTGTGTGTGTGTGTGTGTGTGTGTGTGTGTGTGTGTGTGTAATGAAGAAAACATGTGCCTATAATCCCAGTTTGGAAGAATGAGACAGGAGGAGCACAGGTTTCATCAGCAGTGTAGTGAGATTCTCAGCTACCTAGTGAGGAGCTGTTTTTTTGTTTGTTTTCTGTAGCACTGAGGATTGAACCCAGGTACATTCTACCTCTGAGCTACACCCCCAGCCCTATTTTTATTTTGAAACTGGGCCTCACTAAATTGCTGAAGCTAGTCTTGAACCTACAATCCTCAGCATCCCAAATACTGGGATTACAAACCTGCATCACCAGCTAAGACCCTGTTTCCAAACCAAAAATAAAAACAGGGCTGGGGTGTAGCTCACAGATAGAATAACCTTGGGTTCAATCACTACACCCACACACACACAAAGAAATGAATAAAATCTATTTAAGGGATGGATTTGTGTGTCTGTTTACAACACTAGAGATTTAACTCGGGGTGGGGGTGTCTCTGAACTATACCCCAGCATTTTTTTTTTTTTGCAGGTCTAAGAATGGAACCCAGGGGCATTCGACCTCTGAGCCACACCCCCTGCTCTATTTTTTATTTTTAATTTTTAAACAGGGTCTCACTAAGTTGCGGAGGGCCTCCCTAAGTAGCTGAGGCTGTCCTTGAACCGCGATCCTCTGGTCTCAGCCTCCCAAATGTTGGGATTACAAACATGTGCCACCATGCCCCGCCTATTTTGCTTATTTTGAAACAAGGTCTCACTAAGTTGCTGAAGGCCTTTGCTAAATTGCTTAGCTTGACCTCAAATCTGTAATACTCCTGATTTAGCTTGCAACTACTGGGATTATAGCCATGTGCCGCTGCAATGGCTCAATTTAAGATTTTTTTTTTTTTTTTTATGGTACTGGGGGTGGAACTCAGAGGCTTTCTACCTCTGGGCTATACTCCCAAACCTATTTGATATTTTATTTGGAAACAGGGTCTCACTAAGTTGCTAAAAGCCTCACTAAGTAGTTGAGGCTGGCTTTGAACCTGTGCAATCCTCCTGCCTCAGCCTCCCAAGTGCTGGGATTACAAGCGTGCGCTACCACGCCCGGCTCAATTTAAGATTTTTCATTAAATCAAAAGTTAGAGCTGAGAATGGTGAAACATGCTTGTAATCCCAATACTTAGAAGACTGAGACAACAGGATTGCGGGTTTGTTGAAAGCCTCAGTGAGCAGTGAGACTCTCATCAACCTAGCGAGATCCTGTTTCAAAATAGAAATAAAATAGGGCTGAGATTTGGCTCAGAGGTAGAATGTCCCTGGGGCCAATCCCCTACCTCCCCCCTCAAAAAAAAAAACAGTTATTTGTGAAGATAAAAAAATAAAATTAGTCTGAGCGTGGTGGTGCAAGCTTGTAAACCCAGTACTTGGGAGGCTGAAACAGGAGGATTGCAGATTTGCAGCCAGTCTCAGCAACTTAGTGAGGTCCTCTGTAACTTCCTGAGACTCTGTTTCTTTTTTGTTGTTGTTGTTGTTTATTGGTGCATTGTAATCATATATCACATTGGAATACAAGACTTGAGAGGATATACAAGCACGTATCATCCAATTAGCTCTCATCCAATCCCCATCCCATTCCCTCTCTCTCCCTTGATCCCACGCTTGATTGGTGATTATCTTTTTTTTGAAGGTCTGGGGATGGAACCTAGGGGCATTTGACCTCCAAGCTACACCCCCTGCCCTATTTTTTTTTTTTTAATTCTTTATTTTGAAACCGGGTCTCACTGAGTTGCAGAGGGCCTAAGTAGCTGAGGCTGTCCGCCAACCACAATCCTCCAGGTCTCAGCCTCCCAAATGCTGGGATTACAAGCATGCATGTGCCACCACCCCTGGCTGGTGATTATCTTTGACACATTTGTTTACATACCTCATGAGTTTTAAAGAGGTTCCATCCTCCCCCATCCCATCCCCTCTGATTGGTCACCTTAATTGCTTCTCAATAGGGCCCTTTCTACAACTCGACCTCCTCCTGTTACCCCTTTCCTCCTAGTTTTTGCTAATGAGGGGAAGCATCTGGTTTTTATTTTCTGTAATATTTCTCTGTGCATGCCGCCTTGCAATTTCGGATCCTACTGTTGATGGCCCTAGTAGTGGCCTGGCCACCCGGAGAACTCTGATCCCGACCTCGCTGGCTCCAGCACCGGACTTGCCTCATGGGAGGCCCTGATCATGAGAGGCCAGTGCCGGGGCCTCTCATGCTGGCCCCTGCACTGAACTAACCCATTGGCTGGCTCCAATCCCGGCCTCGGAGGCCCAAGCACCGGCTTTGCCTCACGGCAGGCTCCAATCCCGGCCTCGCTGACCCTAGCACCAACCTAACCCCTTGGCAGGCTCCGATCCCGGCCTCAGAGGCCCCAGCACCAGCCATGCCTCAAAGCAGGCTCCAATCCCGGCCTCGCTGGCCCCGGCACCGGCCTAACCCCTTGGCAGGCTCTGATCCCAGCCTCAGAGGCCACAGCTCCAGCCTTGCCTCACAGCTGGCTCTGATCTCGGCCTCGGAGGCCCAGCACCGGCCATGCCTCATGGCAGGCTCCAATCCCGGCCTTGCTGGCCCCAGCACCAGCCTAACCACTGGGCAGGCTCTGATGCTGGCCTCAGAGGCCCCAGAACCAGCCTTGCACCATGGCAGGCTCAGATCCCAGCCTCGGAGGCCCCAGCACCGGCATTGCCTCATGGCTGGCTCCAATCCCGGTCTCGCTGACCCCAGCACCAGCCTAACCCATCATCAGGCTCCGATCTGGCCCCGGCACCGGCCTAGCCCCTTGGCAGGCTCCAATCCCAGCCTCGGAGGCCCCAGCACCAGCCTTGCCTCACTGTAGGCTCTGATCCCGGTCTCACTGGCCCCGGCACCAGCCTAACCCCTCGGCAGGCTCCGATCCCAGCCTCGCTGGCCCTGGCACTGACCTAACCCCTCGGCAGGCTCCAATCCTGGCCTCGGAGGCCTCAGTAGCAGCCTTGCCTCACGGCAGGCTCCGATCCTTGCCTTGCTGGCCCTGACACCAACCTAACCCCTCGGCAGGCTCTGATCCTAGCCTCGGAGACCCAGCACCAGCCATGCCTCACGGCAGGCTCCAATCCCAGCCTCGCTGGCCCTGGCACCGGCCTAACCCCTTGGCAGGCTCCAATCCCCGCCTCGCTGGCCCTGGCACCAACCTAGCCCCTCGGCAGGCTCCGATCCCGGCCTCGGAGGCCCCAGCACCAGCCTTGCCTCACGGCAGGCTCCAATCCCAGCTTTGCTGTCCCCGTCACTGGTCTCACCCCTCGGCAGGCTCCTATCCTGGCCTTAGAGGCCCCAGCACCGGCTTTGCTTGCCACTGACATTGCCGCTGCCTCCACCATTTCAAATCTTTCCCACGCTCTTTTCCCACACTGCATGTTGTCCAGTATTCCTAAGCATGTGCGACAGGAGCATTCGACCTTTGAGGTAATTTCTTCAGAAGATCAGGGTGGGTTGGATCAGGTTTCTGCCTCTCCCAAATACAAGCCTCCACCGCCATCACGACTACCGCTGCCAACACCGCCTTCCTCCTAGGTCTCCGCTAGACTATCTCCTTACAGGTAATGTCCAGGATTCTTAACGATGTAGAGAAGAAGCAGTCCTCCTTCATAGGGAATTTTTCCAAAAGTTCCAGTTCAATTGGATATGTTTTGTCTGTATCTCCAGTATCCTGGCTGCCGCCATGGCCATCTTGACCCCTCTACAATATTTTTCTTTTCTCTTTTCTTTTTTTTTAAATAAGAGAAGACAGTATGTGTGGTTTGAGGAGGTTATGGGATCAGGCACTTGGTAGTGATGAATTTTTTTTCTTTTCTCCCTTCCAAGAGCGGAGTCCAACAGCCTCACCACACAGAGCAGAATCTGCTGTTCTAAGCGCACCACGGCCTGGCGCAGCACAGCAGTGCTGGGTTCCTCTGTACCTTGCGGCTGGGCCTCCTGTTTGTACCTGGCCTCCCGGAACTCGGGCTCAGCCTCCTGCCTGGCACCATGCCTTCCCGGGGGTAGGCTGGGCCGCCCACCCCCGCCCAGGACCCAGGGCCTCCAGACCTTCGGGGTTGGGGGGGGGTGGTGCCGGCGGGCCCCGCGTGCGCCCCCCCCCCCCCGAACGAGACCCTGTTTTAAAATTAAAAATAAAATAGGGCTGGGGTGTAGCTCAGAGGTAGAAGGCCCCTAGGTTCAATTTCCAAAACCAAAAATAATTAAATACTAAAATTATAAAATAAACCTCTAGGCCGGGCGAGGTGGCACACGCTTGTAATCCCAGCATTCAGAAGGCTACAACCGGAGGATCATGGTTCGCAGACAGCCTCAGCTACTTAGCAAGGCCCTTCACAACTCAGTGAGAACCTGTTTCAAAAATAAAAAGACTAGAAAATAGGGCTGGGGGTGTAGCTCGGAGGTACAATGCCCCTAGGTCTGTCCCCAGTACCGCAAAAATAAGAAAGAAAAGAAGAAAAAAGAAAGATAAACCTCTAGCCATACTTAGCAATAAAAGAGAATAGAGAACACATCACTATGATTGGAGAGAGACTATCATTACAATAATAAAGATGGACATGGTGGCACATACTTGTAATCCCAGAAGTACTTGGGAGACTGGGATGGAAGGATCACAGGTTCAGGACCAGTCCCAGCAACTTAGCAAGACTCTCAGCAACCTAGCAAGACCTTGTTTTCCAAATAAGAATAAAAAGGGAGGTATGGCCTGAAGGTAGGATACCCCTAGGTTTGATCTCCAGTACCACACATTCAAAATGATGATGATGATGATGATGATGATGATAATAATAATAGGATCATATGAACTAAATCAGCAAGTTCTTTACCTTAGATAAAATTTTTTAAATCTCTGAAAGACATAAGCTACCTAATCTCCCTCCAGAAAAAAACAGACATCCTGAATAGTTCTTTCTAGATAAGCTAAATCTTCAGCTACAAATATATTTGGAGGCTGAGACTGGTAGATCACGGTTCATGGACAGCCTCAGCTACTTAGTGAGGCCCTTTGCAACTTAATGACACCCTGTTTCAAAATAAAGAATAAAAAATTGGTTGGGGGTGTAGCTTGAAGGTAGAATATTCACCCCTGGGTTTCATCTCTAGTACCGCAAAAAATAAATAAATAAATAAATAAATAATGAAACAAAGAAAAAGGAAACTCTAGGCCCAGATGATACTGTTAATTCTATCCTGTGTGGGCGGGGGGGTGCTGGGGACTGAATCCAGGGACATTCTACCTCCAAGCTACACCCTCAGCCCAATTTTTTAATTCTTTATTTTGAAACAGGTCTCACTAAATTGAAGAGGGCCTCACAGTTGCTGAGGCTGACTGCAAATCTGGATCCTCCTGTCTCAGCCTCTCAAATACTGGGATTACAAGCATGCGGGTTTACAGCCTATTGTTTACCACAACTAACTAAAACATTAATTTCTAAAACACTCAACGCTATGAGTTACAGTTGTATGATTACCTAGATTTCACATGAGAAAACTCAGGATTCCATCTGAAAAATTACAAAGCATATATAAAAACTCAGAAACTACTCACTCATGTTTAAGGCAGCCATCCCTCCTTGTGGAGCCGCTGGGTAGACATTCGGCACATTCGTGGTCATAAAATCTGCAATCTGTTGTAATGCCAAGAGACCCGTGGGATTCTTGCCCTTCTTAAATTGTTCTTGGATCATTGATTCCAATTCTTCACAGAAAGCCTAATAAAACCATATTAAAAAGTGAAATAAATAGCCGGGCATGGTGGCATATGCTTGTAATCCCAGGATTCGGGAGGCTGAGGCAGGAGCATCGCGGTTCACAGACAGCCTCAGCTACTTAGCAAGGCCCTTCACAATTCTGTGAGACCCTGTTTCAAAAGTAAAAAGACTTGAAACTAGGGCAGGGGGTGTAGCTTGGAGGTACAATGCCCCTGAAGTCTATCCCCAGTACTGCAAAAAAAAAAAAAAAAAAAAAAAAAGTGAGATAAAGCCAGGCACAGTGGCACAAGCCTGTAATCCCAGGAGGCTAAATCAAGAGGATCACAGGTTTGAGACCAGCCTCAGTAACTTAGTAACGTAAGGAGATACTCTTTCAAAATAAAAAGTAAAAAGGGCTTGGAAGTAATTAAAAAAAAAGTTCAGAGGTAGAATGGGTTTAATCCCCCAACCTCCTCCCTCACTCTAACCCTCCTCCAAAAAAAACAACAACAGTGAAATACCACTTATTTTCTTTTTTGGGGAAGTAATTATCACATAAAACAATTTTTTATTTGTTTTCATTCAATGTTGAAACAGCAAATAAATATTTTCATGCATTACTACTGGGAATATAAACCAGTACTTTCTTTTTGGCAACTTATTCAATAAAGTAAACACTTCAAAATGCAAACAGGAATTCTACTCTGATGAGTTTAAGAAAATAATCAGGACTGTGCGCAAAGATTTGTTCACAGAATGTTCATTTCAGCATTACTGATAAAGAGAAAAACACCTTACATCTCAAGTAGAGGACTGATTAGATACACCGAGAATTCTATGCACACATTCAGCACAGGAGGCTGAAAAAAGGAAAGGGCTTAAAAACTTTTATACATTTTTGAGTGAAAAAGTTTATAAAGCAATGTAAACCAGGTTTTGTGAGAGTAATACATATGTAAACAGAGACTAAAAACAAATACATCAAAATGCTATTTATAATTCTTTTAGTGATAGAATGACTTGGAGTTTTCATACTCTACCTTGTGCTTTCCAGTATTTTTTCCAAACTATTATTAATATTGCTTTCTTAAAGTAGAAAAATGCATACATCCTTTATCAAATAATACTAAATTAGGCACAAAGCTCCAATTGAATTGACGGTGATCTAAATACAAAGTCAGATACTGTAATACAGATATTTTATAGTTTTCCCAAATTCTATAATTTTTTCACATAGCTTATAAGGAAATAAATATCAGCCAGGTTTGATGGTGCACACCTGTTTCTGCAGTACTTAGAAGGCTGAAACAGGAGGACTGCAGGGCTTAGACCAGCACATGGTCACTAACTCAGCAAGAACCTGTTTCAAAATGAAAAACCAAAAGGGCTGAGGGTCCAGGTCAAAGGCAGAACACCCCTGGGCTTGATCCCCAGACCTCAAAAAAGAACATCTTCTTGGCCTACCATCATAAATGGTCTCTACGATGAAAGTGAGAGCTCATGTGAGGATGATCCCCACCTGACTATACGTGCTGGGATCTCAACCATTCCACATCAAACTTATTTCTAGTTTTTCATTTTTTCAGCTGAAAAGAGAATGCACTCTCTAAACCTACCCATCCCTGGCGAGAACATGCAACAAACAAATGTCCACAGAGTGCTCATTCCAGTGTTACTGAGAGAACCTCTTACACTTCACACAACAGAGGACTGGTTAGAGGAAGTGACTGCAGCGGAGCCCTGAGCCTTCTGCTAGCACAGCAGGATAGTAATGCCAGAGGCCATAGTCTGTGGCCGACGATGAGGGAGGAAAACCTTTGAAGAAATAAAGTAAGCCCATACATACTGACAAATACTACGTATGCATAAAGAGCTATAGTACTGGGAAATAAATATAATATAAATAAATATTTATATTTATTTATATTATATTTAAATATAATATTTAACTGGCCTGTAACCCCAGCTACTTGAAGGCTGAGGCAGGAGGATCCCACGTTTGAAAAAAGCCCTCGGCAATTTAATGAAACCCTGTCTCAAAATACAAAGGACTGAGGGTGTAGCTCAGTGGTAGAGAGCACCTGGGTTGAATTCCCAGTACCAAGGACCAAAAGAGATACAAGTGGCCTCTACTAAGCATCGTGGACAGTGCTGGTCACGGGGGATGCACAAGCTTCTCGCCTCATGGGTCCTCAGTCTGAAAATTCAAACCGGCCGTTTCAGTGGTTTCCAAATCCATGTACACACCCGCAGGAAGCCCAATTAAACAGATGACTCACTACTGGCACTTTTTAGACACTGGGAATAATTTTCGAGCAGAGAGTCCTGGCCATCAAGGAACTTAAAGCCTCAGCAAGGAAAAGAGAAAGAGAAAAAAAGCACAGTCCAGAAGACTACCGCATCCACAGCTTCCCAGGCGGCCTATGTGCGCAGGAAGGATGGGCGACAGGCGCGGGCTCAGCAGAGATGAGGGAGCGGCTGGAGGGCCCATATGGACCCCGGCACCCACCTCCAGCCAGCAGTCACTCTAAGGACCTTGAGTGCCGCTGTGGCCAGACCCCTAAGATCCAGCAGCCACCCCATTCCACCCCCGCCCGCCTCCAGGCCTCTCCTCCAAGGACCCCACAGCCCGCTGACCTCCTCGGCCTCCTGCTTGCCCACGCCCCAGACCTGCTCCTTCCTAGGACTGTGCCCTGCTGAGCTCTGGAAGCCACACCTGTGCTCACCAGCTGCTCCACCCACTCACCCTTTTATCAGTCCTAACACCTTCCCTGGGCCCTGACCTCCCCAGCCTAGACCCAGCACCTTAACGTCTCCAACTCCCTGCCGCTGCTTGTGCAAAACCTGACTCAACTAAACGCAGCTCCTCTTTCCTCCTCCTAGTGCTTGACGACATGGCTGAGGAGGAATGGCGACAGGCCGCCATGCTGCACTCTCCCCTTCCCTCTCGGCTTCCCTCCTCCAACCTCCTACACTGCCCTGCCGGCTTGGGACGGTCCTGCCCGCTAGTCCACAAGGACACAGAATCCCAGAAGAGAACATTCACTGGCTCCCTCTCGTCTCTCAGCATCTGTACCCGTCTAGCTCCCGTCCTCGCTGCCTGAGCCGCCTGCGCACGGAGCCCCACCCACCTCGCCCACGCGAGGCTGAGTGCCAACACTCTCCCCTCACCTGCGCCACCGGCTCCCCTCTCTCCACTGGAGTTCCCATGGGTTTGTACAAACACTTGTCACTTCACCCACCTAACAGCCTCTCGATCCCACCCCCCAGCTCCTGCCTCACTTCTGTGTCCCCTAGGAACCGCCTCGCTTTGCAGTCTGGCTCTTCTCGCAGACCCCTCCTGGTCCCCAGAACCTGCCTTTCCTCCACCGGCCACGCTCCTCAAGCTCACCAAAGCCCCGCACCGCCAAGTCCGGCAGCCGGTCTTCACTTCTCCTCCCACCTTTGCCAAGGCCCTCACTGGGCTCCCGAGTTCCTCCCGTCAGGGCCCTTCCCAGGCCCATCTCCCACAGGCACGTGTCTGCCTGGCCCAGAGCAGTCCTCAGCCCTCCGCTGACCTCAGGCCCTGGCAAGCCATCTCCTTACAGCACATACTGAGGACTCCCACGTCGGGATCTGTGCCCAGTTCTCTCCCTGAACTCCAGACATAACACCCGACTCAACCCCGTGCGTGCCCCAGGTGTTCCAGGGCGCCTCAGGAATGCTAACTATGTTTCCAGCTGCTCTGGCCAACCCCCTGCAGTCTCTAACAACTCAGCCCCACCACATCCCACAGTTGAAGGATCAGAGTTGACAGGTGCTCACCACACCCCAGATGCTAAGGGCTTTGCACATACTCGCCCACTGGCCTTCACCACCACCCTAAGAGGAAGCTAGGGCTATCAGGATCCATATTTTACAGATGGGGAAACCGAGGCAGGGAAACCTTGGGATTTGGCCAAGTCGCAGGGCCGCTAAATGATGAAGCCAAGGTCTGCGTCCAGACAGCGTGGCTCTAGGCAACTCTGTCTTTCCTTTCTCCCAATCTACAGGCAACTGGATGGCAGGAAGTGCTAACACACGTGTTTTAAGACTGATTTATCCAATGCTTCCTACTTGTATTTAAGACAGTGCCTGATGTACAGAAAGATCTTCACACTCCAGTGAGTGGGTGAGTAAGACAGTTCTCTCCAAGCTCACATTCTTCATGCCACCTTTGCGTGGAAAGAAGTAAATTAAAGAAAAACCTCTCAGCAAATATTTAGTGTAGAGCAAGTCTTACAGGAGTCCCATCGTGGACAGGAGATGGAAGGGTTCACGAGGGAGGGATCCCTTCCACTGCGGGAGGCTTCACAGGAATGGTAGAGAAGGGCTCTCCGGGGCGAACAAGAACTTACCAGGGGACAGAGGCAGGAGTGGGCGGTACGGTTAAAAGCGGCATGTCCCCAGAAGCACCCATTGCTGGTGATGTAGCGGCATTCAGAGATGAAACAACTGAGCCAGGAAGGCTCTAACCTCATCAGTTACCAGTCCACTGCATGAGTTAATAATCTGCATGAATCACCAATTACCACTGGGTGGTAAATGCAAGCAAGCGGGACAAGGCTAAAGGAAGTAGGTCACTGGAGCTGTGGCCTCGGGGGCTGTGTCTGTCCCTGGTCACTGGAGCTGTGGCCTCGGGGACTGTGTCTGTCCTTGGTCACTGGAGCTGTGGCCTCAGGGGCTGTGTCTGTCCCTGGTCACTGGAGCTGTGGCCTCAGGGGCTGTGTCTGTCCCTGGTCACTGGAGCTGTGGCCTTGGGGGCTGTGTCTGTCCCTGGTCACTGGAGCTGTGGCCTCGGGGGCTGTGTCTGTCCCTGGTCACTGGAGCTGTGGCTTTGGGGACTGTGTCGGTCCCTGGTCACTGGAGCTGTGGCCTTGGGGGCTGTGTCTGTCCCTGGTCACTGGAGCTGTGGCCTTGAGGACTGTGTCTGTCCCTGGTCACTGGAGCTGTGGCTTCGGGGACTGTGTCGGTCCCTGGTCACTGGAGCTGTGGCCTTGGGGGCTGTGTCTGTCCCTGGTCACTGGAGCTGTGCCCTTGAGGACTGTGTCTGTCCCTGGTCACTGGAGCTGTGGCTTCGGGGACTGTGTCTGTCCCTGGTCACTAGAGCTGTGGCCTTGGGGGCTGTATCTGTCCCTGGTCATTCAAGGTATGGCCTTGGGGACTGTGTCTGTCCCTGGTCACTGGAGCTGTGGCCTCGGGGACTGTGTCTGTCCCTGGTCACTGGAGCTGTGGCTTCGGGGACTGTGTCTGTCCCTGGTCACTAGAGCTGTGGCCTTGGGGGCTGTATCTGTCCCTGGTCACTCAAGGTATGGCCTTGGGGACTGTGTCTGTCCCTGGTCACTGGAGCTGTGGCCTCGGGGACTGTGTCTATCCCTGGTCACTAAAGGTATGGCCTTCGGGGCTGTGTCTGTCCCTGGTCACTGGAGGTATGGTCTCGGGGACTGTGTCTGTTCCTGGTCCTGGAGGTGTGGCCTCGGGGGCTGTGTCTGTCCCTGGTCAGTATATGTCTGGCCTTGGAGACTGTGTCTGTCCCTGGTCACTGGAGGTGTGGCCTCGGGGACTGTGTCTGTCCCTGGTTGCTGGAGCTGTGGCCTTGGGGACTATGCCTGTCCCTGGTCACTGGAGGTGTGGCCTCGGGGACTATGTCTGACCTTGGTCACTGGAGGTGTGGCCTCGGGGACTATGTCTGACCTTGGTCACTGGAGGTGTGGCCTCGGGGACTGTGTCTGACCTTGGTCACTGGAGCTGTGGCCTCGGGGACTGTGTCTGACCTTGGTCACTGGAGGTGTGGCCTTGGGGACTGTGTCTGTCCCTGGTCACTAGAGCTGTGGCCTCAGGGACTGTGTCTGTCCCTGGTCGCTGGAGGTGTGGCCTTGAGGGCTGTGTCTGTCCCTGGTCACTGGAGATGTGGCCTTGAGGGCTGTGTCTGTCCCTGGCCACTAGATGTGTGGCCTCGGGGACTGTGTCTGACCTTGGTCATGGAGCTGTGGCCTTGGGGACTGTGTCTGTCCCTGATCACTAGAGCTGTGGCTTCGGGGACTGTGTCTGTCCCTGGTCACTAGATGTGTGGCCTCAGGGACTGTGTCTGTGCCTGGTCACAGGAGGTGTGGCCTTGGGGGCTGTGTCTGTCCCTGGTCACTGGAGGTGTGGCCTTGGAGACTGTCTGTGCCTGGTCACAGGAGGTGTGGCCTTGGGGGCTGTGTCTGTGCCTGGTCACAGGAGGTGTGGCCTTGGGGACTGTGTCTGTCCCTGGTCACTGGAGGTGTGGCCTTGGGGACTGTGTCTGTCCCTGGTCACTGGAGCTGTGGCCTTGGAGACTGTGTCTGTGCCTGGTCACAGGAGGTGTGGCCTTGGGGGCTGTGTCTGTCCCTGGTCACAGGAGGTGTGGCCTTGGGGACTGTGTCTGTCCCTGGTCACTGGAGCTGTGGCCTTGGAGACTGTGTCTGTGCCTGGTCACAGGAGGTGTGGCCTCGGGGACTGTGTCTGTCTCTGGTCACTGGAGGTGTGGCCTCGGGGACTGTGTCTGTCCCTGGTCACAGGAGCTGTGGCCTCGGGGACTGTCTGTCCCTGGTCACTGGAGCTGTGGCCTCGGAGACTGTGTCTGTGCCTGGTCACAGGAGGTGTGGCCTCGGGGACTGTCTGTCCCTGGTCACTGGAGGTGTGGCCTCAGGGACTGTGTCTGTGCCTGGTCACAGGAGGTGTGGCCTCGGGGACTGTGTCTGTCCCTGGTTCCCTCTTCCCTCTGCTTTGAGGCTGTCATGAGCTGAACAACTCTCCTCTGCCACGCCCTGGTCTCTGCCTTGGAGTTGGCTGATCCTGAGCTGCGCCTCTGAAGCCAGGAGCTCTAATAACCTTTCTTCCTCTAAGTGGTGCTGTCAGGCATTGTGACCACAGCAATGCAAGCTGACTAGCATGGGACAGGGCAGGGAGGGAGGTAGGAAAGGGCATTTTGAGTGGAATAATTACAGACGTGTTACAAACCACAGTGCAAGCAATAAAGTACATGTAATCTGGTACTGCTAGTACTGAGGTGCAAGGGAGAAATCAGTGAGAGGAGATTATAGAAGTGAACAAAATACATTTGTTTACTCCATTCCACCGCCAATTTTGTACTGCTAAAAGCGATTTCAAAACTAATTTATGGCCAGCATAAAACATTTTAATTTTTTAAACAGTACATGTAAGGAAAAGCTGACATTTCTAACCAAGAAAGGTGATAAAATACTGGACTTTACATTTAGTAGTTAGGCAAAGTATGTAGGCTGTTTAAGCCTCAGTCTCCCTAATTGAAAACTAGGTAAAAAACAGAATACTAATATAATGATGACCTGAGCATGACCTGCTCCACATTATTACCATTGCTAAGAATTGTTCTGGGGCCCAAAGGAGCTGCTCCAAAGGAGCTGCCCTACACAGTGCCAATACAAACTTTCTTCACACAACCAGAAACTGCCTTTTCAAATAACATATCATCTGTGTACTTTACCATATATGTTATACCTCAATAGAAACAATCAAACAAAATTATTAGACAGTTTATATGTCTTATTTACTGCTAAATCCCCAGTTCTGGCCCATATGTACACATAGCACATAAGAAAGAGTCAATATTATACACACACGCGCGCACACACACACACACACACACACACACATATATATATATATATATATATATATATATTTTTTTTTTTTTTTTTTTTTGGTGGTAGTACTGGGGGTGGAACCCAGGGGCTTTTCCACCTCCAGGCTATACTCCTAGACCTATTTTATATTTTATTTGTAAACAGAGTCTCACTAAGTTGCTGAGAGCCTCACTAACTAAGTAGCTGAGGCTGGCTTTGAACCTATGCAATCCTCCCGTCTCAGCCTCCCAAGCACTGGGATTACAAGTGTGCACCACCATGCCCGGCTATCAATATTATTTTTTTAAAAACTCAGTTACAGCCGGGCATGGTGGCACATGCTTAACTCTCAGCATTTGGGAGGCTGAGGATCACGGTTCACGGACAGCCTCAGCTACTTAGCGAGGCCCTTTGCAACTCAGTGAGACCCTGTTTCAAAAACAGAAAGACTACAAAATAGGGCTGGGGCAAGGCTCAGAGTTACAATGCCTCTAGGGTTCCATCCCCAGTGCCGCAAAAAAGAAAGAAAGAAAAAAAAAAAAAACTCAGTGACACCTCCCAAAAGTTAAGGGATAAAGCAAAAACAAATCAGAAAAAAAAGAAAGAATGAAGCAGGAGAAAAGTAGGCGACGGCCCACTCTACCTGAGACGTGATCTAGATGCGCTCCGCTGCGCCCGGCTGTGGCTCAGAGTGCAACTGAGGCGAGCCAGCTACCACTCGCCTTCTACGTGCCCAGGACCAGGCGGGGGCCAGGCTGATTCTCTCTCATCCTAAATGAGGGACCTGAGGTGTTTCTGATTTGGGAGTTTTCCAGATTCGGGAATATTTACATAAACTTTCCTGACTGAGAATCTCTAATCTGAAATCCGAAATGCTCTGAAATCCCAAACTTTCGACTATCGTGATGATGCTCAAATCCTTCGAGATTTTGGCTTTTTAGATTACAAATGCTTAGCTTGTACTGGAGAAAAGAGCAGTATTTAAATGGTCCCCATATGCATATATACCCTCTAGAGAAAGAGTGAAGAGAGTAAAAAGGACACCCCTGGCCTTCGTGACACTTGAGATTTTTCAATACGTCTCATGACACGAACTGCACGGAATTCTCTCAACAGCAACCATCCACACGCACGCGAGGCCGATTTGCTGGGTCAAGATAAAACCGATGCTGCCACTCACTCAGCAGGGCACAGTGTAAGTGTCAGAAGGGGGGAAGCCATGTGTTCAGAGAAGGCTTGGCTTACAGGGCTCTGCAGAATCATGGACACCCTCTTCTTCTGCTCCATCATATTGAAGTCCTGGCGAAGGTCTGGTGCCATGTTCCTTTCCCGCAAGTATTCTGGATTGTTCTCATCCACTCTATCGAAGTACCTCTCCTTGTGCGGGGCTGTGGTCGGGGGTGGTGAGGTCACCACTGCGGCCCGAGTATCACCATTCATTGCACAATCTTTCTAGGGTCCTGCCTAGAAAATAAAAGGAAGTATTGTTGTCAAATCAGTGTCCAAGAGCATGTCATATTGATCACGTCAGCCTGCTAAGTACAATCTTCAGTGCTAGCACGCGAGGACTGGGTGACAGGAGGGGCCGTGACCTGTGAGGCTGCTTTGTGGTCAGAGGCACGTGGCTCACCAGCCGCCCCCTCTCCACTGACCATGTCCTGGTCATTATTTTTTAGCAGACAACAGGAGAACAATATAACAAAACTATTGTGTCCTCTGAAAAATCCAAAGGGAACTAGATAGGAAATTTCTGAGCACATGATAGTTTACACTCATCATTTCTTCTACCCAGACAGGATCTGCTAATAGCAGCATAGTTCATTTCTGGAGAAGAGAGAGGGAGAGGGAGAGAGAGAGGGAGAGGGAGAGAGGGAGGGAGAGGGGGAGAGGGAGAGGGAGAGGGAGAGGGAGGGGAGGGAGGGAGAGAGGGAGAGGGAGAGGGAGAGAGAGAGAGAGAGTGAGTCAGAGACAGAGACTGGCGATAGAACCTAAGGCCTCATATGTGCAAGGCAAATGCTATACCACTGAGCTACATGCTCAGCCTTGATAAACTTAACTTCTGATATTTTTCTAAAGAAATACAGGTAGTTCTCTTGCAAGAGTCCCCAAAAAGGGCAGTGGTAGAACCTGCTCTGGCATCTGCACTCGCAGACAGGAAATACTCCTTATTAACACATTTTGTGGTACAAAAACAAGAAGAAACCACCAGAAGTGTCGATGTGCTCCAGTTTGTGAATAACCTAAGAAGATGTCAAGATAGTTTAAGTTTAAAAGTCTGCTAACAGCCAGGTGTGGTAGCACATGCTTGTAATCCCAGCATTAGAGAGGCCAAGACAGGAAGATAACAGCTCACAGATGGCCTCAGCTACTTAGCCCCCTTGGCAATTCAGGGAGACCCTGTTTCAAAATAATAATCTGGGTATGGTGGCACACGCCTGGAATCCCAGCATTCGGAAGGCTGAGACCAGAGGACCGCGGTTCACGGACAGCCTCAGCTACTTAGTGAGGCCCTCTGCAAGTCAGTGAGATCTGGTTTCAAAATAAAGAATAAAAAATAGGGCAGGGAGTGTAGCTCGGAGGTCAAATGCCCCTGGGTTCCATCCCCAGACCAGCAAAAAAAAAAAAAAAGAAGAATAAAAATAGGACAGGGGCTGTAGCTTGGAGGCCAAATGCCCCTCGGTTCCATCCCCAGACCCGCGAAAGAAAGAAAGAAAGAAAGAAAGAAAGAAAGAAAGAAAGAAAGAAAGAAAGAAAGAAGAATAAAGAGCCAGGTATGGTGGCGCACACTTGTAATCCCAGCATTCGGGAGGCTGAGACTGGAGGATCACAGTTCAAGGACAGCCTCAGCTACTTAGTGAGGTCCTTTGCAAATCAGTGAGACCTGTTTCAAAATAAAAAATGGGGCTGAAGGTGTAGCTGGTAGCTCAGAGGTAGAATGCCCCCGGGTTCCATCTCCAGTACTGCAAAATAAATGAATAAATTAAAAATAAAACAAATAAAAAATAGGATTGGAAGCCAGGCATGGTGGCGCACATTGTAATCTCAGCATTCAGGAGCCTGAGACCAGAGGATCACAGTTCACAGATGGCCTCACCTATTTAGCAAGGCCTTTCCAACTCAATGAGACCCTGTTTCAAAATTAAAAGGACTAAAAAATGGGGCTGGGGATGGAGCTCAGAGGTACAATGCCTCTGGGTTCCATCCCCAGTACCAAAAACAAAAATGTCTGCTAATATGGCTACTTACTTTACAGGCTTTTTTTTTTTTTTTTTTGCAGGTCTGGGGATGGAACCCAGGGGCATTCGCCCTCTGAGCTACACCCCCTGCCCAATTTTTTTTCTTTATTTTGAAACCAGGTCTCACTGAGTTGCAGAGGGCCTCACTAAGTAGCTGAGGCTGGCCGCGAACTGCGGTCCTCCAGTCTCAGCCTCCCGAGTGCTGGGATGACGAGCGTGCGCACCGCGCCCGGCACTTTACAGCCTTCTTAACCCCAGTCTTTCACTCACATACTACATCATTAACTGGTAAGTCCCTAAGCAATGCCTTTATTAATCATACGAGTTAAATTTCTAATGTTTCTATAAAACACTAAATGACAGCTTCAACAAGACATATGCAATGTCTACTGAGCATTTATTATGTCCAGTCATTTAGGTGCTGGACACAAAAATCACTTAGACATGACCTACACTTCAGAGAAAGTTGGACACAATTTACAAATGGAGACGGATCACTGTGAAAAGCATAGGTATTGATTTGAGAATGGTAAAACTCTGGAGACCAAGGGATCTTTGAAATGAACGGTTTAGCAAGCTGTTACAATTCTAGACAAAACAGGAGCAGCCCTACGACAATTTCCTACAACTACTAGCAGCAAGGCTGGAAAGCAGTTGGAAATACAGCTGCAGACCTATAATTCAACCACATTTTCATAATAAAAATTTGGAGGAGGAAAGCATAAATTGTTTACATTGAACCTATACTGGCTACAGATAAGAGGTGGGATAATGCGAGGTGGAGAAAGTCTGGAGCTAGGATACTCCATAAAGAGAAGCACCTGTTGCTTCTGGGCCAGTGTGGGCCATAAGCAGGATGTGAGATAAATCAGACTTCCTCAAAATTAAGAACATTTGTGCTTCAATAGATACCATCAAGAATGTGGGATGACAACCCACAGAACAGAACTGATTTCCAAGTTGTATATCTGAAAAGATACTTTATCGAGAACACACAAAGAACTCTGATGATTCAATAATTAAGATAATTTTAAACCCTTGGGAACTGTTGGGTGACAGCAGTGGACGTCACCTGAACCAGAACTGCAGCGTTGAGCCCCACGGCCTGAACTCATGATCCACAATACCAAGAGTAAGACAGAGCAAGTCTTCTAGGACTCCTGGTGGCCTCCCGTGAGGCAAAGATTAGCTAAACGAAGACTAGGGACGACTGAGGCCAAGGAAGATTACCACGCTGCTCTTAACTGCATCTGATTCTCTCTTACTTCTATTTGTCTATATACTATTATTTTTCCTCACTTTAAAAATGAGAGAAGCCAGGCGTGGTGGCGCACGCTTGTAATCCCTGCGCTTGGGAGGCAGAGACAGGAGGATCGTGCAGGTTCGAAGCCAGCCACACGCGCTGGTTTAGGAGACCCTGTTTCCAAATAAAAAAATGTAAAAATAGGTCTGGGAGTGTAGCCTGGAGGTAGAAGGGCTTCCAGGAACCCCAGTACCACCAAAAAAAAAAAAAAAAAAAAATGAGAGGATCTTACGGAGCATTATGTCTACAATCCCAGTACGTGGGAGGCTAAAACAGGAGGATCACAGGTTTGAGGCCAGCCTCAAGCTTAGCAAGACCTTTAGCAGACCCTGTTTCAAAATAATAAATAAAAAGGACTAAGGGTACGGCTTGGAGGTAGAATGCCTCCAAGTTCAATCCCCAGCACCACAAAAAAATTAAAAAAAAAAAAACAAAGAGGGAAGTTATTCAGCTGGTTTTGCTTCCTGGTTTCCAGAGGATCCGGAGAGAAAAGAATCATTGTGAAGTCAACATGTTCAGGAAAGGATGGACTGCTTTCCTTCTGCTACACACTGGCCTGTGGGCAGGATACGGCAAGGTGTGCAAAACAGATATGCCTGTGGTCCATCCAATAAGAAAATCTATAAAATTAGCCGGGCGTGGAGGTGCACACTTGTAATCCCACTATTTGGGAGGCTGAGACTGGAGGATCATGGTTCGCAAATAGCCTCAGCTACTTAGGCCCTTTGCAACCCAGTAAGACCGTTTCAAAATAAAGAATAAAAATAAAATAAAATAAAATAGGGCTAGGCGTGTAGCTCGGAGGTAGAATGCCACTGGGTTCCATCCTCAACACCACAAAAAAAAAAAAAAAAAAAAAGAGCCAGGCGTGGTGGCACACACTTATAATCCCAGAATTTGGGAGGCTAAGACCAGAGGATCGGGGTTCGCGGGCAACCTCAGCTATTTAGTGAGGCCCTCCACAACTTAGTGAGACCCTATTTCAAAATAAAGAATAAAAAATAGGGCAGGGGGTGTAGCTCGGAGGGCGAATGCCCCTGGGTTCCATCCCCAGACCCGCAAAAAAAAAATCTATAAACTTAAAATCTAAATATGCATATTGTAGCGGGTGCAGGCTCCATCCATAGTACTGGAAAATAAAAAGGGCTCAGGAGCCAGCCACTTCCCAAAAGCAGCGTCTGAAGGTGGCTGCACCGAGGACAAAGCCTTCGGGGCCATTCCAATCCAGCGGCAAGAGCAGGGAAGATGTGCTCTGCAGTAAAAGAACACCACCATTACCGTGCCCCTGGCCGTCTGTCACCAGCCCAGAAAGCCTCTGGAGCTGTCGGCAGGAGAGCGGGCTGACGGTGACCTCTGACCATCTTTTTCTCCCATTTGCTCCTGTGCTTCATATAGTTCCACTGGAGCCATTTTCCATAGTATGTGCAAGGTGGCAGAGATAAAAAGATACAAGTGAGCAGAACAAGACAAATCCCCTGATGCAAACAGACCTACTTTCTGTGTGGCTGCGGGCAGTGGTCAAAGGTGAGAGGAGGTAAGAGCAGAGAGGGTGCTACGGACCGAATGGTATTCCTGCACAGTTCATATGCTCAAGTCCTCAGAACGTGACCTCATCTGCAAGTGGGGTCCTAACCGAGTCACTGGAGCAAGGTCAGCCCTGATCCCACAGGACCTGCATCATGGAAAGAGGAAGCTTGGGCGCAGACTCCACGCAGCCAGGGATCAGCTGGTGCTGCCACAAGCCGCCGAGCACCCAGGACCGCCAGCCACCACCAGCGCTGCAGACTGGCGGGGACAGACCCTCCTCCAGCCTCAGAAGACCCGCCCCACAACACCTTGCTCTCTTTTTTTTCTTTGTCTTCTTCTTTTTGGTTGAGCTGGGGATTGAACCCAGGAGCACGCTACCACTGAGCTATATCCCTGGCCCTTATTGAGACAGAGGACGAACTAAGGAACTAAAGCGGTCCTCACACTGGCAACTCTCCTGTCTCAGCCTCCCAAGCCACTGGGATTAGAGGCTTGCCCCACCATGCCTGGCACAACACCTTGATCTCAGATTTCCAGCCTCCAGGACTGTGAAATGATAAATCTCTGTTGTTTATTGCCCCGATTTCTTTTTTACTTTTGTGTGTGTGTGTGTGTGTGTGTGTGTGGTACTAGGGGTGGAATCCAAGGGCTTTTCTACCTTCAGGCTATACTCCCAGACCTATTTTATACTTTATTTGGAAACAAGGTCTCACTAAGTTGCAGAAGGCCTACGTAGTTGAGGCTGGCTTTGAACCTGTGTGATCCTCCTGTTTGTAATCCCAGCCTCCCAAGCGCTGGGATTACAAACGTGCGCCACCATGCCCGGCTCAAGGCCCCAGTTTCTAATACTTGCTTATGGCAGATCTAGGAAACTGCAGCGAGGACTGGTCAGGCAGCATGGGGAGGTGGCTGCCGGCTGTGGCTGGAGCATCCCGCGCGCTGAGGAGCAGCAGCAGCACAACGAGGGAGCAGTCCACCATGTCCCTCAGACTTTACACAGCGCCTGGTGCCCAGCTGGGCTCGCTGAGTTACTAGCGAACTCGACTACTGCCACCCTTCTAAACCTGTCGGCCCTACTCATCCTCAAGAGCCAACCCAGAGTCGCTCTGTGCAGCTGCCCAGAGCACAGCTCCTGGCCTCCTGCGTGCCAGGGCGCTTACTTCCACCTCCTTTGCAGGCATCTTCAAAGAGGACCACGTTATTTGTGTATATGCTTGACCAGCACCAGTCTGTGGACCCATGAAGAACACAGACAATACATTTCTAACTCGTTCCTGTAAACGAGCCCCGGGGAACCATGTAATCCATCACAGGGACTCAACTGAGGCGCCTGCTACAAGGCACAGCTGACTTCTCTGAGGCTCTGTGAAGGCCTGAATCCAGTGAAACCGCATCTGAGGGACATGCAGAAACCAAGGGTGGAGCTGCTGCTGGAGATTTTCTCTTTCTTTCTTTCTTTTTTTTGCAGTACTAAGGATAGAACCCAAGAAAGTCTACTTACAAGCTACATCCCCTGCCCTAAATTTTATTCTTTATTTGGAAACAGGGTCTCACTAAACCACTGAGGGCTCACTAAGTAGCTGAGGCTATCCTTGAACCCGCGATCGTCCTATACGCTGCCTCCCAAGTACTGGGGTTACAAGCATGCATCACTATGCCCGACAGAGGACAAGCTTTTCAGCAGGCATAGAGGAGCAACACCGCCCTCCACTCCGGCAAAAGCTGGAGCAGTGTGGCAGTCCCTGGCCAGCACTGTGGTGGACAGCAGAAGAAACAGGAGCCCCCGCCACACGCAGAAACCTGCAAGCATGGAATGGTTACAGTGCTGGGCAATGAAAAGGGGGCTCCCTACATCTACTGGCAGGAGGGAGCCCGGCCTGGCACTCTTCTCCAAGCCCAACAGAGCAGGACCCCATAAGCTACGGCCCCTTCCTGCTCATACCACACGCCCAGCAATGCAGTTCTCCACTCCCCCAGCAGAGAAACACCAGCCACCAGCCTTACCTGGAAGGTTGTTCTTCACAGCCTTCGGCTGACTGAATAAGTCCAGCTGGGGACCTCGGGGCTCAGTAAAGCCTTTAATTACTCTGATCGGATCATTTCTATTCCTGTGTCTCTGGATGTTCTCTTGCAAATGAAAACTGCTCAAAAGATCTCTTTAAAATAATCACAGCTCGCTGGGCATGGTGGCCCATGCCTGGAGTCCCAGTGCTTGGGAGGCTAAGATAGGAGAATCCCAGGTTCATGGCCAGCCTCAGCAACTAAGCGAGGCCCCCATAACCTTGTGAGATCCTGTTTCAAAATAAAATAAGGGTGGGATGTGGCTCAGAGGTAGAGACTCCGGGGCTCAATCCCCATTCCCACAGTAATAATCACAGCTAAATGATCACTGCCTACCACATGACAAGCACCAAGTTAAAACACAGGTTTGTGTGCATGAACTCATTCCCGTAGGCAAGAAAACTGACCACAGAGCAGGTGAGCCAGCAGAAGTGGGCTCCTGGGGTCTAAACTTGGGCTGCCGTCGCCAGAGTTCTCTGTCCTCACCATTCCACACCACAGTCCATCACTAGCCATCCTCCTGTTCAACACAGCTCAAAAAAGAAAAGAATCCAAAAAAGGTAAAAAATGAACCAAAGCAACGTGTCCCACCTTGTCTTCAACATTTACATTTAACCACCTGATTACTGGGTGGGTCCTCTTTTCCTCTCTACTCTCTGAGGGACGGATGACAACTTCCAACCTAAATCTTCCACATTTTCCTATATACAATTATATAACTGCCATTGTTTTTCTTTTAACTGTATGATCTATCTACCCTGTGGTTTACTACTAATGACATTCCAGTTACTTGCTTAGGGTTGAATTAGAATATTTTGTAAACTGGGCGTGGTGGGCACACTTGTAATCCCTGAACTTGGGAGGCTGAGACAGGAGGATAGCGCAGGTTCGAACCCAGCCTCAGCTACTTAGTGAGGCTCTCAGCAACTTAGTGAGACCCTGTTTCCAAATAAAGTAGAAAATAGGCCTGGGAGTATAGCCAGGAGGTAGAAAAGCCCCTGGGTTCCACCCCCAGTACCACCAAATATATATATATATATAGATGTTGTCAAGTAGAGAAAAAAAAGAATATAGAGAATGTATACACACAGTACCTTCCAGGGGAAAAGGAGGGAAATAGAATATTCACATATGCGCATATAAGAAACCTAAAGTGGTAGATTACTTAGAAGGAAGAGATGGATGGTGGACAGAGTATAACCAGGAGAACTCTATTAATTCATGTGTGTATAATTTATAAAAAGTAAAAGTAATTTTTAAAATAAAACACCTATAAGAAAATAAAATCAAGGCCGGGCATGGTTACACATGCTTGTAATCCCACCATTTGGGAGGCTGGGACTGGAGGATTGCGATTTGCAGCCAGCCTCAGCTATTTAGGCCCCTTGCAACTCAGTGAGACCCGTTTTCAAAATAAAGAATAAAAATAGGTCTGGGGGTGTAGCTTAGAGGTAGAATGCCCCTGGGTTCCATCCCCGGTACCTCAAAAAAAAAGAAAAAAGAAAAAAGAAAATCAGGAGGCATGATGGCACATGCCTGTAATCCCAGTACTTGGGAAGCTGAGACAGGAGGATCACGGGTTCAAGGTCAGCCTCAGTAACTCAGCAAGGCCCTCAGCAATGTAGTGAGACCCTGTTTCAAAACAAAAAAGTAAAATATGGATGGGCGTGTAGCTCGGAGGTAGAATGCCCCTGGGTTCAATCCCCAGTAATCCACGTGCACCAACACATACACAGAAAATAATAGACGTAAGCCAGGGTAGCACACACTTGTGATCCCAGTACTTGGGAAGCTGAGACAGGAGGATCGCAGGCTCATGGCCAGCCTCAGGCACTTAGGCCCTCCGTAACTTACTGAGACCCTGTTTCAAGAATATAGACTAAAATATAGGGCTGGGGTTGTATCTTGAAGGTAGAATGCCCCTGGGTTCCATTCCCAGTACAGCAGGAAAAAAAAAGAAAAGAAAAAGAAAAAGAAAAAGAAAAAAAAATCACCACGAAGATGGCAAGGAGCAGCCTGCACACTGTGTTGTATTTCCAGCAGCATGGCCATCACACCTTTGCTTTAAGGTTTATAGTCTATAAGATCCACAGATCCTGTGCTGTAGGGCGACTGTACCCTGATTTCACAGGTGATAGGATAGAGTTCCTAAGAAATCGTGTCTCACTCTAAGGAGACATAGTAAGTTGACCAAATTCTCAGACTGGAAATGTACTGGGCTCAGCAAAGTGTGCCAGTGCAGTCCTATAATCCCAGTACTTGGGAGGCTGAGGCAAGAGGATCGCAGGTTGAAGGCAGCCTCAGCAAGTAGTGAGACTCTCATCAAACTAGCCAGACCCTATTTCAAAATAAAAATTTAAAAATAGGGCTGAGCAGCATTTGGGAGGCTGAGACAGGAGGATCACGGTTCGCAGACAGCCTCGGCTATTTAGTGAGGCCCTTCGCAACTCAGTGAGACCCTGTTTCAAAATAAAGAATAGGCCGGGCATAGTGGCGCACGCTTGTAATCCCCACGCTTGGGAGGCAGAGACAGGAGGATCGCGCAGGTTCGAAGCCAGCCGCTCACTGGCTTAGGAGACCCTGTTTCCAAAATAAAAATGTAAAAATAGGTCTGGGAGTGTAGCCCAGAGGTAGAAGGACTTCCAGGAACCCTAGTACCACCAAAAATAAATAAATAAATAAATAAATAAATAAATAAATAAATAAATAAATAAATAATAAAATAAAAAATAATAAAATAAAATAAAGAATAAAATATAGGGCTGGGGGTGTCTCTCAGAGGTAGAATGCCACTGGGCTCAATCCCCCAGTATCGAGAGAGAGAGAGAGAGAGAGAGAGAGAGAGAGAGAGAGAAAGAGAAAGAAGAAGAAGAAGAAGAAGAAGAAGAAGAAGAAAAAGAAGAAGAAGAAGAAGAAAAAGAAGAAGAAGAAGAAGAAGAAGAAGAAGAAGAAGAAGAAGAGGAGGAGGAGGAGGAGGAGGAGGAGGAGGAGGAGGAGGAGGAGGAGGAGGAGGGAGGAGAATGAGAATATGAGAATGTACTGGGCTAAATATAGCACATGCCTGTAATCCCAGTACTTGGACAGGGATAAAATAAAATAAAGAATAAAAAATAGGGCTGGGGGTGTCTCTCAGAGGTAGAATGCCACTGGGCTCAATCCCCCAGTATCGAGAGAGAGAGAGAGAGAGAGAGAGAGAGAGAGAGAGAGAGAATGAGAATAAGGTAAAATGCCCTGGGTTCCATCTCCAGACCCGCCAAAAATAAAAAATAAAAATAAATAAATGTAGGGGCTGGGCATGGTAGCATATGCCTATACTCTGAGTACTTGGGAGGCTGAGACAGAAAGACTGCAGGTTTGCGGCTAGCCTCAGCAACCTAGTGAGATCCTGTTTCAAAGCAAAAAAATAAATAAAAATACAGGCTGGGGGCATAATTCAGAGGTAGAATGAAACAGGGAAACAGAGGCCAGAGACGGGAGGAGACAGCCCGGGTGCACAGGAGTCGGGCACAGCAGCACTGTGAGACAGGCTCCAGCTTTGTGCTTCAGGCGGAGCAGAGCTGAGTCTCAAGTTCACTGGGCTGTGCAGCAGTCCTGTGGTCCTAGCCAACTTACCTTCTCCAGCCTGTTTCCTCAACTGAAAAAACAGCTGTAGTCATGGCAACCCTGAGGAACACCATAAGAATGAGAAATGCTATCTGGAGAACAGAGCAGAGAGCTTGGCCGAAAGCAGGGAGACGTTTGAAACAGGGTCTTGCTAAATTTCTGAGGCTAGCCTAAAACCTGCAATCTCCTGTCTCAGCTTCCCAAGTACTGGGATTATAGGTGTGAGCCACCATGCCCAGCTGCACACATTTTTATGAGGCTTTACTTAACCAAAATTATATCACTGCAATAAAAATGGCACTGCTAGGCAGAGGAAGAATCCAAACTCCAGAAGGCTCCAGAGTGAGGCCGTGGAGGAAACAGACCCACCCTGTACAATTTCAAATGCAGCTGAAGTACAGCCAGACGGAACTGCCACTCTCCCACTGCGCCCACACTCGCTCGCACACTCACTGAGCACCTGCTCGAGGTACCGTGAGCCAGGCACTGTTCAGCGATCCAGCCGCTCGCTCGGGAGACCTCCGCAAACAAAACGCTTCTGCCTCAACAGAGCGTGTCTTCTGGCAAAGGGGCAGGAAGGGAGAGTGATAAGCACTCCAGACGAGAATGGACGTCCAGGAAGGCGGAGGGGCGAGTCACATTGTTAGTAGGAAGAGCAAAGAATGCCCAGAGCCGGGCTTGGCGGTTCAAACCTGTCATCCCAGTACTAAGAGGCTGAGACAGAGGATCGCAGGTTTGAGGACAGCCTCAGTGACCTAGGGAGAACCTGATCAAAACAATTTTGTGTATGTGCGGGTCTGGGGATGGAACCCAGGGGCATTCGATCATCGAGCTATACCCCCTTCCCTACTTTTTTTATTCTTTATTTTGAAACAGGGTCTCACTGAGTTGCAAAGGGCCTCACTAAGTAGCTGAGGCTGTCCACGAACCATAATCCTCTGGTCTCAGCCTTCCAAATGCTGGGATTACAAGCGTGCACCACCGCACCTGGCCAAAACAATTTTTTTTAAAGAGTATAGGTCAGAGGTACAATGCCCCTGGGTTCAACCCTTAGCACCACCAAAAAAAAAAACAAAAAAAAAACAAAACAAAAAAACCTCCCCAGAGAAGGTGAGAGCAGAGACAGCTGCAGACTCAGGTAGTTCAGGTAGTGAGGGCAGAGGACGGCTGGCACCAAGGCGTGGGGTAAGAAATGCCCTTTGTCTGGCAGTCTCAGGGGAATGAAACAGCCTAACTGCCATCTTCTTAAGCAAAGTTAGGCAGCTTCCACTGGGAAAAAGCCTGAGAAGACAACCTAAAGGGAGATGGAGTTACTCTGGCTCATGGTTTCAGAGGCTTCTGTCCACGGCGCTGGCCAGCTCCACTGCTCTGGGCTCGTGGTGGACAGAGGTCATGGCTAAGGGCGTGCTGGAGGAAGAGCTCACTTCATGGCGACCAGGAGCAGAGAAAGCACAAGGGTGCTCCAAGAAGGGGCCAGGAGATGCACCCTCCAGGGCAGCCAGGCTCCACCAGCTCCCCACGATCTGCTCTCCCGCGGACCCCGCACTCGTGAGGGCCGGCACTCCCGACCCCCCACCTAGGAAAGCCGCTGCGCTGGAGAGTAAGCCTCGACACTGGAGCCTTGGGGACACTGTGTCCAAATCATAGCGCGCTGTGAATACTTCCTTTATACTGTGGTACATAGGCGAAAACAGATACAAAAAGGTTAAGAGAAGAGGTGAGCATCCTCATCCTCTTTGATTTTACACAGAAAACAAATGCCGGAGGCAGGATTGGAATCCCCAAGACCCCAGGAAAATAGCCCAGTTCCTAAAGGCCTAGTCCGAAGCCCTAAGACTCGCAGCCTCGGGATCACCCCTTCAGTTCCCGACTACTCCGCTCACTCACTCCTCTCCAGGGGCTCCTGCCTCCAGAGGCAGCACTGTCTTTTTCTGCTCTTCCCACCTCTCTCTACCCACTGCCCTGAGTCTCTCCTGCTGTACCCCTCTGCTACCCAACAACCCCGTGTTGGGGTGCCCCCGTCTCCTGACTGCTGCTCTTGCCTAGCAATACTGCTGCGCCAAACAGCACATCCAGGCACGCTTAGCAAGCTCCAAAACCACCATGGCTAGCACCCTGCTCACAAGAGAAGCTGAATCTTTAGGAGCAGGGCTTATCACTGGTGCTTTTAAAGCTCACTAAGCAGCTGGGCAAGGTGAAGCATGCTTGAAATCCCAGTACTTGGGAAGCTGAGCAGGCGGATTGCAGGTTCAAGGACAGTCTTAGCAAGTACTGAGACCTGAGACCAATCAACCTAGCAAGACTGTTTCAGAATAAAAATAAAATAGGGCTGGGGGAAGCCGGATGTGGTGGCGCACGCTTGTAATCCCAGCATTCGGGAGGCTGAGACCAGACCCACCCCCCAAAAAAATTTCTTTTTGCAGTACTGGAGAGGAACCCAGGGGCATTCTACCTCTAAGCTATACCCCAGCCCTATTTTTTATTCTTTATTTGAAACAGGTCTCACTGAGTTGCAAAGGACCTCACTAAGCAGCTAAGGCTGTAAACCCCAAATTCTCCTGTCTCAGCCTCACAAATGCTGAGATTACAAGGGTGCACCACCACGACACCCAGCTCAAAAAGTTTTTAAAAAAAGAAGCCAGGTGTGGTGACTCACACTTGAAATCCCATTACTTGGGAGGCTGAGACAGGATGATCGCAGGTTTGCAGCCAGCCTCAGCAAGCAGTGAGACTCTAACTTAGTTAGACCCTGATTCAAAATAAAAATAAAATACGGCTGAGAGTGTAGCTTGGAGGTAGAATGCCCCTGGGCTCAATCCTCAGTAACCCCCTACACACACGCGCACGCGCGCTGCAGTATAGCTAAGAAGCAATATGCCACTGGGCTCAATTCCCAGTACAAAACAACAGATCATGCAGGCATGGTACCACAGGCTTGTAATCCAGTATTTCAGAGGCTGAGACAGAAGGATCACAGGTTGAAAGCCAGCCTCAGCAACTTAAAAGAGGCTCTCAGCAACCTAGTGAGACTGTTTCCTAATAAGAAATAAAAACCGGCTGGGATCAAAGCTTGGCGGTAGAATGCATCTGGGTTCAATCATTAGAACAAAAAAAAACCACTCCAGGCGGTTCAAATATGCAACGGCGCTGAGCACTGCTGATCTGCATGTACTGACACACTGACGGGCCCCACTTTTTACCTCCAGCCCTACACTCTTCCCTGGGCCCACATCTGCAGGTCCAAATGCGGATGAAGTCTGTTTGGGAATTTAAAGTCCAATCACACCTGACTTACTCAAAATATAACTCTGCATCCTCCCCAGTCTTATTTCCTACTTCTACTCTTAACTGTGACAAGTCTTCTCCATAAAAAATGCATTCAAATGCCATGCCCCAGCCGGGCGTGGTGCGCACGCTTGTAATCCCCCGTGCTTGGAATGCAGAGACAGAAGGATCTCGCTGGTTCGGAGCCAGCCTCGCTGGCTTAAGAGACCCTGTTTCCACATAAAAAAGTTAAAAAACAGGTCTGGGAGTGTAGCCCGTGGGAGTGTATCCCCGAGGTAGAAGGGCTTCCAGGAACCCCAGTACCACCAAAAAAAAAAAAAAAAAAAAAAAAAAACCCATGCCCCTGCTTAATCCCCATCAATGACATCCCACAGTTCTAAAATGTAAGATCTGAACCACTCCCTGCAGAGGCCTCCCTGGGCCGATCCCTGCCTAGCTCCCCGTGCTCACTGCGCCCAGACACACCAGCCCACCTTCTGCCCCAAACATAGCAGCGCCTTCCTCACTATGGAGCCTTGAGGCCTGCACTCCTCTTTGCCTTGAACAAACTAATTCTGGCTACTCTGAGCACCTTACCCTTATCATTCAGGTTGTAGGTCAAATTTCATGACCAATATTTCAAACCAGCTTCCCCGACCACCCATGTAGAATAGCCGCAATCTCAGCTCTCTTGAATCACCATAGAGGTTTTTTTTTTTTTTAATTATTATCTTTGCTTTGTGGTGCTGGGAATTGAAGCCAGGGGCATTCTACCTTCGAGCTTCAACTCAAGCCCTATTTTAGTTTTTATTCTGATAAAGGGTCTTCCCGGTTGCTGAGGCTGGCTTTGAGCCTGCGATCCTCTTGTCTCAGCCTCCAGAGGACTGATGTTACAGGTATGTGTCAACCACAGGGGATGTGTGTGTGTTCTTTCTTCCAAGCAGCACGTATCACCACCATCAGAGCACAGACTCCAGGAGTAGACTGCTTAAGTTCAAATTCCAGCCAAGCCACTTGGCCTGTAACCATGGTAAGGTTTCTTAACTTGGGCTGTTTCTACATGGTTTTTTTTGTTGTTGTTGTTGTTTTGGTGGTACTAGGGGAGGAACCCAGAGGCTTTCTACCTCTACGCTATACTCCCAGACCTTTTTTATATTTTATTTGGAAACAGGGTCTCACTAAGTTGCTGAAAGCCTCACTAAGTAGCTGAGGCTGGCTTCGAACCTGTGCGATCCTCCTGTCTCAGCCTCCCAAGCGCGGGGATTACAAGCGTGCACACCACACCCAGCCTCTGTTTCCACATTTGAAGTATGCTCTCTGTGGACACTGAGGTCTTGCCAGAAAAGGACAAGAACAAAGAAATTCAAGAAACAGCGTTTCTGAAAGCAGGGAGAAATGCCCCCTAACCATCCCCCTACCCCTAGCCAATAAATTACCAAATCTGGCCCCCTGTCAAGCCCAGCAATCTGCAGGAACATGGCTGTTTTTGCACTCTCTCCTTTCCTAAACCCCATGAAAAGCCTCAAGTCTGCAAGGAAGCGGGCTTCTGACTCGCATGGACTCTTCTCCTGGTCAGCTGCTCCCTCCCAGGTTTTACCCCTGTTCTTCGCTATTCAGCTGCGGTCCCTTTTGTCTCTATAATTCCTGAATATGGCGCCAAAACCCAGGAGGGAGCCAGCGGCCAGTCTCTCTGGTAACCTGGAAGTGGCAGGTGGCTGTACTTACCTCCGGAGGCACAGGCAGTGGCAGCTCTTCCAGGCTAATTCCCAGATCTGAGAGTGAGTTCTGGCAAGCTACCCTCCAGGGGACCAGCTCCACCTCTCCTTCCCCTTGTGTTCCCTCCAGAGCGCAACCAAAAGAACTGCAAGGGAGTGGGACAAAACCCCAGCAGGAGCGTTACCAAAACTCTAGAGATCAGGCTCTCTCCACAGACGGCCCACCTAGATGTTCTGTGGGCTCCCAGCCCTCCTCCTCGCCTTCACACAGGTCTGCCACTGAAAGGTCCTTTGCTGACCCAGGCTCCTGTATTCAACACCAATCACTAATTCAGGTCTGGTAAGTTCTGTTCCCATCCTTTCTGTGGTACCCAGAAAGGCCCCAAAACACCACCACGACCACCCGTGCTGCCACCCAGGATCCCCAGCTCCAGCGACTCCCCCTCCCCATCCTGGGGATTACCCCTGCAATGCGGTCACACGTGCCTGTTTCTGGCCCCACCCATCTGCCAGCTGGATGATCTGGACTCTTGCCGCCTTCATTGCTCACTGTATGAACGCCATGATGCCCTTCGGCATCGTGTCTTACCAGCCCATGGGTTTCCAAATTCCACAAATCAACCCCTCCCCCACCCCCGTCACCTCAGGCATGCCTTTAAAATGTCTTTTCACTTTGGGAGTGAAGGGGGAGCTTAAACCACAAGACTTTACTTTTTACTGTAACAGAACAGGCCTCAATATGAGTTGAGCAACGCGCTCCTCAGAGCCTGGCTTCCGGCCCTCTCCTCCCTCAGAAGGAAGCTGCGCTGCCCTCCCACTCCAGGCTCTGAACCAAGGTGCAGAGCTGGAGCCCAGAGGCTCCCACCTCCACCACCTGATCCTCCCTCCGCAACTGGTCCCGGCCCCTCCCACTCCCACTCCACCCCACACCATCCCCTAGGGCCGCCACATCTCCTCCCCGCCACCAGCCACCAGCCCCTCCCTTCCTAGGGTCTGTACTGCGTTTCGCAGCCTGGGCTGCCCAACCCCTTCCTCTTTCTCTCCTCCCCATCTTGCCTTTACAGGAGGTTGCAGGGCCCAGAGAATCATCGCGTTCATGTGCCTCTTCCCATGTCAGACTTTGCTCAGGTGGAGGAACAACTAGGATCTTCCTAAAAGCTTAGAGGTGACACAAGCCCCAGGGAGAATGCTGCCATTTTCCTGTCTCACCTGAAGGTGATGCTTCAATACACCAGTATGGGTCCCCAGTCCACAGGACATCAGACTGTCTTACATCTTATCACTCGATCTGTTCCCAATACTTAGAAAGAGTCACTGCAGATGAAAGAGGGTCCTCAGACCGTGCAAGAAAATCTCCTAAAGGCAGTCTTTAAGGTCTTCAACAAAAGGGATGAGGAACATAGAAACAAAAAGAAAAACATTTGTGCTTAAAGTATCAGATGCTTATTTACCTCTGTTGTCCACAAACTAGAGAGGCCTTTCTCAGACAACTGCTAAAACTCCCAAGGACTCACGAGGACGGCACAGGCCTTCCTCAAAGAGGGCTACACCATGTGACCCCTGACTGTTGACCAAGTCACACATCTTGGTAGTAACAAAGGCTTAGGCTTGTACTGGAGATAATGTGCAGGCCCACTCCTGCATCAGGGCAGGAAGAAGGCTTTTGGTCAAGCAGGATGGGGACAGTGAATCTTCATAATCATATTAAAAGGCTTGCACCAGAGATAATGGACGGGCCCACACCTTGTCAGGTCAGGAGCAGATAGAAAGACTACTGGTTAAGCAAGATGAGAGATAATGAATCTTTATAAAAACTGGTTTTCGTTCAAAAACTTCAGGGTCTTATTTTCAAGGCACTCCACTATGTCCATCTGATGTAGTGCTTTAATAATTCTGTCCCTTTTTCTCTCTAAAATTGCTTAAGCTTATAGCAGTATAGTTCTGGCTATATTTTCTAAAATTAGTAGGAACAAGAACCCATCACCATCTCACTCTGTTACAGTTTTGGCGCCCCAATGTGGGGCTCCATCTGGCTCCGGTAGAGTTTTGGCACCCAATGGCAGGACGTGGTTACACTTAGTGATGCCCTATCCAAATTCACTAAGACCCTGTTTCAAAATAAAGAATGAAAAATAGGATTAGGAGTGTGGCTCAAAGGTGGAATGCTCCTGGGTTCCATCCCCAGTACCACAAAAAAGAAATAAAGAAAAGAAAAGAGAAGAGAAGAGAAAAAAGAAAAAGAGAGAGAGAGAAAGGAAGGAAGGAGGAAAGGAGGGGTGGGCTGGGGTTGTAGCTGGGGGGTAGAATGGGTTCAATCCTCAGTACCACAAAACAAAAATCTCACTGAGAGATCCTTCTCGCTCTTGACAGTTCCCCAATACCCATTAAGCCCAACCAGTTTTCAAGGGCTCCAGTGTATTATTTCCCACCTTCTATCTGCCTTACTTTTAATTCACACCCATCCTCACAACAATTATTTGCCTTTACCTGGACAGACCCTGACACTGGACATGCCCAGCAAGTTACCTGGACAAACTACCCTCAAGGTTTCCGTGACAGTCCCCACTTCTTTAGTCATGTCCTCCAATCAAGACTTTGAAAAGCTTAGCCTTAATCCTACCACTGTTCTTCAGTACATTAATGATCTGCTACTCTATAGTCCAACCCAGCAAGACTGCGTAACTCATACTGTCTAACTGCTACATTTCCTAACTACCTGTGGATATAGGGTTTCACAGAAAAAGGCTCAACATTATAAAAAAAAAAGGTTGCCAGGCATAGTGGTGCACACTTGTAATCCCAGTACTTGGGAGGCTAAGACAGGAGGATCGCAGGTTTTCAGCCAGCTTCAGCTACTTAGTGAGGCACTCCACAACTTAGTGAGATCCTACTTCAAAATAAAGAACAAAATATAGAACTGGGGGTATAACTCCAAGGCGTAATGCCCCTGGGTTCACTCCTCATTACCATAAATAAGTAAATAAATAAACAAAGAAACAAATATTTTTTTAAAAGAAGAAAATGCTTAGGCATAAAAGTATTTTGTATAAAAGAATTTATGTTCTAAATGACTGAGTTATTCCATAGGGGAAAAGAAAGATGAGAAAAATCATAGGGTTAAGTAAGAAGCAGAGGGTTTGAGGAAGTTGCAAGTGATTTGTGAAGGGTAAGATATATAAAAGAGGACTTCAGGAAGATGGTGACGGAGAAAAGCGGGGCTTACGAGCCCGCTAACAACCAATCTCTATTACCACAAAATCAGCGCCTTTCATTGCCAGAAAACACCATCAGCAGAGAAACAAAAATTGTAATTACAAGGGACAGAGAAAAAGTGGGCTGGAAAAACGAGACACCAGAAAGAAACCAGACCGCGGTGCGAGATTGTTTTGGGTATCTAGAGTCCATATTCCATATTAGGATAGATTTTTTTCTGAAAAATAAATAAATGTATGATAGTTTCACCTAAAAAAAAAATATTCTCTGGTAAGAAAGAAAGCAAAAAGAAATATTTAAATGTTATCTTTAAGTCATCAAAAGCTTGGTATTAGACAAATGAAACTGTTATGTGAGATCATCATTGTTAATTTTGGATAAATTGCTATAATACTAGATGTCAACCACTAAGCCAAGCATGGGAAGGAGGGATGGGGAGGGAATGGGGTGGGGATCGGGTAAGGGCTAACTGGGCGATGTGTGCATGTATGTATACAAGTTTTTTTTTTAATATCCCATTATGATGTATGAATACAGTGCACCAGTAAAAAATTTAATTTAATTTAAAAATATATATAAAAGAAATTTTGAATGTGTAATAAGGTTAATTACAATGAAGAGGAATTATTTAAAGGGTTCTTTAAAACCAAGTACCTTATTATAAACCCCCATCCTCCCATTTTCTCTACTAAACCCCATACTCCCTCATTTTCTTCCCCTCTCTAGGATCCTTATAGATAAAAATTATAAAACATCCAGAAAAAGGTTACCATCCCACTCCCATATCAGAAGAAAACAAATCCAAGCAGAATGACCCAGCCTAAAGAATTCCACAGGTTTTGAGACCTCACCTGGTTTTCCCTGTGGACCCAACATGCCTGAACAAATCCTACATGCACTCCATGAGGTTCCTGGGCACGTTCCAAGATGATGCCCCACCCAAATTTGCTTCTTTTCACTCTGCCCTGCTTTCTTTGCCCTTCACATTTTATACCCTGTCCATACATCTCCAGTACCGCAAACTGCTAGATTTGTCTAAGTTGTTCCAAATTTCACTTCTACCCTCTGTAGCACTAATTTCTGGACTCACATGGCAGAACATGTACCAAACACATCTTCGTTCTGTATGTTCAAGCCCAATTTGACTAAACAGGTCCTGACCTCGCATCTGACTGGTCCTGGCTAACAGAACAAGGAATCCAAAAGCAGACAAATCGTAATCCAACAACCCTCCTGTGTTTAAATGTCATAGTAAGACCCAGGCTTCAGGAGGCCCCACTCCAAATTCAATGACTGTTCTAGGTGATTCTCTGCATAAAGGACCAGTATCATGTCACCTTAATGTGACCACACTGTAAATAACCCTCAGGATTTTAATTCCTCTTATCCCACCACTCCCAAGGGATTTCAGGGTCGCTGCTATGCTGGCAAATGGAGAATAGTTTACCTTCTCCACTCTGATCAGCTCACTCGTGATCACATGCTCCCTACCCTCTGAATCTCTGAATTGACATATCAGGTCTCCAGCTCTTTATTTTTTTTTATTTATTTTTTTTTTTTTTGGTGGTGGTACTGGGGATGGAACCCAGGGGCTTTCTACCTCCAAGCTACACCGCCAGCTATTTTTCATTCTTATTTTAAAACAGGGTCTCACTGAGTTGCAAAGGGCCTCACTAAGTAGCTGAGGCTGTCTCTGAACCCGGATCCTCCTGTCTCAGCCTCCCAAATGCTGGGGTTACAAATGTGCGCCACCATGCCCGGCTTCCAGCTCTTACTGCAGGGTTGTAAACTACTTTATCGGCCATGCCTGGATTAATGGTAGGTGCTTATACTTGAATAAATCAGCTGGCCTGCCTAATCACCACAACTGTTAATGACACAGCTTTGGCAGCCATCAGCAAAGAACTAGATGTGGTACATCAGGCAACTCTTTTTTTTTTTTTTTTTTTTTGGTGGTGCTGGGGTGGAACCCAGAGGCTTTCTACCTCCACACTACACTCCCAGACCTATTTTTTTTTTTTTTTTTTTTTTTTGGTGGTACTGGGGTTTCTGGAAGCCCTTCTACCTCTGGGCTACACTCCCAGACCTATTTTTACATTTTTATTTGAAAACAGGGTCTCCTAAGCCAGCGTGCGCGGCTGGCTTCGAACCTGCGCAATCCTCCTCCCAAGCACGGGGATTACAAGCATGCGCCACCACGCCCGGCTTCCCAGACCTATTTTATACTTTATTTGGAAACAGGGTCTCACTAAGTTGCTGAGAGCCTCACTAAGTAGCTGAGGCTGGTTTTGAACCTGTGCCATCCTCCTGTCTCAGCCTCCCGAGCACAGGGATTACAAGCGCGCGCCACCACGCCCGACCAGGCAAATCTTAAAAACAGGGCAGCAATTTGTCACCTACTCTTTATACCATCATTTGGGATATCAGGAATTTCCTGGAATGTGTTGTTTTAATATTACTGAAAATTCAAAAAGGATAATCAGTTTAATATCTGATATGCAAAACATCAGACAATATTTGCCAATTAAAAGTAATCTTTGGATATGGTTCCTCCTAGATAGCATGGCTCCTATCCTTTCTAACTCCTTTACTCATTTTCCTCCTCACCCTACTCTTGGGCCATGCATAATCAACTTGATTATGTCAAAATTCAAAAATGACTAACTATTCTGTTAAGGACTTCTATTACAGACCAGAGACCAATACATCTTCCTCCCAAACACACAGGAACTCCACGATCCTCACAGTACCTGCACCATAGCTTCTAGCCCTAGCTCTACCTCCTACCCATTGTCAAGCAGGAAGTAGCTCAAACAGTAACTGTACCCCATTTCCCAATATAAATATTATAAAACCTGTGGAATGTGGGCACAGTGAGAGCTTGCCAAAGGAGACTGAGAACACAAATACCCAAGAAATGGTGTGAAAGCAGCAAAAAACGCTCCTAATCATCCCTCTGCCCCCAGCCCATAAATTTACCAAATCTGGCCTGGTGTCAAGCCCACGAATCGGCTTGTTCCTGCACTTCCTCCCTTCTTAAACCCCCCAAAAGGCCCAAGACTATAAAGAAGCAGGCTTCTGACTCTCTTGGGTTCTCTCCCTAGCTGCTCCTTCCCAGGTTGTATCCCAAACAAAGCCTGTTCCTTGCTCTTCAGCTGTGTTCCTAGCACTCACTCCTGGTTAATGCATGCAAAATGCCTAGATAAGTGCCTGACACACAGGAAACCCTCAAGCATTAGGTATTAGCATTAGTCAGAAACTCACTGCCTCTTCTTTCCCCCAGTGCACAGCTGTAACCCCCACAAGGGCAAGAAACTTGTCTGTCTTATTTACTATGTATTCACATAGCAGACCCTACAAAAATACATATTAAAGGACAAATACACTTCCAGGTCTGGCGTTCTCGACGGACGATGCTAATATAATCCTCCACTAAATTCCAGAGGCAGCTCACTGTAAGAAGAGCGACTGCTTTGCTTCATTCACGCACAACTGACAACTCCAAAGACAAACGACACCGACTCCAGACTGCAGCTCACTGCTGACCAAGAAATTCTAGACTGCAGAAGGACAGTCTGCCTGGGTCTCAGTCTCCCAGTTAACTGGGTTTTATGTTTCTATCAATTACGTCAATTCCTGAAGCCCATATGCAAAAGAAAAGTAACTGTATCTGCCCTTAGCTGACTAGATTTGGAGTAAGAAACAAAGAATACTTCTAAACCTCAAAGACATTGCAACTAGCTGTGCAGGGCGCCGAGGTGAGCCCACAGGGACTGCAAGACCTCGCTAGGCCAGGAAGCAAGGCCGACCTCACAGGTCAGTATAAAACTCTACGTACATCTGATGGGGAGCAAAAGATTCTGCAATCTAATTAGACATTAGGAAGGACTACCAAAAACTCATAAAGGAATAGTTTAATAATTATTACTATAGAAATACACTTGTTAGCCAGGCCTGTGATGCACGCTTGTAATCTCAGTCCTCGGGAGGCTGAGACAGGAGGATCACAGGCTCCAGCCAGCTTCAAGTACTGAAACTTAGTGAGACACTGCGTCAATATAAAGAATTATATATATTTTTGTTTGTTTGTTTGTTTTTGCAGAGGGCCTAAGTAGCTGAGGTTGGCTTCGAACCTGTGATCCTCTTGTCTCAGCCTCCCAAGTACTGGGATGACAAGCGTGCACCAAGCCTGGCTTAAATCACTATCCTTTTTTTTTTTTTGCAGGTCTGGGGATGGAACCCAGGGGCATTCTACCTCCGAGCCATACCCCCTGCCCTATTTTTATTCTTTATTTTGAAACCGGGTCTCACTAAGTTGCAGTGTCTCACTAAGTAGCTGAGGCTGTCCGCGAACCACGATCCTCCCGGTCTCAGCCACCACACCCGGCTTGATACAGACTCGGGTGTGGTTCTAAATATAACCCTGGGTGAGGCAGCTGAAGATAAGCCAACCATATTCTCCCTGAACAAATTTAAGTGAATATTAATGCACCCTAGCCTGTTTATACATCCAAAATATGGGTGACATCACTAGTGCAAAAGAGAATCTGGCAACCAGGTGTGGTGGCGCATCCTTGTAATCCCAGCATTAGGGAGGCTGAGATCAGAGGACAGCGGTTCGAGGACAGCCTCAGCTATTTAGCAACTCAGTGAGACCGTTTCAAAAAAATAAAAAGACTAGCCAGGCGTAGTGGCGCAAGTTTGTAATCCCCGCGCTTGGGAGGCTGAGACAGGAGGATCGCACAGGTTCAAAGCCAGCCTCAGCTACTTAGCGAGGCTCTCAGCAACTTAGAGAGACTGTTTCCAAATAAAGTAGAAAATAGGTCTGGGAGTGTAGCCCGGAGGTAGAAAAACCCCTGGGTTCCACCCCCAATACCACAAAAAAAAAAAAAAGACTAAAAAAAATAGGGCTAGGGGTGTAGCTCAGAGGTAGAATGCCCCTGGGTTCCATCCCCAGTACCGCACACCAAAAAAATTAAATATATAGTCTTAACAAAAATCCCTCATTCTCTCAACACAGACTGAAACCTAGAGCAGAGATGCGACCCTGGGTTCTGACCCCAGGTCACAAAGTAAATTGACAGCCATCCTGCATCTCTGTGCCTCCCCTCCTCACCTGTAAAACGAGAACATCGCTGTCTCCCTCATGTGCAAGGTTGAGTTAGCCCAGGCCAGGTGATTAGCAGGGCACGTAGTGAACACTCGGTCAGTGGCAGCAAAGCCAGGCACGGTGCAGCTGGCCTGCAATCCCAGCCCTGGGGAGGCCGAGACAGGAGGAGAACAGGTTTGAGGACAGCCTCAGCAAGCAGTGACATCAACCTACTGAGACCCTGTTTCAAAATTTAAAAAATAGGGCTGTGGGTGGAACTCGGAGGTAGAATGCCCCTAGGTCCCATCGCCATCAGCAATCACTATTATTAGTACCAGCAACATCATCTTCTTTGGGGACCGGAGTACTGAAGATTGAACCCAGGGGCATTTTACCTCTGGACTACACCCAGCCTTTTTATTTTGCAGTTGGAAGAGAATCTCCCTAGGTCGCTGGGTGAGAGTCTCCCTAAATTGCTGAAGCGGACCTCGAACCCGAGATCCTGCAGTCTCAGCTCCCCAGGTGCTGACTGCAGGGTGAGCCACCGTGCCCGCTCCACCCACCTCAAATACATCTTTGTTGGCATCATGCCCTCTCTACTGACCCCACGGCCAGAAGAGCAGCCATTGCTATCTAACATGACCGTATTTCCTTTGCCTCTCTCTTTCTGAAGATAATGTTTGGAGAAATAACTTTTTTAACAGCTGTTGTCATCTTATCTTGGCAGAGCAGGTTTTTAGGACATTGTTCAGCTAAACGTGAGCACGGGGCTCGGGGTGGAGTTCAGTGGTAGCGTGCATGCTTACTAGCACGCTCAGGGACCTACACTGGATGCCCAGCCCAAAATAGGTAAATAAATGCTGAAGTTTCACACCTGTAGTCCTAGCTACTCAGGAGACTGATAGAGGAGGATCACTTGAGCCTAGAAGTTTCGGGGCCTCCTAAGCAACATAGTGAGATCACATCTCAATTTTTTTTAAAAAGTCAGGATAACTGTTCTACAGACTCTGGTCCTCTGTTTATAATTTTTTTTCTATGTGGCATAAATGCATTTAAGTCTTCTCAAAATATGCGCAACATTTTTGTTCTGGTACTCAGGATTGAATCTCCAGAGGCATTCTAAGTCTGAGCTATACCCCCAACCGTTTGTTGTTGTTGTTGTTGTTTGTTTGTTTTTACAGTACTGGGGATGGAGCCCAGGGGCACTCTACCTCCGAGCTACACCCCAGGCCCCATTTATTTATTTATTTATTTATTTATTTAGGTGATACTGGGGTTCCTGGAAACCCTTCTACCTCCAGGCTACACTCCCAGACCTATTTTTGTATTTTTATTAGAAACAGGGTCTCAAGCCAGCAAGGCTGGCTTCGAACCTGCGCGATCCTCCTGTCTCAGCCTCCCACGCGCAGGGATTACAAGCGTGCGCCACCACGCCCGGCTTTTCTTTATTTTTGAAACAGGGTCTCACTAAGTTGCAGAGAGCCTCACTAAGTAGCTGAGGTTGTCTGGTCTCGGCCTTCCGAATGCTGGGATTACAAGCGTGCGCCACCATGCTCAGCTCTATTTTTTTTTTTTTGGAAACAGGGTCTCGCTGAGTTGCAAAGGACCTCACAAGCAACTGAGACCATCTGTGAACCATAATCCTCCTGTCTCAGCCTCCCTAATGTTGAGATTACAAACATGAGCCCATACCCAGCTTCCCCCAACCCTTTCATTTTTACTTTTAAAACAGGATCTCACTATGATGCTGAGGCTGGGCACATGCATGTCATCCTCCTGTCTCAGCTTCCCAAGTACCGGGATTACAGGCATGTGCCATCATGCCTGCAGAGTTCCACACTTTTAAACTAATAAGTATCGAAATTAACTTTCAGTTCAATCTCCAATACCCAAAAAGAAAGAGAGAAGAAAAAAAAAAAGATTTCTGTCAGATGTTTGTCATAACAATTGTTTAGAAAGGTACTTTTTTTTTTTCTTGGTGGTACTGGTAGTAGAACCCAGGGGCTTTCCCATCTCTGGGCTATACTCCCAGACCTATTTTATATTTTATTGGGAAACAGGGTCTCACTAAGTTGCTGAGAGCCTCACTACATAGCTGAGGCTGGCTTCAAACCTGTGCGATCCTCCTGTCTCAGCCTCCCAAGTGCGGGGACTACAAGCGTGCGCCACCACACCTGGCTTAGAAAGCTACTTCTGGAAAATTAAAGTTCAAAAGGCAAACTGAATTAAACTTGCCATCCTACCTTCCTTCCAACCCAAGTTTCCTGAATGTAGAAGGTCAGAACAAGCATTAACTATTAAACAGTTCTGTTAAAATTTAATATTATGCCATGTTAAATTCCTAACTATTTTAAGGAACCATGTGAGAGCTGATAGGCTCTGACTGAATATGGAGATATTATCACATTTAATCTGTTAAGTAACTAAATCTTATATAAAACTCAGTTTTAAGACCTTATAAAATAGCCGGATATGGTAGCATACACCCCCGGTTCCATCTCCAGTACCACAAAAAATAAAATAAGACAAAATAAATAAAAAATAAATAAAACCTTATAAAATAAGGTATCCAAAAAAAAAAATCATTCGTTCTACCTACTAAAAGAGCCATCCAAAGCATGGGAAAAAATGAAATGAAATAAAAGGTAGGATGTATCGATACAAGGGCTTTGGCCTTGGTGTTTTGTTTTGGTTTGCCTTGGGTTTTTTGTTTTTATGATACTGGGGATTGAACCCAGGAGCACTTCTCAGCTACAGCCCCAGTCCTGCTTTACTTTGTATTTTGAAACAGGGCCTAAGTGGCTGAGGCTGGCCATGAACATGAGGTTTTCCAGTCTCAGACTCCAGAGTACTGGGATTATAGGTGTGTGCCACCATGCCCAGTTTAGTGGATTTTAATTCTCAAGGAATCTGGGAATTCACTTTCCATAAAAGGAAAAGATGTTGCCATTCGCCACCCACCATACATTAAACATTTATTCTTTATTTTGAAACAGGGTCTCACTGAGTTGCAAAGGGTCTCACTAAATAGCTGAGGCTGTTGCAAACCACGATCCTCTGGTCTCACACTCCCAAGTGTGGGATTACAAGTGTGTGCCACCACGCACAGCACACATTAAACATTTTAAGTTCCATTGCTAATGTAACCAGAGAGGAGAATTCAAAATAAGAGCAAACACTGTAGAAAAGACACGTTAGCCTGGCATGGTAGTACGCTTGTAATCCCAGATTTTGGGAGGCTGAGACAGGAGGATCACGGTTCCAGGACAGCCTCACCTACTTAGGCCCTTTGCAACTCAGTAAGACACTGTTTCAAAATAAGGAATAAAAAATAGGGCTGGGGGTGTAGCTCAGAAGTAGAATGCCTCTGGGTTCCACCCCAAGTACCTCAAAAAAAAAAAAAAAAGAAAAGAAAAGAAAAGACACGTATTGATAAAGATACCACACTAAAGTCTGAATGATTTCTGCTAAGGAAACAGACACATGAAGTTTAATAAAGATAAAAATCAGCTGGGCATTGTGAGCATGGTGGCGCAACAACTATAATTCCAGTACTTTGGGAGAATTAAATAGGACGATCCCAGGTTCCAGGAGAACCTCTGTAATTTATCAAGGCCATCAGCAACTTTTATTTTAAACACCCTGTTTCAAAATAAGAAACAAGCCGGAGTAGTGGCGCACGCTTGTAATCCCTGAGCTTGGGAGGCAGAGACAGGAGGATCGCACAGGTTCAAAGCCAGCCACACTGGTTTAAGAGACCCTGTTTCCAAATAAAAAAGTATAAAAATAGGTCTGGGAGTGTAACCTGGAGGTAGAAGGGTTTCCAGGAACCCGAGTACCACCAAAAAAAAGAAAGAAAAGAAAAGAAATAAGCCGGGCGTGGTGGCGCACACTTGTAACCTTCCCCCCAACTGGGAGGCTGAGACAGGAGGATCCTGCAGGTTCGAAGTCAGCCTCGGCTGGTTTAAGAGACCCTGTTTCCGAATAAAATATAAAATAGGTCTGGGAGTGTAGCCTGGAGGTAGAAGGTCCCTGGGTCCCTGGGTTCCATCCCCATTACCACACACACACACACACACACACACACACACAATCTCAAGTTGAAAAAAAATAATGGGCTTCTTTATTTCCTGTTAGTAGAGATGAAAAACATAGAGGTTTTATACCTCTGAGCTACATCCCCAGCCCTATTTTATTTTTCATTTTGAAAGACGGTCTTAATAAATTACCACACAGTGACTTGAATCTGTGATCTTCCTGTCTCAGCCTCCCAAACACTCAGATTATAGGCATGTGCCACCACGCCCAGAATGATTTCTTTTCTAACTTGATCATAACCTCTGCTTATCAGACTTTTTATCCACAAAACCTATGCAAGGAACATGTTTAAAGTAAAGACAAACTGTTCTATGACAAAAAACTCTAGATTCTAGACCTCTGTCTTGTACCTGAAGAGCTAAACTTCTAAGAAAATTATATCCTCAGAAAAGATTAAATGTATAAACACCATAAGCAAATAAACTGAATAAGGAATAAGAACAATATTTTATTACTTTGGAAATGTTATTTAAAATTCAAATGTTAGATTATATCTTACTGCTCCTAAATTAATTTCAATTTTTTTGTGTGTGGTACTAGGGATGGAATCCAGGGGCATTCTACCTCTAAGCTATACTCCCAGGCCTATTATTTATCTCAGCCTCCCAAATGCTGGGATTACAAGCATGTGCCATCATCCCCAGCAAATTTCTTTTTTTTTTTTTTTTTTTTTTTTTGTGGTAGTAGGGGTGGAACCCAGAGGCTTTCTACCTCCTGGCTATCCTCCCAGACCTATTTTTTATATTTGGAAACAGGGTCTCACTAAGTTGCTGAGAGCCTCACTCAGTAGCTGAGGCTGGCTTCGAACCTGTGCAATCCTCCTGTCTCAGCCTCCCAAGCGCAAGCGCGGATATTACAAGCGTGTGCCACCACGCCCAGCTGAAATAGATTTGGTTAAAAATTAAGCAGCTAGCCCAATTTGGTAATCCCCGTGTTTGTAGTCCCCGCGCTTGGGAGGCGGAGACAGGAGGATCGCGCTGGTTCAGTGGTTCAAAGCCAGCCTCACTGGCTTAGGAGACCCTGTTTCCAAATAAAAATATAAAAAATAGGTCTGGGAGTGTAGCCCGGAGGTAGAAGGGCTTCCAGGAACCCCAGTACCACCAAAAAAAAAAAAAAAAGTTAAGCAGCGCAGCCAGGCACGTGGTGCACACTTGTAATCTCAGCATTGGGGGCTGAGACAGGAGGATTGTGGTTCATGGACAGCCTCAGCTCACTTAGCGAGGCCCTTTGCAACTCAGGGAGACCCTGTTTCAAAATAAAAATTAAAACTAGGGTTGGAGCTATATCTCGGAGGTAGAATGCCCCTGAGGTCCATTCCTAGTACAAAAAAAAAAAAAAAAAAAATTAAACAGCAAGGTCCAATCAGGTCTTTGAAACTCCAAAAAGCTTTCCATTAAACAACCACTGAATTATGTTACACTAAAGGAAGAGCATAAAAACAAAAATGTATTCTGTGATAGAATTTGAGACTGAGACAGGAGGATTTCAGGTTCATGGCCAGCCTCAGCTACTTAGGCCCTTTGCAACTCAGTGAGACTCTGCTTCAAAATAAAGAATTTAAAAATAAATAGGGCTGGGGGTATAGCTCAGAAGTAGAATGCCCCTGGGTTTGACAGTACCGCAAAAAAAAGGGGGGGGGGTATAGCTCAAAGACAGAATGTCTCTGTATTCAATTCCCAATAGCACAAAAAAAGAAAAAAAAATGTTGGTATCTTTTGAAGTATTTTGTTATTAACTTTTGTGTGTGTTGGGGGGGGGTCTGGGGATGGAACCCAGGGGCATTCGACCTCCGAGCTACACCCCCTGCCCTGTTTTTTATTCTTTATTTTGAAACAGGGTCTCACTGAGTTGCTCACCAAGTAGCTGAGGCTGTCTGCGAACCGCGATCCTCTGATCTCAGCCTCCCAAATGCTGGGATTACAAGCGTGTGTTATTAACTTTTCTGATTAAATATAATGATGACATAAAAGAACTAAAAACAAACAATAATGTAAAAAAAAGTTTTTAGGGTAAAATCAATAACAAAAGTGAATACCAAACAAAACCTTATTGGTATCAGATAACATCAAAAGAGTTAAAAATCAGAATAATATCAGCCTGTATAAAATACATTGTAGAGGCTAGGGATGCAGCTCAGTAGTAGAGGACTTGCCTAGCATGAACAAGGCCGAGTCTCTTCTCTAGCAATGCAAAAACAAAAAAAAATACAAACACACACACACAAAAAAAAGTAAACTATCCTACAGTTTATAAACTGAGACGAATTTAGATTCACATCATTCACTAACCCTCTGTAACTCTAAAATCCATACACTGCAGGTGTGATGGTGAAGTTTGCAATCCCAGTACTTGAAAGGCTGAGACAAGGGGATCACCAGTTTATGGTCAACCTCAGATACTTAGTGAAACCCTCCACAACTTAGTGAGACCTTGCTTCAAAGTAAAGAATAAAAAATATAAGCCAGGCGTGGTGGCGCACGCTTGTAATCCCAGCATTCGGGAGGCTGAGACCGGAGGATCATGGTTCGCAGCCATCCTCAGCTACTTACTGAGGCCCTCCACAAAATAAAGAACAAAAAATAGGGCAGGGGGTGTAGCTCGGAGGTCAAATGCCTCTGGGTTCCATCCCCAGACCCACAAAAATAAATAAATAAATAAATAAATAAATAAATAAATAAATAAAAAATAGGGCTAGGGGCGGAGCTCTCAGGTAGAATGCCCCTGGGTTCAATCCCTAGTACAATAAATCAATTAATAAATAAATTCATTCTACACACTAAAAGTACTAATGTAACAAATCATATCAGGTGTACCAATGTAAACCACATCAAAACTGTGAAAGCAGTTTTGATTAACAAAACCATCCACTTCCTTAAAAAACAACTTCACACCAGGTGTGACAGTGCACACTTGTAATCTCAGTACTTGGGAGGCTGAGACAGGAGGATTACAGGTTTGTGCCAGTCTCAGCAACTTAGGACCTCTACAACTTAGTGAGACCCTGTTTCAAAATAAAAGAATAAAATAGGGCTGGGGGTGTCCTTCAGAGGTAAAATGCTGGGTTCAACTCTCAGCACCATAGAAAAACAAAAACAAAAAAACTTCACTACCTAGTTTTCTCTAATCAGAATTTTAAAAATATTATTGTTGTTGTTTTGTTGTGTGTGTTACTAGGGATGGAACTCAAGGGAATGCTACCTCCAAGCTACAACCTTAGCCCTATTTTACTGTTTTTATTTTAAAACAGTCTAAGTTGCATAGAAACTCATTAAGTTGCTGAGGTTAGCCACGAACCTCTGATCTTCCCTGTCTCAGCCTAAAATTTTGTATTTAAAAATGACTAAAAGCTACTAGTTTCGTACATTAAGGTTGCAATGGTCATAATCCCACCCTCATAGCATAGTTCTCCCTGAGCCTGAAAATGTCCTTCCCTCTCTGGTGCCTGTTGAATTCCGACTCATGGGCTCCAGGTCTGTTTTCACGCCTGTGCGTTGCAAAGGAGACAGAGAGGACCTTCCAGCCTCGTTTCCCACCGCCATCGAGATTCCAATCAATTCCGACGCACAGTCTCCCTATAATAACTTGGCAGCGATGCATTCGTCTACCAGGTATGCTTCTGGTCTTTAGGGTCATGACAACTGCTTTATGTCACTTAGGCGTAAAATCCTCAGGTCAAACCAACTGTATTTGCAGTTGAAACACTTCAAGGTGGGAATGCGTAAGATACACAAATCACCTGCCGGATACCTTGAGCTCCACATCATAAAAACAGACAGTATGGGGGAAGTCCTCTGACACTCCCAAGAAGCACAGAAAGAGGAAGAGGAAGGCGACCAAGGCCCGTCTCGGATGGCGTCCGGGGCCCGGATCACCCCGGGGGCGCAGACCGGCTGTTCTCCGTGGCGGAAGGGGCCCTCCTCAGCACGGGCGGCCTCCCTCGGCCCCGGCCACGGCCCTCCCGCGGCGGCCGGCCGCTGCCCCGCGCCCGCCCCGCGCCCGCCCCGCGCCCGCGGCCCGCGCCGGCCTCACCTGCGGCGAATCGAGCGCACCCGGCTCCCGCTCCGCCCCCGGCCGCCGCCGCCCGGCCTCTCCCGGCCTCGCGCGCCCCCGCCGCCCAGCCGGGTGCGGCCTGCGCGCCGCCGCCAACCACGCGCCGCCCCATTGGCCCGGCGCGCGCGGCGCCCTGAGCATCGCAGCCTGCGATTGGCTGGCCCGCGGGGGCGGGGCCCAGGGGCGGCGGCTCTGCGGCCTCGGCGCGGACTCCGCGGGGTCCCGGCGCCGGCGTGGGTCGCTCTGGCTCGAGGCCCCGCTGCAGCCAGGCCGGGCGCCGCCCAGGCCCGCCGGCTTGGCGCCTCGCCCGCTCCCGCGGACACCCGGGTCCCCTGCGCAGGGGCGAGGGCGGCCCCGGGCGGGCGCGCGGCCCGGCTGGCTGCCAGGGTGGGGTCAGGACCGCGGGGCCTGCCGGCCCTGATAAGCCCCGCAGACGGAAAGCTGCCTGGCCTCAGCCCCGGCCTGCTGATGCTGCAGGCCAACCCCGGGCACCGCGGCAGACCGGGAAGCAGCTGCGGGTGACTGGCACCGTCCCACACACTGCCCCCTGTCCTCGTTCACCAAGACCGTCCCTGTTACCACTGCCACTACTGGTGTTACTTGTCGTTCTGGGACCCGGGGCCTTCCACATACTAAGCGAATGCCCTGCTGAGCCACTCCTGTTGTCTGTCTGCCTCTCTCTCTCTCTCTCTCTCTCTCTCTCTCTCTCTCTCTCTCTCTCTCTCTCTCTCTCTCTCTCTCTCTCTCTCTCTCTCCCTCTCTCTCTCTCCTCTTCTCCTCTCTCCTCTCTTCTCTCTCTCTCTCTCTCTCTCTCTCTCTCTCTCTCTCTCTCTCTCCCTCCCTCCCTCCCTCCGAGCTACACACACCCTGTTTTTGGTCTTTTTAGTTTTTGAAACAGGGTCTCACTAAGTACCTGAGGCTGTCGGTGAACCGTGATCCTCTGATCTCAGCCTCGAATACTGGGATTAAAAGCGTGCGCCACCACGTCCAGCTTCCCAGCCCTGTTTTTTTATTCTTTATTTTGAAATGAGGTCTCACTAAGTTGCAGAGCGCCTCACAAAGTAGCCGAGGCAGGCCATGAACTTGTATCCTCTAGTCTCAGCCTCCCAAGTACTGGGATTACAAGCATGTACCACCATGCCCAGTTGACTGTCTACTATTTAAAACAACAGGCCAGGCATGGTGGCGCATGCTTGTAATCCCAGCATTCGGGAGGCTGAGACCGGAGGATCCGGGTTCGTGGCCAGCCTCAGCTACTTAGTGAGGCCCCTTGCAACTCAGTGAGACCCTGCTTCAAAAATAAAGAATAAAAAATATGGCAGGAGGTGTAGCTCAGAGGTTGAATGCCCATGGGTTCTATCCCCAGTACCACAATAAATTAGTTAATTAATAATAAAACAAAAAAATTTTTAAATAGACATCAGGAACAAGATTAAGATGCCCACTATCACCACTCCTTTTTTTTTTTTTTTTTATTTGTGGTACTAGGGATGGAACCCAAGGGCATTGTACCTCTGAGCTACACCCCCAGCCCTACTTTTTATTCTTTATTTTTGAAGCAGGGCCTCACTGAGTTGCAAAGGACCTCACTAAGTAGTTGAGGCTGTCCTTGAACTGTGAGCCTCCTGTCTCAGCCTCTCAAATGGGATTACAAGCATGGGCCACCATAGTATTAAAAACTGATAATTTTTTGTATGTATATGTGTGGATTGAACCCAGTGTTCTACCTCTAACTACACCCCCACCTACACCTCTTTTATTTTATTTATTTATTTATTTATTTTTGGTGGTACTGGGATGGAACCCAGGGGCTTTCTACCTCCGGGCTATACTCCCAGACCTATTTTTTTATATTTCATTTGGAAACAGGGTCTCACTCAGTTGCTGAGAGCCTCACTAAGTAGCTGAGACTGGTTTCAAACCTGCGTGATCCTCCTGTCTCAGCCTTCCATGTGCTGGGATTACAAGCGTGCACCACCATGCCTGGCTCTATTTTATTTTGAAATAGGGTCTTGCTAAGTTCCTGAGGGTGGCTTCGAACCTGCGATCCTCTTGTCTCAGCTTCCCAAGTACTGGGCTTACCTGTGTGCACCACTGTGTCAGACTAACAATGCTCTTCTTACCTGAATGCCAAATTGGAAGGAAACTATTGCATCTGATTGATGGGCAGCTCAGTTCTGTGAAGAGGTTGATTGTTGGGTAATGCTATAATTCTTTTTGCATTTTTAAATCTTACAAGGCCAGCTAAAGCATAAAAGAAACTCCAGTGGAGCAATGGAAGAGGTCTAGGGAGGGGTGGTGAATCAAAGAAGGAAAACTTCCACTGGTTCTATGAACATATACAAAATTGTGGTACTGGGATGGAACCCAGGGGCTTTCTACCTCCGGGCTACACTCCCAGACCTATTTTATACTTTATTTGGGAACGGGGTCTCACTAAGTTGCTGGGAGCCTCACTAAGTAGCTGAGGCTGGCTTTTAACCTGCACAGTCCTCCTGTCTCAGTCTCCCAAGTTGCTAGGATTACAAGCGTGCGCCACCACTCCTGGCTCTAGGCAAAGTTTGTTTGTTTGTTTGTTTGTTTGTTTGTTTGTTTGTTTGTTTTGCAGCACTGGGGATGGAACTCAGGGGCATTCTACCTCCAAGCTATTTTTTGTTCTATGCAAAGGGCTTCACTAAGTAGCTGAGGTTATCTGCGAACCAGGATCCTCCTGTCTTAACCTCCCGAATGCTTACGCAAAGGTTTTTTGTTTGTTTGTTTTTTGTTGTTTTTGTTGTTATTGTTGTTGTTTTGGTGGTACTGGGGTTCCTGGAAACCCTTCTACCTTCGGGCTACACTCCCGACATATACACACACACACACACACACACACACACACACACACATATACACACACACACACACACACACACATATACATACTTTTTTTTTTAAACAGGGTCTTTTAAACTAGCGCGGCTGGCTTCGAACCTGCGCCATCCTCCTGTCTCTGCCTCCCAAGTGCGGGGATTACAAGCGTGCGCCACCACGCCCAGCATTAGGCAAAGGTTTTGAATAGACATTTCTCTAAAGATTATCTAGAGATGGCCAAGAATCACACCAAAAGATGCTCAACAGCCGGGCGTGGTGGCGCACGCTTGTAATCCCAGCATTTTGGAAGCTGAGACCCAAGGATCTGGGTTCTTTGCGACTCAGTGAGACCCTGTTTCAAAATAAAGAATAAAAAAGTTGGGCTCAGGGTGTAGCTCAGAGGTAGATGTCCCTGGGCTCCATCCCCAGTATAACAAAAAAAAAAAAGCTCAACATCACTAATCATTAAGGAAGTGCAACTCAAAACCACTATGAGATGCCACCTGACACCCACTAGGATGGCAGGGAGAAAGAGAAAGAGAGAAGGGAAGGAAGGAAGAATGAAAGAAATAAAAGAAAAAAGTGTTAGCAGGACCGTGGAGAAATCAGAGCCAGCGCGCTGTGCTGAGAATGTGAAATGGCGCAGCGGCTGGGAACTGTGTGGTGGTTACTCAGCTGAAGATGGAATCACCATGTGAGCCACAGCTGTGGACATGTACACCTGAAATCAAAACGGGGGTTTGAACAGATATCTGTAACACACATGTGCATGGCAGCATTGTTCACAACAGCCCAAAGATGGAAGCAGCCCGAGTGCTCACTGAACGGGGAGTGGGAAAGCAGAATGTGGTACGTATACCTTTTCCATGTATTTACAGCCTGAAAAAGGAATCATGACACATGAGAGGAGCCGTGACGATATTACGCTAAGTAAACTAAGCAATCACAAAAGGATAGATCTTGTATGATTTTTTGGGGGGGTGTGTGTGTGTGTGTGTTGCTGTGAATTGAATGCACGGGTATTCTACCTCTAAGCTGCACCTCCATATCTATTTTATTTTTATTTTTAATTTATTTTTGTAGTACTCCGGATTGAACCCAGAGGCATTCAACCTCTGAGCTACACCCCCAGCCCTATTTTTTATTCTTTCTTTTGAAACAGGTTCTCACTAAGTTGCAGAGAGCCTCATGATGTCGCTGAGGCTGGCTTCGAACCTGTGCGATCCTCCTGTCACAGCCTCCCAAACACTGGAATTACAAGCGTGCAACACCATGCCTGGCCTCTTTATTTTTTTTTATTTTGAAACAGAATCTCACTAGATTGATGAGCATTTCACTACTTGATGAGGCTGCCTTCAAACCTGCAATCTCTTGTTTCAGACTCCCAAGTACTAGGATTACAGACGTGTGCCATCATGTACAGCTTAAATGTTGTATGGTGATAGTTGCACAACAATTGAATGTACTTATTTTGTGTGTGTGTGTGTGGTACTGAGGGTGAAACCCAGGGGATTTTCTACCTCTCGTCTATTACCTCCAGACCTAGTTTTATACTTTGGAAACAGGGTCTCACTCAGTAGCTGAGGCTGGCTTCGAACCTGTGCAATTCTCCTGTCTCAGCCTTCCAAGCGCTAGGATTACAAGCGTGCGCCACCACGCCAGCTAATATGAAGATACTTAAAGCTACAGAACTGCATACCTTAAAATAATTGAGCCTGGATATGGTGGTTTATGCCTGTAATCCCAGTATTTGGAAGCTGAGACAGGAGGATTGCAGGTTCAAGGCCAGAATCAGATACTTAGTGAAAGCCTCAGCAGTTTAGCAAGACACAGTTTCAAAATAAAAAATAAAATGGGGATGAGGATGTAACTCAGAGGTAGAATGCCCCTAGGTTTCCTCTCCATATAAATAATTAATCAATTTGAAATGATTTTATATTATATACATTTTATAATTTTAGTGCCATTAAAATATGTCTTCCCAAATGTAAAAAAGAAAATGAATACTAAAGTAGGGTTGAACCGGGCATGGTGGCACTTGCCTATAATCCCAGCACTTGGGAGACTGAGTCAGGAGGATCACAGGTTCAAGAGCAGCCTCAGCCCTCAGCTACTTAGTGAGACCCTGTTTCCAAATAAAATAGAAAATAGGTCTGAGAGTACAGCCCGGAGGTAGAAAGCCCCTGGGTTCCACCCCCAGTACCACCAAAAAATAAAAAAGAGCAGCCTCAGCAAGTAGTGAGACCCTCATCAACCTATCAAGACCCTATTTCAATATAAAAATATAAAAATAAAATAGGGCTGAAGATGTAGCTCAAAGGTAGTATGCCCCTGGGTACAATCCTCCAGCACCACATATACACAAACAAAACAAACAAAAAACTAAGGTAGATATTAAAAATATAGAATTTGATTATATACAATAATAATATCATCTTTAAGAGTTTAAATTGAAAAACCTGGCCAGGTGTGGTGGCACACGCTTGTAATCCCCGCGCTTGGAAGGTGGAGACAGGAAGATGGCACAGGTTCGAAGCCAGCCTCGCTGGCTTAAGAGACCCTGTTTCCAAATAAAATATAAAATAGGTCTGGGAGTGTAGCCCAGAGGTAGAAGGGTTCCAACCTCAGTACCACCAAAAAAAAAAGAAAAGAAAAGAAAAGAAAACCCTGGAGTAACTCTTATTTACCTCTGAGTATGACCTAGTCTTTTTTTCTTGATCTTAATTTTTTTTCTATTATTCTGGGAATTAAATGCAAGAACATTCTACCTCTGAGCTATACCCCAGCCTTTTTATTTATTTCCTGTGGTATTAGGAATTGAACCCAGGGACGTTTTCTCACACACACATACACACACACACACACACACACACACACACACACAGGAAAAAAAAGCTGCAGCAGCTGAGGGGCTGAGTGGGGGCCTCCGCTGGAGCACTCAGTGGTAGAGTACACGTGGCTTTACTCCCCAGAACCCAAACCCACAGCATGCACGGTGGAGCACATGTGCAATTCTGGTACCTGGGAGGCTGACAAGAGGACAGGCTCAGTGTGAGAAAGAGAAATGACCTTTTCTATCAGCGTTAGAAGGTCATATAAAAACTGACCTGTATTCATTTTGCAACAGTAGCCTAGGAATCCATTTTGTAACTTTCTGGTACATATGTCTATATGCCCTGCTACCTGAAGTATACATTTTCTGTTTCTCCTTTGTTCTAAAGAAAAAACTTTGCCCAGCGGGAAACCAGCCAACGGATTAGACTGTGAGGTCTCACCGCAGCCAGTGGGGATGGCACCATGGGCTCCCCACCAGGAGAATAAAAGGAGCCCTGACTGTGGTGGTGCGGCGTGCTTGCCCTGAGTTTATGGTGTGTCTGCACCCTTCTGCACAGATGTAAAGGGCCTGCCAAGTTATGTCTGCAAACATCAGCAATGTGGTGAGGAGGAGGAGGAGGAGGAGGAGGAGGAGGAGGAGGAGGAGGAGGAGGAATCAGAAGATGCCTTCCGTAATCAGTCAAGATAAGCCATAGAATTGGAGGAGATATTTGTAACATGTTACTAATAATATCAAGACTATATAAAGACTACCAATAGATGAATAAGAAAAAGACAAACGGCACATAACAAAAATAGGCAAAATGCTTGAATAGATACTTCACGGGAGACAAAATGAAAATGGTTAATAAAAACTGGGCGTGGTGCCACACGCTTGTGATCCCAGCATTCGAGAGGCTGAGACAGGAGGATCGCGGTTCGCAGCCAGCCTCAGCTACTTAGTGAGGCCCTCTGCAACTCAGTGAGACCCGGTTTCGAAATAAAGAATAAAAAATAGGGCAGGGGGTGTAGCTCGGAGGTAGAATGCCTCTGGGTTCCATCTCCAGCACCCCCCCACACACACACACACAAATAGAGCCGAAATGGTTAATAAAGGCATCAGTAAGTTCTCAATCCCCTTAGTTGAGCTAGGCACAACTTCAAGATGTAATTATACACAGACCAGATTGGCAAAAGTGAAAACCTGGCAACAGCAGGTGCTGGCAAAGCTGTGGAGCCACGGAAATTCCATTTTTAACGCGTTGTACATGTGGAGGAGCACAATATTAAAAAACAGTGCCAGGAGCTGGACTCGGTGGCGCACGCTGGTGATCCCAGGGAGGCTGCAGGAGGCCTGCGGGGTCCAAGGCAGACTCAGTAAGTTGGCGAGATCCTGTTTCAAAATAAAAGAGTAAAATAGGGCTGGCGGTGTAGCTCAGAGCTAGAATGCCCCCGGGTTCCTGCCCCCGGCTTCCATCCCTGGTACCACGAAAAAAGTGCAAGTCCGCACACTCTAGAGGAACTCGGGCGCAGGTGCATAGACACGGACGGGCCTGGCGCAGCCGCCAAAGGTCCGTCTACCAGAAACACACCAGTGAGCGTGGTAGTCGGTGCAACGCCCGCAGCGGCGAGCTGAGCTGAGCTGTGCGGGCCGCGCGAATAGACCGCACCGAGAGCAGTGAAGCAGCCCGCCAGCGCCTGCGTCGCCGCATCGCTATAGACAGGAGCGCCGGCTCGCTCTTTGGATAAACAACTGCTTACCCAAGCCAGGCAGAGGGCACCGGCGCCGGAGGCCGCTCCTTGGAGGTCCCACGGGTGTTCGCAACAACGCACTGGGCTGCACATTTGTGTTTTATTTACTTTTCTGTGTTTTATTCCATAGGAAGTGAAGGGGGGAGGGAGGTGCCCCTTCACGGAGCTGCTCCAGGCCTGCCAGGTAGGAGCAGGGCCCGAGCAGCTTCAGGCCTCCTCGCTCCCGGGGTCGCCTTAGGCTCTGGGAGGGGCTGCGGGGCTGCGGGAGGGGCGGCTCGCGTCTGCTCTGCCTGCAGCCTCTGTGTTTGGGAAGCTGTGTGGAGGAGGATGGTCACCTGTGCGTACTTTCTCCTGCTGTCTGGAGTTTGTCTCACACACCTGGGGTGGCCGGGGCTCACTACCGCCCCCGGCCTCCAAGCAAGGGCGCCTTCTCCATTCCCTGCCTCTCTAAGGCAGCCTTTCCCAGGTGGCGAGAACAGGACAGGCAGAGTTGCAGGATGTATGAACCCAGCAAAAGTCACGGGCAGAGACTGAGGCCCCTCTGCCCCCAGCTCTGCCCCACACTCCCTGAGGGACCTTGGTGTCATCTAGGTCATTCCCCTCCAGGGGTCACCCTCAAAAGTCTCTCCTGCTGGGCCCCAGTCAGCCTCTGGTCAGCCCCAGTGAGGGCCAGCCTGTCCCAGGAAGTCCTTGAGCACCAAGCCCTGGTTGCTGCCCTCCTCTCTGGCCGTGCTCATAGCCACCCCACCCCTGGGATGTAGGAGCCCTACTGGGAGGCAGTCCTAGCCCTGACCAGCTGGGGCGCTCCCCACAACAGGACCCAGAGTTGGGAGCTGGGTGAGAACTTGTGAGAAGTCTCTTTTGGTTTAAAGAGAAAAAGGTCTCTAAGGCTGGGCTGTGGCTCAGTGGTAGAGCACACCCCTAGTATGAATGAGGCCCTGGGTTCAATCCCTGGTGCTGCAAAACAATAGTAATAACAGTAATAGTAATCAAGTAAATAAAAACATCTTGTGTGTGTGGCACTAAGGAATGAACCCAGGGGTAGTCTATTTCTGAGCTAAACCCATAGCCCTTTTTTTGTGTGTGTGTGTGCAGTACTGGGGATGGAACCCAGGGGCATTCTACCTCCAACCTACACCCCAGCCCTATTTTTTATTCTTTCTTTTGAAGCAGGGTCTCACTGAGTTGCATATGGCCTAAGTAGTAGCTGAGGCTGTCCATGAACTGCGATCCTCGGGTCTCAGCCTCCTGAATCCTGGGATTACAAGTGTGCACCGTCACGCCCGGCTTTTGGTTTTATTTCGAACCAAGATGTACTAAGTTGCTGAAGCTGGCCTTGAACCTGTGATTCCCTTATCTTAGCCTCTCAAGTACTGGCAAGGGCAAGGCAATTACTTGGACAGTGAAGTAATTCCAACTGTACAAACACAAAGTAAATTTTACAGGAATGGTAACTTTAGCCACAGTGGAGATTTGTGTGACCTGTTCCCAGGGTCCCTAATTGAGCTCAGGCAGACAGGACAAGTAATTCCAACTGTAAAGAGAGGGGATGGCTGGTTTTCTGGGGAGGGTTTGGACACCAGGAGCTCTCTGTAACCCCACTGACCACCCAGGGACAGGCTGAGCAGGAAGCAGCTGCAGTGTGGCAGTGGACACTGGTTTCTGGCAGCAGATGGCCACTGACATCCATAGGCCTGTCGTCCCAGCGCAGCCACGGTGCGCTGGTGCTGCCTCCCCCACATCCACTAACCCAGCTCATCCAGGAAACCACAGGCCCCCGAACACAGCAGGGGGTGGCACCCAAAGGCCCTGGCATGGCGCAGTGCAGTCCTCCATCCAGAATTCACCTAACAACTGTCCCCGTCTCCAACATGATATGAAGCGAGGACCAGGTGAGTCTGAAGTCCCTGCCGCACGCCCAGTGGCCCCCCACTCTTGACTGTGAGCCTGGCCAGCTGCTCCAGGGCTGCTCGGTGCACACCCAGCTCTGGGTCCAGGCCAGGCACCCAGAGGCGCTCAACAACCCAGCGACCAAGCCAACTACAGACAGGGCCCTGTCAGCTCTGCCGCCCACTGCCCTGGCCCTGACCCACGCCTCTGGAGCTGCAGGGCTGGCTGGGCCCGGACCTGTCACTAGCTGTGCTCTAGTGGCCTGTGCCCCAGAAAACACAGAGACCACCTCATAGGGCTCGTGTGGATTGCTCCCACCCGGACATCAGTGGGTACGCAGGCAGCTGCCCCCTCCTTCCAATCAAGCTCTGGGCACCAAGGCAAGTCATCTCTAGTTTATTGGGAGGCAGCAGCCCCTCCTGGGGCCTGTGTCTCACCATTCCTGGGGGTCCTAGGGCCAGCCCAAGACCCCACCCATGGCTCCCATCTTTCTTGGCTCCTGGCCCATTGCAGGGTAGTGTGCTGTGGGGACCAGACTCCTTCTTCAAGCCCAGGCAGGGCTCAGACGTGGGAGCCCAGGTTCCTGAGGCAGGGACAGGGAGGTGCTGGGCCAGGCAGGGGAGTCGGCAGTCCTCTGAAGCTGGGGCTGGCCCAACCCAAGGCCCAGCCGGCTGGGTGTCGGTTGGGGACCCCAGGGTCAAGCATGGCCTTTGCTCCTGCTCACGCTCCCAGACAGGTGGGTCTTCATCTGTGTGGCCAAGACTGTCCATGCCAGGCAGATGTCACCTGGGCCCAGTGTAGCCATACGGGTGGCGTAACAGCAGGCTCTGGTGGCTGGGCAGCACGTGGGTATGGTAGTGCTCCACCATGCTGCCCACACTCATGAACAGGACCTCGCCCTCCAGGTAGAACTTAGAGTCCTGCAGGGTGAAGGCAGCCGGGTCAGTGGGGCACTGCCCTGAGCGAGGCCCTCTATTGCAGTCAAGTGATGTAGTAGGGCCCACACCTGACTGCCCGTGTTCCTGCCATGTGGGCATGCACGTCGGGGCCATGCTCCCGAGTTCTGGCCTCTCTCCCACCAGCCCCAAGGATCCAACGTGGAGCCTGGGCCCCAAGGACTGCAGGCAAGGTCTTTAAGTAAACTCAGGGCCTAGGACTGACCACCTAGCCCTCTGGGGTTGGCTGAGGACAGAGCCAGGCAAGGAAAGGAAGGAGGCTGAGACGGGGAGAGGGCCTGGGAGCAAGGGACTTGGGTGGGATCATGCCCTGGAGGGGCCGTTCTTGGTCTACCTGCTGCCCACGTCCTATCAGGGAGATTTGCCTGGCCCCTCACAGAGCCCCTGGTCCGGGGTCCGCGCAGGGCCAGCCCCTCACCTTCTCAAAGATGCGGTAGTTCCTCACTTTGTTAGAGGACTCGTCCCACACGACCAGAACCTACAGAGAGGAATGCAGGAAGTAGACGGCGCAGCGAGAGGCTGCAGGGCAGACCTCGGGAGCCAGGCTCCAGACGCCCTGCCCACGGGGTCACCCAGTGCGAGCCTCCTGCCCTCAGAGAGCTTCCAATGAGCCTGGGCGGCAGAGCAGGTGGCCGGAGCCCCAGCACAGAGACACGGCTCAGCGAGGTCACAGGCTACAGCCCAACAGGCAGGCAGCGCCAGCCCAGCTCCCAAGTGGCCTCTCTGGCCGCTCCAGCACACAAACCCCGCCCCACACCGCCCCTTTAGCTCCTAAAAACGGGGTGCTGCAGGGGCCCCAAGGGCCGAATTCAGTAGAGGTGCCCATAAAAGGCTGCACAGTGAGGCAAACCATTATGAAGGCCTGGGCCCACCGGCCGCTGCGGGGCGCGAGGGCCAGGAGGTCCCTGTGGTGCACCCACCTTCCCGGACTTGGTGGAGGAGTTCCGGATGCAGTACAGGCCGTCCTGGGGCTCGCCCCGGACGCTGGTGGCTTTGAACAGCCTAAGGTGAAAGGGTGTGTTGGCAGGTGGCCTGCTCGCTGCGTCTGCCCCTCGCCACCCTGGCTCAGGCTCTGAGCGACTGGCTGCCACCAGGGCTGACTGCCCAGCTGCTCTCAGGTTTCCTGGGCAGTCGGGCCGTGGCCTTGAGCCTGCGAGTGCCCATCGCCACGGGAGAGGCAGGGGACCTCCCGCCTCACCCCGCACGCACAGAACGGCTTCACACTGACCTCTCCACCTCGCAGGACTCCGTGGTGTTGACAAAGACTGAACTGGGCAGCGGCACCTGGAAGAGGCCAGCGGCGGGCCGTGTTGAGGGCCATGCGGCGCCCCACTCCCGCACCGGGCGTCCCGTCCCCCACTCGGGCGCGGCCTGCGGCTCCCCACTGCCCCCACCCAGCCTGCCTTCTCGTAGTCCTCATCTGAGTCCTCTCCACCGGTGTCGGCCTGCGAGGGGCGCCGGGGCTTTTCAAAGGAGAAGCTCTTGAAACTCTGTCCATCCGGGGGCGACCGCCTGGGGCCAGGCAGAGAGGAAGGCAAGACAGGTCACCTAACCGCAGGGACAGGCGACCCCTGCACATGGCCCTCCATGGGGCAGTGTCACGCTCGGCACGGGAGTCTGTGGGGTTCTGGCTGCCACGCCTCGGAAGGCCCAGAATGACAGCTCCGAGAGGCCCAGCCCGCTGCCCGGGAGCAAGAAGGCACCAGGCCTGGAAGCCCGCGTGCTGGCCAGGGCCGTGGGCAGCAGTGCTAGGCATCCGAGCTCACACAGTGTCACAGGGGACATTGCTGGGGCCCAAGCTCTGCTGCGGGCTGTGTGACCCTGGTCACGTCACACCCCTCGGGTCCACGGGGCTGGGGGCAGATGGAGTAGTCTGAGCCCAAGGGCCACACAGCAGGGGCGCTGCGCACTCCGCAGGTTGCCTGGTGGTCCTCCCCAGACCGAGCCCAGGGGGAGTTAAGGAGGCCATGCCAGGTGGATTGCTGGCTGCGGGGAGGCTGAGCCCTGGGCCAGCATGCTCAGCGCACACAGCCCTGCAACACGGGCCAGCCCCAGGCCTGGGCAGAGACTGGCACCCAACACCTCTGCCTCAGGTTCTTCAGGAAGCAGAACTGGGGTGTGCAAAGGGTCCCCCAGGCACTTCCCCACCTGCGGCAGGGGCCGCAGATATGCTAACAGCACCAGGAAGAGGATGGTCCAGGGGCGCCAGGTCAGTGCACCCACAAGGTCATCCTGCACACACAGGTCCTGCAGTCTGCCTCCGGTCCCTGCCGCCTCTGACCATGCATGGGTGTGGGTGACCGTGTGGGAGCGAGGGACCCCCAGGCTCCTGGTCCTGCCCAGCATTTCCAGCCGGCCTCGGGCTGACTCACTACTTCACGTCCAGCCACCTCCCCCTGCAAGCGCACAAAGGCAGCCTTGACGGCTCCACAGCAGGAAGCTTGCCCAAAGCCCAGGCAGGCTCGCGGTGGAGGCCGGAGGAAGGGCCTTCAGAGGCAGGCCGGCACCAGGAGCTCACAGCCTTCTTCACCGGCCCTGCACCCCCGAGGCCCATGCACATCCACCCCGTGGGCTCCACACCAGCACCCCCGGGCCAGCCACTTGCCCAGGCAGGCAGGGTAACAGAGGACCAACCCCTTGCACCTATACCCTGCCATGGGCCCCTAGTGCCAGGGGCATAGAGCAACAGCCGGGGAGCAGCTGGCCCGCGAGGGGACTGGGGCCGACTCACTGGAGGTGAGGGAGTGCTGGCCTCTCCGGCCTGGGCAGCACTGCAGGACGAGTGGCAGGCTCCGGCATGGGCAGCTTCAGCACAGGAGGTCTGGGGGCCACGGGGGGAGCCACGAGCCCGGGCTTGGCTGCCTCCCTTGGGGGGGCCTCCTCAGCCATCTTCAGGAACTTGGGCTTGCTGGCCGGCACAGGTGGGGGCACAGGGGCGGGTGGTCCCCGGGGGGACAGGTGGAAGGACTTGAGCTTGTCACAGTTCCTGGAGGTGACGGCCACAATGGCCGAGCCAGAGGCTGTGCTGGCCCCATGGCTGGGGGCCCAGGGCTCCGGGCTGGAGCTGGCACTCTCTCGGAAGCAAGGGGGTTTCCAGAGGCTGGGCCCGGCAGGCGTGCTGCTAGGTGGGGGGTCGCTCATCCTTCGGGAGGTAGTGGGCACCCTGAGGCCAGGCTCAGCCCGCCTCAGGCCCAGGGGGTCCCTCTTAGTGTCCTCGGGGGCCCCGGTAGCATCCGAGACGCCGCGCTTCGGGGGCAGGGGAGGCAGCAGGAGGCTTGGGCTCTGGGAGGTGAAGGAGTGGGCACGAGGCAGGTCAGAGAAGGCTGGCTTCCTGGGCGTGGGCACTGGGGGTGGCGGGTAGGACGGTGGGTGAGTCAGGGCGTCTGCAGAGTAAAGAGAAGCAGGTCAGTAGCACCCTCTGGAGGCTGGACCCACACTTCCCCGCTGGCAACAGTGGGAGCCTCAGGCCGCCCATCCTGGGCCTGCCCGCTGCCCATCGGCTTCCTGGTCTGTGGGTCGGCACTGGGGGAGACTGTTGGGAGTGAGCAGCTGGCTCCAGGCCTCTTAATATTGGGGTCACAGCAGGGAAACTGAGGCCACACAGGAGGAGCGGCTGCCACCCCTAGTCTCCGAGAGCCCTGCTCCTGGTCCTGGGCCTCGCCCCCTACCCGCCGAGAGGTCCCGCCTACCCTCGGGCTTCGGGGGCTCAGGGCAGTCAGGCTCCAGGTATGAATCATCCTCGTCTTCATGCTCGTAGTCTGTGCAGAGAGAGAGGGTGAGGCCCAGGGCCAGGGCGGCTGCTGCCCTGCATCCGGAGCCAAGCAGGCCTCAGTCACTGCCAGTGGAGCGGGTGCGGAGGGCCCTGAACACGCCTCCCTCCTCCCAGCGCTGATGCGGAGAGCGGGGAGCCAGAGGGGCAGCGGTGCGGACGGGCCTCACCTTCGTTGTCCATGGGGTATGGAGAGAGGCTGATGTCCACGGGCCGCTCCACCATGCCGTAGAAGCTGTCCGTCTCTGAGCTGGAGTCACTGAAACGCCAGGACAGAGGGGCAGGTGGTGAGCCCTGGCACTCACACAAAGACAGGCGCTCATACAGGCAGACATGCAGCTGTGCACAGGCACACGAGCCGCATGCATGCACACAGATGACACACACGCATGTTCACACACACTCACACTCAGATCGACACACAGATAAACACAGACACTAAGGCACGCACACACATACCCAGGTGCGGCTACACACACGCCATGGGCTGATGCACACAGGCGTACATACATGGCTACAAGGAGACACGGGACTGGAGGCTGCGGGGCCTCCCGCACCCCAGCTGGCCCGTGTGTCCACCTGCTCCTGCCCGACAGACGAGCAGCCTGCATAGAGGGCCAGGGGTCTGCGCTTCAGTCTCCTCACAGAAGGACAGGATGTCTGCTGTTCCCTTGGAGAGGCCCTGCTGTCCCCTGGACCACTGCAGGGGGAGATGCTCAGATGCTCCGTGAGCCCTCTCCCCGGGAGATGCAGTCTACTCTCATCCCAAGAGTGAGGCTGGAAGTTGGGTTGGGGACCCAAAGCTCTGAGCAAGTGCGGGGCGCCCGGGGGAGGGGCGAGGCTCAGGCGGCTCCACGGAGGAGCTACTAGTAGATGCCACAGAGCCAGAGCCGGGAGGCGGCGCGTGCCTGTAGCCCCGGTACTTGGGAGGTTGGGACAGGAGACTGCAGGTTCACGGTCAGCTTCAGTAACTTAGGCCCTCTGCAACTCAGTGAGACCCTGCTTCAAAACAAAAAACAAAACAAAACAAAATAGAAGCCAGGCGTGGTGGCATAGGAGCTGAGACAGGAGGATTATGGGTTAGAGGACAGCCTCAGTAAGAAGTGATACTCTCATCAACCTAGTAAAATCTGTTTCAAAGAGTGTTGCTCAGAGGTAGAACGCTCCTGGTTTCAATCCCCAGGACCACAAAAATAAATAGAGCTAGGGGTGTAACTCAGAGACAGATTTCCCCTGGGTTCAATCCCTGATTTAAAAAAAAAAAAAAGGCAACACTGAGACAGAGACATGGAGAGGTGGGGCTGGAGAAGAAGGTGAGCGTACACACACACACACACACACACACACACACACACACACAGGGCACCCTCTCACACACATGCCACCGGCTGGCACTTCGAGGAAGGGGCTCCGGGCCATGCCCCCAGGGCCGGGAGGGGGACTCACGCCCAGCCTGGGCCCACCCACCATACCCCCCAGCCTACCTGGAGTCCAGGGGCAGCTCCTTCTGCTCGTGGGAGTGGCCGATCTCCCTGCGCAGCAAGGCCATCCAGCTCTGCGGGCCGCCGGGGCAGTGGCATGGAGCTGTCAGGGTGACCCCCACTCCACGCCCTCGCCCACCCCGGCTGCTCTGCCAGGATCAGCAACCTCGGGAGTGGGCCGCGGAGCTGCATGCCCAGCCCCCGGCCCCGTGGAGGCCTCCCCGACATCCCGAGGGTGGGTGCTGGCACCAGGCTCTGGGCAGCACCCGGTGGGGGCCTGTATCCCAGCCACATGTACACAGGGACAGGGCAGCGCCACGCCAGCCCCGGCCTAGAGCTGATGGGAAGCTAGAACCCGGGCCAGGGCGCCTCCTGCAGCAGGCCCCGGCCGGCCGCCAACCCGCGCCCCAGTCACCTTGCGCTCATCCTCAGAGGAGGCAGAGAAGAACCACGTGCGGTGCTTCTTGCTGACGTGAACGATCTTGAAGGGGAAGACGTTGTGGGAAGTCGTCTCCTCCACGGCCCGCATCACCCTGAGGGCAGAGCGATCGCCACTTCGCACACGCTCGCCAGCCGGTCTCCAGCCCCATGCCCGGAGGGCCTCAGCACCCAGCATCGAGACCCCACGGCGCAGGCAGCCCTGTGCGGGGTCTGGGGGTCTCACTGCAGCCGACTCTGTGTCCTGCTCCCAGTATGCCTGCCTTTACTTCCTGACATCCTCCACAGCCCTCCAGGGTGCCTCTTCGTCCAGCGGCCCGGCCATCCCACTCTCCACAGATGCCCTCTGGGCAGCCCCGCCATTCCCCCTTCTGGCTTCAGGCAGACAGCAGATGTGGGTGGGGGGAGCAGCTAGAAGGGGTGCTGCACCTACGGGGCTTCCTGGACAGGCCACAAGCAGGGCTGAGTTGGGGCCACACCATCCCCACCGCCTGCCTGTGTTACCCTACAAGGCAGCCACACCCCGCGGGGCCTCACGGGGCTCTGAGCGGCCCCGCGCGGCCCCACATGTACTTTGGGGAACGACTCTTGTCATGTCTGCTCTGTGGCCCACTCCCCAGCCATGATCGCAAAGTCTACCGTGTGAGCACTGGGCAGGGGTGCCCACCTGGCCCACCAGAGGACCTAGCCAGAGCCCCTCAGGCCCCACTGCCTGCTGGGTAGGACAGGTCCCTGGGGCACAGCCCTATCTGCCACTAGGTCCAGAGTTCAAGCCTTGGCTGGCACATGCCACGTGCCGGAGGGCTGTGTCTGGGGAGAGGATGACTCCAGGAGCCCCAGAGCTCCAGTCCTGAGGACTGCCTGCTCTCCACGGGGCCCTCAGGATCTCTGGCTGCTGCGGCTGTGGCCGGGGAAAGCCAGGGCCTGGAGGAAGTCCTGTCACTAATGCCACATGAGCTCCAGCGGAAGGGGCCGGGCCTTAGGGAGGGGTGCGGGCCTTAGGGAGGGGTGCAAGGGCAGGCCACTGCTGGGACGCAGGGCCTGGTGGCACAACCCGGGGCCAGAGCTCAGCAGCCAGCACCTAAACCCTGCTCCGCATTCCCTCAAGCTGCAGGGGCCAGGCCCTGCCGACCAGCTCATATCCTGTGCTGTGCCCCGTGGCACTGGAGGGCTCTGGCCCAGGGCCCACCCGCCCCTTAGTCCGGAAGCCCTCACGGGCAGGCTCATGACCGCTCCCTGGATAGAGCCAGCCCACGGCACATGTGAAGCAGGGGACTGGTCCCTAGCATGGGGGACCCTGGAGCCAGGGAGTGTGGGCAGGCCCAAGTTAGGACAGGGCATGGGCTGGCTTCAGGAGGAGGCTATGGGGGTGAGGGGGAGGATGGGACAGCAGAGGGACATGGAAGTCCCCGGGCAGTAATCAAGTGGAGACTCTACAGAGCAGACTGTCCGGGCCCTTGAAGCCTGTCCCTGAAGCGCAGGAAAGCCCAATGGGGACCTCACTCCCAGGCCCCCGCCAGGCCTGGGAAGAACACGACATAGGCAGGCGCAGGCGTCCCGGGGCTGAGCAGGCAGCGGGCCAAGGGAGGTCACCTCCCGAGAGCCAGGGCTTCCCCGGGGGACGAGGGGTAGATGGCGCTGAGCTGAGCTGAGCGGGCCGCGGGGGACGCAGGGCACGCAGGGCACGGGCCAGGGCGGCAACGGGAGGGCACTCACCGGTTGTAGCCGCTCAGTGAGAAGGCGCCCTGCGGGGAGGCGGACGTGCTGCTCTTGAAGTAGTAGATACAGCGCTTGTGGATGATGACAAAGCGTAGGGGCCCTGTGGCAGGCCAGGCGAGGTCACGGGCCGCAGGGCAGACCCTCCCACAGGCCCAGGCGGCTTGGGCCAGGCAGGTCACAGTCCCGGGCAGACCCTCCCACAGGCCCGGGCGGCTTGGGCCAGGCTGAGGCTCAGCAGCGCTGAGGGAGGGGCAGGAAGCCGGGCTGGCCTGCTGCCTCCTTGGGGCCACCATGCGCCCTGACGTGGGCAGAGGCGTGGGCATGCTGGCCAGAGAAGGGGGATTCAGGGGGTGAGAGCTGGTATGGTGGTACACACTTGAAATCCCAGTATTTAGGGGGCTGAGTCAGAGCGAGAGGTTAGGGCTAAGCAGAGAGCTGGACTGGCACACTAAGAACGCCCAAAGCACTGGCAGAGGGCACCGCCGGGACAAAGGCACGTGTGCCCGTGGCGAGGAGGGATGCAGGCCCCAGTGCTTCCTGCCCGCAGCTTCCCCACACCCGGGCATCTCCAGGCCTGCCGTCCCAGGAGCTAGCACCTTGGTCTCCTGCGGCCTCAGAGGCTCAGGGCCCGCTGGCCCCCAGCATGGCACACAGACTCACCATGTGCCTAGGTGCCAACCACCTCCCACAGCACAGCAAGGCAAGGGTAGCATCAGGCCAGACCCGCCAGGCCGCCCGAGGCCCAGCCCGCCCACGGCTGGAGCTCCTGTGCTCAGCGCCAGCGCCAAATGCCTGTCCTCTGGATCCTGCCACGGTGCCCAGGGGCCCAGCCAGCAGAGAAGGAAGAGGGCCCTCCGTGGAAGGAAGCAGAGGCTCAGAGAGGGCGTGTGCTGGCCCGAGGAGGCCCAGCAGAGCAGCGGAGAAGCAGGACCAGCGTCCGGCTCTGTCCCACATCCTCCCTTTGTGGTCCCCACTGCCTGGGGCTCACATTTGAGCAGCTGCAGCTGGGTGCCCCCCTTCTTGTGCAGGTAGCCGGCCTTGGCCACACCCCCGGGCATGGTCAGCAGATTCTGGGCTCCGATGGCCTTCATGGGGACAGGCCAGTGCATCTCCTCAGCCGCCATGAATCTGCAAAGAGGAAGGGACAAGCTCAGAGGGGAGGGGTACAGGGGATGGCCCAGCTGGGGACCCTGGGGAGCCCTGCCAAGCCCCAGGAGGCAGCACACAGGGCCAAGTAGTGAGGAACGAGGAAACCCCTTTTCCAAAGGCCAGGCTTCCAGGTGGTCCCCTAGGTCCCCACCTGACTCCCAGGATGCCCAGAGCTGTGCCCTTTTACCTTCACTGACTCACTGGGCACACACCTACTGAGTGCACAACCCTGAGTGGGCTGGATATGGCTCCGATTCAGAAAACCCCAGCCAGGTAGGTCAGGCCTCATGCCATGACTACCAACCACCTCCCAGTGCCAGGTAGTAATGTTTTCTTTCTTTCTTTCTTTCTTTTTTTTTTTTTTTTTTTTTTTTTTTTTTTTTTTTTTTTTTTTTTTTTTGCAGTACTGGGGATGGAATCCAGGAGCATTCTACCTCTGAGCTACACCCCCAGCCCTATATTTTATTTTTTATTTTGAAACAGGGTCTCATTGAGTTGCAAAGGGCCTCGCTAAGGAACTGAGGAGGTCTTCGAACCGTGATTCTCCTGTCTCAGTCTCTCAAATGCTGGGATTACAAGCATGCGCCACCACGCCCGGTATCATCATCATCATCATTATTGTTTATTATTATTATTATTATTAATTAATTATTATAACAATGGTGCCTGCCCTAGACAGGAAGTCCAAGAGGGCTTCCTGGAGGAGGCAACACTGGGTCACCACCTGAAATTGGGAATTAAAGTGGTATGGGGGTAGGGTAGGTCCTGGACTCCCTCCCCACCAGCTCTGCCCTTTGGCTGGGAAGAAGCAAGGGGCACGCCCCAGATGCCCATCCTCGGCGGCTTGCGTCCATCATCCCTTTCCTGAGACCCCGAGACTGGGAGAGGGAAAGCCGGGCCGCCAGAGCCCCTGGTTCCTTGGCCCAACGACCTGCCAGCCTGGCTTGGCTTTCTGCAGGATTCCCTGGCCTGCTGCTGGAGCCACAGAAGGGAGGACAGAGTGGACGCCACCTGTCCTGCAGCTAGCTCTCGTCTGCAGGAGCTGCGGGGCCCACCTGGTCAGCTCCGTGTCCACCCGGTCCACTTGCCCTCCCTGTCTGCGCAGCCGGGACTGTCCTGGGGATAGGTGGGGGTCTGGGGTGACCTGGGTCCTGCCCCCTACGCGGGGCCCTCCCTGGACTCCGACGGGTGGTCTGCCGGCCTGGCTGCCATGACCCACTTCCTGGCCACATGGACCAAGCCCCAGAGCCCTCTCCCAAGTGCCCAGTGGCGTCCGAGGCCCCGCCCCACGCGGCTCCCCGTGCAGCCCCTGAGCCCCGCAGAGCTGGGGGGTATGTGGCCAGTGTCCGGCTGAGCGGCCGCTGGGACTCCCACTGGCTCCAGCCCCGAACACCCTCGGGCGGCGCGCTCCCACCCCGGCCCCAGCAGGCTGCTCTGCCGGCCGCCGCCGCCATCTGCCTCCCGCACCGTCCCCGCCAGCCAGGGACAAAGGCCGGCCGCGCCCGCCCGGTACTCACCGCGCCCCCGCCCTCGGCCGGCCCCGCGCGCAGCGGCACGGCCCCGCGCCCGCCATGCCGCCGGCCCCGCCCCGCCCGCCTCAGTTTCCCCAGCTGCCGCGGGGCCGGCGCGGGGGGCGGGGCGCTCAGCGAGGCTCCGCGTGCAGAAGAGGCTGAGCCGGGCGGCGGAATCCCAGCATCCGGAACTGAGGCAGAAGGAATTGCTTCTCCCACAGCCTCAGCTACTTAGGCCCTTTGCAACTCAGTTTCAAAAAAAATAATTAAAGAAAAGTAGCCGCGCGTGGTGGCGCACGCTTGTCATCCCCGCGCTTGGGAGGCGGAGACAGGAGGATCGCAGGTCCGAAGCCAGCCTCAGCTACTGAGTGAGGCTCTCGGCACCTTAGTGAGAGCCTGTTTCCAAAATATATATACATATACATATACATATACATATACATATACATACACATACACATACACATACACATACACATACACATACACACATACATACATACATACATACATACATATATATATATATATATATATATATATATATATATGTCTGGGAGTATAGCCCGGAGGTAGAAAGCCTCTGGGTTCCACTTTCAGTACCACCAAAAAAATAAAAAATAAATAAAATAAAATAAAAATAATAGGGCTGGGGGTGTCACTCAGGGGTAGAATGCCCTTGGGTTCCATCCCCAGTACTGCAAAGGAAAAATAAATAAATAAATAAAAGACTAAAAAATAGGGCGGGGTGTAGCTCAGAGGTAGACTATCCCTTGGTTCTACCTCCAGTACCGCAAAAAAAAAAAGAGAGAGAGAGAGAGAGAAAAGAAAAGGAAAGAAGCACCCTTGGAAGAGGACGTTTCCTTCCAGCCTGCTGCAGTAAGCACCTCTGGAAGATGGCACCACTCCCCGCGGGCTGTAGCGCCTCCCCAGAGGCGGGGGTCAGCCTGGTCCTCAGCAGCTCCCCGTGCTGGTCCCAGAGAGCCCTCCCAGCGGCCAGAGGCCAGTGAGGCCCTTGCCGGCTGCCAGCCCCCACCACCCCGGCATTCAGGCTGACTCGGCTCTGACAGCGGCCCGTTCCCAGCCTCTGTGCACCGGGCAGCCCCCAGCTTCAAGGCCTCTACTCCAGGCCCTCTCTTGGGCCGCTGCCGGCTGTGCGGGGTCTGGGGGCTCACTGCAGCCCGACTCCGTGTCCTGCTCCCCATGCGCCTGCCTACTCCCTGGCGTCCTCCAGCTGCCCGGCCATCCCACTCTCCACGATGGCCTCTGGCAGCCCTGCCACCCCCTTCTCAAGCCCCCAGTGCTTCCCTCCACCCCCGGCCGGCAGCGTGGTTCTGGTTCTGTCCCTGTCCCTGCTCCCTTTGAGTCCCGGGGCTTCCTTGTGCAGGCCTCGCCACGCCCCGGGGCCTCTCTCACAAACTCTGCCAGGCCCTCCACCTCCTGTGCATCTGTGGCCAAACCCACCGAGCCCCACCTCCAGGCTGCGGCCAGTCCCCACTGCCTGCAGCGCAAGCTCAACTAGCAGCCCCAAGAGCCGGCTCAAAAGATCACCAAGCCTTCACAAACTCTTCCAGAAAATAGAAGAGGCGACCATTCCTTCTTCACCTCAAGACCAACAGCAGACAGCCATCGTAAGAAATGGAAACTACAGAACAGAGACATAAACATCCTCAAGAAAATGCTAACAAACTGAAGCCAGCAACTTATAAAAAGGACGGTACGACATAGCCATGTGGGATTTATCCCAGCAAGCAAGGTTGGCTGATATTCAAATCAGTGATGTAATATACCATAATGATAAAACACGTCTGGCAGAATCCAACAACCTCCATCATGAGACTAACACAGAAGGAGGAGGAGGAACAAACTATTCACAGAATACAGGAGCTTATATATTGAAAATTCTGAGGAATGCACTCAAAATTATTAGAATAAATGAGTTCAAAGCCGGGTGTGGAGGTGCACCCTTGTGATCCCAGCATTCGGGAGGCTGAGTCAGGAGGATCTTGGTTCGAGGCCAGCCTCGGCTACTTAGTGAGGCCCTTTGCAACTCACTGAGACCTTGTTTCAAAATAAAGAATAAAAACTAGGGCTGGGGGTGTAGCTCAGAGGTTGAATGCCCCTGGGTTCCATCCCCAGTACTTCAAAAATAAATAAATATGTAAATAAGTAAATAAATTAGTTCATCTACGTGACAGTACAAGACCAATATACAAAAGCCATTTGCTTTTTTTTTTTTTTTTTTTGGTACTGGGATTGAACCCTGGAACATTCTACCTCTGAGCCACACACCCCAGCCCTTTTTATATTTTGAAACAGGCTCTCACTGCATCGCTGAGGGTCTTACTAACTTGCTGAAGCTGGCTTCCAACCTGCGGTCGTCCTGTCTCAGCTTCCCCAGTACTGGGACGGCGGGCCTGTGGCACCATGTGCGGTTCCAGCTGGATCTCTATATAAGTCTCCAGGCAGTCTACCATAACCTCAGGAAGGTCCCCGACGTGGCGCTAGAGCCCTTCCACCCAGCTAACGCTCCACACCGGCTTGCCATGGGCTCCCGTCTTTAGAGCTTAGGGCAGGCCCAGCACAGAGTGGCCTGGCTCACAGGCTGCAGCTCCACCTGGGAAGGCCGCAGGCAGCCCTCGGGAGAGCCCCTGGCTGCCTCCCCACCCCCCCGTGCCTACGGCACCCACAGCAGCAGCCCTGCCCCAGTGAGCGGGCCAGGACTCACTTCCCTGGCTCTGGGGCTGAGGGAACCCTCTCCCCTGCAGCTGGGGGCTGCTGCAGGGCAAGCTGTGGAGACATGTAATCGATGTCGGGGTGGCTGGAGCTGCTGGCAGCTGCCGGGTCCCATGAGCCTTCCAGGGCTATGTGATCTTTGTGTGGGTGTGCATTGAGCCTGTGTGTATGCGTGTGCGTGTGAAGGCAGGGCACCGGGCGCACTCCAAGCGTGAACATGCCTCCCCACTCTCCCTCACAGTGGATACTGGTTCAGAAGGCAGGCCAGTGCTGCCCGGGCAGGCGGCAGGGCAGGAGCCCCCCAGGCCACGGAACACAGGCCCGGAGGCTCCACCTGCCGGGCCCTCCTGAGCGTGGCGCCACACACTGCTTCATGTCACAGGCAGTGCACGCGCACAGGACATGCATGGGGGCTGTGGGTGTGCACAGCCTTATGAGTGCGGTAGGGGTCCTGGAGGACGGGCTTCCTGGGCTCCCGGCCCTGGCTGTGCGGAGGGCACCAGCAGCTTGGGTGACCACAGTGCTGGGGACTTATGGGTAACAGTGAGCCGCAGGGCAAGGTAGGCCGGGGGTCCAGCCCCCAGGGGAAGAGCACTTACCTGTTCACACTCACGCTGCCATGTGCATTCACACTCATGTACGTACTCTGCACACACACCTGCGCCATACATACTCGTGTGTACACACATACACACATGTACTAACAATACAGACCATCTGGAGAAGTTTAGGACTTGAGCCGACGCTCCGGGCCCTGCGTAGCCAGGCTCTGTGCTCCTCAGAAAGCACCCACATCAGCACCCTAGGGCTAAACCGGAGCCACCCACACGGTGCCGATGAAGACCGCAGGGTCACGGGGCACCGCGACTGGCGCTGCACACCAGTGACGGTGCGGTGCGCGCCTGGGCTGGTGACGGCGCCGGCTCTGCGCCCCCGCCTCACACCTCCTCACACGGCTCACCCTCGGCTCTGCGCCCCCGCCTCACGCCTCGCACGGCTCACCCTCGGCTGGCTTCCCGACTCCCTCTTCCCAGATCTCTCTCTTTAATAGAATCAAACAAGGTCCAGAGATAAGCCATAGCAGAGGGCCCACAGCTGGCCGGCCGTCGGCACCACGGGGTTCACGGAGACGCCCCACCTCCTGGCGGGTGCCTGGAGCCCCAGGGAGTGGGCTCTTCCAGGCATGCGGGCAGCAGGGACCTCACACAGCTTGCTCTGTCCCCGACACATGTAAACACACGCGACATGTGTGCACACAGGATCCAAACTGATGCTGCTTGGCTCAGCAGTTCACAGGAAAGCCCTGCGCCCCCATCCACGCTGGCCCTGCGTCCCGGCTGGCTCGGGCTGAGCTGCGTGCAGGGCCAGGGGTGTCCAGCAGCAGCTCTCTATCTGTGCTCCCTCTGGCCCACTAGCTCCCAGGGCTCTCAAACCTGACCAGTCTCCAGCCCCGGGTCCTCCAAACCCTGATGAGGGCCGTGGCCTCACGCACCCCCACAGTTCTGGGCCAGCCCTCCTCCAGCCCCTGGCCCGGTCCCCCCACTGACCCGATGGCACTGACCCAGCACATGGCTCTCCTCCTGCCTGGCAATCTGCGGGGGGCTGGAGTCCTGGGGCCCAGGGAGTCCATGTAGCTCATGGAGTCCTGGGGCTGTGGGGAAGGTCCGCAGCCTCCATCCCCTGGCCTGTGAGGCCTGCGGCCCGGGCTGCCTAGAGGCTGCCTGGCTTCTGCCGCAGCTCAGCCCTGCTGTGTCTGGGCCTGTGGCCGCCAGGGCTTCCTCCCAGTTCGGGACTTCCTGTTACTGGCTCCCTGGGCTGCCCCAAGGAGCAGGCACTTCCTGCCTTGCACCCCGAGAGCTCCTGGAAGCCGCTGGGGCCCAGGGCGGCCCCTGACAAGCACATCATCCATCTGCAGGGTCTGGCCCCCACTCACCCTGCTTCTGTCCCGCTCTGGGCTCCAGACCCAACAGTGTCCCAGGAGGAGGCTCCCTGCTGTGTTCCCCTGTCCACCACACCAGAAAGCCACAAAGCCCCGCAGGAACTCACTGCACCCTTCCCCAGGGCAGGCCCTGCTGCCAGCCCCGCTAGGCAGTGTCCTCTGCACCAGGGACCTGTGAGCTTCAAGGTGGCTCCCTCTGCGCCTTTTTTTTTTTTTTTTTTTTTTTGGCAGTACTAGGGATAAAACCCAGGGGTATTCTACCTCCCCCAGCCCTATTTTTTATTCTTTTTTTTTTTTTTTTTTTGGTGGTACTGGGGTTCCTGGAAGCCCTTCTACCTCCGGGCTATACTCCCAGACCTATTTTTACATTTTTATTTGGAAACGGGGTCTCCTAAGCCAGCGCGCGCGGCTGGCTTTGAACCCGCGCGATCCTCCTGTCTCTGCCTCCCAAGCGCGGGGATTACAAGCGTGTGCCACCACGCCCGGCTATTCTTTATTTTTGAAACAGGGTCTCACTAAGTAGCTGAGACTGTCCTTGAACCGTGATCCTCCTGTCTCAGCCTCCCCAATGCCGGGGTTACAAGCATGCGCCACCACGCCCAGCTCCCTCTGTGCCTTCTGCACGAGGGACTGAGGGGCCAGAGCCTGGACCAGGCCTTCCTCAGCCCCACCCATGTAGGAGCCCCCATCCCAGATTTTCAGGGAAGGCTGGAGTCAGGAGTCCTAGGCCACAGGCACCCTGGCTCTGGGCCTCAGTTTCTCCAAGTGCCTCCTGTCTCTCGAGACAGGATCAGTCTTGCTCCCGGACGCTAACAACACTGCCATCCATGCTTCTGAAGAGAGGCCATTCAGGACCCCCTAGAGTGGTGACTGCGCGGCCTTCCCTCTGTGCTGGTGACCATGGCGATGACCTGCTGGTCCCAGGCAGGGTGCCATCTGTGTTCTGTGTGCGGCTTGGCAGGGCTGGGGCCGGCCTTGTCTCCCCCCTCCCCAGGCTGGTGCCTCGGGGGGCTGCCCGGCCAGACACAGGCACTTCCCCAGTGGGAGTGGCCAGCAAGGCGGCGCAGGGGCCAAGGGTCAGCCAGCCCACAGAAGAAGCAGGGCTTTCATTCCGGGCTTTGGGGCTCGGCCTGCTGCGGAGTCGGGCAGACCCGCATCGGGCGGTATCTGAGGAGGTCACAGTGCTGGCTCTGCCCTGGTGCCCACGCCTCACAGCCTCTGCCACCTCTCACTTCTCAGCCTGAGAGGCCGGTCCTGTTGCCATCAGCACTCAGACAGGCTCAGAGGGAAGGCGCCAGCTCGGCCCAAAGTCAGGAGTCAGCGCACAGCACTGGGACCCGCTTCCCAGCGCCCAGGGCCCCGGGCCAGCTGCCCCAGGAGCAGCTCAGGTGCTGGGCCGGCGGGCTCTTCCAGGTGAAGGGAGGGCGCTGAGCTTGGGAAGGGAGAGGGCACGGGAGATAAGCTGAGACCCGGAGAAAGACTTTGCCCCACCCAGCCCGCCCCGGCCCCACCCTGCGGCCAGCCCCAGGCCTACCCAGGCTCTGCCCCCTCTGGGTCTCCTTCCACCTGCTGTGAGGACTCCTGGGACTCAGGCCTGGCCAGTGTGAGGGGTGGCCTGGGGCCAAGTCCCTGCCCGGGCTCAGGTGGCGCAGTGGGCTGATAGCCCCTGTCAAGTATGCCCTAACCCTGCCCTGTGGATGGAGTTAAGTGGACGGCAAAGGTCCTTAAAAGAGACAAATAGCAGGAGAGGACACTGGGGAGGACTCGTGGGGGCAGAAAGGAAGCCGGAGGTGGCCTGCACGCCTGCCACCCCATACTCGGGAGGCTGAGAAGGAAGGCACACAGGCTGGAGGCCAAGCGCAGCAACTTAATGGGGCTATCAGCAACCTGGGGAGACTCAGATTCAAAACACAAAAGGTGAGAAAGGCCTGGGAGGGGTATAGCTCAGAGGTAGAACGCGCCTTCCTTCAATCCTCAGTACCACAAAAATAAATAAATCAAGAAAGAAAGAAGAAAGCCGGGCGTGGTGGGCACTCTTGTAATTCCCGCGCTTGGGAGGCAGAGACAGGAGGATCGCGCAGGTTCGAAGCCAGCCGCACTGGCATAAGAGACCCTGTTTCAAAAAAATATATAAAAATAGGTCTGGGAGTGTAGCCCGGAGGTAGAAGGGCTTCCAGGAACCCCAGTACCACCAGAAAGAAAGAAAGGAAGAAAGGAAGAAAGAAAACAAGATAGATAGATAGATGATAGGAAGATGGATGGAAGAAGAGACCTAGTGACGTGACTCAAGCCAAGGGAGCCGCAGATGGCTGGCTGCCACCAGAAATAGGAACAGACAGGGAAGGAGCCTCCCTGGAGCTTCTGGAGGGAGAGCAGCCCTACTGACCCTTGGCTCTGGACCTCTGACCTCCAGGACCAAGAGGAAGGCAATTCCAGTTGTTTCCGGCCTCTTGGTGTATAGATCTGTTCGGGCCATCCCAGGAGAGGGATCCACGAGGGACACGCCCAGCCCGGGCCAAGGTGCACCGCAGGCTTCCGCCTTGGTCTGAGCCGCCTGCTCCCGGACCAGCCCGTCAGGTAGAGGCCAGCTCCGTGATGCTACATCCAGCTGGATAGGCGTCCCTGAGCTGGCTCTCTGGGCATCTGCAGCCTCCTCTCTGTCTTGTAGACAGGGTCACCCACCAGCAGCACACCTGGCCCACACCCACCACTCACCCATCCCACCTGCTGATTCTACTGCAGAGCAGAGGCCAGGCTGGCTCCCTGGCGCTGGCCATCCACGACCCAGCCATGCAGCCCCTTCCCAGCGGCCCCAGTCTCCTCTCCCTGGAACCAAAATCACCCTCCTTCTTTGAGAATGGAACCATCTAGAACCTTAGCCCTTCCTCTGAAATCTCCACATCGATGGCGCAGCCCAGCCCCCCAGTGCCACCACCACACGCATCCCCAGCACTCCCCAAGGCCCTGGGTCCCACCCGATCCCTAGAGCCCAGGAGGCACACAGATGCGCAATGGGATACGGCTCAGCCCACAACTCCAAAGTGGCTGCCACTGGCCCAGCCCTTGCGGCTCGGATTGTGTGTGGTTCAGCCAGCTCTTCATCCCCGGCCAGGACCTGTGCAGGGTGTCACAGGCCCCAGATGGAACGGAGACGGGCCGCCCAGGAGTTGCCCAGGAGTCAGCCGGTTCCCCAGGAGACATGATATGCTGGGGCTCAGAGGCCCCAGGGGCTGGCTCTGCCACCCAGGGAGGAGGGGTCTGTTCCTCCCCCCGTGCCCAGGGGCAAAGGGGGTGCAGAAGGAGGGCCCACACGCGGGACACTCACACGGGGCCTGGGCTTCTGGGCACGCATGGGTTTTCTGCTCTGGGACAGCTGCCTGGAGCCCCTTTGCCCCTGGGCACGGGGGAGCAGACCCCTCCTCCCCCGAGGCTGTCCTCTCCCTGTGAGCATGCCCTCGTTGGGTGGCAGCGGCTGCAGGGTTGGAGGGCAGGCTCTGGGCTGGGCCCGCAGGAAGGCGGGTTGCACGGTGCCTGCCTCAGCCACTCGCCACCTCAAACCCCTCAAACCGCAGTGGAGGCGGCGCTCAGGACTCACACTTCAGCGCCTCAAAGTTTCCACCTTGCAATGGCTTGAGAAAAAAAAATCCTCCAGGGCGCTTCTGGGGAGCCAGGTCCACCCCCAGGGCCCAGCTCCCGCCTGCCCAAAGGGGCTCACGGCCCCCACAGTGCTTAGGCACCCAGCCCGCCTGCGCAGGCCACTGGGGGCTGCCCCTGAGGCCGAGTGTGACCCAGTGACTCCTACATGCGAGGACTACTCCACCCATGGGACCCCAGGAGGCAGAAGGGCAGGCTTTGCGGAGACAGCTCTGTCTGCCCCTCCTCCTACACTTGAGGCCCACTCCCACCCTGTTTCCTTCTGGGAGGAGCAGGGCTGACAGCTCCCGGAGGACCACCTGGTGTGTTGGGGGCATCTGGTCACTGGGGTTCCACTGGTGACACTGTGGCCGCGGTCATGTCAGGAAGGGGGGACGCCACAGGTGTGTCCTCAGAACATCCCAGCTCTGAGTCCTGCAGAGCTTCCCCATCCCGCCCCTGGGTTCTGTCTCAGGGGAGCTCCGATCCCCCACCCACACTGGGTGCCGGTGGGCCTCCTCCCCTGGGGTCGCGATTGCACCGGACATGCCAATCCCCGACCCATCTCCAGGTCCCTCTGGATCCTCCTCAAGCTCTGCGGCCCCTCCCCCAGACACTGTGTGTGGGACCCCAGCTCCTGAGCGCAACCCCTTCCTGCCCTCTCCCCACCCTCTCGTGACTGCCGCCTCCTTGGCATGAGCCTTGGGGACGGGGATCTCTGGTACCTGACATGTCCCCAGTGCCTGCACAGGGCCCCGCAGGACCCAGTGCCAGGTCCCACCTGCAGCAGGGGCGGCCGGCCCCCACACCCCAATAGCCAGCGCCCCGCTCCCAAGGCGCCTGCTCGCAGGGCTCATGTGCTAGATGAACCAGGCATCTGACCCTCAGGGCCCTGCTTCTCCATTCCAGGAACCTCTGCTAGCATGAAGGGCACCCACACCCTCAGACATGGCTTGGTATCGGCAGCTCCCAGCAGGGCATCGCCATGCTGGACAGGGCCTCACACCTGCAGCCCTGCCCTGCTGCTCACCATCCTGGGCCAGAGGGATGTGGCTGGGCACCTTTGTCAGGATGCCCGGAAAGGGACCGGTGGCCTCCGCTGAGGTCAGAGTCAGGCTCACTCCTGGGCGAACGAGGCCCTCGCAGAGGGCAGGGCGCACCCGAACCCAGCCCGGCAGCCTCTCCTTTTCCCAGCAGGTGAAGGAGGCGGCACTTCTGGGGACCCTGGATCACAGGTGCTGCTGGGGGCCGGCTCCCCGTGCACCGAGGCTGAGACACGGACGCCGCGAAGGCTGGGCTGTGTTTCTGCCTGCAGTCACCACTTATGACAGGCGGGCCAGGCAGCCGGGCCAGGAACCTGCTCTGTGCCGAGCACCTGAGCTTCGTGCCTACCCTCTCAAAGGCCAGCTGCCATGAGAGTGGGCACACGGAGGTGGAGCCAGGGGTTGCAGCCCAAGGCCCCCAACCAGCATGACCAGTGTCATCCAGGCCCTAGGGCCACGTTGCCCACCCCACAGCAGGGGCTCTCAAAGCCTGTGGTCCTGGCAGGTCCCTACCAGGCCTGCCAAGCCTGGCTCCAAGGGTCTGGGGAGCAGAAGGAGGAGCCCGGGCCAGAAGGACCCCCGCCTGGGCAGAAAGCCTGCCAACCCACGAGGAGGGCGGGGTGGGCCTCGGTCCTGCGGAGGGGCCAGGCTCCGGACAGGGGGCCTAGCGACTGGTGATCATGCAGAAAAGGCCTGGCTAAGAAGTAGAGCCCCCCCCCCAGGCCACAGCCCTCAGGCTGCTGGGCCCACATCCAGCCGTGAGCCCGACGGGCGGTGGGGACGGGGCAATGGAAGCCGCTCCTGGAGGGCCTCTCTGCAGTGCCACCCAAGCGTTAGGGGCAAGGAAGGCAGCCACCTCGCGGCTGCTGCACCCCGCACTCCAGGATCCAAGCTGCTGGCACCCTCCATCGGGGATCCCAGTCTGCCATGGAAGCAGCCACCTCTGACTCACATCCTTGTGACACCCGTTCCACCAGACACGGACACGTCAGCCAGCATCTCGGGAGTAATCTTCCATGTGAATTAGCCAAGCAAGGGGATTGCATGCCGTGTTTCAGACGGAGGAAGGCTTGTGCAAAGGCCCTGGGGTCAGGGCAAGAGAAGGCACACACCTTCAGACAGAAGGGAGCAAGGTAGGGCCCATCGGCGCCTAGTCAGGCCACATCCTGGCTGGGGCCGATGCGGTCTCAGGCCTGCCCAGGCTCAGCTCCTGGCCTCACGCCGCTCCCCGCACTGCTGCACTCCGACTCTGCATGGGCACTCCCCCAGCGCCTGGGTGAGGGGCACCCTGCTTCCCAAAGCCCTGGGTAAGCACACACTTGTGAGGCTCATGCTGCAGTGGCGGGAGCAGGAGACCCCGTGCAGAGGGCAGAGGGCAGGGGTCAGCTGCAGCAGGCATGAGCACCCATTACCTCCTGCTGCTCCCGCAGCCACCTGCCGGGTGTCCCAGGAGAGGCCCCCGGGGCTGCCAGCCGTTCGGGGTGCTGCACTGTTGCCTGCTTTGCGGCACGGTGGCCCGAGGCCACGGGAAGCCGCGCGGCCTCTCGGTTGGCCTGAGCTCAGCCTGCTGGGCCCACATCCAGCAGTGAGCCGGGGACGGTGGGGACGGGGCGGTGGGAGGCAGCGCAGCACCTGCCCGAGGAGCTCCAGGCAGCGCGGCCGGCCCAGCGTCTCCAGTGCGGCCCATCTCAGCCCTTCCACGTGCCACGGGAGCCCCTGCGCCCTTCACTGTCCAGGGGCCCAGCTGCGCCACCACCCAGTCCCGCCGAGTCACAGGCAGAACCCCGAGACCAAGCCAGCAGGACAGCCCGCCCCGGCTCCGTGGGCTCTGTCAGGCCTGGACTCCTGCCTCTCTTACCAACATACATAACTTTTATTTGTTTGTTTTTAGTACTGAGGTTTTTGTGGGTTTTTTTGTGGTACTGGGAATCGAGCCCAGGGGCTTCCTACCTCCAGGCTACACTCCCAGACCTATTTTTTACTTTATTTGGAAACAGGGTCTCACTAAGTTGCTGAGAGCCTCACTCAGTAGCTGAGGCTGGCTTCGAACCTGTGTGATCCTCCTGTCTCAGCCTCCCAAGCGCAGGGATTACAAGCCTGTGCCACCACGCACGGCTGTCTTTTTATTTTACTTTATTTATTTATTTGTTTGTGGTACTGGGGTTCCTGGAAGCCCTTCTACCTCTGGCCTACACTCCCAGACCTATTTTATATTTTTATTTGGAAACAGGGTCTCTTAAGCCAGCAAGGCTGGCTTCAAACTTGCGCGATCCTCCTGTCTCCGCCTCCCAAGCGCGGGGATTACAAGCGTGCCACCACACCCGGTTGCCTTTATTTTTTGGGTTTTTTTGGTGGTACTGGGGTTCTTGGAAGCCCTTCTACCTCCAGGCTACACTCCCAGACCTATTTTTACATTTTTATTTGGAAACAGGGTCTCCTAAGCCAGCGCGCACGCAGCTGGCTTCGAACCTGCGCGATCCTCCTGTCTCTGCCTCCCAAGCGGGGATTACAAGCGTGCCCACCACGCCCCGCCTGGCTGCCTTTCTTTTTGAAACAAGCTCTCACTGAGTTGCGGAAGGGCCTGGCTCAGTCTCTGAAGCTGTCTGAACAGCGATCTTGCAGTCTCGCCTCCTGGGTGCTGGGGTGACTAGCATGACGAGCGTGACGAGCGTGCGCCACCACGCCCAGCTCACTGCTTACTACTCAGTGAATGTTCCTCTTGTGCAGTGGTGTCCTGCCGTGTCCCCCAGGCAGGCCTCGCGCCCCTGGCCTCAACCTTCCTCCCTCCTGCCCCAGCCTCCTGTACAGCGGGAATTGCAGCGCCACGCACCAGCTCTTCCTTCCCAAGTCTCGGCTGGCCTTGGGCTCCGTGTCTGGGCGGCATCGTGTCCTCTCACTGGTTCCGACCTGTGGTCACCCTCAGGCCACCATAGCGGACACGGTGGAGGGACAGCCCCTCTGCTGGGCAGGAGGCTGGGGAGGGAGCGCAGCCCTTCTCAGGCCTGGGCCCTGCAGGGAGACTCCTACAAGGCAAGGCACGGAGAGCGGCCCAAAGCCGGAAGGAGGCCGGGGAACCGAGAACAGCCAGAGCCTTCCAGCCTGGGCCCTGGCTGGAGGGATGACTCAGGCTGCTGGCTCCACCCTCCCCTGGCCCGCACACTGCTCCACTGTGCTGAGGCCCTGCGGATGAGAGTGTAGCGGTGGGCCAGCCCCCAACTTCCTCCTGAGGAGCGGCTGGCCTGGTCTTGGAAAGGAGCAGCAGGGGACAAGGGCTTCTCCTCCACCAAGCCAGACCCAGGCAGGCCACCTGTCAGCCACAGCAGAGGCCTGGCCGCAGGTCCGCCCTCATCTGGTCCTCCTCCATTCTCCCTGACTCCATCCGCAAACTCCAGGCCCCACCCCAGGTCAGCCCAGGACACCCCCAGCCCATGGCCAAGCCAGGTGCCCAGTGGAGCTGGGGAAGGGGCCTCTAGGGCCGGCTCATGTCCTGGAATCCCTGGGCAGTTCTCCTGGCCTTCCTCAGAGAGCCCCCCACCCCTGCCGCCATCGCAGCCTCAGACTCACGGCGGTGGCTCCCCCTCACCCAGACTCCTGCACCCAGCCCCTAAGACGCAGGGCCCGCCGGCCACGTCTTCTGGAGCCCCCGCTACTGTGGTCAGCAGAGCCTGGAACCTGCTCCTAGGCTGGCCCCCAGGCCTCCCCTGGCTGGGGACCATTCACTGGGCGGGGAGCCTTGGGGTGTGTCTGCTCCCTCCCTAGGGAGACAGCCACAGCTGGGCCGCCAACAGCCAGGAAACCCAGCACAGGGGCTTGGCACTGGAGAGGGACCGGACTGGGCACAGAGCCGGAGCCACCAGGGCTCAAGGTCACCAGAGCCTCACGAGGGTCTGTTCCCCACCCCACCCCAGGGGCCTGACCACCCACCACCCACCCTCTCTAGGCCTTGGGATGCACCGGCTGCCCTCTGCCTGCCACCCAAGCCCCTTGCAGGCCTCCCTAAGACCACCACTGTGGGGTGAGGGGTGCTGGGGCTCCAGACCCCACAGGGCGCTTTGCAAACAAGTCAGCCCTGCTGGGACCCCTGTGCCCAGGGCCAACCTTCCCCAGGACACCCACATGGCACCTCCCCAGGCCCAGGTTCTCAGGACCGCCCCCAGCAGCTGCCTCAGGCCTGGCGGCAGGAAACTTTCACAACCCTCTCCCTAGCAACCTCCCGCCCCGTGGCACCCACCCCACCACAGCGCTGCTCACATCCCAGAAAATGGGAAGCCTGAGTCAGAGAGCCCCTGCCCACGCGGGTCCCTGCAGCCAGGCAACAAGGGGCCCCCGCTCCGCCCCATTTTTGGTGGTACTAGAGACTAAACCTAGGGCAATCTACCTCCGAGGTACACCTCCAGCCCTTTTTCATTTTATTTCTGCCCAACTCCAACTCTGGGCTCTCAGCCCTGCTCTGGGTACAGCAGCCAGTGGGCCACTGGCTCATGCCCAGACGCTGGGCGGGAAGCCCCCACCCTCACAGGCCCTACGAGGCCGGGCTTCCTGTCCCTGTCCTGCCCGGAGATAGAGGAAGGTGTCCACCTCCATGGTGGAGCCCAGAGGAGCCCCTGGGCCCACCCAATGCCCACCTCTGTACTTGGAAGGTTCCAGCCCATGGAAGTGACGTCCTGCCCACGCAGAGGGGCTCCATCCTTTCCTGGCCACTGGCCAGCCTGCCCGGGCCACAGCCCCAGCCCCACTTGCCCACCCACAGCGCCAGGCACGCCCCCCCCATGGGGCTCCTCTTTCTGTCCTTCAAGAGGAGGGGAGGCAGTGGCCAGGGCCAGGCAGGTAAGATGAGCTTCGTAGCAAGCCCCGCCTGCAGCCCAGCGCAGGGCTGCGAGTCCACTCCTGTCCACTCAGAAACAAACATGAGCTTTTGCAGCTCCTTCCCCAACACACCTGAGAGAGGGCAGGACCTGCCTTGAAGGCCAGCGACTTGGACCTAAAACCCAGGACCCCTCTGTGTCTTGGGGAAGCCAGGCTGAGCCCAGCAACATGCGGAGGGAGGAGGCCCTTCAGCCCAGGGCCAGGCTGCTGGACACCTGGGGGCTGGGCGGCACTTTGCCAGCAGGCCTTGGACTCCCTCTGGATCTTATAGCTCCTGGGGCCTGAGCCCAGGCCCAGGCGTGGCTGGGTCCCTGCTGCTCCACTGCAGGGGAAGCCCCTGGGAGAAGGGCAGACCTGGGGCACTCCTCTGGAGCCCTCCTCTGGGGCCCTCCTCTGGAGCCCTCCTCTGGAGCACTCCTCTGGAGCCCTCCTCTGGAGCACTCCTCTGGGGCCCTCCTCTGAGGTACTCCTCTGGGGCCCTCCTCTGGAGCACTCCTCTGGGGCCCTCCTCTGAGGTACTCCTCTGGGGCCCTCCTCTGGGACCCTCCTCTGGGGCCCTCCTCTGGGACCCTCCTCTGGGACCCTCCTCTGGAGCCCTCTTCTGGGGCACTCCTCTGGAGCCCTCCTCTGGGACCCTACTCTGGGGCACTCCTCTGGGACCCTCCTCTGGGGCACTCCTCTAGGGCCCTCCTCTGGGGCACTCCTCTGGAGCACTCCTCTGGGGCTGGCTGCAGCACCACAACCTGTTTTTATCTGATTAGAAATTCTGCCAACCCGGGAGGGCAGCTTCCAGGATGACAGGGCACATTCGCCTGTACTCATTGGAGAGTTTAAAACAGGTGGGGAGAGGGCAACTTCAAAGAGCCCAGCAGAGCTGGCTGCCAGGACTGCAGGAACCTCCTGACTGTGGAGGGAGAGGCTGGGAGGGCTGCGCCCTCGGGCACTTCATGCCCAGGGAACTCAGGTGGCCGGGATGCTGGGCAGACAGGTCTCCATGCACAGTGGCCACTGACTGGGCCCGGAGCCCAGAGGAGGCCCACAGCTCAGGGGTGGAGGGCCCGACGTTCTAGACACGTATCTTGCCTAGGAATAGCCAGGCATGAAGGCCGGGGCTTCCTGACCCCGACACCTGGTCCAGGACAGCAGGCAGGCTGTGCAAGCACAGGGTGTGGGGACACTTATCCCCTTAACACTCAAAATAGCAGCACCAGATTACAATCACCCCACCGCCACACTGGAGGACTTCCCTCAGGGGATCGAAGCCCCAGCTCCGGCTTGAGGATGCAGCCACGGCGGGCTACTCACAGGACCACGAGCCCCACAGGCAGGGCTCCCAAGCAGCGCCTCACTTGATTGTCCTGGCCATCCCATGCGTTAGACCTGACTTAGCCCTGTTTCACAAGGAAGGCACAGCAGGCCGCAGGCGGCAGACGCTTCGCATCCGCCCTGCCACCCGGACAGGCGTGCTTGGCAGCGGGCCGCCTGCCCCGGCTCAGCGGGTAAACATCTGATTCACAGGGAAGCAAAGGGCACTTCTCGGAATCCAAGTCTGGCAGCAGGGGACGGGGGTGTGGACACCATGAGGGTGCCCTGCCAGCCCCTCAGAGCCGCCAGCCTCCCCAGGCCATGTCCCGGGAGGCACACACTCCATATGGGGTGCAGGCAGCCAGGCCGGGCGATGTCCAGAAAGGCTGACCACTCTGGTGGCCTTGGAGGTGGAACCCTGGAGGTCACAGAGCCAGAAGGAAGGGAGGAGGTGGGGAAGGCAGCCGGGCACCTTGAGCCCCCCCAGGAACCATGCCACCTTGAGCCCATGAGGCCACCCGGGGTCACCCTGGAGCTTACGGGCAGTGGGGGACAGTGCAGAGCCCAAGTCCTGTGGTGTGGCCCCAGCTGGAGGCTGCTATCACCTCGGTCTACAGACTAGGAAATGGAGGGCCAGGAAGGTGGCTCCATGTCCGACCATGGCCAGGGCAGTGCATGACTCTGAGCTGCACCCTGCCCCTGCCCCGCACGGCTGGCAAAGAAGAGAGCAAGGGGCAGTGTTCTAGGAACACCGCCCTTGGGTGCCCAGACAGCGTCACAGGAGGATCCAGGGCCGCTGCAGGGGGATCTCCAGGTTTTGGAGGCCCCCTTTCCCTGCTTCCTGGCCCCTCCATACCGTGGCCATGCCTGGTGTGTGCAGCCCACTCGGCCACCCGATTCGCCACCCCTCTGCCAGCCTGTGGCTCACCACGTCCCAACCTCCATGGACACACACGTGGCTCAGCGTGCCGTCATCCTGACTAGAAACCTGGCCTCCTCGGGCCCCGGGGCTGCCCCCAGCACCAGCTAAGTCACCCAGGCTTACAGAGGGCCCTGCATGCACACGCCAGGACTTCCTGAGACCACTGAACAGCCGGCCAGTGGGAGGAGGCCAGGCGCCCATGGCAGGCCCTCGGTGTCCCACAGTGGAACTCTAGGCCCCAGGCGGCTGCTCAGCACTGGCCAGGCCTGTGCCCAGAGCCAAGGCCGGCAGGGAGCTGGGAGCCTGCCCTTTGCCCCAGCCCCAGCCCCAGGTAGAGGTGGCCCAGCCGGCTGTCTCCACAGCACACAGCAGCCCTGAAGACCCAAGACAGCAGCCATGGCGCAGTCACTGCATACCAACCAGGCCACCAGCAGCGTGGACACTCGCAAGCGTCCCTGGGTAGAGGGGGTTCAACACCCTCTTACAGATGGAGCCAGGGGCCGCCACGACCCAGAGTTCCTGTCTTACTTCTCTCCTCTGTGGCCAGCTGGCCATTTTGTCTTAGACCCCTCTGGCTCCCCCTGTGCAGGCCTGTGTGCGTGCATCCATGTGGGGTGCGGGGTGTGACTCAGCACCTCACTTCCTCTGTCCGTGTGAACAGGAAGGGCCGAAGCCGACCTGGAGCCTTCGCTCCCTCTGCCCCTCTCTCTCAGCCCGGCCGCCTTCATGAGTTCCTCCTTGTCCCTGGAGGCCGGGGGCGCTTCCCCGAAGCCAGGCCCCTGCCAGCGGCCTCTCACCAGGTAGACTGCCCACCTTCTGTCCTGTCTGACTTCAGCTAGGGTCCTGCGACAGGGAGCTGGTGGGCAAGAAGGGAAGGTGGACAGCATCCCCACCCCCATTCCCGGCTCCGGTCCTGCCAGTAGCAGAGCCACAGGTGGGGCCTGGAGGCTGGGCTGCCAGGGCTCCCTGCCAGGGTGTCTGGGTAAAGAACAGAGGGGACGGTGGGGCCCAGGCCCTCCTCCGGTCCTGTGGGGCAGAGGCTCACCTAGGTGACACAGAGTCCTCTCGGCTGACCTGAACCCTGAGACCAGCTCCCAGCCCAGGCACCACCCCTCGGCTTAGCCCTGGCTATTATGGAAAAGGCCTGCACACCTACAGAATCCTATTTAATCCAGGGCCGTGGCTCCCAGCTCCGCCCGCAGGACCCCGGGGTGTCATCCGCTGGGGGACACCTGGTATGGCCATCTGCCTGGGAGGCTCGGTTGTCAACACTCTCCCACCAGTAAACGCAGAGGACAGGAGGGTCTCTGAGCCACCGAGGTGCCCAGGGAGTGGCCCAGGCCAGAGCCGCGGCGGCAGGCACCCCTGCCACCTGCCCTCCCTCCATCCTGAGGCCGCTGCTCCGGAGAGGAGCCCAGCTCGTGCCGGCCCTCCGACCTCTCCCGCCGCCAGGCTCCACAGGTGGCTCTCCTCCCAACTCGGGGAGGGATCCGCGTGGGGAGGGCAGGGCCAGCTCCCCTCCTGCCTTCCAGGTCCAGTAATGGGACCGGGCGGCGGAGGCCAGGGCGGGGGGACGCAACGCTCTCCGGCCAGCCAAGGTCCGAGCGGACGCCCGCGCCGGCCGGCTCAGGACGCGCCCACCGCCCGCCGCCGAGGCCCCGCGTGCCTTACCCGCCGAGCGGCTCCCCCGCGGCCGGGGCGGCTCCGGGCTCCGCCGCCTGGCGCTGCAACCGCCGCCCGGCCAGGGGCCAGGCGATCTGCCCGGCCGCCCGCCCGCCCGCGGGTCCCCGGAAGCCAGGCCCCGCCCCCGGAGCAGGCCCCGCCCCCGGCCCCGCCCACCGCGCCGGTACCCTCGCCCCGCGGGCCCTGGCTGGCGCGGGGTGGAAGGAGAAGCCCCTCCATATCGCCACCCTGCCCTGCATGGCGTTAGCTCCCTGCACACAGTAGGCGCTCACTTAATGCAGGCTAACCACGCAAGCAGAGCGCCTTCCTCCTGCGGTCCCGCCCGATGACGACTTGCACCTGGAGACAGGGGCCGGCTGGAAGAGGCGCTGGCCGACATCCCGACCACTCAGAAGGGCAGGACGGGCCACCGGGTCACTCCCTTCTGGTCCAGGAAGACTTGCTGGGAACTGCTGGCTCCTTGAACATTTTCTGGGCACCTCCAAAGGGAATGAAGGCCTAGGGCCAGGGCTGGGGCCTGTGGCTGTGAGGCCCCAAAACTAGGTTCCTTTCCCTTACCCCCTCTGGGGTCCCTTGCCCCCCCACAGCCTCTCCTGCAGCCGGTGGAGGTGGCACAAGTCCCTCCGTGGACCCCAGGAACCCATCAGAGGGGCTGTTCCTGAGAAAAGGGACCCAGCAGGTCAGGTAGCCAAGGGGCTTCCTGGGGGCCAGGAGAGGGGAGTGGGCACAGAGGTGGGGCTGGGTGGGGTGTTTCTAGGGAGATGGCAGGGCTGGCAGATCTGATAGGAGGTGGCACTTTCCCACCAAGAGGAGCACAGAGAGGGCACTGGATCTCTGTCCCAGAGCCCTATGTAGTCGGACTGAGCAGGGCCATGCCAGTGTACACCTGCCCCAGGACGCCCAGCAATGGGCCTGGTTCCAGAAGGGGACACCTGGCTCCTGGATACACTTCCTTGCCGGGGAGGCATACTTGGGGCTGGAGAGGCTGAGGACTGGCCAGGCTCTGGACAGAGGGGAGAGGCCCTGCCCACCAGAGAGGGAGCTGCTTGCCCAGACAACACTCCCTGTGTGTGAACAGAGGGCCCGTCTGCTGGGGAGGCGCAGAGAAGTCTGGGGAAGACGGGAGTGGCCGGGCCCCTGCCTTCCAGCCCTTGAGCCCTGAGGTTGACAGGCGCTCACCCACCTGGCCCACAGCCACCTCACCCTGTCCCTGAGTGACTCCCCCCACGGCTTCGCTCTCTCAGGCCCTGGACACTGAGGAGGTGGACGCTGCCTGGTCGGGTGCCCACCCTCTGGGTGCCTGCCACGTTCACACACTGGGGCCTTGCTCAGCCCCTGACCCTGTCCCTCTCCCACCTGGGCTGTTCCGCCTCCTGTAGGAGCCGGACGCTGGGCTGCCCTGACCTGGATCCTGTCCCCTCAGTCCTCAGAGCTCCCCCTGTACCAACATGCGACATTACCACCCCATGTGGCAGCCCCTCTCCTGGGCTGGCTGAGGCTCCTGACCCAGTGCTTACGAACTTGGGCCTGGACACATGGCCCCGATGTGCAGTCCAGCTAGAGAGTGCCTGGCCCCACGCCAGACCTGGGCACCCAGGCGATGCAGGGAAATCCCATCCTTGGCTCTCGGGAGGACACATGAGCAGGTGGCACAGGGCCACAGTGACGTCCTGTCATGGGGTGGGGGTGGAGACCAGGAGGGGAGCAGAGCCCAGCCCAGCCAGGACCACCTGCAGGGGCAGACGAGGGCAGGGGCAGGGGCGGGCTGCAGACGCCGAGTTCCAGTGTGAGAGGCACAGACCAGGGTCACTGCTGAGCTTGGATAAACCACATGCCCAGAGAGCGTCGCCCCGCAATGCAGACCTGCTGCCGAGTGCAGGGAGCAGGGCGCAGGCATGGCCTCCGTGGGGGGTGTCTAGGCATCCTTGCTTCCCTCTGTTCCTCCCAGCCAGGCCCCGAGCCCTGAGAGGGCACCCTGGAGAGACCTCAGGATGCCCACAGCAGCCCCTTAAGGGAGGAGCGGGTCACCAGGGTCCAAGGGCTGGCAGGACAGGTGTGGGAGGGTGGTGGCCTGGGGAGGGTCGAGGTGGGCCGAGACCCTGGTGGGCGGCGGGAGCAGGCTCTGCAGAGCACGTCCAGGCGCCCGTTCGCAGCGAGGCCCTGTGCTGGGGTCCCCGTGTGCGCGCCCTGGCGTGCTGTCTAGCAGCTGCTATGCTCTGGAATGCCAAGTGGGACCCAGCAAAGAGGTGGCTGACAGTCAGGATGGGTCACTCACCTCTCCAAGCGGGGCTCTAAGCAATGCCTAAGAGGCCCTGGCCAAGCCCGAGCCAGGCGGCCAGTGCCAGCCTCTGTGTTGGCACCTGGAGACCCCTGGGTGCCTCTCTGCAGCCTTCCCCACTGGCCAGGAGGACAGGGCCGTCCACTCCATTCCAAAGCCCTATCGGCCCTGCGTGAAGAGCACGTGGAATCCACCCTTCTCTGGCCTGCTGCTGCGTCTCCTCTCACTGGCTGGCAGTGCCCACTGTCACTCCAGAGAGCTGTGGTCACGTCGCTTCTCTCCTGCCTCCCCAGAGCAAACGCCAGCCGGCTGTCCTGGGTGGGACCTGGCCCTCCATTCTCCTCTCTCCCAGACTCCTGTTTGTCGGGCCAGCAGGCCGCCCAGGCTGCAGGGCCTTTGCACGTGCTGAGCCTCGAGGGCTCCTCTGGCAGGAAGAACAGAGGGAGGCCTGAGCCAGGGCGCTGCCTGCTCGGGGCCAGCCCTGCCGCCCAGGCCCCTTGCCGCCCTCCAGGTGGCTGCCCCTGCCTGTCTGGCCTTCAGCACCCCGCCCAGCTTGGCTGCTGGATTTTCCCTCTGAGAGGTTTGTTTGGGTCAATCTTCTGCTTAAAACAACTGTATCGGGCAGCCCTCACTAGGAAGTTCTATTTAAGAACATCAGCTCCGTGGGCAGAGGGCCTAGGCCCACGCACACTCTCGTTTTCTATTTTTACATCCAAACACCCCCGAAGCCCAGTTTGGAACTTGAAAGCCGCCTGTTCTATTCTGGGCCCCGCTTCCGGCACTATGGGGGGGGGGCTGTACACACGGAGGCATCTCTGCCCTCCGCCCCCCCCAAGCCAGGCACATCCCGGCCCCTGCCGACCACGTGACCTCCGGAAAGTGCTGGGCTCAGTCAGGGGAAGCCCGCGGGGAGCTGGCTTGGGTCCCTGTCACCCCAGGGAATCCGCTACCACTCTGCCAGGAGACTGAGGCTGGCTGCCGGCCCTGCGCTCTGGCCTGGCAGGAGGGAAGGCCCTGTCGTTGTCACCCAGGTTCCCAGAACTGAGACCTCCCTGGGCCTCACAGGGTCTGGGTAGGGAACTGGAGGCCCGGGACCCCCTTCCCCTCCACTCCCCATCCTTGGGAACGAATCATGGCCTCTTGTTTCCACAATTGTGGGTCCCCCAAACTGTGCTAGGCCCCAGCCGCAACCCCCAGTACATCTACCCAGGGTGCCATCCACGGCCAATCAGACAGACTCTCAGGTTGAACCCTCCAAACCACGACTTCTACTTTGCCAGAGAGGGGCTCGGGCCCTTGGAGTTGGCCTGAGGCTGTCACCTCTCCTGGAAGCTGGGAGGGAGGAGGAGCCAGGCGGGGCCTGTGAGGATTCCTTATAGAGTAATATAAATTAGTTAGAAGCCACTCAGAAGCTGGGCACGGCGTCGCAGGCTTGTCATCCCGGTACCTGGGAGGCTGAGAGGAGGATCACAGGTTCGCAGCCAGCCTCAGCTGCTTAGTGAGACCCTCCACAACCTAGTGAGACCCTGTTTCAAAATAAAAGATAAAATAGGGCTGGGAGTGTAGCTTGGAGGTAGAATGCCCCTGGGTTCAATCCCCAGTACTTCCCCAACAAAAAAAAAATTCAGAAACATATTAAAAGAAAATAATATAGATGGTCACATGCCATAGGGATATGGCAGGATTTCAGGTACAATAAATAACCAAAAGCAAAATAATCAGCTGTTGAGTATAAAAGAAAAAGTCAGTACATATGGTAATATACCTGTAATCCCCGCACTTGGGAGGCTGAGACGGGGGATCATGGGTTTGAGGCTAAACTCAGCATTTAGGGAGACTCTGATTAAAAATAAAAAATAAAGCCGGGCGTGGTGGCGCACGCTTGAAATCCCCGCACTTGGGAGGCTGAGACAGGAGGATCGCACGTGTTTGAAGCCAGCCTCGACTACTTAGTGAGGCTCTCAGCAACTTAGTGAGACCCTGTTTTAAAAATAAAATATAAAGCCGGGCATAGTGGCGCACGCTTGTAATCCCAGCATTCGGGAGGCTGAGACCGGAGGATCACTGTTCGAGGACAGCCTCAGCTACTTAGTGAAGTCCTCTGCAACTCAGTGAGACCCTGTTTCAAAATAAAGAATAAAAAATAGGGCAGGGGGTGTAGCTCGGAGGTCGAATGCCCCTGGGTTTCATCCCCAGACCCGCAAAAAAAAATAAATAAAATAAATAAATAAATAAAATAAAAATAAAAAATAAAAGCTGGGTGCGGTGGTGCACGCTTGTAATCCCCGCACTTGGGAGGCTGAGATAGGAGGATCACACGGGTTCGAAGCCAGCCTTGACTACTTAGTGAGGCTTTCGGCAACTTAGCGAGACCCTGTTTCCAACAACAACAAAAAAAAAGGTCTGGGAGCATAGCCTGGAGGTAGAAATACTCTGGGTTCCACCCCTAGTACCACCAAAAAAATAAATAAATAAATATAAAATAAAATAAATATAAAACCGGGCGTGGTGGCGCACGCTTGTAATCTCTGTGCTTGGGAGGCTGAGACAGGAGGATCGCATGGTTCGAAGCCAGCCTCAGCTACTTAGTGGGGCTCTCAGCAACTTAGTGAGACCCTGTTTCCAAATAAAATATAAAATGGGTCTGGGAGTATAGCCCGGAGGTAGAAAGCCTCTGAGTTCCACCCCCAGTACCACCAAAAAAAAAAAAAAAAAAAAAAAACCTAATAGACAACTTGGTGCAGCTTTAATAAGTCTTTATTACAAATTCAGTAGGAAAATAAAAAGAGAAGAAAAGCAATGTGCTGGCACGCACGCTGGAGAGCCCCACATGGATTTCTGACCCCTCTCCATCCCCACCTTTAAATAGACTTTGGAAGCACTTCCGGGAAGATGGTGACGGAGAAAAGCGCAGCTTACGAGCCCGCTAACAACCAATCTCTATTACCACAAAATCAGTGCCTTTCATTGCCAGAAAATACCATCAGCAGAGAAACAAAAAATGTAATTACAAGGAACAGAGAAAAAGAGGGCTGGAAAAACGAGACGCCAGAAAGAAACCAGACCGCAGTGCTGCGGCCGGAGCCGCGGCGTGGAGCGGCAGGTGCCATCTTTCCTAGCAGCACCAGGCCCCAGAGAGGAGGGGGACTCAGAACGGAGCTCAGAGCCAGAGAGGAGATACGCCAGCCTCACGGCCGAGGATACAGCAGCGCCTTACTGCCGGAGGCAGCGGTGAGTTCACCAGACAGCTTGAGACCAACGCACTCAATAGCCCACCAGGCTCCAGAGAGGAGTGGTGGACAGCGAGCCGAGGTGAGCCGCTGCGGAAAAGCCGGGCGGAAATTGGCAGATTTTTCAGTGCAGGGAGCGTCTAAACCTCCCAGGAGCTGGGCTCAGCACACCCTGCAGGGACTCAGAGCGGATCTCAAAACCAGAGAAGAAATACGCCAGCCTCATGGCCGAGGGCACCGCCTTTCTCCTTGGTCTCCGCTAAAGTCTCTCTCCTTACAGGTGATGTCCAAGATTCTTAACAATGTAGAGAAGAAGCAGTCCTCCTTAGCGGGGAATTTTTCCGACAATTCCAGTTCATTTGGATAAGTTTTGTCTGCATCTCCACTATCCTGGCATCCGCCACCTCCTTGATCCCTCTCTGATATTTTCCTTTTTTCTTTTTCTTTTCCTTTTTTACAGGGTCCTTCCGGGTGGAGAGGGGTTCGCCCAGGGGTGCCCCGCCAGCGCCTGCCCACCCACCCAGGGTCGGGGGCCCAGGGGCCCGGACCACGGGGTCCTTCCGGGTGGAGAGGGGGGTCGCCCAGGGGCGCCCTGCCAGCACCTGGCCACCCACCCAGGGTTGGGGGCCCAGGGGCCCGGACCACGGGGTCCTTCCAGGTCTAATTATTATCTTTCAACAATATTTAGTTAAAAGATTATTATTTCCTCCACCAAATGTTCGTGGAAATTGTCAAAAATAACTTGACAATATATGGAAGAATTTATCTCTAGGCTTTTATTTAACTCCAATAGTTTATATATCTGCCTTTAGAACAGTACTACACTGTTTCAATTATTGTAGCTTTATATGGTTTGAAATCAGAAAATATACATCTTCTAGCTTTGTTCTTTTTTGAGATCGTTTTGGGTATCTAGAGTCCATACTCCATATTAGGATAGATTTTTTTCTGAAAAATAAATAAATGTGTGATAGTTTCACCTAAAAAAAAAAAAAGAAAAAATATTCTCTGGTAAGAAAAAAAGCAAAAAGAAATATTGAAATGTTATCTTTAAGTCATCAAAAGCTTGGTATCAGACAAATGAAACTGTTATGTGAGATTACCATTGTTAATTTTGGATAAATTGCTATAATACTAGATGTCAACCACTAAGCCAAGCATGGGAAGGAGGAATGGGGAGGGAACGGGGTGGGGATGGGGGGGGTGGCTAACTGAATCTACCTGGCTTCACCTCTATTTGTCGGGCAGGACTGGCTGCTCACCAACGAAGGTGCTTCAAAGCCGCACACGGGTTTACCTTCCTATACGCAGGCCAGGTCACAGAGGAGCGGAGGTAAACAGAGGCACTGATCGCCGCTATATATTTTTGGGGCTAAAGGCTTCAACTGACGCTAAGGCTTTTCTATAGATTAATCATTAGGACGAAGGGCAAAGACAGAGGGAGCTCTGCACTGTAACAGCCGCCGCCCCTCCCTGCCCGAGCGCCTGCACAGCACCAGGCTCTGACTGCTTTTACATTTTGGAAATTAATACCAAAGCGATTTTCCCATACCCGCACACTGTCAGCTCAGAACAGATTCTGCTCTCTAAGCTTCGGCACAGCCTCCCTGAGCCGTCCTCACTCTGCAGGAGCCTCTGCCTCTTCCCCTTTTGGGCAGAGCACACCCTCAGTAGCTTCCTGAGAAAGGAGACAAGGAAGTACCTTTGGAGGGGCTTGTCTGAGAAAATCTCTTCTATCCTCACTCGGGGTTAATAGTCGGCTGAGTGTAAAACTCTAGGTTGGAAATCACTTCAGATTTCTTTTGTACCAGGGATTGAACCCAGGGGTATTTTACCTCTGAGCTGCACCCCAGCCCGATTTTATTTTTGAAACAGGCTCTAAGTTGCGGAAGGCCTAAATAGTTGAGGCTGGCTGCGAACCTGCAGTCTTGTCTCAGCCTCCTAAGTACTGGGATTACAAGTGTGCGCCACCACGCCCGGCTGCTTCTTGAGAATGGTAATCTTTTCTAAGCCCCGAGTCTCAACCACCTGGGAGGCTGAGTGGGAGGATCACTTGCGTTCACAGGTTCAAAACCAGCCTGGGAAACATAACAAGACCCTGTCATGAATGATGGTAACGAGCCGGGCGTGGTGGCACATTGTAATCCAGCATTCAGGAGACTGAGACTGGAGGATCGCGGTTCGCGAACAGCCTCAGCTACTTAGTGAGGCCCTCTGCAACTCAGTGAGACCCTGTTTCAAAATAAAGAATAAAAAATAGTGCAGGGGTGTATCTCGGAGGTCAAATGCCCCTGGGTTCCATCCCCAGACCTGCAAAAATATATATCAACAAATAAAAAATAAAGAATAAAAATAGGGCAGAGGGTGCAGCTCAGAGGTCAAATGCCCTTGGGTTCCATCCCCAGACCCACACACACACATAAAAATGATAGTAATGACAAGGACAGTCATAGCATCTAAGCCACCTTCTCCCATCTGCTTCCTCCAGCCTGCTTTCCTGTCCCTCTGGCCCCGGCTCCCTGGCCGGAAGCCTCCCTGGATCTCCTGGCTGATCAGACCCCAGAGAGATACTCTGCTCTCCTGCCTGGGTAAGGGGGGAGGCCTGGTGCCCTGCTGGGGGGCTGGAGTCCTTCCTGAGGGGAGAGGCCTGGTGTCCCACCTGAGGGAGAGGCCTGGGTTTCAGCGCTCCGGGCGGGAGCCTCAGCACTGCATCCACGTACACCGAACCTCCTGCCTTCAGCCTGGACCCTCACCCCTCGGGGCCTGATGTCTGCCTTGGGAGACCCCTGGCCCTCCAGGAGGAAGTGGGTCTGTTTGACGGCCAGGGAGGTCCGGGAGCCCTACCGAGGGAACCGGCCCACCGGACTCCAGCCAGCCAGCCCTGCTTTCTTCACTTGAGCTTCCTGCACGTGGGGTGCTGTGGGTGTGGCGCCCCGCCCTCTGCACTAGCGCCCCGAGGCAGCCCCAGCCCCCAGAGCCCAGCAAGGACTGTGTAGCCTCGGCCCCTCCCACCTGGGCGGGCTCTGCGCAGGGGACTCAGCGACCCCCAGCTCTGGGTGCCCAGGACATCACCCTCAGGGCGGCCCTTCCGCCCATGCGCTTTGTTATAAACAACCCAATCTGAGCTGGGCTGGCGGTGCGCACTTGGGAGGCCGAGCAGGAGGATCCCAGGTTCCACAGCCAGCCTCAGAAACTTAGGCTGTCAGCAACTTAGTAAGGTCCTGTTTCAGATAAAAAATAAAATAGGGCTAGGGTGTATCCCAGAGGTAGAAGGCTTCTGAGTTCCATCCCCTATACCACAAAAATGAATGAATAAATAAATAGAGCTGGGCGCAGCTCAGAAGTAGCATGCCCCCGCGTTCAGTCCCCAGTACCACTTCTTTCCTGGATCCCCTCCCCTGGTCCCCACGACCCTATTTCCTTGCTGCTGCCCCTACCACGCCCTCTGGTCACCTGGGCCCCCTTGGGGCTCTCTGCACAGCCAGGCCAGCCTGCTTCTGGGGCTCTCTACGGATCCTCCGTCTGCCTAGAACACTCCGGGAGAAGCCTGCACACTCTCTGGGCTGCCCTGCCCTGCCCTCTGGGGTCCTGCCAGGAGGAGCAGGTCCTCCAGAACTGCTCAGCGGGGACGGGAACTGTCCCCCACCCCGTACCAGCTCCTGCGAGGCCTGGGAACCCAAGACCAAGGCCACCTTCGGAGGCCATAGGGAAGAATCACACAATTCTGAAGGACCCTGGAATGAGGGCGGGGTTTGCCTAGCATTCAGAAGATCCCAGGTTTGATCCCGAGCACTGAAAAGGATGAAAATAAAAAGCATGGAATATGGAGTTGAGTGTGGGAGGGCCCGACACACCTCAGCCAGTCTTGGGGCGGGCGGGCGGGACAGAACGACGCGGTGCTGTCTGAAGGCACCAGAGTGTGTGTCGGGTGACAACTGTGACTGAGCATGCTCTGTTCGTCCATCCTTCCTTCCTTCCTTCCTTCCTTCCTTCCTTCCTTCCTTTCTTCCTTATTTTTGTGGCACTAGGGATGGCACCCAGGGGCATTCTACCTTTGAGCTACACCCCCTGCCCTATTTTTTATTCTTTATTTTGAAACAGGGTCTCACTGAGTTGCAGAGGGCCTCACTAGTAGCTGAGGCTGTCTGCGAACCGCAATCTTCCGGTCTCAGCCTCCCGAGTGCTGGGATTGCACGCGCGCCTACCACGCCCGGCTGCATGCTCTGTTCTTGTTCTTGCCCTCTGGAGCGTCCTGGGAGCCCAGCCTGGGTTTGCTGTCTTGGACTCCCCAGATGTCTGCATGAACTCGCACTCGGCCAGAGTCAGCCTTGGCACGCGTTCCTGGACCTGCGGCCTCTCCCAGTTCACTCTGGCTAGCCGCTGAGCTGCGGCACCCCTGCACCTCACGAGGGCTGCACATCCCAGCTGGGGACCAGGTCCTAACGTGTGGTCTGGAAGTGGGTGCAGGAGGTGGGTGGGCACAGGCCCTTGGCCCTGTGAACTCCTCCTGGTGGGGAGGGAGGAGGCAGAGTAAGGCAGAGTAGGGTCTGGGGCCTGGGGAGGATGCCGATCATCACGTGGAGGCCAGTCAGCACTGACCAGCCCTCCCAAGGACTCCACCTTGGGCAGGGACCTGTGAACACAGCCCTCCTCCCCCACCTGAACACAGCTTAGAGAAAGGGTGGAGGCGGGAGGTGGTGGGTGGAGGGAGACACACTTCCCCGCAGAGTCCCAACGCCTCCTTAGGCTCAGAAGGGCTCTGAGATGGAGCCGCACCCACAGGACCGAGGTTACACCTGCCAGAAGCTGAGCATGGTGGCTCACACCTATGATCCAAGTGCCTGGGAGGCCGAGACAGAAGGATTTCAGCTTTGAGGCTGGCCTCAGCAACTTAGCAGGGCCCTGTTTCAAAGTAAAAAATAAAAAGGGCAAGGAGTGTAGCTCAGAGGTAGAATGCCCTGGAGTTCAATCTCCAGTACCATAAATAAATAAATAAATAATAAATAAAGCTAGGCATGGACCACATACACGCCTGTGATCCTGCTACTTGGGAGCTGAGACAAGAGGATCACAGGTTTGAGGCCAGCCTAGGCAATTTAGCAAGACCCTGTTTCAAAATTAAAAAAAATAAACAGGGTTGAGGTGCTAAGCATGGCAAAAAAAATAAAATAAAAAAAAATAGGGTTGAGAGTTCAGCTTGGGGTAGAATATCCCTGGTTTCAAGCCCCAGTACCACATAATTTAATAAAATAAATAGCTGGGCGTGGTGGCGCACACTTATAATCCCAGTACTTGGGAGGCTGAGACAGGAGGATCACAGTTTGCGGACAGCCTCAGCTACTTAGTGAGGCCCTTCACAACTCAGTGAGACCCTGTTTCAGAATAAAATAAAAAATAGGGCTAGGGTGTAGCTCAGAGGTAGAATGCCCCTGGGTTCCATCCCCAGTACTGAATAAAATAAAATAAAATAGGGCTGGAGATGAAGCCTAAAGATAGAGCATCCCAGTATAGCAAAAATCAAACCAAAACAAAATAAACAGGCAAAAACCCCAACTCCCAGCTCTGTCACACTCAGTGACCACTGGCTGGGCCTTTCCCCTGAGGCTAGGTGCTCAGGACTCGGTGTATGTGGGGGCTGGAGCTCACTGACCCCAGGCTCCCCGTCCCAGCGGTCGGTGCACAGGCGGGCCTCACGCTCTGGTCCCACCTGCGGGCCACAGCGCCTCCTTGTGGACACTCTAAGGCACTCCCTTCCACCGGGCGGCGGAGCGGGGCGCCGCGGGCTCTGACCGCAGGTCTGTGCACCTGTGCGCGCGGCGCAGGGCGGTGTCCGTGGGGGCTGCTGCCGGCACGAGACAGGCCGCGGCCACCCGCACTGGCCACAGTCAGCGGATGGGGCTCCCGTACTGGGCAGCTGGCTCAGAGGCGAACAGGGCCAGGGCTGAGGTCCAGCCCCGGGCAGAAGGCTGCGAGGCGGCGGGCCCAGGGGAGGGGGCCTGGGAGGATGCGCTAACAGCTTCCCCCGGGCGGCGGCTGGCCCCCGCCGCTCGGGAGGGAGGCAGCCTCTCGCGGGCCCGGGCCCGCCCGGGGCCATTCCCGGCTCCGCCCGCCCAGGCTGGCCGGGGTCGCTAAGGGGGATGGGCAGCTGTGCGCAGGGCCGGCGGAGAAGTTGAGACCGGAGGATCACAGGCAGGGAGGGACCACCCCGACCCCGAGCAGGCAGCCCTGGAAAGGCCCCAGGTCCTGGGCTTCAGGTGCGTGAGACTCGGCCGAGGAGAAATACTACTCGGTAAGCTGGGGAGGGTGGGAGGGCGGCTGCCTGCAGCCCCCGGCCCAGAACGTCAGAACCGCGAGGAGCATCAAGACGTCCCTCCCACACCTGCGTCCTAAGAACGGGGAATGCGGCCGGCGGTGGGGCCCGCCTGCAATCCCAGTTCTTAGGAAGTTGAGAGGGGAGGGTCTCAGGTTCGAGGACGGCCTCGGCAACTTAGACTCTGTTTCAAAAGAAAACTATAGGCTGGGGGGTGTAGCTTAGAGGTAGAACGGCCTGAGTCCCATCCCCAGTATCACACAAATATGGCACGCGGGGCTCAGGCGCCCCGCCCGGGGTGGCCCCGACACGCGCCCTGCGTGAACCAAGGACCTCTCCGGCTCACGGCTCCCACGTGACCGAGCGAATGCGCGCGCTGGGATCCCGGCTCCGGACGTGGCTGCAGCCCGGCGTCCGGACCACACTCAGGCCCGACACTGGGAGGCGATCTAGCTCTTTCCTTGCTTACCATCAGTGGCTGCCTAAGAGGCTGCTGGACCCGACCCGACACGCGCCCGGCCAGGTCACTCCCCAAATCCCCAAAGCTTGGGAAGCCAGGCCGCGGGGACGAGCGCTCGGCCGGCGACCGCCTCTCGGGCGGCCCGGGCTGCGGACGGCGCGGAGCTCCCGGAGGGGCGGAGCCCGGCTGGGGGAGTGGGTGAGGCCGGGGGCGGAGGCACGTGGAGTGGGCGGGGCCGGGAGACGGAGACGCGGGCGGGCGGGGCCTGCGGCGGGGGCGGGGCCCGCGCGGGTGGGCGGTATCCCAGGGGCGGGGCCTGTGTCGACGGGCGGGTCACCAGGGCGCGGCCTACGCAGATGGGCGGGTCGTCGGGGCGTGGCCTGCGTAGACGGGCGGGGACTAAGGGCGGGGCCTCCGCGGACGGGCGGGCCTTATGGGCGTGGTCTGTGCGGTGGGCGGGGCCTCCGCGAATGGGCGTGTCGCCGGGCTGTGCGCTGGGCGGGGCGTGGGGCGTGGCCTGCTCGGGGGCGGGCCGTCAGGGCGGGGCCTCCGCGAATGGGCGTGTCGTCGGGCTGTGCGCTGGGCGGGGCGTGGGGCGTGGCCTGCTCGGGGGCGGGCCGTCAGGGCGGGGCCTCCGCGAATGGGCGTGTCGTCGGGCTGTGCGCTGGGCGGGGCGTGGGGCGTGGCCTGCTCGGGGGCGGGCCGTCAGGGCGGGGCCTCCGCGAATGGGCGTGTCGTCGGGCTGTGCGCTGGGCGGGGCGTGGGGCGTGGCCTGCTCGGGGGCGGGCCGTCAGGGCGGGGCCTCCGCGAATGGGCGTGTCGTCGGGCTGTGCGCTGGGCGGGCCGTCGGGGCGGGGCCCGCGCGGTTCCGGGAAGCGGGGCCGCGCCGGGGCAGCCGGGCGCCATGGCGTCGGGGGACCCGGCGCTGCGCGGCCGGCACCTGGAGCTGCGGCGCCTGCAGGAGCAGCTGGCCGCCCGCGACGCCGCCATCGCGCGCCTGCGCGCCCGCCTGGCCGCGCTGGAGGGGCACGCGGCGCCGTCGCTCGTGGACGCGCTGCTGGAGCAGGTGGCGCGCGCCCGGGAGCAGCTGCGGCGGCGGGAGGGCGGCGCCGAGGCGGGGCTGCGCCAGGTGGGCGCGCGGCGGCGGCGGGCGCGGGCGGGTGGGCCCTTGCTCCTGAGTAGGCAGAGGCCTGCCCTTGATAACGCGTGTGAGCGGTGCGCGCTAGGGCTGGTTCTGGGGTCGAAGCGGGGCACCCCACCTCCGCCCTACCCCTGGCCCTTTGTGTTTGGGCCGGGGTCGCCCTGGCCCCTGCGTGGCGCCCTCCTCAGCTCCAGCGAGGCGGGATCACAGCCTCCTCCCCCTTGTTGTTGACGTCTTGCCTGTTCTTTTCAATACCACAAGCGCCCAGGGAGAAGCAGGAGTATTTGTAAGCCCCAAACTGAGTAAACGCTAGCATCTATCATCCCATTTGGTCCATGGCTTTTAGCCTGGTTTCCCTGGGAAACATGCTAGATCAAGTGAATCTCTCCTAAAGGATAGCTCTGGCCCCAGGACTGGCCCCACAGCCAGATTTTAGAGGATGAGAGAAACGCCTGTTTTTTCTGACTGTAACGTCATTTTGAGCCGGGTGTAGTGGCACAGTCTTGTAATCCCAGTACTTGGGAGGCTGATACAGGAGGATCGCAGGTTTACTGCTAGCCTCCGCAATTTAGTGAGAACCTCCACGCTTAGTGTTTTTAAAGGGGTCTTTTTGGACTGGGGATCAAACCCAGCATGGTGCACCTGCCTGGCAAGCACTTGGTGTTTTTTTTAAAAAAAAGGGTTGGGGGTGTAGCTTAGAGGTATGATGCCCCTGGGTCCAATCCCCAGGACCAAAAATAAATAAATAAAATTTGAATATTTGAAAAATAAAAAATAACTATCCAGGCATGGATAATCTTTACTTGGGAGGCTAAAACAGGAGGATCGCAGGTTTGAGGCCATGCAAGGTAATTTAGCAAAACCCTGTTTCAAAATAAAAAGCAAGCTGGGTGTGGTGACACACCCCTGTAGTTCCAGTACTTGGGAAACTGAGACAGGAGGATCACAAGTTCAAGGGCAGCCTCAGCAACTTAGACTCTCAGCAACCTAGTGAGACCCTGTCCCAAACTACAAAGGGCTGGGGTGTAGCTCAGCAGGAAATGCCCCTGGGTTCAATCCCCAGCGACCGCTGCCCCAGGAGTAAGCAGGCCATTGGTGCACTGCTCTCACGGATGCCACGCCAGCCAGCCCACCAGGAGCAGGGACTGAGGGCTCTCGGGGTCCTGAGGCGCAGGGTACAGAGAAGCTGACCTGCGCCTGTGCCCTGGCTGTGGCTGACTTGAGATGAGCCAGGTCAGGCCAGAGAGTGTGGTCCTCACTGCAGGAGCAGGGACAAACTCCCTAGTTTGTAAACCTCACATTCAGGCTTCCTGGAATGATGGTGCTAATTCAGTGTGGCCCAATCTCAGCTCGTCCCACCTGGGAGCGGCTCGCAGGCCTGGGTCCTGGCACACCACCCTCTCCTTCCAGTTTCTGTCCCTGCTTGCCACACTCCGCAGAGAAATGTGTCCACGCTTGTTTTGTTTTGGTACTGGGCTCAAACCCAGAAGCATTCTACCTCTGAGCCATACCCCCAGCCCTATCTATCTATTTTTGTGATAGTAGGGATTGAACCCAGGGGCATTCTGTCTCAGAGCTACACCCCCAATCCTATTTCATTTTTTTATTTTGAAACAGCATCCTGCTAAGTTGCTGAGGGATCTAAGTTGCTGAGGCTGGCTTTGAACCTGAGAGGCTCCTGCCTCAGCCTTGCAAGTACTGGGATTCCAGGTGTGCACCACCGCGCCCAGCTAGTGTACGTGCTCTGCAGTAATAGGCCATGCTGGTGTTCAGTCCTGCTAATCTGCCTTGTGCCCAGACTCAGCTCTGCCAGGAAGAACCGGCCCGCCGCTGCCTCCCAGGGCTCCTGGGCTCAGTGGGCTGGCCTCTCTCTCTCTGCTCCAAGGGCAGCCGAGGCTGGGCCATCTGGGGCCACCCAAGAAGGAGAGAGAAAGGGTCAGTACTGGATTTAACTGTCCCCCCAAAACTCACGTCCACCTGGAACGTTTGAATGTTGACTCTGTTAGGAAATAGGGTTTGCAGATGTAACAAGTTAAAAGGAGGTCACCATTCCTGGATCAGCGTGGGTCCCACTCCAGTGACTGTCCTCGTAAGTGGTCAAATGAAGATGTGCGCGCAGTCATGTGGAGACAGCTGCGGGTTGGAGCAGTCAACCCGCAAGGCAGGGGTGCTCGCCCCCGTGGAGCTGAGGAACGAGGAAGGTTCTCCAAGAGCCCATGGAGGGAGCGAGGCCGGGACCCGTGGCCTCTGGGACGTGGGAGGAGACGTTTCTGTTTAAGCAGCTTGGCTCGTGGGTGTCACGAAGGCCAGGAAGCCGTGCCTGCTGTTTGGGAGGCAGAGCCTCAGGACGGGTCGGGGAGGTCTTCACACTCTGTGTCCCGAGCACAGAGCCAGGGAGCTGTGGGTGCAGGTATGGGATTTCCCAAGAGGTGAGGGGCTGTCACTGGCTCCCGTGGGGTGGAGCTCCGGTCATACTCTGGACACGGCCGTTGAGGCCACTGCAGTGTCCCAAGACCTGCCATTGCCTGGACGAGGCACTTAGCCAGATGGCCAACTTGAATTTCCCCACTCCAGAGCCAACAGTGCTGAAGCCCGAGCTGGAGACCGCCCACTGCAGGGAGTGGCGGGCACCACGGCTGGCTCTGCGGGGAGGGAGGAGGCCACCTGGGTGGCGCGCACGCTGTCGCCCAGCAACCTCCACACAGGGAGGCTATTGAAGCTGCTGTTTGAAATCTGAGTTTTTAGTATTTTTTGTTGGTGCTGAGGACCAGTGCTCCAGGGCCTTGAGCATGCAGGCAGGCTGAGCTAACTCCAGCTTTTTTTTTTTTTTTTTCAGTGCTTAGGAACTCAGGGTCATTCCACCTCTGAGCTACATCCCCAGACCTATTTTTATTCTTTATTTTAAAACAGAGTCTCACTAAGCAGCTGAGGCTGGCAGTGAACCTGCAATCCTCCTGTCTCAGCCTCCCAAGTATTGGTATTACAGGCGTGCACCACCACACTCAGCTTTTTGAGTCTTTTAATTAATTTATTTCTTTTGTGGTATAGGGGATTGAACTCAGGGGCATTCTACCTCTGAGCTAACCTCCAGCTTTTTTTATTTTTTATTTTGAAACAAGATCTTGCTAGAGTGCTGAGAGCCTTGACCCTCCTGCCTCAGTCTCCCAAGTACTGGGATTAAAGGCATTTGCCACCATGCCCAGTAGCTCCCCCAACCCTTTTTGCTTTTACTTTTTAATTTTTTGTGGTATTAGATATTGGACCCAGGAGCATTCTACCTCCGAGCTGCATTCCCAACCCTATTTATTTTTATGTTGAAATAGAGCCTCACTAAATCGCAGGGTGGAGGAACCCCAAAATCGCTGAGGCCTCAGATTTGCACTCCTGCTCAGCCTCTGAAGTGCTGGGGCTACACACCCAGCTACCTTTTACTTTGAGACGAGTTTTCACTGAGACCCTGTGTGACCCTCCTGCCTCCGCCATCTCGGTTGGTGGGAATGGAGGAGTGCACCACTGGGCCCAGCTCACATGTTTATGTTGGGGGGTGGTCTTTGAAAATGGATGGCACTAGTTTAAGGCCGGGTTGTTAGAAACTGTCACTTTGGCCAGGCACAGGGGTACACACCTGTAGTCCCAGCACTGGGGAGGCTGAGGCAGGAGGATCACTTGGGCAACTCATAGAGATCCCACCTCAAAAAACATTTTAAGGAGCTATTATTTTTTAAGTAATTAGGGTGGGGTATATTAGTTTCCCAAAGCTGCCTAACAAAGTGCCACAAGCTTGGGAGCAGAAAACAACAGAGTTCATCTTTTCACTGTTGAAAGACCACAAGCCTAATATAGGGTGTGGGCTCGCTGGCTGCGGCAAGGGCCCCGGCTGCCTGAGGCCGGCAGTCCTCAGTGCCTGGCCTGTAGGAGCAGAGCTCTAGCCGTCCTTGAGCGGCCTCCTCTGTCTGTCCTCGGTGACACTTCAGAACACACTGTGAGGTGACAGCTACCAAGTTCCCCTTTGTTCAGAAACCAGCCTGCTGAACGGGCGCGCTATCCAGCCCGGCTCTCCCCGCCAGGCCTGCTTTTGCTCTACGAACGTACGTGTGTGTGTGTGTGTGTGTGTGTGTGTGTGTGTGTGTGTGTGTGTTGTGTGTGTGTTAGTTACTGGGTTGAGCCCAGAGGCATTCTACCTTCGGGCTACACCCCCAATTTTATTTTTTATTTGGAAACAGAGCCTTGCTAGGCTGCTGAGAGCCTCACTACTTGCTGAGGCTGTCCTTGAGCCTGCCAGCCTCCCATCTCAGCCTCCCAAGTGCTGGGATTATAGGCGGACGCCACCATGAACATTTGAGTTTACTGTTGCGCCTTTTACCCAAAATAAATTGTGCTTTAAAATCTGCTTAGGAAATTGAGAGACTCCCTGAGCGCCTAGAAGGAAAAGAGAGGGCGATGCAGCCGCTGCCGAGCCAGCCACGGTGCGAGCGCGAGGAGGAGACCCTGCAGCCGCGGCGCAGCCTGGTGGAGGAGGAGCGGGCCCGGGCCGCCAGCCGCGTCCTGTGCCGCTCCTTGGCCGACGAGACCCACCAGCTGCGCAGGGCGCTGGCCGCCACTGCCCACATGTGCCAGCATCTGGCCAAGCGTCTGGATGGACAACAGCACGCGCAGCGGGGCGCAGGGGCGCAGAGCGCGGACGAGGCAGGCCACTGCGTAAGCACATGGAGGTGGAGACGGGGCGGCGCCTGCATGGGGCTGGCTCCCCAGAGCCGCTCTGCCCTCAGTACGGAGAGTCGTGGGGCTGGGGAAACCGAGGCAGGGCAGGGCCTCAAGACGCCACGACGCAGGGTCTAAGCCTGCGAGCAGGGAAGGCCTGCGAGCGCGGCCTCCGGCTCCGGGTGGTCGGGGCTGGCCCCGGCAGAGCCGGGCTCTGTCTGTGCTGCTGGCTCTGGGCTTTCTGTGGCGGCATGGCTGTGTGGGCACCCTGCGAGGCGGGGCCAGCAGTGGCACAGGGGCCAGGCCAGGTTGGGCTCTGGCTGCGGATAGGGCTTGGGGACAGGAGGGCAGTGAGGATTCCCAGATCCAGGGTCCACCCGGCAGCGAGGTGCCGCTCCGCACCCTCCTCCCGCTGCGCCCCTCACCTGTGTGTGGCTGGTAGAAGCAGGCAGCGGCGCCTTGCCGGCTCACGCTGCGGGGCCTGCCTTGCACACACTGCCTGGCATGGGCCTCCCACGCAGGGCCTTTTTAGGCAGTTCCCTTGAGGCTGCAACCAGGTTCACTCAGAGGCACACGCTCCGCGGAGTTCAGAGACATCCACCTGGGAGAACCTCCATCTCAGAGCCGCCTGCCCCCTTTGGGTGGAGTCCACTAAAAGGGCACCTCAGAAAGAATACAGGGTGTTCCAGAAACCAAAAGAAGAGGACCAGGAGGAGCTGGGGCTCTCCCACAGCTTTGGGTCACTGTGACGTTCCCTCTGGGGACTGAAGTGGCCACAGAGGGTGTCGCCTGGGTGGTGTGGGCCGCAGCAGGGCGTCTCATCAGTTTCTAAATCAGTGCCACTCCTCAGCCCGGGACTCTGAGTCAGTCAGGACTTCCCGGTGCAGACCTGGGGGCAGGACAAGTACTTCCTCTCCCTCGAGGGGAATTCTAGAAGACAGTGTCACAGATGGACAGCCTCCCACTGCTTGAGGCACGGAGTTTCTGGAGTGCGCATCGATGGTCCGTGGGGCTTTTGGTTGGTCTGCCAGCTGTTGCCAGGCTCATTGGAGTGTGGCTGAACCCCTGCTCCAGCAGGGGCACGAGTCGGGTCACCTCGTCCAGATGAGCCACGTTGAGCCTGATGGTCTGTGGACAGGGCGATGTGTGGGCTATGGCAGAGGTAAGCTGGACCTCAGCCAGGCCCTCCAGGACCTGGGAACCCCTGGGATTCTCTGTGCACAGTAGCTATGATTCCTGACCCCTGCTGTCCACAGCGATGGCCACTCCCAGGTGATGAGACAGTTTCCTTAAAACTGGTGCACAAGGCTGGGCGTGGTGGCACACACTTGTAATCCCAGCATTCGGGAGCTGGAGACAGGAGGATTGCAGTTCGCGGACAGCCTCAGCTACTTAGTGAAGCCCTTTGCAACTCGGCAAGACCCTGTTCCAGAAATAAAAAGAATAAAAAATTAGGGCTGGGGGTGTCGCTCAGAGGTAGAATGCCCCTGGATTCCATCCCCAGTACCTAAAAAAGTAATAATAAACAAAACATGTAAATCTGTTTAGACCCTGTAGCTTTAGAGCTTCTATATCTGGAATACTTAAGATGCCAACAGCTCCGTGGCAGGTGGGATGAGGTGACAACGGCGTCGAGGCGCACGTGGCCTGGAAGCCTCTGCAGGCTGGCCAGACGCAGCGAGTGGGCCCGGCAGGAGGCTGGGACCCGCAGCTTCTGTCTCTGCTTCGTGTCCCTGTGAACTGCAGGAAGTGGTGACGGTCTGTGGCCCAGCCTCCGGTCCAGCTTCCTCCTGCTGTTCATGACGCTCATGTGGTGACAGTCTCTGTCCTTTTTCTGTGTAGCAAACGGGCAGTGATGCCTCTGACCAGGCTATTATCGAGAAATTGCAGGAGGAAAATCTACTGTTGAAGCGGAAGGTGACTCACGTAAGTGTCTTTAACGTTTCGCACAAGGACATTTGCCCTAACCAAGAGCAGGTGGGGACTCTCCTCAACTGATGCCCAGAACCTCCCTGCCCCATGTCCACTTTGGCTTCACGTGGTCCCCAGGGGCCCGTCCTGCAGAAGAGGATGCGCAGGACATGTTCTCTCCACCCCCAGAAACAGTCCACCAGTGAGTAAAGGAAGTAAAGAGTTACTATCAGGAAGAACAGATGTTAAGACAGGAACGTGCGCTAAGTCAGTCCACTTGTGTTAACGATGGCAGTCCTGTGGATGTTGGCACGCGGCTTGGAATTCCCTGGTGGGCTGAGCGTCCCCTCTGCACAGAACAAAGGAGGCAGCTTCTTGTGGGAGAGTTGTTGCAGGGTGCTCGGCTGCCTCCGCAGGTGGAGGACCTCAACACCAAGTGGCAGCGCTACGACGCCAGCAGGGACGTGTACGTGAGGGAGCTCCATGTGCAGCTGAGGGGGCTGCGGGCCCTCCAGGAGTCCGAGCTGATGCGGAAGGAGATTGCCCGGCTCAACAGGCAGCTGGAGGAGAAAACGAACGAGTGCGCGGAAGTCAAGCGGGAGCTGGCGGCCGTGAGGGTGGCCCGGGACGCAGCGCTGGAGCGGGTGCAGATGCTGGAGCAGCAGGTGCCCACCCTGGGCAGGCTGGGTGAAGGCTGCGTGCTCTGGGACGGCGGTGGCTTGTGGGCAAGGACACTCTCCTTCCTTGAGCAGAAACGAGTCCCGTCTCTTCGCAGATTCTTGTTTACCAGCATGACTTCACGTCAGAAAGGGCAGATCGGGAGCGGGCCCAAAGCCGGATTCAAGAACTGGAGGGAAAGGTCACCTCCTTGCTCTTCCGGGTTTCACAGGGACAGGTAAGGGACAGGCGCCTTCTCCGGGTTGGGCTTAGTGTCCTGGTGTTTCATGAATCTGAGCCTCTGTCCAGAGGCCCTGAGCTGCTGGAGATGGGTAGGGATGGCCGGCTGGGCGTGGGTCCCTCTCTGCCTGCTGTGTTCCGTTGTGGAGGAGGCCGGCGGAGTGGCCGGGTGAGCAGAGGTGGCCTTCCCTGTGCATAACTCGTGTGACCCGAGAGCACGTCCTGGCCACAGGCCCTTCACAGGCAGCTTCTCGCCTGTCTGTCCTTAGGCTCCCTGTCACTTAGGTGTGGCAGTCCCGAGTGTCCAGTAAAGCCCTAGCCCCTTGTGCCTGGTGCTGCCTCTGCAGTGGGCAGGGCCTGCTGGGACGACTGGGTGAGCTGCTGCTGAGCCCCTTTCTGCCTCCCAGGGCACCACGTGCCCTCCCTCCTTCCAGAAATCCTCGAGCCAGCAGTCCTGGGGATGGAACCCAGGGCATTCTACCTTCAAGCTACACCCCCAGCCCTATTTTTTATTCTTTATTTTGAAATAAAGTCTCACTGAAATGCAAAGGGCCTTACTCTTGGGGTTTTTTTTTTGTTTTTTTTTTTTTTTGGTGGTACTGGGGTTCCTGGAAGCCCTTCTATCTCCGGGATACACTCCCACGGGCTACACTCCCAGACCTATTTTTTTAACCTTTTTATGTGGAAACAGGGTCTCTTAAGCCAGCACGGCTGGCTCCGAACCAGCGCGATCCTCCTGTCTCCGCCTCCCAAGCGCGGGGATTACAAGCGTGTGCCACCACGCCCGGCAATACACATCATTTAGAGTTCCCTAGCCAGGCGTGGTACCAGGGATTGAACCCAGGGACATTTTATCTCCAAGCTGTACCCTAGCTCTTTTTATTTTGAAACAGGGTCTTGCTAGGTTGCTAAGGGTCTTGCTGCATTGCTGAGTCTGTCCTCGAACCCGCAATCCTCCAACTCAGCTTCCAAGTACTGGGGTTATAGGTGTGTGGCACCGTGCCCAGCTGCCACTTACTATCTAATAGGTCTTCCATTTGGGGATAAGCCCTGGGCCCCCAAAGGGCTTCCTGTCCTGATGCTGACTGGACAGTAATGGTGCTGCTAGGAACCAGGAAACGCAGAGCCAGAGGTGACCCTGGAACTGCCCTGCCTGGTGAGTGTAAGCAGGAACTGAGACGTGAAGGCCGCCACCCCACACTCCTGAGCAGCCCCGTTCCCGCCCCATGCGGAAGGCCCAGGGAGCCATGGCAGATGCCACTTCTTCAGCACCCGTGGACTGCGTCCACATCAGGGGGCCTTGGTGCAGACACCAGCTCTGCTCATGGGCAGAGGATCGTGGTGGGGACCTGTGTCCTCCCCTAGGTCCACAGGCTGACGAGGAGGTGCTAGCCGTGGTCGGCTCAGCTCAGACCCTGGCCCAACCCCCAAGGCCTCCTCAGCACCACATAATGGAGGGGAGCGGTTCTCCCAAGGTCCAGGGCTGTAGTCCTGGCTCAGGGTCCTCCAGTATATGACTGGGCAGGAGTGGCGGCACCCTCCAACATGACTGGGTAGGTTTGGCTGAGCTTTTTTCTTTCTTATTTTTTTTTAGCCTGTGGGTTTTCCTGGGATTTGGCCTTGCCTCTGGGTTTTCTGGCCTCCACAGATGTCCATGATTTGGGCTGGAGGGTCACTGGTGCTGCAGTCAAGCAGATGGGCCAAGGTGGTCTGCCAGGTCCCACTCAACAAGTCAGGTCAAAGGAATGGCCAGAACCAGCTCTAGGCCTGAGGGTCCTGCTCGGGCCCGGGCAGGATGCTGGTGGAGTTGGGGCTTTGTGCTCAGTGGCCCTGTCAGCTGTTGCCCGCGGTCCGAGCACTGGGCCCACCTGCTGCTGCTCAGTGCCAAGAGACACACAGGGAGGTGGTGCTGCCAGCCTGGTGACCAGCATAGTCCCCAGGAAAACTCACGCTCAGATAAAGGTGGAAGCGCCATAGGTCACGGAAATAGACCAGCGAGGGGGACAGGTGCCGCGTGGTGGGTGTTGAGAGCACACCTCAAGCCACACTGGGTACTGGCACACCGTGAGGCTGAGCCAAGAGCATGCCCTGCGCCCGAGGCCCTGGGATCAGCGCTCAGCACCCCAGTCCCAGAGAGGAGCCCAGAGAGGCTGCGCTCAGTCAGCTCCCGCCTGGCGCTGCTGCTCCCACTCAGGGTGCAGGCTGTCCTGGGCCGCCCCCTGGCCTGGTGCCAGGCCAATGGCCAGAATCAGAGCCTGCCATGAGGCAAGGCCGGTGCTGGGACCCCGAAGCCAAAAATAAGAGCGTGCCGAGGTGTTAGGCCAGTGCTGAGGCCAATGGACGGCATCGGAGAATTCCATTAGTCAAGGGGGCTACTTTAATCTCCGAGGCTGGGCTCTCCTGGGGCTGAAGACCCTGTTCCATCTCCCATGCAGGCTGCTTCTTCCTGAGCACGGCGGGGCCTGTGGGGCTCTTCAGGTGTGCTCCGAGCACCTCCTCCTCAGGCTGGGCCGAGGAAGCGATGTGAGGGCCTTGAGTTCTGCCCTGCGATGGCTGGCGTTCCTCTACGTGCTGGAACCCAAGGCCGGGCTTCGTGGCCTCCAGCGCAGATCTAGAGACCGACCTGTGTCTTTCCTGCAGGATTCCTGTGAGCCGGGCCCCCGCCGGATGCATACTGAGAGCAACCCCATCGGGCGCGTGGAGACCGATGCCTCAGCCAGGAGAGGGGCGCCCGGGGGCCGGGGGCTAGAACCCGTGGCCGAGGACGGGGGCCGGGGCCCCGCTCGCACGGGCGAGGGAGATCTCCAGTGCCCCCACTGCCTGCGGTGCTTCAGCGACGAGCTAGGCGACGCCTTCCTCAGGCACGTGGCCAAGTGCTGCCAGTGAGCCGAGGCTCAGCGCCCAGACACAGGTGGTGCTCTGCCGAGGTCCTGGCAGAGCGGCCGGGCTCTGGCTCCACTTGGCCCCTCTGGCCACAGATCACACTGGATCAGCGGTGGTGAGGAGGGTGGGGCAGTGGGGCAGCCTCCTGGTGTGGGTGCCCGAGGCCAGCCTGCTGCCCCACTGGCCAGCTCCAGGAAGGAGCGGCTGCTGGTGGGGACCCGACCTGCACCATGGAGGAAGTGGGCCACATCTGCACCCACACTGCTGTGCCGCGGACCCCTGCCACAGATCCAGAAGCTGAAGCACATTTATTTTATATGGGCTTATTTTTATAAAAAAGCACCTGCTAACTTTGTTTGCTCTGAATTCTGTTGGGGTGTGTGCAGGTGTGCAGGTTGGGCACCAGCTGTCAGAAAGAGCCCCTTGCTATGGGGCCTTGGCCAGAGGCTGCAGGACTCCGCCCACCTCAGCTCCCGGCCCCTAAAGGAGCTCCTCGGCATGGCCTGGGCTCTGCTGACCAGTGGGCTGAGGTCTGGGGAGCGGGGCACACGGGAGAGGCTTGCATTTGGGACTTCACTGACACCCACATTCTTCAGGTGCTGGGCTGTCCTCAGACTCAAGTAGAGCCTCAGCCCTGGCCCAGGACGGAGGGAGGCTGGGAGGAGCTGGGCACCTGCCCAGAGCATGTCAGAACCCTGCACACCCTGCACGATGGGGCCAGCGGGGCCTGGTGACGGGGCCAGCGGGAAGGAAGCCGAGTGCAGGAAGACGGTGCTGTTAGGAGTCTGCCCTGGGATCATGTAGTTGGGGTTCCATCACCTGCCGAAGGTCACATGGGCCCGGCGCAGGCTCAGGTTTGCACCCACTGGCTGCTGCATATGCCCGCCTCTCTGCACCGTGTGGCGAGGCCTCTCTGGCCTTTCCTTGGTGAATTCCTCGAGTGGTTCCTCATGTGGTCCTGGAGCTATCTCTTTGTGCCAACCTTGTGGCGGCTCTTCTGAGACCCCACTGGAAGGGATCCAGGCAGTGTGGCCCGGGCTGGGTAAAACTCAGCAGAAGGCTGTGATTGGCCTGAGGAGTCAGCAGAGCGGCCACCAGAGTGCTGGAAGTGGGCGGCGGGGATGTCCGAGAGAAGGGTGCCCAGGGGGCTCCCTCCGACCCCCGGAGCACACACCTTGGGGGGCTTTGAGGAGCTGGCATCACACCAGCACTGGAGTGGGCAGGTCGCAGTGGCCGTCACGGGGATGGGAACCTGGGGCTGGAGCCCTCGAGGTCAAGCCGCTCCGTAACATCTTGGTTCCGTGGAAACCGAGAAAGCGGCACCTTAGGTGGAAGGTTGATGTCCCAGAAGAAAATCAAAACAGCCCTGCTCTCCAAAATCATGCAAGCTCCAGGCACCAGCCAGTGACTCTCCTGCCAGCAAGTACAAGACCCAGCACTTCAGAGAAGGGCAGCGGAATCCAGAGACGCGCTCCTGTGCCCACAAGTCCAGAGATAATGAGAAGCACTTAACAATGGTAATGATAACGTCACCGAGCAAAACGAACTCAACGTTTGCCAGACCACAAGAAGCAGCTGCACTGCCAGGGTCACTCAGGCCAAAGGAAATGACTTTGGAGAGAAGAAATATAGGGAAAAATTAAGAGCAGGAGGATGTGTAAATAGGAGTTAATGATTGCTTAAACCAGCAAATGTCTTGAGGCATGCCTGCCTGCCTGCCTTTTGTGGTACTGGGGATTGAATCCAGGAGCATTCTACCTCTAAGCCAACCCCCAGCCTCATTTTATTTTTTATTTGGAATCAGGGTCTCACTAGATGGCAGGAAGACTCACTAAGTTGCTGAGGCTGGTCTCAAACCTGCGATCCTCCTTTGTCAACCTCCCAAGTACTGGGATTACAGGTGTGGGCCACTATGCCTGGCATGTCTTCAGGATTGTTTTTTTGTGTGTGGTACGGAGGTATAACACAGGGGCATTCTACCTCAGAGCTACACCCCAAGCCCTATTTTTTTTTTTTTTTTTTTTTTTGCGGGTCTGGAGATGGAACTCAGGGGCGTTTGACCTCCAAGCTACACCCCCTGCCCTATTTTTTATTCTTTATTTTTGAAACAGGGTCTCACTAAGTTGCGGAGGGCCTCACTAAGTAGCAGAGGCTGTCCGTGAACCGTGATCCTCCGGTCTCAGCCTCCCAAATGCTGGGATTACAAGTGTGCGCCACCACGCCCAGATCCCAGTCCTATTTTTATTGTTTTATTTATTTATTTATTATTATTATTATTATTATTATTTTTTTGGTGGTACTGGGGTGGAACCCAGAGGCTTTCTACCTCTGGGCTATACTCCCATTTTTATATTTTATTTGGAAACAGGGTCTCACTAAGTTGCTGAGAGCCTCACTAAGTAGCTGAGGCTGGCTTTGAACCTGCGCGATCCGCCTGTCTCAGCCTCCCAAGTGTGGGGATTACAAGCATGCGCCACCACGCCCAGTTTATTTTTTTATTTTTTGGTGGTACTGGGGTTCCTGGAAGCCCTTCTACCTCCGGGCTACACTCCCAGACCTATTTTATACATTTTTATTTGGAAACAGGGTCTCTTAAGCCAGCGTGACTGGCTTCGAACCTGCGTGATCCTCCTGTCTCAGCCTCCCAAGCGAAGGATTACAAGCGTGCGCCACCAGGTACAACATTTATTGTTTATTTTTGAAACGGATTTTTTTTTTAAGCCGGGCATGGTGGTACACATGTGTAGTCCCAGCTTTTGGGAGGCTGGAGGTTGAGACCAGGGGATTGTGGTTCCTGGAAAAAAATTTTTTTTTTCCAGTACTGGGGCATTTTACCTCTGAATTATACCCCCAGCCCTATTTTTTAGTCTTTTTATTTTATTTTTATTATTTTTTGGGGGGTATGGTACTGGGGATGGAACCCTTCTACCACCAGGCTACACTCACAGACCTATTTTATATTTTATTTGGAAACAGGGTCTCTTAAGCCAGCAAGGCTGGCTTCAAGCCTGTGAGATCCTCCTGTCTCCACCTTCCAAGCATGGGGATTACAAGTGTGTACCACCACACCCCGCTCTTCTTATTTTTTGAAACAGTGTTTCACTGAGTCACAAGGCACCTTGCTAAGTAGCTGAAGCTGTCTGGAAACCCGATCCTCTGATCTCTGCCTCCTGAAGCATGCGCCACCATGCTTGGCTGTAATAAAATATTTAATTTAAAATCTAAGATGGGAGTGGGAGGATCACAGTTTGTGGCCAGACTCAGCACCTTAATGAGGCCCTCAGCAACTTAGTAAGATGTAATTTCAATGTTTAAAAAACAGGAGCCGGGCGTGGTGGCGCATGTTTGTAATCTCAGCATTCAGGAGGCTGAGACTGGAGGACTGTAGTTAGTGGACAGCCTCAGCTACTTGGTGAGGTCCTCTGCAATTCAGTGAGACCCTGTTTCAAATTAAAGAATAAAAAATAGGGCAGAGGGTGTAGCTCAGAAATCGAATGCCCCTAGTAACACACACACACACACACACACACACACACACACACACACACACTAGAAGAGAAAAATAGAGGCCAGGCATGGTGGTATATGCCTCGTAATCCTAGTGTTTGGAGAGCTAAGATAGGAGGATCACAGGTTTAAGGCCCTCCACAACTTACTGAGACATTTCAAAATAAAAACTAAGCTGGGCGTGGTGGCTCACGCTTGTAATCCCAGTACTTGGAGGCTAAGACAGGAGGATTGCACAGGTTAGGAGCCAGCCTCAGCTACTTAGTCAGGCTCTCAGCAACTCAGTGAGACCCTGTTTCCAGATAAAATATAAAATAGGTCTGGAGCGTAGCCCACAAGTAGACAGCCTCTGGGTTCCATCCCCTGTACCACAAAACAAACAAATAAAATAGTGCTTGGGGTGCAGCTCAGAGGCAGGATGCTCCTGGGTTCAATCCCCAGTATCACACACACAAAAAGAAGGAAAAATAGAACACCTACTGATGAAGACATATTAGGAGAAATCAAGGAATAAAGAAGGGAGGAGACAAATAGAAAGCATATGGTAAGGACTTCCGGGAAGATGGCGACCGAGTAAAGCGGTGTTTACAAATCCCGCTAACAATTCATCTTTATTACTACAAAATCAGCACTTTTCATAGCCAGAACACACCACCAACAGAGAAATAAAAACTGTAAGTACAAGAGACAGAGAGAAGGAAGGTTAGAAGAACGGCCAGAGAGGAAACCAGCTTGCATTCCAGCGGCAGTGGAGCCGCGCCGCTGGCGCCATCTTCCCTCGCAGCTCCGGGCTCCAGAGAGGAGGGGGACTCAGAACAGAGCTAAGAACCAGAGAGGAGATATGCCAGCCTTACGGCCTGGACGCAGCAGCAGCGCCATACTGCCGCTGGCAGTGGAGAATTTACCGGATGGCTCCAGATCACTGCACTCAACCAGCCACCAGGCTCCAGAGAGAAGGGGTGGACAGGGAGCTGAGGTGAGCAGCTGAGGAACTGCCGGGTGTAATTCAGCAGTTTTTTTCGGCGCAAGAAGCATCTAAAGCTCCCAGGGGCTAGGCTCAGCCTGCCCTCTAGGGACTCAGAGTAGAGCTCAAAACCAGAAAAGAAATACGCCAGTCTCACGGCCAAGGGTGTGGCAGTGGCGCCATATTGCCTTCAGTGGCAGCAGCGAGTTCACTGAGTTCACAACAGCGCACTCAACAACCGTTGGCATTGGCTATTGTTTATTGTCATTTTGTGAAGCAGAGAAACAAAATTTTGGTGCTCATGGTTCCTGACTTCTGACCCCTGCTACTCCACCATCACCCAACCCTCACCACTCGAAAAAGTACTGCTTACCTGTTAACTCTTCTGAATCCCTACTACTAAGACTGGACTATACACAATACCCACAATCAATGGGAAGACAACAGAAGAACAGGCCTGAGAACTTTGAAAATATGAGGACCAGGAATAGTGGAGAAACAACAGAAGTCACGAATACTGACCTACAAGAAATGCAAGAAGGAAAGTTCCGAATCTTGATCTACAATATGATGAAAGGATTTAAAACAAGTCTAGAGGAGATGGAAGATGAGTTGGAAACACTAAGAAAGAATCAGAAAGAGGTCTGGAATGAAATGAAAGAGTCAATAAGTGAAATGAAGACAGCAATAGAAAGAAATTCTGGAAGATTAGATGAAATGGAAAACAATATCACTGTTAGAAGACAGTACATCCAAAACCGAAAACACAGCGATATACAGAAATCTTTACAGCAACAAAACCTAAACATCCAGCAAATATGGGATAATATGAAGCATCCTAAATTACGGATAATAGGCATTGAAGAAGGGATAGAGGTACAGACCAAGGGCATCTGCAATCTCTTCAAAGATAAATCTCAGAGAATTTTCCAAACATGGCAAGAGACTTGGATCTTCATGTCCAGGAGGCATACAGAACTCCATTGAGACAGGACCAAAGAAGGACCACACCATGCCACATAATAACCAAAATAACCAACATGGAGGTCAAGGAAGGAATCTTAAAAGCAGTGAGAACAAAAGGACGGGTGATATATAGAGGCAAAAGAATAAGAATCACCCCAGACTATACAACCCAGGTCAGGAATGCTAGGAGAGACTGGTACAACGTGATTCAGACCCTGGAAGAAAATAACTTCTACCCGAAGCTTGTTTATCCAGCAAAACTACTATTCAAAATCAATGGGGAAACAGAAGTGTTTCAGGATAAACAGAATCTTAAAAAAATTCATGAATTCAAAGCCAACACTAGAGAAAATTCTTAAAGAAATAAACCATAAAGAAGAAAAAATAAGCAGACTTCAGAACCAGAGAAGAGAGGAAGTTAATAAGTGGGCCATTTAAGTAAAGAAGAAAGACCAAACCACCCAATAGTAGACAGAACACAAAATGGTAGAAAACAAAACTCATATTTCAATAATATCTCTTAACGTCAAAGGACTTAACTCACCAATCAAAATACATAGACTGGCAATGTGGATTAAAAAACATAATCCAAATATATGCTGTCTGCAAGAAACCCATCTTATAGCCAAAGACATTCACAGACTGAAAGTGAAAGGATAGAAAAAGATATACCATGCTGTTGGAGACCAAAAAAGAGCAGGGGTAGCAACTCTGATATACAACAAAACAGACTTTAAACTAAAACACATCAGAAGAGACAAATCAGGGCGCCTCCTTATATTAAAAGGAACAATACACCAAGAAGATATAATGTTAGTAAATATTTATGCCCCAAACGTGGGTGCAACCACATTTGTAAAACAAACCCTTCTGGACATCAGATTCCAAATAGACCCAAATACAATAATTCTGGGAGACTTTAATATGCCTCTCACACCACTGGATCAATCTTCAAGGCAAAAGATGAGTAAAGACTCCTTAGAACTAAAGAAAACCATAAACCAAATGGACTTAATAGACATTTACAGAATATTTCAGCCAGGAACTACAGAATACACATTCTTCTCAGCAGCCCATGGAACCTTCTCCAAAATAGACCACATCCTGGGACACAAAGAAAGTGCCTGCAAATTAAAAAAATATAATATAATTCCTTGCATCTTTTCAGACCATAATGGAATAAAAGTAGAAATCAACAACAGGAAACTCAAAAGAAATTATTCAAATACATGGAGATTGAATGATACACTATTGAGTGATGAATAGGTAAGAGCGGAAATTAGGAAAGAAATAAAGAAATTTATGGAAACAAACGAAAACAGAGACACAACCTACCAAAACCTATGGGAACCATGAAGGCAGTATTAAGAGGAAAATTTATTGCATTGAGTGCCCACATAAGAAGAACAGAGAACCGCCAAGTAAAGACCCTAATGACACAACTCAAGGACCTAGAAAGACTGCAACAGTCTATTCCCAAAGCCAGCAGAAGGCAAGAAATTATTAAAATTAGAGCAGAAATAAATGAAATAGAGAACAAAAAAAAAAAAACAATTCAAAGAATCAATAAAACAAAAAGTTGGTTCTTTGAAAAGATTAATAGGATTGATAAACCCCTGGCCAACCTAACCAAAAGAAAAAGAGAATCAACTCAAATGATCAAAATTAGAAATAAAAAGGAGATATCACCACAGATAGTGAAGAAATTCAAAAGATTATCAGAAACTACTTTAAAAATTTATACTCCAATAGATTTGAAAACCTGGAAGAAATTGACAGATTTCTAAGCACAGTTAACCTTCCTACACTCAACCAAGAGGACATAGCAAGCCTAAACCAACCAATAACAACCAAAGAAATAGAAATGGCAATAAAAATTCTTCCACCAAAGAAAAGCCCAGGCCCAGATGGGTCCCCAGCTGAATTCTACAAAACCTTCAGTGAACAACTAATAACAATACCTCAGAACTTGTTCTGGTAAATTGAAAGAGATGAAACTCTCCCAAATTCCTTCTATGAGGCCAATATCACATTAATCCCCAAAACAAATAAAGATACCTCAAGAAAGAAAAACTACAGACCAATATCCTTAATGAACATAGATGCAAAAATTCTAAACAAAATACTAGCTATATGCATCCAAAACTATATCAAGAGAATAATACATCATGACCAAGTCGGTTTCATCCCAGAAAAACAAGGCTGGTTCAACATATGCAAATCAATACATGTTATTCACCACATAAATAGAACCAAGAACAAAAACCACATCATCATAGCAATAGATGCTGAAAAAGCATTCGACAAAATCCAACACCCATTTATGTTAAAAACACTGTAGAAAATTGGGATAGAAGGAACGTACTTCAACATCATTAAGGCAATATACTGTAAAACCAAAGCCAACATTATATTGAATGGGGAAAAACTGCAAGAATTTACTCTGAAATCAGGAACAAGACAAGGATGCCCACTATCACTACTCTTTTCAATATAGTCCTTGAGACCCTTGCTGCAGCAATAAGACAAAAGAAGGAAATAAAAAAAATTCACATAGGAAGAGAGGAACTAAAATTACCCTTATTCGCAGATGACATGGTCCTTTATCTGGAAGACCCAAAGAATTCAACCAAAAGACTTCTGGAGCTGATTGACAAATTCAGCAAAGTCGCAGGTTACAAAATCAACCTAAAGAAATCAGTGGCTTTTCTTTATGCCAACAACGAATCCACAATGAAAGAAACAAAGAAAACAATTCCATTCACTATAACCTCAAAACCAACAAAATACCTAGGAATAAACCTAACCCAAGATGTAAAAGACCTCTACAACAAAAACTATAAAACATTAAAGAAAGAAATTGAAGACCTTGGAAGATGGAAAGATCTCTCGTGCTCATGGATAGGCAGAATAAATATCATCAAAATGGCCATTCTGCCAAAACTGATCTATAGATTCAATGCAATTCCCATTAAAATGTCAACAACATTCTTCAGAGACCTAGGAAAATCAATCATGGACTTCATATGGAGAAAGAAAACACCCAGAATAGCCAAAGCAATTCTCAGCAATAAGAAACATGCAGGAGGCATCACAATCCCAGACTTCAAACTATACTATAGAGCAATAGTAGTAAAAACAGCATGGTACTGGCACAAAAACAGATATACTGACCAGTGGATTAGAATAGAAGATACAGAAACAAACCCACACATCTTTAGTCAATTAATCTTTGACAAAGGGGCCAAACACATACGCTGGAGAAAGGACAACCTTTTCAACAAGTGGTGCTGGGAGAACTGGCTAACCATTTATAAAAAGATGAATCTAAACCCCTATATCTCACCATGCACAGGAATCAACTCAAGATGGATCAAAGACTTAGAAATTAGACCTGAGACTGTGAAGTTAGTAGAGGAGAGCATAGGTTCAACACTACAACATATTGGCACAGGCAGTAACTTTCTCAACAAAACCTCCAAAGTTCAGGAAATTAAAGCAAGAATAAACAAGTGGGATAGCATCAAACTAAAAAGTTTCTTCTCATCAAAGGAAACCATCAAAAGAGGAAGCCTACAGAATGGGAGATCTTTACCAGCCACCATTCTGATAGGGGGCTAATATCCAGAATATACAAAGAGCTCAAAAGACTCTACACTAGCAAAACAAACAACCCAATCAAGAAATGGGCAAATGAACTAAATAGACACTTCACAAAAGAAGAGATACAAAGGGCTAATAGATACATGAAAAGATGTTCTTCATCACTGGCCATCAGGGAGATGCAAATCAAAACTACACTGAGATTCCATCTAACCCCAGTCAGAGTAGCAAGCATAAAGAAATCAAACAACAACAAATGCTGGCGAGGATGTGGGGAAAGAGGAACTCTTTTACACTGTTGGTGGGAATGCAAACTAGTTCAGCCACTATGGAGATCTGTGTGGAGATTCCTAAGAAAGGTGGGAATAGATCCACCATATGATCCAGCTCTACCACTCCTGGGTATCTTTCCAAAGGGGTTGAATTCAGAGAAATACAGCAATATATGCATACCTATGTTCATAGCAGCACAATTTGTAATAGCCAAAATATGGAACCAACCCAGATCACCATCAACAGATGAATGGATAGCAAAACTGTGGGAAATACACACAATGGAATTCTACTCAGCCATAAAGAAGAACAAAATTATATCATTTGCAAGAAGATGGAAAGTCCTGGAGAACATTATGTTAAGTGAGATCAGCCAAGCACAGAAGGAGAAGGTACATATATTTCCTCTAATATGCCCAAACTAGGGAACACAGAGGATACCAGTGGGACTCCAGATAATGGAGGGGAAATACCAGCAAAGTTTGAATGAAAAGATAGGAGAGGAGGAAGGCTGATCTTGATTAATGAGGGTCTACATCCAAATATGTGTAAAATTATGAATATGACATGGTTACCCTGGACAACCATTGGCTTGAGGGGGGAAGGGGAAGTGGGGGCAGGGGGGAGAGGGCACCAAGTATAGTTTAAATGTATACCATTTATGTTCAATAAAAAGTTTGTTTAAAAAAATAAATAAAAAAGAAAGCATATGGTAAGCCAGGTGTGGTGTGGCCTGCAGTCCCCCTCTTTGGGAGGCCGAGGCAAAGGGTTGCTTGAGTCTAGGAGCTGGAGGCCAGCCTGGGCAACAGATGGGGTCCCATCTCAGAAAGTAGGTGGTAGACAGAAACCCAGTTGATAACTTCAGTCACAATGGAAATGAGAAAAAGTCTTGAACTGAATGAAAACACAACTCACCACCTGCTGGGCATGGTGCTGAACACCTGGAACCCCAGCTGCTCAGGGGGCTGAGGCAGGAGACCAAGGCTCCAAGACTCCAGCTCAAAATACAACATACAGAGGGCTGGAAGCCTTGTAATCCCAGCATTCGGGAGGCTGAGACCGGAGGATCGCGGTTCACGGACAGCCTCAGCTACTTAGTGAGGCCCTCTGCAACTCAGTGAGACCTGGTTTAAAAATAAAGAATAAAAAATAGGGCAGGGGGTGTAGCTCAGAGGTCAAATGCCCCTGGGTTCCATCCCCAGACCCCCCCCCAAAAAAAAGGGCTGGAGATGTCATGCAGTGAAGAGCGCCCTGGTTCAATTCCCAGGGGCAGGGGGGAGACACAGACTGAGGATGAGGGAGAACCACTCAGAAAGAGAAATGGACTGGGGAAGTTCTAAAGCTCTAACTGTCCATAATAGAAATGAGAAAAGGTTAAAATTACACCATCTAGCCAGGAGTGGTGGTGTGCACCTCGAATCCTAACCACCTGGGAGGCTGAGGCTGGAGGATCACAGCTTAGAGGACAGCCTGGGCCACTTAGCGAGACACTGTCTCAATATAAAAGTAAAAGTGCTGGGGGTGCAGCTTAGAGGTAGAGCAACACCTGTGTTCAAAGTACTACCAAGGAAAAAATAACAATAAAAACAAAAAATCAGTGATCTAAGTCTCCATCTCAAGGGACTAGAAAAAGAACTACAGTTTGAACCCAAATAAATAATAAAAGAGCAAAATCAGCAAAGTAGAAAGCAAGGAAACCAGCTGGGCGTGGTGATGCACATCTGTGATCCCAGTACTTGGGAGGCCAGACAGGAGGATCGCAGGTTCAAGGACAACCTCAGCAAGTTAGGGAGGCCCTAACTTGAAATATGCAAGAACATATTTCAAAACAAAAATAAAAAGGAGGTCAGCCTGGGCAACTCAGCAAGATCCTGTTTCAATATAAAAAAAGTCTGTGTGTGTGTGGGGTACAGCTCCGTGGTAGAGTGCCCTGGGTTCAATAACCAGTACTGCCAAAAAAAAGGGCTCAATTTCCCTTTTTCTTTTTTTTCCGGTCTAGGGATGAACCCAGGGGCATTCTACCTCCGAGCTACATCCCCAACCCTATTTTTTATTCTTTATTTTGAAACAAGGTCTCACTGGGTTGCAAAGGGCCTAAGTAGCTGAGGCTGTCCTCGAACTGTAATCCTCCCATCTCAGCCTCCCGAAAGTGGGATTACAAGCGTGCACCACCACGCCTGGCTCAGTTTCTCTACTTTGTATGATCTTGACTTCTCCCAGTTTCTTTGGAGGAGAATGAATGTAAGAGTGCATCTTCTAAAGCCGGGCGTGATGGCGTATGCTTGTAATCCCGGCATTTGAGAGGCTGAAACAGGAGGACCTTGGTTTGCGGACAGCTTCAGGCGGCCAGCAATAGCTACTCAGTGAGGCCCTCTGCAACTCAGTGAGACCCGGTTTCAAAAAAGACTAAAACGAGGGCTGGGCTGGAGTGGTGCTTTATGCTTGTCGTCCCAGCATTCGGGAGGCGGAGACAGGAGGACTGCAGGTTCATGGCCACAATTTAGTGAGACCCTGTTTCAAAATAAAGAGTAGCCTGGAGTGGTGGCGCACACTTAGAATCCCAGCATTCGGGAGACTGAGACAGGAGGATCGTGGTTTGCAGACAGCCTCAGCTACTTAGTGAGGCCCTCTGCAACTCAGCGAGACCCGGTTTCAAAATAAAGAATAAAAGGCCGGGCGTGGTGGTGCACGCTTGTAATCCCAGTACCTGGGAGGCTGAGATGGAGGATCACACAGGTTCGAAGCCAGCCTCAGCTACTTAGTGAGACCCTGTTTCAAAATAAAAATATAAAATAGGTCTGGGAGTGTAGCTCAGAGGTAGAAGGCCCCTGGGTTCTATCCCCAGTACCACACACACAAAGATAAATAAACAAAAATAAAAAGATGAAAAAATAGGACTTAGGGGGTGTAGCTCAGAGGTAGAAGTCCCCTAGGTTCTATTGTTAGTATCGCAAAAAAAAAAAAAAAAAAAAATAGGACTGGGGGTGTAGCCCCTGGGTTAAAGCCCCAGTTCTGAAAAAAAAAATTAAAGGCTTGGGATGCAGCTTGGAGGTAGAACGCTCCTGAGTTCAGTCCCTGGTATATAAAACAATTCTGTATAAATGTCTAGTTGAATACATTGCCCATTTGATTATTTTATGAAATCTAGAGCTATACTCCCAGCCCTATTTTATTATTATTATTATTATTATTATTATTAATTATTATTTTCAGTACTGGGGATGGAACCCAGGGGCATTCTACCTCCGAGCTACACCCGGCAGCCCTATTTTTTATTCTTTATTTGGAAGCAGGGTCTCACTGAGTTGCAAAGGGCCTCACTAAGTAGCTGAGGCTGGCTCTGAACCTGGGCAATCCTCCTGTCTCAGCCTCCCAAATGCTGGGATTATAAGTGTGCGGCTACCACACCCCACTTATTTGTTATTATTTTTTTTCTTTTGTGGTACTAGGGGTGGAACCCAGAGGCTTTCTACCCCCGGGCTATACTCCCAGACCTATTTATACTTTATTTGGAAACAGGGTCTCACTAAGTTGCTGAGAGCCTAAGTAGCTGAGGCTGGCTTCGAACCTGTGCGATCCTCCTGTTTCAGCCTCCCAAGTGCTGGAATTACAAGCGTGCGCCACCACGCCTGGCTTATTCTTTTATTTTGAAATGGTCTCATTAAGTTTCAGAGGGCCCTACTAAGTTGCTAAGGCTGGCCTCAAACCTGTGATCCTAACGCCGGGTGTGGTGGCGCACGCTTGTAATCCCCGCACTTGGGAGGCGGAGACAGGAGGATCGCGCAGGTTCGGAGCCAGCCGCGCGCGCTGGCTTAGGAGACCCTGTTTCCAAATTAAAATGTAAAAATAGGTCTGGGAGTGTAGCCCGGAGGTAGAAGGGCTTCCAGGAACCCCAGTACCACCAAAAAAAAAAAAAAAAAAAAAACCCTGTGATCCTCCTGCCTCAGCCTCCTAAATAGCTGGGACCATCTGTGTGGTACTGTGGATTGAACCCAGGGGAATTCTACCTCCAAGCTATACCCTCAGCCTATTTTACTTTTTATTTGGAAAGAGGGTCTCACTAAGTTACAGAGGACCTCACCAAGTTGCTGACGCTGTCCGTGAACCTGCGACCCTCCTGACTCAGCTCTCAAGTACTGGGCTTACAGTATCTGGCTTCCATCGCCATCATCTTTTTTTTTTTTTTTTTTTTGGTGCTGTGGGTGGAACCCAGAGGCTTTCTACCTCCAGGCTACACTCCCAGACCCATTTTGTATTTTTTAAATTTGGAAACAGGGTCTCACTAAGTTGCTGAGAGCCTCACTCAGTAGCTGAGGCTGGCTTTGAACCTGCGCGATCCTCCTGTCTCAGCCTCCCAAGCGCGGGGATTACAAGTGTGCACCACCACGCCCGGTTCATCCTAACTTTTTAAAATTCTTCTTTCTCTCGGTTCTCTGGCTTGCGTCATGTCTATCACCTACGTTCAAGTGCACACATTTCCCCTGCTAGTCAGCTTTTCACTTCCCTGAGCTACACCCGAATCCCTGTTTTGAAGCAGGCGTTGCAGACCCGTGGCGGCCTCGAGCCGCAGCCCTCCCCTCCCTCTCAGCTCAGGCCCAGGGCCGCAGCACGCGCCCACACCCAGCTTACTGTACTTTCAAATTCCGTCATGTCCATTTGGCTCTTTTTGAAATTGTCTTTCCTGATGCAGCGACCATTGTTTACTTCTTTAATCCCAGCTCCCTTTGGTTCTGTGGACATACACATAACGGCTCCTTAAAAGTCTTCTGTAAACTGGGCGTGGTGGCGGTGCACGCTTGTGATCCCAGCATTCAGGAGCGGAGACAGGAGGATCCGGGTTCGCGGCCAGCCTCAGCTACTTAGTGAGGCCCTTCAATTCAGTGAGACTCTGTTTCAAAGTAAAGAATAAAGAATAGGGCAGGGGGTGCAGCCCGGAGGTAGAATGCCCCTGGTCCTGGTAAATCTGGCCTTCCCTCTCTCACAGGCGTGCGAATCACAATCTCCTTTGCATACAGACTTCATGCTCTTTTGTTAGAAACTTGACGTTTTATTTTAAGCCAGAGGTATTCTACCTCTGAGCTATGCCCCTAGCACTGTTTATTTTTATTTTGAAACAGGGTCTCTCTAGGTTGCTGAGAGTCTACTTGCTGAGGCTGGCCTGGAACCTGTCATTCTCCTGCCTCAGCCTCCCAAGTACTGGGATTACAACTGTGCGTCACCTGCCCCGCTGAAATTTTAGATAATATAGTAGCCACCCTCCCTCCCCACAGTTTCACTTTTTTTTTTTTTTGCAGTCCTGGGGATGGAACCCAGGGCATCCACCTCTGGCCGCACCGTCAGCCCTTATTTTTGTTATTCTTTATTTGAAACTGGGTCTCACTGAGTTGCAAAGGGCCTAAGTAGCTGAGGCTGGTTTTGAACCTGCAGAATCCTCCTGTCTCAGCCTCCCAAATGCTGGGATTATAAGCATGCGCCACACGCCCGGCCAGTTTCACTTTCTGTAGTGTCAGTTACCCGTGGTCAACCACAGTGCAACATAATAATTAAATGGAACATTCCAGAAATAAATATTCCTATTTTAACTTGCATGGCATTCATGTGTGGTGGACTCCACCCTCCACCCTCCCAGGCTGCCAGCCTTCTTCTGTGCTGTGGATCCACACTGTATACTCTACCTTCCTGTGGTCATCAGTCACTATCTCGACTAGCAGATCCACAGTGTATGTGTTCAAATAAGCTGTTCTACTTAATAATGGCTCCCAAGCTGGGTGTTGTGGCTCACACCTATAGTCCTAGTACTTGTGAGGCTGAGGCAGGAAGACCACAGGTTCAAGACCAGGCTCAACAACTTAGCAAGACTCTCGACAACCTAGTAAGACCTGGTTTCAAAACAAAAAATAGCCAGGTGTGGTGGTGCATGCTTGTAATCCTAGTATTTGGGAGGGTAAGACAGGAGGATCGCAGGTTCACTGCCAGCCTTAGCTACTTAGTGAGACCTTCTGCAACTTAGTGAGACTAAGTTTCCAGAAAAAGAGAATAAAAAGCTCAGAGCCGGGCATGGTGGCGTACGCTTGTAATCCCCGCGCTTGGGAAGTGGAGACAGGAAGATTGCACAGGTTCGAAGCCAGCCGTGTTGGCTTAAGAGACCCTGTTTCCAAACAAACAAACAAACAAACAAAAATAGGTCTGGGAGTGTAGACCGGAGGAAGGGTTCTATCCCCAGTACCACCAAAAAAAAAAAATATATATAAATAATAATAAATAATAATAAATAAATAAAAATCAGGCTGGGGGCATAGCTCGGAGGTAGAATGCCCTTGGCTTCAATCCCCAGTACCACAAAAATAAATAAATAAATAAATAAATAAATAAATAAATAGATAGGGCTGGGGGTATAGTTCAGAGGTAGAATGTCTCTGGGTTCAGTCAGTCTCTCTTACACACACACACACACACACACACACAGTCCCTAAGTGCAAATGTAGCAATGCATGAGACAGGAGAATTGCAAGTTCAAGGCCAGCCTCAGCAAGCATGGAGACGCTCATCAACCTAGTGAGACCCTATTTCAAAATAAAAAAATAAAATAGGGGCCGGGGGTGTGTAGCTTGGAGGTAAAATGTTCCCGGTTCCATTCCCAGTACTGCACACACACACACACACACACACACACACACACACAGATAACTAACTAAATGAACAGCAGGGCTGGGGTGCAGCTCAGAGGCAGAATGCCCTGGTCTCATCCCTAGTGCCCTTCCCCGCAGAGGACAGCAGTGCTGGCAATTTGGATGCACCCAAGTGAAGTTGTAAAGTGCTTTCTGTAAGGGGAACGGTAAGAGTTCCCAATAAGGAAAGAGAACGGTGTGCTCAGGCGCTACTACCTCTGCCCAGAACGCCTCTGAAATCGTGACGTTGCCGCCCCACACGGCAGAAGTTACACCCACAGCAAGCTACGTGCTCAGCGAGGGCGGAGGGGCTCAGACACGGTGTCCGCTGGGGTCTTGGCGCGCAGCCCAGTGGGGGCACTGTGCACTCTAGCACTTCTGGGTGTCATCCATCTTGTTTGGCACTGACTGGCTTTCTGGTGAGGCCTATTTAAACCCTGCTGCCCGCCAGGCGTGGTGGCGAACGCTTGTAATCCCCGTGCTTGGGAGGCGGAGACAGGAGGATTGTGCAGGTTTGAAGCCAGCCGGGCTGGCTTAAGAGACCCTGTTTCCAAATATAAAAAAAAAGTATAAACTAGGTCTGGGAGTGTAGCCCGGAGGTAGAAGGGCTTCCAGGAACCCCAGTACCACCAAAAAATTAAAAAAAAAAAAAAAAACCAACTCTGCTGCCCTGGGGTCCAGCCCCTGCCACTGCCATTGCTTGGGTTGGGCCCCAGGACTTGGGCAGAGCAGACGTCCTTTCCAGATCACATCCAGCTGTTAAACCAACCAGGCACAGCCCACTGGCTGTTTTCAACAATGATTTGGGGCACGGGGTTGTACGAATGAATCCAACAAGTTACGACTCCCGTAATAGCTCTGAGGTGGTGCTCTGCCGGCTCTTGGGAAGTACCTGGGTCTCCAGGGCTCTGACCCCCTCAGAATCAACCCGCTGAGAGCTGGAGGACCCCTGGGAGGCGGTGGAGGCTGTCAGTCGTGGCCTGGCCGGGGAAGCCGGTGACCAGCGGGCAGCATGCCTGGGAGGCTCCTTCCTGTCCCAGCCCCTTCCTGCCTCTCCACCCACTACCTAGTGGCCATGAGCCCAGCAGTCTCCCTCTGCCACGATGCCCTCTGCCCTGGTGTTTGTTCCGCTTCACCTCGTGCCATGGCGGCAGAGCCAGCCAGCCAGAGCCTGCACCAGAAGCCAGTGGGCGTCTGCAGCTCTAAGTGGCTTTTCTCAAGATTTACTGAGAGAAGCCCCACCTATGTGTTGTAGCCCTCTCTATTCGTGTGTGGTGTGTGTGTGTGTGTGTGTGTGTGTGTGTGTGTGTGTGTTACTCGGGATTGAACCCAGGGTGTTCTTCCTCTGAGCTACACTCCCAGCCCTTTTTATTTTTTGTTTTGAAACACGTTCTTAGTAGGTTGCTGAGGCCGGCCTTGAACCTGCGATTCTCCTGTCTCAGCCTCCCAAGTTCTGGGGTCAGAGGTGTGCAGCAGCATACCTGGCAGCCTCTCAGAGTACTGGTTGCAAGGCTCTTCCTCACCGTTGCAGAAGAGGCCAGCACCTCGAGGACGACGACCTTAAGGCCTGCTTCCCCAGCCAGGTGGGATCCCTGAGCCATGACTCAGCTGAGGGTGGGTGCCGAGACCGCCTGCTGCCTCGGCATCTATGTGTTGAGACCCCACTCCACATAGCCAATCGGCAACAAGCCCCGAGAAGGAGGTGTCGTCTCTGGCCAAAGTACCCCCCACTTTTAGATACCCTTCATGACTACTATTTTCTTGGTAATGATTCCTTTTAACTCTCTACACGAATTGCTCCGGTGATGTGAGATCAGGACTATGAAAGAAATTGAGTCCGTGGAAATAAATTCTCTAATAATTTGTCTAAACGCCCTTGGCTCTGCTCAATAGTAATGAAAAAACTGGCCAGAACTCAGATGCTGTGATAAGCATTCCAGCTGCAGCAATCACAAATGGTCTCCGACCCTCATTCCTATCACTAACTTAGGTTAAGCCTGTTTACCCTTGAGATCCTGCCTAGAGACAGAGAAGATAAAACTTTGTGTGTGACTTCAAAGCAATTTAGTTGATGAACAACTTAGTTGCCCAAATACAATAGAGCCGAAGGAAAAAGATTGTTGACTTTTACGCCCAGTATGAGCATTCCCCGAGACAGAGAGACTGGCCGCATGGGTTAGAAATGAATATGACAAAATAAAGGACAGATGTTCTAAATATATATGTATGAAAAAAAGGAAATACCGTAAGAGTAAGAAAAGCATTTTTGCATGAAGAAGAGCTTATCATAGGAACGTCCCAACTGGGAAAGAAAGGAATTAGAAAGTTAGAAGCAGGTTGCAGAGGGTTTGTGACAGGGAAATGGATTATTAAAGATGAATAGGCTTTTAATAGGCTTGTTGTCTAAAGAAGAGTGTTCAGCAGTTAAGGAAATACATCTGACAACTAAATCCAAGAACTTCATGGTGTTGTTTGTGGTGTTTTTTTTGCCAAGCTGTGTTGTGAGTTTTTGTAAGCTTTCAGACTTCAGAAGGCAAGGCGGATGAGATCTTAGAGACTCCCATCGCATCTCCCTGGACCGCCATATCTCCCCATGCTTGTCATATGGATATAGATGGAAACTTCAAAAAAGAAAGCAAAAGGAGATTCCATGAGAAGGCGTATTCTCCAAGCCCTGGGCCTTGGGTGTGCCTGTATTTCCTCTGGAAGTTACCCTTTGGACCTGCTCTGCTGCAATATCGAAGAAAGATCCGGAGTTAATCTCCTAAATGCTGGACTAGTCATTTACTTTGTTTGCATGTAATTCACTATTGTTTTGCTGTGATTACGCCCCTTTTCTTTTTTCTCCTATTATTAATCTCACTGGTGAAGGGTATAAATTTTTCTGGGTTCCTGCAATAAATTGTCATTGGCTCAAGAAGCCTTTGTCCATATCAGATTCTTTCTAGAGAGCGCCGTCACTAGCAACTCTTAGTTCCTAGAAGGGAAAGATTCGCTGCAGAGAAGAGGCTGCAGTACTTCACTCTCATCCTTCCCCATCTTTGCCGAGGTTCTCGACGGCGAGTGGACTCGCGCCCCAATTAGACTGAGCTGGTTTGCGACAGGTGGGGTCGAGCTCAAGCTTCTGTCTGTGTGACACCTTTAGTGCAGGCGCTAACGGACACAGAAAGGCTGCCTTTGCTAGAAGTGGTGACTCTTAGCCAGGTATGGTGGTACATACCTGAAATCCTAGTATGTGGGAGACTAGGGCAGGAGGATTGCAGGTTCAAGGCTAATGCTTCCTAACTTAAGAGAAATACTGTTTCAAAATAAAATAAGCAGCATGCTTGTAATCCCTGTGCTTGGGAGGATCCCGCAGGTTCGAAGCCAGCCTTGCTGGCTTAAGAGACCCTGTTTCCAAATAAAAAAGTATAAAAATAGGTCTGGGAGTGTAGCCCGGAGGTAGAAGGGTTTCCAGGAACCCCAGTATCACCAAAAATAAATAAATAAATAAATAAATAAAATATATATCTTAACATGTGACTGTGTATATTTGATAAAGATAAAAAAATTAACAAAATATTTTTAAAAATAAAAATAAAGCAACTTAGCAAGATTGTTTCCAAACAAAAATAAAAAAGGGCTGGGAGATTAGAGATAGAATGACTCTGGGTTCAATCCCTAGTACCTCTCAAACCCTCAAAATAAAACAAAATAAAAGCCAGGCGTGGTGGCGCACACTTGTAATCCTCGTGCTTGGAAGGCAGAGACAGGAGGAATGCACAGGTTTGAAAACCAGCCTTGCTGGCTTAAGAGACCCTGTTTCCAAATTTAAAAAAATATATAAAATAGGTCTGGGAGTGTAGCCCAGAGGTAGAAGGGTTCCATCCCTAGTACCACCGAAAGAAAGGAAGAAAGGAAGGAAGAAAAATAAAACAGGCTGGGAGGTGTAGCTCAGAGGTAGACTGCCTCTGAGTGGCACTCTTTACTCAGGCCTGCAGATGTCTGATGTTTAACTGAAAGTAAGATAAAGCTGGCACACGTCTTCACGTTGTCTCCTTGATTACCTAAAGCTTTGGATAGGGCCCTGCTCAGCTCTGAGCATGGGCTTGCAACTCATTTAAGGAATAGAAGGTTTACTAGCCCTACAATTACCTGATCTATCTCACCCCTCCAAGATGGAGATGAGACCGGCAGAAACCTACATTAGGTAGCTAGGTTGAAAGGAGCAGCTCAGGGCAGGATGGGGAAGAGCCCGAGGGCTCGCACCTGGCTGCCCCAGGGAACGGCAGGGCGCAGCAGGCCACACTGCTGTGGCCTAGATGCAGGTGCACAAGGGCTCCCGTGGGGCAGACGCACGTGGCTGCCTGCTCCAGGGAGCAGCGCTGCAGACCTTTCCTCTCCATCGCATCCCTTGTTCTGTGCTACTTTCCACTCTGGGAAGTGCGTGGTCTTCTCTTAAACTGTACCCTGCTCCCTAAGGCCTCTCGTGCGCCCCTATTTGTGCTTTCCATGTGAAATCTTTCTCTTAGAAAAAGCAAGAACTAAGCCGGACGTGGTGGCACACGCTTGTAATCCCAGCATTTGGGAGGCTGAGACTGGAGGATCGTGGTTCATGGACTGCCTCAGCTACTTAGTGAGGCCTCTGCAACTCAGTGAGACCCAGTGTAGCTCAGTGGTAGAATGCCCTGGGTTCCATCCCCAGACCTGCAAAAAAAAAAAAAAAAAAAAAAAAAAAAGGAAGAACTGAGGGAAGACCACTGCCCTGACACACTGCTCTTAGGAGCTGGCCACTCCAAACACTGGACCGTCAGCTTCCGAAGCCCCGCAGCCAGGGGGTCCTAGGAATCTCCAGTCTCCCGCCCTCCAGGAGCAGCAGAAGCCTCAGACAGAGGGCCTGGAAGCCCTTCCTAGTGGCCACAGTTCTGACAAGCCTGAGCAACAAGCTGCGGGGAGCCCTCAAGTGGTCAGGACTTCTCCAGAGCCACCGCAGACACCTGGCTCCACAGAGCTGCCTGGGGACACACCCTCTTTCCTGCCCCGGTCTGACTTAAGGCTGAAGCTCCTGCAGCGGCTCCCCAGCACAGCTGCAGGGAGGCAGCCTGGTGTGCTGGCACCCTGGCCTCTGGCCGGGCCTGGTGAAAGGTGCAGAGGATGGGGCAGCAGACCCCATCTCCATCCTCTCCTCCTGTGCCGTCAGGACAGGGCAGGTGTGGCCAGGGCCCTGTTCTTCACGCACGGTGCATCAGCTACAGGGAGCCCTCATTTCAAAAAGGAGTAAATGCCAGGTGGGATAATCTTGCTTCAGGTATCAGATTCTTTTTTTTGTGTGCTATGGGAGATGGAACTCAGTGGCATTCTACCTCCAAGCTACACCCCCAGCCCTATTTTTTTATTCTTTACTTTGAAACAGGGTCTCACTGAGTTGCAAAGGGCCTCACCTCACTAAGTAGCAGAGGCTGTCTGCAAGCCATGAACCATGAGCTGCAAACCTCCTGCCTCGGCCTCCCAAATGCTGGGATTACAAGCGCGTGCGACCACACCCGGCTCATCTCCAGTGTGGTGGTGCATGCTTGTAATCCCCACGCTTGGGAGGCTGAGACAGGAGGATCGCGCAGGTTCAAAGCCAGCCTCAGCTTCTTAGTGAGGTTCTCAGCAACTTAGACTGTTTCCAAATAAAATATAAAATAGGTCTGGAAGTATAGCCCAGAGTTAGAAAGCCCCTGGGTTCCACCCCCAGTACCACCAAAAAAAAAAAAAAAAAAAAAAAAAAAAAAGAGAAAATCTGCTTGGTACTGGGGATGGAAGCCAGGCCTGGAGCATGTTCTCACTGGCTTCTCCAGGAGCAGGTCAGCAGAGTTCGGTCACGAAGCCGCTCTTCCTCGTCTTTATTTTTGGAAAGCATTTCACTACCCGTAGACTCTGAGGTGGACAGGCTTGCTCCCCTTTCAGTGTTTAAGTGGCGTTTCCTTGGGTCTGGATTGCATGATTCTGGTAAGCCTGGTACATTCCCAATGTGTTTTTTGCTGTTGTTTTGGAAATGGGCTCTTGCCGTGTTGCCCAGGCTGGCCTCAAGCTCCAGGGCTCAAGTGCTCCTCCCGCCGCAGCCCCTTTGAGATCCCATCAGATCTGGAGCACCTTTGGGCTGGGGTTCAGCTCAGAGGTGGAGTGCTTGAACATGCAAGGCCCTGGGTTCCACCGGTCTCCAAGTACTTTTTGTCCCCTACCTTGTCTAGACTCCAGTTCCATAAACATTAGGCTGCCCGTCATTTTTCCCCCAGTTTATCTTAGTTTTTATAATATAATCAAGCTCACTGATAATTTCTTCAAATTTCTAGTTTGCTATTCTCTCCAGGGTAAAATTCTTCTTTCAGGTATTGTAATTCTTTCATTTTTTTTTCCTTCAGTACTAGGGATTAAACCCAGGGCTTTGTGCTGGGCTTTATGGGTCTTTTAAAATCTTTTTCTTTCTTCATCTTGTCTTTTCTTGTATTTAATTTTTTTTTCTTTTGTGGTACTGGGAATTGTGCACAGGGGCATTCTATCTCTGAGCTATACCTCCAACCCTATTTTCTTCTTTATTTCAAAACAGGTTCTTGATAAGTTGTGGAGGGCCTCAATAGGCAGCTGAGGCTGGCCTTGGACCTGTGATCCTGTCTCAGTATCCCAGGTACTGGGATTACAAGTGTGTGCCACCATGCCAGGTTTTATTGAGAATATTTTATGAAACCCAGGGGCATTCTACCTCCGAGCTACACCCCTAGCCGTATTTTTTATTTATTTTGAAAAAGGGTCTCACTGAGTTGCAAAGGGCTTCCCTGATCCTCCTGTCTCAGCCTCCCCAATGCTGGGATTACAAATGTGCATCAGCCCAGCTTCATTTAGAATATTTTAAATGATTTGTAATAGCCATTTTTAGTTTTTTTTTTTTGGGGGGGGGTGGGGGCCTGGGGATAGAACCCAGGGGCATTCAACCTCCAAGCTATACCCACTGCCCTCTTTTTTATTCTTTATTTTGAAACCGAGTCTAAGTAGCTGAGGCTGTCCACAAACCGCGATCCTCCAGTCTCAGCCTCCGAATGTTGGGATGACAAGCGCCCACGGTGCCCGGCTCACGTATAGGCCCCTGTCTGAGTGCATCACGCCTGGCCTCCTGGTCTTTCCCTGGGGCTCTCTGGATGGTGGCCTATGGCCCCTTTTTTGGCTTAGCCTAGTAATCTAGGGCTGGACACCAATGTCCTGACTTTCCCTTGGCCTCAGGACTACTGTGTTCCTGCAGAGAATGCTGGGCTTTCTGGCAGGTGGTCCATTACTTGGCACCAGGCCCGCACCTCTGAGTGTTCGGCTCTGGAGCGCGTGCTCCTGCTGACATAGCTCAGCTCGGGTGATGGCTGGGGATGCTGCCCTGCGCTGACCACTCCACCATCTTCCACCTGCCCAGAAGAACCATCAGCGCCTCTCCGGGCTGCTACTGGCGACTCAATGAAGGGATTCTTGCAACAGACAGCCTCAGCCAAGGCCTGAGGGGACTCCAAGGTCTCCTATCTCCAGGCCTCTCTGTGCAGACCCCTCCTGCCTGGAACCCTGCCCCAACCCCCAGCTCCTGCGGCCTCCGATGCCCTCTCAGTAGTCCTCTGGGCACCCCGTGCGTTCATCTCAGTGTTGTGGCCTGGAAGCCACCTGCAGGCAGAAAGCTGGGCCTTGGGGCTGAGCGCTCTCCTTTCCTTCTCAGGGACCGCTGGCCTGCGGGCCTCCAGCGTTCGAAGACGTGTGGAGGCCAGCTTCTGTGGCAGTGGTAGAGGCACCATCACTGCTCACTTCCTCAGGCACCTGTGCGCTTCCTGTAGCACAGGCGCAGGCACTCCCCATGCAGCCCCGCCCACAGGTCTCCTCTGCGAGGTTCTGAACTGCTGGGATTTTCCCCAAAGGGTAAGTATCTGTGGCTGCAAAGATGAAGAGACAGACCTGAGCCACACAGGGCGATGCAATCCTGGAACGTCAGACTTGGGAGGTTGAGGCAGGAGGACCTCAGTTTGAGGACAGCCTCAGCAACTTGGTAAGGTCCTCTGCAAATAAGTGAGATCTATTTCAAAATAAAAAATAAAGCTTGGAGGTAGAATGCCCCTGGGTTCAACTCCCAGTACCATACACACTTAAGACCAAAATAAGAAATCAAAAGGGCTGGGGTGTGGCTCAGTGGTAGAAGACCCCCAGATGTGAATGTACACACACACACACACACACACACACACACACACTCTCTCTCTCTCTCTCTCTCTCTCTCTCTCTCTCTCTCTCCCCCTCCCTCCCTTCCTCCCTCCTCCCTCCCTCTCATACACACACTGCTAGATGTGGTGGTGAGGACTGTAGTCCTAGTACTCAGGAGGCTGAGGAGGTGAGGAGGGAGATCTCCTGCATCCACAGGTTCAAGTCTACCCTGGGCAACACAGCAAGACCTCCAAGTTAATGAAAAAGCACCAACTCTTCTTTTCTGGTACTGGAATATTAACTTGAACTTGTTGACATTATTGATTTTTGAGATAGCGTCTTGCTACATTGTCCAGGCTGGTCTTGAACCCCTGGGTTTCCATGATCTTCCCGTCTCGGCCTCCTGAGTGAGAGGACTACAGATGTACCATCTTACCTTGCTAGTTTTTTTTTTTTTTAAGGCAAAAGCATGTAAATAAAGTTTAATAAAAACTTTTCAACTGTCAATGTCTCTTGTCTAGCTAGTGTTGTTTAGTCCATCTTATGATTAGTGGTACTGTGTGACAGGGGGCTAGTCAAAGGTGAGGCTCCCTGTGGGCCCCCAGCTGGGCATGGTGACGCATGCCAGTAATTTCAGTACTTGGGAGGCTGAGACAGGAGAATTGCAGGTTCGAGGCTAGCCTCAGCAACATAGGCCCTCTGCAACTTAGTGAGACCTTGTTCCCAAATAAAAATAAAATAGAGCTAGGGGTATACTTGGGAGGTAAACTGCCCTGGGTTCTAAACCCTATTACCACATACACAAAGATAAAAGAACAGTGCCACCAGGCCAGGCTCTCCCGAGGATGGTGACACCGGGCAGGCCCTCCGCAGCCTTGCTGGGCAGTGTACATGCCTTGGGCCTCGGTTCCACCTGTGAGGGGAACAATGGGACAGACAAGCCACCAGGGCACACCTCTACCCACCCGGCCCAACTCAGTCCTGCGCCTTCTGCTCTGACTCCACCCTCTTTCTTTTTGTTCCCGAGGATGGGAACAGTCAAAGGGTAGCCCCTTAAGAAAAAGTCAAAGAGCCGGGCGTGGTGGTGCACGCTTGTAATCCCCGCGCTTGGGAGGCGGAGACAGGAGGATCGCGCAGGTTCGAAGCCAGCCGCGCTGGCGTAAGAGACCCTGTTTCAAAAATATAAAATAGGTCTGGGAGTGTAGCCCAGAGGTAGAAGGGCTTCCAGGAACCCCAGTACCACCAAAAAAAAAAAAAAAAAAAGAAAAAGTCAAAGAAACATGTGGGCTGTCTTGAAGGATGATTTCCGGGGTGCGAAGAAGGAAGGCGAGCCTGGCAGAGGAGAGGCCAGGGAGGGTGCAGGGAGCGGGGCACCTGGGCTTCAGCTGGCACTGTTGGCCCCAGGGCCGTCACCATTCAGGGCTGGAAGTTCTTGCTGCTAGTGCAGCTGGGGATCCCGGGCTTCTCTTAGCAGATGGCAGGCTCTATGGGACAGATGAGGCTGCGGGCCAGGGTGTGTGCAAAGGACAAGTCCGTGGCAGGGTCTGGGTCTCCCACGTGAGCGAGGCCTGGCGCCAGCCCCTTCCCAGCCCCCACCTCAGCCAGAAGCAGCGGTGTCCCTGGAACTGCATCAGGGTCTCTGCCCTTCCACGGCGCTGCTCCTGCCGTGGTCACAGCCCAGTCTGTTTCTCCCCGTGTGGAACCATCCCATGAACAAGGGACGCACTGCTTTTCCTCCCACCTGGAAAAACAAAACACAAAGGAGGAAGCTCTGGCCCCGTGTCTCCCGACTACTGACCCATGTCCTTGCACGGGGCAATCTCCGGCACTGTGTGGACCTGCGGTCCCCTTACTCCCACAAACGCCCTCCGGGTTCTTGTCACGGCCCCCTGGGTGGCTCGCTCTCCTTCACTTTGAGGCGGGGGATGGGGCCCTGGCAGGGTTCCCAGAGGTGTGAGGACACTAGACTGCACCAGGAGGCAACTCCAGGTGAGCTTGCTGCAAGTGGCCCAGGTCCCAGAAGGGACCACGCTGGGATTCCTTTCTTCATTTTCAATACTGTTTACTTCATTTCTAGCTTACAACTGGCTTAACGTTTAATTTATTATAGACCAGAAGCCTCTCCGAATGTGAATGGGCACCCGCCTACAAGGCCCTGTGACCTCTGCTCTGCAGGCACCTCTGGCCCACCGAGGTCCTGATCCAATGTCCTCTTGTCCCTGAGGGATAGCCCGCTACACCCTCTGAACCTCTAGACTAGCCACCCAGTCTTGAAGTCTCTGCACGCTCACGAGAAGCCCTGTGCTGACGGAGCTGAGAGCATCTCCTGCTGACTCCATCACCAGCTCTGCGCTGGCCCAGGAAGGATGGTGAGAGCAGGAACCCAGGCTGATGTCCGGCGCCACTGGAGAGCACACCAGGGCGGTGGCCCTGGCTGTCCAAGGAGGGCACATTTCCTGCCTGGTACCTCCCACCACACCCGCCCATCACCCCAGCAGAAAGCAACCAGACGGGGTCTCCTGCTGTACTAATGTATTCCATCTTTCAAAAAGAAAGACATGATTTTAATATTACTTAACAATATGTTAAAAAAGTAGCCAGGCAGGCCTCCGTGTTAATACGGTCGCACGCTCTAGAACAGACTGATGGTGTGAGTACTGGTGGATTTCTTGTTTTTAACGTTCTCATTCTGCAAGGGGTCTTACACAAGCTGGCTACGAGTCAGGGAGAATCAAACACAAACAGCGCCACGTGTACACTCGGGAACAGTAGACTGCGGAGGACGAAGGCGGCCCGCCCGCCCAGCCCGCCTCGGTGGGTTGCAGGGCACACAGGAGCTGAGGGACAGCCGACCCCCAGAAGGGACAGACGACAGGACAGGGCGAGGTGCAGCAGCAAGGAGCCGTGGATTATGCTAGGCCCAGGCCCGAGGCCATGGTGGGAGGAGCTGGCGGGAACCACTGTTCCGATTCAACAGCACAGAGCTACGATCGAAGTCTCACTCACAGACTACACGCACACGAGCTAACAACGCGGTCGAGCAGCAGGTTCTGGTCTGGGGTCTCAGGCTGCAGCGTGACCGCTCAGCCCTGGGCGGCACCACAGCTCTGGGGCCGGCGAGGGGCTGCCTCCCGTGTGTCCCTCTCCAGCAGTCCTCCTTCAGTGGGCAGCAAAAGTGGCTTTCTTCAAGCTAAAGTTGGACCAGTTGATGGACAGTCTTTGCCGGGTCTGTCTAGCCGAGTCTAAGCAGAACCTGAGAAGACAAAAGGCCACATGGTCATGAAGGGGCAGCCTGCACCCAGGCGGGTACCTGGCCCGCCGGCCAGCCATCTCTCCAGACAGGGGTGCCAAGGTGGGAGGGCCTTCCCAGGGCGCTGGCCAGGCGGCTGCAGGCTCAGTGAGTGGCTGCCACTTCCCACCTGTTCTTGGGGAAGAGCCACAGTTCCAGGAGAAACGCGGCTTCCTGGTGGGAGGGGAGGTCGGGCCTAGACAGACGCAGGCCTTCACCTTCCCAGCAGCTGCCTTAGGAGGTGCTCATCGGCCATCTGAGAGCAGAAGCCACTGGCCACCACCCTCCTTTCTGAACATGGCTATACGCTGGGTGAAAAGGGCTGGGCTATCCCCCCAGGTGCCTGGAGAGACTCCCAAAGACTCTGGGGACCAGCTAGGTGGTAGAGACCTGCTGGGGAGCAGGAGGGAGGGACTGGAGGCTGTACTCAGGCCAGAGGCCACAGCACAGAGACAAGGCCGGCCTCCAGCACACTTGGCAACAGACCTCCGGGGCTGTAATTGTGGTCCCACGTTGGGTTCACGTGTGACCGCCAGGTCCTGGTCTGTGGACTGAGCCACCAGTTGGCTGGGCCTCTGCAGCCCTGCTCTTAGGAAGGAGGCACACCACAGCCCTCATGAGCCATGGGCACCAGGGTAGCGTAGCCCTCGAGGCAGCGTTGCAGAATCAAGAGTGAGCCAAGCCCTCACCCGCCAGAGGGGCTGTGGGGATGGCTTGCTGACAAGCAGAGGACGAGGCTGCAGCCACACATGTTCCATGATGTACCAGAGTATGAACTGCAGGGCCCACAGCCTGCCACAAGCGTGCACCTGGCCAGGGAAACACAAAGCAGGACAACACGCAGGGATAGCTGAGCTCTGGTGAAGCTTTACTTATAGACAATAAAACCCCAAAGTTGGCCGGGCGTGGTGACACACACTTGTAATCCCAGCATTCGGAGGCTGAGACTGGAGGATCACGGTTCGAGGACAGCCTCAGCTACTATTAGTGAGGCTCTTTGGAACTCAGTGAGATCCATTTCAAAATAAAGAATAAAAAATAGGGCTGGACGCCGGGCATAGTGGTGCATGCTTGTAATCCCCGCGCTTGGGAGGCAGAGACAGGAGGATCGCGCAGGTTTGAAGCCAGCCATATAAAAATATAAAATAGGTCTGGGAGTGTAGCCCGGAGGTAGAAGGGCTTCCAGGAACCCCAGTACCACTAAAAAAAAAAAAAAAAAAAAAAAAAAAAAAAAAACAGGGCTGGGGCTATCGCTTGGAGGTAGAATGCCCCTGGGTTCCATCCCTAGTACTTCAAAAAAACCCCAAACACATAAAACAACAAAGTTTGCATAATTTTCATGTATCACAAAATATCTTTCCCCACTGCTTTAGTGCGAAACCCTCTTGGCTCATGAATCACACACAAGCAGAGACAGGGCGGGGCTGGGCTCTGTACTCAAGTACACCTTCTGAGGAACGTAAGTCTTACTGTGAGTTCCCAAGTGAGCACAATTTGAAATAAAGGCTCTTGATGAGCCGGGGTCACGGTACTCTGCCCTCCATCTCCTTCTCAGGGACACGTCCCTGTACACAGAGCCCCTCAGGACTCTGAGGCTGCTGCCAGCCTCCAGAACCACCGTCTGAGCTTCAACCATGAATACTGCATGCTCAAGAGACCATGCTTGAGCCGGATGTGGTGGACACGCTTGCAATCCCTGCAGTTGGGAAGCTGAGACCAGAGGATCATGGTTTGTGGTCAGCCTCAGCTACTTAGTGAGGTCCTCTGCAACTTGGAGACCCTGTTTCAAAATAAAGAATAAAAAATAGGGTGGGGTATAGCTTGGAGATCGAATGCCCCTGGGTTCTATCCCGAGACCCACAAAAACCCCCCAAAAACAAAACAAAAAGACAGAGAACATGCTTTGCCTCCTCTCCCAGGTGACAACATGCCAATTTTTTTTTTTTTTTTAATTAAGCAGAGCAAAGAGGTTTTCTTGTTTAAAACTCTAGCATAGCTGGGTGTGGTGGCGCACGCTTGTAATCCCTGTGCTTGGGAGGCTAAGACAGGAGGATCACAAAGGTTCGAAGGCAGCCTCAGCTGGCTTAAGAGACCCTGTTTCCAAATAAAATATAAAATAGGTCTGGGAGTGCCCGGAGGTACCACCAAAAACAAAACTCTGGCATAATTCCTTTCTTTTCCTTTCCTTTCCTTTTGGTACTGAGGATTGGACTCATGAGCATTTTCCCCAACGGCAGGTGGTGGGAAGATGAAGCCCTGTTAGGGAAGGGTTGTCCTCTCTCAGAATCCAAACTCCTACCGTGAGGATGTGACATGACTCATAACCTTCCTGGAAACTTCTAGTTCTGCCTCTCCTATCTCCTCCATACTGGCAAGTGCATTCCAGCTGTCTTGCTAGTATGTGTGGACCTAGGCCCCACTCTGCTCTCCACACAACAGAAGGGTGCTCAGAAACACCCATCCCAGCCAGGTGTCGGGTGCATGCCTGGAATCCCAGTACTTGGGAGGTTGAGGTAAGAGAGCTGCAGACTCCGAGCCAGCCTCAGCAACCTAATGAGACTTTCAGCAATCCAGAACGCCTCTGCTCGAAATAAAAAGGGGCGGGGTTTAGCTTGGAGGCAGAATGCCCCTGGGTTCAATCTCTAGGCACGCACACACACGCACGGATTATGTATCTGATTGAAGCCATGCGATGAATACCAATGCATTCAATGCCAATGTAAACCCCAGCAAGGCCTCCACAGTTTCTAAGCAGTGGGCATAAAACCCAAGCTGCTCAAGGCACCCAGGCCCCATGAGACCTGGCTATACACGGGTCTCCAGCATGTGGAAGCCGAGTGACTGCCTTCCTGGCTGCCAGCCCCGTGGCTGCCGTCCTCTCTGGTTTTGAGACTTGGTGCACATGCTCATCTGTAGTTGGCCGTGCTGGTTTCCGAAGCTCTCCAGCGGGATGGCACTGAAGACATCTCCTCAGTCTTCTTCCCCTCGCCTTCTCTGTGCACCTGCCCAGTTCTGCGGCCATGTGAGGTCACTGTGGCGCAGGGACAAATGGCACTGCTTGCATTGTTCTTGCACCCCCCGCAGTGGGAGTCCAGGAGACCGCCAGGCATGTACACAGGTACGGAACTGCTTGCTGGGCCCGTGGGTAGCACAATTTCAATTTCACTGGTTTCTGCCAAACTCCTGTAGGTTATTTTTTGGTAGTACTGGGCATGGTACAGGGGGTAGTACAGGGGCTTTTATACCTTCAGGCTACACTCCCAGACCTCGTTTTCATACTTTATTTGGAAACATGGTCTCACTAAATTGCTGAGAGCCTAACTAGCCGAGGTTGGCTTCAAACCTGTGCGATCCTCCTGTCTCAGCCTCCCAAGTGCTGGGATTACAAACCTGCAGGTAGTTTTAACCAGTGGAAGCTCCTGGTGCCATCAGCCACCCTGGCTGCACCTCTTGGACAGAAGACAGGCTTGTGCTAGCAAGGAAACTCCTGAGCGGGCTCACGGTCACCAGCTGTTTACCTTCCTTCACTACTCTGCGATGTCTCTCCATGCTTCCTAAAGCTGTTCGTTGTGACGCGCCTTACGAGGCACACCCCTGATCTAGAAGCAGTTCCTGCTTGTAATTCCAGTACTTGGAAGGTTGAGACAGAAGGATCACAGGTTCAAGGATAGCCTCAGTAAACTGGCAAGATAATCAGCAATGTAGCGAGACACTGCTTCAAAATAAAAAGTAGGGCTGGGGTGGGGATAGCTCAGAGGTAGAGTGCCCCTGGGTTCCATCCCAGCAGCGCCCCCACCCCAACCATAACCCATCAGGACTTAACCTTTTTTTTTTTTCCTGGTACTGGGGATTGACCAGTGCCAGTTTATTCTTTATTTTGAAAAAGGGTCTCACTGTTGACGAGGATCTTGCTACTATATTGAAGTTGTCCTTGAACATGAGATCCTCTTGTCTCAGCCTCCCAAGTACAGGGATTATAGGCACGAAACACCACCCTCAGCAGGAGTAACTGGGCTCCAGGAAGACACCTGTGCTGTCGCTGGGTGAGTTTGCTTCTGCGGTTTCATGTCAGTGGGAGTTCACAGCAGGCTGCGTGTCAGGGAACGAGCTGTGTGGAGGAGAGTCCTACGCGGCGCGGCGCTGGAGTGGGTTCTTCATGGCGGAGTGCTCTTCAACTCTAGGGACCTGCTGTGGTAACCCATTCGCCTGCTGGGGGACATCTGGATTGGCCCAGTTGTTGACAAGTCCAAATAAGCTGAGAGGAACACCTGTGTTCAGGTCTGTGTGGCAAGGCCTTTGCTTCCCCAGGGCAGACACCAAGGAGTGGAGCCGCACAGCTACACTCAGCATATCAGACCCTGTGCATGGCTCTGCTTGCTTTTAAACTTAAGCAAACAGCACATTATACATATGTATAATGTTTTGTGGGTCCCCTCGTTTTTGTATGTGTGGTTCTGGGAATTGAACCCAGGAGTATTCTACCTCTGAATATTTTTTTCTGGGCACTGGGGATTGAGGCCAGAGGTATTCTACCTCTGAGCCACATCCCCAGCCCCTTTATGTTTTAGTTTGCAAACAGTCTTGTTAGGTTGCTGTAAGTCTCACTGTGTTGCTAAGGCTGTCCTTGAACCTGTGATCCTGTCTTTTTTTTTTTTTTTTTGCGGGTCTGGGGATGGAACCCAGAGGCATTCCACCTCCGAGCTACACACCCCCTATCCAATTTTTTATTCTTTATTTTGAAACAGGGTCTCATTGAGTTGAGGAATGCCACACTAGCTGAGGCTGTCCATAAACTGCGATCCTCCAGTCTCAGCCTCCAGATTGCTGGGATTACAAGCATGTGCCACTACGCCTGGCTCCGTCAAACCTGTCTTTTAATGTTTTAAAGCTTCACAGTCTTTTGTGCAAAGTCTTATACAACTTTGCTGATTTATCCACAGATACTGCAGAGGTTTTGATTCTTTTTTATTTATGCATTGTAGTCCCACATCTTAATGAAATACAAGATTGATTTTTTTTTTTTTTTTTTGTGGTTCTGGGGGTGGAATCCAGAGGCTTTCTATCTCCGGGCTTTACTCCCAGACCTATTTTCTATTTTATTTGGAAACAGAGTCTCACTAAGTTGCTGAGAGCCTCACTAAGCTGCTGAGGCTGGCTTCGAACCTGTGCGGGGATTACAAGCGTGTGCCTTCACGCCCGGCTCAAGATTGATTCTTTTTTAAATGATGTATTTAAGCTATATCTTCTAATTACTGATGGTGTAGAAAAAATGAATAATTGATAAACCGTTTCCACAGCACTTGCTATACATGCTTTCACAATTACTATGCACACAGGTCACATGTAAAATAAGAGTTTGATTTCCTCCTTTTCACTCCTTTAGCCTTCAATTTCTTCATTTATTAATTTTTGTTACTGGGAATGGAACTTAGGGGCATTCTACCTCTGAGCTTTAACCCCACCCCCACCCCATTTTATTTTTATTTTTCGCAGTACTGGAGATGGAACCCATTGGGGTTCTATCTCCAAGTGACAGCCCCCAGCCCTATTTTTTATTCTTTATTTTGAAACAGGGTCTCACTGAGTTGTAAAGGGCCTAAGTAGCTGAGGCTGTCCACAAATCGCAATCCTGTCTCAGCCTCTCAAATGCTGGGGTTACAAGTGTGTGCCACCAACCCTAGCCTCCATTTTATTTTTTATCAGAAATAGAGTCTCACAGCTGGGTGTGGTTGCGCATGCTTAAAATCCCAGCATTTGGGAGGGTGAGATAGGATTGCGTTTGTGGACAGCCTCAGCTACTTAGTGAGGCCCTTTGCAACTCAGTGAGACCCTGTTTCAAAATAAAGAATAAAAATTAGGGCTGGGGTGTAGCTCGGAGGTAGAACACTCCTGAGTTCCATCTCCAGTATCACCGAAAAAAAAGAGAAAGAAAGAAAGAAAAAAAGAAAGAAAGAGGGTCGCAGTAAACTGCTGAGGATCTGTGAGGTTGCTGAGGCTGGCTTCGAGCTGCTGATCCTCCTGTCTCAGATTCCCAAGTACTGGGATTCTAGGTGTGCGCCATTATGCTCGACTAGTCGTCAACTTCTTTTCCTGTCTTACTGCTCTGGCTGGAAATTGTAATCTGAGGTTGAGGAGAAAGGGTGATAGCATCTTTCTCTTGCATGTAGGTGTAAGGGTGAAAAAAGGTCCCTTTACAGCTTCTAACTGTCCATGATACAAAATAGAATCTTGTACACCAACTTTGTATCCAAGAATTTTGTTGAGCTGTTTTTATTTATTTTTTATTTATTTATTTTGTATGTGTGTGTGTGTGGTACTGGGGTTTGAACCCAGGAACATTCTACCTCTAAGCCACACTCCCAGCCCTATTTTTTTATTTTGAAACAGAGTCTCACTAAGTTGTGAAGGCCTCACTAAGCAGCTGAGGATGGTTGGAAACCTGTGATCCTCCTGTCTCAGCCTCCCAAGCACTAGGATTACAAGGATGTGCCACCATGCCTTTTTTTTTTTTTTTTTTTTTGTGGTACTGAGGTTTCTGGGAGCCCTTCTACCTACGGGATACACTCCCAGACCTATTTTATACTTTTTATTTGGAAACAGGGTCTCTTAAGCCAGCGTGATTGGCCTCGAGCCTGCCCAATCCTCTTGTCTCCGCCTCCCAAGCCAGGGGATTACAAGGCTATGCCACCACGCCCAACTGTCAAGCTATTTTAATCATTCAAATAATCTACCTAGAATGCCTTTGGGTTCCATCCCAGACCTGAAAAAAAAAAAAAAAAAAAGTACCTAGCCAGGCGTGGTGGCACACGCTTGTAATCCCAGCATTCAGGAGGCTGAGACCAGAAGATCACAGTTTGTGGACAGCCTCAGCTACTTAGTGAGGCCCTCCACAACTCAGTGAGACCCGGTCTTCAAAATAAAGAATAAAAAACAGGGCAGGGGGTATAGCTCGGAGGTCAAATGCCCCTGGGTTCCATCCCCAGACCCACAAAAAACAAAACAAAACAAAACAAAAACAACAACAAAAAAAACCCTACCTAGAGGTTCTTCTGAACTTTGTACACTCATCTGTAAAAATAACGACAAGTTCATTTTTCCTCCATTCCTCACCCTTTGTTTCCAGGCCCTTACAAACTGAGTGGTGGCAGGAGCACCCTCCTAGGACAGCTCCTGCTGCCTCTTCTGTGCACGCCTGACCTTTTCTTACATCGTGTGCCTTTCTGGTTCTTGTTTGTTAAGAATTTTTATAATGAATGGATGCTTAACTTTAGCAAATACTTTTCTCCACCTGCTAATACTTAATACAGAAGATATTAGGGCATAAAACTTCCAGAAACATTTAGAATTTTCCAGTATTTCAGGAATGAGTTTATAAATTTTTGCATTGCAGTTTCTTTTGTATTACTGTTGCACATTTTCAAAGAAAATGGAAACATTTTGAAATACTTTTTTTTTTTTTTGGGTGGTACTGGGAACTGAACTCAGGAGCTCTCTGCCTATGAGCTACACCTTTAGCCCTATTTTATTTCATTGCAGTACTGGGGATTGAACCCAGGGGCATTCTACATTTGAGCCCTACTTTTTTTTTTTCAGTACTGAGAGTGGAACCCAGTGGCATTCTACCTCTGAGCTACACCCCCAGCCCTATTTCTTATTCTCTTTATTTTGAAACAGGGTCTCACTGAGTTGCAAAGGACCTCGCTAAGTAGCTGAGGCTTTCCTCAAACCACGATCCTCCTGTTTGTCTCCCAAATGCTGGGATTACAAGTGTGTGTGTCACCTGGCTTATTCATTACTTTTTTTTTTTTCCCTCGGGTCTGGGGATGGAACCCAGGGGCATTTGACCTGTGAGCCACACCCCCTGCCCTGTTTTTTATTCTTTATTTCTTGAAACAGGGCCCCAGTAAGTAGCTGAGGCTGACCGCGAACCGTGATCCTCTGGTCTCAGCCTCCCAAATGCTGGGATAACAAGCGTGCACCACCATGTCCGGCTTATTACTTGCTTTTTTCTTTTTGTGGTGGTACTGGGGTTCCTGGAAACCCTTCCCCGGGCTACACTCCCAGACCTATTTTTATACTTTTATTTGGAAACAGGGTCTCTTAAGTCAACACAGCTGGCTTCGAATCTGCGCGATCCTCCTGTCTCTGCCTCCCAAGTGCGGGGATTGCAAGCGTGCGCCACCACGCCTGGCCTTATTCATTACTTTTAAAATAACATCTCACTAAATTCTGGAGGACTTCACTAAGTAGCTGGGGTTGGCCACAAACTTGTGATCCTCCTGTCTCAGGCTCCCAAGTACTGGGATTACAAGCACGCATCACCATGCCTGGCCATTTTTTGTTTTGAAACAGAGTCTAGCTGAGAGTCTTGCTATATAGTTGAGCCTGCCTTCAAATCTGTGGTCCTTCATCTCAGCCTCTAAAATGCTTCTTCCTTTTTCTTTTTCTTTTTTTTTTTTGTGGGTATGGAGATGGAACCCAGGGACATTTGACCTCCAAGCTACACCCCCTGCCCTATTTTTTTATTCTTTATTTTGAAACAGGGTCTCACTAAGTTGCAGATGGCCTCACTTAAGTAGCTGAGGCTGGCCGCGAACCGCGATCCTCCGGTCTCAGCCTCCCAAATGCTGGGATTACAAGCATGCACCACAACGCTCGGCTTAAAATGCTACTTTCAATGTCCCATGTGTGAGGATCACCCGGAAGGTTTTCATGGACACAGGCATGCCACCATCCCAGAGTGCCCATCCCTGCAGCAGGTCGGGGGAAGGGCTCAGGTTCCTGTGTGATGCTGCTGGTTCAGGCTCACAAGAACCATGGCCCCCATGATTCTCTTAAGAAGTGGGGGAGGGGAGAAACGAAAACGCATGTGAGAATGAGCAAGAAGACGATGTGTGAAGGAGCTGGGGACAGGGTGGAAATGGTGTCAGGCCCAGGGTGCAGGCTCACCTGTGGAATCCACCCAGGACAACTGAAGGGCCGTGGGTGGGTGGCAGGAGGAGGGAGAACCACAAAGGTGTGCAGCCACTGGGCCGCCACTGTCTCGACATTTAGGCCTCACACTTACCTTTTGAAATATTCCACTTCCCTCTCTGTCTCATCCATATCCACACTGTCCAGGTCAATATCTTTAGGTAAAAAGACATCATCTGAAAGATGGAAAAACAGCATGTCACATCCTAACAGCAGCCTTCCACTAAGACTGAACCAACTCCTGGGTGTGTGTGTGTATAACTAGGAACTGAACCCTGTGGTATTCTACCTTTGAGCTACACCCCCAGTCCTCTTTATTTTTGTTTTGAAACAATGGCCTTGCTAGGTTGATGGCTCTTGCTAGTTGGTAAGGCTGGCCTTGAACCTGCGACCTTCCTGTCTCAGCCTCCCAAGTACTGGGATTATAGGCTTGTAACACCACACCTGGCTGGTTTTAACTTCACAAACTGTAAAGAATTTCCCTACAATGAGCAGAAGACCAAAGTGTCGGGGCCCACTTGGCTGGACCGAGATGGCACCCAGGCTTGTTGCCAGCGTGGACTCAAGATGGCGCCTAGGCTTGCAGCCAAGTCACGAGGCTCACGAGGCTGGCGGTGCCCTGAGCCTGCACAGCGAGCCCTATCAGGCGCCCTACGGATGATCAGTGACGCAGCGCCTCGTGCTACCACCAGCCCGCCTATGAGAGGGTTAGAAAATGCGCATGCCCTAGCTGTGGGAAGCTTGGGGTTGGTGGAGTAATGAGGGAGGGGTTATGAGACTGATATATATTTGCCTGTTGTGCGTATTGGTGGCAGCAGCAGCAGCATTATTCTTATTAAGAAGGAGCATTAAAAGAGGAAGTAGCTTCATCAACAGAGTCGGCGTTCGTTTTGTTTCTTCCCTAGGCTCTGCTGGTCAGAGCCTTAGGGATGAGATAAGACCCGGGAGAGAGAAAAAAAAAAAGTAGCAAAAAATTCGCAGGTAAGCGATAAAATAAGGCTCGCGGATAAGCAAGGGACAGCGCTGTGTAGGTTCGCAGGAATTTGCGACGAAGTAAAACTTATCATGGGGTCTAAGGTTGCTACCATGAAGGTCAAAGAGGCTCTTCATAACATTCTGTCTAAGGGGGGAGTGAAAGTGAAAGCAGCCACTTTAGAAAATTTTCTTAGCACAGTTAAAACTGTAGCTCTGTGGTTTTTAGAGGAAGGATATGTTAATACTCCTCAGTGGAAATGTTTTGGTTAGGATCTTCTTAAGGCCAATGCCAAAGGGGCTCTCCCACCTGGGACATTGGCTATCTGGAGCTTAATTAAATCATGCCTGACAGACAAAACAGGGAGGTATCATCAAGTTCTGGCTGAAGGCTCTAATGTTTTAGAGGAAGCAAAAGAAGAGATTTCAGGGCAAGGTCAACAGGCAGACTCTCAGAGGGATGAGGAGTCCTCTGAAAGCGACTCCTCCAATTCCTCCGAGGAGGAACAAGAGATATGGCCTGTTCCACCAGAAAGAGATAAGGAGGAAGAAGCTTTGTTAGAATCTTGGCGTAGATTCCAAATGTCTTATAACAGAAAAAAGAAACATCCTGAACCTTCTGCTCCTCCCCCTTCCTCTCCTAGTCCGCCGCCATATTTTACTGAGAAAGGAGTCTGATAGGTGGAAGAGACCTGAGGTTAGTCCGTGGGCGGAGATTTTGCCTACACCAGGAGCATTTCCTGTGTTTCTTGACCAGAATCAGCAAAGGTATCGTGAGCCATTAGATTGGAAGATTGTTCAAAGATTAAAAGAAGCTGTGTCCACATATGGAGTGCAGGCCTCATTTACCTTGTCACTGGTAGAATCCTTTGAAAGATACTCCATGACTCCAAATGACTGGATGAATTTGTGCAGGGCTGTACTGTCTGGTGGAGCCTATCTTAATTGGAAGTCAGCCTATATAGAATATTGCTCTGATCAAGCTCGTGTTAATGTTCAGACAGGGCAACCTGCTTGGAATTTGGATATGTTAATGGGACAGGGACCATTTGCTAATAATCAAAATGGGTACCCACAGCAGGTGTATGGGCAGATTAATCAAGCAGCATTAAGGGCATGGAGGATGTTATCAGGGACAGGTAATTTAGGAGCCAGTTTGTCAAAAGTTACTCAAGGGCTCAATGAGCCTTTTGCTGATTTTTTATCACGGCTTGTGGAAACAGCCTCTCGGATTTTCCCTGATGTGGACGCTGCCATGCCATTGATTAAACAGTTAGCTTATGAGCAAGCCAATAAGCCTTGTCAGGATGCAGTACATCCCTATAAAAATAAGGGCCTAGAAATATGGCTCAAGGTATGCAGAGACATAACTGACTCTGTCGTACAAGGACAAGCCATAGCTGCTGCCATTGTTGCTGGTTGCAGGGCAAGCCTTACAATCAAAAGCAGAGAGGCAGTTCAGGGAATTGTTTCCGATGTGGTCAACCAGGACACTTTAAAAGAGATTGTATACAGACTAATTCTGGAGCATCTTCTAGACCAGCCCAGAGGATTCCCAATCTGTGTCCTCGGTGTAGAAAAGGCAACCATTGGGCTGTAGAGTGCAGATCTCGATGGGATGTGGATGGAAAGCCTCTTCCCCCACCGCAATCAAGTGCTAGGCCAAAAAACGGGCAGAGGAGCCCTGTGCCTCAGGGCCCTCAAATGTATGGGGCAATTCAACAGGAGACAGGGAACGCAGGACCACAGATGAGGCAGGTGCCTCGATTTCAGCAGCCTCTCCCACCATATGGAGAGCAACCCCAGGGAGTGCAGGATTGGACGTCTGTGCCACCGCCCGACTCATATTAACCCCTGAAATGGGAGTTCAAAAAGTAGATTCAGATTTTCATGGACCCCTTCCTTCTAATACTGTAGGACTGCTTCTAGGCCGAAGTTCCACTACCTTATCGGGTCTAGTGGTGCATCCAGGAGTTATTGACCAGGACTATACAGGCAATGTGAAAATATTAGTTTCTTCCCCTCGTGGGATTTCTGTTATAAATGATGGGGACCGCATTGCTCAGATAATTCTGTTGCCTAGTAAACATTCCCTTTTTCCTAGTCAAAGACAGGCAAGAAAAGATAAGGGTTTTGGTTCTACAGGTGCTCCTGGAGCATGGCTCACTATGAACATGGGTTCACGTCCCATGTGTCAACTCACTATACAGGGAGTCTCTTTTTGGGGTCTCTTGAACTCAGGTGCAGACCGTAGTATCATTAGATTATCTGAATGGCCAAAAGATTGGGGATTACAACAGACAGATCAATTACTTAAGGGGTTAGGATATGCAAATAGTCCAAGCTGCAGTGCTGTTCACCTTAATTGGACAGATCAAGAAGGTCATTCAGGGACATTCCAAACTTTTGTTCTGGAGCTTCCTGTATCCTTGTGGGGTTGGGATGTGTTACAACAAATGGGAGTAAAATTGACTACTGAATCTGTATATAGCCCTCAAAGTCAACAACTTATGCATGATGCAGGCTATTCAGGGACAGGTGGGCTTGGCCGGTTTGAACAAGGTCGAAAGTCCCCTGTTCCCATGATGGGAAGAAACAATCTTAAAGATAAAAGAGGACTGGGTTTTTCTATGGGGCCACTGAACAATTAAAGATTAAATGGAAAACAGATGTGCCAGTGTGGGTCTCTCAGTGGCCCCTTCCTAAAGAAAAAGTTACAGCAGCCCACGAGCTGGTACAGGAGCAGTTATCGGCAGGACATTTACAGTCCTCCACATCTCCATGGAATACACCTATTTTTGTTATAAAAAAGAAATCAGGTAAATGGAGATTGTTACATGATCTCCGAGCAGTAAATAATAGTATGGAGATCATGGGACCAGTGCAATTGGGGCTACCAGTCATATCAGCCCTCCCTGCCAATTGGCCCACTGTTGTGTTGGACATCAAAGACTGCTTCTTCTCTATTCCACTGCATCCTGCAGATACCCCTCGATTTGCTTTTACAATACCGTCCATTAACCATCAGCAGGTGGATCAAAGATATGAATGGACAGTGCTACCACAGGGTATGGCTAATAGTCCCACGTTGTGCCAAATATATGTAGATAAAGCCCTACAATCTATTAGGAGAGAATTTGCCTCTTCCATGATTTGTCATTACATGGATGATATTTTATTATGTGTTAAAACCCCAGAAATTTTGGACGAAATGCTTATAAAAACTATACTATGTCTTAAACAATGGAACTTAATTATAGCTCCAGAAAAAATACAACAGGGAAATGTTAAACAATACCTTGGCACCAAATTAGAAGATACTATTATTCGTCCTCTTAAGGTTAGCTTGAGGGTGGACAATTTACAAACTTTAAATGATTTTCAAAAACTTTTAGGGGATATAAATTGGATTCAACCATATTGCAGACTTAGTAATGCTGACCTAAAACCTTTGATTTGCTAAAAGGGGATTCAGATTTACTTTCTTCACGATCATTAACACCTGAGGCACGGGCATGTATTCAACTCGTAGAGGAAAGATTATCTGAAGCACAAGTGGATCGTATAGATTATCAGAAAAAACTGCTCTTATGCATTCTTACCACAGATCTCACACCAACTGGAGTGTTGTGGCAAGAGGGTCCCATAATGTGGGTACACCTCCCTCATTCTCCCAAAAAAGTGTTGCCATGGTATCCAGCCTGTGTTGCACAAATAATTATTAAGGCACTAAAGGCAACTCTGACTGCATTTGGGATGCAGCCTGATCTTTTCATCACTCCATATACTAAGGAACAGCTTGCCACTCTAGCTGCCACCAATTCTGACTGGGCCATTGTCCATGTAATGGCCACAGGACAATTCGATAATCATTATCCACAACATCCATGGCTCAGGTTTGTTTTGGCTCATCCTATTATTTTTCCTAAAATCACTCGATCTGCACCGATTGCTGGAACGCCAAATATTTTTACAGATGGATCCAAAGGAGGTATGGGAGTGATATTCAAAGAGGGCTCAGATCCACAAACTTTTCTTTTTCCCCATTCATCAGCACAGGCAGTAGAGATTTTGACAGTGATTCAAGTATTTATGCTCTATGATTCCACTCCATTCAATTTAATTTCAGATAGCTTATATGTGGTACAGACACTTAATAGCCTTGAATGTGTAGGACATATTAAGGGACAATCTACTATTCTTTTATTATTGGCTAAGTTACAACAATATATTTGGGACTGAAAATGTTCCTTCTATGCAACCCACATACGAGCTCATTCAGGACTTCCTGGACCGCTTGCTGAAGGCAATGCTATTGCAGATTTTCATACTCGAACTGTACTTATTTTTTCGAATGAGGACAAAGTGTTACAGGCTCAAGAATTTCACAATAAATCTCATGTAAATTACCAAACGCTGAGACTAAAATTTAAAATCACTAAAGAACAAGCTCGACGCATTGCATTGCAATGCAAAAATTGTTTGACATTACTGCCACAGCCTACTACAGGAGTAAATCCTCGAGGTCTGCGACCTCTTCACCTATGGCAAATGGATGTCACGCATGTTCTTGAATTTGGCTCTCTTAAATATGTACATGTTTCCGTGGATACATGTTCCAGAGTCATCTTTGCCTCTGCTCATACTGGAGAAAAGGCCCAACATGTAATTTCCCATTGTTTGCAGGCTTTTGCTGCCTGGGGCATCCCTCACCAAATTAAAACTGATAATGGACTTGCTTATGTTTCTCAGAGATTTTCTCATTTTTGTGCCCAAATGGCTATACACTTAAATCATGGATTACCATATAATCCACAGGGCCAAGGCATAGTAGAACGAGCCCATGCCACTATTAAGTCTGCTTTAATTAAAAAAAAAGGGGGAATAGGGGCTCTTATATTATTCTAAATTTTTTAACGTTGGATGCCAATGGACGAACGGCAGCGGAAAGACATTACAGGCCTCATGAGCGCTATGCAGGGCAAGCAATGTGGAAAGATATTCTTACAGGAGCATGGAATGGTCCGGATCCAGTGCTAACGTGGGGTCGAGGGTCGGTGTGTGTTTTCCCACAGGACAAAGACTCGCCGATTTGGGTTCCTGAAAGATTGGTGCGCCATGTACAGGAGCCAATGGACGATGCCAAGCAACAAATGGATATTGCTAACTCTGTTGGTAATGTTTCACATTGGAATGGGTGAAAAAGATCTTTGGGGAATTATTTCTGCTTTCCCTCTTCCTTTACCTGTGTCCACCATTGCCATCATTTTTCTATGATTTCAGGGGGAACTGTAAAAAATTGCAGCTATTCTCAAAATTTTTCCGATACTTTTGAGGCTAGCGTCAAGGTAAATTGTTCAATGGGACCACGATTCCCATTTGGGCCCACTCCTGTTTGTGTAACTACTCCATTTTTTGGGCTTGTTTCTAATAGTTCTTTGGTTAATGAGAGTCTAGGTTGTTTTATTGATACCTGTTTTCTAACTCTCTGCTGGAATGCTTCTATGCACCCTTGGGCAGTAGCAATGAGACTGCCTATAGCAGTTCCTTGGCCAATATGAGTGAATGTAAATTCCCTTCTAGTTTTGCTGAAACGAGAAAAGAGAGACTTTGGAATTTCTGCTCTTATTACTGTAATTGTGGCCTCTGTGGCCACAGCATTTACAGCTGCTGCCGCTTTGGCGACATCTATAAATACTGCAGCCACTATGAATGCCCTATCCTCACATGTGGCTACTGCCATGGCTCAGCAAGCTCAAATAAGTGGGTAACTTAAAGCTGGCATATTAATGGTAAATCAAAGAGTAGACCTGTTACAAGAACAGGTTGACATTCTGGGGCAAATGGCCATGGTACCATGTATTCATAAATTATCTGAATTATGTATAACGTATGTGCAGTATCAAAATTTCTCCCATGCAGGCAATTTGTCTCGTCGATTAAGCAAGATGCTTCTAGGAACTTGGAGCCGTGAATTCGAACACGCCATGATTGAGCTTCGAGCATCTATCGTTGCAATTAATTCTACCCGCGTAGAAGTCGCCACAGTACAACAATGGATGGACTTGATACATGGAACATTGGGTTTCTTAAAAGATTGGGGTGAGCCGGGCGTGGTGGCGCACGCTTGTAATCCTTGCGCTTGGGAGGCTGAGACAGGAGGATCGCGCAGGTTCGAAGCCAGCCACGCGCGCTGGTTTAGGAGACCCTGTTTCCAAATAAAAATGTAAAAAAATAGGTCTGGGAGTGTAGCCCGGAGGTAGAAGGGCTTCCAGGAACCCCAGTACCACAAAAAAAAAAAAAAAAAAAAAATGGGGTGGCATGGCATTCTGGGCATTCTTGCTGGTGGTAGCATGCTGTTTTCTGGTTGGATATATCAGGCGAACTCGACAACGCACACTGCAACAACAGCGCATATTGGTGCAAGCTATGGCAGCCCTTGATGTTGGCTCATCTCCTCAGGTTTGGCTCAATATGCTGGATCGGTAGTCAAAGACGGGTAAGATCGTCCCCGGGATCATATCAACCTAAGACAGGGAAACAATCATGCTACTGTTCTCCCAAAGACGGCTAAGAATGATCCTTGAGGGTTGACAACCTAAGACAGGCACGATCCCGAGCCTTATTTTTAATAAAACAAAAAGGGGGAGATGTCGGGGCCCACTCGGCTAGACCGAGATGGCACCCAGGCTTGTTGCCAGCGTGGACTCAAGATGGCGCCTAGGCTTGCAGCCAAGTCACGAGGCTCACGAGGCTGGTGGTGCCCTGAGCCTGCGCAGTGAGCCCTATCAGGCACCCTACAGATGATCAGTGACGCAGCGCCTCGTGCTACCACCAGCCCGCCTATGAGAGGGTTAGAAATGCGCATGCCCTAGCTGTGGGAAGCTTGGGGTTGGTGGAGTGATGAGGGAGGGGTTATGAGACTGATATATATTTGCCTGCTGTGCGCATTGGCGGCAGCAGCAGCAGCATTATTCTTATTGAGAAGGAGCATTAAAAGAGGAAGTAGCTTCATCAACAGAGTCGGCGTTCGTTTGTTTCTTCCCTAGGCTCTGCTGGTCAGAGCCTTAGGGATGCGATACAAAGGAGGATAGATCTCTCTGGTGTGCCTGTGAAAGCCCAGGTCCACTTACATGTTTGCTAGACAAAGCAACTGAGGCTCCAGGTCTGTAAGTAGAGACCAGACTCCCTAGATGGCTGGCTCTTAAATGGTGGCCAGCCCATCAGGGCACCCTTTACAAGGAGATTCCCTGAAACCAGTGCTACTGGAAAGCCCTGGGGCAGTCCCAAGTCTCTGCTGAAGGGCAGGTACAGTTGTCAGTAATAGCTGCCCAGAGGGCAGGCCTGGGGCTTTCAAGAAAGCACTGTCCCTGTGCCCTTGACAGGAGGAGGACCCAGACGCTGGACGCACAGGAAGGAGTTCTCCCAGGAAGTTCACACATGGTTCACCCAAACTTCTCTCTGAACTAAAAGCAGGGGTACCCTTCACTTTGTGGTTACATGACCCCCCTGTGAAAACGGGCAGGAGACCAGGCAGGTGCAGGACTGAGAATCCCTTGAAACTTTCCAAACTGTTATCAAGTTAGAGAATTTCAACTCGTCTCTTCTCCTGGCTGCCAGTCTCACCGGAGGGCCCGAGTGCACACCTGGGTGCTGTTTCCACAGCACCTGGTCCCAAAGATGCCGACACGGGGTAGAGAGCACCAACACCTGTGCTCAAAGTGCGTCTTCCACAGCACCACGTGTGGCAGCTAGCACAGCTGAGGCCCGCACGAGGATCGTTTGCACAACAGCACCTTGATGACCACGGCTCCTCACAGACAACTCTCCCACAGCTGCCCTGCCGCCGCTGCGGCTTCTGACCACCCTCCTGCTGCACCTACCCACATCCTGCACCACAACCCTGGGCTCAATGACTAGCCCGATGCCGATGAGCAGCACACCGCACTCCCTGGACCGCTTCCCACGTGCCGCGGCCACCAAGCCACCTCCTCCTGTGTGCTGCCTCCCTTTGAGGCTTCCGACCCGCGGGACAGGCCACACGCAGAGATTGCAGGGCATGCTCCGTGACGTGACACCACTGGCTCCTCCCTGCGCGCCGTGCTCCATGGGGCACAGCGTTCCCAGACAGTGGGCCACCCTGCTCTCCTCCACTTGGCTTGCTGCTGGCTGTGGTCCTGGCCTGGACCGTGGCACACCTCCCCCCAGCCCCGCTGGAGCCCATTCCCATAAAACGACCCCAAGAGAAGCACGGCGGCACACACCTAGAAGCCCAGCAACTTGGGAGGCTGAGGCAGGAGGACTGCATATTTGAGGCCTGGCTGGGCAACTTAGACCCTGTCTCAAAATTAAACCTAAGAAAGGCCGGGGTGTGTGTAGCTCAGTGGTAGAGCACCCCTAGGCTCAACACCTAGTACCGTGAAAATAGACAAACCATTCCATGTAGGGCCTGCTCCTGCAGCACTCTTCCCAGCTGGCTTGGCACCCCTGCCTGGGCTTCTGCTCACACAGGGCACAATGCCCTCTCCCTCCTGCCCCACATCCCTGGTCGCCTATGCCTTCTCCTCCTCAGTGCCCACCCAGGCTGGCCCTTCATGCCATGTTTTTCTTTACAAAGGGGATGAGGCTGGGTAGTGATGGTGTTAAGCTAAATGACACAAGAGATCATTTTAAACTTGAAACGGCCTGGAAAAGATCAGACGTCAATATTCATGTTTTGTGTGCAGCACTAGGGACTGAACCCAGAGGCACTCTACCTCTGAGCTGTACCCCCAGCCTGAGTTTCTTTATTTGGAAACAAGAGTCTCGCTAGGTTGATGAGCGTCTACTTGCTGAGGCTGCCCTTGAACCTCCTGTCTCAGCCTCCCAAGTACTGGGATTACAGGCATGTATGCCACGCCCTGTTCAATATTCAGTGTTTAATTAAAGAACAACCGCTTCAGAATATGAAGTATGAGGAGATTATAACGTTTGGACGTGGCGACTCCAGCGTGCCACAGCCTGTTCTAGTCCTTCTCTTACTGGCTCCGACAGCCCTGGCTGCTTAGCTCACATCACCGGGGCACAGTCACTGCGTCCCAGGGGACTGGAGGTCTAGGACCTAAGGCTGGGCAGACCCTACCATGCTCTGGAGGAAGAGCAACCAAGCCAGGGAGAGGCAGCTTCTGGAATCTTGACTCAGGAGGAAGGGGAAAAAACGAGGTTCAAGCTGGTATGGCAACACATGCATGTAGCCCCAGTGTCAGGAGGCTGTCAGGAGGACCAAGTCCGAGGCCAACTTAGTGAGGCCCTGTCTCAAAATAAAAAGGGCTGAGGATGCAGCTCAGTGGTATGCTCCTGGGTTTAATCTCCGGTACAACCCCACCCCCCAAAAAAAGGGAGATGCAGCAGTGGCCTTGCTGCAGGGTGCGGGGCGGGGGGTGGCTTGCACACTGAGGCACTCAGGCCAGAGACGCAGTCTTTACATTCAAGGAGCAGGAAAAAAAACAGGGCAGCGGAATACTGGCCACTGACCCAGGAAGCAGAGATGGCAGAGGAGGGGGGGGGCGCGGCATTTACGGAGGTGTAGGGAGACCCAACAGCCGCCGCCGCGCAGGCGAGCAGCGTCCCCAGTCCATATGCTACGCCTGAGGCGGAGGGAAACAGGGAAACAGTTTTGGCCAGAATCAGAACCTGGAAGACAGCTTTGATAACAGCAGCATGACTACACTAAAAGGCAGGCGGCTAGGAATTTTCCAGCCCGCAGGACGCAGCGCACTGTGCTTGCGCTCTCTAGCCTACTGCAGAGGGTGTGTGCGAGGCGGGGCAGGAGCCACTGAGCCGTCAGACACCAGCTCTGACAGAACACTGGGACAGGGCAGGGAAGGGAGGGCTGCCGGAGGAGGCCGAGCATCAGCAAGGCAGCAGGAGGGCGGTGGGAACTCAGGGCGAGGCACAGGAGGAGGGAGGGAAAGCTGCCATTTCTGGGTGTGGCCGGTCCTCTCCAACCCACAGAGGCCTCCTCCGTCTCTGTAGCAGCGTGGGAGGCGGCCTGGTGCGTGGGGTCGGGTGAGTGCAGCCAGTTCTTGCTCTCAAGGGACGGATCACTCACCAAGGGCACAGGTGGGAGGAGGGCCATCCCTCTGCTCGGGGCCTCAGCCCACCCCGCCCTTCTCCTTTCAGCCTTGTCAGTCCTGGGTACTACAGGGCCCTTAGAAGTGGCCGCAGACCGTAGCCTCTCCAGCCTCTACAACTATGAGGCCAAACAAATCTCTCCTTTTTTCTTTCTGTAACATGAACCGAACTCAGGGGTATTCTACCTTCAGGACCCCAGCACAAGCTGGGCGTGGTGGGCACGCCTGTAATCCCTGCGCTTGGGAGGCAGACAGGAGGATCGCGCAGGTTCAAAGCCAGCTTTCCTGGCTTAAGAGACCCTGTTTCCAAGTAAAATATAAAATAGGTCTGGGAGTGTATTTTGTTTTGTTTTGTTTTTCAGTACTGGGAATGAAACCCAGGGGCATTCTACCTTGAGCTACATCCCCAGCCCTATTTTTTTTTTTTTTTTTTTTGGTGGTACTGGGGTTCCTGGAAGCCCTTCTACCTCCGGGCTACACTCCCAGACCTATTTTATTTTTGGAAACAGGGTCTCTTACGCCAGCGCGGCTGGCTTCGAACCTGTACAACCCTCCTGTCTCTGTCTCCCAAGCGCGGGGATTACAAGCGTGTGCCACCTCGCTCGACTAAAACTCACTTCTTGATAAAGGACACACCTTCAGGTGTTCTGTTACAACTATAGATATGGACCAAGACAAAAAACATCAGTGCAAGATCACAAGTTTTCCTAATAACCATATGTTCAAAAATAAAAGTGAAAAGAAAATATGTAACATATAAAAAACAAACAGCACTTACAATAGGGAGAGTAATTATAAGGTAAAAACATGGCTGAGACCAACCATATGGTTATGTTGATACATGTATCTGGCTTTTAACTTACAAAAAAATAAAGATTTTCCACTTGGCCCACATGTGACTAAGGACTGCCATGCACACAGGAGGATGATGGGAAACAGAGGCAGAGGATGGCTGGGACAGAGGGGCCAGGACAGAGCCAGCTGGCCAGGCAGATGGGGACCCAGGGCGAGGCAAGCCAGGCCTGATGCATGCTTGGAACCCCAGCACTCGGGAGGTTGAGACAGCAGGATCGCGGTTCACGGCCAGCCTCAGCTACTTAGTTAGGCTCTGCAACTCAGTGAGACCCTGTTTCCAAATAAAGAATGAAGCTGGGCGTGGTGGCGCATGCTTGTAATCCCCATGCTTGGGAGGTAGAGACAGGATGACCATGCAGGTTCAAAGCCAGCCATGCTGGCTTAAGAGACCACGTTTCCAAATAAAATATAGGTCTGGGAGTGTAGCCCGGAGGTAGAAGGATTCAAACCCCAGTACCACCAAAAAAAAAAAAAAAAAAAAAAAATAGGGCTGGGGTGTTGCTTGAGGTTGAACGCCCCTGGGTTCCATCCCCAGACCCAGAAAAAAAAAAAAAAAAAAGTAACAGGAGTGTAAGAGAAAGCCACTGGAGAGGCAAGAAACAGAGACATGTAGTAATAAGTAAGAAGATAGGGCACTGGATCCAGAAGGCCTGACCTGGATAATCAGCCGATACATCACAGGGTGTACTGAACGCTACACCAGGAGGGAGGGAGAAATGCATTTTGTCTCGGGCCCACATGCCACGTCACGAGAGCTGACATACTAGGAACGCCATTGTGTCCCGGTGCTCCTCCTCGCTCCATGCCACTGCACAGTGGAACTTTAGAAGATGCGCCCGGAGGGAGGAAGTGACGTAGGGACGCCAGCCCCTTCTAGCTCTCCCCATGCCTGTGGCTGCCGTGAGGTGAACAGGCTTGCTCCACAGCATGGCCCTGCCACGATGTGGTCTCTCCACAAGCCCCAGAGCAAATGGGCCAGCCCGCAGAGACTCACGGAACCTCTAAAACTATGAGCCAAAGTAAACGTTTTCTTTTAAAGTTGATAATCTCAGGCACTTTGTTACAGTAATGGAAGGCTAACTAGACCACAAAGAAAATGTCAATAAATTTTATGAAGCAGAAATACTATGAATAACATACTGATCACAATGCAAAAAACCTAGAAATTAACAACAAAAAGGCTCTCCCTTGGGCTGGGCATGGTGGGACATGCCTATAATCCCAGTACTGGGAAGGTTAAGACATCAGAGGATCACAGGTTCAAGGCTAGCCCCTGCAACTTAGTGAGATGTTACTTCAAAATAAAAAATAAATTCAGAGCCTGGCATGGTGGCTCACGCTTATAATCCCAGCATTTGAGAGGCTGAGATAGGAGGATCCAGATTCGCGGACAGCCCCAGCTACTTAGTGAGGCCCTTTGCAACCCAGTGAGACCCTGTTTCAAAACAAAGAATAAAAAAATAGGCTGGGGTGTTGCTTGAAGGTAGAATGCTCCTGGGTCCATCTCCAGTACCACAAAAACAAACAAAGTCAGTCAGTCAGACATGGTGGTGCACAAGTGTAATTCTAGTAACTCGGAAGGCTGAGATAAGAGACTTATAGGTTTGCGACCAGGCTTAGCTACTTAGTGAGGCCCTCTGCAACTTAGTGAGACCCTATTTCAAAATAAGGAATAAAAAATAGGGCTTAGGTTATAGCTCAGAGGTAGAATGCCCCTGGGTTCCATCCCCAGTTCCATAAATAAATAAAAAAATTGCTAGGGGTGTAGCTCGGAAGTAGAATGCCCTGGGCTCAACCCTGGTGCCCCCCCCCATCACACACACAAAAGGTACAAATATAAAAGCAGAACTTAATGGGGTAGAGGAATAAAGGTAAATTTAATTAGTAAAGAGTTATATATAGATATATATATATAATATATTACTCTTTACTAATTAAATTTACCTTTATATATAATTTGTTTGTTTTGTTTTTTGGTGATAGTGGGGATTGAACCCAGGGGCATTCTACTTCTGAGTTACACTCCCAGTCCTATTTTTTATTCTCTCTTTTGAAACCGGGTCTCACTAACTTGTGAAAAGCTTCACTAAGTAGTTGAGACTGGCGGCAAACCTGGGATCTTCCAATCTCAGCCTCTCAAGTACTGGGATTATAAGTGTGAGCCAGGTCACCATTCCTGGCTAAGAGGTTTTTTTTTTTTTTTTTTTTTTAAATTGTACCAGGGATTGAACTCAGGGACATTCTACCTTAGAGCTACACTTCTAGTCCCAATTTTTATTCTTTTATTTGAAATAGGATCTAAGTTACAGAGGGCCTCACAAGTAGCTGAGGCTGGCTGCAAACCTGCGATCCTCCTCTCAGTCTCCCAAATATTAGGATTGGTGTGTGCCACCATGCCCGGCTAGGAGTATGATTTTTTAAAATTTATTTATTTATTTTTTTTGTAGTACTGGAGACAGAACCCAAGGGCATCACTTCTCTGAGCTAAACCCCCAGTTCTATTTTTTTTTAGTCTTTTTATCTTTTGAAACAGGGTCTCACTAAGTCGTGAAGGGTCTAAGAAGCTGAGGCTGTCGGCGAACTGCGATTCCCCGGTCTCTGCCTCCCAAATGCTGGGATTACAAGCATATGCCACCATGCCTGGCTAGGAGAATGATTTTTAAAAATCCTTACAAGCTGGGCATGGTAGCTCATGTTTATAATTCTAGTACCTACGGCCAGTTTCAACAACCAGTTTCAACAACCTAGTGAGATTCTGTGGGGTGTAGCTCAGAGGTAGAATGTTTCTGGGTTCAATTCTCAGTACCACAAAACAACAACAGAAACAACAACAAAAATAATAATGAGGCAAGTCCCTAGCCTAAGAGAAAGGAAGCACGACTACACAAAACAAGAAGCAACAAGGTGATGACCACTGACGTTTAAACAATTGCGAGCCTACCTTAGACATCTACGCAAATACATCTGAAAATTTAGTTAAAATGAATTCACTATGAAAATACAGTTTTCCAAATTAACTTCATTATCTGTAAAAATAGGAGCCAGTTTCCATGAGGATACTTCACAAAACACCAGGCCCATGTGGCTGTACAGGATATTCCTGTTAAACTTCTAAATCTCAGTCCCAATGCAGCATAATCTGTTTCAGAATTTACTTATTTATTGACTTCTGCGGTACTGTGGATGGAACCCAGAGGCATGCTACTGCAGAGTTACACCCCCTGCCCTATTTTTATTCCTTATTTTGAAATAGGGTCTCACTGAGTTACAAAGGGTCTCACTAAGTAGCTGAGGCTGTCCTCAAACCATGATCTTCCAGTTTCAGGCTCCCAAATGCTGGGATTACAAGCATGCGCCATCACGCCTGGCTGAAAAACACCCAGCCCTACTTTATTCTTTTATTTTGAAACAGGATCTCACTAAGTTGTAGGGCTTCATTAAGTAAATGAACTTGGCTGCAAACCTGCAATCCTCCTGTCTCAGCCTCCCAAATACTCGGATTACAAACATGCACCACCATGCCTGGCTGAAAAAATATCTTAAACAATGTCAGAAGTGACTTAGGAACTGGGAGAGAATGCTTGAACATATCACACAGGGGAAAAGCCAATACCCCCCTGGGCTGCGTAGTAGCTCACATCTGCAATCCCGGTGCTTGGGAGGCTAAGATACTTGGAGGATGCAGACTCAGGTTGGTCTGGGTCATTTACAAAGAACTTATCTCAAAATAAAGAGGAAAAAGGAGCCAGGCATGGTGGCACATGCTAGTAATCCCAGCATTCAGGAGGCTGAGACAGGAGGATCCTGGTTCTCGCCTCAGCTACTTAGTGAGGCCCTCTGCAACTTAGTGAAACCCTGTTTCAAAATAAAGAATTAAAAATAGGGCAGGGGGTGTAGCTCAGAGGTAGAATGCCCCTGGGTTCCATCCTCAGGAACACACACACACACACACACACACACACACACACACACACACACACACAGAATAAAAAGGGCCGGAGGGTATAGGTCAGCAGACTTCCCCTGGTTCAATTCCCAGTACCCAAACTTAGCAAACAAACAAATCAACAAAAAATAGGCCAATATCCCTAATATATATTAAAAAGAGAGGAAACAAGCTGAGGGAAGTCTCGTTTACTCAAGAGGCCATGGCAGAAGGACTGAAAGTATGAGGCCACCCTGGACACGTTAGCAAGACCTTGTTTCAAAATAAAATGTAAAGAGGATGCCGGGCATGGTGACGCACGCTTGTAATCTCATCCCTTGGGAGGCTGAGACAGGAGGATCCCACAGGTTTGAAGCCAGCCTCAGCTACTTAGTGAGGCTCTCAGCAACTTAGTGAGATCCTGTTTCTAATAAAACATAAAATTAGGTCTGGGAGTGTAGCCCAGAGGTAGAAACCCCCTGGGTTCCACCCCCAGTACCACACACAAAAAATAAATCAATAAATAAATCAATAAATGGGACTGGGGATGGAGCTTAGTGGTAGAGTACTTGCCTAACACACTGTAGGCTATGTTCAATCCCCAGTACCATCACCACTACCAAAAAAAAAAAAAAAAAAAGGCCTAACAAGCCCATCCTGAGTCACTGCCTGTGGCCAGCACAACTACCCAGCACATGCTCTTTGACCCAGCACTGCTCTACTGAGAAGCTACTCTGAAGATATGCTCCAAACAACTTGAAAACAGACACACAGCAATAGCCACTGTGGCGCTGTGTGTATCACAATCCGGACGTGGGAGAACGGGGGCGCCACCAGAGTGCATTGGAAACAGCGCCCTTAGCTGTGAAAGGAGCGAGGAAAGTCTTAGGAGTGGGTAAGGAACGCATCCCTGAGAAAGTAAGCGCAAAAAGGCCAAAGGAATATCCATGGCATGCCACTTCTGTACAGAAAGCAAAAGGAATTCCTAGTCTCCACAGTGGCGAGGGCAGGAGACTCTGAAACTCCCTTCTGTGTGCTCGAGGACTGTAATGGACCATGGGATCCAGGTTCTCACAGTGGAGAAGTGGAAGGTGCTGGAGAGCGGCTGAGTATCTGTGGGAACTCACAATTTATGAGACTGAGACCAAAGTCTACTTTGCGTGTGTGGTGGCACACACACGAGGCCGAGACAGGAGAATCTCAGGGTTTTGTTTTGTTTTTTTGTCCTGGGAATGGAAGCCAGGGGCATTCTACCCCCGAGTTACACCTCCAGCCCTATTTTTTATTCTTTAGTTTGAAACAGGGTCTTACTGAGTTGCAAAGGATCTGAGTAGCTGAGACTGTCTGTGAAACGCAAGCCTCCTGTCTCAGCCTCCCAAATGTTGGGATACAAGAAAGTGCCACCACACCCAGCTTTATTTTATATTTTGAAACAGGTTCTACCCCAAATCCATTTTATATTTTGAAACAGGGTCTCACTAAGTTGATAAGGCTGGCTGCAAACCTGTTATCTTCCTGTCTGAGCCTCCCAAGTACTGGGGTTACAAGGGTGTGCCACCAGGCCTTGGCTTTATAGCTTTTTGATAAGTCTACAATTACTTCAAAATAACAAAATAAGCACCATGACTCTGTACCCTCACCGTTGGTGGAGAAGCACAGAGCCAGGACAGGGAGCGTGTCCCACCTGCAGGGCTGGCGCCACAGGCCGGTCTCACACAGAAGCTAACAGCACAGACTGGAAACACTTCCCCTCGCTTCTCTATTTACCAATTGAACTGCTGGCGCGGTCTCCCTTCTTCTTCTTATTCTTCTTGTTCTTGCCCTTGGGCTGGGGGGAGTCTGCCAGTGTGAGGCGGCCATTCTGCTGGTGTGGGCTGGGAGAGGGGGTTTCTGGAGGGGCTGGGTGAGACTTCTCCTCCTTGAGGTTCAGTTGCTTTTTGTTATTGTTATTACTATTGACTTTTCTTTCCTCTTTCTTGGGCTCAGTGAGGGAAGTGAGGTCGAGCACTTTAGCCCTGGACTCAGCCTGTGCACGGGGCTTGGGCTGGCCCTCCGTGGCCTTGGGGGACTCCGAGGGCTTCCTGGCTGGCTCACTGCTGGCCTTACTGGCCTGCTTTAGCTTTTGTTTGCCATTTCCCTCTTTATGGTGATGCATCATGTCAAAGAAAAAAGCCAGCGGCTCGTGCTGCTTCCCATTGACCTCCCTGGGGAGGAGAGGCGTGGGGTCCCTTGGGTCCACAGCGTCCCTGTCGGCTCCCAGCCCTGGCCTGGGCTCCGAGTGCTTCATAGCTCTGGAAGGGGAGTGAGATGAGGTTTCTGGTTCTTCAGTGGGCTCTACTGAACCGTTGTGGATGTTGTCAGAGTCAGGGACAGACTCTGTTGCTGCCTGGCAACTTCTAGCAAGCATGTCCAACTTGGGGCAGTCTTTACTTGGCCTTTCCTTCTTCTTCTTTTTTACAGTTCTTAGCTTCTGAAGCTCCTGAAGCCTCTGGAATTCCTCTTTGAGACGCTGCTCTTCCTCCTCCTCCTCCTCCTCCTCCTCTTCTTCTTCCTCCTCCTGCCGCCTCTGCTCCTCCTGGAGGTGCAAGTGCTCCCGCGCTCTGGCCTCCGCCTCCAGGCGTGCCTTCTCTTCCAGCTGCCAGTGTGAAAGAGAGGATGGCTTAAAACCAGAAAAGAATTCTAAAAATTGAGACATACAGAAAACTTACACAACTTTAAAAAGGAATCACATGGCCGGGCGTGGTTGTACACGCTTGTAATGTCCGTGCTTGGGAGGCGGAGACAGGAGGATCGAGCAGGTTCGAAGCCAGCCGCGTTGGCTTAAGAGACCCTGTTTCCAAATAAAAATATAAAATAGGTCTGGGAATGTAGCCCGGAGAAGGGTTCCAGGGTTCCATCCCCAGTACCACCAGAAAAAGAAAAAAAAAAAAAGAAAAAAAAAAGGAATCAATACAATATAAACTGAAAGAGGAAGTAAGAAGCCAAAAATTAAAACACAGTGATCTTCAACTATTTACGCTGAAGAAATGTTAGCTTTCATTCATCTACCACAAACATATTTACTTTTATAGGGGGCATGGATGGGCTAACATAAAAGGCCTTATTGCTTCTGACAGAGTACTAGACACTTGGAACAAGATCAAAGAAGCTACTGCATGGCACGCAGGGAAGAGGTGAGCTATCCCCTGTCATGTACAGCAAAGAGCAGTCCAGGTAATCGGCCAGGAGGATGGAGTAGCCGAGACCACAGACTGTGTGGCAATGAAGGGCTTCCCTGCTGTTTCGCTCACCTGTCCACTAGGAGCTGCTGCTGATACATTGGCTTGTATAAACAGGACAAGTGTGAAAAGTGTTAAAAAAAAAAAAAAAAAAAACAGGCCGGGCGTGGTGGCGCACGCTTGTAATCCCCGCACTTGGGAGGCAGAGACAGGAGGATCGCGCAGGTTCGAAGCCAGCCGTGCGCGCTGGCTTAGGAGACCCTGTTTTCAAATAAAAATGTAAAAATAGGTCTGGGAGTGTAGCCCGGAGGTAGAAGGGCTTCCAGGAACCCCAGTACCACCAAAAAAAACCCAAAACAAAACAAAACAAAACAAAAAAAAACAACACCTAGAAACGCCTTTTTGCCACCCTGGCAGATAAACAAATATCCCAATATATTTTTACTAGTGTAATGACTTTCATAAATAATATCTCATATCTCAGCTGAGCATGGTGGTACACACCTGTAATCCCAGTATTTGGGATGCTGAGACAGGACTGCAGGTTCAAGGCCAGCTTCAGCAACTTAGCAAGTTCCTGTTTCAAAATAAAAGAAGGAGCCGGGTGTGGTGGTGTACACTTGTAATCCCAACAGTTGGGAGGCTGAGACAGGAGGATCACAGTTCGTGGACGGCCTCAGCTAGTTAGTGAGGCCCTTTGCAACTCACTGAGACCCTGTTTCAAAATAAAAAATAGGGCTGGGAGTGTTTCTTGGAGGTAGAATGCCCCTGGGTTCCATTGCCAGTAAAACACACACACACACACACACACACACACACACACACACACACACACACACACACAAAGAAGGGCTAGAGGTACAGTCCCTGTGTTCAATCCCAAGAGAGAGACAAATCTATTTGTCTTTTGAAAAACTCAAGTAAAAAATTATGGTTAAGCCAGGTGTGGTGGTGTGTACCTATAATCCCAGTACTTGGGAGACTCAGACAGGATTGTAGGTTCCAAGCCAGACTCAGCAATTTAGTGTCACTCTGTTTCAAAAAGTAAAAAAGAAGCCTGGCGTGGTGGCACAGGCTTGTAATCCCAGCATTTGGGAGTTTGAGACCGGAGGATCATGGTTCTCGGGCAGCCTCAGCTACTTAGTGAGGCCCTTTTCTACTCCGTGAGACCTGGTTTAAAAATAAAGAATAAAAAATAGGGCTGGGGGTGCAGCTTGGAGGTAGAAAGCCCCTGGGTTCTATCCGTGGTACAGTAAAAAAAAAAAAAAAAAGGTAAAAAGTGCTGGGCATGAAGGTTGGAAGTAGTATGTCCAAAAAAAAAAAGCAAAGATAAAGAAAAAACTGAATGATGACATATTTTGCTTTTTTTTTTTTTCCCCTTTTGCAGTGCTAGGGATGGAGCCTAGGGCCTTCTACCACTACGTCACACCCCAGCCCCCACAACCACATGTTCTTAAAAATTTAAGTGGCCAGCCTGGTGTTGCACAACTGTAATCCCAGAATTTGGGAGGCTGAGAAGGGAGGATCACAGGTTGAAAGCCAGCCTCAGCAACTTAGCAAAACTATGTTCCAAAACAAAAAATAAAAAGGGCTAGAGAGGTAGAATGCTGGGTTCAATACCTAGCACTACAAAAAATTTAAGCACAAAATTCAAGTAAAAATAAAACCCTTGCTCCATGCTGTAAAAAGGAAGCCTTCCCTGGAGGAAGTGTGTGACGGGCAGCTCTTGGAGGGGCCCGCGAGGGCTCACAGTGCAGCAGGGCCCTGCCTGAGGGTCCACTGATGTGTCCATAAACATGGGCACGTGTGGGCTGGCAAGCTCAGCCTCTGCACACTGACTGACATGCTAGAGAGGTCCTCGTCATGGACCCGATGCCAGCGTCTCCAGCAGAAGTCTCACCCGTAGGTGTGAAACAGCGGCAGGTGCACTATTGCCTCTATTTCAGCAGCCAGCACAGCTGGCCAGCGTGGGCTGTCCTGGAAGACGCGCTGGGGAGAGAAGCAGGCGGGGCACACTGGGAGCAGAGCCTCTGCCACTGGCTTTCAGGTTTAGCCAGGTGCACCGACGCAGATCTGGATCCAGATGGCCTTCGAGGTAGGAACAGGCGGCTGGAGTGCAGGGAACCCTGAGAAGCACTGGAAGGAGCCCCAGTGAGGTCTCCTCTAGATGGGACCCACTTTGCCTTTCTAGGTCCCCACCCAAGAGTCAGGGTGGGCCCTTCAGGACCCTGTGGCTATTCCACTCAGTGAGCCATCACAGCACTGCTGCAGATCCGCACATGGCCAGGCTAGGAGCAGGGAAACAAGCCCTGCAGCCCAGCCTCTGGCCGTGGTAGGAATGTCTTCCTCACGTCTTTGACCACCCTGAAGACAGGGACCTTGCCTCTTCCCAAAGCAACCATCCTACTGTCAGAACCCTTGTGACCGTTACAAGTTCTCCCGTGTATGCAGCCCAGATCTGCATTTCTCAGGAGCTGACAACACTCGGCCCTTTGGAATTACTCTCGGGGCGCCGAAGCACTTCTAGAAGAACTGGGTGGTGGTGGTGGTAATATAATAGATCTATTCCCATCACTTCTAGAAGAACTGGGCGGTGGTGGTGGTAATATAATAGATCTATTCCCATCACTTCTAGAAGAACTGGGCGGTGGTGGTGGTAATATAATAGATCTATTCCCATCACTTCTAGAAGAACTGGGCGGTGGTGGTGGTAATATAATAGATCTATTCCCATCACTTCTAGAAGAACTGGGCGGTGGTGGTGGTAATATAATAGATCTATTCCCATCACTTCTAGAAGAACTGGGCGGTGGTGGTGGTAATATAATAGATCTATTCCCATCACTTCTAGAAGAACTGGGCGGCGGTGGTGGTAATATAATAGATCTATTCCCATCACTTCTAGAAGAACTGGGCGGTGGTGGTGGTAATATAATAGATCTATTCCCATCACTTCTAGAAGAACTGGGCGGTGGTGGTGGTAATATAATAGATCTATTCCCATCACTTACTTTTTTTTTTTTTTGGTGGTGGTACTGGGGGTGGAACCCAGAGGCTTTCTACCTCCGGAATACACTCCCAGACCAATTTTTATACTTTATTTGGGAACAGGGTCTCACTAAGTTGCTGAGGCTGGCTTTGAAGCTGGCTTTGAACCTGCGTGATCCTCCCAAGCGCAGGGATTACAAGCGTGCGCCACTACACCTGGCCTAACTCAGGGGCATTCCACCTCCAAGCTACACCCCCTGCCCTATTTTGTATTCTTTATTTTGAAAGAGGGTGTCACTGAGTTGCAGAGGGCCTCCCTAAGAAGCTGAGGCTGTCTGTGAAGCATAGCCCTCCTGTCTCAGGCTCCCGCATGCCGGGATGACAAGCGTGGCCATCAAGCCCAGCTTTCCCGTCACTTGCGATACTGGCGTGCAGTAAAGAATACAACCCTCATTTACTGTAGACGCAGCCTCTGAATGCTCTGCTCAGCCACATGCAGCGTCCCTGAGCAAGCCGTTGTCGCTTCCTGTGAAACGCCACGCCCTCTGGGCAGGGAGGAGCTGCCACTTCACTTCCTCCCTTTATTTCAAGGCTACATTCTGGCCCTTATCTGAAAGCTGGCAGGTTAAGACAGAGGAGCATGGATGGGAGCTGCTCAGGCCTGTGTCTAGATGGTTCTGTTGGGCCCAGAGCCCTCCTGTCTCATGTCCAAGGCCCATCTTCACCCACAGGGGTCCTGCTCTACTGCCCGCTCCTGAGGGCAGGTCCTTGTCTACCTGCTGGGAGAGGTAGCCACAGAAGCTGCAGGGTCGCCTACCATCCCCGCCAGCAGGACGAAGGCTAGACATGACTCGGCGGGGAAGACAAGGAAGACTGCGGGGTGTCCGGCGCAGGCGTGCGCGCCGCGACTTGCCTTTCTCTGCTTGTGCCTCGCGCGCTTGGCTGCGCGGCTGCTGCTGACCGGCTTGGTCTCTGAGCTGTTGATGAACTGTAACAAGTCCTCTACCCTGCGGTGGTCAACCACGCTCTCCCGCTCCGAGATCTGACCCAGTTTTTTTGGTTGCTCCTCTTTCCTCTTGGTCAGTCGTAAACGAAGCTTCTCCCGCATTTCTGCGTAATTTCTACTTGTGGGTGCAGCTGGAGGCTAAGACAAGAACACAAACAAATTAAGCGACAATTTTGTATGTAACAGATGTCAAAATATCTCTAAAAATAACCTGTTTTACTATATGCCCACTGTGAAAAATGAAAATGGGATAAATGAATGGCGAAAAAAGAAAAACCTATTCTTAAGTAGCCTCAAAGTTATACTTTGGCACCTACCCCTCATTTTATGTATTTGTGAAATCCGGTAAAATATATACAAATGGATTTCCTAAACTGAAAAGAAACAGTTATGTACATTGATTAATCTATTTTTTACTTAATCCAGTGCGTTTATCTTTTCACGTCAATAAACCTGTCTGTGGTATTTTTGTATCCCTCTACAGGATTCCCTTTAAATGTTAAAAAACAAAAACACTGCTCTCAGTCCTACTTCCACGTCTCTAACCATTAGAGCCGCGTGGCTGGGTGCAATGGCGCACACCAGTAACCCCAGCACTTGGGAGGCTGAGTCAGGAGGACTGCAGGTTCCAGGCCTGCCTCAGCAACCTAGCAAAATCCGGTTGGAAATAAGAAATAAAGTGAAGTTGGGGTGTAGCTCAGGGTAGAAGTCCCTTGGGTTCAATCTCTGGTACAAACAACCAAACGAACAAAAGGAGCATGCTGTACACATGTTGGACCACAGTGTGAGCTGCACGGCCCTGGGTCTCCCTGCCTGTCCTCCAGAGACCAGGGCTGGCACCTGCTCATACAGGTGAGACTGCTGGTCTGGAAAGATGCACAAACGTGCTAGCAGGATGTTCTGCATTCATCCAGGAAGAGGGTCTAAACTGGACACATGCAAGACTGCTCTAAGTGGCTGCACGACACTATGCTGTATGTGGACAGGCCATGGTTAACAATTTCTTCCTGTTGGGAAGAAAAGCTCCCCGCACTCCGAACCTAGGAGCTACGTCCCCAGCCCTGTTTTTTTTTTTTTTTTTTTGAAACAGGGTGTCCCTAAATTGCTGAGGCTGGCCTCAAACCTGTGATTCTCCTGTCTCAGCCTCCCAAGTACTGGGATTATAGGTTGTTGGCCACCATACACCATCTATGTATGGTACTGGGGATGGAACCCAGGGGCATTCTACCTCTGAGCTATACCCACAGCCCTTTTTATTTCTTATTTTGAAACATGGTCTCATTCAATAACCACACACTAGCCTCAAACCAGAGATCCTTTTGTCTCAGCCTCCCAACAACTGGGAATACAGACATGCACTGCCATGCCCAGTTCTTCAAGATTTTTTGTGGTACTGGGAATGGAACCCAGGGGGATTCTACCTCTGAGTCACACCCCCAACCCTATTTTTTTTATTCTTTATTTTTGATACAGGGTTTCATTGAGTTGCAAAGGACCTCACGAGGTAGCTGAGACTGTCTGCAAACCATGATGCTGGGATTACAAGGGTGCATCACCACGCCCAGCTTCATCAACTTTTTTTTTTTTTTTTTTGGTGGTACTGGGGGTGGAACCCAGAGGCTTTCCACCTCCGGGCTATACTCCCAGACCTTTTTTATGTTTTATTTGGAAACAGGGTCTCCCTAAGTTGCTGAAAGCCTCACTAAGTAGCTGAGGCTGGCTTCGAACTATTGCGATCCTCCTGTCTCAGCCTCCCAAGCGCGGGGATTACAAGTGTGCGCCACCATGGCCGGCTTCATCAACTATTTAAAAAAATCACAAATAAATAAAAAAATGTAGTGATGAGCCAGACATGGTGATGCATGCTTATAATACCAGTACTTGGGAGGTTGAGACAGGATTGCAGGTTCGAGGCCAGGCTTAGCAACCTGGTGAGACTCTTGGTTGCAAATCAATAAATAAAAAGGGCTGGGGGTGTAGATTGAAGGTAGAATGCCCCTGGGTTCAATCCCTAGTACCAAGACCAAAACCAAACAAATAACCCCAGCAGTGATAAAGTTTCTTTAGGATAAATACGACCTAAAAGTAGAATTGCTGTTTAAGAATGTGTCTTTCGAGCTATACTCCCAGCCCTTTCCTTTTATTCTTTATTTTTAAACAGGGTCTCACTGAGTTGCAAAGGGCCTCGCTAAGTAGGAGCTGAGGCTGTCCACAAACTGCGATCCTCCTGTATCAGCCTCCCAAATGCTGGGATTACAAGCTTGCGCCACCACACCTGGCTCTTAATTTTAACTATGCTATTAACCTTCACACACAGTAGGACCATACTCATATTCTAATCAACGTCGTGTAAAAGTCTTACAAATGAACTTGCGGGTAGGCCACGCAGCTCTCTTACCACGGGGCGCTGACCGTGCGCACTTACCCCGCCGTGTCCGAAGAATTCACAGTAGCAGCAGTCACAGTACTTGCCCTCTTTCTGGTTGGTGGAGGTGGAGGTGCTGGAGCTGTGCTCGGAGCAGCTGTCCTCCTCGGCACTCTCGTCCCCATCGTCTTGCTGGGGGTCATAGACACCATTTTCGCAGCGGTGCCCTTCACAGTCAGGGTCGCTGCAGAATCACACGGAGCGCATCAGCACACAGCCCACCCTGGAGGCACCAACTTAGCACCGTTCCCCACCACCATCGCAGCTCTGCCACTCGGAGTCAGTGTGGAGGGCACACGCCAAGGGTGGCCGTGAGTCAAGCACAGGAGCAGAGGCGCATGGCTAGGGGCCTGCCTGGGGCTTGTGTGGGGCTGAGCCTCAGGGTTCAGAAAGCGCCACTGAGCAGGCACCACAGACTCCCCAGCTCCCACTTCCTGGACAAGCCTGCCTGCCCTGCTAGCCTCACTTCTGTACTGAGGGGGTGGTAACTTCAAACAGGCAATTCAAAGGCGAAAGACATGGTTCCAAAGAACAAACCAAGCTGAGAGTGGCATTTGCTTCAGTACACACATTTTACACAAGTTCTTTTGATTCTACCCGACACAGAGCAACTTACACACTGACAAGGCAGATCTTGGACGCCAGCGGTTAGAGGCAGGTCGCAGCCAGGCCTCTGCTCTTCCCTGCGCAGAGCTGAAGGCTGAGCTCAGGCCCCACCGCCATGCCTCTGCTGGGAGGTCCGTGATTCTGCTGTGCTTTACTGGACTTGCCGACCACACAATCCCAGGGCAGTCTGTGTGAGGGCAGTATGACAGCCAGCCCTCCCCACAGGGTCCTGGGCACCCGCGACTCACCTGCAGACGCTGGGAGGGGCGCTGATGGAGCCGTCTGTGGTGGAGGGTGGGGGAGCCGCAGGAGCAGGACAGAAGCCCTTGCGTGTGTCCACAAAGCCAGGAGCCGTGGTTGCAGTTTTGGGGAATGATGGGGCTGAGAGATTTGAAAGGTGAGGTGTGGCGGCCGGGGAGAGCGAGGCGGGAGAGAGGGCTGGGAGCGGGGCCAGCCCCGCGGAGCTGTTCCTTGGAGCCGTGGGTGCCGCGAGTCTGTGGTCCTCCTTGTTGACGCTGTGAAAGACGTCACCTGCACACAGAGAGGCAAAAGAGACGCCAATAGCTAATGAAAACAGACATTTGTGTTTTACGTTTTTAAATCAATTTTCTGTTTTGAAAATATTTAGATCTAGAAAAAACTTGAAGAGACAACACAAAGAACACCTGCTCGTCCTTTACTCTCATGCGCCACAAGGCAACGTTTGCCGTGTTCGCTTTAGTTAGCACACGTCCACAGTCTCTGATTTAACATGTGGAGTAAGTGTACAGTTTCGTGCTTCAGCCTGAGCGCCTGAGACCCCAGGTGGTTTTCTGACAGCCACAGCACTTCGCCCACTGTGGAGACGGCCAGCACTGACCCGGGGCTCCTGTCCAGCCTGCTGTCCATAATCAAACTTCCAATTTCCCCATGACCTTCACAGCCCCACCCATTCAGCCTCTTAAGAGACTTTTGTTCTTTTAGAAGATAGACATTTTTTATTTATTTATTTTGCAGATCTGGAGATGGAACCCAGGAGGATATGACCTCCGAGCTACACCCTCTGCCCTCTTTTTTATTCTTTATTTTGAAATAGGATCTCACTAAGTTGTGGAGGGCCTCACTAAGTAGCTGAGGCTGGCTGTGAACCCAGATCTCCTGTCTCAGCCTCCCAAGTACTGGAATCACAAGCGGGTGTCACCATACCCGGAACATTACCCCGCCCCCTTTTGTGATACTGGCTCAAACTGTCCCAACTTTGGCAGCCAGGTCCTGCATCCTTTTGCCATCTGCCCTGGGTATCTGGTGGCTTCCTTGATGCCAGGCCCACTGTCACTAATTGACCTGAGAAACAGGCAGCCCTGTGGGCTTGCACCTGTGCAGTGTTTTCCTAAAACATCTCCTGAGGAATACAGTCACATGCTCAGAAAGCAGCGACCCCTTCCCCGTCATGAAGGAACAGGCGCCGAGACTGAAGCTGGATTCAGTCCATTCTGACCAGCTCCAGTTCTGACCAGACCCCAGGTCTGCAGCTGCTGTGGCCAAGTTCAGGGCTCCTAACACTCACGGCCCTGACTCAGCTGAGCAGACGCTGGCACCGAGCGAGGAGGGAGCTGAGGAGCCGAGCGGCCCGGCCGGCAAGGCCTTACCTATGGAAGGCGGCCTCTTGGAAGACACCTTGAACTGGCTGTTGCTTGACTGCACCGTGGTGGCCGTGCAGGACACAGAAGACGTGGCGGAGGAGGTGGCCATGACGACTTTGTTTGCTTCCATGAAAGCATCTTGGAAATTGTACAAACATTTCTTCTTTGCAGCACTTTTTCTCTCTTTACTATCGGAAACTGCAGGTACCTCGCTGCTAGGTGGAGGTGGAAGGACTTCGGGCCTTGTTTCTGAGAGTGCTGGCCCTAAGATATCACTCCCTTCAGAGAAGAATGGGAAAATGAAGGCTTCTATGAGAAATGGCACATTAGTGAAAGCCTGAAGGGCATTCTGAAGATTGAGCACTGGAGACAGGGGCCGCCTCTGAACTCCTCTGGCTGATGCTGGCCAACCAACTTTTAGTCTACAGAAATTTTCTGAGTACCTACTGTGTGCCAACTCCTGTGCTAGATGTTTCTAAAATTACTCGGTGGCTCACAACTGCTTCCTGAGGTGGAGGTCATCCCACCCTACAGATGAAGAAACTGAGGCCCAGAGAGGTCAAGCACTGCCCAAGGTCACAAAGCTAGCAGTCCTCCAAGCAGAAGCCAGGTGTCAGGTCTGGCTGGGCATGGGGCTACCAGGAGCTGGGTCACGGGGAGACAGAGCAGGCACGGGTGTCTGGCCTCCTCAGGCGCCTGTGGCCCTGAGGCTGAAGTGGCCAACGAGCCTCAGCAGCTGGCGAGGAAGGATTTGTCAGAAAGGAGAGACCCACGCGGGGCAACACGAAAGCCAGAGAAGAGGAGCGCGAGTCACGGCATCCAAGTAGGCTGGGGCCCTATCCTCTCGCCTCGTGCATGGGTGGGGCCTGCCTGGCAACACTGCTCCGGAACTAGAGGTCGGTATGAACCCAGGAGCTCAGAGCCTTGGCGGCCGAGGCCGCGCTCCACGCAGTCAATGCAGCAGGCCGCTGGTGGCAGCTGCAGAAGGGACAGGGACGGTAGGACCTCCCAGGGGAGGGGAGCTCCTGGAGGTGGGGGGAGCCCGCACAGATGCACCTGGGCTTCCATGAGAGACCACAGCAAAGATGACAATCTACTCGGCTGGGATTATTTGAAAACTTTAAGAAAGTTTTAACAAATTCCTTACCAGAAATTGTATCTGGCAAGAAAGTGCCAGGATTCCAGTTCTTATCATTCATCACTTCTGATCCCCAAAGACTTATAAATTTAGAACTATTCCACTCTGGAGTATTCCCAAAACAGCTCGGGTAAATATGGTCTTGAAGAGATGCATTGAATACCTGATGCTTATTTGTGTGATTCTGAACAGGTGCTGGTGGTAAAGCCTACAAAAAAAATATTTTCTAATCACATATCAAAATTAATATTCTGCTTACCTAAATAGTTAAACTACAAGCACAAACTGTGACTGAAACCTTTTGTTATCCTCCCCGCGAGCTGGCACCCATGGGGGAGTGCACCTCGCAGACTTGGTGCCTGCATGGCTTACTTGTAAAGCGTTATGCATGAAGGTCCAACTGTAACCAGAGGCGCGATTTGCCTTTCGACAACACAGTGACTTCTGACATTCCTGCCTTGTCACATTTTAAAGTGATTCAAATGTATGACATGAGTGATTCCTGTGGCTCATCCTCACCTGCTGGCTGAATTATCCTAAAGAGTCAGCTTTGGAATCACTGATAAGAATGGTGAATCCTTACACTGCTCCTACACTGGCAAAGGAGTCCACATGAGGGGTAGCAGGGCCCTGCTGTGCCCTGAAGCCGAGGTCCTCTTGAGGAGCCGCTGCAGCTGCAGGCCCTCCCTGGGCCTTGCTGAAGGTGCTGAGGGAAGGTGTTGAGGGCCTGCCAGCATCCTCATACTGAAGGAGTGCCAAGCCATCAGGCTTCCCTGGGCCCTTCTTGCCCCCAGCTCATGCACAGGTGCTGTCTGTCATCCCGGAGGAGCTCCAGGCATGCTGAGCCTGCTCACAGTTCTCCGCTCCTGTCTCCACTCCTGCCTCCTGCCAGTCTTCCTCCTCACAGAAGCCAAAGCCATCTGTGCTGAGTATCACTTATCTGCTTACAGTGTTGATAGCTTCCTGCTGGTTTTAAAGGTAAAACCCAAAGTCCTTGCCTTGGCCCTTAAGAAACTAGGGAACTGGGCCCATTTCCCTCTCTCCTCTGCTCACCAAGCCCCTGCACACACATGCCTTTCCTTTCCTCCCCTGGTCTTCAAACTCCCAGCTCCTTCTCGACCTCTGTCCAGGTTCTGGAATGCCTCTTCTTGATCCTGAGTTTACTCACGCACTCACTCCCAGGCCTCCCTTGTCACAAGAAGTCACCACTGCAGCCTTTGCTCCAGCACCCAGGACCAAGGCGAGCCTCCCACTATAGACGCTGGGAACTGTGGCCTTCCCTCCTCCCCAGGTAAGACACAGGTGAGCTCGCAGCTACTGGTGGAATGTCTGCCTCCCAGACACATACACTTCCCAAAGGATGTGCCCTGGTCCGTCTAAATGAATAAGCACCTGGTGCAGGCCTGGCCTGTATGGGCTCTAGTTCCTGTAACTCAGGGGGAGGCCTTTGAGGGGATTTCCAGTGGCAGGTGATAGTTTGATGGAGCCCTGGGGCCTGGTTGGGGAAGAGCATAGTGACAGCCATGTAGGAACAACAGCACCACACCCAGCAGGCCCAAAGATGGCGGGGCTGCAGCCACATCAGAGGTAATGGTATGTGACTCTGGGTCTGAATGGGCTGGGGTCACAGAGGGTCTCAGGCAGCATGAGAGATGATCTGGTCAGTTGACTAGGAAGAACTGTGGCAGCATGGTAGAAGAGAGGGGAGGATGACGCGAAAGCGTTAGTGTGGGGATAAGCGATGATGAGCAACAGCGAGAGGCTGGGGGGAGGCCCGGAGGTGCCCAATGCCAAGCACGCCGACTCCATCATGAGTGCGGAGGTGCCAGAGCCAGCGCTTAACTCTGCCCTCGCTCAGCCCCTCTGATAGCTGTGTGACCTCAGGCAAACCACTCAATCTTTTTGTGCTTTAGTTTTCTCATCTGTAATCTGGGCAAAGTGCCCTGCAGGGGCCTGGTGAGTGCTGCCTGCACTGGCATCCAGTGCTGCCACTCTCCTTTTTGTGCCTGCTACTGGGACTTAAACCCAAGGCATTGTACCTCCGAGCTATACCCTAACCCCCCCACCTTTTGGTGGTACTGGGGGTGGAACCCAGGGGCTTTCTACCACCAGGCTATACTCCCAGACCTTTTTTTTGGGTGGGGGTCTGGGAATGGAACTCAGGGGCATTCTACCTCCGAGCTACACCCCAGCCCTATTTTTTATTCTTTATTTTTGAAACAGGGTCTAAGTTGTGGAGGGCCTCACTAAGTAGCTGAGGCTGTCTGTGAACCGCGATCCTCCTGTCTCAGCCTCCCGAATGCTGGGGTTACAAGACTGCACCATCACGCCCGGCTTCCAGACCTATTTTATACTTTATTTGGAAACAGGGTCTCACTAAGTTACTGAGAGTCTCACTAAGTAGCTGAGGCTGGTTTTGAACCTGTGCGATCCTCTTGTGTCAGCCTCCCAAGCGCAGGGATTAAAAGTGTGCACCACCACGCCTGGCTTTCACTAAGTTGTTAAGGCTGGTCCTAAACCTCCAATCCTCCTGTCCCAGCCTGGCTGGGTTACTATCATTTTCTAAGGCAACAGTCCCTGGACACGAATAAGCCGCCTGATCAAACTCTACCAGCTGAACCTCCTCTCCCACACACTTCAGAGCAGAGGAGAAGCAGGAAGGAGCTCTACCCAGGCTGCTGGCACACTCGGCGTGTCCACTCACCTGCAGACTCTCAAGAGGCAAAGGGGTGCTGGCCAGAATAGACACTCGGGACTCGAAAGCCAGAGGAAACAGGTCTAGGCGGGCCACCCAAGGAGCAAGGGCCCACACCAGCTGTTCTGGCAGGGGAGCTCCTCGAGCAAAGACCAAGTCTCAGCAGGCACCAGGTTGTGCCGAGGAGAGAAAAGTTAAGCTGCTTGGCTGAGAAGTAACTGATGAGAAGTACTGAGTAAAGTCTTGGGACCCTTCTGCTGAGGACAGCGACACCTGCTGGACATAAATCACACTCGCCCACTAGCAGCTCTAGAGGTGGCCAGCAGACAAGCTGCACTATGGGCGGTGAAGCACCTTCCAGTTCTGGACTGTGCAGGTGTTTCTGGAGACTTACCCTGGGACATAGCGCGGGCTGCCTAGCTTCACCTCTGCAAAGGCTGTCTGAGGCCTGGGCTCTACCACCCTTGTGCAGACAACTCTTGCTTATCCTCACAATCCTACCAGAGAGGCAGCAGATCTGTAAGGCCACCCCCAGCTGCCTTCAGAGTCCCCTTCTCCAAGGTGCAGCTCCCAGTAACATCACCCAGAACACCGTGGTGGGGTTGCTGGGGATGTAGCCAGGGGTGTGCAATCTTGAGCTACATCCCAGCCTGATTTTTTTATTTCAAAAGAGGGTTTTGCTAGGCTCACTACTTTCCAAGGCTGTCCTTGAACCTGTAATCCTCCTGTCTCAGCCTCCCAAGTACTGGGATTACAAATGTGCACCAATAGGCTTGGTTTACCATAGTGTTTTGATGATTTTTTTTTTTTTTTTTTTTTTTTTTTGGTGGTACCGGGGTGGAACCCAGAGGCTTTCTACCTCCAGGCTATACTCCCAGACCTATTTTGTATTTTATTTGGAAACAGGGTCTCACTAAGTTGCTGAGAGCCTCACTAAGTAGCTGAGGCTGGCCTCGAACCTGTGTGATCCTCCTGTCTCAGCCTCCCAAGCACGGGGATTACAAGCATGAGCCACCACGCCCGGCTCTGATGTTTTATTTTGATAATGTGTTTGTTTTCTCTTTAGATTGCAAACTCTTTGAAAACAGGGACTGGGACTGATTTCGGTATTCCTAGAATGTAGCACATTCTAGGGACTGGCACATCTGAGGTGCTCCACAATATCTGTCGAGCAGAAGTGAGTTTAGACGAGTAAAGGAATGCTGGAAGCACTCGGCAGTGATCCCACACATTCTACTTACACACTTCTTCACAAGCCTGCCTGCTCCAAACAGGCGCCCAGTGAGAAACTGAAGGCAACATGAAGTAACGGACAAGCTGTCGTTTTTCATTGGTTGGCCCAAGACGCCTGGTGACTTCAATGGCTAAGCCGTTTCCCAGGCTAAGTGTTGCCTGGGAGGCAGCAAGATGAACAGTCAAGAGGCAGGCCCCAGTGGGCCAGCGCTCCCTGGGCCCAGTACGAGCAGATGGAAGCCCTCTCTCACAACAGGCCTGGCCTGGCTGGGCGTTGGGGGCACACGCTTGTAAACTTAGTGCTTGGGAGGCTGAGGAAGGAGGATTACAGGTTTGTGGCCAACCTCAGCTACTTAGGCCCTCTGCAATTTAGTGAGACCCTGTTTCAAAATAAATAAAAAATAGGGCAGGGAGTGTGGCTCGGAGGTCGAATGCCCCTGAGGTCCACCCCTAGGCGTTCAAAAGAGAGACAGAGAGAGAGGAAGAGAGAGAGAGAGAGAGAGAGAGAGAGAGAGAGAGAGAGAGAGGGAGGAAGATAGAGTTTTAAGATGTATCTAAAAAAATGTCCAATGAAAGCTTAGAAATAAGAGTTACAATTGAAATTAAAACGCATGTGCAGGGTCCTCACCACTGGAGAATCAAAGAACTGAATGACTGACCCAAAAAAGCTGTTGGAAGGCAGAAGTGAGCGACAAGGAGCGGAGGAAGCAAAGAGCTGCCTGAAGGAAGAACAGATGCCCATCCCCTCTGAGGCTCACAGAGGAAAGCCACAGAGGAAGTCTGGAGGCAAAGTGTGGGCGGGCCAGCAGGGAAGCCTGGTCAGTGCTGACCAGCAGTGATGGAGGGGAAGGAAGGCCACAGTGAGGATACTGAGAGTCAGCAGGCCGAAGCGACGGCGACGCAGAAGACACAGGGTAAAGAGAAAAATCAGCACCAAAACACAAAAACCCAAGAAGGGGACAAGTTCAAAAGCTATTCATACATGATAGTCAGAATGCCTGGAGGGCAGGACAAGAAGACATTTGAAGTAATAATGGCTAAAACTCTCCAAAATTAATGAGAAACACCTGCAGATCCGTAAAGCTCAGAGAATACCATGTACAATAAGGGAATATAACCCCGATTATCACTGTCGATGAATGGACAAGGAAAATGTGCTACATCCATATGATGGGATGCGAGTCAGAGGAGGAAATTCTACAATATGCTATGATATGTGACAAACCCTGAGGATGCTAAATGAAACAAGGCAGTCACAAAAAGATAATAGCTGTATGATTCCACTAATATGAGGTACTTATAGTAGTCACAATCACCGAGACAGAAAGAATAATGGCTGCTAGGGGCTGTGGGAGAAGGAAGTTATTCTTCTTATTTTTAGTATTGGTGACTGAACCAGGGGTGCTTTACCACTGAGCTACACCCCACTCTTTAGTTTTTAATTTTTTTAGTTAGAGTCTTACCAAATTACAAAGCTGGCCTTGATTTTGCAAACTTCCTGGCTCAGCTTTGTGAACTGCAAGGATGATAGGCATGTGTCACCACAATGGAAAAATATCATTTGTAGCCAGGTGTGATGGCAGATGCTTGTAATCCCAGCAGTTGGGAGGCTGAGACCAGAGGATCATGGTTTGGGGACAGCCTCAGCTACTTATCGAGGCCCTTTGCAACTCAGTGAGACCCTGTTTCAAAAATAAAATGACTAGCTGGGTATGGTGGCTTATGCTTGTATGCTTGTAATCCCAGTACTTGGGAGGCTGAGACAGGAGGATCACGAAGGTTCGAAGCCAGCCTCAGCTACTTAGTGAGGCTCTCAGCAATCTAGTGAGATCCTGTTTCCAAATAAAACATAAAATAGGTCTGGGAGTGTAGCCTGGAGGTAAAAGGCCCCTGGGTTCCATTTCCAGCACCCCCCCCCCACGGTTAAGATTAATACATGTTATACAAATTTTACTATAATTTAAAAAGTAAAAGGACAGAGAAATATATACCACACAAACACTAATCAAAAAAGCTAGAGCAGCCAGGCATAGTGGTAAACGCTCTTAATCCCAGCATCTGGGAGGCTGAGACCGGAGGATCGCGGTTCGCGGACAGCCTCAGCTACTTAGTGAGGCCCTCTACAACTTAGTGAGACCCGGTTTCAAAATAAAGAATAAAAACTAGGGCTGCGGTGTAGCTTGGAGGTCGAATGCCCTAGTATCTCAAGAAAAAAAAAAAAGTTAGGGCAAGCCAGGGGCAGTGGTACACACCTGTAATCCCAGTACTTGGGAGGCTGAGACATGAGGATCAGAGCTTTAAGGTCAGACACAGCAACTTAGAAAGATCCTGTTTCAAAATAAAAAATAACCAAAAAAAGTTCTGGGGGTATAGATTGGAGGCAGAATGCCCCATGGTTCAATTCTAAATCCACCCCCAAACACCAAAAATCAAAATTAGAGATATTAAATCTCAGAGAAGCCTTGGGAGTAAGAAAGACATGTAATGATAAAGGATCAATTTCCCAAGAAGACAGAAATCCTGAACATGTGAGCCCTACTACAAAGCATAAAACAATGTGAAGCCAAATTGGTAAAACTGTAAGGAGAGAAGGACTGAGTTCACGGGCTTCATGGGTGTCTTAAATACTTCTCTACTAGAAGTAAACAGATCCAGTAGGCAAAAAAAACCACCACCAACAACAAACAACAACAAAGAACTACCAATCAGGAAGAACAGTTGTACTCAACAATACCATTAACCAACAGACTATAATAGACATCTACAGGCTAATTTACTCAACAGAAGAGTACACGTTCTTCTCAAGTTCACAGGGAACATTTACCAAGGTAGACCACATTTTGAGCCACAAGATACTTCAATAAATGAACAAGAATAGAGCTTGAATAGGAGTACAGTTTAGTGACAGGATGCTTGCTTAGCATGTGTGAAACTGGGATCCCCAGGAGACACAGAGAGAGACAGTATAATCCAGTACTTGGGAGGATAGCAGGTTTGAGGACATCTCAGCAACAAAGCTAGCCTCTCAGCAATCCAGCGAGATCCTGTTTTGAAATAAAAAAAACTACAAGGGGCTGAGGGTATAACTCAGAGGTAGAATATCCCTGGGTCCAATCACCAGTAAAAGGAAGAGAGGAAGAAGGAAAAAAGAGGGCATGGAGAAAGAAAAGAGAAGCAGACAGAAAGAAAGTGTTGGGTATGGTGGTGCATGCTTATAATCCTAGTATTTTGGAGGCTGAGACAGAAATATTGGGGATGTGTGGACAGTCTCAGCAACTTAAGCCCTCTACTACTTAGTGAGACCCTGTTTCAAAATAAAAGAATACGCCAGGCATGGTGTGCACACTTGTAATTCAAGTACTTGGGAGGCTGAGACAGGAGAATCCCAGGATTGAGGACAGACTTTGCAACCAACTGAGGCCCTCTAAAACTCAGTGAGACCCTATTTCAAACTAAAAAATAAAAACAGGGTTGGGGGTATAGCTCAGAGGTAGAATTTCTCTGGGTTCCATCCTTAGTATCACAATAAATAAATAAATAAATAAATAAATAAATAAATACATAAATGAAAAGTGAGGGACAGAGAGAGACAAAGATAAAAACAGAAAAAGGGAGGGAGAAAAGAAAAATTTTTTACAATGTAGGATCTTAGAACACAATAAAATTAAAGTGGGTGTGGTGGTGCACACTTGTAATCCTAGTACTTGGGAGGCTGAGACAGGAGGATTGAAGGTTTGAGAATAGCCTCAGCAATTTTAGTGAGCCCCCCACCCCTGCAACTTAGTGAGAACCTATTGCAAAATAAAAGAATAAAATAGAGTTAGTGGTGTAGCTTGGAGGCAGAATGCTCCTGGGTTTCATCCCCAGTACCAAAAAAGAACACAATGAAATTAAAGTAGAAATCAGTGTCAGAAAGTGAGTTGATACTGGTTGTGACGGTGCATGCCTAAAATCCTAGTGCTTGGGAGGCTGAGACAGAAGGAATACAAGCGAGTCTGACCTCAGCAACACAGCCAGACTCTCAGCAACCTACTGAGGTCCTGTTTCAAAACAATGAATAAAAGAGCTAGGGGTATAGCTCAGAGGGAGAATGCTCTTGGGTTTAATCTCCAGTACCAAAAAAAAAAAAAAAAAGGCTGGGTGTGGTGGCGCACGCTTGTAATCTCAGTAGTTGGGAGGCTGAGACAAGGATTGCCAAGTTCATGGCCAACCTCAGCTACTTAGTGAGACTCTTTCAAAATAAAGAATAAACGGGTTCGAAGCCAGCCTCAGCTACTTGGTGAAGCTCTCAGCAACTTAGTGAGACCCTGTTTCCAAATAAAATACAAAAAAGGTCTGGGAGTATAGCCCGGAGGTAGAAAGCCTCTGGGTTCCACCCCCAGTACCACCAAAAAAAAAAAAAAAAAAAAAAAAAAAAAAGAATAAAAAGTACGGCTGGGGATATAGCTTGGAGGTAGAATGTTCCGGGTTCAATACCCAGTACTGCAAAACAAGCAAACAAACAAACAAGAAAAAGTTGGGTGAAAAATTTAAATACTTGGTGTTTTATTTTGTGTGTATGTTTGTGTAGGAGTGTGTGTATTTGCCGGGTAGGAGAGTGTGTGTGTGTGTGTGTGTGTGTGTGTGTGTGTGTGTGTGTGTGTATTTGCCGGGGAATGAACCTAGAGCTTTGTGCGAGCTGGGCAAGTGCTCTGCCACTGAGCTATATTCCCTAGCCCTCATTTTCAAATATTTGGAAATTAAATTCCCTCACACTTACTGTTTTTATTTTTGCTCTAGTATTTCATTACGGTATTTTCTTCCGTAACTATTTTGAAATTTAAGTAACACACATTTCAACCTAAAAATTATATGCATCACTGGTATGAAGACATCTGAAAATAGAAACCAGCGTTCAAGTTTAAGTTCAGGAAAATTAACACTTCATAGAATTATCATGAACATCTTGGGTACTAAATATTTACCCACGATGGCCAAAGTATAAATTGAAAGAATTACTACTAGCATGTCATTCAAGGCAACACCTGTGATTTCACCACAGCAGCAAACTCCTCCTGGCCCCAATGATGCACGAGAGGACACAGACCCAGAGAGGAGCCAGAGCCTCAGCACACACAGCCATCCTCCAGTCAGCGCTCACCTCTGCCTCTCCTCCAAGTCTGGAACTCTGCACCAGCAACCCTCCTAGCACCGGCTTCAAGGCTCTAGTGTACCTGCCCACGAGTCTCTACCCTTCCACCAGCTCACTCTTAACCCGAGAAGGCCCTTTCAGCAGCTCCCATGGGCTGTTAACACAGTATGCACTTAGGGAGATGAACCTACAGCATTCAAGTCAGTCACACTGACTCAAGTAACAAGCCGATTCTGCAGGACCCGGTGAGAGACAATGTAAAGAGGTCTTCTCACCAGGCAAATGATGTGTTTGTCAACTGCATCTTATTTCTCCAAATAAAAAGGGTTTGCAACTAATGCATCAGTTTAAACAGTTCAGCAATTTTTTTTAAAACACTGGGGATTGAACTTAGGCATTCTATCTTTGAGCTACACTCACTCCCAGACCTTTTTATTTTGAAGAGGGGTCTCAACTTTAGCCAAGTATGGCGGCACGTCTGTAATCTCCATACTTGGGAGGCTAAGACAAGAGGATCGCAGGTTCAAGGACAGTCTGAGCAAGTAGTGAGACTCTCATCAACCTAGCGAGACCCTTTTTCCAAATAAGAAATAAAATTGGAGCTGGGCGTGGTGATGCACGCTTGTAATCCGAGCATTCAGAAGGCTGAGACCAGAGGATCGCAGTTCGCTGACAGCCTCAGCTACTTACTGAGGCCCTCTGCAACTTAGTGAGACCCGGTTTCAAAATAAAGAATAAAAAATAGGGCTGGGGCTGTAGCTTGGTCAAATGCCCCTGGGTTCCATCCCCAAACCCACAAAAGTAAATAAATAAATAAATAAAAAATTGGACTGGGGTGTAGCTCGAAGGTAGAATGCCCTTGGGTTCAGTCCCCAGTACAATAAATAAATAAATAAATAAATAAATAATAAAAAAATAAAAAGGGATCTCAAGTTGAGACTCTTGCTCAGATGAACAACCTTGCTATTAGGGAGCAAAGTGGCTGAAGCAGTCCTGGTGGTGAACTAAGTTTCTGTACTCCCTCAGCCCAATGCGGCTCGGCCTCCAGATGCATCTCCCTTTCCATAGCACTCACGCGTGCTGAGTGTCAAAGGAGCGGGCAGTGGGTGCAGTTGACCCTCCGAAGAAGTGTTTTCTTCCCCTTTCACTCTGATAGAGATCATCTACAGCTTCCTAAGAAAAGGCCAAACTCGGAGAAGAACCAGTTTTTAGCTCATATCCCAAAAGGCTTTGGGAACACGCAATTTCATTACTCGAGTATTATTTTGGAACTAATTATGGAATAGCTTCAACCAGCAAAAACATATAAAGGGACATGCTAGAATCTTTTCTCAGGATTCAGAAAGGTACGGAGGTACAGACAACTTTACACACTCTTCCAGAGGGACACAGGCAGCAGACACAAAGACCACGAAAACAGGCAAAATAAGCTGGCTTCGAGTACATACCTGGAAATCGCTTTGAAAAGCGCTCTACTACAAACACATCACTGAATGCTCAATTTTTTTTTGGTGGTGCTGGTGCTGGGGTGGAACCCAGAGGCTTTCTACCTCTGGGCTATACTCCCAGACCTATTTTTTTATATTTTATTTAAAAACAGGGTCTCACTAAGTTGCTGAGAGCCTCACTAAGTACCTGAGGCTGGCTTCGAACCAGTGTGATCCTCCTGTCTCAGTCTCCCAAGCGCGGGGATTACAAGCGTGCGCCACCACGCCCAGCTTTGAATGGTCAAATTTAATAAAATTCAATTTAACAAAAGCTAAACACGAATTTGGGTAATTGTCAAGTACTTATTATAATAGATGACAAACATATTAAAGATTGTGTGTTTTGTTTTTCAGTACTGGGGTCTGACCCACAGAGGTATTCCTCCTTTGACCTATAATCCCAGATATTTTTGTTGTTGTTGTTGTTATAATTTTGAAACAGGGTCTCACTAATTTGCTGAAGGCCTCACTAAATTGCTGAGCCTGGTCTCAAACCCCCTCCCGTCTCAGCTTCCCAAGTAGTGGGATTATAAGCATATGCCACCACATCCAGCTAAACCTGTGGTTTTAATCTCCCTACATCCTCCCCAGCAAACACCCCATTTATGGGCTACATAGACCCCTCTGTAGTGCCCCTCCAGGAGGAGAAAGCATGCTTGCGGTCCAGAAAAGTCCTTTCAACATCATGTTCTCCTTTTCTCTTCTGGTTAAGAACTATTGGTTTAAATATAAATTAGTTGAACGTGGAAAAAATTCTATTTTCGAATGATCATAGATAATTTTGTACGAGAATAACTGATGTAAAGAAAAATGAAAAATAGTAAGAATTATGGTGAATCAACAAAGATAAGTTCAACCAGGTGTGGTCATGCACACTGTAATTCCAGTACTTAGGAGGCTGAGACAAGAGGGGCTCAGGTTTGCAGCCAGCCTCAGCTACTTCGTGAGGCCCTCCACAACTTAGTGACACCCTGTTTTAAAAATAAAGAATAAAAAATAGGGCTAAGGGTATAGTTCAGAGGTAGAATGTCCCTGAGTTCAAGCCCTAGTACCAAAAAAACAGAAACAAAAACAAAGGTAAGTTCAAAACAGCTAGAGGGGCATAGCTATTTAAGGTGCAAATAATGAAACCAACTAAACCTTCACTAGAAGCTCAAGGCACTAAACACACTTTTGTGTAGGGTTCTCTAAGAAGAAACACAATAAACAATTATCTTGTGGCTCTTCACAGTGTTTTGTTTCTGGAGACCCTCCTGCCTGGCCTCTGGCTAGCGCTCCATAATCCCAGAGTGGCATGATTTCCTATGGCACTGCCCTTCGGGCTCTGCTTTAGACTTGTGTGTTTCTATACGGTCCGAGTTTGTATACTAGGGAAGCAAAATCGCTAAACCCTGTAGAGCTCAGGCAATGGCAGGACTTATGCTATATTTAAGGAAAAGAATTAGGTACTGGAAGGTCACATATAGATAAATGAACTCACATGAAGTATCCCTGAGTTTAACCTGTTAGCAGCAGCATCTGAAAACTCTTACGTTTTGGTCAATTCTGAATGAATAAAAAATAAACTTCAGGATGTTTTAATCTTTTTTTAAACACCTGGAGAGTTTGAAAGCCCTAGTGCTCGGGAGGTCGTGGCAGAAGCGAGCATTTACAGACCCGCTGTTGAGAGCAGGGACTGCACACAGTTGCCGACCCGTGCCCTTCACGTAAACACGCCTGTGAGTGCTGAGTTTCCAGGGTCTTTGGCCCAGCTTACCTTACTGTGTGTGAAGGGCGGCGCCGAGTACAAGGTAGGGTGGATGAGTGGGCGAGGCAGGTGTGGGACGGTGTGCAGAGGCACGTGTCCGTGGATGTGGGGGTATAGGTGCAGCGCAGGGGGCGTGGGCTTCTCTGGGCTTAGGAACTGGTGGCCGGGAGGAAGGGCTCCGGCCACTGCTGATGGCGTCAGCCCAGAGGCTTCTTGTTTACAAACATGACATTCACAAGTGTTCGGAGTTTGTTCTGCCTAAAAGGAAAGAAAAAGAAGCACTTGTTTAATGTGAAGGAAAAAATGGTATGAATTAAGTAAGAGTTGGTCAAATTCTGCTACGTACTGGGTAAGCAAATACAAAGGCACTGGTGGGTCTTTCCAGGACGCCTGCCTGAGGCGGAGGAGGGGCTGGGCAAGACTGCGAGAGGTGAGAGGTGTACCTCGTTACCCAGCGGGGTCTGCTGAGGTGGCAGCGCCAATCTACATCCTGCGCCTGACTGAGGACAAGGGCGAGAGGGAGCTGGGAGAAGAGACATGGTGGCTCTGCTCCTAGGCGCCTACTGCTGCATCAAAGCTAGACAGATGACACAAGGAAGGAGAGAGGCAGCCCCAGCGCAGGCGCAGCGAGGCCGATGAGCTCTCTCCTTTAATGCAAAGGTAGAACTGAACCCAACTGCAAAGACAGCCCTTCCAGCCCGAGCAGAACACTTTCTTCTCACGAGCTGCCTGCTGGTCATCTCGCCTGGCCTTTCCCCTCCCCACCCCAGTTCATGGGCAGTGCCAACAGCACCCTCAGAGCAGCTCCTGGAGAAAAGCAGCCTACACCAAGGAGGGCGAGCCAGCACGAGTGCTGAATGCAGGAGGGACTGACAAGGAAGCCCATAGCTCTGCGAGGTTGGTGGGGTGGGGGGCAGAAGAAACAGAAACCCCAGGGAGTCCTGGACCTGCGAGCCATGAAAGGCTCCTCGGGTTCCTCGGCTCGCAAGCTGCCCAGGAGGCAGCAGCACACAGGGAGGCTTCCAGTCTCAGAGGAAGGAAGGACCAGAGCTATCTCGAGAGTGGTGGGAGCAAATGCTCCCCAAACCACAACAGATGTGTGGATACACAGAAGCCCTGGGCTTAATGGTGCACGGGGAACCTCCACCCGAATCGTCAGTGGACTCAATAAGCCAAGCAGGCCAGTGGAGACTGACAAAAGCCAGGCTAACAAACACACAAAAAGGTGTGCTGAGACATCAGTGGCCACGCGGTATAGGGATGCAGATTCTGCAATGTAAGCCCTGAAAAACAATAGAACACAAAGAACAAAAACAAGAAGTAGCCCTGAAGGGCAAAATCAGAATGCAAAGTGGCTACATCATTTAAAAGTTCAGTTTTCATTAAAAATTTCGGAGACATGCAAAAACCAGGTGTGGTGGCGCAAGCTTGTAATCTCAGTACTTGGGAGGCCGAGACAGGAGGATCGCAGGTTCTCAGCCTCAGCTACGTGTCAGGCCCTCCGCAACTTACTGAGACCTTGTTTCAAAATAAAGAATTAAAAATGGGCAAGGGGTGTAGCTCAGAGGTAGAATGCCCGTGGGTTCACTTCCCAGGTACACACACACACACACACACACACACACACAGAGACATGCAAAGGAAAAGCCAAAGGTGATGCACATTCCTGCAAAAAAGGACAGCCAGCCACAAAAAGAAAAAGGACAGCCAGCCATGAGGAACAGGAAAAGGACAGCCAGCCACGAGGGGCAGGAAAAGGACAGGCAGCCACTAGGAACAGGAAAAAGACAGCCAGCCACTAGGAACAGGAAAAGGACAGCCAGCCACTAAGAACAGAAAAAGGATAGGCAGCCTCTAGAAGCAGGAAAAGGACAGTCAGCCATGAGGTCAGGAAAAGGACAGCATGATAAATCAAGTTGCATCATACAGGGAACGACAACAAGGAGAGAAACTAGAAGAAGAATGAGACTTAAACCCTGAAAGCAGTGTTCAGAAGGCAGAAGAGGTATGAACTCTCATCAGAGCAACTGAAAGGGTCCATGTGAAGAACAGAGCTCATCAGTGATGCAAAAGAACTCAGCCTAGGGAGCGAGCACCCACATGCACCACTGAAGTCCAGGACGAGGAGACAGAAAAGGAGAATAGCGTTTAAGGAAAAAATGAAAGCTGGGCGTGGTGGTGCAGGCCTGTTATCCAGTACTTGGAGGCAGATGAGGTGGATTGACTGCATGTTCAAAGACAGCCTCAGCAACTTAACAAGCCTCTCAGCAATCTAGTAAGATCTTGTTTCTTTTCTTCTTCCTTTCTTTCCTTCCTTTCTTCCTTCCTCCCCTCATGTCCATTTTCTTTTTGGGGGGAGGGAACTAGGGATTGCACCCAGGAGCATTATACCTCTGAGCTACACCTCCAGCCCTAGTTTCTTTTTCTTTTTTTTTTTTTTTTTTAAACAGGAAACAGGGTCTCACTGAGTTGCAGAGGGCCTAAGTAGCCAAGGATGACCACGAACCCCTTATCCTCTTGTCTCAGCCTCCTAAGTACTGGGATTACAAGCATGCAACACCACACCTGGATGAGACCCTGTTTCAAAAAACTAAAAATAAAAAGGACTAGGGTGCTGGGCGTGGTGGTGCACACTTGTAATCCCAGCATTTGGGAGGCTGAGACCAGAGGATTAACGGTTCATGGACAGTCTAAGCTACTTAGTAATGCCCTTCGCAGCTCAGTGAGACCTGTTTCAAAAATAAAAAGACTAAAAAATAGGGTTTCAGCTGTGCGTGGTGGCGCACGCTTGTAATCCCCACACTTGGGAGGCAGAGACAGGAGTATCATGCAGGTTCGAAGCAGCCTCGCTGCCTTTAAGAGACTCTGTTTCCAAGCCGGGCGTGGTGGAGCACGCTTGTAATCCCAGCATTTGGGAGGCTGAGACAGGAGGATCACGGTTCACGGACAGCCTCAGCTACCTAGTGAGGCCCACTGCAACTCAGTGAGACCCTGTTTCAAAATGAAGAATAAAAAATAGGGCAGGGGGTGTAGCTCGGAGGCCTAATGCCCACGGGTTCCATCTCCAGATGCCCCCCCCCCCAAAAGAGATCCTGTTTCCAAATAAAAAAATATAAAATAGGTCTGGAGTAGACTGGAGGTAGAGGGTTTCATCCCCAGTACCACCAAAAAAAGAAAAAAGAATAGGGCTTGAGGTATAGCTCGGAGGTACAATGCCCTTCATCCCCAACACTGCAATAAACAAACAAACAAACAAACAAACTAGTGGGGCTGAGAATAATCTTTAAGGAAATAATGGAAGAGCAAGTAGAGTGGAACACACATGCAATCCCAGTACTTAGGAGGCTGAGACAGGAGGGTGGGAGGTTTGAGGCCATCCTCAGCTATAGTGAGGTCCTCCACAACTCGCTAAGACCCTATTTCAAAATAAAGAATAAAAAACAGGGTTGGGGGTATAGTTCGGGAGTAGAATGTCCTTGGGTTCAATCCCCAGTATCCCTTGCCCCTGCCACAAAAGAAATAAGGGCCAATAATCTCACTTTCACTTGATGAAAAACACTAATCTATAGACCCGAGAAGCTCAAGAAACCTCAGGAGGGATAAACAGAACCATCTCAGTAAGGGCCCAGCAGCCCTGCAAAACGAGGAAGCACAGGCCTGCTGGGAGGAGGCCGATCGGCTGTTTCTGGCGATCCCTGGTAGCCGTGACCACCCTGCTCCTCTGCTGTGGGATTCTGACAGCGGGAGGCTGTGAGGTGCAGAGCCAAGGCAGACAATCTCTGCATCCACTGTTCGCCTTTGCTTCAAACTAAAACTACTCTGAACCTAAGGACAAATGTACCCAAAGCAGTAGTCAAGTGAACTGCCAGGGGTACAGACAAAGACCAAGTGAACAGAATGGAGTCGTGGCTTGAGCCCTAATTTACAACATATCAGATTTTTTTTTTTTTTGTGGTGGTACTGGGGTTCCTGGAAGCCCGTCTACCTCCGGGCTACACTCCCAGACCTATTTTATACTTTTTATTTGGAAACAAGGTCTCTTAAGCCAGCGCGTGTGGCTGGCTTCGAACCTGCGCGATCCTCCTGTCTCTGTCTCCCAAGCACGGGGATTACAAGCATGTGCCACCACGCCCAGCAACATATCAGATTTTTTTTTTTTTTGGGTGGTACCGGGGTTCCCGGAAGCCCTTCTACCTCCGGGCTACACTCCCAGACCCATTTTATACTTTTTATTTGGAAACAGGGTCTCTTAAGCCAGCGAGGCTGGCTCCAAACCAGCGCCATCCTCCTGTCTCCACCTCCCAAGTGCGGGGATTACAAGCGTGTGCCACCACGCCTGGCCTACAACATATCAGATTTTCTTTTTCTTTTTTTTTTTTTTTTCTTTTGGTGGTATTGGGGTTCCTGGAAGCCCTTCTACCTCCGGGCTACACTCCCAGACCTATTTTATATTTTTAATTTAGAAACAGGGTCTCCTAAGCCAGCGTGCGCGGCTGGCTTTGAACCTGCGCGATCCTCCTGTCTCTGCCTCCCAAGCGTGGGGATTAACAATCGTGAGCCACCACGCCCGGCACATATCAGATTTTCAACGAATGGCCAAAGCAATTCAGTAGGGGAAGGGACAGTTTTTCTGGCAAACAGTACTGGTATTGGGGAAATTGGATATCTACATACAAAAATGGTGAATGCAGACTCTAACCTCATACCATAAGCAAACATCCAGTAAAGTGAATCATAGCCCCTAAGTAACAGCTGAAGTTGTTAATCTTCTAGAAGAAAACAGTTTGTTAGGTAAAAGTGTTGTTCTCAGTAATATATCCAAAGCATGACTGGAAGAGAAAAAAATAGTAAGCTGTAATGCTTCAAAACCAAAAACTTCTGTTTTACAAAAGACAACATAACAAAACTAATGGGTACACTATTAAACCAAGAAAAATTAGTGCAAATCGTGTATGTGCTAAAGGATTTATATCCAGTCTAACTCAATAGTATGGCAGAAAAGAAAATAAAGAGTACTTAAATGTATGAAAAGTATGTTGACCCATAAAAGCAAAATGAAAACTGAAACCACGGGATTATCATTTCCCATTATCAGACTGGCAAAACTCCCAAACTATACCAACAGTCTTTTTTTATGTGTGATACTAGGGGTTGAACCCAGGACATTCTACCTCCAAGCTACACCCCCAGTTCTATTTTCTCCTTTATTTTGAAACAGGATTTGGCTAAGTTGTTGAAGTGGGCCTTGAACCTGTGATCTTCCTGGCTCAGCCTCCGAAGACTAAGATTACAGATATTTACCGCTGTGCCCAGCTTGTGTCAGCAATGTTTTTGGATACTGGGGAGGCTGTCACAGTCTCACCTGATCCCACTTCGAGATGTTCTGACCCAGTACTCACTGCCTGGCCAGTCCCAGGGAGATAGATATGTATGTCTGCTACACACTTTCTCAATGTCAGATGCATAAGATTGCCCAATGAATAGTTTATAATGATCCAGAAAGGGAAAAAACAATGTAAGTGCCCATCACCAGAGGAAAGGGGAAGGCAGCAAAGAACAAGGGCAGGTTAGGGGTGTAGCCTGGAGGTCGAGGCCCCTGGGTTCCATCCCCAGGACCAAAAACAAAACAAAAAATCAGAAACACCTATTTAGTATCTGTTGTAAAACTTCCAGTCTACAGGAAAAAACACAGCCTGGTATAGTACTGTCACCTTTGCTTAACAGAAAAACAAATATGAAATAGAGAAAAAAGAAAAAAGTTCCTAGGAGAATTTCAGGTGTAAGGACAGCCTCAGCAATTTAGCGAGATGATGTTTCAAAACAAAAAATAAAAAGGGCTCAGGGTGAAGCTCAGAGGTAGAATGTCCCTTGGGTAAAACAAACACATACACTAAAATTTACGCATTTCTCTCTGTGTGTGTGTGTGTGTGGTTTTTTTTTTTTTAACTGGGGCCATTGCCATTTGTGTGTGTGTGTTACTGGGAACTATTTCTTTTGTGTGTGTGTGTGTGTGGTCCTGGGGATTTTTTTGACAAAGGCATTCTACCTTCGAGCTACACCCCCAGCCCAATTTTATTTCTGACTTGGAAACAGGGTCTTGGCTAAGTTGATGAGAGCCTCACTACTTGTTGAGGCTGTCCTGGAACCTGTGATCCTCCTATCTCAGCCTCCCAAATACAGGGATTACAGGCATGCGCCACCACGCCTGGTTTATTATTTTCTTAAATCCCATCCTTGTTTCTACATAGACAAAAAGCCTTCTGTGACACTTACTGATAAAAAGCAACCATGGGCGGCTGCAAGATCAAGATAGATAGTATTCTACCTCCGAGCTACACCCTAATCCTTTTTATTTTGAAACAAAGTTGATGAAAGCCTCACTACTTGCCAAGACTATCCTTGAACCTGCGATCCAACTGTCTCAGCCTCCAAAGTACTGGGATTACAGAGGTTCACCACAACAATCAGCTGTAATTTTCCACTTACTAATGCTCATGCTTGGAGAAAATATATAGTGAAAGAATTTTTTTTGACGAAATTTGAAACACGAAACCCTACCTGCTGAGCCGGGTAAGAGGGGGGAGGCGTGTCCACTTTACTCTCCTGTGTCCTGAGGTCCCCGTTCCCTGGGGCCTCGTCTTCCTTTGGAGGTCCTGGGGGCTCCCCACTGCTCTCACCATCTGCTTCTTCGTCATCAGCTTCTGAAGAACTACTACTGGTACTGCTTACCTGAGGGGACTGGAGAAACAGCCTTTTGTAACTTACACTTTCCAAAACAGAAGAACAGAGAAATTTAACTTCAGATTAGCATATCATGGCACTTACTGTGGCTACAAAGAAACCATGCCCATACCTCATCTTTCAGGGCCATGTTTTCCCCACCACCATTCAGTTCACTGTGGATCCCATTCATGTTGGCCACCACCTCAGTATCGTCGTAGTTACTCAGTGGATAAATGTCAGCAAACTTGGCTGACAGCGGTGCAACGTCTTCATCATCACTACAACTGAGACAACAGAAATGGTCACGAGGCCTTTCAACTGGAGAGGACAGTCAGGAACCAGCCCCTGGGCACAGATACCTCTTCTACCCTTCAGAGTACTACAAAGCATCACACACACACACTATGGGCTTCTCTTGGTCACCCAAATAGGAGAGGAGACACCTGGAAGAGGGTCTTTGTGCTACCTAGTAGAAAAGAATGAAAAAACCTCCAAAAGTAGAAATACTAAGGAAGCCACCAAATACCAGATCAATGGATATTATATTTTTGTTTGACTTGAAATGCCCTGATATAAAATTATTCCATTTGCCACTCCAAAGAAGACATAATTTTTAATTAAAATTAAAGGGGTATAATTGGGTGCAATGGCACATGCCTGCAATCCCAGCTATGCAGGAGGCCGAGACAACAGGGTCTCAAGTTCCAGGCCAGCCTAGGCTACTTAAGACCCTTTCTCGCTGGGTGTGCTGGCACACGTTTGTAATCCTAGGACTTGGGAGGCTGAGACAGGAGGATTGTAGGTTTGCAGCCAGCCTCAGCATACTAGTGAGACCCTGTTTCAAAACAAAAAATAACAAAGGCCTGGAGATATAGCTTGGTGGTAGAATGCCCTTGGGTTCAATCCCCAGTACTGAAAAAAAAAAAAAAAAAAAAAAAAAAAGAAAAAGAAAAAAAATAGACCCTTTCTCAAAAATAAAAATAAAAAGGCTTAGGGATGTAGCTCAGTGATAGAACACTTTTCTAGCATGCGCAAGGCCCCTGGGTTCAACCCCAGAAAAGAAAGAAAAATATTCTGGGTTTTGAGAAGTCCAAATTGAAAATTTAAAGACTCAAGGAAAAAAACCAGTCACTATAAGAAATTCATATGGCTGTATGTTCTGTAATACTCGTACGATAGACACCTAAGTCTGCCTAAATAACTAATACCATCTGTGTGTGACACTCCCAGAAGTCACCATAAGAAGCTGCCCAGAGGCCACACGAAGGACCAGCCACCTTACAATGTGGCGGCTGGTGAGAGGGCACGGCCACCTCACCCATACAAAGTACACGCCTAAAAATACGGAACACAGAGCAGAAATTCCCACGGGCTTGCTAAGGTGGTCATCTGCGCTTTCAGCAAGACATGGGACGAGCATGAATGCTAGACCGACGGTGAAGAGGATGAACAGTGGCTGGCCACCCACCAGGACGATGGGGAGACTCCCCTGCATACCAAGAGGTTTTTATTACACTGGCATTTATTAATTTACCATGTTTTTTTGGAAATGAGTGTCAAACTTTGAGTTTAATGATTTTGTATTTTAAAAGTTGCTTAAAACAAAAGGTCATTTGTCACAAAAAGCACTATAATGATGTTCTTATTTTATAGCCATTACTGCCTAATTCTCATCACTGGATTATCCGAAGTCACAACTTACAAAGTTGGTGCAGAGCCACTGTCTGTGAGGATGAGTCTGGGATGTTGCTGAATTGTGATGGGAGAGCTGGAGCCCGACCCTGAGCTTGCTGATGACACGCTAGGCGGGCGCATCTCAGAGAGATAGTCGGGAGCAGGATCCGCTTGCAGGGGTAGCTGGTGGATGTGGATGTCGTCGGTGACGGGGGGGTCCATGATGCCACAAGTGAGGATGTGTGAGAGGCTGCAGTCATCGCAAGCACATCTGATCGGGAATGAAGGACAGTTACCAAGACAGCCAACACCCAAGGTCATCACGTTCTCTGAAGGTCGATTCCTGACCTTCACCTGGTTTGGTGCGGGCTGCAGTCGGCAGCTCGGCTCACCTTCTCCTGTAGTTGCAGTTGGGGCAGTCGGGCATGCTCAGCCGGGATGACAGCATGTGCCTCATGGTGTCTGTGAAGTTGTTCTCACCAGTAACCGTTTTTTTATTAGTTAACTAGAGGAAAATTATCAAACAATAGCTTAATTTTGCAAGACACTTCCCCTAATTCATGAACCACATATTTTAGAAATGTAGCAGATTCACCGAGAAACCAGTGGGCACTGCTTCTTCAGGTGGACAGCACCAGTAAACAGTGGCAGCGCCCTGGAATCTATAGCCAAGGCTACGCCACCCGAGGACTCAGGTACCAGAAACCATCCAAATGCTTCTGTCTCCAGCAAACACAGTCCCTCACAGCAGACCTGGAAGGCAGGGCTACACCCTAACCTTTACCCCATTTGCTGTGTGCTGTGTACTGGTATCAGGACAGAGCTACAAACTGAGACTGACATGTGAAAGAAGAGAGGACAGCTGGGCCCGGGAGCTTCCAGGGAAGCGAAGCCCAAACTTCCCATCACCTGGGCATCCTGATTTCAAGAGACGGTGTTCTGGACAAGTGTTGAAAACCGAACAGGAAGTGGCCGAAGGGAACATACAGAAGAGAGGGCAGGGAACCATCAACATTTAAAGAAAGGCCAAGGGCATGGAGTTTGCAAAGGAAACGGAGGTCCAGGAAGCAGATGAGTCAGCACTCACAGAAGCAAGTTTATTAAAACAAAACAACAAAAAACAAGGGCCCCCAAACCAATCACAGGAAGGTCAACTGTGAGAGCAGAGAGCAGAGGCAAGGTGTCTAGAGGTGGCACCACGGGGACAAGGAGGAAGGGTGTAGACGAGGCCTGTCAGCACCAGCTCAAGGCATGGCTCTTCACACTGCCTGGAGAGACGGGGCTGAGCTCCAGCTCTGTGACTCGGGGACAGCCCACAGCCCTGGCCTCACACATGCCACGCTCTTTGTGGCCTCAGGGCAACCTCATCTGTAAAGTCCCCAGGCCTGCTGTGCACTAGACAAGGTTACTCAGTGAACATGGGTTTTCCTTCAGAAATATACAGAAGATTAGAAAATAAGTAAATAAAGTCGGTTTCCCTTGAGGCTTTGACACTGGCAAAATATGCTCACATGGTCCTCAAAGGGTCTCAGGCCGTGAGAGCATGCCCATGTGCAAAGGTGCTATTTGCTCAGTGAAGAGGGCTTTCTCTACTTGCCTCTCCCAATGACAATCTTACCTGCTCTTCAACGAGTCGCCTTTGCTTAAACATCTCCCAGTCCTCTGTGAACACGCGCTGCTTGGACTTCACTGTCATCTAGAGAGGGCGTGTAAACGACGACAAACTGGCACCAGCATCAACGACATACTTTTTTTTTTAGGTTTGGGGATGGAATGCAGGGGCATTCGACCTCCAAGCTACTCCTCTCGCCCCATTTTTTTTTAGTCTTTGTTTTATTTTTATTTTCTTTATTCATTTTTTTGTGGTACTGGGGGTGGAACCCAGGGGCTTTTCCCTGGGTGATCCTCCTGTCAAGTGCTGGGATTACAAGCATGCACCACCATGCCTGGCTTGAACCCAGGGGCTTTCTATCTCCAGGCTATACTCCTAGACCTATTTTTATACTTTATTTGGAAACAGTCTCACTAAGTTGCTGAGAGCCTCACTCAGTAGCTGAGGCTGGCTTTGAACCTGTGCGGTCCTCCTGTCTCGGCCTCCCAAGCGCAGGGATTACAAGCGTGCCCACCACGCCCGGCACAACCACACACCTTCCCAAGGGAAGATTCTTTTATTTTTATTTTTTGTGTGACGTGAGGATTGAATCCAGGAGCATTCTATCAATGAGGTGCACCCTCAGCACTATTTGTTCTTTATACTGAAACAGGATCTTCCTAAGTTACCACATGCTGTCCTCAAAGCTGTGATCCTCCTGTGTCTGAGCCTCCCACAAATACTGGGAATCCGGGCATGTGCCACCATGCCTGGATTCAAGGAGAGATTTTTAAAAATACTAATGACGTATGTGTGTGTGTTTATCTACGAAACATTATCTGTTAACAGAGATACAACACTACAAATACGTTCCAGGTACTCCATCTCAGCATCTTACTCTCGTCCTAGGTCTTTTCCCCTCCAGGCCTCCCCGCTGTGGAAGGCGGAGTCTTTCCTCTACAGAGGTGTGCTCACCCCTGCGCCTGCCGAGGGCGGAGCCAGCACGTGCGGCAGGCACGAGACGCATGAGGATGCTTGTGCTGGCCCACTACACCACTCACGTGAGTTCACCACCGTTCCTTGATCTAGATGACGCAATGACGTGCTATGCAGAAACCGGTGTGAAACTGTTATGACCAAAACAGAAAACCTGAGATGGCCGAGTCACTAACGTGAACGGAAAAGCAGCAGACCTAGACTCGTCCTTCCTCCTCTGCATATGTGACTCAGGCCCCCAAGTCGTCTTCTTATTTTAACCGAGGCTAGCCACAAACCTGTGGTCTTCCTGTCTTAGCCTCCCAAGCACAGGGATCGAGAGTGTGTGCCATCACGGTCCGTGGGCCCCAAGTTTTAGAGTAGGTTCTATCACATCCTTCATCGAACACTCAGTAGCTGAGGCTGGCTTCAAACCTATGCGATCCTCCTGTCTCAGCTTCCCAAGCCTGCGCCACCACACCTGGCTGGAAGGATGAATTTTTAAAAGCAAACAAAGCAACTAATTTCTTTCTTTCTTTTTTTTTTTTTTTTGCGGGTCTGGGGATGGAACCCAGGGGTATATGACCTCTGAGCTACACCCCCTGCCCTATGTTTTATTCTTTTTATTTTGAAACAAGGTCTCACTGAGTTGCAGAGGGCCTCACTAAGTAGCTGAGGCTACCTGCGAACTGCGATCCTCCGGTCTCAGCCTCCCGAGTGCTGGGATGACAAGCGTGCGCCCCCACGCCCGGCCAAAGCAGCTAATTTCCAAGCTGTCAGCTGTCTCCCTCAATCCTGCCTGTTTGTGAACAGAGAATTATTTTACAAGTGTTGACCATTTTGAGCCTCTGGGTTAGTATGCATTTTTAAAATGCTCCTTGATTAGAAGCAAATGATACCCATTCCAAGGGTTTACAATAAGTGACACATGGAGAATGGAGCTGAGGAGGCAGAAGGAAGGGTCTCCCCCAGCGCCTTTCAGCAGAAAACATGGCCCAATGAAACCTTGACTTTGGGCTTCTGGCTTCCAGAACTCTGACAAAATACATTTCAGTTGTTTGAAGCCATCCCTTCTCTCCCCATTCCACAGTGGCACCCTGGATTTTACTAAAATGGTTCAACACTGGGCGCAGTAGTGTAAGCCTGTGATCCCCACTCTTCAGGAGGTTGAGGCAGGAGGACTGCCAAGTCTGAAGTCACCCTGGCAACTCAGCAAGACCAAAGGCTGGGGTGCAGTTCAGTGGGAGAGTACCCCAGGGTTCAACCCCCAGGACGGCCACAAAAGACGTGCTCAATTTCCCTACTTTGTATTATGGGATCTTGGTTTCTCATAGTTTCTTTGTAAAAGAATGAATGTAAAAATGCGTCTTCTAGCCAAGTGTGATAAGCGCATGCGTGTATTCCCAGTACTTGGGAGGCTGAGACAGGAGGATTCAGGTTCGCTGCCAGCCTCAACTACTTTTGAGGCCCTTTGCAACTTAGTGAGACCCTGTTTCAAAATAAAGAATAATAATAAAATAGGGCTAGAGGTGTAGTTCGGAGGTGGAATGTCCCTAGGTTCAATCCCCAGTACTGCACCAAAAATAAATAAATAAATAAAAGGAAAAAAAAGCATATTCTACTTTCTTTAGTGAAGAATGGTGATTTTTTTTAAAGAAAGATATAACAATTTTAAAGAAATAAATTCAACTTCAGCTTTACTTTTTTTTTTTTTTTTTTGTGGTACTGGGAATGGAACCCAGGGGCCTTCTACCTCCGGGCTATAATCCCAGACCTATTTTATATTTTTATTTGGAGACAGGGTCTCTTAAACCAGCTGAGGCTGGCTTCGAACCTGCACGATCCTCCTATCTCAGCCTCCCAAGCGCGGGGATTACAAGCGTGCGCCACCACGCCCGTCTCTCAGCTTTACTTTTAAGCAAGACTCTATTTTTCTCCCCAAGAGAAAAGATATACAATGCTATTTTTACACACATTCCATTTTTCCCGAACAGCAGTGACAACAATATATATTAATTTCTAAGTGAATCTAACTGCAGGCAAGATACATCTAGAAATTACTACTTCTAAAAGATTCTTCGGTCTTAGCAAAGAAAGAATTTCCCTCTTCCTAAGAATTGTCCCGAGGCATTTCTGTTTAGTCATAGTTTAGCTGAAGAAACAAAAATTTTTTTAAACTAGAATTGTTATCTACTACCCCATCACAGACATCAGTGCCTCACAGGTTCCCCAAGGGACAGGATAGAGATGCCCTGACTGGACCCTGCCCCTGCCTGGCTCCAGCCCTGGAGTGCCTCCTGCCACCCGGAGGTGGTAGCACCACCATTCCCTGGAGCCCGGAGCAGTGGCAGGCTAGACACACTGCACGTGGCACCCAGCTCCAGAGAGGTCCAGTTACCATCCCTTCTCTAACCTATGTTGTAATTTGATTTCACCATTTTCTGAAATCGCTAAAGGAGATCTACCATCCCAGAAGTAAATGTTGGTGCAACATGAGGAAAAGTCAGAAATGACTCAGCGTGCCCTGCCGTGCTGCAGAGCAGAGGGAAATGCTGGCATGGGAGGCTGGGAGAGAGGGAGGTGGAGGTCCCATTCAGAGAAGCTTCCAGACTCTGGACTGTACAAAGGCCTGCTTCCGCAGTCCACAGGAGGCTAGTGCTCTGTGAGTCCTTGACTAGCGCTGGGCAGCAGGCAGTGGTTACCAGCATCACCGGTTTCTGTGAATGACATCTCAGATTTAGAGCCTCAGGTCACCTAGTCCAAACACAACTAAAGCTTTTGCCAACTTGCTTCGGCACATTCCCCACCCCAGGAACCGTGGTGAGCCACCAGCCCCAATATACCCTGGTTCCAGAGTTGCCAGTGCCCTGTCACTGAGGTAACTACCAGTGGCTCTGTGGTGGCCCTGAGCCATTGTTCTAGCAAGGCCAGGTGATGACATCTGGGTATGCTGTTGGCAGCTCTGTCCGCAGCGAGCTTATACTGTTCATGCTTGCTCAGGTTCTAGGGTACTGCTCGCCATCTGCTGCAGCTTAGGGTATCCTCGCCAACATGGCCTCACTCCTCTCCCAACCCAGTATCCCTGTTGAAGACAAACTGAGGAGTCAGGTATGGTGGGGCACACCTGTAATCCCAAGATTTGGGAGGCTGAGACAGGAGAATTTAGCAAGGGCAGCCTAAGCAATTTAGCAAGACCCCCCCACTGTGTGTGTGTGTGTGTGTGTGTGTGTGTGTGTGTGTGTGTGTGTGTGTTTACTGGGAATTGAGCCCAGAGGCAATGTGCCACCACACCCAGCTTGAGACCCCATTCTAAAATAAAAAAAGGAGCAGAGTGTCTAAAAATAAAATCTAGCCATGTATGTGGTGGCACACACTTATAATCCTAGTATTTGAAAGGCTGAGACAGGAGGATGACAGGTCCACAGCCTCAGATACTTAGTGAGGCCCTCCACAACTCACTGAGACCATTCCTAAATAAAGAATAAAAATTGGGGCTGGGGGTGTAGTTCAGAGGTAGAATGCCCTGGGTTCACCCCCAGCACCGAAGGGAAAAAAAAACAAACAACTGGGCGAGGTGGTGCAATTTATAATCCCAGTATTTGGGAGGCTGAGACAGGAGTTCACAGGTTTGAAGCCAGCCTCAGCCGTTTAGGGAGGCCGTCAGCAACTTACCGAGAAATAAAATAAAATAAAAAATAAAAAATAAAAAAAAATTAGGGCGGGAGGTATAGCTTTGAGGTAGAATGCCCCTGGATTCAATCCCTAGTATAGCAAAAAGAGAAAAAGAGAGCGAGGAAGGGAGGGAGAGAAAAGGAAGGAAAGAAAGAAAGAAAGAAAGAAAGAAAGAAAGAAAGAAAGAATGAGGAACTGAATGCTGTAATCCCAGTACTTGAGAGGCTGAGGCAGGAGGATCATAGCTTCCAGGCTAGCCTCGGCAACTTAGCAAGACCATGTTTCAGAGTAAAAAGGGCTAGAGGTATATAGCTCAGTGGTAGAATGTCCCTGGGTTCCATCTCCAGTACAACAAAACCAAAACAAACCTAAAAGTCGTCTAATGATTCTCACATTTCGCAGGGAGGAAAAGTTTAAGCAGACTCGTGGGGCAGATCTAGACCTGCAGTCTGGTGTCACCTGCCAGCACCCTTCACAAGACCCAGGTCAAGCAGATCCCAAGGGAGCAGCAACCCCTGAGCACGCTCGCCATGCACCGCCGAGCCTAGGAGCCTATGCTGAAGCCTGCCCAGCCTCGCCTCATCTCCTGGCCCCTGACCTCTCTTCTACGGAAACAGCAAGATGACAGAAAGACTGCTCCGTGTGCAGGGTGGCCGAGGGGAGCGTCCGTCATGGTGCTGCCGGCTACCTGCAAGGTCAGCCCTGATGGGGGGCTGCAGAGGGAATGCTGCGGCCTGCTGGCTCGCCATCCTCACTCAGGCAGCTGAGTGGAGCTGTACAGCTCCCCGCCGGCCCCAGCATCTGCCACACTGACAGCTACTGCAACAGTGTGGGAACAGCCCACTCCCACAGCATCTCAAGATGAGGTGAGGACTCACTGTCAGTGGCGAGCAGCTGGAGAATGTCTCTAGTTGCACAAGCAGACAAAACTCCATTTAGGGACACATCCACTGTAAAGTACACAGAGTAACAAGAACCCTAGCAAGCCTGGCAGTGCTCATGCCAGAAAGCGTGGCAGGCGCTGCTTCAGGAGAGGCTGAGAGCACGGCACAGCAGAGCTGCTCGTCTCCCAAGGCCACCCCTTCTGCCACATGTGTAAGAGCAGAAAACAGAGAAGGCTGGAATTCGTCCATGGCAGCCAGTGAGGGCCAGAAGCAAGATGAGGAGTGAGCAAGAGACCGCACACGGCCACGGCCCCGTGCTGTGGTGAGCTCTCAAACATGTCCACGGTAGGAGCAGCACACAACAGTCCCTCCTCCTTTCCAGTCGCTCCATCTTCAAACAAGGATGCTACCAGAGGGCAGAGCTAGCATCCAGTGGCACCATGGATCCTGGGCCAGTCACAGGACCAGCACACATCTGAATCCACAATCAGTCCTATTTGCTATCGTCTCAAACACTTTTTTCCTTCTTACTTCTCATACACCGGGGACTTTCATTCCTATTCATTTGTTTTGCAGTACTGGGGATCGAACCCAGTAGCTCTCATCACTGAGCTAGATCTTCAGCCTTTTTTATTTTTTTATTTTTTTGAGGGGGGTTAACAGAAGCTGAAATCAGGGGCATTTACTTCAACTCTATTTTCTTAGCCCTATTTTATTTTTAATTCTGAAACAGGGTCTCACTGAGTTGCTGAGGCTGGCCTCAAACCTGTGACCCTCCTGTCTCAGCTTTCTAAGTACTGGGTTTACAGGCATGTACCACATGCCCAGCTACACTGTGACTTTTTTTTTTTTTTTTTTGGCAGTACTGGGGTTCCTGGAAGCCCTTCTACCTCTGGGCTACACTCCCAGACCTATTTTTACATTTTTATTTGGAAACAGGGTCTCCTAAGCCAGCACGTGCAACTGGCTTCGGACCTGCGCGATCCTCCTGTCTCTGCCTCCCAAGTGCGGGGATTACAAGCGTGCGCCACCACGCCCGGCTACACTGTGACTTTTAAAATAAAGCTACTCTGAAGAAGACCAGAGACAGGCAAGAGAGGTCACCACCTCAAAGCCTGGCTTGGCATCCCTCCTCTGAAGGGCTCTGGTGCCCAGCACATGACCGCTTCCCCTGTTCCTCACTACCGCCAAGTGTCAGCGCACCCTTGTGGACAGTTTGCCGCGGATAGACACTGGGCTCTGAACAGCACAGTGCTTAGTGCAGGTGTGGCAGTGTGGGGACGTGGCTGAGGTGGCCCCAAGTGGGTGCACGCACCTGCTCATCCACGTAGGCGTCAATCCTCTTCTGACACTCCAGCCACTCCTCGGCCACCTTGCGCAGCTCCTCCTCGGAGCGCTGGAACCTCTGCAGCAAGGTGCTGTAAGTGTCCTCGTTGCAGGCGTCGTGCGTGGTGGTTCCCAGCCTAGGAGGAAGAGGGCTTGTAACAGAACAGAAGGAGGCTGGCTTCCACTGTGGTCACCTTGCCTCCTGTCGTGGACCCTGGCTGCTGCAGAGCCCAGGGGCACCACTGTCAGGACGAACAGCCCCCACCCAGCCGGGCACCAGGCAGAAGCTAGTGTAAGGAGATGCTCAGAGGGAGCACTCCTCAGAAAAGAGCAGGGAGTGGCGCCATCTTAAAAAGACTCAGCCCAGTCATTAGTTTACTACCTATGGGTTGTACACTATTTCTCCCTATTAAAATATAACGAACTAGAGCAAATAAAACATTTACAGAGAAATAAAAGTTAAACTTGGTAAAAACAGAAAACTCGAATCAACCAGAGAGATATAGTTACACTGTATTAAAAGAGTAAGATGACAAGCCTTGCGTGGTGGCGCACGCTTGTAATCCCAGCATTCCGGAGACTGAGACCCACCTGGAGGAACGCGGTTCGCAGACAGCCTCAGATACTTAGGCCCTCTGCAACTCAGTGAGACCCAGTTTCAAAATAAAGAATCAAATATAGGGCAGGGGTATAGCTCGGAGGTCGGATGCCCCAGGGTTACATCCCCAGACCCACAAAAAATAATTAAATAAAAAAATAAAAGAGTAAGATGGCAAATAAGAAAACAAAAGAGGAAAGAGAAGACATACAATTGGGCATAAGAAAAAATATGTGGATTTTAGAAGAAGAGTACACAGGGCAAGGCAGCAGCTTGGGAGAAAAGAAAGGTGGGGAGAGCACATGGAGCTTGAGGAGACATGCGTAGGTTATTGGAAAAATTCATTTCCTTAACACCCGAATACATCAATATGTCAACCAAAATACTTAGCCTGATGATTATTCATAATCAAAAACAACACTTATATCCAGAACATAAAGATTATGTGCATGTCAGAAATTAGCATTGTTTATATAAAGAACTGAGAGTGATCCAGATAGGACCAATAAAATACATGATGGGAGCCAGGTGTGGTAGTGCATGCTTGTAATCTCAGTACCTGGGAGGCTGAGACAGAAGGATCACAGGTCTGAGGACAGCCTCAGCAAGTAGTGAGCCTCTCATCAACCTAGCGAGACCCTATTTCAAAATAAAAATAAAACAAGGCTGGAGGTGTAGCTCAGAGGTAGAATACCCCTGGGTTCAATCCCCAGCACCATACCAACAAACCCAAAAACCAACACACACACACACACACACACACACACACACACACACACACACAACCACCACCATGATGGGATATTTTATTATTATCATTATTATTGTGGTACTGGGGATAGAACCCAGGGGCATTCTACCTCCGAGCTACACTCCTAGTCCTATTTTTTATTCTTTATTTTGAAACAGGGTCTCACTGAGTTGCAGAGGGCCTCACTAAGTAGCTGAGGCTGTCCATGAACCGTGATCCTCTGGTCTCAGCCTCCCAAATGCTGGGATTAAAGAGTGTGCCACCACGCCCGGCTTATGATGGAATACTGAAATGAAGGGATATGAGATAATTAGGCACTAGTTATAAATTTTATAGTTGCACCTTTCATTCATATATATACATGCATATACATACACATAGTTGGTTTTTGGGGGCAGTACTAGGGATTGAACCTAGAGGTGTTCTACCACTGAGCTACACTCCCAGCTCTTTTTATTTTTATTTTTTTTGTCTGGAAAGTTTCATTAGGTTGCTGAAAGCCTCAATATGTTGCTGAGGATGCCCTTGAACCTGTGATCCTCCTAGCTCAGCCTCCCAAGTATTGTGCCACCATGCTGGGCTATGACCCTGTTTCCAAATAAAATAGAAAATAGGTCTGGGAGTATAGCATGGATGTAGAAGGCCCCTGGATTTCATTCCTAGCACCACAAAAAAATAAAGGATAAAAAATAGGGCTGGGGGTGTAGCTTGGAGGTAGAATGCTTCTGGGGTTGCATTCCTAGTACCGAAAAACAAAAACAAAAAACAGTGTCCTGCTAGGTTGATGAGAGTCTCACCACTTGCTGAGGCTGTTCCTTGAACCCGCGATCCTCCTGTCTCAGCCTCCTAAGTGCTGGGATTATGGGCATGTACTACTGCACCTGGCCATGCATTGAGATTACCATCAGTACCACCACCACCAAAAAAAAAAAAAAAAAAAAAAAAAAGTCACACATTAAAAAAAAGTCACACATAAAAAAAAAAAAGAAATATACCGATATTAAGATATCACTACAGCATGTTTTAAAATGTGTATGTGTGGGCTGGGGAGGCAGAGGATTTGCCTAACATGCATGAGGCTCTGGGTTCAATTCTTAGAACTTTGAAAAAAGTATGTGTGTGTGTATGTACACAGGGAAACGAATGTGTAAGAAACATTAAATTGTTTACAGTGCTTATATATCATTAATAATGGTTTTTACTTTCATAATTTTATTTGCAATAATACTATAATAATTTTATAATAAAAATAAAACCATTTTATAGCTGGGTGTGGTGGCGCACATTTGAAATCCCAGCATTTGGAAGGCTGAGACCAGAGCATCATGGTTTGCAGACAGCCTCAGTGACTTAGTGAGGCCATTCACAATCAGTGAGACCCTGTTTCAAAAATAAAAAAGACTTGGGGCCAGGATGTAGCTCAGTCGCAAAGCGCCTGCTTTGCAGGTGTAGTGCTCTGGGTTCGATCCCTGGTTCCAAAAAAGACAAAACTAAACAAAACAACCAACAACAACAAAAAATAAAAAATAAATAAAAAAGACTAAAAAATAGGGCTGGGGGGATGTATCGTGGAGGTAGAATGCAAAAAAGAAATAAAAAAGCATTTGTCACAAGTGGAGGACAGAAATGGGTCCCTCTTCTCCTTTTCCTTGTCTCCACCTGGGTGGTTCATGACTGTGAACACTGGGTCAAACGGGGAGATCTGCAAATAACCTCCACTGTTGAAGCCAAGTACATGTGTTCGTGGATGGCAGTCACTTCTAGGAGGAAACAGGTCCAAGTTGTTAGGAACCCACCCACTGAATGAAAAGAGAACAGTGATGCACAGAGACTGAGGCTGCTCTGAACACCCAGCTGTCCTTCTCAGGCTTTCTTGCCCTCAGGACCAGAGCTCAAGACACAGCTCCAGTGAACTTCTGTCTCTTCTGGTCTCTGCACCGATGTCTGGCATGACCCAGGCATCTTGCCACATCACAGCGGTGAAGAGGAGGTCTCCTGACTCCTGCCGTGCCGCCCTTGCTCTTCACATGGCTCACTATCCTGTCTGCATGCGAGACTCAATGTCTGTGTAATTCCACCTGGTCCTTCTTTCCACTGGCTCCTTTCCCCACTCCTGGCAGAAGCACACTTCTCTAAGTTGTAGGACGCAGATTATTTCTAGCCTGGGGAGGGCAGAGCAGATGGGGACCTGGAGATTCCCTTGCTAGTGTAATGTGAGCACTCATGAGCAGGCCCATGCAGGGCCTGGACTACAAGCCTCTGCAGGGTCAAAAGCACAGGATTTTTATTTATTTTTTGGTACTGAGGCATGAACCCAGGGGCATTCTACCTACAGTAACATCCCTTTTTATTTTTTGCTTTGAAACAGGTTTCACTAGGTTGCCGAGAGTCTTGCTAAGTTGCTGAGGCTGTTCTTGAACCTGCAATCCTCCTGTCTTAGCATCTCTAGTACTGGGATTAAAGATGTGTGTCACCATTCCTGGCTAATGGCACAGTTCTTTCAAACATAAACTGCCAGGAAAAAGGGATAGTAAAAGCAGTGGGCATATGGGAACTATAGATTCAAGACTATCAAAAGACATGGAGGAAAAAGGGAAGAGAGAACGAGAGTTACTGACTGCTGGTCAGACAGTCTGCTTGGGATAATGAAGATTTCTAGAAATACATTGTGGTGATGGTTGTAAATACTGTGAATATAATTAATGCTATTGAATTTAATTCTTCAAGTGGCAAATTTTAATTATATATTTCATATAATGTAATGCCAAAGGCTACGGAATTGAACATTTTAAGTGGGTGAATGGTACCCTATGATAATTATATCTTAATAAAGCTGTTGAAAAAAGAATATATTTCTTTTATTTTTTGTGATACTGGGGTTCCTGTACCCACCAGGCTACACTCCTACCACCAGGCAACCCTTCTACCACCAGGCTACACTCCCAGACACTTATTTTCTATATTTTTATTTGGAAACAGAGTCTCAAGCCAGAGAAGTTGGCTTCGAACCTGCACGATACTCCTGTCTCCGCCTCCCAAGCATGGGGGATTACAAGCGTGCGCCACCACGCCCGGCGAAAAAAGAATATATTTCTTAAACCATACAATTTCCTTTGAACAAGGATGAAATGTGAGTAACTTGTGTACACACTGACTACAAAAACAGGCAAAACTAAGATGGGAGACACACGGTTGGTTCTCAAGAAGATGATGATGTTGACAATTATGGGCAGAGATGCTGACTTGAAGGGGCCTGACCTGGGTGCTGCCACAGGTACATTTGCTCTCTAAAGATTCATGAAGCTAGACGTGTGCTTTATGCAGTTCTCCATATCTGTATTTTACTTCATAATTTTTTTAAAAAAGCTAAATAGGGGCCAGGCGTGGTGGCGCACGCTTGTAATCCCCGCACTTGGGATGCTGAGACAGGAGGATCACACAGGTTCGAAGCCAGCCTCAGCTAGTTAGTGAGGCTCTCAGCAACTTAGTGAGACCCTGTTTCCAAATAAAGTACAAAATAGGTCTGGGAGTATAGCCCGGAGGTAGAAAGCCTCTGGGTTCCACCCCCAGTACCACAAAAATAAATAAATAAATAAATAAAAACAAACAAACAAACAAATAAATAAAATAAAAAGCTAAATAGGCCCAGAGAAAAAGTGTTAACATACAACTATATATTTCATTACTTTAAGGGGATGTTTGTATATAATTTATGGCAAAAATTTTTATAATGAGCTGGCGCGGGAAGCTGAGACCTGGAGGATCACGGTTCGCGGACAGCCTCAGCTACTTACTGAGGCCCTCTGCAACTCAGTGAGACCCGGTTTCAAAATAAAGAATAGAAACTAGGGCAGGGGGTGTAGCTCAGAGGTCAAATGCCCCTGGGTTCCATCCCCAGACCAGCAAAAAAAAAAAAAAAAAAAAAAAAAAAAAAAAAAATGAGTTGGCAAATACAGGTTTTACATGGGAGACTCAAATCTGAGTCATTTTCGGGTCCACAGAGCGAGCCTATCGTGAAATGTCCAACAAACTGCTGCTTCTGGTGTCACCAGTGTTCCTTGGAGGACAGGCTGCCCATTCTCTCCCTGGTATCTGTCTCTGTGCCTTATCTACTCCTGGGACTCAAGAGAAACACACATTGTGAACTCCAGAAAACAAAAAAATCTGCAACATGGGCACAGGAAGAAGCATGGAGCTGACTGCGAGCTTTTCAGGCCTGTGTCAGCTTCCCACGGTAGGATGCCAGGGCCATCAAACCTACTGGTTTACCAGGAAACCAAAGGAAGCACCGCACCCTGGAACCCGCCCACAAAGGGTGCACGACCTCAGCTGAATGTTCGCAGACCTCTCAACTAGGACAAGGGCAAGCTCTTCGTTTCAAACAATGATTTCCAATACCCTTCTGGTCCTTTCTCCCCTGAGGTTTGCAGGCAGAACATTTGTGACGTGCTGGCAGACAGCACGCGAGATGCTTTTTAATTTTTTTTTTTGGTGGTACTGGGGTTCCTGGAAGCCCTTCTACCTCCAGGCTACACTCCCAGACCTATTTGATACTTTTTCTTATTTGGAAACAGGGTCTCCTAAGCCAGCGGATCCTCCTGTCTGCCTCCCGAGTGCGGGGATGACAAGCGTGCCCACCGCGCCCGGCTGCTAGATGCTTTTAAAAGTGGACACAGGAAGGAGGCTGTGGGTGAGCAAGTGCTGGAAGGATGAGGTGCAGGACACGTCTGTACACACCTCCTCACCTCTTATCATTGGTCCTCTCCCCGCCCCCCTTTTTTCAAATGGTATGAATCTTATTTAACACAGCATTTCTCACCTTTTTCAAATTGAAGTCTTCAAATTGAAGACTGCAAAAAACAAAAGCAGTGCTTTCTGGAGTTGTCATTACCCTTGGGAACAGGAGCTGAGCCTTCCGTACTCTGCAACCCTCGGTCGGCACATGCCTAATCTTTCCTACTTTACTTCACAAAACAGCCCCAAGGACCAATCAAGACAAAATATCATATATCATATTTACATGAATAGAGGAGGGCCAGATGTGCAGGCCCCTTTAAACAAGGCTGCTCCACAACGGAGCATCTTTACTTCCTCAAGGCAAAACAGCAGATGATCCCAAAGGGAAACCGGAAGATTGAGAAGATGCCCACGACGGCAAAGCGTCCTCCAGAACCTGGACTCAAGACCAGGCAGCAGCCCCGGTGGAGCTGGCAGCGCACCAGCAGACTGCTTGGTGCTGCGGTGGCCGGTGGGTTCCCTGTGATGAGACGAGTAGGCGCAGCAGCATGGCAGGGATGGCACCATAGCATGTATAAAGCTGCCCTGGCTGGCCAAGCTGTGCACAGGCAGTTGCGTCTGGGCCATGGTAGCCAGCCTACACTCACTGGCTCAGGCCTAGAAGGAAGAGCAGTGGCCTGGGGACTCAGCCCCATGAGCACATCACCTGACTGCTTCTGAGGCTGTGAAGGGGGATGGATGACACCTCAAACACTTGTGTCAATGCCGGGTTTCAGGAGAAAAACAGCGAGACTGGCGGGTAAGTCAAACAGAACGATAATTTATTTGAAGTAGTCCCCTCCGTTTTTTGCTGGGTGCTGAGGACTGAACCCAGGGCCTGTGAATGCTAGACGAGTACTCCACCACTGAGCTACACATGCCCCAGGCGGTTTTCACTTTGCTTTGAGATAGCATCTCACTAAATCATGTGCCCTTACCTTGAACTTGAAATCCTCCTGCCTCAGCCTCCCAAATATCTGAGATTACAGGCATGTGCCTGTGTCTAGCTTGTACTTCCCCTTCTTCTTCAATCTCTAACTACATTTTGATATGGCCAAATAAAAATGACTGCTGTTAGGATGTGTCTGACATAAAGGGATGTGCTGGTATGTGGATAACAAATGAGAGCAAAGTCCACACAACGTGGCCCTGTGGTTGCTCAGCTCGTAATATCAGATAAAAGAGGGGCATGTGTCCTATCCTAAGCAAACACTGGGGCTCCAGGGCAAAACCATGCCCAGCCACCCTCAAGCTTACCCCAGTCCACCCCCAGAAAATGCCCATGAGACATTTGTACGCTTGTGTGCTGTGTTGGTCAAAGTAGAAAAGTCAGCCTCCCAATGTGAAGAAGCCATATGGATATTTTACTCCTGGAAGATGAACCCGAGGGATGACCAGGATGAAGCTAGGGCATGGAGGCACAAATGCAAGAGATGTCAGAGCACGTTCAGTCCCCAGGAAAGCCCAGGGCACCCTCGGTCCTGTGGCCTCCACCCCTCTCGCCTCTCCTCCACACCTAGGGGCCACAGCACACATTATGCCCAGTTGGCCACATGAACCCCATCAAGGAAAAGATCACACTGCCTGTAGCTTTCCTCTATTTATAAGGAATCTATGGTATTAAATCTGAGTAGCATGTAGATTAGTTTATTAGTTAAAAGTTTAATGGGGCCAGGCACGGTGGTGTAGGCTGAGATAGGCGGATTGCAGGTTCACAGCCCGCCTCAGCTACTTAGTGAGACCTTGTTTTCAAATAAAAGATAAAATAGGTCTGGGGTGTAGCCCAGAATTAGAAGGACCTGGGTTCTATCCCTAGTACCACACACACATAAAAGAAAAAGGCATAATGGTATGAACTCCTCAGGTTTGAGCTTTCTGCACAAACTGACGTTATCCCTGGCCTGACCCTTTTCCTGAGAGGATTTCTAGGTGGACACAGATCAAGTGGCCTTCAGGCTCACACATCACATCATAGGAAAGACTATCCTGTCACACCCTGGAGCACTGGTGGGTTAAGTCCCAATACCTGATCTGTGACACCAGGGCTGGCAAGTTGCTCTGGAGAAGAGGCTCCGAGAAGACCAGATTTTCAAACAGGTGCTTATTGTGCAGTTCCCATGTCACCTGGAACTTTTTCAAGTGCTCATTTTCCTAGTTAATAAAAACAAAGAAAGATAATCAGAAGATGAAGTGAACTGATGAAGACTCGACATCTTCAGGATTCCTTCCCTACCCCAGAGCCCCATAAACAGCCCAGGCCATTCTGCTCGGGAGGAGTGCCAGGCTCCTCCAAGTCCCAAAGCACACACCAAATCCTATCTGACTTCAGCGAGCCTCCACCTCACCTCCCTTCAAATAAAGCCCCACACAAGGAAGGGTGGCAGGTGCGCACACCAGTAAAGGAAAAGGAAAGAAAAGAATCAACATATTTATGATTTCTTGCAACCAGGCTTTCAAAAGATAATGAAAGGCCTACATTTCTCAGAATTTTAGTGCAAACAAATCCTTTGATGTTAAAAATACTTATTTTGCCTATCTTGAGAAATTTCCTGACAAACATAAGGTCTTTAATTTTCCCAACAAATTTTTTTTTTTTTTTTTTTTTTTTTTGCAGGTCTGGGGTTGGAACCCAGGGGCATTCGACCTCCAAGCTACACCTCCTGCCCTATTTTTTATTCTTTATTTTGAAACTGGTCTCACTGAGTTGCAGAGGGCCTCACTAAGTAGCAGAGGCTGTCTGCAAACCGCGATCCTCCGGTCTCAGCCTCCCAAATGCTGAGATTACAAGCGTGCGCCACCACGCCCGGCTTCCCAACAAATGTAAAGCAATTCATCTGTTTAATCCCCCCCCCTTTTTTGTGATATTGGGCATGGAACCCAGAGGCATTCTACTTCCAAGCTATACCCCAACCCTAATATTTTGTTTTTGAAAGAGTCCTGCTAGGTTGCTGAGGGTTTCACTGCTTGTTGAGGCTGTTCTCAAACTTGTAACCTTGTCTCAGCCTTCCATGTGTACACATGCACCACCATGCCTGGCTCATCAATTATTTATCCATTCATTTATTTTTGAGGCACTATGGATTGAGTCCAGGTGCATTTAGCTCTGAGCTATACCCCCTGCCCTACTTTATTTATTTTTTGTGGTTGTTTTGTTTTGCACTGCTAGGAAATGAACCCAGAGGCAATCTACCTCTGAGCTATACCTCTAGCCCTATTTTATGTAAGTTACACTCCCAGCTCTACTTTCTATTCTTTATTTTGAAACAGGGTCTTACTAAGTTGTAGAGGGTCTCACTACGTTGCTGAGGCTAGATGGAAACCTGCTATACTCCTGTTTCAGCCTCCCAAGTACTGGGATTACAAGTGTGTGCTAGCACACCTGGCTTTTATTTTTATTTTGAAGCAGGGTCTTGTTGGGTTGATGTGAGCCTCACTACTTGGAGGCTGGCGGTGAACCTGGATTCCTCCTGTCTCAGCCTCCCAAGCACTGGGATTATAGGTACATGCGACCAGGCCCAGCACCACTGTCTTACATGACCTTTCAATACTGTTGGAGCAGCTCCCAGTTACGGCATTCTGCGTCAGTACTTACGTCTCCTCTCAACTCACATGACCTCTTAGCCATCCCCTCTATCCTCAGGCTTTTCTTCTGGAAAGTTCATTAATAATAGTGAGGCCTCCTCACTGTTGCCTTAATACCTCAGTCCTTAGCTCTACTCTGACCACCACTGAATCCAGGACATTGCAACAATTTTTGCCGAGCATGCTCTCTCAGGGCCAGGGCCTCTGCACCAGGCTCAGGGAGGAGGGATCCTAACCCGGGCTGGTGTTCTCTTCGGAGACACAAGGTGCAAAGTGCTCCATACAGGTGGTTGCTGAGGAACCCCTGAAGAACAGGCAGGACCCAGCTCCCATAGGCAGAGGTGAGAGAGGCAGTGCTCTGAGATATGCCCGGGATGGCTGGCACCACTCAGTGCCCTCAGAGGATGCCTCCTCCAGGAAATTCTGATGGGTGGTCTGAAGCAGAGGAGCTGGGGTGGTCTGCGACCATCAGTGACTCACTGAGTAATGTGTACATGAATTCTTTTAGAGAGGTCCGTGGACTTCAGAACTGCCTACTGAAGTATCACTTAATAATCAGATCAAAGTGCTGATGAAAAATCCTAGACTACTAGGAAAATGGTGGGAGCTGGGGGCAGGAACAATCAAAGAGGTGTCAGCAGCTTGTCCCTGGGGAGAATGGTCTCCCTCCAAGTGTAGGGACCGTATTTCTACAACATGCCTACTCCCACCTCGGGGTGATTTACTTTCTGAGGTGGTCAGAGACTCGCCTGTGTTCTTTTCTAGGACTGCGAGGCACCTGTGGGGAAGGAGGTGTCTTACTGAGTCCCTAAGCCTGCCCTTGCCCTGCACTGGGCTGGGCTGTGGGTGAATGCATATATTGAGGCCTCAGGGCTGCAACAGGCTGCTGTTCCCCATGGCTTCATGCCCTCACACACACCATCAAACCCAGCAGCGGCTGTTCCGCAGTCAACAGGAGGCACAGTAAGGACATCCCCCACCTCCCTGCGGACACAGGGCTGGCCCGCAAGGAGCTCCCTAAGCAGCACTCCACACGGTGTCACCAGAATGCCAACATCCAATGCCTCCTTCTTCGTGCACAGGGTCCAGAGGACTGGCCTTAGTGGACCTTGTGGAGAAGGGACCTGCGGCCTGCACAGTGGGCTCCACACCACTCAGCCGCTCCCGACAACCCACGGCACACTTCTGCCCTCTGGCTCACCTTCACTGTGTACAGAAGGAAGAGAGGTACCATCTCTTACCAGAGTGCTGAGGAAGGTGCTGATGGAGCGCGCCGCCTGGCACAGGGCGCCATACTCCTCGAGCAGGAGGGAGATAAAATGGTGCGCCTGCGGGGGGCCCTGTAGGCCGGAGGGCGCCTTTGCCTTTGCCGCAGCTGACAGCTGCCGGAGCAGGCGGACCTTCATCTCCAGCACGTACTCCCGGGCTTGCTGCTCCAACCGCTGGTACAGCTGATAGGGGTCCCGCTCACAGAGCCTGCAAAGAGAGTCACCACTCAGCCAGGGCCTGCCACAGGGTGGGGCAGGAAGGAATCTTCCCTGAACCGTCCCACAGGCACCCACCTGCTGGCCACAGTAGCCATCCTCCCTCCCCATAAGGACCTGTCAGGAGCACCATCCTCCTAACACATGAGACCTGGGCTTACAGAGAACACCACAGGGAACTAACAGGAAAAGCAGCCTTTCCCCAGCACTGGCCTCCTAGCACACCATTCACACACAGGTACCCACTCAGTGAACCCTCACACAGGAGCCTGCTTGCTCACTGCCAGACACCGGGCACCTCGGTGGAAAGCACATGCAGCGGGTGGTGCCGCAGACAGGCCCAGAGGCACACTCCACCTCAGACTCCTCTTTTGTTGTTTCTCCAGCTGGAGACTGAAACCTGGACATTCTACCTCCGAGCTACACCTCAGCCTTATTTTTTTCATTTATTATTCTTTATTTTGGAATAGGGTCTCACTAGGTTGCAAAGGGCTTCACTAAGTAGCTAAAGCTGGCTTCAAAGCTGTGTGATCCTCCTGTCTGTCTTCCAAGTCCTGGGATTACAAGCGTGCCCCACCACGCCTGGCTCCACCTTGGACTACTGAAAACAGACAATTCTTTTTGAAGGCTTATGCTAAAAAGGTGAAAAACACCTATCTCAACAGAGGTGAACCTGGCTGAGACTGGGCAGACTGCACTTAGCCTCTTTCTAGGAACTCAGCACATGATGCAAACAAGCTATTATTTTCATAATTGGAGGAAATTTTAGCTGCAGTTTATCCTATTTTTTAAATTATCCCAACAAAAAAGAAATAGCTAGGTGTGCAGTATCTACCTGTAATCCCAGGCACTAGGGAGGCTAAAGCAGAAGGACAGCAAGTTCAAGGCCAGCTTGGGAAATTTAGCAAGACTTTATCTCAAAATTGTTTAAAAACTTAAAAAGCAGCCGGGTGTGGTGGTGCACACTTGTAATCCCAGTACTTGGGAGGCTGAGACGGGAGAATCGCCCTGGATTCAATCCCCAGCACCAAATAAATAAATAAATACATAAATAAATGTTGGTGGGGAGTGGGGAATATAGCTCAGTGTTAAGAGCTACACTGACTATCCACAAGGCCCTGGGTTCAATCCCAAGAGCCACCCCCAAGCCAAGGCAATAGAGGTGTGGTGGCACATGCCCCAAATCCTAGAGCTTGGGAGGCTGATACAAAAGTACCTCAGGTATGAGGACAGCCTCAGCAATTTAGTGAGGCTTTCATGGTAACTTAAGCAAGACCCTGTTTTATTTATTTATTATTTTCCTTCCGATACTAGGGATGGAACCCAGGGGCATTCTACTTCTGAGCTACACCCCCAGCCCTATTTTTTATTCTTTGTTTTGAAACAAGGTCTCACTGAGTTGCAAAGGGCCTGAGTAGTAGCTGAGGCTGTCCGCGAACTGTGATCCTCCTGTCTCAGCCTCCCAAATGCTGGGATTACAAGCGTGCACCACTACACCCTGCTAGGACCCTGTTTTAAATAAAAAACAAAAGCCCAGTACTTGTGAGGCTGAGACAGGAGGATCATATAGGTTCATGGTCAGCCTCAGCCACTTAGGCTCCCCACAACTTAGTGAAATCTTGTTTCAAAAGTAAAGACTAGCCAGGCGTGGTGGTGCACGCTTGTAATCCCCGCGCTTGGGAGGCAGAGACAGGAGGATCGCACAGGTTCGAAGCCAGCCGCGTTGGCGTAAGAGACCCTGTTTCAAAAATATAAAATAAATGTATACCACTTATGTTCAATAAAGAAAAAAATTAAATATAAAAAATAAATAAAACCACTTAAAAAAAATATATATATAAAATAGGTCTGGGAGTGTAGCCTGGAGGTAGAAAGGCGTCCAGGAACCCCAGTACCACTAAAAAAAAAAAAAAAAAAAAAAAAAAAAGACTAAAAAATAGGGCTGGGGATGTAGCTCTGAATGAATGTAGAATGTCCCTGTGTTGAATCCCAGTACTGCAAAACAAACAAACAAACAAACAAACAAACAAACAAACAAACCAGACTGAGGGTATAGCTCAGAGGTAGACACACCAATGCCAGAAAATGAAAAGGGAATAAAAATGTATATATTAAAATCAGTAAAGTGCCTTACAGGGTTAAGGGGAGGTACTTTACAGGGACGTTCACTACGTCAGAATTACGTAAACAAGATGGAGGTCATGGGTATAAAGAGTCCGGTCCACGTGCTGTATCTTGGGAGTGGTGAGTTGGCCCGGGCCACCCTCCCCCCTCATGCCATTTTGGCATGGGGCTGTACTATTTTCTGTATTTCTTTTTTTTAATAAACTTTTTTAAATCTTCCAAAAAAAATTAGTAAGGTGAAGAGCAATGAAAAAATACATGCCCACTGCTAGCCACAATAATAACAGTGCCATGAATTTCTTTTCGAATGGAAGATGATCCAATGCACTTTGTAAAAACTTGTTCTACAGTACTTGGCACTGCTGTGGTTAAAGTTGCTATTTCTTTTTTACCATACTGTGGATTGAAGCCAGAGGCATTCTATTTTTGAGCGACACCTCCAGTTCTAAGTAGCCTAGGCTGGCTGCAAACCTGCAATCCTCCTGTCTGAACCTTCCAAGTACTGGGATTAAAAGCTTGTGTAACCATACCCAGTAAGTTGCTGTTTCTTTTCTTTTCTTTCCTTTTCTTTTTTTGTGGTGCCGGGGATTGAACCCATTTTACCTCCGCGCTACACCCCCAATATCATTATTATCATTATCATTATTTTTTTTTTTGGCAGTACTAGGAATTAAACCCAGGGGCATTCTACCTCTGAGCTACACACCCAGCCTTGTTTTTTATTCTTTCTTTTGAAGCAGGGTCTCACTTAAGTTGCAGAGGGCCTCACTAAGTAGCTGAGGCTGGCCACAAACCTGTACTCCTATCTCAGCCTCCCAGGTACTGGGATTACAAGCATGTGCCACCACGTCTGGCTTGTAATTTCTTTTAAATGTACTTCTGAAATGCCTCTAGATGGAAACCTAGTACCACTAATGCAAAAACCAAAATGTTTACCTATAAGATATTACTAGAAGGCACTGGCTGAGCTAAGCACCCTGTTAGAAATGAGCTGTAACATGTATTAAACTATAGCTCTTAGATTTTTTATTTTATTATTTTTTAAAGATTTTTTTTTATTGGTGTACTGTATTCATACATCATGGAGGGATACAAACTTTTGTAGACATACATGCACACATCGCCCAGTCAGCCCCCACCCGATCCCCACCCCATTCTCTCTCCATCCCTCCCTCCCATGCTTGGCTTAGTGGTTGACATCTAGTATTTTAGCAATTTATCCAAAATTAAAAATGATAATCTCACATAACAGTTTCATTTGTCTGATACCAAGCTTTTGATGACTTAAAGATAACATTTCAATATTTCGTTTTACTTTCTTTCTTATCAGAGAATATTTTTTTTTCTATTTTTTTTAGGTGAAACTATCATATATTTATATATTTATTTTTCAGAAAAAAAAAATCTATCCTAATATGGAATATGGACTCTAGATACCCAAAACGATCTTGAAAAAGAACAAAGCTAGAAGATATATATTTTCTGATTTCCAACCATATAAAGCTACAATAATTGAAACAGTATAGTACTATTCTAAAGGCAGATATATAAACCATTGGAGTTAAATAAAAGCCTAGAGCTAAATTCTTCCCTATATTGTCAAGTTATTTTTGACAAGGTTTCCATGAACATTTGGTGGTGGAAATAATAATCTTTTAACTAAATATTGTTGAAACATAATAATTACATGGAAAAGAGTAAAGTTGGACCCTTACCTAATCCCATATACAAATATTAACTCAAAATAGATAAAAGACCTAAATATAAATCTTAAGACTATAAACTTTTAGGAGAAAATCTGGGTCATAAAACCTCACAACATTGAAATTGGCAGTGATTTCTTGGATATGATTTCAATGGCACAGGCAACAGAAGAGTATACAAACTCCCTAAAAAATAAAAAAAATATTGTATATACAAAGACAATGTAAACAGAGTTAACAGTTACTAATAGAATGGGATAAAATATTTCCAAATGCTATATCTGAAGGTATATTAATATTCCAACTAGACATCCTAAAAATTAACAACAATAAAGGCAAACAATACCATTTAGAGATAGGTAAAAGATTAACATAAGTAATGAATCTCCGCAGATAACCAATCTTAGTTGACTGTTGGATGGAAACTCTTGTTTCTCTGGTTCTGGTGTGTGTTACCTATTTCTTCTTTGTAGTTAATCTCTTTGAGTATTTTCTCTAGTGCTAGTTTTGAAGACATAAATTCCTTCAGTTTCTGTTTGTCATGGAAGCTTCTTATTTCTCCATCTAATTTGATAGAAAGTTTTGCTGGATAGGAAATTTTTGGCTGGAAGTTGTTTTCTTCCAGAGTTTGGAATATGTTACTCCAAGCCCTTCTGGCTCTCATGACTTGGTTTGGGAAGTCTGGAGTGATTCTAATTGGTTTGCCTCTGAATGTCACTTGGCCCTTTGTTTTTGTTGCCTTTAAGATTCTCTGCTTGGCTTCCACATTGGTCATTTTGACAATTATGTGGCGTGGAGATCCTCTTCTCTGATCCTGTCTAAAGGGAGTTCTTTAAGTTTCCTGGACCTGTGTATCGACCTCTTGCTCAATGTTTGGAAAATTTTCTGCTATTACTTCCTTGAAGAGATTGTTGATCCCTTTAGTTTCACTTTCTTTTCCCTCCTCTATTCCAATTATTCTTAGGTTAGCTCTCTTAAAATGGGCCCATATTTCTTCAATATCAGATTCCTGCTGTCGGATATTTTTTCCTAGATTAGAAACTATGCGTTCATTTTTGGAATGATCATCTTCTAAGAGCGAGATTCTGTTCTCCATGTGGTCTAATCAGTTGTTTGTGCTTTGAATTGAGGCCTTTACTTCATTAATTGCATCCTTTATCTCTTTTTGGCTCTCTCTGAGTTCTTTTCGAAGCACCTCTATTATTTCTACAGTTATTTTCCTGATTTGATCTTCTAGAAATCTCTGATTTTCTGTTTTATCGGGTTCTGATGTTGTGGGGTTGTGAGCATTAATTGCTCCAGTATTATTCCTCTTTCCCATGATTTCAGAAGTTTGTGCCTTCTCTGGGTTCTTCCCTTGGGTCACTATGACTTCACTTAAGGTGTTCTGGATCTCGAGTCAGTGGTATCTCGGACCCCACTACTCCTTTACTGGGTTGTATCACAGAGTCTCTGACCCAGAGAGTCGATAGAGGCTGCTTTAGACTGAGGGGGGTGCCAGGTTGCACGTTCTCCTATGGTGTGATATCTCTGCCACCGCCCCTCCCCCACTGGGTCGAGTCCCAGGGAGTACAGTACTGGGATTTCTCCTCTGTGGCCTGCAATTTGACTCACTGTTCTTGAGTACGCAGATGTAGCTGTACTGGATTCGGTGAATTCTCTGCTGCTGCCGCCGGTGGCAATATGGCGCCGCTGCTACGCCCTCGGCCGTGAGGCTGGCGTATTACTTCTTGGTTTTGATTTCCACTCTGAATACCTGCAGCGTGTGCTGAGCTCAGCCACTGGGAGCTTTAGATTTTACCAGCGGCAAGAAATCCCGCCTGGCTGTTCCGCAGCGGCTCACCTCGGCTTGCTGTAGCCGTCCAGTGAATTTGCTGCTGCCGCCGGCAGTATGGCGCTGCTGCCGGCAGTATGGCACTGCTGCCGCGTCCTCGGATCTCCTCTGTGGCTCTGAGCTCTGTTCTCAGTCCGCTTTCTCTCTGGAGCCTGGTGATTTTTTTGTTTCTCTGGTGATGGTGTTTTCTGGCTATGAAAGGCGCTGATTTTGTGGTAATGAAGATTGGTCTCCATCTTCCTGGAAGTTTTCAGCTCTTAGATTTTTAGATAACAGACACATTCACCTTTTGAGAACCATATTAGGTCAAAAGAGACAAATTAAACTGTTACCTGTTCCATTTTTTAAATTATCATGCCATCCATATCATAAAAGACAAGAGTCAAGTAAAAACTTGCAATAAACCATGTGAAGCTTTGTATTTAAAATGTGGTTAAAAGCCGGGCGTGGTGGCGCACGCTTGTAATCCCCGCGCTTGGGAGGCTGAGACAGGAGGATCGCGCTGGTTCAGAGCCAGCCTCGCTGGCTTAAGAGACCCTGTTTCCACATAAAGTTAAAAAATAGGTCTGGGAGTGTAGCCCGTGGGAGTGTAGCCCGGAGGTAGAAGGGCTTCCAGGAACCCCAGTACCACCAAAAAAAAAAAAAAAAAAAATGTGGTTAAAAAATTATATATTGCCTGTAATCCCAGTACTTGGGAGGCTGAAACAGAAGAATCACAGTTTCAAAGCTAGCCTCAGCAATTTAGTGAGGCCCACTGCAACTTACTGAGACCCTGTTTCCAAATAATAAAAAGGGCTGGAGATACAGGTTTATGGTCAGCCTCAGCTACTTACTCACAGGTAGAATGCCTCTGGGTTCAATCCCCAGTAACACACACACACACACACTTATATACTGATGGTATTCCTATTATGATCGGGGTATTTCACAGAGATACATTAAGTTTTATAGCATGATAGTCATAATTTTAATTACCAGCCTAAAAACCTAGCTGCTGAAACAATACGTGTCCTCTGGATGTTTTCTTTTCCTTTGTTTCTGCATTGCTAGGGACGGGCCTAGGCCTTGAGCACACTAGACAAGCGCTCTGCCACTGAGCTGGCCCGGCCCTGTACTCCTACTGCTAAAGGAGTGTCACACACAGTCGAACACACAGGACAATGCCGCAGGCCCATCGAACAGTTTCTTCTTGGTTCTTTCAGCATCCTGACATTAGATGCATTTTTTCCCCTTTGTCCATTTCTGTATTTTAAAATTGAAGGAAGTCAGGTATGGTGGCTCATGCCTGTAATCCTAAGACTTGGGAGGATGAGACAGGAGGATCACAGGTTTGAGGATAGCCTCAGGAAGTAGTGAGATTCTCATCAACCTAGTGACACCTTGTTATAAATAATAATAATAATAATAATAATAATAATAATAATAATAATAATAATAGGGCAGCCGGGCGTGGTGGCACACGCTTGTAATCGCAGCACTTGGGAGGCTGAGACAGGAGGATTGCACAGGTTCGAAGCCAGCCTAAGCTACTTAGTGAGGCTCTCAACAACTTAGTAAGACCCTATTTTCAAATAAAACAGAAAACAGGGCTGGGCGTGGTGGCGCACGCTTGTAATCCCCGCGCTTGGGAGGCGGAGACAGGAGGATCTCGCGGGTTCGAAGCCAGCCGTGCTGGCTTAAGAGACCCTGTTTCAAAAATAAAATAGGTCTGGGAGTGTAGCCCGGAGGTAGAAGGGCTTCCAGGAACCCCAGTACCACCAAAAAAAAAAAAAGAAAAAAAAGAAAAAGAAAAAGGAAAAAAAGAAAATAGGCCGGGCGTGGTGGCACATGCTTGTAATCCCTGTGCTTGGGAGGCGGAGACGAATCATGCAGGTTCGAAGCCAGTCTTGCTGGCTTAAGAGACCTGGTTCCAAATAAAAATATAAAAAGTAGTTGTCTGGAAGTACAGCCTGGAGATAGATGGGTTTCCAGGAACCCCAGTACCCCCACCAAAACAAACAAACAAACAAACAAACAAAAACCCAGAAACAGGTCTGGGAATGTAGCATGGGAGGTAGAAAACCCAAGGGTTCCATCCCTAGCGCCCCCCTACCCCATACACACACAGTCAAAAATAGGGCTGAGGATGTAGCTTGGAGGTAGAATGCCCCTGGGTTCAATCCCCAGTAGAACAAACATACACACAGAAGGGGGGGGGGGAATCTAACAATTTGCATGAAAAGGCAGGAATGGGTGGAGGCGGCCGTGGCAGTTCATTCATCCACTCCTTCACCTGCACGTTCAGCTAACACTGGTGCCCTAACTGTGCTGGCTGCTACTGGAAGGCACTGAAGATGCAGAACCAACAATCTGGAAAGTCATGGTTTGGTTTGGTTTTATGAGTGTGGTGCTGGGGGTGGAACCCAGAGGCTTTCTACCTCCAGGCTATACTCCCAGACCTATTTTATACTTTATTTGGAAACAGGGTCTCACTAAGTTGCTGAGAGCCTCACTAAGTAGTTGAGGCTGGCTTCGAACCTGTGCAATCCTCCAGGCTGCCAAGTGCTGGGATTACAACCACACCCGGCTGAAGTCATGGGTTTGATGTGAAGATCATATACTTTTTTCCTAATACCCACCAGAAAAATTTACTTCCTAAAAAAGGCACACACTGGCCAGGCGTGGTGGTGCACACTTATAATCCCAGCATTTGGGAGGTGGAGACCAGAGGATCGCAGTTCACGGACAACCTTACTTACTTAGCAAGGCCCTTCACAACTCAGTTGAGACCCTGTTTCAAAAAATATAAAGACTAAAAAATAAGGCCAGGGTGTAGCTTGGAAGTAGAATGCCTCAGTTTCCATCTCCAGTACCGCAAAAATAAAAAATAAAAAAAAAGGCAAACACCACCAGAATTGTCCCATACAACACCAATGGTTCACAGCTTAAACCCTGAACACAAGTTAACACAATCTATTGCCAATCACTATCTCTGCTTCCATGACACAACCTACTACACAACAAATCTGAATTCATAAGACCCCAAAGTATGCATTCAAAACACAAGAGAGAAGCCGGGCGTGGTGGCTCATACTTGTAATCCTAGCATTTGGCTGAGACAGGAGGATCACGGTTCGTGGACAGACTTAGCTACTTAGTGAGGCCCTTTGCAACTCAGTGAGATCAGGTTTCAAAATAAAAAATAAAAAAATAGAGCTGGGAATGCAGCTCAGAGGTAGAATGCCCCTGGGTTCCGAGGGGGGGGGGGAGGGAGGAGAAACTTGGCACATTCAAACTGTAAGGAAGAAAAGAAATAGTTCCCACCTCACCTTCTGTGAGTAACCGGGTGCAAGGTCCATGCTGAAGAACAGGGGCAGAGCCAGGAGCCACTCTTGTGTGAGGCAGTGCACGAACAGGCTTGGCTCTGGCTGCCCTGCACCCACATGCTGCAGAGGCCTCAGTAACTGGGAGAGCTCTGCTTTCTCCCTGGCTGATAAATGCAGGAGTGCTTAGGAAAGTACTTAGCATCAGCCCTGCACACAGGACTCAGGTAGGCAGGCAGGTTGTAACACAAAAAATGACAGAAACAAGCCGGGTGTGGTGGCACACGCTTGTAATCCCAATGCTTGGGAGGCTGAGACAGGTTCAAAGTCAGCCTCAGCTACTTAGAGAGGCTCTCAGCAAGTTAGTGAGACCCCTGCTTCCAAATAAATTATAAAATAGGGCTGGGGGTGTAGCCCAGAGGTAGAAAGCCCCTGGATTCCACCCCCAGTACTACATACACACACACACAAATGACAGAAACATTTTATATCATATGAGAACAAGGAGAAATTGCAACATTTTACTCACAGGAATCACTGGCCAAATGTCAGCTAAAGACTTGACCTGCACCAAGGGCTGAGTGAGGCCAATGGAGTCTTCCTGAGGACACAAGTGAAAGCCCACCCAGGTGCAGCAATGTGTACCTATCCACGAGCTCCTTCACTCCCTCCTTGTCGGGCACCAAAGACTGGTCCTGGTCATCAGCCAGTGGGGTCCCTGCCTGGCGGTATATGCAGCGGACCATGTAGCGCACTTCTGACCAGTAGTTCTGCAGCTGCTGTGGCTCCCGGTCCGTCTCGGCTGAAATATCTCTGTGGCACAACACGGCAACCAGGAGAGTTAGGCCAGGCTGTCTGCCCATCTCCACCAAAGTGCACACCAGACAGCCCTGCACCTTCCCACCCCAGGGCACCCATCTGGCTCCTCCGCTTTCCTCTGGGACAGGGTGCGCTGCCTTTGAGGAGGGTGCTGCTCTCCTCCCTCAGCCCTGTGCAGCTGCTGTGCCGCCGTGCCATCACCCTCTGGTTACTACAGCTCCTCTCCGATTCTCACAGGTATGCCCTCTCTGCTTTTCCAAGGACTCGCTTCCTAGTGCTCGTCCCTCAAGGATAAGAATTTTGTGTGTGTTTTCCTCAGAATAGCAAGGTCACCGTCTTACTCTCATGACTGGCTCAAAAGTTTGTTGTTACTTATCAGGAGAGCCCAGTTTCCTGCTCTAGCCCATGCCCCCCACACTCTCGTTGCCAAGTGTGTGCAGTGGGGCTCACTCTGCACGTACCTGCGCTCGCTGCAGGCCTCACAGGAGCAGGCGGCCTCCGGGGTCGTGGTGCCCAGCCCAGTCGAGGGCAGCGCCTGTGAGCCCAGGGCCAGCCTCCCGGCGCTGCCGGCCTCGGGCTGGGTGTTCCCCAGCGATGAACGAAGAAGAAAATCTTGGCCCTGCTTTAAAAATAAAAGAAACCAGTTATGTTTCAATGTTCATGACAACAATAATATTTAAATAACTGTTCAGAAAATATGCCTTTTGGAAAAATTTTAAAGTCTAGACATCAAAAGAAAAAATATCTCACCAGGCGTGGTGGCACACATTTGTAACCCCAGCATTTGGGAGGCAGAGACCAGAGGATCTCAGTTTGCAGACAGCCTCAGCTATTTAGTGAGGCCTTCCCAATCAGTGAGGCCCTGCTTGCTTGCTTCCTTTCTTTCTTTCGGGTCTGGAGACGGAACCCAGAGGCATTCGACCTCCAAGCTACACCCCCTGACCAATTATTTATTATTATTTTTTTGTGTGTGGGTTTAGAGATGGAATGCAGGGGCATTTGACCTCTGAGCTACACCCCTGCCCTTTTTTATATTCTTTATTTTGAAACAAGGTCTCACTAAGTTGTAGAGGACCTCACTAAGTAGCTGAGGCTGTTTGTGAACCACGATTCTCCGGTCTCAGCCTCCCAAATGCTGGGATTACAAGCGTGCGCCACCACACCCGGCCCAATTTTCTATCTTTTATTTTGAAACAGGGTCTCACTGAGTTGCGGAGGGCTTTACTAAGTAGCTGAGGCTATCCGGAAATGGTGATCCTCTGGTCTTGGCCTCCCAAATGCTGGGATTATAAGCGTGTGCCACCATGCCTGGCTGTGAGACCCTGTTTCAAAAAAATAAAAACACTAAGAAATAGGGCTAAGGTATGTGTCGCTCATACAATGCCCCTGGGTTCCATTCTCGGTCAAAAAAAAAAAAAAAAAAAAAGAGGAAAAAAAAAAGAAAAATTGGGAGTGGTGAGTTGGCCCGGGCCAGCATCCTGCCTCATGCCATTTTGGCATGGGGCTATAACTATTTTCTGTATTTCTATCTTTTTAATAAACTTCTTTAAATCTTCAAAAAAAAAAAAGAAAAAAAAATCTCAACTGACAGCATAAGAAAAATTTTCTCAAGAATTTTATGTGGAATCAATGACTTCTTTCTTAAATCTCAATCTCTTTCTTAAATCTCTTCAAAATAAAAAATAATTGGGCTGGAGGTGCAGTTTGGAGAGAATATGCCCCTGGGCCAAATCTTCAGTACCAAACACCAAACAAACAAACAAAAACGGGTTATATTCCTAGGTCTTCATCAGCACAACTGAGGAGCAACCCAGCAGGGTCTCTGTTTTGGGTCCACATTTGCCTGAGGCCGAAGTACGGAGCAGAAACCCAGGCCACCTGAGCTCAGCATTCAGAGGCCCAGGACAGCATCTCTCTGTCCCATTGGGGCCCTTAACCTGAGCTGTCTGCTGTGGCTGAGGAGAAGGAAGGCTTGAGAAAGTCTGGACAAAGATGACCACATAAACCAGGGTTAGATGGTAGTGCCACCCAGATCCTTGTACAAAAAGGACTTCACCAACCACTGCTACAGGGAACAGATGTACAACCTCCTCCTCCCAGGTACCCACCCAGCTGGCTTTGGCCCCCACCCCACCTTTTGTGGTACTGAGGATTGAACCCAAGAGTGTTCTATCTCTAAGCTACACCCCAACCCCCTCTTTTTTTGGTGGTGCTGGGGATGGAACCTAGAGGCCTTCTACCTCTGGGCTACACTCCCAGACCATATATATATATATATTTGGAAACAGGGTCTCTTAAACCAGCAGAGGCTGGCTTTGAACCTGCATGATTCTCCTGTCTCAACCTCCCAAGCGCTGGGATTACAAGCGTGTGCCACCATGCCTGGCCCCAACCCCCTTTTAAAAATAAAATAATTATTATTTTTGTACTGGAATGGAACCCAGAGGCACTGTACCTCCGAGCTACACTCCTAACCCTTTTTTACTTTTTATTTTTACAGGGTCACACTAGGCTGCTAAAAGTCTCATTAAGTTGCTGAGGCTGTCCTTGAACCTGTGATCCTCCTGTCTCGGCCTCCCAAGTAATGGGATTACAGGCATGCGCCACTACACCTGGCTTATCATTAACATTCTTTTTTTTTATTCGGAGATAGATTCTCACCAAGTTACCAGATGTTTGCCTGGGTCCTGCTTCAGTCTTCCAAGTATGGAGGACTCCAGGCATAAGCCGCGTGCTGGCTGGTGGCCCCTCTGGTGACAGGCCCTGAGAAGAATGTTGCTAGACAAGGCCAGGGTGCTAGAGCCCTCCCCACCTAGGGACTCACAGCAGGGTCAGCCGCTCCAATAAGGCCCCCGCCAGCATGCCGGGAAAGCCAGAGCCACAGGAAGGCTTATACAGGAAGGCTCCTGAGTGGGGCGCTGCACCGCCCCTCCTGCTGCACAGGAGCCATGTTCCCCTCCCGCCAAGCGTGAAACTGCTAAGACAGCCCTTTGAGAGAATGACAGGTTTTGGGCTGGGTCAGGTTTGTGCATCCACTACTCACGGTACCCCTCAGTCTGCTGCTGGACAAGGGGCAGAAAACCTCCAAGGGCCTACAGTGTTCCAGGGTTTGGCACGTGGGCATAGACATCAGTCTCTGAAGTGAAAGAGCCTAAGAGCCCCCTCAGTGAATGGGGATGTGGGGGCATTGCCACCTCCACGTGGAAGGCCAGGAGCCGTGTGGGAATGAAAGAACCTCACCCCAAAACAGGCTGAGTAGGTGCCAACTAGGAACCACAGCACTGGCCTGGCGATCCCAACCTCCAGACCAGATGTCTACCCCATGGGTGAGTCAGCCCGTGGCGCTCTGCTACGGAAGCGCAAATACAAAGGCAGCTTTCCATAAGCCAGGGCCAGTATGGCCAGCCTGCAGAGGACAAAGCCCCCAGCTCCCCTCCCTTCCCTGAGCCAGCACAAGAAGGGATAAAGACTTGGGACTCGCACCGCTGCCCTCCACCTTGGCGATGACCAACCTCACTTTCTACCGCTGTAGGGAGAAGCTCTGAATTAAGGCAGACAGCAGTCAGGTTTATAAGCAGACTGGACCTGAATACCTGAAAATGAGACCATTCCAGAGCCAGGAGGCCTGAAGCAGCAGAGGACAGCCCCTGCAACACGAGAGGCCACACCCGCCACTCCAACTCCAGCCACCTCTCCCACAACCCACTATCTCGTCCATTGCTCCAGCCCCAGGAAGCCAAGTCACCTCCTGCCGGGCAGCTGCAGGGCCTCTCCTGGCCCACCACTCCCACCCTTTACTGCAAAATCTGTTTCCTGGACACCACAGCCTAGAATCGCTAGTACCTAGGAGGCTGGGACAAGGGACCACAGGTTTGAGATCAGCCTCAGCAATGTAGTGAGATCCTGTTCGAAATAAAAAAAAAATAAAAAGGTCTGGAGTATAGCTCAGAGGTAAAATGCCCCCAAGAAGAAGTAGCAGCAGCAGAAGAAAAGAAGAGGAGGAGGAGTAGCAACAATGCTAATCTGATAAGCATTCTAAAGTATATGAAGCAGGAATTAGATATACCAATTCATAATTACATTTGGAAAAGCCAGCATCCCTTCCAGTGATTGAGCAGAAAAAAGCATGGGAAAGGGCCCAGGCCCGTGGGTATCGGCTAGACCCACACTCAGAATCCTCCTCTAGCCTCAATAGCAAAAAGTACCTGCCCAGAAGTTCTCGGGCAGAACTGAGGCAAATCTTTTCTTAAAATACTTCTAAACAATCCATGGGTCAAATAATAAACCATACAGATAATTTGTAAAATATTTTGAACAGAATGAAAAACTCAACATATCAAAGTTCATGAGGAACAGGTAAAAGAGAACATATATATGCTAACCAAAGAACGAAAAAAATAGAGAATAAAATTAAAGCTAGGCATGATGACACAAGCTTGTAATCCCAGTACTTGGAAGGCTGAGGGGAGGATCACAGGTCCATGGCCAGCCTCAGCAACTTGTGAGGCCCTCTGCAACTTGGCAAGACCCTGTCTCATAATAAAGAATAAAATAGGACTGAGAGTGTAGCTTGGAGGTAGAATGCCCCTGGATTCAACCCCCAGTAACATACACACATACACCAAAAGAATAAAATTAATGAAAGAAAAAAGTAGAAACCTGATTAAAACAAAATGTGATTCTTTGTAAAGATCAATAAAACTGATAAATGTTTTTGCTAGTCTTATGAGGAGAAAAAGATAAAAATCAAACAACTGATAGCAAGAATACAGAATCACTATAGAACCTATGGAAATTAAAAAGATAACAATGAAAGCCGGGCATGGTGGTGCACACTTGTAATCCTAGCATTTGGGAGGCTGAGACATGAGGATCCTGGCTCACAGGGAGCAGCAGTTACTTCACCTACTTAGTGAGGCCCTTTGCAACAGAAAATAAAAAATAGGGCTAGAGGTTTAGCTCAGAGGTAGAATGTCCCTGGGTTAAATCCCCACTACACACACCCACAAAAAAACAGTAAGGGAATATTCTGAACAACTATGTCCATTTTCTATGACAAAGAATGGGCAAATTCTTTGAAGACAAAAACTAACAAAGCTCCCTAAGAAAGAAAGAGATAACCTCTAACAATTAGGTTACATTCATAGTTCAAAAGCTCCCTAATTAATTTGAGCCGGGCGTGGTGGCGCACGCTTGTAATCCCTGCGCTTGGGAGGCTGAGACAGGAGGATCGCACGGGTTCGAAGTCAACCTCAGCTACTTAGTGAGGCTCTCAGCAACTTAGTGAGACCCTGTTTCCAAATAAAATATAAAAAAGGTCTGGGAGTATAGCCCGGAGGTAGAAAGCCTCTGGATTCTACCCCCAGTACCACCAAAAAAATAAATAAATAAATAAAAAGCTCCCTAATTAGCCAGCCAAGGTGGTGTACACCTGTAACCCCAGTACTTGCGAGGGTGAGGCAAGAAGATTACAATTTCATAGCAATTTAGTGAAGCCTTTCACAACTTAGTGCAAAATAAAATAGGGCTGAGAGTGTAGCTTGGAGGTAGAAAGCCCCTGGTTTAACCTAGTTTCACAAAAAAAAGAAGAGGAGGAGGAGGAGGAGGAGGAGGAGGAGGAGGAGAAAAAAACTCAAAATTTTCAACAAAGTAACTTCTAGCCAAGACAGCTTTAATGGTGAATTCTACTACACACTTAATGGAAAAATAATACCAATTCTATAGAAAGTTTTCCAGAATATTAAAGAGCTTTTTCTAGCTCATTCTACAACACCAACAACACATAAGATGTTATGAAACAAGATTATAGAATAATCTTCATGAACACAGATATAATAATTGTTGACAAAATATTGGCAAGTCCAACCTGGCTACTTATAGGGGACTGACTACACTGTGACCAAGCGTAGGCTATTTTAGGAATGCACCATTTGTCTAACATTTAAAGAGTCACAGCCAAGCCGAGCGTGGTGGAGCATGCTTGTCATCCCAGCATTCGGGAGGCGGAGACAGGAGGATTGTGCAGCTTCAAAGCCAGCCTCAGCTACTTAGTGAGGCCCTTTGCAACTCAGCGAGACCGTGTTTCAAAATAAAGAATAAAAAATAGGGCTGGGAGTGTTGCTTGGAGGTAGAATGCCCCTGGGTTCCATCCCTAGTACCGCAAAAATTAAATAAAAAGCCACAGCCAGGCGTGGTGGCACATGCTTGGGAGGCTGAACAGGAGGATCACAGGTTTGCACCTGGCCTCAGCTACTTAGTGAGCCCCGTTTCAAAATAAAGAATAAAATAGGGCTGGGGGTACAGGTTGGAGGCAGAATGCCCCTGTGTTCAATTCCCAAACAAACAAACAAACAAATAAATACCACCATTTATTTTGTTAAAGTAAATAAAGAACAACCCTGACCATCTTGATAGATGCAGGAAGAAAATAAGACAAAATTCTATACCTATTCATAATGATAATGTTCAGGAAACTAAAAAACATCATTTATAAACCCACAGGAAATATACGACCTAACAGTGAAAGACTAAAGATCCCCAAGGTCAGAAACAAGAGCTAACACCCACCCATCTGACCTCATCTTGGAGGGCTTAGGCAGTGGGGTAAGACTGAGCACAATAAAGACACAGACTGGAAAAGCAGCAGCATGTTGGTGGCAAATGGTGCAAGCAACTATAAGAACACTTCCTCCAGAATCTACAAGAAGACCACTAGAATTAATAAATGTGTTTTCTTGGGATATAGGGTCAATTAAAATTGTATTCTGCCGGGTGTGGTGGTGCACACTTGTAATCCCAGTAACTTAGGAGGCTGAGACAGGAGGATCACAGGTTTGCAGGCAGCCTCAGCTGCTTAATGAGGCCCTTCACAACTTAGTGAGTTGTTTCAAAATAAAAAATAAAATAGGGCTGGGGTGTAGCTCAGAGGTAGAATGCCTGGGTTTACATGCTAGTACCCAAGATTTTTTTTTGAAAAAAGCATTTCTATATACTAGCAATAAACAATTGGATATCAAAATAGCAATGTAAGAAATAAAAACCATCATTTCTGTCAAAGTGGCAAATTACATAGAAATATATTTCTTGCATGTTATGATTTTAACACTAAGCATTCATTTGTAACTATAGCCTGGGACTATTACATAACTTATACACCAGCTTGTCCCAAGAATGTACCTTAAAATTTTGTAGTAAACTGGGTGTGGTGGTACCCATGCTTGCCATCCCAGTACTTGGGAGGCTGAGACAGGAGGATCACAGATTCAAAGCCAGCCTCAGCAGCTTAGTGAGGCTCTCAGCAACTTAGTGCGACTTTGTTTCCAAATAAAATATAAAATAGGTCAGGCATATAGCGCAGAGGTTAGAAGGCCCCTGGGTTGCATTTCTAGTACAAAATCAGTCAATCAATCAATCAATAAAAAGTGTTTGGGGTGTAGCTTGGAAGTAGAATGCCCCTGGGTTCAAGCCACAGTGATCCACACACAAAATAAGAATTTTTAAAAATTGCAGTAAGCAATTAAATGCAGAATATACCCTAAACTGTACTTTCAAATTTTGTCAGTTGGGCGTGGTGGCACACCTTTGTAATTCCAGTTCTTGGGAGGCCAAGACAGGAGGATTGCAGGTAATATGAGACCTCCGGCAACTTTGTGAGACCCTGTTTCAAAATAAACAATAAAAAATAGGGGTTGTGGTAGAGCTCAGAGGTAGAATGCCCCTGGGTTCAACCTGTAGTTCTGTAGATAAATTAAATAAATAAATAAATAAATAGATAGATAAATAAGAAAAAATAAATAAACTTTGTCTGTTCTAGCAGTGACCCAATCAATGTAAAACATACCTTAAGACTGTTTGTCAAAGCTATGGTTCTGTCTATACTAAGAAATAAGCAACTCCAGAGTTGTAAACTTTTAGACCCTCTCCAAGTCAGGGTGGGCAAGATCATGTGTCAGCTGCACCCCTTCTGCAGAAGTCGACTGCGTGCCAGGTTACTACTTCATGAGTTTTTATTTGAGGTGTCCATAGAATCCGTTTTCAACAGCAAGAAAAATATTAAGCACTTTGGAAAAGTTTTAAACTATGTATAAAGTATACACATAAGACTACAAAACAACACTGAAAACAAATTTAAATGATCATAATACAGAGTTACGGACTGGAGCTAGGAGTGGTGATGCGCGTCTGCAATCCCAGTACCTGGAAGGCCAAGAAAGGAGGGTGCAGGTTCAAAGACAGCCTTAGAAACTTAGGAAGACGCTCAGCAACTTAGTGAGACGCACCTCAAACTACGAAAGGCTGGGTATGGCTTGGATGTGGCGTGTCCTGGGTTCAACCCAATACCATAAAAAGATACCATTTTCTCCAAACTAATCTATAGTTCAAAACAATGCCAAGTCAAATTCTATCAGGCTTTTTTGTATAAATTAATAAGCCAATTCTAAAAATTACATAAAATTGCAAAGGATATAGAATATCCAAATTGCTTTGTGTGTGTATGGTGCGCAGGATTAAATCTGGGGCCAGTCTACCTCTGACCTACACTCTCAGATCAATTTTTATTTTATTTTTTTTTAGGGTCTGGGGATGGAACTCAGGGGCATTTGGCTTCCAAGCTACATCCCTGCCCTATTTTTTTTTTTAATTCTTTATTTTGAAACAGGGTCTCCCTAAGTTGGGGAGGGCCTAAGTAGCTGAGGCTGTCTGTGAACTGCAATCCTTTGGTCTCAGCCTCCCAAATGCTGGGATTACAAGCGTGTGCCACCACACCCGGCCCCAGATCAATTTTTAATTCTTATTTGGAAACTGGGTGGGTCTTGCTAAGTTGCTGAGGACCTCACTAAATTGCTGAGGCTAGTTTCAAACCTGTGACCCTCATGTCTCAGCATCCCAAGTACTGGAATTACAGGTGTGAACTACCATGCCCTGCTCCAAAACACTTTTGAAAAATAACAAAGTTAGCCGGGCGTGGTGGCACACCCTTGTAATTCCAGTATTTGGGAGGTGGAAACAGGAGGATCCAGGTTTGTGGCCAGCCTCAGCTACTTAGTGAGGCCCTCCACAACTTAGTGAGACCCTGTTTCAAAATAAGGAATAAAAAATAGGATTATGGTGTAGCTCAAAGGTAGAATGGCCCTGGGTTCAATTCCCAGTACTCCAAAAAAAAAAAAAAAAAAAAAAAGAATAAAGTTAGAAGACATCTAATACAGAACTTCAGCCAGGCATAGTGACACACTCTTGTAATCCCAGCATTTGGGAAACGGAGACTGGAGGATCGCGGACTGGAGGATCAGACTAAAAAAATAGGGCTGGGGGGTAGCTCGAAGGTAAAACTCCCCTAGGTTCCATCACCAGTACCACAAAACAAAAACAAAAACAGTGTTCTGTCATGATTTACTACAGAAAGTTACAAATATCAAAACATAAGTTAGAGCCGGGCATGGTGGCACACACTTGTAATCCCAGTATTTGGGAGGCTGAGACAGGAGGATCGTGCCAGTTCAAAGCCAGCCTCAGCTACTTAGTGAAAGGCTCTCAGCAACTTAGTGAGACCTTGTTTTCAAATAAAATATAAAATAGGTCTGGGAGTGTAGCCCAAGAGGTAGAGAGGTAGAAAGCCCCTGGGTTCCACCCTAGCACCACACACACACAAAGAAAACAACCATAAGATACCCACGAAAGGACAGACAGATATATATGGATATGATACTCATGGTTAAGGGACAGATTTATATCCTTAGGAAATTTTGACAAAGGTACAAGATGTATTATCTTTTCAAGAAATAGTTCTGGACAACTGGATATCCACACATGCAAAAAGAATAACCCTAAATCTTCATTTCACAACAGATACAAAGCTTCATTCAAAATGAACTCAGGTCTATACATATAAGCTAAAACCAGAAGACATGGAAAACAGCAAGCAAAGGGCAAAAACCGTGAGTGGGTAGCAAAGATTTTACTATTAGGACCCAGGGATGCTCTACCACTCAGCTATACCGCCCTTTTGATTATTTATTTATTTATTTATTTATTTATTTATTTATTTATTTATTTATTTTGGTGGTACTGGGGTTCCTGGAAGCCCTTCTACCTCCGGGCTACACTCCCAGACCTATTTTTACATTTTTATTTGGAAACAGGGTCTCCTAAGCCAGCGCGCGAGGCTGGCTTCGAACCTGCACGATCCTCCTGTCTCCACCTCCCAAGCGCGGGGATTACAAGCGTGCGCCACCACGCCCGGCTTAATTTTTTATTTTGAAACAGGGTCTTAGCGGGGAGTGGTGGCACACACCTGCAATCCCAGTACTTGAGATGGTGTGACGAGGGAATCACAGGTTTTCAGCCAGCCCCGAAACTTGGCAAGGCCTCCTGCAACTTAGTGAGAACCTACTCCTTTTTTCTTTTCTTTGCAGTACTGGGGATGGAACTCAGAGTCATTCTACCTCCGAGCTACACTCCCAGTTCTATTTTTTATTCTTTATTTTTGTTTTTGGTGGTACTGGGGTTCCTGGAAGCCCTTCTACCTCCAGGCTACACTCTCAGACCTAATATATTTATATATATATAAATTTTTTTTTTTAATTTGGAAACAGGGTCTCTTAAGCCAGCAAGGCTGGCTCCGAACCAGCACGATCCTCCTGTCTCCACCTCCCAAGCGCAGGGATTACAAGCGTGTGCCACCACGCCTGGCTTTTTTTATTCTTTATTTTGAAACAGGGTCTCACTGAGTTGCAAAGGGCCTCACTAAGTAGTAGCTGAGGCTGTCCGCGAACCACGATCCTCCTGTCTCAGCTTCCCAAATGCTGGGATTAGAAGTGTGCTCCACCACACCTAGCTCCCAGTTCTAATTTTTATTCTTCATTTTGAAACAGAGTCTCACTAAGTTGTAGAAGGCCTAAGTAGCTGAGGCTGGCTGCAAACCTGTGGTCCTCCTCTCTCAGCCTCCCAAGTACAAGCATGCACGGCTGAGACCCTCTGTCAAGAAAAAAATTAAAGAATAGAATCAGGTGTGATGAAGCATTCTTATAATACTAGTACTTGGAAGGCTAAGACTGGAGGATCACAAATTCATGGTCAGTCTCACCAAGTAGTGAGACTGTTTCAAAATAAAAATAAAAAAGGACTGGGAGTGTGGCTCAGAGGTAGAATGCCTTTGGGTTCAATCCCTAGTTACCCCCCTTTCCCACAAATAAGTAAATGAATAAAAAATAGGGCTAAGGGTACAGCTGAGAGGTAGAGTCCCCAGTACTTATAAAAAATAAAAGATTTAAACAACCTCTCTACCAAAGAGATACAAATAGAAAATAAGTACTAGGATGCTGGACAGTAACAATCGATACAAGTGCAAATTAAACAATGATGAAATTACACTTTGCATGGGAATGGCCACAGCACCCGGCCAGCACACAGGCCAGGTGGGACTCTCAGACGTGGCTGCAGTCTAGAGACCAGGACAGTCACGTCCTGCATGGTAACCGGACACTCAGCTTCAGGGTGAGCAATTCCACCACTCCTAGGTGCTCATCAAAGGAAAACGAACCATACCCACACAAAGACATGCATTTGAATGTCATTACTAGTAGCTTTACTCCTAACAGCCCAAACTGGGAAACAAAAATGTACTGATGAACAGGTAAACAAATTGTAATTTATCCATACAATGAAGTACTACTCAGAAATAAAAAGGAATTAATCGTGGCTGCATACAACCAGAGAGGAATCTCAAAAGCACCATGTTAAGTGAAAACGGCCAAAGGAGGTACTCAAATTACCTTTCTACGGGGCTGGCTAACCTCTATACTCTCCACGTGGGTAATGCTGGCGAAATGCAGCAGCAACCACTCTCCTAAGACTCTGTGTACAGAAACTTTATGTTTTTATGATGACCAAGACCCAACAGGGCAGACATTCAAGAGGAGCACAAATACAGCAAACTCTTACATGGCTGGTTTAAGTTGGGACCAGGCCCCTGATGAGACCTATGGGCACAGGAACTACTGCAGAACCAGGCTCCTTAGTGTAAATGCAGGAGTCACATCTTAATGATAGATGAGAGCAGACACAATTGCTAATGTTCACAGTCAAATCAGAGCCTTTAAACAGTCAACCCTGAAAACAGAAAAATAGATAAAAAATTAATTTTTAAGTAGCTTTCCGTGGGGTAGGAAGCTTGAGCACTACCAGACTGGAGTTACTTTTGTTACTTAAAACATATACAAATGTTAAAATGCAAAATAAATTATACTTTATAGTCTGTACAAATATAAAACTCAAGTTGGTTTACAAGTAAATGAAAATTTTCTTGACATTAAAAATAAAGTTCAATAAAATTAAAATCAACAACATTCTTTTTTTTTTGGGGGGGGGTATTACTAGAGATTGACTGACCAAGAGGCAGTCTACCTCTGAGCTATATCCCCAGCCCTTTTTAAGTTTTTATTTTGAAATGAGGTCTTGCTAAGCTGCTGAGGAGGGTCTCAGCCTACTGTCTCAATCCTCTGTCTCAGCCTAATAAGAACTGGTATTACAGGTGTGTACCACCATGTCTAGCTACAACATTCTTTTTAGAAGACAGATAAATGGCCAGTACAGGGACACACACTTATAATCCCAGTATTTGGGAGGCTGAGACAGGAGGATGGCAGGTTCATGGCCAACCTCAGCAATTTAATAAGGCCCTCCGTAATTTAGTGAGACTGTTTCAAAATAAAAAATAGAATGGGGTGGGGGTGTAAACTCAGATATACAATACCCTTGGGTTCAATCCCTGGCAAGCATGCACGCTCACACACACGCGCGCGCGCACACACACACACACACACACACAGATAAATGATCATCTGAAGTCAATTACTAAATTCAACACAGGCCTGGTTCTGACCGCTCAAGAGCAGAACTTTCTGAGCTAGGCCCCTGCCTTTGTAGGTCTCTGTAAACTATCCGGTCCATCCCACCTCTCTTCCTGTCACTGGGTCTTTTTTCGGCCCTAGCATAGAATTTGAGTATTATGACGACTTCTGCTCTTTCCTCAGTAGCCCATGACAAAAAGCGTATCAAAGCTCACTAGGAAATCAGGGACAAAGTCTCCATACAGCAAGCCTCCAGGGAGCTAATATGTCCTGTCCCCCATTACCAGAAAAAAAAAAAAAAAAGGCATTTTTGATTGACAGAGAATTCAGAGACCCATGAAAACACATGCCCTCCAAGGCATGAACTCAATTGTTTGAAGCTGAGCACTGTAAATGGTTTGAAGCTCTGTGTCATTGGATACAAATTAAAGAAGTGGTAGGCTCATTCCTTCACCTAGCCACTGAGTGGAAAGTGGCTGGTGTGCAGAGCTGCATGGGATAAGAGCCTGCTGTGTAGTGATGCAGGACAGGGCAGGGTTGTGGCCCTGGGGCTGCATGGGTAACACTGCACATCCGTCCCAGACTGAATGTGTGCTGTGCCGCCAGGCCCTTGGCCCACACTAGACGCTACTGAGGAGGGGGGGGAAAATTCTACCTCCACGCTACCCCTCCAGCTCCGTTTCATTTTGAAATAGGGTCTAACTTGTGGAGGACTTCACTAAATTGCTGGGGCTAGCTGTGAGCCTGAGATCTTCCTGTCTCAGCCTCCCCAAGTACTAGAATTATAAGCATGCGCCATGTTTGGCTTTGATTTTTTTCTAGGGCTGAGGGGAAAGAGTCCTCTATGGACTCGTGCTCCTCCGTGTCCTGTGGTGCAGGCCTAGGCCATAAAACCGAATGCTCTTTCCCCTGGACCATTCTCAGGGGGCTGGTGCAGCCAATGACCTTGAGAAAAAGAGTGCGCTTGCTTACTGCTCACAGTGCATGCAGTAGACTCCCATGCTCAGTGCTGCCGAGTCATGGCACAAACTCACTGTGTGCATGGCACGTGGGCGGCCTGAGGCACCACCACGGGAAGGTGGGCACGCAAGGCAAACAGACACAAACACGCTACTGCTCCAGGTGCTGCTGTGCCACAGGAACGGAGCCTGTCTGACCCAGGAGACTCCTGTCTTCTGCTGGCACACATAAAATAGTAACAAGCCTGCAGCAAAATCAGTCCTAAGCCCCGCAGCTCGACCCCTTCACACCAGTGCTTCCTACGGTCTAGGCTCCTGTGCTCAGCTCTGTTTCTACTGCTCTGACATTGGCACTCAGCTTTAGCTCTCCTTTTTTCTTTTGTTTTTCAGACAAGGGCTCACAATGCTGCCTAGGCAGACCTTAACACTCTGGGCTTAAGGAAACGCCAGGACCTGAAACCCCCAGGAGCTTGCACTCCAGGCACGCCCCTGGGCCCGGCCCTGTTCTCACTCTGCCCACGCTGCTCGGGTGGGTGTGCCAGTGACCCAGTCGGTAGGTGAGCAGAACTCACCTGCGCAGAGTCTTTCAGCAACTGCTGCACAACAGACGATCCAGCAATGCCAGTGACAAGTAAGACAACCGACCATCTGACTAAAATTCCAACTCTTCAAAATAAGTCGGAGAGCTGGGCATGGTGGCGCACGCTTGTAATCCCCGCGCTTGGGAGGCGGAGACAGGAGGATTACGCTTGTTCGGAGCCAGCCTCGCTGGCTTAAGAGACCCTGTTTCCAAATTTAAAAATATTAAAAAATAGGTCTGGGAGTGTAGCCCGGCGGTAGAAGGGTTTCCAGGAACCCCAGTACCACCAAAAAAAAAAAAAAAAAAAAAAGTCGGAGAGCCGGGCGTGGTGGCGTGGGGGCTGAGACAGGAGGATCACAGGTTCGTGGACAGCCTCAGCGACTTGTGAGGCCTTCTGCAACTTAGTGAGACTCTGTTTCAAAATAAAGAATAAAATAGGGCTAGGGGTATACCTCAGAGGTAGAATGCCTCTGGGTTCCATTCCCAGTATCGCAAAAAAGAAGAAAAAAGTTGGAGAGCTGGGCATAGTTGTACATGTCTGTAATTCCATACTTGGGAGCCTGAGACACTAGGATCTCAGATTCGAGAACGGCCTCAGCAAGTACCTAGCAAGACCCTGTTTCAAAATAAAAATAAAAAGGGATGAGGGTATAGCTCAGAGACAGAACACCCCTGGTTCAACCCCCAGTACTAAAAAAAAAAAAAAAAGTAGGGGTTCTGGGTTCTGAGCTGGATGCAGTGGTGCACACTCGTAATCCCAGTACTTGGGAGGCTGAGACAGAACGATAGAAGATTGCTAGCATTAGCAATCTTGTGAGGCCCTGTGCAACTTAGTTAGATCCTTTTTCAAAATAAAAAATAAAAAAGGGCTGGAGGCATAGCTCAAAGGCAGAATTTTCCTGGGTTCAATCCACAGTAATACAAACACACACACACACACACACACACACACACACACACACACCCCAAACAAATACCTTGATATAGTATTTTTTAAAAAGTAGAATAAGAGCCAGGTGTGGTGGCTCACGCTTGTAATCCCAGCGTTTGGGAGGCTGAGATTGGAGGATTGCAGTTTGTGGCCAGCCTCAGCTACTTAGTAAGGCCCTCTGCAATTCAGTGAGACCCTGTTTCAAAATAAAGAATAAAAAATAGGGCAGGAGACGCCGAGCGTGGTGGCGCACGCTTGTAATCCCCGTGCTTGGGAGGCGGAGACAGGAGGATCGCGCAGGTTCGAAGCCAGCCGCACTGGCGTAAGAGACCCTGTTTCAAAAATATAAAATAGGTCTGGGAGCGTAGCCCGGAGGTAGAAGGGCTTCCAGGAACCCCAGTACCACCAAAAAAAAAAAAAATAGGGCAGGAGGTGTAGCTCGGAGGTTGAATGCCCCTGGATTCCATCCCCAGACCCGCAAAAAAAAAAAAAAAAAAAAAAAAAAAAAAAAAAAAAGATAAAAGAAAGGAGAATAAAATCACAGGAAAATATAAAACATTTCAAGATAAAGAAAAAAGTAGGGGTTAAATCAGCGATGAGTACATGTTTATACACACAAGTTTTTTACCCCAATAAGTTGTATGAATATAATGCACCAATAAATAAAAAAAGTTAAAAAAAAGATAAAGAAAAAAAACAAACATGTTCATGAACAAGAAAACTCAGCTAATTTTTCTTCTACTTATCAGTCAACAAAATTCCAGACAAAACTCAAAAGAAAATTTTTTATGGAAACTGACCAGATAATTTTCAATTTATATAGAAATGTAAAGAGCCAAAATAGCCAGGATATATTTTGAAAGGGATAAAGCAAAATAACATTCTTTCTGGATATGAGATTTATTAGAAAACCATACTAATTAAGACAACAACCTTTCGGCACAAGGACAAACCAAACTGATAGAACAGATTCTGAAATAAATGCTCACACATGGGCACTTGATGTATTACAAAGGCAGCACTGAGGAGCTAGAGGACAGTCCTGTCAACAGACACTGACAGAGACCTGGATCTCCACATGGAAACAAGTGACATTTTCCTCACACCATAAGAAGAATTTACTCTCAATTCCAGGTAGGCTGTAGGTTTAATATGAGGAGCAAAACAATACAAGTACAGAGCCTTCTGCCAGTGTGGCAGCTCCAGTCACAGGTCATTACTGAGCCCTTAAAATGTGGGTGGCCCAAAGTGATATGGGCATGGGACAGAGCACACACAGACTCCCAGCCGGCATGGTGGCACACACTGTCATCCCAGCATTTAGAAGGCTGAGACCAGAGGATCACAGTTTGTGGACAGCCTCAGTTAGTTGGTGAGGCCCTCTGCAACTTAGTGAGACCCTGTTTCAAAATAAAGAATAAAAAAAATAGGGCTGGGGGTGTAGCTTAGAGGTCAAATGCCCCTGGGTTCCATCCCCAGACTCGCCAGAAAGAAAGAAAGAAAGAAAGAAAGAAAGAAAGAAAGAAAGAAAGAAAGAGAAAGAAAGAAAGAAAGAAAACATTAAAACATAGCCAGGCACGGTGGTGCATGCTTATAATCCTAGCATTCAGGAAACTGAGACAGGAGGATCATGGTTCAAGGACAGCCTCAGCTCCTTAGTGAGGCCCTTTACAACTCAGTGAGACCCTGTTTCAAAATAAAGAATAAAAAATAGGGCTGGGGTGTAGTTCAGAGGCAGAATGCCCCTGGGTTCCATTTCCAGTACCACAAATTAAAAAAAAAAAAAGAAAAGAAAAGAAAAGAAAAGAAAACATTAACATCTTATACTGGTCACATGCTGAAGGGACATGCAGAGATATGGAAGTAGAAAGTATAATATCACCTATTTCTTTTTAGTGTTTGAAACGTGGTGAGTAAGAACTTGGAATTCCTAAGTGGTGTGCATTTGTGCTTCATTCTACACTTCTTTTTGTTTGTTTGTTTGTTTGTTTGTTTGTTTGTTTGTTTTGGTGGTACTGGGGTTCCTGGAAGCCCTTCTACCTCCGGGCTACACTTCCAGACCTATTATTACATTTTTATTTGGAAACAGGGTCTCCTAAGCCAGCGCGCGCGGCTGACTTCGAACCTGCGCGATCCTCCTGTCTCTGCCTCCCAAGCGCGGGGATTACAAGCGTGCGCCACCACGCCCGGCTTCATTCTATACTTCTTTTGATAGAAGGCAATACATACTAGCCAGGCACAGGGGCACACACCTGTAATTTCGGTACTTGGGACACAGAGACAGGAGACAGGAGGATTACAGGTTCAAGGCCAGCATCAGTAACTTAGTGAGACCCTTGGCAACTTAGCAAGACTATTTCAAAATAAAAAATTTAAAGAGGTAGATGGTATAGGCTGAGCGTGGTGGCGCACGCTTGTAATCCCCCCGCTTGGGAGGTGGAAACAGGAGGATCGCGCTGGTTTGAAGAAGCCAGTCTCGCTGGCTTAAGAGACTCTGTTTCCAAATGTAAAGGTTAAAAAATAGGTCTGGGAGTGTAGCCCGTGGGATTCCAGGAACCCCAGTACCACCAAAAAAAAAAAAAAAAAAAAAGAGGTTGGTGGTGTAACTCAGAGGTAGAATGCCCCCAGGCTCAATCCCTAGTATCCAAAAAGAAAAGAGCTGGGTATGGCAGTACATGCCTATAATTCCAGTACTTGGCAGGCTGAGAAAGAAGGATCACAATTTACAGGCCAGACTCGGCAACTTAGTGAAATCTGTTTCAAAATCAGAAGGAGTAAAGGTTCAAGCCACTGTACCAAAAACAAAGGAGATATACCAAAAATATATATTTATGATCTCTTATGATCTCATAATAAGAAAGACTTATAAATAAATAGAACTAAAGAAAGCAGTAACAGGAAAAATTCTGATTAGATTAAAAATAAATTCATTCATAAAAAGACATCATAAATACCAGTGAAAATTTAAGAGGCAGATGACCTTTCTACCTTTTTTTTTTGGTGGTACTGGGGTTCCTGGAAGCCCTTCTACCTCTGGGCTAAACTCCCAGACCTGGCAGATGACCTTTCTAATGCATACACAATCAGTAAAGAATGTAGTATATATCTGACTACATATAAATACATACTTACACACATCCCATATATACAAGGAATCCCACAAGCCAACAGTCCAGACAAGCCAACAGAACAGCACTTCTGAGAGCGTGGGCCGCGGAGTCTAAGCTGCCGGCGCTCCCCTGGCAGGTCCACTAGTCAGAACGGTCCTCATATTCATGCCAAGCTGTTCTCTGCTTTCTCTCTGTGCTGAAGTTTGCACCACTGGCCAAAGCAACGCTGCGAACGCCAGTGCCCGGCACTGTGGCTGCTGTACTCTTCACGGGCATACACTCAGGAGTGCCACGCAAGAAGGCCCCTGAGAGAGTGGAAGCCATTGTTGGCATTACACCTCAACCTCTGAGGACTCTGAGGTGAAAGAGGAGTGGTGAGCAGGGCAGCACTCCCAGGGCGCTGCCTGGAGGAGGCCCAGGGCTCTGCCCAAGAAGTACCAGTCCCCTTGAGAGGATGAGTGGCAGACCAAATGAGGTGATCTGGACTTGGATATCTGTTAAGATATTTTCCCAAAATAAACGAAATAAGCCTGTCACTTCAAGAAAAACAGCTGGCACTATTTGCAGCCAATGGGAGCTTTTCACACATCATAACTTTTTTTTTTTTTTAGCAAAGACTAAACTTGGGAAACCTTGCATTGCCCCTATGGGCAGGCTGAAGAGTGAAAGGGGTCCACACCAGGAAGATAAGGCCAACCAGGCAAAGCTTTTTGCAAATGACTGTCAAGTCACGTTACAAAACTATGTGTGGGTAAGAGGTTCATTCAGAGGGCAAGAAAGACCAAAAGATCTTGATCTAACAGAGGGAGAAGAGGTCACTGCAACTAACCATCAACAAGCTGTCACTTCCCATGGGGCACATGCCTGTAATCCCAGCGACCCGGAAGCAAAGGCAGGGATCTTGGATGCAAGGCCAATAACCAGGCAACTGAGTTAGACCCTGTCTCGAAACAAAAACAAGAGCTGGGGATGTAGCTCAGAGGTAAAATGTCCCTGGGTTCAATCCTCAGCATCACCCAAAGTAAAGGTGGGGTGGAGATGCAGCCCAATGGTAAAACCTAGCGCGTGCCCCCACCCCGTTCAAGCCCCATTATGGGCAGGCTTGGGGAGGGGTGAAAGGAGGGAAAGAAGAAAGTATTCTTAGGATTTGGTAGAGCATTAAGAAGAATATTCACAATTATCTGAAAAATCCATTATGTCCTCATTTACTTCAATTAAAACAACATATCATGAGACTGAACACAGAAGCATATAGGAGAACCCTGATTTCACCTGTTATCTAGGCATTAAAGAAATCTGCCAGAAACACAAAAACTATCACTTTACTCATTAAATTATTTTTGGGTTTTGTGGGCTTTTTTTTTTTTTTTTTTTTTTTTTTTTGGCAGTACTGGGGATGGAACCAGGGTCATTCTACCTCCAAGCTACACCCCTAGCCCTATTTTTTATCCTTTATTTGGAAACAGGATCTCACTAATTCACAAAGTAGCTGAGGCTGTCCGCAAACCGCAATCCTCCAGTCTCAGCCTCCCCAATGCTAGGATTATAAGTATGCGCCACCATGCCCGGCTTTTTTTTGTTTTTTTGTGGTTTTTTGTTTGTTTGTTTTTATTTTTTTGGTGGTACTGGGGTTCCTGGAAGCCCTTCTACCTCCGGGCTACACTCCCAGACCTTTTTTATACTTTTTATTTGGAAACAGGGTCTCTTAAGCCAGCGAGGCTGACTCCAAACCTGTGTGATCCTCCTGTCTCTGCCTCCCAAGTGCGGGGATTACAAGCGTGCGCCACCATGCCCAGCATTTTATTTTTGTTTTTTAAAATTGTTTTCTTTCTTTTGCCGGGCATGGTGGCGCACGCTTGTAATCCCCGCGCTTGGGAGGCAGAGACAGGAGGATCGCACAGGTTTGAAGCCAGCCTCAGCTACTTAGTGAGGCTTTCAGCAACTTAGCGAGACCCTGTTTCCAAATAAAATATAAAAAAGGTCTGGAAGTATAGCCCAGAGGTAGAAAGCCTCTGGGTTCCACCCCTAATACCACCAAAAAAATAAAATAAAAAATAAAATTGTTTTCTTTCCTTTTTTTGTGTGGTACTAGGGATGGAACCCTTCTATCTCTGGGCTACAAACCTGCACAGTCCTCCTGTCTCCGCCTCCCAAGCATGTGGAATACAAGCATGCGCCACCACGCCCGGCTAGTTTTTATTTTAAAACGTGAGCCAGGCACAGTGGCTCACACCTGTTAACACAGTACACATGAGGCTGAGATGGAGGACACAGACACAGGCACACATGCACAGCACAATGCTTCAGTCTACGAAAAGACGCGCACGCTACTGGAAGTGAATAGGAAACAAGTTAATATCAGTACTACTATATCGTTTTCCATTTAAAAATGGAGAAAAGGCTGAGTATAGTGGTGCATGCTTGTCATCCCAGTACTTGAGAGGCTGAGACAAGGAGATTGAAGGTTCAGCCTCAGCAGTTTAGGCCCTCTGCAACTTAGTGAGACCCTGTGTTAAAATAAAAGCATATGCCGGGCGTGGTGGCGCACGCCTGTAATACCTGCATCTGGGAGGTGGAGACAGGAGGATTGTGCAGGTTCGAAGCCAGCCGCGCACGCTGGCTTAAGAGACCCTGTTTGCAAATAAAAAAGTATAAAAATAGGTCTGCGAGTATAGCCCGAGGTAGAAGGGTTTCCAGGAACCCCAGTACCACCAAAAAATAATAATAACAATAATAAAATAAAATAAAATAAAATAAAAGCATAAAATAGGTCTGTGGGTATAGTTCAGATAGAATGCCCCTGGGTTCCATCTTCAGTCACACACACACACACACACACACACACACACACACACACACACACACTGGAGGCATAGCTCAGTGATAGGTAGAATGCTTGCCTAGAGTGTGCAAGGCCCTGGGTTCCAACCCCAGCACTGCAAAAGCAAAAAACAAACAAAAAACAAACAAACAAACAAACAAAAAAAAGAACCAAAAACCAAAAACAACCAGAAAAGGGGCGGAGGGTGAAGCACTTTAAGTTGACACAGAAAATTATCACATGACAAACAATAATGATGAAGGCAAGACGATCTGAGGGGAAGAAAACCCCAGCCAACTTCGCAGCCCTCTTGACTAGTCACTTTTGTGCCTTCACTTGCTTACTCACTAGTACAAAAATGTTGAGCAATTAATCTGTCAGGCCACGAAAGAGCTGCCTTCGTGGAGTTTATATTCCATTAAAGGAGTAAGGGAAACTGGCTCTAGTTTAATAATCAGCGTGCCTACCACAGCTGGCACTGGAACCCATGCTGCCTTCAAGGAGTCCTACTGGGTGGCTGCGTGCAGGGAAGCAGGCAAGGGCCAGGGCTGGAGACCTGCGAAGGCAGAGGCCCCACAGACTGCCAGCAGCCCAGATTAGAACACAGATGGGCAGTGGTTGCTGCCGTTGTTGACCACACACAGCAAAGGATCAGGAGAGAAGACACAGCTCAGACACATCTGATTGCAAGCAGAAAGCAAAGAGCAAAAGCTGTGTGTGCGGCCACACGTGGCTGCAAAAGTCAGCTCTGGACTAGACAGTGGGTCTGAAAGTCTGTTTAGAGCAAGGGCCCACTCCGACTCAATCTAGTCAGGGACCCTGACCCCACCCTCGGGGCCTCCATTAAGGTGAGGCAAGGAGGAGGCCAGGCTGGAGAACTGCATTCTAGAAAGAACTGCAAGTAAATTATCAGTACATGGAACTGTCTGGAACTAAGCACATGAAAGGCCGGCTAGCTTTTCATAAAACTGCTTCACCAAAGAAGTTCTGAGCCCAGACTAAGAAAACCAACATCAGCCACAAAACAGGTAGGGGAGTTCACTGACTGTGTCCCAGAAAGGAAGACAGATGCCCTCCACCTGCTGCGTGTGTGGCCAGAGAAGGCTAGAAGGGGTGTCCTGAGGCAGAAAGGAGAGCCCCTGGGAACAGACGCACCCTCTCCTTTTATTGCCAGTCAGCCGGCAGCCCACAGGACACAGGAGCTCCCGCCCGTCCCGTTCCCTGGCTGGCAGCCACTCACCGGCTGGTCGAGGCCGCCTCGCCTCTCCTCCTTCTCCACGGTCCTGCGGCAGTCTGGGCATACCCACAGGGGCAGGTGCAGAACGCTGTTGCCCTTGGGAGCCATGGAAAGGGCCAGTTTACTTGCAGTCTTAACTCCACTCTCTAAGAATGAAGAGTCTTTCCGTTCACTTCTGCACAGAAGACAGTAATCCCCAGCAGGGTAGGGTGGTGTCCTATGATTCATGCCAAAACTAAAAGGAGTCTGGAACAGAAAAAAAAAAAAATTCTGTTTTAAAACCTGATTCACAAAGCCAAGATTGATTATATATGTGTGTGTGTGTGTGTGTGTGTGTGTGTGTGTATAAATATATAATAAAATGCACATGTGTTTCTATAATCTTATTAGGAGTTAGAACATTTTCCACTTAACCCTTGCACCTAGACCTTTTTTTTGGGGAGGGGGGGTACTGAGGGTTAAATCCAGGGACACTGCACCTCTGAGTTACACCCCCAGCCCTATATTTTATTCACTGTTTCGAAACAGGGTCGCACTAAGCAGCTGAGGGTGGCCACAAACCTGTGATCCTCATGTCTCAGTCTCCCAAGGAGTGGGATTATGAGTGTGCACCACCACACCCTGCTCTTATTATTTTTATTTGAAACAAGATCTCACTAGGTTCAAGAGAGTCCCACTACTTGCTGCAGCTGTGCTCGAACCCGTGATCCTCCTCCTGCCCCAGTCTCTGAAGTACTGGGGATTATATACCCAATTTCACCTGGACTTCTACATTACATCCCCAAGGGGATTTGATTTTTAGACCATGAGAAAGCACCAGAACTGTTTTCCATCTCCAGGCTCGACGCTCTACTGCGAGGCGTCTGCACGCAGGGCTTCATGCCGAGGTAGATTCTGACTGGAGACTCTCTGAGATGGGCTGCCCCTGGCCTCGAGTCCAGGGGCTGATGGCAGCAGTACAGCCAAGACCCAGTCTCTTCCCTCTTCCTCAACTATAATGCTGACCATAGAGCCAGTTTCCTAATTTCCTTCTGTTTTGTTTTTGTGGTGCTGGGGATTGAACCCAGGGACATTCTACCTCTAAGCTACACCCTCAGCCCTTTTTATTTTTTGTTTTGAAACAGGGTCTCACTAGGTTGTTGAGAGTCCGGCTACACTGCTAAGACTCTATCCTCAGACCTGTGATGATCCTCCTGTTTCAGCCTGCCAAGTACTAGGATTACAGGTTTGTGCCACCAAACCTGGCTCCTGTTTCTTAATCTCCTCCTCCTCCTCCTCCTTTTTTCTTTTCTTTTCTTTTCTTTTTTTTTTGTGGTACTGGGGGTGGAACCCAGGGGCTTTCTACCTCCAGGCTATACTCCCAGACCCATTTTTTATATTTTATTTGGAAACAGGGTCTAAGTTGCTGAGAGCCTCACTAAGTAGCTGAGGCTGGTTTTGAACCTGCGCGATCCTCCTGTCTCAGCCTCCCAAGCGCGGGGATTACAAGCGTGTGCCACCACGCCCAGCTCCAATGGTAGCTTTTTCAAACAGGTCCCAAACTGTGGATGAGGGTGGGGATGGAGACTTGAGTAACAGGCAAAATATTACCCTGGATTCTCTCCAAAGTTTACCAACCACCCTATCAGAAAAGTTTGTCCTAGAAACACACACACACACACACACACACACACACACACACACACACACACACAGAGCCAGGTTTGGAAATGGGCTTAAAGTCCCAAGGCCAGAAGGCAGGATCCCATATTTTAACACGGCACTGCTCTGCTCCTGATGAGGGCACCTGCAGGTCCTGAGGAGGTGCCAGAGCTTCGGGGCGGTGGGCGGCAGGGCTGGGCGGGCCATCACACAGCAGAATGCCCCTGGGTCTGTCCTGCCATCTGGGGCTCCCCTGGAGCAGCACATTAGGTGGAAGGAGAACAGGACTCACACAGGAAGGCTACTGTGGTTTCTGGCAGAGCCCCCTGCTCCACCCAGAGGTGCCTCCAGAGCCAGCTAGCTCTTCAGCTCGCCCTCAGCCATGGCCGTCCGGTCTGTCCCCATGCTCAACTGAAGTGTGAACTGGCACAACTGGCCCAATGGCTGAGGGCTCCCAAGTGCCCCCCGCCCAGGCTGAACGAAGAGCGAATGAACTGCACCTCTCCACGTGAAAGACTTTCATATACACTTCCACACACCAAAGTTCTGTGGGTTTAAATAGACCTGGCTCAGACGCCATTGAGTGCCTGGGGCACGAGGGGAGAGAACAGTGGTGTCCTAGCAGGGCTCAGACATTGGACCACACAATACAGAAGCGCAGATGCCTTTTTTTGTACCAAAGATTTGAGAAGTCTGTAAATTTCAATACTTTCAAAACTCACACTGATTTAACCCTTTATAAAACCACCTCTCTTCCTAATCCTAGAAAACATCCCTCCATCACCAACAGAAGAGCCACACAACACCAGAACTCATGAGCTGCCCTTGCACCACAGACACACAACCTGGGATCTGTGGTTATCAAAGTCTCAGGCCTGGAATCATTAACGTGAGAGCCAGAACAGCCCTCAGACGCCTCGTTCTGCACCCACACGGTTTTTGCTCATTTAGCACAGGTTGATTATCTAAAGTGCTTGGGTCCAAACGTGCTTCAGTTTTCAGATTCTGAAATATTTGTGGCCGGGAGTGGAGGCACGCACTTGTAAGCCCAGTACTTGGGAGGCTAAGACAGGAGGGTCACACAGGTCCAAAGCCAGCCTCAGCTCAGCAACTTAGTGAAATCCTGTTTCCAAATAAAAGAGGAACCAGGTCTGAAAGTATAGCACGAAGGTGATAGAAAGCCTCTGGGTTCCATCCCCAGAACCAATTAAAATTAAAAAATTGGTATATGTGTAAGAAATCTTGGGGATAAGTCCCAAAATGTGTGTATAAGAAATTTGCTTGAAACACTTTGTAGACATAAACTAAAGGTAATTTTATATAACATTCTCAAGTCCACCTGTGTTTTGATTGTGGCGTATTACATGAGGCTATGTGTAGAAAATTTAGTATCACGTCAACATTCAAAAAGTTTCGGATTCTGGAGCATTCTGGATTTCAGAATTTTTGGATTGGGTTGCTCAACCTGTACTTACTGGGAGCCTCTCGCTGCTTGGGCACTGGGACACAAGTGAGTAGACAAAAATCTGCCCTTGAGGAGTTAACATCCTCACCAAAGACAAAATGATAAACAATTTGTAAAAATAGACATCATTATGTAGAGATAGCTGATCAGGAGGAAACATGAAAGCAGAAGAGAGGACTGGTGCTGGGCACAGCACCTCTGATTCAGGCCGCAGCAAGGACCTCCTTGAGGAAGCAGCCTGAGAAGAACACGAGGAAGAGCGCTGTGCAGAGCAAGTCCAAAGGCCGCCGCATAGCCAGGTGGCTGGTAAGGTGCACACGCTAGAGAGGAGACGGAGAGGTAGCAGGGAGCGAGGACCAGCATGAGGGTGTGCCTGGAGAGGGGAGGGACGGGAAGGGGACTGGCAGCAGAGGTGCAATCCAGGTGCCGGTAAGGAGAGCGGCTGCTGGGCTGGGGACTAGGCATGAAGTGTGGGGGGAGAGTCAGGACACTGTCAAGGGCTCTAGACCAGTAGTGGCACATTCCTGGGCCGACGAAGACACGTCTACAAGCATCTGGAATCTCCATCGGGCCTTTTACAACAGGCGCCAGGGTGCAGTACAAAGAACACAGAGGTCTTGCTCTTGTCCAAAAGGGATTTCAAACAAGTGAACTCATACAAAGCCATAGGGAAATGTCTATTAAAAAAACAAAGTTAGCCAGGCGTGGTGGTGCACGCTCGTAATCCCAGCATTCAGGAGGCTGAGACTGGAGGATTGCGATTCGCAGACAGCCTTAGCAATTTAACGAAGCTCTCACAACTTAGTGAGACCCTGTTTCAAAATAAAGAATAAAATATAGGGCTGGGGTGTAGCTCAAAGGTCAAATGTTCCTGGGTTCCATCTCCAAACCCACAAAAAAAAAGTTAGCCGAGGATGGTAGAGGCACATACCTGTAATCCCAGTATTTGGAGGCTAAGACAGGAGGATCACAGGTTCAGGACCAGCCTCAGAAATTCAGCATGACTCAGTAACCTAGTGAGATCCTGTTTCAAAGCAAAAATTAAAAGGGCTGGCCTCAGCAATTTAATGAAGCACTCACAACTTAGTGAGACCATGTTTCAAAATAAAAATAAAATAGGGCTGGAGGTATAGTTTGGAGGCAGAATGCCCCTCGATTCAATCCCCAGTACCACAAAGAGGGGAGGCAGATAAGAGTAGCCTGTATAGACTGTAGGGGGAATGCCCTTGAGTTCCATCCCCAGTACCACCAAATCAAAAACAAAAAGTTGTGCTGGGCGAGGTAGCTCACGCTTGTAATCCCCGTGCTTGGGAGGCGGAGACAGGAGGATCGCACAGGGTCGAAGCCAACCACGGCTGGCTCAAGGGACCCTGTTTCCATATAAATATAAAATAGGTCTGGGAGTGTAGCCCGGAGGTAGAAGGGCTTCCAGGAGCCCCAGTACCACCAAAAACAAAAAAAAAAGTTGAGAAAAGTGTGGAGTGAGATTGAGTCAATTTCCATCTGAAAAAGAAGTTTTGCTACATGCAATCCTAGAGGAGCAATGACGGAAGGAACGCTCCTGTAGGCAGGTCTGCTGCAGGAGGATGATGGCAGCTTAGGCTCAGTGGAAGCCATGGAGAAGAGCGGTGCGGCTAAGGGAGATCGACAGGGGGTCTTCCAGGAGCCCAGAAGAATGGGTTTAACCCCCAACCCCCGGGGAATGATCAGGGCAGCAAAAGAGATGCTGTAGGAAGAGGGGAGGCTGGACCAGTGGCAAGAAACAAAGGCTTTGGATGCTACCTACATGAAGAGAGACGTGCAAAAGCATCCAATATGTAGTTTTATTTGTTTTGCATAACGAGGACACTCGGGGGATAGGCTGCAATTAGATATATAATTGGCATCACCAATACACATGCTATCTAAAGCCATGAACCAAGATGAGATGATCCATTAAGAAAGGGTAAGCCAGGAGTGGTGGCACGGAATTTTTTTTTCTTTTGGTGGTACTTGGGGTTGAACCCAGAGGCTTTCTACCTCTGGGCTATACTCCCAGACCTATTTTATATTATATTTGGAAACAGGGTCTCAATACGTTGCTGAGAGCCTCACTAAGTAGCTGGGGCTGGCTTTGATCCTCCTGTCTCAGCCAACCAAGCGCGGGGATTACAAGCGTGCGCCACCATGCCCAGCTGGTGGCACAAGCTTGTAATCCCTGCGCTTCGGAGGCTGAGGCAGGAGGATCGCACAGGTTGGAAGCCAGCCTCAGCTACTTGATGAGGTTCTCAGCAATTCAATGAGAACCTGTTTCTAAATAAAATAGGTCTGGGAATATAGCTCGAGGTAGAAAGCCTCTGGATTCAAGTCTGGAATGAAAAATAAAAAATAAAAAAACACTTTTTTTCTGATGATGGCAAGGCATGCTGGTACAAAACCTGTAGTGCCAATACTTGGGAGGCTGAGGATAGGCAACTGCTTAGCCTAGGATTTGGAGATTAACAAGACCGCCACCTCAAAACAAAACAAGCCAGGAATAGGTGGCATAATGCCTGTAATCCCAGTATTTGGGAGGCTGAGACAGGAGGACAGGGTTCAGACCCAGCCTCTGCAACCTAGTAAGCCCCTTTTCCCAAATAAAAAGTCAAACAGGGCTCTGGGTAGAGGTCAGAGGTAGAACGCCCCCAGGTTCAATCCCTAGCACTATAAAACCAAACAGACCAGAACTTTTCCATGCTAGGCTCTATTCTCCCAGATGAAGACAGTTCTTGCAAAGGTGGAAATGCTACTCTCCACACCTTTTCAGAAGTAGCAGGTTACAACACACATGAGCACACACAACTGATGCTGTCTGTAATTCACCGAATGCCACTGACCTTCCACCTGGCTGGCTACTCTCCTAACTGCTTAAATGTGGGGTGTGGCCGGGCGTGGTGGCGCACGCTTGTAATCCCCGCGATTGGGAGGCAGAGACAGGAGGATCCCGCAGGTTCGAAGCCAGCCACGCGTGCTGGCTTAGGAGACCCTGTTTCCAAATAAAAATGTAAAAATAGGTCTGGGAGTGTAGCCCGGAGGTAGAAGGGCTTCCAGGAACCCCAGTACCGCCAAAAAAAAAAAAAAAAAAGTGGGGTGTGGGTATGAATTTCATTGATTTCCATTCCACTGAACTATACGAATTCCACTGATAAAAATACTTAACAGCTGTACTGTTGTGTAATAAATACAATAAAGGCTAAGACAGGAGGATTGCAGGTTTGAAGACAGCCTCAGCAAGTAGTAAGACTCTCATCAACTTAGAGAGACCTTGTTTCAAAATAAAAATAAAATAGGGCTGGGGTGTAGCTTGGAAGTAAAATGCCCCTGGGCTCAATTCCAAGTGCCACAAAAATTTTTTAAAAAGAAAACTTCCAGAGCCGGGCGTGGTGGCGCACGCTTGTAATCCCCACACTTGGGAGGCTGAGACAGGAGGATCGCACAGGTTTGAAGCCAGCCTCAGCTACTTGGTGAGGCTCTCAGCAACTTAGTGAGACCCTGTTTCCAAATAAAATATAAAATGGGTCTGGGAGTATAGCCCGGAGGTAGAAAGCCCCTGGGTTCCACCCCTAGTACCCCCCCCCACACACACAGAACACTTCCATGATGCAAGCTTCCTGCACTCTTTCCCTCTCTTCTCCTCCCACCCCAGCCTATGCGCAGGCACCCACTACAGATGACGCAATCATTCCCAGGGTCATACCTAAGCACTCCCACGACTAGACTACCATAGAGTAGATGCCCTGTCCAGTTTTTTTCAAAGCCACTTTTTTTCTGTGGTACTGGGGACTGAACCTGGGACTTTAAAGATGCTAGGCAGAGCACTCTACCACTGAGCTACATTCCCAGACACACGTCTCTTACTACAGCCCGAACTCTAATTTATTTGGAAACAGGGTCTTGCTAAATTGCAGAGGGCCTAAGTTGCTAAAGCTGGCTGCAAACCTTCCCTCTTTCTGTCTCAGCCTCCCAAGTACTGGGCTAAAAAGCTTGCTCCACCACGCCCAGCGGGCCAGACCTTTTTATTTAGAGTTAAGATCTAAGGTGTCCAGGCTGGCTTCAAACTCACAACCTTCCTGCCTCAGCTTCCCAAGCAGTTGGGATTATAGCATGTGCCACTATATCTGGCTCAGCCTCATTATTTTGAGATGATTCTCATGCATGCATCAGGAGTCTCTTCCTTTTTACTGTTGAGTACCATTTGTTTATCCATTCTCCTACTGATGAACATTTGGGTTGCTTCTGGTTTGGAGGTGGAGCACGCTTGTCATCTCCGCACTTGGGAGGCTGAGACAGGAGGATCGCGCAGGTTCGAAGCCAGTCTCAGCTGGCTTAAGAGACCCTGTTTCCAAATAAAATATAAAATAGAGACTTCCAGGAAGATGGCGACTGAGAAAAGCGGGGCTTAAGAGCCCCGCTAACAACTAATCTCCATTACCACAAAATCAGCGCCTTTCATAGCCAGAAAACACCATCACCAGAGAAACAAAAAAAAATCACCAGGCTCCAGAGAGGAAGGGGACTCAGAACAAAGCTCAGAGCCACAGAGAAGATACACCGGCCTCACGCCCGAGGACGCAGCAGCAGTGCCTTACTGCTGGCCGCAGCAGCGAGTTCACCGGACGGCTACAGCGAGCCGAGGTGAGCCGCTGCGGAACAGCCGGGCGGGATTTTTCGGCGCAGGGATCATCTAAAGCTCCCAGTGGCTGAGCTTAGCACATGCTGCAGGGACTCAGAGCGGAGCTCAAAAACAGAGAACAAATACTCCAGCCTCACGGCCGAGGGTGTGGCAGCGGCGCCATATTGCCACTTGAGGCAGCAGCAGCAAATTCACTGAGTCCACTACAGCTCGATCTGCGTATTCAACAACAGTGAGTCAAATTGTGGGCCCCAGAGGAGAAATCCCAGTACGGCACTCCCAGGGACTTGACCCAGTGGGGGAGTGGTGATGGCAGAGATAGTACACCATAGGAGAACGCCCAATCTGGCATCCCCCATAGTCTAAAGCAGCCTCTATCGACTCCCTGGGTATGAAACTCTGTGATACAACCCAGTAAAGGAGTAGTGGGGTCTGAGATACCACAGACTCGAGATCCAGAGCACCTTAAGTGAAGTCATAGTGACCCAAGGGAAGAACCCAGAGAAGGCACAAACTTCCGAAATCATGGGAAAGAGAAATAACAATGGGGCAATGAATACCCACAACCCCACAACATCAGAACCCGATAAAACAGAAATTCAGATATTTCTAGAAGATCAAATCAGGAAAATAACTGTAGAAATAATAGAGGTGTTTCGAAAAGAATTCAGAGAGAGTCAAAAAGAGATAAAGGATGCAATTAATGAAGTAAAGGCCTCAATTCAAAGTACAAACAACAGACTAGACCACATGGAGAATAGAATCTCGCTCTTAGAAGATGATCATTCCAAAAATGAACGCATAGTTTCTAATCTAGAAAAAAATATCCGACAGCAGGAATCTGACATTGAAGAAATATGGGCCCATTTTAAGAGAGCTAACCTAAGAATAATTGGAATAGAGGAGGGAAAAGAAGGTAAAACCAAAGGGATCAACAATCTCTTCAAGGAAGTAATAGCAGAAAATTTTCCAAACATAGAGCAAGAGGTCGATACACAGGTCCAGGAAACTTATAGAACTCCCTTTAGACAGGATCGGAGAAGAGGATCCCCACGCCACATAATTGTCAAAATGACCAATGTGGAAGCCAAGCAGAGAATCTTAAAGGCAACAAAAACAAAGGGCCAAGTGACATTCAGAGGCAAACCAATTAGAATCACTCCAGACTTCCCAAACCAAGTCATGAGAGCCAGAAGGGCTTGGAGTCACATATTCCAAACTCTGAAAGAAAACAACTTCCAGCCAAAAATTTCCTACCCAGCAAAACTTTCTATCAAATTAGATGGGGAAATAAGAAGCTTCCACGACAAACAGAAAATGAAGGAATTTATGTCTTCAAAACCAGCACTAGAGAAAATACTCAAAGAGACTCAAAGAAGAATTAGGTAACACACACCAGAACCAAAGAAACAAGATTTTCCATCCAACAGACAACTAAGATTGGTTATCTGTGGAGATTCATTATTTATGTTAGTCTTTTACCTATCTCTAAATTGTATTGTTTGCTTTTATTGTTGCTAATTTTTAGGATTTCTAGTTGGAATATTAATATAGCTTCAGATATAGCATTTGGAAATATTTTATCCCATTCTATCAGTTACTTTTAACTCTGTTTACATTGTCTTTGGATATACAATATTTTTTTATTTTTTAGGGAGTTTGTATACTCTTTTGTTGCCTGTGCCATTGAAATCATATCCAAGAAATCACTGCCAATTTCAATGTTGTGAGGTTTTATGACCCAGATTTTCTTCTAAAAGTTTATAGTCTTAAGATTTATATTTAAGTCTTTTATCTATTTTGAGTTAATATTTGTATATGGTGTTAGGTAAGGGTCCAATTTTATTCTTTTCCATGTAATTATTATTTTTCAACAATATTTAGTTAAAAGATAATTATTTCCCCCACCAAATGTTCGTGGAAACCTTGTCAAAAATAACTTGACAATATATGAAAGAATTTATCTCTAGGCTTTTATTTAACTCCAATGGTTTATATATCTGCCTTTAGAACAGTACTACACTGTTTCAATTATTGTAGCTTTATATGGTTTGAAGTCAGAAAATATATATCTTCTAGCTTTGTTCTTTTTTGAGATCGTTTTGGGTATCTAGAGTCCATATTCTATATTAGGATAGATTTTTTTTCTGAAAAATAAATATATAAATATATGATAGTTTCACCTAAAAAATAGAAAAAAAATATTCTCTGGTAAGAAAGAAAGCAAAAAAAAATATTGAAATGTTATCTTTAAGTTATCAAAAGCTTGGTATCAGACAAATGAAACTGTTATGTGAGATTATCATTTTTAATTTTGGATAAATTGCTATAATACTAGATGTCAACCACTAAGCCAAGCATGGGAAGGAGGGATGGGGAGGAAATGGGGTGGGGATCGGGTGGGGGCTGACTGGGCGATGTGTGCATGTATGTCTACAAAAGTTTGTATCCCACTATGATGTATGAATACAGTACACCAATAAAAATTAAAATAAATAAATAAATAAAATATAAAATAGGTCTGGGAGTGTAGCCCAGAAGTAGAAAGCCTCTAGGTTCCACCCCCAGTACCACCAAAAAAAAAAAAAAAAAAAAAAAAAAGAAGAAACAGCTGTTACAAACATTCATGTACAAATCTTCATTGTAGATATAAGCTTCTGTTCCTCTTGCATAAATACAAAGGCTACAATAGCCAGGTCACATGGTAGATATAAGACTAACTTTTAAGCAACTACCAACCTTCTCCCAAAGAGCAAGTTCTAGTTACTCTTCCTTCTCATCAATGTGCTCAGCTGTTTCAGTGGTAGCCACTTTATGAATGTGGTTCACCTCCCTGAGGATTCAGGCCCACCTCTTCTGTGACACAGCGTCTATTCAAGTCGTTGGCTTGCCTTGAGGTTTATCTATTTGGTTATTCTTAAAATAATTTGCTTCTGATTTCAATATTTTGATTTTTTCTTTTATGGTAATCATTTTTGTTACTATTTCCTTTCTCTGGGTTACTTTAGGTATAGAACACTATAATTACCCTCATTGTTAAGGTGGAAGTCAGTACATTAGGCCCTTTCTCTTGTACTACATAGGTGGGTAGTATTACAAATTTCCCTAGATGCCCTTCTCTAGCTGCATTTAACAAATTTTGATATGTTGTGTTTTCATTTTCCTTCAGCTCAAAGACTTTAATTTTCATCTGGATTTCTTCTTTTTTACTCCAATCTTAATTTTCCTAAGTTTATAAGACTTCTTTATGCACATGGTGTAACTTGGTAGATGATCAATGTTCACGTAAAAGAATACATGCAGCTTGGAATAGCTGGCACACACCTATAATCCCAGTTCTTGGGGAGTTGAAACAGGAACATAGGTTCAAGGCCAGCCTCAGTAATTTAAGAAGACTGCTTCAATATAAAAAATAAAACAGGACTGGGGGTGTAGCTCAGAGGTAGACCTCCCCTCTCCCTACACAGAAGATACATGCACACACTGCTGTGGCTGGGAACAGTGTTTTGTAAAAGCCAAATGGAGTAAGTGGGCTGTTGCCTCCCTAGAGCCACCTCTCACAATGCACATGACCAGGACAGCTCCTGCCTTGGCCCCTTGCCCCATTCCATGACTTAAAGGGTCCCCAGCAAGTCATCGGGCACGACACACCAGGCCCTCAGTCACTGTGTCCCTGTGTCCCGTAACTCCCTCTGTGAAATGGGCAGTTCCACACTCCTGCCCCATCTAGATAGATGGCTCTCTCTCTCCTGGCCTTAGCACGTACTACTTGCGAACTCAAAACAGAGACCCTTCAGGACAAGGAGGTCAAGAGCATTCATTACGGGCTGGGGAAGACCACAGCTGCGGAGCCCACTCAGAGAAACCTGGAAAGAGCGGGAGGAAGAGGCACAGAGCCCAGAGCAACACAGACCACCCACACGTGGCCGAGCCCTCACAGGCTGCTCCAGGCGCGCAAGGCTAACTGGTTCTGGAGAACGTCAAGACCCCCAGACCACACTTCAGCCTGCACTGCTCTCCTCCAGCTCCCACCCAGCAAACCACCTTCACACCACCCTGCCACCACCTCAGGTCTCTGCCCCATGCAATCTGTCCATCTATCCGCTTTTTTTTTTTTTTTTTTGGTGGTACTGGGGTTCCTGGAAACCCTTCTAACTGCCGGCTACACTCCCACACACCTATTTTTTATATTTTTATTTGGAAACAGGGTCTCTTAAACCAGCACAACTGGCTTCGAACCTTGTGCAATCCTCCTGTTTCCGCCTCCCAAGCGCAGGGATTACAAGCATGCGCCACCACGCCCAGCTGCCTTTTTTTTTTTTTAAATAACATCATCAGCTTTTCTTCTTTCCTGCATCATTTCCATTAGGACACAATGCTGTTCTTTCTCTCATCTTCCTCTCAACTACACTTCCTACTCAACTACTTACTGCCTGTCTTTTCCTTCCTCTTCACCTTTGGAGATGTGTGCCCTAGTTCTAAGAGAAATATAACCAAGCTACATAATTAAATACACACTTGTAAAAACAACACATATCACCATAATCTCACCCAAATAGCCCACGGTGAGAACCAGGGCACCACCAGACACCAGTGTGACAGCACTGGATAAACTATGGTACATCCAGACAATGAAATATTATTCAATGCTAAAAAGAGAAATGCACTAGTAAGCCATAGAAAGAAGCAGAGTGATGATAAATACATATTACCAAGTGAAAGACCACAGAGGATGCCATGGTGGACACATGGCACTATATACCTGTCCCAACCTGCAGAATGTGCAGCCCAAGAGTGGGTCATTAACACAAACTGATGACTTCGGGGAGAATGCTGTGTCACTGCAGGTGTATCCACTGTGATATGTATTCTCCTCTGGTGTAGAAAGTTGGCAGTGGAGGAGGGGCAGAAGGTATATGCAAGGTATTTTCCACTCAGTTTTGCTATAAACCTAAAATTGATCTAAAAATAGTCTACTAAGCAACAGCCCCCTCAAGAGAAAAAAAATCCACATGTGAATTCTAGTAACACTTTTTTGTGCGTGGTACTGGGGGTGGAAACCAGGGGCTTTCTACCTCCAGGCTATACTCCCAGACTTATTTTATATTTTATTTGGAAACAGGGTCTCACTAAGTTGCAGAGGCCTCACTAAGTAGCTGAGTCTGGCTTTGAACCTGTGCGATCCTCCTGTCTCAGCCTCCCAAGCGCGGGGATTACAAGTGTGCGCCACCACGCCTGGCTAGTAACATGTTTTTTATTTAATCCAACAATACAAAATACCACATCAAATGAAATCAGTATTACTAGGGTATTTCGATTATTTTTTGCCACCACATCCTCTTCCTCGGCATCTGCGTGCGTGAAAAATTCGCGCGCATGACTGGCTGAATGCTTAACGGAAGCAGAGCCCCGAGGAGAGAGCGTTGTCTCTGGCCAGAATACTCCCTCACTCTTAAGATATTCTTTCATAGCTATTATTCTTTTGGTAATGATTCTTTTAACTTTCCACACGAATTGCTCCAGTGATGTAAGAGCAGGACTGTGGGAAAGATAAAATTTCTAGTAAAATGTCTGAGCCCTCAGACTTTCTCTGCCTTACTCTAAGTTATAATCTAGGTGCTGTGAAAGAATTTAGGTAGCTGAGGGGATGCAAAGTTCCTCCCTATCTTTGACCTTCATTCTAATCATTACAATAGAGCCAGAGGGCTAGGAGGAATCTTGACCTTTGCACCTAGTGATAGCACTGCCTGGAGACAGGGCAACACCACCTGGTTAAAATAGCTATGACAGAACAAAAGACATATAATAAAAACTTCATGTTGTTTTTTGGGCCCTGTCTACTAAGATATATTTTAAGTGTTTAATAGAGTGAAGCGTTCAGACAGCAGATGGTATTGCAGACAATGTCCAGCAGACATTCATCGAAATCCTCTAAATCATAAATGTACACGGATTTCCCTACGCCAACTACATGTATGAAAGCTGGAATCTCGAACTTCGTCCCCCATTCAGCTCAAAGGAGGTTGCTAGATAGAGAAGGACATTGGACTAAGCCCTAGGAGTAAAAGGTTCTGAAAGGGTTAAAGAAAACTCTTAAAAACTGAATTCTTCAAGTGATTTTGGGTGTGACTTTTATTCTTCTGGAATTTGCCCACTAAAGGCCTCTGCAGCTGCAAGGCCAAGACAAGGCCAAAGGGGCTGACTTGAAGCACAAGACCCACCTGTAGGGTCATGGGACTGATTTCAAACACAAAGACCTGTGATGTCACAGGCCTTACTTTTGTTTAGGGTTGGTGAGTTACATGTATATTTCACTATTGTTTTTTGGTGTTTACACTTTTCTACTAGGGAATCACTGGGAAATAGGGAAATATAAAAAAATCTTGTTTCTAAAATAAAGTGGTCAGCTGCACGCAAGAGGAGGCAATTGTCCGTGTCAATTATTGTTTCAATTATTGTAGCTTTATATGGTTTGAAATCAGAAAATATACATCTTCTAGCTTTGTTCTTCTTTGAGATTGTTTTGGGTATCTAGAGTCCATATTCCATATCAGGATAGATTTTTTCTGAAAAATAAATAAATGTATGATAGCTTCACCTAAAAAAAAAAAGAACAGAAAAAAATATTCTCTGGTAAAAAAGAAAGCAAAAAGAAATATTGAACTGTTATCTTTTAGTCATCAAAAGCTTGGTATCAGACAAATGAAACTGTTTTGTGAGATTATCATCGTTAATATTGGATAAATTGCTATAAACCTAGATGTCAACCACTAAGCCAAGCATGGAAAGGAGGGATGGGGCGGGAACGGGGTGGGGATCGGGTAGGGGCTAACTGGGCGATGTGTGCATGTATGTCTACAAAAGTATTTTCTTTATACCATTATGATGTATGAATACATTGCACCAATAAAAAAATTATATATGCAAAAAATTATTTTAAAAAAGGGAAAAATCGCTGCAGATAAGCGGCTGCAGAACCACAAACGAAGCCTTTGCCCACCTTTCGAGAAATCAGTCCCAAAGGGTCCCAACACCCTGGCAGAGTCCCTAGTGCCCAGCTGAGCTGGTCTGTAGCAATTTTTCATACTAAATCTTCAATTTTGGGCAGGTGCTTCACACATGGAACAAGGGATCCTTCCAGTGCTCAAGGGCACAGGCAGCCAGGGCCGCCTCCTCTGGGGAAACTTCCATTCCCCACCAAGATCACTGCCATAAGGCAAAGGGCTGGCTCCTCTTCTGCATGGTGGTCCTTCTTCAACTGGCCTCCTGTACATGATGTTTTTCTCAAAATCCACTCCAACACAAAAGAGGGACGGCTCTGGTCAAAGATCCCTGAACGTAGGGCAGTAGACAAGGACTTTTAACTTTCGGGTCATTCCCCAGCCTCCCCTCACACTCCCATCAAAGCCTGGGCCTCAAACTTTTAGAAGGAGCCTGTTTCACAATTTTTATCCCTCCGTGGGAGTTTTCAGAGAGGGGTGGAGTAGAGTGCCTTTCACCCCCAGTCTTGGACAACCCTATGAGCGGCAACAAGGACTCTGAAGTGGGGACCGTGGCTTGCCCAGTTAAGACAAAAGGGGTGAATCAAGAGTCAGTCAACAAACCTTTTGCTTCAAATCAGTTCACTGGGTCCCAGTAGGTTCGTGACGGTAGGTAGCATCCACAAGGCACCCTACATGCCAATCATGAAATCACCCTTTGCTTATGCTAGTATATTAGCTTCTGTGAACTGAGGCCAAGAGCCCTCAACAATTAAGTCCAACTAAAAGCCAGATTTGACCTACAGTCTCCTAGATCTTATTAGAAGGGTGACCTGAGCAAGTACCTCCACCCTACTCGTCTCCATCTCCGAAACCAGAGACGGCTCCCAAGGACTTATGTGGTAAGCAAACTCAAATCAGCTGCTCAGAGGAGGACACCAGACTGAACAGACAACAAACACAGCGGGGGAGGAGGTCTGTAAACAAAATATTAACACAAAACATGACACTGTAGATAGGAGGTGTGGAATTAGGAAGAATTCACTTTATTCTGGGATCTCTATTCAATTCAAACTGTATCAGGAAGCAAACTTTCCAAAACAGAGGCCTTTGAGAAGCAGAAGGGCAGGCTGGCCCATGATGTGAAAACACTGTATGTGTTTCGTGCTTTCAGAAGGATGTGTCCTAATGACTTGAGTCCCTAGTACCAGCCCATGTCCACAAAAGAAGCAGGGAGTCAGGCGTGATGGTGCATGCCTGTAATCCAGTACTTGGAAGGCTGAGACCAGGAGGATCATAGTTGTGAGGCCAGCCTTAGCAACTTAGTGAGACCCTGTATCAAAATAAAAATTAAAAAGGGCTGGGGGTATAGCTCAGAGGTAGAACACTTCTGGGTTTAATCCCCAGTACCACCATCATAAAAATACTACAACAACAACAACAACAACGACAACAACAACAACAACAACAACAACAACAACACAGCAGACAAAGCTTTCTCCCCAGGTGCTGAGCTAAGCCCTGATGAACACAGATCCCAAGGTCAGCAACTGTTTCCCTTCTGCCTCTATAGCCCTGTGCAGACCAAAGCACTAAGGAGAACACTCAGGGCTAACAAGGAACACAGCACCCATCTGTTTCAACCATCCAGTAACAATCGTGCACTTCATCAAGAACAGGTCTGAGCTGGATGCGATGGTGTATGCCTGTGATCCCAGCACTGAGGACACTGAGACAGGAGCGAGGATCACAAGTTTGGGACTCACTTTAGCAAGACTGCTTCAAAACAAAAAATAAAATAGGGCTGGAGGTGTATTTCAGAGGTAAATGCCCTTGGGTTTAATCCCCAGCAACAACACACACACACAAACACGCAGGGAGACAAATAAATGCTGGCCCATCATGTTGATGCATCCGTATAATCCTAGTACTTTGGAGGCAGATCGCGGGTTCAAGGCCAGCTTTAGCAACTCAGTGAGATCCTCAACAACTCAGGGTGATCCTTACATGAAAATAGCCCTAAATCAATTTATGAGCAAACCAAATCTAGCTATATACAGAAAGAACAGAGTACTGTGAACAAGCAGGCTTGACAAAGAATGGAAGATGAATACCAAACTTTTATTTATTTTCTTTCTTTTTTTTTGCGGTACTAAAGATTGAACCCAGGGGCATTCTATCTCTGAGCCACACCTCCAGCCCTATGTTTTATTCTTTATCTTGAAACAAGGTCTCACTAAGTTGCAGAGGGCCTCACTAAAAGGATGGGGCTGTCCATGAACCCACAATCCTCCTGTCTCAGCCTCCCAAGTACTTGGATTACAAGCATGAACCACTAGGCCCAGCATTACTTTTATTTATTATTTATCTTGTGTATGTGTCATTTATGTTGACAGTACTAGCAACTGAAACCAGGGGAACTCTAATACTGAGCTACATCCCTAGCCCATTTTTATTTTGCATTTTGAGACAGGGTCATGCTAAATTGTCCAATCTAATCACAAACTTGTGCTACTCCTAGCTTTAGCCTCCCAAGTAGCTAGAAGTACAGGTGTGCACCACTGCACCAGGCTGCACCTAACTTTATACTACTATATTACATTATAGAATTAAAAAGAAATATGGCATCAAATAAATATATTTCTTTCTTTATTTTGGTGGTACTGGGGTTCCTAGAAACCCTTCTACCTCAGGCTACACTCCCAGACCTATTTTTATGCTTTTTTTTATTTGGAAACAGGGTCTTTTAAGCCAGCACAGCTGGCTTCGAACCTGCGCGATCCTCCTGTCTCTGCCTCCCAAGAGCAGGGATTACAAGCGCCCAGCTCAAATAAATATAGAAAAGGCTTCTGATAAAGACTCTCAACATCTATTCATTAGTGAAAGCATTCCTAGGAAACCTGATTTTAAGATAACTTTATTAAGCTGATAAAGGCCATCTAAAAAAGCCCTGTTAACAAGATCCATAACTGATGATGAAACAGTGGAAGCTTTCTCTTTAATATCAGGAATGAGATAACAAAAATATGTTGTCATCACTTCTATTCAACATTATACTATAGATCCCAGCCAAAGCAATAAAAGGAAAACAAAAAGACCAATGACTAGAAAAGCAAAACATAAAGGCCATTATTTGAAGATATGACTGTACACATAGAAAATCCAAAGGAGAGAAAGATAAATAAATAGAATACTTTAGACTGGCTGATAAATACAAAAGTAAAAAATCAATTATATTCCTGTATGTAAAAAAAAAAAAAAAAAAAAAAAAACTTTTTAAGTTACCACTTACGAGCCAGGTGTGGTGGCACACGCTTGTAATTCTAGTACTTGGGAGGCTGAGGTTCACAGCAGCCTCAGCTACCCAGTGAGCCCCCTGCAACTAAATGAGACTGTTTGAAAGTAAAGAATGAAAAAGAGCTAGGGCTAGAGCTCAGAAGTAGAATGCCCGGGGTTCAATCCCAATACTACCGAAAATAAATACGTGAGCACATTCCTAGTGTCCTACCCCTGGGAAGCTGGCAGCAGAGTGGGGTGCGGCTGGGGCTGCAGCACGAGTCAGCACCCAGGATGGGTATGGATGGCAGCTGGTCAAGGTTAGGTTCAGAGGAACTGAGTAGAATTGCTGAAGATGTTTGCCACGTTGCTCATTGTAGAACAGAACTACAAATACAGAAAGGAGGAAATGAGATAAAGCTCTACGCTAGGGAAAATAGGATGAGGACATGCAAATGCTTGGGCTTTTGGGGGGCTGTTTTCTGTCATTTCCCCATCCCTCCACCCCATGCTGGGGTTTGAACTCAGGGGCACTAAGCTAAATCCCTAGCCCTTTTTGAGACCATTCCTTAAATTGCCAAGGCTGGCCTAGAATTTGCCATCCTCCTGTCTCAGCCTCCTAAGCATATGTAAGTTTTGTACTATTCTTTTTTTTTTTTTTTTTTCGGGTCTGGTGATGGAACTTAGGGACTTTTGACCGAGCTACACCCCCTGCCCTATTTTTTATTCTTTATTTTGAAACTGGGTCTCACTGAGTTGCAGAGGGCCTCACTAATTAGCTGAGGCTGGCCACGAACCCTGATCCTCCAGGTCTCAGCCTCCCAAATGCTGGGATTACAAGCATGCGCCACCACGCCTGGCTTTGTACTATTCTTACATTTCCCCATAAATATGAAACCACTTCTAAGTTGAAAGATTCAAAAAAGCTAGGCATGGCAGCAAGTGCCTGTAATCCCAGTACTTGGTGAAGCTGAGGCAGGAAGATTACACATTCAAGGACAGCCTCAGCAATTTAGCAAGATCTTGTTTCAAAATAAAAAATAAAATAGGGCTAGGGTTGTAAGAGACAGAATGCCTCTGGGTTCCATCCCCAGTACCAGGGGAAAAGAGAGAGAGACGAGAGAGAGATGACAGAGAGACACAGAGAGAGAGAGAGAGAGAGAGAGGGGGGGGGGGAGACAGAGAGAGAGAGAGAGAGAGAGAGAGAGAGAGAGAGAGAGAGAGAGAGAGAGAGAGATATGGAGGGAGGGAGGGAAGACATTCACCAAATTTACCTACAGAATCAACACAAAATCAGATCCAAATTTTTATGTGGAAATTGAGAAACAGACCCTGAAATTTATATGAAAATATAAAAATAACCAAAATACTTTTGAAGAAAAGCGTAGAAGGACTACTAAGACAAGTTATTGAAGCGAGCATAGTGGCACACTTGTAATCCCAGTACTTGGGAATCTGACATAGGAAGACTGTGAGGCTCTCAGCACCTTAGCGAGACCCTGTTTGAAAATAAAAAATAAAATAGGGCTGGGGCCGGGCGTGGTGGCGCACACTTGTAATCCCCCCCACCCCCGCTTTCCAGAGACGAAGACAGGAGAATTGTACAGGTTCGATGCCAGGCGTGCTGGCTTAAGGGACCCTGTTTCCAAATAAAAAAGTGTAAAAATAGGTCTGGGAATGTAGTCCAGAGGTAGAAGGGTTTCCAGGAACCCCAGTACCGCCATTACTTCCTTTTCCTCGGCATCTGCATGAAGATTTCCCATGCAGGAAATTGGCTAAAGCTTCAAGGAAGCGGGACCGGAGGGGAAGTGTTGTCTCTGGCCAAAGTACTCCCCCACTCTTAGATATTCTTTCATAGCTATTATTCTTTTGGTAATGATTCTTTTAACTTTCCACACGAATTGCTCCAGTGATGTAAGATCAGGACTGTGGGAGAAACTGAGTCCGTGGAAAATAAATTTTCTAGTAATTTGTCTAAGCCTCTAAACACCCTCGGCTTTGCTCAAAGATGTAAATCTAGTCAGAATTCAGATACTGTGTAAGCATTCCTACTACAGCAATTACAAATGCAGAATTCCTCCCTATCTTTGACCTTCATTCTAATCATTACAATAGAGCCATGGCTAGGAGGAATCCTGGAGACAGGGCAACACCACCTGGTTAAAATAGCAATGACAGAACAAAAGACATATAATAAAAACTTCATGTTGTTTTTTGGGCCCTGTCTACTAAGATAAATATCTTAAGTGTTTAATAGGGTGAAGCGTTCAGACAGCAGATGGTATTGCAGACAAAATCCAGCAGATATTCATCGAAATCCTCTAAATCATCATAAATGTACACGGATTTCCCTACACCAACTACATGTATGAAAGCTGGAATCTCGGACTTCGTCCCCCATTCAGCTCAAAGGAGGTTGCTAGATAGAGAAGGACACTGGACTAAGCCCTAGGAGTAAAAGGTTCTGAAAGGGTTAAAGAAAACTCTTAAAAACTGAATTCTTCAAGTGATTTTGGGTGTGACTTTTATTCTTCTGGAATTTGCCCACTAAAGGCCTCTGCAGCTGCAGGCCAAGACAAGGCCAAAGGGGCTGACTTGAAGCACAAGACCCACCTGCAGGGTCATGGGACTGATTTCAAACACAAAGACCTGTGATGTCACAGGCCTTACTTTTGTCTTGTTTGGGGTTGGTGAGTTACATGTATATCTCACTATTGTATTTTGGGTGTTTGCACTTTTCTACTAGGGAATCACTGGGAAATAGGGAAATATAAAAAATCTTGTGTCTAGAATAAAGTGGTCGATTGCACAAGAGGCATTGATCCATGTCAGATTCTTTCCCGGAGAGGAATCTCCACTTTTATCGCCGTGAATAGGAACTTAAAGGAGTTTATTTCATAAAAGGGAAAGAATCGCTGCAGATAAGTGGCTGCAGAACTGCACCCGAAGCCTTTGCACACCTTTCTGAGAAAATCGGTCTCGAGCGGACTCAGTGGCCATATTCAGTGCTGGATTTATTATTCCTGACTGAGCCAGTCTGCCGCACACCAGTACCACTAATTAATAATAATAATAATAATAATAATAATAATAATAGCCGGGTGTGGTGGCGCACACTTGTAATCCCCGAGCTTGGGAGGCAGAGACAGGAGGATCGCACAGGTTCGAAGCCAGCCGCTCGCGCTGGCTTAGGATACCCTGTTTCCAAAATAAAAGTGTAAAAAATTAGGTCCGGGAGTGTAGCCTGGAGGTAGAAGGGCTTCCAGGAACCCCAGTACCACAAAATAATAATAATAATAATAATAATAATAATAATAATAATAATAATAATAATAATAGGGCTGGGGATGTAGCTCAGAGGTGGAATGCCCCTGGGTCCAATCCCCAGTACCTCTCCCCCCCTGAAAAAAAGGAAAAGAAAAAGTTATAATAAGACAGTGTAGGGGTGCTGGAAAGCAGGCTGGAAGAAGCGCTTTCCCCCACACCAGCATGAGAAGTTAACTAGAGAAGTCTTCTTCCATATTAGGATTAGAAATAAGATATTAGAATATAGAATTAAGATATAGAAGTAAGGTAGGATTAGAAACAGAATGAAGATCCGTAAGCCCAGCTGCCCAGGTTGCAGGATTCAAGGACCAGGGCAGGGGACCCAGCAGGTCAAAGCCTCTAATCTCCAGCTTGCCGGCCAAGGTCTTTGAACATGGGCCCCATCCCCATATCCCTGAGCCGGATCAGCAAACAAGGCCATGCTAATCTGCTTTCCAGGTAGAGTCCTCAGCACAGAGATAAGCCTGGCCCAGCCAAGGTGGGTGGGAAAGGCAGCCCTAGGGAACGAACACATACCATAAGGGAGATAAGCAGTCTTTAGCAGGCTCTGATGTGTGTGGATGCATGTTTTAAAATTATTGGTTGTACTTATTTGTCCTTGTATCTGATTGGTTGTATTCTAAGGTTGGCGGGCTCTGATGTTGTAACCACTCCCTCCTGGGGCTATAAATCCAGACTGTGAAGGGAGCCCTGGGTCGAACCTCGACCATTTAGTGTCTTGGTCTCGACCCCTGGCTAGCCGGGACAGAGCTGCAGCACAATAAACCTCGCTTGCATTTTACATCTCTTGTGAGTCCTTCGATATTTGGGTTGGTGGGCGATTCTCGGACCCTTCAACAGACAGGTATGGTGGCACACTCCTATAATCCCAGGACTTGGGAGGCTGAGACAGGACCTTAGGTTTGATGCTAATCTCAGTTCAAAATAAAAAAGAGCTGTAGGTGTAGCTCAGTGGTAGAATGCATATGGGTTAAATATCCAGTACTGCAAAAAAGAAAAAAAGAAAAAGAAAGAAACAAGACAAAAAACTTTAGTAATGGAAAGAATATGGTATTGGCCCAAGGACAGACAAGTAGAGGCACAATGTAGAACCAACATACATTTTAAAGATGGCAAGCCACAGTACTTTTTGGCACACACACAGTACTTGTGTGTGTATATGGCAGGGGGCCTTGCACATGGTAGGCAAGTATTCTAGCACTGAGCTGCATCCCTACTCCAAGAATGGCTTTTTAATTAATGACAAAGGACAATTAGATATCCAAGGAGGTAAAGTAACAAATAAAAAAGTAAAATAACACTAGTGCACACTTGTAATTCCAGCATTTGGAAGGCTGAGACTAGAGGATCGCAGTTTGAAAACAGCCTCAGCTACTTAGCGAGGCCCTTTGCAACTCCGTGAGACCCTATTTCAAATAAAATAATAATAAGTAGGGCTGGGGGTGTCACTCAGAGGTAGAATACCCCTGGATTCCATCCTCAGTACCATAAAAAAGTAAATAAGTAAAATAACTGGATCTCTACCTCACACCACACATAAAAATTTCAAAATTACAGACCTAAAAGCGAGGAACATATTAAATAATAACTTCCTAATCTCAGATGGAAGAAAAAAAACTTTTTAGTGTGGTTTTGGGGATTGAACCCAGGGGCATTCTACCTGTGAGATACACCCCTAACCCTGGGGTTTTTTTCTCAATTCTATTTTGAAACAGGGCCTCACTAATTTGAGGATGCCTCACTACGTAGCTGAGGCTGGCTGTGAACTTGGATGCTCCTGTCTCAGCCTCCCGAATGCTGGGGTTACAAGTGTGTACCACCACGCCAGCAGAAAATGTTTTGAAGAAAGATATCAAACTACTAAAAGAATTTAGGAACAGATTAGCAGATTCAACTACTTACCCCCCCCCCCAGTACCAGGAATGAAACCCAGGGTCATTCTACCCCCCTGCTACACCTTCAGCCCTATGTTTTAGTCTTTTTTTTTTTTTTAAACAGGATCTCACTGAGTTGCGGAGGGCCCTGTTAGGTAGCTGAGGCTGTCAGTGATCCTCTGGTCTCAGCCTCCTGACTGCTGGGATTACAAGCATGGGCTACCACGCCCATCACTACCATGCCCACTACGCTGGGCTACCGAAGGAAGGCTCTTGCAAATATTACTTCCACTTATGTAAAGTTTTAAAACAAGAGGGATACAAAGGGCCATGAGGGAGAGCAGAAATCCTCCTGGGTACTTCCCCTCCCCACCAATGGGAATACAATCCTTTATGCAGAGCAGCTTTGGGGAGCTCTAGATGCCACCAGGGGAAAGGAACAGGGTTTCACCAAGCCCAACATCAAAGCCAGAAGGTAGGAGAGCAAACAGTCTGCACTTCTGAGACCAAGGTCACCAGACACACCTAAAACTGAGGTGGTGGCACATGCTTGCAATCCTAGCATTTGGAAGGCTGAGACAACAGGATTAATAATGGTTTGTGGACAGCCTCAGCTACTTACTGAGGTCCCCTTTGCAACTCAGTGATGCATTGCTTCAAAATAAAGAATAAAAAACAGTTGGAGGTGGCACTCAGCGATAGAATACCCCCAGGTTTCATCTCCAGTGCTGGAAAAGAAAAAAAAAAGGAGGAGGCTGCACCCACCACCATCACTTACCCCACCACACACTTCCAACTCAAAAAATTTCAAGTACAAGCCAACATCCAAATACTTCTGGAGAGGAAGAGGGCAGTGACAGGGTGTGTGTGAAGGACAGCAAAGAAGGAAGATGTAAAACTCAGAATTATACAAACCACTCCGGAAAACCACTTTACATACCAACTGTCTCCACACTGAAGTCTGCGGTGTAGCCCACAAGCCCAGGCCAACCCCCAGCAAGAGCAACGCAAAACAACTGCAGCACTGAAGCCTGGCCAGAAGAGAGGCATGCCCTTTTAAACCCATAAAAACAGTCTGTACTGTCCCAGACGTGTGCCATCCTTACTTTTTGATACTGGGGATTAACTAAACCCAGGGGTATTCTACCTCCAAGCCACAACCTCAGCCCTACTTTATTGTATGTATATATTTATGTATGTATACTGGGTATTAAACCCAGGAGCATTCTACCTTCAACATATACCACGTCTTTTTTTTTTTTTTGGGGGGGGGGTACTCGGGGTAGAACCCAGGGACTTTCTATCTCTGGGTTATACTCCCAGACCTATTTTATATTTTATTTGGAAACAGGGTCTCACTGAGTTGCTGAGAGCCTCACTAAGTAGCTGAGGCTGGCTTCAAACCCATGAGATCCTCCTGCCTCAGCCTCCCAAGGGCGGGGATTACAAGTGTGTGCCACCAAGCCCAACTCCACAGCCCTTTTTAAATAAAAAAAAAATTTTCAGGCCGGGCGTGGTGGCGCACACTTGTAATCCCCGCGCTTGGGAGGCTGAGACAGGAGGATTGCACGGGTTCGAAGCCAGCCTCAGTTACTTAGTGAGGCTCTCAGCAACTTAGTGAGACCCTGTTTTCAAAAAAAAGGTCTGGGAGTATAGCCCGGAGGTAGAAAGCCTCTGGGTTCCACCCCCAGTATCACAAAAAAAAAAAAAAAAAATTTTTTTTCTTTTTTAAGTCACAAATAAAATAGGGCTGGAGGTGCAGCTCAGAGTTAGAATGTCCTGGGGTTCAATCCCTAGTAACAAAAAATATATAGAGAGATAGATATTTTTTGAAACAGGGTCTTGCTAAGTTGCTAAGGGGCCTCGCTAAATTGCTGAGCCTGGCCTTCAACCTGCGCGATTCTCCTGTCTCAGCCTCCCAAGTACTGGGATTATAGGCATTTGCTACCATGCCTGGCTAACAACATGTGTGGCTTTTTAAAAATTATTAAAAATTTTAAAGTAATTATAAAGCATACAAAAGACAAAACCCAAATTGCCACACTTCCAAGAGACAGAGCAGTATCAAAACAATACACTGAGCTGAGTGTGGTGGCACACACTTGTAATCCCAGTACTTGGGAGGCAGAGACAGGAGGATCACAGGTTCAAGGCCAGCCTCTGCTTAGTGAGGTCCCTTAGCAACTTAGCAAGACAGTTTCAAAATAAAGAATAAAAAATAAAGCTAGAGGTGCAGCTTGGAGGTCGAATGTCCCTGGGTTCAATCCCCAGTTATGCAAGAAAAGACACTGACATGCCACAGGTGTTGAAACTGTCTGACAGAATTTAAGATAACTTTAGAATATAGGACTAGCCTGGCGTGGTGGGCACACTTGTAATCCCCGCGCTTGGGAGGCGGAGACAGGAGGAGCACACAGGTTCAAAGCCAGCCTCAGCTACCTAGTGAGGCTCTGGGCAACTTAGTGAAATCCTGTTTCCAAATAAAGTATAAAAATAGGTCTGGGAGTGTAGCCCAAAGGTAGAAAGCCCCTGGATTCCATTCCCAGTACAAAAAAAAAATAAATAAATAAAAAACTATATAAGACTATAATGGAGTCTATAATGAGACTCTCATCAAACTAGTGAGACTGTTTCAAAAATGAAATAAGCTGGGCATGGTGGCACACGCTTGTAATCTCAGCCTATGGGAGGCTGAAACCAGAGGATTTTGGTTCACAGACGGCCTCAGCTACTTAGTGAGGTCCTCCGGAACTTAGTGAGACCCTATTTCAAAATAAAGAATAAAAAATAGGGCAGGGGTGTAGCTCGGAGGTCGAATACCCCTGGGTTCCATCTCCAGAACCGCAAAAATAAATAAACAAATAAATAAATAAAATAAAAATAGGGCTAGGGGTATACCTTGGAAGCAGAATGCTTCTGGCCTCAATCTCCAGTCCCCAACCCCCACGTAGGGGGAAAGAAAAAAAAAGACTACAATGGAAAAGTGAAGAGTATGAAGATCAGATGGGTAACTACATGCAGTTGAAGACAGGTCAACAGAATCCCCAACCTGGCCAGGCAGGCACTGTGGTACATGCCTGTGATCCCAGTACTTGGGAGGCTGAGGCTAAAGCATTGTAGGTTCAAGGCCAGCCTCAGCAACTTAATGAACCCTCAACAACTTAGTGAGACCCAATGTCAAAATAAAATAAAATAAAATTAGGGCTGGAGCATAGCTCAGAGGTTGCATGCCTCTTTTTTTCATCCCTAAGTACCACAAAAAAAAGAAAAAAAAAGTCCCCCAAAAGTGAAACAAAAAGACCAAGGAGGGAGGCTGTGCAAGATGCACTCAGCAAGGGGCTGCAGGAATCCTAGAGCCATGCTTGACAGCTCTGAGCCAGTGTGCTGAAGAGCAATCACAACTGTACAAACAGGTACTGAATGATCGTCGGGTCAAAATGGCTGTTTCCGCCTGACAGTCCACGGTGACACTAAAAAAGCCAATGTGAAGAAGCATTACCAGAGCCATGCTGAGAGGGACAGACCCTCTAAGCTTCCATGACAGCCCTCTTCTCCTGCACTTGTGTGTCTTCTGCACAGGGCTCTGAGTATGCATCAAACACCTGCAACATGTAAAGATGGATCCAAAGACCAAATACATGTTAGGCTCTTGAGGAAATGGCATGAAAATGGAACTGTTTTCAATACAATAGAAAAAAGTATTACTATAAAAAGATGTGTGGCTGTGGAAGGGCAGAGTAGAGGTGAAGGCTCCATCAGGCTGCGCTGCTAAATGCTAAGTGCCAGGACTATGCCCACGGCCTGGCAGGGGCTTTGTCTCTCCACCTGAGGGCAGCACCGCAGCCCTCATTCTGAAGTTGTGAAAAACCAAGGAATAGACTGTGCAATAACTTCACCTGCCACCAGGGCTCGGATCTGAGTGGGGGGCTCCTGCTCACCACTACTGTAAGTCACTGCCTCTTTTCGAACACACTTGCCTGTAAGGGTCAGAAGTTTCTCCTCTGGCAAGCCAAATAGGAAAACAGCCCTCATCTTTCCTAGAGTCCATGCAACCTTTTTTCTTTAGACTCTGATTCACCCAACTCCCACTCGTCACGTCTGCAGTTAGTACTGTCCTGTTTGCTCTCCCAGCAATCTACCACAGAGCTGCTTGCTACGGTTATGTCTGTCTGTCTCTGCCTGCTTGTCTCTCCCCCACACACGTCACTGCAAACTCCCAAGACCAGAGACTCTGTCCCCATCATCTTCCTCCTCCTAATTACCTTTACGCAATACCACTCATGGAGCTGGCAATGTCCACTGACAGGACAAGCAGGAGAAGCCCATCCTCTTGGACTTATCACCTGTCAAAGCCGATGGCTTTCAGTGACAGCAGCAGGTCAGAGAAGCCAGAATGCCTGAGCACAGGCCACCTGGTTACTGTGTCTGCAGGCGCACTGCGTGATCGAGCGGCTGCACTGCCGCTTCTTGCAGAAACCCTGCCCTGGCCTCTTGGGGAGTTCCCCGTGACCAGTAACTAAGGGAAACCATTCTGAATCTGCTTCCAGATGGTTCTGAGTGTGCGACACCTCAGGCATAGCACTGCACTCAAGAGATGCCTGTGAAGGCCAGTGGGGGAAACCTAGGCTCTGAACACAGTTTGAGAAATACGCTTGGTTGTAGCCTTTGTTGGGAAGGAGAGCTGGCCTTCCATACACAGATCCACACCACCGACAGCAGCTAACGTTTGGTTCAACAGTCCAAAATCCGGAAAGAACAGAACAGAAAGAGGAGGCTGGTAACAGACTAGAGAAGGGGTATGGGGAACAGGGAGAATGAGGCCTCTGCGGCAGAAGCAGCTCTCCCCGGTCAGTGCCTTGGTGTCTGTCTCTTTCCCGACGCCTATTCAAATGGGCTTGAGAACACAGATGGTTATTCTTGATATGGATCTGCTTGCTGTTTCAGTCAGGATCCAGTCAAGAAAGGGAAACTACATAGGAATTGAGCAGGAACCGTTTAGCATTTTTAAAAAGTATTAACTAATCATTGTTAAAGGGTAAAAAACAGCATTAACAAACAGGGCACAGTCACTACCCCTAAGCTTGAGGAAGAAGGCTCAGAGGAAATAAACTTGAATAGTGCCTCCATCCCAACCCTTGCAGAAGCTGAGATTCAGACATCGCGGGAGAAGGGGAGCTAGAGGCCTGGGAAGGGGAATTTGCTGGCATGGCAGGGGGGAAGCTAGCAAGCAGGCAACTGCTCTCTGGGTGCCAATAAAGCGCATCAGAAAGCACCTTCCAGGCACTGGGAAGCTGTCTGGAGAACTGTGCTGGCCTCCCACAGAGGCAGTCAGGGATTCCGAATTAACTTGTGTTGGGCACCCTGGATGCCCTGGATGTTGGCTGAGTGGGACAAGACCAAAAGGAGATGAAGGCAAATGGGAACCAAGATCAGAAGCCCCATTGTCCTGCAAGGTCCTACAGTGCCCCCTACTGACAAACTGTACCAAGCCAGCTGTGTCTGGGCGTGGTAGGGCACACCAGTAATCCTACTATTTCAGAGGCTGTGGCAGGATTAAGGCCAAACTAAGTTCAAGGTCAGCCTGGGCAACCTAGTGAGACCCTGTCTCAACATCAAAAGGAAAGAGCTGAGGACGCAGCTCAGTGGTGGCGCCCTTGCCTAGCACACACTGCCCTGGGCTCTATCCCCGCTACTGGGAGAGAGTGAGAGGAAGTATGGAGCGAGCGGTACAGAACTGCTAACAGGCACACCTCTCTGCTGCCGCATGCTGCCACTGATGAGCTGCCTCTCCGCCGCCCCATAGCCACTTCCTACCTACTCAGTGAAAAGAGAGGTAGGTCTTGTAAATACCGATAGTCCTTACTTACTTTGAAGGTATGTCCCAATAAGCCCTTTGTAAACTGAAAATATCATAAATCAAAAATGTATTTAAGCTGAGCATGGTGGCACATGCCTATGATCCCAGTAGTTGGGAGGCTGAGACAGGATGATTACAGGTCCAAGGCCAGCCTCAGCAACTCCACAAGACTCTCAGCAACTAACAAGATCTAGGTCCAAAACAAACAGCAAAGCAGGGCCGAGGGTGTGGCTCGGAGGTGAGCACCTCTGGGTCAGTCCCCGGTGCCCCAGGGCCCCAGACTCCGGCTCTGCAACCACACCACTGCAGGGTACCAACGATTTCTCCTCACGGTCCAGGGCTGACTGGGAGCTACAGTGTGCTGCTCCTGCCCCAGCATCTCTAAAATATCACGAACCCTGAGTTCAAGGTACAGTCACCACTGACTATGTACTGGCGTTCGACACATCAATCCAGAGAGAATTCAGCCTTGTCGGTAGAGGGAGCTGGAGGGGCAGTACAGGGAGACAGGGCTTCCCTTTCCCCAGTACCTGGCACCAACCAGATTCCAGGAAATCGCACTTGTACTTCTGCCCCCAGCACTCAGCTCAGGCTGCAGTGCTCCGATGCTAGGTCCTGCAGAGCGTGGCTTCTCCAGCTCTGGACCTTGGAAGCGGCAGTGCAGCCAGGAGCCTCAGAGAGCATGAACCTGCCACCCCAACCCGGGGACTGCTCCTACATCCTCCTGGGCCCATCAACACCTCTACCCAATTAAGGATCCTGGAGCTGCCATGGCTCCTGCCTTCCATCGAAGGGAGTTCCACAAAGGAGTTTGTTGTGCTAGCAATGGGCTCCAGCAGTAGTGCCATGAACAGCGGCCATCAACCTTGGCTTACTGAAGCCTTAGTGGCTTGTTTCCCATGGCCTTCTAAAGGACGCCATGCACCCCGGGTACAGGCACCCTGACTGCTGTTGTAGACCCCACCACCACCACCACCAGCCTCCACAGATTATCTGCAGTCCAGACTTCTCCGACTTGCTTGGTGACTGTCGCTGGCCCAGGCAACCTGGCAAACCAGTAATCTAACAGCAGAGCATGGTGGCACACACCTACAATTCTAGCTACTTGAAAGGCTGAAGCAGGAAGATCACAAGTTCCAGGGCAGCCTGGATAATACAGCAAGACTCTGTCTCAAACAAAACAAGTCTTTTATATATTAAATTTTCCTTGCTTAAATGACTGTGTGGTTTTGTCTCCTGATTGGACCAAACTACATACTATGTGTCCCAGAATCAGCGCCTATGTATTTACTGAATACATGTTACTCCATAACAGACCAAGAATGTTTGATGGAAAGGAGAGGAGGTTTGGGCTCAGGACTGTGGGATTTTCTCTTCTCATCACATCTCCATCACCCAGAAGCAACTGTTCCAAAAATGCTGGAAAGGCCTACTGAAGGCTCAGAGCACCAGAGATCTTTGGTAGCAAAGAGCTGTCTCCAGCCAGGGGTGGTGGCACACACCTGTAATCCCAGTACTTGGGAGGCTGAGACAGGAGGATTGCAGATTCAAGGACAGCCTCAGCAAGTAGTGAGACTCTCAACCTAGTGAGACTCTGTTTCAAAAAATAAAAACAGCTGGGCATGGTGGTGCAAGCTTATTGCCCACATTACGGAGGCTGAGACAGGAGGATCCCCATTTGCCGACAGCCTCAGCTACTTAGTGAGGCCCTTTGCAACTCAGTGAGACCCTGTTTCAAAATAAAGAATAAAAAATAGGGCAGGGGGTGTAGCTAGGTTCAATTCCTAGCACCACAAAATAAAATTAATTAAATAGGACTGGGGTGTAGCTCTGAGGTAGAATGCCCCTAGGTTCAATCCCTAATACACACACACACGCACACACACAAGACCAGTCTCCAAGATGCAGTATATTCTGCACAAATGACCAGAACATGATGCTTACTCTCAGTAGCCACGTAAGATTCAGATAAGAGTCTGAATGAGAGTAGCATCTGTCACCATTACACTCAGCGATCAATCCAGGAAAAGCTTCCTTCTCTTGAGGGTTCCACACTGGAGGTTCTGAAAGTTCTGAAGTTTTAACATCACAAGTTGAACAGCAAGGTAACAAGGTAACAATGTGCTCAGGGTACACCAGAGGCTGAGCCCTGACCATCTATACTCATCAAGCCTCTCAACCAACAGGAAAAAGCAAAGACCTTGGACTACCTGGAGTGGCCACAGTTACAGATAAAACAATCCTAAGGAGGTAGAATCACCGGGAACCAGAAGCCTGGCAATGAAACTCCAGAGGGTACTCCACCAGGTTAAAAACAAAACAAAAAAAATCAACCAGAGTTGGCAATGCTTAGGAGCAAAGAGAACATGAAATAGGTAGTAGAATCCCAAAAGGTATAGATTTTGAAAATAAGGGAGCCAAGAGCCAGTGGTGTACAACTATAATCCCACACAGGAGGATCACAGGTTTGAGGACATCCTCAGCAACATAGTGAGATCCTGCTTCAAAATACTACAGGGCTGGGGGTGTAGTACAGAGATAGAATGCACTGGATTCATTTCCCAGAAACACACAAAAATTTAAAAATAAAGGAATAAATCAAAGGCCTAGGGGTATAATGTGGAGGTAGAATGTCCCTGGATCCAATCCCTAGTACAAATATACGTACGTACGTACGTACATACGTACGTACGTACGTACGTACATACGTACGTACATACATACATACATACGGGTTGGGGATGTAGTTCAGTGGCAGAGCACTTGCCTACCATGTGTGAGGCTCTGGGTTTGAGTTCTAGAACCAAGCCCAGTATTTGGGAGGCTGAAACAGGAGGATCATGGTTTGAGGACTGCCTTAGCTACTTACTGAGGCTCTTTGCACCTCAGTGAGACCCTGTTGCCAAATAAAGAATGAAAAATAGGGCTGGGAGTGTAGCTCAGAGGTTCCATCCCCAGTACCACACACACACAAAAAAAGCACTTTAAACCAACTTCCTTCCAAAATGTTGACATTTCTTCCAAGAATTTTAACATTAATGCTGATAAATTCTTCCCAGCCATCTGAATCATCTGAATTTGTCATAAAACAAAATGAAGAAATAACAAAACATTACCCCCAGAACCATGTCTCTCCCTCCAAAAAATTTAGTCAGCAACAATTGTTTTTATACCTGCACATTTTTCCAAATAAAATGCCTGAAAAACCAAGAATATATTGGAAAAATTAAAGAGGCACACTGGCAGAATACCTCTCATGTCAATCACCATAAAGTGGAGACTAAAACAATCTGAGCATCACTGCAGAGAGTGCTAAGCAAAGAGCCTGGACTCTAGAGCCAGGATCCTGACAGCTGAATCCAGCCTCCTAACAAGATGTGCAACTCCAAGCCGGGCGCGGTGGGCACGCTTGTAATCCCAGCATTCAGGAGGCTGACACAGGAGGATCGTGGCCAGCCCCAGCTACTTAGTGAGGCCCTTTGCAACCCAGTGAGACCCTATTTCAAAATAAAGAATAAAAAATATAACGGGGGAGGGGGTGCAGAGGTAAAATGCCCCTGGGTTCCATCCCTACTAGTACTGAAAAAAAACAAGTGCAACTCCACAAGTCACAGGCCCTTCTCAAAGTTTTCTTCTGAGAAACAAAGAAACCATGAAAGGCACTGAAAACAAAACATCAAGTTTGTCTGTTACTCTGTTTTGTTTTGGAAGTGGCTGAGAGTACAGCGCACGCAACCACACCTCAGCCTGATGAACACCCTTGTACAGGAGTTTAGTCCACCATATTTATCACCGCGTCTACTACAGTTGGGAATGTTCTTTTTTGTGTAATTGAGACAACCTGACTAAGTTGCCCAGGCTGGCCTCAAACTTACAATCTTCCTGCCTCAGCTTCCCAAGCAGGTAAAATGACAACACTTTAAGAAGGGGCAAAATAAGCCAACCATGGCGGCACACATTTATAATCCCAGAAGAATTATTTCAGGGTGCTAGAGTTGTAGGCTATTTTCTATAGAATTGTAAGGTCATATAGAAACTGACCAGTATTCGTCTGTTTTGAAACTTTTGAATACATGTCTATATGCTTTGCTCTTGGAGGTATATGTTTCTTATTTTTCGTTTATTTGTTTTGTGGTACTGGAGGTTGAACCTAGAGGCATTCTAACTTCGAGCTACACCCTCAGCCAGATTTTATTTCTTATTTGGAAACAGGGTCTTGCTAGGTTGATGAGTCTCACTACTTACTGAGACTGTCCTCAAACCCTCCCAAGCACTAAAATCAAAGGCATGCGCTACCAAGTCGCCTTTGTTGTTTTTGTTTTTTGGTGGTACTGGGGTTCCCTGGAAACCCTTCTACCTCCGGGCTTCACTCCCAGACCTATTTTTTTTGTTTTGTTTTGTTTTGGGAAACAGGGTCTCTTAAGCCAACAAGGCTGGCTTCGAACTGCGCGATCCTCCCAAGCGTGGGGATTACAAGCGTGCCCACCTCGCCCAGCCTGAGGGCATATTTTGGAGGTACTACTTCCCTCAATCTCTAATACAGAAGGAAGGCTGGCAGGCTGCTGGCTTTAAGAAACCCGAGGAAGAAAGGTAGTTTGGTTAAATGAGTATCTTTAAGGAACACAATATTCCCAGATTCCAACAGTGCTTTGATTTCACAGGATTTAAGATTAAATGTCTTTAACTGGGTGGAGTGGCACATGCCTGTAACCTCAGTGCTTGGGAGACGGAGATAGGAGGATTACATATTCATGGCCAGCCTCAGCAACTAGCAAGGCCTCGGTAATTTAGTGAGACCCTTCCTCCTTTACTTCCTTCCTTGTGGTGGTATTGGAGATTGAACCTAGGAGCCTTCTACCAGTCTTTTTAACTTTTTGTTTTGTAATAGGGTCTCAGCTGGGCATGGTAGAGCACTGCTTGTAATCCCAGTATTTGGGAGGCTGAGACAGGAGGATGGCAGATTCACAGCCAGCCTCAGCTACTTAAGTGAGGCCCTCTGCAACTTAATTAGACCCTGTTTCAAAATAAAAAGTAGGGCTGGGGGTTTAGCCTGGAGGTAGAATGCCTCTGGGTTCAATCCCCAGTGCTGCAAAATAAAATACAATAAAAAGGGTCTCACAAGGTTGCTGAAAGCCTCACTAATTTGCTGAGGCTGTCTTCAAGCCTGCCATCCTCCTCTTTTAGCCTCCCAAATACTGGGATTATAGGCATGCACTAATGCACAAGGCTGAAATCATTTCAAAATAAAATAGCTGGACCCAGGCCTGGTGGCGCATGTTTGTAATCCCAGTACTTGGGAGGCTGGGACAGAAGAATCCAGGTTCATGGCCAGCCTTAGTAACTTAGTGAGGCTGTCAGCAACTTAGTGAAACTCTTTCAAAATAAAGAATAAAGCCAGGCATGGTGGTGCAGGCTCGTAATCCCAGCATTCAGGAGGCAATAACAGGAGGATCGCGGTTCAAGGCCAGCCTGAGCTACTACTTAGTGAGGCTCTTTGCAACTCAGTGAGACCGTTTGCAAATAAAGAATAAAAAAAAAAAAAAAAAAAAAAAGGCTGGGCGTGGTGGCATAGGCTTGTAATTCCACGCTTGGGAGGCAGAGACAGGAGGATCCCGCAGGTTTGAAACCAGCTGCGCTGGCTTAAGAGACCCTTATTCCAAATAAAAATATAAAAAAATAGGCTTCTGGGAGAGAGAGAGAGAGCAAGCTAGGGATATGACTCTGGTAGAGTGTGACAGTGTGTATTTAGCATTACAAGGAGGATCACATATTGGAGGACAAGAACTCAGCAAGTAGTGAGACTCCCATTAACCTAGCAAGACCCTGTTTCAAAATAAAACTAAAATATAGGGCCGGATATGGTATAGCTCAGATGTAGAATGCTCCCCAGTTCAATCCCCAGTACCACAAAGAATTAAGAAGAACAATTTGTCCAAGGGAGTGAAGTCTGTTGAACAGCTCCCCGTTATGGTGATCAACACTTACAAAGAGGAGTTTATTTTGCCTCACAGCGCTGGCGATTCCGCTGCATGGTAACTTGGCACCACTGCTCCTGGGCCTGTGAGGAGGAAGGCAGCACATATGGCAAGAGGCACGTGGAGCAAAGGTGCTCGCCCCGCGGCCAACGCGCAGGAAGAGAAGGGCTGTAGGCTCCTGGCCCCTCTAAGGCCCACGTCCAACTAACGCGGGGAAGGCTCACCTCTTCAGTCCCAGCACCTCCCAATGGCCTGCCGAGCCAGGCAGCAAGTTAGCAACCACGGGCATTCGAGGGGACTCCAGGTCCAAACCCACAGCAGACACGCTCGGATGCCCACAGGCTGAGCAGAAGGCAAACAGAGACTGCAAACACTTCGGTTGCCAGACTGCTCAGAATCGCTGATTCTGAAGAACCACTAGGCTATTTAGTAGGCCAGTCACAATTTCAGAAGACACCCTGAAGTCATGATTAAGCTGGGCATGGTGGTGCATACCTGGAATCAGTACTTGGGAGGCTGAGACAGGAGGATCACAGGTTCAAGACCAGCCTCAGAAACTTTGCGAGACTCTCAGCCACTTAGTGAGACCTGTTTGAAAATTAAAACTAAATAGGCCTGGGGGTGTCGCTTGAAGGTAGAATGCCCCTGAGTCCAATCCCTAGTACCAAACACACTAAAAGGAAAGATGAGAAGCTACACTTTAGGCAGGACTCTTGTCCTTGGGAGGATTGTGCTTATTGGTGAGAGCTGCACTGCGTTCTCGCAAAGGCCTGCAGTGGTGGCCGCGGCCTTTGGGCTGGGCGGAGCTGACCCTGAGCCAGGACCAACACAGTGGTGGCAGTTGGACTGACCACTGTCAGGCTTCGCAGACCATTATGAGTCCCTAGCCACAGATCATACAAAGCCACAGATCAAACAAGTCTCAACGTCTACCAAAATCTGCCTTCGGTGACGAGGTGGGCTTGAAACCAAAAGATGAAACAGGAAGCAGGGCTAATGCTAGGTAGGAGCCCTGCTGTCAATTCAATAAAATTTAAGACAGTTTAATGACAGCAGGTTGTGGTGGCGCTAGCCTGTGATCCCAGTACTTGGGAGGCTGAGACAGGGGGATTCCAGGGTTAAGGCCAGAACGTAGTAACTTAGTGAAATCATTTTCAAATGCTGGAGGGGCACTGCTGGGGCTATAGCTCAGTGGCAGAACACCCCTGGATTCAATGCCCAGTACCAAAAAAAAAAAAAAAAAATGGATGGATGGGCAGATGGACTGATGGATGTGAAGCCAGTTTGTGGCGATGCACACCTACATACCTATAATTCAAGTATTTTAACAGCTGAGCCAAGAGAATCACAAGTTCAAGGCCAGCCTGGATGGCAACTTAGTAAGACCCTGTTATAAACTAGTAAATTCTGTGTGTGCGTGTGCGCGCGCATGCCTGCACAAGCACATATTTTATTAGAGACTGAACCCAAGGGTGTTCTACCTCCCAGCTATGTTCCCAGCTCTATTTTTTTTTTTTTGGAACAGGGGTCTCACTAAGTTGTCATGAGTCTTGCTACACTGCTGAAGCTGTCCTCAAATCTTGGATCCTCTTATCTCAACCTCCCTGGGATTATAAACTTGTGTCATTACACCCAGCTACAAATAAACTTTTCGTGTGTGTGGTACTGAGGATTGAACCCAGGGGCATTCTACTTCCAAGCTATACCTCCAGCCCTATTTTATTTATTTATTTTTATCTTGAAACAGGGTCTCACTAGTTGGTGAGAGCCTCACTACTTGCTCAAGCTATCCTTGAACCTGCAGTCCTCCTGTCACAGCCTCCTAAGTACTGGGATCATAAGGGTATGGCACCACTTCCGACTTACAAAACTTTTTGAAAGGGCTGGGAATGCAGTTCCGTGGCAGAGAGTTTGCCTAACATGTTCAAAGCCCTGAGTGCAACCTCCAGAACAGGGAAGAAAGAAAACAAAAAGAAAAGTAGAAAACCTAGACCCAGACATCTGCAGAACTTTGCTCCCTCGCTGCCTCTGGGCCTCTCACAGACCTCACAAGTAACAGCACAGGGCTGTGGCGGCCATCCTAGCCCCACTGTCCCCACTGCGCCTCTCACCCCGCACCTTCCCATCCGGTGTCCGTTTCTTCCCAAGCGATGAGGTGAGGGGTCATTATCTATTTGCTCACTGTTGCGTGCTCAGTGCCAACAATCCTGCTATATAGTAGACACCATAAACTTATGATGATGACCTCGTAGCAGAATGAGGCCAGATCTCACATATGGTGACAGGACTTTCCTCACAGCTCTTAGGAGTATTTGAGGTTGTTAAATAACAATTCTCAACATTAAAACTAAAAAACAACACTGAGCTTTTACCTACACAAAGATGTTTAAATTGACTGAATTAGCAACCTTTGGACTGCTTTTGCATTACAGCTAAATAAAGCCTATTTTTAGAATATTACAGTCCACTACCATTAGCAACACAATTCCCATTACAGGTTATCAACCGCACACATGGATTCGGATCAGTTGGCTCTATAGAAGGATCTGACTGGTAGCCGGATATGGTGTGGTGTGTGCCTATAATCTCATTATTTAGAAGGCTGACGCTGGGCGTGGTGGCGCACGCTTGAATCCCCGCGCTTGGGAGGCGGAGACATGAGGATTGTGCAGATTCAAAGCCAGCCTCGCTGGCTTAAGAGATCCTGTTTCCAAATAAAATATAAAATAGGTCTGGGAGTGTAGCCTGGAAGTAGAAGGGTTCCATCCCCAGTACCACCAAAAAAAAAAAAAAAAAAAAAAAAAAAAAGGCTGAGACTGGAGGATCATAGACCCTGTATCAAAATAAATACAATAAACTGGGAATGGATCAACCACACAATCCAGCTATAGCATTCCTGGGTATCTTTCCAAAGAGATTGAAATCAGAATGTTATGTGATACATGCATATCCATTTTGTGTGTATGTGTGCATGGTATAGGGATTAAGCCCTGGGGCACTCTACCTCCAAGCTATAACCCATCCCTATTTTTTATCTTTATTTTATTTTTGTAGTACTGGGGGTGGAACCTAGGGGCTTTTCTACCTCTGGGCTTTACTCCTAGACCTATCTTATATTTTATTTGAAAACAGGGTCTTACTAAGTGGCTGAGAGCCTCACTAAGTGGCTGAGGCTGGCTTCTGTTTCAGCCTCCCAACCGCTGAGATGACAAGCATGGGCCACCACACCTGGCTTTATCTTTATTTTAAAACAAGGTCTCACTAAGCTGAGAGTCTCACTACTTGCTCAGGCTGTCCTCAAACCTATGATCCTCCTGTCGCAGACTCCCAAGCACTCGGATTACAGGTGTGTGCCACCATGCCTGGCTCATATCCATGTCTATGCAACCCAATTCACAACGGCCAAAGCACGGAGCCAGCCTAGGTGTCCATCAGCAGATGAACGGATTGCAAAACCATGAGATATACACACAGTGGAATTCCACCATCGATAAAGAAGAAGAAGATTATACCATTTGCAGAAAAATGGATGGACCTGGAGAACATTAAGTGAGATTAGCCAGTCACAGGAAGTGAAGGGTCAAATGTTTTCTCTCACATGTGTAAGCTGGGGAGGAGTCAGGATACCAAAGGGACTTTAGATAGAGGAGGAGAAACCCCAAGTAATGGAGGGGAGCAAGGGGAGGGGAGGGGGTAATGACAAAACACAAAACACTTCCACTGATACTATGTACATATGTGAAGTTATCAATGCAAGTCTCAACTCCCCGTGTGGAGCTCAGAGGTAGAATGGCCCTGGGTTCAATTCTTAGTACAAGAAAGAAAGAAAGAAAGAAAGAAAGAAAGAAAGAAAGAAAGAAAGAAAGAAAGAAAGGAAGGAAGGAAGGAAGGAAGGAAGGAAGGAAGGAAGGAGAAAGAAAGAATTAATTTAAAAAGCCAGGATGGCAGGTGTGGTGGCACACTCTTGTAATCCCAGCATTTGGGAGGCTGAGACAGGAAGATTGTATATTTCAAATTAAGAATAAAAAAATAGGGATGGGGGTGTCGCTCGGAGGTAGAATGCCCCTGGGTTCCATCTCCAGTACCACACACACACAAAACAAAGGACTGGAGATGTAGGTCACTGTAGAGCACCCCTGGGTTCTCCAGCAAGTGGAGGGGAGGGAGCTTGCATCTGATAAATTTCAAATGTCATAAAAATAAATGTGCAGGCAAAACAAAGACATTATGTGTCATTAAAGAGGTCGCCGCTGTGGATGAGAGGACCAGAAAAGGCAGCACCAAGACATAGTAGGGTTCTTAGAAGCAGAGCTGAAAGGATGGGCAGGAATGAGAGAAAACCGGTCCTGGAGTGCCAGGGGAGCCTGGATCCCGGTGTGAGAAAGCACAGGCCAGGATGAGGAGGAACGGAGGATGAAACCTGGCTGCAGAGGTGACTGAGGTGCCAGGAAACTGCACTCTGTAAGGACCCCAGGCAGGAGGACCTGGACTCACGTACCAAAGGCCACCCAGTGGACTGCCAACTGCCCAGGATGGCACAGAGTATCCCTGAAGTCCTATGTCCTACAGTGACAGACATGAAAGTGCTAGAGATGAATGAGATTTATGTGCAAAAAAACACAAAAACCATCTGGGTATGGTGACATATGCCTACAATCCCAATAATTGGCAGACTGAGACAGGGGATCACAGGTTCAAGATCAGTCTCAGCAACTTAGCGAGACCCCAAGTTTGAAAATAAAAAATAAGAGCTAGGCATGGTGGTAGACACTTATTATCTCAGTATTTGGGAGGTTGAGACAAGAAGATGGCAGGGTCAAAGTCAGCCTTAACAATTTAGGCTTGGAGTAACCTGGTGAGACCCTGTTTCCAATTAAAAAATTAAATAGGGCCAGGCATGGTGACACAGTTGTAATCCCAGAATTTGGGAGGCTGAGATAGGAGGATTGCAGGTTCAAGGACAGCCTCACCTATTTAGGGCTCCCACAACTTAGTGAGACCCTGTTTCAAAATAAAGAATAAAACGCTGGGCGTGGTGGCATACTCTTGTAATCCCAGCATTTGGGAGGTGAGACAGGAGAATGGCAGTTCGCAGACAGCCTCAGCTACTTAGTAAGGCCCTTTGCAACTCAGTGAGATCCTGTTTGAAAATAAAAATGGGGGTGGGGTATAGCTCAGAAGTAGAATGCCTCTAGGTTCCATTCCCAGTATCACACACACACACACACACAAAAGTAAAAACTGAGGCTGGAGGTATAGCTCAGAGGTAGAATGTCTTTGGGTTCAATCTCCAGTATCACAAAAAAATAATAAAATAAAATACACATAATGATGCTACGGTAATAGCTCAGTAATAGATGTTCAAGGCCCTGAGTTCAATCTTTAATACCAAAACAAACACATATACGTATACAATACAGAAACATACAATGCTGAAACATGACATCAAAATTCAATTATATTCTTGCATACTTACTTTCTTTTTAACAATATTAAAAACCTTTTTATAGCCGGGCGTGGTGCCGCACGCTTGTAATCCCTGCGCTTGGGAGGCAGAGACAGGAGGATTGCACAGGTTCGAAGCCAGCCGAGGTGACTTAAGAGACCCTGTATCAAAAATATAAATAGGTCTGGGAGGGTATTTTCATTCGAATTGCCCCCTTGTGCCCCTCTCTCGGGCACAGGGCTGTAACTATCTCCTGTATTTCTATCTTTTTAATAAACTCCTTTAAATCTTAAATAAATAAATAAATAAATAAATAAATAAATAAATAGGTCTGGGAGTGTAGCCCGGACGTAGAAGGGCTTCCAGGAACCCCAGTACCACCAAAAATAAATAAATAAATAAATAAAAACCTTTTTATGTAACCAAAATTTATGGAAAAAAAATTAAGGCGATCAATCAACTGAATGTACATCCTTCTTTTTTTAATCTTGTTTATGCCAGGAGTGGTGGCGCACACTTGTAATCCCAGTACTTGGGAGGCGGAGACAAGAGGACAGAAGGCTAGTGGCTAGCCCACCTACTTCTTATTGAGGCACTCTGCAACTTAGTGAGACCTTCTTTCCATAAAAAGAATAAAAAGTAAGGCTGAGGGTATAGCTGGGAGGTAGAATGCCTCTGGGTTCAATCCCCAGTACTGGGGGAAAAAAACTTGTTTTAAGTCAGGCACCATAGCACATGCCAGTAATCCTAGTATTTGCGAGGCAGAGACAGAATTGCAGGTTTGAGGTCAACCTCAGCAATTTAGTGAGACCCTGTTTCAAAATAAAAAATAAAATGGGAACGAGGGTGTAGTGCAAAGGTACAAATCCCGTGAGTGCAGTCCCCAGTACCAAATCAAACAAGAAAATGTGTTCTTTCATGTATCTGTATTTCGTTCTAGTAAAAGGGCGGAGAGTTGGTATGGCCCACTGTGGGGATCTCCATGAGGATGCACTGGCAGTCACTGCTGGAGAAATGTCCCTCTGAAGGGTTTCTAAAGGTACTGCCGGGCGCGGTGGCGCAGCTTGTCATCCCCGCGCTCGGGAGGCTGACAGGAGGATCGCACGGGTTCGAAGCCAGCCTCGGCTACTTAGTGAGGCTCTCAGCAACTTAGCGAGACCCTGTTTCCAAATAAAATATAAAATAGATCTGGGAGTATAGCCCAGAGGTAGAAAGCCTCTGGGTTCCACCCTTAGTACCACCAAAAAAATAAAAAATTAATTAATTAATATAAAAAAAGATTTGCAGAGGTAAAAAGAATAGGTGTTATCACTGGCTGTACTTATTAGATCAGGACAGTGCATTTCCAACCCCATCCATCCATTCTGCAAGAGCTTTTGTTAAAATTCAGCTGGTCAATTTCCATCTTCCTTAAAAGAGCTCCTTGTTCAAACATAATGCCTAGAAGATATAACATTTTTGTTTGTTTGTTTTGTGGTGCTGGGGATTGAACCCAGAGACATTCTACCTCTGAGCTACACCCCCAGCCCTATTTTTTTTATTCTTTATTTTAAAATAGGAACTTACTAAGTTGCAGAGGGCCTCATTAAGTAGCTGAGGCTGGCTGCACACCTGGGATCCTCCTGTCTCAGCCTCCTCCAACTACTGGGATTACAAGTATGTGCCATCACACCCAGATACATTTTTGTACTTTTAATTAAAAAAAAAAAACTTAAACCTTTATTGTTACAACAGAAAGCTTTTAAACAGGCAAAAAAACCCGTATTCCCAAGTTTAAATATTCAATAAAATGACTATATTAATCTTAGCAAACACAAACAAATACAGTTCTAAACATCCATTTTAAAATACTCATTACAGCAAGTTTTTCTCAAAAGGCAATTTTTTTTTCTTTCTTTCTTTCTTTTTTTTTTTTTTTTGGTGGTACTTGGGGTGGAACTCAGAGGCTTTCTACCTCCAGGCTATACTCCCAGACCTATTTTATACTTTATTTGGAAACAGGGTCTCACTAAGTTGCTGAGAGCCTCACTAAGTAGCTGAGGCTGGCATCGAACCTGCGTGATCCTCCTGTCAGCCTCCCAAATGCAGGGATTACAAGCGTGCGCCACCACGCCCGGCTAAAAGGCAGTTTTCTACCATTGTTAAGATGTCACCTTTAGAGCCGGGCGTGGTAGCGCACGCTTGTAACTCCTATGCTTGGGAGGCTGAGACAGGAGGATCGCACGTGTTCGAAGCCAGCCTCAGCAACTTAGTGAGGCTCTCAGCAACTTAGTGAGACCCTGTTTCCAAATAAAATATAAAATAGGTCTGGGAGTATAGCCCGGAGGTAGAAAGCCCCTGGGGTTCCACTCCCAGTACCACCAAAAAGAAAAAAAAAAGTCACCTTTACCTTGAGGGAGCAGATTAAGTGTTTATTTGCTAGGTAGCTTGTACTGACAGCCACCACTTATTACAAAAAAGGTCAGCAAATTTAGACCACTTATCTTTACATAAAAGAAAACTCTCAATTCGCCATCAGACCAACTTTGAACTTTGCCACAGGATGGCCAGCAAAGCCTGTGCTTTGCCATCTATTTTCATAGTCACTCCCACTCCACTCCATCATAAGACATCTGACAATGTCACACTCGGGCTCATCCAACTTGCTGCTGGAACATTTCCCATGTATCACTGTTCTCTTTCTAAAGACCTACCATGCCCTAGATGCAGAAATCTTTTCCTGTGTAGGGGGTGGAGTGGGTCCTGGGACTAAACCTAGAGGCTTTCTACTTCTAAGTAGAATGGGACTTCTAAGTCCCATTTTATTTATTTACTTATTTTAAATTTTGAAACAGAGTCTCACTAGGTTGCAGAGAGTCTAAGTTACTGATGCTGGTCTCAAATCTGCGATCCTCCTGACTGAACCTCCCAAGTATACTATTATGCCTAGCTTTTGGTTTTGTTTTTACTAAGTGGCTGCTCCATCATCACTTATACCAAGTTTTACTACAAAACTGTTTATCAAAAAAAAAAAATCACTTCAGAATGTACATGCTTTGTTTCAGGAAAAAAGTATTGAGAATCTAGAAAAAAGCACAGGCTGACCCCTATTACAAACACCATCTTCCATCATTCCAGAGCAAACCCCAATAATTCTGATTTTTTCCTAAATTTTTTCTACGAATACCCCCAAAGTGTCTGCTGACAAAGCAACGCCTTTCTTTTGTTGCCATATTGCTTCCTATGTATTATTTCGGCCATTCTTCCCACTCTCCTACCTCTGCTGGAAAGAGCTTCTCTAAATGGCAGGTGGCTATTCTGTGTTTCAGTATAAGGATGGTAGACTGGCTCTACCAACCCCACAGCTTTATTTTTGGACTGGAAATCATTCTTGAAAGTCCCAACAAAGATCGTGTTCCACCAAGCCTTTCAAAAATGCTGAACGCACTATCCCAGGACTTGAGAGATTACAGGTTTGAGGCCAGCCTCACCAACTCAGTAAGGTCCTTGATAACTCTGACCCTGTTTCAAAATAAAAAGAGTAGGAGCCGGGCATGGTGGCACGTGCTGGTAATCCCAATACTTGGGAGGCAGACACAGGAGGATTACTGGTTCAGGGCCAGCCTCAGCTACTTAGTTAGGCCCTCCGCAACTTGGAGACCCTATTTCAAAATAAATAAAAAATAGGGCCGGGGGTATAGTTCAAAGGTAGAATGTCCCTGGGTTCAATCCCCAGTTACAAAAAAAGAAAAAAAAAAAAAAAAGTAGGGCTGGAATGTAGCTCAGAGGTAGAATGCCTCTGGGCTCAAGCCCCAGGACCAAGGGGGGGGGGGTTTTGAGTGTACCTAATTCTCTGTATTAAATACCATTAAATGCAAGCTAGCTAGAGCTACTTCTACAGCTAAACCCTGCCCAACACAGAAAATAGGCTAGCAACCTCAGAAGGAGTTTGACCTTGAGCTTAGTGGAGGTTTATAAAACACTAGCCTGAGCCGGGCGTGGTGGCGCACTTGTCATCCCCGTGCTTGGGAGGCGGAGACAGGAGGATTACGCAGGTTCGAAGCCAGCCGTGCGCGCTGGCTTAGGAGACCCTGTTTCCAAATAAAAATGTAAAAATAGGTCTGGGAGTGTAGCCCGGAGGTAGAAGGGCTTCCAGGAACCCCAGTACCACCAAAAAAATAAAGATAAAAAATAAAATAAAAAATAAAACACTAGCCTGAGTAGTACATGGCTCTAAACACAGCTGCAAATTTTAGAGGAGGTATTTCTCTTCTGGACGCTCACTATAAAGTCTACATACTTTTCTTCCCTGGCCCTCAAACAGGATAACCACTTCAGGCCTGGCTGGTCACATTCTGAATGATCTGAGAGCCCATTCCCAGGCTGGCTGAGATCATCCCCACAGCTTCGGTCTGCTGCTGGGAGGAGCCTACGCAGGCAGCAGAAGTTGTCCTCCTGCTTCCTTACGGGAACTGTCTTCAACCCAGGGTTTCTTTTAGAACAGCCTATTCTTGAGGACCAGTCTATCTAAAACCAGAGAGGAACCCATAAATGTACTAAGTAAATGCCACTCAACTGCCACAGTCCCCACAGCTACAGATGTGACATGAGCTGAAGACTCATCCAAGACCCCCAGGACTGAAACTGCAGGGGGGAGAGGGGTCAGTGGCAAAGTTTAATGTCTTATTTAGAAATATCTAAGTGTTGACAGGATCATTGCACCTGCTCTCTGTGCCCGAGGGACACACTTTCAGAGAGCCCTGCGGGAGGAGGGAGGGAGTCACTGACTGAGCACCCACAGGGACAATCAGAACAGAACTGCCAAAAAAGTACTTCAGGGTTACCTAGCAGTCTTCTTACCTGACACAGGGAAGTGTGTCCTGTGCACAACCACAATCTGACCTAAGACCTTTAGATAAAAGCTCCTGATAAACTCAGTACACAAAAACAAGAGAGGACAGAAAGGAGGGCAGCATCTGAAAAGGCCTCTGAATAAGAGCCACACACCAATTTTGCCCCGAGTTCCCAGACATTAGCAGAACAACCAAAATAACGCAACTAGGGATCCGTGCAGTAAAAAAAATTGTTTTCTCCAGAATCAAAAGGCAGAGAAGGGGTTTTAGGGAAAACCTGGGCCTCTGAGCCAAGCACAGGCACCAAGGGAACCTGGGAAGAGGTACCGGGCCTAGGAGGAAGGCATGCTCCTCACAGGGACAATGCATGGCCTCCATCACAGACAGCAATAGCGGTTACCAGAAAAAGAAGGGAGGGCGCCCCAGCCAGAGGAGCAAAGGACGAGAAGAGAGGTGAGAGAATAAGGCCCAGGCCCCGCAGGCCGCGCTCGCAGCACCGGTGGACGGCGAGGTGGAGGGAGTGAAGGGCGAGGAGGGCAGAGGGCTCTCCCCTCGGCCAGAGCTGCAGCGCAGGTTCCCGGGAGGTTTCCAGAAGGCCTAGCAAGCTGGGCGAGTAAGGAGGCCTAGGACAGCAGGACAGTTTTCTCTCAAGAAAAGTGTTAAGTGCCACCAGAAACTGAAAGGTGTGAAAGGGCACAAAGACAGGACAATCAGAGGAATTTTTTTAAGCCCAACAAGGCTATTTCATGGAGAAATCGGCATTGTTGTTGTCCTCTCCAGTTCCAGTCCTGTGAGTCTGGTCTGCCAGGGCCGGCATGCCCACTGGACTACTGTGGGGCATCTGCAAACGCAAACAGGCCAAGACAGCTCAACTGGTGCTCCAAGCCCCTCTGCTCTTTTAAGGGAAGGGAGAGTGTAGAGGGCAGGGGCAATTTAGGACAGTTGATGAGTAATACTGCGTGTGTTTTAAAATGCTTTTAAATACAGAAAGCAAGCCGGGCGTGGTGCGCACGCTCGTAATGCCAGCATTCGGGAGGCTGAGACCGGAGGATCACGGTTCGCAGACAGCCTCAGCTACTTGGTGAGGCCCTCTGCAACTCAGTGAGACCAGTTTCAAAATAAATAATAAAAATTAGGGCAGGGGGTAGAGCTCGGAGGTCGAACCCCCTGGGTTCCATCCCCAGGCCCTCAAATAAATAAATAAAAATAAAAACAGAAAGGAGCAATAATATTACACAGTCAAGAATTCATTGATTGAATTGCTTCATTCAAGTTCATTCAAGGCAACAAGCTTGGCCAGGGGCTAATAACCACCTTCTCTCCAATACTGTCTGTCCACTGAGAACAAGACGCCCCTGGTCTGCAAAGCCGCCCCTCTGGAAGCCTCTAAGACTCTGAAGAGGTGCTCAACCACCAGCAGTAACCTGCAGAAACTACCTGCCCTGCTGGATCACTTTCACCACAGTGGGATAACTACCAAATATTTCTAGAGAGAAAAAGATAGACTGCAGTAACTATGAACGACTTAACAAGTTTACTGAACTTTAGCGGGAATATAAAATTACTACATACTGTGTAAGGGAGGTCCTGGGGTATCCTACCTCTAAGCCACACTCCCAAACCTATTTATTTTGGTGGTACTGGGGATGGAACCCTTCTACCTGTGGGCTACACTCCCAGACCTATTTTATATTTTATTTGGAAACAGGGTCTCTTAAACCAGCTGAGGCTGGCTTTGAACCTGCGTGATTCTGCCTCAGCCTTCCAAGTGCAGGGATTACAAGCCTGCAACACCACGCCCGGCTTCCTATTTATTTTTTAAAACAGGGTCTTGCTAGGGCCGGGGAGGCCGGGGAGGTGGCGCATGCTTGTAATCCCTGCACTTGGGAGGCTGGGACAGGAGGATCGCACAGGTTCGAAGCCAACCTCAGCTACTTAGTGAGGCTTTCAGCAACTTAGGGAGACCCTGTTTCCAAATAAAACATAAAAAAGGTCTGGGAGTATAGCCCGGAGGTAGAAAGCCTCTGGGTTCCACCCCTAGTTAACACCAAAAACAAAAACAAACAAACAAACAAAAAAAAAACCCAGGGTCTTGCTAAATTGCTGAGGCTAGCCTCAAACCTGCAGTCCTCTTATCTCAGCCTCCCAAGTACTAGGATTATCGGTATGTGCCACCATACCTAGCTACTACATTTAATTCTTTACCTATTTACTTATTTATTGTGGAACTGGGGGTTGAACCCAGGGACATTCTACCTCCAAGTTACACCCCTAGACCTATTTTTTATTTTTATTTATTTTAATTTATTTATTTATTTATTTTTATGGTATTGGGGATGGAACCCAGGTGCTTTCTACCTCTGGGCTACAATCCCAGACATATTTTATATTTCATTTGGAAACAGGGTCTCACTAAGTTGCTGACAGCCTCACTAGGTAGCTGAGGCTGGCTTCAAACCTGCGCAATCCTCCTGTCTCAGCCTCCCAAGTACTAGGACTACAAGCATGTGCCATCACACCCAGCTACTAATATACCTTAAGCTGAGTATTAATAAGCCATTACAGTTCTCTTTTGAGAAAAATAATCTCATTTCATATCAGGCAACTAAGAAGAATTAAAATTAAAATTCTGGGTCATGCCCGGCAGGGTGGCGCACACTTGTAATCCGAACATTCGGGAGGCTGAAACAGGAGGACAGTGGTTCGTGGACAGCTTCAGCTACTTAATGAGGCCCTTTGCAACTCAGTGAGACCCTGTTTCAAAATAAATAATAAAAAAATAGGGCTGGAGGTATAGCTTGGAGGTAGAATGCCCCTGATATACAAAATAAAATAAAATAAAATAAAATAAAATTCTAGGTCACTTAGTACAATGTAGTATATCATTGATTAGATCCTGGAGCAGAAACAAGATATTAGAGAAATACAAATAAGGTTTGTAGCTAACAATCAATATTGTTACAAGCAATATCGTGTCAACATCTACTTCTTAATTTTGATAAATACATCAAAGTTCTGTAAGATGTTAGCACTAGGGTAAATTGGCTGAAGGAAATATAGGAACACTGTGCACTGATCTGGTAGCTATTGTGTAAATCTAATTTTTACTCTTATTTTGTCTTCAGGGCAAGTTTTCAAAGTATTTTTTTTATTTTTTTATTTTTTAGTGGTTGCGACTGTGTCTTCTTTTGTTGCCCAGGCTAGCCTGGAACTCCCACACTCAAGCAATCCTTCTGGCCTCATAAATCCAAAATTATTCAAAAATAAGGGCTCAGAGTATAGGTCAGTGACAAAGTACACGCCTAGAAGGTCCAAGGCCCTGGTTAGACCCCAGCACCCACGCCCACACGGGAAAGAAACAAAGGCTCCAAAATGAGTTTATTACAAAACACCACGCCCTAAAAGTTAGATTCCCCAACTTCTCCTTCAGTCTCAAGCTATAACTAACATCGCACTCAAAATACCCAAGAGAGCCAGGAGTGGTGGCACGTTTGTGATCCCAGCACTGGGGAGGCTGAGACCAGAGGATCACCGCTGGTAGACACCCTAGACACCCTCAGCTACTTAGTGAGGCCCTCGCAACCTGGTGAGACCCAGCTTCAAGATAAAGAATAAAAAATAGGGCTGGGGTGTCGCTTGGAGGTCAAATGCCCCTGGGCTCCATCCACTGACCCACAAAGAAAAAAAAAAAAATCCAAGAGAAAAAAGTCCTTCCAATTGACATAAAAAATCTATAAGTAATGTAAGGAAAAGTCAGCTCCCGGGTTGGGAATGTAGCTCAGTTGTACAGTGCTTGCCTAGCATGTGTGGCTGGCCTGGGGTTTGATCCTCAGCACAGCAAGGAGAAAAAGTGAATTTCCATAAGAGAAATTTAAAAAGGCATACACAATAGAATAAAAGATAGAAAAGTTACTGCGCAGATTGTTTCCACAGAAAATCCCAATGAGTGTACAAAGCTTCCAGAATAAATTATTTTAACCAAGACCAAAGGAGAGAAAGTAAACACACACAAAACGGTTTCTCTTCAGTGCCGAGGCTTGAACTCAGGTACTCACACATTCAGGCAAGCGCTACCACTGAACTACACCCTCAGCCCTGACCATGTTTCTACATAGTAGCAATGAATACTCAAAAACTGCTTCTAGTACTTGAAAAAAATGAAGTACTTGAGGGCTGACCACACACATCAGTTGGTGAAACAAGTGTAGAGCATGCATAATGTCCTGACTCAATGAAAAAGGGAGAGAGAGGAGACAGGCAGGCCTAAAATAGCCAACAAAAACAGAAAATGTGAAGACTTAAGTAGGCATATTAATCTGACAAGACATGCACAGAATCTATATATTACTATCTACAAACCACAGATGATAAAAATCAAAGCCAACTAGACAATTATACCATTTTCATGTTTTGGAAGATCGGATATAGAAAATGTTAATTCTCCACTAAATTAATCTATGTATTGATTTTAGGTTATTCAAATCAAATCTCAGAAAATAAATAGATATAAGCAAACTGATTCAAAACTGCATACAAAGGACAAAAATAAATAAGCCACTAAAGTACAGAGGCACACCCTATAACCCCAACTCAGCCAGCCTTGGCAACTTATCAAAACCCTGTCTCAAAATAAAAGGCTGAGGGTAGTAGTGCACGCCTATAATCCCAGCACTTGGGAAACAGGCCGGAGGATTACAGGTTCAAGGACAGCTTCAGCAAGTTATTGACATCCTCAGCAATTCAGTGTTGGCTCTACTGTATGTTAATTTCCCAAAACACACAAGCAACAGTACCACTTAAGAAAACTAGCTGGGCCGGGCGTGGTGGCACACACAGGTAATCCCAGCATTTGGGAGGCTGAGACCTGAGGATCCCGGTTCGCAAACAGCCTCGGCTACTTAGGCCCTTGGCAACTCAGTGAGACCCTGTTTCAAAATAAAGAATAAAAAAATTGGGCAGGGGGTGTAGCTCAGAGGTCAAATGCCTCTGGGTTCCATCCCCAGACCCGCAAAAAAAAAAGAGAGAGAAAACGCGCTGGCTGGAACCAGGTGTGGTGCTATATGCCGCAATCCCAGTACTTGAGGCTGAGACCAGAGGATCACAAGTTCAAGGGCATCCTCTGCAATGCAAGACTCAGCAACCTAGTGAAACCCTGTTTCAGAATAAAATAAAATAGGGCTGGGGTTGTAGCTCACAAAATGCCTTTCAGTTCAATACTCAGTACCAAAAAGCAAAAGAAAACTGGCTGACTGAAACTACTCACGTCAAACTATCCATATAGTTAGCAATTCCACTCCCAGATACATATCCAACTCTTACACCCCTAAAAGATACACAGGAATGTGCTTATCAGCTCGATTCATGGCAGCCTACAAAACTTCAAATGTCAATCAATATCCAAACAGATAAACTGTCATGCAATAGAAAACTTACATGCCATGAAAAAGGATGATCAAAGGCTACATCAACCCAGATGCACCTCAAATATAATGCTCAGCAAAAAAGGGCCCTTTTATATGAAATCAAAAACAAGTACAAGGCTGCTGGGCGAGGTGGTGCACAGTACACTTGTGATCCCAGCATTCCGGAGGCTGAGACAGGAATCACAGTTCGCGGACAGCCTCAGCTACTTAGTGAGGCCCTCTGCAACTCAGTGAGACCCGGTTTCAAAATAAAGAATAAAAAATAGGGCAGGGGGTATAGCTCGGAGGTCAAATGCCCCTGGGTTCCATCCCCAGACCTGCAAAAATATATATCAATAAATAAAAAATAAAGAATAAAAATAGGGCAGAGGGTGCAGCTCAGAGGTCAAATGCCCCTGGGTTCCATCTTCAGACCCGCAAAAAAAAAAAAAAAGTACAAGGCTCCCAAAGAATACAGACTGAAGCAGGGACCATTATGGGTTCTGGAAATGTTCTGTATCTATATCATAAAATATTCATGGCCTTGCATGGTGGCACATGCTTGTAATCCCGGCATTCGGGAGGCTGAGACTGGAGGATCGTTATTCGGGGCCAGCCTCAGCTACTTAGTGAGGCCCTTTGCAAATCAAAATAATAAAAAATAGGGCTGGGAATGTAGCTCGGAGGTAGGATGCCCCTGGGTTCCATCCCCAGCACCACACACACACGCAAACATGCACACACAAATATATATATATACACATCTACACACACACATATATTCACTACATGTGTATATACATACTTAACAAGACTCAATCACAGAGGAGCTTTCTAAAGCTGCACCATCATCCCTCCTACCCCCTCCTTTCATCCTAGGGATTAAACCCAAGAACATTCCAGAGAATGTCTAAGTTATGTCTGAGTTATATCCCCAACCCTTTATTTTAATTTTGAAACAGGATCTCACTAAACTGCTGAGGCTGGACTCAAACCTGCAATCCTCCAGCCTCAGCCTGCCAAGCGCTGGGATTATACATGTGTGAGTGCCACTACACCCAGCTCAGCTGCACCTCCAGAGCCTATACAGTAATACATTTTTTAAATTAAACGGCTAATCTTAAAACACTTAAGTTTTAGATTTTTATTCAACCTACTTCCACAGATGACTAAGGAAAGTTAACTGCAGAGTTACGACTGAACCTTATTTCATCACAGCAGCGACTTCTACAGCACATGGAAGACCCCCTAAGTCTACCCTGATGTACCCTAAAGATTAATAATCACATAGGGCTGCTGATACAGCGATCACATCTCTAACTTGAGAAGAGTTTGGTGACCTTTATACATTATTAAACAAACTCTTCTATGCTTCCTTCTCAGCAGTGATAGATTCTCATTACTACAAATGCCCCATATGCTATGACAGGTTTATTTTTTCTGATTTTAAAATTTTAATTTCAATTTGAAACACCTTGACCCCCACCCCAAGTGGCATCCTTTTATAAATCTCTAAAAGTATTACAAAAATAGCCCTAAATTCTCATTCCAGTCCTTCATGAGTGTAAATCACAAGTAATTTGATATTCTAACAACCACTGACACAGATCAACTTCCATAGGAGAAGAATTCTGGATTTTGTAAGTATATAAATGACTTAACTTTTGATACTTATTCAAAACACAGGATTCTGATAGTGTAGTTTTATTTTGTACACCTAAATATCTGCCAAAAAGGAAAAATGTTGGTAACATCAGGTTGTAAAAATACATTCACTTTTCTGCTCCATAAGTAATGCACACGTAGAAGTTTTTATAGCGCCGGGCGTGGTGGCGCACGCTTGTCATCCCCGCGCTTGGGAGGCTGAGACAGGAGGATCGCGCAGGTTCGAAGCCAGCCGTGCGCTGGCTTAGGAGACCCTGATTCCAAATAAAAACGTAAAAAAATAGGTCTGGGAGTGTAGCCCGGAGGTAGAAGGGCTTCCAGGTACCCCAGTACCACCAAAAAAAAAAAAAAAAAAGAAAAGTTTTTATAGCTTGAGCCATGTGCAAAAAAAGAAAACCTGAATGACCACCACAAAGTATCAGTATCTGATATACAATCTACCATTTTTCTATGTGTGTATAAATATATATCTACACATAGGTATTTTACAAAAACAGATCCAGGCCAGGCATGGTGGCACACAGTACTTGGGAGGCTGAGACAGGAAGATCACAGGTTCAAGACCAGTCCCCACAACTTAGCCAGATCCTCAGCAATTTAGTGAAACAGCTTCAAAATAAAAAAGACTATGTAGAGCCGGGCGTGGTGGCGCATGTTTGAGACAGGAGGATCGCACAGGTTCGAAGCCAGCCTCAGCTACTTAGTGAGGCTCTCAGCAACTTAGTGAGACCCTGTTTCCAATTAAAATATAAAATAGGTCTGGGAGTATAGCCTGGAGGTAGAAAGCCTCTGGGTTCCACCCCCAGTACCACCAAAAAAAAAAAAAAAAAAAAAGACTATGTATGGGTGTACCTAGAGGTAAAATGTCCCTAAGTTCAATTCTCAGTACCCACACCCCCCAAAAAAGTCCATGCTATAAGTACTGTTCTATAAATTTTCCTTTCCACTTATTATATTACAATTACATTTTTGAGAGAAATGCAAAAATACTTAGATCCATTCATGCTATTCATCATCTTCCAGCTGTTCATTTCAGGGCTGACCCTGTGATATCAGGGTAGAGCAGGGTACCCCTAAGGTCATTACAGAATACCTTGTACAAAACCCCTACCTTTTTTAGGGGGGACTGCAGTACTGGGGATCAAATCCAGGGTTTTTTTTTTTTTTTGGTACTAAAGATTGAACCCAGGAACACTGTACCTATGAGCTACATCGTCAGTCTCATTTTAATTTTTATTTTGAAACAGGGTCTCAGTAATTGCTGAAGCTGGCCTTACACCTGTGGTCGTCCTGTCCTGACCTCCCAAGTACTGGGATTATCATCATGCCCAGCAAACCCAGTCTTGAACGTGCTAGGCAAGTGCTCTCTACCAATGAGCTGCATCCCCAGCACCATGTTCAACAATTTCAAATTTTTTTTTTTTTTTTTGTGGGTCTTTGGATGGAACCCAGGGGCATTCGACCTCGGAGCTACACCCCCTGCCCTATTTTTTATTCTTTACTTTGAAGCAGGGTCTCACTGAGCTGCAGAGGGCCTAAGTAGCTGAGGCTGTCCATGAACAGTGATCCTCCAGTCTCAGCCTCCCAAATGCTGGGATACAAGTGTGCACCACCATGCCCGGCCATGTTCAACAATTTGAATCACCTGTACCCTTTCTCCATTTCACAAGTGGGAAAAGCTTGATTAATATATTGCAGCAAACCAGGCATGATGGCACGTGCTTGTAATCCCCGCACTTGGGAGGCGGAGATAGGAGGATCGCACAGGTTGAGACCCTGTTTCCAAATAAAAATATAAAAAACAGGTCTGGGAGTGTAGCCCAGAGTAGAAGGGCTTCCAGGAACCCCAGTACCACCAAAAAAAAATCTTGCAGCAATGTCCCCAATAAAGTCCAGTCCAGTACAATCTCCTAAAAAATAATGATCATAAACACAGCACTTGCTTGTATACACCAGCACCATCTAAACACTTCCTCTGCATTAACTTTTTTTTTGTACTGGGGATTGAACTCAGAGACATTCTACCTCCAAGCTACACCACAAGCCCAATTTTATTTCTGAGAGCCTAAGTTGCTGATGCTGGCTTGGAACCTGCCTCAGCCTCTGGGGTTACAAGTGTATACACAGCTTAACTTGTTTAAATTTTAGTAACAATCCTAGGAGATGGATGCCCAGTGAGGTTACACAGGTCTCAACTCTAAGAAATTTGTGTTTCCCCAAATTTTGTAAACCAGTTTTGTTCTGGACCAAAGATTCTATCAACTATGTGTTTCTACTATTCCCATGTCCCTCATTTCTTTGTGGTAGCTACCCACATGCACAAATCCCCTCTCTGGCTCAGGTGGTCCTAGGCATAGCGCACCTTTTAGCAAGGTGGTCCTAGGTATAAAGCAAAGTGCAGTGCTCAGCACACAGGACTGAGGGGCTGGGATCCTGCCTGTGATCCCTTCTACACAGCAGGCCAGTCTTGCCACTGTGGCTTCTTTCTTGGCCATCTTCTGGCTTGGTAACTGTATGGAGTACAGGGGATGCCCCTCAGGACTCAGCCTCTCCTAGAAACACAGGGCCAGCACCCTGTAGCTGACACCTGCTAATTGTTCTGTGAGCCCATTCTGCACCACACAAGGTACTCAAAGAGCTCACTACCTGTGAGGAGGAAATTCAGAGCTTTCCGAGTTCCATCAAAACCTTGTCAACAGTACCAAGAACATTTTTAACCCTGTCACTTTTACAAAGAATTTTTTTGATACTGGGGATTGAGTCCAGGAGCATTCTACCTCCAAGATACACTCCTTGTTCCAAATTAAAAATAAAATAAAAATATTTTTAAAGCTCTTTAGTTACTAAATTTCTTTATTAGTGGTTTCTTAATTGTGTATTAAAAATACTTGTTGGGTACTATGGCGCATGCCTGTAATTCCAGTACTTGGGAGTCGAAGACAGGAGGATTGCAGGTTTGAAGACAACCTCAGCAAGTAGTGAGACTTTCATCAACCTAGCTAGACCTTGTTCCAAATTAAAAATAAAATGAAACTTAAAAATAAGAGCACAGTAGCTAGGGAGTGGCAGATGCCAGTAACCTCAGTACTTGGGAGGCTGAGTCAGGAGAATTACAGGTTTTAGACCAGCCTCAGCAACTTAATGAGACTCTCAGTAATTTAGTGAGACCCTGTTTTCAAAATAAAAAGGACTGAAAGGTGGCTCAGAAATAGAATCTCCAATACTGGAAAAAAAAAAAAAGTTTTTTCAGGTGTAGGTCAAAACAACATTACACAGTAAACTATAACAAATATTCTATTAATGAAACTACCAAATAGAAAAAAAAAATCTTAAAAAAGTATTAGAATAGCTGGGTATGGTGGGGTACACCTGTAATCCCTCAACAACAAATCAAAACTCTCAGTAACCAAGCAAAACTTTGTTTCAAACAACAACAACAACAGAGAGAGAGATGCAGCTCAGAGGAAGATCGCCCTGTGAGCTCATTTCCCAGTACTGGGGAAACAAAAAGTACTGGAAAGCATTCTGTACAACTTTTTTTTTTCCCCCGGGTCTGGGGATGGAACCCAGGGCATTCAACCTCCGAGCTACACCCCCTGCCCTATTTTTTATTCTTTATCTTGAAACAGGGCCTCACTGAGTAGCTGAGGCTATCCGTGAACCACGATCCTCCAGTCTCAGCCTCCCGAATGCTGGGAATACAAGCGTGCACCATCACGCCCGGCTCTCTGAACAACTTTTGATTAGGGTTCATAAGAGAGATTTAATTTTTCTACAATGAGTTATGGTCAAACCCTTAACGCATAATAAGAAAAACAGAATAAGGCCAGGTGTGGTGGAACATGCCTGTAATCTCAGTACTTGAGAGGCTGAGACAGGAGGATCACAGGTTCAAAGCCAGACTCAGCAATTTAGCAAGGCCCTCAGCAACTTAGTGTTGCCTTGTTCCAAAAATAAAAAATTAGCTGGGCATGGTGAAGCACCCTTGCAATCCCAGTGCTTGGGAGGCTGATACAGAAGGATCAAAGGTTCACTGCCAGCTTCAGCTACTTAGTGAGGCCCTTCTCAACTTAGTGAGACCCCTATTTAAAAATAAAAAACAGGGCTGGAGGTATAACTTGGGAGGTAGAATGCCCCTGGGTTCAACCTTCTGTACCATAAAATAAAATGAAATGGTTGGGGTGCAGCTCAGAGGTAAAATGCCCCTGAGTTGAATCGAGACAGACACACACACACACACACACACACTCTCTCTCTCTCTCTCTCTCTCTCCCTCTCTCTCTCTTCCAAAAACAATACAGGCATATAGTTATCCGAGTTTGAATACTGTAATTAGAGTAACAAAAGGAGTTTTAGCTAAATATTGCAAAGTAAGATTTATTAAAATCTGGAAAGGTATAAAAGGCTAGAGTAAGGATTCTACTGTGCCATCAAGTGGTTTTTATTGACTTGGTAGAAATGGGTATATTTAGTTGGGCATGGTGACACACATGTATAATCCCAATACTTGGAAGGCTGAGACAAGAGAATTGCAAGTTAGAAGACAACTTCATCAAGTAATGAGACCCTCATCAACCTAGGGCAACCCAGTTTTGAAATAAAAATAAAATAGGGTTAGGAGTCTAGCTCACAGGTAGAATGCCCCAGGTTTCCATACCCAATACCACAAAAACGGGGAAGTATACGTCACATCCAAATACTAATAACATTTCAGTAATAAAATTTGTATAGAGCCGGGCGTGGTGGCGCACACTTGTAATCCCAGCATTCGGGAGGCTGAAACTGGAGGATCAAGGTTCGCAGACAGCCTCAGCTACTTAGTAAGGCCCTCTGCAATTCAGTGAGACCCTGTCTCAAAATAAAGAATGAAAAGGCTGGGTGTACCTTGGAGGTATAATACCCCTGGATTCCATCCCCAGTACTGCCAAAAAAAAGGGAAAAGAAATACTCATGCCCTTAAAAAGCTAAATGATATGTCCGGTGCGGTGGCACATGCCTGTAATCTTAGTACTTGAGAGGCTGAGCCAGGTGGATCCAGGTTCGAGGCCAGGCGCAGCAATTTAGCAAGGTCCTCACCAATTTAGGGAGACCCTGTTTAAAAACAAAACAAAAGGCTGGGGGATGTAGGTGAGAGCCAGAATACTCCTGGGTATTACTCCTGGGTTCCAGCCCCTGGACCGAAACATAAATAAACCAACCAACTAGCTCAAAGGCACAAGCCTCATCTCATCCTCAGTCAAAGAACTACAGCCGTTTTAGGACTCCGAGTAGTGGATTAACCTACCACTGGGCCACTTCCATCTCTGGAGATTGAAGCCCGGGGCTATGACCCGGGATCCTAAACAAACGTACCACGATACAAAGAAAGCTGCGACAACTGCCCTTAGTCTGCGGAGAACGCCGGGTGAGATTGAAACGGAAACTCCAATGCGGTGCTGAGTCCCGAGCAACTTCGTCAGCATCGACGGGCTCGCCATTCACCCGTCCCTCACCTGCTCACGAGTGCCGGCCGCTCACGGAAGACGACGTCCCACGCCGCGGCCGCCAACTCGCCTGAGGGGTTTGGTTTGCTTCCCAAAACAATGCAAGGCCAGACTTCTATCGACGCGGGAGGAACTAATACAACTTTTGGAAAACACCCATCATCTTCCAGACGCAACCCCATCTCCCGACGTGCCCCCGCCGCCGGCCAGCCCCGGGCCGCGGCCGCTCGCCTCGAGAGCCCAACCCCGGCCTCCGCCGGGGCGGCCCAGCCGGACGCGGGGAAGCGGCCCGGGCCCGCCGCAGGCCGCCAGACTTGCGGGCGGCGGCTCCGGCCCGCCGAGGGCGGCCACGCGCGCCGGCCGAGCTGTCACCGCGGCCCGTTACCCGCCGCGCCCGCCTCGCGAGGGGGCGGCGGCCGTCCCGCCCCGCCGGCCCCGCGCCGCTTACCTCGAAGTAGCCTCCGGCGGCGCCGCCCGCGCCCGCGCCCAGGGCCCCCGGGGCCGCCGCGCCGCCCAGCAGGCCCGCCGCGCCGCCGGGGCCCGGGGCCTGGGGGCCGCGCAGCGCCGCCGCCGGGCCCGCCTTGCCGTGGCCGCCGCCCGAGCCGCCGCCGCCGCCGCCGCGCTTGTTCTTCCGGCGCCGGGCCCCGCGCTTGGCGTCGGCCGGGCTCATGGCGGCGGGCGGAGGGAGGGACGGAGGGAGGGAGGCGGCGGCGGCGGCGGCGGCGGCGGGCGGGGAAGGGGCGCGGGCGGCGGGCGCGGAGCCGCGGGCGGCGGGGCGGGCGGCGGCGGGGGCGGCGGGCGCTGCGGCCGGCGGGGCGGGGGGCGCGGCGCGGGGTCGCCTCCGGGCGGGAGGGCGGGGCGGGCGGGAGCTGCGGCGAGTCCACCGGGCCCGGCGCCGCCGCTGACCAGAGTTAGAGTCCAATATGGCGGACACAAGGGGAAAGGGATCCCAGTTTACGTCGGGGGAGGGGGAAGCAGCGGCGGGCGGGGGAGGGGCGCGGGCGCCCTCCCCGCCTCACTCCGCCCTCCCGGGCTCCGCCGCCCCTCGCCTCGCCCCCCGCCCGCGGCCAACGTCGTCGGAGCGCGGGGCACGCTGGGAGCGGCAGTCCGCGGCGCCCGCGCCGCCACCCGGACGACCGCGGCAGGACCACAACTCCCGTCGGTCCCTGCGCGGTCTCGGAGGCGGGGCTCCCGTGACGTCACGACGCGCCGCCGTTCCGGACCCGCTCGCAGCGCGCTGCCTTGTGGGCGCTGTAGTCGGCGGCGGGTAGGGCCGGGCTGAGCGCCGGGGTCGCTCGATTCGCGCTGGGGCGGCCGCCCTTCGCGGCCTGCGCTCCGGCCTTCCCAGGAGAGGCCGCCGAGCTCGCCCAGCCCGGGCTGGGTCGCGCTCCTCCACCTGTAGCTGTGTGACCTTGGCCGGCCCCGAGCCGGTGCAGGACGGGGTCGGCTCGCGGGTCGGTCCGCGGCGACCCGCATGCGGGCAGCCGGCTTCCGGCGCCCCCCCCCCCCCAGGCTTTGCCTCCCTGCAGCCGTCTGGCCGCGCTCCCGGGCGGGTCCAGCAGCCCGCACCTCCCAGCCAGGCCCTGCGGCCCCGCGGGACCCAGGTGCAGGCCAGAGGCCTGGGCCCTGCCTGGACTCTCTTCCCGAGCGCCCTGCGGGTCACCAGCAAGCCCCAGATACAGCTCTACCCTGGGTGCCAGACAAGAGGGACCCTGCCGGGGCCCTGCGCTCCAGACGCACCGGGACAGGAGACGTGCCCCGCCTCGGTTCCTTGCGTGATGACAGGGCCCAGACGCAGCCGAGCTTTGGTACAGTGGTGTCGGGTCCGCCGCTTCCATTTACACCGTCTCCTGAGCCTGCCCTCGTCTCATTGTCTCTCTGTCACCCGTGCCTCAGCTGCAGCCACACCTGCTAATCCGTCCCATTCTTCCCGACACAACCAGAAGGAGCTAAAGTGATCGAATCAACCCTTGATTAAAGCCCTTCAGACTCCGCCTTGCCCGCAGAATGAGGGCCCCTCACGCCTAGCAGGGCTTGGATTGGATGATCCTGGCACTGAAGTGGGGCTGGAGAGTGGGCAGGGATGCCGCCTGGGCGTCCTCTTCCAAGCACGCCTCTGAGTGGGCAGGTCTGGGGCCGCCCCCCCCCCCCCCCCCCCCCGGTCAGTCCATACCTCCCTTCTCCCACAGCCACAATGGCTTGTTACTGGGATTCCCCAGGGTCTCCAGTATCCCCAACAAAGAAACTTGCCAAAAGGCAGGGAAGGACGTGCATCCCAACCCTGCGGTGCAAGAGGCTGGGCACACGCACGCCAGTATCTGCTGAGTGAATGAATGACACAACAATGGCCATTTGCTAGCGGTTGTGCACCAGCACTCTGCGATCATATCATCTCACTTAATCTACACAATCACTCTCCCTAGTAGCCTCAGCCGTATTTTATGGATGAGGAACTAACTCAACGATGCCACGGAGTTTGCCCAAAGGCACCTGGACAGGCAGACACGGAGCCCAGAGCCCAATTCCAGTATGGCTCTTGGGTAGGAGCAGAGCACTAGCCAGGCAGTTGAGTAAAGGGCTGGCACAGGAGTCGATCTCCAAACAAAGGATTTGGAGCAATGCAAGAAGCTCCTTGTGTCCCGGGGTTGGGATATAGCTCACAGCTTGAAGACCCCTGGATTAAATACCCAGCACCCAAATAAATAAAGCCGGGCGTGGTGGCGCACACTTGTAATCCCCGCGCTTGGGAGGCTGAGACAGAAGGGTCGCACAGGTTCAAAGCCAGACTCAGCTACTTAGACTCTCAGCAACTTAGTGAGACCCTGTTTCCAAATAAAGTATAAAATAGGTCTGGGAGTATAGACCAGAGGTAGAAAGCCCCTGGGTTCCACCCCCAGCACCACACACACACACACAAAAAAATTAGGTTCTTATATTGTCCAAGCCTTTCACTATGTGAGCCCCTTGAAACTCCACCTGAAATTTAGGATTTTTTTTTTTTTTTTTTTTTTTTTTTTTTTTTTTTGCGGTACAGAGGATGAAACCCAGGAGCATTTTACCTCCGAGCTACACCCCCATCCCTATTTTTTTTAGTTGTTTTATTTATTTATTTATTTATTTATTTATTTATTTATTTAGTGGTGGTACTGGGGTTCCTGGAAGCCCTTCTACCTTCGGGCTACACTCCCAGACCTATTTTATTTTTGGAAACAGGGGCTGGCTTCGAACCTGCATGATCCTCCTGTCTCCAATTACAAGTGTGCGCTACCATGCCCGATTAGTCGTTTTATTTTTTAAACAGGGTCTCACTGGTTTGCAAAGGACCTCACTAAGTAGCTAAGGCTGTCCTTGAACCATATGATCCTCTGGTCTCCGCCTCCAAAATGCTGGGCTTTCCATTTCTTTAAAAAAAAAAAAAAAGCACTTTTTGGCTTAGGGATTTAGTAAGAATTGTGTTGATTCTGTATATTGCTTGGGGTTATCGTGTTATTCTAATATAAAAAATTTGAGGCGTCATAGTGGCGAACACTTGCAATCCCCTCGCTTGGGAGACGAGCCAGGAGGATCACGCAGGTTCAAAGCCAGCCTCGCTGACTGAAGAGACCCTGTTCCAAAATAAAAATATAAAGTAGGTCTGGTTGTATACCAGGAACCCCAGTACCACCAAAAAGAAAAAAAGAAAAAGAATTACCTCCTCTCCACCCCCTTAATAGGGACTGCACCCAAGGGTGCCCTACCTCGCAGTTACAACCTCAGCCCTTTTTAATTTTTAAGCAAGGTCTCACTAAACTGTTGAGGCTTGCCTCAAACCTGCTTCAGCCTCTCAAGTACTGGGATTACAGGCCCTCCCCACAGCACTGGGCTTCTTTCTTTTGCAGTAACGCAGATTGACCACAAAGCCTTACAGATACTAAGCACAAAGTACCACTAAACTGACCCCTAGTCCTTTGAGACAAGGTTTCCCTAAATTCCTCAGCCTGGCCTTGAACCTACAATTCCCCTGCCTCAATCTTCCTGAGTCGCTGGGATTAACAGGCATTGGCCACCAAGCCAAGCGGTATAATTGTTGAATTTGGTTTGCTACCTTTTTGTGTGTGTGTGTGTGTATATATATATATAATTTTTTTTTTTTTTTTGCGGGTCTGGGAATGGAACCCTGAGGCATTTGACCTCCGAGCCACACCCCCTGCCCTATTTTTTATTCTTTATTTTGAAACAGGGTCTCACTAAGTTGCAGAGAGCCTCACTGAGTACTGAGGCTGTCTGCGAACCGTGATCCTCCAGTCTCGGCCTCCTGAATGCTGGGATTACAAGCGTGCGCCACCATGCCTGGCTTGTACTTATATTTATAAAAGATTGTCTGAGGGTTTTGGAGAGGTTGTTACTGGGAATTTAACCCAGCAGTTTTCTACCTCTGAGCTATAACCTGTTTTAGTTTTTATTTTGAAGCAGGGTCTTTTTTTTTTAATTCTCAGCAGTGGAGATTGCACTCAGGCATTCTGCTTCAGAGCCACACCCCAGCCCTTTTTACTTTGAGTGTCTTGCTAAGTTGCTGAGAGTCTCACTAAATTGCTGAGACTGGCCTTAACCTGTGATCCTCTTTTCTCAATCTCCCAAATTACTGGAATTATGGGTTCGGGGATGGCTGGAGGAGATTACTAATTTTGTCATTTTCCTATTATCAATTTCATTATCTCCATTCTAATTTTTTTTTCTTTAGATAGAGTCTCACTAAGTTGCTGAGGCTAGCCTTGAACTTGCTATCCTCCTGCCTCGGCCTCCTGGGTAGCTGGGACTAGAGGCATGTGCTGCGGCACCTTGTTTCCACTCTAACCTTAAGGCTGATCATGAACTTGTAGGGTTTGTTTTATATATCCCTTTTACACATAGCTGGAAGGTACTTTTATGCAGTATTTTTGGTGCAGCGCTTGTGTTTTGTCTACAACCTATCACATGAGGTCAAGTTGTGGAATTTCCTACTTATAGCATATTGATACTCAAAAAGTTTTGAATTGGGGCTATTTCTGATTTGTGACTTTTGGATAGAGCTCAACCTGTAATGTCATACATTAAACTGAATAAAGGGGACAAAGAACCCCATCTTAAACAGAAAGAGAAAAAGAACTGAACTGACAAGACATTCGTGCCCCCAAAAGCAAGAAACAAACTTGTCTGCTAGGAAAAGTAACCTCCCTCACCTGATAGCTAAGAAGAATCTGTAGCAAACGTTTGAGGAATGCTGAGAACACAAAGGAGTTCACCGACACCATCAGACGTGTTGGTCAGGAAGGGAAGGTCTGAAAGTTCAGGAAGAGCATTACTTGAGGTAGACACAAACGCAAAGACGCTAGGTACAAAGAGCGCGTGGTGGCTCATGCTTGTAATCCCAGCTTTTGGGAGGCTGAGACCAGAGGGGCCCGGTTCAACCTCCACAACTCAGTGAGACCCTGTTTCAACATAAAGAATAAAAAATAGGGCAGGGGGTGTAGCTTGGAGATCAAATGCTCCCGAGTTCCATCCCCAGACCCGCAAAAAAAAAAAAAAAAATATATATATATATATATATATATATATATATGCTAAATACAAAATATGCAAAATTGTTTCTATATTGTATCATCAACAAAATATAGGTAACAAAGACATCATTTGACAATTAAGTAACAGAGACAGCCCCTTTCTGTGGCCAACCTTTGGGGCTCCTTCCCACTCAGCTCCAGCCCCACTGAGTTGGCTCCAGCCTGATGCAGAGCACCATGCCTTCCCCTGAGGCCTTCCCCTCCTTGGGGCTCGCCCGGCCCAAATGAGGATACTACCAGGCCCGAGGTAGCCACCAGAAGAGTCTAGTCCATGAGCACCCTGTGCCCTGTAGAGTCCTACAGCCCTAGGGCCATGAGAGGGAGGTCTCTTGGCACCTTCACAGGCTCTGGGCCTGGAGCCTCCACTCCAGGTCCTTTCCTGGCCACTTTTTTCCCTTCCTTGGGGAAGCCCTGCAAGACAGCTCAAGCTTCCTGCTCCCACCTAGATCATCGTGCATCATGCCTTCCAACATGGGTTTTCTTCGGGCACTGTCTCCAAGAGCTCTGGAGGCACCATAGCCGAGTGCCTCCTGTCTACCACAGCATGACTGTCTCACCCAAAGGTGGAGCTGACCCAGGCACCCACAGTACAACTTGGGTTCCTGGGGACGACCGGTAGGCCTGCGGCAGGGAGAGCCCAGCAGCCACTTCCTCTCCAACCTTGCCACACCAGGCACAGCCTTTCAGCTTCTCTGGCACTGCTCCCCCATTGCAGTGACTGGCCTGCGATGCCCTCTGGGCTGGCCTGACCCACCCAGAGGGCAAGGCATATGGGGACGGTGTGAGGCACTCCACTCAAGACTCTGGGGGTGATCCAACCACCCTGATCACAGCGCCGGCCCCGGGCTTCTTTGTGTGGGGCCAACCTCGCCTCTTATAGGCGCTGCTGCTGGGATTCCAGCACTGGGGTTCTGTCCCAGTGGCCTCCAGCATGCTGCTTTCTGGACAGGCAGCTTTCCTGTGCACACACCGATACGAAACACTGAACGTGAGGCAGACAGGACTCACACACCTTAGCAAAAGGGGGACTAAAATTCCCAAGAGAAAATGAATACGTACAAAAGATCTGGTTCAAATTAATGGTTTTATTTCCATCTTTAATACTAGCAGGAGTCCAAAACAGACTGATGTCCATGAATATAGTTTAATGTAACAAGGAAAGAATTGAACTATATACACTGAGGGAATGAAAGGGATTTTCCCACAAGCCTTTTCCTGGTTTGCAGTTTCTCATTAGTAGAAACTCAACATATTTATTCCCAATTTAATTTAGGATGAAGTAATACATTTTCTGTAATCAACCAGGAGTGGTCCTCGAGGATAAAGCAACATTTTAAACGGGTGTCGCCACATTCACTAGTTCCCGGGCTGCAAGGTCGCCTTGGCCCCTGAAGTCTGGGTATCACCAGAACATGAGGCCAATTCCATGAAGCCCAGAGGGAACGTAACGGCCATGCCATCCAAGCAGAGGCAGACACACTACACATTGCAATGATGGGAGCTAGCGCCTGCCCTTCAACTCCATGTAGAGTCATTACTCATTCAAACTAACTGGAAGTAAGCCAAACAGTTAAAAAGTCAGAATGAAGAATAAAACTATTTTCTTTTCACAGAGAAGGGACACTCCTTCAGCCCCGTTTAAAGTGAGTTCTGTGCTGAGTCCCTGCTCCTTCAGAAGAGCACACTGAAGGTCGGTTATTGCTAGCTAAGCCAGAAGTGTCCCCTTCCCACCCTAAGGACCTTTCACACCAAAAGGCTGCTGGTGTGGCCTGAGCCTCTGCCAAGAAGGGGCGTGGGGGCGGAGGCGGCCTCTCCCCTCCCAGCCGCGCCTGTGCCGCTGCCCTCAGCGGCAGTCTGGATCGCCTTGCTGCCTCCGAGAGAACCGCACGGAACACCTACGGAGCGGGGCGGAGGCTGCTCGCTGGGCCCTGGAGAGGAACGGCTGCCGTGCTTTGCCGACTGAAACCTGTGGAGCAGGCAGAAGCCCCACTGGCCAGAAGAGCAGTTTCTGCAGACGTGCCAACGAGTGGGGAAGGGCGAGACACGTCAGTGCCAGGTCAGGTGGGCCACCATCTTTGAAACAGGGTGCCAGTGACTTGGGCAAAGCATGGAGGTGATGGCGGATAAGGCCACGATTACTGCCACCGCCTCCCGGTAGCCCCGCGCAGGCAGACCTTAGGCAGTGGGGACTGAGGACTGAGGACCGGAGGGCACGTGGCCAACACAGGACAGGTTTTATCAGAAAGGGGAGCACACCCAAGCACGTGTCTGCCCAGTGACCTTGAGTGTCCTGTGCCAGGCAAAGAGCTCTGGAGCATGGGTGAGGTTCCTGAGAACAGCTGGTGAGCAGAGATGGGGGCCGGGCACTGCTGCAGGGCAACAGGAGGGCTCTGAGGAGGCACTAGCAGTGCTACATCTCCTGGGCTGCTCAAAGTGGTCAAGAAAGAACGGGCTTTATTGCACTTTTCGTTCTTAGAAACGGGATCGCCCTGCAGAGGTCCTCATGATTTGCAGGAAACACTGCACATCAACAAGGTGCAGGCAGAAGCACAGGCCACCTCTGCCTCTCGAGGGAAGGAAGAAGTGTCTGGGCTTGCCAGGGGGCGCCCTGTACTTGGGATCCTTGGGCCGGTTAGACCATGTCTGGCTGGTCCCTGCATGGCAGGCAGACTGGCCGACTGGCAGGTGCCTGGGAAGGTCACGTACCCGGCAGAGTTGGGGGCAAGCCTTTGCAAAAAGGGAAACTTTCTGGCAAACATGTAGGTTCCAGAAAGACAATTCTCAACTCCAGTGTGCCTGACTCTTTCTTTCCTCTGCTCTGGGACAGAACCACCCCAGAGAAGCAAACATGTAGAGTCAGACTGAGCAGTCCCCGGATCCAGCTCCACAGCTTCAAGCTGGAGGTAATAAAAAGGATCAGAGGGTTGAAAACCAGAGCATTTACATATTGTATGTTGGTTTTGAAACCGTCTTTCGGAGCTCAGGAGATTGGAGGCAGATGCCATGCGGAGAGCCCAGGCCGCTGTCTGTCCATCCCCCTCCTGAGCAGCTCTGAACACTTCATATATAAATGGGGTGGTATCGTCTGTGGTTGATCTTTTTCCTACAAGTTGGGCAAGTATTCGCGTTCTTCAGGGAATCACGGAGACACTGGCTACAGAAGACGTGGCCACATTCTGTAGAGACGACGAGGCGTCCATTCTGCACGATCTGGAAGGCAGCGAGTGCGCTTTTGTCCTGGGAGTGACCCCCACCCTGTCCCTGAGGACCAGCGAGGGGGGGGGGGGGCTTGCACAGCCAGAAACAAGAGTGGTGCAGGGCCAGGCCTTGGTTATTGGGGGGGAGGGGGGGGACTGTGCTGGGACTGGACCCAAGGGCACTCTTTTCTCTTATCGATACTCCTAGCTCTTTCTATCTTGAAACAGGGTCTTGCTAGGTTAACAGACCAGCCTTGACCCTGCGATCTTCCTGTCTCAGACTCCCAAGTACCAGGATTATAGGCATGTGCCGCGGCGCCCAGCTTGAGAGCCAGTCTTGGATGAGCAAGCGTGGCCTCTGGAGCCAACAGCAAGAGCCAGGAGACTTGGTCTCCCTGTAGCGGCAGCATAAGGTTACAAGGACCAGCCGCCACCTTGGTACTGAAGGCCAGGCATGCTGAGGTTGAAATCTGCAGGGCCTAAGAGTAGCGGACATTCTTCCTTCTACACAGATCTGCGCTACGCCAGCTTGACACCAGTTAGGTGTCAAATCCGACTTAAGGAGCACATCCTGCCTCATCTAGAAAGCACAGAGGAAGACACAACTGGGTCACTTACCTCTGAGTATCCGTCCATGCAGATCGGACAGCTGACAGTCCCAGATGGCCTAAAATCACAGTGCTTTACATCAGTTTCACAGAAAATGCATTCAATTGCCTCCGTATAAGCAGCCTATAAAAGCTATGAGGCCCCTCCTTTGCCTTTCACCTTCTGCCTTAGCACAAGCGTCCAGACTTGTAGGAAAGGCCACGCTTCCAGAGGGGTGGCCGATGGCCATGAGCAAGGGAAGGACTGAGGAGACTGGAACCAGAAGGTGCAGGCAAGCGCAGCTGCAGGCCTGTCCACCCACCCTCGTCAGGCCTGCCACACCCTGATCACTGCGGAAGAGCCGAGTCCAGCCCTGGCTCCAGGTCCAACTACACCTCGCTGCTCAGCAGTGCCCCACCCGGCACCGCGGCACGGCAGGGCGCATGGGTACCTGAGTCCCGCGGGGCCCTCGTCCCTGGTGTTCCTGGGAGTGTGGGTGGTCACATACACATCTCCGTCCCTGGACAGCTCGTCGTCGTCACTGCTCACCACACAGCTATCGGCAAGGTCCTGGCGCAGCCTCCTCGCGTTCCTCCTTGGTCTCCTCCTTTCTACGGTGAGAGTCACATTCTCAGGGTGGAAGCTTCTTGGTGGTCACCATCCTCACCACCCCACCTGGTGCCTTTGTGGTCCCCTCCCTCCCTAGGGCCCCCAGAGAGAAAATGCTGCCCTGCCAGCACCACCCTAGCAGTCCTGTGCCGTTCCAGAGGCGCGCAGCTTCCCAGAAGAACGGCTTGTCACGCCGTAGGCCGGCGCCGTGCAGCAGGCTCTCCTAAGTCGTCGGCTCCCTCAGAGACTGGGTCTGTCCCAAGGATGGCGGAGCCCTGGCGGACAGTCTGACGAGGCCTGGCCTGCAGAGCTGCAGCCCTCACCCACGCCACTTCTTTCTCCAACCCAGAGAAAAAGGAGATGAAATCACTCACCATCAACAATCTTTTAGAGAAGGAGAAAAACAAAAGAAAAACAATCAGCTTGACTTGCATAATAAAATGGATACACTGCTAGTCTCTAAAGCAAGACCTCCGCCCCTGCTCGCCTCTCCCAGTCGCCAAGGTCCTCCCCCACGTCCAAGCTGGCTACGCGGTGTTTCGTATGTGTGTGGGGGGTGCTGGGGATGGAACCCAGGGACATTCTCCTGCTCAGCTACATCCCCAGCCCTATTTTTTAAACAGGGTCTCACTAAGTTGCAGAGGGCCTCACTAAGTAGCTGAGGCTGTCCATGAACTACGATCCTGTCTCAGCCTCCCAAGTACTGGGATTACAAGTGTGCACCACCACGCCCGGCTGCCAGTATTTATTTGGTGGAGCGTCTCGGGAGCCTGAGCAGACCTGGCTAGATGACTTAGGAGGACTACTACCTGCATGCTGCGGGCCCCATTCCCCAAACAAGAGGCACAGCACCAGGGGTACAGTGCTCACTACACGCCACCCAGGAGCGATGCCAAGGACAGCCTTGCCCGCAAGGTCTGCAGTACTCCGCAAGTCACTAACAACTGCACACGCAGGCCGTACAGAGGCAAGCCGCACACGCAGGGCCGTGGCCAGTTCACTGCGGTCAGTCAGTCAGTCACTGATAGATTCACTGGTAGTAGAAGCTGAACTCAGGGACATGCTACCTGCAAGCTACCCCCAGCCCTTTCATCAATGTTTTGTTTTGAAACAGGGTCGAGGTTGATGAAAGTCTCACTACATTACTGAGGCTGTCCCTGAACCTTGAATTTGTGATTCTCCTATCTTAGATTCCCAAGTACTGAGATCACAGGCATATACCCTACACCCAACTCACCTGTGGTCTTGATACTGGGAACTTGACAAGCCCTTGATGATGGCTCAAATCTTACAGGAAGATTTTTGGGTTTTTTTACACTAGAAATTGAACCCAGAAGGGCTTGCTCAATTGCTGAGGCTGGCCTCAAATCCGCAATCCTCCTGTCTTTGCCTCCCAATTACTGGAATGGCTAGTATGCCACTATGCCCAGCTGTGAAGATGGGTTTCATGACAACAGTTCAACCCTGGGTACTGCCACTGTCTGGTGGAGGTGGATATGCGCTGTCTTAGGGTGGCCAGTGGCACACGCAGGAGGCCCCTCATGAAGCCCTGCGGCCCGCCACCCTCACGGCATCCCACCTGCAGTGAAGGTCCAACCTCCACTGACTCCTCTGAGCAAGGATTCTGGATGCGAGAGCAAGTTCTCGTATGAGACCCGGCCCGTAGCCTGCTCTTCCAGGCTTGGCACTAACACGCACACAGTCCTTTGCACTGGTATGATTGCTATGAGCTTAAGAATAACTAGAGTGGAGTTGGATATTAGTCACTGAACCCTGACGGATGCCATGGCCACTCCAGGAAGAAAGTAGGTGGAGTGTAAAGGCCTGTACTTTCCAGATAAGAACAAAATCCACACAGGAGTGCTGGAAGTGATACCCTTTCTCCCAGGGGGGGTTGCAGAGGTCCCTGGAAATCTTTGCATGGTAACCTCATAACCAGGACCATATCTGAGAGGTGTGGGCTGGCACCAGGTGTGATACACAAGTCTAGAAAAGTGGGGCGCAGAAAGGGGGGCTCTGAGCCGGGCGTGGTGGTGCACGCTTGTAATCCCAGAACTTGGGAGGCTGAGACAGGAGGACTGCGGTTCGTGACCAGCCTTAACTACTTAGTTGAAGCCCTTTGCCACTTAGTGAGACCCTGTTTCAAAATAAAGAATAGCCGGGCATGGTAGGCACACTTGTAATACACGCGCTTGGGAGGCGGAGACAGGAGGATCGCGCTGGTTCGGAGCCAGCATCACTGGCTTAAGAGACCCTGTTTCCAAATAAAAAAAATATTAAAAAAAATAGATCTGGGAGCTGGGCGTGGTGGCGCACGCTTGTAATCCCCGCGCTTGGGAGGCAGAGACAGGAGGATCCCGCAGGTTCGAAGCCAGCCACGCACACTGGCTTAGGAGACCCTGTTTCCAAATAAAAATGGAAAAATAGGTCTAGGAGTGTAGCCCGGAGGTAGAAGGGCTTCCAGGAACCCCAGTAACACCAAAAAAAAAAAAAAAAAAAAGAATAAAAGCCGGATGTGGCGGTGCATGCTTGTAATCCCCGCGCTTGGGAGGCAGACACAGGATTATACAGGTTCAAAGCCAGCCTTGCTGGCTTGAGAGACCCTGTTTCCAAATAAAATATAAAATAGGGCTAGGAAACCCGGAGGTAGAAGGATTCCATCCCCAGTACCACCAAAAAATAAAAATAAACTATAAAAACAAAGAATAAAACATCGGGCTGGGGGTGTAGCTTGGAGGTAGAATGCCCCTGGGTTCCTTCCCCAGTACTGCAAAAAAAAGAAAAAGAAAAGAAAGGAAGGCTCTAGTAACAGTGCTAACCCTGGGCGGAAAAGTCACTACCCCACCCTTCTTTCCCAAGGCAGACTACTGGTCAGGAGGGCACACGGAAGGTGCATGACATCCCAACTCTCCGGTGATCGGGGTTTAGAAACTGGTCTCCCTGGGCTCCTGTGAGTCAGAAACAGCTCCCCCGTGAGCTGTGCCAATATCAGGGCCTGGCTGGACTCCAGCGAGGTGCACATACCACACAGTCACAGCACGGAGGCTGGTAGCAGCCCCCAGCTGGTGCTCCCTCTACCCACAGCTGGACCACAGCAAATCCCAAAGGTGTATCAAGGGCGGTGGCACAGACTACCTCCTGTCGCAGCCTGAGGCGAGTGCAGTGCTCACCAGGTATGGGCGGCGGCAGCGGAGGAAAGAAACAGGTGGACAGAGGTACAACACAGGCTCTGAGGCCTCTAGTCTGGTCGAGAAGCATTGGAAAGAAATAAAAACCCGAATCAAAACAGCAGCAGCACCAGTCCCTGGCCGGGATAGTTCATTCTGTGGCGAGCTGGCCCAGAATCAGAAAGCTACAGAGTCCACTGGACTTTTAGTTTAGCTTCTCCTCCTCCACAGACACTCAAAGCACCAGGCCCGGGCACTGAGCGGCACATGGGACCTGCAGCACACACTCGCTCGGCCACCCTGCAGTCCCTGTGCTGGCAAAGCCGAGTGAGCCTCAGAAGACCCAGCAGGAGCGAATCTGCAGGCAGTCACTCAAGCCGCTCCCGGCGTCTCAAGGACGCGCATCTGACAAAGAGCACGGAGAGAAGCTTGCTCTAGGTGCCCGCACCCCTCGTGGCAATGGACACTGCACTAGAACAAACAGCCCACAGAAAAGGCAGCTCTCAGCCGGCGGGGTGGCGCACACTTGTGATACCAGCACTCCGGAGGTGGAGGAGGCTAGAGGACCACAGTTCGCCGACAGCCTCAGCTACTTAGCGAGCCCTTCACAACTCAGTGAGACCGTTTCAAAAATAAAAAGACTAAAAAAAAAAGCAGGGGTGGAGCTCAGAGGTACAATGCCCCTCCCTGGGTTCCATCCCCAGTACCGAAAAAAAAAATAATAATAATAATAATAAAGAAAAAGAAAAGGCAGCTTTCTGTCCAATAGCACACACAGCGTGCGATGGCTGATTACTCTAATGTGTAACTCTGGCAGGAGTACCAGGAAGACTGGTGCAAATGGCATGACTCATCCATACACTGGAACCAGACCAAAACACGATTCCAGGAAAATCGAGCTGACTTTAAATGACACCATCCTTTGAAATTTAATTAAAGAAAATAGCCCAAGCAAATAATGTTTTCACAACGGCCCCCTCAAGGACCCAGGTTTGTAAAGGGAGAGCCAGTCTCCTTTCCACTAGTGTGCTGCCTCGGGCCAGAGCCAGGATCGGCACACTGAGGGCGCTCTGTCTGACAAGTGCCTGGGCCGCTCACCTGGAGGCCAGGGAGGCGGGACACCGCAGCCTTGACAGCTACAAACCAGCCAGGCTAAGAGGCACGTATATATGCTTATGTGAACAGGGAATGGCGAAAGGGAAGAGGATGAGTAAACAAACAGGCAAAAGTGAAAGAAAGGCAATAATCCATAGGAAAAACAGCCCAGATTCTCAAGAACCTAGAGTTCGCTCTTGAGAAACAGAAGCCAAATCCCAAGACTGAAGGAACACACGACATAAAACAAGTTTCGCTTGGCACCTTAGCGCACATTTGTAATCCCAGGATTTGGGAGGCTGAGACTGGAGGATTGCAGTTTGAGGCCAGCCTCAGCTACTTAGTGAGGCCCTTTACAACTCAGTGAGGCCCTGTTTCAAATGAAAGAATAAAAAATAGGGCTGGGGGTGTAACTCGGAGGTACAATGCCCCTAGATCCATGCCCAGATCTGCAAAACAATACAGAAATACAAAACTTGAGTCAAGTAGAGTGAAGCCTATAACCCAGCCACTCAGGAGTATCCCAAGTTGAAGCCCACCTAGGCAACTAGGTGAGACCCTGTCTCAAAAAATAAAAAAAAAAAGACAAAGCTGAGCACAGCAGCACACGTCGCATTCCCACTACTCGGGAGCGGAGACAGCAGCGGCACTGGCTGGAGGACAGCCTGAGCAGGCTAGCAAGACCCTGCTTCACAACAGAAACTACAAGATAAAGACAGTGGCAGAGATGGAGAAAGAATGTCCCGAGGTTCACCCTCACCCTATCACCCCCAAACAAAGGCCCGAGGATATGGCTCACTGGTAGAATACTGGCCTAGCACGGCTCCAGCCCATGGATTTGATCCCCAGTACTGAAAAATATGAAAATAAAAAGTACAAATTTATATGAAGAATTTAATATAAAATACCAGTACAAATACCCTAGTGCACTGAATAGAAAGAATGGTGAAGCAAGGCAGTGCCCTCACTTGTACTCCAGTGCTTGGGAGGCTAAGGCAGGGAGATGCAGCTCTAAGGCCCTTCAAAATACAACAGGGCCGGCCGGGCGTGGTGGGCACGCTTGCAATCCCCGCGCTTGGGAGGCAGAGACAGGAGGATCGCACAGGTTCGAAGCTAGCCCCGCGCGCTGGCTTAGGAGACCCTGTTTCCAAATAAAAATGTAAAAAGAGGTCTGGGAGTGTAGCCCGGAGATAGAAGGGCTTCCAGGAACCCCAGTACCACCAAAAAATAAATAAATAAGTAAAAAATTAAAAAAAAATTAAAAAAAAAAATACAACAGGGCTGGGCGTGGTGGCAAACGCTTGCAATCCCAGCATTTGGGAGGCCAAGACCGGAGAATCAGCTACTTACTGAGGCCCTCGCAACTTAGTGAGACCCTGTTTCAAAATAAAAATAAAGCCAGGCGTGGTGGCGCACCCTTGTAATCCCTGTGCTTGGGAGGCGAAGACAAAAGGATAGCGGGCAGGTTCAAAGCCAGCCGAGCTGACTTAAAAGACACTGTTTCCAAATAAAAAAGTATATAAAAATAGGTCTGGAAGTGTTGCCCGGAGATAGAAGGGTTTCCAGGAACCCCAGCACCACCACCAAAAAAAAATAAAAAATAAAAAGAATAAAATAATAGGGCAGGGGGTGTAGCTCGGAAGTCAAATGCCCCTTGGTTCCATCCACAGACCCGCAAAAAAAAAAAAAAACCACAAACAAAAAAACCAATAACCCCAGTACTTGGGATGCTGAGTCAGGAGGCTCATAGATTTGAGGTCAACACAAGCAACTTAGTGAGACTGTTTTAAAATAAAATATAAAATAGGGCTGGGGGTATAGCTCAGAGGTAGAACAACCCTGAAGTCAATCCCCAGTACCAGAAAAAAAATTTAAAAACTCATGGCTCTGGTGATAATTATATAAAAGACAAAAAATATAACCAACTTCAGAAATTAAAAAGAAGAGACATCACTACAGATTCCAAAAAATATAAGAAAACTTTAGGAACCAATTTGTACCCATGAATGCGAAAATTTCAGGTCTGGGAGTGTGGCGCAAGCACACAAGGGCATTCATGAGGCCCTAGGCTCTATCCCCAGTACTACAGAAAAAGAAAAGAGGACAGTTTTAGCAAAACACACAAAAAGAATATTTTAGATAAAATTTTAAAAAAAATCTAAAAACTGTAACTTTTTAAAATTCTACATTAGATCCCTTTACTATACAGTTCTACCAGATATTCAAAGGAGAAATAATTCCAATTCTCACCAAATATTCTAGAGAATAGGAAAAAAGGGCACTTTCACCCCAATTTACTTATGCAATACCACACTGATACCAAAACCCTCTAAGGAATGTGTAGCAAAAGAAAAGGTATAGATCAACTAATCTTACTCAGAAACACATATGTAAAAAAAATCACACACACCCAGTACTTGAGAGGCTAACAAAGAAGGACCGCAGGTTTGCAGTGAGCCTCAGCAACTAGCAAGAACCTGTTTCAAAATTAAAAAATAAAATAGGGCTGGAGGTTTTACGTGGTAGAACATGCAAAGAGGCCGTCCTACCTCGGACCCACGGGTAATGGCGTTTTGCGCTATGCAACAACATAAACTTTACACAAAGCAGTAAAGCATCCTCTTCTAGTTCTGGGGCTTTGGATCCTTTCAAGAGCTAGAAAAACAGACACACTACTTGCAGTTTATAGTTTTGTTTTTGTTTTTGTTTTTTGTTTGGTGGCACTAGGGGTGGAACCCAGAGGCTTTCTACCTCCGGGCTATACTCCCAGACCTTTTTTATATTTTATTTGGAAACAGGGTCTCACTCAGTTGCAGAGGCCTCACTAAGTAGCTGAGGCTGGCTTTGAACCCATGCGATCCTCCTGTCTCAGCCTCCCAAGCGCGGGGATTACAAGCGTGCGCCACCACGCCCGGCCAGTTTATAGTTTTAAGAGGGTTTGTGTGGATGTTTTCAAAGCTGCACCTGGATCCTAGGGGCCAGGAATTCTTATCTTGGAGACACAGAGCCATTCCAGGCAAAATCAGTACACACGACTATTCCAACACATTCCAGTGGAGACGGCAAGATGGCCCCAAAAATCGCCACACGTAGGTACCTCACAGTCTCCTTTGGGCACAATCTAAGTCATCCTGAACCAGATCCATCTGACAGATGCCCGTGTCCTGAATCAGCCACTCAGGCTTCCCTGCTCAGAGGCCTGGAGTTTATTTTTAGGGGTACTTCTGTAAATTAGCTGTATCTTACAAATACATTGTATCTTGGACTTTAAAAAGCTGTTAAACAAATTTCCAACAGGCAATTTGAAATCAATAAGTGAACAATGAATAAAAAAGGGAGGGTCAGCCAGGCTGAGTGGCACACAACTGTTAATCCCAGCAATTCAGGAGTCTGAGGCGGGGTTCCCAAGTTTGAGGCCAGCCTCAGCAACTTAGTTAAACTCTATCTCAAGATAAAAAATAATAAGGGTAGGGATGTTCTATCATCCGGCAAAAAACCACTGGTTTAAACCCCCAGGCCTGCCAGGTGTGGTGGCGCACGCTTGTAATCCCTACGCTTGGGAGGCTGAGACAGGAGGATCACACAGGTTCAAAGCCAGCCTCAGCTACTTAGTGAGGCTCTCAGCAATGTAGTGAGACCCTGTTTCCAAATAAAATATAAAATAGGTCTGGGAGTATAGCCCAGAAGTAGACCGCCTCTGGGTTTCACCCGCAGTACCACCAAAAAATAATAATAATTAATTAAAAATAAATAAATAAACCCCCAGGCCAAAGGTGGGCATAGTGGGGCATACTTGTAATTCCAGCATTCAGGAGGCAGAAACTGGAGGATTGCAGTTTGCAGACAGCTTCAGCTACTTAGCGAAGCCATTTGCAAACTCATTGAGACCCTGTTTCAAAAATAAAAAGATTACGGGTGGGCAGGCACTGGCAGGGCGCCCCTAGGCGACCCCCCTATCCACCCAGAAGGACCCCGTGGTCCAGGACCTGGGCCCAACCCTGGGCGGGTGGCCAGGTGCTGGCGGGGCACCCCTGGGCGACCCCCCTTTCCACCCAGAAGGACCCTGTGGTCTGGGCCCCCAGGCCCGACCCTGGGCGGGTGGGCAGGCGCGAGCGGGACACCCCTTGGCGACCCCCCTCTCCACCCGGAAGGACCCTGTATAAAAGGAAAAGAAAAAGAAAAAAGGAAAATATCAGAGAGGGGTCAAGGAGGTGGCGGATGCCAGGATACTGGAGATGCAGACAAAACTTATCCAAATGAACTGGAATTATTGGGAAGATTCCCCGCTAAGGAGGACTGCTTCTTCTCTACATTGTTAAGAATCTTGGACATCACCTGTAAGGAGAGAGACTTTAGCGGAGGCCAAGGAGAAGGGTGGTGCTGAAAGCGGTCTCCGCGTTGGCGGTGGAGACTTGTATTCAGGGGAAGCAGAAATCGGAGCCTACCAACCTTATTTATTTTTATTTTTTGGAGAAATTACACCAAAGGTTGAATGCTACCGTCACACATGCTTAGGAAGACTGGACAACATTCAGAGTGGAAAAAGAGCTTGGGAAAGATTTAAAATGGTGGAGGCAGTGGCAATGGCAGTGGCCAGTACTCAGGGGAGGCAGAGATCTGATGCATCACACCTGGAACCTTTGAAGTAATGACCCCAGAGGCAGAATGCTACCACCACGCACCCTCGAGAACGCTAGGCAAATAGTTGGGCGAAGAGGGTGCTCGGATTAGAGCCTGCCGAGGGGTGAGGCTGGCGACGGACACAGCATAGCTGGGATCGGAGCCTGCCGTGAGGCAAGGCCGGTGCTGGGGCCTCCGAGGCCGGGATCGGAGCCTGCCGAGGGGTTAGGCCAGTGCCGGGGACAACGAGGCTGGGATTGGAGCCTGCCATGAGGCAAGGCCGGTGCTAGGGCCAGGGAGGCCAGGATCAAAGCCTGCTGCAAGGCAAGGCCGGTGCTGGGGCCTCCGAACCCGGGATCGGAGCCTGCTGAGGGGTTAGGCCAGTGCCGGGGCCACTGGCTGGCATCGGAGCCTTCTATGAAGCAAGGCCGCTACTGAGGCCTCCAAGGCCTGGATCGGAGCCTGCCGAGGGGTTAGGCCGATGCTGGGGCCATCGGCTAACATCGGAGCCTGCCATGAGGAAGGCCGGTGCTGGGGCCTCTGAGGCCAGGATCAGAGCCAGCTGAGGGGTTAGGCCAGTGTCGGGGCCAGTGAGGCCAGAACCGGGGCCTCCCATGAGGCAAGGCCGCTGCTTGAGCCAGCAAGGTCTGGATCAGTCCACCGGGTAGCCAGGCCACAACTGGGGCTGTCAAGAGTGGGATCAGTATTTGCAATACGGCATGCACAGAGAAATATCGCAGAAAATTAAAACCAGATGCTTCCCCTAATCAGCAATAACTAGGAGGAAAGGGGCAACAGGAAGTGGTCGAGCTATAGAAAGGGCCCTATAGTGAAGCAACTAAGGTGACCAATCAGAGGGTATGGAATAGGGGAGGATGGAGCCTCTTTAAAAAGCAGGAGGTCCAAGCCGGGCATGGTGGCACACGCTTGTAATCCCCGCGCTTGGGAGGCAGAGACAGGAGGATCGCACAGGTTCGAAGCCAGCCGCGCGCATTGGCTTAGGAGACCCTGTTTCCAAATATAAAAATGTAAAAATAGGTCTGGGAGTGTAGCCCGGAGGTAGAAGGGCTTCCAGGAACCCCAGTACCACCAAAAAAAAAAAAAAAAAAAAAAAGCAGGAGGTCCATAAACATATGTATCAAAGTTAATCACCAAACAATCATGGGATCGAGGGAGGGGGAGGAAATGGGATGGGGGCTGGATGAGGGCTAATTGGATGATGTGTGCTTATATATCCTCTCAAGTCTTATATTCCAATGTGATGTATGATTACAATGCACCAATAAGAATAAATTTAAAAAAAATAAAAAAAAAAAATAAGGCCGGGCGTGGTGGCGCACGCTTGTAATCCCCACGCTTGGGAGGCAGAGACAGGAGGATCGCGCAGGTTCTAAGCCAGCCATGTGTGCTGGCTTAGGAGACCCTGTTTCCAAATAAAAATGTAAAAATAGGTCTGGGAGTGTAGCCCAGAGGTAGAAGGGCTTCCAGGAACTCCAGTACCACAAAAATAAATAAATAAATAAATAAATAAATAAATAAATAAATAAATAAAAATAAAGATTAGCCAGGAGTGGTGGCGAATGCTTATAATCCCTGCACTTGGGAGGTGGAGACAGAAGGATCACGCAGGTTCGAAGCCAGCAGCGCTGACTTAGGAGACCCTGTTTCCAAATAAAAAGTATAAAATAGGTCTGGGAGTGTAGCCCAGAGGTAGAAGGGTTTCCAGGAACCCCAGTACCACCAAAAAAATAAAATTTAAAAAATAAAAATAAAAAAATAAAAAATAAGAAAATTAAAGCTGGGCATGGTGGCACACGCTTGTAATCCCAGCATTCAGGAGGCTGAGACCAGAGGATCGTGGTTGGCAGACAGCCTCAGCTACTTAGTGAAGCCCTCTGTAACTTAGTGAGACCCTGTTTCAAAATAAAGAATAAAAAATAGGGCAGGGGATAAAGCTCAGAGGTCGAATGTCCCTGAGTTCCATCCCCAGACCTACAAAAAGAAAGAAAGAGAGAGAAAGGGGGGGAGGGAGGGAGGGAGGAAGGAAGGAAATAAATAGGTCTGGGAGTGTAGCCCAGAGGTAGAAGGCCCCTGGGTTTCATCCTCAGCACTACCAAAAATAATTAAATAATTAATAAATAAATAAAATAAAAAGACTAAAAAAAAAATAGGACTGGGACATAGCTCAGAGGTATAATGTCCCTAGGTTCCATCCCCACAATCACAAAAATAAATAAATACATAAACCCCCAGGCCAGTTTAAAAAAAAAAAAGAGAGAGAGAGAAAGAAAAAAGTATTATCAAATCCAAAACAATTATTTTAAGGGCTGAAACAAATCCTCCAGCGAAAATAACAGTAGGTCTAAAACTGGAATCCAGCACAGCTGCACCCCACGCTGGCCGTCACTGCGTGTGTGTGACTGGGGACTGAACCCAGGGGTATTTACTCTAAACCACACCCCAGCCCTATTCTTTATTTTGAAACAGGGTCTCACTAAGTAGCGGAGGGCCTAAGTAGCTGAGGCTGCCTGCGAACGGCGATCCTCCTGTCTCAGCCTCTCAAGTAAAGCGTGTGCCCAGCTTCTGTCACCCTTTTACCTAAGCCTGCCTCTAACCGCCCAGTCACTCCCAGAGCAGCTCCCTAAACTTCACAAACTTGGCTATTTTTTTTTTTAATGGTACTGGGGATGGAACCTAGGGGCACCCTACCTCCGGGCTATAACCCCAGCACTATTTTTTAGTCTTTTTATTTTTTGAAACAGGGTCTCACTGAGTTGCGAAGGGCCTCAATAAGTAGCTGAGGCTGTCCGCAAACCATGATTCTCCGGTCTCCGCTTCCCGAATGCTGTATTACAAGCGTGGCCACTACCTCGCCCGACTTCACTATTCTTGTCCCCAGGTCTCTCCAACAACTCTCAAGCAGGTTGACTGGGTTTAGGAGCACTAGAGCATGGAATACAAGTCCAGGGAGAAGGGCCAAGTAGCAAGAGCAGCCATCAGCTGAACAGAGTGGCGCATGCCTGGAACCCCAGTTCTGGGACGCTGGGACAAGCGGAGCATAGGTTTGAAGCCAGCCTCTGCAACTTAGTGAAACCCTATTTTTAATTTTTATTTTTATTATTTTTATTTTTTATTTTGTTTTTTATTTTTATTTTTTCTCAAGGAGAAAAGCGGGGAGGGGACACCAGGGGCTTCTTGGCTCCCTCCTCCCTGGACAGGACAGGGCCAAGGCATAGGGAGGTAAGCACTTGCTTCCCCGACATCCCACAACCAGGCAAGTGCTTCTCCACAGACAGACTTTGAGTGCAGTGCAGAGAGCGCTCCCTAGAGCTGGAAGGTGTGAGCTGGCCAACACAGCACTTTTAGTCCTCACCACCCCGCTGACACGGCGGCCTGCCTCACTGTGAAGTAAGGCTTGCAGCAGGCCCAGGGTCACACCTGGTGTCAGGTGTGGGAGGTGGGCTGGAGAAATGGGAAGGCCTGAGACTCCCTAACACTGTCCCAGCCGTGGGAAGGCCAGGCCCCCAGTCCTACTCCATCAGCAAAGATTCAAAAAATGGCCGGGCGCAGTGGCGCACGCTTGTAATCCCTGCTCTTGGGAGGCTGAGACAAGAGGATCGCACAGGTTCAAAGCCAGCCTCAGCTACTTAGTGAGGCTCTCAGCAACTTAGTGAGACCCTGTTTCCAAATAAAATATAAAATAGGTCTGGGAGTATAGCCCGGAGGTAGAAAGCCTCTGGGTTCCACCCCCAGTACCACACACAAAAATAAAATAAAATAAAAAATAAATTAAAAAGATTCAACAAATGACTCTCCCCAAATAGTTCTCATTTTGGAATCTCGTCACAGAGTGAATGAGTTTCCTGGGCACAAGCTGTAACCCTGACCTATAATCTGTGACCAAGTTCTTCAGAGGCTAGGACTCGCCAGCAACACTGGCCATTCTCACACTCAGGCACTTACCACAACAGAGTCGTTGTGAGTCAGGTCGACAACCACAGGCTCTAAAGATTCACAGGTGAGGTCCACGATTTCATCTCCAGCTTCAAAATAAAGCATTTCAAAGACTATAAGAAGGGTCAGTTTGTCTCACAATATAATTGTTTTAATTTAATTAAGTGGAAGGGCTTAATAAACTGAGGGAGGGAAACTCAGCAAATAAATCCATCTCTTAAAAACATTTTAGAAATAAAAAATTAGAAAAATACATAACATATAAACATTTATCTTCCCAAACCCAGAACTAATTATTTTGTTGTAATAGTATCCAGCTTTATTTCGTTATTTTTGTTTTTCAAGAAAAATACTAGAAGCTGGGTATAGGAGTCTATACCTGTAATCCGAGAACTTGAGAGACTGAGACAGTAAGATGGAAGATTCTAAGCCAACAGCCTCAGCAATGTAGTGAGGCCTTACCTAAAAATAAAAATAATGGTGGCATACGCTTGTAATCCCAGCATTTGGGAGGCTGAGAAAGGAGGATCACAATTCACTGACAGTCTCAGCTACTTAGTGAAGTCCTTGCACCTCAGTGAGACTATTTCAAAATAAAGAATGAAAATTAAGACTAGGCATATAGCTTGAAAATGGAATGCCCCTGGGTTTCATCCAAGTACAGCAAAAAATAAGAAAATAAATACATAAATACATAAATAAATAAATAAATAAATAAATAAATAAATGCTGTTGTTGTGGCACATGCTTGTCATCCCATGACTTGGAAGGCTGAGACAGGAGGATCACAGGTTCAAGACCAGGTTTGGCAATTTAGAGACTCTCAACAACTTGAGAGAGACCGTTTCAAAAAAAAAAAAAAAAAAAAATAGGGCTGGGCGTGTAGTTTAGAGGCAGAATGACAATGGGTTCAATCCTTTGTACAAAAATTAATCACTGGGCATGGTGGCACATGCTTGTAATCTCCATGCTTGGGAGGCAGAGACAGGAGGATCACGCAGGTTCAAAGCCAGCCTTGCTGGGCTTAAGAGACCCTGTTTCCAAATAAAAATATAAAATAGGTCTAGTAGTGTAGCCCGGAGGGACAAAGGTATAGCCCAGAGGTAGAATGCCCCAGGTTTCAATCCCTAGTGACACACACACACACACACACACACACACACTCTCTCTCTCTCTCTCTCTCTCTCTCTCTCACACACACACACACACACACACACACACACACACCTACTACTACTAATAATAATAATAATAAAAAGAACAACAACAACAAAAAAAGGAGGCAGCAGCAACCCCGCCTGGTGACACACACTTGTCATCCCAGTACTCGGGAGGCTGAGACAGGAGGATGGCAGGTTCGCAGCCAGCCTCAGTAACTCAGTGAGGCCCTCTACAACTTAGTGAGATCCTGTTTCAAAATAAAAAATAAAAAAATAGAGCCGGGCGTGGTGGCACACGCTTGTAATCCCAGCATTCGGGAGGCTGAGACCGGAGGATCGTGGCTTGTGGACAGCCTCAGCTACTTAGTGAGGCCCTCTGCAACTCAGTGAGACCCGGTTTCAAAATAAAGAATAAAACCTTGGGCAGGGGATGTAGCTCGGAGGTCAAATGCCCCTGGGTTCCATCCCCAGACCCGCAAAAAAGAAAATAAATAAATAAGAATAAGAATAAATAAGAATAAAAAATAGGATTGGGGGGTATAATATTGTTCTTTTAGGTATAATGCCCCTGAGTTCAATCCTCAGTACAAAAAAAAAAAAAAAAAAAAAAAACGACATACACAATGCAAAGATCAAGACTTGGGGCATTCTACCTCTGAGCTCCACCCCCAGCCCTATTTTTTATTCTGAAATAGGGTTTTACTGAGTTGCAAAGGACCTCACTAAGTAGCCAAGGCTGTCCGCGAACCATGATCCTTCTGTCTCAGCCTCCCAAATGCTGGGATATTTTCATTTTTATTTTGAAACAAGTCTCATTAAGTTGAAGAGAGTCTCATTAATTGCTAAGGCTGTCCTCAAACCTGTGATCCTCCTGTCCTAGCCTTCCAAGTACTGGAATTACAGGTGTGCACCACCACACCTGGCTGAAAGTCTTGCTAAATTGCTGAGGCTGGCAATGAACCTGCAATCCTACCTTCTCAGCCTCCCAAGTACTGAAATCTTAAGCCAGTATGTGCTTAAGATTTTATTCTTGAGTACTGAAGACTGAACCCAGGACCACTGTAACACTGAGCTATATCCTCTTTCCTTTATACTTTTTGAGACAAGGTCTCACTAAATTACCCAAGTTGGCCTTAAATTTGCAATTCTGCCTCAATCTGCAGAATTAGGAACCTGCAAATCCTATCCCTAAGTAGCCAGGATTCAGATGTGCGTACTCAGCACAAGCCTAAGAGGTAGAGCCCAGAGGCACTCTACCTCTGAGCTACACCTCTAGCCCTATTTATTTATTTGGAAACAGGGTCTCGCTAGTTGATGTGAGCCTCACTAAGTTTCTGAGTCTATGATTCTTCTGTCTCAGGTTCCCAAGACCTGGGATTCAGGCATGTACCACCACGCCTGGCTGAGGCTAAGAATTCTATTTTTTAATTTTTATTTTTTTTACTTTTTTTTTTTTTTGCGGGTCTAGGGATGGAATCCAGGGGCATTCGACCTCCAAGCTACACCCCCTGCCCTATTTTTTATTCTTTTTAATTTGAAACAGGGTTTCACTAAGTTGCAGAAGGCCTCACTAGGTAGCTGAGGCTGTCTGTGAACTGAGATCCTCCATTCTCAGCCTCCCAAATGCTGGGATTAAAAAGTGTGTGCACCACACCTAGCTGACCCCAAGATTTTTAAAAACAGTACTGGTCCAACATTTGTTTAAAGAAAGTGACTGTAATGTATTTAACATATTCTAACTTGTTTTATTTCCCGGAATCAAAAAGTTCCACAGACTATCATAGATGTACATATAATGTACCTTATACAAAACAACCTTTTTTTGTTTTTAAGGTACTGGGATTTGTACACACGGGTATTTTAGCTCTGAGCTATACACTCAGCTCTATGCTATGTTGTGAGTGTGTGTGTGTGTGTGTGTGTTTAATAGGGTTTCACTAAATTGCTGAGGGCTTTGCTAAGTCACTGAGACTGTCCTAGAACCTATGATCCTATCTCAGCCTTCCAAATACCAGGATTATAGGTATGTGCAACCATGCCCAGCTGACCTCATTTCTTGTTGATAATAGTCACCTAATGTACCTAAATGGTTCTATAAGCATAATTTCTTGAGCCGTTCTCTCTCTGGTGTACACAACTTTTGGCTCTCACAAGAACAGTACTCTAGTGGGCAGCTTGCACACACCACCTTGCAGAGGTTAGCGGTCAGACTACCTGCAGGCCAACAGTGCTACACTGGAAAGCAGCTAAGTCCTTTCTCAGGCTGCTCACATGAGGACTGCTTTGGCTGTGAACGGTCAGGGTTCTGGCCCTTGGGTAAAGACAAGGGCTTCAGGAATTCAGTGTGACAAGTTAAATGCAGAGCCCATACAGAGTCAGGAAGCCCATGAAGCTGATTTCATACTAACATACTAAGCTGCTTTCCTCTTTTTTTGGGGGGGTGGGGAGGAGCATGTGTAATACTGTGGATTGAACATGAGGTGTTCTATCTGAACTATACTCCCAGATATATTTTCTTTTTTTTAATAATTTTTTATTGGTGTATTATATTCATATATCATATTGGGGTAAAAAAAAAACTTGTGTGTACGTACATGTATACATCACCGATTTAACCCCTACCCAATTCCCACCCCATCCCTCCTTCCCTTGCTTGGCTTAGTGGTTGACCTTGATATGTTTAAGTACATTGTGTGTTTTAGAGATTCTCCTCTTCCCCCCTCCTTTCTCCTCCTTTAGGTTGTCTTGTTTGCTCCTCTATAGGATTTCCTCTTTCATCTAGAGTTTCTCCTATGACCCATTTCTCCTTAGCTTTCACATATTAGGGAAAGCATCTGACTTATTTTGTGTGACTGACTAATCTCACTTAGCATAATGTCCTCCAGTTCCATCCATTTCCCTGAAAATTATGTATTTAAGTTTTTTTAATGGCTGAGTAAAATTCCATTGTGTACATATCCCACAGTTTTGTAATCCATTCATCTGTTGATGGACATCTTGGCTGGTTCCATAGTTTGGCTATGGTGAATTGTGCAGCTATGAACATAGATACACGTGCATTAGTTTGGTAGTTTGGTTTACTTTCTTTTAGGTAGATACCCAGAAGTGGTATTGCTGGATCAAATGGTAGATTTGTTCCCATTCTTCTGAGAATTCTCCATATGTTTTCCAAAGTGGTTACACTAATTTGCAATCCCACCAACAATGTTTTAGAGTTCCCACTTCTCCACATCCCCTCCAGCATTTGTTGTTGTTTGTGTTATTTTCTTTTTATAAACAGGGCCTTCCTATGCTGCTGAGGGCCTACATAAGTTGCTGGGGATGGCTCTGAACCTGAGTCTCCCATCTCAGCCTCCCAAATACAGGATTACAGATGTGCGCCACCACACCCAGCTTATTTTTTTATTTGGAGACAGTCTCCTGTTGCCCAGGAGGGCCTTGCCTGCAGTTGTCTTGCCTTAGCCTCCAGGGAGTCAAGATTACGGATGTGCCGGGCATGGTGGCGCATGCCTGTAATCCCCGCGCTTGGGAGGCAGAGACAGGAAGATCGCGCAGGTTCAAAACCAGCTGCACGCGCTGGCTTAGGAGACCCTGTTTCCAAATAAAAATATAAAATAGGTCTGGGAGTGTAGCCCGGAGGTAGAAGGGCTTCCAGGAACCCCAGTACCACAAATAAAAAAAAAAAAAAAAGATTACGGATGTGCCACCATAACTGGCCACTGATTCTCTTTCAATTATCAGTTCTCAGGCATTACAGTTACAAAAAGAACTTTTTAAATATATGCAGAGCGTAAAGACTTAATTCACCCCATTTTTTTTTTTTTTTTGCACTACTGGAGATGGAACCCAGGGGCATTCTACCTCCAAGCTACACCCTCAGCCCTATTTTTTATTCTTTATTTTAAAACAGGGTCTCACTGAGTTTCAAAGGGCCTCACTAAGTAGTAGCTGAGGCTGTCCATGAACTGTGATCCTCCCATCTCAGTCTCCCGAATGCTGGGATCACAAAGCATGCACCACCATGCCCAGCAATTCACACCATCTGACACTTTCCTGGGCAAACAGGAGAAATCCAATCTGGTCTCTGCCAAAACCAAGCTCCGACACAGGCCAATCTGTAGACGAGTTGGCCTTGGGAGGTTTTTTTGTCTTAATGAAAAGGAGAAGAGGAAAAGCCAATTACTTCATAATGCCAAGCATATCTGGGATGGGAATTCAAACCAAAGAGGTGGCTCCAGGGCAGAGGCAGGGCCACTCAGAGTGGCCTTATGCTGGAATGGCAGGCGAGTCTGAGCTTGCATGTGTCTTACAACAACTCTAGCAGCAGTTTCTGACAATGACCTCTATGTGGCGTCTGCTCTACAGGCCCAAGGGATGCATGGGCTGGCTTAGTCCTAGGACACTCTAAGCTGCAGGCACTGGCTTTACCCTCCATCCCCGCTGCAGAGGACAAACCAAGGTTTACGTGATCTACACTGCACCCGAGCCCTAACAGCCGCATGCCAGCAGGCTGCTGGGTGCCGCCTGGTGCATGTGCACGACCCTGCACACCACTCCTTTAGCTCTCCCACACCATGGTTCAGCGTCCCTGGCAATCTTACCACTTTCCACAAGTTCTATTGGTTCTGCTTCCAAGGAAATCTCGGGGGCTGAGGCCGCTTCCCGAGTTCGCTTCTGGGCTTGTCTTGAGCTTGCTGTTCCACCACGACGCTTTCTCTGAGGGTATCAGGGAAAAGAAATAGTCACATGAGTTCCAAGCTGACAGGGTTTCAGAAAGAATAAACAGGTCAATATAGAAATGGTTCAATTTAAAGAGTAAAAAGCCAGCAATTCAACCTGAGCTTGGGGTCCTTTCAAATTGTGAAATAAGAAGCTGGGCATGGTGGCAGACACTTGCAATCCCAGAATTTGGGAGGCTGAGACAAGAGGATTCACGGTTCATGGACAGCCTCTGCTACTTAGTGAGGTCCTTTGCAACTCAGTGAGACCCGTTTCAAAATAGGGCTGGGAGGGCAGGGCATGGTGGCACACGCTTGTAATCCCAGCATTCGGGAGGCTGAGAACAAAGGATCACGGTTCGTGGACAGCCTCAGCTACTTAATGAGAACCTTCACAACTCAGTGAGACCCTGTTCCAAAAATAAAAAGAGACTAAAAAAATAGGGCAGGGAGTGTAGCTCAGAGGTAAAATGCCCCTGGGTTCCATTCTCAGTACAGAAAAAAAAAAAAAAAAAACAGGGCTGGGAGTTTAGCTCAGAAAGATATGCCCCTGGGTTCTATTCCCAGTACCAAAAAAAAAAAAAAAAAGAGAAAGAAAGAAAAAAACCCTTCACTGAAGCCGGGCGTGGTGGCACACGCTTGTAATCCCCGCGCTTGGGAGGCAGAGACAGGAGGATCGCGCAGGTTCAAAGCCAGCTGCGCTGGCTTAAGAGACCCTGTTTCCAAAAATAAAAAAAGTATATAGTAGGTCTGGGAGTGTAGCCCAGAGGTAGAAGGGCTTCCACGAACCTCAGTACCACCCAAAAAAAGAAAAAAAAAAAAATCAGAATGCTGGGGATGTAGTTCAGAGGCAGAATGCCCCTGGGTTTAATCCCTAGAACTCCCCTGCACGCACGCACGCATACACACACGCACGCACACACGCACGTATGCCCGCACACACGCACGCACACACACACACACGCACACGCACGAGTATTACCGAGGAGCCCTTTCCGCCCTCCCTTTAATGTGCTGCGAGGAGCAGTGCAGTTCGTGAGCCCTAAAGCAATACCCTCAAGCTGATGAACGTACTGTGCTCATTGTACTTCTTAGCTCCAGTCCACAGAGAGAGACGCGATCTGCGGCAAGGTCTGAGGGAGGGCCAATACTTCAACCTCTTATGCCCACTGGATACTCATCCTCTGGCTCACAAGGAATTTTGGGCCAGGTAGGTTTCAGTATCTTCAAGTTCTGAAAAACAAAGATACACATTTCATAAATCTCCTGCCACCCACACTGTACGACAAAGCTAATCAGTAACTTGCCAGTTTTTGCCACTTGGGTGCTTTACTAAACGCTAAGCAAGTTATGACCTTAATCTCACGTTTATTTTAGGATATTAGAATCTTTTTTAACCAGGCGTGGTGGTACACGTTTGTAATCCAAAGTGACTTGGGAGGCTGAGACAGGAGGATTACGGGTCCACTGCCAGCATCAGCAACTTAGACCCTGTTTCCAAATAATAAATAAAATATGGCTGGGAGAGCCAGGCTTGGTGGCACAAGCTTGTAATCCCAGTACTTGGGAGGCTCAGAAAGAAGGATTGCAGGTTCATGGCCAGACTCAGCAATGCAGTGAGGTCCTCCACAACTCAGTGATAACCTGTTTCAAAAATGAAATAATAAGCCGGGTGTGGTGACGGAAGTTTGTAATCCCAGCATTTAGGAGGCTGAGACAGAAGGATCTGGGTTCGCGGACAGCCTCAGCTACTTAGCGAGGCCCTTTGCAACTCCGCGAAACCCTGATTCAAAACAAAATTTAAAAATTGGGCTGGGGGTGGAGCTTGGAGGTAGAATACCCCCTGGGTTCTATCCCCAGTACCACAAAAAATAAGTAAATAAATAAAAAATAAAATAGGGCTGGGGGGATAGCTCAAAGGTAGAATGCCCCTTGGTTATATCCCCAGTATTGCGGGAGAGAGAGAGAAAACACTAAAAAGGCAGAAACAACATTGCCAGAGCCTAAAAACTCATTTAGACAAAACCCAGCATGCATATTGCTGGGAACGTAGCTCAATGGTCAAGCGCTTGCCTGGCGTGTGCAAAGAAGCCCTGGGTTCCATCCCAGCACCGCAAAGCAACAACAAACAAAAAGCCCAGCATTTGCTTTACTGCAAACCTAAAGGGACAGACGGCAGGACTAAAGGACCAGTGTGTGCCATGCACAGCACACAGGGGCTGCACTCCAGCTGAGCTGCAGTCTGCCGGGCGACCAAGGCCGCACCACGCACCACACGAGAAGCCTAGAAGATGAGGCAGGCGGGGTGCACGCCTGCGCCCCAGGACCAAGAGGCTGAGTCAGGAGGAACACAGGCTTGAGGACAGCCTCAGGGATTGAGGTAGACTTTGTTTCAAAACAAAAAATAAAATAGGATTGGGGATGTAGCTCAAAGATAGACTGCCCTGGGTTTAATCTCCAGTTCCACAAAAAAGAAAGAAAGAAATAAAAAGACAGAAGCAACTGGTCACGAGAAAACTGAGTGTGCGAGACGGGCAGACTGCGGAGGAGGCGAGGACAGCAGAGGCGACGGGAGGCTGAATCATGACAACCCTCATAAAGCATAAACCCGCCCTCGAGGCAGGGCAGTCACCAACGCAGCAAGGGCTGGAGTCAGAATGCTGGCCTGGGAGACTGGTGGGACCCAGGTGAGAAGGAAGCTTCCGGCTCAGAGGCTGCGTCAGAAGGCAACTACGTGGCTAGGAGCCAGGAGAACTCCAGTGCTTTGTGTTCTTATACAAAATGTTTATTGGTCTACTTAATCATTCTGATATTATTAGAGGCTTATATTGATATATATAATTACATGCATGTATGCCATATATGATTATTAGTGTATCTACCATGTTATATCTAAGTCTGATGCATAATAGCTAGAAACTGATCCTCAGGCAAGCAGCAGAGTGTTAGACTAGAACTGAATCTCATACCTCTGTAGTTCCAAAAGCAAAGAAAGGAAAAGTCAGGAGAAAAGATGTGGGAGGGGGACGCAACAGAACACAATGAGGTCCAAGGAGATGTTCTCATAAGAAGTCTAGCCTGGCCCCAAAGCTGGCACAGAGCCCTCAAACCATGCCAGGGCAGCAGTTGGACAAAAGTACCTATGAAAGTTGGGCGCAGTGGTGCACACTTGTAATCCCAGCATTTGGGAGGCTGAGACAAGAGGATCCAGGTTCTTGGGTAGCCTTGGCTACTTAGTGAGACCTTTTGCAACTTAGTGAGACCCTGTTTATTCAAAATAAAGAATAAAAAATAGGGCTGGGGGTGTAGCTCAAAGGTAGAATGCCCCTGGATTTCATCCCCAGTGCCACACACACAAAAAAGAAAGACAGAAGAAAAGAAGTACCTACTAAGCTGGACATGATGGTACACGCTTGTAATCCCAGCATTCAGGAGGCTGGGACCAGAGGATCACGGTTTGCTGACAGCCTCAGCTACTCAGTGAGGCCCTCTGCAACTTAGTGAGACCCTGTTTCAAAATAAAGAATACAATCCAGGCATGGTGGCGCACACTTGTAATCTCAGCATTCAGGAAGCCTCAGCTACTTAGTGAGGCCCTCTGCAACTCAGTGAGACCTGGCTTTAAAATAAAGAACAAAAAATAGGGCAGGGGGTATAGCTCGGAGGTCGAGTGCCTCTGGGTTCCATCCCCAGACCCGCAAATAAGTAAATATATAAATAAATACATATATACATACTACAAGGGGCTGGGATGTAGCTCAGTGGCAAAGTAAAAAAAAAAAAGAGCCCCTTCGAAATAAAGACTACAGCCGGGCGTGGTGGCACACACTTGTAATCCCCGTGCTTGGGAGGCTGAGACAGGAGGATCGCACGGGTTCGAAGCCAGCCTCAGCTGCTCAGTGAGGCTCTCAGCAACTTAGTGAGACCCTGTTTCCAAATAAAATATAAAAAAGGTCTGGGAGTATAGCCCGGAGGTAGAAAGCCTTGGTTCCACCCCCAGTACCACCACAAAAAAAAAAAAAAAAGAATACAAAATAGGGCAGGGTAGGTATAGCTCAGAGGTCGAGTGTCCCTGGGTTCCATCCCCAGACCCACACACACACAAAAAAAAATACCAACTAGAACGAGAGGCCTAACCCAGCTCCGCCTCTAGTTCTCCCACAACCTCCACACCTTGGCCTGTGGTGGCTCCTGAGGCCCTGAGTTCTGGGAGAAGGTGCACAGGAACCACAGGGCCTTTGCTGTGTGGCGCTCACAGCGCAGTTCTGTGAACTCATAAGAGGCTATTCTGATACAAGGCCTCAGTCTCCTGACCTCTGGATTAGGGGGCCAGAAGAAACTTTTCAAGCTGGTGCTGCCAAAGCAGAGAAGCCAGAACCCTCTAGAATCCAATCAAGGAATGCCAACATATCAGTGACTGGGCACTGGCTGGTTTCAGCTGCTTGGCTCACATCTTCCCTTTACATGTCATAGTTATAAATCATTTCCATTTTAAGCATCTCCCTATGGGAGGCTGAGACCGGAGGATCATAGTTCACGGACAGCCTCAGCTATTTAGTGAGGCCGTTTGCAACTCAGTGAGACCCTGTTTCAAAAATAAGACTAGCCGGGCACAGTGGTGCAGACTTGTAATCTCAGCATTTAGGAGGTTGAAACAAGAGGATCGCAGTTCGAGAACAGCCTCAGCTACTACTCAGTATAAAATAAAATAATGAAAAATTGGTCTGGGGGTGTAGCTCAGAAGTAGAATGTTCCTGGGTTCAATCAAGCACCCAAAAAAAAGAAAAGAAAAGAAAAAGAAAAAACAAAATCAAAATAAAGAATAAAAGAGGGCTGGAGGTGTAGTTCAGAAGTAGAATGCCCCTGGGTTTAATCCCCAGTTGCGGGGCGTGGTGGTACAGCTCGCAATCCCAGCATTGGGAGGCTGAGTCTGGAGGATCACAGTTCCCAGACAGTTCAGCTGCTTAGTGAGGCCCTGTGCAACTCAGAGAAACCCTGCTTCAAAATAAAGAATAAAAAATAGTGCTAGGGGTGTAGCTTGGAGGCAGACTGCCCCTGGGTTCCATCCCCAGTACTACAAATAAAAAATATATATATATATATAGATACATAGATAGCTATAGATAGATATATAGATATATATGAATTGGGGTATAGCTTGGAGGCAGAAAGCCCCTGGTTCAAGCCCCAGTACTGGGACAGGGGAGAAGCTACTTTCATTCCTCTCTCTCTTCCTAGGACTAATTTCACTATTTCTTCTACTGTACTCTCTTAAACATAACCCTAATATGAATACTTATTATGGGAGTCCCTTCCCCTTGGCACAAATGTCTAAAGTAAGGAGAGCTGGACTTGGTAACATACGCCTGTAATCCTAGTACTTGGGAAGCTGAGATAAGACAGGAGGATCACAGGTTTGGGACGGCCTCAGCAAGAAGACTCTAATCAACCTAGCAAGACCCTGTCTCAAAATAAAAATAAAAAGTAGGGCTGGCTAGACAAGGTGGCACACGCTTGTAATCCCAGCATTCAGGAGGCTGAGTCCAGAGGATTGTGGTTCATGGACAGCCTTAGCTACTTAGCGAGGCGCTTCACAACTCAGTGAGACCCTGTTTCAAAAATTAAAAAGAAAGCCGGGCGTGGTGGCGCACGCTTGTAATCCCTGCGCTTGGGAGGCAGAGACAGGAGGATCGCGCAGGTTCGAAGCTAGCCGCACGCGCTGGCTTAGGAGACCCTGTTTCCAAATAAAAATGTAAAAATAGGTCTGGGAGTGTAGCCCGGAGATAGAAGGGCTTCCAGGAACCCCAGTACCACCAAAAAAAAAAAAAAAAAAAAAAAAAAAAAAAAATTTAAAAAGAAGAATAAAAATAGGGCTGGGGGTGTAGCTCGGAGTTTCAATGACCCTGGGTTCCATCCCCGGTACTGAAAAAAAAAAAAAGAAAAAAAAAGAAAAAGAAAAGTAGGGCTGGGAGTGTAGCTTAGAGGTAGAACACCCCCTAGATTCAACCCCAGTAACAAGAGAAAAAAACAGTAAGGATTTTTCCCATTGTTTACTATAATCAACTAAATTATCAAAATCAGGCGGGCGTGGTGACCAGCACTTGTAAACCTAGTACTTGGGAGGCTGAGACAGGAGGATCATGTTTGCAGCCAGCCTCAGCTACTTAGTGGGGCCCTCTGCAGCTTGGTGAAACCCTGCTTCAAAATAAAGAAAAATAGGGCTGTCCTCAAACCTGTGATCCTACTGTCTCAGAGTACTGGAATTATACAGGCTTCCACTATCATGCCTGGCTTACTTACATCTTTTATTGTTCCCAAAATAGAGACAGTATTCTTTTTCTCTTTCTATTTATCCAAGAGGGGTCTGATTAAAAATATTTTCAACGGCCAGGCGTGGTGGCGCACGCTTGTAATCCTCGCGCTTGGGAGGCAGAGACAGGAGGATCGCGCAGGTTCGAAGCCAGCCGTGCTGGCTTAAGAGACCCTGTTTCCAATTTTAAAAATATATTTAAAAATAGGTCTGGGAGTGTAGCCCAGAGGTAGAAGGGCTTCCAGGAACCCCAGTGCCACCAAATATATATATATTTCCCCCCCCCCAAGAGCTGGGCGTGGTGGCGGACCCTTGTAATCCCCATGCTTGGGAAGCGGAGACAGGAAGCCAGCCTCACTGGCTTGAGAGACCCTGTTTCCAAATAAAAATATAAACAAAAAATAGGTGTCTGGGAATGTAGCCCAGAGGCAGAAGGGTTTCCAGGAACCCCAGTACCACACACACAAAAAAAGTTGATTCTCAACAACCGCACTGTATTCCTGAAGAACCTAGTTATAGTTCTGGAGTTCCCCCTCCTACTCCCAATTCTAGGAGGTGGTGTTAGAGCCTGCTTTCCCAGTCTCTGCGCCTCATCTCCTACGTTAGCCAAACTTGCTAAATATCACTGCTTGCAAAGACATGCTCCTTTCTAACCTGTACTAAGATGTGCTTCCTTTCCTACCTACCTGTGGTCTGTCTGTCCTGATCCCTTACTCCTGCAGGTGGACATGCCTCAGGCAGGGTTCTATTTTGCAATTGGGTCTCACTACGTTACTGAGGCTGTCCTCCAACCTGTGCTCCTCCTGTCTCAGCCTCCCAAGTACTGGGATTACAGCCTGTGCCACCACCACGCCTGATGATGAACAGCCCTCTTTAAGGTTTCCCTTTCTTTCCTGATGGCGACCATTTTACTTGTACTGTGAGGCTCCATTTCCCCCAGCTCTGAAACTTTTTTCCTCACAAACACCCTTCCTGTTTCCAATTATGTGTCATCTCTTTCAAGCATGCAACGATTTTGATAATATTTTTTTCCTTTGGTAATGGGGATGGAACCCGGGGGCATTCTACCTCCGAGCTATACCCCCAGACCAACTTTTTATTCTTTATTTTAAAACAGGGCCTAAGTTGCAGAGGGCCTCACTAAGTACCTGAGGCTGGCTGTGAACCTGCGATCCTTTCGCAGCCTCTAAGTCCCGGGATTACAGACCTGTGCCACCACTCCTGGTCTCCCCCCCCCCCTTTGCGGTACTGGGGATTGAACTCGGGCATTTTACCTCCAAGCTGCACCCCCAGCCCTATATTTTTATCCTTTATTTTAAAACAGAGTCTCACTAAGCTGTGGAGTTATTTTTTTATTTTTAAACAGGGTCTTGCTAGGTTGATAAGAGTCACACTACTTGCTAAGGCTGTCCTCACACCTGTGATCCTCCTGTCTAAGCCTCCCAAATACTGGGATTACAAGCATGAACCACCATGCCCAGCTTGGAGTATTCTACTTCAGAGCTATACCTTCAGCCCCACTTTATTTAGAAACAGGGTCTCACTAAATGTCTGAGGCTGTCCTCAAATCTGCAATCCTTCTGTTTGAGACTTCTTTAAATCTTGGCATTACAGGCACGGAATTATGCCTGGCTAGTTGTGAACTCTTTTCCATGGAAACCATCAAAGACTTTTCTTTCTCTCTCTCTCTCTCTCTCTCTCTCTTTTTTTTTTTGTGGTAGTGGGGGGTGGAACCCAGGGATTCTACACCCCAGCCCTATATCTTTTGGTGGTACTGGGGTTCCTGGCAATCCTTCTACCTCTGGGCTACACTCCCAAACCTATTTTATATTTTTATTTTTAGAAACAGGTCTCTTAAGCCAGCGCGGCTGGCTTCGAACATGTGCTACCCTCCCAACCCGGCCTTCCAAGTGCGAGATTACAAGCGTGGGCCACCACGCCTGGCATCAGAGACCTGTTCATGTCTGGTACGCCCAGCTTTGCAAGGATTTTCTTTTATTTCCTATATCCTCAGTTGCAGGAGTCAGCACTGTCTTTCCTGCTCACTTCTATACCCCAAATAGAAAGTTAAGCAAAGAGAAATTTAGCAGAGAATGAATGCATTCTCAAATAGGACAAAAAGACTAATTTTACATACAAAGCGAATATATACAAAGTACGTTAAAAAAACATATAGTATACATGTGGCATTAAAATTTCAGGAGATGATTAGTAAAACAGTATTTGTAAAAGCTCTTTACAAAGATTCTAACTTAAGATCATGCTTGTAATCCCAGTATTTGGGAGACAGAAAGATCGCAGGTTCACAGCCAGCCTCAGCAACTTAGTGAGGCTCTCCACAACTCAGTGAAATCGTGTTATAAAATAAAATAAAAAGGCTCAGCATAGCCAGGCAAGGTGGCACACGCTTGTAATCCCAGCATTCGGGAGGCTGAGACAGGAGGATAGCAGTTTACACAGACTCAGCTACTTAGTGAGGCCCTTTGCAACTCAGTGAGACACTGTTTTAAAATAAATGCCCCTAAGCCGGGCGTGGTGGGCACACTTGTAATCCTAGCGCTTGGGAGGCAGAGACAGGAGGATTGCACTGGTTTGAAACCAGCCTTGCTGGCTTAAGAGACCCTGTTTCCAAATAAAACTATAAAATAGGTGTGGGAGTATAGCCCGGAGAAGGGTTCCACCATCCCCAGTGCCACTAAAAATAAATAAATAAAATAAAATAAATCCCCCTGAGCCCAGGCGTGGTGGCACATGCTTGTAATCCCCTTGGGAGGCTGAGACAAGAGGATCGCACAGGTTCCGAATCCAGCCTCAGCTACCTAGTGAGGCTCTCAGCAACTTAGCGAGACCCTGTTTCCAAATAACATAGAAAATAGGTCTGGGAGTGTAGCCTGAAGGTAGAAAGCCTCTGGGTTCCATCCCCAGCACCACAAAAAATAAATAAAATAAAATTAATGTCCCTGGGTTCCAACCCCAGTATTGCCAAAAAAGGGAGGGGCTGGGGGGGTATAGCTTGAAGTTAGAATGCCCCTGGGTCCCATCCCCAGGGCCACAAAAAAGGAAAAAGAAAAGGTTGATAGAGCAAGATTGAGGGAGTGGGAGTACTGGGGATTGAACCTAGGGATGCTCTACTCCCAGCCTTATTTTACTTTTACTTTCAACAGGGTCACTAAACATTACTGAGGTTATCCTCATACCTGTGATCCTCTTGTCTCAGCCTTCCAAGTACTGGACTTACAGGCGTGCACCACTACGGCTCACTTCAAGCAAGATTTCTGAATCACAGCTAGAAGCTCAAGTTCAAACTATACAAAAATCGACAGCACCACGTCAGTGCACTCACACCTCCCAATTTCACCTCAAACTCACAGGTAAAAAGAAACCCACTGTCTCTCCACCCATCCCATTTATAAATAAATCACCTCGGTGCCTGTAATCCCAACAACTGGAGAGGCTGAGGCAGTTAGTTTGCAATTTCCAGCCAGCCTGGACAACTTAGAGATCATGTCTAAATAAAATAAAATAAAGCTACTTTAAAAAAAAAAAAGGGTACCCCCCCCCAAAAAAAAACACAAATCACCAGGGAAAACAAAAGATTCCCCTGCAATCAGGAGTTAGACTCAGTCTGCCATCAGCCAGCTGGTTGTGTGACCTTGGGCAAACCATCTCACCTTTCTGGGCCTCGATCTCCCCCAACTTCAGTGCAGAGATGGGACCCTAGGCCTGGCTCGAGAAGTTGGTGCAGAAACAACTCGCAGGGGAAACTGCACGCCGACAAGAATAAAACAAACGCTAAAACATCCACAAAAAACGGCCCGCCCAAGCTCGGTCCTCTTCTCTCCTCCCTCGACAGGTCAAAAGACGGACAAGTGGTGTTCACGAGGAATGGTGTTTTGAGTGTTAGGAAGCTGGCTGGTTTTCATGTACCAATGCACAGGCGCGCCAGGGAGGTGAGAGGCCGCCGCGGCGCAGGGCCGGCCCACAGGCCTCGGTCACACGCCTTCGCCAGGCCACGGCGGGGCCAGGAAATGCTTCCAGACACGAAGGGCCTACTCAGGCCCGCACTCCTCCTGGGTCCCCTCCCTGCTTGGAGAGACCCCGCCACACGCCCGGGGGCCCCGACACACTCGCAGACCCCACGGCGGCGGGGCGGCGGCTCAAGCACACAAAGGAGGCGTCCTCAGCAGGACACAAAACCCTTGCCCACGTTTCCCTTTAACCGTTCGCCTTCCCCGACTCCCCAGTGACCTTGGGCGCACTCCTCCCGGAGCCCGAGCCTCAGTTTCCCCTCCTAGATCACGAGCGAAGCGCTCCGGCCCGGTTAGCCCGGCTGAGCCGAGCCCCAGGCAGAGGCCGCCCAACCTCCGACGCCCGCGCAGCACCAGAATCCAGGACGCGAGCGGACGGCGGGGCGGAGCGCGCAGAGCTGGCCGGAGGCCCCGGGGAGGCCGGGCCGGGGCTGCGGGGCCCAGGCGGGCCCGACCCGCGCCAGGAAGGCGCCGAGGCCTCTGCAGGCCGCAGGCCGCCCGCACCCCACGTCTGCCCGGGCCCGCCTCGCCGCTCCCTTCCCGCGAAGCCCGGCCCCACCTGGAGCCGATCTGGCCGGGCAGGCGTCGCCGCACACTCGCTGGACGGAGGAAGCCGCTCTGCAAGCTGCTAAGGAGACCCGCTCAAGCAAGACTCCACCGCCTGAGACCTACCCACTTCCGCTCCGCACGGGCATGCCCCGCCCTCCTCGCGTCCCCATTGGCCGCTGCCGCCTGCACCTACCAGCGAAGGCGGAGTCCTTTCAATTCTACTGGGTGAGAAAACCAACTATTACCACTTTGAAACGTGCCTTCTTCCGGCCCCGCCCACGCTCGGGCGCCGCGGCCCCACTTCCCGCGAGAGCGCCGCCGCGCTCGCAAGGCCTCTCGGGAGTTGTGTCCGTAGCGGGCGCGCGCCGGCCCCACGCGCCTGCGCGGCCGGGGCGTGGCCTCCAGAGCCTGCGGGCGCCGAGGCCTGGGCCTCCCCGCCCCCGGGCCACTGCCCCTGGCCGAGGGCGGCGGGCGGAAGGCTCAGAACTGGAAGCTGGTCCCTGCCGGCCATTCCGCGCCCCTCTCCGGACCTCAGTTTTCCTCCCTGTTAACGAGGCGTTTGTGAAGAATGTCCCCAGAGCATTCTTCACAAAGAATGTTCAGCTGGAAACCCGGCCGGGATCTACACGACTGACGCCGGGCCCTGGATGAGCGCGTCGGTCCGGACCGAAGGACCCTCCCTGCCCAGGGGGCACAGCTCGTCCCCTCCGCGGGAGCCGGAGGGCTCTCAGCCTGGACGTCTGACAGGGCTCCCCGGGGGAGGCGATCCCGAGCTGCGCACTGGACTAGGAGGAAAAAGAGCGTTTCACAAGAGAACTTGTGTCCTCCAGCCTGGGGAAAGGCGCGGCGAGAGACAGCCTGCCCCGGAAGTATGCAGGAACTCGGATGGGGGAGCAGAGTGAACAGAGGCAGGAATCAGTCTTGGAGAACCCAGATGCGACGTCCCCTACTGAGTGCGAGCTGTCTTGCGGGCAGTGTGTGTTCAGAGAGGAAGAACGACCTGGGAAAGGGCCATGCCCTAGGCACAGGCCAGGAGCTCTCAGGGGTCTCTGGGGCATCCCATGCAACTCCAAGAGTCCAGAGTGCAGTCCCTAGATCTACCTTGCCTGCGTTTGAAAAACAACTCCATTGTTTAGGCTAGTCTCAGCAGTTCTTTTGCCTGTTATGTGGGAAAAATAGTACCTACCTCCTAGGAAAAATGGAGGTTGGAGGTCTCAAGGGGGTACTGCATGGGTGCGTGCAAGGCCACGCTGGGGCACTACACACCAGAATCAGTGGTTTTCCGGAGCTTTGGTCCCTGAGCTGAATTGGGCATGAAAAACAAGAAAAAAAAAAAAAAGCCTGCCTGGTTCCTATTGTCCTGAAAACACTAGACCTTCTCTGTCCATGGATATCATCTCCTGTCCCTAGTCACCCTCAGACAAATGTGAATTTGCCTCAAATGCCATAAATGCCATGGGATGGATAAGAGGGAGGTCTTTAACCTCAAAGATTGAGTCACACATGGGAATGACAATCAAAACCATAGCATCAATTTTTTTTTAACCTGGGTTTATGAACGATGTCTGATATCTTATGTAATTGTAACAAAATTTGGCATGGTACTGTTTTATAGGCAAATCTGACCCTAATGTAAAAGATGTGTTTGAGTGATTTTGATAGTTGTTTAAATTAAAAGGCAGCCGGGCGTGGTGGCTCACGCTTGTGATCCCAGCATTTCGGAGGCTGAGACCGGAGGAGCACAGCTCGCAGACAGCCTCTGCTACTTAGTGAGGCCCTCCACAACTCAGTGAGACCCTGTTACAAAATAAAGAATAAAAAATTGGGCAGGGGGTGTAGCTTGGAGGTTGAATGCTTTTGGGTTCCATCCACAGACCCACAAAAAAATTAATTAATTAAACGGCATTAGGCCAGGTGTGATGGTGCACTCTTGTAATCCCAGCATTTGGGAGGCAGACACCAGAGGATCACAGTTTGCGGACAGCCTCAGCTACTCAAAGAGGCCCTTCTCAACTCAGTGAGACCCTGTTTCAAAATTAAAAGAATAAAAAATAGGGCTGGGGAATGTAGCTCGGAAGTACAATGACCCTAGGTTCACACCCCAGTACTGCAAAAAAATAAAAAATTAAAAGGCATTAGATTTTTCTAAATGTTGTGGTCATGGTTGGGATAAAGAGAATTTACAAGTTCAGAAGAAATATAAACATATACCTAGGACAATTTAAATACTTGCTGGGTGTGGTGGCGTACACCTGTAATCCTAGGACTTGGGAGGCTGAGAAAGGAGGCTGGTAGGTTCGAGACCAGCCTAAGCTACTTTGTGAGGCCCACCACAACTTAGTGAAGCCATTTAAAAAATAAAGAATAAGCCAGGCATGGTGGCGCACGCTTGTAATTCCCGCGCTTGGGAGGCTGAGACAGGAGGATCGCACAGGTTCGAAGCCAGCCTCAGCTACTTAGTGAGGCTCTCAGCAACTTAGTGAGACCCTGTTTCCAAGTAAAATATAAAATAGGTCTGGGAGTATAGCCCGGAGGTAGAAAGCCTCTGGGTTCCACCCCCAATACCACCAAAAAAAAAAAAAAAAAAAGAATAAAAAAATAGAAGCCGGGCGTAGTTGGTGCATGTTTATAATCCCAGTACTTGAGAGGCTGAGACAGGACAATCAATCGCACAGGTTCAAAGCCAGCCTCAGCTGCTTAGTGAGGCTCTCAGCAACTTAGTGAGACCCTGTTTCCAAATGAAATATTAAAAAATAGGTCTGGGAGGATAGCCTGGAGGTAGAAAGCCTCTGGGTTCCATCCCAGTACTACACACACACACACACACACACACACACACACACACACAAACTTGATGAAGCAGACAACTGAAATGCTAAAAATAAATTAGGTGTTTTTTTGTGTGTGTGGGTCTGGGGATGAAACCCAGGGGCATTCTCCCTCCGAACTACACCCCCTGCCCTATTTTTTCTTTATTTTGAAATAGGTTCTCACTGAGTTGCAGAGGGCCTCACTAAGTAGCTGAGGCTGTCCGTGAACCGTGATCCTCAGCCTCCCAAATGCTGAGAGTTAAGCATGTGCCACCATGCCCGGCTGTAACTGAGTTTTTAAAAAAATAATATTGATAGCCGGGCATGGTGGTGCACACTTGTAATCCCAGCATTTGGGAGGCTGAGACAGGAGGATCGTGGTTCGCAGCCAGCTTCAGCTACTTAGTGAGGCCCTTGCAACTCAGTGAGACCCTGTTTCAAAATAAAGAATAAAAAGTAGGGCTGGGGGTGTAGCTCGGAGGTAGCATGCCCCTGGGTTCCATCCCCAGTACCACACACACACACAAAAAAAAAAGTTTAAAGGAATTTCAGCTCATAAATGAGGCCATAACATGACTAATCAAAATAGTTAAAAATGACCAGCTTTTATAAACAGAAGGTGGTTAGTAATTTGCATTTCATAGCCTAAGGAAAAGTTAGGATTTTCTATTTGTAATTTTAATATACTGAAGTTGTGATGTTGAAAATAGAAACACCAGAAATACCACTTACGGGCTCAAAAGCTGCCTTCCAGTCTTCTCTAATCCCACTTGACTGAGCGGCTTCTCACAAATAGCTTCTCCCTTGGGCTCGGAATTGAGCAGCGTGGAGAGGAGACGAGACTCTGGGTGCTCCCATAGACCCACACATGGGAGCCAGGGCCACGCAGCCCACCAGTTGCTGGAGCTCTGGCTAGATTGTACAGATCGCCAAAGAACAAGCCCCAGCCTTGTGTGGCTCCGGCACTGCCGGCTTGTGTCTCTGGCTAGCCTGCTCAACTCCCCAGATTGTCCAGAAGGAGCATTGAGAGCCAGAGCAGGGCCTTATGGCAGGCGTCCTCCTGGGGAAGCTTGACCCTTAACGTCCCATGCAGACATGAGCGGAGGCCCCTTTGCGAAGTCCCTGGGGTCTTGAGAGTGTCAGTTGGCTGATGCTTTGGGCCAAACCACTCCAAACTCAGTACTTTTTTTTTTCTCGGTATTGGGGATGGAACTCAGGGGTATTCTACTTTTGATCTACACCCCCAGCCATGTTTTTTCTTTATTTTGAAACAGAGTCTCACTGAGTTGCAAAGAGCCTCACTAAGTAGTAGCTGAGGCTGTCCTTGAACCACAGTCCTCCCATCTCAGCCTCCCAAATGCTGGGGTTACAAGCGTGAGCCATCATGGCTGGCTCAAACTCAGTACTTTCAACAATGGGTGTTCAATGTTCCTCATGAATCTACAAGTCAGCGTGGGAGGGAGAAGGTCCTGGTCCTGTCTGGCCTCATGTGCCGGGGTCTGTAGGATGGTCAAGAACGGTCTCTGGGAGCCGGGCGTGGTGGGCACGCTTGTAATCCCAGCATTCGGGAGGCTGAGACAGGAGCATCGTGGTTCACGGACAGCCTCAGCTACTTAGTGAGGCCCTCTGCAACTTAGTGAGACCCAGTTTCAAAATAAAGAATAAAAAATAGGGCAGGGGGTGTAGCTCAGAGGTAGAATGCCCCTGGGTTCCATCTCCATACCCGCAAAAACAAAACAAAAAACAACAACAAAAAAAAACCCACAATAAAGTCACAAGGCAAGGAGTGTGGATACAGGGAGACATCTGCCATCAGTCCACCACACAGTGCTGTCACACAGTGCTGTAAGTTTAGGGAAGGCTCCTAGACCTGCTCCCACCCAAGTCTGTATGGAGCAGAAGCCCCAGGTGCCCTCAAGCTAGTTCTGAGCAGGCACTCAGTCCAGGAGGATGGGGCTGGGAGGGGCCTTGCAGGCTGCCATCAACATCACCCATCAGCTCTCTGTTCCACGCAGAGCCACATTAAGAGGTGTGGGGCAGTTTCCCCCTTTCGCAGTGCTTGCTTCAGGCAACCTAGTAGACCTGCCCCCCCCCCCAGCCGGCTTAACACTGGCTTGTTCTATTCAGGCGGGTGACGCGGCTCCTTCCATGTTCTCTGGAGGCAGACCTCCTGGGTCAGGCACATCCTGAAGTCCACCTGCCTTTGGCTTGCCAGTTATGGGCGCTGATAAATCCCTTCGAAGCCTCGAAGCTCCGCAGGGACTCTCAGGACCTACACATTCCTTCAACATCAAGTGGAATGGGTTGGAATAATACAATACAGAATGCATGAGAATTTGCTTTTATTTCTTTAAATGAAATACAATCTACTCCCAGCTCTAATTCACTAAACAGAGATGTGAATTCCTCCCCTTTCCAACCGGGGCTGTGGGAATGTCCTGGGTCTGGTACAACTAGAATTCTGAGCCTTTCTTCTCTTCTTGTTTCTGCTGAGAAGTCCCCTTCCTGGTGTGAAAGCACTCTTTCCCCGGAGGTGCTATCCCTCTACAGGCCAAGGAGGATGTGTGGGGGGGGTCTCCCCAGAACAGCTACCACGGGCGTTTCCAGCCGCTCCCTCGCTGCTCTGCACCTCCCGGCCTGGCCTGCCTTCTCTCTTTCCTGGACAGCAGTGTAACTGGCACTCATTGTACTCAAGGCGGCTTTCCTGGCTTGGCCGCTTCACTCCCCGGCCTTTCTCAAAGCCACACCAGCTCCAGCACAACCAACTTACCCTGGGCCAGCTGTGCCGCAGCGGACCCACACTTGCTGATTTGGGGCTCCTGAGGTGATGCTGGAGGGAGGCCGCTATAAAGTCGCTCCTGATCCTTCATCTCTGGGCAGGTCACCTCTGAGCACCGGTGCAGAGTGGGAATGGGAGTTTCTGGGTCCCGGGATCGCCCAGGATGACCAGGTAAGGCGTGGGTGGTGCCAGCCCACAGATGGCGCTCCAGATCCTGCCACACTCGCAACCACCGCCCGGTGTTAGGTTCCCAGGCGCAAACGCTGGATCCAGATGGAGGGTGGGGATTCCAGGCCTCCAAGTGCAAAGGGGTAGCCCGAGTGGGTGGCAGGGAAGGCCAGCTGGGGCCTGGACGGGGCGGCCAGATTTAGCATCTAAGCACGCAGGGCGCCAGTTGAAGTTTAATTCCCGGCAAGGGCCCCCTCCGCACCCGGCCGGGGCGCCCGCTCCCCTCGCTCAGCTCCGGCGGCCTCCTGATGGCGCGGGTCCCCGCTCTGCAGCGCCCGCAGCCTGCGCTCCCGGCTCCGCTCCAGCTCCAGCCAGTGCTGCGCCTCCAGCTGCGCCTGCGGCGGGCGGGCGGGCGGGCGGAGGTCGGAGGCAGAAGGGCCCGGCTCGCCCCGCCCCGCTGCCCGGCTCCCCCGCCGGCTCACCCTGGGCGGGCGGCAAGCCCTGGACGCCGGCGGCACCTGCTGCGGGGCCCGCTGGCGGCGCTCGGCCGCGCGCTCCTCCAGCCTGCGCCGCAGCTCCAGCACGCGCTCGTCCTGGCAGGGCGCGCCCGCCGCCAGGGCCTTCTTCTTCTCCCACCTGGCGGAGACATCCCGGGCTCAGGGAGAGGGGGCCTCCGGGGCGGGGCGGGGCCGCCATGCCCGGGAGGGGGTCCTGCCAGCCCCCCACCCTGTGTCCTGCGCGGCACTCCCTCCCTTCCTCCCCTTCTCCACTTTCGTTGGCTTTTTATGGTATGAACCCCGAGGGTACCCTTCCTCTGAGCCCCCAACCCTTTTTAATTATATGAAACAGGTTCTCGCTAAGTTGCCGAGAGTCTCTAAGCAGCTGAGGCTGTCCTCAGAGCCTGTGATCCTCCTGTCTCAGCCTCCCAAGTACTGGGATTAGAGGCATGCGCCACTGCCCAGCTTTTTTTTTTTTCTTTTTTTTTTTTTTGTGGTACTAGGGATGGAACCCAGGGGCATTCTACCTCCCAGCTACACCTCCCACACTATTTTTTATTCTTCATTTTAAAACTGGATCTCACTAAATTGTGGAGCGCCTCAAGAAGTAGCTGAGACTGGCCCCGAACCTGCAGTCCTATCTCTGCCTCCCAAGTACTGGGATTACAGTCCTGTGCCACATACCTGACTACTATTTTAGTTTTTATTTTGAAATAGGATCTTACTAAGTTGCTGAATCTGGCTTTGAACCTGTAATCCTCCTGTCTCAGCCTCTCAAGTATTGGGATTGCAGGCATGCACCACCACCCAGCTTGACCACTGCTAATTCTGTGATGTGTCTTGGCACACTCCCCACGTCTAAGCCATCTTTCTGGCCTTCCATAATCCTCCTCCCCACCCGCTGGGGTGTGACTGCACATCAGGGCATGGGGAATGTGCCCCTGCTCCTGGCAGACTGTCCGGAACACGGAAATGCTCCTGACGAAGTGCTGCTGTGGGTGCGTGCCGGCCTGGGCTCCCAGCACGCTGTTAGCCAGGCAGGGCCCTTAGGCACCCGCTAAGCAGGCTGCACTTGGCCAAGCCAGCAGCTGGGATGTGGGTGAGGTTTCCACAGTGAGTGCCACTCTGGGGCCTGCCTGGCAGCCAGCCCTCCCCGAGAAGTCTCCAGTCTGGACTACAGTCAGAGCAGCAGAGGCTGAGAGGACCCTGGGGGCCAGCTTCACTCCATCCTGCCCGGCATCCTACCCCATCCAGTCCTGTCTGGCACTTTCTCCTGCGCCCAGTATGCTCTGCTGTGAGAGGTCTGAGTGCCACTGCCACTGGACAGGTGTCCCTTCCTGGGTAATCAGAGCAAGAGCCAAAGGCTGTTACATCCCTGGGTGGCTAGGGGATACCTACCTGTGCCCACTGTGTTGCCATAGGGCTGAAAAGCAAGCACGTATCTCCAAAGCAAATAAGCAAAAAGGTGTGTGTGTGTGTGTGTGTGTGTGTGTGTGTGTGCATGTGTGTGTGTGTGTGAGCGTGTGCACGCAAGCACACAAACACACCTAGATAAGTGTGACCTACATACTGGTTTTTAAAAGAAAAAAGCGGTGGTATATGCTTGTAATCCCAGCATTTGGGAGGCTGAGACAGGAGGATCAAGGTTTGCGAGGTTCACAGCCAGCCTGAGCTACTTAGTGAGGCCCTTTGCAATTCAGTGAGACCCTGTTTCAAAATAAAGAATAAAAAAATAGGGTTGGGGATGTAGCTGGGAGGTAGAATGCCCCTGGGTCCCATCCCCAGTACCATAAAGAAAAGAAAAAAAAGTTATAGCAAACAACCTTCAAAATGTTTTAGCAAAAGCCGAGCATGGTGGCACACACTTGTAATCTCTATACTTGGGAGGCTGAGGCGGGATGATCATAGGTTAAAGGACAGCCTCAGCACCCTAGCAAGACCCTGTTTGAAAACAAAAAATAAAAAGGACTGGGGGTATATCTCACAGGTAGACTACCTCGGGGTTCAACCCCCAGCACCACACACATACACACACTTACACACACATGAGCTTTAGCAGTCTCGGGATGATATGAATGCAGACAGGATATTTAGGCAGTGTTGGAATTTGTGTCACCTTTCCTGGTTATGTCATGGTGCTGTGGTTATGTAGGGCACTCTTTTTTTAGCAAATGCAACCTGCAATGTTCAGGAGTGAAGCATCTGATGCCTGCAAACACTTTCCGAATGGCTCTGCAGGACAGCTGGCTAGCTAGATGCAGCGCATATGGCAAGAGGCTGGACCCAAAACCTAGGTGGCAGCCGGACGTGGTGGGCACGCTTGTAATCCCAGCATTCCGCAGGCTGAGACAGGAGGATCGCGGTTCGTGGACAGCCTCAGCTACTAAGGCCCTTTGCAACTCAGTGAGATCCTGTTTCAAAATAAAGAATAAAACATAGGGCTAGGAGTGTAGCTCGGAGGTAGAATGCCCCTGGGTTCAATCCCCAGTACCACAAAAAAAGAAAAAAGAAAGAAAAAGAAAGAAAAGAAGAAAAAAAAATAAACCAGGTGCAAAGTCACAGGCATTGTAGCTGCACGATTTGCTATGATTCTGTAAAAATCATCTACTAAGATGGGAGGGGTGAGGAGCCACCCTAAGGGCCCTGCCTGGCAGGAGAGTGGTGGGTGCTGCAGAGACCCGTGGGGTACTGAGTCAGCAGGCTGCCGCCCTTGCCGGGCCTCGTCCCCACCTCAGGGCCGCCGTCCTCCCCATGGCCGCCCGGCACAAGGAGATCTGCTCCACCGCGTCCTGCAGCTCCTGGCTCTTCGCACGCTTGCTCTGGATGATGTGATCCCGTTTCTCCTCCTCCTTGCACCTCTGGGTCTCTCTGAGCAGGGCCAGCCGCTCCCGAAGCTCCACAATAGACATCTCCCCTTCCAGGCCGTACCCAGGGGTCTGAGAAGCAGCGGGGAGGGCCCGGGCTAGCAGCTGTGCAGCCTGGCCGGGCTTGGGCTTCGGCTCTGCCCGCCAAACATGCTTCCCAGCTAGCTGGAAACCGCTCTGCAACCTGCACCCTGTGTGGGTCTGACTGGCCCACTCAGCTGTGTGCCCCTCGCGGGCCTGCGGGGGAGGGAGGCCCCTAAGCCAGCTCCCCTGCACCCCGCCCCCTCCTCACTGCCTCCTTGTGTATGCGGCCTTCCAGGAGACCTGCTCTACCTCCCACTCTGCTGAATACTCCACTCTACCTCTGCACTGCATACCCGAGCGCGCCCTGCGCTGCCCTCCACACCGTCCTCAGTTGAGGTGAGGGAGTCTCTTGCTCCGAGGCCCAGGCTGGTAGCAAGGTAAGTGCCTGTGGGGCCAGTGGATTTGGCTGGGGTGGGGATTCTGGACCTGAGGGTGCTGGCTCCAGGGCCATCCTCACCTGGGTCAGGTCCACCAGCTTGCCCTTGCGCACTGGCTGCGTCTCCAGTGCCCGCAGCTGGGAGATGAGCTCACAGCGCCGCCTCTGCTCCTCCTTGGCCTCTTCTGCACTGTGCTGCAGCAGCTCCCGGCTCTCCTCTATCACCTCCTGAACTTGGGGACCAAGCGGGTGCTGAGGGGGCACCAGGCAGGGTACACCTCCACCCAGGAGTTCCTTTTCAGGTCCCAGGTCAGGTGTGGCCATCTGGAAGGGGCCACCTGGCCCCAGCCTGCCCTCCAGAGGCAGTGGCCCTCACTGACCACAGTGGCTCACTCGGGGCAGGATGCCAGCCTAGGATGCCAGTGGGGAAAGGGACAGAACTGGGCAGGCCTCCGGACCAGGCCCTTGTGTACCTATCTGCCGCCGGCCCTTCAGGAGCTTCATCTGAGCCACCTTGACATTCTTCTGGGCCTCCATCACCTGCTCCACCAGCTCCTTCATGGACCTGGCCTCCTCGCGGCGCCTCTCCGCGCACTGAGCCATTAGCTCCGCCATCTGCTTGGACAGAGGACCCAGGGCTGTGACGGCCAGGCTGCCTTCCCTCCTGTTCTGCCCGGCAGCCCAGGCCGGGAGATGCACCAGCTCTTGCCCTGTTTCCCCCCAGCCCTGGCAGCTCTTAGTGGTCCCCTCCAAGTTGGGCCCGCTGGGAAAGTTCTGCTGAACCTCTTCCCTCCTTCCCCCTGGTGGGGTTTGAGGGGTGCATTTCTAACCTTTCAAGCTACCCAGAGATTCACAATTCAGTAGTATCTTTGCAGCCTTTTTGAAAAAAAAATTTTTTTTTTTTTTTTTGGTACTGGGGATTGAACCTAGGGGCACTCTTCCTCCAAACTATTTCATAATAACCCCAGGCTTACTTCTTCTTCTTTTTTTTGGTACTGGGGATGAAACATTTTACCTCTCAGTGACACCCCCAGCTCTAATCTATCTATCTATCTATCTATCTATCTTTCTTTCTTTCTTTCTTTCTGGTGGTACTGGGGTTCCTGGAAGCCCTTCTACCTCCGGGCTACACTCCCAGACCTATTTTTTAATTTTGGAAACAGGGTCTCTTAAGCCTGTGCAGCTGGCTTCAAACCTGCGCGATCCTCCTGTTTCTGCCTCCAAAGCGCAGGGATTATAAGCGTGCACCACCACGTCTGGCATTCTTCTTCTTCTTCTTCTTCTTCTTCTTATTATTATTATTATTATTATTATTAATTATTATTTTGGTGGTACTGGGGTTCCTGGAAGCCCTTCTACCTCCGGGCTACACTCCCAGACCTATTTTTTAATTTTGGAAACAGGGTCTCTTAAGCCTGTGCAGCTGGCTTCAAACCTGCGCGATCCTCCTGTTTCTGCCTCCAAAGCGCAGGGATTATAAGCGTGCACCACCACGCCTGGCATTCTTCTTCTTCTTCTTCTTCTTCTTCTTATTATTATTATTATTATTAATTATTATTTTGGTGGTACTGGGGTTCCTGGAAGCCCTTCTACCTCCGGGCTACACTCCCAGACCTATTTTTTAATTTTGGAAACAGGGTCTCTTAAGCCTGTGCAGCTGGCTTCAAACCTGCGCGATCCTCCTGTTTCTGCCTCCAAAGCGCAGGGATTATAAGCGTGCACCACCACGCCTGGCATTCTTCTTCTTCTTCTTCTTCTTATTATTATTATTATTATTATTATTATTAATTATTATTTTGGTGGTACTGGGGTTCCTGGAAGCCCTTCTACTTCCGGGCTACACTCCTAGACCTATTTTGTATTTTTATTTGGAAACAGGGTCTCTTAAGCCAGCATGGCTGGCTCTGAACCAGCGCGATCCTCCTGTCTCTGCCTCCCAAGCGCGGGGATTACAAGCGTGCGCCACCACGCCTGGCATCATTCTTTATTTTTGAAACAGGGTCTCACTGAGTTGCAAGGGGCCTAAGTAGCTGAGGCTGTCCACAAACCATGATCCTCAATTGATCCTCCAGTCTCTGCCTCCTGAATGCTGGGATTACAAGCCTGCACCACCACACCCGCCTCCCCAGGCTTAGTTCATTTTCCAAACAGGGTCTCACTAAGTTGCTGAGACTGGTCATGAACCTGCAGTTCTCCTGTCTTAGCCACCCAAGTATTAGGATTATAGATGTGCGCCACCACGCTTGGCATAAAAGGTTTATTTGAAAATTTTATTTCAAGCTGGACATGGTGGAGCGTGTTTGTAATCCCAGTACTGAAGACAGGAGGATCACAGGTTTACAGCCAGCCTCACTACTTAGTGAGGGCTACTGCAACTTAATGAGACCCTGTTTTATTTTATTTATTTGCTTATTTATTTGGTGGTACTGGGGTTCCTGGAAGCCCTTCTACCTCCGGGTTACATTCCCATATTTTATACTTTTTTTTTTTTTTTTTTTTTTTGCGGGTCTGGGGATGGAACCCAGGGCATTTGACCTCCGAGCTACACCCCCTGCCCTATTTTTTATTCTTTATTTTGAAACCAGGTCTCACTGAGTTGCAGAGGGCCTCATTAAGTAGCTGAGGCTGTCCACGAACCACGATCCTCCGGTCTCAGCCTCCCGAATGCTGGGATTACAAGCGTGCACCACCACACGCCCGGCTTATTTTATGCTTTTATATTTTTGGAAACAGGGGCTCTTAAGCCAGAGAGGCTGGCTTCGAACCAGCGTGATCCTCTTGTCTCCACCTCCCAAGCTCGGGGATTATAAGCGTGAGTCACCACGCCCGGCTGAGACCTGTTTTAAAATAAAGAATAAAAAACAGGGCTGGGGGTGTGGCTCAGAGGTAGAATGCCCCTGGGTTCAATCGCTAGCACCACACAAAAACAAAAACAAATAAAAACTTCCCCAAAATACCCTGCTAGGGTTTATTTCATTGACTTTTGTTTCCTTGTGTTTATTATTTTGCTGTTTTTAAATTGATTTCTAAACTGAGGTATGGTGGCTCGTTCCAGTACTTGGTTCTCTGCAATTTAGCAGGACCCTGTTTCCAAATAAAAAATAAAACAGGGCTGGAGTGTAGCTTGCTGGTAGAATGCCTCTGAGTTCCATCCTCAGTATCATGATAAAAGGAAGGAAGGCAGAGGGGGTGGCTGGGCTTGGGGCATACCCTGGAATCCTAGTACTCGGCAGGCCGAGACCCGAGGGTCACACTTCCAGGCCAGCCTCTGCAACTCAGTGAGACCCTGTTTCAAAATAAAGAATAAAAAATTGGGCAGGGGGTGTAGCTCGGAGGTCAAATGCCTCTGGGTTCCATCCCCAGACCCGCTAATTAATAATAATAATAATAATAATAATAATAATAATAAATGAAAAAATAAGGATGGGGGTGTAGCTGAGAAGGAGGTCGAATGCCCCTGGTTCTATCTCCAGTACCGCAAAAAATAAAAAATAATGAATGAAAAGGCCTGGGGTGTATCTTGGAGGTAGAATGCCCCTGTAGCAAAAGAAAAAAGAAATAGTGACCTTGGAGCAAGCCCTCTGTGCTCTCCAAGGAACACCTGTAAGGAGAGACAGCGCGCTGGGCTAGAGCTGCTGGCCCCGCGGCTCCTGCTCACCCTCCTCTGGGAGCTGCGTTAGCAGGCAGCGGCTCTCTGGGGGACACAGGTGGGAGCCCCACACACACAGCCTGTCCTAGCTGGAGGAAGAGCCAGGGCTGGACGCTTCCACTGTGGTACCCGGTGCATCCACAAGCCCCATGCAGGAGAAGACGCCACGTGCACCATGTCCACCTTCCAGGTGTTTCTCAAGAACCTCAGGGCTTTCCTCATGGTCACCTAGGGACCTACAGACCAAGGGCCCCGGCTTGTGGGAGTGGGGAGGCGGCGGAGCAGAGAGGCGGGTGAGGCAGTCCACTCCTCTGAGCCTTGCCCGCTGAGGCGGGGACAGGAAAGCCATGGCCACCTTGTGGCTCTTGGGACGGAGTGCCCTGCAAGACGCTGGCACAGGAAGTACGACGGGCCCTGGCACTGGTCCCAGCCTCTGGCTCCAGGGTCACAGGCCCGCACAGCGCATCACCTCCTCTTTCTTCCGGTCTGCCTTCTGCTTGTTCTCCTGCACGAGGTTCTGCCGGGCCAGGGCGGCCTCCTCGTGGCTGAGTTTCCCCTGCAGCCGCCGGCATTCACTGGCGGCCAGCTGCTCCTCCAGGTCCTTTGCCAGCACCTTCTTCTGCCACTCAAAGAACTCTGAGAAGTCCCCGGCCCCATCTATGAGCCTATCAACCCTGGGGAGGGGGGCAGAGGATCAGCTTGGGGTCACTCCTGTGATCAGGAAGACACAGGTGGGGTGTGGCCCCAGGCACAAGCTTCCCTCACCCCTCCAGCCGCCCACACCTGCCCCTCCCCTCCCCCGCCTCTGGTTTGCCTACCCTTCTCTGCCCACCAGACTGTGTCCACTGTCTGGCTACTGTCCCTCTGCCCCTCTGTCTGCCCATCTACACATTTGTCTGGTTGGCCACCTAAACTCCCACAAACTGTCCAGCTCAGAGATGGAAGGATTCACCTGCACTGCACAGGGGCTGGTGGCCATGGGAAGGGCCAGGAAGGTCCCGGGAGGTGGTGACCAAAGGGAGGCTGTGGCATCTGCCAAGTCTCCTTCTACCCCCACGGAGCCAGAGGTATCTCTGTACATCATGGGCATGAGCCTGACAGGTCCTACTGGCCTCGCCCCTCCCAGCAGGACACAGCCTGGTCTTGGCTCCGATGATACTAACTTTGTGTGTGTGAGAGGTACTGACCTTAAGCTTGTGACCCTCCTGTCTTAGCCTCCCAGATACTGGGATTATAGGTGTACAACACTGCACCAGGCTCATAGGTATGTTTACATCACTGTCCAGAGCCGGGAGTGGTGGCGCACACTTATAATCCCCCACTTGGGAGGCTGAGACAGGAGGATCGTGCAGGTTCGAAGCCAGCCGCGCTGGCATAAGAGACCCTGTTTCAAAAAAAATATATAAAAAATAGGTCTGGGAGTGTAGCCCGGATGTAGAAGGGCTTCCAGGAACCCCAGTACCACCAAAAAACAAAAACAATCCTCAGTAGAAAAATAAATAAATAAATCGCTGGCCATTGATGATCAACTCTGCAGTTAGCCCTCGCTCCTCCCAGCCCTCGCTCCTCCTGAGACAGGAGGATCGTGCAGGTTCGAAGCCAGCCGCACTGGCATAAGAGACCCTGTTTCAAAAAATATATATAAAAAATAGGTCTGGGAGTGTAGCCCGGATGTAGAAGGGCTTCCAGGAACCCCAGTACCACCAAAAAACAAAAACAATCCTCAGTAGAAAAATAAATAAATAAATCGCTGGCCATTGATGATCAACTCTGCAGTTAGCCCTCGCTCCTCCCAGCCCTCGCTCCTCCTGAGACAGGAGGATCGTGCAGGTTCGAAGCCAGCCGCACTGGCATAAGAGACCCTGTTTCAAAAAATATATATAAAAAATAGGTCTGGGAGTGTAGCCCGGATGTAGAAGGGCTTCCAGGAACCCCAGTACCACCAAAAAACAAAAACAATCCTCAGTAGAAAAATAAATAAATAAATCGCTGGCCATTGATGATCAACTCTGCAGTCAGTCCTCGTTCCTCCCTCGCTCACCCTCAGATCCTTGGACATTCTGATGATCAGCTCTATTGGAAGCTACCTAGGCCAGTCAACAGTCAACTCCTTGGCACAGAGAAAGACATGTAAGAGCTGGGCTTTGTGGGGCAAGTTTGTAATCCTAGTACTTGGGAGGCTGAGACAGGAGGACCCAAGGTTCAAGGAAAGCCTCAGCAAGTAGTGAGACTCTCATCAACCTAGTGAGGCAATGTTTAAAAATAAAAATAAAAAATAGGTACACCCTCTGAGTTCAATCCCAGGTACAAAAAAAAAAAAAAAAAAAAAAAAACCCACACTTAAACCAGTCACTGTGACTGGGAGGTACTGGGAGGCTAAGACAGGAGGATCTTAGGCTCAAGGCCAGCATACAGTAATTTAGCTAGACCCTGTTTTGGACTAAAATAGGGCTGGGGTGTAGCTCAGAGGTAGACACCCCTGGGTTCAATTCCTAGGACCAAAAAATAAAAATGAATGTGCCAGTAGGACGCTGTGGCCACACCTGTAATCCAGCACTTGGGAGGCTGAGACAGGAGGATCGCAGGCTTGTGGCCAACCTCAGCTACTTAGTGAGACCTGTTTCAAAATTGGAAAAATAAGTTTGGGCTGGGGTATAGCTCAGAGGTATAATGCCCCCCTGGTTCCATCCTAGTACAGTAAATAAGTAAATACATACATACATACATACATACATACATACATACATACATAGGACTGGGGATGTAGCTCAGAGGTAGCATGTCCCTGGGTTCAGTCCCCAGTAACACAGACACACACACACAAAGTAACACAATACAGGCACACACACACACACACACACACACACACACACACGGCACAGATTAGTGTCAGAAGTGGGATTTGAGCTGGGCATGGTGGCGCACGCTTGTAAATCCCAGCATTTGGGAGGCTGAGATAGAAGGATCGTGGTTCGTGGCCAGCCTCAGCTACTTAATGAGGCCCTCTGCAACTCAGTGAGACCCTGTTTCAAAATATAGAATAAAAAATAGGGCTGGGGGTGTAGCTCAGAGGTAGAATGCCCCTGGGTTCCATCCTCAGTACAGCAAAAAAAAAGTGAGAGCAGGAGAAACTGATGTCCTCAGAACCCGCACCAGTGCTGAGCCGTGTCACCAGTCCCTTCTCCTGTTTCCCAGGGGCGATGCCCCGGAAAGTGGGCAGAGGGCCAGGAGAGGGGCTACAGCCCCACTCCTCACCTCTGCAGCTCCTTCTCCGGCCACAGCCCCACTCCTCACCTCTGCAGCTCCTTCTCCACCTGCCGCCGGTACAGGGCCCCTTCCCGCAGGATGGCGGCTGTGTTCAGCTTGACTGGGGTGTTGTCAGGCTGGGGGAGGAGAGCGGCTCAGGAGCAGTATCTGCTCTCCATCCTGCGCTCCCCAGCTTCTGGGCAGGGTCACCTTGGGGCCCTTGGAGCCCATGGCCACTCTCAGAGCCCCTAGGGGCCGACTAGATAGGTGTGGCTGGCTAGGAGTGCCCCTCACCTTGAAGAAGGTCAGCTTTGGCGTCTTTCGTATGCGAGGTAGGGATTGAAGCAGCAGCATCTTCTTGGGGTCCTGCAGATGTGAGGCAGAGGCCGCCTGGCACCTGGGAGGGCACCGGCCCAGTTCCCTGGAGTCTGCCCCTGCTGCCTGGCTCTAGCTTGCATCAAAGTGCCCCTGGAGCAGCACCTCTGTCCTCCAGGATCCTTCAGTGCCCGGCTGGGATGCCAGCCCACCCAAATGGTAGTAAAAGTGGTACAGGAACTCTGGCCAGGGGACAGTTGTCCTCGGACTAAGTGGTTGGCCATAGGGCTCAGCATCCCTCTCTTCAGCTACCCCAAGGGCTGACATCTTGCTGACCCAGGCCCTTTCCTGGGGGCTTTCCTGAGTCTCTGTCCCTGCCCCACCTCCTGCCACCCACTGACAGGGCACCACAAAGGAAGGGACAGCTGGTAAAAGGTGGACCCACACCCCAGGCCTGCTGCTCTGCGGTGCAGGCTCAGGTTGCCTGGCTGCTGGGGAGTGGCCGCCTTGTGATGATGCTTCCACCCAGGCGGTGGGCCATCGCAGAGAACCACCCACCAACCTTCCTTCCTTCTTTGTGGTACTAGGGGTTGAACCCAGGACCATACTACTTCTGAGCTACATCCCCAGCCCTATTTCCCTATTTTCTTTCTTTCTTTCTTTCTTTCTTTCTTTCTTTCTTTCTTTCTTTCTTTCTTTCTTTTTCTTTCTTTCTTTTGTGGTACCGGGGTTCCTGGAAACCCTTCTACCTCCGGGCTACACTCCCAGGCACCTATTTTATATTTTTATTTGGAAACAGGGTCTCTTAAGCCAGCGAGGCTGGCTTCGAACCTGCGCTATCCTGTCTCCACCTCCCAAGCGTGGGGATTATAAGCGTGCACCACCACGCCCAGCTATTTCCCTATTTTCTAATTTTTTTTCTTTTTTTGTGTGTGGTACTGGGGTTCCTGGAAGCCCTTCTACCTCCGGGCTACACTCCCAGACCTATTTTTATACTTTTTTATTTGGAAACAGGGTCTCTTAAGACAGCGTGGCTGGCTTCGAACCAGCACAATCCTCCTGTCTCCGCCTCCCAAGTGCAGGGATTACAAGCGTGCGCCATCACGCCCAGCCTATTTTTATTATTATTTATTATTATTTATTATTATTATTATTATTTTGGTGGTACTGGGGTTCCTGAAAGCCCTTCTACCTCCGGGCTACACTCCTATACCTATTTATACGTTTTTATTTTTGGAAACAGGGTCTCTTAAAACAGCGGGGCTGGCTTCAAACCAGCACGATCCTCCTGTCTCTGCCTCCCAAGCGCAGGGATTACAAGCGTGCGCCACCACGCTCGGCTATTTTATTTATTTATTTATTTATTTATTTTTGGTGGTACTGGGGTTCCTGGAAGCCCTTCTACCTCCAGGCTACACTCCCAGACCTATTTTTATATTTTTATTTGGAAACAGGGTCTCCTAAGCCAGCACGCACGGCTGGCTTCGAACCTGCACGATCCTCCTGTCTCTGCCTCCCAAGTGCGGGGATTACAAGCATGCGCCACCATGCCCAGCTATTTTTTTTATTTTTTTATCTTTTGCAGTACTGGGGATGGAACCCAGGGGCATTCTACCTCCGAGCTATACCTCCAGCCCTATTTTTTTTTTTTTTTTTTTTTTTTTGCGGTACTGGGGTTCCTGGAAACCCTTCTATCTCTGGACTACACTCCCAGACCTACTATATATATATATATATATATATATATATATATATATATTTTTTTTTTTTTTTTTTTTTTTTAAATTTGGAAACAGGGTCTTTTAAGCCAGCGCAGCTGGCTTCGAACTTGCTTGATCCTCCTGTCTCTGCCTCCCAAGCACAGGGATTACAAGCGTGCGCCACCACGCCCAGCTCAGCCCTATTTTTTTTTTTTTTCGTGGTACTGGGTTGGAACCTAGAGGCTTTCTACCTCCAGGCTATACTCCCAGACCTATTTTATACTTTATTTGGAAACAGGGTCTCGCTAAATTGCTGAGAGCCTCACTAAGGCTGGCTTTGAACCTGTGTGATCCTCCTGTCTCAGCCTCCCAAGCACGGGGATTACAAGAGTGTGCTACCATGCCCTGCTAGCTCAGCCCTATTTTTTAATCTTTATTTTGAAATGGTCTCACTGAGTTGGAAAGGGCCTCACTAAGCTGAGGCTGGCTGTGAACTGTGATCCTCCTGTCTCAGCCTCCCTAAGGCTGGGATTAGAAGCGTGCGCCACCACGCCCGGCTCAGGAAGAACTTTTTATGACATGAAAAGCACCACCATGCACCTGGCCTTGGGCCCAGAGCTACCTGCTCTGGCGGCTCCCTGCGTGACCGGGGCATGGCGCACCGCAGCTCCTCCATGTTGGCTCTCAGCAGCAGCTCCTGTTATGACATCAAGTGGCTCCTGCCCACCTGCAGCAACCAGCCGCCTGCCCGGGGCCGCCCACCTCCTCCCCTCAGGAGGTGCCCGTGGCCACCTCGGCTTTGCGGCGGTTGTATCGCTTGATCAGCTGCAGCAGCTGCTGCTCCTTGGGCTCCGCGTAGGTGCTCCGTGGGATCTGTGAAGAGCGGGCCGGGCACCTGTGCTCAGCAGCAGCAGTGATGTGAACGGGTCCTGAAGTGCCAGGGCCGGCGTGGCCAGTGTGAGAGAGAAGGGGCGGGTGGCCCAGTCGACGGGAGAGTGGACAGTGACTGGAACCAGTGCTGCTGGGCATCAGAGCCCCATTGGGCATGGAGAGTGGATCCTGGGTATGGAGCTGAGCTTGGGGCTGGGTGGGCAGAGGGAGGTCGCGGCCAGCAGTGTGAGGACACTGGCTTGGGCTGGATGAGATGGCATGGGCAGAAGGAGCAAGAGGGAGGCGTCCAGCTCCCTAGATGGATGTTAGCTCAAAGATAAAGTCAACTTACAGAGGGGACTAGGCTGGAGAGTCACAGGGATAGCTGGAACCCTGATCGCCTGATGCCTATCCTACTTCAGTCTTGAGTTAGCCTGCAAGTGGCCGATTGTGTAGGCCAGTCTGAACTGCATTTTCCATTACTTGTAGTTCAGAGCATCCTGACTGCTACGCCAGGGAGGCAGAGGGGGAGATGAAGAGGCCCTTGGCAAGTGGGACAGATGTGCAGTAGTCTGGAGGTGGGGATGGGAACGGCGACTCACACAGACACCTGTCACTGCCGTGGCCGGGAGAGGTGTAGTGTGATCTGTGTGTGTGCCATCTGATGGGGAGGGATGGCCTGTGGCACCCGGGGCAAAAGTGGACTCCAAGCTCTGACTCCAGGTGGCCAGAGCCCTGGCCCAGCAGCTCCCAGCACCTGCTAAGGACCCAGCAGGGGTGGTGGGCTGCGGGTCAGCACTTCCCTCCCTGCGGGCTGGGGATCCTGGTCTGGTCCAGAGCATCCTTGGCCAGGAAGAGCCCTGCCCCCACCAGCCCGCACAGGCCCATACAGTTTTATGTAGCATAAAACTGTGTTCACCCCACAAGCCCAACTCACCGGTCTTGGCTTGGCCACTGTGGAGACGGGCTCAGGCACTGGGATGGCCCGGGGCCTCGGCACAGTCAGGTTGAACTCCTTGGGCTCTGTGACCTTCCCCTTGGCCCTGGAGGGAGGGGTTTGAGCGGCTGGCACTCCCTCCAGCCGGTCGATCAGCTCCTGGACCTCGGGCTGCCACCTTGAAGGCAAGGGAGGAACAACCTCTTGGGTCACTTCCTAAGCAGGTCAGTAAGGACTGGCCCTTGGAAGCAGGGGACCCCACGCGCCTGGGTCCTCCTCGGGGCAAGGGACTAATGGGGTCAGTCCCATTCTTCTTCGGGGGTGACTACTACTTGTGGACATGGTCCAACCGCACCCCCAGAGGAGGAAACTGAGTCTGGAGGGGCCAGCAAGTGGGAGCTGGGACCGGGGCCTTCCCTGCCACCGCACCCAGGCTCTGAGGACAAGCAGCAGCCGGGACAGAAAGCTAATCTAGGCCGGAGCAGATGGCACAGATGGAGGAAGTCAGGAGCGGGAGGGGGAGGTGGGAAGGAATGTTCCGGAGCTCCACCATTGGCCGCAGGTGAAGGGAGCTGCGGGAGCTGGGGGAGCATGTGCCCTGCAGGGCACCAGCTGCCTGGTGCAGCCTTGGGGGAAGTCTGCTGGAGGGGGCATGGGAAGAGTCTGGAGGGCCACCCTGAGGTCTGGGATTCCCCTCTCCATGCCCCACACCCATGGCACAGCCTGCTGTCACCAGCCTGTCATGCCCCTCCTGCTGGGCTTCCTGGGAGCAGATGGAAGTGTGGCTTCAAATAGCTCCTGCCTCAGTCTGAGAAGCAGGGCCACAGGGAGAGGGGAGGCGCCCCCAGCCCCAGGGCAGGTGGGGAGAGGGGCAGGAGGCGCGTGGCGGGTGGGCAACAGCATGGGCACACTACTCCATTCTCTTGGCGGCTTATTCCGATGGACAACAGCAGGAACCAGCTGCTGCTGAGCTCCGGGACCCCACTGTGGCCAGGCCTCCCTCACACAGCTGGCACGAGGGTGTCTAGCCAGGAAGACAAGGGGTCCCCCAAACCCTTTCAGAGGGGAGGTGGCCAGGATGGCCTTGGTCCCAGGGCCCCCGCCATGGTGACGGAAGGCCGGGGTGAGCAGCAGTATGGACACCCTCCCACAGGGCCTGGCCTGCCCGAGTTTGCCCAAGACCCACTGGGGTGCAAAGAAGGGTGGCCAGGCCAGCTTTGGGGTGACAGGCCTGGGAGTGGGGCCCTGGAAGATTCTTGAAGGCAACAGGAGCTGAGCAGAGCCGGGATCTCCAGAGAGCCTGCTCCACAGCAGGGCTGATTCCTGCCATCTGACCTCTGGCCGCTGGCCCCGCTGGCCATGAGCTGCCCTGGCCAGGATGGCCCAGGCTGCAGCGGGGTCACGCCCTGCTCTCCCTCCCAGGCTGCGGGCTCCTCTGAGCCTCCCACTCCCCACAGAGCGCTTTCTACCCTCAAGGAGGCGTGGGGTGGGGTGCCATGGGGCCTGTTACTGCCTGGCCGCCCACCTCAGCAGGGGGTCAATCCAGTTCTCCTTCACGTGGGCTGTCTCGTAGAGGAGGCTCCACTCGTCCCTGATCCACGAGCAGAGGTTCAAGGGGTTGAAGAAAAACCTGAGGAACTGGGGGAGGGTGCGTGAGCAGGGCAGGAAGCTGGGGGCTGTGCCCTCAGTACTGTCCCTTGTCCTGACATAGACCCCCGGGGGCTCCACCCCTGCTCACCCGCCAGCCCGGCAGGGCATGTCCTTGCCAGGGGGGCACCTGGAGGACCCCACACCCACACGTGGGCTGCCTGCCTCCTGACCTCTGCTGTGTTCTGGGATTCCGGAGTGGAGTTGTGGAATTGTGCTAGTCTCTGCACACACCCCTCAGGGCACTGCCAGGGAGGCCTGGGGAGCCCCCGACTGCACCCTGCCCTTGGCAGTGGGTGGCTGGCCCGGCTATGGAATTGAGGCTGTGTTTCCTGGCAGGGGCCGAGCAGGGACCTGTCCTTGGAGGGCAGTGGGTTCCTGCAGGCTGTTCTGAAGCCCAGGGTCCCAAGTCTAACAGCGTTGGGTCCAGAAAGCACAGGACTGGTTTAGCTTCCCTGGTGGAGCCACCTCGGGGTGCTGGAAGGCTCCTTTGCATAGGCAGGACTGCAGGCAGCCCTCTGCACTGCTGCCAGAGAGCCAGGCCCCAGCCCAGGCCCAGGGGGCAGCCATGCCCACTACTCCTGGGACCTGCTCCCTGGAGGGTGTGAAGAGGTGACCACACCCCAGCTCACAGGGCCTTGTCTTGATGAGTGGCCACTGCAGACCACTCGATACCAGCGCCTGAAGTCCAGCCAGCAGGCAGCCAGGGCCCACACACAGGCCCCCAGCTTGCTGGTGACACAGGACATCTGGTGCCCTAGATAGGTCCCCCAGGGCACAGGAGCAGGTCGTGTATTTTGGAGGTGGCTGGGAAGTGACAAGCTGACCTAGGGAGGGTGGCGGGCAAGACTGGGCCCAGGCAGGACCTCTGGTCCCTGGAGCCTCTGCTGCGTGGTCACCACCCCAGCCACCTAGTCCCCAGTCTCCTGCCCCCTCTCAGCCCCTTGCTCCCTCCGCTCCGCAGCAGTGGGGCCCTTCCAGGGCTTTTGCCCGCCTCTGTGAAAGGAGCGCTATTAGAGTTTGAAGGGTAGAGGAAGCCCAGGCCAGCCTAGAGCTGAGCAGCCGGCCAGCCGGCCGCGGAGTCCAGGTTCCACACACAGGCAGGGCAGACTCCAGAAAGTTCCAGAGGCCCTGCCAGCTGCCAGGCAGTGACTCCCACACTACTGCAATCGCAAGTCGCCACCTTCTGAGATGTCAGGAACAGAACTAATACTTTATATATGTGCTACTGGGGATTGAACCCAGGGGCATCCTACCTCTGAGCTGCACCCCCAGTGCTATTTTAATTTTTATTTGGAAACAGGGTTGTACAGGGCCTCACTAAGTTTCTGGGGGTGGCCTCGAGCCTGCATGCCCGTCTCGGCCCCCCAGGTACTGGGATTGCAGGCCTGTGCACCCTATCTGGCTCTGAACCAAATTTCCCTGGGGACAGAGTCCATTCTCCCCAGGAGAGGGTGTCTATTGAACGACACCCCCCCCCCCCGAGCTTCCCTCGTTAAAATGAACCAGGAGGATGAAGGGCAGGGGAGCACCCTGGGGCTCACCTTGCAGGCCTTGCTGGGGGGCTGGGACTTGATGATGCTGCAGAAGAGCTGGAAGCCGAGCTCGTCTAGCTGGAAGGTGGCCAGGTAGCAGAGCACTGGGAAAGAGCGCACACGAGGAAGCCAGTCCCACAGAGCCTCTGACCTTTCACCTGGGGGCGGTCTGGCCCTGGGAGCATCTGGCAGAGGGTTTCTCCCCCCACCAAAGGCCTCTACCCCGCCAGGGCACAGTGCTGGTGCCCAAGTGAAAAGGAAAACCCAGGCATGGTGGTACATGCTTGTAATCCTAGTACTTGGGAGGCTGAGACAGGAGGATGGTAGGTTCGAGACCAGCCTTAGCAACTTAGTGAGACCCTGTTTCAAAATAAAAAAATAAGTAGCCGGGCGTGGTGGCGCACGCTTGTAATCCCCGCGCTTGGGAGGCAGAGACAGGAGGATCATGCGGTTTGAAGCCAGCCGCGCTGGCTTAAGAGACCCTGTTTCCAAAAATAAAATAGGTCTGGGAGTGTAGCCTGGAGGTAGAAGGGCTTCCAGGAACCCCAGTACCACCAAAAATATTAAAAAATTAAAAGAAATAAAAAATAAGTAAAATTGGTGTAGGGCATGTAACTCGGAGGTAGAACACCCCTGGGTTCAATACTCAGCAAAAAAAAAAAAAAGGGAAAAAAAAAGGAAAAAAAGAAAGAAAGAAAGAAAGAAGGAAAGAAAGGCAAAAGAAAATGAAAAAGGAACACACCCTACAGACAATACAAACATGGGCCTCAGGTCCTGGACACTGGGCAGTTGTGTTTTGTTTCTGGTATTTGGGATTGAACCCAGGAACATTCTACCTCTGAGAAACAACCCCAGCCTTTTTTAATTTTTATTTTCAAACAGGGTCCGTCCTGCTAGGTCACTGAGAGTCTCGCTATGTTGCTGAGGCTGGCTCTGAACCTGCCATCCTCCTGCCTCAGCCTCCCAAGTACTGGGATTACAGGTGTGCACCTTTACACCTGGCCTATTTAGTCTTTGAAACAGCGTCTCACTAAGTTACTAACCGCCTTGTCAAGTTGCTGAGGCTGAGACTGGCTTCAAATCTGCCATCCTCCTGCCTCTGCCTCACAAGTACTGGGATTACAGGTGTGTGCCACCATGCTTGGCTAGTTGTGTTTTTGTTTTAGTTTTAGTTTTTACTTCCATTAGTATTATGTCATCTGGCCCAGTTCTCAGATATTTTAAGTGTTCTCTGGGTAACTGGGTGAAAATGAAACCTGTTTGGATTTTAGTTTGTTAGTTTGGGGGCTGAACTGCCTCAGGCTCCTGGTGATGTGAGCAGGCACTGCTGGTTACACCCGGACCTGAGGTGGGCCCAGCTCTGGACTGGGCGTCGGCCTCCTGGCTCTCGGCCTCCAGCACCCTGCAGCCCTCACCCCACTGTCTCCTCAGGCTGGACTAGCCGCACATCGCTGGGCCCACAGTGGTCACCAGCCCCACGAAGTCAGGGGTCAGAGGCATCTCACATTTCGTTCCCCGATGGTGCAGGCTGTGGCGTGGGCCTTGGGCCCTGTCCACCAAAATTCTGGGGCCAGGGTCAGGAGCAGCCTAGGACAGGTGTGTGGCTGTGCCTGGGCTGCCCTCAGGGGCCGTCTCTCTCAGCCAGGCTGGGCCTCCTGGGGCAGGGCCATGTGGGAGCCTGAGGTCTGTTTCCCCATCTGTCAGGTAAGGGAACTCAGCCACCCTGGGCTGACCACTTAACTGGCAGAAACGTGAGCGCCACCCACTGCCTGAGGAGGTCTGTCCTGCCGCAGCCTGTCCTGACAGCCAGGAGCCTCCCCCTGGGTCACCTGTGATGGGCGCCTACCCTGGAAGAGGCTGTAGTCGGCCCACAGGCAGAGCCGGCCATCCCGCACGTAGAAGGCGTCCACCACAATGTTCAGTAGCTTCCGGTACTCCAGGCAGCCAGACAGAACCTCCAAGATGAACGCCTGCTTCTGAGGGCTCAGGGCCTGGAAGAAAGCAGGAGGGCGCTCGCCAGGGCCGGAGGAGAGTGAGGGCAACAGCGGGGCGGCAGCCCCAGGTGTCTGGAAACCCGGAGCGGCGACCAAGGTGACTGGGCCCAGGTACGCCCAGGCTAGGGAGGGCGAGGAGGTCAGAGGAGGAATGAACACGGCACCCTGAGACGGTGGGAGGAGCGACACGAAAGGCTGACGGTACACGGACCTCACTCGCATGAGAACACGCACGTGCGTGGGCCGGGCAGGGCACAGAGCCTCGGGTCCACGGACAGAGCTTCTTTTCTTTTTTGGGTACTAGGGATTGAACCCAGGGACATTCTATCTCTGAGCTACACCCAGACCTTTTCACTTTTTTTATTTTGAAACAGGGTCTCATAGAGTTGTGGAGGGTCTCACTAAGTTGCTGCGGCTAGCCACGAACCTGTGATCTTTCTGTCTCAGCCTCACTAGTACTGGGATTACAAGTGTGAGCTGCCACACCTTTTTTTTTTTAATGTGATACTGGGGATTGAGCCCAGGGATATACTACCAGTCCTACACCTCCACTGAGTTGCAGAGGGCCCACTACGTGGCTGAGGCTGTCCATGAACCGTGACCTCCTGTCTCCGCCTCCCAAATGCTGGGATTACAAGCGTGCGCTACCACGACCAGCTTTTATTTTGAAATAAACAGGGCTGCACTAAGTTGTGGAAGATCTCACCAAGTTGCTGAGGCTGGCTGCCAACCTGCAATCCTCCTGTCTCAGCCTCCCAAGCGCTAGGATTACAGGCGTGCACCACCATGCCTGGATGTCTTGCTTTGTCATTTAGAGAGGCCCTGTTTCAAAATAAAAAATAAAAATGGCTGGGGGTGTAACTTGGAGGAAGAATGCCCCTGGGCTTAATCCCCATACCAAAATATAAAATTTAAACTTAAAATGTGTAGCAGGGGGTATAGCTCGGAGGTCAAATGCCCCTGAGTTCCATCCCAGATCCGCAAAAAATATAAATAAAATAAAGTAAAAAAGGGCTGGAGGTGTAGCTCAGAGTTAGAATGCCTCTGAGTTCAATCCCCAGTGCCTCTCCCCCCAAAAAAGGCAAGAAAAAGAAAGTTTTCAAATTAAGTTCTGAAAGTAATTAAGTTTTGGAGTTGAAGGCAAATGAGGCTGAGGTCGCCAGCCCAGCAGGGAGAAGGACAGTGGGGGCAGTGTGCTGAGCCTTCCCGAAAGCAATTTGGAAATACGTTTCCAGAACCTTGTTTTCCAGGCCTTTTAATGCAGTAATTACACTTCTGGGAACCCAAGGAAGCCATCCAAAATGCAGAGAAGGCCCACAGCAAGCTTTCAGGACAACAGTGACTGCAGCGGCCAAGCAGGACCAGCTCCGGCCCAGCAGGAGTCGGGGTCACACGCATCTCCCCAGGCCGTGGGCCGGGAGGCGACACAGTTAACACGCCACGCGGCCAAGTGGGCGTGGGTCCTCCCAGTGGGCAGCAAACACTGGGAACGGGCTGCCTCTCCCTTCTGCTTGCTCCTCTGCACCCACATTTCCCTGCGACTGGCCGGTGATCCTTCTACAATAGCTTCAGAATTATGCCAAGAGTGGTGGCGCACGCTTGTAATCCCTGCTCTTGGGAGGCGGAGACAGCAGGATCGCACAGGTTCAAAGCCAGCCTCAGCTACTTAGTGAGGCCTCTGCAACTTAGTGAGACCCTGTTTCCAAATAAAGTATAAAATAGGTCTGGGAGTGTAGCCTGGAGGTAGAAAGCCTCTGGGTTCCACCCCCAGTACCACCAAAAGAAAAAAAAGAATTACTAACAGGTTCCCCACAGCCAGCCACCCCCTTTAACAGGCCCTGCACTCAGCAAACCACCTTCCTAAGGTGCTGCGCTGAAAACCTCAGAGCAGCCAGACCAGAAGCACGCCCTGAGCCCCCACAGGTCACTCGAGTGGTTTTCTTTTGCTGAGCCATGTTTTTTTGTTTGCAGTGCTGGGGCTGCACCCAGGGCCTTGGGCAAGCTAAGCACATGCTCTACCACAGAGCCAGGCCCCAGCTGCTAACATAATGAAGAAACATTTGAGTGGGGTACAGTTAAGCATGCCTGCAGCCCCAGTACTTGGGAAGCTGAGACAGGAGGATCACAGGTTGAGGACAGCCTCAACAATGTAGCAAGACTCTCAGTAACCTAGCAAAACCCTGTTTCAAAAAAGAGGGGAGCCAGGCATAGTAGTGCACACTTGTAATCCAGTACTCGGGAGGCTGAGACAGGAGGATTGCAAGTTCACGGCCAGCCTCAGCTACTGAGTGAGGCCCTCCACAACTTATTGAGATGCTAAGAATAAAAAATAGGACTGGAGGTATACCTCAGAGTTAGATGCCTGTGAGTTCAATCCCCAGAACCAAAAAATAAAAAATAAAAATTAAAAAAAAGGGAGGAGGAGGAGGGAAGGGGTGTGACTCAGAGGTAGAATGTTCAGGAATTCAGTCCCTAGTACCATATGACACAAGGACAGAAGAAAAAGGCGAAGGAGAAAGAGGAGAAGCAGCAGCATCAACATTGGTATCTAATTTTTTAATTTTGATTTTTTTTTTGTACCAGGGATGGAACCCACAGACATTCAACCTCTGAGCTATACCCCCAGCCCTATTTTTTATTCTTTATTTGAAACAGGGTCTCACTGAGTTGCAGAGGGGCTCACTAAGTAGCTGAGGCTGTCTGCGAACCAGTATCCTCCTGTCTCAGCCTCCCAAATGCTGGGATTACAAGCGTGCGCCACCACGCCCAGCTTATATTTTTATTTCTTTTATTAGCAGTGAAATTTTCATAGGTTAATTGGATACCTGCATTATCCTTCTGAGAATTAACAACTTGTTTTCCTGGTTAGCTCTCTAATTGGATTACAGGTTTCTTAAATCACTTTTCCCCTCCTTTTATTGGTACTTAATCACTTTTTTGCATTTTATTTATTTATTTGTGGAACTAGGGATGGAACCCAGGGGCATTCTACCTCTGAGCTACACCCCCAGCCCTATTTTTATTCTTTATTTTGAAACAGGATCTCAATGAGTTGTAAAGGGCCTAAGTAGCTAAGGCTGGCCACGAATTGCAATCCTCCTGTCTCAGGCTCCCAAATACTGGGATTACAAGTGTGTGCCACCACGCCCGGCTGCATTCTCTTTATTTATTTATTTATTGGTGGTACTGGGAATGGAACCTAGGGGCCTTCTACCTCTGGGCTACACTCCCAGACCTATTTTTATATTTTTATTTGGAAACGGGGTCTCTTAAACTAGCTGAGGCTGGCTTCGAACCTGCGCAATCCTCCTGTCTCAGCCTCCTAAGCGTGGGGATTACAAGTGTGCGCCACCAGGCCCGGCTTGCATTCTCTTTATTTATTCATTTATTTTTTTATTTTTTTAATTTATTTTTTTGGTGGTACTGGGGGTGGAACCCAGGGGCTTTCTACCTCTGGGCTACACTCCTAGACCTCTTTTATACTTTATTTTGAAACAGGGTCTCACTAAGTTGCTGAGAGCCTCACTAAGTAGCTGAGGCTGGCTTCGAACCCGTGCGATCCTCCTGTCTCAGCCTCCCAAGCGTGGGGATGACAAGCGTGCGCCACCACGCCCTCCCAACTCAAGGCACTCTCCCTCCAAACTTGGCCTTTATCACAATGTGGCATTTGTTTGGATAAAGAATTCCCCAAAGAGCTCATGTACTGAGTTTGGAGGTGATACACTGGAATCAGGGAAGGTTGTGATCTCATCAGTGGGTGAATCATTGTAACAGTAATCTGGGTAGTAGGGTGTGACTGGAGGAGGCAGGTCACACTCCATGGCCTTGGGGATTGTACTTATGTCCATAGACCTTCCTCTCAGTAGTTGTGGTTTCAATTTCCGTGATGTGAGAGTAGAACCCTTGCATTCTCTCCCTTTCTCCCTCTCTCTCTCTCTCTGCTCCTCCCACCACGCCCTGAGTTCTGCAGACATTGGGCCTAACACAGACTGAACCCCTGAAATCTCCAGAACTGTGAGCAAATAAATCTTTCTCTAAGTTGTGGCTGTCAGGTTCTTGGGTTCACAACAGTGAAGATGCTGACTGAAACAGACTTCTTCTCTGTCTCTGGGTTGTCAGGTCCTCCCTGCATGTCTGCATCCAAATTCCCTCTTGTAAGGACATCCTCATGGATTAGGGTGCATCCTAAATCAAGGATGCCCTCATCTGCAGATTACCACTTCCACCTGCACAGATCATATGTCCTAATAAAGCCACTTATAGGTAGGCAGGGGCAGAACTATAGCACATTCTGGGGCTCAGGATCTAGCCCTCCACCTGCCCTTCACGGCAGCCTACTGTGCAGACTCTGCAGATCAGTTCCTGAGTTGTGTAACTTTGTGGCAGGTGGCAGTCTTAAGCCTTGACCCAACCAGGTCAGTGTATTACAGCTGGAGATTAAAGTGGGCTGTCCAAACTGGGTCAGGCCCCAGTACCCCATTGTGCTTCGTTTGGCTTTAGAAGACTTGTGAAGTGATCTGCAGGGGCCAGAGCCTCTGAAGCAGGCTGCCTTTCCTCCCAACGTGGGTGTCATACTGACCTCAAAAGCCCAGCAGGTGCCCCTGGGCGTGTAAGCTCTACCCATTGCTGCCAGCTCACTAGGTGGCCTTGAGGTGCTGTACTCCCTCCAGAAGGGCACACACATGGCCACGAAGCCCAAAGACACCACTAATCCACTAATAATCTGTTGGTTGTTGAAAGAAGGAATGAAGAAAGAAAGAGAGAGAGAAAGAGAAAAAAAGAGAGAGAAAGCCCTAAACTATTCATTGCAGCAACCTCATTTTCCTGTAATGGTATTATCAAGAAATAAAGACAAGCTGGATGTGGTGGTGCACACCTGTAACCCCAGCACTTGGGAGGCTGAGACAGGAGGATCACAGGTTTGCAGCCAGTCTCAGCTACTTGGTGAGGCCCTCTGCAACTTAGTGAGACCCTGTTTCACAATAAAGAATAAAGTAGGCTTGGAGGAGTAGCTCAGAGGTAGAATGCCCCTGGGTTCCATCACAGTACCACAGGGGGAAAAAAGAAAAGAATATAGGCATGTGGCTTGGTGGCGCACATCTATCATTCCCGTACTCGGGAGGCTGTGGAAAGATCGAGGACAGCCTCAGCAATCTAGTGAGCTTCTCAGCAAGCGACAACAGTGAGACCCTGTCAAAACAAAAAAGTAAAAGAGACTGGGAGCATAGCTCAGGTACAATACTCCTGGGTTCAATCCTTAGAACCACCATAAAAAAAATACCGCAGCGACCCTCCCTTTGTTGTTTGAGGAAAGAGCCCTTTTCCCTGCCCACATCCTGTCTGGCCTGAGCCGTTCAGGGGCTTGTGGAGGGTACAGATGGGGGAATCGGCAAGTGCAGGAGGTCTGGCGGTGTAGCTGCACTGTTGCAGAAGCACCAGAAGGCCAGTGTGGCCACAGCAGAGTGGACACAAGGCAGGTGGGGACTGTGAGGATGGGACACCCACTCTGGGTGCAGTGGGAGCTGGAGTCTAAGCAGTTGAGGGCACCCTCTGTGCCATTTTCTCTGGCCCTGCGGGGGACGGCAAACTGCAAAGGGCAGTGTGCTGCGCAGGGAGGCCTGGAGGGGGCGTCCATGGTGAGCCAGCAGGGGTCGGAGGGATATAGGCTGAGCAAGGGGGGCCTTGGCTGTGGAGGCTGGGCTGTTGGCTGAGCAGGTGTGAGGACCTTGTGGGGCTGCTCACTTCTGGAGAGGTCACACGGGACTTACCCATGGGCCAGGTTGGCACCCATTGGCCATCCATCCAGGAGAGGAGCTATTGGCTGTGGATGGGTGAGTCCCGGGCTCCAGAGAGAGGCCAGGGTTGGAGAGAGGGTGGGGAGCTATGAGCTGGCATGCCGACCAGGAGCCTCCGGAGGGCCCCGGGCCTGAGAAGGAGGGCGCTGGAGAGGAGCAAAGCCAGGGCATCGGCGCCTTCTAAGGCTGGAAGGGACACTGGGCCAGAGTGGGCTGAGACAGCCCAGAGATGTGGCAACACAGGTGGGAAATGAGACTGGAGCCAAGGCGGAGGCGGAGGAAGCCTGCCCGAAGGACTGGCTGGACCTCTGCTTTTTGTTTTTGTTTTAGTGGTGCTGGTAATTGAACCCAAGGTCCTTCTACCTCCAAGCTATACCCTCAGCCTTATTTTATTTTTTATTTTTTTTTGTGGTACTAGGGATAAAACCCAGGAGCATTCTACCTCCAAGATATAGCCCCAGCCCTATTTTATTTATTTTGAAACAGGGTCTCACTGAGTTGCAAAGGGCATAAGTAGCTGAGGCTGTCCTCGAACCACGATCCTCCTATCTCAGCCTACCAAATGCTGGGATTACAAGTGTGCACCACCACTCCCAGCTCAAATCCTACTCTGACACCAGTGTGTGTGTGTGTGTGTGTGTGTGTGTGTGTGTGTGTGTGTGTGTTACTGGGGATGGAACCCAGGGGCATTCTACCTCTGAGCTATACCCCTAGTCCTATTTTTTATTCTTTATTTTGAAACAGGGCCTCACTGAGTTGCAGAGGGCCTCACTAGGTAGCTGAGGCTGGCTGTGAACCTTGATCCTCCTGTCTCAGGCTCCCTGATTCTGGGATTACAAGCGTGCCCACCACATCTGGCTCTATCTCCTTTATTACCTTAATGTTTGCGTCAGGTCCCTGCTTAGCTTTGCATGTAGTCATGTTAATAATTTAAGGAGTATTCATCTAAATACCAGTAATACAAGGCTTATTAGCCCTAAATTGACCTACTCTGTCTCATCTCCCTTAAATATTGAGGCTAGGTTTGCAGCATCCTATTTCAGACCCCTGGCATGGTGGCTAGCTGTCTCCAGCCATCGCCACCTTCCAGGATCCCAGGTCTGATACACAGGCCTCCTGAAGCGTAGTGGACATTGCCCCTTGGATGATAAGGACATCTCTGGAGCCACCTCCGAGAACCAGCACCGAGACAGTGATGGACCACAACACAGTTTGAATAGCAGGCTTCAAGACGTCCAGCTCTTGCCTCCACCTCTCCCCACAGCAACCGAGACATTAGTAGGACATGGATTTTTTTTATATACTAGGGATTGAACCCAGGGGCATTCTACCTCCCAACTACATCTCCAATCAATTTATTTTTACATTTATTTATTTATTTATTTATATTTTTTGTGGTACTAGGGTTGGAACCCAGAGGCATTCTACCTCCGAGTTACATCCCCAGCCCTATTTTGTATTCTTTTTTTTTTTTTTGGTGGTACTGGGGTGGAACTCAGAGGCTTTCTACCTCCAGGCTATACTCCCAGACCTATTTTACACTTTATTTGGAAACAGGGTCTCAGTAAGTTGCTGAGAGCCCCACTAAGTAGCTGAGGCTGGCTTTGAACCTGTGCGATCCTCCTGTCTCAGCCTCCCAAGCGCGGGGATTACAAGCGTGTGCCACCATGCCCGGCTTTGTATTCTTTTTCTTTTTCTTTTTTTTTGTGGGTTTGGCATTTGACCTCCGAGCTATACCCCTGCCCTATTTTTTATTCTTTTATTTTGAAACAGGGTCTTACTAAGTTGCAGAGGGCCTCACTAAGTAGCTGAGGCTGTCTGCAAACCGTGATCCTCCAGTCTCAGCCTCCCGAATGCTGGGATTACAAGCGTGCACCACCACACCCGGGTCTATTTTTTATTCTTTATTTTGAAACAGGGTCTCAATAAGTTGCTGAGGCTATCCTCGATGTTGGGATTACAGGTGTGTGCCACCACACTGGCTTGGGCATGGATTTGATGATCTTTCCTGGAAAGTGACATGCCCCCTGATACCTGATATGTGTCACCGGCCCAGCCTCCCAGGAACCACAGCGGCTGCACAGACCCACCTGCAGGGAGGTGGCCGCAGCCTCCAGGAACTGCTCAGGACTGTCCTTGTCCGGCTTGAATCTGTCCAGCTGCTCTAGCACAATTTCAATGCATTTCCCATAGTAGGCCATCTTGCCAAGAGGACCCTGAAAACAAACCATGGCAGTCAGTTCTCTATGACTTCCGGCTTGCCAGCTCTTGGTGGGAGACACAGCTGCAGGACCCTTACCAGCACCAGCAGGAAGGTCAGTGGGGTGCTGGGGACCTCGATGGAGAGGAACATCGAGGCGAGTGGGCAACTGGCTCAGGTAAAATGAGGCCCACTTCCCAGACAGTCGCCCTCTGACCTCTGCTGCCCGAGCTAAGCCTCAGCCCCAACCTTCTCTGCCCAGAGGTTCCTAGGTGCCCCTGAGCTCCCAGGTGCTTTTAGTGTCCCTCAGCCCAGCCTGGGAAACTGGCTGTTCGTGACAGGCCCTGCAGGGCGTGGGGGTGCTGTGGAGGAGCACCCTCCTCCTTGGCTCCACCTGGTGCTGCCAGTGGTGGAGGATGAGGGCCAGAGGGTCCACGTGCCCAGGTTCTGCGGGGTGGGGAAGGGCAAGGTTGGAAAGGTGCCTGTGGCCTATGTGCCCGGAAGGGAGGAGGGAGCCTGGGTTTGCTGGGGCCTCTATGATGGGTAAACCTGAGAACCAGGTGCCCGCAGCTGGGGCCCAGAGCCCCTTCCTGAGACCAGCGTGTGCTATGGCAGGAGCCCTGCTGCTGGGTCCCCTGCAGGAGAGATGCTCGAAGCCCCACCCATGCCCTGGTCCCTGGCCCACAGCTTGGCTCTCAGGCCTCCTCCTCCCGGGCGCACACCTAAGCCCTAAGCAAAGACTGAGCCCAGAGGCTCCAGGACTGCGAGCCCTGCCCTGTGGGGTCTTTCTCCCTGGGGAAGGTAGTAGTACTTTTCCAGGCTCCCTGCTTCAGGTCACTCCCGCCTGGGAGGTGGGGGGAGGAGAATGGTGACTTTGTAGGGCAGCCGCAGGGGTCCACTTCCACCATCTGCATTATGCCCACCGAAGCCCGTTTTTCTCAGAACAATGCAACTGGTGGAAAGCAAACTTAGGAGGTGAACAGGGAGGGGGTCCTCATGTGCCCTCTGCCTCCAGCCACACGGAGCACCGGGCAGGAGCTTAGAGCTGTGGGCGGTGGTCTCTTCAGCTTGCCCCAACCCCTTCGCATCACAAGGCCTGGAAGCCCCACTCCCCTTCTCCTCGGTCCTCTCACTCAGGTCTCTCACTGGTTCACAAGGTCCTTTGCATGCTGGACTTCATGATCCTCTCCGTTCTCCTCTGGTGAGCTCCCAGGCATCCCTCAACACCCACCTCATGCATCACCACCGGTGAGGCCTTCCTTCCTCTCCTGATACTGTCCGAATGCCCATTAAACCGCCCTGAACACCGTGCACCGGGCTCTGCTTCTCCAGCTCTGTGTACTGCCATGCCCAGTTTTAATTTATTACTTACTTTATTTATTTACTGATGGTTTGATTGTGGTACTGGGGGATTGAACCCAGGGTCATTCTGCCTCCAAGCTACATCTGTAGCCCTATTTCTTTATTTTTTATTTATTTTGAGACAGAGTCTCACTAGATTGATAAAAGCCTCACTACTTGCTGAGGCTATCTTCAAACTTGTAAGCCTCCCAAATACTAGGGTTACAGGTGTGTGCCAACACATCCAGCTTATTTACTTTGAAATGGAGTCTGGCTAAATTTCTGAGGCATGACACCACTTCACCTAGCTATTGAGCCCCCCACCCTACCCCTCCTCTTTCTTCTTCAGTAGTACTGGGGATTGAATCCAGAGGCATTCTATCTTTGAGCTACACCCCCTGCCCTGTTTACTTTTGAAGGAAGGCCTCACTGAGTTGCTGAGGCTGGCCTTGTCCCTGCATTCCTCCTGTCTCAGCTTCCCAGGTACTGGGATTACAGGCGTGCACCGTACTCAGATCCTCAGGCTTTAATTCAATGGTGAAAACCCATCTACATGGGGTGGGGCTGGAATTCCCAAGTATTGAGTTTTTATCCTCTTGGTCCTTAAGTCCGCTTAATCAGGGCATGACTCTCATATTTAAGGCACCTTGAAAGGTGGGTGCCACCCACACTTTCTGTTTCTTAGCAATCCTTTAGGACAGAAATGGGAAGGTACAAGGTTTAAATTCCATCAGACACAAACTCCTTCAACACAGTTAACCACTAGAGGCCTCACGTACATAAGATCCCACATGTATGTTAATTAAAATGTTCTTTTCCCATGGTGAAAGCCGGTCTCCTAAGAACTGCTGCCAAGTCACGCCCCGGCGGCTTATGCCAAAGCACAGGCCCAGGCGGCCGATTCTGCCGGGTGCTTCTCATCTCCACTCTCCCCTTCCTCCCAAGTAGTAAAGTCCTGATTTTGAGGTGAGCCTACTCCTGGTCCACTGAGATGACATTCCCCAGCCTCCCTGGCGGCTCTGTATGGTCATATGATTAAGTTCTACCTCCGAGGAGTAGAAGGGTGGGAGGCTGCCGGAAAGTCCACCCTGCCTCTTTGCCACCTGCTTGGGCTCAGAAGGTGATGGCAATAACCTGGGAAGCTGCTCTGGATCTGGGAAAACAGGGTAAGAGCGGCAACTCGAAAAGCTAGTCCCTCGTGATGGGGCTGGCACACCTCCTGCACTTCCTCCCCATGGCCCTCTTATTTATTTATTTTTACAGGTCTTGGCATGGAACCCAGAAGCATTCTGCTCCCAGCCCTATTTTTTATTTATTTTTATTTTTTTATTTTTATTTTTTGAAGGTCTGGGGATGGAATCCAGGGCATTGTACCTCTAAGCTACACCCCCTGGCCTATTTTTTATTCTTTATTTTGAAACAGGGTCTCCCTGAGTTGCAAAGGGCCTCACTAAGTAGCTGAGGCTGGCTGTGAACTGAGATCCTCCTGTTTCAGTCTCCCAAATGCTGAGATTACAAGCGTGCGCTGCAACACCTGGCTCCATGGCCCTCTTTTATGGAAACATAAAACATCTCGTTTGGACCTCTGTAATGATGTTGAGACTCTGTGTTGCAGCCAGCAGAACCTAATCCTAACTAATATACCCGCTTCTTCAAGGTCAGACTTTTCCTTGAGCGGTTTCAAACCATGAGGCCCAGGCAGGTCCTCTGAGTAGGGGCATGTCCAGGCTGTGGAGCCGGCAGAGGACCAACCCTCAAAGGACAGCAGACATTCACCCAACAGTGACACCAAGTGTCTACCCCAAGCTCTGGAAGCGTGGCTCTGGGAGGAGCAGGTTTTACGGGGAAGACTGAGAGGGTGATTTGAGACAAGTTGAATTTGAAGAGTCTGTTGGAGGTCCAAATGATGACAAACAGGTAAATGAGTCTGAAGTTTCAGGGTTCAGGCTGGAGAAAGTTTTGGAAAATCTGGGCAGAAAAGGACTGCTTACAATTCTGCATTGGCTGCAGGAAATCACCTAGATGTAGGGGGCAAGAGTGGCTTCCAAGACCCAATCCTAGGCTTGGAGGGTGAGCGAGTCCAGAAGGGGGTCAGAAGGAGGCTGAAGAGTAGCCAGGGTGGGGTTGGGGGGAGAGGAGAGGGTGCTGTCTTCCCAGCCACGTGAGTTCAGCGTGTCACCGAGGGGAATGGGCAGCTGCATCAGCTGCCACCGAAAGCTGAAGGAAGACATGGGATTGGGTCTTGAGCGCTGGACGCAGAAGCACCACAGCCGTGGACTCCTGTGACAAAGGGCCTCAGAGGGGCGGTGGGCGGTGTCTGACTGGAGCGTGTGCAGGCAGGACTGTGTGGAAGCCCTGGAGGTGAGAGGCACCTCTGGAGGGTTTTGCTTTTTAGGGAAGCCAAGATTGGGTGAGGTAAATCAATCAAGAGCTTCTAAGTGAACATGGGAGGCAGGTGTGGGCGCATACCTACGATCCCCCAGGTGTGGGCGCGTGCCTACGATCCCCCAGGTGTGGGGCATGCCTACAATCCCCCAGGTGTGGGGCGCGTGCCTACGATCCCCCAGATGTGGGGCATGCCTACGATCCCCCAGGTGTGGGCGCGTGCCTACGATCCCCAGGAGGGGCTGGGAGGCGGAGACAGGAGGATGTCAGGTCAGCGACCAGCCTCACAACATAGGAAGACCTTGCTTCAAAATAAATAAATACCCGGGCGTGGTAGGCACGCTTGTAATCCCCGCCCTTGGGAGGCAGAGAGAGGAGGATCACACAGGTTCAAAGCCAGCCATGCTGGCTTAAGAGACCGTTTCCAAATAAAAATATATATTAAAAAAATAGGTCTGGGAGTGTAGCCCGGAGGTAGAAGGGTTTCCAGGAACCCCAGTACCACCAAAGTAAATAAATAAAAAGGACTGAGGTGTAGCTTGAAGACAGAAAGCCTCTCAGTTCAATCACCAGTACCTAGGTAAAAAGTGAAGGTGGGGTGGACCAGTATGTAAGAGATCTCAGATGGCCCAGTGCCTAGAATTGAAAATTTTATTTATTTATTTACTTTTGGTGGCACTGGGGATAGAATCCAGGGGCATTCTACCTCCAAGCTACATTCCAACCCTATTTTTTATTCTTCATTTTGAAACAGGGTCTCACTGAGTTGCAAAGGGCCTCACTAAGTAGCTGCGGCTGTTCACAAACCATGCTCCTCCTGTCTCAGCCTCCCAATGCTGGGATTACAAGTGTGCGCCACCGCGCCTGGCTCCTATAATTGAATTTTAATGGACCAGAGAGGTGAAGGAGATTGGAACCCCCTGAGCACTGGGACCCTGGACCAAGTATAGCAGGGAATGCTTCTCAATTGTGTCTAAGGAGGCTCTAACTCCCTCTTTTTTTTTTTCCGGGTCTGAAAATGGGACCTAGGGGCATTCGACCTCCAAGCTATACCCACTGCCCTATTTTTTTAATTATTTATTTTGAAACAGGGTCTAAGTTGCGGAGGGCTTCACTAAGTAGCTGAGGCTGTCCACGAACCTCTGATCCTACGTTTCAGGTTCCGGAATGCTGGGATTACAAGCATGCGCCACCACGCCCGGCTTTGCCTCCCTCTCTTGGGGCTTAGATCTGCACAATTCACAAACGCAGAAAAGTGGCTGGATAGGGTCAGGAAAGCAAGGCTGCCCGGGGAAGGCAGCAGAGCTGAGTGGTCTGGGTCCACCTCCTGCAGCCAGGACACCTTGGAGAGGTACCTCAGCAGTACATGGAGTTTTAAGTGAGAACACCTATTTATTTTAGCTATTTACTTGGCACATAAGTACTTCGGTGTTTTTTTTTTTTGTGTGTGTCTATATGTGTTTTACATAAACCCAAAATTATCGTACTATTGGGGAAAGTAGCAAATATGGGAAAATGTCTTTTTAAAAAGCATCTTTTAGCCGGGTGTGGTGGCGTACACTTGTAATCCCTGAGTTTGGGAGGCAGAGACAGGAGGATCCGGGTTCTTGGCCAGCCTCAGCTACTTAGTGAGGCCCTCTGCAACTTAGTGAGACCCTGTTTCAAAATAAAGAATAAAAATATCAGCTGGGCGTGGTGGCGCATGCTTGTAATCCCAGCATTTGGGAGGCGGAGACAGGAAGGATCGTGGTTCGCGGACAGCCTCAGCTACTGAGGGCCTCTGCAACTCAGTGAGACCATTTTTCAGAATAAATAAAGGGGGTGGAGCTCGGAGGTCGAATGCTTCTGGGTTTCATCCCCAGACCTGCCAAAAAAAAAAAAAAAAAAAAAAGAAAAAGAAAAAAAAAAGAATAAAAATATCAGGGTGGGGATATAGCTCGGAGGTAGAAGGCCCCTGGGTTCACTCCCCAGCACCCCCCCCCCCCGCATCGTTTATTGTGGCCATGAAAAACGAAGCGCCATTAATTATGATGGAGATGGGAAGAAGACCAAAGAAGTAGCGCAAGTCAGAAAATGGGAAGCCAGGAAGAGGAGACCTAGAGAAAACGCAAAGTCGCGGGTGGGAGGCCCCGGGGGCGCGCCTCCTCCGCCTCCCGCGGCCCCGGCCCTGCCGGCCCGGCCCGGTACCTGCGGCCGCCAGACTTCCGCGCCTCGGCCTCCGCGGCGGTGCTGGGCGCCCGCGGGAGCCGGCGGACGCGGCGCAGGGGCTCCCTGGGCTCCGGGGTCGCCCGGGCCCGCCGCCGGCGTCGTTTGGAAGCCGTTGCCTAGCAACCGCCGCGCCCGCGCGCCCGGCCCCGCCCCCGGGGCGCCGGCGCGCGTGGTCGGCGGGCGCGCGCGCGGCGGGCGGCGGGCGGCGGGCGCGGGGATTGGCGGCCTGGGCGGCCGGCCCCGCCCGCGGCTCTCGGCGGGCCGGGGGCTCGCGACGCCCTCGGCGCCTGTGCGGCCGCGGACGGCCTGAGCGGCGAGGAGCCGCGCGCCCGGGGCCGCGCCGCCCGCCGCGGGTGTGGGTCCGCCGGGCGCGCCGCCCGCCGCGCCTCCGCCCGCCGCCGGCCCCCGCCTGCCTCCGCGCCCGCCGGCGCCGCGCCGCGGAGAGCCGGGCCGCCGGAGCCCGCCGGGGCCGGCGCGGCGATGATGAACAGGTTCCGAAAGTGGCTGTACAAGCCCAAGGTGAGCGGCCGCGGTCGCGCTCCGCCCCGCCCGCGGGGCCCCCTGCCCGCCGGGCCCGCGACGCGGCTGCTCCGGGCCGGGGCGCGCCGTCCTCCGCGGCCCGCGGCGCCAGCCGGCCTGCCCGCTCCCGGGCCGGGCGGGCTGCAGCGCGCACGGCGTGGTCGGCCCCGCGGCTGCTCCGGGGCCCCCTCCCTGCCCCAGGGTGCCCCCTCGTTTCTCTCCGCCCGCCGCCTCCATCCCTCTGGGTCCACCTCCCCCGCCACACTCTGGGCGCCGTCCCCACCCGGCCCGGGTTCGGAGGGACCCCCTTTCCCAGCCCTAGCCCCCGCAGCCCTTCCTGCGCTGTGCCCCGCCCTGGCTCTCCCTCCGCGACCCAGGGCTCGTCTCCCCCGTCCCTCCTCCCCGGTGCCCCCGGCGCCCCCAGCCCGGGGCAGGTCCTGCGGGGCCGCAGCCCCCCCGGCGCCCTCCCCGCGCGCGGGCCGGTCCGGGCGGCGCCAGTCGCACTGCGGGCGCCGCGTCTCCGCCGCCCGGGGTCGTGTCCGCCGGGCCGGGCCGGGCCGGGCGCGGGGTCGGCGCTGCCGAGGCGCCGAGGGTCGGGGGCGGGCGGCACCGGGGGGCCGGCACCCGGGCCCCGCGCAGCGGGAGGCTCCGGCGCTGGGGTCCTGGGGAAGCGCGGCTTGGGTGGGGTCACCGCGGGGAGCGGGGCCAGTCGCCGCCCGACCCGAGGAACCGGCCCCTTTCCCACCGCGCTGATCACTTTTCTCGGTCCAGGGTCCCGGCCCCTCCGTGAGTGACCTCGGGATGTGTGTGTGTGTGTGGGGCCCTTCACGGTGCCTCTTGGGGCGGCCATTCTTCCGGATAGCCAGCGGGTCGGGTCGGGAGGCCCGCGCCCGAGGATGGGGCGAGCCCAGCGTCCGGAAGGGCTGGTGTTTCCCGGCCTTCCAGGTCCCCGAGTTCCCCCAGAGGTTAGGGCATTTGGGGCCGAGGGCGCACAGTGCCCGCGGCCGTCCCTTGCTCGGCCCCTGCCTCGGCCTGGCTCCGCGGGGATTCAGGGTTCCTAGCGAGCGAGCACGCACTCGTTCGCTCCTGGCCCGGGGTGTGGCCCAGCGCCTGAGCTCTTCCTAGAGCTAGGTGTGGTCTGCCCAGCGGTCTCGCCTGTCCTCCGCCACGCCCTGGGCGTCCAGCCCTCTCCGCTGCGGGCCCCCTAGCTTTGTGGGGTAGTCCTGGGGGCGGGCTCCTGCGTGGATATCTGAGCCAGGAGTGGCTTTTCTTTGGAGTGACTTTTTGTCACTAGTTAAGGAGAAACTGTCCGCTTGTGGAAAAACTTGGGAGTGGGCAGCAGCACTCGTTTTTTAGGGTCAAATGGCAGGGGCGGCCAGGAGGAGGCTGCAGGCAGTGACACCTTGGTGTCTGGAAACACTAGTGGGTGCTGGGGCCTCCCGCTGTGGGGTGAGGCTCACCCTCCTCTTACTGTTGGGAGGAAGGAAAGTGACTGCACCATTTCATCGGTAGCTGAATAATTTCAGAGTGGCCCCTTCTGTTTTGGCTAGAGAAGACTTTAAAAGTGGGAACCGTCACTGCTCTTGAGAGTGTGTCCTGGAGATAAGAATCATGTCCTCATAGTACCCTCAGCAAGCAGCTGTCCTTCCAAGACATGCTCTAGGGGCTGGCCAGGCCAAGTGGAAAAGTTGGAGAACTAACTTCCTGGTGATCCAGCCGGAAGCTGTGTGCTTTAGGAGGAGGGGGCCGATGAGACTTCATCCAGACCCCTGCTTTCTCCACTGCAAGCTGTCTGTGTTGGTCCCTGGGGCCTGGAGTTGAGCTCTCTCTCTGTCACATCTCTGCTTTTGGCCATGGCCAGCTCTGGGAGCTGGTGCTCTGTGGTCCCTGTGAGCTTGGGAGGTCTCTTCTGTGAGATCTGTCTTTGAATTTAAATATCTTGATTGTTTGGAGGGTTGGACTGTGTTATCTCACCCCGGTAATTTTAGCGTTTTCAAACCAAAGCTCAGATATTCGTGTCAGATGAGGCTCTGAATTTCGTGCTTCTCCTTTCTGTCTGACTGAATTCTTTTTTTTTTTTTTTTTTTGGTGGTACTGGGGTTCCTGGAAGCCCTTCTACCTCCGGGCTACACTCCCAGACCTATTTTTACATTTTATATTTGGAAACAGGGTCTCCTAAGCCAGCGCGCGCGGCTGGCTTCGAACCTGTGCGATCCTCCTGTCTCTGCCTCCCAAGCGCGGGGATTACAAGCGTGTGCCACCACGCCCGGCTGAATTCATTTTTACACGACAGCATGGAGCGTCCTGGCCTGGGAGAGCTGAAGAGTCACTGCCGCCCGGCCTGGGAGGGTGCCTGGGGAGACTGGCCACAGCTAGGCCCCCCCCCCTTGTATTTAGCCAGACAGTTCTAACTGCATTTTCATTTGATCCCTGCCTTGGGTTCAGACTGAACACTGAGCCCCTGTGTGTTACAGCATGGTAGAAAATAGCCTGAAATAAGAATCTTACTCGCTGTTCCTATAGTTCTGCAAAGTGATTGGAAATGCTTAAGGTCTTTTTGTATGACATGTACAGATTTTGATAGCTGAATCATTAATATCTACTTAAGTTGGATAAAAAATACCTGATGAATAATACACTAGTTTAACATTAAAATGACATTTGCAAAGTATTATGTTTCCATTCGCGTTCTTTAAATCAGCCTTTAAGTGCTGATGTGATTTTCTTGATGGAAAATGCAGCGGCTCTGAAAGTCTGTCCCGTCTAAAAGCCTGTGGTAGGACTCAGCCTGCCCTCTCTGGTGAGGCCTGCAGGAGGACTTGGCCTGTCCTCTCTCCTGGTGTTTTGCTTTCCTTTAGGGTGAGACTTTCCAAGAGTCAATGCTTTGGAAGAGTGAAACGTCTTGGAATAGTTCATTTGAAACAAAAACGTTAGATCTTGCATTTCTGGCTTGGTGATAACTGTCTACAGATTGACCTGGATGGGCATCCCTGGTCACCAAGCAGGAGGGTTTCTGGCATGGAGGAAGGGGATCTCGGATCCACACTTGAGTCCGGCTGAGGTCTCTTAGCCATCATTAGAGAGCAAACTGATGATGCAGGATGAATTTGTGCTGTCTGTCTTTGGGAAGGAGCTGATCTGGGTGGGTGATGCTGGCCAGGTGGAGGGGATGGCTAGCTTGACAGCTGATCACCACACTCGGCCACATGCCCCACACAGAATCCTGTCGTCTCCACCCCCAGACCACCAGGACAGGGCCGCTTCCATCCACCGTCCCCTCCATGGGGAGACAGCCCTGTAACGCTGCCTTGCTGATGCTGTTGATCCGTGTGTGTGTGTGTTCCTGGGGATTGAACCCAGGGGCATTCTATCTCTGAACTCTAGCCCCAGCCCGAATTTGTTTTTTGCTTTGAAACAGGTTCTCACTAAGTTGCTGAGGCTTGACTTGTGATCCTCCTGCCTCAGCCTCTCAAGTACTTCAATTCCAAGTGTGCATCACCATGCCTGGCCTATTTTTTGTTTTGAAACTGTGTCTTATATGGGTGTGGTGGTACACACTTGTAATCCCAATACTTGGGAGGCTGAGACAGGAGATTGAAGGTTTGTGGCTAGCCTCAGCAACTGAGACCTTTTCTAAAAAAAAAAAAAAAATAGAGCTGGGGGTGTGGCTCAGAGGTAGAAGACCTCTAGGTTCAATTCTTAATACCACCCCCCCCCCAAAAAAAAAGAAAGAAAGAAAGAAAAGGAAAGGAAACAGGGTCTCAATGAGTTGCTGAGGCTGGTCTCAAACTTGCAGCCTCTGAAGTACTGGCATTACAGCAAGCACCACCACTCCTGGCTTGCATACATTTTTTAAATGTTCTGGGTTCAGATTCGAGATGAGATGGCCCTTGCCAAGAGATGCCTGCGGGCTTGCTGAGTGTGTGCTTTCTGGGAGAACCTGCAAGCCCCAGATAGTCAGTCCGAGAGCAGACTCCAGTGCCCCAGCTCGGTTCTGTGGGGGAAGGGGTGCCAGGCAGTGCTGAGCCTGGGCCTTGTGCCCTAGGCTATTGAGTGAACCCGCCTTGGTCCTCGGTCACCGGTCACCGCGTCCTGAGCCACATCCAGGTTCCAGAGTGCCAACCACCCTGCCACAGGCCTTGAGTAGAGCTGCCCCTTGGTGGCTGGACCTCTGCACTGGACCTGGCTAAGGGGGGCAGCACCCTGCAAGTGCAGTGACAGATGGGAGCAGGTCCCCGGGGTGGGGGCAGGGGGCCAATGGCCAGGGCTTGTAACTGTGGGGCTCCTAACATGCACGGACAGGGTGTGGCCTGGCCCTCCTTTCAGGGCTCCCCAACAGAGGCTGAGGAGGGGGGATGAAGACAGTGGAAGACACCGCTATGAACATGGTGCCAGCAGACACTGGGTGGGGGGGGGGTGGAGCGCCGCGGGGGGTGAGATGCGGGCTTCCATGGGCTGGCATCGCCTGCCTCGGGTCTGGAAGGGAGAGACCTGGGAGTGGGAAGCCACCGGCTTCAGCCTCGACTTCCCTGCTCTACTTTGCCGGGGATGGCTGCTGTTTGTACGGCACTGTGTTGGTGTCCCGTGCCAGCCTGGGGCCTGTCCTAGTGCTTGGGATTTGTTGTGTTGTAGCCAGGCTACCCGTGCTCTAGTACTCAGCTAGCTGATCACCCCAGTGCATGGCTGTGGCCAAGGCCACCTGTGGACGAGCCTGGTTCTCTTCTGGATGAGACGCTGGAGAACCAGTGACCTGCTGTTACATAGGGCATGCCAGGATGGGCCACCTTTCCCAGTGGACACCTAGCGCAGAGCAGGCTGAGGAAGCCAGGCAGGGATGCTCAGCAGACGGGTGGCTGGCCCTGCAGGCCATCCCTGAGTTCTTGAGGCTCCTCCATCTCCAGCTGTCACCCCAGGGCTCCCTTTGGGCTCAGGGGTCTTGGGCGTGGCATGGGTCGAGGGCTGGCTGCTCTTTCTGAGGCTCTGTAGACCTCCACCCGGGTCTCCAGGCGGGCTCTCTGTGGGATGCGGGGTTTTGTGTGGAGCGTGGCCTCCCCTGGACAGGCACATTTGCAGGGTGAGGGAGAGGCGGAGCCCAGCGAGCTCAGTTTCCAAGTGGGCTCCCACCACTTAGGGCTCCGTGCTCCCAGTCAGAGCAGCTGCTTACTGGAAATGTGTGAGAAGGTTTCTGTTAAGTGGGCGAGTCATAGGCCAGGCGTCATGCGCTTCTCGTAATTGATACTTAGACTCGCGTCCAGCGGGTAGTTCACCTGGGGGAGGAGGCCATGGCCTTGCGTGCTGCCCTGCTCTCTAAATGGGGAGGTTTTAGGTGACTTCATTCAACTGTAAGAGGAGAAATGGACAATTTAAAGATATTTTAGTGCCTGGCTGGAGCCACCAAGAGTTCCCAGAAGAGCAGATACGCTTGTTTTACATGTGTGGAAATGGGCACCTAAGCGCCGCCAGGTTGTCTTGAGGAGACCACAGTGTGCAGTCACAGCCGTAAGCGGCTTGCTCGGGCTCTGTGCAGGAGGGTGACGGCTGGCTGATTCCAGCTCTGAGAGGCAGAGATGCTTGGAATGCTGTGCTTAGCTGGATCACATGCCTGTGATCTCAGTGCTTGGGAGGCTGAGCCAGAAGGATCAGAGGTCTGAGGCTAGCCTCAGCGACTTAGTGAGATTCTGTTTCAAATTAAAAAAAGGCTGACTGGAGATGTAGCCCTGAGGTAGAATGCCCCTGGGTTCAGTCCTAGTCTGTCTGTCTGTCTGTCTGTCTCTCTCACTCTCTCTTTCTCTCTCTCACACACACACACACCCACCCACACACACACACACACACACACACACACACACACACACGAGAAGAATACCATTTTCACTTGTCTACAGTCTACTACAATAGCCTCTGTGTCTCAACAGAGCCCCGGGGCTTCAGCACTGGGAACTGGTGGGATCCTTCCACCATTCCTCTAACCCTGTGCCTCATCTTCCCTAGCTGTGAGGTGGGGTGACGGGAACCTGCCTTGTAGAATTGTTGGGGACAAAGGCTCACAGTCAGAGCCCAGCAGCTGTCTGCTGCGGGCAGGTTGGAGGATGCGGTCTCGTCACAGGATCATCATTTAGTTTCTCAGCGATCAATGTCCGCGTGTCATGCGGCCCTAGGGCCATCAGCGCCTTCAGTCACTTCTCCCAGGTCCTTTAGCGAGCCAGAATCCCACGGGTGCACACTGCCCCCTGTGGTCTGTTGAGAACGGACCCTGACGCAGGTCATCTAGGGCGTTCTGTGGGCTCTGGTGAGAGAGAATGGGGCCTGCGCCACCCGCTGCCCAGGGAGCCGCCTCCCTCCCGCTGTTGGGAAGGCTTGGCTGAAGTTCCACCAGGTCAGGCTTGCCCCCAGTCCTCCCATGCACCTCCCCTGGTCTGTGTTTCTGTTCGTTGGCTGGATGGTCTGGACCCTGCAGAGGACTCCAGGGCCTTGGAATGGTGAGGGCTGGGATAGGGTGGGCATAAGAATCATCTGGGGTGCATCCTCTTCCTGTCTTGCCAGTCCCTGTGGGGCTTTGACATTTGTGACATTGTTGTAGACAATGTCTACAACATTTTGTTGGTTAAAACACAAGGGTACCTGGGTGTAGTGGCACATGCTTGTAATCCCAGCATTTGGGAGGCTGAGACCGGAGGATCACGGTTTGCAGATAGCCTCAGCCACTTAATGAGGCCCTCTGCAACTTAGTGAGACCCTGTTTCAAAATAAAGAATACAAGCCAGGCATAGTGGCGCATTGCTTGTAATCCCGGCACTTGGGAGGCTGAGACAGGAGGATCGCACAGGTTTAAAGCCAGCTTCGGCTACTGAGTGAGGCTCTCAGCAACTTAGTGAGACCCTGTTTCCAAATAAAGTATAAAATAGGTCTGGGACTATAGCCCGGAGGTAGAAAAGCCCATGTGTTCCACCCACAGTACCCCCCCCCCCCCATACACGGCAGGGATTGTAGTTAGGAGGTAGAAAGCCCCTGGGTTCCATCCCCAGACCTGCAAAAACAAAAACAACACTAAAGCAAAAAACACACACAGGTGTAGCTGGGTGTGGTAGTGCACGCCTGTAAGCCCATACTTGGGAGGCTGGATAGGAGGATCGCAGGTCTGAGGCCAGCTTCAGCAATTTGTCAAGACTCTGTTTTAAAAAAAAAAAAAAAAGACTCTTTCAAAGTAAAAAATAAGAAGGGCTGGGGGTCTAGCTAAGAGGTAGACTGCCTGTGGGCTCAATCCCTAGGACCGAAACCAAAACATAGAGGTTATGGGTTGTTAGTGTTTAGATTATCATGATGGGCCCAGCTTTACCAGTGAAGTCTCAGAGTGGACAGGTTAACTTGCTGGAAATGTCACAGCCAGAGAGAGATGCAGAGCTCCTTCCTCCTGTATTTCTCCCTGTCTTTCTTTCCCTCCCTCCTTTCCTTCCTTTCTTTTCCTCTTTCTTGTGGTCCTGGGGATTGAACCCAGGAGTATTTTATCTCTGAGCTAAATGTCCAGTCTTATTTTTCTTTATTTTTAAATTTATTTTTTATGTGGTACTGGGGATGGAACTCAGGGGCATTCTACCTCTGAGTATACCCGCAGCCCTTTTATTTTATTATTTATTTTGAAACAAGGGTCTCACTGAGTTGAAAGGTCCTCCTCACTATGAAGTGGAGGGCTTCAGGGTCTTGTTAAGTCGCAGAGGCTGGCTGTGAACCTGTGCTCCAGTCTCAGCCCCACGCCCAGCTCACAGGGGGCTTCTGTTGGACCGCAGAGTTGGGCTTCCTGGTGAGCAGGCCTGCCCTTTGCGGTCACGGTCTCCTTTTGGACAGAGGAGCCCTAGCTGTCATCAGTTTTTACATGACTCCCATTTGGCGAAACAATTACTTCTGTACTTTTCGCAGTTGGTTTGCAAAGAAACTTAGATATTGATGGGCAATTCAAATGTTCGAAGGAGGAAGACAAAAATGAATGGATGTTTTCCTGATCTGAATAGATTAAGCAGCAGCAGAATAGAACGTTTTATATTATGGTAATTTATGTAGAGTAGTTGGGTAAGATGAATGGAGGGGTTTTTCCTTCCTACAGGAAGGATTTTGAAGCTCTTCCATTTCTCATTGTTTTTGTGCTGGGTGGAGGCAGGGGTGTTGAGGACACTTCAAGTGGGGCCCCCTCATGCCGGAGATGCGAGGTCCTCTGAGATCTGCCTGGTCGGCGCTGGAAGTCTCTGCTGCCAATCACTGACCGGACTGTCTCTCATGCCCCAGGTGGGCGGTGCCTGGGGACCTCGAGGGCACCTGACGTGGGAGTAGCTTCCACCCACGATCATTTTTTCCCTTGGAGAGTGTGTGTGTGTGTGCGCGCGCGCGTGTATTTATGTGTCCTCAACCCTTCTTATCTTTATTTGGAGACAGGGTCTGGCAGTGTGGTCCAGGCTGGCCTCCATCCTGTGATCCTCCTGCCTCAGCCTCCTGAGTAGCTGGGACTGTAGGTGTAAACCACTGGATTTCAGTTTGTGAGAATGTTTTCAATTATTTTTAGGGATATTGGAGCTATAAAAAAGAGGCTAAAAGCAGTATCAACTATGTAAATGTCAGATATATTTAAAAATTGAACATCCACTTCTATAGCAGCACTATAATTAATAGCCCCAAGGTGGAAACAGCCTAAATGTCTGTCAGCAGTTGAAAGGAGAAACAGATTGGGGTGGGGATACCCTTGCAGCCTCCCCTCCTGCCTAGGTTCCAGGAGGAAGCCAGGGAGGAGGCCTGGGCCTGGGCCTGATGGTTAGGGGTTAATTTCGTCAAGTTGCTGGGGCCACGCGGTCCCACCAACCCCCTGGCCAAGCACGGCCCTGCATGTGCAGCACTGGGCTCGGCTCAGTTGCACTTTGGGGTGGCAGGCTGGCCCCTGGAAGTTTGGAAGCTTTGGGTCGGGGCGGCCTGCCGAGACAGAGGTCGGCAGAGTGAGGCCATAGGGCAGGGCAGTGCCCGGGACGCCTGGATCCCGCCGAAAGGCTTTGTGTGCCCTGAGCGCGGGGTGTGGCTGGAGCTTGATGTCACTCGCTAGGGGTGGGGCCTGATAGAGCCAGCTCTACCGTAGGGTCTCCCTTCCAGCCCAGCAAGAGGGTGGTAGCTGGGGATGCTGGATAGAGAGAATGGGTCTGGGATCTGGAGGGGGATAGGGTGGGGACAGTGAGGGCGTGCCATCTGCAGAGTGGGGAGCCCTGGGAGGGCTGGTGGACGAGGGGCAGGAGTTGGGGTTTGGACAAGAGGATCTGAGGTGCCCGTGCAGTGTCCTCTTGGAGGAGAAAGGCGCTCTTGGCCTTGGCTCCTGCTGCAGGACAGGTGGGGTACGGCGGCCCTCCCATTGCAAGGCCCAGAAGTGCACAGAACTAGTTTTGACTCCTGAGCCGCAGGAGAGAAGATGAGTCCTCCAGTGCCAGAAATGAGGGGCTGAAGCCAGAGTGAGTGCGTGGCCACAAGGAGGGCCCAGGAGCTGGCATGAGCAGCCAGCCAGCGTCTCAGTTTCCTGTCCTTTGCGGTGTCGGCCAGGCGGACCTCCTCAGCTCAGGGGCCAGGCGTCAGCTGGGCTGGATAGTCAGCGGGGCCTCACGGTCCGCAGAGGCTGCTGCAGCTGGCAGTGTTTCATGGTGTCTCGCTCTGCAGGAGGCTGAGTAGAGTCTTCAAGATCTTTCTCTCCAGCCAGGCGTGGTGACGCACGCTTATAATCCCAGCATTTGGGAGGCTGAGACAGGAGGATCACAGTTTGCGGCCAGCCTCAGCTACAGGCCCTCTGCAACTCAGTGAGACCCTGTTTCAAAATAAAGAATAAAAAAATAGGGCTGAGGGTGTAGCTCGGAGGTAGAATGCCCCTGGGTTCCAGGTCTCCAGTTAGGGAGAGTTGGCAAGAGGGCCAGACAGGAAGGTGCCCTTGGCACAGGGAACCAGGAAGGCCTGCTCTCCACTGTGCCCGGGCACAGGTCACAGTAGAATTGCAAAACACACAGGATGGCACTTTTCCAAGAGCAAAACCCAGCAGCCAGTATGGCTCATGGGGACTGAGATGGCGGAGAGACCAACCTGTTGAGCTTGACCCAGGATGATACCGAGATCCCTTGTCAGCAGGGACGGAGGGGACCTCCAGAAATGAGGAAGATGGTCACTGCACTAAAAACGACATAAAAGCTGCCCCAGTGAGCAAGCTCAGTGGCTGACCGGGAGTCGGGCCTGCACGGTGGGCCCCTGCACTCAGGGAGCTAAAGGGCAATTGTAAGCAGTTCAGAGACGGGAGGAGGTCCAGAGTGCGTCTGTAGACCGTGGAGAGGAGCGCAGAGGGCGGGAGGCGTAGTCCTCCCTTGGCTGGGGATTTCCCCAGCTGAACAACCAGGTTCAGTATGCCCGAGTCCCACAAGGGGTAAGTGGTTCTGAACACAGTTGGGCACCACAGTCAAACTGTATGTATGAGTCAGCTCTTTGTCATGGTAATGAGGTGCTGGGGGGATCTAATTTTATAAAGAGAAAAGGTTTATGTGGCACAGTTTTGCAGGCTCATGTCCAAGATAGGACGGCCCCATTGGCTTGCCTCTAGTCAGGGATGTAAATGGCGTCTTGTCCTAGAGCAGGAGAGCATATGTGGAAAAGCCTCCTTTACCAGACAGAAAGTCAGAGAGAGCAGGGCCCCACAAACCCTTCAGGGGCACACCCCTGGTGACCTATAAACTTCCCACTAGGCCCTGCCTCCCACAGGCCCCAGCATCCCCATCAGCACCTCCCTGTGGACCAAGCCCCCAATCACAAAGGACCCTTAGACGTGCCCTATTGCTGCAGAACACACCATCTCAGAGACCTGGGGAAAAGGCCTGGACCTCGAGGGACGCTGGATGGATGGCTGAGGCTGCAGAGTGCCATCTTTCCAGGGCCTGAGGGAGCAGAGTCCTGGGCTTAGCGAAGCTGCCTTTCACGAGGAGAGTGAAATGGAGACAGTTGAGATGAAGACAGAAGAAGAACCGCCCCCAAATCCTTGCCAGAGAAGTCCTAGAAAATGTGCTCCAAGAGAAAATCAAAGTTAGAAGGAAGGAGTGGGAGGCAGGCGGCCACGGGTGCGGGCGGGCGGTGCAGCTGCTCCGCTGAGTGCTGAGTGGTGAGCCGCAGCAATGATGGCAAGAGGGGCCTGGACAGAGGGCAGTGGGGAGCTGGACAGTGGCGCCTGGCAGGCGGGCTGGGATGAGGCTTAGCATGGGCCGGCTTCAGAGCGCGAGTTCCGCGTGTGAATGAGTGCAGGGCAAACACTGGGCTACAGGTCCAGGCCAGGTCACTTTTTGTGTGTGTGTGTTACTGGGGATTGGACCCAGGGGTGTGCTACCACTGAGCTACACCTTAGTCCTTTATACTTAACTATTTACTTATTTTTTTGTGGTACTGGGGGATGGGACCCAGGAGCTTTCTACCTCTGAGCTAACACCCCAGCCCTATATTTTGAAACAGGGTCTCTGGCTTTGAACCTGTGATCTTCTAGTCTCACCCTCCCAAGTACTGGGATTATAGGTGTGTGCCACCACACCTGGCCCCAGCCCTGTTTTATTTGTTATTTTGAAATAGGGTCTCGCTAAGTTGGCCAGGCTGGCCTCAAACCTGCAGTTCTCTTTTTGGTCTCCCAAGTACTAGCATTGCAGGTGTGCTGGGTCCAGAGGGACAGATAACTTCTAAATAGGAGAGGCAAAGCCAGGTGCAGTGGTGCACACTCACAATCCCAGCTGCCCGGGAGGCTAATGCAGGAGGATCACGAGTTTGAAGCCAGTCTGTGTGATTTAGTGAGACTGTCTCAAAATGAAATAAACAGGGCTGGGATGGAGCTTAGAGATAGAGCGCCCCAGGGTTCCATCCCCTGGACTATAAAAATAAAGAAACCAAGAGCTGCCCCCAGCTGTGTGCTGTTGGCACATGTCCCTAAGGCAGCTTCCATGGAATGGTGCAGGGAAAGCGCCAACTGGCAGGTGAGGCCTGAACCTGTCCAACGCAGGGCGGGCTGGCTGCCGCGCTGCAGGCCACTGGCCTTCCAGGAGCCCCCGGAGAGGAGGCTGGTGTGCGGGTGCTCGCTGAAGAGGAGCTTTGAAAGGAAGGGAAGGAAGCAGGCATGGGGGTGGGGAGGGGCTCAGCAGAGGCCTGGGTCTGCCCCTGAGCCTGGGAGCTGGGATGGCCCTTCAGCTGGGCAAGGGCTGGGCCTTTCTGCCTCTGCTGGACAGGTCCTGGACGGGGCAGCCCAGGGCAGTCCCTGGGGGTGGGGCGTCGGCCAGCAGCACCCGCAGCCACTGCGTGCGAGCCCTTTGTGCCCACGTGCTGGACGTGAGCACAGGGTCTCGGCCCCCGTTGGGCGCTTCTGACTGGTGCTGACCCTCTGCCTCCTGCCCCGGCCAGGTGCTTCCTGCAGGGCTGAGGCTGGCCTCGCCAGGGGAGTATAGGAAGCCTCTGTTGGGTCAGCTGTTAGGCATTCTGTAAGTCAGAGGTGAGCTTTATTTATTTATTTATTTATTTATTTATTTATTTATTTTTATTTTTTGTGGCACTAGGGGTGGAACCCAGGGGCTTTTCTACCTCCGGGCTATACTCTCAGACCTATTTTATGCTTTATTTGGAAACAGGGTCTACTAAGTTGCTGAGAGCCTCACTCAGTAGCTGAGTCTGGCTTTGAACCTGTGCGATCCTCCTGTCTCAGCCTCCCGAGCGCGGGGATTACAAGCGTGCATCACTGTGCCCAGCCAGGTGTGAGCTTTAGAATGTTTCCCGGCCCAGTGGAACTCATGCACTCAAGGCCTCCACGTGTTGGGGACAGAGATGGTCATTTAGAGACCTTGGTGGCCATGCTGTATCCATATAGGACTTATATTTTTGGTGCTGGGGACTGAACCTATGGGTATTCTACCTCTGAGCTATACTCCCAGTCCGTTTTATTGTTTATCTTGAAACAGGATCTCACTTTACTACTAAGAGTCTTGCTAAGTTGATGAGGCTGGCCTTGAAACTGATCTCCTGCCTCAGCCTCCCAGGTACTGAGATTATAGGCATAAACCACCAAACCCAGCTTAAAATCTGTTCTTGTTTTGTTTTGTTTTGTTTTTGTGGTGCTGGGGATTGAACCCAGGGACATTCTACCTCCAAGCTACACCCCCAAACCTATTTTTTATTCCTTTTTTTTTTTTTGCAGTACTAGGGATGGAACCCAGGGGGCATTCTACCCCCGAGCTACACCCCCAGCCCTATTTTTTATTATTTAGTATTAGTATTATTATTTTTGGTGGTACTGGGGTTCCTGGAAACCCTTCTTCTACCTCCGGGTTATACTCCCAGGCACCTATTTTTAAATATTTTTTTATTTGGAAACAGGGTCTCTTAAGCCAATGAGGCTGGCTTCGAACCTGCCCAATCCTTCTGTCTCTGCCTCCCAAGCACAGGGATTAAAAGTGTGCGCCACCACGCCCGGCTATTCTTTATTTTAAAACAGGGTCTTACTGAGTTGCAAAGGACCTCACTAAGTAATTGAGGCTGTTCGCGAACCACGAACCTTCCGTCTCAGCCTCCCAAATGCTGGGATTTCAAGTGTGCGCCACCATGCCCGGCTTTGAAATCTATCTATATATGTATATTTTAATTTATTTTTATTGGTGCATTGTAATCATATATCACATTGGAACATAAGACTTGAGAGGATATACAAACACACATCATCCAATTAGCCCTCATCCAGCCTCCATCCCATTCCCTCCCCCCCCCTTCATCCTATGCTTGTTTGGTGATTTACTTTGATACATTTGTTTATGTACATCCTGTGTTTTAAAGAGGCTCCATCCTCCCCTATTCCATACCCTCTGATTGGTCACCTTAATTGCTTCACTATAGGGCCCTTTCTATAACTCGACCTCTTCCTGTTGCCCCTTTCCTCCTAGTTATTGCTGATTAGGAGAAGCATCTGTTTTGTTTTTTTTTTTCTGCGATATTTCTCTGTGCATGCCGTGTTGCAAGTACTGATCCCACTCTTGACGGCCCCCAGTAGTGGCCTGGCTACCCGGTGGACTGATCCAGATCTCGCTGGCTCAAGCAGCAGCCTTGCCTCATGGGAGGCCCCGATTCTGGTCTCGCTGACCCCGACACCAGCCTAACCCCTCAGCTGGCTCCGATCCCTACCTCAGTGGCCCCAGCACCAGCCTAGCCTCAAGGCAGGCTCCGATCCCGGCCTTGGAGGCCTCAGTAGCAGCCTTGCCTCACGGCAGGCTCCAGTGTCGGCCGCTGGCCTCGGCACCAGCCTAACCCCTTGGCAGGCTCTGATCCCGGCCTCAGAGGCCCCAGCACCGGCCTTGCCTCACAGCAGGCTTCTATCCTGGCCTCACTGGCCCCGTCCCAGCCTAACCCCTCAGCAGGCTCCGATCCCTGTCTCGGTGGCCCCAGCACCGGCCTAGCCTCAAGGCAGGCTCCAATCCCAGCCTCGGAGGCCCCAGCACCGGCCTTGCCTCATGGCAGGCTCTGATCCCGGCCTTGCTAGCCCCAGCACTGGCCTAACCCCTTGGCAGGCTCCGTTCCTGGCCTCGGAGGCCCCAGTAGCGGCCTTGCCTCCTGGCAGGCTCCGTGCTGGCCATTGGCCCCGGCATCGGCCTAACCCCTCGGTAGGCTCTGATCCCGGCCTTCAAGGCCCCAGCACCAGCCTTGCCTCACGGCAGGCTCTGATCCCGGCCACGCTGGCCCCGGCACCGGCCTAACCCCTCGGCAGGCTCCAATCCCGGCCTCGGAGGCCTCAGTAGATTATAAGTGTGCACCACCATGCCTGGCTTTGAAATCTATATTTTGACACAAGGTGTCCCTTAGTTGCCAAGGCTGCCCTCGAAATTTCACTCCTCCCACCACTGCCTCCCTAGAGGCTAGGATTAGAGGCATGCGCCATCTGCCTGCCTCAGATAGTATTATTGAATGTGACTCTTGAGGACTGTCAGATCTGGGACCTTTTCATCACACTGAGTATTTGTTAAGTTCTTTCATGGTCTCCACTTTCATTTTAGCCTTGGGATGAAGGAGTAGTGAGCAGCCAACTTTCCAAGACTGACCATGTTCTGGCAGGCTTGGCTCCGTCCTTGTGGGATCCTTCCTGGCTCTGGATATGTGCCCCAAGGAGCCTGGGGTTGCTCTCAGGAGAAGCCTGCCCACCTGAGCACTGAGCTGTGCTTTGGGATTGTGTGGACGAGAGTTGAGAGAAGCCCAGGACGTGGACATGGGGACCGCGGGTGCTCTGGCTCCCTCTGCAGGCCTTGGTCCTCACGTGTGGGGTGGCATCAGACTCACTGTCTTTGGGATCACTGTTGCCTGGGCCCCATGACAGAGCTAAACACAGAGGCTGTGGGACACCAGAGGCCGCCCCTGCTCTGGCGCTGGCCACTGGCCTCTGGTGGTAGCCAGCCTCTCTCCAAGGCCTGCTGGGCTCTGATGGGCAGGGCGGCGTGGGGCCAGAGGACCCCGGTCCCTGCTCCTGCTTTCTGGTATGCTGGCATTCTTGTGTTCAGACCGTCCCTACGCCCAGGCTCAGGGCAGGCCCTGCTGGCGCCCGGGCAGCTTGGGATGGGTGTGTATCTGTCCGTCTGTCCCTCAGAAGCCTGGGGATGCTGTACAGATGAGCTCCAGGCTATGGTGGGCTCCGTGAAGGCCCAGCCACTGAGTTGGGGTTGAGCAGGCTCCAAAACCAGTGTGGGAAGACTGCAAGGAAAGGGGAAGGCTGCACTGGCTCCCAGCTCTCCGCCCCACCTCTGGCCTGTTTCGTGGGTGCCGGGTGGGGGAGCTACGTGACCGCCAATGGGGAGGCCTGTGGGTGGAGGGCCTGGTGGTGGCAGGCCTGGCCCTGCGGGGATTGGCCAAGACCTGACCTGTGTGTGGATTGTCACATAAAAGGCTGACTGGAAGCAGAGGGCTTTACACTTGGGAGCTGCTGGACCCTGAGATATCGGTGATGAATGATGAATGCATACCTCAACTTGTGACTCTCGTCCTCTGCTGTGCGTGCGTGCGTGCGCGTGCGTGCGTGTGTATGCGCGCGTGTGACTGAGGATCAATCCCAGAGACATACTACCTCTGAGCTACATCCTATTTTATTTTTTTGTGGTGTTGGAGTTGAAACCCAAGGGCACTCTTCCTCTGAGCTACACCCCGCCCCATATTTTATTCTTTATTTTGAAACAAGGTCTCACTGAGTTGCAAAGGGCCTCACTAAGTAGTAGCTGAGGCTGGCCTCACTGAGTAGTATCTGAGATCCTCCTGTCTCCGCCTCTCAAATGTTGGGATTACAAATGCACGCCACCACGCCCACCTAATTTTTGTTTTGAAATAGGGTTTTGCTAAGTTGCTGAGGGTTTTACTAAGCTGTTGAGGCTGGCCTCAAGCCTATGGTCCTACTATCTGAGCCTCGCAAGTACTGAGATTACACGTGTGTACTGGGTGAGGGTGTGTTTAATGGGAGGCTCCAGAGGCCCCAGGCTGGCCTTGTCCTTGGCATGGGACTTATATTGCTTTAACCATTTCTGCAGAGCCTCCGCTACCCACTGTGCAGGGAACTGGGTCCCCTGGTGGATAGAGGACAGTGCTCACCTTCTCGGTACCACACAGCCCTATAGTGTGGTGACTGTTCATCTGAGCTGCCTGGAAGTATTGGCTTCTGTTAGGAAGGTGTTGATGCTTTTAAGACTTTGTGTGCATAGGGCTGGTGCCCCTGTAGGCCAAGGTTCATGACCTTTCTCGTGGTGAGCCACCTTGTGAAACTTGACAGTGCTGAGACTGTGACCGAGAGCCATCACTGCCCCACCCCTGGCTGTGAGAAATCCTCTGGGTCCAGAGGTCCCTTGAATGGCAGATGTGGCTGCTGGGCTGTGAACAGGAAACCTCGCAGTGCCACCCATGGCAGGCAGAACACTGATCTCCAGAGGTGCCCACGAATCCCCAGAGCCCATGCATATGTTCCATGGTGTGGCAAAGAGGAACGAAGGCTGCAGGCTGAACTTTGGCACTGATGCCCTAGGCAGGCCCAGGGGCCGGAGAGGCTGTGCAGTGGGGAGAGGTGGCCGAGGCAGAGGGGCCCGGGCGTTGGAAGGAAGGTTAGAGAGAGGCTGTGCTGCTGACTTTGAAGACAGAGGAGTGGTGGTCTCTGGAAGCCATCCTCTCTGGCCCACCTGGAGCCCTGCCCTCCAGGCTGGGAGAGAGTAGCTGTGAATTGGTGTTTTGAGTCACTAAGTTTGCAGCAGTTTGCTACAGCAGCCGCAGGAACTAACAGCACCTCCTGGGCACAGGCGGACCTCAGCCACGCAATGTGCGACAGCCACGAAGCTCTCTCAGGACAGCAGAGCCACAGCCTCGGTGCCCTTGGCTGGGCTGTGGTCAGCAGGATCAGTGGTCAGCAGAGAAGGAGCAGCGTCCCAACGAGGCAAGCCGAAACATGCCAGTTTCACAATAACACATACGCATGATATCCTTTTTATAGAATTAAAAACAGCCAAATATACCTTTTACAAAGGACAGATGCAGCAACCTAGTGACACGGCCAGGGGAGCGCCGAGGGCCTGGCTGGAGGGCCAGCGGGTGCCATCTGCATGTGCCCAGCTGGCGGGCTCATGGCACCTGTTGCAAGGGCAAATGACTACCTTGTCCTTTAACTTTTTTTTTTTTTTTGGCAGGTCTGGGAATGGAACCCAGGGGCATTTGACCTCTGAGCTACAGTCCTTGCGCTATTTTTTATTCTTTATTTTGATATAGGGTCTTATTGAGTTGCGAAGGGCCTCACTAAGTAGCGGAGGCTGTCCATGAACATTGATCCTCCGGTCTCAGCCTCCTGAATGCTGGGATTACAAGCGTGCGCCACCACGCCTGCTGTACTTTAACTTTTTTGCAGTTGAAACATGGCTGTCTCTGGGGCCTGCGGGGCCTGCCTTCCAGGTCATCCCCAGCCTCAGAGGTTTCCATTAGTGTTGCTTACACCATTGTGTGGGGAACGGCCAGCTGTTCAGAGAGGCGAGGCCAGCCTAGGTGAGCAGGGAGATCGCACCTCAGCAGTGGGGGCACGGTGACAATTCAGATGCTGCCTCCAGCCCACTGCGTCCACATGCTGCGTGCGGAGCTACAATGAAGAATCAGTGACAGCTGTCCAGTAGATGGCCTGATGGCAGAAGGACGCAGCCTGTAGTCCTTTTAGGGGGAGCTTAGGATTCTGCTTTAAGACAGTAGCAAAAGGTCCTATTTACTTTCTTTTTTTTTTTTTTTTTGTTTTGCTTTTTTGTTTGTGTGTGTGTGGTACTGGGAATTGAACCCAGAGGCATTCTACCTCCAACTTATACCCCCAGCCCAATTTTCTTATTTGGAAACAGGCTCTCACTGAGTTGCCGAGGCTGGCTTTGACCCTGCACCCCCATGCCCCGCTCCTATTTACTTCCAGTATGGAAAGGGATGAAAGCTTTTCTCTTTTCTTGGAGTGGCAGGCTGGATGCGCACGTTGACCTGCACTCTTGTGAGTTCCTTTGACCTGAGGTGTGGGACGCGGGATTCTCACTAGCCCCACCTGGCCAAAGCCAAACTACCCGAGGGATATCGGCTTAACCACTGGGCGCGGAGAGACATTAGAGGTGGGGGACTGACCTGAAAGTGAGGGAGTGGAAGACAGGGCACAGAGGGTGCACTGTGAGCTGCAACACAGGTGTATTTAGACGGTACCGGCCAAAGTCGGCAAGCTGCAGTGGGAGGCCTTATTAAGGACCCTGAGATTATTTTCAGTTTAGCCAGGTTCAATCCTCAGTACCATAAAATAAAATAAAATAAAATAAAATGGTTAGTTTAGTACTTGGGAGGCTGAGACAGGAGGATCACAGGTTTGCAGCCAGCCTCAGCAACTCAGTGAGGCCCTATGCAATTTACTGAGACCCTGTTTAAAAATATAAAAAAGGCGGGCGTGGTGGCGCACACTTATCATCCCAGCATTTGGGAGGCTGAGACTGGAGGATCGCGGTTCGCGGACAGCCTCAGTTACTTAGTGAGGCCCTTTGCAACTCAGTGAGACCTGGTTTCAAAATAAAGAATAAAAAATAGGGCAGAGGGTGTAGCTCGGAGGTCGAATGCCCCTGGGTTCCATCCCCAGACCCCCACAGACTAAATAAGTAAATAAATAAATATAAAAATAAACAAGGGTTGAGGCTATAGCTCAGAGGTAGAATGCCCCTGGGTTCCATCTATAGTGCCAATAATGACGACAACAACAACAACAACAACAACAACAACAACAACAACAACTGTTACCTCAGGGCTGCAGGATACCTCAGCAACAGAGCTGAGGTAGCATGTATAGGCTCTGGGTTCAATCCCCAGCATGGCAAAAATATTAAAGTGGTCAATTTTTGTTACTGAACTTTACCTAATTTTTAAAAACTGCCCTTAGTGGGGGTTGGGGGAAGATGTCCCTGAGGTGGTGTGGCCCTGGGATGATCTCCACCTCATCCTAGCCTCACTGGAGCTCCACAGCACCCCACATATTCAGTGACCTTGACCTTCTCCCCTAAAGTGTTAGGTTCTGGACCCTCCCCATATGGGGCAGGGGCAGGGCTGACCCGCCTACCCTGCGAGGCCCCAGGATGTTCCCACGGAAAGCCACTCCCCTTTGATAAAAAGGGGACGCGCGATCTAGGATCAGAAGAAGCTGGTGGGACAGAGAGATTTTTACACTCGTGGAAGGCCCTCTTCCACACTTCTCCCCCACCCCCACCCCGCACCTGCGACACGGGGTGGGGGAGGGAGCTGCTCGGGACAAGTGGACTAATAAAGACTTATGTTACCTGCATGGATGATCTCGCGTGTCTGTGAAACTGGCAAACCTTACATAAAGAAATTGTACCAACTAGTCACTTTGCAGTCACATCAACAATCCAAAAATGACAATCAAAAGTAGACCAAGAAGCTGGGCGTGGTGGCGCACGCTTGTCATCCCCTCACTTGGGAGGTGGAAACAGGAGGATCGCGCAGGTTCGAAGCCAGCCTCGCTGGCTTAAGAGACCCTGTTTCTAAATTTAAAAAATATAAAAATAGATCTGGGCGTGTAGCCTGGAGGTAGAAGGGTTCTAGCCCTAGAGGTAGAAGGGTTCCATCCCAGTACCACCAAAAAAAAAAAAAAGGTAGACCAAGAAGCCAAGTGTGGTGCGCACGCTCGTAATCCCAGCATTTGGAAGGCTGAGACAGGAGCGGTTCATGGCCAGCCTGCACTACTTAGGCCCTTTGCAACTCAGTGAGACCATGCTTCAAAGTAAAGAATAAGAAACACAGCTGAGGTGTTGCTCAGAGGCCGAATGCCCCTGGGTTCCATCCCCATTGCCATAGGCACACAAAAAAATACTATATTAGGCTGGGTATGGTGACGCATGCCTGTAATCCCAGCACTTGGGAGGCTCGAAGAGAGGATCACAGGTTCAAGACCAGTGCACAAATAACCTGGAGACCCTGTCCAAAATAAAAAATAAAATGGGGTGTGGTGGCAGTGAGAGCTGAGGGTCCACCTCCGGTCCGCTAGGCTCGCAGTGTTTTTTCTTTCATTTGTGCAGAAGTTTGGGAATGAGGTCACTTAAAGCCGGTGTCACAAGCAGGCAGGGACAGAGTTCCTCACAGGGAATGAAAACTGAAAATAATCTCAGGGTCCTTAATAAGGCCTCCCGCTTCTGAAGGTGCACAGTGGCTGTTGAAGGATTCAGTTCAGCTTTGTGATGACTCATCTGATCAGCAGGGGAAGAGGACAAAGGTGAGCGCCTGAGGGCAGACAGCGGGCTGCGAGAGCTGGGGCCCCTGTCCATGGCCACCCTTTGTGCCTCAGTTCCTACCCATCAGTGGAGGCTGGGCACACCATCACTGCAGGGCGGTAGGGGAGAAGCTCGGAAGAGCCGCCCCGACCCACTGCAGGCACATGAGGAGCCCAGCAGTGCCCGCGCCTGCCACGTGCGTCTAAAAACGTGAGGCGTCGGGGTTAGAAAATAGAACCTGGCTCGGAAGACAGACCTGCCGCTTCTTTGTCAACAAGTCGAAGTCCCAAGACACTTGAGAAACCTAGTTGTCGTGGGAGGACTGTTGCTTCCCTGTGATGTGGATAAACCCCAGGAAACATTCCGCCCACAGCCTGGGAATCTAGAGCTCACCCAGAGCTGAGACTGCAAGGGGCGGGTCTGAGAAGGGCCTCCAGCGCCACATCCCGTCCTGCTCCAGTAAATGTGGTGGGCCCCCGCGAGTGCTGCGGTGGGGCACAGCCCTGGTGGAGGTCCTCCGGGTGGGCCTGGCGCGGGGACTTCTAAGAGGCAGGAGCGCCCTCCAGTGGGTGGTGGAAGTCAGAGTGAGGCGGTGCAGAGGTCCCTGGGGAGGGAGGGCTGAAGTGTGGAGAGGCCAGTGAGTGTGGAGGGGCTGCAGGTGTGCAGCTGCAGGGGCTGAGCCTTGAAGCCATCTCTCCCCAGAAGTGTCCCAGGGAGGGCCACGCTTGGTCCACCCTCAGCCACAGCCTCGTGAGACCCTAAGCAGACAACCAGAACTGGTCGTGCAGGACGGAGCTAATGACAAGGGTCGTTTCCTGCTGCTAAGTTTGCAGTAACTTAATACTTAGCACAGAAAATGCCTATTCAGAGCAACAGGGGAACTGGGTTTGCAGGGAATGGCCCTGCCCAGGAGAGGCTGGACGCTGGGGCCACCTCACTTTCGGCAGACCATGGGCGACCAGGTGGTTGCTACAAAGGGGACAAGAAGAAAACAGCAGAAATTGCACAGTGTGGTAAAGGCCTGGCCTCAGCTGGGTGAGTGTGGAAGCCTCAGGAACGAGCCCAGACGCTCGCTGCAAAGCTTTCCCACTCGCCTTGGTGCTCCGACACAAATGGGGTGAATATAAAAGACGTGGGGGTTTTGGCCTTAATTCTCTTTAAAAGAGAAATGAAACCAGGTGTGGTGGTACACACCTGTAATTGCAATACTTGGAAAGCTGAGACAGAAGGATTGCAGGTTTGAGGCCAGCCTCAACTTAGACTCTCAGCAACTTAGTGAGACCCCATTTCAGAATAAAACGATTTTTAAAAAGGCTAGAGATAGAGCTTGAAGGTAGAATGCCCCTGGGTTCAATCCTCAGCACCAAAAGACAAAGAGAATAAAGAAAGATGGCCTATATGAGGTCCCAGGAGAAGACAGATCCAGAGACAGAAGGCATAACAGGCCGCAGAGGGCTGGGGAGCAGGATGTGGCATTAGTGTGTAGTGGGGACATAGCGTTTGTTTCTAATGAAGGTGGGCCAGGCGTGGTGGCACACATCTGTAATCCCAGCACTTGGGAGGCTGAGACAGGAGCATCTCAGGCTCCAGTAGTTTTGCAAGGCTCTCAGCAACCTAGTGAGACCCTATTTCAAAATAAGAAATAATAAAGGTCTGGGTGTGTAGCTCTGGGATAGAGCATCTCTGGGTTCAATCTCCAGTAAAACACACACACACACAGAGTAGATGTGTGGCCATAGTAGCGCAACAAGGTAAATGTTCTCAATTTCCACTTAAAAATGGTTAAAATGGCAAACTTTGTTGTTTATTTACCATAGTAAAAGAAAAAGAGCCAGGTGTAATGGTGTATGTCTGTGACTGGGAGGCTGAGGCAGGAGGATTACAGTTGGAGGCCAGCCTCAGCAGCTTAGCCTGGGTAAAGCTGGGAGGTAGGAATGCCCCTGGGTTCAGTCCCCAGTACCAAAAAGCAAAGGCTCTCAGCAACCTCCTAAATGACAGTTGACCTAAAACAGTTACCATGTGTCTTGGGCTTTGCAGAAGTAAGTGCTTGACTGTGGGAGGGGCGAGGGCCAGGGCCAGGGGCGCTCAGACATGGTGGAGGGGTTGCTGGGCTTCTAGACGCCAGGACAGCTGGGAAGAAGGAACAGCTACTTCGCCGGTGGTGGGGATCTCATGGGACCGTGAAAACGCAGAGGCTGACAGTAGGCTGGGAAAGAGTCAGGACAGCAGGGGCTAGCGGTCATCTGGGGACGCTGGGCTCAGAGGGGCCGGCTCGCACCAGCTGACGGCTGCGGTCTGTCCCCAGGGTCAGCCTTCCCCCACCAAACGACTCAGCTGTGCGGCATCCCTGCTGAGGAACTCGGGCTCTGGGAGGGAAGAGGGCCCGCTGGGGGCTGGCGGGGACGCGGGCTCCTGCCAGGCCGCCAGGCCCAGCGCTGGGCAGCCTGGGCAGCGAAGACGGAGGTGTGCTCCTTCTCAGGCTGTGATTTTAGCCTAGGCATTCATTTTGTCACGTGTATGTGTCTGCATGGTGCACTCCCAAGTCTTCCCCAGTGTCAGCCATGTTAACTCCTGTGACCCTTGGTTGACCTGAACCTTCCAGAATGTCAGCCATCTTAACTCATATAGCCTTTAGCTGACTGGGTATCTTCCAGAATGTTAAACTGTTTGAAACAAAGATCACTGAGGGATAGAAGCCAGCGGGCTGCTTGCTCGCCAGACTCCAAGGTGCTTGGCGCCCTTCTGCAGAGGTAAACTGCCTTGCCAAGTTACTTTCGGTTTCATGAGTTTTTATTTGTGGCTTCGCTAGAATCCATTTCTAATACAGCACGGCCTGCTTTCTCACACAAAGAAAAGCATCTTTGTTTTCTGAATGTCTTAGTAATAGTTCAGAAAGTAATACATGTAAAAGAAACTCAAACTTCAGGCGGCCGGAGAGGCCAAGCTAAACCCCCTCAGGGAAGCACGGGGGTACTTGGTGTGTTTTTTCTAGGTCTTCCTCTTGACACAGCCATGGTTAGGTATAATGTACGGAAGCGGCACATTCTGGACATTTCTGGAACACAGAGCCAGCCAGGTCTCCCTCCTGCCCCAGCTGCCCCAGCTCCATCAGCCTCAGGAAAGCTGAGTTCCTGACCAGGCTCCCGGGCCTCCGCCTTCACCTCGGGCCTGGGCCCAGCTACGGGTGTGAGGGCCTCCCCTCCTCGCGGGCCTGAGGCACGTGGGCTTGGGCATCAGCGGGGCTCCTGTCGGAGCTCCTGCAGGAGAACCTGACATCGGCTTCTTTCTGACTCTGGCTGCAGCAGCCTCGGCCACGGAGGGCTGTGTCTGTGCAGCCCAGTCTCAGCCTCCTCATCTGCCTCTCGTAATTTTGCCTCGGTGTTCTCCAGCTGACCCTTGATCTCAGTGCAGGGTCCCTTGCTTGGCCACGCCACAAACACCCTTTTGACAAGTGTGGTCACATGCAGAGGGTCAGGGACCTGTCTTTGGGGCTGCCCTTCAGCCACGACAGCCCGTAGTGGTGCAACCGAGTTCTTTCCTCCCCGGCTCCCTTCCCTCACGGTCCCATGTGGGTTGCCAAGTGATATGGGACTAGTTGCTGAGGCTGTCCTCGAACCTGCAATTCTCCTGTCTAGGATCACAAGCTGTGCCACCATGGCTAGCTGTATGTAATCCTAGTATGTGGGAGGCCGGGTCAGGAGGATCACAGGTTCGCTGCCAGCCTCAGCAATGTAGTGAGACTGTCATCAACCTAGTGAGATCTTTCTTGTTTCATAATAAAATACCAAGGGCTGGAGGTGTAGCGTCAGGGGTAGAACGCCCCTGGGTTCAGTCACTGCAGTCACTGGTACAGAAAAATAAAAAATAAAAAACCAAGCCGAGCATGGTGGCGCATGCTTGTAACCCCAGCATTTGGGCGGTGGAGACTGGAGGATTGTGGATCAGCTACTTAGTGAGGCCTTGAAACTCAGACCCTGTTTCAAAATAAAGAATAAAAAATAGGGCTGGGGGTATAGCTGGGAGGTAGAATTCTCCCCGGGTTCCATCCCCAGTACCACACACATACACAATCATCCTAGGAGCAGAAAGGAGCCAGCTGGGTGGCTCTCCAGCCTCTGAGCGATGCCTTTCTGGGGTTCTGAGGAAGCCCCTTCTTCCCCCATTCTTGTGCGAGTGTGGTTGGAGAAGCAGCGCCTTCTGCAAAGAGATTTCAGGTAGACACCGGAGCCTTCACTGTCCCATCGACTGTCTGTGACCTTTCTCTTTGCCTCTAGGGTTCCCCCCACAGGATTATTGTGCTGGGGTGGACATTATTAGGAGTGACCTTGAGGAGTTAATTGGGACGTTGACAGTCGTGAAAGCTTTTGTTTCTCTTGATGGGATCCATGTTTAATATGGCCATAATTGCCAGTTTTTATGTGGCTCCATGCCTTAAATTTATTCCTAGGCTTTGAAGGAAATGGATGGGAGGGAGCCTGGGGATAAATCAAGCAAGGCCCGCTAGAGGCCGTATGGTGCGTGCTGGGCTCCCCGCACCCGCGTCGAGGGCCCACAGGCCAGGCCTGGCAGGGATGGCTGCAGGCCCGTGGAGGCGCACACCGTGCTGGGCTGTGTGGCCTGCCTGCGCCCGCGGCCTGCAGAGCTCCTGCCGATGGCCTCTGCTGTGCTGCTGCAGCCCCACACCCCCACTTTCTTCGTGGGCAGTTCTGAGACCAATGTGCATGGGGTCTGGTGACCCCAAGAGCCCACCACAGTAGCCTCTGACAGTGGGACATTTCAGCTTTTTTTCTGACCAGTGAATTTTGCTTTTTAAAATTTATTTTTATTTTCTGGGACTACAGATTGAACCCAGGGGTTTATTACCACTGAGTTACACACCCAGTCTATTTTTATTTTATTTGTTTACTTGGTACTGGAAAGTGAGCCACACTGAGTGATACTGCCAGCCTTATTTTATTTTTATTTCTATTATGTTATTATTTTTATTTTTTATTTATTTATTTATTTTTTTGTAGTACAAGGTTGCAGCCCAGAGGCATTCTACCTCTAAGCTACATCCCAGCCCTATTCTCTTATTCTTTACTTTGAAACAAGTTTCACTGAGTTGCAAAGGGCCTCACTAAGTAGCTGAGGCTGTCTGCGTACCACGATCCTCCAGCCTCAGCTTCCCAAATGCTGGGATTACATGCGTGCACCACCACGCCTGGCTTGTTTTTATTTTTGAAACAAGGTCTTGCTAAGTTCCTGAGGCTGGCCTCAAACCTTCGATCCTCCGGTCTCAGCCTCCCAGTACTGAGATTACAGGTGTGTGCCACCACACCAGGCAATGCCTGGCTTTTCAGCAAAGAGCTGGGCATGCCAGAGGGTTCCACCACCTCTGGCCTCACTACTGGTGCCACAGATACAGACCCTAGCACATTCGACACAAGCGCATGTGCAGGCTGACGAGGGGCAGAGATGAGCCTGCTCAGCGCTAGCACTGAAGAGCCTTTGGGAACCAAAGATTTGGCAGCGCATAAGGAGAGACCAAAGTGTGCCTCCGCCGTTGTCCTCCACTGGGAGTCCGTTCTGAGGAGCTGGTCATGCAGGTGTGGGAGGACGGGGATGAGGTGGATGCAGTTTTGTTCATAATAGCAAGTGTTGGTAAAACCTCTGAGAGCCGCATCGGCCGCGTGTGAACAACAGCCCTAGTGTCTGCACTGCAGACAGCCAGCAAGGAAGGGGCTGCAAAGCACAGCTCGATTTTATAAAACACGGACGGCTGGGTGTGGCTCAGTGGCAGAGCGGTTCTCGCCCGGTATATATGAAGCCCTGTGTTTGATCCAGGTTCCTGCAGAGGAAGCCTCTCTCTTCTTCATGCTGCTCCGGCCCTCTGGCCCTGCGTTCCAGGGGCCTAGTCTTCTGCCCTGGCCCTGGTGAGCGGGGGCAGTGGTGGTGGCCCCTCTCTGCCCTGGCCTCGTGTCCTCCCCGTCGGTTGTCTCAGCGCAGGCCAAGTCCCCATCAGCGGCTCCGTCCCAGCTGGGGCTGCTGGCTCGGGGTGGCACTGCAGGACCGTGCTGGGGCCTCAATGGCTGCCCTGGGTGTGCCGATGGTCCCCGCTGGCCTCTTCCCACTGTGCTGTGGAGGGCAGCCGGACGTCTTATGCATGGTCTGCTGGCTGGTGGTGGGAAATGTTCCCAGTTTTGCCATTTCATTCCTTTTCTTGGGCCAGGACTGGTGTGGTGAGAATGACCCTGTGAAATCAGGGGAGATCCCGCCACTCCAGAAGTGACGGGTTCTGGGCCCCGATCCTGTCTCCACCAGGGCTGGGAAGCCAGGTTCCGTCGACTGGGTCAGTGAGGCGGCTTGAGGCCACTGTCTGCTCTGCTCTGCTGGGTCACAGACAACAGATGTGAAGTGACCTCAGTCATCAGCTGTCGGCGTGGGCATGTGTCGCTCCCCTGCCCGTCCCCACCGCATAGGTCACGGTCACAGTCATGGTCACGGTGACCTCTGTGTGCTCCCAGTCACAGCTCTCAAATGCCCTTTCTCCCGAAACCAGTGTCTCCTCTCAGATTAAGAGGATTCCTTCCAGGAAGTTCCTTGAGCAGCACAGCCTGGGGAAGGGGCTCTGTTCACCCATCCTAAGCCCTCTTCCCTGTGGGGCGGAGGTGGGAACCCAACAGTATGCCTGCTGTGTGGCTCTCCAGAAACTGCTGCTGGGGCCTGCAGGCTGCAGCCGTCCATGTCATCTACTTAGCAAGACCCTTTTTCTTTTCTCTTTCTCTCTTTTTTCTTTCTTTTGTGGCACTGGGGATTAAACTCAGGGGCATTCTACCGCCAAGATACATGCCTACCTTTTTTTTATTTTGAATCCGGGTCTCTCTAGGTAGATGAGAGTCTCACTATTTGCTGAAGCTGTCTTTTTTTTTTTCTTTTCTTTCTTTCTTTTTATTTTTGTGTGGTACTGGTGGTGGAACCCAGGGGCTTTCTATCTTCGGGCTATACTCCCACACCTGTTTTATATTTTAGTTGGAAACAGGATCTCACAGAGTTGCTGAGGGCCTCACTAAGTAGCTGAGGCTGCCTTCGAACCTGTGCGATCCTCCTGTTTCAGCCTCCCAAGCTCTGGGATTACAAGTGTGCACCACCACACTTGGCTTGCTGAGGCTGTCTTTGAACCTACAATCCTCCTGTCTCAGCCTCCCAAGCAGCAAGACCCCCTTTTTTTGTGCCAGGGGCATTATACCTCCGAGCTACACTTCCAGCCCTATTTTTTTTTTTTTTTTTTAGTCTTTTTATTTTTTTATTTTTTATTTTTTGGTGGTACTGGGGTTCCTGGAAGCCCTTCTACCTCCGGGCTACACTCCCAGACCTATTTTTATATTTTTATTTGGAAACAGGGTCTCTTAAGCCAGCGCGCGCTTCGAACCTGCGCGATCCTCCTGTCTCTGCCTCCCAAGCGCGGGGATTACAGGCGTGCGCCACCACGCCCGGCCTTGTCTTTTTATTTTTGAAACAGGTTCTCACTGAATTGTGAAGGGCCTCCTTAAGTAGCCGAGGCTGTCCACAAACCATGGTCCTCTCAGCCTCCTGAATGCTGGGATTACAAATGTGTGCTACCACTCTTTTTGGAAAAAAGGCTCCTTTTTTATTTTTTGATACTGGGGATGGGATCCAGGGGCATTCTACCTCCAAGATACACCCTCAGCCCTGTATTTTATTCTTTATTTTGAAACAGGGTCTCACTGAGTTGCAAAGGGCCTCACTGAGTAGCTGAGGCTGGCCACGAACTGCGATCCTCCTGTCTCAGCCTCCCAAATGCTGGGATTACAAGCGTGCGCCACCAGGCCCAGCTCCGGCTCCTCTTATTCAAGATATAAACTAAAATAAGGGCTGGGAATGTAGCGTAGAGGTAAAGTGCCTTTGGGTTCAAGTCCCAGTACACAAAAACAAAGAAAAGAGCAGTCTTGCCACAGAGGCCAGTCTGCACTGGCCTGAGAGCTCCTTACCCATGGGGACGGTGACTCGTCCCAGGCCCCTGTGCACCCTCAGTAAGTCTGATCAGGAAGTTCTCTTTGAAATGATTGCTTATGGAGACGTGTCCCATGTTCATGTGACCTATCAGTGTCTGCTAATGCTTGCTACAGTGATAACCGAATCCAGGAGAAAGTTCCTACAGATGCCTACAGTCATAAAACATTTAAACATGTTTAAATTCCATTTATAAATAAATTGGTGTTGCAGAGAAGTTTGATAGGTGGTCAGCAAAAGACTTTTAAGCATGACAATGCCGTCCCACCCCCCATAGCATCACCTGGGCGGTGGGGTGGGCGTGAGGAGTTGAGAGGGCGAGGGGCTGGGCCCTTTCTGCTCCCAGAGCTCTGCGTGTGTATCTGCCTGGGGTGGTGCAGCAGAGGCCTTTGGAGGACCAGTGATGAGCCAGTTTTCATCCGGAATCTCTACAGTATGGCAGCAGCTGGGTGCATGGCGCATGCCTGTAATCCCAGGATTTGGGAGGCTGAGACAGGAGGATCGCATACTCAAGATCAGCCTCAGCTACTTAGTGCAGCCCTCAGCAACTCAGACCCTGTTTCAAAAAAAACAAGAACATTGAGCTGGGGTTGTAGCTCAGAGGTAGAATACCCCTGAATTCCATCTCCAGGACCAAAAAGTCCATCAGATTGACTTCCTTGCTCATCTGGGCTGCGCTGTGATCCCGGGGCCGTGGCCCTGTGTGGCTCCGGGAGGCCTGCCGCTTGGAGCCCCCTCCTCCGGCCCACCCCAACATCCAGGAGGTGGGAGGCTGGAGGCTGGAGGCTGGGCGCTGGGCGAGGCCCGGAAGGACCCAGCCGAGCTGTTTGCAGTAGCGCCCGGCTCCAGCAGGTGGCGCTGTGGGGCGGAGGCGCCGCCAGCCGCCCTGGTGGGCCTCGGGAAGTGTTCTGAGGAGTCCTGCTCTTGTGTTTGCTGTTTCTCTCCCTGGCTGAGCATCTGCTCTGAATTACTTTCCCCCAGCTCCTTCTGAGCAACAGCGCTTGGTTCTCTTCTGCCATATGTCGAGTCTCCAGGACATCCTCTGCGTTTTTACCTCTAAAAATGGATAAAACGAAGCATGGGCTCTCCCAGGCTCTTCTGCACAAGGCCTCCGCTTTCCCGCAGGAAGGCGTCCGGCGGGATGGGTTCTCTGCGGGCGGCTGCTTTGGAGAGCCAGGGTGTTTCTGGCCTCAGCTGATGGTTTACGCTGTGCGAGGGCAGCATGGCGCCGGCGGGAGCCAGCCTGGACCCGCGGAGTCCCCCACCCGTCCTGGGGAGCGGGACCCAGGCCCCACAGACCTGCAAGAGAGGCTCAGTCTACAACGGGAAGTCACCGCTCGACCTGGGACATTGTGGCTCAGGTCACTTGGTGGACAGGGGACACTGTGTCCTCTCGGGTCACATGGTGGACAGTGGCTCTGTGTCCTCTTGGGTCACTTGGTGGACAGTGGCTTCATATCCTCTTGGGTCACTTTGGTGGAGTGGCTTTGTGTCCTCTCGGGTCACTTGGTGGACAGGGGCCCCGTGTCCTTTTGGGTCACTTGGTGGACAGGGGCCCCGTGTCCTCTTGGGTCACTGGTGGACAGTGGCCCCGTGTCCTCTTGGGTCATTGGTGGACAGTGGCCCCGTGTCCTCTTGGGTCACTTGTGGGCAGGGGCCCTGTGTCCTCTTGGGTCACTTGGTGGACAGGGGCCCCATGTCTTCTTGGGTCACTTGGTGGACAGGGGCCCCATGTCTTCTTGGGTCACTGGTGGACAGTGTCCCCGTGTCCCCTGGGTCACTTGGTGGACAGGGGCCCCGTGTCCTTTTGGGTCACTTGGTGGACAGGGGCCCCGTGTCCTCTTGGGTCACTGGTAGACAGTGGCCCCGTGTCCTCTTGGGTCACTGGTGGACAGTGGCCCCGTTTCCTCTTGGGTCATTGGTGGACAGTGGCCCCGTGTCCTCTTGGGTCACTTGTGGGCAGGGGCCCTGTGTCCTCTTGGGTCACTTGGTGGACAGGGGCCCCATGTCTTCTTGGGTCACTTGGTGGACAGGGGCCCTGTGTCCTCTTGGGTCACTGGTGGACAGTGTCCCCGTGTCCCCTGGGTCACTTGGTGGACAGTGGCCCCGTGTCCTCCTGGGTCACTTGGTGGACAGTGGTTCTGTATCTTTTCACTGGACCCACCTGGAATTCTGCATTGAACAGGGTGCTCCAAGACACACCCCTGTGCCACCCCTGCATGGCCAGGATGTGCCGGCAGTCCTCTCCCAGGGCAGTCAGGTATTCTACTTCTAAGTAGGTACTTAAGAGAATTAAAAACATGTCCAAAACATGTTCAAATATGAACAGAAACTTGTACATAGCAGTGATGTTCATTATAGCCGGAGGGTACAAACAACCCAGTTGTTCACCAGCTTACTGAGTGGGTAAACAAAATGTGGTTTGTCTAGAGTGGAATAGTATTGGGCAACAAAAAGGAATGCAGTCATGACCTGTGCTACATCTTGGTCCATTTCCTCTTGCTAGAACACAATACCTGAGACTGGGTAATTGGTAATAAAAAGAAACTTATTTCTCACATTGCAGGAGGCTGGGAAGCCCACCAGCGTGGTGCCAGCATCTGCGTGGTATCTGCTGGGAGCCGCCTGCTGCATCGCAGCCTGGTGGAAGGCATCGCATGGGGAGACAGGGCCAGCTCCCAGCTCTGGGGTCTCTGCTTCTTATAAAGCCGCCAGCCCCACCCTCATGACCTCATCTAACCAGTGCCATTAACAAGTGACTGGGGATTAAGGTCCAACACTGGAGTCCTGGAGACAAATGTTCAGACCAGAGCACGCGGCACATGGAAGGACCTCAGAAACCTTGTGCTCAGTGAGAGCAGCCAGACACACAAGGCCACGCATGGTGACTCCACTGATGTGAAAGTCCAGAGCATCCAGAGGATGGGAGGGCCTCACTCTGTAGCTGAGGCTGGTCTGGAGCCTGAGGTCCTCCTGTCTCAGCCTCCCAAGTACTGGGATGACAGGCGTGCACCACCACACCACAGCTAAATTTGCCATTTAATCATTTGAAAAAGTGCATTTTAAAGAATATTGAAGAGTTGGGTGTGGTAGCACAGACTTGTAATCCCAGCATTTGGGATTGAGATGATAGCCTCAGCTACTTAGTGAGGCCCTTTACAACTCAGTGAGACCCTGTTTCAAAATAAAGAATAAGAAATAGGGCTGGGGCTATAGCTTGGAGGTAGAATGCCCCTGGGTTCCATCCCAGTACTGCAAGGGAAAAAAAAAAAAAGAATATTGAAGTTCAGGGAGTGTGGTGGTACACGCCTATAATCCCAGTACTTGGGAGGCTGAGACAGGAGGATCACCGTTTTGCAGCCAGCCTTAGCAACTTCAGGAGACCCTCTGCAGTGTAGTGAGACCCTTTTTCAAAGTAAAGAATAAAATATAGGGCTGGTTATATAGATCAGAGGTAGAATGCCCCTGGGTTCCATCCCCAGTACTGCTTAAAAAAAAAGACAAAACAAAAAACAAAACAAAGCCAGGTGTGGTGACGCACACTTGTAATCTCAGTACTTAGGAGGCTGAGACTGGAGGATCCGGGTTCATAGGCAGGCTCAGCTACTTAGTGTGGCCTTTCACAACTTAACATTAAGCTGGAGGTGTAGCTCAGAGGCAGAATGCCCTGGGTTCCATCCCCAGTACCATAAAAAAAAAAAGAATATTGAGGTTCAAAAACAAGACGTCCCATTGCTCATAGCCCGGCCGCTGAGTCGGTGCTCGTGTGTGGCAGCAGGCGCTGTCCCCCGTGGGCTCTCGCCACCTGGCCCTGCCTCAGCGGCACAGAAGGGCTGAGGAGCGTCTCCACTTCCCTCTCAGCTGAAGCACTGAGCACCTGCAATTGCTGTTCTGGGAATGTCACTGGCGCAGCCAGTACTTGATTGGGAATTTATTTATTTAGTGGCAGGGGGATGGAACCCAGGGGCATTCTACCTCCAAGCTACATCCCCAGCCCTATTTTATTTTTTATTTTGAAACAGAGTCTCACTGAGTTGCAGAGGGCCTCACTAAGTAGCTGAGGCTGTCTGCGAACCGCGATCCTCCTGTCTCAGCCTCCCGAGTGCGGGGGTTACGTGTGTGCCACCGCGCCCGGCCTTGGGAGTTTTCCATGAAAACTCATTTTCCTTTGGAAATCCTTTGCTTAGCCAGGCACGGTGGTGTGTGCCTCCTGTGGTCCTACACACTCAAGAGTCTGCGGCAAGAGGATCTTGTGAGCCCAGGGAGTAGTGGCCAGCCTGGGCAAAATAGAAAGTCCTCTGCTGGGTGCTCTGGGGCGGCTTGCAGAGGTGGCCAACCGGACCCACGCAAGCTGCTCCCTCTAGGGGGCGTCCTAGCAGGAGAGGGGCATGTGTCACGGGCTCAGCCCAGCCCAGCCCTGGGCCAGGGCCGGGCTTCTCCGGAGCACCTCCTCCCACAGCAGGGTCTGTGCACATCAGACTGGACCCAGGTTATCCAAGCCCCCTGATGTGCCCTTGTGGGGGGTTGCTGAGAACCAGCCGTTGACTGCAGAGAGGTTCGGCTGGGTCCCTGGGCTGGGCAGAGACTGCTGGTCTCCAGCGGTTACAGATGTAGGGAGGCCGCTGGCTCTTCCACACCGTGGAACAGCCATGGCTGTGGCTTCTGTTGCCAGTGGGAACAGCCAGGATGGTAGAGGGGTACTGGCTGGTAGACAGCAGGTGGACAGGAGTTGATTTTTATTGGGAGGTTTAAAGAGGTCCTAAAATCCAAAGCTGCTCTGGCACTAATTTCCCAGACTGTTTGGGAAACTGCAGAGGCGTGGGCTTGCATCCACGGAGGCCTGTGGGCAGCTTTGCATAAGTGGGTTCTTATAAAACCATCTCTAACAAGAATTTGGTGAGGTTTGCACCGCCCTCTCGGGATTTATGTGTGATTCTCTTTGGTGTGGGTTAGGTTTTATGACTAATTTTAGAAGGAGTAACTGGACACTGCACGTTAGCATTACATTTACCTGAGTCTCCTTTAGACATGGCTGGCCTCTCAGGGATGTCCTTTGCAGGTCAGGACCCTGTCAGGCAGGCGTTGTGCCTGTGTGCGTGCATGCGTGTGCGTGTGCGTGTGCGTGTGTGTGTGTGTATGTGTGTGTGTAGGGCTGTGCCAGGCTGTCTGCTCCCCGTGAGGTCGGGTTGCACTCCTGTGCCACCGTGGTTTCCTGAGAGCCAGTCACACAGCTGAGCCTTGCTGCCCAGTGGAGGAGAGGCGCCCCCACCCACGTCAGGACCACAGGGGCTGGGAAGCAGACTCGCTTGCTCCCCTCCCTTCTGGAATGTATCCTGCAGCAGCTCCATCAGCGTTTGTAGTGTTGAGGCCAGCCCTTGGAGCTCACGCGTGTGGAGTTGCCGAGTCCCTGATTTGGCATGCCGGAACCAGCCTCACCAGCAGGGCTGGCCATCTTTGCCCCCGAGTGCCAGAGCCGCTTACCCAGCCAGGGCTCTGTCTCCACCCGCCTCCAGGTTGGGCCCAGGGCTCGGGCTTTGCCGGGTCAGAGAATGCAGAGCGGACTGAAATCAGGGATGGTCTGACCTGTGTGAGGGCCTGTGGGCCAGGGCTGGCCAGGGAGCCGCCAGGCAGCCGCGGGCCTCTCGATGGTGGGAGGAGCTGCCCAGCCCCTGTGTGGGGTTGGAGACTCGTGTGCCCACGGGCACTGAGAGGCCCTGCTGCCTGCAGCCCAGGAGCTGGGGCGTGGGGCACAGTCTAGCCTGCAGGGTCGAGCCAGAAGCTCCCTCTCCTGTCCCTGTCCTGTCCCGGGCATGTCTGTCCCCTGCTGGTTGGTGGCCTCTCCCCTCCCCATGTCACCTCAGCACTGACCTCCCCTGCATGGTCCAGCCCTGCCCCCGCCCTCTGTGTGTCCTTCCCTGACCACAAGCCCCCCCCCCCCCGTGGGCTTGTGGCCAGCCCTCCAGTGCACCCTCGCTGTCCCGCTACGCTGCCTCCCTGGCAGGGTCCTGGGCTCTCAACTTGGTCCGTGGCCCTCGCATTCCAGGGACAGTGCTGTCTGGACACTGACCACTTGGGAGGGCACCATATCAGGAAGGACAGCACCTGTGGCTGATGCCGTGCGCCCTCGGCTGCCATCCCTGCTGTCATTTGCCTTACAGGGACGGGCTGCTGGGCACTGCTCTCGGTGCTCACCAAGGGCTTGCTGTGGCTGAGAGCCGCGCCAGGTCCACTGTGTCTCCAGGCCACTCTGCAGAGGGTGAACCCAGGCGGGGGGTGACCTGCTGAGTTCACTGCCTGGCAAGTGCCTGAGCGGGGCAGCCCCTGTTGCCAGCTGGGCTGCACACTCCTCCCTGCAGCTGCCCGGCCCTCAGCTCCTCCCAAAGGCACCATCAGAGCATTCCTCCTGGGCCTGGGCTGAGGGTCAGCTGGCTCTGGGGGGCAATCAGATGCCTCAGAGGCCTTCTTAGCTCCTCTGGCACTGGGGCTGGGTCCAAGGGTTTACTGAAAGCTAGCCCAGGAGAGGCCGGGGCCCAGTGGTACCTCGGCACCCGCCGCAGTGCGCTGAAGCCCACTTGTGGCCGCGGCCTTTGAGGATTGCGGAAGCCAGCAAGGTGCACCCGGGGCTGCTGCTGGGCTGGCTGTGTGGGACAGCCCGTGCATCCTGGGGACCACTGCTGGAGTGTGGGGCTGGTGTCCCTGTCAACCTTCCTGTCATCACTCATTGCTGGGCTCACCCGGCCATGGGGACTGTCCTCGCTGTGCCACCTGTCCTGCCGCCTACCCGCTACTGCACTCTGTCCCTCCCAGAGCTCAACCAGGGCTGATGCCGCTGCCCTGGGACGGACAGGTGTCCTCTTAAAGTCCTCCAAGTGCAGAAGCAGGAGTGTGAACGCAGTTTAGTCCAGGCTTGCACAGCCCCCTCTGTTTCCCCAGAGCGACCCTGCTGGAGTGTGGCTCCGTGCCTCCGCACGCAGGCGGGCCTCCGGTTGCCTCCTGAGCACCAGTCTCCTCCCTGGCTTGAAGGCCTCGAAGGGACCCTGGCGAACTGAGCCCGCTTGGCTGGGGCCCTTACCCCTGCGAAAGCTCCTGTGGCCCCAGGAGAAGTGCCAGCCCCTCCAGCATGGCCCCGGGGCCACGGGCAGAGCCCAGCTCACACTGCCCACGGCCTCCCTGCAAAGCCAGCTCTGAAGCAGGCCGCATGTGCTGTGAGGAACTCGGAGCTGCTTTGTTACTGCCCACCTTCTTTTTGAGGATGCTTGTTCAATAGGCATCTCTCACTAACTGCTTTCTTCATGGGTCTTATTTTTGTCTCCTTTTGATGGTAAAAGCTTTCATGGCTACAGATTTATCTTGAGACAGTATTGACATGCTTTGATTTAAAAGGCCTTCCTACTTGGTGCTCATCTATGATTTGACAATGTTTGTTTCACCAGTTTTAACACAGTGAATATGTCTTTGTGTTTGTGTCAGTTGACTCCCCGTGTTATGGACATTTTACTTAGGGACATGAAAAAAATTTAAAATGCAGTGTCGACGTGTTGTTGTTGAGCAAGGCCGGCTCAGGCCGCGTGTCACTGGCCGGATGTCGCCTCACTCCTTCCCGCTGTCCTGCCTGGTGCCTGGCCGGTCAGCCTAGCTCTGCGTGATGAGCAGGTTGTGATAATTATTTGCTTGGTACTTAGAAATGGAAATGTAGTACCCGGAATTCTCTTCTGGATTCTATTAATCAGGAGAAGTTGAATTTTATCAGTTGTGCTAATTCCTTTCCTGTAAGCCCTGCCTGGAGGTTCCGCCTCACGCAGTGCCTGGGGTCTCAGGGGTCTTGACTGACACGTGTGATAAAGGCTCCTTCCCGCTGCCACCCAGCCCAGGCGCTGCTTCCACACACACAACTCTGGATCCTCCCTCCGAAATGTGTCTTCAAGGGGCTGAAGAACACGCTCAGAGCTTCACTAGGTTTTTTTTTTCCGGTACTGGGGATGGAACCCAGGTGCATTCTACCTTTGAGCTACACTCGCAGCCCCCCTTTTTTGTTATTATTAATTTTTGAAACAGGGTCTTGCTGAGTTGCAAAGGGCCTCCATAAGTAGCTGAGGCTGTCTGCAAACCACGATCCTCCTGTCTCAGCCTCCCAAACGCTGGGATTATAAGTGTGTGCCGCCACGCCAGGCATTTGACTGTTTAAAACCGCATGGCCTTTTGTGTTTTAGTAATGCTCCCTCTGGATACACTTAGTTTCTTCTGCTTAGAGAGAGAGAGAGAGAGAGAGAGAGAGAGTGTGTGTGTGTGTGTGTGTGTGTGTGTGTGTGCCTGTGAAATCACAGCCCTCTCTTTTTGCTAATTCATAGCAATTTTTTTGCTATTTCATAGCAGTTTTTTTCTAATTTTTAGCAAAATTGCTAATATGTAGGTCTCATTTGAAGGGTTTTCACTGACTGGAATCAAGGGCAGGTGACACCTGATTGTTGGTGTGGATGCCATGTCTGCAGGGACAGTGCCTGCTGGGGCCCTGCCTGGGGGAAGCATGACAGGCAGAGGTCAAGGTGGATTTTAGAGATGTTTTTGCTCCCGAGCCTGGGGACATCTAGAGCCCAACCTGCGCGTGTGCGTGTGGGGCTGGTTTTGAATGCCTTGCTGGGACCCCCTTCCCCACCAGTGCTCTCCATCCCATGGCAGAGAGGACTTTGATGGCCTCAGCGGTTATTTATTTCTCTATTTATTGTGTGGTACTGGGGATTGAACCCAGGAGTATTCTGTTCCTGAGTCATACCCCTAGCCCTATTTATTTATTTGCGGGTCTGGGGGTGGAACCCAGGGGCATTCAGCCTCTGAGCTACACCCCCCAGCCCTATTTTTTTATTCTTTATTTTGAAACCGGGTCTCACTGAGTTGCAGAGGGCCTCACTAAGTAGCTGAGGCTGTCCACAAACTGTGATCCTCTGTCTCAACCTTCTGAATGCTGGGATTACAAGCGTGCGCCACCATGCCCAGCTCCCCTAGCCCTTTTTATTTTAAGTTTTTAAAAATTTTGGGGCCGGGCATGGTGGCGCACGCTTGTAATCCCCACGTTTGGGAGGTGGAGACAGGATTGTGCGGGTTCCAAGCCAGCCGCGCTGGCGTAAGAGACCCTGTTTCAAAAATATAAAATAGGTCTGGGAGTGTAGCCTGGAGGTAGAAGGGTTTCCAGGAACCCCAGTACCACAAAAAAAAAAAAAAATTGGGGGAGGGGTACTGGGAATTGAACCTATAGGCAGTCTACTTTTAAGGTACACCCTAGCCCCTTTTATTTTTATTTTTGTGGCACTGGGGATGAACTCAGGGGAGCCTACCTCTGAGCTACACCCTCAACCCCATTTTTTTTTTTTTTTTGAAACAGGGTCTCATTTGAGTTGTGGAGGGCATCACTGGGTTGCAGAGCTTGGCCTCAAACCTGCGATGTTCCTGTCTCAGCCTCCTAAGCGCTGGGATTACAGGCATGTGCCACCACACCTGGCTTATTTTTATTTTGCAACAGGGCCTTGCCAAGTTGTTGAGGGTCTCACTAAGTTACTGAGGATGGCCTTGAATCTGTGATCCTTCTGTCTCAGCCTCCCAAATATTAGGATTACAGGTATGTGCCACCATGCCTGGCTTTATTTTTTATTTCAGAACAAGGTCTTGCAAAGTTACTGTGTGCTGGTTTCAAACCTGCAATCCCCTGTGCTCTGTCCCAGCTTTGAAGGTCATCTTAAATGCTACATTTTCTCAAAGTTAGTTAAACTGCTCTGCTGCCCAGGGCTGAGGAGGAACTGTAGGTTGGGTATCCTCAGTCTTCCAGCCCGCAAGCAGCTGTTTGGGTATGACTTTACCTTCAACTAGGGGTATTTGACCAGGGGTATACTGAATGGGCATTGCACTGATCCTTGGGCCAGGTGGCTGCAGCAGCTGTAGGGTCTGAGCCTTGCTCCCAGGGAGCTGACAACTGGTCTGTGTCAGCCTCAGGGCTGCCCCAAGTCCCCAGAGCAGGCGGCTTGACACTAGCTCACGCTCATGGCTCTGGAGGCTGGCAGTGTGAGATCCAGGTGTTGGCCGGCTGGCCCCGCAAGCTGCTCTCCTTGGTGGGTGTCCCATGCAGTCCCTTTGCATGTGTGTCTGTGTTCTAAGTTCCTTTTCTTGTAAGGACAACATGTGTATTGGATTAGGACCCCCAGTGACCTCATTTTGTATCACCATTATAGGAGCCCATTTTGGGGGGTTCTGGGGATGGAACCCAGGGGCATTCGACCTCTGAGCTATACTCTCTGCTGTATTTTTTTTATTCTTTTTATTTTTTTGAAACGGTCTCACTAAGTTGTGGAGGGCCTCACGAAGTAGCTGAGACTATCTGCTATCCTCCGGTCTCAGCCTCCCAAATGCTGGGATTATAAGTGTGCGCCACCACGCCTGGCTCTATAGGAACCCTTTTTTTTTTTTTTTTTTTGGTGTTACTGCAGATGGAACCCTTCTACCTCCGGGCTACACTTCCAGACCTATTTTGTATTTTATTTGGAAACAGGGTCTCTTAAGCCAGTGAGGCTGGCTGCAAACCTCCTGTCTCCGCCTACCAAGCACGGGGATTACAAGCGTGTGCCACCACGCCCGGTTATAGGAACCCATTTTTAACCACCTTTAGGGGAACTCTCCTGCTCCTTCCCCGTGGCTTCCACAGGGCATGGCCTGGTTGGTTCTCCCAGCCCCACCCTATGTCTCACTGTCCCCCCTCAGTTGCCAGCCTGACCCTCAGGGCTCCAGTGAACCCTGGTTGAGGGACAGTCAGAGAGCAGGAGGTGTCAGGCATCCAGCTTTCCCACCCACTCTCTACCTGGTCACAAGGAGCTCCAGGAAGGAAGGGCCTGGCGGGTGTGGGCTGTGCTGCAGAGGATAGCATGGATTCAGGGGCAAAGAGCACTCTGGAGCACCAGCCAGCTCTGCCCCTCCACCCCAGGCCCTCAGGCAGATGGACACACATGCATTCAACTTGCACATGCTTATGTGCACACGTACACAAGCACGTACACGATAGGTGTTGTCACCTTTGGGCACAGAGGAGGGAGTTTGAGACAAGGGTACATGCTTGTGGTCTCTTGAATCCTTCCCTTCCTTGGTCCACGTGGGGTGGGTGACACCCAGGAGTGTATGGCAGACAGGGCCGTGGCCACCTGCCACCGCCCCGCTTCCTCCTCGGCAGCCAGGGCCCAGGGTGACCCGGCGTGGATGTGCCTGTTTGAACTTGAGGTCTGCTTAGTGCCAGGGAGAGAATGGCTCCTACCGGTTCTCTGGGCTGGCTTGGGCAGCCTCTCATGGTGCCTGCCCTCCCTCTCCACAGAGATTTCGCTTCCTGGAAGCATCGTTAAGCAGCGCCCTGAATTCAGTGCCTGGCCTGGTCGCAGGGCCAGATGGCCTGTGTGCCGCCCAGTGCATTAGGACTGGGGACCTCGGTCTGGCTCCAAGAGAGGCCCTGGGCCATGGAGGGGCCATCTCTGAGGGGCTGTCCCCTGCTTTTCCACGTTGCACGCCTACCCTTTTGGGGAGCGGGTGGGTGTGGGGCCAGAAGGAAACTGTGGTCTGGGGACCTGGGTCGCTGCCCTGAGCTGGGGCCAGGTATGCTGGCCTTGCCACAGCCAGCATGTCTGGCCCATGTCTGAGGGACAAGCAGCAAGCTCAGCCCCCTGGCCGGGCGTGGTGGGCACGCTTGTAATCCCCGTACTTGGGAGGCAGAGACAGGAGGAACGTGCTGGTTTGGAGCCAGCCTCACTGGCTTAAGAGACCCTGTTTCCAAATTTAAAAATATTTTAAAAAATAGGTCTGGCAGTGTAGCCCGGAGGTAGAAGGACTTCCAGGAACCCCAGTACCAAAAAAAAAAAAAAAAAAAAAAAACCAAAAAATGAGAAAACAAGCTCAGCCCCTTCCCTGAGAAGGTGCCAGCGCCCTCCCAGAGCGCAAAGCAGGCATGCCTCAGGGCTCTCCCCCTCTCCAGCCAGGGGAGAGCCCCAGAGCCTCACTGAGGAAGAAAAAAAGGAAAAGCCTGCCTCCAGCCCCGCCACAGCTGTCTGCTCACACTGGCCTCGCCCGAACCCCCGGAGTGTGGAGAGGAGGACCCCGGAGAGGAGGGCCACGGCGGCGTGTGGAGAGGAGGGCCGAGGCCCTGCACACTGGCAACACTTCTCATTGCTGGCTGTGCCTCTGCTTGGCTGTCAGTTCCCAGGCCTGTGTTGCTGGACAAAGAGCACCCCAGCCTCCTGGGAAGGTGCTGAGAGCTTTGAGTCCACTGCCAGGCACTGGGGCCCGGGCAGTGAGGGGCTACGCGTGCCATGTGTCACCAGCAGAGGGAGGGGGTCGTGAGCTCTCGCCCCTGCAGGTCTGCATGGCCTCGTTTGGGGGTTCCCCCCCAGGTACCAGGCTGACCAGGAGAGTCAAGGCTGGTGGATAGTGGTGACTGAGGCCCTGTAGCCAAGGGGGGCCTCCCAGGACAAGGCCACGTGGAGGGAGGGTGGGAAGAGTGGTCCAGGAACGGCTGCCTGGGAACTAGACGGGGCAAGAAGTGACCCTACAGTTGATGACTAACACCCGTGTGCTGACTCGGGCGGGCAGAGTCAGTCAGAGGGCTTTGCACGAGCTTGTGCACGGGTGTCACCCACAGAGTTGAACCTCTGCATAGTTGGGGGCCTTCCCTTTCTGTCTCTGCGTGATTATGAAGAATGCCTTCTATGAAATCATGTTTGAGGCGCGCTCTCTCTTTGTGGTGCAGGAGCGTTCTATTTCTGAGCTACATCACCAGCCCTATTTAATTAATTATTTTATTTTTAAATTTTGAAACAGGGTCTCAGTAAGTTGCAGAAGGCCTCACAAAGTTGCTGGGGCTGGCCAGGAACCTGCGATCCTCCTGTCTCAGCCTCCCAAAGGCTGTGATTACAGGTGTTCATGACCATATCTGGCCCCATTGTATTTTATTTTTATTTTGAAATAGAGTCTCTCTAACTTACGGAGAGCCTCACCAAGTTGCTGAGACTGGCCTTGAACCTGCAACCCTCCTTCCTATCTCAACCTCCCAAGTGCTGGGATTGACATGCATACGCCACCATTTCCCACTTCCAACGTGCTTTTCTTAATCCAGGAATGGCAGACCCAAGGGAATGAGCCCTCTGTACCTCGGGTGCAGGTGCCAGGTGGTGGCCTTCCCCTGTGTGTGGTGGTCCTGGGGTGGGGGCAGGGCCAGCAGGCTGGTCAGGACAGCAGGAAGCCTGGATTTCTGAGTGTGGTGGTTTCAGGTGCGATTGCAGGGAGGGCCTCTGAGCGGCTCCCTGCCTGGAGGCGCCAGCAGCTCCTGGCGGGTGGGAACTAGGCCAAGAGGGCCAAGAACTGGCTGGAGACCGGGCATGGCAGTGCTCCGCACGGCAAGTCACTGTGTGTCAGTGCGGTAGCCTAGCACCTTGCCCTGGGCTGCTTCCCTTAGTGGCCCTCTTCATCGCTTCTGTGTAGACTGGATAAGTCTTCCCTGAGAGCAGTTTCATCCCCCATGGGCCCCTCTCTCCCAGAACCCTTTGTGTGAAGCCCTGGTAAGGCCCTCTGGTTCTAGACCCCACCTGGGCTCTCGTCCCTGCAGATGCCTGTGTGGGCATCTGACAGAAGGGCTGGCTCCTGCTCTGGGTGGAAGGTTCTGGGCTGGGCACTCTGCCTTGGCAGTAACCCAGCTCTCAGCTTGAGGCCTGGGAACAAGGCCACTGGCTGCTGTGTCTCCCTGGAGGTCAGCTGGCCACTCATGCTCCTGACGTCTCTCTCCACTGCAGAGGTCAGACCCGCAGCTGCTGGCCCAGTTCTACTATGCCGATGAGGAGCTGAACCAGGTGGCCGCGGAACTGGACAGCCTGGATGGGCGAAAGGACCCCCAGCGGTGCACACTGCTAGTCAGCCAGTTCCGCTCCTGCCAGGTGAGCGGCCGGGGGCAGGAGTTGGGGCATCTGGTCTTGAGGAGGCAGTCCTCAAGATTGAGCAGCCCATCCTTGGTGAACCTGGGGCCTTGTCACATGCTTGCATCCTATGGAACAGCCTCAGGGTTGGGGAAGCCAGACCCCGGAGGAGGGTGGTCCTGGGCAGGACACCTGGGGGACAGACGCTGGGGGCGATGTGTGAGGAGCCAGCAGGTGTCTGGGTGGAGGACCGGCGGGGAAGGGCCGAGCTTGCCCTGTGCGGTGTGTGCAGAGCTGGTGGGGCGACGGCCCCTGCAACCTGCTGCTGACTCATGGTGCTGTGAGCTTCTGCTGCATAATTCAGAGACGGCCCTGGAAGCTGCTGCTGCTAAAAATATCTCTGCGGCAGCGTATCTTCCCAGCGCACCAGACGTTCTCCAGGCACTTCTAGCAGGACCTGAGGCACCGTGCAGTTTCGTCTGGTGACTGCCAGTCTTTTGCAAAGTCCTGGAACATTCTGTATTTTGCTCATAAGGACTTGCCAGGTGTCGTGAGGACCACGGGGAGGTGGGTGCTGATGCAGGCGTGCCACCCCCAGGAGCAGCCCATCACTGTGACTGTGGTCCTGGGTTCCACCCTGTGAGGCCCCTAAGGTGGCCACATCCTGGCTGGCTCTGGGCCTGCACCATCTGATCAAGGGCTGCTTCCTCCTCCAGGTTCTTCATCCTCTGGGCTCCCAGGACCCTTTGCCCCAGACTCACCCGCTGGCCCTGTCCCCAGCTCCTCTGAGGACCTCCCTCTTTTCCCCAGCCTCTCTGGTTGGTCCTAGGTGCAGCCCTCTGTCTCTTCCCGTCTCTGCATGGCCACACCATCTGTGCTGACCAAGCCTGAATGTCCCTCACAGCCTCCCCATCTAGGTGTGTGCTCTGGGTGCCTGGCTGCCCTTGGCCACCTTGCAAGGTGTAGACACAACTGTCCTGGCAGGTCTCCTGCCCCAGCCCCGCTCCCACCCCTGCTGCTTTCTGGTTTTCAGTGTGTATGTCTTACACAGCTCTTTAAAAAGAAGTTTTTGGTACCTGGGCTAGAACCCAGGGACATTCTACCTCTGAGCTATACCCCAGCTCTTTTAATTTTGAAATGGTTTTATGAAGTTGGTAAGGACCTCACTAAGCTGCTGATGCTGGCCTTGAACCTGCAAGCCTCCTGTCCTACCCTCTGAAGTACCGGAATTACAAGTGTGCACCGCCATGCCCACTCACTCTTGCCAGGTGACCTGGCACTTAGTGTCTTTCTACAATGTTCTAAATGGAATTACTTCTGATTTTTCCCTTTTTTAATTGTTTGATAATAAGACATAGAAATATAACAGAGTTGCCAGGTATGGTGGTTCACGCTTGTAATCCCAGTACTTAGGAGGCTGAGACAGGAGGATTACAGTTCTTGGACAGCCTCGGCCTCTTAGGCCCTCCACAACTTAGTGAGACCCTGTTTCAAAAGAAAGAATAAAAAATAGGGCTGGGGGTGCAGCTTGGAGGTAGAACGTCCCTGGGTTCAATCTCTGGTAACACACACGCACAGACACACACTCAGAGAAATGGAACAGACTTTTGTGCTTCAGTCTTGTATCCTGAAACCTTTCTGAGGCAACATGGGCAAACCCAGACTGCTAGTCCTGCTCTCACACTGTCACTGAGCTCTTGGGACACCAGATGTGCTGGATTTCCCACACAGGACGCCATTCTCTGGGAGCCTGTGCCGCAGATCCCAGATGGGCAGCCTCGGGTGCCGTTCAGTCTGACAGTCCTGGAGAGCGTCTGGTCCACGGGCTGAGGCCCCCAGAATGCTTGCACTCACTGTTACTGAAAGACAAGGGTATGCTGCTGCCACGGAGAGGTGCGGGGCGAGCATGGGAGTTGGGGTGAGCCCTTCCGCACTGACCGTGGTGATGGTTCCACCTTCTGCTCCTCTCCATCCCAGAGGCTGGCGGTGGGGCAGGAAGTCCAGCCCGCTGGTTCTGTCTTGGTCTTTCTGGTGACCAGCCCCATCCTGGTCCTAGGGCCGGCCAGCCTGCCATCCTGTCAGCACGTATGACACTCTCACCACTCCAGAGAGTCCCAGGCTTTATAAGCTGTATGCCAGAAAACTGGAAAAAAGACTCGGCGTGTACGTAAGTGCATGTGTGTCTGTGTGTGTGTTTGAGATGAGATCTTGATGTGCACACTCTGGCCTCAAGCTCCTAGGCACGAGTAATCTTCCTGCTGCAGCCTCCCAATTAGCTGGGACTATACACTCATGCTGCGGCACCTGGGTTCAAACACATATTTATTATCACACATTTAATCCACTTAATAGTTTTGACAGCTTTTTGTTGCAGATTTCATTAGATCTTTTGCACAAATGATTGTGTTTTCTTTCTTTTTTTTATGGTACTGAGGATTGAACCCAGTGGCATTCTCCCTCCAAGCTACACCCTTAGCCCATTTTATTTTTATCTTTTATTCTCTCTCTCTCTCTCTCTCTTTTTTTTTTTTTTTTTTGCGGGTCTAGGGATTGAACTCAGAGGCATTTGACCTCCGAGCTACACCCCCTGCCCAAGTTTTTATTCTTTATTTTGAAACAGGGTCTCACTGAGTTGCAGAGGGCCTCACTAAGTAGCTGAGGCTGTCTGCGAACTGCGGTCCTCAGGTCTTAGCCTCCCAAATGCTGGGATTACAAGTGTGTGCCACCACGCCTGGCATTATTCTCTGTCTTTCTTTCTTTTCTTTTTTTCTTTCTTTCTTATGCTGGGGATGGAACCCAGAGGCTTTATACCTTTGGGCTATACTCCCAGACCTATTTTATATTTTATTTGGAAACAGGGTCTCACTAAGTTGCAGAGAGCCTCATGAAGTAGCCGAGGCTGGCTTCCAACCTGTGCGGTCCTCCTGTCTGCCTCTCAAGTGCAGGGATTACAAGCATGTGCCACCATGCCCGGCTTATTCTTTTTTTTCGGTACTGGGGATGGAACCTAGGGGCATTCTACCTTCAAGCTACACACCCAGCCCTATTTTTTATTCTTTATTTTTAAACAGGGTCTCACTGAGTTGCAAAGGGCCTCACTAAGTAGCTGAGGCTGACTATGAACCTGTGATCCTTCTGTCTCAGCCTCCCAAGTACTAGGATTACAAGCATGCACCACCATGCCTGGCTTTTTTTTTTTTTTTTAATAATTTTTATCTTATTTAGTTTTGTGATACTGGGGACAGAACCCAGGGACATTCATTTTTTATTTTGAAACCGGGTCTCATTAAGTTGTGGAGGGCCTCACAAAGTTGCTGAGGCTGGCCTTGATTGAACATGAGATCCTCCTGTGTCAACCTCCCAAGTACTAGGATTCCAGATGTGTGCTACCACATCTGGCTTGTGTTTATTTCAAAACGGGCTCTCTAGGTTGCTGAGGGTCTTGAACTTGTGATCCTCGTCTCAGGCTCCCTAGTATTGAGATTACAGTTGTGCGCCACAGTGCTCGGCTTTTAGTGTTTGTTTGAATGAAAAAGTAGTTTGCCTTTGAGTTTAGAAGATTTTTTCTTCTGAGTCCAGAATTCTAGGTGGAGCGCTCACCGCCAAGTCCTTGAGAGATGCTTCGTTCCCTGCTCCCGCGTGGTCTCTGAGGAGTGCAGTGCCGGCCCTCCTTTGGATACTTACGCCTCACGTCTTTCCCCTCCTCTTTCAGGTCTCCCTCTGCGTTGGCTTGGCCAGGGCTGCACCTCGGCGTCCTCCTCTCCCTGTGCCTTGCGCTGGGCTCAGGGAGCTGTTGGATCTGAGCTGCTTGCTCATCACCCTGAAGCCGTGTTCGGAAGTCTTGCCTGTTGTTTCTTCAAATATTTTTTTCTGTTCTTCTCCTTGTCCTTCTGGGACTCCGATTACACACGGTGTGACTGCTGGAGTCCGCAGCCCACTCGGCATCCCTCACACTACAGTGATTGCTATTATTAATTTTCGAGGGTTCCTTTAGATAGTTTCAGTTGCTCTGTCTTCATATCTCCCGTTCTTTCTTTCTAGCATGTCTAGCCTGATATCAGCCTCCTCCAGTGCCCTTTTTCATGGCAGACATTGCATTTCCCATCTCCGGGAGATTGTTGGGGTTGGATTTCTCACTGTCTCCGCCTGACTTTGAGCTCACGCAGTGGGCTCGCACCCACCATCAGCGGCCGGTTGCTGATTCCATTGTTCTGGCGGCCTGCGTTCATTTTGACTCTGCCTTTTCTTTTCGTCACGCCTTATAACTTCCAGTGCTTTGCAAGCCTGCTTACCTCTTCTTGGACGCCTGACTATGACTTACCTTGCTGGGGCCGGTGGGTGTGGTGGGGTGGGGGTCATGGTTTTTGCTCTTCTGTAGGTATTTTTGAGCTTGGTCTGTGATGTTTAATTACTTAGAAATAAGACCCTTTGGATCTTATTTTTAAGGTGGAGGATCAGAGCTGTGTTTAGTTTGGCTAGCTCGTCCAGGCACCTCGGGCTCTCCCAAGGCGCTCTGAGAAGGGGGCTTTCCTGCTTGTGTGGCCTTACAGGCGTCTCTGAGGCCCTGGGGTCTCCTAGGCTTGTGTCCAGAGGTCTCTGCTGCATGTTAGAGGCCGTCTCCCAGGTCCCTGGGCTTCCCTTCTCTGCCACTCCATCCTGTCCTTGTGGCCGTCTTGGGTGTCTCCCTGGGCGGAGCTTTCTGCAGGTGGTGAGCTGATGCCCGGGGATGCCTCGCTTTTTTCCTGTCTCCAGCCGTCTGCCCTTCACTGTCTGATGTCCAGCATGGGGCTCTCTGTCCTTGCCGCCATTTGGAGTGGATTAAATGTGGCTTTAGTGGCTCCATCTTGGCTGGGATTAGAGCCCCAGGCAGTGTTCACAGAGGAATTTATCAGTGTGCAGAAGCCCCTGCCCTCAGCAGTGGACGCCCTGGTCGACCCGCAGAGTGGCAGGGACTCCAGGCACCTCACGAGAGGCCACGCTGCAGCAGGGCCAGCCGTGCTGTCCTACCGAGCCTCAGATCCCTGGCTCCTAAAACCAGCTGACGTTTAGTGAGCACAGACTTTTTTTTTTAACCCAGGTATTCTATCTCATGGCTACACCCCCAGCCTTGTTTTTTAAAGTTTTTACTTTGAAACAGGGTCTCCCTAAGTTGCAAAAGGCATCACTAAATTGTTGAGGCTGGCCTTGAAACTGCAATCCTCCTGCTGCAGCCTCCTGAGTCCTGGGATTAGAGGTGTGCACCACCATGTCTGGCTGAGCGCTGACTCGCTGTCATTGCCTGTACTTGTCCTTCAGCTCACTGAACCATGAGGAGGGGCCTTCCTACCCAGAGAGAGTTTTAGGGAGAAGTGACGGCAGCCCTCGCTGCTGGCTGAGTTTGTTTCGGTGTTCTGTGCAGGTTAGCGCTTCCTGACTGCGCAGACCTCCCTGTGGGTTTAGTGTTCATACTTCTTGCCGTAGGAAGATGCTTTCTCACTCCTGGGGACTTTTTTTTATATCTGCTTCCTAAGAAAGCTAAACCGCCAGCTTCGGAGGGCAGCAGGGAGGGATGTGGAGATGTGCAGTCGCGGAGGCCAGAGTCTCGATCGCGGGCTCTCCCTGGAAGCCATCTGGCAGAGTCTAATAAGAGCCGTGCAGTTTACACTCTTGGCTTGGTAATTCCATTTCTCGAAGTCAGTGGGGCCGGAGGAAATCACCCCAAGCCGGAGCGCCATGCCCCACGTGGTGGCTGCTGCATTATCTATGGTGGTGGGGAATTAGAAGCAGCAGGAAGGGAGGAGTGAGCGCAGCACTGCGTTCTCCTCTGGCCGTCCATCAAGCGCCGGAAGGGTTGCGATGACTTTCAGCAGAACACAGATGAATCCACAGGACCTCCGGCTGTGCGCTGGAGGATCGCAGGTTCAAGGACAACCTCAGCAAGTGGTAGGTTCTCAACAACCTAGAGAGACCCTGTTTCAAAATAAAAACAAAATGGGGCTGGGGCTGTAGCTTGGGGGTAGAATGCCCCTGGGTTCACACAGGATGATCTCAACATGGACCGAAAGCGGGCAGGGTGGGGCAAGAACTAGGACAGAACAGGCCCGGCCCACGGGAGCACTTCCACCAGGACATTCCCACCAGGACATTCCCACCAGGACATTCCCACCAGGACATTCCCACCCTGCATCTTTGTCTTTATTTTTCCAGATTTCCTATAAGGAATGTGAATGAGAATTTCAGAATTAAAGGAAAAAGTCAAACTTCCAGTGTTCTTATAATTCTGTGTGTAGGGGAGGGGTGTGTGTGTGTAAGTACTGGGGATCGAACCCAGGAAATTTCTACCTCTGACTACACCCCCAACTTTATTTTTTGGGGGGAGTACTGGGGATTGAACTCAGGTATTCTACCTCCAAGCTACATTCCCAGCCCTATTTTTTATTCTTTATTTTTGAAACAGGGTCTCACTAAGTAGCTGAGACTGGCCGCAAACCTGCAATCCTCCTGTCTCAGCCTCCCAGGTACTGGGATTACAAGCATGCACCACCATGTCTGGCTCATTTTTTATTTTGAAACAGGGTCTCAGTAAGTCGTGGAGGATCTTACTAAGTTTCTGAGGCTGGCCTTGAGCCTGCAATCCTCCTGTCTCAGCCTCCCAAGTACTAGGATTACAGGTATGTGCCACCATACCCGGCTTCTAATTCTTAAACTTCTATGGAATAAATGGTAGATATTTAGAGCAATTTTAAAGGAAATTATGGAGCCGGGCGTGGTGCGCACGCTTGTAATCCCAGCATTCCAGAGGCTGAGACAGGAGGATCACGGTTCGCAGACAGCCTCAGCTACTTAGTGAGGCCCTCTGCAACTCAGTGAGACCCTGTTTCAAAATAAAGAATAAAAAACAGGGCAGGGGGTGTAGCTCGGAGGTCAAATGCCCCTGGGTTCTATCCCCAAACCCGCAAAAAAAAAAAAAAAGGAAATTATGGGATGTAACTTAAAATGTAATAAAATGGACTTGTTTCTTTATATACACAAGTTTGTTACATTTTGTATTTTGAGCAGATGGAAATGAAGTAAAATAATTTTTTTTATTTTTTTTTTATTTTTGGTGGTACTGGGGTTCCTGGAAGCCCTTCTTCCTCCGGGCTACACTCCCAGACCTATTTTTATATTTTTGAAACAGGGTCTCTTACGCCAGCACGGCTGGCTTCGAACCTGCGTGATCCTCCTGTCTCCGCCTCCCAAGCGCGGGGATTACAAGCGTGCGCCACCACGCCCGGCGTGAAGTAAAATAATTTTGAAAAGTCTTTATAACAAAAGACTTTAAAACAAAAGGTATAGTGAGCTACCGCAGGCTGGGGGGTAGCCAAGAGCTTCCCAGACTTTAGCTCATCCGGTCCCATAGGCAGCAGACCCATAGCTTGTGCTTTGCAGGTGGAGCCTGGGGATCAGAGAAGCAAGGTGTCCTGCCTGGGTTGCACAGCATGGGGCGGAGTATGGCCTCCGTGGCGTGGTACTTGCATGTGCTGTTCCTTGCCGTTCCAGGCTGGTGGTGTCCAGCCCTGATGGACCTGCCCTCACTTGGCCCCCCAACATGGGTCTGTGCCCCTCGCAGTGCAAAGAGAAAACAGGTGCAGGGAGGTAAGGGCTTGTCTGGCCCCGCTTGCCGAGGCCACTGACCCGTTGGTTCCAGCCCAGGCTGCGTGGCGTCTGTCTGTTAGTGATGTCACTGCCTGGCGGCCTTTGATGCAGCCCACGGGGGCACTGGAGCAAGGGAGCACGGATGTGGCGGCAGGGATGGTGTGTGGACGTCCACCTGGTGGCGACGTTTCTCCAGCCTGTTGTAGCTCAGGAGCCTGGACAGGTGTGCAGAGAGGGCTTGGGCAGTCGTGCTGCCGAGCCTGCAGGGGAAGGGTTTCAAGTGTGGAGTGAATCATGCGGTGACAGGGGGAGCTCCCCATCAAATGAAGTCTCAGAGCCGCGTGCCTTTGCGGTCCCTGGAGACCACGCTGGCACCTCCCCACCTGAGGCATGGGCCTTAGGCGTGGACATGGGGGCTCCCCTCCGCACAAGAAGCGCCTGGAGCGTTCTAGCCTTTCCTGGCAATTACATGGTAGACATGGGTGTGTTTCTGTATCATTTGGACAGTCTGAGAACCACTACCATGTGCTGTGCAGTTTCCAGTAGTTGGGACAGCCGCTGGACGCGGGGCTACCACGCTTTCTCCTCCTCTGTTTCAGGACAATGTGTTGAACATCATTAACCAGATCATGGACGAGTGCATCCCGCAGGACCGCGCCCCTCGGGACTTCTGTGTCAAGTTCCCCGAGGAGATCCGGCACGACAACCTGGCTGGCCAGCTGTGGTTCGGGGCCGAGGTAGCTGGCGGCCGCCTGGGTCGATCCTTATCCAGTCATGTCCCTGCGAATCCATCCACAGGCCTCTACGGGCGTAGAGGGTGGTATCTCCGCTGGTTCTGTGGCCCCAGTTTACAGAGGCCTGGTCTGGACCTGTTAGCTCTATGGCCCGTGGAGGATCTGGGGTGCCATGATCCTGCGCCTTCAAACCATTTGCAAAGGAGTTTCCTAAGTGGTTTCTATGAGGGTCTCGGGACCTAAAAGTGTTTTTTTTTTTTTTTTTGTATTAGGGATTGAATTTAGGGGCATTCTATCTGAGCTACACACCTAGCCCCCCTTTTTTATTTTTGAAACAAGATCTTTTTAGGTTGTTGAGACTCTCATTAAATTGCTGAGGCTGTCCTTGGATCTGCAATCCTCCTGTCTCAGCCTCCCAAGTCCTGGGACTGCAGGCATGCGCCACCATGGCTAACAGTGGTTCTTAATAGTAATAGTGCCAATATCAAGAACAGCATTCTCCCTCCCCGTCTATAGCCATGGTGATAGCTGGGGGCCTCGACCTTGCCGTCTCTCTCATCAGCCCACCAGATGCCCACCTTTATCTCCAGAGGAGGAAGGTGCCCTGCTCTTGTGAGGTGGCAGGGCTTCCTGTATCCCCTCTGTGCTTCCTGTACCCACAGGCCCCTTCCTGTGGCCGTGCTCTTGAGATGTTGGGGCTCTGGGAACTTCACTGCAGCCCATCACCTGTCCCTGGTGCTGCCCCCTCCTCCCTGCACTGCCCCCCAACACCTCTGGTTTGTCCAGACCTCATGCCCCATTTGATCCTGTCCCTGCCCCACCCCAGGCCTCTGGGCTGGCTGGGCATCCTCCCTGAGGTTCTGGTTGGGGTGGGCAGCTGGGGGAGAGGTCAGAGGCACATGGCGGCCGTGGCGCTGTGTCCTCTAAAGTGTTGCCCTGGCACCCACGGGCTCCATGCTCCCGGCCAGGGTTGGCCTGAGAAGTCAGCCACCCTCTTACTTGCTCATCCACCTGGCTTTGTGTCCTGATTGGCTGCTCTTGGAGACTGGCTTGTTGATTGGTTCTGCCCCAACCTGGTGAAGGCCTGCCTGTGGAGGAGCCTCTGTGTCCTAAGAGACCCCCTGGGGAATGGATGCTCATTGCATTTGGTGAACTCTCCTGGTGCTGACCATGCATCGAAGCCCTGGTGCATGTGGGGGCTTCGTGGGTACAGAGGGGCCCCCCCACCAGCTGGGAGCCCAGGGCCCTCAGGCTGATGAGGCCGGATTCCCAGGTGGTGGTCAGCATTCCAGGAAGGTTGTGTGCTCGGGGCTCAGCCCTGATGCATCCTGCCTGGACACAGCCCTGAGCACAGCCTCTGGGCCATCCCCATGCTCTGGACTGGGAGGGGGCAGGAGTCACCTCGCTGAGGCCCCCTGACCCAAGGGCCTCAGGCCAGCCCTGCCTGCCCTCCAGGTCCCAGTGAGGGACCCTCGTCACTGCTGGGTTCTCCTGGAGATGGGCTGGAAGCAAGCGCCGGTCCTGGCCCAGAGAGGGGACGGGGCGACTCCTGAGCTGCCCTCCTGCCTACAGTGCCTGGCCGCCGGCTCCATCATCATGAATCGTGAGCTCGAGAGCGTGGCCATGCGACCGCTGGCCAAGGAGCTGACCCGCAGCCTGGAGGATGTCCGGGGCGCCCTCCGCGACCAGGCGCTGCGGGACCTCAGCACCTACACGGAGAAGATGCGGGAGGCGCTGCGGCACTTCGACGTCCTCTTTGCTGAGTTTGAGCTGAGGTGACCCTGGGTGAGGGCCCTGGGCGTCGGGGTTGTGGCCTCTGCCCCTGTCTGGGGTGCCAGGCCTTTGGGGGGCATGCTGCTCTCTCCAGCTAAAAACCCCCACACAGGGAGGAGCTGCCGGGGATCTGGTGCCCCCTGCCCATGTGGCTCTGCCCTGGGGCCCGGTGGGGGCTTTGCAGGGAGGGGGCATGCTGGAAATGGCAGGGGTGGTCCAGGGGATTCTGGCCATTGTGGGCCTCCAGGAGAGAGGACTGGGTGAGGCCCCAGGGTCCGGGTGGCACACTGCTGCGTGCACAGACAGGACGAGGTGAGAGGGAAGGCAGGACGCAGATCCACCTCTTGGGGAATAAAGGCATGCCTCCTATGACCCGTCCACCGCTCAAGGGGACTCCACCCAGGCAGTGGAGGAGCTCACGTCAGCTAGGGTAGCCTGTGCAGTCCAGCTTTATTTTCTTCTTTCTTCCCTGGATCTTCTAAATACGCTTTTGTAGCAAGAAACAATTAGAACCAATAGTTTAAAAGAAAGAAAATATGCTCATCCAGGAACAGTGGGATGAATGGTCATGCTCTCCCAGCCACTTAGCTCACCTCCTGGGAGCCCCTGCAGGCGGCCAGCTCTGGCTGCTGAGACCCACAGCCACCCAGCTCGCTAGGCCTTCCTTGGTTGTTCTCCCCTAGCAGGGGGTGTGTTCAGGGGTGTGTGTACCCCTCGAGGCTGAGCTGGGCAGAGCCGCCACGCGAGCTCAGGTGACCTGAGGAAGCATTGGACCTGGCCTGCCTGGAAGGAGCTTTGATTCATGGTACCTAAACCCGGCCACACGTGGTGGCACACACCCCAGTACGTGGGAGGCTGAGACAGAAGGATGGCAGGCTGGCATCCTACTTCTGCAACTTAGTGAGACCCTGTTTCTAAATAAAAAATAAATAAAATAGGGCCGGGGGTGTAGTGCAGAGGTGAAAAGCCCCCGGGATCAAAGCCCAGTACGAAAGGAAGGCAGGCTGGCGGCTGGGACGTTGGTGGCCATGTATCTGAGGATCGCGTGGCGCTGCAGGTTGGGGTTTTCCTCCGAGACCCTTTGTTTGGGCCCCGGGTGGCCTGAGGGGCCCTGATGCCTCGCTGTGCCTACAGCTACGTCTCAGCCATGGTGCCTGTGAAGTCCCCGGGGGAGTACTATGTACAGCAGGAGGTCATCGTGCTGTTCTGCGAGACGGTGGAGAGGTAAGGACAGCCCCCAGGGCAGCCCGGGGGGCACATCTGATGGGGTGGCCCCAGCCGGCTACCTTTCTCCTCTACCCCTTCTCCACATGGGCAGGGACAGGAGCCTCCATTCATACCCGCCCCACTTCCCAGTCCCTTTTCTCTGGGCCCAACGGGCAGATGTCAAAGGTGAAGTCCCGTGACAGAGGCTGGCCGCTGGCCAGCTCAGCCAGGCCGGCACCCTCCTCCCGCCTCCCCTCGGTCTCCACGCCTCGCCTCGCAGCCCAAGGGGGCCCTGGCCGCCTCGCCTCGGGCCTGCTGGGCACGGCTCTGGGGATGAGCCATGGTGTCCTCGCTGGGGGGGCCGTGTGTAGTGACTCAGGTCAGGCTTTCTCAATGGATGTAGGCCAGGTGGCAGCCCTTGTGCTCCTCCAATCCACTAGTGCTTTAAGTGTTGAAACTGGCTCATACCAGCTGTGAGTTCATTCTATTAAAAGACGGGTGGATGGCTCCCTGCTGATGCTTTGAGAGATGTTTCAGATTGGCAGAGAATAAGGTGACAGGAAATACCTTTTATTTGAAGTCACCTGGCAGCAGCCCCTGCTCATAGGGTGTGGAGAAGCCACCTGCCTCCCCTGCTGGGCTGAAGACAAGTTCCTCTCCGTAGGGGGTCCTGTTGGGGGAGGCTGTTCTCTGCTCCTTCTTGCCCGCTGCTGGATCTAGGCAAGGCCACCGCCCCCTCCCAGCGGTGCCCATCCATGAGGCAGAGCGAGCAGTGGAAAGCTGGGAGGCGTGGGCTTTCCCCCAGCATCAGCCCTCATACATGAGTGCCACAGTGGCACCGTCGGCCAAGCGTGGACAGGGCCCCACGGGAGGGGGCCCGCTCACTCCCTCTCTCCTGGCCAGGGCCCTGGACTTCGGATACCTGACCCAGGACATGATCGATGACTACGAGCCGGCGCTCATGTTCACCATCCCCCGGCTGGCCATCGTGTGGTGAGTGCCGCGCCGCACTGTTGGTAAGGCCGCCTCTGGCCACAGAGGAGCCACCAGGACAGGGAGCCGAGCGTCCCGAGCGCCCCTCGCTGGCGAGGCCACTTCGGTGATGGCCATCTGTCTCAACGTCACCTGACTGTGGGCAGGCGGACTGCAGCCTGCAGTCGGTGCTCGCGGCCAGCCATGGGGCACTGTACGCCATGCAGGCCACTCGGTGCAGCTGGGAGTGGAGGGCCCGTGCAGGGCTGTGGGAAGCAGCCTGGCAGGGACCAGGAGACCAGGCGCCCCTGGTCCTGCAGAAGGACCTCGTGGGCTGACTTCAGTGATGTCTTGGGGAGGCAGGGAGGTGGAATCCGCTAGGCTGAAGAGCAGGCGGCTGTAGCTGGGCTGGCTGATGGGCACACTGGCTGGGGAGCCTTTCCCTCTGGCCGGGGTGGGGCCAGCAAGGGCTCGGGGCCAGCCTTTGGGGCCTTGTGGGGCTCAAAGATGCCAAGGCAGGCCAGCCTCTGGGATTGGGCAGGAGGGCTCGGTCTCTTGCCAGGCCTCACAGAGCGTCTCAGGGCCCAGAGTGAAGCCTAGGGATCCTAGGCCCCACCACCACTTGCCCATACCTAGGCTCCAGACTGGGGCACCTCTCCCTCCTGCCAGGCGGTGGTCGTGGGCAGGGGAGCGGGTGTACCATGCAGAGAGTGATGGGGGCCTGTCGGGGAGCAGCCAGGGAGGGGCTCGTGGGAGCAGGGTGTGGGAGTCCTTGGGAACGGTACCGGATGGGAATGGGAGCATCGCGATGCTGTCAGAGAGGGAAGGGTGCCATGGGCACAGGGGTCAGGACAGGCTCAGATGGTGGGGACCGCACTGAGGGCCCCGGGAGCCTGGAGCACGGCATACGCTGCAGCCTGCGGAGGGCACACAGACTGTCCCCTGGGCCCGGGCCTGTGGGAACAAGGGTGTTTCCCTTGAGGCAGGAGCTGGAATGGGCAGGCGGGGCACCGGGCTTGAGTCCAGTCCCTGTGTACTGGGGTGCCTTCTTGGGGAAGTCTCCAGTGGGGTGGTCTTTGGCTCTGGGGGCTTTTCCAGAGCCTTCTGTCTCAATGCCCTGGGCCCCCTTCCTCCTATCCACCCTCTTTCCCCAGAGCTCTCTTCTTTCACCAAATCAGCACCAGTAAAGGTGGGGTTGGTTCACTTCATACTAAAGAGTGCCGTTTACGCCCCGTAGGTAGAACTCCCTTCACCCTGAGGACGTTGGGATGTCTAGCTGGAGGACCTCCAGATGCCCCAGGTGACCAGTGCAAAGTGACCTGTCCTGGGGCAGATTTGCGCCCTGCGCTGGCACAGCACTCCCAATGGGCCTCCAAGTTCCATTACGTGGTTTTCTTTCTAGGCAAGCTCTTTGTGGCCAGTCTCACTCTGATGAAAATGGTGAGCTCCTGAGCCCCGAGAGGAGGTACACGCCTGTAATCCCAGCGCTTGGGAGGCCGAGACAGGAGGATCGCACAGTTTCCAAGCCAGCCTCAGCTACTTAGTGAGGCTCTCAGCAACTTACTGAGACCCTGTTTTCAAATAAAGTATAAAACAGTTCTGGGAGTATAGCCCAGAGGTAGAAAATCCCTGGGTTCCACCCCCAGTACCACCAAAAAAAAAAAAAAAAAAAAGATAAGAAAAAAAGGCTAGAGTGTAGCTTGGAGAAGGAATGCCTCTGGGTTCAATTGCCAGTATTACATATATAAGGAAGGAAGGAAGGAAGGCAGGCTGGCTGCTGGCTCTTGTTGGGCTTCCGTCTTCTGTTTAAAAAGCCAAGCTTCTGGGAGTCTGGGCCTCATTTTCTTTGGCAGGGATGGGCCAGTGTCTTCCTTGAAGCAGGTCTCATCCTTTTCACCCCAAGGACACTTCACAGGTCATGCATTCTACCTCCGAGCTACACCCCCTGCTCTATTTTTATTCTTTATTTTGAAACAGGTTCTCATTGAGTTGCAAAGGGCCTCACTAAGTAGCTGAGGCTGTCCATGAACTGTCATCTCCTGTCTCAGCCTCCCAACTGCTGGGATTACAAGCTACACCACCACGCCTGGCTTCCACCCTTCTTTTAAACGTCCCCTCTAAGAGCTTTGAAGAGCAGCTTTGTCCAGTGCTCCCAAGTGCTGGCTTTCCTTGGGACCTCCGCAAGCTGGCCGCCATCTGGGTTGTGGGTGTCTCCAGGCGGCTACCGACCCTCTCTGCCCTGCCTGCTGCTTACCCTGCCAAGCTTGCCAGGGAGCCTATTCACAGTCTCACCGAGGACCCCGAGGCAGGATCAAGGACGGGCTCAGCAAGTAGTGAGACTGTCATCAACCTAGTGAAACTGTTTCAGAATAAAAACTAAGAAATAGGAACTGGCATGGTGGTGCATGCTGGTAATCCCAGCATTTGGGAGGCTGAGACAGGAGGATGGTGATTCGTGGACAACCTGAGCTACTTAGCGAGGCCCTTTGCCACTCAGACCCTGTTTCAAAATAAAGAATAAAAAATAGGGCTGGGGTATACCTCAGAGGTAGAATGCCCCTGGGTTCCAGCCCCAGTACTACAAAAAAAAAAAAAAAAAGAAAAAAGGGCTTAGGGGTATAGCTTAGAGGTGGAATACCCCTGGGTTCAATCTCCAATCTCCAGTCACACACACACACACACACACACACACACACACACACACACCCCTGTAAGAGGAAAATCCTCCAGCGCCGAGCTGTCACTGTTCCTAGAGCTGCTGTCCAGACCTCACCGGGCCCTCACAGAACCTGCCACCCAGCGCTCAGGGCTCCCTCTCCTTCCTCAGTGTCTACAGCAGCTGCTCTGGGCCAGACAGCAGAGGCCACAGCTCCCCAGCCGGGGGCCCAGGACTAGCTTCTTCCTGCATTCATCCACAAGCTTGGATTGAATGACTGCTGTCTATCCAGCCACGCTTCTTCCAGAGAGACAGTGATGTCCATGAGGGAGGGGATGTGGGTAGGAGACAGTGTGAGTCTCCACGTGGTCCAGGCATGGGCAAACTGGTTTTCCTCTAAGGGACTGATCTTAAAACAGTTCCTTGAAAGAAATCAAAGCACTAAAACCTCTAGATGCTGTGGTCTCTTCCTAGACCCCATCTTCCTAGCCAGCAAGGACCTGGTCACTGGCACCAGTCCAGGTCCCCGCCAGCCCTCAGCTGGCCAAACCTCCACCCTGTCTTTCTCCACTCTCCCTGGGGCAGCCAGGCCGCCTCATGTATACTGCCAGCAATTCCAGCAGTTCTAGGAGCACGGGCTTGTCCCCTGTCCCTGCCTTGCTGGGCCCTGCCCTCCCCTGCAGGCACCCTTGGGCCCATGGTGGTGGTCGAGGCTCCTCAGCAGTGTCCCTGGTCCTTCACCAGAAGGCATTGCCTGGCCCTGCTTGACCCCTTCAGAGGGCACGCCCGCCCTGCTCCTGCTGCTCCTGCCCGGTTCCTCATTGTGCCCACCCTGAGACCTGCCTTCTGGGAGGCAGGTCGCCTCCGCGCTGCACGATGGGCCCGCTTGCTCTCTGCCTAGTTTTCTCCAGTGTTGCTGAGATAAGGTCCCAGCTCCCCCGTGAAGTGTCAGCTCCGTGCTTCAGTGCGGTCCCATGTTTGCCCACCTGTCCCCACCACGTTCGTCACCCCAGGACACCCCGTGTTCATTGTCCCTGGCAGCCACCCCCCGAGTCATGCACCCTAAGGAACCACTGCTCTATTTTCTGTTTCTGAGGTTTGCCCATCTGGGTCATTCATATAAATGGGGCTCACATTATGCTTTGCTCCCCACCCACCCTGAGTGCAGGACGAGGTGTGCCCTCCTTTAGCCATCAGTGTGCCCGAGTGCAGCACCACAGTGGCCTCCACAGCTGACCTGACGGGCCACAGAGAACCATTTGCAAAGACTATCTCTGAAGTATTACTTGTAATGAAAATTTGAGGAGGAGTGGATATTCAGAATTAATAGGTTGGTTAAAAGTGGTACTCCAGCCGGGCGTGGTGGCACACTTGTGATCCCAGCATTCGGGAGGCTGAGACCGGAGGATTGCGGTTCGCGGACAGCCTCGGCTACTTAGGCTTCCTGCAACTCAGTGAGACCCGGTTTCAAAATAAAGAATAAAACATAGGGCAGGCCGGGCGTGGTGGCGCACGCTTGTAATTCCCGCGCTTGGGAGGCGGAGACAGGAGGATCGCGCAGGTTCGAAGCCAGCCGCGGGTGCTGGCTTAGGAGACCCTGTTTCCAAATAAAAATGTAAAAATAGGTCTGGGAGTGTAGCCCAGAGGTAGAAGGGCTTCCAGGTACCCCAGTACCACCAAAAAAAAAAAAAAAAAACATAGGGCAGGAGCTGTAGCTCGGAGGTCGAAAGCCCCTGGGTTCCATCCCCAGACCTGCAAAAAAAAAAAAAAAAAAAAGTGGTACACCAAGCTGGGCGTGGTGGCGCATGCTTGTAATCCCAGTGTTTGGGAGGCTGAGACCAGAGGATCGCAGTTCACAGACGGCCTCAGCTACTTAGTGAGGCCCTCCACAACTCAGTGAGACCCAGTTTCAAAATAAAGAATAAAAAATTGGGCAGGGGGTGTAGCTCGGAGGTCGAATGCCCCTGGCTTCCATCCCCAGACCCTCAAATTAAATTCACCATATTAACCCTTTCTTTTTTCTTGTCTTTTGCAGTACTGAGGATGGAACCCAGGGACATTCTACCTCTGAGCTACACCCACAGCCCTATATTTTAGTCTTTATTTGAAACAGGGTCTCACTGAGTTGCAGAGGGCCTCACTAAGTAGCTGAGGCTGGCCTCAAACCTTGATCCTCCAGTCTCAGCCTCCTGAATGCTGGGATTACAAGCGTGCCCACCACATCCGGCCTTACCCTTTCTGAGTGTACAGTTCAGTGTCACTACCTACATTCACACTGTGTGCAAGTGCCACATCCATCTCCATCCTAAACTGAAGCCGCTCCTATTAAGCAGTAGCTTTGCATCCTCCCCTGACCCCAGTCCCTGGCAGCCACTCTCCTGTCTTCTGTCTCTGGATTTGACTGTTCTAGGGACCTCGTTATGTGGAATCACACAGAATCTACCCTTTTATGATTGCCATATATTAGTATAATGTCCTCAACGTTTATCCGTATGGTAACACATTCCAGAGTTTCCTTTTTTTGAAGCTGAATAATAATCCATTGTAGGTAATAAATGTTATTTTAAATATGAGATTTGGGCCAGGCGTGGTGGTGCACGTTTGTAATCCCAGTACTTGGGAGGCTGAGACAGGAGGATCGCAGGTTTACGGCCAGTCTCAGCTACTTAGTGAGGCCTCTGCAACTTAGCCTCTATTTCAAACTAAAGAATAAAAAATAGAGCTAGGAGTATGCCTTGAAGGCACAATGCCCCTGGGCTCAACCCCCAGGACCACAAACAAACAAATATGAGATTTGCAGTAACATTCAAAAGGATAAAATATGAGTAGTAAATTTAACCAAGGAGCCAGGCGTGGTAGCACACGCTTGTAATCCCTGCGCTTGGGAGGCGGAGACAGGAGGATTGCGCAGGTTCGAAGCCAGCAGCACTGACTTAAGAGACCCCGTTTCCAAATAAAAATATAAAATAGGTCTGGGAGTGTAGCCCGGAGGTAGAAGGGCTTCCAGGAACCCCAGTACCACCAAAAAAAAAAAAAAAAAAAAAAAAAAAAAAAAAAAAAAAAAATTCAAGAACTATTAAAATGGAAAAAGAAAATGAGATGCTGGCTTTAGGATAGATGTAGAGACCAACTAAACAGAATCGAGAGGCCAGAAATAAATGTAAACATCTGAGGCCAACTGACATTTGACATAGATTCCAAGATCATTCAGTGCGGAAAGAACATTCTCTTCAATAAGTATTACTGAGACGTTGGACAGCCACATGTAAAACAAGAGAGTTAAACCTCATGATGACTTTATTTTTTTGTGTGAGTGTGTGGTACTAGGGATTGAACTCAGGGTGCTCTATTAGCCCTTTTTACTTTTTATTTTTCAGTACTAGGCATGGAACCCAGGGGCATTCTACCTCTGAGCTACACCCAGCCCTATTTTTTTTTTTTTTTTTTTTTTTTTTTTTGGTGGTACTGGGGTGGAACCCAGGGGCTTTCTACCTCCGGGCTATATTCCCAGACCTATTTTTTATATTTTATTTGGAAACAGGATCTCAGTAAGTTGCTGAGAGCCTCACTAAGAAGCTGAGGCTGGCTTCGAACCTGTGCGATCCTCCTGTCTCAGCTTCCCAACCGCGGAGATTACAAGTATGCGCCACCATGCCCGGCCCCAGCCCTATTTTTTATTCTTTATTTTGAAACAGGGTCTCACTGAGTTGCAGAGGGCCTAAGTCTCTGAGGCTGTCCACCTGTCTCAGCCTCCCAAATGCTGGTATTACAAGTGTGTGCCCCTGTACCCAGCTTTCCTTTTTAATTTTTTTTTTCTTCTTTTTTTTTTTTTTGTGAGTCTGGAGATGGAACCCAGGGGCATTTGACCTTTGAGCTATACCCCCTGCCCTATTATTCTTTTTTTTTTCTCCACATTTTTTAAAAAATTTTTATTGGTGCACTGTATTCATACATCATAGTGGGATACAAAAAAACTTTTGTAGACATACATGTACACATCGCCCAGTCAGCCCCCACCCGATCCCCACCCCATTCCCTCCCCATCCCTCCCTCCCATGCTTGGCTTAGTGGTTGACATCTAGTATTATAGCAAGTTATCCAAAATTAAAAATGATAATCTCACATAACAGTTTCATTTGTCTGATACCAAGCTTTTGATGACTTAAAGATAACATTTCAGTATTTCTTTTTGCTTTCTTTCTTACCAGAGAATATTTTTTCTTTTTTTTTAGGTGAAACTATCATATATTTATATATTTATTTTTCAGAAAAAAATCTATCCTAATATGGAATATGGACTCTAGATACCAAAAACGATCTCGAAAAAGAACAAAGCTAGAAGATATATATTTTCTGATTTCAAACCATATAAAGCTACAATAATTGAAACAGTGTAGTACTGTTATCAAGTCAGATATATAAACCATTGGAGTTAAAAGCCTAGAGACACATTCTTTCATATATTGTCAAGTTATTTTTGACAAGGTTTCCATGAACACTTGGTGGAGGAAATAATAATCTTTTAACTTAATATTGTTGAAAAATAATAATTACATGAAAAAGAATAAAATTGGACCCTTATCTAACACCGTATACAAATATTAACTCAAAATAGATAAAAGACCTAAATATAAATCTTAAGACTATAAACTTTTAGAAGAAAATCTGGGTCATAAAACCTCACAACATTGAGATTGGCAGTGATTTCTTGGATATGATTTCAATGGCACAGGCAACAAAAGGGTAAACAAACTCCCTAAAAAATAAAATATTGTATATCCAAAGACAATGTAAACAGAGTTAAAAGTTACTGATAGAATGGGATAAAATATTTCCAAATGCTTTATCTGAAGGTATATTAATATTCCAACTAAAAATCCTAAAAATTAACAACAATAAAAGCAAACAGTACAATTTAGAGATAGGTATAAGGCTAACATATATAATGAATCTTCACAGATAACCAATCTTAGTTGTCTGTTGGATGGAAAATCTTGTTTCTCTGGTTCTGGTGTGTGTTACCTATTTCTTCTTTGTAGTTAATCTCTTTGAGTATTTTCTCTAGTGCTGGTTTTGAAGACATAAATTCCTTCAGTTTGTGTTTGTCATGGAAGCTTCTTATTTCTCCATCTAATTTGATAGAAAGTTTTGCTGGGTAGGAAATTTTTGGCTGGAAGTTGTTTTCTTTCAGAGTTTGGAATATGTTACTCCAAGCCCTTCTGGCTCTCATGACTTGGTTTGGGAAGTCTGGAGTGATTCTAATCAGTTTGCCTCTGAATGTCACTTGGCCCTTTGTTTTTGTTGCCTTTAAGATTCTCTGCTTGGCTTCCACATTGGTCATTTTGACAATTATGTGGCGTGGGGATCCTCTTCTCCGATCCTGTCTAAAGGGAGTTCTATAAGTTTCCTGGACCTGTGTATCGACCTCTTGCTTTATGTTTGTAAAATTTTCTTCTGGTATTACTTCCTTGAAGAGATTGTTGATTCCTTTGGTTTCACCTTCTTTTCCCTCCTCTATTCCAATTATTCTTAGGTTAGCTCTCTTAAAATGGGCCCATATTTCTTCAATGTCAGATTCCTGCTGTCGGATATTTTTTTCTAGATTAGAAACTATGCGTTCATTTTTGGAATGATCATCTTCTAAGAGCGAGATTCTATTCTCCATGTGGTCTAATCGGTTGTGTGTACTTTGAATTGAGGCCTTTACTTCATTAATTGCATCCTTTATCTCTTTTTGGCTCTCTCTGAATTCTTTTCAAAACACCTGTATTATTTCTACAGTTATTTTCCTGATTTGATCTTCTAGAAATCTCTGATTTTCTGTTTTATCGGGTTCTGATGTTGTGGGGTTGTGGGCATTCATTGCTCCAGTATTATTCCTCTTTCCCATGATTTCGGAAGTTTGTGCCTTCTCTGGGTTCTTCCCTTGGGTCACTACGACTTCACTTCAGGTGTTCTGGATCTCGAGTCTGTGGTATCTCGGTCCCCACTACTCCTTTACTGGGTTGTATCACAGAGTCTCAGACCCAGGGAGTCAATAGAGGCTGCTTTAGACCATGGGGGGGGGTGCCAGGTTGGGCGTTCTCCTATGGTGTGATATCTCTGCCATCACCACTGCCCCACTGGGTCAAGTCCTTGGGAGTCAGTACTGGGATTTCTCCTCTGGGGCCCGCAATTTGACTCACTGTTGTTGAGTACGCAAATGGAGCTGTAGTGGACTTGGTGGATTTGCTGCTGCTGCCGCCGGTGGCAATATGGCGCCGCTGCCACACTTTTGGCCGTGAGGCTGGCGTATTTCTTCTCTAGTTTTGAGCTCTGCTCTGAGTCCCTGCAGTGTGTGCTGAGCCCAGCCACTGGGAGCTTTATACGCTCCCTGTGCCGAAAAATCTGCTGAATCCTGCTGGGCTGTTCCGCAGAGGCTCACCTCGGCTTGCTGCCCGCTGCTCCTCTCTGGAGCCTGGTGGGCTGTTGAGTGCGTTGTTCTGTAGCCGTAGCCGTCCGGTGGAGTCTCTGCGGCCGCCGGCAGTAAGGCACTGCTGCCGTGTCCTCGGCTGTGAAACCAGCGTATCTCCTCTGTGGCTCTGAGCTCCGTTCTGAGACCCCCTCCTCTCTGGGGCTGGTGATTTTTTTGTTTCTCTGGTGATGGTGTTTTCTGGTTATGAAAGGCACTGATTTTGTGGTAATAGAGATTCGTTGTTAGCGGGGCTCTTAAGCCCCGCTTTTCTCGGTCGCCATATTCCTGGAAGTCCCCCTATTCTTTATTTTGAAACAGGGTCTCACTAAGTTGTGGAGGGCCTAAGAAGCTGAGGCTGTTCGTGAACCGCGATCCTCTGGTCTCAGCCTCCCAAATGCTGGTATTACAAGCATGTGCCTCCACGCACAGCTCCATTTTTGAGTCAGGATCTCACTAAGTTGCCCAGGCTGGCCTCAAACTTGTGATCTCCTGCCTCAGCCTCCTGAGGTTTGGGGCATGTGCCACTGCACCCAGCCTATGATGCTTAATTTAAGGTGTTCACGTGGCTAAGCCTCACTACTCAGATATTTGTTCAAATAGCAGTCTGCCTTTGCAGTGTTGCTGCAAAGGCATTCTAAAGATGAGATTCACATTTACGCCAGAAGACTTCACGTAGAGCAGATTACTCTCCACAGTGCAGTGGGCCTCGTCAACCAATTGGAAGCCATAAAGACAATAGATGAGATTCCCCCAAGTAAGAAGATGTGCCTCTGGCTGCCTCCAGACTCCAGCTGCAGTGTCAGTTCTTCCCGGGTGCCCAGCCTGCCTGTGGGCTCCCCATTGCCTTCCCAGCCTTGTAAACCAATCACTTAAACTAACTCTCTCTTCACGTTCATCACTGTGACTGACATGCCTCACTTTAACAACTTAGAGGAGGGAGGTTCGTTTGGGCTCATGGTTTTGAAGGATTCAATCCATAGTTAACTGATCCCATTGCTCTGGGCTTGAGGTGAGGCCAAATATCATGGTGGGAGGATGTGTGGAAGAGGAGAGCTGCTCCACTCATGGCAGCAGGGAAGCGGAGGGAGAGAGAGAGAGAGAGAGAGAGAGAGAGAGAGAGAGAGAGAAGGGAAGAGAGGAGAGGAGAGGAGAGGAGAGGAGAGGGAGGAGAGAGAGGAGAGAGGAGAGGAGAGGAGAGGAGAGGAGAGGAGAGAGAGGAGAGAGAGAGGAGAGAGAGAGAGAGAGAGAGAGAGAGAAGAGAGGAGAAGAGAAGAGAGGAGAGGAGAGGAGAGAGAGAGGAGAGAGAGAGGAGAGAGAGGAGAGAGAGAGAGAGAGAGAGAGAAGGGAAGAGAGGAGAGGAGAGGAGAGGAGAGGGAGGAGAGAGAGGAGAGAGGAGAGGAGAGGAGAGGAGAGGAGAGGAGAGGAGAGAGAGGAGAGGAGAGAGAGGAGAGAGAGAGGAGAGAGAGAGAAGAGAGGAGAGGAGAGGAGAGGAGAGGAGAGAGAGGAGAGGAGAGAGAGAGAGAGAGAGAGAGAGAGAGAGAGAGAGAGAGAGAAGGGAAGAGAAGAGAAGAGAGGAGAGGAGAGGAGAGGAGAGAGGAGAGGAGAGGAGAGGAGAGAGAGGAGAGGAGAGAGAGGAGAGAGAGAGGAGAGAGAGAGAAGAGAGGAGAGGAGAGGAGAGGAGAGGAGAGAGAGGAGAGAGAGAGGAGAGAGAGAGAGAGAGAGAGAGAGAGAAGAGAGGAGAAGAGAAGAGAGGAGAGGAGAGGAGAGAGAGAGGAGAGAGAGAGGAGAGAGAGGAGAGAGAGAGAGAGAGAGAGAGAGAGAGAGAGAGAGAGAGGAGAGAGAGAGGAGAGAGAGGAGAGAGAGAGAGAGAGAGAGAGGAGGAGAGGAGAGGAGAGGAGAGGAAGGAGAGAGAGAGGAGAGAGAGAGGAGAGAGAGGAGAGAGAGATGGGGAGACGATGCCTGTGACCCACTCTCTTCATCTAGGCCCACCCACAATGGTTTCTCCCACCTTCAGTGGATGAATCCATCCATCACTGGTGACTCTGAGCCCTCGCCATCCAGTTACTCCCCTATGCCCCACTCTGAACAAATGAGACCTTTGGGGGACATTGCAGATCAAGCCACCCTTCACTCCTCCTCTTCTAAGGCTGGGGCAAAATGTGCCTGCCAATTTGGCAGTGAATTGTTGAGTTTGACACCAAAAGTACTAGCAACAAAAGGAAAAATAGATAAACTGAATTTCATCTAATTAATCTGCTGTGCATCAAGGGAAATTATTATGAAACTGGAAAGAAAAACTAAAGAGAGGGGAAGATATTTGCAAAGCACATACTAGTATTCAGAACATATAAAAATCTCTTGCAACTCAATAAAAAGACACAACAGACAACCCAGTTCAAACGTGGGCAAAGACTTGAACAGACATTTCAGGGAAGATTCAGGAAAGGCCAGCAAGCACACGGGAAAGTGTTCAGCAAGTCAGCTCGGCTGGTGGCACACGCTTGTAATCCCAGCACTTGGGAGGCTGAGCTGATCACAAGTTTGAGGCCAGTCTCAGCAATTTAGTGAAGCTCTCAGCAGCCTAATGAGACCCTGTTTAAATATTTTAAAAAAAAATTTTTTTTTTAAATAAGGCTTGGGGTAAGCTGGGCTTGGTGGCACAGGCTCATAATTCCAGCATTCTGGAGGCTTAGACAGGAGGATCGGGTTTTGTATCCAGCCTCAGCAACTTAGTGGAGCCCTTTGCAACTCAGTGAGATCTTGTTTCAAAATAAAGAATAAAAAAGGCTGGGGCTGTAGCTCAGAGATAAAATGCCCCTGGGCTTCATCCCCAGTTTGGGGGTGGGGGAGGCTCAGGGGTAGAATACCTCTGGGCTTAATCCCCAGTACCAGAGACAGAGACAGAGACAGAGACAGAGACAGAGAGAAATGCAAGCCAAATAAAAACCCAGTGAGCTACCACTTCACACCCACTAGGGTGACTATAATTTAAAAAAAAAAACTGAAAACAGTAAGTGTTGGAAGCATGTAGGAGCCCTTTTACACTGCCCGTGGGAGTGTAAAAGAGCAGCTGCTGTGGAATTCAGTTGGATGGTTCTTTAAAAAGTTTAACATTGGCCGGGCGTGGTGGCGCACACTTGTAATCCCCACGCTTGAGAGGCTGAGACAGGAGGATAGCGCAGATTTGAAGCCAGCCTTAGCTGCTTTAAGAAACCCTGTTTCCAAAGAAAATATAAAATAGGTCTGGGAATATAACCCGGAGGTAGAAGGGTTCCATCCCCAGAAACCCCCCCCCACACACACACACAAAGTTTAACATTGGAGTCAGGTGTGGTACTCACACTTGTAATCCCAGCATTCGGGAGGCTGAGACAAGAGGCTCGGGGTTCGTGGACAGCCTCAGCTATTTGGTGAGGCCCTTTGCAACTCAGTGAGACCCTGTTTCATAATAAAGAATAAAAATAGGGCTGGGGGTATAGCTTGGAGGTAGAATGTCCCTGGATTCAATCTCTAGTACTGCAAAAAAAAAAAAAAATTACTGTTCTTGCATGATAGGGACTCCATTGGATGGTGATGGCTGAGCCCGATCCCAGCAATAAGACCCTGTCACATCTGCAGAGAGGCCCACAGAGTCTGTCCATGATGCAGACAACCCAAGCGGCCCTGTCTGTGTTCTGATGGGGAAGCTCAGGGACAGCTGGACATTCTCTGGGAGACAGACATGTCCAAGGCCCCGGAGGCTGTCACAGGCGGCTTCTTGGAGAGATGGGTGGAGCCTGGCCAATGGCGGTGACCTCACAGCTAAGCAGGGCTACGCACACACTGGGGCTGCCCTGTCTGCAGGGGGCCCCTGGGCAGGGCTGGCCTTTAGCAGGCGTTGGGCTGAATGCTGGGAGGGGGCGCCAGAGAGCCCAGCTTGGGGCAGGAGTGCGTCTCCAGGGATGGTGAGCACCTGGCAGAGAGGGCCGGTCCTGTGTGGGGGTGACAGGATGCTGCTTCCTGTTTAAGGGATGATGAGGCACCCATGTGTGACCTCCGTTCTCCAACCCATGCTTTGCTTTTGAAGTAGACAGTTTCAGGTTTAATTCTCATAAACCTCCACAGTTAAGTTTAGACCAAACTCCAGTCCCTCCATTTTCTTTTTCTTTTTCTTTTTCTTTTTTGCAGTACTGGGGATGGAACCTAGGAGCATTATATCTCTGAGCTACACCTCCAGCCCTATTTTTTAGTCTTTTTATTTTTGGAAACAGGGTCTTTCTGAGTTGCGAAGGGCCTCACTAAGTAGCTGAGGCTGTCCACGAACCGTGAACCTCCTCTCCCAAGTTCTGGGATTGCAAGCATGCGCCAGCACACCCAGCCCTCCATTTTCTTTTCTTTCTTTCTTTTCTTTTTTTATTTTTCAGTTACTGAGGATAGAATCCAGAGGCATTCTACCTCTGAGCTACACCCCCAGCGCTATTTTTTATTCTTTACTTTGAAACAGGGTCTCACTGAGTTGCAAAGGGCCTCCCTAAGTAGCTGAGGCTGGCTGTGAACTGCGATCCTCCTGTATCAGCCTCCCAAATACTGGGATTACAAACATGTGCCAACATGCCCGGCTTCAGCCCTCCAGTTTCCTTCCTTTCTTTTCTTTTCTTTTCTTTTTTTTTATTTTTTATTTATTTATTTATTTTTGCCTGGGGATGGAACCCAGGAGCATTCTACCTCTGAGCTACAGCCCCAGCCCTATTTTTTATTTTTTTAAATTTTTTTTGGTGGTGCTGGGGTGGAACCCAGGGGCTTTCTACCTCCAGGTTATACTCCCAGACCTATTTTATATTTTATTTGGAAACAGGGTCACACTAAGTTGTTGAGAGCCTCACTAAGTAGCTGAAGCTGGCTTTGAACCTGTGCGATCCTCCTGTCTCAACCTCCCAAGTGCGGGGATTACAGGCATGCGCCACCATGCCCGGCTATTTTTTATTCTTTTTTTTATTTTTATTTTTTATTTTTTGGTGGTACTGGGATTCCTAGAAACCCTTCTACCTCCGGGCTACACTCCCAGACCTATTTTTTAAAATATACTTTTTTTTTTTTTTAATTTGGAAACAGGGTCTCTTAAGCCAGCACAGCTGGCTTAGAACCTGTGTGATCCTCCTGTCTCCGCCTCCCAAGCGTGGGGATTACAAGCGTGCGCCACCATGCCCGGATTATTCTTTATTTTGAACCAGGGTCTCACTAAGTTGCAGAAGACTTCACTAAGTAGCTGAGGCTGGCTGCGAACCCGGATCCTTATGTCTCAGCCTCCTGAATGCTGGGATTATAGGAGTGCACCACCACGCCCAGCCTGGTCCTCCATTTTCAAGGCCTGGGTTTGTAGTAACAAATCTCCATGCTGAGGCCTCTGATTGCAACACTGATGTGTCCAGATATAGCCCTGTGGGGCCTGGTGACTCCCCCGTGAACATGAGCTGATTGGCTGCGGGGCCTGGTGACTCCCCCGTGAACGTGAGCTGATTGGCTGCGGGGCCTGGTGATCCCCCGTGAACGTGAGCTGATTGGCTGCGGGGCAGTCAGTCTGGTGATGGTTTTCACTGAGGTTCTCTGTGCTTATTCAAGAGTCAGTTGTGAGAGGGGGGGGGGGATGGAGTTGAGAAGGACCATGGGGCCGGTCTGGGTTTCCTGGCAGGTGTTGAAGCCGGGGTCCCAGGCTGGCCCAGAGGCCCACAGGACTGACCACACTGGCTTTCGTGTCTCAAATGCAGTGGCCTCGTGGTCTACGCGGATGGCCCCCTGAACTTGGACCGCAAGACGGAGGACATGTCGGAACTGTTTCGGCCCTTCCACACGTTGCTGCGGAAAATAAGGTGGGGGCTGAGGGCAGAGAGGGGCGGGGGACCGGCAGGATGCGGGGAGCTCCAGCCTGGGGTCCCCTTGGGCCCCGTGGCCCCTGCAGAGGCTAAATACCTTGCTTGGGGCCCACCACCCCTGCCTGGCCTCTCAGGCCTGGGCCTCCCCTGCCTGGCTTCTCTTGTGGCAGGGAGCTGGTGTGTTGTGCTGAGCTGCAGGGAGGGAGACCGGTGCTCTCAGAGCTCTGTGGCCTGGGCAGCTCTTTCTTCACCTTCATCCATTGAAACCCCAGGTTTCCCTCTGTTCAAGCCACAGGCGCTCAAGTGCTGGTCTCTGTCATTATCGTGAGGTTTGTGCCCCTGCATCAGAGCCTTTTGAAGTGCCACCCTTTCTGTGTGTGGACTGAGCTGTCAGCCCAGTGGTCTTCGGGAGGGCTGGGCTGGCCGCATGACCTCTGAGCACCTCGCTGGCCCCTGGCTCCTGGCTCTGGGAAGCCCTCTCTCTGGGTGTTGGTGAGTCCCTGTGCCCTGGCAGCATTGTCCTGGGTCTGGCAGAACTTGCCGAGGCTTCTTCAGAACATGCCCAGTGTGGGGTGGCCTTAGCCACAGCCAGCCTAGGGGACCTGGAGGGCATGGAGCCAGGCCTGAGGAGCCGGCAGTGCTGCCTGTCCAGACTCCCTGTGGACAGTGGGTGTTTCTTTAGTCCCATGGCTGTTGGCTGCTGCTCTGACCCCTGGGCCCCGAGGCTGGGGCCCTGCCCTGAATGGGTGGCATCTGGAGAGGAGGTGATGGTAAGTGAGGAGGGTGATGGGCCAGCTGTGGCCAGGAAGGAACACGCAAGGCCCCAGCACACGAGCTAGTGCAGGAGGGACAGTGGGTGGGAACACGGGGAGGGACCGGCATTGTGTGGTAGACCCAGGCCTGGAGAGGCCCACCATGTGGGCCACTCGAGAGTCAGATGGGGGCCCTGGGAGGTGCGTCCACCCTCAGCACAGGCAATGGAGAGAAAGGTCAGTTCGGAGGCAGAACGTCCACAAGCAGCCCGCATGGTTCTGAGCTGCTCTGGGAGGGCGACCACGCGACAGGCGTGGCGTTGGGAGCCAACACTAGCATCTGAGAAGCCAGGGCCTTCTCCATCAATATGAGCAGGCAAGGCCCCCGCTCCCGTTAAGTAGCACTCTCAACGTGGCACTCAGAGCCCATGCAGACAGATCAAGACTGCAGCTCACCCTGTGGCCCAACCTGCGAATTGTCACTCATGGGTGGGGGGTATCCAGGACTCCACCCACAGCCCAAGGCCACCTGCCTGCCACGCCTCCAGTGCTTCTTGTAGTCCCCATGGTGCAGAGCAGGGAGAACTAGGTGCCTGTGGCTACTCCAGGGACAGGGACAGAGAGGGCTCTCTATCACCGAGTGCTGTGATCTGACAGGTAGAGTTTTAGACACTGAGGCCTTCACCTCGGGAATGAAGAGCAGGGGAAGCCAGGCATGGTGGCTGAGAGACTGAGATCGGAGGTCACAGGTTCATGACCAGCCTCAGCAGCTAGCAAGACATGGTTTCTAAACAAAAATAGCTGTGCGTGGTGGCGCACCCTTGGAATCCCAGTACTGGGAGGTTGAGACAGGAGGATGCAGTTTCGCTACCAGCCTCCGCTACTTAGTGAGGCCCCTGCAACTTAGTGAGACCCTGTTTCAAAAATAAAGAATATTGGGAGGCTGAGACAGGAGGATCACACAGGATCAAAGCCAGTCTCAGTTACTTAGTGAGGCTCTCAGCAACTTAGTGAGACCCTGTTTCCAAATTAAAGAAATATAAAATAGGTCTGGAAATATAGCCCGGAGGTAGAAAGGCCCTGGATTCCACCCCTAGTACCACAAAAAAAAAAAAAAGCAAAAGTAAAAAATTGGGCTGGGGCTGTAGCTCAGAGGTAGAATGCTGCTGAGTTTAATCCCCAGCACCACAAAAGAATTTAAAAAATGAAAAAATAGTATAATCCAGAAGTCGAATTCCCTAGATTCAATCCCCAGTACAAGAAAGAGAGAAAGAAGGAAAGAAAGAAAGAAAGAAAGAAAGAAAGAAAGAGAGGGAGGGAGGGAGGGAGGAAGGGAAAGCGAGAGCGAGTGGGCGGGCAGGCGGACAGCAGAGAGAAGCTGGGTGTGGTGTGCACTTCTATAATCCCAGTTGCTGGGGAGGCTTAGGCACGAGGATCACAAGTTCAAAACCAGCCTTGGCGGAGGCAGAGACAGGAGGATCACGCTGGTTTGGAGCCAGCCTTGCTGGCTTAGGAGACCCTGTTTCAAAAAAAAAAAAAACCACACACACACACACACACACACACACACACATATATAATAGGTCTGGGAGTATAGCTCGGAGGTAGAAGGGTTTCCAGGAACCCCAGTACCACCAAAAAAACAAACAAATAAACAAAAAAAACCAGCCTTGGCAACTTGACATGACCCTTTCTCAAAAAAAAATTTATTTTAAAAGAGTTTGAGCCGGGCGTGGTGGCGCACGCTTGTAATCCCCGCGCTTGGGAGGCAGAGACAGGAGGATCGCGCAGGTTCGAAGCCAGCCGCGCACTCTGGCTTAGGAGACCCTGTTTCCAAAAAAAAAAAAAAGGTAAAAATAGGTCTGGGAGTGTAGCCCGGAGGTAGAAGAGCTACAGTACCCTCAGTACCACCAAAAAAAAGTTTGAGATGTAGCTCAGCGGTAGAGTGCTTGCGTAGCATGTACAAGGCCCTGGGTTCAATCCCTAGTACTGCAAAAATAAGCAAAGAAATAATGACAGAAGAAAGAAAAGAGCTAGCCAAGTGGCTCCTAAAACAACTTGATGTCCATTGGAATATGATAAGGTGAACTTTTGCAAGCGAGTATTTTATGCATGAGTGCTATTAAATGTAGGCCGCACTACAAGCTGCCTTCACTCGTTGACAGTGAGGGCAAGGCTTCTGCTTTGGAACAGTTTGCCTCAGGCTGCAGAGGCCAATTCTCCAGCTGCCACAGCTACAAAAAACTGCAATAGCTACAAGAGGCATATGTAAAGTCGTTGAACTGTGGAGGTGAGGACTGGATGGGCCAGTTCTGGGGAGGAGAGAGCCTTTTTGGAGAGGAGAGGAGCGGTCCATCATCTTATCTGGCCCTACTTTTCCCAGGAAACATTTGATGATTCCAGGCCTGTGTTAACACTTGTCCAAGGCCCAGGTTTCCCAGGCAGAGAATCTCTGCTGAAAGAGAGGACTCAGTTGCAAGGGGCTGGGGAACATTTCAGAAACTGGCCAGAAAGTTCCTCTGTGGCAGGGGAGGTTTCCTGCAGTCCTGAGGTGCTTGGGAGATAAAGCCTAACACATGGCCAGCCTCCCCAGACACCCTTGGCCCAGACCCTTATTTATTTATTTATTTATTTATTTATTTATTTATTTATTTATTTATTTGCAGTACTGGGAATGGAACCCAGGGGCATTCTACCTCTGAGCTACACCCCCAGCCCTATCTTATTCTTCTTTCCTTTCCTTTTCTTTCTCTTTCTTTCTTTCTTTCTTTCTTTCTTTCTTTCTTTCTTTCTTTCTTGCAGGTCTGGGGATGGAACCCAGGGGCATTAGACCTCCAAGCTACAGCCTATGCCCTATTTTTTATTCTTTATTTTGAAACAGGGTCTCACTGAGTTGCAGAGGGCCTCACTAAGTAGCTGAAGCTGTCCGCGAACCGCGATCCTCCAGTCTCAAGCCTCCCAAATGCTGGGATTACAAGCGTGCGCCACCACGCCCGGCTTATTCTTTATTTTGAAACAGGGTCTCACTAAGTTACAGAGGTCTCACTAAGTAGCTGAGGCTGGTCACAAACTGTGATCCTTCTGTCTTAGCCTCCCAAATGCTGGGATTGCAAGTGTGCGCCACCACGCCTGGATCCTTGGCCAGATTTTGAAGCTACATAGGGCAGAGGCTGGAGCTGGCTTGAATCTGGAAGGGCAGAGCTGGGTCTCCTGAAGACTTTGGAGTGCGGGAAGGCAGAGACCCGCCAGGTTCAGGACAGCAGTAACAGACTGAAGCTGCTGCTCAGCCCTGATTGCTCTAGTTAAACACACTGCAGTAAAGGACCCTCACACTGTCTGCCTTAGAGAGGAAAGGAGAGCCCTGCAGATGAAAGAAGGACCTCACACTGCCTGCTTTAGAGAGGAAAGGAGAGCCCTGCAGGTGAAAGAAGGACCTCACACTGCCTGCCTTAGAGAGGAAAGGAGAGCCCTGCAGGTGAAAGAAGGACCTCACACTGCCTGCCTTAGAGAGGAAAGGAGAGCCCTGCAGGTGAAAGAAGGACCTCACACTGCCTGCCTTAGAGAGGAAAGGAGAGTCCTGCAGGTGAAAGAAGGACCTCACACTGCCTGCCTTAGAGAGGAAAGGAGAGCCCTGCAGGTGAAAGGAAACATCACTTGTCACCCTGAAATTCTTATATTTGCCGTGTTGGTCACATAACTCCAAATAGCTAGAAGATTGAGGAGGCAAGAAATGTAATTGACGTTCAAGAGAAGAGCCAGCGAATCGACGAGGACTGAATATAATCCAGATGGTAGAGTTAATCCACAAAGTCTTGACCGTAATTATGATGACTGTACTCAGAATACAGGAGAGAGGATACAGTTGGGTAAGAGGATGGACAATCTAGAGAACTGGAGCTCTAGAGCTAAGAAAACTCAGTCTGAAAATAAGGAAACAGCTGATGGCATGTTAGCAGATGGGACCCAGGAGAATAAAGAAGTGGTAACGATGGGCTTGAAGATGCCGACAGAAGAGCCAGAGCGGCATGCAGAAGGAGAGTGGGGAGCTAGAAACAGCAGCACAGCACGAGAGATGTGCGTTACACGATGAGGGTCCACAAAGAGGGGTGGAGAGAACGGGAAGAAGCGGTATTCAAAGAAGTAATGGCTAAGAATTTTCCAAAACTGATGAGAAATCCCATACCCAGAGATTCGGGATGTTCGAGAAAACTACAAGCAAGATATATATAAAGCATATCCAACTATGTCATCATAAAATTTTTCAAAACAAAGGAAAGAAGTTTTTAAAGAAGCAAGAGAAAAAAGCATACTACTTTGAAAAGAGTATAAGATAGCTACCTTCTCAAAAAAAAAGTCAAGAGCCGGGCTTGTAATCTCAGCATTCAGGAGGCAGAGACCAGAAGATCACGGTTTGCAGACAGCCTCAGCTACTTACTGAGGCCCTTTACAACTCAGATCCTGTTTCAAACAATAAAAAAGACTAAAAATAGGACCAGGGGTGTAACTCGGATATAGAATGCTCATCCCCACACAAAAAAAGTCAAGACCATGTGCACGTATGTCATTGTCAACATGATTTACATTCTGATGTAAGACTATAATGCACCAATAAAAGCACAAACAAGATAAAGAAAGAAGAGAAAGAAATGTAGCAGGCCATGAAATGAAATATATCTAAAGTGTTGAAAGAATGGCTGTCAACTGGAATTTCATGAACAGCAAAACTATCTTTCAAAAATGAAAGTGAAGCCAGACATTGTGGCACATGTTTGTAATCCCAGTATGGAAGGTGGAGGCGGGAGGATGACAGGTTTGTGGCCAGCCTCAGCAACTTAGTGAGGTCTGCTGTAACTTAGACCCTATTTCAAAATACAAGAATAAAATCAGCCTTGGGATATAGCTCAGAGGTAGTATGCCCCTGGGTTCCATCCCCAGTAAAACACACACACACACACACACACACACACACACACACACACACACACACGGTGAAATCATGAATTATTCCAAATACAAGGCTGAAGAGATTTGTTATTGGTAGGTAGCCTGCACATAAAGAAAGACTAAGTGAAGTTCTTCAGGAATAAAAAGGCGATTTCAGGTAGAAATGTGAAATGTAAGAGAAGACTACCATATGGGTTAATATAAATATGAATATTGATAACAAAAGTGCTCTGAATTAGAAAAGAAGAAAGGATGAAACTCAGTTATTTAAATTTTATCCAAAGGAACTCAACAGTAATAAAGTTTATCATAATGCAGGAGAAAAGAAGTAATAAAAGAACAGACGTCAATGAAATAGAGAAAAGACGTATGATAGAGGAACTTAACAAAGCCAAAAGTTGGTCTTTAAAAAAATTAATGAAATGATAATTTCCTAGCAAGACTAGTTAAGATAAAATAGAGAAGACATAAAAATAAGGATGGAAGGCCGGGCGTGGTGGCACACGCTTGTAATCCCCATGCTTGGGAGGCAGAGACAGGAGGATCACGCAGGTTCGGAGCCAGCTGCGCGTGCTGGCTTAGGAGACCGTTTCTAAATAAAAAAGTATAAAAAATAGGTCTGGGAGTGTAGCCTGGAGGTAGAAGGGCTTCCAGGAACCCCAGTACCACAAAAAAAAAAAAAAAAAAAAAAGAGAATGGAAAGGAGACATCACTACAGACCTTATAGACATCAAAATGATAGTAATAGGATACTGTGAACAATATTTAAAATGAAAAGGACAAAATTGTCCAATACTAACTATTCAAAGCCAGTGGAAGAAGAACTAAGAATTCTTTGAGGTCCAAAATGTATTAAAATTTAGCCGGGTGTGGTGGTGCACGCTTGTAATCCCTGCGCTTGGGAGGCCGAGACAGGAGGATCGTGCTGGTTCGAAGCCAGCCGTGCTGGCTTAAGAGACCCTGTTTCCAAATAAAAATAGGTCTGGGAGTGTAGCCCGGAGAAGGGTTTCCAGGAAACCCAGTACCACCAAAAAAAAAAAAAGTATTAAAATTTAATCCATTATTTAAAAACCTTCCCACCCAGGCATGGTGGCGCACACTTGTAATCTCAGCAGCATTCAGGAGGCAGAGACCTGAGGATCGCAGTAGCCTCAGCTACTTAGTGAGATCCTTCGCAACTCAGTGAGACCCTGTTTCAAAAAAGTGAAAGACTAAAAAATAGGGCTGGAGGTGGAGGTGTAACTAGAGGTACACTGCCCCTGGGTTCTACCCCCAGTACCGAAACAAAAACAAAACCCAAAAATTAAAAACAGCCAAGGTAGTCGGGCATGGTGGCACACCCATGTAATCCCAGCATTTGGGAGGCTGAGACAGGAGGATCGCACAGGTTCAAAGCCAGCCTCAGCTACTGAGTGAGGCTCTCAGCAACTTAGTGAGACCCTGTTTCCAAATAAAGTATAAAATAGGTCTGGGAGTATAGCCCGGAGGTAGAAAGCCTCTGGGTTCCACCCCCAGTACCATACACAAAACAAAAAACAACAGCCAAGGCCATCCTCCTCCTTACAGATGTGTACTCCTCCTTACAGATGTGTACTCCTCCTGTCTCAATCTCCCAAGTACTGGGATTACAGCTGTGTGCTCACCTAGCCCGGCTAGGTTTTAATTTTTTATTTTTGCAGTACTGGGGATTAAACCCAGGGACAGTCTACCACCAAACCACACCCCCAGCCTTATTTTTATTCTTTATTTTGAAATGGTCTCACTGAGTTGCAAAGGGCCTCACTCGGTAGCTGAGGCTGGCCACGAACCACTATTCTCCTATCCCAACCTCCAAAATGCTGGAATTACAAGCGTGCGCCACCACACCCAACTAGGTGTTTTTTTTTATTTTTTATTTATTTATTTATTTATTTATTTATTTATTTATTTATTTATTGCAGGTCTGGGGATAGAACCAAGGGGCATTCAACCTCTGAGCTACACTCCCTGCCCTGTTTTTCATTCTTTATTTTGAAACAAGGTGTCACTAAGTTGCAGAGGGCCTCACTAAGTAGCCGAGGCTGTTTGGACCTGATCCTCCAGTCTCAGGCTCCTGAATGCCGGGATGACAAGCCAAACTAGGTGTTTTATTTCTTGACCTGAACAATGTTCACAGAGCACGTTCAAGTTTGCAGATTTACTTCTGAGAAGCACGCTTTCCCGCATATTTCTGGATACACTGGAATGAGCAGTGTGGGGCTCAGACCACACGGCCTGAGCCTTTCCCAACAGAAAGTAACATCCATTGGCCCAGATGCCAGGCTCCAGGTCCTTCCTTCCTGGAACTAAATTTAAATGCACCTTCAAGTCTTGGCCCGATGCCCCTCCTCCAGGAAGCCTGGCCAGGCTGTGGCTCCATTACAGTTAGGTCATTGCACAAATACTAGTTCATTGTCTGTCCCGCCCAGCTGCAGGGAGCCCAGCTGGACCACCTGCCTGCCTCCTCCCTGTGTATGTTTCCTCCTCATGCTGTGCCTGGTGTGTGCCTGCTGAACAGAAGGATACCATCTAGATATCAAACTACGCATACTTTTTTCCACTCCTTAAAAGGTGGTTTTTTGGTTTTGGTTTTTGTAATACTGGGGTCTGAACCCAGGGGCATTCTACCTGTGAGTTACACCTGGGATTGAACTCAGGCATTCTCCCTCTGAGCTACATTCCAGCCTCTTTTATTTTTTATTTTGAAACAGGGTCTTGCTTAAGTTGCTGGGCTGGTGGTAAACCTGTGATCCTTTTGTCTCAGTCTCCCACCAGATGCTGGGATTACAACCATGACTGGCTTTTTTTTTTTTTTAATTGAAACAGCATCTCACTAAGTTGCCAAGGCTGGCAATGAACCTGTGATACTCCTGTCTCAGCCTTGACACCTTGACACCTTGCAGTGCCTTGTGAACTCAATGCCTGCGTTTGCTGCCTCTTGCTTTGCACACACACGCGCGCTCTCTCTCTCTCTCTCTCTCTCTCTCTCTCTCTCTCTCTCTCCTTTCCTTTCCTTTCCTTGCAGTGCTGGGGATTGAACCAAGGGGCATTCTACCTCCCAGCCACACCCCCAGCCCAATTTTTTTATTCTTCATTTTTGAGGCAGTCTCGCTAAGTTGCAAAGGGCCTCGCTAAGTAGCAGAGGCTGGTCGTGAACCTGCGATCCTCCTGTCTCCGCCTCCCAAGTTCTGGGATTACAAGTGTCTGCCACCACACCTGGCTGCCTGTCGCGTTTCTGCTGATCTTGAATTTAGAGTCTGCGTCCACTCTGGCTGAGCTGGGTCTAGCCTTTGGGATCCTCACACTTGTTTCTGTCCTATGCCATAGGGATCTGCTGCAGGCGCTGACCGAGGAGGAGCTGCACACGCTGGAGCGGAGCCTCTGTGTCTCCCAGGATGTAGAGCTGCCCATCCGGGCGGATGCCCAAGCGCCCCCTGCCCTGACACCTGCCTTTTCCACATCCCTTCCCCCAGAGGAGCCACTCTCGGCCAAGGCCAAAAACTCAGAGGAAGAGCTGGCCTGCTCAATGCAGTACGATGACCAGGAGCTGGAGGAGTTGAGCCGTATGGTGCACAGGGCTGGGGACGAGATGTCCTCCCTGCTCTCGCCGCCCAGCGCCTGCCAGTCTCCTGCACACAGGCCGGGTGCCGAGGGCAGTCCCGGCAGGGATGCCTCCCCAGGCAGAGCGCAGCTGAAGTCAGGCAGTGACGAGGAGGAGCGGGTGTTCTTCATGGAGGACCTGGAGGCTGTGGAGGCCCCCGCTGAGGTCCCGGGCGCCTCATTACGGTGGGCAGTCAGGGCTGGAGCCAGCCCCCAGCAGAGCGGGCAGAGCGTGGAGGAGGGTGAGGGCCTGCCCATGGTAGGGAAGGAGGAGGACTGGAGCAATAACAACAACCTGGAAGACACCAAGGCCCTGCCGGGCAGCCTGCCAGGCACCGCGGTCTGCAGCTGCCTGGACTCACAGCTGTACCTGGATGGCTGGGAGGTGAGTGCGGCCGACGCAGAGACGGCCGAGATGATCGCCCACCGGACAGGGGGCATGAAGCTCTCGGCCACAGTCATCTTCAACCCCAAGTCACCTGCCTCCCCAGACTCCGTGGCCACCCAGGAAGCCCCGGGCCGCAGCCTTTCCCCGCCGGAGCCCGGGGCTGAGGGTACGGGGGACAGCACCCACAAACTCAGCACTGCGGCTACCAGCTGCCTGCTTCACTCCTGCGTGTGCTGTGGGAGCTGCGGGGACGGCAGGGAGGACACAGCGGAGCGCCTGCGGGACAAGTGTGGCCCGGACAGCATCCTTAGCACCTCTTACCCCGCTGCAGGCTTAACCAAGGCTGGCGACAAGGGCCCTGAGAGGCTGGATGTGGCCTGGCCTGCTGAGGCCAGCTCACCTGCAGAAGATGCCTCGGACAGACAGGAGCCCAAAGCCCCCATGTCCAACAAGTGCCTGGCACATACCCCGGTGCCCCAGGGGGACACCGCAGATGGGCCACAGAGAGAGGGCCAGGCCCTGGGCCGGCAGGAGACTGAGGCCCACGAGCAGGTCCCTGGGAAGCTCCCTGCACCCAACGGGGACTGTCCTCCAGGAGAGGCTGCCCGGGAGCAGCTGCAGCATCTGTCAGACTCCAGGTAAGGGCTGGTTCTGCACCAGAGCCTGGACTCCACCTGATTCTCACAGCATCCGTGTTTCAGCTAGGGCCTCCAGGCCATCGGCAAGTGCCAGGGCTGGCCCCGGGTGTGTGGCTCATGCGTGGGGACCGGGATGGGGCTGGCCCTGGACTTACCTGGCCTGCAGGAAGTTAGGCCACCAAGAAATGACCCCCAGGGCCCAGTCTCCCTTGCATGGTGCTCCACAGTGCCACCCTTAGGCCTGCCTTTCTCCACTGTGGCCTGTGCGTGGCCTGGGCAGTGGTAGACAGCCATTGGTGTGCGTCCCGCCTGTGGCCGTGGCCATGACTCAGCGCCCTGTCTGCTTCTCTGCTGACTTGGGCTGTTGGGCTTAGAGAGTGCTGAAGTGTGCAGACCCTCGGAGGCGGGCATGGAGCCCGGCCATGGCGGGCTCCTGAGACCGCCCCCCTCCTGGGCTCCATCTTCCCTCCCCACAGGGGTAGGCCAGGAGGGCTCCCAGGGATCTCTGCCCCTTGTCTGCGGGGTGCTGACATGTGTATGTTCCCTTAGAATCCAGGCTGCTCTCTCTCCCTGTCCCTCCCTTCGTCCATCCCAAGCAGGTGATTCAAGGCACTTAGCTGGTGGCAGCACGGTGGCCTGCTGCTTATTGGACCTTGGGGGCAGGGAGGGAGACGAAGGCCAGGCCCAGGCTGGGTGGACCACTCACAGGACCCTTAACCAGGGCCCTGCTTTTGGGGACCCACCCAGGCCAGATGGGCCATGAGAGGGGGCTGAGCCTAAAGGCCTGGGCAGGGCGGGCAGCAGGGACTGAGGGCAGGTAGGGAGTGGGAACCTTGCAGAGGGGCGGCAGCCTGGGGGAGGTGTCCTCACACTAGAGGGCAGGGCTGCCTCCTTCCTGGGGTTGCCCTCGCCTATCCCCCAGGCAGTGAAATGGAGAGCTGGCCAGGACCCCAGGCTGTCAGAGCCCTGAGGCCTCTGCCCTGGTTGTACTGCCTGGGTCAGCAGCAGACCTGATCGGCCCACAACCTCCCATCTGCTATTTTGTTAATGGAATTATGCAGTATGCTTTTGGTGTCTGTCTTCTTTGAGTTCACTGTGTTCAGGACTCATCCACATTGCTAAATAGCCCTTCCTTTTTATGGCTGAATAATTTCCACTGTGCAAGTGGACCACCTTTAGTTGACCCATTCGCCGCTTGGTGGTGTGTGTTTCTGCTGCTTGCTGGTTGCTGTGAAAACTTGTGTACAGTATTCCTGTGGACATTTGATTTCATTCTCTTGAGTATCTAAGAGCAGCTTTGGTGGGTCATATGGAAACTATATTTAACACCCCCCCTTTTTTTGGTACTGGGGATTGAACCCAGGAGCATTCTACCTCCAAGTTACACCTCCAGCCCTGTTTTTTTTTATTCTTTATTTTAAATCAGGACCTCACCAAGTAGCTGAGGCTGGCCACAAACCTTGATGCTCCTGTCTGTCTCTCAAGTCCTGGGATTACAGCGTCTGCCACCAAACCTGGCTACACCTCAATTTTTAGAAATAGAAACAAAGATATCAAGAGTTATGCACACATGTGCACACACACGTACACACTCACACCTGCTATTTGGTAAAGGACCTCCTACTCCCAACACCTTCCCCTCCTTTGCAGCTGAGCAGACCCGGTGTGTCCGGGCCAGTGTACGCTCAGTCTGCCTGTGCCAGCCACAGGCTGTGTCCAGGTTTCTGCCATGACACAATGAATGGTCACATGCAGCATGCTCCCTGGTTTCATTAATGCCTTTTTTTTTTTTTTTTTGTGGTACTGGGGTTCTTGAAAACCCTTCTACCTCCGGGCTATACTCCCAGACCTATTTTAATATTTTTATTTGGAAACAGGGTCTCTTAAGCCAGCGCGGCTGGCTTCGAACCTGTGCGATCCTCCTGTCTCTGCCTCCCAAGCGTGTGGGGATTACAAGCATGCGCCACCACGCCTGGCTCATTAATGCCATTTTGAGGGGCAGCCCTGACTTCCCAGCTTCGAATGGGATGAATTAACTTCCAAAAGGCTGCCCCGGCCTTTTCCCCCAGCACCTCCGGCTCAGCTGTTCTTCTGCAAGATTGACATGAAGCCATCAGTCTTTGACAGGAGAGGGAGGTTTCTTGCCTGCTGACCTGTCCCTTGTACTGCTTGTTCAGGTGACAATGGCCACATCCTATCTAGAAAGCTGTCCTACAAGGGAGGCCACTGTTCACACCAGGCCTCCATTTCCCAGGCCTGTTTTGCTTAACCCCAAAAGGAGAGGAAACCCATGAGGTGACTCAGGGATGTCCTGTCTTCCAGGATGCGTTTCTAGAAGACTCCAGAGGCCTGCAGGGCCTGGTAGTATACGCCCTTAATCTCTATACTTGGGAGGCTGAGATGAGAGGATCTTAGGTTCAAGGACAGTCTCAGCCCCTTAGGGATACTCTCAGCAACCTAGCAAGACCCTATTTCAAAACAATAATTTTATTTTTAAAAAGGGCCTGGAAGCATAGCTGGAAGGTAGAATGCCCCCTGGGTTCAGTCATTAGTACCACACACATACACACACACACAAAGATGCTGAGACCTGGAAAGGAAGTGGATGGTGGCCAGCCCTGCCTTTGGTCCAGAGCCTCGTCAGTGATGCCCAGTGCCCAGCACCGTGCTGGAGGGAACTGGGGGTCAGGCCAGCCCAGGCTGGACACACCCATCCCACACATGGGCCACACCTGGCTCACAAGCACATTCCTCAGGGCTGAGCTGCCAGAAGCCCACCGTGGGACGGGACAGGGGTCTGCCCTCGCTCACACCGACAGGAGTGATGGAGCAGTGTGCTGATGAACACAGGTAGCCAGCGGCCATGTGGCGGGAAGGTCACTAGACACCGCGCAAGCCGGCAGGACTCTGACTCGTGAGCCTTTCTGGCACACGGCCGGCTCACGCAGGGGTGTGTGCAGTTTCCCTCCCGTTTAGCAGCTGTGGAGGCCCAGACCAAGAGCTGACACCTGCCTTGGTCACAGTGCTGGGAGGGGTGGGTGCAGCAGCCCCTCCGCTGTTGTCCTGATTGGTCATGGGGCCCCGCTTGCTCAGCAGGTACCTCTGCGGCCCTGTGTATGCCAGGGCGGCCTGTGCTCAGCGGCTTCACACGGAGGCCGGCCTCTGTGTGCACAATGAAAGGGCCAGAGCCAAGGCCAGGGCCACCCTGCAAGGCCACGGCGGGTGGAGCCAGCCTCCAGGCGGAAGGCTCTGCAGACTGCGCTGCCAGGCATCAACCAAGCTGGAGTGTGGGAGTGAGGCCCAGCAGGGAGCAGCCGCATCTCATGGTACCAGTGCTGTCACCAAGGTGGTGGGACACTGCCCTCGGTAGACACTGACTGAAAGGCTGAACCTGTGTCCTCCAGTTCGTTCTTTCTCTCTCCCTGTCTGTCTGTCTGTCTGTCTGTCTGTCTGTCTCTCTGTGATACTGGGGATGGAACCCAGGGGCTTTCTACCTCTGAGCTACAACTCCAGCCCTATTTTTATTTATTTATATATTTATTTTTTGCGGTACTGGGGGTAGAACCCAGGGGCAGTTTACCTCCAAGCTACACCTCAGCCCAATTTTTTATTCTTTATTTTGAAACAGGGTCTCTATGAGTTTCAAAGGGCCTCACTAAGTAGCTGAGGCTGGCTGCGAACTCAGATCCTCCTGTCTCAATCTCCCAAGTATTGGAATTACAAGTGTGCGTGCACCACCACGCCCAGCTTGAAACTTTTTTCTTTTTTTTTTTTTGGTGGTACTGGGGTTTCTTGTAACCCTTTTCCGGGCTACACTCCCAGACCTATTTTATATTTTTATTTGGAAACAGGATCTCTTAAGGCTAGCAAGGCTGGCTTCGAACCTGCACGATCCTCCTGTCTCTACCTCCCAAGCGTGGGGATTACAAGCATGCACCACCATGCCCGGTGAAACTTTTTTTTTAAATTTTTTTATTGGTGCACTGTATTCATACATCATAATGGGATAAAAATAATACTTTCGTAGACATACATGCACACATCGCCCAGTTAGCCCTTACCCGATCCCCACCCCGTTCCCTCCCCCTCCCTCCTTCCCATGCTTGGCTTAGTGGTTGACATCTAGTAATATTTATCCAATATTAACGTTGATAATCTCACATAACAGTTTCATTTGTCTGATACCAAGCTTTTGATGACTTAAAGATAACATTTCAGTATTTCTTTTTGCTTTCTTTCTTACCAGAGAATATTTTTTTCTTTTTCTTTTTTAAGGTGAAACTATCATATATTTATTTATTTATTTTTCACAAAAAATCTACCCTAATATGGAATATGGACTCTAGATACCCAAAACGATCTCGAAAAAGAACAAAGCTAGAAGATGTGTATTTTCTGATTTCAAACCATATAAAGCATAACAGTGTAGTACTGTTCTAAAGGCAGATATATAAACCATTGGAGTTAAATAAAAGTCTAGAGATAAATTCTTCCATATATTGTCAAGTTATTTTTGACAAGGTTTCCACGAGCATTTGGTGGAGGAAATAATAATCTTTTAACTTAATATTGTTGAAAAATAATAATTACATGAAAAAGAATAAAATTGGACCCTTACCTACCACCATATACAAATATTAATTCAAAATAGATAAAAGACCTAAATATAAATCTTAAGACTATAAACTTTTAGAAGAAAATCTGGGTCATAAAACCTCGCAACATTGAAATTGGCAGTGATTTCTTGGATATGATTTCAGTGGCACAGGCAACAAAAGGGTAAACAAACTCCCTAAAAAATAAAAACATACTGTATATCCAAAGACAATGTAAACAGAGTTAAAAGTAACTGATAGAATGGGATAAAATATTTCCAAATGCTATATCTGAAGGTATATTAATATTCCAACTAGACATCCTAAAAATTAGCAACAATCAAAGCAAACAATACAATTTAGAGATGGGTAAAAGACTAACATAAATAATGAATCTCCACAGATAACCAATCTTAGTTGTCTGTTGGATGGAAAATCTTGTTTCTCTGGTTCTGGTGTGTGTTACCTATTTCTTCTTTGTAGTTAATCTCTTTGAGTATTTTCTCTAGTGCTGGTTTTGAAGACATAAATTCCTTCATTTTCTGTTTGTCGTGGAAGCTTCTTATTTCCCCATCTAATTTGATAGAAAGTTTTGCTGGGTAGGAAATTTTTGGCTGGAAGTTGTTTTCTTTCAGAGTTTGGAATATGTGACTCCAAGCCCTTCTGGCTCTCATGACTTGGTTTGGGAAGTCTGGAGTGATTCTAATTGGTTTGCCTCTGAATGTCACTTGGCCCTTTGTTTTTGTTGCCTTTAAGATTCTCTGCTTGGCTTCCACAGTGGTCATTTTGACAATTATGTGGCATGGGGATCCTCTTCTCTGATCCTGTCTAAAGGGAGTTCTATAAGTTTCCTGGACCTGTGTATTGACCTCTTGCTCTATGTTTGGAAAATTTTCTGCTATTATTTCTTTGAAGATATTACTTATCCCTTTGGTTTTACCTTCTTTTCCCTCCTCTATTCCAATTATTCTTAGGTTAGCTCTCTTAAAATGGGCCCATATTTCTTCAATGTCAGATTCCTGCTTTGGGATTTTTTTTTTCTAAATTAGAAACTTTGCGTTCATTTTTTGAATGATCTTCTAAGATCAAGATTCTATTCTCCATGTGGTCTAGTCTGTTGTTTGTACTTTGAATTGAGGCCTTTACTTCATTAATTGCATCCTTTATCTCTTTTTGACTCTCTCTGAATTATTTTCGAAACACCTGTATTATTTCTATAGTTATTTTCCTGATTTGATCTTCTAGAAATCTCTGAATGTCTGTTTTATCAGGGTCTGATGTTGTGGGGTTGTGGACATTCACTGCTCCATTGTTATTCCTCTTTCCCATGATTTCGGGAGTTTGTGCCTTCTCTGGGTTCTTCCCTTGGGTCACTACGACTTCACTTAAGGTGCTCTGGATCTCGAGTCTGTGGTATCTTGGTCCCCACTACTCCTTTACTGGGTTGTATCACAGAGTCTCAGACCCTGGGAGTCAATAGAGGCTGCTTTAGACCATGGGGGGTGCCAGGTTGGGCGTTCTCCTATGGTGTGATATTTCTGCCACCACCACTCCCCCACTGGGTCAAGTCCCTGGTAGTACAGTACTGAAATTTCTCCTCCAGGGCCCGCAATTTGACTCACTGTTGTTGAATACGCAGATGGAGTTGTAGTGAACTCGGTGAATTCGCTGCTGCTGCCGCCGGTGGCAATATGGCGCCGCTGCCACATTCTCGGCCGTGAGGCTGGCGTATTCTCTGTTTTTGAACTCCGCTCTGAGTCTCTGCAAGGTGTGCTGAGCCCCGCCCCTGGGAGCTTTAGATGCTCCCTGTGCCGAGAAATCTGCCGAATTCCTCCTGGCTGCTCTGTAGCGGCTCACCTCGGCTCGCTGTCCGCCGCTCCTCTCTGGAGCCTGGTGGGCTGTTGAGTGCGTTGGTCTGGTGCCGTCTGGTGAATTCGCTGCTGCCGCCGGCAGTATGGCGCTGCTGCCGCGTCCTCTGCCGTGAGGCTGGCGTGTCTCCTCTGTGGCTCTGAGCTCCGTTCTGAGTCCCCCTCCTCTCTGGGGCCTGGTGCTGCAAGGAAAGATGGAACCTGCCGCTCCGTGCCACGGCTCCGGCTGAAGCACTGCGGTCAGTCTGGTTTCTTTCTGGTGCCTCGTTTTTCCAGCCCTCTTTTTCTCTGTCCCTTGTAATTACATTTTTTGTTTCTCTGCTGATGGTGTTTTCTGGCTATGAAAGGCGCTGATTTTTGGTAGTAGAGATTGGTTGTTTGAAACTTTTTTTAATGTTGATTTTTTTAAAAAGTTTGACCCCCCGGCTGGGCGTGGTGGCGCACGCTTGTAATCCCCGTGCTTGGGAGGTGGAGACAGAAGGATCGCACAGGTTCAAAGCCAGCTGCGCACGCTGGCTTAGGAGACCCTGTTTCCAAATAAAAAAATGTAAAAATAGGTCTGGGAGTGTAGCCCGGAGGTAGAAGGGCTTCCAGGAACCTCAGTACCACCACCAAAAAAAAAGTTTGACCCCCCCCCAACCTGTCCATGGTGGCTCACACTTGTAATCCCAGTATTCGGGAGGCTGAGACTGGAGGATCATGGTTCGCGGACAGCCTCAGCTACTTAGTGAGGCCTCTGCAACTCAGTGAGACCCGGTTTCAAAATAAAGAATAAAAAATTGGGCAGGGGATGTATCTCGGAGGTCGAATGCCCCTGCGTTCCATACCAAGACCTGCAAAAAAAAAAAAGTTTGACCCCCTCCAACTTCCCATGTAACCTCACTTTACTGACCCACGCCCCGGAAGATGGCTGCACCAGTTACCTGTGAGACAACCAAAACTCGGCTCAAGCTGGGTATGGTAGCATATTTGTAATCCCACGCCAATTCAGGAGGCTGAAGCAGGAGGATTGCAAGTTCGAGGCCAGCCTAGGCAACCTAGCAAGACAATGTCTCAAAATAAAATGAAAAGGATTAGGGATATAGCTCAGTGGTAGAATGCCTCTGCATTCCATCGAAAGTGCCACAAAATAAATAAATAAAAATAAAACGGCTCAAGTCTGTCTTCAGTTTTCTTTGGACACACAAATATATTCTATTAAAGTAACACTAGCTCCCTCTTTTCTGATTAGAAATGTGGTCCCTGTTCATTGTAGAAACTTTGGAAAACTTTTTTTTTTTTTTTTTTTTTTTGGTGGTACTGAGGTTCTTGGAAGCACTTCTATCTGCTATACTCCCAGACCTATTTTATACTTTTTTTTTTTGGTGATACTGGGGTTCCTGGAAGCCCTTCTATATCCGGGCTACACTCCCAGACCTATTTTTTTTTTTTAAACAGGGGCTCTTAAGCCAGCATGGCTGGCTTCGAACCTGCGCGATCCTCCTGTCTCCGCCTCCCAAGCGCGGGGGTTACAAGCGTGCGCCACCACGCCCAGCGTTTTATACTTTTTTTTATATTTGGAAACAGGGTCTCTTCAGCCAGCATGGCTGGCTTCGAACCTGTGCGATCCTTCTGTCTCGGCCTCCCAAGCACAAGGATTACGAGCGTGCGCCACCACGCCCGGCTGGAAAACATCTTTTCAAAGAGGACTGTGCTTGGCTCAGGGCAGAAGCCAAGCCTCTGTCCCACACTAGTCACGTGCTCCAGCAGAGAGCTCCTTCACCCCAGAACCTGGGGTGGCAGACAGCTTGGGGGCATCAGCTGGGGTGTCCTTGCATCCCTGGGGGTGTGCCCTCTGCACCTTATCTGAATGTGGGGCTGGGACGGGGCAGGATGAGGTGTCCTTGGATGGATCTGCAGAGTGGGGAACACCATCCTCAGCCTGCCTGGAGGGGGCAGAGGTGCCACTGGGGCTCCTCTGCTGCTCGGCCACTCTCACCAGCTCTGCCTGGCAGTCACAGCACGTGACTCACTGTCTCCTGGGCTCACTGGCCCCGCTCCCCAGCAGCAAGGTGGCAGCTGGCAGGATGGCGTTTTCCCAGCAGCTGGTGGCCTCTGCCTCAAGCTTCGGCTTTTAATTCCACCTGCTTTTCCCCTGCCTGGCTCCTTCTCCAGTGTGCGCCCCGCTCACTGCCCTGCTGTGGCCCTGGGGTTGTCCTGCCTGAGTCTCTGCCCTTTCGTGGGGTGGGGACTCTGTCCAGCAGCTGAGTGGGGAGCCCCAGTCCCCAGGCTGGCTCCTCCGACTTGCTTTGTGCATGTATCACCAAATCCCGTCCCACACAGGGGCGTCAGGGACTGCCTGACGTGCCCCGGGTCAACACCTGGCCTGGGTGGGGACCTGCCAAGGGCCACTGCTGTGCGCTGGCCGTAGAGGTCTGGGGAGACCCTTCCCCTTCCACAATGGGACAGCAGCCCCAGCTCCTGGTGTGGCAGTCAGGGCTGCTGGGGTGGCCAGGGTGGCAGTCAGAGCTGCACCTTCACAGATAAGGGAGGCTAACAGATAAGGGCACTGGGCGGCAGTGATCGTGCCTCTGGGTCAGCTGGTCACTCGGACCTTCTACCCTGCCAAGCCCCCATTGCTGTCTCTCTTAGGATCCCTGGGCCTGGAGGCCCAGCCTGGAGAGGCGCACAGGGAGACCTGGTCTCGGCCTTGGGCAGCCAGCCACGCTCCGGGACCCTGGATCCTGGGCGGCAGGTCCTGCTCCTCCCCTCCCAGGGGCTGTGCGTACCAAGGCTGCTTCCACAGGGCCCCCAGGGCTGGGCTGTGGGAGATAGCCCAGGTGCCAAGCCCTAAAAGGAGAACCATGCCCACTGCTGCACACCCAGGGAAGGAAAACAAGAATGATTGAGCAGCTTAAAAATAGAGGAGGACTTGGAATTAATTAGACTCAAGAAAGAGGAGACAAGGCATAATGACTGTCAAGTCGCCGTTGACAGGTGACACAGGCTCACATGGTTGAGGGGACAAGACCTTGCTGATCTGAGCCAGGCCCCGCGAGGGGTGGGGACTGCCTCACGAGGTCCTGAGCAGGGCATTGCATACAGTAGGTGCTCATCTGAGGAGCCTGCTAGGGCTCTGCATACAGTAGGTGCTCATCTGAGGAGCCTGCTAGGGCTCTGCATACAGTAGGTGCTCATCTGAGGAGCCTGCTAGGGCTCTGCATACAGTAGGTGCTCATCTGAGGAGCCTGCTAGGGCTCTGCATACAGTAGGTGCTCATCTGAGGCGCCTGCTAGGGCTCTGCATACAGTAGTGCTCATCTGAGGTGCCTGCTAGGGCTCTGCGTACAGTAGGTGCTCATCTGAGGCGCCTGCTAGGGCTCTGCATACAGTAGGTGCTCATCTGAGGCACCTGCTAGGGCATTGCATACAGCAGGTGCTCATCTGAGGAGCCTGCTAGGGCTCTGCATACAGTAGGTGCTCATCTGAGGTGCCTGCTAGGGCTCTGCATACAGTAGGTGCTCATCTGAGGCGCCTGCTAGGGCTCTGCATACAGTAGTGCTCATCTGAGGCGCCTGCTAGGGCACTGCCCTTGTAGCTGGTAGGCCTCCAGCTAATTCATAGCCAGTGTGGAGAGACCTGGGCCGCGGGGCAGTGGTGACCCCAGGGTCAGTGAGGACGGTCCCTTCAGGTTCTCCCTCAGAGATGGCCCAGTGCTGACCTTAGAGACGCCCTTTAACCCTCCCCACCTAGGCTCCAGCTTCTCCCTGCAGCCCACCCTCCTCACTGCACCCCGATTTCTGGCACCATCCTGACCTGCCAGGTGCAAGCAGATATGAGAATCAGTCCTTAGGGTGGAGTAGCCCCGGGTGGTGGCGTTTGCTGAGGCTTGAGTGACGAAACGCTGTCCACGGTTGCAGGGCCGAGGTGCTAGGGAGGAGAGGAGGTGGATGGGAGCCTCCGGGTTCTATCAGGCAGAACAGCATCAGAAGCAGTCACGCGTGGACGCAGTAGCGTGGACTGGTGCTTGGAGTTAAGCAGCATTGCTGAGATGCAGGCATAGAGCCACAGCAAGGGAGAATCCGGGTCTCCACTCCTCGGCAGTGCTGGGCATGGCCAGTCCCTGGCCAGCCACGTGGGTTGCGTGGCAGCCCGCTGCGCGGCTGGTCTCCGTCCCCAGGGCTGTGATGCTGAACATCCATCCTGTGTTGGCCATTGGCATGTGTTTTGGCAAAATATCTAGTCAAATCTTTTTTGTTTTACTAATTCCGTTGTTTTCTTATCAGGCTTTCAATTTTTGTTTGCTTGTTTTTGTTGTTCTTTGGTACTGGGGATTGAATCAGGAGCATTCTATCTTCAAGCTACATTTTCAGCCTTTTTAATTTTGAAACAGGGTCTTGCTAAGTGGCCAAGGGCCTCGTTAAGTTGCTGAAGTTGGCCGGGAACCTGTGATCCTTCTGTCTCAGCCTCCAAAGTACTGGGATTATAAGTGTGAGCCACCACTCCTGGCAAGAATTAATGTGTGTATGTGGAGGAGGGGGTGCTGGGGATGGAACCCAGGGGCATTCTGCCTCTGAGATACACACCCAACCTTATTTTATTCTTTTATTTTGAAACAGGTTCTCACTAAGTTGCAGAGGGCCTCACTAAATTGTTGAGGCTGGCTGCAAACCTGCATTCCTCCTGTCTCAGCCTTCCAAGCACTAGGATTACAAATGTGCACTGCCACACCCCACCAAGAATTAATATCTTAAAGCTGGGCATGGTGATGCACCCTGTAATCCTGCATTCAGGAGGCTGAGATCTGAGGATCAGGGTTCACAGACAACCTCAGCTACTTAGTGAGGCCCTCTGCAACTTAGCCCTGTGTAGCTTGGAGGTTGAACGCCTCTTCTCACTCATGAACACAGAGGATCTGTCCCTCTATTTCTTTTATGTCTCTCACCATAGTTTTGTGGGGTTTTTGTCTGTTTGTTTGTTTTTGCGGATCTGGGGACGGAACCCACGGGCATTTGGCCTCCAAGCTACACCCCCTGCCCTATTTTTTATTCTTTATTTTGAGACAGGGTCTCACTGAGTTGCAAAGGATCTCACTAAGTAACTGAGGCTGTTTTGGAACCCAGAGGCTGCATTCCTCCTGTCTCAGCCTCCCAGATGCTGGAATTACAAGAATGTGCCACCATGCCCGGCTTAGTTTTGTGGTTTTACTGTACAGGTCTTACACATTTTTGTCAGATTTATTCCTGAGTATTTTACAGTTCTTGATGCTATTAAAAATGGCATTGTCTTAGAATCTCCATTTTTGCTTGTTCATTTCTAATATAGAGAGATGTAATTTATTTTTGTAATTGATCTACAATCTTACTTAGTTGTGGTTTTTCTGAAGATTTTATTGGATTTGCTACATAGATGATCTTGTCATCTGAGAGTAAGATGGTTTTACTTTTTTCAGTTAACTCTCCTTATTTCTTTTGCATTTTAAAAATCAGTAAAAAAAGAACTTCCAGTCTAATGTTGAATAGAGATGAGGACATGCTCCAATTTTACCTTGTCCCTGAACACCCTGTCTCTACTGCTCAGTTGATGTGGGCCGTGGGGCTTCATAGATGCCCTTTATCTTCTAAAATAAAAAGGATGTTCTTTTCTATTCCTAGTTCGCTGAGTTTTCATTAACAACAGATAGTGACCCACACCTGTAAGCTCAGTCCTTGGGAGGCAGAGGCAGGTGGATCACAGATTCACAGCCGACTCAGCAACTTAGTAAGAGCCTCAGCCATTTCGCAAGACCCTGTTTCAAAATAAGAAGGCCTGTGGGTGAAGCTTGGATGTAGGACATTGCTGGGTCCAGTCCCCAGCACCCCACACTCAACACACACGCGTGTGCACACACACAACAGGTGAACATCGCTGGGTCCAGTCCCCAGCACCCCACACTCAACACACATGCGCGCGCGCGCACACACACACACACACACACACACACACACAACAAGAGTGTACCACCATGCCCAGCTTTTTTTGGTCTGTTAATGTGATAAATCATATTGATTGATATTTAGATGTTAAACCAACCTTGCACTCCCGGGATGAACCACATGAGGTGTTACCCTTTTGACACATTGTTGGCTTTCATTTGCTAAAATTTGTTAAGACTTGAGTCTATGTGACAAATGTTGAACTGTAGTTTCCTTTTCTTCTAATGTTCTTTTCTGGTCTGGATAGCAGGGTACTGCTAGAATCCTAGAATGAGTTAGGAGTATTCCTGCCCCTCCAGTTTTCTGTAAGAGTTTTATGGAATTGGCATTATTTCTGCCTTAAATAGTAGATAGAATTGGCCAGTGAAGCCATCTGTTCCTGGAATTTCCTTTGCAAGTAGACTTTTAACCACAAATCCAATTTCTTTCCTGGATAGTGTTTGCTTAATGACCCATTTCTAGTTCAGCAGAAGGGTCTGTCTGTCAGTGTGTGGTCCTAGCTCCCCACACACTCTGACTTCCCCTCGACGCACTGATCACACCTGATGTCCTCCGCCTCTTGGCATCCATCATGCCCTAGTGACCTGCCCAGTCCCCAACCCATCCGTCTACCTCAGCTGCAGTCATCTTCCTCCCTTCAGCAGCCTCTGGCCAAACAGAAGGCCCGCTTCTGGAACACTGTGTGCCGTGCCTCTAGCCCCCATGCCTCTCTGAACCATCACTGTTCTCCCATGCTGTGAGGCCTTGTCCCTTCTACCCCAAGCCACCAGAACAGTACCACTCACTGCCCTTGCGGGGCCATGGGGAGCTTTGCTGTGTGGCCTTGTCGATCCCGTGGCTGCCTCCAACAGGTGTTCAGTCACCCTGCTGCCTCCCACTGTCTGACCAGTGTCTGGGCTGGGCTGCCTGCAGGGCTCGTTCCCAGGATCCACTTCTGCACCCCATGTTCTGTGGTGCCACAGCCCTGGACACCTGGATGGGACCCTGGGCTTGCAAGAGGCCCTGTTCTGGGCCAAGGGCGGGGAGGCGCAGGGTCTCAGAGGATGTCCTGAGGGCTGGGGCCAGCAGGATTCACAGTCGGGCCTCACACTTCAGCTCTTCCCCTCACACCTACCCCGTAGCCTGAGGGCCCCACTCTGACCTGCTGCCCCTTGGGCCAGCGTGACCCCACCATCACAGGGCATTGACACAGTGGCCCCCTCAGGCAGGGGCCCCATCCTCAGCCAGGCCGGTGGGCATCAGTGGGTGTGGAGAGGCTGCTGTGCTGGAGGGCAAACCCAGGAGGAGGGCTGAGCAGAGGCCAGGCTGCAGTGCTGGACTCTGATATGTCCCCACTCTCGGGCTCCCAGACGAGGGCTGCAGCTCCTGGCCCTCCCTTCAGACGGCTCTCAGTGAGGGACAGCAGCCCCCCCCCCCCCCCCCGTCAAGGGTATCCATGGGAACCAAGACCATTTCCAGCCATCTTCCTGCTCCAGGGGCACCAGCCTGCTCCACAACCAAGGGTGGGGGCCGGGGTGGCCTTGGAGTGGAGCATGCGGTCAGCCTGGGAACCCTCCTCAGAGCTGGGTGGGCCCCTCGCAGCAAGGCCTCCTCAGCGCCTCTGGGGTCCTCGTACCCCACCCATGGGGCCAGGAGCTCAGCCTCTCCTCCAAAGCAAAGCCTTTTGTCCCATCTTTACTGATGCAAAGCAAGAGAAAATGGGTCTCAACTGCTGACTGGTGCAGCAGGGAGACAGGGATGCATCCTCAAGTCAGGCTCACCCACTTGCGGCTTCTCTCAGAGGCTTTGAAAAGCAGCACAGGCTCAGTGCGGAAGGCAGCAGTGAGCGGGCGGGAGGCACTGGTGCTTGTGAGGCAGCAGTGAGCGTGTCCGTGTGTGTGCACATGCAAATGTGATTGTGCACATGTGTGAGCATGTTGCGTGTGCATGTTTGTGCTGCATGTATGTATGTGTGTTACATAAACATCTCTGTGTGTGTGCATGTATGCATGCATGTGTGCTTATGTGTATAAACTTTAGCTTAAATAACTAAGAAATGCAGATAAGCTCAAGTGTGATTCCTAATTGTTTATAGCGCCACCTGCCGCATCCCTCAGTAAGAGGCTAATGCTGCTGGGCCTGGAGGCGCAGGACTGTCATCTCAGGACTTGGGAGGCTGCGACAGGAGGGTCACAGGCTGGAGGCCAGTGTCAGCAACTGAGCAAGACCCTATTCTAAAACAAAAAGGGCTGGGGGTGTAGCTGAGAAGTAGACTGTACCCGAGTTCAACCCCCAGTACTGAGAGAGAGAGAGGGAATGCTGTGAGGTCAGGTTCTTACACCCTAGAAGTGAGACTCTGCCTGTGTGTGGCAATGGGGATGGGACCCAGGGCTCACACGCGTCAGGCCAGGACTCTGCCACTCAGCCACACTGGGACCTTTTCAAGGCCTGGGCCCAGTGCCAGCCTGGGCCTGGCTGTGTCCCCTGAGCCTGTGTCTTGGCCTCCACTGCTCCCCACAACTCCTTGGCTGAGGTGAGGGCTTTGCACCTGGCCTCAGGGGACTAAGGGGCAGACCCCAAGGCAATGGCAGTCCAGCCCTGGGCTGCAGTGGAGAGGGGTGGAGCTGGCCTGGTGGGACTTGGTGGGTTGTGGGATCAGCAGTTGCTTTGGGGCGCAGGGCCCAGGCTCTGCCGAGCTCTTGCTCCCTTGCCCCTGAAGCCCCCGCAGCCCCCGCTCTGGGAGACTCCCCAAGGCCATCGGCTAGCAGCTTTGTGGCCTTACTCCCAGATGAGCTCAGGGCATGGACAGGCAGGACCCACTAGAGTGGCTGTGGATCCATGGAGGGGTAGCCATGGCAACTTTGGGGGTCAGGCACCATGGCACTCACACACCTCGAAGGCAAGACAGGCGATGCAGGGCCTCCCTCCCCTCCTCAGGCAGCAGCATGGGCGGGTTTCCCCGCTGGGCTGCTGCTGCGCACGGTCCCTGGGACACAGCCTGCTGGGCCCTGGGCGTGGCCGGAGCTCTTGCTCAGAGTGCTCCTTCTGGGACACCATCGGGTCCAGAGGAGCCATGTCTGGACTTGGTCCCCAAGTCCTCGGTGCCCCAAACCTGGTGCACAGAGCCCTGGGCAGTGTGGTGGTGGCCATTTGCAGCGGGGCCCCTTGAGGGTGGTGCACCTGGACCTGCGTGGGGCTGACCCTCGGCCACTCCAGGGCGGGGCAGCTTGACGCTCCATCCCGCCTGGCCATCCAGAGGGCTGAGCTCTGTGACAGCGGCGGGCAGAGGCAGCCTGTGACCCCTAGGAGTGGCCTGAGCCTCCCCCTCCCCATTGCCCCCCATGCCCCGGGGAGGCTGTGCCGTGGCCCCATGTCTCAGGCCCGGGCCTCGCAGCGGGTGGGCTCAGGCACCCTTCTGAGGGCTGCGCAGGCGCGCACTTTCCCAACGTCTTCAGACAGATAAACCACGGCCCTGGGAGGTTAAGTTCCCATGAGAGTGGAGGTGGTGCCGAGCCTGCAGCCCGACCGCCTCACTTCTGTGAGCCCACCCATGGCATCAGCCCCGGTGGCATCAGATGGGTGCTCGGAGGCAGGACCAAAGGAGCGTGGGTAGGAAAAATGCAGGGCGCTCCTTCCTGATAGTGTGCGTCTCCAGGGGCAGCGCCGTTGCTGCTTAAGTAGGGGACACGGAGACTTGCAGGGTTTTCGTGTGTCCTTGCAAACCCAGTGTCTTGTTTCTGTGCAGGACTTCAAACTGAAATCAGAGGATTTGTTGTCCCTCAGTGATTCCGACACCCTCAGAGGTCGCTCTGGCTCGTGTGAGACTGGAACCGAGGGAGCCTGGGGAACAGGCAGGGAGAGCTGAGGGTGGCTGTACTGGGCGCCCATGGGACCCCACCGCGGGAGGGTCTGTGAGCAAACTGGTGTCCTATTTAAAGTTGTATTATTTTGGCCACAAGCTCCTGATTCTGCTTCTTTTTTGGGGGGAGTACTGGGGATGGAACCCAGAAGCATTCTACCTTCGAGCTACACCCCCAGCCCTATTTTTTAGTCTTTATTTTGAAACAGGGTCTCACTGAGTTGTGGAGGGCCTCACTAAGTAGGCGCTGACGCTGTCCTTGAACCGGGATCCTCCTGTCTCAGCCTCCTGAATGCTGGGATGACGAGCATGTGCCACCGTGCCTGGCTTCTGGCCCTGCTTCTTCACTCTCCAGTGCCGTGGCATCTGGAGTGTGCTCTAGGAGCAGAGCAGGCAGCTCCCCGTCCACGCGCTGCGATCCCAGGCCCGGCTGGTCTCAGCAGTTCTGTCTTGTGGGGAAACGCGAGGCCATGAGGCAGTGACTTGCCCCAGGTTACAAGACGGGCAAGCATGGCGCTGGGACCCGAGTCCACGGCCCTGACACCGCAGCACCCTTGGGTGTCCATGGCCTGGGTGTGCTGTAACTGAGGGTGAGCAGGCCCCTCAAGTGTACACGCATATGACACACGGGCCTTGGTCTTTCCCGTGGTTACAGGAGCTGTATACACGTATTCACACGCCACATGCCATATGCCCAAGCCCTTTGTTCTTCTCTGATGCTTGTCCCTGTGCCCACATATGCTGTTCTGACCACACACACACACACACACACACACACACACACACACACACATCCTACTGGCTCTCCCCTCCCCAGTTGTGTGTTTCTGGCCATCACGATGTTCTCTCTGGCCACAGTGACTGACCAATGGCGATCTTGTCAGCGGGGCTGGGTCCTTCCCGGGACCTCCCTGCAGAGATGCAGGGCCTCTACTGGGTGTGGAGCTGGTGCAGGCTCCGGACAGCCCAGCCTCCCCAGAGCTGATGGGTGCTCAGGAAGCCACAGGACATGGTAGGGGAGAGAGAAGTGGCAAAAATGTGCTGAAAATCAGTGAGAGAGTGGACGTAAGGCTCAGTTTTTCCCCCAAATGGTGGCCTTTTTAACATGTGACACACTGGGATTTTATTTTTATAATATCTTTATAGAGCTGGGCATTGTGGCACACACTTGTAATCCCAGTACTTGGGAGGCTGAGACAGGAGGATCGCAGGTTCAAAGCCAGCCTCAGCTACTTAGTGAGGCTCTCAGCAACTTAGTGAGACCCTATTTCCAAATAAAATATAAAAGAGGTCTGTGCTGGGCATGGTGGCACATGCTTATAATCCCAGCATTTGAGAGGCTGAAACTGGAGAATCGCGGTTCGCAGACAGCCTTAGCTACTTAGTGAGGCCATCTGCAACTTAGTAAGACCCTGTTTCAAAATAAAGAATAAAAAATAAGACAGGGGGTATAGCTCAGAGGTAGAATGCCCCAGGGTTCCATCTCCAGACCCACAAAATAAAGAAAGAAAAATAAAAAGAAAGAAAGAAAGAAAAAAGAAAGAACGCACGCACGCACTCTGGGTATAGTTTGGAGGTAGATTACCCATGAATTCAATCCCTAGTATCTCTCTGACATGCAAACACACACACACACACACACACACACACACACACACACATTCTTAAATATGGTAAAATTCATTTTTGGAGAATACATGGGTACTAGGCAAATAAATTACATTTAAAATGTATTCTCAGAGAAGCAGGTTTGAGAGCCACTGTGGCCTTGGGTCTGGATGCGGTTCCAGCCCAGGGCGGTGCTGTGTCCGGGTCTAAAACCCGGGCCTGCCAGGAACAGACAGTGTGTGGGAGTGTGGGGCATGCACACTGGGTCCGATTATCTCCTTGCCCCTAACCTTGAGCTGGCCTCGCAGCCTGTCTGGAGGCTGCTTCCCCTGGGGAGGGACTGCAGCACCCGCCCACCAAGTGTGTATTCACACCCACATGTGTACATTGGTGCACACTCAGGCACACTGCTCACACCCACAACCTCAGACATACTCGTATGCCTGCCCTAATGCACACCCACCTGCATTTGACACAGCTCCCAAATACATACCTCACGTTTTGTGCTCAGGAAGGTATACTCCCGCGATGGTTCAGGGGGTGGGGAAGGGTGCCCTCCGCTCCGGTCGCCCCAGCATGGCTGGAGCTGCCTGGGATGCTGAAGCGGAGTGAGGCCCACCTCGGGCCTTCCACGCGCACCTGCAGGCACTGCGGCGGCCAGAGCAGGGAAGGACTGTCTCCCTCTGTGACTCCTAAGCTGGGCAGTGACGCCACCTGTGATCCCAGGTCCTCGAGAGGCTGAGACAGGAGGGCTGCGAGGCCCGCCAAGTTAGGCAACACAGCGAGACCCTGACTCCAAACCAACAGACCAAAGCGTGACTCTGTCCGCAGCTTTCCTCCGCCCGTCCAGTGCCCTCCTCCAGGGCTAGGACGCCCGCAGCCTGAGGACCAGAGCACCGGCCCGGACGCTTCTGTGTTGTTCAGCTGGGCCTGGGCGCAGCAAGCGCAGCCACTTTGCGGAGCACTTTTCCTACCTGCTCAAACACTGACCACAGCTTCGGATCCCTATGTTCACGCCGTGGTTGTATGAATTGCTTCAAACACTTGCGATCAGTGGTAGGAATATTTCTGCTCTCAGGCACTGGGAGTATCTTGCAGATAGGACCTTTCTTGTCCGATCATCAGTAGCTTCTCCATAGGCCACCAGTGACCTTCTGTGGACGGGAAGCGAATCTCTGGGCCAAACAGCCCAGCGTCAGCCTGCAGGTCAGAGGTGGCTTCAGGATTCCATTACAGATTCTACTAGATCAGTGTCCTGGGGTTACTGTAACAAAACACCCACAAGCAGGAGGCTTAATTGACAGGAATTTACTGTCTTACAGTAAGTTCTGGGGCCCGAAGCCAGGGGTCAGGATGCTGGCAGGCAGTGCTCCAGGGAGGACTCTTGGAGGATCCGTCTGCCTGTTCCAGCCTCCGGAGGCTCCTGGCCTTCCTCAGGCCTGGGGGTGGCACTGCCTGCCCCCCTCCCCTCCTGTGCGTGCATCTCCTGTCCCTCATACGGACACCTACAGGATTTAAGGCCCACCCAGATAATCCAGGGTGGTCTCATCTTGAGAGCCTTCTTAAAACATCTACAAACACCCTTTTTTTTGTTGTTGTTGTTGTTGTTGGTGGTGGTGGTACTGGAGGTGGAACCCAGAGGCTTTCTACCTCCGGGCTATACTCCCAGACCTATTTTATACTTTATTTGGAAACAGGGTCTCACTAAGTTGCTGAGAGCCTCACTAAGTAGCTGAGGCTGGCTTTGAACCTGTGTGATCCTCCTGTCTCAGCCTCCCAAGTGCAGGGATTACAAGCGTGCACCACCACGCCCGGTTACAAACACCCTTTTTTAAAATGCTAGGAGTCAGCCGGGCGTGGTGGTGCACGCTTGTAATCCCCGAGCTTGGGGGGCGGAGACAGGAAGATCGTGCAGGTTCCAAGCCAGCCGTGCTGGTTTAGGAGACGCGGTTTCCAAGTAAAAATATAAAAAATAGGTGTCTGGGAGTGTGACCCGGAAGTAGAAGTGTTTCCAGGAACCCCAGTACCACCACCAAAAAAATAAAAAAATAAAATGCTAGCAGTCAGTTGCTGGGGCCTTGATGTGGACCAATCATATTTTGGGGAGCGCTGCTTAGCTCCTTACACTGCGCTCCTGGCCACTTGGTCTTCATCTCCTCCTGGGAGTGGCGGATCTCCTCCTGGGATCCTACTGCCCAGCGGGCAGGGACCAGGCCGAGCTGTGAGGCTTCCCCACTGGCTGCTCTTTCCATGATCCCACTTAGCACCAGAGCACCGCAGAGAGCGTGTATTCCCGCCGAGTGGAGAGCCTGCTTGTCTCATCCTCTGGTGTCTAATGGCTTCCCACTGTGTGTTTAGCAGATGCACGCTGGAAGCCAGCAGGTGTAGGGGCCTCTTTGGCGCAGGGATGCCACAGCGAGCAGAGCCGCTGTAGCGGCTCCATCTCCTCCCGCTGTCAGGAGATTAGTGCCCAGGCGCTGCCATGCAGGGAGGGTCAGAAAGAGCTGGCACAGGGTCTGCCTCTGGTCAGGAAAGAAACAAATCCCAATAACTAGAGAGCTGGATCCGGTGGGTGTCCAGGCAAGGAGCATTCTGGGCTCAGTGGCATCTGTGCAAAGGCCCTGTGGCCACAGCATGTCTGGCTTGTTTGTAACAGCAAGGAGTGAGCAAGGGAGAGGGAGGGCGGGAGGCCCACGGGACTAGGAGTGGGGGGTTCCAGCTGAGAAGGGGGTGGTTTATTCTGCCTGCAGAGGCTCTCTGCTCTGGACCCGGGAGAGTCAGGGTAGGAGCCTCAGCTCCACAGAGCAGCTCCTGGCAGGTCCGGGTGATCTGGGCCCAGGTGCTGGGCTCCTCTGAAGCCTGGGGATGTTCTGCCTTGTGAGTTCTGGGCCGCCTGGCTGTACTGAGCTCCGCTTGGAGCCTGGCCTCCGCAGGGCCTCGCCCTGTTATCCACAGGCCCCAATCAGGTGCCAACAGGCCTTGCACCCCAGGAGTAGAGTCAGACTGGGCCCGTGGGGGACGGAAAGGCCCTGCCTGCATCTTCCTAACACCTCTGCTGTCTCCCTGTCTGCTGTGCTGGTTAGGAGGTGGCGCCGTGGACACACCTTGTCACCTCCCCACGGATGGGCGAGATGCTGTCCAGGGCAGGAGTCGGGGCAGCGACCACGGCCAGACCCAAGTGCGAAGGCCCTTTGCTGTTGGCCTTCTGGAGACTGCTTCACCTGTCCCCTGTCCCTGCTACCTGGACTCCACCAGTATTGGCATCACCAAGTGCCACAGCCCTGTGCCCTCGCTGGGGCATCTGCCTGCAGATGTGAGCTCCCCTGGAGGGCCTGGGCCAGCCATGGGACGGCAGTTGGGTGGCTCTGAGCAGCCTTGGTCTCCACCCTGCCATGCCTGACGGGGCATCTGTCACTGGGCAGCAGGGTGCCGGTGGCCCTGCCCTGGGCGGCCCTCCACCTTGCTGCCCAGGTGGGTTCTTCCTGGGGTGACAGCGGGTTAGTCACAGCTGCTGGGCTGGCCACACTTGCTCCTTCCTGCTTCACAGAAGGCCCCGGGCCCCGGTATGGTGGCCTCTACAGGCATGCTAGAGTCCCTGTCGAAAGGGCCTTTGCACACTGGGGCCTCGGCCAGACGTCCACCCCAAGCCAGGCTTCTCTGCACCGAGTGCTTTGAGCCGGCTCTCGGTTCTCTCCCGGGGTGTTAGCTCCACTCGGTTCCTCCCTCACAACATCTGCTGGCCGCATCAGTTAGCTGTGCTGTGTAGCAAGTCCCCGTCCACCAAGTAGCCTGGGCGCCATCTCACAGTTGCCCTGGGCTGCTGCCTGGTGTGGATGAGGGCTTCTCTGTGCAGGGCCTCCACAGGCGATAGCCAGAGTCAGCAGGGCGGCCTCTTATCTGGGGCCAGCGTCCTTCCTGCTGACGCCTTTGGAGCGAGAAGAGACGGAAGCAGAGCCGTGACAGGTGTGGGGCGCGGCGCTGCCCAGCCTCAGCAGCAGTGTGCCCCCAAGGCTGCCCCGTGCCCACCGGATGCTCACACCCACACAGCAGGACTTGGGCTCTGCCTGGCCAGCTTTGGGCCTCGTCAGGCTGCACAGCCTGGGAGGAGCAGCCTGTGAAGCCTCTCTGTCCTGGGAGCAGTGAGGACGCTGCGCCCAGTCGCCTGTTTGCAGCCCTGTGATAGGCCCACAGAGTGTCTAGAAGGACCCCAGGCTCATGCCTGCTGCCCTGAGGGCAAGGGGAGTGTGGCCGCTGGAGGCACCAATCAAAACCTGGACAACCCTCGGAAGGGGCTACCTGAGGCTAGCAAGGGTGCCTGGGGACGCAGCCAGCCAGCCGGCTGGCCTGAAATCTGGGCCTTGGCATTCCATCCTGATCTAGTTATCCTGGATCAGCACTCGCGCTCCCATGGGGACCTGGTGTTGGAGGTAGGCTCTGCCGCCAGAAGCCTTCTTTAAGAAAGCAGGGTCCCGTGTGAAGACACGGGAGGAACACCATGTGGGGGCCTGCAGAGGAGGGGACGCAGTCTGCCTGGGAGGGATGAGCGGGTGTGGGCCGACAGCCGTGCAAAGGCCCTTGTGTGGGTCGGTGATGCCCCGACAAAGGACCACAAATCAAGCCGCCGATACCGCAGAGGGAACTGATCATCTCAGCCCCGAGGGCGAGTCTGCCCCCACCTCCCTCCAGCAGCAGGAGTGGCTGGTAGCCCTGGGTGCTCCTGGCTGCCCTCTTCACACAGCACCCTCCCGGTGTGTGTCTGTGTGCAAGCCTCCTCTGGATCAGGGCCTACCTGGCCCCAGTGTGACCTCGTCTTAACCAATGATACCTGCTAGGACCACATTTCCAAATGAGGTTTCATTCTGGGCTGCTGTGATTGAAGACTTCAGCATATGGAGGTGTACACATACCTCCCTGCTAGACCCTGCTGTGCTGGACTTCCAGGGCCCCGGCCAATGGGAAGGGCCCCCTGCTGTGGACTGCCACCAGCAGCTGGGTGCAGCGGCCATGACTTTGGCAGAACGCTCCTGGAAGGCGGTTCACCCCACTTGTCCAGGACTCGCGAAGGCAGAACTTTCCTCTGCGCAGCAGATTCAGCTCCCTGGATGCCTTCCGACAGGTGGGGCTGCCCTGGCCCAGGGGCCAAGTGGGAACGGGCTGCATGGCCACCACACGTGACCCCCGGGCAGGCCATGCTCACCCCACACCTGGTCTCTGCCATCTCCTCTCTCCCCTCAGCCAGGCCTCTTCCCAGGTCCCTGCAGGTGGCCTGGCCCCGACGCACTCCCCGCTTCCAGGCGCCTCTGCCCTCAGGCCCTGCGCACACAGGAGGCCAGGACGCCTCTGGGATGGCTGCCCTCTACCTAGCATGAGGACACTGCCTACTGACTTCCAGCCCGCTCGTCCGTGGGCTCCAAGGAAGGGGCGAGAGGAGCAGTACCTCTCCAGCTGTTTCCTCGAGGGTCTGGCGGGAGCCATGTTCTGTGGAGCATCCTGTAGGCAGCCCTGGCCAAGAGGCCGCAGTCCGGGTTCCTCCGCTCCTCATCCTCCACCATTGCCAGAGTGGCCCCATCATGGTCCAGACGCCGCTTCCTTCACTCTGGCTGCGCTCATCTGTCTTCTCCAGGATGTCTTCCTGATGCTCCAGGCCCATCTCCATCCTGGGTGAAGAGCCCTTCCTCTGATCTCCCATAAAAACACCCTATTCAGCAGGGTGTGGTGGCGCACACTTGTAATCCCAGTACTTTGGAGGCTGAGACAGGAGGATCGCAGCTTCGAGGACAGTCTCAGCAAGTAGTGAGACTCTTGTTAGCCTAGTGAGACCCTGCTTCGAAATAAAATTAAAGTAGGACTGAGGGTGTAGCTCAGAGGTGGAATGCCCCTGGGTTCATTCTCCATGACCATCCAAAGCATGAAACCCCAAACACCCCATTCACGGCTCTTCCATTATACTTTCATTATTGTGTCACATCCTGAGCTTCTCTGAACTGCGCTCTGTAATTCCTGGCTTATCATTGGTGCTTATTCATGTTTATGGGGTACGTGGATGACTGGTTGGGTGGATGGATGGATAGATGGGCAGGAGGGCAGATGGAAGAGATGGATGAATGGGGGCAGAGGAATGGGAGACTTCTGCAGGCAGCAGCCAGTCCACGCTCTGCTTTGGGGCCCAGAGTGGCTCACAAGGATGGTATGTGCGTGTGCAAATGTCCAGGCTTTCAGTGCACATTGAGGTGTCGAGCACACTCGAGGACTGCTTTGGGGCTTGTGAATCACTCTGCTTGCCCCTGTCTTCCTGGTAACCAGGCCTTGCAAAGGGCTTCAAGGGTTCGGAGATAAATCTGCCCAGCGTCATATCCAGAACATCCTGCAGTGCTCTTTGCCCACGTTGGCATATTCTCTCTCTCTCTTGTCACTTCTCTCTGTGGTGCTGGGGATGGAACCCAGGAGTAGTCTACCTCCAAGCTATACTTCCAGCTCTATTTTTTATTATTTATTTTGAAACAGGGTCTCACTAAGTTGCAGAAGGCCTCACTAAGTAACTGAGGCTGTCTGTGAACCGCGATCCTCCAGTCTCAGCCTCCCGAATGCTAGGATTACAAGCGTGCCCACCACGCCCGGCTTCTGGCATTCTCTCTTATTTCACAGATTCCTAGAAATTCAAGGTGACAAAGGCCTTTTTTCTGCTAAATTATCTTTTGTCTTTTTGTCTTTTTTTTTTTTTTTTTTTTTTTTTTGGTGGTCTGGGGTTCCTGAAAACCCTTCTACCTCCGGGCTATACTCCCAGACACCTATTTTTTATATTTTTATTTGGAAACAGGGTCTCAAGCCAGCGTGGCTGGCTTCGAACCTGCGTTGATCCTCCTGTCTCCACCTCCCAAGCGCGGAGATTACAAGTGTGCGCCACCATGCCTGGCGTGCTAAATTCTTTATTGCATCCGATTCTCTTAGCCGAGTGTGATGCTGCATGCCTGTAATCCCAGTACTTTAGGAGGCTGAGGCAGGAGGATCACAGGTTCAAGGCCAGCCTCAGTAACTTAGCAAGTGCTGGTTTCAAAATAAAAATAAAATAAAACAGAGCTGGGGGTATAGCTAAGAGGTAAAATGCCCCAGGCTCAATCCTATGTAGTCATAGGAGACACCTTGGGAATAATAATACATCTGCAGTCCCACTATTTGACAAAAGATAATACACTTTACATTTATGTTTGATGTATTTTATAATCATCTGTGCATCCAATATCTCGTTTTCTGTGTGTGGTACTGAGGATGGACCCAGGGGCATTCGACCTCTGAGCGACACCCCCAGCCCCATTTTTTATTTCTTTTTTTTTTAAAGAGGGTCTCATTGAGTTGCAAGGGCCTCACTAAGTAGCTGAGGATGGCCGAGAACCCGTATCCTCCTGTCTCAGCCTCCTGAATGCTGGGATTACAAGCATGCACCACCATGCCCGGCTAATATCTAATGTTTAAAATGCTAGTTTTTGTTTTGTTTTGGTACTGGGGATGGAACCCTGTGGCATTCTACCTTTGAGCTACATCCCCAACCCTTTTATTTTATTTACTTATTTATTTATTTATTTAGGTGTTGAGGATTAAATTTAGGGATATTCTACCTCTGAGCTATACCCCCAGTCCTATTTTATTTTATTTTATTTTATTTTATTTTTGAGGCACTGGGGATGGAACCCAAGGGCATTCTACCTCTGAGCTATACTCTAGCCCATTATTTTATTCTTTATTTTGAAACAGGGTCTCACTGAGTTGCAGAGGGCCTCACTAAATAGCAGAGGCTGTCTGTGAACCGCAATCCTTCTGTCTCAGCCTCCCGAATGCTGGGATTACAAGTGTGTGCCACCACGCCTGGCTTTATTTTTAGTTTGAAACAGAATGTTGCTCAGTTGCTGAGGCTGGCCTTGAGCCTGTGATCCTCCTGTCTTAACCTCCTAAGTACTAGGATTGCAGGTGTTCACCTCCATGCCTGGATTAATTAATTTTTAATTTGGTAAAATATATATAACATAAAATTTACCAATTAGTAGCCCTGTGTCTGTGTGAGAGAGAGAAAGACAGACAGACACACACACACACACACACACACACACACACACACACACACACACAGGATTGAACCCAGGCCATTCTACCTTTGAGACACACCCCCAGCCCTATTTTATTTTTTATTTTGAAACAGGGTCTCTCTGGGTTGCTGAGGGTATTGCTAAGTGGCTGAGGCTGTCCTCTAACCCGTGATCCTTTTGTCTCAACTGGGATTACAGGTGTGCACCACCATGCCTGGCTCTTTGTGTCTTATAAAGACACTTGTTGCTGGAGTTAGAATTCAGTGAATAATCCAGGATAATCTCTTCATTTTACGGTCCTTCGCTTAATTACACCTGCAAAGACCTTTTTAAATGAAGTCACATTTTTCAGGTTTTAAGGCCAGGGTGCAACCCTGTCCCTTGGTGGGGTGCCATTCAGCCCCTCCCCCAGAGGGGATGAGAGGTGAGTTGGGTTTCCATTGCAGGAAGCCAGTAGATAAGATTAAACTGAGGGCTGGAGATGGAGCAGCCTGGGCTTGTGAGTCCACGCCACGTCAGCCCCAAAGGACCCAGAGGAAGGGCTGTGGTTACCTCAGGCAGCGGCAGCCATAGGTCCAGAACGGGACTGAGGCTGGGCTGAGGGCCTGTCGAGCCACTTGGCTTTTTAGGTGGGGTTTCGGTAACACCTTTTAGCCAAGTCACAGGAAATGGCACATTGGGCACCTCCATTCCTTGGAGTGGCACTGACCTGCCAACTCCACCGTGCCTCCTCCACGTGCCTGTGTCTCCTCTATGCAGCAGCTCTCCAGCTGGCCCCTGCTCCACAGACAAGACTGTGCTGGAGGCTGCCCCTGCAGCCACGCCGGCCACCCCCATGGCCGCGAGGGAGAAGATCCGGTCCAGGTTCCATGGCAGCCACGACCTCATCCACCGCCTGTTTGTCTGCATTTCAGGTGTGAAGTCTGGGCCTGGATGTGGGCTTGAGGGTGCCTTGGGGGAGTGGAGCCCCTCGCCCCCTGCAGAGTGAGACCTCCTCTGGAAGGGGTAGATCAGGAAGCAGGAGGCGGCGCTCTGCCAGCAAGGGTGGGGGCAGAGCCACCAGAACTGGGCCCTCCTCCAGGTAGGGTCAGCGGTGCACCCCACCAGGCACTGGGTGCGGGCCCAGGGCCCTGCCCACTTGGGAATGGGCAGGCTTTGTGGCTGGTCACATCTGGACGCTCAGGTTGCTATGACGGGGAGTAGGCACCATGGGGCTTGTTAGTTTCCCTTGACGTGCGCCGAGGACCGCGTAGTGGGAGTGACCGTGACCTATAGCTAGATGCCCCTTGACAGCAGAGCCAACTGAGGTGGGCTGTGTGAGGGCCTCGTCCCTTCCGAGATCTCCAGAATTTGTACTTAGACCAAGGAATCCTCTCCCAAGGGGCTGGCGGAGTCCTACCCGGCATGCAGCACCGGCCTCCAGATGTGGTCAGCCTGACTCATCCTTCTGTCCTTCTGTCACGCTGCTCAGGTGTGGCTGACCAACTGCAGACAAACTATGCGAGCGACCTGAGAAGTATTCTCAAAACTCTGTTTGAGGTCATGGCCACCAAGCCAGAGACAGACGACAAGGAGAAGGTGAAAAAGGGTGAGTCCCGCCAGGGGCAGGCGAGCCATGCCAGCCCGAGCACCCCCCCCCCGGAAGGGGCGCACAGAAAAGCACGCCTCCTGCCCCGGGCAAGTAAGGACCCTCCCGGGCCGGCACACACCCAGGGCTTGCACGACCAATGGTGCCAGGCTGCGTGCCAGGGATCCCAGGGCACACAGCCAAGAGGTGGTGCCTGCTGCCACCTTGCATATGGGTCCCCTGGCTCCGGTGCCCGGTTTCTTATTGCAGTTAAGGGTTGGTGAAGACCTGCCCTTCCTCTTTTTTTTTTTTTTTTTTTTTTTTTTTTTTGGTGGTACTGGGGTTCCTGGAAGCCCTTCTACCTTCTACCGGGCTACACTCCCAGACTTATTTTTTACATTTTCATTTTGGAAACAGGGTCTCCTAAACCAGCGCACGCGGCTGGCTTCAAACCTGCGCGATCCTCCTGTCTCTGCCTCCCAAGCGCCAGGATTACAAGCGTGCGCCACCACGCCCGGCGCTGCCCTTCCTCTTATAGACAAGACCAGACAACAGATGCAACACTGCGTCACTTTGTGTGTGTGGTGTGGTGCTGGGGATGGAACTCAGGGGCCTTTACCTCCGGGCTACACCCTCAGACCTATTTTATTTCTTATTCGGAAACAGGGTTTGATTAAGTTGCGGAGGGCCTCACTGAGTAGCTGAGGCTGGCCACGAAGCTGCGATCCTCCTGTCTCAGCCTCCCAAGCGCGGGATTACAAGCGTGCGCCACCACACCCGGCTTCTCAGCGTCACGCCTCTCATCTGTCAAACATTCAGAGGCAGTGTGGGAGGGGTCACAGTTCCAGCTCCTTGTCTGTTGCCAGCTGTGATCTGCCACGTCTGCAAGTCAGCTCCTCACAGGCACACACATGTGCACTCACGTTCACACCTAGGTACACATGCGTGCTCGCACACATGTGGGTAATGTGTTTGGTGAGGGAGAACGTGTCAGGTCAGGGTCTGACGAGGCAGAGTGTGGACCCAGGCCCTGGCAGGGAAAGGGGCTGACGTCCTGCTGGCTCAGCCCTCGCCCTGGGCCAAGGCATCTGTTCTGGGGTCTGTCCCTCAACACAGGGCTTCTGCTTCTGGGGTGTCTGCAACATGGGATAGCCCAGGTGGTCCTGGAGCCCCAGCCCAGCAGGGCATGTCCTAGCTAGTGAGGGGGAGCCTGTGTGCCAATCTGGCTCTGCTCCGAAACCATACCACCAGGCCAAAATCCTGCCAGGAAATTTTGGCAGGGCTGTGTCTGGAAATCACAATTCAGAAGGGGGTGACAAGTACTGGCTCTGCCGACAGGACTCGAGCAAGGCAGCCATACTCTCACGGGGCGCCTGCCTTGCGGAGAACAGATGAGGGCATCTGAAGGAGACGCCCAGGTGCGGGGCTGGGTGCCCACAGGGAAGGGCCGCCAAGTGCTCAGGGCCCACAGCACTGGGCAAAGGAGGAGCCTGAGGAGCCAGGTGTGGCCACCCCTGTGGTCCCAGCACTAGGGAGGCTGAGACAAGAGGATCTCAGGTTTGAAGTCAGTCTCAGCAACTTAGCAAAATGCTCAGCAACTTACTGAGGCCCTGTTTCAAAATAAAAAATAGGAGCTGGGTGTGGTGGCGCATGCTTGTAATCCCAGCATTTGGGAGGCTGAGACAGGAGGATCGAGGTTTGTAGACAGCTTCAGCTAATACTTAGTGAGGCCCTTTGCAACTCAGTGAGACCCTGTTTCAAAATAAAGAATAAAAAATAGGACTAGGGGTGTAGCTTGGAGGTAGAATGCCCCTGGGTTTCATCCCCAGTACTGCAAAATTGATTGATTTAATTAAATAGAGCCGGGGGCATAGTTCAGGTAGAATGTTTCAGGGTTCACTGATCCCCAGTAGATCATTAGGAATCCTTCTGCACACAGGAGTCAGACAGGGTGACCTGCATGGGGGTCACACCCAGCTCGCCAAGGTGACTCGCTCCACGCGCTGTGAGATGCTCTTTGGGTTTGGGGAGCTGGCTTGCTGGGAAGACTAGCCGGCCCGCCAGGGACTATCATGCACGGACCGCCTTGTCTACCAGACCTCAGCCCCTCCATCTCTCTTCCAGTCACCCAGACCCTGCGGAGTGCGGCCTTAGAGGACTGTGCTTTGTGCCAGGAGACCCTGTCATCCTCTGAACTTGCAGCCAAGACCCGCAACGGGGACTTTGAAGGTGTGTGGGACCCCTGGGCCAGGGGCCAGCATGCTGTGCTGAGCGGCAGGTGCCTGCGCTGGACACTTTCAGACGCGGGATCCCTGAAGGCGGCTCCCCTCCAGACACGACACCCAGCCGCCTGGGGGTGCGGCACCCCGAAGGCAGCCTCCCACTCTGCATGCTGTCCTCGGCTCCCAGGTGGGCACACGAGCCCCCTGATCGCTCTGTGACCTCGGGCCAGTGTTCAGTGTCTCTCACCTGGTGGGCACGAGCTCAGGGGCATGGGGGCAAGGAGGTGTCAGGTCAAGGATGGCCATGGCTGCAACACCTGACACCCAGCACTTCACCACACCAAAGGGGGGCCTGGCATGGCAGCCTGGGGACACTGGGGCTCCAGTGGGGGCTGTGGGCTCCTGGCAGCCTTACCCGTGGGTGGGGCTACAGACCGATGTGGTCACGTTGGGCCTGGGGACTCCCTCTTTGGCCTGGCTGTTGGGGAGGAAGGCCCAGGCAGTTTGGATTGTATGGCATGTTTGTGGGAGGGCCCCAAGGCCTTTAGAAGGGGCTGTTATCAGTGTTCACAGGCCCCTCGGCTCTGGAGGCCTGGGTGGGGGCCAGCGTGGACGATAGCAGGTGGCCTGACCAGGGTGACCAGAGATGGTGGGAGAGTCCGGGAATGAGGCCTGGTCATCAAGTGGACACGCTCCACTGCACATCCCAAGTCCAGGTGGCTTTGGTAGGGCCTGCTCCTCGATGCCTATGAAGAGGGCCCCCCATGACATGTGTCCCCTAAAGTCATAGCCAGTTAGCCAAGCCTAGGGCAGGCCAGGGAGGAGGCGCAGAGGCGCTGCGCGTTGCCAGCCATGCCCCAGCCAGCACACCTGCCCTGCTGGGGCTGAGGGGCCTCTGGTTCTTGTGACAGACCCCCCGGAATGGGTGCCGGACGAGGCCTGCGGCTTCTGCACTGCGTGCAAAGCGCCCTTCACTGTCATCCGCCGGAAGCACCACTGCCGCAGCTGTGGGAAGGTGGGTGGCCGCGCTGGCCACAGGGGCCCGGGCCAGTGACCCAGGCCCTGGGGTCCTTATGCCCCTCAGCCCTGGGCCCTGCTCTGGCTCCGGCACGGGCCCGAGACCTGTGGGTGCTGGTGTCCAGCCCTGGCTGCCCAGAGCCAGGGGCGGGAGGGGACAGAGCACGAGGGCGGGAGCCTGTGGGGGCGGGGTGGGGGGCTTGGCGGCCGCCCCAGGTGTCCTGTCTCCTGAGGGCCACTCAGCGCTGCCGCACTCGCACTTTCAGATCTTCTGCTCCCGCTGCTCCTCACACTCCGCGCCACTGCCGCGCTACGGGCAGGTGAAGCCGGTCCGCGTGTGCACACACTGCTACATGTTCCACGTCACGCCCTTCTACAGTGACAAGGCCGGCGTGTGACGCGGCCCCGGGCGCCCCAGGCCCAGGGCCCCAGGGAGGAGTGCCGCCAGCTGGGAGGCCTCACCACATCTCATCAAGCCGCTGCCGCTGCAAGCCCACCGCGTTTCCAGAGCATCAGGCCTCCGTCCACCCGTCCTGGTCTCCCCTCTCGCACCTCTGCAGGTGTGGGCCCTGCCAGGAGATCGGCTTCGCCCTGGGGCCCCAGGGGGCTACTCCAGTGCAGGCCAGGCAGGGCAGGGCGGGTGAGGCAGGGCTCTCCTGCTTCATTCCCCCTGCCTGTTCCGGAGCAGGAGAGGGGCCGCTCAGTGCACAGCAGAGGATCTGGACGTGGGAATGAGGGGGCTCCACAGGCCCCGGCACTGTGGCAGGGCTCCCCGTGTGCTCACTGCTCACCTCACCCCAGCGCCCAGCGCCACCCCCGCCCAGGACCCTGCTAAGCAACACACATCTTATTTCCTCTCGGAGGGGGAGTGCAGGAAGCAGACCTGGCGGTCCCTGGCAAGCCCCTGTGCCTGGCATCTGCACACCAGCCACCTGCTGGTGGCGTGGGCCGGACAGGCACCGACCCCCATGGGCACAGGTTTCTCGATTCTGGGGCCTGGGCTTGCCAGGTGGCCCAGGACCGGCCCCTCAGCCAACGTATCCCTCCCTCTGTACCCTTGGTGGCCCTGGCCCCCGTCCCCAGGCCCCAGAGCAGCTGGGACCCAGGCTGAGAGCCTCGTGGCTCCAGCACGGAAACCTCCTCAGGCTTCAATCTCAGGCTTCACATTGCAATGACGATTGCAGTTTTATTTTTAGAGAGATGATACGCCTACTGCTTCTTTTATAGGACGAAAGCCAATCGCCGTTGAGCAGTGGCATTCACGTGCAGAGACGGCTTCTGTGGGGCGAGTGTATGATGGAGGGAGTGTTATGTATTGAGATTGTTTTATTTTCTAAATGCTGTAATTCGAAACCATTTCCATAAATCTATTTAAGGACTGCAGATGCTCTCGTGTGTTCTGTGATGGTGTGCTTACTGACGGGCATTCTTCTCTCAGAGGCAGGGGCTCCTGAACTCTTAGGATAGTCGTAGGGTGGAGCTTGGCTTCCCATCAGTGCCAGAAGAGGGGTGGCTGCCCTCTGCCCCTTGCAAGCTACCCCTGCCCCTCTCCCTGGCTGCCTACCCAGCCTGCACCTGCCCTGCTGTGCTTAGGGGCAGGCCGGTGCTCTGGGCCACCCACCTTGTGCCTTTGGTCTGCACCACCAGCAGCCTGGGGACTGCCTTTTGGGGTGTCCTGGAGAGAATGCAGGCGGGCCAACCCAGCCCGGGATTTCCACAGTGATGGGGTCTTCCCCTGCTCTTGGTGCCCTTGGACCTCGGGTGCCCAGTCCTTTGGAGGGGTCCAGAGAATGAGGCCACAGCAGCTGCCACACCCACTTTCTGGTAAGAATGCTTCAGACCCTGGCGCTCCCTCCGAGCAGGGGAGTCCTTCAGGAGAGAAGGGGCACCCAGGGGTCCCTCAGCATCTCTTGCTGCCCAGAGCTGGATTCCACCCTCCTGCCCACCTGGACGGAATGCAGAGGATGGCCTCTCCCCCACAATGCATCCTGGTGGACAGCTGGCCACAGTGGGATCAGCTGCCTGAGGTGGCCACTCCTGCCTGCCACTGGCCAGCAGGCCAGGCTCTGCAAGAGCTCGCACCGAGCTCCACGTGGTGTCTCCCTCAGTGGTCAGCACCTTCCAGCCCGGGGTTTGGTGTCCTCCTTGTCCCCTAGGTCAGAGGGCCCTGTACCCCAGGGAGGCAGGTGGAGGTCTGGGCGAGGCCCGGCTGCCCTGCAGGAAGGCCTGGGGCTGCCGGTGCCCTTTCGTGTCCCTTTCACCCAGGAGCAAGGGGGTTCCTGGACATCCCAGCGGGACTCAGCTTGTGGGTCACTCTCCGCTTCTGCGGGGTGGCCACGTCAGAGAGCAGCTCAGGAAGGGTGCAGTGTGTCCGCCACCCTGCACCTAAGCGGGCCGGGCCTGAGAGACCGTGGGTGTGGGCAGGGAGTGAGCGCAGAGCTCTGGGTGTGGAATCAGCCTTTAATCCTGTCATCTTCCAGCCTCAGTTTCCTCATTGTCACACCCTTGTCTTCCTGCCCCATCTTCTGAGCACCACCACGTCCCAGCTTTATACATACCTAAAGAATGCCGGAAGGGATCAGGATCCCCGTCTTAGGTGGGGAAACTGAGACTCACAGAGGTCAGTGGGCAGCAGAGGTGGGTTGTGGGGTGCCTTCTGGGAGGTCACCCTGAGAGGCAGAGGTGTGCAGTGGATGGGGCTGGGAAGCACGAGCCCCAGCTGGGCATGCCTGGACACCACTTCCGGGTGTCCACTTCAGGGGCTGTGCCCCTGGCTGGAGCGGGGTTCTCACTGTCCTCTGGCTACCCACAGGCCTAGAAAGAGGGCACAGGTGCCCCAGCTCCACACAGCCCAGCCAGGAGGCCGAGGGCAGAGGAGCCCCAGAGCTCTGTGTCCAGAGGGCTCAAAAGCCTAACCTTGGGAGGTAGCCTGGGTGGCTGAGGGGGGCCCACCCTGTCCTGCCCCCCTCCCTGCGGGCTTAGCTCTGGGCCCCCATCCACTGTGTGCCCTCAGCACCCCAGCCCTGCTATGCCCTACACCTGTGCTTGCTGGGCTGGCTGCACCCTAATGGCCACCAGGGGGCACTCACCCCACTGCGACCCTGCTACCTGCTTCCAGGAGCAGCTTCCCACCTGGGTCACCCCACTGTGGCGGAGCCCCAGGTCCAAACCCCAGGAGGGTCCCCAGTGCGACCAGACCCAGCACCATGGTGTAGTCCTCAGGGTCCTGGGAGACCCACAGCTGGTCCAGCAGCGGCAGGAGGCAGGGGACCGGGCCCCACTGGCTCCAGGAAGAGGGTGGGAATCCTGGCTGGAGTGGACCGCTCACACCGCTGGGGCTGGAGCAGTGGCTGAAAGTGCCCTGGAGTGGGCCTGGTGCCCTCTGGACTGGGCAGTGGGAGGGGGGAGCAGCAGGATGCAAACTGCCTCCCTCTGCCACTCCCGTGACCAGTCCTGCCGGTGCTATCTCCTCCCTAATCCACGGCCTCCAGAAGGCCTCCCTGACAGCCGTGCAGCACTGCCCCATGCACGCACCAGCGTGGTGCTCCAGCAAGCTGGGTTGTCAGGAGGCAAGCCACCCCACGCTGGGATTGCACCCCTCAGGCCTCGGAGGAGACAGCCACCTGGGAGGCTACCCTACACCACGCCCCCTCCTTCAAGGCCTTCTCCTCACAAAAGCTTTTGAAAGGAAAAAAAAATTTTTTTAATCAGTTTTGTTTGAGGGTAATTTTGGCTACAAGAAAGTCATTAAATTTACAACTGCCAAGTTGCCTGGGGCTCATCAGCATAGTGGGAAAACCTTATAAAGTGGGGGGGAAATCTACCCCACCAATTGTCTGCAAATATAATGAACTTTCTTCTTTTTTTGCGTACTAAATGACGTTGGCATTATTTTATGTTCCACAGGCACTGCATTTGGGTTTTGCTGTCTAGCTTTTGTAATCTGGAGAAAATGTTTTCCTGCGTGTGAACGTTTTTTGGAAGGCCCCCAAATGCTCAGAGGCCTGCCTGCTGCTGGTGGCTGGCCAGTCTAGGAGCCTCCGCCCCACTCCCCCAGCCTGCCTCTCCTGGGCCCCATTTCCTTGTGAGCAGAGCCAAGGGTGGCAGCACTTGCCAGTTTGGAGTGATGGTCGTATTCCTGGCACTTCCTGGGCACCCTTTATGCCCAGCCTGCTGCTGCCCAGAGCTTTCCAAGCCTCCCAAGAGGCAGGCACTGCCATTCCCTCTGTCACAGGGGGGCTGAACCAGATGAGCCCTGCCTCTGAGCTACACCCCAGCACACCCCCCTTTTTTTCGGTACTGGGGATGGAACCCAGGAACATTCTACCTCCAAGCTACAACCCCAGTCCTATTTTTTAAATTTATTTTGTAAAGGGTCTCACTGAGTTGCAAAGGGCCTCACTAAGTAGCTGAGGCTGTCCACTAACCGCAATCCTCCTGTCTCCTCAATGCTGGGATTACAAGCGTGCGCCACCAAGCCCAGCCACCCCAGGCCTTTTTATTTTGAAACAAGGTGTTGCTAAGTTTCGGAGGCTGGCCTTGAACCTGCAATCCTCCTGTTTTAGCCTGATAAGTACTGAGATTACCGGCATGGTATAGCTATCACCCTGTTTTATCACTAGGGAAACTGAGGCTTGGAAAGGTTAAATGACTTGGCCAACTGCTCATGCCCAGACTAGAATCCTGAGTGTTTGTGGGGAGGGCCCCAGAGTTAGCATACCTCCCCAGGACTCCCTTTGGTGCTGGCACAGAACCAGGCCTCTCTTTGGGGACTGGGCTTGTCAAGACTCCCCAGCTAACCCTCTTTATCCCACAAGCCCAAACCTGCTTTGGGGAGTTGACTGAACAAGTTGCCCCCAGGAGCCAAGAAGAGGTGGATGACAGGTGAGCTGCAGGATTTGGGGGGGGCGAGGGGATGGGAATGGAACCCAGGGGCATTCACCTCTGAGCTACACCCCCAGTCTGATTTTTTTTCCAGTACTGGGGATGGAACCCAGGGGCATTCTACTTCTAAGCTATACCCCCAGCCCTATTTTTATTATTCTTTATTTTGAAACAGGGTCTCACTGAGTTGCAAAGGGCCTCACTAAGTAGCTGAGGCTGGCCACGAACTGCGATCCTCCAGTCTCAGCCTACCGAATGCTGGGATTACAAGCGTGTACCACCACGCCCGGCTTTGGGGTTATTTTTAAACAGGGTCTCACTAAGTTGCAGAGGGCCTTGCTAAGTAGCTGAGGCTGGTCTTGAACTTATGATCCTTCTGTCTCTACTTCCCAAGTACTGGGATTACAAGTGTGTACCACCACACCCAAGAGAATCCTTGTAGAACTTGATCTACAGGATTCTAAGGGGCAGGCCAGGAAGTGATGGGCAGGGCAGCCTTCTGCACAGGATGCTGCAGGGACCCCCAACCCCCAAACACACAGTGACCAAAGAGGCCGAGGGCAGGGGAGGCACAGGAGCAGGTCACCTGGAGGGGGAGGCCTTCATGGTTTCAGCCACTGGTTTGTGGTCCTCCCTGCTGCTTAGCTGAGGCCATCACATGCCTGAGAAGCCATGGACAGTGTTCCCAAAGCAGAGGGGTAGAGGGTTGTGCCAAGTGGAAGGGAGACGAGTATCCTTAGGTCTAGAGGAGGGAAGATGGGATATGGGACACATGGGAAGGTAGGAAGGCAGTCTTTTAGAGATTTCTAGGATCCTGGGGATGGGTGTAAGCCGCCTTTCGTAAACTGGGCCAGGAGTCCTTCAGTCCACCCTCCAAAATCCCGGAGATGGGTGCTGACCTTACTTACAGCAGTGCATCTGAGGCAGGAGGGCAGCAGGGAAGTGCAGGCCGCCTGAAGATTAGCCAGCCCTGACCTTCCACCCAGACTGTCTGGATTCAGGCCCTGCCCCTCTTCCTGGAGCCCTTGGCTGGGCTGGGTTCTCCAGAGGACAGGAGTGGAGGGCAGTTTGGGGAAAGCCCCACACAGGGTGGGGCTTAGAGGGTGCACATGTCGTGCCGCACGGGGAGAAACCCTGGGGACCGAGTGCACAAAGTGGGTCTCAGAGGTGGGGTGAATAGGTTCCCCCTTACACCAGGGTGGGGGGACTGGACTCTCCAGACATCTCCCTCCTCCCCACCCTTACTTTGCTGGTTCCCACTAGAAAGGTCCAGGCTCGAGGAGGGCTGGGGTTGGGGGAATCATGAGCCAGAGACCGTATGGGAGACCTGCAGTACAGAAGGGACCTTCAATCGGATGACAGCCGCTGCCTCCTCCTCCTCCTCCTCCTCCACTGCTCTGGGGCTCCACGGGCACCTGTGCCATCCAGCGCTGACTCTGACCAAACTCTGGAGCAGGCACCTTGCGTCCCCAGGTGCACCCCTCACCCGCAAGCCCTCCACCCTCCCTCAAAGCAATGGCTTCTGGGTCTCCCTTAGGGGTCCAGCCCCTCCAGCAGCTGCCGGGGTGGGGCGGGGCAGTGGTCCAGCCTCATCTCCCCCGCTCACTTTCTCCCCCTGGCTCGGATTGCTTCCAGACAAGATTGAGCCAGGTGGGCACCGGAAAGTGCCAGTCCTGAGTAGGGCCGGAAGGACGGGCAAGATCCCGGAACTGGCCTGGGTGGAGGCTAAGTCTCCTAGCTGTCACTCCTGAGCACCTGCCCACCACTGCAGCACAGAGCAAACCTCCTGCTGGGAGTGGCAGGAGGCGGGCCAGGTCTGCGGGCTCCGCGGTGACTGCCCAGATCACCAGTGGGCACCAACTGCTGTTCTGCTGCGATTTCTGCACTGGGCGGCCAAAGCCAGGAGGGAGCAAGCTTAAAAATGCCGTCCTCCAGGCATTTTTAAGATCCCCAGAACCCAGATGTGCCCAACTGCTCCCCAGAGATGGGCACCCTCCTTTGCCCCACGGAGCTTGCAGCAACTTCAACAAACTATGGGGCAGAGCAGGAAGGGTCCCTGTCAATGTCCAGGATTTTTTAAATGTCCCTGTAGCACTGTCTCCTGGCAGTATCAAGTTCCCCCTTGGGTCCTGAAAAGCTCTGTAGGCACACACTTTATTCTTAACCCCACCCCACACATGGATCAGACAGCTGCCACTCACATCCGGGGAGGGCCAGCCAGGCCAGAAGTGGCTTTGGTCTGTGCGCTCCTACTCCTACGTGACAGCCCAGGGTCACCACTGTGGGTGGGCCAATTTCTGTTCTGCTGGGATTTCTGGGAGCCGCTGGGGGTTTCCTTATCTGTAAATTGGGCAAGTGGAAATCTGCAAGGAAATGCACAGGAACACGTTTGCATCAGTCCTAGGACTGAAAGTGCCGAGGCTTTAGCCATTTTGTTCGGTTTTGCTAGTAGCAGAGCCCCCTTTTAGAACGTTTGAGTGGAGGAGTGTGCAGCCACCTTATACCACAAAACTGCCCTCAGGGGCTCCCAACCTCAAAGCCAGTGAGCACGAAGATCGAGAGTGGGGGGGAGGGGAGGGAGGAGAGGGGGGAGAGAGCGCGAGCGAGCTAGGGGGCCTCTCCAGGGCTGCCAGTTCCTGAGCGAACTGGGCTAGCCTTAGCGTTTAAGGTCACTGGGGGTGCCGCCCAGCCAGGAGCTTTTCTTCTTCGCAGTGGGGCAAGGCTTCTCCCTAGAAAACCTGCTGTGGCCTGGGAGCAGCGCCAGCCTCTCGGAATGTCCCTACCCTCCAGACCGGAGACCAAGCGCAGCCTCCGCTCTTAGAAGTCCCTCCCGCCAGTGGCGGCAGATGTCGGTCCCCTTCTCTAAGACTGAGATCCTTCCTTTACCCGGGTGTCGCTGTGAGCACACCCCTGCTCTAGGCCTCCCCACAGACACCCTCAGAAATGCCTGGCTTTGAGGATCGGACCGTCTTCGTTCCTTCCCCAAGTCCCAGCCTTCCCTGAGGCCACTCTGTGTCCCGCGGAGACGGTGTCGCTGGCAGCCCCCACGCGAGACAGCCCAGCAGACCGCGAGGCCCGGTCCTCCAGCTGAGGCAGCGCTGCAGACGGTTCCGGGCAGTAAGTTCCAGTGCATGGCGTGCACCGGCCCGGCGGGGCGAGCTCCCCGCTGCTCATCCGGGCTAGGGTCTTTCCAGACACTCCCCGCGTCCTACCGGCCCCGGTGCGGGGTCGGGCGGCTGTTCCACAGTGCTCCGCTTCCTCTAGGCAACGCGTCCGGCCGCGGCGTCCTCATTGGCTGCGCGCCCGGCGCCCGGTCATTGGTCCACGGTTCCAATTTACATAGCCTGGCCTGGCCCAATCGGCAAGCAGGGCCTACTTAACATGCACGACGGCCGCCAGTCAGCGAGCACGGGGGCCGGGCCACCACGTGCTGTTGCTAAGCTTGGGCTTCTAAATTGTTACTACCGCGGTTGGCCTATCGGAACCGAGCTTCGCATCTGTCAACATTCTCGGCCCGGCCCGAGGCGTTCGGCCCGTTCCCATTGGACCGGGTTCTGCCCTGCTCCCGCCCCCGAGGCCGGAGTGTCGGCTCCTATTGGCTGCGCCGGCCGCCGCTCGCCCTTATGTGTCAATTTGAGGCCCGAGGCGGAGGGTGGCGGCCGAGCGCCGGAGTCTGCGAGTCCGGCAAGTGTGCCGCGGGGCGCGCGGGGCGGGCGGCGAGCGGAGCCGGCCGGAGCGTGCCGGGCAGCGGCCGCCGCCGTCCCGGGGCGCGGGCGGCAGGATGGAGCTGAACTCCCTGCTGCTGCTGCTGGAGGCGGCCGAGTACCTGGAGCGCAGGGACCGAGGTAGCCCGCGCCCCTTTGTGCGCCGGGTGGGCGGGCGGCGGGCAGGGCGGGGGCCGCTGACCGCGCCGTCTGTCCGCAGAGGCCGAGCACGGCTACGCCTCGGTGCTGCCCTTCGACGGCGACTTCGCCAGGAAGAAAACAAAGGCGGCCGGCCTGGTGCGCAAGGCCCCGAACAACAGGTACCGCCCCCGCGCGCCGCCCCGGGCCCGGCCGGCCCCGCCCGTGTCCCCCGGCCGCCTCGCGTCCTCCGCGCGCCCCGGCGGCCGGCCTGGAGGAGGCGCGCCGGCCCCGCCCGCCCCGCCCGCGCGTCGCCATCTTCCCGCGGCCGCGCCTCCCGCCGCGCGTAAACAGTGCCACGCGTACACACCCGCCGCCCGCCCGCGGCCACCCCGAGGCGTTCTGGGCTTTTCCGGGCGGGAGACAAGTTGTCAGCGGCCGCCTGCCGGTGCCCCTGGGCCCGGAGGCCCTGAGGCGCAGCGCCCCGGCCCTGCATTCCACGCGCGGTCGGCCTTCTCCCTCCCACGGAGCACTCCGAGGCTCAGCACCTCATCCCCCAGGACCCCGCCCAGAAACTCCTCCCTTGTTGCCCACCGGTCCTGCCCAGCTGCTGGCAGTGAAACTCCAGCCATAAATGCAGGGGTCCCTTACTGTGGGGCAGGAAGCCTTCGGGCGCAGGTAGAGGGGCCAGGCTGCAGGAGCGGGTTCCGGGGCCAGTTAATCCCTTGTGCCCTCTGCCTTATGCTTGGACGGCAGGACCCTGAAGCTGAGGTGGCATGCACGTTTGTGATGGGGGGAGCAGGCGCCCTCTGGGCTTCCACTCTCCTGGCTGCCCTGAGGACTGCCATGCTAGGCACTGTCCAGGGACCCACCTTGGCCTAACCATGTGGGTGTCACCAGGCCGGGAGCTGCTCTGGCCGGGGCTTCAGGGCCCCTTGGCAGAGGGTGCGGCTCATTCCTGTGGCCTGCCTGTTCTTGGGAAACAGGCTGGCACAGGAACCCATCTCTGTGGTATCCTGGGCCAGGCCAGGAATCCGTTGAGTCTCCAGCTGCCTGAGTCTCAGCCCAGGTCCCACACGGGGACGCTTTGCAGAAGGACAGGAGTGTGTTGAGGACACCATTGTCTGTCCACAGTGAGCTGGCTGGGCCTCTGCTTCTGGCAGCTCCAGACCCCGAGAGGGGACCTCAGGCTTCCACAGCAAGGGGTACCAAAACTGACCACCAGAATCCTGAACACTCCCTCCACACACAGCCCCACAAAGGCCACGTGATTTTTATCTCCATCTTAATGGCAGGGAAACTGGTGTTAGATCCTTGCCGGGAGCAGCTCACCCCCTTTCTGACTCCTGTTCCTGGGTGGGGTCTGAGCCTTCCACCTTCTGCTGGGGTGGAGATGCGGGGGGCATGAGCCAGGGACTCAGAGCGTCTCCCCGGCCTGGGTATACCTTCCCTGCAGCCCCTCGGGGCCAGAGCCCTCCCCAGGGCCTGAAGCCACCCAGGAGCTGCGGACACTGCCTTTTCCTTGGAAGGCACTATGCTCCCGCGTGCCCTCGGCCAGTGCAGGTGAGGGGCTGGGGCTCTTGACATGGCGGGACAGCCCCGGGCCTGTAAGGCCCTGTGTCCAGCCAAGGTGAAGGCCAGGGTGAGAGGTGGATGACAGGCAGGCAGGCCGCGTTCGGGTGGGGGAGCCAGCAGCATGGTGGTTGCTGTGGGCTTTGTGTAGGTCTCTTGGGCAGTGGCTCAGCAGGAGGGCGCTGGAGCCAGCCTGCTGGTCAGGTTCTCTAGAAGGGGAGTGGAAGAATGCCTGCCTCCCAGAGTCCAGGTGGTGCCAGGAAAGCACTTGGCACAGCTCCAGCCAGGGCTAGTCCCACTCTCCAGGGCAGGTGCCCCTGTGGCCTGCGTGGCATACCTCCTTGCAGGGGTCTCTGGGCCCTTCCCCTCCCCAGGCTGTGGAGGGGTGCCCCTGTGCCGTCCTCCCGGGGCAGGTGAGTGTTTGGGCATCTACATTGAGGGCCACCTGTTGACTTCACTTCCCTCACAAGCCAGCCTACCTGCAGACCACGTGGCCAGGCCGCGGTTTGGCTAGTGAGGAGTGTTGGTGGTGCCCATTGGCTCTGGCAGAGCAGAGCTTCTGAGGATCCGCACCAGCCCATGTGACCAGCAAGTCCTTGAAGACCCTGGAAGCCACAGAGGGGCCCAGGAGCTGGCCAGCATGTCGGGAAGAGGGCAGGCCTAATGTCCCAGGTGGCTGCAGAGGGCAGGCACTCTGGCCTGAGAGCTGAGGGCGGGAGTCACCAGAACCTAGAGCCAGAGACAGTGGAGGCAGGCAGTGGCCAGCAGCACCCAGAAAGGAGTGGGGGTGTTGGGGCTTTGTCTAGCTGTGTCCCAGTGGGCTGAGCACTCTGCTCACACGTGCGGCCTGGGGGTGTGAGTCCTGGCTGGCCTCTGGGGACCTCCCCAGACTGAGAGGGCAACTGGACGTTCAAGGATAAATTGCCTAATGGCACCTGGCTGCTCAGGGTTCTGTGTCCCTGTCAGACTGGCAGGACGGGTGAGGCTCAGGCAGCTGGTGAGACCACTGTCCCCAAGGAATCTAAGCGTGGGCCCAGGGTGCACAGTCCTGCCAGAACATGGTCCCTGAGGGAAGCAGGAGGACCAGACTCGGTGTCCCCCTGTGTACCAGGAAGCATTCATGTCTCAGAAATGAAACCCCTTGTGGGCAGCCGGGAAGGAACTGCTCTGTCCTGGTTTCTCCATCTGCATGCTGCGATCACAAGGCATTGGAACCTGGCCTGCCTTGGCCCTCTGTGTGGCAAGGACACAGCTGTCCTCCAGCAGTGGGGACCAGAGGAGGCAGTGACTAGGTACCTGGGCAGTATGGGAGTACAGCTGGGTTTGCTCCCTGGGCCTACCCACCTGGGAAGGCACCCTCCATCCTCTGCCAGCCAGCTTTCCTCAGGCCTCACTAGAGGGCTGAGTGGCCCAGGCCCCAGCACCTGCTCACACCTCTGCGTCCTCCACAGCCTCACAGCTTAGTGGGAGCTTTCACCAGCCCTTGTTTGGCAGCTTGTACCTTCCCTAGCCCTCACCTGGGAGCATCCTGGGGCCCAGACCTGCCCTGCTGCTGTCCGTAGGCTCTCAGCCTCCTAAGAAGAGCCACTGTTGCTGTGTGCTGGTGGTCGGGCCTGGGAGTGAGCCCTGTCTTTCTGTTTCTCTAAACAGGTCTTCACACAACGAACTAGAAAAGCACAGGTAAGTGACTGCCCCAATACTGTGTGAGCCATCCCACAGGCCAGCCCCTCCTGCCAAGGGGATGCTGGGGCCGACCCCACAGTCCTGGGGAGGGTTGTTGGTGCTGCCAAGCTGTGCCTGCTGCGTAGGAATGGCCAGGCAGGCCGGGGTGGGGGGGCAGGCCCTGTTCTTGGGTGTGTAGCCTGAGGCTGGAGTCAGGTGGTGGCCGGGGACCTGGAGCAGGGCGCTTGTGTTGGTGGCAGTCAGGGCTGGTTTCCGGGAGGTGGGGATGGGAGTGTATGGGGCACCTGAGTCCCTTTGGGAGCAGCATGTCAGCCTCAGCACCGTGGCCCTGATAGGCCTCTGCTCTCTGCCTCCGTGCCTTTTGGGGTACCTTCCAAGGTGCTGTGCTGGGGTCTCCTCCCAGGGGTAGAGGGAGGGCAGTAGGCCCAGGCCATGTCCCTGCCCTTGGACCCAGTCACCCTCAGGGCCCAGCACAGGTGTCTTGCCAGAGGCGGCTCCACTGCAGGCACCACTCTACCAGCAGGGAGGCGGCGTCTGTGAGCCTGGGCCTGGTGGATGCAGAGGCACATTGGGCCAAGCAGCGCCAAGGCCGGGAGCCCTTAAGGGACACCGGTGGCACCTCTCTCCTGATCTTTGCGCCTATCTGTGAAGCGGGTTAGTTCTTCACTACTTCTAGGTGAGATGCCTATTGGAGCCCTCCAGGGTGCGTGGGGGAGGTTTGGAGCCAGGCCGGTTCTCCCCCCCTCCCCCATGCCTGCGCCCTCCACCACGCCAACTTCCGCTCCCTTGGGATTCAGGGCTCTGACTGGGGCGGGATGCTGGGCAGGGACAGAACACAGTGTTCCCTGAAGAGATGTACTTCCTGCGCTGGCCGTTAGTGTTAGGGGGGTTCCCGAGAGACCGTGGGGGCTGCTGTAGAGCGAGCCTGAGGCTTCCTTCAGCCCAGAGGAGACCAGCCAGGCTTTGGCCCGGACCCAGGATCCAGGCAGGCACAGTGAAGGTGTTTTGGAGGGGTGGGGCAGACGTGCATGAGGACAGACGGCATGCCATCGAGGGAAGGCTGGTGGCAAGAGGAGGGCCACCTGTGAGGGGTGGCAAGGGCTGGTCCCTGCAGCTGTCCCTTGGCCCCACCCAGGTCTCTGCCATGTCCTCCCAGACCTTATGCCTACACTGGACTCCTGGGGCTTTTTGAGACAAGAGGCAGGGTAGGCAGGCAGTCTTGGGCTATGGCATGTCCCACAGCTCAGCGCAGGGGCTCTGTTCCTGGCTGGCAAGACACAGGTGTGGACTGAGCAGCCCACAGGCCGAGAGCTCGGGGTGCTGGCTGTACCTTTGGCTGGGCCAGAGCAGGTGCCAGAGGCTCCTGGCTTGAGGAAGGAAGGAAGGAAGGAAGGAAGGAAGGAAGGAAGGAAGGAAGGAAGGATGGGCGGATGTGCCAGGTTGCTGGGCTGGCTCCAAGGAGGAGGCCTTGGGTACGCCTTCCCTGGGGGTGTCCCCTCCCCAGGGTCGGGTTGGGCTGTGGAGTTTCCCCTGTGGGTGGTTTGAGCCCAGCCTAGCCAACACTAAGCCCACCCTGGGCAGGTTCCTCCTCCCCTAAATACCCTTATGGACAAGCAGCGCTCAGCTGCTGACCCCAGGGGCCTGGTGGCTCGTGGGTATGTGAGAGAGCCCTGGTTCTCCTTCCTGTCCCTCAGCACACCCTGGAGTGGTGGCAGGGCACACCCCAAAGGCCAGCAGAGTCCTCAGTTGTTCCTGCCTTCCCGCCAGCATGGCGATGGAGTCTGAGTCCTGAGCAGACGCCCTGGGGCAGCCCAGGCCCTCGGGCACCTCCGTGGGGAAGCCGATGCCTGATGCAGAAGCATGCTGCTGAGCAACAGCAAGCCATTGCACATGAACAGGACTGGGGGTGGGTCTCCTCGCAGCCTTCTCTGACGGCCTGGCCCAGCACCTTGCAGAGCCGGGCTCTGCTGGCTGGCCAGGACTCTGCTGCTCAGGTGCTGGGGGACTCAGCACGGAGCCCTGGGCCTCTGAGGAGTGGGGGCGTGGGGAGCAGCGGGGCAGTGGCGGAGATGGGGCTGCTGCTGATATGCATGCGGGGGTGCCACGGCCAGGTCTGCTGCCGGCGTCTCCACCAGCAGTGCTGGGCTCCTCTGAGTGCGGGTGACAGCCGCGGGGTGCTGGTGGAGGGCCTGGGGCTGCAGCAGCATTAGCAGAGGAGGGTTTGGTGAGAGCCCGATGCAGCCCGGGTCGGGTCAGGGGTTCAGGAAGCCGGAGACCTTCCCAGCATCCCAGCCCCCAGTAGCCTGTTACAGTCACTGCCCAGGGCAGGGAGCCAGAGTGACCAGCACAGACTGCTGCCCTGGCTGTATGCTCTGTGGGTTGGGTAGGCAGGCCATGGAGTTTGAAACTTTGCACGTCTGGTCAGGTGGCCTTACTTTGTTCCTGGGAAATGCTTTTTTCTAAGTCTGTACACATACCCGCCCTGCATCCCGTCCCCAGAGAGTGTCCCAGGCACTGGGAGGCCCCTGGGATGAGGAGACCTTGTTACCTACTATCCCCTACTTCAGTCTTTCACCTCATACCACGTTAGTGTGCTGCCCACGTGCATAGAGCACCTCCCCATTCCTGAAGCCTGCCCAGGGCCCTTCGGCCATGCCCCAGGGTTCCGGTGCCCCCCTGCAGTGGCCCTTGCTGAGTGCGGATCTCTGCACAGTGGGATGTGGTTTTGTAGGACCCCGAGCCTAGACGTAGAGACACCAGTGGATGAGGACTTGGGTGCTTGTGCCCTTCGCCCTTTCCTCACGCAGCCTGCCGGGTCCCCGCGTGCTGGTCAGGCGCCTGCCACCCCTGTGTGTCTGGGCTGCTGGAAAGGGGAAGGGAGCTTATGTGCATATGAGTTTTCCTTTCCTTAATCGCCTGCGAGGTGGAGTCGGCGTGATATTAGAGTGCCCTTCATGCTGTGCACCTTGCCTTTCCCCGCTGTTATGTTGAGGTATTCCTCTTGATTTTCCATGTGTATAAACTCAGAGTTTCACGAGTGCTAACCGTTTGTCTTTTATATGTATTGCAAATATTTTTCTACTGTTATTTGTCTTTTAGCTGTGTCTTTCTTGTACAAATGTGTCTTTCTCTGACTGTAATAGCAATTTGTGGGTTTTTCTTTAGCATAGAAAACCTGGAAACTACAGAGCGCAAAGCTTAAGAAATAAACGTTGCCAGCGCGTCCCGAGAGACACGCCCCCCTGTGCTTCCTTGTGTTCTGTTGAGTCTCTCGTGTGCGTCCGCTGTTTTATTTTTTAACTCAGCTGGGTCACTTGTCACATATGTGGTTCTGTATCCCAAGGTTTTACTTGCCGTCCATGACGTGAAAGTTTAGGTACACTACAAAGAAGACACGGTGTCTGGGTGGCAGCCTGGGCCGCTTTCCTCACTCCCCTACAAAGGTCATCTAACGGGTTGTGGAATTGCCATATGCTAGATGGCGAATGGAGCAGGGGAGTGCCCGCAGTGTCTCCAGTGGTCAACATAGTCCTGGTGGTGACTGCAGGACAGCGGGGACCGTCTTGGGAGGCCTCTCCCTGAGCAGCGCTCAGCTGCGTGCCCCCTGGCCCTTGTTCTGGGCGGGCACCTGCCCCGGTGCAGTGAGAACACTGCTTTCCCGGCACTCGGAGCCCTTCACATGCCCTCTCCCCCGTGCCTTTGTGCGGTGGGGTCGGAGGTCCTCCAGCCTTGATGCGGAGGCAGGGGCTTGCCCAGCCCTCATGGTCAACTGCCGTCCCAGGCCTGTGTCCTGGGAGTACTTCATAAGTTGTAACTCAGATCCACCCAGAAGAACCTCTGAGCCCCCAGGAGTGGGCTGGGGCCAGGTGAGAAGGGCCCTTGCCAGTGGAGAGTGCTGTGTGTACATGGTGCCCCTCCTGCAGCATGGAGCTCACGGCCTCTCTGCAGCTTCTCCCCGCACCCAGGGCTGCTTCTTTGGCCTTGAGCTCCTCGGTCCAAGGAGATGGCTGTCTATGTCTTTTGTCCTTCATGCTCTCTCTTAGACTGAAGGAGACTAGACTGGCTGGCTAGGTGACTCTGCACCTAGGAAGGAGACATTAAAGGTGAGGACAGTCAGCGCAGAGCTGCCTGGGGACAGAGCATTTGTCAGTGTTGGCTGTGGCAGGCACTTGGGCAGGCTTTCAAAAGCCTCAAAAGTATTTTTCTGCCTTGGGCTGGCAGTGCCACTCCAGAGAACATATCCTAAGCAAAGCACACTGGATCTTGAAGCAGCTTGCAGGGGCTGAGCAGATCTACTGGGCGCTACTCAGATAGAATCCAGCAGTGTCTAGCAGCTGCCTGCTAGGTGGACACGGCTGAGGTCCCGGGCCGTTGTGGCATCAGAGAGGCGGCCTCGGATGAGCTTAGCTGCGCCTTCTGGATTGGCAGACCAGCCAGGAAAGGCATTTCTGCGCGGGAACTATGGCCTGTGGGCAAGTACAAGTATGTGGCTCCAGTGTTGTAAAAAGTGGATTCATCCACATGGATATAGGGCCAAACTCCAAAATGAGTTTCCAGAGGGACTGCAAACTCAGGGTCTGGTCCTCAGCCCTCCCTTCCCCTCACGTATCTGAGGTGAGCATGCTGTGGCCGCAAGGTGGGGCATGAGTGGCCGAGCCTCCTGGATCTCTCAGCCCAGGCTGGGGCTACTAGGCAGGGCGCCCACGTCATGGAGGGCCACATGTGCCAGGCTGCTCCTGGGGAAGGTGCCAGCCAGGCAGTGGGATCTCTGGAGAGGGACCCCTCCCATGTCTGCAGGGCAGAAGTCTGCAGGGCCTGGTTGGCGGCCTCCCTCCTCCTCAGACCTCAGGCCAGTCCCTCCTGTGGCCACCCCGGTCCCTGGGCTTGCCCTCCGGCATGATGGTTGTGTCTCTGGCTCTTTCAGACGAGCCAAGCTTAGGCTCTACCTGGAACAGCTCAAGCAGCTGGTGCCCCTGGGCCCCGACAGCACCCGCCACACCACGCTGAGCCTCCTGAAGCGTGCCAAGATGCACATCAAGGTGAGCAGGCCAAGCCCCATCCCCCGCCTGCCCGCCCGCCCGTCCCCTTGTGCCCTGCGGAGCACCGTGGGCCTGGGCAGCCCTTCAACCAGAGGTCCTGGAGATGAGGGGGGCCGAGGAGGCTACGTGGCTGGGTGCTCAGCTGGGAGGTAGTGTAGGGGCAGGCCAGGCTAGGGGGAGAGGGTAGAGTTGGTCCTCTGGGTTGTGAAGGTGGCAGCGAGGAGGGCCGGCTGGAAGCAGGCAGCCTGCGAGGTGCCGGGCAGAGGGGATTGTGCTCCGGTGCTGGAGTGGCCTGGAGCACCCACCGAGGCCTCTAGACTGAGACCTGCCGATGTGGGGGTCTTGGGACGTTTGGCCCACCAGGGTGGATCTGTCCCCTTGAAGGGCCTCTGGTTTAGGTGTGAGCGCCCCAGGCAAGGTGGCAGGATCTTTGAGAGGCCCTTGCAGAGCAGGCGACATCTCGGGCCAGTGGGGAGGCTTACAGAGGTGAGAGGCAAGATGGCGCACCACAGGAGCGGGCATACCAGGGCCCGTGCCTAGGGCAGATGAGCTGCCCTCCGGGAGGAGGCTGATCCGTGGGGCAGGCCACTGGCCGGGCTAGGGAGGGTTTGGCACCCCGTGGCCCAGGGGTGGGGCCGCACTGGGGCGAGGATGCTCTCGTGCTGGGCTCCGTGTCCTTCACCTGTGGGGATGCCCCCCCCTGGCCACAGGCTCACAGCCCCTCCCTGCCCCCAGAAACTGGAGGAGCAGGACCGCAGGGCACTGAGTATCAAGGAGCAGCTGCAGCGGGAGCACCGCTTCCTGAAGCGACGCCTGGAGCAGCTGTCCGTGCAGAGTGTGGAGCGTGTGCGCACGGACAGCACCGGCTCTGCCGTCTCCACCGACGACTCTGAGCAAGGTGGGCAGACATCCTGCGGCTCCTGGACGAGGAGGTGCTGGGTGGGGACAAGCGCCCGTGCCTGGGGCCGTGTCTGAGCCTGCTTGCAGCTGCCGACCGCTCCCCGCTGTGGTGTGCAGAGGGACGGGAGGAGGAGGATGAAGCAAGAGGCTGATGACCAGGCCACACCAGCCAGAGGCTGGCCGGCCCGGGCCGTGTGCTCTGGGGCCGGCTTCCCAACCAGAAGTCCTCCTCCACCCTCCCTCTGTCCTTTACAGAGCCCCCACCTCCAGAAAGGGAGAGATGGGCCCTGATTTGGAAGGGAGCCCAAGACAGGTCCCTTCCGAGGGCCTGATCCGTCTTTCTGTCCTTCCCAGAAGTGGACATAGAGGGCATGGAGTTTGGCCCTGGTGAGCTGGACAGTGTTGGCAGCAGCAGTGACGCCGATGACCACTACAGCCTGCAGAGCGGGGGCTGCAGTGACGGCGGCTACGGGCGCCCCTGCCGCCGGCCCAGCCACCCCAGCCTCTTGTAGGCCCCACGCCCTCTGCTCCTTGGCCCTCCTGCCCGCCTCCAGCCAGCGTGTCAGCCTCCAGTCCTTCCTTGACCGACGTAGCCTCTCCCTGGGCCACTGCTGGGCCATTCTGGAAGCTCCAGCTGCCGTCTGGGCTGCCCGCCTCTGCCTGCTGGTCAGGGCCTGAGCTGCCCGCCCTCCCCACTGGGCAGGGCCCCCCGCAGGGAGACAGGGTCTGGCTCTCATGACCTGGAGCCAAGCGTAGCCGCCCACGGTCTGTTCTCAGATTCCTAATCATTCCAGAAGTATTAAATGTCATTGCTGCAAACCTCGGCGGGCGCCGTGTAAGGGGCTTAATGAACACCTTGGGAAGCCCAGCCCCATGCCGGGTCCCAGGAGGAAGGAGTGGACTGGGAAGGAAGGAAAGAAGGAAGGAAGGAGCTGTCTGTCTGTCCGTCCATCTGTCGGTGGGTTCCACACAGGCTCCTGACGCATGGACAGAGGGATCCATGAAGGGCGGGACCTGGGTGAGCACCTTGGGCTGGGGGGTGGGGAGGGGCTTTCCCACCCACAGCTGTCAGAGCCAGGCTCATGGGAGCAGGCTAGCCACCCCACACCCAGCTGGGCAGTTTCCACTGTTAGGACCTTCCAATGTACACATGCACGCCTAGGCTCACACTCGTGTGCACACGCAGACACGAGGATATTACGCCCTGAGAGGCTGGCCCACAGGAGTCACCTAGCAAACGCTGGCCCTGGCCTGAGCCTGGCTCCCGCTCACCTGCGCCACACAGGCCGCTCTGCTGGTGTGTGCAGGAAACAGCTGCTCTTCCTGGCAGGGGCTGGGGTGAGCTGGGGCCAAAACGCTGAACCACTGGGTCTGTGGGCTTTCTTGTCTACCTTTCTTTGAAGAAAAAGAAAATCAGGAAAACAAACCCCGCCAAGACCACAGTGCCCCATGTAACAGCGCTCCTTCAAGGGGCGTCCTAAGTTCTGCCCATGGCAGCTGCAGCCGCCAGAGGCTTTCCCCAGAACAGAGAGGAAAGCTTTTGGAAAGAGAAAAGCAGCTGTACGGACCCTCGCGGGGGCTTGTGCCGCTGTTCCCGCAGGAGATCCTTCTACTCTATTTTCCTAGCTGTTGCTGCATCCTTGTTTGCTGAGGGAGCGACCCAGTCTCAGGGACCCGTCCTCTGTCATGTCCTCACAGTGCCTTGTGTCCCCCGTCCTGCCCACCCACCACCAGCATGCTCCCCGAGATCGCGGGGTGCCCAGGCTGCCCGCAGCTGCCTCCCTGTCACAGCTGCCCCTCCCAGCAGCCATGGCTCCCGTAGAGTGGTGCGTTTGGGCCTGTTTGGGCAGGAGGCGGCCTGGTGTGCCCTCCCCAGAGCCGTCTGGCAGGGGCCAGCGACACAGGGAGCGTAATCTGCTCAAGCCCCTGCTCCTGGCCCCGGGCACCGAGGACCAGGTTCGCTGTAGCGGTGGGCAGCGGCTAGCAGCTCTGCTGCCTTTAGCCCTCAGGTCTTCCTCCCAAGGGGACCACACAGCAATACCACAGCAGTACCTGGGTGGGTGGTGGCCCACCGCTGCACCTGCCCCTGGTGCATTTGTAACCATTTTCCCAGTTGTGAGGAAAATTGTTTCCAGTCTTGTCAGTGGACGCCCTGGGTGGGCGGCCTGTTGAGGCAGAAAGGGGTCCTTGGAAATAGCTCTGGCACAGAACCTGCCCCGGGGCTCCTGGTGGCAGCAGAGAGCAGGCCTGGGTGGGGGCATCTGGAGCGGGGAGGCTGTCAGGATGTTGGCTGAGTGGCTCTGTCTCCATCTGCGGCCCTGCTGGGGTCTGTAGTGCCCAGAGGCAGCGTGTGTCTGCCTGAGCCCCTCCACGGTTCGTTTTGAGCCCTCTACCCTCAGAGCAGGGCAGAAGCCTTTCTTTAAGGGTTTGTGTCAGGGCCCAGGACTCCCCAGACCCCGATGTGCCCAGAATTCTTAGACCATCAGCTCTGCTCCACCCAACACTCGGGGTTGTGCCCCACCTCTGCCCAGCAGAGTCCACCCCAGGTATTCAGAATGGCCCTGGGCCAGCCATCCTGGCGGCTCAGCCATGCAGGGTATTCTCCATCCGCCCTCCCTGCCACCAGCACAGGCGGGGACTGGTGCTAAGAGGTACATACCCATTGCTCTCTCCGTGATCCCCGCTGTTCGCACAGGCCGGGCTTCACTGGGCCATGGGGACCCAAAGGGGTATCACAGTGTCCGTAGAAAGAAACTGGGACCAGAAGAGCTATCGCTTACGTCCTCCATCTTTGCGCACCCATGTCCTCATGGGCCACGTGGTGCTCAGTGGCTGAGAGTCTGAAAACCACTGCTTGGGCCCAAGTCCCTACCTTACTGGGAAGTGGCCCCCACATGCCACGCCTGCCGCCCTGCTGTGGGCCAGCTGGCCCAGGAGGAGAGGCCTGTAGCCCCATCTTGGCAGTGATGGCAAGCTTGGGTTTCCGGGTGGGCAGGTCACCAACCTGCCCCCACCCACTGCCTGAACGGGGGGGGCGGGGGCTCCTGGCCCCGGGGCAGCAGGCCACCGTGGCCCCATCTAGGGTGCTAGGGCAGCTTCTGTGCCAGAGCCTGGGGCCTGCAGGGGAACTGCTGGTGCGGTGGGTGCATTCCAAGCCCCAGGCTGAGAGTGGATGGGACCCTCACTCACCTGTCCTCCGGTGGGGCTGTGCTGTGTCATTCTGTCATTGTAATATAAATACAGATTTTTATACCTCGCCCTCTGGCTTCCAGTTCTTTCCATTGCTCTGCGTGCCCCCTTCCCTTCAGCCTCTGGCTAGAGGGCCTGAGCTCACTGGTACTGGCACTGTCCCACCCTGCAGCCTGGCCTCACTGCCCCATCCTGAGTCCCTGCTTTCCAGGAAGCCCGACAGACGCCACCTGTTCGCAGCTCCTGGCCTAGCCGTGCGCTTTCCCCTTCGTGGGCTTCATGTGGGCCAGGTGCACTCTGCACAGAGGTTGCTGTTCTTAAGGCTGCACCCTGAGAACACTCCCTGGGCCCATCCCAGAGCATCCTAGGCCTCTGCTGGGAAACTGAGGTTCAGGAAAGGTACACGGTGCCTGGCCAGGGCGCAATGGGCTGGGCCTACCTCTTCCAGGCCCTCAGGTTCCCGTCTAGGTCCATCTCCATATTTTTATAAAGATGTTGGATGGATTATCCCCAGCTTCCCCAAGTGGGATCCTGCCTGTATGCCAAGCTTCACCCATTCTTCTTGGCAGCCAGAGTGACCCTGAAATAGCCCTACTGCCTCCTCCCTGGGTCCCCATCACCCTGCAGTTGAACCCAAGTGCCTGCACTTCCCGGTCTTTCCCCTCAACCCAGGCCACCCCCATAATCCTCTCACCTCCTCCTGGACCATAGGCTCAGCCCAGGCTCAGCCTGCACTGGGGAGTAGGTCCTAACATTTTTGCCAGAATTATGGCCACACAAATTAGGTGCTGGTCTAATCTGGGCTAATCGCTGGCAAGGCCTTTCCACAAGGTTCCCTCCTCCTTTTCCAACCCCCAGCCAGGTGGTCAGGGCACATTTGCCTCAGGGAAGCACACCAGCCCACGGATCTTTCCAGCAAGGGCTGTGCCATTTGGCTGGGGAGCTGACTTCTCCTCTGCAGCCTGACAGGCCCTTAGAAGACCCCCTCCCCAGGGCCCGTCTCCCCCATACTCCACCAGCCCATGTGGCCCTACTCCTCTGGACCCCAAGGCCCACCGCACCTACCACTGCGGTGACCTTCCTGGTGGTACTGACCCAGGCCTGCTCCTGAGTTTGGGGACTGAGCCTTCCCCGTCATTATGTGGATGTTAACATGATGGAAAAAACAAACTTGCCCCTCCCTGCCCTCTTCCGACCTGTGGTGTCAGCCAGGTCTGCTGCCTTCTTAAAGAAGAGATGCCACGCTATTCCCATCTTCCAGGACGAGCTCACTGGCCCCAAGCACACCAGCTCCTGTGGCCCCTCTGCCCTTCTACGCTCCCACGCCGCCTGGGGCCAGCTCTCTTCTGCGGTTTGTCACTTTAAAAAAAATTTTTTTTTTTTGGTGGTACTGGGGGTGGAATCCAGGGCCTTCTACCTCCGGGCTATACTCTCAGACCTATTTTATACTTTATTTTGAAACAGGGTCTCACTAAGTTGCTGAGAGCCTCACTAAGTAGCTGAGGCTGGCTTCTAACCTGTGGGATCCTCCTGTCTCGGCCTCCCAAGAGCGGGGATTACAAGTGTGCGCCACCACGCCTAGCAACTGTTTGTCACTTTATGACTGCAGAATCAGGCTTCTAACACATGTCTAAGAATGTCGGCCCCACTCCTCGTTTCTTGGAGAAGACAGTCACCATCTCTTTTGAGAATTGTTATCTACAACCAATCTTTAACACTGCATAGTTACTGGCAAAGTTTAAAAATAGTTAAAAAGACATCACCCCAAACCTAAGGTACTTTTTAATGCTTACAGGAGAAGAGGGGCAAAAATAAACTTATAACAGGGTCCTTCTTGGCAAAGAGCAAAAGAGCCCTCCTCATCGCCCCGTGTTAGGCCTGGTCAGTCCGTTATATTCCCGTGGCCTTGATCAGGGGAAATTAATTCCTGGGCCCCCTTCCCCTTTGGTTGTTGTTGTTGTACTGGGGGTGGAACCCAGGGATATTCTGCCTCTGAGCTAGTTCCCAGCCTTATTTATTTATTTATATTTATCTTTGTAGTACTGGGGATGGAACCCAGAGGCATTTGACCTCTGAACTACACCCCCAACCCTATTTTTTATTCTTTTTTTGAAACAGGGTCTCACTGAGTTGCAAAGGGCCTAAGTATCTGAGGCTGTCTGTGAACCATGATCCTCCTGTCTCAGCCTCCCAAATGCTGGGATTACAAGCATGCACCACCAAGCCCAGCTTCCCTATGTGATTTTTTTTTTTGGGGGGGGCAGGTCCGGGGATGAAACCCAGGGGCATTCGACCTCTGAGCTACACCCCCTGCCCTGTTTTTGTATTCTTTATTTTGAAACAGGGTCTCGCTAAGTTACAGAGGGCTTCACTAAGTAGTAGTTGAGGCTGGCCCCAAACTGCGATCCTCCAGTCTCAGCCTCCCAAATGCTGGGATTGCAAGCGTGTGCCACCATGCCTGGCTTGTATTATTTATTTTGAAGCAAGATCCCACTGAGTTGCAAAGGGCCTCACTAAGTAGCTAGACTGGCTGTGAACCCAGATCCTCCAGTCTCCGCCTCTCAAATGCAAGGATTACAAGCATATGCCACCACGCCCAGATATTTTTAGTTTTTTTTTTTTTTAAATAGGGTCTTGCTAAATTGCTGAGATGTGTCTTGAACCTGCGACTTCTGTCTCAATTTTTCAAGTACTGGGATTACAGGGGTGCACACCATGCTGAGTTTAACTTTATATTTTTATAGCCTCAAATACCCTTCAAACATAACTATGTTTAGCAACTCAAAATAAGATGGAGAATTTGTAGGACAAGAAAGCATCCAGGAATACATGGGAAAAGTGGGTTTCTGGAAGGTGCTGGGGCTCAGATCTCACCCCTTGCTCTATGGAATCAATCATCTACAAAGTGGCCCAGTGTGTCTGTGTGTGTGTGTTTCTGGGAACTATGTGTGTGTGGTGTGTGTTCTTCTGGGAATTGAACCCAGGGGCATTCTACCTCTGAGCTACAGTCTCAGCCCTATTTTATTTTTACTTTGAAACAGGGTCTCACTAAGTTGTGGAGGGCCTCCCGAAATTGCTGAGGCTGGCCTGGAACCTGCAAAACTACAGTCTCAGCCTCCCAAGTATTGAGATTACAAGCCTGTGCCACCACACCCGGCTTAAGGAGCCCCTTATCTTTGTGTGTAACTGTCTCCTCTGCTTTTCTCCATAGTCTATAAATAACCCTAAGTTCCTTCCATTTAAAACAAAACAAAACCGAAATCCTCCCCTCAGCCCTGGTCTGTGTCTTTGTCTGTCTGTCTGTCTGTCTGTCTCTGTCTCCCTCGGTCTTTGCCTTCTCAGCAGAATTTCTTGAAGGAGTCTGCACAGGCTGCATTTTCTCTGGCCAAACCCACTCAGCCCAGCTCGAGCCTGCCTCCAGCGTGTCTGCAGGGGTCCTCCTGGTCCAGCCCACCGGGTTCCCCCTCCTTGCTGGACACCATTCCGTAAATATTGACCCTGTAATGTTTGTTTTTCAGATCATTTTAGGCTTTACTGACTTTTTAAAGAGGATAAAAAAGTAAAACAAGTTAAGAATTAACAGCAACTTAACTATCTGCCTGTAAACATTTTTTCTTCTCCTAAAACCATTAAAAAATAAAAAGTCGCCAAAGACTTCTAGTCACATTAGACTAGAACATTGCCTAATAAGCCACCTTAGGATCATTTACAGTTGTCGGGAGGGGAGTGCTTACTATTTACTAATGATCGAAGCCCACACCTTGCAAATGTGTTAATTTGAAGATTGGTAAACTAAAATGATTTTCGTCTGGTAAAGCTGCAAACGTATTCTGTCCCATACAAATACGTTCTGTGCAATACAAATGATGACCCCAACGTGTGGCTTCACCGGACCACATCACATTTAAAGGGGTTCTTTTTTTTGTCTTTTTTGGAACCGGGGATCGAACCCAGAGCGCTACACCTGCAAAGCAGGCATTTTGCCACTGAGCTACATCCCGGCCCCTAGAAGCAGCCTTATTTCGGCATTCTTTGACTGCCTGCGGTGTTTCTGGCAGACCCTTTGGAAAGAACGTTTCGTCCTGAGTTAAATACGTCCGTGACACACACCCACTCCCTGCTCACGTGCCTTACTTCGAACGTTTGAACATGGGCCTGTGGGGGAAGTCGTGTTCTGCTTAGAGGTTAGGTGAGGGCTTGGGAGTTAAGTGCTTCTGCAAAATAACGTCATCGTAAAAGATCCTCCGGCCATACTCACTAGCCTCGGCGGCCCGGCCCTATCGCGGGTGCCAGGCGGGTCAGCTGCAGGGAGCGACAGGATGGGTCAGCCGGACCGTCGGGCCCAGGAGGAGGGTGACACCCAGATCGTGACTCCGGGTACGGGGGACTGAACCGTGGACGGCACCCGAGGTCGGACAGCGAGGCCACGCGGGAGAAAGGAAGCTGCTGCGGGATTCTAGACCCGCGGACGGGTGGGGCGGAGTGCGGAAGGGGTCTCGGGCCAGGGAGCCAATCGGTTTGCTCCTGCGAAGGGGCGTCCGGTAGGCGAGCCAATCAGCTCACTCTGCCCGGGCTGCGCGGCCGGGGGCGGGGCGGTGTCCTCTCGGCTCCGCCCCACAGCTCGGCCCCGCCCTCCCCAGCCTCACGCGTGCGCAGACCTCCCGGGACACCGCCCAGGTCTCCGCGCGCGCGCGTCCCGGCGCTCCCGTGAGGCCGTGCGAGGCAGCGCCTCGCCATTGGCCGCCCCTGAGTCGGCGCGGGCTGGCGCTGAGGTGAGGGCCGCGCGATCTGGAGCGGGCCCTGGCGCTGTGGGAGGGCCGCGACCCCGACCGTGTCTGCGTCCCCTACCTCCTTTTGGGTGCGCGAGGAGCAGCCCGGGACCAGGGGCCGGGGCCGGGGCCTCGGGGCGGCGGTGAGGGAGCGGCGGGGCCGGGGCGCCTGGGGGCCGGGCGCGGGGTGCCGTGGGCCCCAGGGCCTGAGGGCCTGGCCGGGGTCCGCAGAGCGTGCCGCGCCTGCGGTTCGTGTAGCTGTGCTCCACACCGATCCGGTGGCTTTTGTGAAAAAAATTTAATTTACGTACAGTGTCATAACTGGATCGCCCCAACAACAAAACAAATAATCCAGAGAGTTTGGGGCCAGAGTGTCGAGCATATTGTGACTTCGTGGTTTGGCATAGGCCCTATGCAGCGGTGCGTTTGTTAAAAATAAAAGCTTCAAGCCGGGCGTGGTGGCGCACACCTGTAATCCCAGCCTTGGGGAGGCTGAGACAGGAGGATCTCACAGGTTCGAAGGCAGCCTCAGCAACTTAGGTGTTTTCAATAAAGTATAAAATAGATCTGAGAGTATAGCCTGGAGGTAGAAAGCCCCTGGGTTCCACCCCCAGTACCACCTAAATAAATAAATAAATGCTTGAAAGATAGGCGTGGTGGCGCACACTTGTAATCCCAGCATTCCGGAGGCTGAGACAGGAGGATAGCTGTTCGCGGACAGCTTCAGTTACTTAGTGAGGACCTTTGCAACCGTGTGAAACCCTATTTCAAAATAAAGAATCAAAAACAGGGCTGGAGGTGTAGCTCGGAGGTAGAAGGTCTCTGGGTTCCATCCCCAGTACCACACACAAAAAAAATTTATATATATTTATATGTAAAAATTTTTAAAATGATATATTTTTACTTGACTACTTGGTTTTTTGGTACTTATCAAATTAAGGTAGTTCTTACCTGGTTTTCTTTGCACTAGATCTAATCTGGAAATTGATTATTGCAAACTTGGCAAATGCTGATTCAGTCCTTGAGGTAAATATTTAGTTGATTTCTTCCTCAAAAATTGCCATACTTATTTGTTTTGTTTTCTTAGGAAAGGCGTGAAAAAGAGGCTGTTTAGCTAGGTACATGGTGGCTTGGGTTTGTTTGGATCCACTTTGGATTAAAAACTGAATAACTCAAATAGGTATGAGTCATCCCAGGACTTGGGAGGCTGATACCTGAGGATTACAGCTCCTGCAATTTAGTGAGGCCCTCAGCAATTTAGTGAGGCCTAGTTTCGAAATAAAAATAGGGCTGGGGTTGTAGCTCAGAAGTAGAATAACCCTGGGTTCAATCCCCAGTCCCCCCCATTCCCACATACATGGCTTAAAATGTGTATTTTAAGCCATTTTATTTTTGGAAAAAAACTAGTTCATTGTTAATTAAGCTATCAGTATTGTAGTATTTAAGAAATACCCTAATTGCTTATGTTTTTCTTATTCTTCTTCAAACATTGCAGCTACAGTTTCCTTTAAGTTAAATGGCTCCCAAATATCATATTTACTAGTATCATTTAAAAACACATTCATCTTATGTGTGGTCTAATATTTGTTTTCTTCCCCTCTAGGAAGAATTATAATAGATTTCTTAAACTTTTCTCTTTCTCTATGGACTTATGTAAAAATTAGTTTTTTGTTTCTATTTGAATTTATTTTCTAAATATCAACATCATAAGCCCATACCATATATTAAAAACTGAGGTTTTTAAACCATGAGTTGTGGAAACGACTTTGTTGAAACATTAAAAAAAATTGGTTATCCCAAAGCTGAGGTTCTTAATGGAGAAGATTTTGACTGGCTGTTTGAGACTGTTGAAGATGAATCCTTTTTGAAGTGGTTTTGTGGCAATGTGAATGAACAGAATGTATTGTCTGAAAAAGAATTGGAAGCGTTTAGCATTCTTCAGAAATCAGGCAAGCCCATCCTGGAAGGGTCAGCATTGGAAGAAGTTCTTAAAACCTGTAAAACTTCTGATTTGAAGACACCTACTCTGGATGATAAAGAACTAGAGAAATTAGAGGATGAAGTTCAAACTCTGCAGAAATTAAAGAATCTAAAAGTTCAGCGACATAATAAATGCCAATTGATGGCTTCAGTAAGTAGCCACAAATCTCTGAGATTGAATGCTAAACGAGAAGCAGCCACTAAGAAACTGAAGCAGAGTCAAGGACTTCTAAGTGCTGTGAATACTAAGCTCAGTAATGAACTTCAGGCTCTTGTTGATGGAGTTACTAAATTGATGATGTTCTTTAAACATTCCAGTTTAAGTCAAGGGACAAATCCAATGGTGTTTTTATCTCAGCTTTCCTTGGAAAAATATCTAAGCCAAGAAGAGCAAAGTACAGCAGCATTAACTTTGTATACTAAAAAGCAGTTTTTTCAGGGTATACAGGAAGTGGTTGAAAGTTCAAATGAAGAAAATTTTCAACTTTTAGATATACAAACACCATCTATTTGTGATAATCAAGAAATCCTTGAGGAGAGAAGACTAGAGATGGCTAGGCTACAGCTGGCGTACATCTGCACTCAACATCAGTTAATTCACTTGAAAACAAGTAATTTGGGCTTGAAATCAAGTATAAAATGGCTGGAGGAGAACCTTCCTAACCTAAACAGCAAGGTAAACTTAAAAAAATGAAACCAGATTCATACTATAACTGTTGTTAGGAATGTTTAATTTAAAGTTGCTATTAGCTCAGTGCACTGGTGCAAATCTGTAATCTCAGGTGGGTGAGGCAGGAGGATTGCAAATTTGAGGCCAGCATGGGCAGTTTATCAAGATCCTGTCACAAATGATAAAAGGGGTGGGGATATAGCTTCATTAAGACCCCCAGTTAATAACCCCCCCACACTAAGCCCCCAGGTATGGTGGTGCATGCCTGTAATCTTGGGAGGCTGAGACAGGAGGATCTCTGTTTGTGGATAGCCTCAGGTACTTAGAACCTCTGCAACTTAGAATTTGTTTCAAAATAAAGAAAAGTAGGGCTGAGGTGTAGCTTGGAGATAGAATGTCCCTGGGTTCCATTCCAAGTACAGCAAAAAAAAAAAAAAAAGGGGGGGGGAGATCTAAGCTGGGCTAATGGTATACAGCTGAGACAGGAAGATCACAGGTTCTTGGCCAGCCTCAGCAACTTAGGCCCTCTGCAACTTATTGAATCCCTGTTTCTAATAATAAAATAAGGCTGAAAAACAACAAAAATCCAAAGAAATTTCAATTTTTAATTTTTTTTGTGATGTGTCAGTGTTTTGTACAATTAGATCCTCATAATAATGGAGGCCAGAAATAGTCATTGTAACTCCAGCCACATTATCAAGTTTATTCTAAACAAAATGCTTTAATTTGCATTGTGAATACATACTGAACTGAACTCCTTTTTTTATGATATATGGTACAAAGATAATTGCTTAATTCTGGGTACTCTACTGTGTTAACTTTGATCATAGCATAGTATCAGTGAAGTTATTTGGAAGTTCAGTAAACTAAATTCCTGCTTCCTTGTTTACAATGTATAGATGTATTGTCTATGCTCTTGGAAAGCTTGGTTTCTAGGTAGTTTACCACTAGATAGTTGAGTAAAATTGTAACTTTTCTGAATCTGAATACCAGCACCAAGTTAGTTACTATAACTGACAAACTTTAGAATAATAGAAGAAATCATGTAGTTATGTGTCTTAAAATCAGTTGACTGGCTAGGAGAATACCTACTGAAATAATGTTTAAAAAAAGCAAATAGTATTTTTACATTCATTAAGTAGTGTGCTAATAATGTCTTTGGTGGCATAAAATAAGCATGTCAAGATCTTATTTTGGTAGGTGTGTGTGTGTGTGTGTGTGTGTGTGTGTAATATTAAAGCTTAGTAATTCATACTGATCTTATTTTTGACTCAGTATATATTTTTCCTTTTTAAATTACCATTTTGGCTTATACTAATATGAAATTAGTTTTTATTTGTTGAGTATGTTATCCGAACACCTAAAATAGAAAGTGAAAATAAATTTAAAACTGTTTTAAGTTTAAACCTAGAGTTTGAAATTAAATCACCCTACCCCTTTTTTTTTTTTTTTTGGTGTAGGCTGTTGTCAAAGAAAATTTGGACGTTAAAATTAATAGCTTAAACAGTGAGATTCTGAAACTCGAAGAACAAATCACCTATATAAAAAACAAAAGTTTGCCTGCTGTGGTAAAAGAGAATGCCCAGTTATTGAATATGCCAGTTGTAAAGGGAGATTTTGATCTGCAGATTGCCAAACAAGATTACTATACATCAAGACAAGAATTAGTTTTAAATCAGCTGATAAAGCAAAAGGCATCATTTGAACTTGTACAGTTATCATATGAAATTGAATTAAGAAAACATTGGGACACATATCGTCAGCTTGAAAATTTGGTTCAGAAACTTCGTCAGAGTAACATGATGCTCTACCAGCGATTAGAAATGTTAACAGATCCATCAGTCTCCCAACAGATAAGTGCAAGGAATACTATCGATACCAAGGATTATTCTACTCATAGGTATGTCTATTTCATTGCTTCTTTAGTATTTTTTTAATTTTGTTTTTGTAAAATACTCCAGAGAGTTCAAACTAAATTTGTGGGAGCTTGGAAAATTGTTTGTACTTCATTTTTGGCCTTCTGCATTTCTTTTATATGATTCTTTTTCCTGTTTAATTTTCCTCTCCTTTTCATTTATGTTAGATCTGAATGTAATTACTTTAGAGTTGAGGTAGGTGGACTGGAGGAATTAATAGATACAAGATTTTACTCCCCTTTGGACACTATTGTTTAATACCTTATTTTAGATTTGGGGCAGAAAGTTTAGAATCATAGGTATTGGAAGGCAGGGATGACTACATTTGGAGAAGGTGGCAATAGAGAGGGAAGACTTTATTTTTGTATCTGGCCCAATGAATCACTAAGAATAACTGTTAATTCCCAAACTTTTTCTAGATATCTAGGCAATCAGTATTGCCCTGATACTGAAGTTGGAGAGTTTAAGTAGTAGACTTCAAAGATGTGGATCCTAGCTGGGCGTGGTGGCACACGTTTATAATCCCAGTACTTGGGAGGCTGAGACAGCCTCGTAGGTGTGAAGCTAGCCCTAGCAGCTTAGCAAGGCTTTCAGCAATTTAGCAAAACCCTGCTCCCAAATAAAAAATTAAAAAACAAGATTGAGGGTGTAGCTTGAAGATAGAACTCTAGCCCTTGGGTTCAAACCCCAGTACCAAACAAAAAGAAAATAGATCCTTTTTGTCATAGATATGTGGAAGGTGTTGCCTTAGATCTTTTCATTTCCTAAATTTGCTATTAATGTTCAAAGTGTTAAAATGGTTTCGTGGCTCATCAAAATTTTAATATATCAACCAGACTGACAAAGTTGGAATAGTGAGTAGCTTTTTATTGTATATGCTGTACATTATTATTATTATTATTATTTTTTTTTTTTTTGGTGGTACTGGGGTTCCTGGAAGCCCTTCTACCTCTCCGGGATACACTCCCACGGGCTACACTCCCAGACCTATTTTTTAACATTTTTATGTGGAAACAGGGTCTCTTAAGCCAGCGAGGCTGGCTCCGAATCAGCGCCATCCTCCTGTCTCCGCCTCCCAAGCGCGGGGATTACAAGCGTGCGCCACCACGCCCGGCTATTATTTACATTTTTAGTTTTTCTCTTAATCTCATCACAATCCTGTAAAATAGGTAGGTATTAAAATATAGGAGTTAAGTCAGAGATTGGTTTGCTCTGCAGCTCACGTAATAGAATTCAGACCTAGGTCTTCTGTTTGAAGTTCATTTCATTGTTGTAGCTACTCCGTCACAGTTGTATTCTGTACGAGAAATGTTTTCTTGGATCACTCCTAAAGCATACTCTGAAGTGGGTTAGTGACAGTTAAAGTGAAGGCTTTTACATCTAACACTTGGAAAAGGGAGAAACTGGGAATTCAAATGTAATAGAATATATATTTCTGTACTGAAACAGTAGCTTAGTCGAAATGGTTTTAGTTGCTTGATTCAGAAGCACATAAATTACTATTTTCAGTTGTTTCTTAGCAATCCTTCAAATGCCCTAATATAAAGGACTATAATTTGGAAAACTACTAAAGAATTTTCCCTATAATTTTTATTTTTATTTTTTAGGCTTTATCAACTTTTAGAGGGAGAGAGTAAAAAGAAAGAATTGTTTATAACCCATGGAAACCTGGAGAAAGTGGCTGAAAAATTGAAACAGGAAGTTTCTCTAGTACATGATCAATTGGCAAAATCCGCTCAAGAACATTTTCTCTTTCTGTCTCAACTGAACAGTGATGTGGATGTGCTTTGTGATGCTTTATATCAAGGAAGAAATGAGCTTCTGCTCAGTGATCAGGTTGGTATTTGCAGTAATAATCAAAAATGCTTTGGACAGCTGGGTGTGGTGTCACATGCTTGTTACTCCAGCATTTGGGAGGCTGAAACAGGCAGGGTTTAGGGACAGCCTCTGCTACTTAGTGAGGCCCTTTGCAAACTCAGTGAGATCCTGTTTCAAAATAAAGAACAAAAAATAGGGCTGGAAGTGTAGCTCGGAGGTAGAATGCCTGAGTTCCACCATCCCCAGTACTGGGGGGAAAATACTTTGGACAGATATGGTAGCTCAGGCCCATAATCCCATTTATTTGGGAGGCTGAGACAAGAGAGTCTCAGATTTCAAATTTGAGGCCAACCTCAACAACTTAATGGGACCCTGTTTCAAAATGATAATACACACACACACAAAAAAAAATAGGGCCAGGGGTATAGCTCAAAGGAGACCACAAAATATAGATAATAATGTCAAAAAGACTTGATCTTTGAAAAATATAGTTTAAGAAGTATTATTCTCTAGAAATGGCATCTATGCCGGGTGTTAATCAGTCCTTCTCCTACATTGTAGTTACCAGGGAGTCTATTGAAATGGGGATTCCTGCCTTGTTGCAGAGATTGAGTAATCTGGAGTGATAAGAGGAATTGGTATGTTCAAAATAATCACCCCAGGCTATTACAATGTTTACAATTTTTTTTTAAAGTCTGGGGGTGCCAGGTATAGTGGCACATGCTTGTAACCCCAGTATTTGGGAGGCTGAGACAGGAAGATCACAGGTTTGTCGCCAGCCTCAGCTATTTAGTGAGAACCTCACAATTTAGTGAGACCCTATTTCAAAATAAAGAGTAAAAAATAGGGCTGGGCATGTAGCTTGGAGGTAGAATGTTCCTGGGTTAAACCTCCAATACCACACATACACAAATAAGTCTGTGGTCTTGGGGGATTAGCTTAGAGGTAGAATGCCCCAGAGTTCAGTCCCTAGTACCACCAAAAAGAAAAATGAAAAAAAAGAAAGCTATGAAAACTTACTAGATTGCTTGAAATGCTAAGTGAGGAAATTGAACTTACTAAAAGGAAAGAGTCTCTGGGTGTGGTGGGCACGCTTGTAATCCCAGCATTTGGGAGGCTGAGACAGGAGGATCACGGTTCGTGGACAGCCTCAGCTACTTAGTGAGGCACTCCATAACTTAGTGAGACCCTATTTCAAAACAAAGAATAAAAAACAGGGCAGGGCGTGTAGCTCAGAGGTCAAATGCCCCTGGGTTCCATCCCCACACCCTCAAAAAAAAAAGGAAAGAGTCGCTGGGTATGGTGCACGCTTGTAATCCCTGCGCTTGGGAGGCTGAGACAGGAGGATGGCACAGGTGCAAAGCCAGCCTCGGCTACTGAGTGAGGCTCTCAGCAACTTAGTGAGCCTGTTTCCAAATAAAGTATAAAATAGATCTGGGGGTATAGCCTGGAGGTAGAAAGCCCCTGGGTTCCGCCCCCAATACCACCAAAAATAAGTAAATAAATAACAGGAAAGAGTCTAGCATGGTCTAGGTTCTTGAGCAGGAGAACTGGATAAATCAAACTGGTTTTGTTGAATGTTAAATGCAATTCTTTCTTGTAAAGCAATATGAAAAAAAGAAATGGAGATTTTTGTCAGTAATTTTTTTTTTTTTTTTTTTTTTTTTTTGGTGGTACTGGGGTTCCTGGAAGCCCTTCTACCTCCGGGCTACACTCCCAGACCTATTTTTACATTTTTATTTGGAAACAGGGTGTCCTAAGCCAAGCGCGCAGCTGGCTTCGAACCTGCGCGATCCTCCTGTCTCAGCCTCCCAAGCGCGGGGATGACAAGCGTGCGCCACCACGCCTGGCTCAGTAATTCTTTTTTATTGGTCTTTATTTCAAGACTTTCTTTGTACCTGTATCTAGAGTAATGACAAGTTAGGCTAAAACAAAGTTTAGTTAGTTAAGTAGAATATAAAATCCATGAGGAAGGAAGATTTTGTTTATTCTTGTATCCATAACCCCTAAAATAGTACTTGGCACATTGTAGGCATTAAGTAATATTTGCTGAATATATTAGTACTCAGAAAATTTATATCAAGTACTATTCAAGAAGTGAGTGCTTTTTTTTTGTACTGGGGTTTGAATCCAGGGTTGTTCTACCTCTAACTTATACCCTGGCAGCCCCTTTATTTTTTATATGAAAACAGAATTTTACCAAATGGCTGAGTCTGGCCTCAACCTGTAAACCTTCTGTCTCAGCCTCACAAGTACTGGGATTACAGGCATGTGCTATTATACAGGCAAGAGTTTGCTTTGGATTACTTAAAATTACCTGTCAGAAGTTGATAACAAGCCAGACATGGTGGTGCACGCTTATAATCCCAGTACTTGGGAGGCTAAAACGGGAGGATTCCAGTTTGGCAGCCAGCCTCAGCCTCTTAGTGAGGTTATCTACATTTTAGTGAGACCCTGTATAAAATAGGGCTGGGAATATAGCTTGGAGGTAGAATGCCCCTTGGGTTCAATCCCCAGTAATGGGAAAAAAAAAAGTTAACAGCTAAAGGTCTGAGGCCAGCCTCAGCAACTTAGTGAGACCCTGTTTCAAAATAAAAAGTAAAAAGGGCCCGGGGGTATATCTGAGAGGTAGAATGCCCCCTGGGTTTAATCTCCAATACCCCCCAAAAGTTACAGTTAATTTTACATGGAATCTATAAACTTATTAGATTTTAATTGCAGTTTATCTATTTATCTATCTGTCAGACTAAGGATTGACCTCTGGGGAATTCTACCTCCGAGCTATGCCTCTAATGTTTTTTATTTAAACAGGATCTCACTAAGTTGCTGAGAATCTAAGTTGCTCAGGCTGGCCTCCAACTTGTGGTCCTCTTGTCTCAGCCTCCCAAATCTCCTTGTGCCCAGCTCATTGTGATTTATTTCTTATTGCTCAAATTGTGAAAAGTTATTAATTTAGTCTTCCCTTGTAAGTTTATTTTAAATTTGTAAAATTTTTTGTGGTACTAGGGATGGAACCCAGGGGTATTCTACCTTTGAGCTATGCCTCCAGCCATATATTTTTATTTTTATTTATTTATTTTTTTGAGGGTCTGGGGATGGAACCCAGGGGCATTCGACCTCTGAGCTCACCCCCTGCCCTATTTTTTTATTCTTTCTTTCTTGTTGGAAACCAGGTGTCACTGAGTTGCCGAGGGCCTCACTAAGTAGCCAAGTCTGTCCACGAACCGCCATCCTCTGGTCTCAGCCTCCCAAATGCTGGAATTACAAGTGTGCGCCACCATGCCCAGCTATTTTTATTTTTTATTCTTATTATTTATTTATTTTTTTTTTTGGTGGTACTGGGGGTGGAACCCAGAGGCTTTCTACCTCTGGGCTATACTCCCAGCCCTATTTTATATTCTTTATTTTGAAACAGGGTCTCACTAAGTTGCTGAGAGCCTCACTAAGTAGCTGAGGTTGGTTTCGAACCTGTGTGATCCTCTTGTCTCAGCCTCCCAAGTGCAGGGATTACAAGTGTGTGCCACCATGCCCGGCTTATTCTTTATTTTAAAACAGGGTCTCACTGAGTTGCAAAGAGCCTCACTAAGTAGCTGAGGTTGCCCTTGAATTGCAATCCTTCTGTCTCAGCCTCCCAAATGCTGGGATTACAAATGTGCGCCACCACACCCAGTTTATAATTGGCTTTAAGAATAAATTCTAGGCCGGGCATGGTGGCGCACGCTTGTAATCCCTGCGCTTGGGAGGCAGAGACAGGAGGATCGCGCAGGTTCGAAGCCAGCCGCGCGCGCTGGCTTAGGAGACCCTGTTTCCAAATAAAAATGTAAAAATAGGTCTGGGAGTGTAGCCCGGAGGTAGAAGGGCTTCCAGGAACCCCAGTACCACCAAAAAAAAAAAAAAAGAATAACGTTCTTGCCAGGCATGGTGGCACAGGCTTGTAATCTCAGTACTTGAGGGGCTGAGACAGGAGAATCATAGGTTCGCAGTCAGCCTCCACTACTTAGTGAGGCCTACACAATTTAGTGAGGCCCTGTTTCACAATAAAGAATAAAAAATAGGGATGGGAGTATAGCTTGTAGGAAGAATGCCCTTAGGTTCAATCCCCAGTACCAAAAAAAAAAAAAAAAAAGTTCTTAGCTAGGTGGTAGCACACACCTGTAATTCTAGTACTTGAGAGGCTGAGACAGGAAGATTGTAGATTCGAGGACAGCCTCAGCAAGTAGTGAGACCCTGTTTCAGAATTTAAAAAAATAAAATAAAATTTGGCTGGGGGTGTGGCTCAGAGGTGGAATGCCCCTGGGTTTACTGGGCGTGCGGGGGGGGGGGGGGGATAAAGTTTTTTTTACTTCAAACCATTTTTTTCCTCTTTTAGGAGTTAACAGAACAGTTTCATCAAGTTGAATCCCAACTGAATAAACTAAATCGTCTTCTTACTGATATTCTTGCTGATGTGAAGACAAAAAGAAAAAGTTTGGCAACTAATAAATTGCATCAAATGGAAAGAGAATTATATGTATATTTTTTAAAAGACGGAGACTATCTGAAAGAAATTGTGGAGAACTTAGAAAACAAATCAAAGATTAAGGCTGCTTGTCTTAAAGATTGAAAATTACTAGAAGCTGAGTCTACTACACGAAATGTTTAAATGTTTTATGTATTTGTAGGAATGTATATGTAATAAATACTACTGCATTTGAACATTAGAGGTCAAGTAACAATTTATTTAATGAATTTAGTATTAGAGGTTGAACATCCCTAAACGCTCCAAAATCTGAAACTTTTTTCTTTCTTTGGTGGTAGTGGCATTCAGCCCAGGGCGCTACCACTGATCTACATCTACCGCTGACCTACACCTTCAACCTTTTTATTTTTTTATTTTGAGACAGGATCTTGCTAAGTTGGTGATGCTAGCCTCCAACTTGTGATCTTCCTGCTTCAGCCTCCTGAGCTGCTACAATTAAAGGTGTGTGCCACCATACCTAGCCCAGATCTGAAACTGCCAGCTAAGTGAAAAATTACACATCTGGTCTCATGTGACAGGTGTCAGCCAAATACAGATGCACTAAAAATACTTATAAAATTATCTTCAGGCTGTGTGTAAGAGGGTGTATGGGAAAAATGAGTGTATGTTTATATTGGATTCTGTCCCCAAGATAACTCACTGTATATATGTATATATTCCAAAATATGAAACATTTTTGTTTGGAGGCATTTTGGACAAGGGGTTTTCAACCTTTATTAATTTTTCATATGTTTGTATAAAGTACAGTGCTTTTTATGACTTTATTACTTTCTTGGTGGCTCTTCATACTGGTAAATTTTTACCTAATGGAGAAAAAGTGTTATAATGCAAATATTTTTTAATACAGTTAAATTTTTTCCTTACTATTTTTAAAAATAGAAGCTGTTAAGTATTTTTTTTTTTAATGTGTATAACTGTGATTTGGCATTTTAAAATCTACAGACCTTAGCTGGGCGTGGTGGCACACGCTTGTAATCCCCGCGCTTGGGAGGCAGGGGCAGGAGGATTGCGCAGGTTCGAAGCCAGCCGCGCGCGCTGGCTTAGGAGACCCTGTTTCCATTAAAAAAAAATGTAAAAATAGGTCTGGGAGTGTAGCCCGGAGGTAGAAGGGCTTCCAGGAACCCCAGTACCACCAAAATAAATAAATAAAATCTACAGACCTTCATACAGTAAGGGTATTACTTAAGTTTTGGTTTCTGAGGCTTCATTTGAGGATGTTAAATAGAAGATTTCAGAAATACTAAGTTTAAGTTGTGTGCTGGTCTGTGTAGTGTGATGGATTTTCTAACAATCCCACGTGGAATATAAGTCATTCCTTTCTCTGCATATTTGTGCCATGTTCCTCTTCCTGACTGTTAGTGACTCGGCACCCTTGTAAACGATCACATGTCGATTCAGTGCTTTCTGCTGTTATCCATTCCCCCATGGAAAAGGAGGGACTACTACATAGGAAATAACTAAATTCCCTTATAGTTGATTAAAGTCAAATTCTGCTTCCTAAACAGTATTTCCCCTGGAAATGTAGATGTTGAGACTGAATGTTCCTTCTTGTACCACAAAGTATCAGTACTCTACTGGCCATTCCCACTGGGGTTGTTGTTGTTGTTGTTTGTTGGAGATTGAATCCAGGGGCATTTTACCTCTAAGCTACACACTCAGCCCTTTTTCTTTCTTTTTTTTTTTTTTTCTTTATTTGTTCCTTTTTTTTTTCTTTTTGGCACTGGGGATCCTTTTTATTTTGAAACATGGTCAGGCTAAGTTGCTGAGGATGGCCTTAAACCTGTGATTCTCCTGTCTCAGCCTCCCAGATACTGGGATTACAGGCATCCGCCCCCATACCCAACTACCAACCCTTCTTATTTCTTATTTTGAAACATTCTTCCTAAGTAATTGAGGGGCTCATGAAGTTGTTGAGGCTGGCCTCAGTTCTGTGATCCTCCGTCAACTTTGCAAGTACTGGGATTACAAACGCATGGTGCTGTTACAGGGCTGTCCATTTGCATTTTAGAAGCTGTGTTTGGGGCTTAAATTTTCTGCAAGACAGATCTTAGCATTGCTTTGGCTTTGGTGTGATTTGCATATCATACATAATTTTCAAGTAAAATTTGAAGTAAATTATGTAGAAGTGATTGCTAAAAGGATTCATTCAGTTTAATCAGTCTCTTAGACATGAAAGTACTTAAGATGATGGGTTATATTTAATAGGGGTTATTGGTGATGTATTTGAACAATTAAAAATTGTTTTAAGAATTAGTATAAGCCAGTCGTGGTAGTATACACTTGTAATCCCAGCATTTGGGAGGCTGAGACCTGAGGATTGTGGTTCACGGACAGCCTCAGCTACTTAGGCCCTCCGCAACTCAGTGAGACCCTGTTTCAAAATAAATAATAAAAAATTGGGCAGGGGGTATAGCTCAGAGGTCAAATGCCTCTGGGTATAAAACTTTTTTTTTTTTTTTTTTTTTTTGGTGGTACTTGGAACCCAGAGGCTTTCTACCTCTGGGCTATACTCCCAGACCTATTTTACATTTTATTTGGAAACAGGGTCTCACTAAGTAACTGAGGCTGGCTTCGAACCTGTGTGATTCTCCTGTCTTAGCCTCCCAAGCTCTGGGATTGCGAGCATGTGCTACCATGCCCAGCTTAAAACCATTTTTTTTGTGGTACTGAGGATGAAACCCAGGGGCATTCTACCTCTAAGCTATACCCCCAGCCTTATTTTTTAATTTTTTTGTGGTACTGGGGATGGAACCCAGGGGCCTTCTACCTCCGGGCTACACGTCCAGAGCTTGTTTATATTTTATTTGGAAACAGGGTCTCTTAAACCAGCTGAGGTTGGCTTCAAACCTGCGCAATCCTCCTGTCTCAGCCTCCCAAGGGCAGAGATTAAAAGCGTGCGCCACCACACCTGGCTGTATTCTTTATTTTGAAACAGGGTCTCACTGAGTTGCAAAGGGCCTCACTAAGTAGCTTAGGCTGCCTGCAAACAGTAATCCTCCTGTTTCAACTTTCTGAATGCTGGGATTACAAATGTGCACCACCATGCCTGGCTAGTATAAATTTTTTTTTGTGTGGTACTGGGGATGGAACCCAGGGACCTTCTACCTCCGGGCTACACTCCCAGACCTATTTTATATTTTATTTGGAAACAGGGTCTCTTAAGCCAGCTGAGGCTGGCTTTGAACCTGCGCAAACCTCCTGTCTCAGCCTCCCAAGCGCAGGGATTACAGGTGTGCGCCACCATGCCCGGCTTAATATAAAAAAATTTGAAGTAGTTTGTTATTACGTCAAGTGTTCCTTGAGAGTCCAGTTTATATATGGTCTGTTAAATACCATGTGAAGCTGGGAGTGGTGACACACACTTTTAATCCCAGTACTTAAAAGGCTGAGACAAGATGATTGCGGGTTCAAAGACAGCTTCAGAAACTTAGGCTTTCAGCAACTTAGCAAGACCCTATTTCAAGAAATAAAAAGCCTGGGGATATAGCTTGGAGGTAGAATGCCCCTTGGTTCAATCCCGAGTACCACAAAATAAAGATAAATAAATAGCATATGAGCTTTATAGGTAATACCTTCAAGAATATTCTATACCTGGCCAGGCATGGTGGCACACACCTGTAATACCACTTCTTGGTAGACTGAGACAGGAGGATTGCAATTTAAAGGCCAGCCTCAGCAATTTATCAAGACCCTGCTTCAAGATTAAAAAATAAAAAGGGCAGGGATATTATAGCTCCCTTAGGGCAGTCATGGGTTCCGTCTCTAGTACCATAAGCAAAAAAATTATATATCCATTTCTTATTTGGAATGCCAAAATGAAAGCTACACATTTCAGATTTTATGTATGTATGCTACTGGGGATCAAAACTGGGGGAATTCTACCTCCAAGCTATACCCTAGCCTTATTTTTTATCTTGAAACAGGGTCTTCCTAAATTGCTAAGAGCATGGTTAAGTTGTTGAGGCTGGCTTAAACCTGTGATACTCTTGTTTCAGCCTTCTACTGGCATCACAGGCAGGTGCCACCATACCCAGCTTCAGGTGATTTTTTTTTTTTTTTTTTTGGTGGTACTGGGGTTCCTGGAAGCCCTTCTACCTCCGGGCTACACTCCCAGACCTATTTTTGCATTTTTATTTGGAAACAGGGTCTCCTAAGCCAGCGCGCGGGGCTAGCTTCGAACCTGCGCGATCCTCCTGTCTCTGCCTCCCAAGCGCGGGGATTACAAGCGTGCGCCACCACGCCCGGCTTCAGGTGATTTAATGGACATTTTCAGCTGTAGATAGGCGTGCATACATGACAGCCCCGTTAATTTTTATTAAAAAAATTTGTGCAAGGGTTTGTGTTACTGGGGATTGGAGCCCAGAGATATTTTACGTCCGAGCTGCACCCCTTAGCCCTATTTTATTTTTTACTTCGAAACAAGGTCTCGCCAAGTTTCGGAGGGAGGGCCTTGCTAACTTGCTGAGGTTGGTCTTAAGCCTGTAATCTGCTTGTCTCAGCCTCCCAAGTACTGGATTTACAGGTGTGTGTCACCATGCCCACGCTGTACCTGCATTATGTTAAATATATATTTTTAATAAGTAAATAATATACCTGGGAATTTTTTTTTTACTAATTTCTAAGATTTACCTTATCAGCTTTTCTTACTTGAGTGATTCCCTACCTTCCCCCATTCTATCTTGGGATAAAGAATTTAGGTTTTTCTTTTCTCAAATATGAGAATATTTGAGAGATAGGTCACCTGTTAATGAATATAGTAGCAAGTTTTGTTTATATTAGTGCCAGTTTATTTCAGTGTGTAATAATTGCTTGAACTGTACTGTCTCCACCAAGAACTTTGCCTGCTTAGCCCCCAGGGCCAGTAGGGTTGAGCAGTGAAAGGTATGGAAGGTTGTGTGTTTGACATAAAGACCAAGTCAGTTGTTACCATATTTGTATACTTCAAGGCTAATAGCCATTATTCAAAACAGAGCCGGGCGTGGTGGTGCACGCTTGTAATCCCTGCGCTTGGGAGGCGGAGACAAGAGGTTCGCACAGGTTCGTAGTCAGCCTCCCTGGCTTAAGAGACCCTGTTTCCAAATAAATAAAAAAATATAAAATCGGTCTGGGGGTGAAGCGCGGAGTAGACGGGCTTCCAGGAACCCCAGTACCACCAAAAAAAAAAAAAAAAAAAAAAAAACTGAGAAAGTATTTAAGTAGATTGCTTGCCTCATAATTGGTTAAATAGAGAAACAGTTCTCTATTTACCATGATCCTTCAGTTCAACCTTTAGCTATTTTGTTATTGTTCTTACTATCCTATTTGTATTATAAAATGATTGAAACATTTTGTGGTTATTAGTATGGACTTTCAAGCAAAATCTATGTAAATTTTAATTTAATGGTGTTTCTTCTTTTGCAGTCTCAATATAGGGGCCTTTATCTTCTATTAATCTCACATTTAGGACTTTATGAACATGGAAGATTATGAGGGCTGTGTAGGCTTTGATCTCTGTGAGACACCGCTCTCCAGTGTTGCTCAGAAGATTATGTATGCTATGCGTTCAGGTGATTTAGCAGATTCTAAGAATTGGGGAGAGAGTACAAAGAGTAAGTATTTTTATGAGATTTCTTTATCTTGAATGTTAATTATTAAGACTAAGAATTGGAAGTGAATGTAGCAAAATTATTCCATAGAACTTGATATTTTCTAGGGAAGTTCCATGCCTACAATCTGTTCCCTTCAGTGCTGACTAAGCCTCTACCCACTATATTTCACAGCCACTTAACCATTGTTACTTAAAAAATATAATAGATTTTTTCCTTGCTCCATGCATTTCTGTCAAATATTCCCTTAGAATCTGGATTAGGTAGCCAGGTGTGGTGGCTGTAATCCCAGTTCTTGGGAGGCTGACACAGGAGGACCACAGTTTCGAAGCCAGTCTCAGGAACTTAGTGAAACTCTCAGAAATTTAGCAAGAGCCTATTTCCAAATAAAAAAATAGGGCTGAGAGTGTAACTAAGAGGCAGAATGTCCCTGGGTTCCATCTCTAGCACAACACATACACACAGAGACACACATACACACCTGGGTAAGGTATTTAAATATCTTCAAAAAAGAGATGCGAGAGCTGGTCATGATTGCACACGCTTGTAATCCCAATACTTGGGAGGCTGAGACAGGAGGACAGCCTCAGCTAGTTAGTGAGGCCCGCCACAATTTAGCGAGACCCTGTTTCTTTTTTTTTGGGGGGGGGTCTGGGGATGGAACCCAGGGGCATTTGACCTCTGAGCTACACCCCCTGACCTATGGTTTTATTCTTTATTTTGAAACAGGGTCTTACTAAGTTGCAGAGGACCTCACTAAGTAGCTGAGGCTGTCTGCGAACCGTGATCCTCAGGTCTCAGCCTCCTGAATGCTGGGGTTACAAGCGTGCGTCACCATGCCTGGCTATAGCGAGACCCTGTTTCAAAGTAAAGAATAAACTGGGCATGGTGGCACATGCTTATAATCCCAATATTTGGGAGGCTGAGACTGGGGGATCACAGGTTTGTAGCCAGCCTCAGCTACTTAATAAGGCCCTCCACAACTTAGTGAGACCTTGTTTCAAAATAAAGAATAAAAAATAGAGCTGTAGGTATAACTCAGTGGTAGAATGCCCCTGGGTTCCGTCCCCAGTACCGCAATAAACAAGTATAAATAAATAAATAAATAACGAACAAAAATAGGGCTGAAGGTGTAGCTTGGAGGTAGAATGCCCCTGATGAGTCATATATATATATATAATCTTGGTCCCCAAGAGCATGCCTCTATAAACTATTGTCCAATCTCAGCCTGATAGCTAGAAGAGAAAGTAGATGTGGGGTTTGGGGTTGTGTCACCCTCAGATGGGGTGGCACTGATGACTTCACAAGTAGTAGGAGGAACCCAAATGGTAGCTGTGTAGTTAAGACTTGGTTTGAGGTGGGCTGAGCTGGTATCCCAGTGAAAGCCATTGCACTGGCTGAAACATTGCTGCACATTGGTGAAGGACAGGCAGCGATGGGCAGTGGAATGGGAGGGCTGTGGCTGGGGATAATAGGGCCCTTCAGAAGAAGACAAAAGGTCAGGGGTGATTAGCAATTAAAGGCTAAACATGACAGCCAGAGGGCTTCCTTCACAGCCTATTAAGGAATCACCCCCAGCCATAGGACAAACATAGTCCTGGGTGCCAGAGAAAGTTGCATTCTCAGCTTTGGCTGATGTCTTAGCTCAGAGTCACGGCCTTAGAAAAGAGGGGACCAGACCCTGAGATGTGTAGGATAGGAACCTTTGCATTGGTGTATTTAAATCTTGAGTCCCAGATACCTAAGACCTGCAGAAGTAGTCTCCTTCCTTCCTTCCTTCCTTCCTTCCTTCCTTCCTTCCTTCCTTCCTTCCTTCCTTCTTTTGCAGTACTGGGGATGGAACCCAGGGGCATTCTACCTCTGAGATACACCCCCAGCCCTATATTTTATTCTTTATTTTGAAACAGGGTCTCACTAAGTTGTGGGGGGCCTCACTAAAGCTGCGAACCTGCGATCCTTCTGTCTCAGCCTCCCAAGTACTGGGATTACAAGCATGCGCCACCATGCCCAGCTTCTACTCATCTCTTAAGGAACAGTTTTCTTCTTGCTTGAAAGTAGTGCAGGGCTTCTGTCTTGAAAAATTAAGACACGCTTCCTCTTGATTTTTAATACTTCATTGAAAAGCCAAAGTCTATAAGCCATATTTTTTTCTTTTCTTTTCTTTTCTTTTTTTTCTTTTTTTTTTTTTTTTTTTTTTTTTTTTTGGTGGTGGTACTAGGGATGGAACCCAGGGGCCTTCTACCTCCAGGCTACACTCCCAGACCTATTTTATATTTTATTATTCGGAAACAGGGTCTCTTAAACCAGCTAAGGCTGGCTTCAAACCTGTGCAATCCTCCTGTCTCAGCCTCCCAAGCATGGGGATTACAAGTGTGCTCTACCACGTCCGGCCATAATCTCATATTTTTCTTAACCATTTAAATATACTTATGTACACACATAGATCATTTCATAAAAAATGTAATGGGTTTGTAGGCACAGTTACATTATAAGGTCAGGTTTTTTCTTGCTTGCTGTCACCCCCCTCTCCTGGTCACTAAGTCACAACAACCTGACCAAGCAATACAGGGCCATTTAATGTAGTGTGTGAGTCCAGTCAGAGGACAAAAACCATATAGTAATTTGAACAGGCAGTGTTTAAAACCTTATTAGCCAGTGATGGGATTAGCTAGCAAGGAATAAAGAGAGCTCTAGATTCATCCTAGCAGACCCAGGAAACAGTTCCTCCCCCAAGGCTGAGGAGAGTGCTGAGAGAAGGGTCGCGTCTTCTCTCAGAGAGGGTGTGGCTGTAGCACACTGGATGTGGAGGTACCACATACACACTGCCGCCTATGTTGCGACTTAGTGAGCAGAAGTGACCGATCCATGGGGTGCCTGCCTCAGTGAGCAGCGGGCAGCATGCCTGTGGCACCAAGCAAGCTTTCCCCTCACATCTGCTGACAGCATGCTGGCAGGTTGATTGCAAAGTGGCCAGCAGAGATGCTGTTGGTGTTCAGTGCACTGGCTAAGAGCACAAGGAGCCAGAAGAAAGGCGGGCGCAGGGCCCAGGGAGGCGGCTGCTCTGTCAGTGTCTCTCCAGCACCCTCTGCTGACGAGCCTTAGGGATCGTGCCAGTGTTTACAGGGTTTAGTTGTAGTCTTGCAAGTAGGGCAATGAGGGTTGCATTTGTAGCTGAACTGAAAACTGGCACAGAAAAGAGAGACCCTGCTCCCCCTCAGGGGTTACAGAACGTCACCAGTGTGCAAAAGCGGAGGTTGGGAGAGAACTTCTTGGACTGGTCTGTAGCGCTGGCTTAAAGCGGGTGGAAGTATGGTTGAGTAAGGGCAAGCTCACTGATGTGGGAGTGTTCTTAGAAACACGAGTTAGTGCTATGAGAAGCATTCCAAAACATGTTGTTAACATGCGCTAGGATGGCTGTTGAAGAAGACGGTTCACATTGGGCGAAGCAGAGATGTTAAAGCTTCCAGAGTAGATGGCGAAAGATGGATAAAAAGCCCAGAAGAGGTGGACACACTAGAGCAGGGATGTTATACAGGGCCAGGAAGTGCAGCAGAGAAGTGTTGTGCAGGAGGCCCCTTGGACACTCAGTTTGCCAAAGCAATAAAGAATGCTCTGGTGGTGGGTGTAGCAGCTTCACAAAGAATCCCAGTGCTGTTTTTCCTCTGTGGAGATAATGAAGATGCTTCCTCAGTAGCTGTGAAAGTAATGGGGTCCTGAATAGAGGCCAGGTGGTGGTCCCGTCAGAGGCAGGGCCGGCACAGTGTTCGTAATGGAGGAGGGCAAGGGCCCCAGAGGGAAGGACACCATGGCAAGAACACCTGACGATTGTTATGCCATACTCCCAGAGGGACTATGGCCATTTACTCTCATGTATGGGGGAGGGGAAATACCTAAATATTTGAAGAACAGTTGGGCAAAGAATCTGATATGACTGACACAGGAGATCTGAAGTGTCGTTAAGGTCCCTTGGAGTCAGGACATGGGGACTTGGGCAGGAAATGGAGGCTTGGCCTGATTCCTGCTCATAATAGGTCCAAAGGTTGGTCCATCCAGGAGCCAGTTCTCAAGGCCCCAGATGTTATCTGGAATGGATGTACTTTATTGGAAGAAACTCCAGTTGTCATTCCTTGGCCTATAGAGTAAGAGCTACCATGGTAAGGAAGCCCAAGTGCATGACTCCGGAACCGCCTTTCCTAGCCAGTATAGGAACTCAAAGCCCTGTAGCAACCTAGAATAGTAGAGGTCAGCACCATCCTTACAGACCTAAAGGATTTAGAGGAGGAGATGTTTCCTGTCAAGTTTCCATTGACTTCAGAAGTTAGGTACTGACAAGCCAGTGGGATCCTGGAGCATGACAGTGAGTAACACAAACTAACCAAGTCGTAGCCCCGTGGTGGTGGCTGGGCTGAATGTGGTGCATGCAGCTAACAAGTCTTCAGGTGTGATGTGTCATTACTGATCTGTGAATACATTTTTTTTCATCAGCATCAAATAGTTCACATTCACTCAGGATGAACAATGTAAACTCATACTTGCTCTGGAACTTAACAAGGGGCTCACTATTTTCATTACATTGTGCTAATCAGACAGCAGGAATAGGAAATGACAAATTCATTAGCAGTCTTGCTGTCCAAAAGGTGGGAGATAAGTGCTATAAAGATTCAAAGGCCCACCACAACTGAAGTTTTTGAGAATTCAGTGGTCTGGGGTATGGCAGGATATCACCATGCAAGTCAAGAACAAAATTACTGCACTTGTCACCTCCCACCAGGAAAAAGGAAGCACAGCACCTGGCCACGATCTCTGGGCTTAGGCAGTGGAGGCAGCATATTCCACATTTGGGAAAACTGCTCTAACCCACATAGTGAGTGACACTAAAGCTGCACGTAGGGCCCGGAGCAGGGAAGTGCTCTGCAGGGCATCAGGCAGTGAACCAGGTGCCCCTGCCATGTGGACTCCAACCCAACAGACTTCATGGTAGTAGAGGTAGAAGAAAGATGCCATGTGACATGGATGGTTCTGTCAGACCTACCAAGAGGAGGGCCTGCAGCAACCCACCGTAAGTTGCAAGTGGCTCACTGGGTTCTAGGTAAAAGCGGGCACAGCCAGGTTGCCTGAGCAGGTGGCCAAGGCCCCATACATTATTAATGTTGGCATTGGTTCCTCTCATGAGGAGGTGGGCAATCGTAAGAACAGGTGGTAGGAGAGGAAAAGGGTTGAACTTGGTTCCTGAAAGGGGAAAACTGGCTGTAAATCTAGCTTGGCCCAGTTCAGGCAGCCCTGGAAGGCAATGTTGAGGGCAAATGCAATGTATAGAACTTTGGTTGGTGGACTTCCATACTGTGTAAAGAAAAGTGGCTCCAAGGTTAGAAAACATTTGGATCTGTGGGTAATGGTGACTGGCTTTACTGGTTGGCCAGGGGGCTGGAATAAGAAAGATGGGAAGAGCTGACACCAGGAGTCCTTGAGGCAAGGCATGTGAATAGATTAGTGCCAAGGATATGTAGTATCTCCCACAGATGCCCATATGGCACAGAGGGTGCACCATACAACCATAACAGAATGACTTGGACAGCCAACACATGGTTACTCTTTACACAGGTCAAGGCTGTGACTGGCCCAACAACATGGTGCTCACTCACCAGGGCTGATTGATCTATTGTTCTGCTGAACATCAGCCTTTCAACAACAGAGACCAAACACCCAGTCCCCAGTGGCACGATGCTTTGAGAACAGTCAGTTGGCAGGTTGGCCATGCTGAGCCATCAGTATGCTGAAAGGCACAGTGATGTGTGTTTGTTGTGTTGAGACAAGTTGTGTTGCCCAGGCTGGTCTTCAACTCCTGGGCTCAGTGATCCTCCCACTTTGGCTTTCCGAGGAGCTGAACGACAGATGCTCGCCACCACACCTAGCTGCACAGTGATTCACCTCAACGGAATCAGCACATTCCAGGCATGCGTTCACCATTCCCGTTCACAAGGCCTCAGTTCACTCTGTCCTCCAAGACCCCGAGCACTTGATGTGCGGACTCAGAAGGCACACAAAGCTGAGGGGCTACGGCGGTGAGTGTGACTGGCACTCACCAGCTCCCTCATAGCCCGGCACCAGACGCTGCCAGCCTGGTCAAGCAGCAGCACGGTCTGTAGAGGCACAACTCAGGGGTCACCTTGAAGAGGATGCCCTTGCGATGAGGAAGCACAGGCTCCACTGCACCTCAGTGACCATTGGTGAATGTCCCCAGGATGCAGTAAATGGGCTTAGGAACCAAAAGATGGAAGTCCCACCAGTGATTACTTAGCAAATGTGGATTTCCCACACATACCTCTGGGTTCTACAGGTTTAAAGGACTTAACTCCCAGAGGGAACGCTTCCACCAGAGGCACAGGAATAATACCATTCAATTTCAAACTATGGCTGCTGCCCGGTCATTCCAGTCGCCTTGTGCTGAGACTGTAAGCAAGGAGTACGATCTTTGTCCTACTGGAGTGACTGGCCACGGTGTAGTAGTAGGTACAGCTGCTTTTACCTGACTTGGGCAAGGAAGCACCTAGGTGATTTGACTAGGCACCTCCCTACACTGGATGGTCCCTACACTGGTAGGGACCATGGCCAGAGAAGGGCATGGTGATTAGGGCTTACCTATCAGAGTTGAGGGCTCGGGTCACTGGATCAGTAAGGCACCTAGATCAGCAGAGGTGCTAAGACAAAGAGAAGGGACTTGAGTGGGAGGAGAGGAGGAAGATGGATGTCATTTGCAACCTGAGACCGGCTGCAGTGACAAGATATGGTTCATCCCATGAACTTCCTTTTATGAGGAAGAGGCCAACAGACCCTGCAGGCTCTGCTTCTAGACGGTATCTGAAGCAAGTGAACACTATTGGTACCCAGGTTCCTTGTTAGGAGCTGCTGTGACAGCCCCTCCTGTGACCATTCCTCTGCAGAGCTTCAGTACCCAAAGGCGTACTGCTTGCCCTAGTGCAACTGATGCAATGACTGATGGGTGCTATCGAATAAAGGCCCAGCGCCCACGACCTCACTTCAGACACCTCTGCAGAGCCAGAGCAGATCTTGAGTGCATCTTCGCCAGCTGCTTCCGTGGGATCGTCCTGCCTCCTCCACTCCCTAGTTGCCTTTCTGGAGTGCAAACTTTTTATCACAGAATTAGCCTGCCAGGAAACCCGGCCTGTACCAGGTACATGGTAGCATCTTTAGATAATGGAGAGACTTCATCATTGTTTTCAAAACTGGGTCATCATCTGTGCCCACTGATATGTCAATCATGCTAATGGCTCTGTATTTTATCATGTGTATGTTAAATGATTTATTCATCAATTTCTCCCTTGGGTCTTTGTTTTCTGTCTTTCGCCGTAATGAACAATACTGCTATAAATGTTTTAAACCTAGTTACTGTGGCATATATTTCTATGAAATGGATAGCTAGGAGTAAGGTTATTTGGCTAAAATGGTTGGTGTGTGTGTGTGTGTGTGTGTGTGTGTGTGTGTGTGTGTGTATGAATGTATAATTTTTTTTGTGTGTGTGGTACTGGGGTTCCTGGAAACCCTTCTCTGGGCTACACTCCCAGACCTATTTTTATATTTTTTTATTTGGAAACAGGGTCTCCTAAGCCAGTGCAGCTGGCTTTGAACCTGCGCGATCCTCCTGTCTCCACCTCCCAAGCATGGGGATTATAAGCGTTTGTCACCACACCCAGAAATGATTGGTATATTTTATATATACATATACATATACACATGTATAAATAATACATATTTCTTTCTGGTACTGGGGACTAAACCCAAGGGCATTCTGCTCCTGAGCTATAGCCTTTTTTTTTTTTTTTTTTTTTTTTTTTGTGGTCCTGGGGATGGAACCCAGAGGCCTTCTACCTCTGGGCTACAGCTCCGACCTATTTTACATTTTATTTGGAAACAGGGTCTCACTAAGTTACTGAGAGCCTCACCAGGTGACTGAGGCTGGCTTTGAACCTGAGATCCTCCTGTCTCAGCCTCCCAAGCATGGGGATTATAAGCGTTTGTCACCACACCCAGAAATGATTGGTATATTTTATATATACATATACATATACACATGTATAAATAATACATATTTCTTTCTGGTACTGGGGACTAAACCCAAGGGCATTCTGCTCCTGAGCTATAGCCTTTTTTTTTTTTTTTTTTTTTTGTGGTCCTGGGGATGGAACCCAGAGGCCTTCTACCTCTGGGCTACAGCTCCGACCTATTTTACATTTTATTTGGAAACAGGGTCTCACTAAGTTACTGAGAGCCTCACCAGATGACTGAGGCTGGCTTTGAACCTGAGATCCTCCTGTCTCAGCCTCCCAAGTACTGGGATTACAAGTGTGGGCGGCTCCTTGAGCCCTTTTTGAAACAGTGTCTCACTAATTTTCTGAGGCTGGCCTCTGAACTTCAATCCTCCTGTTTTAGCCTTTTAAGTGCTGGGATTACAGGAGTGTGCCACCACATCTGACTATTTTATGGAGATTTTTTTCTCTCTCATATACACATACGTGTGTGTGTGTGTGTGCGTGCATGTGTGTGTGTGTGTGTACTCACATGCTTTAAGTTTATACATCCAGATTTTGTAGATTTGTGCCCAGATTTGGAAACAGAACATTGCTAGAATTCTTTAATTTTAATCAATGTTCACCATTTGTTTTCCAAAAGGTTCTACTTTATATTTTTACTAGTGATGCATGAGACTCCCTCTTCACCTCCATACCCAATTAAGTTTATAGCCAGGTGTCTCTTAGAAACAGAGTCACATTCCGAGATATATCCTTCTTAGGTGATCTTGTTGTGTGAATGTCATAAAATATGCTTACACAAACTAACGTGGCTGTGATGTTGCCAGGTAATACAGGATGATGTTGTACATACAGAGTTGTGTTTTCTTTTCAGTGCATAAAAATTTGTTATGTAATGTGGACATTAACCCTTTGTCATTTGTGTTTTAAATAACTTTCCCAGAACATCATTTTTTTTGGAAATGGTTATACCATCCCTGTTTATTAATCTGTCATTTTCTATGGATTAAAATTCTGTTTTTGAGCCGGGCGTGGTGGTGCACACTTGTAATCCCTGCCCTTGGGAGGCTGAGACAGGAGGATCGTACAGGTTCAAAGCCAGCCTCAGCTACTTAGTGAGGCTCTCAGCAACTTAGGGAGACCCTGCTTCCAAATAAAGTATAAAATAGGTCTGGGAGTATAGCCCAGAGGTAGAAAGCTCCTGGGTTCCACTGTCAGTACTACAAAAAAAATTCGGTTTTTGTTGTATATTAAGTTCTTATAAGTTCTGGGATCAGTTTCCAGATTGTCTATTTTGTTTGGAGGTCTTTAGTCTATTCCTGTTCAAGTACCATGTTGATTTGATGACAGTGGCTTTATAGTATGTTCTGATGATTTAGCAAGGTATGTCTTGTCTATTTTTAGATATTTAGTTTTTCACATGCACTTTGAATTTATTCTAGTAAATTAAAAGGATCCCTAGAAGGCTCCAGTTGGAATTGCATTAAATTGATGCACATGCCTCCCTAGGTGATTCAAATGTGCTGTCAGAGTTGAGAGCCATTGATCTAGCGAGGCGTGGAGGCACATGCCTATAATCCCGGTACTTGAGAGGCTGAGACAGGAGGCTCATTGGGAGAATTCAATATTTTATTCACACCCTAATGCTGTGTCTTTTCATTTGAACAGGTCTTACCTTGTGCCATTTCATACTGTTTTAACTCTTCATCATCGAAGGATTTCTACTCTTTTTTTTGACTTTATTATCCCTAGAATTTTTTTTCTATTATAAATGCACAGACTCCTCAAATCTTTACTATTTATAAGGTTTCTACAGAAAGTTGACTTTGGGATTTCAGGATTAAGTATTTAAATGCAAATGTCAAGTAATGACTTTTAATAAAAATTTCATAATTATATGGATCTAGCTACAGTTCATTTGAAGATACTTTATATACCTACTTACTGCAACAGTAATATGTATTTGGTTGTGAATTTTATCACATAATTTTAAGAAAGCTAATGAGTAAATAACATGATTATACAGGCTATTTTCAATGTTTAGCTAATTGTATGATTTCTATTTCAAGTTTCTTTAACACTGTGTGTATGTGGTTTTTAAAGCTACAGAACTGGTAAACAAATCCAGTGTTAAATATTCAGTACCACTTGAAGATGAGAAGATTCAATCAGTGGGAAAAAAGGTAAATCAATGCAAATATGGATAATTCTAAACAGATAACCCTCATTTTTTCAAAATATATATATTTTAGCCGGGCGTGGTGGCGCATGCTTGTAATCCCTGCGCTTGGGAGGCGGAGACAGGAGGATCGCGCAGGTTCGAAGCCAGCCGCGCGCGCTGGCTTAGGAGACCCTGTTTCCAAAAATGAAAATGTAAAAATAGGTCTGGGAGTGTAGCCCGGAGGTAGAAGGGCTTCCAGGAACCCTAGTACCACCAAAAAAAAAAAAAAAAAATATATATATATATATATATATATATATATATATATATATATTAAGTGTCCTTCTATATGTATTCAATGTTTCCCTTTCTTTTTCTTTTTTTCCTCCCTGTAGTACTGGACATTCTACCTCCAAGCTACATCCCCAGCTCTACTTTATTTTTTATTTGGAAACAGGGTCTCACTAAGCTGCTGACAGACTCACTAAGTTACTGAGGCTGGCTTCGAACCTATGATCCTCTTGTCTCCGCTTCTCAAGTACTGGGATTATAGGTGTGTGCTACCACACCTGGCAAAATTCAGTTTTTTTTAAAGAGTTCTTGCTCTTCAGGAGTATATAGTTGAATCTAGATGAGGGACAAGAAGACAGAGAGGTACCATAGGTCTCTACGATAACATATTAAGTGCCATAATAGGAGTAAATTCAGACTGCTCTGGGAACAACAGGAGAAGCATCTAACCTAGCCTAGCTCTGTGCTGTTCCAATTTGCTTTCTGGGTGGTAAGGACCGTTTGGGACATCTTTCTGAAATATGAAAACTATATCTGACTTGAGATCTAGTGGAATAATAGGGATTGGCCAGCCTAAAAATTCTACCTTTAAAGAGAGTGAGAAAGGACATTGAGAATATTTGGGGGGTTAAGGGAAAAGAGCTGGGAATTTTGAGCTGGGCATAGTGGCACATGCCTGTAATCCCAGTACTAGGCAGTCTGAGACAAGAGGACCACAGGTTCAAGGCTAACTTTAGCAACTTGGTGAGACCCTGTTTCAACATAAAAAATAAAAGGGCTGGGAGTATAGCTCCGTGGTAGGGAGCCCCTAAGTTCATTTGCCAGTATTGTGTGAGAGAGAAACAGACAGACCGACCAGGAAGATGTAGCTCCGTGGTATAGTTGTGCTTAGTATGTTTGAGGCCCAGGGTTCCATCCCCAGCACTCAGAAGAAAAGGACAAGAAGCACGGTCACAGATAAAGTGAAGCTGTGTCCTCGCATTATTAGACAAGTGTTACCAGAAACTGGTGGGGTTAGATCTATCTTAGGAATCTACGTGCTAATGAAATATTCTCTACCCTTTTGCAGACTACGAATCCTTTAATAAGTCAGACATCAAGAGGGTCCGCCACCCTTTCCCCTCATGCCTCCAGGCCCAGGCTCACAGGTGCGGCCTGCAAGAAGAGCACCCCTTCATTGGCTCTTTCCAGCTGTTCAGTTTCACAGTGTCATCCAGAAGCTTCAGGTCTACCGAAAATGGAGCAAATGAGAGAGCATTTCCTAAAGGGAAATGTAAATAACAAAAATAAGGAGAACATGAATCTTAAAAGACAACATGATTCAAATAATAATTCATCTGAAAACACAAGTAAAGATATGGCACTGGAAGAAAGTGCTGATGAGGCAAAAGCCCCCCTAAACTCTGGGGACTCGAGAGCATTTAAAACCCACTTTTGTGATATTAGAGATTTGGGTGATTTGGCGAAAGGCCAGCTGATGGAAGCCCTCCAGCAGGCAGCAGCCTTAGTGGTGACTCTGATGTATAAGGATGGTTCCACCCAGCTGAGAGCTGACCAGGTTAGTAGACATCAAAACAACACCATTAACTAGGCGTGCAGTTGTAACCCCAGTACTGGGAAGCTGAGCTAGAGGGATTGCAGCTTCATGGCCAACCTTCGCAACTTAGTGAGGCCCTCTACAACTTAGACCCGGTTTCCAAATTAAAAATAAAACAAGAGCCAGGTGTGGTGGCGCACACTTATCATTCCAGTACTTGGGGAGCTGAGACGAGAGGATCACAGGTTTGCAACCAGCCTCATCTACTTCGGCCCTCCACAACTTAGTGAAGACTGTTTCAAAATGAAGCATAAAAAATAGGGCTAGAGGTGTAGCTCAGAAATAGAATGCCCCTGGGTTCAGTTCTGTCAAAAACAAAACAAAACAAAAATCCACCATTTGTTGTTTTGGATCCATAAAAGAAGCTCCAAAAAAAAAAAAAAAAAGAAAAGAAAAGACAAGAAAAGAAAATTTATTAAAGGAGGTGAAAGTCCCTTTTCTTAGTGTCTGATTTTGATAGAAAAGGTAGAAATATATATATGTGTGTGTGTGTGTGTGTGTGTGTGTATGTATATAATATTGTATGTATGTATGTATGTATGTATGTATGTATATTGGTACTGGGGATTGAACCCAGGGGTGTTCTACCTTTGAGCTATAATCCCAGCCCTATTTTATTTTTGTTTTGAAGTAGGATCTCACCAAGTGTTGAAGGCCTCAGTAATTCCTGAGACTGGCCTCAAAACTGTGATCCTCTTGTCTCAGCCTCCCGAGTACTGAGATGACAGATATGTGCCACAAGGCCTGGCTTCGAAATAAAATGTTATGCCTTCCCCTTCCCATGAGTGATAAGAGATTCATGATGTAAAATTCCTATCAGCTTTTTAGTAAATTGCCAAACTGCTTTCTAGAATGGGCATACCATTTTACATTCTTTTTTTTTTTTTTTTTTTTTTTTTTGGTGGTACTGGGGTTCCTGGAAACCCTTCTACCTCCGGGCTACACTCCCAGACCTATTTTTATACTTTTTTTTAAATTTGGAAACAGGGTCTCTTAAGCCAGCATAGCTGGCTTTGAACCTGCACGATCCTCCTGTCTCTGCCTCCCAAGCATGGGGATTACAAGCGTGCACCACCACGCCCAGCGTTATAGATTCTTTTTTTTTTTTTTTTCTGGGTCTGGGGATGGAACCCAGGGTCATTTGACCTCTGATCTACACCCCCTGACCTATTTTTTATTCTTTATTTTGAAACCGGGTCTCACTGAGTTGCAGAGGGCCTCACTAAGTAGCTGAGGCTGTCCGTGAACCACGATCCTCTGGGCTCAGCCTTCTAAATGCTGGGATCACAAGCGTGCCCACCACGCCTGGCTTAGATTCATTTTTAAAGTCTTGTCATCTTAATGGCATTGAGTTTTCTAACCCAAGAACATAGGGTATCTGTCCACTTACTTAAAATTGATTATTTTAGTAATACTTCATAGTTTTCTGTGTGGTATGCAAATCCTTCTTGCTCTCCCACTCTCTTCTTTATCACCAGGGTCTCTCTGTGTTACCTGAGTTAGATTTGAGCTCTTGAGATCAAGCAATCCTCTTTTCTCAGTCTCCTGAGCAGCTGGAACATACACCACTGTGCACCTTTCATTTTGAAAGATGTTTTGCTGGCTAAAGAATATCAGTTTTGCTGGGCGTGGTGGCACAGGCTTGTAATCCCAGCACTTGGGAGGCTGAGACAGGAGGATCACACAGGTTCGAAGCCAGCCTCAGCTACTTAGTGAGGCTCTCAGCAACTTAGTGAGACCCTGTTTCCAAATAAAGTATAAAATAGGTCTGTGAGTACAGCCCTGAGGTAGAAAAGCCCCTGGATTCCAGCCCCAGACCCCCCCCCACATGCAGAATATCAGTTGATAATTTTTTTTAGTAAAATTGCTACTCCTTTGTCTTCTGACTCGCTTTATTTCGCACAATCTTTGTTTCTATGTAATGTATCCTCCACCTTGTCCCATCAGCTTCTTTAAGGCTTCTCCTTTATCACTGATTTTAAGCAATTTAGTTAAGATATAGTTTCCTTGGTGAACTTTTTTTTAATGCTTCTTTGACCTGGTGCTTATGATATTTTTGGTTCTATAGATTAACTTGGAGAGGAGTAAAATATTTACTATTCAAAGTTTCCTAATTTTGGTTATTGAGGTCTCTGTTTTCTTTCCTTCTTTCTTTCCTTATTCTTTTTTTTTTTTTTTTTTTTTTTTTTGCAGTACTGGGGATGAAACCCAAGGGCATTCTACCTCCAAGCTACACCCCCAGTCGTATTTTTTATTCATTATTTTGAAACAGGGTCTCACAAATTTGCAGATGGCCTCACTAAGTAGCTAAGGCTGGCCACAAACTTTCTATCCTCCTGTCTCTGCCTTCCAAGTACTAGGATTACAAGCATGTGCCACCAAACCCAGCTTTCTCTGTTGTTGTTTTTTTGTTGTTTTTTTTTTTCAGGTAAAAAAAATTCAGCATTTTGTAGTTTTCAGCATATATATGTTGTACATTTTTTTTTCTTTCTGTTTCAATTTTTGAAATTATAAATAGTTATGGCCAGGCGTGGTGGTGCACACTTGTAATCCCCGCACTTGGGAGGCGGAGACAGGAGGATCGCACTGGTTTGAAGCCAGCCTTTCTGGCTTTAGAGACCCTGTTTTTAAATAAAAATATAAAAATAGGTCTGGGAGTGTAGCCCGGAGGTAGAAGGGCTTCCGGGAACCCCAGTACTGCCAAAAAAAAAAAAAAAAGTTAAAAATTCTTTTAATAGTAGTTTAAAAATTCTTTTCACATACTTATTGCTAATATATAGAAGTACATTGGATTATTTATTTATTTATTTATTTTTGCAGTACTGGGGATGGAACCCTGGGGCATTCTGCCTCTTGAGCTATACCTCCAGCCCTATTTTTTTATTCTTTTATTTTGAAACAGGGTCTCACTGAGTTGCAGAGGGCCTTATTAAGTAGTAGCTGAGGCTGTCCGGATCCTCCTGTCTCAGCCTCCCGAATGCTGAGATTACAAGCATGCACCAACATGCCCAACTTTGATTTTTTATTTTTGAGTTTTGATTTTGTGTCCTGAAACCTTGCCAAATTCATGTAATAGTTCCAGAATCTTTTTTAAGGATATTCCCTTGTGCCGAGTGTGGTAGCACACCCCTATAATCACAGTACTCAGGAGACAGGAGGATTGTGGGTTTCAAGTCAGCCTCAGCAACTTAGCAAGCCCTTAGTAACTTAGACTCTGTTTTCAAATAAAAAATAAAATAGGGCTAGGGGAGTAGCTCAGAAGTAGAATGTCCCTGATTTAGTCCCCACAGTGCGTGTGCATGCACGCATGCACACACACACACACACACACACACACACACACACACACGCTAATATTGAGGAGATAAAAAGGAAATAGATAGGGAAAAGGCCTCAGTAGAAAAAAAGTTAATTTCCTGAGTTTCCTGAGGGGTGACAAATACCTGAAATTCCAAAGGCTCAGAGATAAGAAGGCCAGAGCTTCACAAAGCCATCTGTTTACTAATCAACAAACCCAGGAGCCAGCACAGAGCAAGTCAGACACTCCTACTGAATGAAAGGAGATGAGACCCTTCAAAGGACTTGCAAATACCCTATGCAAATTCTGAGAGCTGCTTCCCAGAATTCCCAGTCACCCTAACCAAAAGAGGTCGAAACATTCAGGCCTTTGCCTTAGTCGGATGGCAAATTGGGCTTTTCCCTCCCGGAACCCCCTACCCTTTTGGGGAGCTGTTCTCTCTCTCACAGGTCGTGTTGGCCCTGAGAGAAGGCAGAGTGCATCTGAGGGCACGTGGCTTGGGCGACACTCTGAGTAGTGCCCTGAAGGCCTCTGCTGGACATCAAGGCTGACCAGGGCCCCTAGGGGTGACCTGCACCTCTTTTCTGGCAGACGTGTGGACTCTGGGAAAAAGTAGTTTGTAATTGACGGCACGTGGCTCGGGTGACACTCGGGTAGTGACCTGAAGACAACTACTGGACACCAGGACACCTGACAGCCCCTTTGGGGTGTTCGGCCACTTTTCTCTATTCCCTTCTGGCAGATCGCGCGGACTCTGGAAGAAAGCAGCCTGCACCTGAAGGCAATTTGGCTTGGGCCACTCTCAAGTATTGTCCTGAAGGCAGCTGCTGGACCCCGAGTTCCAGCCCCTTTGAGGTGTTCAACCACCCTCCCCCATTCCCTGTTGCTTTCAATAAACCTTTTACTCCCTTCCTGAGGTCTGCGGGTGTCATTCTTCACTCACCGTAGACAAGAACCCGGTAGGAAACGTCGAGTTCCTTCTTAGGGAACTCCGTTTCATCTCGAGGAAACGCCGGGTTTCAGTATTACTCTGGATTTTTTAATATAAAATTTTGTGTAATCTATAAATAGGGATGGTGTACTTTCTGTTCGGTATGCCTTCTATGTCTTTTCTCTGTCTTACTGTACAGGCTAAGACTTTCATGGTGTTGAATATGGTATAGACCAGATTTGGAGGAGAAGATTAGAGTTTGGATTTGGGCCAAAAAACTTCATTTACAGTTTTTTTTTGGTGGTACTGGAGATGGAACCCAGGGGTCTTCTACTTCCAGGCTACACTCCCAGACCTATTTTATATTTTATTTGGAAACAAGGTCTCTGTCTTTGTGTGTGTGTGTGGGTCTGGAGATGGAACCCAGGGGCATTCGACCTCCAAGCTACACCCCTTCCCTATTTTTTATTCTTTTTTTTGAAACTGGGCTTCACTGAGTTGCAGAGGGCCTCACTAAGTAGCTAAGGCTGTCTGCGAACCTCAATCCTTCAGTCTCAGCCTACCGAATGCTGGGATTACAAGGGTGCACCACCACACCCAGCTTGAAACAGGGTCTCTTAAACCAGCTAAGGCTGGCTTCGAACCTGCAATCCTCCTGTCTCAGCCTCCCAAGCACAGAGATTACAAGCATCTGCCACCATGCCCGGCTTCATTTACAAATTTAATTTTAGTTTTTTTCTTTTTTTCTCTGCTTAATTATAAAAAGACAGCTCTAAGCCAGGCGTGGTGGCGCACACTTGTAATCCCCGCGCTTGGGAGGCGGAGACAGGAGGATCGCACAGGTTCGAAGCCAGCCGTGCTGGCATAAGAGACCCTGTTTCAAAAATATAAAAAAGGTCTGGGAGTGTATCCCGGGCTTCCAGGAACCCCAGTCAGTGCCACCAAAAAAAAAAAAAAAAAAAAAAAAAGACAAAAGATAAAATGACAGATCTAGCTTGAATAGATATAGCGTGTTTACTTTTGGAACTTTATTTTATTGTGTATTCACAGGCTCTGACTTCCTCTGTGAAAGGAATTGTGATGTTACTAAAAAGCCAAGTAGAAGCAGGCAGCGCCCTGGGCCTGCCCTGTCGTGGTGCTCTGCAGGAGGGCCTCCCAGCCTCAGACCAGTGTATCTACATACAGACAGAATGCACCTCTCTCTGGGGCCAAGGACAAGAGACATATAGTTTATTTGCCAGGTAAGAAACTTACTCATTTCCTTAATCCTACTTACATGCCTGAGTTATCCTAATGTAGTTTCCTAAGCTGCAGTTTTATTTATTTATTTATTTAATTTATTTATATATTTATTTTGGTGGTACTGGGGTTCCTGGAAACCCTTCTACTTCCGGGCTACACTCCCGGACCTACTTTTTTTTTTTTTTTGGTGGTACTGGGGTTCCTGGAAGCCCTTCTACCTCCGGGCTACACTCCCAGACCTATGTTTACATTTTTATTTGGAAACAGGGTCTCCTAAGCCAGCGCGCGCGGCTGGCTTCGAACCTGCGCGATCCTCCTGTCTCCGCCTCCCAAGCGTGGGGATTACAAGCGTGCGCCACCACGCCCGGCGCGGACCTACTTTTTATATTTTTATTTGGAAACAGGGTCTCTTAAGCCAGTGCAGCTGGCTTTGAACCTGCACTATCCTCCTGTCTCCGCCTCCCAAGTGCAGGGATTACAAGTGTGCGCCAACACGCCCGGCTAATTATTTATTATTTTAACTTTTAGAAGTTTAAATAAAATGGTTCTAAATGAACTAAGAAACCTCTGCACCCGGGTGTGGCGGTGCACGCTTGAAATCCCAGCATTCAGGAGTTTCGCGGTTCGTGGTTTCACGGTTTGCGGCCAGCCTCAGCTACTTAGCAAGGCCCTTTGCAATTCAGTGAGACCCTGTTTCAAAAATAAAAAGACTAAAGCCGGGCGTGGTGGCGCACTCTTGTAATCCCCGCGCTTGGGAGGCTGAGACAGGAGGATCGCGCTGGTTCGGAGCCAGCCACGCTGGCTTAAGAGACCCTGTTTCCACATAAAGTTAAAAAATAGGTCTGGGAGTGTAGCCCGTGGGAGTGTAGCCCGGAGGTAGAAGGGCTTCCAGGAACCCCAGTACCACCAAAAAAAAAAAAAAAAAAAAAAAGACTAAAAACTAGGGCTGGGGGTGTAGCTTGGAGGTACAATGCCCCTGGCTTCCATCCCCCTTACTGCAAAAACAGCAACAACTCTGCAAACTGTCCCATCCCCCAGAGCTTTTAGAAAAGAGGCCACCCTTCCATGGGTGCCTGCTCCAGAGTTTGATTCAACTTCAGGTGAGAAGTTGGGGAGGGAAGCCTCCTTCCCCAAGCCTCAAAACCTACCACCACTGTCAGGACCCCAGCATTCTTGTTCTCTCCTTCACAGTGTGAGAAAAGGAGTTGTCACTGCCTGCAATACTATGTTGCCCTCCATGCCACCCAGGGTAGTATTGTTTTCAAAGCTCCACATCTGAAAATATGGAGCCAGGTGTGGTGGCACACTCCTGTAATCCCAGTACTTGAGAGGCTGAGACAGGAGGATTGCAGGTTCACCATCACCTCAACAGCTTGTGAGGCCCTTCGCAACTTAGTGAGATCCTGTTTCAAAGTAAAGAATAAAATAGGGCTGAGGGAATAGCTCAGAGGTAGAATGCCCCTGGGTTCAATCCCTAATATTGCCCCCCCCAAAAAAAGTAGTAGGACTGGCTGGGGGTGTAGCTTGGATAGCTTAGAGGTAGAATGCCCCCAGACTCCATCCCCAGTAATACACACACACACACACACACACACACACACACACACAACAAATGTGTGTGTGTGTGTGTGTGTGTGTGTGTGTGTGTGTGTGTTTGGATATGGTCTGTCCCCCAGGGGTTTATTTTCTGGCAGCTTGGTCTGCTGTGTGGCAGTATTGAGGTATTAGAAACTTCTAGAGGTGGGGTTAAGTAGAGGCTGGGTAGATCATGGGGATCTGCCTCATTAATGAATTGATGGCGCTCTTGCATAGTGGGCTGGGGCTCACAGAAGTGAGCAAGAATGGGTTACTAGAGCCAGGTATAGTGGCACATCCTTGTAATCCTAGTATGTGGGAGGCTGAGACAAGAGGAGCGCAGGTTTGAAGCCAGCCTCAGCAACTTAGCGAGGCCCTTGGTAGCTTAGTGTAATTGAGACCCTGTTTTAAAATAAAATAAAATAGGGCTTTGATGTAGCTCAGAGGAAGAATGCCTCTGGGTTCAGTCCCCAGTAAACACACACACACACACACACACACACACACACACACACACACACACTGGGTTGTTACAAGGTGAAGTCATCTCATGCTCATGGCCCCTTGTTTGATTTTTTTTTTTTTTTTTTTTTTTGTGTGTGTGTGTATGTGGTACCGGGGGTGAAACCCAGGGAGCATTCTTCCTCCGAGCTACACCCCCAGCCCTATTTTTTATTCTTTATTTTGAAACAGGGTCTCACTGAGTTTGCAAAGGGCCTCACTAAGTAGTAGCTGAGGCTGTCCTCGATCCATAGTCCTCCTGTTTCAGCCTCCCAAATGCTGGGATTTCAAGCGTGTGCCACCACACCCAGCATGTGGCCCCTTTGTGCAGCTAGATACCATCCCTCCTCTCCATCATGTTTTGATGCAGTTGGTGCCATGCTGTTTGGATTTGGGAGCCACCAGAATTATGAGCCAAATATTTCTCTTTTCCTTCTTTTCTTTTCTCCTTCCTTCTTTCTTTCCTTTCTTCTTTACTTTGTACTGGTGATTGAACCCAGGGCTAGTCTACTTCTGAGCTACAGTCCCAGTGCTTTTTATTTTATTTTTTATGGAACCCAGGGGTATTCTATCTTTGAGCTACACCCCCAGTCCTACTTTTTATTCTTTATTTTGAAACAGGGTCTCACTGAGTTGCAAAGGGCCTCACTAAGTAGCTGAGGCTAACTGCGAACTATGATCCTTCTGTCTCAGCCTCCTGAATGCCCAGCTTTATTTTTTATTTTGAAACTCAATTCTTGCTTAGTTGCAAAGGGTCTCACTAAGTTGCTGAAGTTAGCCTCTAACCTGTGATCATCCTGTCTCAGCCTCCCAAGTACTAGGATTACAGGCATAAGCCACCACATCTGGCTCCTCTTTTCTTTATATATAAAATATTCAAGATGGGCATGGTAGTACATGCTTGTAATCCCAGTACTTGGAAGGCTGAGACAGAAGGATCACAAGTTTGCAGCCAGCCTCAATGACTTAGTGAGGCCCTCCACAACTTAGACCCTGTTTCAAAAAGCATGGTGGCACATGCTGGTAATTGCAGTACTTGGGAGGCTGAGACAGGAGGACTGCAGGTTCATGGCCAGCCTCAGCTACTTAGTGAGGCCCTCCACAACTTAGACCCTGTTTCAAAATAAATAATAAAAATTGATCTGGTGGGTGTATCTTGGAGGTAGAATGGCCCTGGGTTCAATCCCTAGTACTGTAAAAAAATAATATATAAAACTCCACTGGTTTATATATCTGCCTTTATAGCAGTACTACACTGTTTCAATTATTGTAGCTCTATAAGGTTTGAAATCAGAAAATGTACACCTTCTAGCTTTGTTATTTTTTGAGATTGTTTTGGGTATTTAGAGTTCGTATTTCATGTTAGGGTAGATTTTTTCTGAAAAAAAAATGTACGATAGTTTTACCTTAAAAAAAAAAAAGAAAAAAATATCCTCTGGTAAGAAAGAAAGCAAAAAGAAATACTGGAATGTTATTTCTAAGTGATCAAAAGTTTGATATCAGACAAATGAATCTGTTATGTGAGATTATCATTGTTAATTTTGGATAAATTGCTATAATGTTAGATGTCAACCACTAAGCCAAGCATGGGAAAGAGGGAGGGGGAGGGAATGGGGTGGGGGTTGGGTAGGGGCTAACTGGGCGATGTGTGCATGTATGTCTACACAAGTTTTTATCCCATTATGATGTATGAATACAGTGCACCAATAAAAAAATTAAAAAAAAAGCAAAATAGGACTGAGGGTATAGCTCAGATGTAGAATGCCCCTGGGCTCAATCACCAGTGCCACAATAAATAAAGAAAGAAAATATTCAACTTCATGGTGTTTTGCTATAGCAGCACATAATGGACTAGGACAGCCTGCCCTCGGAGTGTCAGAGTTGCAGAACAGATAGGAATACTTCTGTTCCCCCTTCTCAGTCGTGAAAAGCCCTGTCTGGGCGGAGCCTGTGTCTCTCCTCACAGTTTATTTGCTTGAGTTGTCCACCAGACTTGGGTTTCTGCTTTGGTGGGGGCATCCCTGCCTGCCCAGTGCTCTGAGTTCAAGGTCAGACAGGCCTCTTGGGGGCTCCTTGAAGTTGTCACCCTAAAGGGGAGTGGAAAGCGCCTCAGGAAGCCAGCGGGGGCCTGTCTCCCCTAGCCTCCGCCAGGCTCACTGGGCTCTCGGCAATTTTTAGGCAATTTTGTAGAAGGAGGGGCATTTGACAAACTTAGCAGCTGCTCACTCGCTGGCGCGTGCGCTCTCTCGCTCTCTCTCTCTCTTTCTCTTTCTTTCTCTTTCTTTTTTTTTCCGGTCTCAGCCTGGCAAGTACTGAGATAACAGGTGGATGCCATCACGCCCAGGTATAATTTTCTTTATAAAGAATAATTAGGCCAGGCGTGGTGGCGCACGTTTGTAATCCCCGCGCTTGGGAGGCGGAGACAGGAGGATTGCACAGGTTTGAAGCCAGCTGCTCTGGCTTAAGAGACCCTGTTTTCAAATAAAAGTATAAAACAGGTCTGGGAGTGTAGCCCGGAGGTAGAAGGGCTTCCAGGGACCCCAGTACCACCAAAAACAAAAACAAAAAAAGAAGTATTAGGTTGGTCTGTTCTGTGAAGGACCTTTGAGAACAGAGCCCTAATGTTTGGACAGCCTTTACTGAATCCTGTGTTTATGCATCCTACTTCCGTTCTCCAGCTGGACATCTGGCAGTCAGTTCAGCCTACCATGCCCTGAATGCCACCTTCCCTGAAGCTGCCCTCTGCTGCTGCTGTCTTAGTTGTGTTAGCAGTGGCCCTCGCTGAGCTCAAGCTAAAGGCCTTGATAAGTCCTTAGCAAATCATGTTGGCTCACTTTCAAGACATAGCCAGATTCTGCCTTGCCCCTCCACTGCTGTTGCCACATGATGGCCCCTTACCTTGATAAACTGCCGCTGGAGCCACCTGCCCCTTCCCCAAGGCAAAATCACATGACATGACGTGCAAAAGGTAGGAAACAGCAGTCTGTGGAGCAAGACAAAGTCCACGTGTTCGCTTAGTTTCTGAGTTCCTGTGTCCTGGCATCTTTCTTTCTCAGCCCTGTACAAAGAGCCTCTTTGATGTATTAATAAACATTTATTGTGAAGGGGAATTTATGGCATGGAGTGTAGAGTTTGGGCTCTTGACTCAGACCCTAGTGTTGCCACTTGTCAGATAAAACCTCTGCACGTAAGCCCTCTCACTGTGAAAGGGAAGGAATGCCTGCCTGGTAGGGCTGTGAGGATGTTTCAGTGGAGCAGCTCTTACCAAGTGTGAGTGCGGTGCATGGTAAGCGCTTGGTAAATGTGAGCAAACATGAGTCCTGCATCCAAGGAGCTCCTGAGACAATAGAAAACACTGCAGCCCAGCACATGTGCTCCCTTCTGTGGAGGGCAGTGGACAGGATGGGGCACAGAGGAGCAGAGAAGGGCTGCTTCCTCCTGAAAGCAGACTGAGCAGTTGAAAATTCAGAGGAGGAGAAATACAGTTAGGACCCAGCAAGCACAGTGGTCCAGGAGCCTAGAGGAAGTGGCACAGGTGGTCGGGGAGGGGGAGGGACTCAGCATGATGGGAAGGTACAATGTTCCAGGGGCTCCGGGTGAATAGGCTGGTGTTACCTTCCCAGTAGAGTCCCAAGTAAGCAGGGCATGGTGGCACACGCCTTGACCCCAGTACTTGGGAGGCAGAGACAGGAAGATCGCAGGTTCACAGCCAGCCTAAGCAATTTAGTGGGGCCCTCTACAACTATTGAGACCCTGTTTCAAAATAAAAAGTAAAAAATAGGGTTGGGGTGTAGCTCAGAAGGTAGAATGTCCCAGTACCATAAAAAAGGAAGAAGAAGAAGAAGAAGGAGAAGGAGAAGGAAGAAGAAGGAGAAGGAGAAGGAGAAGGAGAAGGAGAAGGAGAAGGAGAAGGAGAAGGAGGAGGAAGAGTCCCAAGTGTGTATATTCCACACAGGAATCAGGCCTTACTCTGCAGGCCTAGAGTTTTGCTCACAGATAAGCCCTTGGACATATTACTTAACCTCTGTGTCCCAGCTTCATCATCTATAAAATGTGGATAAGAAATAATGCCAGTCAGGTATGGTGGCACCGGCCTGTAATCCCAGTACTTAGGAGGCTGAGATAGGAGCATCATAGGTTCACAACCAGCCTCAGAAACTTAGGCACTCTCAGTAACACATATGCCTTGTTTTAAAATAAAAAATAATAAAAAGGGCAAGGGGTATAGCTTAGAGGTAGAATATCCCTAGGTTCAATCCCTGGTACCAAAAAAAAAAAAAAAAAAAAGAAGAAATAATGCTATCTCACAGGATTCTTTAATAAAGGTGTGTGTGTATGTATGTGTGTGTGTGTGTAGTATATATGTGCGTATATATATCAAGGTATATATATAGAGAGTATGTACATATACACACTATATAACGATAGCTCTTAGTAGAGTAGTATATTTTTCCAAGGTCAAAAGTTTTTAATTAATGCCTGAGTCAGTGAATTTCTTTCCTTCCAGGAACGTGCTATTTCAAACCCTGAAATGTAAATGCCCCGTTGTTTGTTTTAATGCTAAGGACTTTGTGAGAACAGTGCTGCAGTTCTTTGGTGATGATGGCAGTTGGAAACATGGTAAGTTATAGTTCTTATAATTTCCAAAATTTAACTGCTCGACGGTGGCTCCTCCGTGGGTGGGAGGATGGTGAAGCCACCATGTTCTACAGCCAGACCATCTGGTCACAAAGTCAATGTGCCACCTGCCTTTTCTAAGCATGAGGTGGTATCTCCCTGGATATGTCTAGGTTGTACCTGAATATCAGTATTCCTTTCATAACCTTTAACAGGAAAGATTTAACGCATGCAGCATAGTCAGAATGGGATTTGTTGTTACCACAAATTACTTGTAAACTTTCTAAGAATTAAACTACATTTCAGAGTAATTAACATCAAAACAATATAGGAAACATTTAAGACTTTTTAAGACTTTTGTTTTTACAGTACTGGGGACAAAACCCAGGGGCATTCTACCTCCAAGCTACACCCCCAGCCCTATTTTTATTTTTTATTTTGAAACAGGGTCTCACTGAGACCACACCCAACTTTTTAGACCTTTTTAAAAGTAGGTAGGCCAGGAGTGGTGGTGCACACTAGTAATCCCAGCATTTGGGAGGCTGAGACAGGAGGATCGAGGTTCACAAACAACCTCAGCTACTACTTAGTGAGGCCCTTTGCAATTCAGTGAGACCCTGTTTCAAAATAAAGAAAAAAAAAATGCTGGGGCTGGACGTGGTGGCATGCGCTTGTAATCCCAGCATTCGGGAGGCTGAGACCAGAGGATCGCGGTTCGCGGACAGCCTCAGCTACTTAGGCCCTCTGCAACTTATTGAGACCCTGTTTCAAAATAAAGAATAAGCTGGGCGTGGTGGCACACGCTTGTAATCCCCGCGCTTGGGAGGTGGAGACAGGAGGATCATGCAGGTTCGAAGCCATCCGCGCTGGCTTAAGAGACCCTGTTTCCAAAATAAAAAATACAAAAATAGGTCTGGGAGTGTAACCCAGAGGTAGAAGGGTTTCCAGGACCCCAGTACCAGAAGAAAGAAAGAAAGAAAGAAAGAAAGAAAGAAAGAAAGAAAGAAAGAGGGCAGGGGTGTAGTTCAGAGGTCAAATGTCCCTGGGTTCCATCCCCAAACCCGCAAAAAAAAAAAAAAAAAAAAAATAGAGCTGGAGATGTAGCTCCAAAGGTAGAATGCCCCTGGGTTCCATCCCCAGCACTGCAAAGAAAAAGAAAAAAAAAAAAAGAAAAAGAAAACTAGGTAAATAGATAAGTAATAAAAACTAACAGTGAAGCCGGGCATGGTGGTGGACGCTTGTAATTCCAGCATTTGGGAGGCTGAGACAGGAGGATCGTGGTTTGCAGACAACTTCAGCTACTTAGTGAGGCCCTTTGGAACTCAGTGAGACCTTGTTTCAAAAATAAAGAATAAAAAATAGTGCTGGGCGTGGTGGCGCACGCTTGTAATCCGCACACTTGGGAGGCAGAGACAGGAGGATCGCGCAGGTTTGAAGCCAGCCTCGCTGGCTTAGGAGACCGTTTCAAAAAAAAAAATTAAAAAATATATAAAATAGGTCTGAGAGTATATCCCAGAGGTAGAAGGGTTTCCAGAAACCCCAGTACCACAAAAAATAATAATAATAATAAAAAATAGGGCTGGGGGTGTAGCTCAGAGGTAGAATGCCCCTGGGTTCCATCCTCAGTACTGCAAAAACAAAACAAAACAAAAAAACCTAACAGTGAAAATATTAGTTGTAAACTCTACTTATTTATTTTTTGGGGTGTTGGGGATAGAACCCAGGGTCATTCTATCTCTGAGCTACATCCCCAAGCCCTATTTTATTTTGAAACAGGGTCTAAGTTACTGAGGGCTTCGCTAAGTGCTAAGGCTGATCGTGACCTTGTGATCTTCCTGTCTCCGCCTCCCAAGCATTGGGATTACAGGCATGTGTCACAATGCTTGGCTGTTGGTTTTTTTAATTTTGAAACAGGTTTGCTAAGTTGCTGAGGGTTTCACTATGTTTCTGAGGCTGGCTTTGAACCTGTGTTCTTCCTTCTCAGCCTACACGCTGCACTTTCTTTGACAGACACTATTCTGGTCAGCATTTTCACAGCCATAATCTAAATATCTGACCATGTAACTTAGAGGAAAGAAGATTTCTTTCTTAGTTTCGGGGTCAGTCTCATGAGGCTGGGGACCACGGATCTCAGGGTGTGGTGGCAGGAGGCCGAGAGGAAGAGCACACGGCTGTGCCTATACATCACTTCATGGAGCCCAGATGCAAGAGAGAGCAGGGGAGAAGAAACCAAATAGAGTCCCAGGGTCGCAGCCCAGGGACCCACCTCCAGCCACATCCTTTCAGCCTGCTGGGTGCCGCCCAGGGAAATCATTGCAATGGGTCTGTCCATGCTGGGATTGCAGCCTCCAAAATGTATGAGCTCTTCAAGGGCCATTCTGTATCCAACCTTAACAGGTACCTAGTCTGACATGAGAGCCATTGCAAACACTGCTGCAGTGACCATGGGTGTGCAGGTTCTTTTTTTGATATGCTGCTCTAATTTCCTCCGAAATAATCCAAAGTGGGAGAGCTGGACCCTATACTAGATCTGTTGGGATCTTTTATGTGTGTGTGTGGTACCTGGGATGGGACCCAGGGGCATTGTACCTCCGAGCTACACCCCCCAGCCATATTTTTTTTATTCTTTAGTTTGAAACAGGGTCTCACTGAGTTGCAAAGGGCCTCCCTGAGTAGCTGAGGCTGTCTATGAACTGCTATCCTCCAGTCTCCACTTCTCGAATGCTGGGATTACAAGTGTGTGCCACCATGCCTGGCTTGTTGGTATCTTTTTGAGGGACCTCAATTGTATTCTCTGTTGTGGCTGTACTAGTTTATATTCCTATCACCAGTGCATGACTTTCCTTTTTGTACATCCTCACCAGGATTTATTTATTTATGTATTTATGTATTTATTTATGTATTTATTTATTTATATTTTAGGGTACTGAGGATTAAACCTGGAAACATTCTATTCTAAGCAACACCCTCAGCCCTTTTTTATTTTAAATTTTTTTTGGTGGTACTGGGGATTGAACCTAGGGGCATTCTATCTTCAAGCTATACCCCCAGAACCCCTCCCCCCCTTTTTTTTAACAGGGGCTCTTAGGTTGCTGAGGCTGTCTTTGAACCTATAATCCGTCTGCCTCAGCCTCCTAAATACTGGGATTATAAGCATGCACCACCATGCCTGGCTAGTAAGACCCTGTTTCCAAATAAAAACTAAAATAGGGCCGTGGCTATAGCTTAGAGGTAGAGCATCCCTGGGTTCAACCCCCAGTTCCACAAAAAAATAAATAAGTAAGTACCTTAATGGGCTTTATTTGTAATTCTAGAATAGGTCAATACTTCTTTCTATGAAATAGAATACATATTTCCAAACTCTTTATTTTTGTCTATTCAATACAAAATATTAAAGTAAAAATGATCAATCACTTTAGGATTTAGAGTTATCTATTATTTCTTTTGTTTCATTCATTATTTTTTGCTGGGGATAAAACAAAAGCAGGGTCTCACTAAGTTGCAGAGGGCCTCACTAAGTAGCTGAATATGGCCGCGAACCTGTGATCCTCCTGTCTCAGCCCAAGTACTTAAATTTATCTATTTAGGCCACGTGGTGGTGCATGCTTGTAATCCCTGTGCTTGGGAGGCTGAGACAGGAGGATCACAGGCTTGTGGCCACCCTTAGCAACTTGTGAAGCCCTCCACAATTTAGTGAGATACAGTTTAAAAATAAAGAATAAGAAATAGTGCTGGGGGTATAGCTCAGAGGTACAATGCCCCTGGGTTTAACTGGTACCGCCAAAAAATAACAACCAAAAAACAAAAACAAAAAAATAAAACCAGACAAAAGACAGCCTCAGCAACATAGCAAGATTCTCAGCAACTTAGCCAGACCCTGCTTCTAAATAAAAAATTAAGTAGGGCTGGGGGTGTAGCTTGGAGGTACAATGCCTGTAGGTTCAATTTCTAGCACCACAAAAAATTTTTTTTGGTGGTACTGGGGGTGGAGCCCAGGGGCTTTTCTACCTCTGGGCTATACTCTCAGACCTATTTTATACTTTATTTGGAAACAGGGTCCCACTTAGTTGCTGAGAGCCTCACTCAATAGCTGAGGCTGGCTTTGACCCTGTGCGATCCTCCTGTCTCCGCCTCCCAAAGCGCTGGGATTTCAAGTGTGTGCCACCACGCCCAGCTAAAAAAAATTTTTATATCTATTATTTTGGAAAGCACCTGCCTATGTGTCCCTCAGGTATTTATGGTAGTCTCCTCCCAGGTTCCAGATGAGGAACTAACACAGGATCAGGTGGCCGCCCAGGGCAGCGTTCTCTTCTCAGTATCGCGATGCATGCAGCACGTTATGTCTCCAGACTCCTTCACATCAGGCAGTGCCAGTCTGTGCCCCGAACACTTGCTGCCCAACCTCACCTGCAGCCGTGAGGGCTCCACATGTGCTCAGGCCGCTTCTGCCCTGCTCCCTTGCTTCGAGAGGTGGGGCCCTGGCATTACGATGCATGGTCATGGGTGGTGTGGGAAGACAGTCCATCAGTGGGAACAGAGGCAGGGGAGATATGGAAGGCTGGGCAATTGCCTGATGATTGGAAAGCTGAATGGAGGGAGGACAAGGCAGAGGAGAGACGAGCAGGCAGGAGAAGGAAGCAAGAAGTAAGCCCGGGTTCTGACTTCAGACTCTTGTGGCATATTGAGAAATCCAGATTCCAGCTGGGTGTAGCAGGGCATGTTTGTAATCCCAGTATGTAGGAGGCTGAGACAGGAGGATCACAGGTTCACGGCCAGTCTCAGCTACTTAGTGAGGCCCCTTGCAACTTAGTGAGACCCTTTTTAAAATAAAAGAATAAAACACAGCTGGTGGTGTAGCTTGGGTGTAAATGCTGCTGGGTTCAATACCTAACATAAGAACATAAGAGAGAGAGAGAGAGAGAGAGAGAGAGAGAGAGAGAGAGAGAGAGAGAGAGAGAGAGAGAAAGAGAAAGAAGAAGAAGAAGAAGAAGAAGGAGGAGGAGGAGGAGGAGGAGGAGGAGGAGGAGGAGGAGGAGGAGGAGGAGGAGGAGAAGAAGAGAGGGAGGGAGGAAGGGAAAGAAAGAAAGACAAGAAAAAAAGGAGAGAAAGGAAGAAAGAAAATCCAGTTCAGTGCCCCCTACCCTTTTTAGCTGTTAGGGACCCACTTCTTCAATGTGACACCCATGGAGACCAAGCATGTGGGACCTAGGTGTGTTGAGGCCACCTTCTCAAAGGACTGAAATCACTGAGGAACAATAGAGTCACATGGGTATTTAACTCTTTATTTTAGGAGATGGTAATATCATTATTCATCTGAACCTTAAGAACCTTGTCATGGGGTCAGAGGTGTGGGTTAGTGATAGAGCCCTTGACTACCATATATGAGGCCCTGGCACTGCAAGCAAATCAAAACAAAACACCTTGTCAAGGCAGAAAAAGCAGCACTTGTTTTCCTGGGAAGACTGAGTGACATTTTCTTCTTCAGTTGCTGACTTTGTAGGGCTGGACCCCAGAATTGCTGCTTGGCTCATAGATCCCAGTGATGCTGTGCCTTCTTTTGAGAAACTCGTGGCAAAGCACCTTGGAGAGTCCATTACTGTCAACACAAGCAGCACACACAGAAATTCTTCAAGGAATGCTGTGGTAAGTCTTTTGAAGATGAGCCTTTTCCCCTTATTAATACAACCTTGGCCTTTTTCTAGAAACTTTTCCTACTTCATAGAGAGTCTAATAATAAAGAGAATATTGCCAACATTCATTCTACACATATGTTTGGGGTTTCTGTTTTTCTTTTTGTACTGGGGATTGGGAACTCTACCACTGAGCTACATTCACAGCTCCCTCCCTTTTTTTTGCGATACTGGGGATGGAACCCAAGGGCAGTCTACTTTTGAGCTATACCCCCAGCCCTAATTTTTATTCTTTACTTTGAAACAAGGTCTCACTGAGTTGCAAAGGGCCTCACTAAGTAGCTGAGGCTGTTTGTGAACTGCAGTCGTCCTGCTGGAATTACAAGTGTGTGCCACCACGCCCAGCTCCACAGCCCTTTTCAATTTTTTTTTTGTTGTTTGTTTTGTTTTGTTTTTTTCTTTATTGTTTTGGTGGTACTGGGGTTCCTGGAAGCCCTTCTACCTCCAGGATATACTCCCAGACCTATTTCATACTTTTTTTTTAATGTGGAAACAGGGTCTCTTAAGCCAGCGAGGTTGGCTTCGAACCTGCGTGATCCTCCTGTCTCTGCCTCCCAACCGCCCTTTTTAATTTTTTTATTTTTTTGCAGTCCTGGAGATTGAACCCAGGGGCATTCTACCTCTGAGCTACATCCTCAGTCCTATTTTCTTCTTCTTCTTCTTCTTCTTCTTCTTCTTCTTCTTCTTCTTCTTCTTCTTCTTCTTCTTCTTCTTCTTGTTATTGTTATTATTATTATTTTTTTTTTTTTGGTGGTACTGGGGTTCCTGGAAGCCCTTTTACCTCCGGACTACACCCCCAGACCTATTTTTTAATATATTTTTTAAATTTGGAAACAGGGTCTCAAGCCAGCCTGCACGATCCTCCTGTCTCCGCCTCCCAAGCGCAGGGATTACAAGCATGCGCCACCACGCCCGGCTCATCCTCAGTCCTATTTTTATTCGTTATTTTGAAATGGGGTCTCACTAAATTGTGGAGGACCTTACTAAGTAACTGAGACTGGCTACAAACCTGTGATCCTATTGTCTCAGCCTCTGAAGTACTGGGATTACAAGCGTGCGCCACCATGCCTGGCTCTTTTTATATCTTGAGACAGTGTCCCTGAGTTTCCAAGGCTGGACTTGAACTTACAATCCCCATGCCTCAGCCTTTTGATTCACTGGGATTGCAGGGACGTACTACCATGCCCAGCTCTACACATACGTGTGTGTGTGTGTGTGTGTGTGTGTGTGTGTTTGTGCATGTGTGTAGTTTTACCAGGGATTGAATCCAGAGATGTTCTACCTCTGAGCTACACACCAGGCCTCTTTGATTTTTTTATTTTGAAACAGGGTCTCACTAAATTACCAAGGACCTTCTAAGTTGCTGAGGCTGGCCATGGATGTGTGACCTTCCTGTCTTGGCCTCCCAAGTACCAGGATTACAGACTTGTGTCACCACACCCAGCTACACTTTACACTTACACTTTTGGCATTGGTACTTCTCGGGTGGGGGATGGAGAATAAGGAGATTCCTATCCTTTTATCAAGATGGAAATCCCAAACACAGTGAGGTTCTGAGTAGATTCTCTAGTGCCAGAGTCTTGCCTGCTCTGTGAGCAGGAAGCGGCTCATTTATAAGTCCTTAGTGATGTGGCCACTGCTGAGCTCCCAGGATGACCACCTCGGGCCACCTGGGGAGAACCAGAGGAGCTGCTCAGGTGACTCTCCCGAAGTACTCCCTGCTGGAGATGCTGCTGCCTCTCAGTGCCGGAGCCAGCCAGCAAAATACAGGTTCTGAAGAGAAGAGTGAGGATTAAATAATTCAGTTCAAAGAATTCAGTTCAAGCATCGGAGGATCGCCAGTCTACTCCTGGGTCGATATCTCTACTGGCTGATCCCGGGTTTATTTCTCTTGTGGTATTTATATAGTTTTTCACTTCAGGTTACACCAGAATACAATAATGACAAATCCAAAATACACACATACATCATGGGCAGGTCAGTCAATACCCTCGTGCCATCATGAACAACACGAACCTAATCTTCTCTAAGACCTTAATTACTTTGAACCCTCCATGACCCCAAACCTTGTTGACTCTGGGTGAAGGACAGTCACCTGAGAGAAGGACAGTCATGAAGGACAGTCAGAAGTATTCTTTTAGTAAAGATAAGAGGAAAACCTTAATGGCTCCCCACACCTCAGGAACTAGTGGAGAAAGTATGGCCATACTCAGGGTCCTGCAGGTCAGCATACCAAAGGCCAAGGGAACTTAGGGCAAAGCAGAGCACCACGAAGCCCACTCAGTGGACCCTGAGCTAGACTTGCCCATGCCCTTCATCCTCATGACCATCCATGTGAGATGAGGGTCTGCACCCCAGTGTGGGCAGGGCCATAATGAAAGGTGCTGCTGCCCTTAATTTGAAGAGTGGCTTATCAGAAGGTCATGGGGCAACTTGCAGAAGCAGGTCTCACAAGAACAGGAGTCCATCAAGCCAGGACTCACAGTTTCAGCTCTTGGAGAGCTTCTTTCCCTCACTGGTCAGGTGTCCACCTCTGGCAGGGAAGGCAGGGTTCTGGGACTAGCATTCCTTTCTATTGTCAGGTGGAGAGACTCTCCTAACAGGAGCTGGGATATTATTACTGAAAGAGTTGTCTGCCCAGTCTTATCAGTACCTGTTTACAGATGGGGAATCTGAGGCACACAAAAGTTTCTGTACACTCAGCTCAAGTTGAGGCTCGGGTTCAGTTTGGGTTTCCAACTTTCAGTGTAGTTTCTTTCCAGTATTCCCATGTGTGGGAATGTGTGTGGCTGTAGGGAATGAAAACTGGCTCCAGAGTGGGAATATCCTCCATGCCAGGAAGCAGGCACCCACACACAGGCTGCCACAGCCGCTTAGCAGTGCTGTCGAGCTGGGGCTGGACCTTCTACTTGCAGCTCTCTGGCCTCTGTCCTCACTCCAGGGGAACAGGAGGCAGCTTTGGGTGCAGTCTGACTGTGTCTTACTGACCTGACATGTCTGCAGGAGAGCCATGCATTATATGAGGGCAGGAGGTGGATGTCAGAACTTTAATCTGTGGGCCTGGCACCACGATGCTCTGAAGAGGTTTGGATCGCTCAGGAAAATGGAAGGGAGTGCAGGTTGGGGGGAGCTGCATGGTAAGGCAAGGCCTGGCAGAGACAGCTCCTCTGGGGAAACAGTATGGGTGGCTCAGAGAGAAGGACGGAGGGCTCTGGGAGCCAGGCGTGTACCATGCCCAGGAGCGGCACATCCTGAGACTACTCAGAATGGAGGCACCTCGTCTTTTTGGAGTTGAGAAGCTCTTCCAGGCAGCTGTGTGGAATTCTGAGACATGGCAGCCATGAACTTCACATGGATGAACTCCTCTATTGCATGTCCCCTGACAGACTGTGATTGATGGTGCCATCACACATGTAACGTCTGCCATTGGTAGCCTCCTAGCATGTAACTAGGAGCACTTTTGTGAGTTGTGTTGATTGCCAGACCATGATGAGCGTGACCAACAAAATTACCTAAATTTTAACTTTTGCTTTTGCTTTTTTAAAGAACCAGAATGTATGTGTGAACCTGGATATACTCTACAGACTTACAGTGGACCTTTGCTCCAAGTTGAAGGTAAGGCAAGTTGAAGGTCATGCATGAGCTCCCTTTTGGCCCACACCCATACTCACAGGGCACAGTTAGTGTCTTGAATGTGAACCAACTGGAATGTTTATTCTAAGGCCAAGTTAACCTGTGCCTCACTCAGAAAAAGGAAGACCAGGATAAGACCTGAAGTTCTAAAGTGCTTCTTATAGGTTAGAAACACTTTAACATGTTTCAAAGTTTTCCCTTTAGAAAGCTGGGATTTTGTTGTTGTTACGTTTGTGTGTGTGTGTGTGTGTGTGTGTGTGTGTGTGTGTGTGTGTGTGTGTGTATGTGTTACTGGCTACACTTCCAGCCCTTTTTTTTTCTTTATTTTGAAACAGGATCTCACTGAGTTGCAGAGGGCCTCACTAAGTAGCCGAGGCTGTCCACGAACCACGATCCTCCTGGCTTAGTCTCCCAAATGCTGGGATTACAAGGGTGCACCACCACACCTGGCTAGAAAGCTGAGATTTTCTAATATGGTTGCTAATGTAAAAGTTGAGCCTTGCCGGGCGTGGTGGCGCACGCTTGTAATCCCCGTGCTCGGGAGGCAGAGACAGGAGGATCGCGCAGGTTCGAAGCTAGCCCCGCGCGCTGGCTTAGGAGACCCTGTTTCCAAATAAAAATGCAAAAATAGGTCTGGGAGTGTAGCCCGGAGGTAGAAGGGCTTCCAGGAAAAGTTGAGCCTTGATTTCATTCAGTGGTAAAATAGACTTATCTTCCCTCAATCAGCCTTATTAATTGGGAAGCCACGGCCATCGGAAGGGACCGCATCAAGGTGACAGCACTGTGAAGGCAAAAGGCAAGATGGAGAAGCCATGGTGCTTTTCTGCCCCGGGTTCCACATTGAGCTGTTTTTCTCTCCTTCTGCTATTATTCTCCTGTTGGGGCTCCCTGTGGGAGCCCCTCCTGAGGGCAGAGAGGGAGCCCAGGCAGTTTGATGGGGAGGGCTGACCCACCTTGGATCACAGGCCTAGGCATAAAATGGCTCTAGAGGGACAGGCAAGGTGTAAACTTAGAGGTAGAGTGCTCCAGGATTCACTCCATAGCACCACCCTCTCCCAAAATACCCCCCAAAACCTGAAGAAAATGCCAATAAAGAGCCTGGAAGGATGCAAATAAAGGGGCAAAGACTTCCTGCTCTGAGAGCAGGTGGACTAACATAGATTCCAGTGTTCCCCCAGACTAGTCAGCAGTGGCGGGGCAAAATCAATGAAAACCTCAGTAACTTGACGGGGATTCAGTAAGCCTGTTCTGAAATTAAGGTGGGAAGCTGGGCATCCAAGGCGCACACCTTGGGAGGCTGAGGCGAGAGAATAGCAGACTCAGCCAACCTCGGCAATTTAGCAAGCCATGCCACAATTTAGTGAGACCTGTTTCAAAATAAAAAATAAAATAGGGCTGGGGTATAGCTTGGAGGTAGAATGCCACCTAGATTTAATCTCCAGTACCACATACACATAAAATAAAATTAAAATGGAAGACTAAAAGTTCACAAATGCTTAAATCAATCCTTTTTTTTTTTTTTTTTTTTTTGCGTGTTTGGGGATGACACCCAGGGGCATTTGACCTCTGAGCTACACCCCCTGCCCTATTTTTTATTCTTTATTTTTGAAACAGGTTCTCACTAAGTTGCAGAGGGCCTCACTAAGTAGCTGAGGCTGTCCGCGAACCGCGACCCTCCGGTCTCAGCCTCTCGAAGGCTGGGATTACAAGTGTGCACCACCATGCCCGGCTTAAATCAGACTTAAAAATAAGAAAGAGTAAAGAAGATTGCGATAGAACTTGGACTACCTGGCATTTCTGAATATCTACCAGGTTGTGATCATAAAATAGAAAAAATAAGATATGTAGCAGAAAAAAGAGTTTTACTAGGAAGAACAAAGGAGAGGAGTTGATGGTGGGGAGGAAAGTTATCTTATTCTAGCTCAACAAAGTTAAGTAGCTTTTCAACAAAATGCAGATAAAAATAAAAATTTAAAGAAGCACTGAAGCTGGGCATGGTGGCACACACTTGTAATCCCAATACTTGGAGGCTGAGATGGGAAGATCATAGGTTCACAGCCAGCCTCAGCAATGTAGTGAGGACTTCCACAACTCAGAGAGACCCTGTTTCTAAGTAAAAAATAAAATCAAGCTGGGAGTATAGCTCAGAGGTAGAATGCTCCTGAGTTCGATCCCCAGAAACACATTCACACACAGAAAAAAAGAAGGAGAAGGAGAAGAGGCAGAAGCATTGAAACCGGGTGTGGTGATACACTCCTGTAACCCCAGTTCTTGAAAAGCTGAGGCAGAAGACCAGCCTCAGCAATTTAGCGTAGCCCTCCACAACTTAATGAGATCCTCTTTCAAAATAAAACAGGGCTAAGCTGGGTGTGGTGGCACATGATTGTAATCCCAGCACTTGGGAGGCTGAGACAGGAGTATTGCACAGGTTCAAAGCCAGCCTCAGCTACTTAGTTAGGCTGTTTCCAAATAAAATATAAAATAGGTCTGGGAGTGTAGCTTAGGGGTAGAAAGCCCCTGAGTTCCATCCCCAGTACCACAACATTATACATACACACACACCACACACACACACACACACACACACACACACACACACACACACACATATATATATATATATACACACATATACACATACATATATATACATATATACATATATATACATACATACATGCATGCATATATATATGTATATATATATGCATGCATGTATGTATGTATATGGCTAGGGATGTATCTCAGAGCAATAATGTCCCTGAGTTCAATCCCTAGGGAACACCCTCCCACAAAAAGAAAAGAAAAGAAGAAGCATTGATACTTTACTTTTTTTTTTAAATGAAACAGGTTTATGGCTTATGGCGACTATTTTGTACTTTGGAACTTCCTCTGATACCAATTTTGGCAGGTAAGTTACCATGAATATTTTCTGGCGAATTTATTACATTGTTTGGGGAATGAATGTTCTCTCTAGCTTATTTAAGAATAAGTACTGTATCTCATGGGTCCTGATGAGTGACCAACCCTTCGTTCTCCTTTCTGCAACAAGAGGTACTGAGCCACATCACCTCCTGAAGGACACTAAACTCTGACATCCTGATATTCCTGTCCTGTCTGGTCTGGCCAGGAGGAGGAGACCTTGCTGATGTTCTGCCTGCTGCCACTGGTCTCTAGTTTGGCCTTGCTGTCCATACCCCTCCCTCCTTGGCCTGATGGAGCCAGGACACCCTCTTCCTGCCCCCTATAAGCAGTCCGCAGGGCCCACAGGACAGAGCCTCAGGCAACTCTCCATCTAGGGTGTGTGCAGGGCCAGCTCATGCCCACTCGCACCCCAGAACCAGCTCTGCCTGCTCCTGTGTCCCCACTGTGTCCCAGATCCTGACAGGGCCTCTGCAGAGGCTGGCTTTGAAGTGGGTGCAGTGGGGGGCCGTCACTGGTCCTCACCAGGAGTGGGACTTTCACCCTGCCTGCAAGGATTCAGTAATGCAGTGCAGACAGGATCTGATCTGGATTTTGACTCACAGTGATGGAAAGCCACAAGATTCAGGTGAACAGAGACGAGATGGAGAGGACATCAGCACTTCTTGGGGTAAGCTCTTATTCAGACCGTGTCCTTGTCATTTCTCTCCAGCCAGTGAGTTGTTCCCAGTGGCAAGATTCAGGAGATCCCACGTTTTTCCTTCTCCACTGGCCCCAGACTGATGTTGACACTGCTCCTCCTCCTTCCTGACTCCTGGAAGGGAGGACCAAGGATTGAAACCCATCGCAGCTAGTCCATATGTACAAGCAGCAGGCATCAACTGCACATGCAGTGGGTCCTCAGGGTCCTTCTCAAAAGCGAGGGTTTTTTCATTTATTTTTTATTTATATTGGTACGTTGTAGTTACACGTCTTAGTGAGGTTCAAATTCATACAGACATTCACGCAGGTCTTGGTATGATTCCCCTCAGCTCCCACCCTACTACCCACCCCTCTCCATACACAACAGTGATACCTTCATACTTGGGCACAGCATAATTTGAACTGTTCCTTTCCTCAGTTCTTCCTTTCCTTTCTCTACTCACCTCCTCCATCCCCTCCAACTCTTCTGCTGGCCACATTCCTTAATTATCTAAAGTCGCGTTTGTTTCCTGTTTTCTTTCTAGCTTCCACATTTGCATTCAACCCTTGACTTTCTGTGGCTGACTGATCTCACTTAGCATCATACCCTCTAAATCCGTCCATTTTCCTGCAAATGATGTAATTCCTTTGTTCTTATGGCTGGATAAAATTTTGATGTGTACATATGACACATTTTTGTTATCCATTCATCTGTTGGTGGACTCCTAGGTTGGCTCCATGATTGAGATATTGTGAATCTTGCTGCTAGAAACATGAATATGCACTCAGCACTATCGTATTCTGACTTTAATTCTTTTTTTTTTTTTTTGGTGGTACTGGGGTTCCTGGAAGCCCTTCTACCTCCGGGCTACACTCCCAGACCTATTTTATATTTTTTATTTGGAAACAGGGTCTCTTAAGCCAGCGAGGCTGGCTCCGATGAACCAGCGCGATCCTCCTGTCTCTGCCTCCCAAGCGTGGGGATTACAAGCGTACGCTACGCCACCACACCCGGCTGACTTTAATTCTTTTTTTTTTTTTTATGGTACTGGGGTTCCTGGAAGCCCTTCTACCTCTGGGCTACACTCCCAGACCTATTTTTTTAATATGTTTTTTATTTGGAAACAGGGTCTCTTAAGCCAGCACAGCTGGCTTCAAACCTGCGCGATCCTCCTATGTCTGCCTCCCAAGTGCAGGGATTACAAGCGTGCGCCACCATGCCCAGCTGACTTTAATTCTTTTGGAAAGATACCAAGGAGTGGTATAGCTGAGTTGCATGGTGGTTCTGTTCCTAGTCTTTTAAGGAACTTCCGTAGATGGTTATGCTAATGTGCAGTCTCACCAGCAGTGTAGACCAGCTCCTATTTCCCCACATCTTCTCCAGCATTTATTATTATTTGCATTCTTGTTAATTGCCATTCTAACTGAAGTTAGATAGAATCTCAAAATGGTTTTGATTAACATTTTACCAATTGCTAATGATGTTGAGCAGTTTTTCTTATATTATCCTTTTATATTATCCTTATTCTTTTATTCTTTTGAGAACACTCTCTAAAGTTTAGGAAATAAGAATGGGGATTAATAAATGAAAAGGCGGCCAGGCATGGTGGTACACACTTGTAATCTCAGCATTCAGTAGGTGGAGACTGGGGGATCGTGGTTCATGGACAGCTTCAGCTACTTAGTGAGGCCCTTTGCAACTCAGTGAGACCCTGTTCCAAAAATAAAGAATAAAAAATTAGGGCTGGGGTTGTCACTCAGAGGTAGAATGTCCTGGGTTCCATCCCTGGTACTGCAAAACAAATAAATAGAGAGATAGATAGATAAATAAATAAATAAAATGGCATCAAATTGGAAAGCAACAACGGAAACCATCAAGAGTCTAAAGAGAGAACCATTTTTCCCCATTCTATAGAATGGGAAAAAATTGTTGCCCATGGTAGAGGACTAATATATAGACTATCTAAAGAACTTAAAAGACATAAACTAAAAAAACAAACACATACACACACCAAAAAAAGGGCAATTGAACTGAAAAGTTAGGTTTTTCTTGCTAGAACATCACCCACTAGAGTTTGGTGAAGGGATTCTTGGGTCTCCTTTTTTTCGGGGTGGGTGGTACTGGGAGTGGAACCCAGAGGCTTCCTACCTCCGGGCTGCACTCCCAGACCGATTTTTATATTTTATTTGGAAACAGGGTCTCACTAAGTTGCTGAGAGCCTCACTAAGTAGCTGAGGCTGGCTTCAAACCCATGCGATCCTCCTGTCTCAGCCTCTCAAGTGCAGGGATTACAAGTGTGCGCCACCACGCCTGGCCTTGGGTTTCTTAAAAAATAAAAATATAGCCAGGCGTGGTGGTGCACACTTGTAATCCCCGCACTTGGGGGGGCTGAGACAGGAGGATCACACAGGTTTGAAGCCAGCCTCAGCTGGCTTAAGAGACCCTGATTTCAAATAAAATATGAAATAAGTCTGAGAGTGTAGCCTGGAGGTAGATGGCCCCTGGGTTCCATCCCCAGTACCACACACACAAAAAAAATAATAAAATAAAAATATAGAAAGATATGTAAAGTTTCACGAAAAAAAAAACCACATACGAATGTTCCATCTAAATTACCTTACAGAAAACTGTGGGATAACCCCTTAGGTTGAGCATGGGAGGTCTAGAGTCCCGAGTGTCTTCTCTGCTGCCCACAGCATCACTGCCTGCCTCGGCAGTCATTTACTGTGGCTTTTCTTGATCACTTTTCCTCTTCAGCCCTAAACAACATGGTCTGGCTTGGCTTTGAACTGAAATAAGTCAGCAGTTTCTGAGCGACATTTCACTCGGCCCTCTGTCTCGGCATCATCCATGTCAGTGCATGTCTTTTGGTGCTGCAGGTTGTGCCGAGGTTGATATCTGCCCTAGCAGAAGCATCTAGTCATATCTAGCTTGTGGTCACTGCAAACCATGTGTGGGTTTAGTTTCTATGTTCCTGACTTCTGATCCTACCATCGCTGGCTATAGGCATTTCTTTTTTTGTAAAAGATCTGCTCAAGAGTTTCACTCATTTTTAATCTCCTCTCTGATTTCTAGGATATTATTCTGGATGGGAACCTGTACCTATACTCTTCCCCTGTCATTCATATATATATATATATATATATATATATATTTTTTTTTTTTTTTTCCAGTACTAGGGATTGAACCCTGGGCATTCTAGCCACATACCCAATCTTTTTTTTTTTTTTTTTGAAACAGGGTCTCACTAAGTTGCAGGGGCCTCACTAAGCTGCTGAGGCTGGCTGCAAACCTGTAATCTTCCTGTCTCAGCCTCCCAAGTACTGGGATTACAAGCATGCACCACCACACACAGCTCTCCTGTCTTGGTTCATGTGATGCTGGACCCTTTTTCTAGTGCTAAGTTTGCTGGAAATACATTATTTCCCTCCCTCACTCCCTTCCACTCTTGCATTTGCTTCTTCCTGTTTGTTTTCCTAGATCACAGGGAGGGTGAGTGTGTGAGCCTGAGAATTCCATCACAAGTCCGAATATGGTATTTCTTTATACTAGAGATCACACCCAGGGACATTTTACTTTTGAGCTGTCCCCCACCTCTTTTTAGTTTTTATTCTGAAGCAGGATTTCACTGCAACTGCTAACCTACAACCCTCCTGTCTCGGCCTCCCAAATTCTGGAATCATAGGTGTGTGCTGCCGTGTCTGGCTAGATTTGGGGAGGGGTGGAGGGACTGGGGATTAAACTCAGAGGAGTTCTACCTCTGAACTACACTGTTGGCCCTGTTTTGTTTTTTATCTTGAAACAGAGTCTCACTGTGTTGCTGAGGGTCTTGTTAAATTGCTATGACTGGCCTCAAACTAAATGCTCCTGTCTCAGCTTCCCAAGTACTGAGATTACCAACATTCACTACTACACTTTGGTAGAATATATATTTTTTGAATTATTTTGTTTGTTTATTTATTTGGAAACAGGGGCTCTTAAGCCAGCGCGGCTGGCTTCGAACCTGCACAATCCTCCTGTCTCTGCCTCCCAAGTGCGGGGATTACAAGCGTACGCCACCACGCCCGGTTTAGAATATGTATTTTTTAATATAAATTTTAGTAAATTACAGGTCTTTATTTCATCGTAAGTTTCTGCTGGGAATTGTTTGATGGGCAAATTAAATAACTTTAAAATTGTGAAAACAATGGATAAGACTTTCTTATATATTTCAGGCTCGTCTCAAAGAACTGGAGGAAGAAGCCCATTTTGTTGCAGGAGAACAGTTTCTTATAATGAGTAATAATCAGGTTCGAGAGGTAATGCTACATTTTGGTTCTTTAAAATATATTTTTTAAGTCGGGCGTGGTGGCGCACACTTGTAATCCCCGTGCTTGGGAGTCAGAGACAGGAGAATCGCGCAGGTTCAAAGCCAGCCTTGCTGACTTAAGAGACCCTGTTTCTAAATATAAATATAAAAAATAGGTGTCTGGGAGTGTAGCCCAGAGGTAGAAGGGTTTCCAGGAACCCCAGTACCACCAAAAATAATATTAATACTAATACTAATCCAGTAATTAAAAGGGAGGTTTAGCCAGGTATAGTGGTGCCTGCTTGTAATTCTAGTACTTGGGAGGCTGAGATAGGAGGATCCAGTTTCACGGCCAGCCTCAGCTACTGAGTGAAACCCTCTGCAACTTAGTGAGATCCTGTTTCAAAAATAAAAGAATAAAAAATCGGTCTGGGGGTGTAGCTCAGAGGTAGATTGCCCCTGGGTTCCATTCCCCAGCACCACAAAAAAGGGAGGTTTATTCCTAATTCATAAATATTACTTTGATTGTCTGAAAGCATAGTTTTTCATATTCTCTCACAAGTGGTAAATGTGATGAATGTTGAGATTCATTACTTTAGAGCCTTTTTTGTATGTATATGTGGTACTGGGGTTGGAACCCAGGGGCATTCTATCTGTAAGCTATATCCTCAACCCTATTTTATGTTTTTATTTTGAAACAGGGTCTCACTGAGTTGTGGAGGGTCTCACTGAGTTGCAGAGAGTCTAAGTTGCTGAGGTTGGTCTTGAACCTGCGATCCTCCTCTCTCAGCCCCCCAGTTACTAATATTACAGGCATGCACCGCCACGCCTGGCTACTTCAAAGCCTCTGAATGGAAGAAAAGTACTAAAGGTGAAATTAAGCACCTCATAAAATCTCTTTGGAGATGTGCATTCTCCTCTGGCTGGAGGCTTTGACTGAAGAAGTGACATGGCTTCCTCAGCCTCGGGTCTGCGGCTCTCACACACATGCCTTGCTTTTGTTGAAGGTCCTCTTTGGCAAGCTGAAGCTGCACTTGCTGCGTCCACGGAGGAGCCTCCCCACAGCAGGGCCACAGCAGCGCCTGTCCACTTCAGAGGCCGTGGTAAGGCTCTCTGGTTCTGTGTGGCGTGCTCATGGTTGTATGCACCAGGTGGGACTTCTGGCAAAGGATAATTTGATGGAGTTTTGTTCTTAGAACAAACTCTCCACAATCCAGTCACAACTTCTTCGTTTCATGTCTCTGAAAGGGACTAAAATGAAGAAAATCATTAGTCTTTTCGTTTCCCAAATTTATTTTAGAGAATTTTAGCTGTCCTTCTCTTGCGAAGAATAAATTTTTAAGATGAGGGGTGGTGAGATTCTACTCTCTTAAGTGGCAGAGTATAATAGATGTTCAAAGCCAATAAGTCACTTTACTGAGAGGATATGGAGCACAGGTCAATGAGTGGATTCATGTTATTGTGGTGAAACCAGCTACCAAGGCTGGTTTCCTGCACTGCCCAGCGTTTGACTTTGAAGTGGGAGAGTTTCTTCTGGGCCACCCTCTCTGGCCACACTGCTTCCCCAGCATTCCTGCTGCCTGCTTGTCTTATCTCTGGAATGGCACTAGGGCACAGGCCCCCCAGAGCCCATACTGGCTGACAGCCCTCGCCTGGACCTGGCAGCTGAGGAGGATGCTTCCTGGAGGGAGCCATGGTTGCCGTCCTCCAGACCCTGCTCTTCACCTCAATGAAGACCCACATGTCTCCTAGGACGAGGAGTCAGTGCAGAGTAGTGAGGAGAGCGGGACACGGGGGCTCCCACCACGCCCTCCTGCCCCTTCACCCGACTGCTCTCTGCGCCTGTTTCTGTCTGTGAAAGGAAGGAGAGAACAGTACTTCCCTTCCTGGGCTGCTGTCAGTGCGAGTGTGCATGCCTATGTGTGTCCAGCAGAGCTGGAAACTGCGTCTGACATATCTAGCTCTCAAAACTCTGGAGCTGGCTGTTCCTGTTAGCCACTCCACCCACATACCTGGAGCTCCTCCAGCTTTGTCCACAGCAAGTCCTCTAGTCTCTTTCTACAAAGATGTGCCCTGAGTCTGCTTCCTTTATCCTGTCTTCATTGTACCACCTGCATCCATTTTTATTTGGATTACCCCAAACTTCCTAGCCAGTTCCCTGCTTCAGCTCCTGCCTCTGTGAAAAGCATTAGAAAGATCATGTTACTAGCCAGGCGCAGTGGTGCATGCCTACAATCCCAGTAGTTAGGAGGCTGAGATAGGAGGATCACAGGTTTGAGGCCAGCACTGATAATTTACTGATAATTTAGACCCTCTCTCAAAATAAAAAAAAAATTTAAGTCTGGTGTTGTAGCTTGATAGTAGAGCACTCTTGGATTTAATCCTAAGTACCACACACAAAAAAGTTACTGACCTCAGTAGACTTCCAGTGGTTTCCTCTCACACTTAGAATCAAACCCAGGCTCTTGAGCGTGTCCTGTCTCCTGGCCTTGACACTTCTCTCTGAGCACACTGGCAGCCCATGGCTTTGTACACAAGCTCCTTCAACAGTCCCAGACTTTTGACTACAAAGTTAGCCTGTTGGCTTCTGATTGTCAGCTTCAATACTGTTTTCAGAAGACCCTCTCTGGCCCCTAGTCACTCCGTTTATTCACTTTGATTTACTGGCTGCAGACAACTTAACATTACCTAATGTTACCTAAGTATTTGCTTACTATTCTACTAGAATGTAGCACGCACACATCAAATTTCTCACTTTGTTCTCCAGATCAGAATGGTCTAAAATTGGCATAGAAGAGTAGATAGAGCTAAAATAAATGTCTTTGTGTTCAAGGAGTACTGGAATGTGAAGTGTTCCTGGGAGCTGAACCCCATCTTGCTGGAGACATTCCAGCTGGTATCTCACCCTGCAGAGCAGAGGTGGGCAGTGAGCCCTAAGTGTGCAGCAGCAGTGCTACCTGGGAAAGCCACCCTGCCCTCTGGCCTGCACCTGCACCTGTCCTGGGAAATACAGGTGGTTCATTTTCTGTCCTGGCACCAGCTGGCACTATTGCCCTTCCTTGCAGCTCCTCCACTCTTCAGACAGCCAGTGATGTGACAGAGATAGTGTAACCTGCTCCTGGTTTTTGTTTGTTTTTGTTTTGGTGGTACTGGGGTTCCTGGAAGCCCTTCTAACCTCTGGGCTACACTTCCAGACCTATTTTATATATATATATATATATTTTTTTGGTGGTACCGGGGTTCCTGGAAGCCCTTCTTCCTCCGGGCTACACTCCCAGACCTATTTTATATTTTTGAAACAGGGTCTCTTATGCCAGCACGGCTGGCTTCGAACCTGCGCGATCCTCCTGTCTCCGCCTCCCAAGCGCGGGGATTACAAGCGTGCGCCACCACGCCCGGCCTATTTTATATTTTTGAAACAGGGTCTCTTAAACCAGCGTGGCTGGCTACGAACCTGTGCGATCCTCCTGTCTCCGCCTTCCAAGCACGGGGATTACAAGCATGCGCTACCATGCCCGGCCTGCTCCTGGTTTTGATGTGTTTTCCTGTGGGCAGAGTTGGGACAGTGACTTTAATGAGGAAATTTTTTTTTTCCTCAAAGACATGATTGACATGAATTATATTTGCCTTGTTTTCTTCTTAAGTTGAAGAAATCATGCTATTCATTTTGTGCATCTAAAAATGATTTTTCATAGGTAATGCATGCTCATGGCTCTGGAACCTCTTTGTACCAGACTCCTGTCCCTCTTCCCCGTTCCTTTCCACCATAGCATCTCTGGGCTGACAATGGTGTCTAGGCTTTGCACATGGACGTTTAATGCGCACCTCACCTTGCTGATTTAGGGTTTTGGTTAGCAGGGCATGGACCTTACTTTTCCCCTGGAATTATCCCAGTATGTGGAGCAAGGCCTGGGGCCCAGTAGATGCTCAGTAAATCTTGAATGACTCTCAGTTTTTTTCACATTGTTTCACTTGATATATTGGTGGTACTGGGGTTCCTGGAAACCCTTCTACTTCCGGGCTACACTCCACCAAAAAAAAAAGAATCATGTAGTATGTAACAGAGATTGGCTTCTTTCACTTAATAATATATACTTTAAGAGTCTTCTCTTTAGCATTGAATAATATTTTGTTGTCTGAAAGTACCATGGTCCGTTTATCCACTCAACTACCAAAGACAGTTGCTTCCAAGTGTGGGCAATTATGAATAAGGCTGCTGTGAATATCTGTGTGCACATTTTCATGTAGACATGTTTTCTTTATTAAAAAATATATTTATTGGTGCATTGTAGTCATGCATCACAATGGAATACAAGACTTGTGAGGATATACAAGCACATATCATCCAATTAGCCTTTATCCAATCCCTATCCCATCCCATCCCCCTCCCTCAATCCCATGCTTGATTGGTGATTAACTTTGATACATTTGTTTATGATGAAATCTCTTCAAAACTCATGATGTACATAAACAAATCTCTGTTACATACTACGTGATTCTTTTTTTTTTTTTTTTTTTTTTTGGTGGTACTGGGGTTCCTGGGAACCCTTCTACTTCCGGGCTACACTCCCAGACCTATTTTTATACTTTTTTATTTGGAAACAGGGTTTCTTAAGACAGCGTGGCTGGCTTCAAACCTGCACGATCCTCCTGTCTCTGCCTCCCAAGCACGGGGATTACAAGTGTGCGCCACCACGCCCGGCCATACTACATGATTCTAACCATAGTATTTGACATTTTGCAAAAGACACGGCTACAGAGACAATAAGAAGATCAGTGGTTGTCAGGGAGGGAATGCAGGAGAAAAATGGGCAGAGAATAGGGATTTTTCAGGCAGTAAAACACTCTGTATGGCCGGGCATGGTGGCACACACTTGTAATCCCAGCATTTGGAGACAGACTGGAGGATCGCCGTTCATGAACAGCCTCAGCTATTTAGCAAGGCACTTCACAACTCAGTGAGGCCCTGTTTCAAAAATAAAACAATAAAAAAAATAGGGCTGGGGGTGTAGCTCAGAGGTACAATGCCCCTGGTTCCATCCCCAGTACTGCAAAAACAAAACAAAACAAAACAAAAAAAACCACTCTGTCTGATACTGTAATAGTGAACATTATGCATCAGTCCAAACCCACAGAATGTCTAACACCATGGGTAAATGCTAATGTCTGGGCAGGCTCTAAGCCGGCAGTCAGTGATGGGACTTCTCAGGGTAGGTTTAGCAGTACCATTCTGAGAGGAAATTAATAATGGGAGAAATCATACATATGTGAAAACAGAGAGGATATGAAAGCTCTGTACTTTCTGCTTAATTTTTTTTGAACCTAAAATTGTTCTAAAATACAGCATATTAAAAAATATATCTAAGATCCATTCCAAGCCTATACATTTTACTAAAAGTCTGCATTCCCCACCAAGATCTACAAAGCACAGAAGGACAGGCTCCTTGTCTACCTTTCGGTTGATCCCAAGGCTGCAGCCCCAGACCCCTGAGCAGTTGAGCTAGGCCTTGCTCCCTCTTCTTGGAATGAAAAGTTCCTTATCTTCAAGCTCCCACTTATATGTGGTTTCTTCAGAGTTCTCTCTGGATACCTTCATCTAAAGTGTGTCTCTGCCCCTGGCACTTTTGCCAGGACCTCGTATTGATTTGACTGGGTATTACCCTGTTAGACACATATGGTCCTGTGATGGTTCATTTGGGGTACCATCTTGATTACACCAGAGACTGGTGAAGCATTCCTTCTAGATATGTTTGAAAGGCTGTTTCCAGGGCAGATTGGCATGGGTCTTAGATTAATTAGGGAAGAGCCAACATGGGCAGTGTCATCTAATCAGCCAGGGCCTCAAAAGAACAAAAAGCACTGGTCTTGCCTCATGGCAGGCTCCAATCCCGGCCTCGCTGGCCCCAGCACTGGCCTGACCCCTCAGCAGGCTCTGATCCCGGCCTCAGAGGCCCCAGCACTGCCTTGCTAACGGCAGGCTCTGAACCCAGCCTAGCTGGCCCCGGAACCAGCCTGACCCCTTGGCAGGCCCTGGTAGAGCATGACTGCTGGATCCTGTGGTAAGAGTATGTTAAGGTTTTTTTTTTTTCTTTTTGGTGGTACTGGGGTTCCTGGAAACACTTCTACCTCCAGGCTATACTCCCAGACCTATTTTTATACTTTTTATTTGTTTGTTTGTTTGTTTGTTTGTTTGTTTTTTGGTGGTACTGGGGTTCCTGGAAGCCCTTCTACCTCTGGGCTACACTCCCAGATCTATTTTTATATTTTTATTTAGAAACAGGGTCTCCTAAGCCAGCGCGCGCTGCTGGCTTCGAACCTGCGCGATTCTCCTGTCTCTGCCTCCCAAGCGTGGGGATTACAAGCGTGCGCCACCACGCTCGGCTATACTTTTTTATTTGGAAACAGGGTCTCTTAAGCCAGCACAGCTGGCTTCGAACCTGTGCGATCCTCCTGTCTCCGCCTCCCAAGCGCGGGGATTACAAGCGTGCGCCACCACGCCCGGCTATACTTTTTTATTTGGAAACAGGGTCTCTTAAGCCAGCACAGCTGGCTTCGAACCTGTGCGATCCTCCTGTCTCTGCCTCCCAAGCGCGGGGATTACAAGTGTGTGCCGCCACACCTGGCAAGAATATGTTAAGTTTTATAAGACACCAGCAAAATGTCCTCCAAGGTGGCTGCCCCATTTGCATCCCACCCGCAGTGACTGATCGCTTCATCTGTCACTCTACCTCCTAGCCAGAATTTGATACTGTCAGGTTTTGGATTCTCATTCTTCTAGGAAGTGTTATGTTCATTTCTAAAGGATCACTCTTGTGGCTGATTGGAGAACAGAGGAGAATCAGTGGTAGATAAGCCATCCCTGAGGTCCGGGTGATGGCAGTGAGGCAGAGCAGAGCAGGTGGCTCGGAGAGCGTTTTAGAACAGGAGGGAGCTCCTGGTATGTTGCTTTGAGTGTGACAGCCCTCGCAGAGTGCAGTCATGGGTTATGTACCTGGCCACTACTCAGGGAAAATGGGGAGATGAGATTCATTTGGGGGTGGCAAGTATCCAGCTTGGGGGTGTTAGGACAAAAGAGCTTGGGAGGCACTTCTGTTCCATGTTACTGGGTAGTCATATTTGTGGGATGGAGCTCAGAATGAGTCCAGAGTTGGAGATGTGGAAGCTGCCAGCTGACTTCTTTTGTAGTAACCCCTAGATATCTACCTGTCTGGATATTTGGAAGATATAGATGCCCAGGCACACAAATGATCCACCAAGTCAGACTCAGCTGGGTAGCCGAGTCAATGGGCTGCTTTTGAAGGATATTTATTTATTTATTTATTTATTTATTTATTTATTAACAGAGTCTCCCTAAGCTGCTGGCAAGGAACCTGGGATTCTCTCCTGTCTCAGCCTCTCAAATGCTAGGATTACAGGTGCACCACCGTGCCCAACTTCCTCATTGATTCTGATGTGCAGCATTGATGACCATGGTTGAACTTTTGAGAACGCGACACTTAGGGGTCAGAGTAAGGAGGTGCCAGTGGGAGACCGCACAGTGGCCAGGGTAGAAGGGAGGCAGAAGAAGGCTGAGCAGCACAGCCTTCGATAAAGCAGCAGGCCCACTGCTGCTAGAGCCTCTGCCTCTCATCCTTAACCGACATGTGCAGTACTTTTTACATAGTTTTATGCGATCAAACACTTAGTTCTCTTCAAGTGTTCTCAGACTGCTTGTGTCAAGATACTCAGGGGGACTGTTCACATGAAACTCACTTAGTGAGTGAGGTGTGACGATAAGGAGAGTCAGGTGACCATAAGCAGTTTTCTCTGCTAAGTGTTTCTCTACATTCCGTCTCCTTATGGATAGCTCTCCCAGGAGAAATGCAGTCGTGGGTTACACAGAGGCAGGGCTCCTCCTCCGAGCAGTGCCCTCATTTGTTCCTGTTTGTGTATCTGTGGCTGTGACTCTGTGTCCTCAGTCTTTTTCAGGGACTGATAGAGTTCAGTGGCTTACAGGGTTTCATTAGGATCATATCTTCAAGCCAGGCATGGTGGCACACACCTCTAATCCCAGTACTTAGGAGGCAGTCTCAGCAGTCTAGGGAGATTCTCAGCAACCTAGTGAGACCCTGTTTCTGAACAAAAATTAAAAAGAGCTGAGAGTTAGCCTGAAGGTAGAATGCCCCTGGGTTTAATCCCCAGTATAACACACACACACACACACACAAAAAAAAAAAAAAAAATTCTCCCCCATGTTTATTTGCAATTTCTAAACAATCCTAATTAAAACCCAGGCAGGAAATTTGTGGTATAAATAGGCTTATTTCCAGATTTGTATGGAAATGCAAAACACTAAGGACATGTCCCAAGACAATCTTGATGGAAACAAAACATGATTGGAGAGCTTAGTCTATTGGACATCTAGACTAGCGATAAAGCGATAGTTGTTAGGAATTAATTAAGCAATATCATTTGGTGTTGACTCATGGGTAAACAAATAGACCAGTGGACTAAGAGAATCCAAAAATAGACTTCCATATCTGTGTAGAGAACTCATGATTTCTGATAGGGCAGCACTGCAAGACAGTGAAAAAGGAGGGCAAATTATAGAGATGGCACTGTGGCCCTCATTTCACACCACACTCAAAAATAAACTCTGGGGGCTGGAGATTAGCCCAGTGGCGGAGCACTTGCCTAGCATGTATGAGGCCCTAAGTTTAATCCCCAGCATCACAAAAGTAGAACAAACCAAAAAAAGAAAAGGAAAGAAAACTCCAAGTGAACTATACATCTAAATATAAAAAGCAAAACATTTGACCAAGAGAGTGCTGGCATCCAGGAACAGAGCACGCTCAGAATGAACAGAGACCAGAAGTCGGCTGTGTCTGCCCAGGAGAAGCGGGATTTCATCCAGCACTTCTCCCAGACTGCCACGGTGCTGGCTGAGGACGACTGGGCACCCAGAGACCAGAGGTACTGTTGCCTGGCTCAACGAGGTCCTGGAGTACAAGGCCATCGGAGACAAGTACAACCGAGGTTTGACAGTGCTGGCAGCCTTCCGGGAGCTGGAAGAACCAAAGAAGAGGATGCGGAGAGCCTCCGGACAGCCCTGACAGTGGGCTGGTGTGTGAACTGCTACAGGCTTTCTTCCTGGTGTCAGATGAAATCATGGATTCATCCCCCACGCGCTGAGGGCAGATCTGCTGGTATCAGAAGCCAGGCATAGGTTTGGGTGCTGTCAACAATGCTTTGCTTCTGGAAGCATTTTTCTACCACCTACAGAAGTTCTACTGCTGAGAGCAGCCCTACTACCTGAACCCAATCAAGCTCTTCCTGCAAAATTGCTATCAGACGGAGATTGGGTAGACCCTGGACTTCATCACCGCCCCCTAGGGGCATGAGGATCTCAACTGATACATGGAAAAGAGGTACAAATCCTTCATCAAGGACAAGACAGCCTTCTACTCCTTTAACCTGCCAGTTGCTGCTGCCATGTACATGGTGGGCATCGATGGGGAGAAGGAGCATGCCAATGCTAGGAAGATCCTGCTGGAGATGGGCGAGTTCTTTTAGATACAGGATGACTACCTTGACCTCTTTGGTGAGGTGACCCCAGCGTGATAGGCAGGATTGACACTGACATCTAGGACAACAAGTGCCACTGGCTGGTGTTCCAGTGCCTGCAGCAGGCCACTCCAGAACAGCGCCAGATACTGCAGAAGAATTATGGGCAGAAAGACCCCAAGAAGGTGGCCCAGGTGAAGGCGCTGTACGAGGAGCTGGATCTCCAGGCAGTGTTCTTGCACCATGAAGAAGGCAGTTACAGCTGCCTCATGAGCCTCGTTGATCAGCACACCACACCCCCGCTCCCTACCATCTTCCTGAGGCTAGCGAACAAGATCTACAAGCGGAAAAAGTAACCTCGGGGGCAGAGAGGGAAGGCTCTCAATAAATTATCATCTAACCCAAAAATAAAAAAGCAAAACATTTAAGACTAGTGAAGATAACATAGAGAATGCTTCACGACACTGAGGTAGGTAAACATCCATAAATCAGGCAGATGTATCAACCATAGAAGAAAAGAAGGATAAGTTGGACCACAGTAAAAATTAAAAATCTGTTTATGAAAGGACACCATTAAATAGGTGAAAAAACAAGCCCTAGAAACAGGGAAGACACTTCCAATAAATACAACTGGCAAAATAATTCCTGTACAGAATAACAAATTTCTATAATCAAGAAGAAAAGACACAAAACCAATTTTTTAAATGGGCCAAAGACATAAACAGGTTCAATGGAAAAAAGACACAGAATTGTGGCCACCTTTACGAGTCACAGGAAATACAAGTTAAAACTTTAGAGATGTTACTTCTCACCTACCAGAACAGCTATTATCAAGACCAGTGATACCATGTGTTGGCAGAGACATGGAGCAATGGGAACTCGTACATACTACTGACTACCGACGGGATGAACTGGCAGCTTTACCTTGGAGAGCTGGCAGTGTCTCTGCTGAAGTGGACCAGAAATTCTTATCACCTCTTTCCACAACATAACTGTGGATATTTTTTAACCAAAATCTGTGACCAGATATTCACATCAGCTTTATTCATAACAGTCCTGCAGTGGGGAAAAAACACCATGTCTAGTAAGAGCTGAATGAGGAAATAATTGTCCTGTAGTCCTACAATTGAATACTCTATGACAGTACAAATACATGAAATATGGCTTCAAATAACAGACAAGCCCTACGAGTCATGATATTGAGCAAAAGAAGCCACACACAGCATGCCAATCGTTTTCTATTGATGTGAGATTCAGAAGCAGGAAAGAGTAGCTACTGATGGTGGACAGAGGTCAGGGTAGCACTGCCTCTGGGAAAGGAGCAGGGACCTCCTGAGAAACCAGAATGTTTCATATCTTTATGTGGGTGGTAGTTAAACAAGTGTGTTTACTTTGTGATCTTTCGATAAGCAGTATTCTTATGATCTTGCACTTTTCTGTATAAATGCTATATATTGATTTTTTAAATTAATTGTAAACCTCAGTCATATTCCAGTGCTACGTCCCTAAAATTATGCCCAGAGTAAATGTGAGTCAAATGTCTGGTTGCTGAAAACCACTGAGTTACACATTTGTAGGCATCTTCTTGGTCTACTCCCCTACAAGGTATTTAGATTTCACTAATTTGAACCTCAAGAGGACTCTTTATTTCCAAGCTCATATAAAGCACTATTAGCTCCCATGTGGACATTGAACTGATTTTTATAAGGTTTAAGAATTAATATACTTGATAAACCAACTTTGTTACAGATCTTCATTCTGGAAAATATTTTCAATTACACCATGTATTTCTAGGACGTCCTCCAGCTAAACATAAGTGCTAGAAAATTGAAATGAAGGAGTTACATTGGTGATATTAATTTTCATTTTTTCAGTTAACTTCTCTACAAGACCTTCATCCATTACCCAAGATAATTTTAGAATACAGGCAGGTAAGTTGATGTATTTTGTAAGTGGTTTGTGATAAAGGGGAAGTACCAGGCTCTTTCTCTGTTAACAAATGCACATTTGCTAAAGCCCCCTAACTGTTGTAAGGGAATGTAGTTTTCTCTCATGGCCTTGTGTTGGTCCTGCTTCCTGGTACCCTGACACAATCTGACTCAAGCCTACAAGGAGTCATGCATGGGAGAAGAGTGAGGCCAGGTGGTCATTATGACCTCAATGGGATGTGACTTCCACCAGCACCCACAAGAGCCCTGCCCTTCCCCTGGCTTCCAGGCTCCAAGGCGGCCTTTTACACCAGCGCTAACATTTGCCTGGTGTTGAACGACACAACCCTGCTCCTTCTTTAGCTACTCGTGTTTTCTCTGTTCATGCCCCTGCCCTTTACTCCACAAGCTCTCTGTTATTCACAAACCACACTGATAACTTTGCCATTGCCTAGACCACCAGTGCTGTTATTTACTCAGCCTGTGGCTTGCGTCTGTGCCTGGAAACATTGGTAGCAAACCGGCCTTTTCTCCTAAAGTGACGTAAGGATGGGAGAGAACCAGAAAAGGCACACTGGGGACCCTGAGCCTGGTATTTATTGGCCTATTTATCTTTGCAGCTGTTCTGTGAATCTAGATTAATTGCAGGATAATAGATTTATTTAAAGAGAGTTGAGTAGGCAGGGCACAGTGGTACATATTTGTAATCCCAATACATGGGAGGCTGGGACAGGAGGATCATAGGTTTCTTGCCAGCCTCAGCAACTCAGCAGGGCCCTCGGCAATTTAGTGAGATCCTGTTTTAAAATGAAAAAACACAACAGGTCTGGAAGTATAGCTCAGAGTTAAATACACACACACACACACACACACACGCGCGCGCGCGCGCGCGCGCACGCACACACTACGGCAGAGAGGCATCTTCCTCTGTTGTCCGGTGTTATTGGATCCTGGTCTCTGAGGTCATCTAAGGTGACTTCAGGAGCACAAGCCCAGTGCTGTGGGAAACTGCTCTGGCGCTTATTCCTATTTAAATACTTAAAGAAAATGATTATTCTTGTCTTTGTTATTTAGGTTCACAAGATCAAGTCGACCTTTGTAGATGGATTACTAGTTTGCATGAAAAAGGTAACAGGCTAGCTGGGACTGGTGGTTCACTGCTTGTAATCCCCGCGCTTGGGAGGCGGAGACAGGAGGATCGCACAGGTTCAAAGCCAGCCTCGCTGGCTTAAGAGACCCTGTTTCCAAAAATAAAAAATATAAAAATAGGTCTGGGAGTGTAGCCCGGAGGTAGAAGGGTTTCCAGGAACCCCAGTACCACCACACACACACACACACAAAGGTAACAGGCTTTAAAAATGAAATTGTGATTAAGGATATGATTTAGATGAGTTCAACTGCACATAAGACTTTTTAATTCTAGTAAATGATGGCATAGTCCAAGTTCTTGAGTCTGAACCGTGGTTCTGGTATTATTGTAGTCTTCTTACAGTCAGGTTGGAGCTCAGCCTTCTGTCATGAGGCAGCCCTGTAGTCGCCTCCTGCTTTCCCTCTAATGCTGCATCTCTTTTCTGGAACCATTGGAGGTAGATGTTATTGTTTTAGTTTGTCCAGGAGAACACCGCAGTCAGCAACGTTCTCTGGCTTGTTTGGGGCCGTGCAGCAAGTGCCACAACCGTCACTGCACACAGTTTGACCTAGCGTCTACGCCAGGTTCCCACAGTGTCGCCCCCTCACTCCATGCACAGGGTTTGTCCTGTTGCTGGTTCTCCTTGACTTATAGGAAAACGTCCCTTTTCACCCCCACACAGGACTTTTCAGGGGTGGGAGTTCAAGGCCAGCAGCATAGTGACCTCTGGAGGAGCAGTGTTATATGTTGTAACAAAGGCTCAGCACGTTCTTGACTTCACGTAACATTGCCAGAGTCTAAAATGATTCTTTTAACTGATAAAGGGCTCCATTTCCTCTACGTGGAATCATACAGGAACTGTGACCGGAAGACTTTCAGCCACACACCCTGTAAGTGAGCACTCTGTGAAGTGCCAGTTTCCATGCCTTGGCAGTGAAGTTTTACCTAAAAGTATGTTTGCCTGTGCACCAAGAGACGACCTCATACTTGTAATTGGGTTTACTCTATGTATTCTTTCCACTGATGTTTATGTAGTGTCTCTATATTCTGGGACTAAGACTCATAAAGTGCTATGTTAGTGAGGGGATTCTTCCCACCAAAATCCCTGACATTTCAGTGTGGAGGAAAAAAGGACTCTTCCACCTCCCCATCTTCCTTTCTAGATTTTTCCTGGGCAGACGTCTTCTAATTTCCAGAATTGTCTCTGATGACCACCTCCAATTTTTGTTTTTGAAGGCCATTTCTGATGAAAAACAAAAGCTATGAATATCCTTAAATTTATGATGCAGCTTTAATAGCACTTAAAACAATTAACTTTTAGATGGCTTTATATTTCTGATGTGAAGAAGACCCATTACTGAGCCTGGCGTGGTGGCGCTCATCGGTAATTCCAGTACTAAGGAGGCTGAGATAGGAGGATGGAAGGTTCCAGACCAGTGTGTGGTAACTTAGCAAGACCTTAATTCAAAATAAAATGGGGAGCAGAGTGTGGTGGCGCACACCTATAATTCCATTACTTGGGAGACTGAGACAGGAGGAGGTGAGGTTTGAACTGAGCCTCAGCAACTTATAGCATGGTCCTCAACAACTTAGCAAGATCTTGTTTCCAAATAAAAAATAAAATAGGACTAAGGTGTAGCTCAGAGGTAGAATTCTCCTGAGTTCAATCCAATACCCCTTCTACCACGACTACCAACATTCAGAGTCAACTGTGGTTATACCCTATATCTATCTTTCCATACTTTCTTTCTTTTTTGGTAGTACTGGGGATGAACCCAGGGAGTTCCACCTCTGAGAGACAGCCCAGACTATTTCTTATTCTTTATTTGGAAACAGGTCTCACTGAGTTGCAGAGGGCCTCACTAAGGAGCTGAGGCTGGCCTCGAACTCAATCCTCCTGTCTCAGCCGCCCATATGCTGGGATTACAAGTGTATGCCACCATGCCTGGCTTTCTATACTTTTTCTATGCATATGTAGTCATAAAATATTGTTTTCCTAAAAAAACTATTTAATATTATGCTTTTTATTTTAGTATCTCTTGGTATCATTACACATCAATATTGATGAGTCTATATTTAGATTTAAATATATAAATTAAATATAGAATTATTTAAGTGCATGCTCTATGATATATATAATTATGAATATATGTTCACAGTAAAGAAATTCAAGTAATATGGAAGTTTATAGACTAAGAGAATTCAAGTCATCTTTTCCTTTCCTTGGTAATATGTCTGTCCATTCCATGGGTCTCTGGTTAGTAGCAGGCCTGCGTCTGGGCACCCACGGATGGGAGGGGCATCCGTGGGCCTGCCTCGCGTGGCCAGTAGGGGTGGGTGGGTCTCTCGACACAGGAGGCCTGCTCTGGCCCTTATGCTTTTGAGCCACACCTGCTCTAGGAGATTCACTTGGACATCTCACTTTAGAGAACTCGTCAGTGCTCTAGACCTGACTGGCTGACAGTAATAGTAAGTAATACTAAGTCCCATCTCAACCCCAGTCTGAGCAGAAATGCACATACCTCTGAGAAAAGATGCTGCAGTCGCACACCCTGTGGGGAATTTATCCACTGGCCACACCCATTGTGCCCTCTCTCAGAGTTGATAATGCCTCTCACCCAGGAGCTATTCAGGAATTCTGCTGGGAAACTTGATTTTGGTGGAGGACACTGATTTAGCCTATCAGGGATATAAGTTTCTCTTTTCATTGCATGTCTAGATTAATATCTTGCTGTACTTTATTGTCTTCTAGAAGTTTCTGTGGTGCTTGTTTGTGGGTAGTAGTATTCTCAGAGTTTCAGTGCTGAGCATGATTGGAAAGAAACAGGGTTAACACAGTGTGTGCACTCAGCCATCGTCCTTAACTGGAAGGCTGCTGTGGTTTCAGTGGCTCTGTTGCGTCTACATGTTGACCATCCCTACTGAGATCTTTACATTATGTTCAGTTTTAATTATAGAGATATGCCATAAATAGACTTGTACAAATCTCTGTTGATTTCCAATAATTTCCTAAAGATGGAACTTCTGAGTTAAAGTATATATGTATTATTTACTTATTTTCTTTGTGGTTCTAGGGATTGAACCCAGAGGCATTCTACTTCTGAGCTATACCTCCAGCCCTTTTTATTTCTTGTTTTAAAACAGGGTCTTACTAGGTTGCTGAGAGTCTCACTATGTTGCTGAGGCTGTCCTTGAACTTGAGATCCTTCTATCTCAGTCTCCGAAGTACTGGGATTACAGGCATACACTATCACACCTGGTACATCGGAGCATTTTTACAGTAGCCATTTAAAAGTCTATCAAAAAGTACCAACATATAATCATCTCAGCATCTTCTTTGATTGTCTTCTCATGCCAGTTGAGATTCTCTTCTTTCTTTATGTATCCAGCAGTTTGGGGTTATTAGACATCTTGAATACTATGAGAGTCTGCGTCCTGTTTTCATGATCCAGAATTTCATGGAAATGATCTTATTTTTGTTTTAGTGGGCAATCAACCTGGTTAGGCTCAGGCTACAATCTGACCTGTCGCCCAAGTGCTGTGGTACCCTTTACAGTATGTTTGAAATACTCCCACTTGACTGCCACCTGGTGGTCAGTCTAGGAACTGAGTCCCGTTGTCCATCAGGCAGTCTTCCTGCCCTGCTCAGGTCACTCCTGTGCAGTGGGAGGCTGAGTGGAGTGGGGTTTTGTTTTGGTTTGGTTTGCTTTTGTGTGATACTGGGGTGGAACCCAGGGGGCTTTTCTACCTCCGGGCTATACTCCCAGACCTATTTTTCGTACTTTATTTGGAAACAGGGTCTCACTAAGTTGCTGAGAACCTCAATAAGTAGCTGAGGCTAACTTCAAACCTGCGGGATCCTCCTGTCTCAGCCTCCCATGAGCTGGGATTAGAAGCGTGCGCCGCCACACCCAGCTGAGTGGAGTGTTTTTAAACAACTCTGTGATAGTCTTCCTGAGTCTCTCTCCATGATCTCGCCAGTGTTTCTGGCTCTTTGGCAACCCCTTCTTAGGTCCTCTAACCAGAAACCTGAGGCTTTGGTAAAATGACTGCATCCCACTGCCTGCTGCTGACGCCATGTGCAGCTCACTGCCCATCTCCTTGCACTTCAGACTCTAGTCTGCTTCTCCAGTCTGCCCGTGGCTGTTAGACTATTCAAACTGGTGCCCTGAGCATTCTGCCCAGTTTTTATAGCTGTATTTGGTGGAGTGTGTGCGCTACATCTTAGTGGGAATAGCAACCTTGACCTTTTTGTGTATGTGGTACTGGGATTAAACCCAGGGAAGTGTGCTGTACCAGTGAGCTACACTCCCATCCCTTTTCATTTTTTATTTTGAGACAGTCTTGCTAAGTGGCACAGGTTGGTCTTGAACTTGCCATCGTCCTGCCTCAGTCTCCAGAGTCTATGGGATTACAGGTATGAGCCAACACACGCTACTTTGACTTTCTTTTTTTTTTTTAATAATTTGAGGTTAAGTTGATATGACAGAAGCCAGGCTTGGTGGCACACTTCTATAATCCCAGTACTTGTAAACTGAGATAGGGGGTTGAACCAAGAGATGCTCTACCTCTAAGATACATCCCCACTTCTTCTTCTTTATTTTGAAGTCAGATCTTGCTAAGTTGCTGAGGGCCTTGCTTAGTGGTTGAGGCTGGCCTGGAATCTGTAATCTTCCTGTCTCAGCCATCCAAGTACTGGGACTACAGTTGTGTACCTCCATGCCTAGCTAAGACATTGTTTGTTTTGAAATTTCTATATATATCCTAGATACAAATTCTTTATCAGCTCTGTACCTTGAAAATATTTTCTTACAGTTTGTGATGTGTCTATTTATTCTTTTGACACCATATTTCAAAGAGCAGAACTTTTAACTTTTTTTTGTGCGCAATACTGGGGATGGAACCCAGGGGCATTCGGCCTCCGAGCGACACCTCTAGCCCTATTTTTTATTCTTTATTTTGAAACAGGGTCTTACTGAGTTGCAGAGGGCCTCGCTAAGTAGCTGAGGCTGTCCACAAACCACGATCTTCCTGTCTCAGCTTCTCAAATGCTGATATTATAAGCACGTGCCACCACGCCTGGCAGAACTTTTAACTTTTAATAAATTTGGATTTATTAGAATTAGCATTCTTCATGCATGCATAATGCTTTTAGTGTTATATCTAAGAAAACTTTGAGCTGAATGTGGTGGTGCATGCTTATAATCTCAGAATTTGAGAGGCTGAGACAGAAGGATCCCAGGTTTGTGGCTAGCCTCAGCTACTTTTTGAGGCCCTCCTCAATTTAGTGAGACTGTTTCAAACTAAAGAATAAAAAATAGGGCTGGAGCTGGGCATGGTGGCGCACGCTTGTAGTTCCCGTGCTTGGGAGGCGGAGACAGGAGGATCATGCAGGTTCGAAGCCAGCCTTGCTGGCTTAAGAGACCCTGTTTCCAAATAAAATATCAAATAGATCTGGGAGTGTAGCCCGGAGGTAGAAGGGTTCCATCCCCAATACCACCAACAAACAAACAAACAAACAAACAAACAAACAAAAAACAATACAGGGCTAGAGGTATAGCTTAGAGGTAGAATGCCTCTGGGTTCAATCCCCAGTTCTGCCAAAAAAAGAAAAAAAGGAAAGAAAGTCTTTGCCTAAACCAAGATCATCACAAAAGTTTTATTTTGTGCTTTCTTCTATATGTCTTATGGTTTAGAGTTTTATGTTTATATCTATGATCAATTTGGATCAATTTTTGTATATAGTAAGAAGTACATGTTTCAATTAATCTTTTTTTGCAAGTTGATATGCAGTTGTCCCAGCACCATTTATAGAAAAAAAATTATTGCCTTGGTATCTTTATCAAAGATGAATTTGCCATAAATATAAGGGCTCTTTACTATACTCTGAATTTTGTTCAGTTGATCTATATTTTTATACTATACCAGTAACATACTGTTTTTATTATTGTAGCTTCTTAGTAAGTTTTCAATTGGAATAGCCTCCCAACATTGCTCTTTTTAAAATAAATTTTTTGCTCATTCTGGATTTTTTTGCATTTTCATATAAACTTTCTAATCAGCAGCCTGCCCCAAACAAAAGTCTGCTGAGATTCTTTGTTGGGATTACACTGAATATAGAACTTAGTTTGAGAAATGACATTTTACCAGTATTTAGTCTTCCATCTCATGAAGAAGGTATATCTCTTCATTTATTTAGGCCTTCTTTAATTTCTCTCTGCAAGATTTCATAGTTTCTAGAGTATAGATCTCTTTTTATATTTTGTTAGTTAGCTTGCATCAATGTAACCAAAATCCTGGCAACAACTAAGAGGAGAAAAGGTTTATTTTTGGTTCACAGTTGCAGAGATCTTAGCCACCATAAGCTGACCCCTTCGCTCTGAGCTTGAGATGAGGCTGAATAGCATGGTGCAGGGGTGTGGCAGAGGAGAGCTTCTCAGCTCATGGCAGCAGGGAAGCAGGAGAGGAGAGGAGAGGAGAGGAGAGGAGAGGGAGGGAGGGAGGGAGGGAGAGAGAGAGAGAGAGAGAGAGGGAGGGAGGGAAGGAGGAGAGAGAGAGGAGCGGGCTGGGGAGAAAATGAGCCCTTCCAGGGTGTGCCCCACATCCCAGAAGACCATCTAGCATCAAAGGATGAACCCAGCAATGAGGTCAGCGCCTCAAGAGCCAACCACTGCCTAAGCCCCACCTCTAAACTGGCTGCGGCCAGGACCGTGCTTTCAACATAGCCTTCTTAGGGGACATTCCAGATTCACAGCATAACATATGGTTTGTCAGATTTACCTTTAAGTATTTATTTTATATCATTATAAATGGTATCATTATAAATGGTATTTTGTTTCAATTCCCAATTGTTCATTGGTAGTATATAGAAATATAGTTTTATTGATTTGTATCCCGCTACTTTTATAAGAGTAATATATGTGTGTGTGTGTGTGTGTGTGTGTGTGTGTGTGTGTGTGTGTAACCCAGGGGCATTCTACCTCCAAACTACAGTCCCTGCCCTATTTTTATTCTTTATTTTTTGAAACAGTGTCTCACTAAGTTACAGAGGGCCTCACTAAGTAGCTGAGGCTGTCCACGAACCGTGATCCTGCGGTCTCAGTCTCCCAAAAGCTGGAATTACAAGCTGCACCACCACGCCTGGCAGGGAGCATTGTATTTTTACAGATTCTATTAGGTCTTCGTTTTTCTTTCTTTCTGTGTGTGTATGTCTGTGTGTGTGTGTGTGTGTGTGTGTGTGTGTGTGTGTGCACGTGTGCGCATGCATGCATGTGCTTGTGCATACTGCTAGGGATCAAGGCCAGAGACATTCTACCTCTGAGCTACACCCCCAGCCCTTTATATTATCTTATTCTTTTTCTATTTTGAAATAGATTTCACTAGTGTATTGTGCACTGACCTTGAACAGCAGTCTCGTGTCTCAGCCATCCAAGTCCTGGGATGACAGGCATGTGCCGTTGTGCCCAGCTCAGACTTCCTGTGTAGACATCTTAAGATATGTGAATAAAGCTTTACTTCTTCCTTCCCAGTATGGATTCTTCTCTGTTTTGCCTGATTGCAGTGAGAGCACATTGCCTTGTACCATGTGGAATAGAACATGTGTTTTTTCTTGTCTCAAATGGGAAAGCAGTCAGTCTTTCATTTGTAAGAATAATGTTGTCTGTAGGTTATACATAAATACCCTTAGCCAGCTTGAGAAGTTCCCTTCTATTAACAATTTGCTGAGAGTTTCTTCTTTCTTTTTCAACAGGTCTGGGGATAGAAGCCAGGGGCATCCGACCTCCGAGTTACATTCCCTGCCTTTTTTTTTTTTTTTAATTATTATTCTGAGTTGCAGAGGCCTCGCTAAGTAGCTGAGGCCGTCCGCGAACCGCGGTCCTCTGGTCTTAGCCTCCCGAGTGCTGGGATGACAGGCGCGCCCCACGCCCGGCTTGAGAGTTTTTATATAGATATTAGATTTTGTCGAATTCTCTTTTTGCATCCACTGAGATGATCATATAGTTTTATGTTTCAGTTTGTTAATATGGCAAACTACACAGATAGGTTTTCAAACATTAAACCGATTAAGCATTCCTGGAATAAACTCCTGTAGTCCTGACGTATATTGTTGGATTCGATTTGCTAAGATTGTATATTAAAGTTTTGCATCTATTTTAGTGATGCCTATTGGCTGGTAGTGTTTTATCTTCATCTGTTCTTGGAATCAGGCTAATGTTGACTTCAAATAACAAATTCACAGGAATTTTCCCCTCTTTAATTTTCTTTTTTCTTTCTTTCTTTCTTTTTTTTTTTTTCTTTTTTTTTTTTTTTTGGTGGTACTGGGGTTCCTGGAAGCCCTTCTACCTCTGGGCTACACTCCCAGACCTATTTTATATTTTTATTTAGAAACAGGGTCTCCTAAGCCAGCGCGCGCGGCTGGCTTGGAACCTGCGCAATCCTCCTGTCTCCGCCTCCCAAGCGCGGGGATGACAAGCGTGCGCCACCACGCCCGGCTCCCCTCTTTAATTTTCTAAAAGAATTTGTGTAGGTTTTTTTTGTTTGTTTTGGTTTTTTTGTTTTGTTTTGCAGTACTAGGAATGGAACCCAGGGGCATTCTATCTCCAAGTTATACTCACACCCTCAGTCCGATTTTATTCTTTTTATTTACTTATTTATTTTGCGGTACTGGGGATTGAACCCAGGAAGGGGCATTCTATCTCTGAGCTGCACCCTCAGCCCTATTTTATTCTTCATTTCGAATCAGGAGCTCACTAAGTTGCAAAGGGCTGCAAGCTGCCAGGGCTGGTCCAAACCTGCACGCCTCCGTTGCAGCTTTCCAACGATGGATGACGAGCGCGCCATCACATTGCGCCACATAATTGCTGAGTGCTTCACTAAGTGGCTGAGGCTAGCTACAACCCTAGGATCCTCCTGTCTCAGCCTCCCAAGTACTGGGATTACAAGCGTGTACCACCACACCTGGTTACTTCTCTCATATTTTTAAATTTTATTTATTTGAGGTACTGGGGTTGGAACATAGGGGCATTCTACCTTCGAGCTACACCCGCTGCCCTATTTTTTATTCTTTATTTTAAAATAGGGTCTCACTGAGTTGCAAAGAGCCTCACTAAGTAGCTGAGGCTGTCTGTGAACCTGGATCCTCCTGTCTTAGCCTCCCAAGTACTGGGATTACAAGCGTGTGCCACCATGCCCGGCTTCTATTTTCTTAAGATAGAAACTGAGCTCACTGATTTGAAATTTTGTTTTGTTTTCTTTTTTTTCTTTCCTTTTTCTTTTTTTCTTTCCTTTTTCTTTTTCTTTTTTCTTTTTTCTTTTTTTTCTTTCTTTTTTTTTTTTTTTGGTGGTACTGGGGTTCCTGGAAACCCTTCTACATCCGGGCTACACTCCCAGACCTATTTTATACTTTTTATTTGGAAACAGGGTCTCCTGAGCCAGCGTGGCTGGCTTCGAACCTGCACGATCCTCCTGTTCCACCTCCCAAGCGCGGGGATGACAAGCGTGCGCCACCACGCCCAGCTTTTGTTTTCTTATATAAGCATTAATTTGATATTGGCAGTAAGTGCTGAAATTTTCCCCTTTATGGTTTTCTGGCATCCAGTAAATTCTAATATATTATATATTCATTTTCATTCTGTTCAAAAAACTTTATGGTAACTCGTATTTTCTTTGACTTGTGCATTATCTAGAAGTTATTTTTCCAAATATTTGGAAATTTTTAAATATCTTTCTTTTATCAATTTATAATTTAATTCTTTTGTATTCAGATATGACTCTTAGCTTGACTTGAATCCTTTGAGACTTATTCAAACTTTTTTATGTCCCAGAACAATGTTCTGTCTTAATAAATGTTCTAGGTGTGCTTGTGAAGAGTATGTGTGGTGCTATTGAGCGGTGGTGGAGTGTTCTGTAAATACCAATTACATGAAATTGTTTGTACTGTTCTCCAAGTCTACTATATCCCTGCTGATTTTCTCTCTGATTGTTTAATGAGGTATATAGAGAGGGATATTGAAATCATTAACCATGATTGTATGGTCTTTTTTTTTTCTCTCTCCCATTATAGTTCTATCTCCTTAAAGTTTTTGTAGAAAGTTTTAGGATTATTATGTACTGGGGATGGAACCCAGAGGCATTCTACCTCCAAGTTACACCCCCAGCCCTATTTTTTATTCTTTATTTTGAAACAGGGTCTCATTAAGTTGCAGAGACCTCACTAAGTAGCTGATGCTGGTCATAAACCTGTGATTCTCCTTTCTCAGCCTCCCAAGTACTAGGATTACAAGCATGAGCCACCACACTCAGTTCAGTTCATAATCTTTTAAATAGATTTATGTAGTAAAAAATCTTGAATATTTCTCATGTTACTACCATTTCTACTACTCTTCAATTCCTGTGTATACTCAGATTTCTGTTTAGCATGGTTTTCTTTCTGCATTAAGGGCATCCTTAAATATTTCTTGATTAATTCTTTTGCCTTTTGTAGTTCTGGAAAGGTGTTTATTTAATTTTTGTTTCCAAAAGGCTTTTTATTGGTGCATTGTAGTCATACATCTTAATTGGGTGCAAGATGGTGGAGGCACACATGCACACATCACTCATTTAGCTCTTCCCCAATTCCCGCCCCATTTCTTCCCCCACCTTCTCCTGTGTGGCTTAGTGATTGATTTTGATATGTTTGTGAATATACATCATGTACATTAGAGGATTTCTCTCTTCCCTTCATACAGTCCCCTCAGTTAGGTCGCCTTATTTGCTTATCTATGGTTTCTCCTTCTTTGTCTAGAGTTCCTCCTATGACCCTTTTTCTCCCTAGCTTCTGTATATTAGAGAGAGCATTCAATTTTTTACTTTTTGTGACTTACTAATCTCACTTAGCATAATGTTCTCCAGTTCCATCCATTTCCCAGCAAATGACATAATTTTGTTCTTTATAGCTGAGTAAAATTCCATTATGTACATATCCCACAGTTTTGTAATCCATTCATCTGTTGATAGACATCTTGGCTAGTTCCATAGTTTGGCAATTATGAATTGGCAAATAGGCATGCATTAGTTTGGTAGTTTGCTTTCACTTATTTTGGATAGATATCCAGAAGTGCTATTGCTGAATCATATGGTAGATTCAGCCACGTGTGTTGGCGCACGCTTGTAATCCCAGCGCTTGGGAGGCTGAGACAGAAGAATCGCACAGGTTCAAAGGCAACCTCAGCTACATAGTGAGGCTCTCAGCAACTTAATGAGACCCTGTTTCCAAATAAAGTTTAAAATAGGTCTGGGATGTAGCCCAGAGGTAGAAAGCCCGAGTTCCACCCCCAGTACCACCAGAAAAAAAAAAAAAAACTATATATATATATATATATATATATATATATATATATATATATATATAAAATTCATTCCTATTCTTCTGAGGATCATCTATACTGTGTTCCAAAGTGGTTGCAGTGATTTGCAATCCCACTGAGTTCCTACTTCTCCACACCCTTGCTAGCATTTTTTTGTGTTTTTAATGATTGTCATTCTAATTGGGGTTAAGTGAAATCTCAGCTTAGTTTTGATTTGCATCTCAGATTGCTAAATGATGTTGAACTTTTTTATACATTTGTTGGCCATTTGAATTTTTTTCTTTTTTGCAGGTCTGGGAATGGAACCCAGGGGCATTCAACCTCTGAGCTACACCTCCTGCCCTATTTTTATTATTATTATTATTTTTTTTTTTTTTTTGCGAGTCTGGAGATGGAACCCAGAGGCATTCGACCTCCGAGCTACACCCCCCTGCCCTATTTTTTTATTCTTTATTTTGAAACCGGGTCTCACTGAGTTGCAGAGGGCCTCACTAAGTAGCTGAGGCTGTCTGTGAACTGTGATCCTCCAGTCTTAGCCTCCCGAATGCTGGGATTACAAGCATGTGTCACCACGCCCGGCTTTATTATTATTATTCTTAATTTGAAACAGGGTCTCACTAAGTTGCCGAGGGCCTGGCTAAGTAGCTGAGGCTGTCCGCAAACCGTGATCCTCCGGTCTCAGCCTCCCAAATGCTGGGATTACAAGCGTGCGCCACCACGCCCGGCTTTGAATTTCTTCTTTTGTAAAGTTTAGTTCACTTGTCAATTTTTTGTTTGGGTTATTTGTCTGTCTGTCTGTCTGTCTGTCTGTCTTTCTTTCTTTCTTTCTTTCTTTCTTTCTTTCTTTCTTTCTTTCTTTCTTTCTTTCTTTCTTTCTCTTTCTTTCTTTTTTCCGAGGTACTAGAGATGGAACCCAGGGGCATTCTACCTCCAGCTACACCCCCTACCCTATTTTTTTATTCTTTATTTTGAAACATGGTCTCACTGAGTTACAAAGGGCCTCACTAAGTAGCTGAGGCTGTCTGTGAATCTCAATCCTCCTGTCTCCGCCTCCCAAATGTTAGGATTACAAGTGTGCACCACCACACCTGGTTGGATTATTTGTTTTCTTAGAAGTGGCAAATTCCTTGAGTTCTCTCTATACTCTAGATATTAAGCTGGGCGTGGTGGTGCACGCTTGTAATCCCTGCGCTTGGGAGGTGGAGACAGGAGGATCGTACAGGTTCGAAGCCAGCCGCGCTGGCTTAAGAGACCCTGTTTCCAAATAAAAAGTATAAAATAGGTCTGGGAGTGTAGCCCTGAGGTAAGAGGGCTTCCAGGAACCCCCCCCCAAAAAAATATATATACATATACACACTAGATATTAGTCTTCTGTTGGAGGAGTGAAAGTTAGTTTTGCAAGGTATAAAATTCTCAAATGACAGGGTTTTTGTTTTTTTTTTTCTTTCAGCATTCTGAAGACATTACTTTCTTCTTAGGTACATTCTTTCTTTTCTTTTCTTTTTTTCAGTACTGGAGATGGAACCCAGGGGCATTCTACCTCCAACTCATACCCCCAGCTCTATATTTTATTCTTTATTTTGAAACCGGTCTCACTGAGTTGCAGAGGGCCTCACTAAGTAGCTGATGCTGTCCACGAACCGCGATCCTCCAGTCTCAGCCTCCCAGATTCTGGGATTATAAGCGTGCCCACCACGCCCGGCCTTATGTACATTATTTCTGATGAGAAATGTGTTGTCATTGTTATCTTTGTTTCTTTATGCATAATGTATCATTTTTGCAGGTCTTAGCATTTTCTATTTATACATAATTTTGAGAAACTTTATTATGGTATACTTTATGTTGGGGTGTGTTTGTGTGTGTGTGTGTGTGTGTGTGTGTGTGTGTGTGTGCGCGCGCGCGCTTACCTCTTATGTTTGGGATTATTGAGTTTCTTGGGATCTGTGGGTTTACAGTTTTCATCAGACTTGGAAAACCATTGATATTTATTCACATATTTTCTAGTGTCCCACTTTCTTTACCCTCTTCTTTGGGGACTCCACTTATAATAACTTGATTTTGTCCCACAGCTCACTAAGCTCATCTTCTTTTCCTTGGATTCTTTTTTCTTATTTTAGTTTGAATAATGTGTTAGACAGATTTCCATTGCTGTGACAAAATATTTGAGTTAAATAACTTAAAAGAAGCAAAGATTTATTTTGTCTCACAGCTTCAGAGGTTTAAACCAAGATTGCTTAGCCAGGTTACCTTTGGGCCTGTGGAGAGGCAGGGAGTAGATGGAAGAGAAAACTGTTCGCCTCATGCCAGCTGGGAAGCAAAAGAGGGAGGGGGATGGAGCTAGGAACTCAGTGTCCACTTAAAGGACATGCCCCAATGATCTCACTTCCTTCTGCTAAACCCTACCTTCTTTTTTCTTTTTTCTTTTTCTTTTTTTGGTACTGGGGATGGAACCCAGAGGCTTTCTACCTCCGGGCTATACTCCCAGACCTATTTTAAACTTTATTTGGAAACAGGGTCTCACTAAGTTGCTGAGAGCCTCACTAAGTAGCTGAGGCTGGCTCTGAACCTGCGTGATCCTCCTGTCTCAGCCTCCCAGGCACGGGGATTACAAGCGTGCGCCACCACGCCCGGCTTAAGCCCTACCTTTTAAAGGGTGTACCAGCTCCCATTAGTGCCACAGGCCAGCAACCAAGCTTTAGCATTTGGCCTTTGGAAAGGGACACTTAAGAGTTAACCCATAACAGGTTTTATGTTACCATGTCCTCTAGTTCAACAATACTTTCTTTTGTTATGACTCTGTTCTTAATCCTATTATATGGCTCTGTTCTTAATCCTATCATTTATGTATTTTGTATTAGACATCACAATTTTCATTTCTTTAAGTTCAATTTTAATCTTTTTATACCTTCCATGTCTCTGCTTAATTTATTAATATGTTGAAGCAGTTATATGATGTCTTTGCCTGCTGATTTCAACATCTGTGTCCATTATTGGTTAGTTTTAATAGATGGTTATTTCCATTATGAGTCTATTTCCTCCTTCTTTGTATGTCTGCTAATCTTTGTGTGAATGATAGACATGAATTTTCATGGCTGCATTTGGGATATTTTTGTACTCTCATAAATATTCCTGAAATTTATTCTGAGATGAGTTAAGTTACTTGGAAACAGTTTGTTCCTTCTCGTTTTACTTTTATGATTTCTCTGGTCGGTCCGGAGAATTACTTCATCTATAGCTCATTTTTCTCCAGCCTTGAAGAGAGACCTTCCTGAATATTCTACCAGATTATTCTGAGTTTTTAAAGAGCAGCTGGTGGGAACATACCCATTCCTGGCCTTAGGTGAACTCAGGGCCTTGTTCCCTATTCCTACAGATTTTTTTTTATCTAGCCCTTGGCAATTTCTTCACACATACAAGGATCCTTTCTCTTTCCATTATTCAGTTCTTTAATGGTCACAAGAAAAGTAATGATTTTATTATCTGGCTTTTCCTCATAACTTTCCTTCTAACTGTATACATTCCAAGCAGCAGTAAAAAATATTCCCATCTAGTAAATTTTAATTCATCTAAAACTCTGCCTTCTTATGTTTTCTTGGGCTGGAATGGTTTATGACTCACTGGTTCTGTCAGAACCTCAGTCTGAGCCAGGGATGGTGGTGCATGCCTATAATTCCAGTACTTGGGAGGCTGAGACAGGAGGATCATAGGTTCAAATTCAGCCTCAGCAACTTAGTGAGGCCCTCTGCAACATAATGAGACCCTATTTCAAAATAAAAAGAATAAAAAAGGGCTGGGGATGTAGCTCAGAGGTAGAATGCCTCTGGGTTCAGTTGGTTCAATTCCCATTCTCTCTTTCTCTTTCTCTCTCTCTCTCTCTCTCTCTCTCTCTCTCTCTCTCTCTCTCTCACACACACACACACACACACACACACACACACACACACACACACACACACACACCAAAAAGCAGAAGAAAAAAAAAAAAAGAACCTCAAGCCAAGCGTGGTGGCGCACACTTGTAATCCCAGCATTCGGGAGGCTGAGACAGAAGGATCGCAGTTCACGGACAGCCTCAGCTACTTAGTGAGGCCCTCTGCAACTCAGTGAGACTCTGTTTCAAAGTAAAGAATAGCCGGGCGTGGTGGCGCACGCTTGTAATCCCCGCGCTTGGGAGGCAGAGACAGGAGGATCGCGCAGGTTCGAAGCTAGCCCCGCGCGCTGGCTTAGGAGACCCTGTTTCCAAATAAAAATGCAAAAATAGGTCTGGGAGTGTAGCCCGGAGGTAGAAGGGCTTCCAGGAACCCCAGTACCACCAAAAAAAAAAAAAAAAAACAAACAAACAAAAAAAAAAAACAAAGTAAAGAATAAAAAATAGGGCTGAGAGTGTAGCTGGGAGATGGAATGCCCCGGGGTTCATCCCCAATACCGCAAAAAAAAAAAAAAAAAAAAGAACCCCAGCCTCTTGTGCGTCCTAGATTCTCTTTATGCCTTGCTATTCACAGTGGGTTATAGCAGCCTGTTTTCCTGTGTTTCTCGCCCTGGGTTGTAAATTCCATAGTAGAGATTTCCCTGGCTGCCTCTGTAGCTGGAGCACGTAGGTGCTGAGTGTTTCTTGAATGGCCACTGCACACGTACCTGCTCTAGAGTTGTCCTGCGTGTCGCAGAGCCTCAAGCTTGGGATCACCGGCAGGGTTGTGTGTGTTGACCGTGTGCCATGTCCCTTCTCATGCTGGCTTGCCGTCTTCTGTGGCTCAGGCCTGAGGTGCCCCTGAGGTCTTCACTTTGTCTGAATGCTCCTCTTCTCAACTCAGCTCCCTTTGGGTTCTTGCCTGCCTGTCCTCGTTTTCTCACCCCTCATAACTACTGTGCCTTTCACAAAGGCTTCTCATGGGAGGTGCAGAGGGCCTTTCTCTGTTTGCACTTGCCAGGAGCTGCATTCTTCCACCAGATACCTCCTTATCACACAGGCTTTAAAGGTCCCTGCTAGCGTCTCTACATCAACAGGGCCAGTTTTTGTCAGTGTGTTCATTGCACTGTAATTCCACTCGCGATGCTGGCTCAGAATTTATCAGCATTATGAAATTCAAAATATCTGACCTTTCACTTTGTGTTTTTACAAACTCTTTAGTGTTCTGTGTTCTCATTTTTCTTTGAGGTCAGTATTTAATTTTAAAAAATGTTATAGCTAGCCGGGCATGTTGGCGCATGCTTGTATCCAGGTACTTGGGAGGCTAAGACAGGAGGATCCTGGTTTGGGGACAGCCTCAGCTACTTAGTGAAGCCCTTTGCAACTCAGTGAGACCATTTCCAAATTAAGAATAAAAAGTAAGGCTGAGTATGTAGCTTGGAGGTAGAATGCCCCTGGGTTCCATCCCCAGTACTGCAAAAAAATAAAAATAAAAAAGTTATAGCTGCCATAATGGGATATTAAACTCCCAGCATGACTGAGATGTAGTCTTGCTTCCAGTTCTTGTTTAGTGAGTCCTTTTCTACCCTGTAGTCATCTTTGTTTTTTAAATTGTAGATCCAGAATTTCACTATCATGTTTATACTCACTTTTTAAATGGATTGGAGCCAAATTAACATCTTGTCATAATGTAGTAATGCTTTTTTATGATCCATGGCTCCTTGAGTCTTTCTGCACCTACATCCCTGAGCACATATACGTTCTCCAACCCAACCTTCTTTGGTTGCTGCCCATTAGTTCTAGCTTCAACTCTGAGGATATGTCCTCAAGGAGCATTATTTGATGCCCTCCACCCAGTCCTCCGCTTGCCCAGGACTCTACCTGGTGCCCCTCTCGCCTACCAGAGGAATGTGGATCCTGGCAAAATAAACATCCTTGTGCCACCCACCATCCAGTTTAAGAGTTTCAACATTACTTGGGTGCATAGAGAAACCTGTGCATTCTTTCTGTGGTCTATTTTTCCTGAGTCAGTGCTCTTTTCTCTTTTCCGTGGTACCAGGGATTGAACCCAGGGGTATTCTGCCTCTGAGCTACTCCCCCAACCCTATTTTATTCCTTATTTTGAAACAGGGTCTCACTAAGTTGTGGGGGCCTCCCTAAGCAGCTGAGGCTGGCCACGAACCTGTGACCCTCCTGTCTCAGCCTCCCAAATACTGAGATGTCACTGCATAAATATACTAAATCAGCCGGGCATGGTGGCACATGCTTGTAATCCTCGCGCTTGGGAGGCTGAGACAGGAGGATTACACAGGTTCTAAGCCAGCCTCAGCTACTTAGTGAGGCTCTCAGCAACTTAGTGAAACCCTGTTTCCAAATAAAGTATAAAATAGGTCTGGGAGAAGCCTGGCGTGGTGGCGCACGATTGTAATCCCCGTGCTTGGGAGGCTGAGACAGGAGGATCACGCAGGTTTGGAGCCAGCCTCAACTGGCTTAAGAGACCCTGTTTCCAAATAAAATATAAAATAGGCCTGAGAGTGTAACCCAGAGGTAGAAGGCCCCTGGGTTCCATCCCCAGTACCACCAAAAAAAAATTAAATTAAAATAAATAAATAAATATAAATAAATAAAATAGATCTGGGAGTATAGCCCAGAGGTAGAAAAGCCCCTGGGTTCCACCCCCAGTACCACAAAAATAAGTAAATAACTAGATCAACTGGGGGAGGGGCATACTTTTGTAATCTCAGTACTTGTAAGGCTGAGACAGGAGGGTCACTGGTTCCAGGTCAAAATGCTCCAGAAGAAAAAGGGCTAGGATGAGGCTCAGTAGTAGAATACCCCTGGGTTCGATTCCTAGTACCATAAGTAAATAAGTATGCTAGATCACTTCCAGTTTTTTTTACTATTAAAATCAGTGTTGCAGCCAGGTGTTGTGGTGCACACCTGTAATCCTAGTACTTGGGAGGTTGCGACAGGAGGATTGCAGGTTCAAGTCAGCCTCAGCAATGTAGCAAGACTCTCAGCAAACTAGCATGACCCTGTTTCAAAAAATAATAATAATAAAGTAGGTCTAGGAATGCGATCAGAGATAGAGTGCCCCTGGGTCCAATCCCTAGTGCCATTAATTAATTAATTAAATAGGACTGTGGATTGCTGGGCGTGGTGGCGCACGCTTGTAATCCCAGCATTCAGGAGGCTGAGACAGGAGGATGGCAGTTCGCAGACAGCCTCAGCTACTTAGTGAGGCCCTTTGCAACTCAGTGAGACTGTTTCAAAATAAAAAAATAAAAAATAGGGCAGGAGGTGTGGCTCAGAGGTCGAATGCCCCTGGGTTCCATCCCTAGACCCATAAAAATAAAAATAAATAAATAAAAAGGACTGTAGGCCAGGCATGGTGGCACATGCCTGTAATCCCAGTACTTGAGAAGCTAAGACAGGAGGATTGTATATTTGAGGACAGCCTCAGTAACTTAGCAAGATGCTATTTCAAAATAAAAAATAAAAAGAACTGAAGATGTAGCTTGGGGTTCAGTTCCCAGTACCGCACAAAAACAAAAACAAAACAATAGCACCAAAAATACTGCAAGAAAAGGAGCAATACTGTGATGAATGTTTTTGTCATGTGTGCAGCTTTTTCTGGTGTTGCTGGCATCACCTGGCCAGAGGATGTGCTTCCAGCTCCCCCAGTGTCACAGGCACTCTGCAGTGCTGCCCAGCTCACCCCCCCTGCTGTGGGCTGGATCTCGTCACCCATAGACTCATCACTGTGCTTCAGGCACTTTACATTCAGCCAGTCTGGTGAGTGTGAATTAATGCATTATTGTGGTCTCATTTGCATTATTTTAGCTACCAATGAGAGCAAGTATATTTTCATGTTTATTGGTCATTTGAGGCTTTTTTCAGTAACTTGCTTTATTTTTTTTACTTATTTTTAATTTATTTTTTTGTGGTACTGAGGATGGAACCCAGGGGCATTCTACCTTTGACCTACACCCCCAGCCGATTTTTTATTCTTTATTTTGAAACAGGGTCTCACTGAGTTGCAAGGGCCTAAGTAGCTGAGGCTGTCCGTGCACCGTGATCCTCCTGTCTCAGCCTCCCAAATGCTGTGATTACAAGCAGGCTCCACCAGGCCCAGCCTAACTTGCTTTATTATCTCCTTATACCAATTTCAATTTAGTGGTTTATCTTTTACTTATTAATATGTAAAAGGTTTTATATATTATGAATATTATTTTTTGTTCACCTATATAAATTACTTCTCTTTGATGTACTTTTTCATGTTATAGTCTGTATCTTTTATTTATAGTTTTTTATTTTAATATCACCATATTTGTAGTCTCTATGGTTTACATTTTCTTGTATCTCTTCTCTTCCTCCTTCTCCTCCTCCTCTTCTCCTCCTCCTCCTCTTCCTCTTCCTCCTTCTCCTCTTCTTCTTTCTTCTTTTTCTTCTTTTTCCTCCTCCTCTTCTTCCTCCTCCTCCTCTTCCTCTTCCTCCTTCTCCTCTTCTTCATCCTCTTCCTCCTCTCTTCTCTTCTTCTTATTTCTTCTTTCTCCATCTTTCTGAGACTGGATCTCATTATGTTGCCCTAGCTGGCCTTGAACTCCTGGGCTCAAGCCATCTTCCTGCCTCAGCCACCCAGGTAGCTGGGGCTACATGTACCACCACACCTGGCTTTCTTATGTCTTGTTAAAGAAACTCTTTTTGCACAGAGATCATAAAGATGTTCAAATTTTCCCTCAAAGGTTTTACTCTGCCAGGCATGGTGGCACATGTCTGTAATCTGAGTACTTGGGAGGCTGAGACAGGAGTATCTCGGATTCAAAAGTAGCCTCAACAACTTAGTGAGACTCTGAGCAACCTAGCAAGACCAGGTCTCAAAATAAAAACTACAAATGTCTAGTGCTATATCTTGGAGGTAGAATGCCCCTGAGTTCAACCCCCAATAACACCATGTGCGCGTGCGCGCACACACACACACACACACACACACACACACACACCACATTTTGCTCTTAGGTGGGCATAGTGGCACATGCCTGTAATCTCAGTACTTGGGAGACTGAGATAGGAGGATTCCAGGTTTATAGCTAGCCTCAGCAACTTAATGAGACCTTATTTCAAAATAAAAATAAAACAGGGCTGGGGTGCAGCTCAGAGGTAGAATGGCCTTCAGTTCAATCCCCAGTAAAACACACACACACACACACACACACACACACACACACACACACACAAAAGCTTTGTTCCTTATTTTCTGGGTCTTTAATCACATTGGAGCTTGTTTTTTATTATTATTATCATTATTATTTTGCAGTACTAGGGATGGAACCTAGGGGCATTCTACCTCCAAGCTATACTCCAGCTCTATTTTTTATTCTTTTTTTTTTTTTGGTGGTGCTGGGGGTGGAACCCAGAGGCTTTCTACCTCTGGGATATATTACCAGACCTTTTTTATATTTTATTTGGAAGCAGGGTCTCACTAAGTTGCTGAGAGCCTCACTAAGTAGCTGAGGCTGGCTTCGAACCCGTGCAATCCTCCTGTCTCAGCCTCCCAAGCGTGGGGATTACAAGCGTGCGCCACCACACCTGGCTCATTATTATTTTGAAACCGGTCTCACTAAGAAGCTGAGGCTGTCTGCGAACTGCATCTTCCGGTCTCAGCCTCCCGAATGCTGGGATTACAAGCGTGCCCACTGGGCCTGGCTGGAAGCTTGCTTTTGCATAGGTGTAAGGTGGAGATCTGGTTATTTTCCACTTGGGCAGCACTTGTTATCACTATTGCCATTTGAAGAGTTGACATTAACTGGCAGGGCCTGACTGGAGGCGCTGCAGTGAACGTGTGTGTCTGGCTCAAGATGAGTGCTGGGGTTGGGTCCTGGGTGTCCCTGTCTCTTCCCACACATTGTCTCACTGGAGATGGCGCCCCCTAGTGTCCTCTATGCTGCCTGTGGTCACTCTCCCTCGCTGGTGAGCACCTGCGCTTTCTACACTCCATCCTGAGAGGCAGGCTGCATGGTGTCTTCATGATGGCAGGCAGTCAGAAATGTCATTAAGGGAAGAAGTGAAATCGAGGACTGAGTCTTGGCTATCCAGGTAGAGCTAATATATGATTCACATGCCCAGGGTTCTGTCCCCAGTACCACACAAAACCAAAACCAAACAACAGCACTCAATAAAGCACTACTGTGACAGATATTCTTTGTCTTGTGCACAGGTTTCTCTGGTGTTGCCAGCATTGCCTGGCCACAGGGCGCACCGTTGTCCAATTCTCCCAGCGTCATACGCACGCTGCAGATGGTGTCCAGCTCACTCGTACCTGTTGCACAGGCTAGATCTCATCACCCTACACTAATATATCACTGTGAGAGAAAGGTGTGTGTGTGTGTGTGTGTGTGTGTGTGTGTGTGTGTGTGTGTTACTGGGACTAGAACCCAGAGGCAGTCTACCTCAAACCTACACTCCCAGCCCTTTTTAAAAAATCTTTTGTTTTTGAAACAGGGTCTTGCTAGGTTGCTGAGAGGCTCACTAAATTGCTGAGGCTGGCTTTGAATCTGTGATCCTCCTGTCTCAGACTCCCAAGCACTGGGATTACAAGTGTGTAGCACCACACCAGGCTGGGAGTGTCTTTAAATTAGGATTGTCCATATTATTTATTTCGTATTTGGTAAATTGTTTTAGTTTCTTTTGTTGTTGATGTTTTTGTGTGTTGGTATTAAAGGTTGAACCAAGGGACAGTCTACCACTGAGCCACACCCACAGCCCTATTTTATATTTTTATTTTGAAACAGGTCTCAGTGTGTACTAGCATCAGACCTGTGATCCTCCTTTCTCCACCTCCTAAGTCTTATGATTAAAGGTGTGTCCACCTTGCCTGGCTATAACCAGCTATTTGTTTTACTGATTTTCTCTATTGTTTTTCTATATTCAGTTTATTAGTTTCTTTTCTTTATTCTGATTTTTTTTCTTTTCTAATACTTGGTAAGCTAAGACAGGAGGATTATTATTTTTTCTTCTGCTTAATCTGGGTTTATTTTGTTTTTCTTTGTCTAGGTTCTTGAGGTGGGTGCTTAGATTATTACTTTGAGACTTTTTTTTCTCATGTATACATTTTAGTGCTGTAAAATTTCCACTCTGCACTGTTCTGTCTATATCCCACACATTTTGATATATTATATTTTGTCAAATAAAAATTGTACCAGGTAGTTCAATTGGCAAGGAAGAGTTTATTCAAGACTATTTGAATAGGGGCGAGAGAATGAGCTCAACGCCAAACACAGCATGGAGACTGGGGGCTCACATCCTGTAGCGAGGCGAGAGGTCATCTGCGCAGAAAATTACTAAGAGAAAGTTGGCTAGGCGTCAGGGCAGGAGGATTGTTGATAACGTAGCCGTTTTTTCTGTGGTGTTTGGCTGGAGTAATGCAGTGTTTGCCTAAAGGTTTTCTGTCTTGGCCTGTTTCCTCCCTGGTCCTTTGGAGAGCAAGCGCAGGTTGTCGTTGCTGTTGTGTTTTGGTCTTCGGCCATCAGCTTCTCCAGCACCCAGTCTGTGGCATATTAGGTGGGATTTAGCTCTGTGTAATTCTTTGGGTCCCACAGTCACTGGCCAGTCTGTCTTCTGTCACCTGTCAGAATCTTCTTATGTTTGCTGTATACACAGTACCCAGGATTAGCTGAACCTGCGAAAAGGACAGAGAAAGTATGTTTGCACCACCTTCCTGGAACTAGACGTTTTCTTGTCAGCAGTTTTAATTGAACAAAATACATGATAGCTTAAGGGTGGTTCTGAAATACCACTTGATGACATTCATTCCCAGCACCTTTTGCTGCTGAAAGACTGCCAGCACACAGAGACTGAGGCCTCTGTCGCTTCACAGGGAGAGGGTGACACTGAGAGGAAAGAAGCTGTGTTCAGCTCTAGCCTTCAACTAGCACTAGCACTCAGGGAAGAGCACAACAGAAATAAGAAAAGTACGGCGGCACAGGCCTGCAACCCCGGGGATTCAGGAGGCTAAGGCAGGACAGGTATAAGTTTGAAGCCAGCCAGCACAACCTAGTGGGACCCTATCTCAAAATAAAAAGGGCTGGGACGTAAGCCAGGTGTGGTAGCACACGCTTGTAATCCCCGCACTTGGGAGGCAGAGACAGGAGGATCGTGCTGGTTCAAAGCCAGCCTTGCTGGCTTAAGAGACCCTGTTTCCAAAAATATATATAAAATAGGTCTGGGAGTGTAGCCCAGAGGTAGAAGGGTTTCCAGGAACCCCAGTACCACCAAAAAAAAAAAAAAAAAAAAAGGTCTGGGGTGTAACTCAGTGGTTGGGCATCCCCAGATCAATCCCCACAAAGAAGAAAGAGAAAGGGAGACAGAGACAGAGACAGAGACAGAGACGAGAGAGAGAGAGAGAGAGAGAGAGAGAGAGAGAGAGAGAGAGAGAGAGAGAGAAGAAATATGAATCAGGCACTAGAAGTGTAAAAGTTCTTTGCTTTGCATTTTTAACTTTTTAATTTCAGAATCTTTCCTATAATATCTGGACTCAGAACTTTGCATTTGTCCTTTATAACATTATAAAGGACCCATCCAGTAGAGAGGGTCCAGATAGCCACATGGGCAAGGCCCCTTTCTAGAAGCAGTTGGCAGCTCCTCGGCTTGGAAGCACGGCACAGAGCTGAGCTTAATGGGGCCTCTGAATGGGCTCAGACCCAGCCCCTGTGGGATTGATGCTAGGGTGGGGCTGGGACAGCCCCCCCCCCAGGCCATACTGTCCATGGGGCCAAGGTTGTGCTCCCAGCCAGGAAGCCTGGGGCACAGAGCCCACATACTGGGACCTGAAGTGGCCCTTGCAAAGAGCTAAATCTATGCCCCACTGGGCCTGAGTGAGAGCAGGAAGCCCTCCGGGCCCAGTGCAGCTCTGGTGTTCCATGGCTACCTGATTCTGCCTGGACCCTGGAGGAGAGCTGTGATGGGGACAATCCTAGGCCAGGTCCCCAGGGAGAGCTTCAGCTTGGCTTCAAAACACAGTGGTGTTGCCAGGGCCAAGGTCAAGGCCACATTGGCCAGGGAGGTTACAGACTGTAGTCCACTGAAGACACTTTGCCCACAGAAGCAGAAAGGCAGGGGGCATGGCAGGGCAGCCAAGCAGGCGACCTGGGACCTCCTCCATTCAGTGCTGTGGAGCCCCGCAGACTTCCCACCACTTGCCCCCAAGACACTCCAGGAAGGAGGAGACTGAGTGGGAGAAGCCTGGGAGAAACAAGTGCTTTTCCCTGATGGATTAAAATATGCTGCCCCATGCATTCATTCAAGGGCATTCGGTTGTATTAAGAGAAAACCTAATTCAAACTGGTTTTTTTTTTTTTTTTTTTTTTGTGGTACTGGGGGTGGAACCCAGGGACTTTCTACCTCCAGGCTATACTCCCAGACCTGTTTTTTATATTATTTGGAAACAGGGTCTCACTAAGTTGCTGAGAGCCTCACTAAGTAGCTGAGGCTGGCCTCAAACCTGTGTGATCCTCCTGTCTCAGCCTTCCAAGCGTGGGGATTACAAGCGTGCGCCACCACGCCTGGCTCAAACTCACTGTTTAAAGGCATTGCTCAGCTTACCTGACCTAGACATGTAGGGAAAGGCTGGGTTCATTCTGGTGACCTAATTCCATAGGCAGCCAGGATTCTCTCTCTCTTATCCTGGGCTCTCGTTGCCCTGAGGTCCACAGTCCCAGTAGATCTTCAGATCTTGGACATGTTTGCTCAGTTTATCTCAGAGGGGAAGAAAAGTTGCTCTGTGTGGCTTCCATGAAAGCGAGAGGAAGCAGCTTTCACAGATACACGTTCTCAGCAAGCTTCTCCTTGTATCCGTGACCCAGGGTGGATCTGCTGGCTGGCCTAAAGGTGGTAGTAGGGTGTTCTGCAGCAATTTGAGTGCTGTTTTGTAAAGAAAAGGGAAGAGGGGGTGCTGCATGGCCCAAACAACTCTCATCCTCCCTACATGGAAAGATTATTTTTTCCTACAATCAACAGAAATACGATTTACAAATTCTAAACCTATTTCCTGCGATAAGGGACACTGCAGATGACATAGGAATGGGGCCGCCCTCACCGTTCTGGTCTTCCACCGCCTGGCTACGAGCCTGCAATCCTCGTGCCTCCGCCTCCTTAGTATTTTGGGATTACAGGCACGTACCAGCATGCTCAGCTTATTTGTTATTTTGAAACAGAGTCTTGCTGAGTTTCTTAGGCTGGCTCCAACCTGTGAACCTCCTGTCCCCTCCCAAGTACTGGGGTTACAGGACGTGTCACTGTCCTGCAGCACATGTATCTGGCATGATGGCATGATGGCTTACATCGTTGTCCGCGTTTCTTCTGTTAGCCAGCAGCAGGAACACTAGTTGTTGGCTGAAGTGCGCTGTTGCGGTGGACACCAAACTCCACTCACCTCAGCATGTCACCAGGGGTGGAGTCACCATCAGAGGGTAACAGAAGAAGGTGCCCAGTGAGATTTCCGGTGGTGCCTAGAGGCAGAGCTGATATGGGTTAACAATTGTGGAGGGAAGCCAGGCATGGTGGCGCACACTTGTAATCCCAGCACTTGGGAGGCTGAGACAGCAGGATCGCACAGGTTCAAAGCCAGCCTCAGCTACTTAGTGAGGCTCTCAGCAACTTAGTGAGACCCTGTTTCCAAATAAAATATAAAATAGGTCTGGGAGTACAGTCCCGGAGATAGAAAGCCTCTGGGTTCTACCCCTATTAACACCAAAATAAATAAATAAATGAATTAGGAATGTCCAGCTGGGTGTGGTGGGGCATCCCTTTAAACCGAGTACTTGGAGCCGGGCCTGGTGGCGCACACTTGTAATCCCAGTGCTTGGGAGGCAGAGACAGCAGGATCGCACAGGTTCGAAGCCAGCCTCAGCTACTTATTGAGGCTCTCAGCAATTTAGTGAGACCCTATTTTCAAATAAAGTATACAAAAATGGGCTTGTTAATATAGCCCAGAGGTAGAAAAGCCCCTGGGTTCCACCTCCAGTACCACACACACACACACACACACACACACACACACACACACATAATTGTGGAGGAAAAAGAAGAACAAATACTCTCAGGATGACATTTTTCCATATGGCCAAAGGATAAGACATATGTTGTTTTGTTTTTTGGTACTAGAGCTTGAACCCAGGGGCACTCTGCTTCCACTCTATGCCCTCAGCCCTTTTATTTTTCTTTATTTTGACACATTGTCTCTCTAGGTTGCTGAGAGTCTTACTAAGTTGCTGAGGCTGTTCTTGAATCTGCACCCTGCTGTTTTAGCCTCCCAAGTACTGGGATTATTGGTATGTACCACCATGCCTGGCAAGACATATGATTTAACTTTTATTAAGATGTTCAAGCTGGGTGTGGTGGCACACACACTTGTAATCCCCGAGCTTGGAAGGCGGAGACGGGAGGATTGCACTAAAAATAGGTCTGGGAGTGTAGCCTGGAGGTAGAAGGGCTTCCAGGAACCCCAGTACCACCAAAAAAAAAAAATGTTCAAAGTATATAACTTATTTAACCAAGTGTGCTACATAAGTTAGATATTTTGTGAAGTTTCTATTATCTATTATTATTATTGTAAAAACATAGAAGTTAACATTTTTTTTCCTTGCACAAACCCCATTTATTACCTTGATGTATAGCTTTCCCACAGCCCAAACAAAAACTGACAAAGACAAGAAACATATACATAGTGAAAAACCATATATTTTGAATTAGCCGGCTGGACTCTGTTTAGATGATTCCAATTTTGTTGGCAACACCCAAGCATCATAATCAGGAGCCAGGCGAACACACACCTTCTCTCCATCAGGCCTGATCAGGGTGTTTACCTTGGTGATGTCAATGCCATAGAGCTTCTTCACAGCCTGTTTGACCTGGTGCTTGTTGGCCTTCACATCCACAATAAACACAAGTGTGTTGTTGTCTTCTATCTTCTTCATGGCTGACTCAGTGGTCAGGGGGAACTTGATGATGGCACAGTGATCAAGCTTGTTTCTCCTGGGGGCGCTCTTCCGGGGGTATTTGGGCTGCCTCCGGAGCCACAGTGTCTTGGGCCTCCAAAAGGTTGGTGATGTGCGGATCTTCTTCTTTTTGTGGCTATGAACACCTTTCAACACTGCCTTCTTGGCCTTCAAAGCCTTTGCCTTGGCTTCAGCTTTAGCAGGGGCAGGAGCTTCCTTCGCCTTCGGCACCATCTTGTTAAAAAGGCAGAAGTTAACATTTAATTGTTAAAATGCTTTCTTCAATGGCTGGGTTCCATCCCCAGGATGGAAAAAAAATGTAAGCAAAATGCTTCCTTCATAACTTATCTTAAAAAAATTTTAAACTTAATATTTTTACTTCTCAAGACAAATAGGAAACATATATTTCTCTTTCTTTGGTAAAGCAGCCCTCTTTGAGATATGCTTTATACTGTGGGAAGATTTCAATGAACTGTAGTCTGTGTTTGTTGTTGTTGTTGTTGTTGTTGTTGTTGTTTGTACTGGAGATGGAACCCAGGGGCATTCTACCTCTGAGCTATACCCCTGGCCTGATATTTTATTCTTTATTTTGAAACAGAGTCTCGCCAAATTCAGAAGGCCTCACTCAGTAGCTGAGGCTGGCCACAAATCCAGATCCTTCTGTCTCAGCCTCCCAAGTGCTGGGATTCCAAGTGTGTGCCACCACATCCGGCTGTGGTCTGTCTTGATGCTGGGGAGACATGCTAATGGTGGGAAGCCACCTGCTTTATACAGCTTTAGATACTAAAATTACTCAAAGTGAGTAAATTTCTTAAACACTGTTGGATTGAAAATTTCTCTTTTCCTAGTTAGTTCAGATATTTTTGTATGAGTGTTGAATTTTGTCATCGTTTTTTTTCTGTTCTACTGCCATAATGGTGTGTCTTTGTCCTTTACTATATGGATATGATGTATTGCATTAATAATTTTTTTTACTTTAAACTGACCTTACATTCCTAAGATAATTCTCACTTGGTCATAGTATGTGATCCTTTTTCTATGGTGCTTGATGCATTTTGTTAATATTTAATTGAGAATTGTTGTGTCTGAGTTTATGAAATATGTTGGTTGGTATTTTTCTTTTCTTCTGATGTCTAGCTTTGGTAATCAGGACAATACTGACCTCACAGAATAAACAAGCTCCTCACTCCACCATTCTGGAAGTATCCCTCATTGGTGAAGGATTTTTGAGTTGTTTATATATTTTAAATTCAATGTGATTTGAAAAAAAATCTTTCCATATAAGGCTTGCTTCTCATTACCTTCACAATCTTTTCTTTCTTACAGTCTTTTCTTCCTTCCTTCCTTCCTTCCTCCCTCTTTCTTTCTTTCTTTCTTTCTTTCTTTCTTTCTTTCTTCTTTCGGTACTGGGGATGGAACCCAGGGGCATTCTACCTCTAAGCTACACCCCAGCCCTATTTTTTATTCTTTAAAATAAAATTTGAAACAGGGTCTCACTGAGTTGTAAAGGGCCTCACAAGTAGCTGAGACTGTTCTCGAATCGCTGTCCTCCTGTCTCAGCCGCCCAAATGTTGGGATTATAAGTGTGCACCACCACGCCCAACTATCCCAGTATTTGAGAGGCTAAGATAGGAAAATCACAGATTCAAGGACAGCCTCAACAATATAATAATACTCTCAGAAACCTAGTAATACCCTATTTCAAAACAAAAAAAAATTTTTTTAAGTGCTAGGGCTATAGCTTGGAGGTAGAACACGTCTGGACTCAATCCCCAGTACCAACAAAAAAGCTTGCTGGAGCCCAGTTTTTCAATTGTTTTCTTTTATAAATCATACTTTTAGTATATATCTAAAAACTCTTTGCAACCCATGATTACAGAAACTTTTTCTTAAGTTTTATTCTAAAAGCCTTAGAATTATGCATTTAGAATTATTATTCATGAATCACAGAATCAGATCGGTGATTATCAGGAAAAATCTTGCTGTGACTTTAATTGGGATTGTATTGAAATTATAGATCAATTTGGGAGACTGGCATATTAATACTGAGTATTTCAATCCATGAAGGTGGTTTATCTTTTCATTTATTTAGGATGTTATGGGCTTTTTTTTTTTCCTTTTTCCTAATTTGGTGTTGTGCTCTCCTCCATGAGAGTGGCTATAAACTCTAGCCGTGCCCTAATTAGGTTCAGGGGAGTCTAGCCCTTCCTTGATTGGCTCAGGTGAAACACAGAGGAGTCAACAAAACACATGAACTAGCAGAAGTAGTGTACTGCTTTCAGATCCCAGAGCGGGGGGAACTGCACACCTCATGGGGTGAAGAGGCAGGTAGAGCCCTCTGGAGCAAACACTCAACCTGCCGTGGGGAGAGAGACTGGAAGCGAGGCCTGTGGGTCGAAGCCTCTCCTGGGCTAGAGCATTCCCCAGCAGGTTCCCCAAGGAAGGTTCTGTTGGTGAGTTTCGAGCAAGCAGCCACAAGTTCTGTGCAGCCATGTGTGATCAAGAGGTGGGTCTCTGGCATACCTGCACAGCCCACGGGGTCCCTAGCGTGAGTCAGTTATCTAGTTCTCTCTAGAGATGGCCACCAGGAGGTGGTTGTACACAGCAGCTATCTGGGTCAACCACTCTAAAGAACTGGGAGGAGACAAAGAGCCGGAAACTATGTCAAGGATGACAGCCCTGCTTTCAATATGAGAAAATGAAACAAATTCAAAATGGACATAAGGCAACATAAAATTATAAGAATTAAGACTATTTCTTTCATCTGGATTTTAGAGTTTTCAGCAGACACATTTATAGCTAAATATCATAGGGATGTGGGCTACTATTATAAATTTTTATAGGACTTCCGGGAAGATGGCAACCGAGAAAAGCGGGGCTTAAGAGCCCCGCTAACAACCAATCTCCATTACCACAAAATCAGCGCCTTTCATAGCCAGAAAACACGATCACCAGAGAAACAAAAAAAATCACCAGGATCCAGAGAGAAAGCAGACTGAGAACAGAGCTCAGAGCCACAGAGGAGATACACTGGCCTCATGCCTGAGGACGCGGCAGCAGCGCCATACTGCCAGCGGCAGCTGCGAGTTCACAGGACGGCAACAGCAAGCCGAGGTGAGATGCTGCGGAACAGCCAGGCGGGATTTCTCGGCGCAGGGAGCATCTAAAGCTCCCAGTGGCTGAGCTCAGCACACACTGCAGGGATTCAGAGTGGAACTCAAAACCAAGAAGAAATACGCCAGCCTCACGACCGAGGGCGTAGCAGCGGCGCCATATTGCCACCGGCGGCAGCAGCAGAGAATTCGCCGAGTCCAGTACAGCTACATCTGCGTACTCAAGAACAGTGAGTCAAATTGCGGGCCACAGAGGAGAAATCCCAGTACTGTACTCCCTGGGACTTGACCCAGTGGGGGAGTGGCGGTGGCAGAGATATCACACCATAGGAAAACATGCAACCTGGCATCCCCCACAGTCTAAAGCAGCCTCTATGGACTCTCTGGGTCGGAGACTCTGTGATACAACCCAGTAAAGGAGTAGTGGGGTCTGAGATACTACTGACTCGAGATCCAGAACACCTTAAGTGAAGTCATAGTGACCCAAGGGAAGAACCCAGAGAAGGCACAAACCTCCGAAATCATGGGAAAGAGGAATAATACTGGAGCAATGAATGCCCACAACCCCACAACATCAGAACCCGATAAAACAGAAAATCAGAGATTTCTAGAAGATCAAATCAAGAAAATAACTGTAGAAATAATAGAGGTGCTTCGAAAAGAACTCAGAGAGAGCCAAAAAGAGATAAAGGATGCAATTAATGAAGTAAAGGCCTCAATTCAAAGCACAAACATCTGATTAGACCACATGGAGAACAGACTCTCGCTCTTAGAAGATGATTATTCCAAAAATGAACGCATAGTTTCTAATCTAGAAAAAAATATCCAACAGCAGGAATCTGATATTGAAGAAATATGGGCCCATTTTAAGAGAGCTAACCTAAGAATAATTGGAATAGAGGAGGGAAAAGAAGGTGAAACCAAAGAGATCAACAATCTCTTCAAGGAAGTAATAGCAGAAAATTTTCCAAACATAGAGCAAGAGGTTGATACACAGGTCCAGGAAACTTATAGAACTCCCTTTAGACAGGATCAGAGAAGAGGATCCCCACGCCACATAATTGTCAAAATGACCAATGTGGAAGCCAAGCAGAGAATCTTAAAGGCAACAAACACAAAGGGCCAAGTGACATTCAGAGGCAAGCCAATTAGAATCACTCCAGACTTCCCAAACCAAGTCATGAGAGCCAGAAGGGCTCGGAGTAACATATTCCAAACTCTGAAAGAAAACAACTTCCAGCCAAAAATTTCCTACCCAGCAAAACTTTCTATCAAATTAGATGGAGAAATAAGAAGCTTCCATGACAAACAGAAAATAAAGGAATTTATGTCTTCAAAACTAGCACTAGAGAAAATACTCAAAGAGATTAACTACAAAGAAGAAATAGGTAACACACACCAGAACCAGAGAAACAAGATTTTCCATCCAACAGACAACTAAGACTGGTTATCTGTGGAGATTCATTATTTATGTTAGTCTTTTACCTATCTCTAAATGGTATTGTTTGCCTTTATTGTTGTTAATTTTTAGGATGTCTAGTTGGAATATTAATATACCTTCAGATATAGCATTTGGAAATATTTTATCCCATTCTATTAGTAACTGTTAACTCTGTTTACATTGTCTTTGTATATACAATATTTTTTTTTATTTTTTAGGGAGTTTGTATACTCTTCTGTTGCCTGTGCCATTGAAATCATATCCAAGAAATCACTGCCAATTTCAGTGTTGTGAGGTTTTATGACCCAGATTTTCTCCTAAAAGTTTATAGTCTTAAGATTTATATTTAGGTCTTTTATCTATTTTGAGTTCATATTTGTATATGGGATTAGGTAAGGGTCCAATTTTATTCTTTCCCATGTAATTATTATTTTTCAACAATATTTAGTTAAAAGATTATTATTTCCACCACCAAATGTTCGTGGAAACCTTGTCAAAAATAACTTGACAATATAGGGAAGAATTTAGCTCTAGGCTTTTATTTAACTCCAATGGTTTATATATCTGCCTTTAGAATAGTACTACACTGTTTCAATTATTGTAGCTTTATATGGTTTGAAATCAGAAAATATATATCTTCTAGCTTTGTTCTTTTTCGAGATCATTTTGGGTATCTAGAGTCCATATTCCATATTAGGATAGATTTTTTTTCTGAAAAATAAATATATAAATATATGATAGTTTCACCTAAAAAAATAGAAAAAAATATTCTCTGGTAAGAAAGAAAGTAAAAAGAAATATTGAAATGTTATCTTTAAGTCATCAAAAGCTTGGTATCAGACAAATGAAACTGTTATGTGAAATTATCATTTTTAATTTTGGATAAATTGCTATAATACTAGATGTCAACCACTAAGCCAAGCATGGGAAGGAGGGATGGGGAGGGAATGGGGTGGGGATCGGGTGGGGGCTGACTGGGCGATGTGTACATGTATGTCTACAAAAGTTTGTATCCCACTATGATGTATGAATACAGTGCACCAATAAAAAAAAGTAAAGAATAAAAAAAATAAATTAAAAAAATTAATTTTTATAATTGTTTCTTTCATTTTAATGTCTAATCACTCATTGGTAATAGACATATAACTGATTTTGGGTACTGACTCTCTATCTTGGTTCTTCAGTAAACAAGGAAAATTTTTATAGGTTCCCTGGATCATCTACATAGACAATTATGTCTTTAGCAACTAGTGACCTCTTATCTTCTTGACTGATTATGCCTTTATTTCTTTTTCTTGCCTTGTTGTGGCTAGTTAGGACTTCCTATGCAATACTCAATGTGTGTTAGAAACAGATATTTTTGCCTTTTTTTTCTTAAGAGGGAAATGTTGACTCTCTTTTTCATTTTTATTTCACTTTATTATTTTTTTTGTAGTGCTAAGGATTGACCCCAGGGTCATTTTACCTCTGAGCCACAATCCCAGTCTTATTTTATTTTTATTTTTTTATTTTTTATTTTTTATTTTATTTTTTATTTATTTTTTTTATGGTACTGGGGTTCCTGGAAGCCCTTCTACCTCCGGGCTACACTCCCAGACCTATTATTTTTATTTTGAAACAAGGTCTCATGCTAGATATGATGGTACATGCTTGTAATCTCAGTACTTGAGAGTCTGAGACAGGAGGATTGCAGATTTGCAGCCAGCCTCAGCTACTTAGTGAGGCCTTCTGAAACTTAGTGAGACCATGTTTCAAAATAAATAATAAAAAGTAGGGCTGGGAGCCAGGCGTGATGGTGCAGGCTTGTAATCCCCGCTCTTGGGAGGCGGAGACAGAAGGTTCGAAGCCAGCCTCTCTGGCTTAAGAGACCCTGTTTCCAAATAAAAGTATAAAATAGGTCTGGGAGTGTAGCCCAGAGGTAGAAAGGTTTCCAGGAACCCCAGTACCACCAAAAAAAATAGTAGGGCTGGGGGTATAGTTTGAAGGTAGAATGCCCCTGGGGTCAATCCCCAGCACTGCAGTAAACAAACAAACAAACAAATAAATAAAGTGAACAGGGTCTCACTAAGTTAAGGAGAACTTTATAAGTTGCTAAGGCTGGTTACAAACCTGCTATCCTCCTTATCTTAGCCTCCCAAGTACTGGGATTTCAGGCGTGTGCCACCATGCCTGCCTCTCCTTTTTTTAATTTTCTGATATGTATTATGTAGAGTTGGTATTATGTATTTCCTAAATATTTGGTATAATTAACCACTGAAGTTCTCTGAGTCTGAATTTTTCTCTTTAGAAAATCTTTTAATAAAATCAATTTTTGTAATAGATGTAGCTTGTTCATATTTTCTATTTCTTCTTGAGTGAATTTTGGTAGTTTGTAGGTTTCAAAAAATTATCCCAGTTCGCCAGGCGTGGTGGCGCACGCTTGTAATCCCCGCGCTTGGGAGGCGGAGACAGGAGGATCGCGCAGGTTCGAAGCCAGCCGTGCTGGCGTAAGAGACCCTGTTTCAAAAATATAAAATAGGTCTGGGAGTGTAGCCCGGAGGAAGAAGGGCTTCCAGGAACCCCAGTACCACCAAAAAAAAAAAAAAAAAATTATCCCAGTTCATTTAAGTTTTCAAATTTATGGGCCACATTATGGCTAATAGTGTTTCGTTATTGTCTTTAATTTCTGTGGAATCTGTAGTGATATCTACCTTTTTTTCCTTTTTCTTTTCTTTTCTTTTTCTTTTTTTTTTTTTTGTACTGGGGATTGAACCCAAGGGCATTTTACCTCCAAGCTACACCTTCAGCCTAGTCTTATTTCTTATTTAGAAACAAGGTCTCACAAGGTTGCTGAGAGCCTTGCTAAGTTGCTGAGGCTGTCTTTGAACCTGCAATCCCCCGTCTCAAGCCTCCCAAATACTATGATTACAGTTGTGGGCCACTGTGCCTAGCTTCTTTTTACATTTTATAATAGGGTCTTATTAAGTTGCTGAGGGTCCTGCTAAATTGCTAAGGCTGTCCTCAAACTTGTGATCTTCATGTCTTACTTAGCCTTCCAAGTACTAGGATAATGGGCATGTGCTATCATGTCCAGTTTCTATGGTCTATTTTTTTTTTTTTGGTACTAGGTATTGAACCCAGGGGATTTCTACCTTGGAAATAAATCCCTAACCCCATTTTATTTTATTTTATTTTTTATTTTGGAACAAGTTCTCACTAAGTTATAGAAGGTCTTGCTGGGTTGCTGAGGTTTGCCTCAAACCTGTGAACCTACTGTCTTAGACTCCCAAGTACTGGGCTTACATGCGTACACCACCATACTCAGCCTAAGTGGATTTTTTGTGTGTGTGTGTGTGGTACTGGGGTTCCTGGAAACCCTTCTACCTTCGAGCTACACTCCCAGAACTATTTTATATTTTTATTTGGAAACAGGGTCTCTTAAACCAGCGAGGCTGGCTCCGAACCTGTACGATCCTCTTAAGCATGCACCACCACGCCTGGCTTCTAAGTGGATTTCTTATATGTAACAGAAGTGAGTCTTGTTTTGTGAAATCTGCAATCTGATTATCTCTTTTAATTACTGTTTTTAAGTTTGTTTGTTTGTTTGTTTGTTTGTTTGTTTGTTTTGTGGTTCTTACAGATTGAACCCAAGAGTATTCTGCCTCTGAGCTACAATCCCAGCCCTATTTTTTTATTCTTTATTTTGAAACAGGGTCTCACTAAATCGCAGAGGGCTTCACTAATTATCTGAGGCTGGCTGTGAACCTTTGATCCTCCTATCTCAGCATCTCAAATCCTGGGGTTCAAGCAGGCGCCACCACACCCAGCCTTAAAGTATTTTAAACTTAATGTGGCTATTGATATGGTTGGATTGATCATATTATTTTATTTTTCTGGTTCTTGTTCATCTGTTCTCTCTTTCCTTCCTTTTTCTGAATCATTTTGAGGGTTTCATTTCAATTTATGTAATGGAGTTGGTGTTGTATTTCTCTGTATAATATTTTTAGTGATTGCTATAGAAATTAATATAAATACTTAATTTTCTTAGATGTTATAAACTTCATATTTTATCCATTCAAATTATGATGCTAAAAGCTTACCTTCCTTTACCTCCCCCACCATGTTATAATTGTCAAATGCATTATAGCATACACTGAAAAAACCCTCAGAAAGAGTTATAATTTTTGTACTCAACATTATATATCTTATAGAACTTGAAAAAATTATTTTGTATTTATCTGGATATTAATCAGTGTTTTCCTGATCCTTCATTCCTGAACCTTCAGTTTCCCTTTCGAGACTTTCTTTTTGCCTAAAGAACTTTCATCAGCGTTTCCTGTAGGGCTGGACTGCTAAGGCCTCCTTGTCTGCATGGCTCATGATGGAGCCATCTGCAGCCATCCATAGTTTTTCCTCTATGTAGAACGTGTTATTCTCTCTGTCTGCTTACCTATATTTTAAAAATCTATTTTTCAGTAGTTTGATTATGATGTTTCTGGACCTGATTTTCTTCTTTTCTTTTTTGGGGTGGGGTAAGGATGAGGGAATACTGAGGATTGAATCCATAGGCATTGTAACTGCGCTACACGCCCAGCCCTATTTTAATTTTTATTATTGAGATAAGGTGTCACTAAGCTGAGAGTCTCTAAGCTTCTGAGGATGGCCTTGAAATGGTGAGCCTCTTTGGAACATGTGTCTCGGTTTACCAAGTACTGTGATTACAGATTATGCTACCACACCTAGCTCTGATTTTCTTTTAATTTGTGTGTGTGTGTGTACGCACATACACACATGCTAGGAATTGAATCCGGGGCATTCTACCTCGGAGCTACACCTCTAGCCCTATTTTATTTTATTATTTTTATTTATTTTTATTTATTTATTGTGGGTATGAGGATGGAACCCAGAAGCATTTGACCTCTGACTTACACCCCCTGCCCAATTTTTTTTTCATTCTTTATTTTGAAATGGTTTCACTAAGTTGCGAAGTAGCTGAGGCTGTCTGGGAACCGTGATCCTCCGGTCTCAGCCTCCCAAATGCTGGGATTACAAGCGTGAGCCACCACACCCAGTTTATTTTTTTTTATTATTTTATTTTTTGGTGGTACTGGGGTTTCTGGAAGCCCTTCTCCCTCCAGGCTACAGTCCCAGACCTATTTTATACTTTTTTATTTTTGGAAACAGGGTCTCTTAAGCCAGCGCAGCTGGCTTCGAACCTGCACGATCCTCCTGTCTCTGCCTCCCAAGCGCGGGGATTACAAGCGTGTACCACCACGCCTAGCTTATTTTTATTTTTGAAACAGGGTCTTTCTAAGGTGCTAAGGCTGGTTTTGAACCTGTGACCTTCCTGTCTCAGCCTCCCAAGTACTGGGACTACAAGTGTGTATCACCACATCCACTTCTTATTTCCTTTTTTTTTTTTTTTTTGGTGGTACTGGGGTTCCTGGAAGCCCTTCTACCTCCGGGCTACACTCCCAGACCTATTTTATACTTTTTATTTGGAAACAGGGTCTCTTAAGCCAGTACAGCTGACCTGTCTCCGCCTCCCAAGCGCGGGGATTACAAGCGTGCGCCACCACATCCAGCTCTTATTTCCTTTTAATTTATCATATTTAATGCTACTCAGCTTCTTGAGTTGGAAAAATTACATCTCTAACTTTTAGTCATTATTTCTTTTTCTTTTTGGTTATACTAGATTGAACCCAGAGGGATTCTACCTCCAAGCTATACCCCCAGCCCTATGTTATTTTTGTCTTGAAACAGGGTCTCACTAAGTTTCTGAGGCTGGTCTGAAACCTGTGATCCTCCTGTCTCAGCCTCCCAAGTACTGGAATTACAGGCATGTACCACTATTCCCTGCTCTTGATCATTATTTCTTCTTCTTTTTTTTTTTTTTTTAATGGTACTGGGGTTCTTGGAAGCCCTTCTACTTCTGGGCTACACTCCCAGATACCTATTTTTTATATTTTTATTTGGAAACAGGGTCTCTTAAGCCAGTGCGGCTGGCTTTGAACCTGCGCAATCCTCCTGTCTCTGCCTCCCAAGTGCAGGGATTACAAGCGTGCGCCACCACACCCGGCTATTTCTTTAAAAAATGTTTTTCCCTACACAAATCTCCTTTCTCTTTAAGGAGGTAAAAATAGCATAACTTGATGCTGTAATTTTGATATTAGCCCACAGGTCGCTGAGGCTGCTCATTCTTCTTTCAGTATCTTCCTTTCCTCCTTTAGATCGCAGTTTCTGTTGATCTACCTTCAAGTTTATTGGCTTCTTGTTTTGTTTTGTTTTGGGTATTAAATCCAGGAGAATTCTACTTCCAAGCTACACTCCCAGCCCTTTTCTTTTTTATTTTAAAAACAGATCTTGCTAAGTTATTAAGGGTCTTTTTTTTTTTCTTTTGTGGTACTAGGGATGGAACCCAGGGGCCATCTACCTCTGGGCTACACTCCCAGACCTATTTTTATAGTTTATTTGGAAACAGTGTCTCTTAAACCAGCTAAGGCTGGCTTCAAACCTGTGCAATCCTCCTGTCTCAGCCTCCCAAGCACAGGGACAAGCGTGTGCCACCACGCCCAGCTGTTATTAACGGTCTTGAAGTTGCCAAGGCTGGCCTCAAATCTGTGATCTTCCCATTAGCCTCCCAGTTACTAGGACTACAGGTGTGCACCACCATGTCCAGTCTGGCTCTTTTTTTTTTTTTTTTTTGGTGGTACTGGGGTTCCTGGAAGCCCTTCTTCCTCCGGGCTACACTCCCAGACCTATTTTTATATTTTTGAAACAGGGTCTCTTACACCAGCGCGGCTGGCTTCGAACCTGCGCGATCCTCCTGTCTCCGCCTCCCAAGCGCGGGGATGACAAGCGTGCCCACCACGCCCGGCCAGTCTGGCTCTTTTTTATGTCATCTCCATTACTGAGCTTATCCTGTGACTCTCTGGGCTTTTTTTTTTTTAAGTATCATGTAATTCTATTGTACAGAACACTTGAAAGCTGCTGAGTTAACACCTCTTGTCCTTCGTGCCCTCTTCTTAAAAAATGAGAATGAAATGCTTGGCTTCCCACTACACACAGAGGGTTCCCAGGGACCTAAAGAGTGTCACTTACAACATAACGGATCTTTGAAGTTCAGCAGTTCCTACTATGGCAGAATTCATCAGATCTAGTCAGGACCAACTAGCACCCATGGTGTTCCATTATCAGCCAGAGCAGCGTGGCATTGCTCCCTGTACTGCCCAGGGTCAGAGGACATTACAACAGAAAGTCTCATGACTGGAACGGTGGGCGAAGGCTGGAAGCACGGCTGTCCACCCCTCGTTGTGCAGGTGCCAAGCAGTGGTGCTTCACGAGTGGCTCCGAGGGCCGCAGGCAGGCTAAGGACCAAGCGCCAGGAGCAGCCCGGCGGGGAGGCTGGGGCACAGACAAGGCTTTCTTTTGAAAGTACATTTTTAAACAAAAGTACCACAGATCAACTTCACAGAAATCTCCCTGTGGCCTTGAGTTAACTGAGTTCACATGTGGCTGACTTAGTAAGCGCTACTGTGTCATGATCGTGTGTCCCACAGGCTAGAGACAGCTCTTCTTGCATTTGCTGCTGCTCTTGGTGGCAGGTCCACTGAAGCCGTGTTTCAGTACTAAGCAGGGATACTCCACGTTGATATGCCCGTGTATGGTATGTCAGTGTGGCTTATGTTGTTTATGTTTAATATAGCATTGTGCACTTAAATACCCGCAAACAGATCTGAGTGGTTTAAAAGTATATAGTTGAGCTAAAGCAATTCTCCTTTGCTTTTAACAGAATATTCAAGGTATCTCCAAGCACCCAATTCACATTACCAAACCTCAAAACTTTAAAGGTAACACTTCTTTCTATGTTGCTAAAATCTTGGGTAACACTTTTTATAACTTAGAATGTTTGTAATTGTTTTTTGTATAAATAACTGCTTTATTCTCTTGAAGTTCTCCTTTCTGTTTGCATGACCAGGATTTAAATATACATTGAAAAAATAAAAAGCACTGAAGTGATAAGGTACCTCCCTTTTGGCAGTTTAAAAGTTAAAATAGATGATAATTATACCAGGGAAGTAGCTCCCCTCCTACCCTCTCTTCCCTACCAACTCCTTAATAAAGAAAAAAAACAGCCGGGCGTGGTGACCAGCGCTTGGGAGGCGGAGACAGGAGGATCACACAGGTTCGAAGCCAGCCTCTCTGGTTTAAGAGACCCTGTTTCCAAATAAAAATATAAAAAATAGGTGTCTGGGAGTGTAGCCCAGAGGTAGAAGGGTTTCCAGGAACCCCAGTACCACGAAAAAAGAAAAAAGAAAAAACATACAGTATTTCTATTGTTTTCTATTAAAGTCTGGAAATATTTATAAAAGCATACAAACATTCTTCTCTCTTAACTAGTCCACTTTAATGGTGATGGTCACAGTTCCTGTGTGCGTGTGTACGTGTGGGTGTGCGTGTGTGTGGGTGTGTGTGCACGCACACGCGCGTGTCTGGGGGATTGAGTTCAGGGTATTCTATCTCCAAGCTACGTACGTCCCTTCTTTTTTTTTTTTTTTTTTTTTTTTTTTTGCGGGTCTGGGGATGGAACCCAGGGGCATTCAGCCTCTGAGCTACACCCCTGCACTCTTTTTTATTTTTTATTTTGAAACAGGGTCTCACTGAGTTGCGGAGGGCCTCACTAAGAAGCTGAGGCTGTCCGCGAACTGCCATCCTCCGGTCTCAGCCTCCCGAATGCTGGGATTACAAGTGTGCGCCACCATGCCCGGCTCCCATTTTATTTCTTAATTTTTAAACAGGCTCTCACTAGGTTGATGAGAGTCTCACTACTTGTCGAGGCTGTCCTCAAACCTGAGATTCTCCTATTTCAGCCTCTCAATTACAGGGATGACAAGTGTGTACCAAAACACCCAGCTTGATGGTCACATTTCTAAAAACGGGAAAGTCCATATGTGGCAAATCAGCTCTGTGGTGCACACTTCTAGTAAGCTCCTGTGCCAGCCCACAACCCAGGGGGCAGCAGGGTGGCCCTGCCATGTAGCTTCACAAATGGCCCTTTCTAAGTGCACACAGTCAGGTCTGCACGGGGCACCATGGCCATTGGCCACCGTCAGCTGTCTCCTCTGCAGCTCTGACGTGTCCCCAGTGAACAGTCCCGACCTCACAACCCACACAGGTCTTCTAATCAATGAGACTCAGAGTCTTAGTGCTCCTACTGGGATGCTCAGGGGTCAGTATTTGACTTCATTTTTTCATAAAATATTCTAGACATGCCAGGCACGGTGGTGCATGCCTATAACTCTAGCTACTCAGGAAGCTGAGGCAGGAGGATTGCAAGTTTAAGGGCAGCCTGGGCAAATTAGCAATAACTTGTCTCAAATAAAATATAAAATCAGCCAGGCGTGGTGGCACACGCTTGTAATCCCTGCGCTTGGGAGGCTGAGACAGGAGGATTGCACGGGTTTGAAGCCAGCCTCAGCTACTTAGTGAGGCTCTCAGCAACTTAGTGAGACCCTGTTTCCAAATAAAATATAAAATATAGGTCTGGGAGTATAGCCTGGAGGTAGAAAGCCTCTGGGTTCCACCCCAGTACCACCAAAAATATATATGTGTGTGTGTGTGTGTGTGTGTGTGTGTGTGTGTGTGTGTGTGTATAATCAGGTCCTGTAACCATATCTCAATGGTTATAGGGCCCCTGCATTCAATCTCCAGTATTATGAAGAGAAAAAAATTCTAGACAGAACAGAAAATATCAATAATAACATCTCATTAACTTTTGCTGGAAATGTGTTAAGATTCCCCTAGCTGGGTGTGGTGGCACACAATTGTAATCCCAGTACTTGGGAGGCTGGATCACAGGTTCATGGCCAGCCTCAGCTACTTAGTGAGGCCCTCTGTAACTTAGTGAGACCCTGTTTCAAAATAAAGAATAAAAAATAGGGCTGAGGGTGTAGCTCAGAGGTAGAATGTCCCCGGGTTCAATCCCAGTATTACCAAAAAAAAATGTTCTTAGTTGGGCGTGGTGGCGCACGCTTGTAATCCCCGCGCTTGGAGGGCTGAGACAGGAGGATCGCACAGGTTCGAATCCAGCCTCAGCTACTTAGTGAGGCTCTCAGCAACTTAGTGAGACCCTGTTTCCAAATAAAATATAAAATATAGATCTGGGAGTATAGCCCAGAGGTAGAAAACCTCTGTGTTCTAACCCCAGTACCACCAAAAAAACACACCAAAAAATGTTCTTAATAGAAGTCGTCAGGAAATGAACAATCTAGACTCTTAACTTTGGATGGTATTAGGATAACTACAACCAGTTCACCAGGTGATCTTGAAATGACATTCAGGTAAAGAAGACGAGACTCTGATGATCTCCCCAAGGGCCCTTTTTGTCTCCTCTGAAGGCCACACCTTCCTGGCTGCAGGTATGTGCGTGCACGGCGGAGGGACACTCTCGCTGTAGCTCAAGTGTGCATTTTCATGTAGTTTCCACATTTACAGATCCAGAAATGCAACGATACTCATGCAGCTCATTTTTTCAAATAAATCCTAAGGCAAACACTTGGATAAAACAGGATTTCTTTTTCTTTTTTCTTTTGTTTGGTGGTACTGGGGTTCCTGGAAGCCCTTCGACCTCTGGGCTACACTCTCAGACCTGTTTTATACTTTTTATTTGGAAACAGGGTCTCTTAAGCCAGCACGGCTGACTTGGAACCTGCGCATCCTCCTGTCTCCGCCTCCCAAGTGCGGGGATTACAAGCCACCATGCTTTCTTATACACAGTAAATAACAATAGGCCTGAGGCTTCCAGAGTTCCCTAAATCACCATATTTAGGCAGCAGATGCTGCTGCCCGACCACTCCACACCTGCCCCTCTCCTCCTCATTCTGCCCTTGCTCACTAGGGGCAGCCAGCTGGCCCGCCTGCTCTCCCTCCACCTCACTCTGCTGCCCTCCACTTCCCTGCAGCTGCCCTGCTCCCTCCTTCCACTTCTCTGTGCCATTGCTCAGTGTCACTCCCTTGGTGAGGTCTACAAGCAGGACTGCTTTCATGCCTGTACTTTTCCTGCACACACACCCCTCACCCCCAGACCGAAGTGCCTTGCCTCGGGTTGTCTTTCCCACTTCATTTCTCTCCTCCTAACGTACCAAATAATTTATCCAGGCTCTCTCTGTGAGCTCCATCAGGGAAGGGGATGTGAGATTTTTTGCTCATTTAGACATCGCACGTGCAGAGCCCGGCACATAGAAGGCCCTTCCTAAGACTGTGCTGTGTGGAGTGAATAAACCAACGTTGCCCACCTGGGGGCATCGCTGGCCTCACAGGAGGCAGGCTGTCTTTGGACCTGCTCACATGGACCGACCCTGGCAGATGGGAGGAGGGGACAGTGCTGGCCTCACTCCAAGAGAGGGAGCAGTCTGAGGGCAGCAACGGGGGCGGGGCGGGGGGGGGATGGACTCACAGGCCAGGCGAATTCAGAATTGACGCAGGGCTCTGTCTGACAGACTTTTCACAGATTGAGCTGCGCATTCTCGCACATTTATCTGGGGATCCAGAGCTTTTGAAGTTATTCCAGGAATCTAGGAGAGAGGATGTGTTTTCCACCCTGACTTCACAGTGGTAAGATACTGAGCCACAATATTATCAGATCTGCAGGAATGCTGACGTGATGTTTAAAGTCTGAAGTTATTCCAACACTATTTTCATAAGAAAGAAATTTAACTCTTCTGTAGTAGCTAATCATTTTGAAAAGATATAGATAGCTGGGATGCCAAGAGTGTCCTAATTATGAAAGAACTGATGGCTCTTCACCAATTAAAAGGATGCGTGATTCAGATGCTGGAGTGCTAACGGTGCAGTTCACAGTGGAGAGGAGGGAGCCAGGATCCTCACCGGAGGACAGACTTCCTTCTAGAGCAGGCAGGCAGGCAGGGGAGAGAACTCAGCCTTGAATGAGCCCCTGTGCTCTCTGGACCACTAATCCTGGGGTGCTGGCCTTTTCTCATCCTAGTGGAGTACCTGCTGCCAGTCTCCTAGGCAGGTGGAGAGGGCCAGTGCAGGGCTCTGCTCTCAAGCCACCCCTCTGATCAGAGGGGCCTGGGCGCTCCCCAGAGCCCATCTACACCCCGCTTTCCAGAGCAGAGTTGTGCTACCCCAGCTGCAGGGAGGCCAGGAAGGCTACACCTAAAACGGAGGAGCTGGGGCCTGTACCTGGCTTGACCGTCACAGAGCCCACCTGGGCCAGACTCACCACTGCTAGCTCAAATGGCTCTTCCTAGGAGGTATAGGAGGTGGCCAGCTCCTGGAAGGTCATTGTGTCAGCCACAGCTGTCCCCTCTCCGGCAACTGAGGTGCCATCTTAACTCACCTTGGGCCTCTCTCTCAGGCTGCTCCCTGAGACCCAGGCCCCGCCACCTCCTCTCCTGCCACCTGCTCACCCCCGGAAGCTCTGGAGGCAGCCCTTCCAGGAAGGCGGCTCTAGTCCCACGCAGGGCCTGCACCTGCTCCTCACACACTGGGCTCTGTTCACACCGCTGCCTTTCTCAGGTGTGCTGCCTCCACCAGGTGCTGGCTGCCCGCTGGCCTCACTGCCGCCCAATCTCCAGTCCTCCCTGGCAGGGCCCCAGCTCCTGAGTGAGGTTGCCTGCCTCACACGGCCTCTCCTCCCTTGGGCTCAGGAAGCTCTTTCCCGACCTTGAGCCTGCTCTGCAGACTTATGGAGGGGTCTTATGCCCTCCTGACCTCCCCCAGCTCTGCTGCTCCTCCCACCCAGTGCCCACCATCCATGGAGCATCAGCTCCGTTTCCTACCGTGGGCCACACCGCGCCTGGGGCTCACAAATGACTCACCAGATAAGTGAGTGGAGAGCACAGAGTTCAGTTTCCTGTGCATTACCGCTACTGTAAAACCCTTATCTGAAGCATACAGTTCAGGAAATATACAAAGGTGTGGGGAGTGAGAGTGTTCCTGTACGCTAAGCTGGGCTTGAGAGTGAGTGGTTGTGGGAATTGTACTTGTTTGGGACATAAAGAAAAGTGGCAAAAACAAAGAACAGTAGAATGTTTGCCAAGCAGAAGCAGGGTCCTGGATGGATGTGACACATGTGACACTAGTGTAGACACTTCCCCATCAGGAGCCAGACCTGGTCAGGGCCAACTGCTGGACAGATACTCAGGTTGGGGGGATGAATCGGCCTCTGCCCAGCACCCCAGCCACCCCTGAGGACTCACGCTCCTTGCTTCTCCTCCCTGACTGCTAGTTTCCAGCCCTGAATAATCCTCATGGCCACCTTCCCATCTTGCAACCCAGGTGCTCCAGGAAGTAAGAGTGGGGTGATCGCATCTGTAGAAACTCAAGTCATCTGGCCTGAGAGGGATCCTGAGTTTTCTTGACACTGGCCTTGTTAGCTACTCCAAACAATTCTGATGTCCCACCGATGCCCATCCCTCTCTCTCGGTCTCTAAAAGAGGACCTTCCCTCTTACCTAAGTAAGGCTGGAGTTCTGAAGTCTCTTCCCCTCCGCTCTTGTCCTCCTCCCACTTCCCATGATTCCTGTCTCAAATGACAGTAGGGAACACTAGAAACAACTTAATTTTCAAGAAACCAATTTCTTGTCAACCACAAACTACCAAAATGAAACTGAGAACCTGAAAATTTCTGCAACTATTAAAGAAATTGAATTTGTAACTTGAAAGTTCCTAAAAAGAAATCTCCATGAGCTGGGTGTGGTAGTACACTTCTGTATCCCCAGCACATGGGAGGCTGATAGAGGAGGATCACAGGTTTGAAGCCAGTTTCAACAACTTAGCAAGGCTGTTAGCAACTTAGTGAGACCCTTCCCTCAAGTAAAAATAAAATAGGGGTGTCTGTAGAATGCTCTGGCTTCAATCCCCAGCACGAAAGGAAGGAAGGAAGGAAGGAAGGAAGGAAGGAAGGAAGGAAGGAAGGAAGGAAGAGGGGAGGGGAAAGAAAGAAAAAAAAGAAGGAAGGAATCCATGAAGATGGCTTTATTGGAGAATTTTACTCAATATCTAAAGAAGAGTTCACATAAATTTTTACAGCCTAATTCCAAAAAGCAGAAGAGGGAGAATTTCAATTTTTTTTGTGAAGCTAGCATTAACCCTGACACCAAACCAGACAAAACCAGAGTTAAAAAGTAAAACAAGCAAAACTACAGGCAAGTGTCACTCATGAATTTAGGCGCAAAAATCCTCAACAAAATATTGGCAAACCAAATCTAATAATGTATAAAAAGAATTATATAACATGCCCAAATGAAATTTATTCTAGGGATACAAGGCTGGTTCAGCATGCAAACTCATCAATGTAATCAAGCTAAAGAATAAAAATAAAAGAATACTTTTATTCAATGCAGAGAAAGCACTTGATAAGATTCAGTACCCACTCAGGAACAATTTATTAATATTGAATATTCAAGTTCCAGCCATTGCAGAAGAAAGAGAAATAACTAGCATATAGATTGGAAAGGAAGAAATAAAACCCCTCTGTAAATGACACGATCATGTAGAAAATTCCAAGGAATATACCCAAGACAATTTTTAATTCATAGTACTAATAAATTAGTCTAAAAAGGTCACAAGACCCAAGACCAATATGCAAAAAACAATTACATTTCTATAACTGACAATGAGCATGCGGAATGTGAAATTAAAAACAATACCATTTACAGTTACTCCAAAGGCAATCAAATAGGGACAACTCCCAACTTGCAACAACCCAACTCCAGATACTTTACCACACTGAAAAACACACGTACAGTAGAAAGCAGAACTCAGTGCTGAGTTTTGATCTTCACCAGGTTAATGACATACGGTACGATGCTCTCTCCACGCTGGGCCGTGGCAGTAAGTTGAAGCCCCCAGTCAGCCTGAGGTCAAGAGTCACAACTGTCCCTACAGCATGCTGTGATATTCAGTAGGTTAGGTGTATTAAGTACATTTTTTTTTCCTGCGGGTCTGGGGACGGAACCCAAAGGCATTTGACCACCGAGCTATATCACCTGCCCTATTTTTTATTTTTTATTTTGAAACAGGGTCTCACTGGGTTGCAGAGGGCATCACTAAGTAGCTGAGGCTGTCAGCGAACTGCGATCCTCCGGTGTCAGCCTCCCGAATGCTGGGATTACAACTGTGCGCAACCATGCCCAGCTTAAGTACATCATAACATTACGATATTTTTCATTCATGATGGGTTTACCAGGATGTAACCCATTTGTAAGTTGAGGAGTAGCTGTATTTAAATGTTCAGTCAATAAAATATTTATAGAATCTTATGCATAAAAGTACAGGTGCTGATGAAAGGAGTCTAATATCTTTTTTTTTTTTTTTTTTTGGTGGTACTGGGGTTCCTGGAAGCTCTATACCTCCGGGTTACACTCCCAGACCTATTTTTACATTTTTATTTGGAAACAGGGTCCCCTAAGCCAGCACACATGGCTGGCTTCGAACCTGCGCGATCCTCCTGTCTCTGCCTCCCAAGCGCGGGGATTACAAGCGTGCGCCACCACGGCCAGCAAGGAGTCTAATATCTAATAAATCAAGACACTTGTCATTTTGATGATGTGAAAGACTGAACACACAAATATGTCATTTCTGCCTGAGGTGAACCACAGGTTGGGTAGTTGGTTGGTTGGTGTTGGTGCTGGGGATTAGCCCAGAGGCATTCTAAAAGCCTCTTCTAAAATGTGTTAGAGGAGCTAAAACAATCCTGTTAGAAGAACAGACTGTTAGAAACCTGGCTGATAGTGAAACTTCATATACTGCAACTAGGAGAGTGCAGTGTTGGCAGAAGGACAGACACAGAGATCAATGGAACAGAGGAGAAGCCAGAAATAGACCTGCTCAGATATGCTCAGCTGGCTTTGAAAAGGTAGACTATGCAAGGCAGAACATAATTCTCTCCAGATTTGTGTCAAGCTGGTCATGCATAAAGCCAACTTGAAAACTCCGTGTCTACATTGGATGTTGTATATATCTTCCCTGCATTTTATTAGCTCATATTAGTTTTGGGGAGAACCTCAAAAATAAGAAGCTTTTAATATTTGCCTGTGGTTTGCTTCTAACTCCCTCCCAGCAATAGTAATCCAGCATTTGTGACTTATACTCTAATTAGTTGCTGTGGAAATGATTTTATGTTCCAAACAGAGGACGAGAATAGCGCAGTTAAAAGCAGAACATCAAATACACTTGAAAATGTTTGTTCTCTGTAAATGTGTTGTTGTTTGAAACACAAAAAGCAAAAAGGCAAATATTCTGAAATATTTAGTAACATTTTCAGAGTAACAATTTCCTTGAAAATTTTTAGGGTTGTATAGTTATATATGAAGATGGAGTTTGAAAGAAAGAGTGGAAATGAAGCCGGGCGTGATGGTGCGCGCTTGTAATCCCAGCATTCGGGAAGCTGAGACGGGGAGATCATGGCCAGCCGCAGCTGCTTAGGCCCTCTGCAACTCAGTGAGACCTTGTTTCAAATAAAGAATAAAAAATAGGGCTGAGGGTGTTGCCCAGAGGTAGAATGCTCCTGGGTTCCATCCCCACTACCGTAAAAAAGAAAAAAAATAGTGGAAATGAACGGTGACGCTGCCATTTGTCAGATGCGTGCCTGAAAGGGAGAGCAGGGCATGTCAGTGAGGATACTCAGAGCCCCCGTCTCCGCTCCTGGCATTAGTATGCTCACGAGGACGGCACTCAGCACTGTGGGGCCAAGACTCAGGCCTCACTCCTCACTGGTACTTCCTAGAAGTTGTCCAAAGTGCAGATTAAAACATCCATTATTGGCCGGGCGTGGTGGCACACGCTTGTAATCCCCGCGCTTGGGAGGCGGAGACAGGAGGATCGCGCAGGTTCGAAGCCAGCCGCGCTAGCATAAGAGACCCTGTTTCAAAAATATAAAATAGGTCTGGGAGTGTAGCCCGGAGGAAGAAGGGCTTCCAGGAACCCCAGTACCACCAAAAAAATAAATAAATAAATAAATAAAAGAAAAGAAAAGAAAAGAAAAGAAAGAAAGAAAGAAAGAAAAAAAGAAAAATAAAAATAAATAAAAATAAAATAAAAATAAAAAAAAACAAAACATCCATTATTGGCTGTGCATTTCAACTCACCATTCTCAGACCAAAACTTTTAAAAAATTTTTGTTTGTGTTGCAAAATACATTCGTTTTTCTTCTGCTTAGGGCTTGAGTCCTTCTCTGAGCTATTCTCTGGGTAAGTAAATAAATAGAACTGTCTTTTTACAGATGACATAATTATCTATGTAAAAGATCCCAAGGAAAGCCAGGCATGGTGCCACATGCTTATAATCCCAGCATTTGAGAGGCTGAGATAGGAGGATCATGTCTTGCGGCCAGCCTCAGTCAGCTACTTAGTGAGGCTCTCTGCAACTCAATGAGCTTCTGTTTCAAAATAAAGCCTAAAAAATAGGGCTGAGGTGTAGATCAGAGGTAGAATGCCTCTGGGTTCCATCCCCAGTACTGCAAAAAAAAAAAAAAAAAAAAAACAAGGAATATAGAGGAAAGTAGAGGCCAGCACGGAAGATGGTGCCATTGGCTGTACTCCCTGGCCTAGCTGCCAGACTGGCCCTGGTCTTGCTAGTGAGATTTGAATAAGGGTGGCACATGTCACTCTGGAGCAGAGACCTGAAGGACATGCATATGATTCCTCTTGATCTCTTTTCCTCTGCTGCAACAGCTGGCGAGTTTTCTCTCAGCGCTCCATCATCTTGCATTGTAAACAGTGGACCAACCTGCAGTGGAATGTAGTGAGGACAGAAAAGATGACTCTTGCTGTGAGACAGGAAGGTTCTGGGTGATCTGGCATGATCTCTCAGGAATGGGTGCCTTCAGGGTTGCTGTAACGAATCCTAAACCATAGCCCTGACAGTGAGATGTCCGTTGGAGGCTGAAAGGTGGCATTTGTAAAACTGTCCCCTGTGATAACTTACAGGGCAGGTAATAACACTAATGAGTCAGTGGCTTTAGGCAGAGCTAAGCCAAGAAACTGCTAGAGTGCGCTCTGATTGCTATCAGAGACAAGTGCGTGTGACAAGTTTTCGTGAAAAAGAGACAAAGTGGGAAAATAAGTGGCCAGTGTATGAATAGGAATGGAAGGAATGAGATTCCAGAAAGTTAGAGTCTTACATGTTTGAATGTCAGTGATTCGCATCTCTAGCCAGCAAAATACAAATCTGAAAAGATCTGTGAATCAAAACATACACATCAAAATGTGGGCTTGATACCTACCACTAAGTCAGCTCAAGAGGTAAGGTGTTACCCACAGTCCTTACCACACTGGACAAAGCTCTGGAAAGCAGAGAGTAGAAAAGAGTAAACATTTGGGCCTGTCCCGCAAACTCATGAATACTCAAGGTCCCTGCAAGGAAGTCTGGAGAGAAAACACATCTCTAAGCGAGTCACGGGTGTGTCTCTGGGTGCAAGGAGCTGACTGGGGTTAAGGGGAAGGAGCTGATTACACTGTTGAGAGCTGCACTTCCCACAGAACCACCAGTCTGGGCTGAAAGATTCTGTGATTATTTGAGACTGCAAGCAACACTTGGACCCTTAGTCTTCCACCAACAAGAAGCAGTCTAGGAACCATGTTCATCCCTCAAGAAGAGCAACTGCTCTACTGCCGTTTACAGGGACCCGAGAAGGCAGGAGAAAGGCAGTTTCGAGAGTGGAGCAAAGGCCATGGAGAATGATGTGCTGGGAAGATGCTCACTCCCAAGGGAACTGACTCAGGGCTGACTCAAGGACTGTCCCAGCCACCCAGTGAGATCCAGAGATGCTGTGGACCCATCACTGCCCTGTCTCTGTTCTTTACAAATGGAGTGTTCATTGTGGCCCTCCTCTCCCTATCCCATTCTGCATAGCTCTTCTGTCAAGCAAGAGATGGACTTGCCTTTGTAGCTCATTGGTCTCCACATCAAGGCCTGACATAAGGATGACCAAAAAATCCTGGACCTTGATGCCAGTGCTCTTATTGGATGGAACTTGGATTGTCACTCATAGCAAAGTGATTAATATATTGTGTGTGCAAGAGAGAGGAACATAAATGTTTATGATCAGAAGGGTGGACTAAGATAGACTAAAATACTGTTCGAAAATATTTGTAAGTCAGGTGGGGTGGCACACGTCTGAAATTCCAGTACTTGGGAGGCTGAAATAGGAGCATCACAGGTTTGAAGCCAGCCTCAGAAACTTAGTGAGACCCTTTTTCCAAATAAAAAATAAAATAGGGCTGGGGGTGTAGCTCAGGGGTAGAATGCACCTGGGTTCAATCCCTCAGCATCCCCCACACACACAAACACACACACACAAATATATATATATACATACATGTATGTATGTATGTATGTATGTATGTGTATATGTTAGTTCTCCTTAAAGGAAGCATTTATTTCCTTCCTCCACAGATTCAGTCATAGCAGACCATGTGATTTGTTTCAGCCAGGGATATGTCAGTAAAAACAATGTGTGTCATTACTGGGTATAAACTTTAGAACCAACAGATCTCCATCTTATTTCTCTGCCATGGCAACCTTCAGTGATTGGGAAGGACTCCTGAATCTCAGAGCAAATGCCATAGAGCAGAGCCTTGCTGACCTATGACAGACACAAGGTGTGAATGAGAAATATTGTCTTATGACATAATTCACTTGTCCATATTTGGTATTGGTCCTATCTGCTTCTGAACTAGACTTACCATCTGAGTTAGAATATTAGTGTTGCAGGAACTCTTATGAATGCTCCAGATGTTCTGGGCTGGCTTTCAGTGACTTCCTTAGATGTCCTCTGCCTGCCTGAAAAGCCAAGAGCAACTTTGGAAAGAGGCTCTCTGAGATGGCCACTAACAGGTTCTGAAAAGTCTTGTGACCATGTGATCATGGTCCTGGGTCATATAGCCATGTGATGGACTGATCGTGCTCATAAGCACTCTACCCCTGGGCTACACCCCCAGCCCTATTTTATTTTTTATTTGTAAAGTAACATGAATTTCTCTGCATATTTCTCCATATGCACACCCCATTTTTTTCCTAAACCAAATGTTCTGAAACATGGCTATTTTAGCTTTATTTTTAATTTGTAATTCATGAAAAAATTAAAGGATGAGTTTTTAGTTAAGATGCACAAAAACCACAAGAGATTATTCTTCTAGAATGAATAACCAACCAAGCTGAATAAACCACAGAATGTTTCTCTGAACTTATAAGAGACCTGAGGACACAGTTAAATGAACATAGTTCCAGAAAGTGATGAGTCCATCATATAAAAGAAGAAACCATGGCTTCTCTCATTCCTTGTAGAGGTCAAGAAGAAGAGGAATCTTCCATTGATAGGGGAAGAATAAACCAACTGAAATTTTAATCAGCATGCCAGGAGAGTGAGGCAGATTGGAATTCCAAATAACCCCAGTTACAGAGCACAGTATTCCTCAGCTCTTTCCATAACTCTTGCCCAAGGGTTCAGGGGCAGACATCAAAGCTGGAAGAAGACTTGGAGAGTTAAGTTACCCTGTGTCATAGACTGGAGGTGCTAAGGGCAGGGGTAGAAGATAAATAGAGCACCCTCACACCCCAGACTTGCTAGTAGAGGCAAAGTCAAGGTGGGAGATGGGCCTGGAAGCCAACGTAAACTTTCTAGGATTCTGAAAAGCTGATACATGAGCTGGGAAGCTCCAAGAAATCCTGCATCTATACATTCCCCATACTCCACAACTCAGAAGGGAAGACTTCTGATCCCACTTGCAAAACATTTCAAAGCAGCAGTGAGTGAGTCAAGCTGGAGTTGCAGTGAAGTCCAGACCTAGCCCAGCTACACATCATATCTATGTTGTTCCCGGCTATAGTGGCTAAACGTAAGAGGAGTGTGTCCTTCTAGGAAGTCAGTATTTACTTCAGTCTTTACTGCTCTTTTATATAAAATGTTTAGATATTTTTACCAAAAATGCTTCTATTATTTAAATTATTGTGGTTACGCCGGGCGTGGTGGCTTATGCTTGTAATCCCCACTCTTGGGAGGCTGTGACAGGAGGATCACACGGGTTTGAACCCAGCCTCAGCTACTTAGTGAGGCTCTCAGCAACTTGGTGAGACCCTGTTTCCAAATAAAATATAAAAAAGGTCTGGGAGTATAGCCCAGAGGTAGAAAGCCTCTGGGTTCCACCCCCAGTACCACCAAAATAAATAAATAAATAAATAAATAAATAAATAAATAAATAATTTTTGTGGTTATTATTATGATAGAGATATACCCAGCACCCAAAATTATTTAAATTAGTAAAATATAATAATTTTAAACATACAATTACACACATTATTATAGATGATAATTTTGAATATATAATTTTATTATATATACACATATCCTGAGAAGAAGCAAAAAAATGTCTTATGACCAAAAGAATAAGCAATAGAATACAGCCAAAGAAGTCATATGTGGGGCAGTCAGAATCCCAGTGCTTGGGAGGCTGAGGTAGTAGGATCATAGATTCAGGGCCAGCCAAAGCTACTTAGCAAGGCCCTCCACAACTTAGTGAGGTCCTGTTTCAAAATAAAGAATAAAAAATATAGAATTGGGATGTAGCTCGGAGGTAGAATGTCCCTGAGTTCAATCCCCAGTCTCCCCCCACACACACAAAATAATACAACCAAAGAGATGACCCAGATGTTGAAAGTATCAAAAGACTTTTTTTTTTTTTTGCAGTACTGGGGGATGGAACCCAGGGGCATTCTACCTTTGAGCTACACCCCCAGCCCTGTTCTTATTCCTTATTTTGAAACAGGGTCTCACTAAGTTACAGAGGGCCTCACTTAAGTAGCTGAGGCTGTCCTTGAACCAGGATCCTCCTGTCTCAGTCTCCCAAATGCTGGGATTACAAGTGTGTACCACTACACCCAGCTCCAAAAGAGACTTTTAAATGATAAAAACACTAAGAAATCTAGATGAAAAGGAAGGTATGTGTTAAGAAATGGTGGAGTGTGTTTGTGTGTGTGTGTGGGGGGGGGTACTGGGGTTCCTGGAAACCTCTCTACCTCCGGGCTACACTCCCAGACCTATTCTTTATATTTTATTTGGAAACAGGGTCTCTTAAATCAGCTGCGGCTGGCTTTGAACCTGTGGGATCCGCCTCCCAAGCGCCTGCCACCACCACGCCCAGCAGAAATAGCGAATTTGAATAGAGATGTGAAAACTATAGAAAGGAATCAGATTGTGAGAGATGAAAACACTATCAAAACTGAAGACTCCAGCAGCACAGAAAAGGATTGATAAACTTGAAGACAACCCCATAGAAAGTATCCAAAATGGCACAAAGTGGAAAAAAGTAGAAACCTCTTTCTTCCTGAATCCAGAATCTATGGAACAAAACAAAATGGCTAATTTTTCTATTGACATCTCACAAGGAGAGGAGAGAGTGTGAATGAGGTAAAAGAAATAAGGAAGGCACAATGTCTAAAAACTTTCCAAAATTAATTAAGGATATCAGTCTACATATCCAAAGTGAACAAAATTACAAAAAAGTCAAATGCAAATAAAACGACACATTAAACACATTAAATCAAACTTAAGAAAACCGAAGACAAAAAAAATCTGAAAAGCCACCAGAGACCGGGCAGGATGGCACATGACTCTATGCCAGCTACTCGGGAGACTGAGATAAGAAGATTGCAAGTTCAAGGTCAATGGCAGCAACTTAGCAAGACCCCATTTCAAAATAAAAAGGAGCAGGTATAGTTCAGTAGTTGAGCACCCTTGGGTTCAATCTCCATAACCACCAAAGGGAAGAAAAAGCCACCAGCAGGAAATAAGATACATTATAGACAAAGACAGAGTAATATGAATTACAGCTGACTTTTACCTGAAACAGTAGACACCAGAAGATGATGGAATAGCAAGTTTAAAGTGCTGAAGCAGGCCGGGCGTGGCATGCACGATTTGGGGAGACGCGGCAGGACGGACATGACTTGCAGCCAGCCTCAGCTACTTAGCGAGGCCCTCTGCGACTCAGTGAGACCCGGGTTCAAAATAAAGACTCAAAAATAGGGCTGGGAGCTGGGCGTGGTGGTACACATTTGTAATCCCTGCGCTTGGGAGGCAGAGACAGAAGGATCCCGCAGGTTCAAAACCAGCCTCGCTGCTTAAGAGACCCTGTTTCCAAATACAAATATTAAAAAGAAAAATAGGTCTGGAAGTGTAGCCTGGAGGTAGAAGGGTTTCCGGGAACTCTAGTACCACAAAAAAAAAAAAAAAAAAAGCCGGGCGTGGTGGCGCACGCTTGTAATCCCAGCATTCGGGAGGCTGAGACCTGGAGGATCGCGGTTCGCGGACAGCCTCAGCTACTTAGTGAGGCCCTCTGCAACTCAGTGAGACCCGGTTTCAAAATAAAGAATAAAAAAATAGGGCAGGGGGTGTAGCCCGGAGGTCAAATGCCCCTGGGTTCCATCCCCAGACCCGCAAAAAAAAAAAAAAAAGGCTGGAAAGCCAGGCGTGGTGGTGTGTGCTTATAATCCCAGGAGGCTGAGACAGTTCATGGACAGCCTCAGTTACTTAGTGAGCTGCTTTTTAACTCAGTGAGACCCTGTTTCAAAATAAAGAATAAAAAATAGGGCTGGGTGTAGTTCGGAGGTAGAATGCCCCTAGGTTCCACCCCCAGTACTGCAAAAATAAATAAATAAATAAATAAATAAATAAATAAATAAATAAATAAATAATAAAGTGCTAAAACAAACCAGGCATGGTGGTACACACCTATAATTCCAGTACATGGGAGGCTGAGACAGGAGGATCACAAGTTTGAGGACAACCTCAGTAACATAGCAAGATTCTAAGCAACTTAATGAGATTGTGTTTCCAAACAAATGATAAAAAAAAAAGGGCCAGAGATACAGTTCAGAGATAGAAGGCTCTTAAGTTGCATCTCTTGGACCAAAAAAAAGGGGGGGGGCATTGAAACAATAGTCTGTCTAGAATTTTGTATCCAATAAATGGCAAATTCTGAAATTTGTCTTAGTACTTCTTTTTTGTGTTTTGTGTGTGTGTGGTACTGGGGGTGGAACCCAGAGGCTTTCTACCTCCAGGCTATACTCCCAGACCTATTTTATACATTATTTGGAAACAGGGTCTCACTAAGTTGCTGAGAGCCTCACTCAGTAGCTGAGGCTGGCTTCGAACCTGTGTGATCCTCCCGTCTCAGCCTCCCAAGTACTAGGATTACAAGAGTGCGACTGTCTTAGTACTTCTGTGATACTAGAAATACTAAAAAAATGTTCTTCAGGCTAAAAAGAATGATACCACACAAAACCCTGAGTCTTTGAGGAGGAGCAGAGCACCAGAATAGGTAAATACTAGAGCAAATATAAAAACACACTTATCATTATTTTACTTAGCATATCTTAAGTTTTTAATATGGCTTACATTTAATTTTGAATTCATCAAAATCTACTTAATTTTTTTTTTAAGCCAGGAGCGGTGGCACACGCTTGTAATCCCAGCATTTGGGAGGCTGAGATAAGAGGATCCGAGTTCGCGGCCAGCCTCAGCTACTCAGTGAGGCCTTTGCAATTCAGTGAGACCCTGTTTCAAAATAACGAAAAATAATAGGGCTGGGGATGTAACTTGGAGGTAGAATGATCCTGGGTTCCATCCCCAGTATCACAGGGAAAAAAAAATTTACTTGATTTTTTTAAGTTATAGCATAGGTAGGAGTAAAATAGGAGACATCAAAAAATACAAAAGATGAGAGGAGGAAGAAGTGGAATCACACTATTGCAAGATCCTTACACTGGCCATGAAGTGTTGTAAGAGCATTAGATATAGGCTGTGGTACTTAAATATGCATGTTGTAAATTTCTAAAGCAAGCACTAAAACAATTCCAAAAGAAGTCTGCTAAAATACCAACGCAAGCCAGACATGGTGGCTCAAACTTGTAATCCCAGTGCTTGGAGAAGTTGAGACAGGAGGATAGCAGTTCAGCCTCGGCAACTTAGTGAGGCCTTCCATCACTGAGTGACACCTTCTGCAACTTAGTGAGACCCTGTTTCAAAATAAAAAATAAAATAAGCCGGGCGTGGTGGTGCATGCTTGTAATCCCAGCATTCAGGAGGCTAAGACCCGAGGATCGCGGTTCGTGGACAGCCTCAGCTACTTAATGAGGCCCTCCGCAACTCAGTGAGACCCAGTTTCAAAATAAAGAATTAAAGAAAGGGCAGGGGTTGTAGCTCGGAGATAGAATGCCCCTGGGTTCCATCCCCAGACCCACAAAAATAAATAAATAAATAAATTCATTAAATAAATAAAGAATAAAAAATAGGGCAGGGGGTGTAGCTCGGAGGTCGAATGCCCCTGGGTTCCATCCCCAGACCAGCGAAATAAAATAAAATAAAATCAGGCTGGGGGTATTACTTGGAGGTAGAATGCCTCTGGGTTCAATTCCCAATACCAAAAATAAATAAACAAATAAATAAATATAAAATATCAATCCAAGAGATAACATTGAATGTTTTAAAAGCCTGTAGTTTACCTAAGATAATTCAAGCAAAGAACAGAGAACAAAATTCAGATGGGTAAATAAAAACCAAATGTGAAGACAGAAAGCTTAAACTCAATAGTATCAATAACCACTAAATATAAATAAGCCATTGGAGCTGGGCATGGTGGTGCATGCTTGTAATCCCAGTACTTGGGAGGCTGAGACAGGAGGATTGCAGGTTCTCAGCCAGCCTTAGCTACTTAGTTAGGCCTTCTGCAACTTAGTGAGATCCTGTTTTATAATAAAGAATAAAATAGGGCTGGATATAGCTTAGAGGTAGAATGCTCCTGGGTTCAATCCTCAGCACCACAACAATACATACATACATACATAAGCCAGTGGGCTGGGAATGTACCTCAGTGGTGGAGTGCTTCTCTAGCACATGCAAGGCCTGAGTTCAATCCTTAGCACATAATAAATATAAAAATAAATAAATAAATAAATAAATAAATAAGCAAACAACTGAAAATTCTAGCTAAAAGGTGGAAACCATGAATATATACAATTAGTGTATCAGTTTAAAAAAGAAAGCTAAAATATAAAATAATGTTTATCCTAAATACATTTTATTATAAAATAATTTTAAATGTGAAAAAGCAGAAATCAGATTAAAGACAAGACACAGCCAGACGTGGTGGTGCACGCTTGTAATCCCAACATTCGAGAGGCTGAGACCAAAGGATCCGTGGTTTGCGGAAAGCTTTAGCTACTTAGTGAAACCCTGTTTCAAAATAAAGAATAAAAAATAGGGTAGCGCCGGGCATGGTGGTGCACGCTTGTAATCCCCACGCTTGGAAGGCAGAGACAGGAGGATTGCGCAGGTTCGAAGTCAGCCACGCATGCTGGCTTAGGAGACCCTGTTTCCAAATAAAATTTTAAAAAAAGTAAAAATAGGTCTGGTAGTGTAGCCTGGAGGTAGAAGGGCTTCCAGAAACCCCAGTACCACCAAAAAAAAAAAAAAAAATATATATATATATATATATATATTGTAGCTGGGCGTGGTGGCGCACGCTTGTAATCCCCGCGCTTGGAAGGTGGAGACAGGAGGATCACGCAGGTTCGAAGCCAGCCGATCTGGCTTAAGAGACCCTGTTTCCAAATAAAATATAAAAAATAGGTGTCTGAGAGTGTAGCCCGGAGGTAGAAGCCTTTCCAGGAACCCCAGTACCACCATCAAAAAAAAAAAAATAGGGTAGGGGGTGTAGCTTGGGGGTCGAATTCCCCTGGGTTCCATCCACAGACCTGCAAAAAAAAAAAAAAAAGACAAGACACAGTTATAACACTATAAGACACTGATCAATGTACATTTATATTTAAGTTGAAAATAAACACTAAGCACAAGAAATGTGATAGATTAGTATTAAAGTAAACTTCAAAACAAAAAGTGTTGCTAAAGATAAAAGCAGAAGCTGAGGATACAGCGCAGTTGTAGAAGACTTGCCTAGCACATGAGAAGCCCTGGACTTAATCATCTATAAAAAGGGACAGTTCAGCTGGATATAATGGTGCAAACTTGTAATCCCAGTACTTGGAAGACTGAGACAAGAGGGTCACAGATTTGAGGCTACTTAGTGAGGCCCTGTTTCAAAATAAAGAATAAAAAATAGCTCTGAGATAGAATATCCCTGGGTTGAATGTTGTTTTTTTTTTCCTTCCAGTAGTGAAGGGGAAAATCAATTCATCAGAAAGCTATAACAATCTTAAATTTTTTTTTATTGGAGCACTATAGTCTTACATCATAATGTGGATTGTGTGATGCAATGAATCGTTTGTTTAGGAGCTGTAATAGACATTTAGAAGAGAAAATTCTCTTTTGTTCTAACCTCTTTGTGAGTGTCCTGCCTAGGAAGCCTTTTCTCCTCTACTTTCCATCGCTTTAGCAATACAAATATCTAATTTTATTGAGTGCTTACTTTATGCATAGCAATGTTTAATGGCTATTTCTGTGTGTGAGGGGGAGACTGGGGATGGAACCCAGGGGCTTTCTACCTCTGGGCTATACCCCCAGACTTATTTTTTTATTTGGAAACAGGCTATCACTAAGTTGCTAAGGTTGGCTTTGAACCTACAATTCTCCTGTCTCCGCCTCCCAAGTACTGGGATTGTAAGCATGTGCCACCATGCCCAGCTGGCTGTCATTTAATACCAACAAAAACTTAGTGTACTACTCTTTCCCATTTTGTGTGTGTGTGGTGCTGGGGATCCAACCCAGGGGTGTTCTACCTCTAAGCTACACCCTCAATCCTTTTTTTTTGTGTGTGTGTGTGGTACTGGGGTTCCTGGAAGCCCTTCTACTTCCGGGCTACACTCCCAGACCTATTTTATATTTTTGAAACAGGGTCTCTTACGCCAGCGCGGCTGCTTCGAACCTGCGCGATCCTCCTGTCTCCGCCTCCGAAGCGCGGGGATTACAAGCGTGCGCCACCACGCCCGGCTCACCCTCAATCCTTTTTATTTTCTGTTTTGAAATGGTGTCTCACTGGGACCCCATTTCAATACACATGCACCACCATGCCCAGCTTCTGTGTGTCTTGCAAAAATTATATGTTGAGAATGATAGTGTATATTCATTTAAAATTTTTCCTATCTTTTCCATTGTTGTTTATTCCTTACTGTTTCTCTGTGTAGTGTAATTATTATCTCCAGGCCTTTTTCTTCTCTAATATTTCTTTTACTGCAAGTGACAGATTATCCCAGTTTTTATTTATCTTTAAATGTTTTTTTATTGTGACTTTATTTTGAAAGAGCCTGGATATAACCTAGTTTTTAATTCTTTTCTGCATTCACTGACCTTTCCTGCAGGCATGGCTAATAACCTGTTAAAGTTAAATCCTATTTAAGTAAATTTTGAGTTGTTAATTTTTTGTATTTTTCAATTTTATAAACCTTCCATTTGATTTTTTTAAATAGTTTTTAGTTTTCTGTTCAGTTTCTCAGTTTATAATCTGTGTGTGTGTGTGTGTGTGTGTGTGTGTGTGTGTGTGTGTGTGTGTGTGTTGGGGATTGAACTCAGAGGCATTCTACCTCCAAGTTACCTCCCTGGCCTTTTTTAATTTTTGTTTTGAAGCAGGGTATCACTAGCTTGCTGAGAGTCCTCCTAGATTGCTGAGGATTGTCTTGAACCTGCAATCCTCCTCTCTCAGCCTCCCAAGTGCCGGGATTAGAGGCATGTGCCACCACACCCAACTTGTAATCTAATGTCTTACATATATTAATCATAAAATTTTTTGGTTATACTGAGGATTGAAACCTTTAGCTATGCTCCCAGCACAATTTTTATTTTTAATTTTGAAACAGGATCTCATTAAGTCACAGAAACTGGCCTCAAACCTATGCTCCTCCTGTTGCAGTCTCCCAAGCACTTGGTTTACAGACATGTGCTACCTTGTCTGGCTATTAATCACAGTTATTCTAAAGTCTATAACTAGCCAGGCATGGTGGTTCATGCTTGTAATCCTAGTACTTAGAAGACTGAGACCGGAGGATCTCAGGTTCATGACCATCCTCAGCAACTAAGCAAGGCCTTCCAGTGCTTACTGAGACACTGTTTCCAAATAAAAAATAAAACAGGATTTGAAGTGTAGCTCAAAGGTAGAATGCCCCTCAGTTCAATCCCTAGTACCATACACACATACAAATAGAGTCTATAACTGCTAACCATAGTATCTGTGTGTCCTATAGATGTCTCTGTCATTCCTCTCTCGGTTTTCAGTCATTCGATTTCATTTTCCAGAGTTCTAGGTAAGTTTTAATTAAATAACATGAATGAAAATTAAAGCTGTTGTTCATGGTTGTGAATAGCATTATATTCCCCAAAAGATGATTAACTTCTGCATCTGCAGGAAGTTAAGGGGGGAGTTTACTTAGTCCAGCCAAGGATCTGTCCATTGGGAAGCCAGGCGTCAGCATTTGTGAAAGCTGGTCACTTGCCAGGGCACAGGGAGGGCAGGGAAGGAATGTGACCTAGGAGCTGATCACATTTCTTCTGGGCATGGATACATTTAAGCTTTTTGATTCCCATCTAAATACAGTTCCTAACACTACCAAGTTTAAGGATGAGATAAACAAGTGGGCAAAGTAGCTTAAGCACAGCAGGGAAAGGGAGAACTGGAAATGTGTTGGCACTTGGAAGCCAGGCTGTGGAAACCACTGACAACAGTGTAGGGGAGTGCCATGGCTGCCCCGCCCCACACCATGAAATCCAGCCGACTGCCAGAGTAGAGTCTATCTGCACTCTACAGAACCGGTAAAGGTTTATTCCAACCAGGCAAAGGCTGAGTCAGGAAAAAGGGGATGGGAGAGTGTTAGGAGAGCTGTGGGTATTTTGCTCGCCCTGCCTCACCCACTCCAACCCCTCGGGCAGCTGCACAGTTGCTTCTCTATGGGGCCTGGCCCCTGGTTCTGGAGGGAGCAGAGTGTGGCTCATACTCAAAGTGTTTGTGTCCATTCTCATTGGTCCTGGGGCTGCCTGAAGGACTGACGCAGATGCTCAGCATTGCTTTACCTAACTCAGAACCCACTTGGCACAGAAAAGTGGTGGACATTGGGCATTGTTTGAAATATCACAAGGAAAACAACCCGTAGTTACCTAGGGCAAAAATTTACAGTTGAAGCCAGCAATAGAGCACTGGAGGCCTGGGGGAAAGCCAGGGAGAGGTTCTTTGGGAACTCAGGCTGCTCAAATGTACTTGTGTATACTGGGAAATCTAGAAGACCTTGTGCATGTCCAGTACAGCTTTTATGGTCAGAGGAGACCTAAAAGACCTGACCTTTCAACCTAGGCTGGTTTCTCAGTGGTTCATTAAAAGTAGGAAGTGATGACTAAGGCAGAGCTGGGAAGCCTGGCTATGCCATAAAGAGAACGGAGCACAGAGTCAATCACAAAGATAGATCAGTTTCTTGTTTCTTTCTCTCTGTCTTCTTGCTCCAGAATCTGTGTGCTCAGTCCATCAGGGAGGTCTGGTTGGATGCTAAGGATGTTTGCAAGCAAATCAGGCAGGAGTAGGCACCAAGCAAAGGGCTGGCTGCCTGTCCTTGGTGGCATTAGCAGTGCCCTGTGCTTCTCAGCCATCTTGGCTTTAATCTTTGGGGACTGAATCTTTGTGGTTCAGATGTTGGTCAGATGTAGGAGTGATCCCTATTTTGTCTGAATGCTGCAGCCCCAGGACAGAGCTCATCCTGCGTCTGTGGAAAGCCAAGGCAGAGACTGCTTATCCATCCTGCAAGGCACCAGAAAAGACTGAAAACCAGCTCACCCCTGCAGCAGCCATAGGGCTGGGCCAGGCCCAGGACTCAGCAGGGGCAGGCTCACCTGGAGCTGGGTTGAATATCAAGTACACTTGGTAGACGCAGTGCTGGGTTTCATTTGTGCACCTCCCAGAATGTGAGGGCTGACATGGGGCTGGCCCGCAGCCTGTGTGGCCTCACCATCCACATGCGTTTGGGGCCCTGGTGAGCAACATGCTGCAGATGTTGCCTGGCTCCCCTGCCCACCTGGCAGCCTGGCTTGAAATGCAGAACCTCCAGGGGAAGCGAGGCAGAGGGGATGCCTGTGGTCTGGACCCACCGGCCCTCTGTAGAAAGTGCCAACTCTTCCTGCTGATTTGCTATCTTTCAATGCAGGAAGGACCTTCCCCTGGAGCATGTGACACAGGCAGACAGAGAACGGACCAAGAAGGTGGTGTATTCGGTGATCTACGGAGCAGGTGGGCTATGGGCAGGGGCTTAGGTCTTGGGGCCGCCTGTCAGAGGCCAAGCACCTTGCCTTGAGAAATCATCCTATGAGTCTCTGGGTGTTGTTTACACCTGAGACAAACACTGGTGGCGTTTGTGTCTCCGGACACTAGTCACACCAGCTCATGGTCGGGTCATGGCATCCCCACCACTCACAGAGGAGGCACTTGGAGGGTGACTGTGCCAGGCCCCAACCCCGACCCTTGGCTGTGCCCTTTCTGTACTTGGAGCCTCCATCCAGGTGCCAACACCAAGGCTTTTTGGAGTTGGAGCCCTCAGAATGGTTCTGGCTTGCTGGGCGTGGTGGCACACACTTGTAATCCCAGCAATCAGGAGGCGGAGACCAGAGGATCACGGTTCACTCACAGCCTCAGCTACTTAGCAAGGTCCTTTGCAACTCAGTGACACCCTGTTTCAAAAATAAAAAAGACTAAAAAATAGGTCTGGAGTGTAGCTCAGAGGTACAATGCCCTTGGGTTCCATCCCCAGTACCCCCCCCAAAAAAAATGGCTCTACCTTAACACATTTCCACTTCTACACACATGCATCTGCCCCAGAGCAGAGCTCACCCAATTATGCCCCAGCCAATGCCAGACCTCACAGGGCCAGGGCCAGGCAGGAGATCCTGGAGGCCAGAGGCCTGGGCCACCCCTGATCCCTCGGCAGCCTCCCCTTCTTCCTCTAAGGACCTGGCCGGCCCAGCTGCCCTTAACTGTCTTCTACCGTCCCTCCTTCTCTCCCTTCCACTTCCTGACTGTGGACTGTGGGATTTTTTTATTCCTTCCTCCCTCTGGTCATGCTAAAGTGAAGCCTGTTTTCCCTCAAGAGAGGCCTTTGGGCCGCCAGCTTCTTGCAAAGGAGGGGTCCTGCTGCTGCTGTAGGCCCAAGTGGAGCTCCTTCTGCCTTCAGCGCTACTTTGAGCCCTATGGCTTGTGCAAAGACCCTGAGAAGAGAGCTCACCTGCCACAGAGAACCTGTGTTCATTCAAGGAAAGGCAGCAACTCTGCACCCACCTCAGGACAAACTGCGGGGACATCAAGCAGTCACCGGAAGTGCATAGAACCCCTCCGTCCTCAGGGCTTCCCTTCGTCCTCCATCCTCACCCTTCCCGCTGCAGATCCGCTGTGGACCTCGGGCACCCCAGAGCACAGGTGTGCTCAGCTCACCCTGCTCCACTCCTCAGTCACTGTGCTAGTCACCCATTTCTGGGTAATAAGTTGACACGAAAGTTAGCAACTTTTGAAAATACCCATCCATCCCCTCACAGTTTCTGTGGGTCCTCTGCAGGCCACAGCCGGTTCTACTGGGGAGGGAGCCTCTTGCAGGCCCAGCTCTGGCAGTGAGACTTGGGCTCTGCACCATCTTGCCTGCACAGGGTCTCCTGGCCAACAAGCCTGAGCCCAGAGCAGAGGGGCCCTGTTGGTTCTGCTAATGGCAGGGCACAGAGAAGACTCGGTGCTTACTGAACAAATGCCTTAATACACCTTTGAGAACATTCTTGTCATGTGCACAGGATCTGGAGAGCAGACGAACTCCCTCAGAGCCGCCGACCTCCCCACCAGCGGTGCCCTGAGCCTCTGCTGAGGGGAGGCTGCGTTCTTACACGTAGATTAGCTCTTGACACCCTGGGTTCTTGTTCTTGCTGCACCACGGGCTCCACTCTGCAGGCCCAGAGCTGCCCCCCACAACCAGGTGGCCTTCTACATATGAGGTGCTAGCCCTCACCTCTGTCATCTGCCACCCACCTAGATCCTGCTTCGGTGCAGGGCTATGTCCATATGTACTCCAAGACACCAAGCAGTTTCCCGAGGTTTCCTGGCCTCACCCCAGCTCTCACCCTGGCCTCTCCTTCCCCATCAGGAGAAAGGGATACAGGATGGGCATGTGAGTGCCCACCAAGGGCACACTGGACTCCAGGAGGCAGCAGGCCACCTCCCCCAGGTGGAGGTAGGCTTCACAGCTGTCCACTGCTCCTCTAGAGCCTTATTGTTTTATTTTTATTTTTATTTTTTGGAGAGCAAAAGAGCTACACTGCAAATAAACAGTGTCATTAGCTGTGATGCTGGTGAAGAGGGTAATTTGGCTGCTTTTAGCCCTGGTGCTGACAGGGCTCCCACCCCAAGTCTCCATCTTCACTGCCTCCATTGTTCCCGCCTGCCTGACAGCCCAAATTACCACGCATCTGCGACTCATCTCTGGCTATCCCTGTTCTTCCTTGTGTGAAGCCAGAGTCTTGTCAGATGAGCCAGCCAAGGACCCACGCGCTCACCAGGGCGCTGGGCTGCTGGGGCCGTGGGATTCAGTGCACGGGCTCTGACCAGGCAGCTCTCGGTGGCATGCAGCGATGTATTTTCACAGAACACACCTCTCAGAGGCCCAGAAGCTGCTGATGGAAATGCTGGCCACTGTAGAAGCACAGTTCCAGCACATTCTTGAGAAAATCAATTCCATGATCCTTGAGAGGACAATGTCGAGGACAGCAGAGGAAACACACGCTGTGAAACAAGCAGAGGAGATGTTCAAGATGGGTGTGGGTGCATGTACTCAGCCCCTGCAGGTGGCAGGCAGGCCTAGGCCTGAACCACCCCGGGCAAGTACCCACATGTATCTGGAGCCTTGACCCAGGGCTGCCTCACAGGCCACTACCCCACCTCAGCCAGCTGAATTCAGCACCTGCCAACCTGCCAGGTCCCCCCGACCCCCACAGTTCACTTGACCTGCTTAAGGAACCTGGCTTTTCCAGGAAGCTGGCTACCCCATCCTTCAGGCTGCTAAGCTCCTGTTTTCTGAGAGTTGGCCAAATAGTGAATTTTCTCAGTCCTTCCTCGGTGTGCTCCACTTCCAGTCATTGTGCAGTCATAGACACTTACTGAGTGCATGTAATGTGCCAGGCCCGCCCTGCACCAGGAGGACTGTGGACAAGGGTCCAGAGCTTGCTTCTAATGGCCTTGCCTCTGCCAGGAGAGATGTACAAGCAGGGCTGAGCTCAATGCTGAGAGTCCTCGGTACACAGGGAGCCCCCGGATTGCTCTGTGGATCCAGCCTATGATCCACTGAGACTGCCCAGAAAAGCAACCCTTGGGTATGCAGAAAGGCCTGTCCAAAGCCTAAGGTGGTGGCATATGCTTATAATCCCAGTCCTTGGGAAACTGAGACATGAGGATCACAGGTTCACGGCCAGCCTCAGCAACTTAGGCCCTCTGCAACTCAGTGAAACCCTGTCTCAAAATAAAAAATAAAGTAGGGCTGGGAGTGTAGCTCAGAGGTAGAATGCCCCTGAGTTCAATGCCCAGGACAACACACTAAAAAAGAAAGGCCTGTCTAGTTGGAAACCAGCCACCAATCTGGGCCACATGGGCCAGGCATTGCCGGGCCCTAAACAACAAGAGCAGAGACCACAGGTAGGGAGGAGAGGGGCAGCACTTACAGCGAGGGAGGAATGATGTTTTCCTAGAGTTAAGTCTGTGCTGCTCGCACAAATGGAGGATATAATTAGACATTGGGTGGGGAATGTTCAGTGATCGACCAGCAGATCCTGGTGCTCTCAAAGATGGGGCTGCCTGTGATGAGAACCAAAATGCAGAAACCAGATCAGCTGAATGAGAGCGGGGCATTCTGCGGAAGAGCAGAGCCGGTGCCCAGGAAGCAAGAACAGAGGCCACCAGTAGGGAGGGGCCTGAGTATGACACCCCTGCCCAGGCGCAGGAGCAGGACGTGGACCTGGAGGCTGGCTGACCCTTGTCTCCATTTCCATCTCTGCTTGTTTTGGGGTTGCTTCATCATTGGCTCCTCTTGCAGGCAGACTTTCTTCATGAACAGGGAGCGTGGCCACCCACTACCCTCCCAAGAGCCTGACAGCTTCACAGGAGAAAGGACAGGAGTCTGCTCTTGGCCATAAATATCTGGGTGTTGTTGTTGTTGTTGTTGTTGTTGTTGGTGGTGGTGGTGGTAGTGTGTGTGTGTGTGTGTGTGTGTGTGTGTGTGTGTGTGTGTGTGTTACTGGGGGTTTAACCCAGAGACATTCTAACTCCAAACTATACCCCTATCCCTATTTTGTTTTTTATTTTGAAACAGAGTCTTGAGATGGATGTGGTGATACACACTTGTAATCCCAGTACTTGGGAGGCTAAGAGAGGAGGATCACAGATACACAGCCAGCCTCAGCTACTTAGTGAGGCCATCCTCAGCTTAATGAGACCCTGTTTAAAAATAAAATAGGGCTAAAGGTATAGCTCAGAAGTAGAATGCCTCTGGGTTCAAGCCCCAGTACCACAAAAAAATGAAAAATAAATACATACATAGATACATACATACATACATAAAACTACTTGGCCAGGTGTGGTGACACTTACTTGTAATCTCAGTATTTTGGAGGCTGAGACCAGAGGATCGTGGTTCGCAGACAGACTCAGCTACTTAGTGAGGCCCCTGTTTCAAAATAAAGAATAAAAAATAGGGCTGGGGGTATAGCTCAAATGTCAAATACCCCTGGGTTCCATTCCCAGATCTGCAAAAAAAACAAAAAAAAAAAAAAAAAAAACAACAAAAAACTACCTGAGAGCACTAGTAAGTATCTAAAAGCAATCAGAAGCAGGACGCTGCTTAATACTTGTGAGAAAGGAACAGTTCAGTGAGTTCCCCATCTCATAGCTCTGCATCTAAAGGCAAATCACGTCAGCACTATGGGGGGTGAAACTGATAGAAACCCAGCCCTAGCTCGAAAGACCAGAGGCCAGGATTTGGTGCAGTCTGAGAAACTGGAAAGTAAAGGCAGGAGTTCACTTTCTTTGAAAGAAGAGAGCCTGAGAGAAAACCTAAATTCTGGGTATGAACCTTGCCCAAGTTTCTGGCTAACTCCTAGCCGTGCAGAAGTGGGGCTACTCCTAACAGCCCAGCTAAGACTAAAAGGATTGATCTGAAATTCCAGCTTCAGTCCACTGCAGGGAGACAGAGTTTGACATCTGAATTTAGCTAAATTAACTGCCCTCTAAAAAAAACCCAATGCTGGACTTCTTGGAAGATGGCGACCGAGAAAAGCAGCATTTATGACTCCTGCTAACACTTGATCTCTATTGCCACAAAATCAGCGCTTTTCATAGCCAGAAAACACTATCAGCAGAGAAATAAAAACTGTAAATACAAGAGACAGAGAAAAAGAAGACTAGAAGAACAACCAGAGACCAGAAAAGAAACTAGCCCACATTGCTGCAGCGGATGCCGCACCGGCGCCATCTTCCCTCACAGCACCAGGCTCCAGAGAGGAAAGGTAAACAAGGAGCTGAAGTGAGCAGCTGGAGATCATTTGGGTGTATTTCAGCAGTTCTTTCAGCGCAAAGAACGTCTAAAACTCCCAGTGGTCAAGCTTATCACACCCTCCAGGGACTCAGAAGGGAGCTCAAAACCAGAAAAGAAATATGCCAGCCTCACAGCTGAGGGCATGGCAGCAGCGCCATATTGCCAGTGGCGGTGGAGAGTTCACCCCACCCGCAACAGCTCCAGATTGGCGCACACAACCGTAAGTGAAATTGCTGCCCCTACCTAAAGGGGAAATCCCAACAATGCACCCCCAGGGACTTGCACAGCTTTGATAATTTCCCTGGGTCTGAGATTTTGCAGTCCAACCCAGTGAAGGAGTTGGGGTGGCAGAGATACCACACCCTAGTCTCAGCTCCCTGTGGGGAAACACCAAGCCTGGCACCCCCATGGTCTTGCACAGCCTCGATTAACTCCCTGGGTCTGAGACTTTGCGATACAACCCAGTAAAGGAATAGTGGTGCCCGAGATTACCACAGACTCGAGATCCAGAGCACCCTAAGTGAAGTCATGATGAACCAGGGAAGAACTCAGAAAAGGCACAAACTTCTGAAATCATGAGAAAGAGGAATAACAATGGAGCAATGAACGCCCACAACCTCACAATATCAGAACCTGATAACACAAAAATTCAAATGAAACTAGAAATCAACTATAAGACACAGAGAAACAACATAAACATGTGGAGACTGAACACCACACTTCTGAATGAAGAATGGGTCACAGAAGACATCAGAGGTGAAATCAAGAAATTTCTAGAAACAAATGAAAATAAAGAAACAACATATCAAAACCTCTGGGACACTTTGAAGGCAGTATTAAGAGGAAAATTTATAGCACTGAATGTCACATAAGAAAAACAGAAAATCTTCAAATAAATAACCTAATGACACACCTCAAAGCCTTTGAAAAGAAGGAACAATCTAACCCCAAAGCCAGTAGAAGACAGGAAATTATTAAAATTATAGCAGAAATTAATGAAGTAGAGAATTAAAAAATACAGAAAATCAACAAAACTAAAAGCTAGTTTCTTGAAAAAATTAACAAGATAGATAAACCACTAACCAACCTAACTAAAAAAAGAGAGAATCAAACTGAATTATGAAGATAAGAGATGAAAAAGGAGACATTATTACTGACAGTGTAGAAATCCAAAGGATTATCAGAAACTACTTTGAAAAACCATACTCCAACAAAATGGAAAATCTGGAGGAAATTGACAAATGTCTAGATAAATACAACCTTCCTAAACTGAGTAAAGAGCTTACCATCAAAGAAAAGCCCAGGTTCAGATGGTTTTCCAAGTGAATTCTATAACACCTTTATAGAAGAGCTAACCCCAATACTCCTCAAACTATTTCATGAAATAGAAAAAAGTGGGACTCTTCCAAATACATTCTATGAAGCCAACATCACACTAATACCCAAACTGAATAAAGACAGTTCAAGGAAGGAAAACTACAGGCTTATATCTCTGATGAACTTGGATGCAAAACTATTAAACAAAATACTAGCAACACACATTCAAAACCACATAAAGAAAATCATACACCATGACCAGGTAGGGTTCATCCCAAGGATGCAAGGCAGGTTCAACATATAAAAATCAATCCATGTAATTCATCATATAAATAGAATCAAAGACAAAAATCACATGATCATTTCAATAGATGCTGAAAAGCATTTGATAAAAACCAACATCCATTTATGATAAAAACACTGCAGAGAATTGAAATAAAAGGAACATATCTCAACATCATAAAAGCAATTTACAATAAGCCCACCACCAACATCATATTAAATGGGGGAAAACTTCAAGAATTCCCCCTAAAAACAGGAACAAGAGAAGGATATACATTATCATCACTTCTCTTCAATGTAGTACTAGAGACTCTAGCCAGAGGAATAAGGCAAGAAAAGGAAATCAAAGGAGTACAAATAGGAAAAGAAGAACTCACTTTCACTATTTGCAGATGACATGACACTATATTTGGAAAACCCAACAAACTCAACCAAAAGGCTTATAGAACTGATCAACAAATTCAGCAAAATGTCTGGATACAAAATCAATCTTAAAAAATCAGAAGCTTTTCTGTTCACCAACCATAAATCCACTGAAAAAGAAATTCAGAAAACACTTTCACTCAGGATCTCCCACAAAAAAATAAAATATTTTGGAATAAACTTAACAAAGGAGGTAAAAGATCTCTACAAAGAAAATTAGAAAACATTGAAAAAAGAAATCGAAGAAGATCTTAGAAGATGGAAAGATCTTCCATGTTCATGGATTGGCAGAATAAATATCATTAAAATGGCCATCCTTCCAAAAGTTATCTACAGATTCAACACAATGCCCATTAAACTATCAAGATCATTCCTCACAGACATAGAAAAATCAGTTCTTAAATTTATTTGGAATAACAAAAAGCCCAGAATAGCCAAAGTAGTTCTCAGCAACAAAAACCATGCAGGAGGAATCACAATACCTGACTTTAAACTATACTACAAAGCCATTGTAATAAAAACAGCATGGTACTGGCAAAAAAACAGATATATAGACCAGTGGAGCAGAATAGATGACCCAGAAACAAGTCCACACGCTTTCAGCCATTTGATTTTTGACAAAGGGGCCAAAAACATACACTGGAGAAAAGATATCCTCTTCAACAAATGGTGTTGGCAAAACTGGTTAACCATATGCAGAAAATTGGAAATGAATCCCACTTTCTCACCCTGCACAAGAGTCAACTCAAGATGGAACAAAGATTTGGAAATTAAACCAGAGACCTTGAAGCTCCTTGAAGAGGGCATAGGTCCAACACTGCAACACAGAGGCACAGATAAACACTTTCTCAACAAGACCCCAAAGGCACAAGAAACTAAAAGGCGAATCAATACATGGGATTGCATGAAACTGAAGAGCTTCTGTTCAGCAAAGGAAACTGTCAAGAACCTCAACCGAGAGCCAACAGAATGGGAGAAGATTTTTGCCACCTACCCCTCCAATAGAGGACTAATATCTAGAATATACAGAGAACTCAAGAAACTCAACACTAAAAAAAACCAAATAATCCAATAACAAAATGGGGAAGCGAACTAAATACACTTCATGAAAGAAGAAATTCAAATGGCCAATAAATGCATGAAGAAATGCTCAATATCATTGATAATCAGAGAGATGCAAATCAAAAGTACCCTGAGATTTCACATAACTCCATCTAAAATGGCAAGCATTCAAAATACAAACAACAACAGATGCTGGCGAGGATGTGGAGAAGTGGGAACTCTAAAACATTGTTGGTGGGATTGCAAATTAGTGCAACCACTTTGGAAAACAGTATGGAGAATCCTCAGAAGAATGGGAACAAATCTACCATTTGATCCAGCAGTACCACTTCTGGGTATCTACCCAAAAGATAGGAAACCAAACTACCAAACTAATGCATGTGTATCTATGTTCATAATTCACCATAGCCAAACTATGGAACCAGCCAAGATGTCTATCAACAGATGAAAGGATTACAAAACTGTGGGATATGTACACAATGGAATTTTACTCAGCCATTAAAAAAAATCAATTACATCATTTTCAGGGAAATGGATGGAACTGGAGGACATTATGGTAAGCGAGACTACTCAGTCACAAAAAATAAGAAATCGGATGCTTTCCCTAATATGTGAAAGCTAAGGAGAAATGGGTCATAGGAGGAACTTTAGGTGAAAAAGAAAATCCTATAGAGGAGCAAACAAGACAACCTAAATGAGGGAATGGGAGGGGGAAAGAAGGAAATTCTCTAAAATACACAATATATTTAAACATATTGAAGCCAACCACTAAGCCAAGCAAGGAAAGGAGGGATGGGGGTGGGAGGAATGGGGTGGGAATTGGGTAGGGGCTAAATGGGTGATATGTACATGTATGTCCATAAAAGTTTTTTACCCCAATATGATGTATGAACATATATAATGCACCAATAAAAATTTTTTAAAACCCAATGCTTCTAAGAAGAAAATAGCAGAATCCAACGTCTCTACAACATATTCATAGTATCTATGATGCAATCCCAAACTACTAAACACATGAGGAAACAGGGTAGCATGACCATACTAAAGAGAAAAGGTGATTTTCTTTTCTTTCTTTTTTTTTTTTTTTTTTTGGTGGTCCTGGGGTTCCTGGAAGCCCTTCTACCTCCGGGCTACACTCCCAGACCTACTTTTACATTTTTATTTTGGAAACAGGGTCTCCTAAGCCAGTGCACGTGGCTGGCTTCGAACCTGCGCGATCCTCCTGTCTCTGCCTCCCAAGCGCGGGGATGACAAGTGTGCTCCACCACGCCCAGCGAGAAAAGGTGATTTTTAAAGCAGAGTCTAAGATGACCCCAAGGGAGCGTGGCAGAAAAGAATTTCAACATTGCTGTTATGACTATGCTCAAGGACATAAAGAAAAATATGCTCACAATAAATGGGGAAAGGGGGGGGGAAATGGAAATATCTGAAATAAAATATTCCCCAGATAGACTTACAGCAGACTGGAGATGACAAAATACTTGGCTAAGAATAAGACTCAAAGTGCATCTGGCCGGCCTAGCTGAAGAGTCTAGCCATCATCTGATTTCTTTCTGAAAACCAATGGCCTTTGCAGTGTGGTACAATAGCTGAGGGATGGTGTTTGGGATTTGGTTTGTTTGTTTGTTTGTTTGTTTGTTTGTTTATGTTTGGTGGTACTGGGGTTTCTGGAAACCCTTCTACCTCTGGGCTACACTCCCAGACCTATTTTATATTTTTATTTGGAAACAGGGCCTCTTAAGCCAGCGAGGCTGGCTTCAAACCTGTGCGATCCTCCTGTCTCCACCTCCCAAGGGCAGGGATTACAAGCGTGAGCCATCATGCCTGGCTGGTGTTTGGTATTTGATAGAGAAGAGTTTGTGCATGTGTGGGAAGGGGGCAATTCTGGGAATGGAACCCAGGGCTGCTCTACCACTGAGCTATACCACCAGCCCTATTTTATTTATTCAATTTTTGAACAAAAAGATCTCTGTAAGTTGTCTAGGCTGCCCTTGAACCTGCACTCTTCCTGTCTCAGCCTCCTGAGTATTGGGATTATGGGAGTATGCCACAGCATGTGAATGAAAGAGTTATAGATGGATTTTTTTTTTCAATACAATGTAGCAAAACACATAATACCTTGTTTGTGAATATATCACACTATCTTGATTAAGCCCTAAAAGGAATGTGGGCTTTTTTTTTTTTTTCATTTCCAGTCAAATGGCTGTGAGTGGTGAGGCAGGCCTGAGCACAGGGGAAGAACCAGGAACTCCAAGAATTTATCTCTTGCTTCTGGGATAAATTGGGGAGAACAGAGCACCACACTTTCCCATTCTTCTTGGCAAAGCAGTGGAGACAAACACTCTCCCCTCTGCTGTCCCAAGATCAATCACTGAAGGCTTCCACTAGTCAAGGCCAAAAACCAGACCCCAGCTGGGCGTGGTGGTGCATGTTTGTAATCCCAGCATTTAGGAGGCTGAGATAGGAGGATCACGGTTCATGGCCAGCCTCAGCTACTTAGTGAGGTCTTTTGCAACTCAGTGAGACCCTGTTTCAAAATAAAAGAATAAAAAATAGAGCTGGGGGTGTAGCTAGGAGGTAGAATGCCCCTGGGTTCCATCCCCAGTACTGCAAAAACAAAAAGAACCAGACCCCAGAGGCTGTCAGTTTCACTCCCTAGGGGCCTCTTCCTTGTCTTCACAGACCCCACCCCTCCACCCCTGGGCCATGGCCTCTGGTCCATCCTGTCTGAAGGCCCTGGTATCCTCCAGGGGGCCCAGAGCTAGCCTCATGCGGGGAAGAGCACGCCTTCCCCTGGCCTTGGTGATGATCTCCCAGGAATGCAGAGCTGGGGTTCCCTCCAGCCATGCAGACCCCCTAGAGCCCAGGGATTTGCCCATAATCCTACTGTCAGAGTGCCCCACACCCTCCTCATGGGCTCTCACTGTACTTTTCTGGAGGAAAATGGAATAGGGTGACACATACTAAACACCGAGTAAGAGCCAGGCACTGCTCAGAGCTTTAAGTACCTTGGCTCACAGGTTCCTAGCAGCCCTGGGGATAAGGACAGTGGTTCCTAATTCATGCTTGAGGAAATGAGTTTACTGAGGGCCAGGCAACTTCTCAAGGCCACACAGCAGCTCCTCTGAGTGATGGAGCTGTACTCAGACCTAGGCGAGCAGGAGGGTCATGTGCTGTGCCAGCTTAACCAGAGACTTTGCTATAAGCAGCTTACTTTCTAGAGCAAAATATTAGTCTGGACCAAAAGCATTTGTTCCAAAATAAAAATCTTTTTTGTGTGTGTATGTGTGGTACTGGGGGTGGAACCCAGAGGCTTTCTACCTCTGGGTAGAGGCTTTCTACTTCTTTCTTCCAGACCTATTTTATATTTTATTTGGAAACAGGGTCTCACTAAGTTGCTGAGAGCCTCACTAAGTAGCTGAGGCTGGCTTCGAACCTGTGCGATCCTCCTGTCTCAGCCTCCCAAGCATGGGGATTACAAGCGTGCGCCACCACGCCCGGCTTCAAAATAAAAATCTTAAGTGTGGGAATTCCTGGGCGCATGCCCATCATCTGGCATAGATGTCTTCCCTTGTCCTCTGTGCCCCTTTTCAGCCTTCCCCAGTTCTGTAGTTGGGTGTCCTGCCAGCCGAGCCGAGAACAGGGACCATGTCCACCTCACCAGCAGCTTCACCTGCGGTACCTGAAGGACAATAGTCGTTGCTGAAGAAATAAGTGTCTACCAGGCTCTGTCCAGTTGGATGGCACCCAGCCTCCAGAGTGAGAAGCCCAAAGCCAGCACCATCCTGACCAACCAGACGACCAGGGTGCTAGCGGGCCTCAGCTCAACCCCATGCACCTGGTCCCTTCCTGGTGGCTGCTCCCAGTACCCCTAACTCACCTGGTTTGGGCTAGTCCTGGTCTCTGATCATGACTCTTTCCAACTCATACAGGGAAGGAGCGGCTTGCTGCTTGCCTTGGAGTTTCCATTCAGGAAGCCACCCAGTTTTTGGAAAGCTTTATGCAGAGGTACAAGAAAATCAAGGACTTTGCCCAAGCAACTATTGCCCATTGTCAACACACAGGTAAGCCAGCTATAGCCAAGCCCCTGGGGCCCCTGCTCCCTCTCCCTCTGCAGTGGCTAGTGGTGTCCATGGCTTCTGGCCCTGTGGCTGGTGGGTAGACAAACAGGTGGACAGTGTGTGGATGGGCAGGGCTGGACAACTGAGGCTGGGGACACCTGGGTGAGCTATCAGCTCTTGCTAATAGACAAGAGGGGCAGAGTGTCGGGCTCACCTGAAGCAACAAGATGAACAGACATAGCTGCAAACGGGCAGAACAGACAGACCCCCACACCTAGAGATGGAGAGCACACATTCCTGTGAAAGGCATGTAGTACGTTTGCAAAATATCTCCACAGTTTGGCCACAGAGGAAACAGAAACAGACGTCAAGATCAACAGCGCTCCTTCTCCTCCAGAAGGAGAAGTGGGGACATGCCAAGAAGAGCCTGTCTGCAGCCGCAGTGCACTGAGAAGGCAGCTTTTACGTGCTCCTGTGTGCTTTGCCATCCATCCACGTGCCTCTAAACCATGTCACAATCCTAAGGAAGGCAAGATAAAACAGACATCCCAAGAAAAGGACAAAGCTAACCAGATTAGGGGCTTACAGTAGGAATCCCAGTACTTGGAAGGCTGAGACAGGAGATCGCAGGTTTGAAGCTAGCCTCAGCAACTTAGGCCCTCCGCAACTTAGTGAGACCCTGTTTCAAAATAAAAAATAGGGCCTGGGGTATAGCTCAGAGGTAGAATACCCTGGGTTCAATCCCCAGTACAACAAACAAATAAACACAGAAAAGAAAAAAACAAAGATTTTAGGAATAAACGATGGTCAAAAGGCCTCATCAAAAACCATGAGGCATGGCAACACTGACACTGACAATTTACTGTGAGACAAAGGGATATTTTGAGAGTATCTATTTACTTATTTATTTGGTATTAGGATTGAACCTAGGGGCATGAACTCTGAGTTACACCCCTAGCCCTATTTTATTTTGTTTATTTTATTTTGAAATGGGGTCTCACTAAGTTTCAGAGGGCCTTGTTAAGTTGCTATAGCTGGCCACAAACCTGTGATCCTCCTATCTCAGCCTCTTAAGTACTGAAATTGCAGGTATGTACCACCATGACCATTTTAAGAGAGTATTTTTATTATTTTATTATTTTTATTATTTTTTGTGGGTCTGAGGATGGAACCCAGGGGCATTCGAACTCTGAGCTACACTGCCTGCCCTATTTTTTATTCTTTATTTTGAGACAGGGTCTCACTAAGTTGCAGAGGGCCTCACTAAGTAGCTAAGGCTGTCCACAAACCTCAATCCTCCAGTCTCAGCCTCCCGAATGCTGAGATTGCAAGTGTGCTCCACCATGCCCAGCAAGAGAGTATTTTTAAAAGAGAAAAATAGCCAGACATGGTGGCACACATTTGTAATTCCAGTACTTGAGAAACTGAAATGGGAGGATTGCAGGTTCGAAAGCAACTTCAGCAACATGGCGAGACCCTGTTTTGAAAAAATAAAAAGGCTGGAGGTGTAGCTTGGAGGAAAAATGCCCCTGAGTTCAATTCCCAGTAACACACACACCAGAGAGAGAGAGAGAGAGAGAGAGAGAGAGAGAGAGAGAGAGAGAGAGATTTGTGACAATAAATTGAGTTGTATTTAACACAAGAAATTTGGAAAAGAAAAACAGTAAAGATGAAGGAAGAAAACAAATGAAAACAGAAATTAATGAAATAACAAAAAATATTTTTAAATGATTGGTACAGAGAGCCCTCACAAATTGACACCCATCTGGAAGTAAAAAGTAAAACTGAGCTGGGGTGTGGCCTGGCAGAGCCCTCTCGGGGCACAGGCAGCACCTGGTGGGCAGCCTTCAGTACTCCCAGCTCCCTTGAGTCCTCCCAGGTACCCTGAGGACTGTATACACAGTCTTGTCACTGCAGCTCCTGTACACACACCCCATGACTTCAGGGCCGCCTGGCACAGGCTCCCCCTTGGCCGTCTGGCTGTCCCCACCAGCCCACAGCTTCCACAGTCTCAGCTCCCGCCTGCTCACTGGGGCGCATGGAGCACCAGCCAGCTGACCATTTCCATCCCCTCCCCCGCCCCCCGCCAGGGCCTGGGGAGGGCACCTCCTCAAGAGGTCTACCCCGCCAGCCTGGCCAGTCAATTTGAAATGTTGAAGTAGTGCTAGTACCCAGTGTTGATGAGAATATATGGAGCCAGGGTCCTCTCATACACTGTGGATGAAAGATAATAATCACAACCCAGAGAGTGGTATAGTGTGATTTTAAACGTTTTCCATAAAGTGAGTCCTGTAACCCTTGCCTCAAAAAAGAATTAGGCAATATTGTTACCTACTTTGAAACAGAATGACATGAGTCGCCTGGAGGTTAAGTAGCTGTCCAACTCCCAGGGGTCACAGGTGGGCTGCAGCAGCGGCCCAAGGCAGCCCTGCACTCTTCCCTGCCGCAAGCACCACTCCCGTACTCAGCCTTCCTGAAGGGACGCGGGTGTCACATGCCCAGAGAAGGAGAGTGCATGCCCTTTGACCCAACTGTTATGGTGTCTAGCACATGCCGTAAAAGGCATACTAGAATTCATCTGCAAATGTTTGCTGGGTGCCCGGCATGTGTCCCTGGAGCTCAGGTTCAATGGAGGACAGCCCATGATTGAGCCAGGACATTCAGAGGCAACAGAAAATGCATCCTCAGTATGGAAGGGTCCAACAGGCCAAGGTGGAGAGCGGCAGAGGCCCAGAACAGCTGCCACTGTGGCCTCGCTGAAGTGACCTGGGCTGGGACTCAAGGACCAGGGGAGGCGCCTGGCACAGGCAGGTGGAGAGACCTGGGCAGGCCTGGACACCAGAAAAGGAACAGTGGGCCGGGTAAGACACGCACACACTCTGCATGGGAAGAGCCTGGGCTTCATCAGACTGTTACTTTAAAAATATCCCAGTAAAAGTATGGAGAGCAGGCGTGGTGGCGCACACTTGTAATTCCAGTACTTGGGAGGCTGAGAAAAAAAGGATCACAAGTTCACAGGCAGCCTCAGCAACTTAGTGAGGTCCCCTATAACTTAGAGAGACCCTGTTTCAAAATAAAGAATGAAAAATAAGGTTGGGGGTGTAGCTCAGAGGTAGAATGTCCCTAGGTTTCATCCCCAGTACCAAAAAAAGCAAAAAATGTGTAGAGAAGAGATTGGAAGGGAAGTCTGAAGGCAGAGCCGCCCCTGAGAGCAGCCTAGAAGCAGCAGAAGCGTTAGTTCAACACTGGTAGAGGTGGAGGGAGAATGACAGGAGAGCCGAAGACGCTTCGGGCAGGGCACACTGGAGATGCGGGAGGGAGGCCAGCTCTCAGGTGTCAGCGCTCCGCATTCCCCGCGCAGGCATGTGGACTCTTGAGACCCGATCCCTCCTCGGGCCCCAGGAGAGGCCTGCAGTGTGCTCATGTGCTCGTGTTTTGGGTAAAATTGGCAAAAACCAGGCACTTGAACTGCTGTTCAGCCGAGACTCCTGTCTCCTGGGGCCCAGCGTCCTCACCTTGCTCCTTCCCCTGCCAGGTGGCCTTGGAGGAGCCACGGCTGTGCTTGGGATCTAGCTAGGGAAAGTTGAGGTGGCGGCTCCTTTTGCATGGGTTTCTGCACTGGAGTGTGGTGCGTCCTGCGCTCTCCTGGCGAGGGGTGCGAGCCGTCCTGATGTGAAAATGGCTTCCAGAGTCTTGTTCCACCCTGAGCACCCATGAGGGCCAGGACCAGAGAGGCTCTCCAGGGATGGGCTGAAGTGCTGGGCAGAGAAGTGAGTTTTAAAGGGTGTGGAGTCAGGCCACAGTACAGTCACTCCACAGCCACCATGAGAACAGGGTAAAGTATGTGAGTAGACAGAGGCAGCGTGGTGCTCTGGCAGCTGAGAGAAGAGACAGGGAGGTGAATCTAGTGAGCACAGAACATGGTGTTGGGGGATCCCAGCAGAACAGCTGCTGGGAGCAGCAGTAGACAGCTCCAGAGTCCTCGCAGGGCTGGAGACGTCCAAGTCCTGACCATCCAGAGTGCAGATCCCTCAGGCACCTGGGATATTCAGTAGAGACCTCTGAAGGGGCCATATCTTACAGGAAGACCTAAATGAGCCCTAGGGAAGAGGCCTCCCTATTCCATCCAGCTTAAAATCTGACCTCAGAAGACCAAGGGGACCTGCAAGTAACTCTGGGTGCCAAGATGCTCTTGGATAGCAGATAGCAAGGCCTATGTTCAGCAAGGCAAAGCCCACAATGCCTAGAATCCAGCAGAACCATTAGACACACGAAACCACAAGGGCTGGAAAGTCCCACCTCACTGCCAGGTACCACGAGAGGACCATGCCTGTGGCCTGGCGCTGCATAGGTACTCAAGCCCCGCTCGCCTAATTAGCGTCAGATTGGTGCTGGGGGTGGGCTGGGTGGTAGAGCATGTACCTAGCAGGCACAAGGCCCTGGGTTCAGTCCCAGCACCCTAAAAATTGTGGTTACTTTATATGCAGGGATTTATTTCTAGTCCTCAGACATGAATTCACAGGTGGAGGATCCAGTTCTCACACACACCCAGTTAAAACACAAGTCCTTGCTGGTCAGGAACATACTGAACAATGCAGCATGTTTGTTTCTTTTCCTAAAGAGAGCCCCCAGATCATGGCGTGTTAGGCCCCTGAGGACATGGGTCTGCCTCACGTGAGGATGTGGCCTCTGACTCAGACTCCAGCCTCCTTGCCATGCTCTGGCTTCTTCTATGCAGGCGAGAGGACTCAGTGCCCAAGCCCCACAACTTTGTGGCAGCTTTGAACAACTTCCAGAGGATGAAAACTGCCCTCCCTGTCCTGTGTCACATCTGTGTGCAGCTGGAAGACAAGAATGGGCCTCCCAACTGCTGTCCTTGCCCTCTGACCACAGAACTACCTGTCCTGGCAACACGCAGGCCCCGGGGAAGCTGGAGTTGGTACAGGACAGAGGCCGTGCCTGCTTGTTGCTGCCTCTCACCTGCTTCTCCTTCCCGTACTCAGGCTATGTGACGTCTATCATGGGCCGAAGGAGGCCCCTGCCGAGGATCCACACACAGAACCAGCAGCTCCGGGCACAAGCAGAGCGCCAGGCGGTGAACTTCGTGGTGCAAGGTACTGGAGCCCCAGCCTGCTGCCACCCGCAGATCCCATTCCTGTGGACCCTCCCACAGGAGCACATGCCGCAGGCCCATTGGCCTGGCACTGTCAGTAGACATGAATGTCCCCACATCCGCATGTGGCAGGTGTGTGTGTGTGACTGGGGATTGAACTCAGGGCATCCTACCTCTGAGCTATACCCCTAGCCCTTCTTATGTGTTTGGTTATTTTTGTTTTTTGTTTTGGACTGGGGATTAAACCTAGGGTCATTCTACCTCAAAACTACACCCTTGGCCCTTATGGGTTTTGGTCTTAAATAGGGTCTCTCTAGGTTGCTGAGAATTTTGCTTCATTGCTGAGGCTGTCCTCAAACCTTTGACCCTCCTTTCTCAGCCTCTCAAGTACTGGTATTATATGAGTGTACCTCCATGCCTGACTAGGGTCATTTTTGTAATTGGGATATTTCCCCTAAGAGCCATTGAGGCAACAGAGTCCCATACATAGCTACAAGTGGAAAACCGACTCTTGAGGCCTGGTTAGCCAGCACCAGAGCCAGGCCTGGAGCTCCGGTGCTGACCTGGCCTGGGCCCTTGTCACCTCTGAGTACCTGGCTCTGGAACAAGCCTGCCGAGCCCACGGCCTGGCACTGAGCAGGGAGAGGCGATGAAGGAGCGAGGATGCCACGTTTGCCTCCTGTTACAAACGCCATCATTGTTAGCCAGAGCATTCTGACCCACGTCCATGGGGGGTGTGGGATCCTACTGAGAGCCTGGGCCTGACACAGATCCCTCTGTGTCTACAGGCTCTGCTGCGGACCTCTGTAAGATGGCCATGATCCGTGTCTTTGCTGCAGTGGCCACTTCCCCCACCCTGACGGCCAGGTCAGTGAGGATGGCTCATCCACCTGGGCCAGGCCTTGGTGGGGCTCAAGTGGGGTGGCTGTTCTGTGCAGGACTGGGCCTGCTACCCCGACCTATGGGACCTTGATTCTGGTTGCCCACGCACAACAGAGCAAAAGGTCCCTTGAGCCTGAGCCCCAGGGCTCATAGCCAGGCCCAGTGCGTGATCGCTGGCCTCTACAGCCTGGCACAGGACGGTCAAGACAGAAACGGGGTCTGAAGGGGATGTACACCCCGAGCACAGCGCCCACGGCCCCACATCAGGACCTGGGGACTCTACTCTGCCCCACGCCCACCCAGCACCTGCTTGCTGCCCCTCTGTAGTCAACACTAGCATTCAGACGCAGCTCCATGGCAAGGCCTCCCTGGGCCGCCCCGCCCTGGCCCCATCGGCCCAGACACCTCCTCCTGCACCCAAGGTCCTGGCACTGACACTTTCTGTCCTGTGAACATGGAACCTCTTCCAGGATCCCAGGACCCTTCAAACTGCTGACCCACATCAGCCCCTCCAGATGACTTCTCTTCACGTGTCCACCCACCCTGAGGGCACGGGCTTGGTGTCTGTCTTATGGGCTGTCTCCTGCAGCCAGAGTGCCCCTGCCTGCCCCATGGGCCAGCACCTGCACTGCTGGGAGGGGAGCCAGAAGGTGGCAAGCCCTTCTCTGCTGGTGAAGTGTGAAGCGTCTCACCAGCCGCATCCACAGCACCGTGGCCCTGCCTTTGGGACGCAGGCCTCAGGCCTCCCTCTTCCATCTGAGCTTGTGGCTTCCTGTGGCTTCTGATTTGTATTCACATGGCGCTTCTCCTTAGAGATTTGTTGTCTTTAAAAAGCTGTCTCCCAGCAGTGTGTGGGGGCGCATGCCTGTACTTGGGAGGCTGAGCCAGGAAGATGTGAAGGTTTGAAGCCAGCCTTAGCAACTTGGTGAGGCTTTCAACAATTTAGTGAGCCAGGCGTGGTGGCACACACTTGTAATCCCAGCATTCGGGAGGCTGACACAGGAGGATCGCAATTTGCTGCCAGCCTCAGGTACTCGGTGAGGCCCTCTGCAACTCAGTGAGACCCTGTTTCAATAAAGAATAAAAAATAGGGCTGGGGGTGTAGTTCGAAGGTAGAGTGCCCCTGGGTTCCATCCCCAGTATCCCCCCCAAAAAAACTTAATGAGACACTGTTTCCAAATAAAAAAATAAAATAGAAATTGGGGCTGGGGATATAGCTCAGAAGTAGAATGTCCTTGAGTTCAATCCCTAGCACCACAAAAAACACCTGTTTCCCTTATGACTCCAAATACTACCCCCTGTCTCTATTTTGACCTTTGAGCCTGGGCGGGAGGGTTATGGTATTGGGGATTGAATACACTGGGCTACACCTCTAGCCCCCTTTTTTTTTTCTAGTAGGGTTTCTCTAAGTTGCTAAGGCCTCCCTAAATAGCTAAAGCTGGTCTTGAACCTGTGAGCCTCCTGTCTCAGCCTCCCAAGTACGGGGATCACAGGCGTGCGCCCCCGCCTGGCTGAGCTGTGCTCTTTGGGTCAGTTCAGCAGCCTGGCACAGGAGTGTGGACTGTGGGGTGGCACCTGTAACCGAGGGCTGGAGGCTGACCGTGCTGATCTGGCTGTGCCAACTGCCGCAGCAACTGGAGGTGGGAAGCTGGGAGCAGTGTGTGCAGAGCGTGCCTTGATGTTTCTCCTGTCGCCATCTGCCCCCTCCCCAGCATGCATACACACAGGCTCACGCACACACGTGTGCACATGTGCACACTTGCCAAGGTGTTCCTGAAATCCACGTGTCCTGCCTGCTTCCATAGTGTCGGAGGGCAGATTTTAGCTTCTCACAGGGTCTGCGCAGCCTGGTTTGATTTCCCATTGAGGCAGAAGGAGAAAGCTACACAAGTGTTCTGCATCTGTGATAGTTTAAGACTAGAAAAGCCATCTTGTTTTGCTTAGGGACACTGGTAAAAGAAGCTGGGATGTGAGGTCCCGGTGTCCACGTGGTGACGGTGCTCCTGAAAGCTGAGCACAGGCAGCTCTTCCTCGGGGTCAACTGCCACTAGTTTTCACTCGGTGTGGAGAAAGGGAAACTGAGGCACGAGCGTGCTGAGACTTGTCCGGGTTCATGCAGAGCCAGGTCAGCAGGCCCGACTTGTGTGCCCTTCTCCAAGGGGTTGGGCAATGCCACCGTACAGGTGTGCTCTCAGAAGAGCGGGTGCACTCAGGAGGGAGGTGCCAGGCCGGTCTCACACAGGGGATGGGGAGACTGTTCTGGAATACTGCCGCACAGGAGTGGGGTCCACTGAGCTCTGGCGGTTCAAGTCCTCTCAGAGCAGGGATGGAAGCCACTCTTCCTGGAAGCACGGAGGGCCCAAGCCTGTGCCGCGCTGCAGCGCAGCGCAGCTCCCCACGCCACTGCCTCTGCTCGCCCCGTGCCCCAGTTTCCAGCGGGGCCACGGTGATGTCTCCCTGGCTGTGAGGGTGACTAACAGCCACACCTATTCTTAGTCCTGCCACACCGGCGGCTCAGACTTCAACATGTGATCTCAAGATGTGTGAAATTGTTTGTGCTAAATCTGGAAAGATTCACAAGCACCTTTACTGAGGTTGCTGCCAGTTTGAAAAGTAAGCCCCTTGGGAGCCAGAGACCCCGCTAGATACCTTGAAGTCAAAGAAAAAGCACCTGAGGCTGCAACACGGCCCCTGCCCGTCCCTTCTCAGTCTGGCTTGGAGGCCGAAGTGCCGGGCCCTGGCAGAGGCTGTGCATACAGTGGCACACTTTCCTGGAGTGCCCAGGAGCGTGTGCACCCACTGCCTCCTGGTCTGCACCCCTATGACACCCATGGATGCAGAACCAGCAGGGTGCGTGCCCAGCAACTCAGACTCCAGAAGATGAACTTCTCCCATCAGGAGAAGTCTGGGCACGGCAGTTTCTGACCTTGCTTCAGAACCCAGGACAGCAGCGCCAGTGTCCCTGTGGCTCCTGGCCATTCCCTTTCTGTGCCATGGTGGAGGTGACTGCCTTGATCACCACAACACCTTCCAGGCGAGAGGAAAAAGTACTGGTGGCCAAAAGAGCACCTGCCACCAGCTAAGGCAGCCCTCCAAGAGCCTGCCTGGAAGGCCAGGTGTGGCGGCGCATGCCTGCAATCCCAGTACTTGGGAGGCTGAGGCAGGAGGATCACAGGTGTGAAGCCAGCCCTAGCAAGTTAGTTAGGCCCTGTTTCCAAAATAAAGGGCTGGGGGTGACATTCAGAGGAAGATATACCCCTAAATTCAACCCCCAACAACACACACACACACACACACACACACACACACACACACAGCCTTCCTGGAAGTTCCTGGGCCACACCATCTGGAAGAGCACTGGGAAGTGTTGTCTGTGTCTGAGGACATGGCTCCATGTCCGTCTCACCCATCAGCAAAAAGGAGGACAGAATGGAGTGAGGTGGCCACCATGGGTCTCTGCTGAGGGCTGGCTCAGGCTTGTGGAGAGCCGCTGCGCCTTCCAGATGGGACTCACCATCACACCCATGACCAGAGCCCCGTGCAGCTCCAGCTTGCCAGGACCACGTGGGGCCAGGGAGGAGTACATGGGACTCCTCGATGCCTCCATCCTCCTGCGGGGCTTCAAATCCTTGTGACTGTCTCGAGTCACCCCTCCCTGAGCACACAGGGGCTGGTGTGGAGCACTGGGGGTTCACACCCGGGCCTCAGCCCAGGGCACTCAGCCTGCCTGGGGCTGCAGCAGGCTCCCGGGCCTTGCAGACCACCTCCACACAAGCACCTACTGTTGGGAAAAGGTTCATATCCAGGCCTGGCCACCCAAATGCCCCTGCCATTCAGAGGCCGTAGAAAGATTTTCAAATGTTTCACTTTTGAGTTTTTATATGTTTTAAGTATGTATTTGTTTTTTACTTCAAAAGCACAGTTTTTAAAAGATTATCCCCTATCACCTTCTAAGCTTTGGAGAAGTGCTGCCCCCATTCCACACTTGTCCTCACCCTCACAGCAGGCCCCATGCCCCTCTCACCCGTCATGGGCCAGACCTTGGGCCCTTCACGCTCTCTTCCAGCCCCTTCTCCCAGCTCCCTGGAGCAGTCCCAGTGACTGTGGAGTGGCCTCAGGCAGCAGTGCCCAGGCTGGGTCCCCCATAGGACTGCATCCTCCTGAACACCCGTGCCAATGGCTTCCAGGAGCTGTGGAGATGTCTCAGCCTCCCAGGCCACTCTTCCCCCTTCCAGGTTGGTTGCCCAGATTCATGACGAGCTGCTGTTTGAAGTGGAAGACGCGCAGGTCCCTGAGTTTGCAGGTAAGCTCTTGTCCCACAGAGTTAAAGAGACTTGCTGTCTCCTTGAAGCCTCTCCGCTCTGCCCTCCCTGGCCCCTCTCCAGCAGACAGAGATGCCAACTTATTGTGTGGACCCTGGAAAGGCCCAAGTGGGTGCCACAGGGCTCCAGAGCATCATCACACATGTCCAAGGCAGTGCCCTGGGTGCCGGGGTGGTGTGGAAGGATGGTGCCCATCTCCCAGGCTCTGAGACCAGCCACACTGCCCACACAGGGGAGCTACCCTCATGGATGGATGGTCCATCAGACCTCACCAGAAGCCGTGAGGGTCAGTCCGCTGTGCCTGGGCTGCTCTGGCCAGGCAGGCGACCCATGCCCCTGCCCAGCCCCAGAGCTTGTGGCAGAGCAGGAGGCAGGAGCATGGTGCCTGCCCACCTGCCCGGCTAGCCCCAGCTGGGGAAGCTGAGGCCGGGGGGCACACAGTGCAGCGTGCTGGATGGAGGCGGGGGGGCCTCCGACAGCATCCTGACCCAAGGATGTGGCCAGGAGGAACCGACCCAGCTGGGAGCTGCGTGTGGGGATTAAGTCCCCAGGTCAACTAGTCCAGGTGGCCCTGTGGACACAGGAAACCATTAGGGAGCCAGGTGAGGTGGCGCATGGCTATAATCCCAGTATTTAGGAGGTGAAGACAGATCACAGGTTCGAGACCAGTAACTTAGGAGAACTTGTCTCAAAATAAAAAAATAAGTAAGGGCTGGGGTAGAACTTGGTGGTAGAATGCCTCGAGTTCAACATCTAGAGCTACAGAAAAGAGAAGAGAAAGAGAAAAAAGAGAATCAAGTGGGGCCGGGGCCTGGGCAGAACTCAACTGGAAGCTTCCTGGCCCGCGAGGCCCAGGCGCGGGCAGGCTTCTGCCCAGGCAGCGCAAGCCGCTCTGCTTTCTGTTCTAGCTCTTGTCAGGAGAACCATGGAGTCCCTGCAGCAGGTGCAGACCCTGGAGCTACAGCTGCAGGTGAGGGAGCACACCCTTCCCCTCCCGTCCCCTCCCCAGGCGGCCTCACAGCCAGAACCGGCCCAGGGTGGAGCAGGAGATCCACGGCTCTGGGAGCAAAGACCCGGGCCCGCCAAGTGGCCTGCCCCTGCCTGGTAAGGCACCACATGAGCAGCGGTGCCCCAGGCCGTGACTCCACCACGCATCTGACCACAGCCGCAGGTGTGAGCCCAGCCACGTCCAGCCCAGCCCCAAGGCTGGCCAGCACCACTTGGGGGTGGCTCTGGGTCATTCCAAGCCGTCTGCCCCAGGACAGTGGGGACGATGGAGGGGAGATGGGGAGGTACAGGCCCAGAAACCTACGTGGCCCAGCCAGGTGAGGCCAGAGCTGTGTCCCTCTCACGTAGGAGGCAGTCCAGCCCAGGGCCCTCACACCCACCGAGAGCGGAGCAGCCCTTCTGGGAAACCCTCTGACGCCTCACTCTCTCACCGGGGACGAACGTGTGCTGCACACATGTCACCTCCCTCCTCAGCAGTGGCCTGGCAGGGCCCGGGAGCGGCCTGGGGCGCTGCCTGGCGGACATGGGACTCCTGCCCTCTGGGGCAGTCCACTCGGGCCTGTGCCCGCAGCTCAGAGAAGGGGCTGCAGGTCCCTGGCTGCCAGCAGGAGCTTTGGGAGGCAGGAGCTGGGGCGGGGCCACAGCTGCGCTGGTCCTTTCCTATCAAGAGGGAGCTCCGGCATCCACTCAGCATCAGGGCACCCGGAGGGTCTCCGGCCCCACCAGCGCTGCAGACGAGGCCCTGAGGTGGTGGGTACAGATGGCCCCGGAGCCCCTCCCACCCACAGGCACCTTGCTTGGCGGCCCTGCAGGCCTGCTTACTGGTACCACGGACAGGGCATCTCTGCCAGGATGGAGGCATCTTGACGGGCAGGGGATGTGGTGCGAGTCTGTACCCTGCACATGTGTGAGTGTGCGCTGTGGCTCCATGCGTCCGCCTGTGGGCACGGCTGGTCCAGGCCCGGGGCTCACGCTGACTGTTGCCCACAGGTGCCCCTGAAGGTGAACCTGAGTGCCGGCCGCTCATGGGGACGCCTGGTTCCACTGCAGGAGGCTCCGGGCCCTTAGCGCAGCCGTGGAGTCTCCCAGCAACAGCCCAGCACCCAGTCCCTCATCAGGCACCAACTCGGCCTCTGCATTTTTTGCCTTCATTCCGTCTGTAGCCCCAGGCAACGGGGGAGGAGGGAACTGGTCTCCGCCAGCCCATTGTGCACCTTCACTTACCCAAGGTCAGAGCGGGCACTCTGTATGGGCTGCCGGACACCAGCAGGCACAGCGCATTAACCCTTGAGGGCTGGGGCTGCCCCTGGACTAAAGGCCTCGCATGAAGCCCTGATCCCGTCTCAGTGAATTCTTCTCACGGTGAAAGAGGCTGTGTCCCCAGAGGCAGGGCCAAGTGTGGGTGGCCGGCAAGCCCCGCCCGGCCCTCAATGCGTGTCTAGCCAGTCGTTGGCCCCAGTGCCAGACACCGGCCAGGCCTGTGGGCGCCATGAAGAGCAAAGGGCTGGTGGCCAGGCTGGGCAGGCGTCCTGAGGTTTCATGATAAATGCCCGGCGCCCGCTCCACCTCAGACCTCTGTCTCAACTGGCCAGTTTCAACTGAGATGTTCTCAGAGATGGGTCCGGCATTTGTTACCGGAGCCCCTGCAAAGAACAAGCCCTTCTGCTGGCTGAGCGAGGGCATGCCCTGCCCAAGAGGGAATGTGAGCACTGAGGTCCCTGAACCCCCATGCCAGGAGAGGGGCGGGCTGTGGCCGGCCAGGAGGGGAGCCCCGGGGAGCTGGCCAGCGGCTGCCTTGGGTCTGCCCACAAGGCTGCCACCTGTACTGGGGTCTGGCGGGGGGGGGGGCTGTGTCTACCCACTGTCCTCTCCTCACCGTCCCCAGTGCTACCTCTGCACACCACCCCACAATGTCCTCTCTCTCTTGTATACACTGCCCACCGCCCCTGGTAACATCCTCCTGGGCCAGACTCGCACCACCCCTAAGAGGCCCTGGGTGAGCAAGAGAGCAGCAGGCAGGGGCCCAGGCCCAGACGGAGCCACCCCCAGGGCCGCCAGTACCCCCGGAACTGAAAGCTCGGGGCACAGAAGCTTTACCGGGCAGGGGCTGCACCTGGTCATAGGAGCCAAGACTCCAAGGCCCACACAGCCCGGCCTCCCGGGGCCCCCAGCCCTGCCATCCAGGCTCTTGGCCTCGGAGGCACCTGGCCAGAGCCAGGGCAGAGCAGTGGCAGGTGGCCTGGGGCCCCACAAGGAGTGAGGGCAGGCGGGGCCAAGGGTATGGAGGACCAGGCTGAGGAGGGGAGGCAGCCTGGGGGGCTCAGGAGGCTGCTGGGCCTGCCAGCCAAGGGCAGGGCCCCCAGCGCAGTGCCCTCCACCCCCCATTGGGAGGCACAGGGCAAAGCCCTACCCAGCCCCAGGCTAGAGAGGGTACTCAAACACAGTCCCCTGAGGGGCCTGGGAGGGCCCCTGAGTCCTGCTCCTGCTTCCTGTTCACCAAATCTGCTCCAGGGTCTGGTCAGCCAAACAAGGAGGAGCATCCCAGGCAAGGGAGGAAGGACACAGGCAGATGAGAGGAGGGAGCCCATGGGAGGAGGGAGCCTAGTAGGTGGGAGGAGAGAGCCCCAAGGTGGGAGGAGGGAGCCCAGCAGGTGGGGTAGAGAGCCCAAAGGTGGGAGGAGGAAGCCCAGTAGGTGGGAGGAGGGAGCCCAGGCAGGTGGGAGGAGGGAGCCTGGCAGGTGGGAGGAGGGAGCCCAGTTGGTGGGAGTAGGGAGCCCACTAGGTGGGAGGAGGGAGCCCAGTTGGTGGGAGGAGGGAGCCCAGAATGTGGGAGGAGGGAGTCCAGGCAGGTGGGAGGAGGGAGCCCTGTAAGTGGGAGGGAGCCCAGGCAGGTGGGAGGAAGGAGCCCGGTTGGTGGGAGTAGGGAGTCCACTAGGTGGGAGGAGGGAGCCCAGTAGGTGGGAAGAGGGAGCCCAGTAGGTGGGAGGAGGGAGTCCAGCAGGTGGAAGAGGGAGCCCAGTAGGTGGGAAGAGGGAGCCCAGCAGGTGAGAGGAGGGAGCCCAGCAGGTGGGAGGAGGAAGCCCAGTTGTTGGGAGGAGGGAGCCCAGTAGGTGGGAGGAGGGAGCCCAGTAGGTGGGAGGAGGGAGCCCAGCAGGTGGGTGGAGGGAGCCCAGTAGGTGGGAGGAGGGAGCCCTGTAGGTAGGAGGAGGGAGTCCAGCAGGTAGGAGGAGGGAGCCCAGCAGGTGGGAGGAGGGAGCCCAGTAGGTGGGAGGAGGGAGCCCAGTAGGTGGGAAGAGGGAGCCCAGTAGGTGGGAAGAGGGAGCCCAGTAGGTGGGAGGAGGGAGTCCAGCAGGTGGGAGGAGGGAGCCCAGTAGGTGGGAGGAGGGAGCCCAGTAGGTGGGAGGAGGGAGCCCTGTAGGTAGGAGGAGGGAGCCCAGCAGGTGGGTGGAGGGAGCCCAGTAGGTGGGAGGAGGGAGCCCTGTAGGTAGGAGGAGGGAGCCCAGTAGGTGTGAGGAGGGAGCCCAGCAGGTGGGAGGAGGGAGCCCAGTTGTTGGGAGGAGGGAGTCCAGCAGGTGAGAGGAGGGAGCCCAGCAGGTGGGAGGAGGGAGCCCAGCAGGTGGGAGGAGGGAGCCCAGCAGGTGGGTGGAGGGAGCCCAGCAGGTGGGAGGAGGGAGCCCAGCAGGTGGGAGGAGGGAGCCCAGTAGGTGGGAAGAGGGAGCCCAGCAGGTGGGAGGAGGGAGCCCAGTAGGTGGGAAGAGGGAGCCCAGTAGGTGGGAGGAGGGAGCCCAGTAGGTAGGAGGAGGGAGTCCAGCAGGTGGGAGGAGGGAGCCCTGTAGGTGGGAGGAGGGAGCCCAGCAGGTGGGTGGAGGGAGCCCAGTAGGTGGGAGGAGGGAGCCCAGTAGGTAGGAGGAGGGAGCCCAGTAGGTGGGAGGAGGGAGCCCAGTAGGTGGGAGGAGGGAGCCCAGTAGGTGGGAGGAGGGATCCCAGTAGGTGGGAGGAGGGAGCCCAGTAGGTAGGAGGAGGGAGCCCTGTAGGTAGGAGGAGGGAGCCCAGTAGGTGTGAGGAGGGAGTCCAGCTGTTGGGAGGAGGGAGTCCAGCAGGTGGGAGGAGGGAGCCCTGTAGGTAGGAGGAGGGAGCCCAGTAGGTGGGAGGAGGGAGCCCAGTAGGTGGGAGGAGGGATCCCAGTAGGTGGGAGGAGGGAGCCCAGTAGGTAGGAGGAGGGAGCCCTGTAGGTAGGAGGAGGGAGCCCAGTAGGTGTGAGGAGGGAGCCCAGTTGTTGGGAGGAGGGAGTCCAGCAGGTGGGAGGAGTGAGCCCAGTAGGTGGGAGGAGGGATCCCAGTAGGTGGGAGGAGGGAGCCCAGTAGGTAGGAGGAGGGAGCCCTGTAGGTAGGAGGAGGGAGCCCAGCAGGTGGGAGGAGGGAGCCCAGTTGTTGGGAGGAGGGAGTCCAGCAGGTGGGAGGAGGGAGCCCAGCAGGTGGGAGGAGGGAGTTCAGCAGGTGTGAGGAGGGAGCCCAGCAGGTGGGAGGAGGGAGTCCAGCAGGTAGGAGGAGGGAGCCCAGCAGGTGGGAGGAGGGAGCCCAGTTGTTGGGAGGAGGGAGTCCAGCAGGTGGGAGGAGGGAGCCCAGCAGGTGGGAGGAGGGAGTTCAGCAGGTGTGAGGAGGGAGCCCAGCAGGTGGGAGGAGGGAGCCCAGTTGTTGGGAGAAGGGAGCCCAGTTGTTGGGAGGAGGGAGTCCAGTTGTTGGGAGGAGGGAGTCCAGCAGGTGAGAGGAGGGAGCCCAGCAGGTGGGAGGAGGGAGTTCAGCATCTCCCATCCTGATGGCGCCTCAGAGAAGCACAGAGCCGAGTTCCTTCAACTCTGGTTTTATTGAGAAACAGCAGCATTGGGGGCCATGCAGACGGGCTCACAGCCACTCAGGCCCAGCCTGCCTCCTTGGGCATCTGCCTGGCCCTGGCCCTGGGGCTGTTGGGCACACCCCCGGGCTCAGGACCCCCGCCCCACCATGGGCTCACAGTACAGCTTCATGAACAAACCCAACAGCGAGGCGTGCTGCGTGCGCGGCACGGACACCGCACTGTCCTGTCTCGGAGCCTCCCACTCCCCTGCGGGCCGAGGAGGCAGCGCTGGCTACTTCAGCGAGGCGAGCAGCCGGCACGGTGGGCGGAGCGAGCAGGAGGGACCACACAGGAGCCTGTGCCACAGCGCCTCCGAGCAGGAGACCCTTTCTCGGGTGCCCTCCCATGCTACACATGTGCAGAGACATGGGCACTGTCACACATACATGTGCATGAATGTACATGAGCATGCCCACAGGCACGCACACACGTTTACATGTACACAACGCTCACAGCACTCATAACATGCTCCCGACATACATACACGTGAACACTTGCATTCATGCTCACAGAACACACACGTGCTCATGCACAGGTCCTCACATATACACACATGTATTCACACACACACACAGGCATGCACATGTACACGCACAGGTACGCCCCTTCTTGAAAATGGCTAATTATTGCTGTTTTTTAATACATCCAACAATGGTATGTCAGGCCCATCCTCCACCCAGGCCAGGGAAGCTCTGGGGACTTCGCCCGCCACAGGAAGCGGTGAGGGCCAGCGCTGGGCAGCGGTGCATTCCAGGATCTGCCCCGAGCCCCCCACAACTCAACCCAGCGTCTGCCCAGGAGAGACAGGCCCAGGCCAGGGCGGACCCACAGAAGCCGCTTCTGCCAGAGGGGGTCAGCAGGCCACAAACAGGACCCAGCCTCAGCGCTCGCCACAGCGGGCAGGGAAGGCAGCCCCTGGGGCGGACAGCACAGTGGCCCTTGGGTGCCTGCACAGCCTCCTACCTGGCTGGGGAGCCACCTCGGCCCCACGGAGCCCCACACGGGGAAGCCCAGAGACCCACGTTCCACGCAGCGTGGAAGCCAGCTCCAGGGGACGGTAGGGTGGGCTCAGGGCCGCCTGGGGCACAAGGGATGGGGCAGCATGCCTCCCCAAGGCAGAACAGGGCCCTATGACCCAGACTGCTCCCTAGGCCCCTGGCACATAGCTCAGGAGCCTGCCTCAAGCCCAGCCCATCCTTTCTAGGTCATGGACTCCTGGTGCCTTCCCTGCTCTGGAGAGGACTCCCGGGCCAGCTGTCCACCCTCTCAGGCTGGGCTGGCCCTTCCCTCTGCCCCTCCACCCAGAGACGACATCTCTGCCACCGCCGGACTCCAGGGTGACCACCGGAAGCACAGCCAGGCCTAGGTGACGGGGGAGAGGCCTGCAGAGCTGCACAGGAGTGGCCCCCTCAGCCCTTCTGGGGCCCAGATTATATCAGGCAACTGCCTGGCAGCCCACCTCCAGGGCCTGCTGTCTGCAGACACTTGCCTGGCCGGCAGGAACCAGCAGGAGCACCTGCAGCTGCACAGCATGCCCAGCGGCCCGCTCCGCCCCATGGCAGGTCCCCTACCTGAGGCTCTGGACTGTCCCCCACCACTGGTCTCCCTCCCCACTCAAAAACAGAAGCTTCCAAACCACAGAACCCCAGGTGCCCCAGACCTGAGACAGGGCCAGGCCTCAGGCTGGCCTTTTCCACCTGGGTGCCACCAGGCCTGAATGTGGGTGCCGGCCACTGGAGTGGGGAGGTCTGGGGGGGGGGCAGCCAACTCGGGGACTTCCCCAGACACATGGCAGCCAGGCCTCAGAGGCCTCCACAGAGGTAGAAGAAACATCAGAATTTCTACAAACATATAAAACTCATGTCAGTGCACACTTGGGAGTAGTGAATGCCCCGGCTGGAGGAGGTGGGCATGGACAGGCCATCCTAGTGTGCCCAGCCTCCAGCCCAGAGGGGCACAAAGCCTGCCCGGTGGCCTTCAGGGCTCCACTGAGCACATGCTGGCCGGGTGAGGGCTCCATCCAGGGCAGCGGGGCTGCCCTGCCCCCACTCCTGGCACTGCTACCAAGTCCTGGCAGCAACAGAAGGGCAGTGCAGAACAGTCAAGAGCCCAGCAAGCATCCCTCCTCCTACTGGTCTGCTGGGCCAGGAAGAAGCCCCTCGGCATGGGGCCAGGTCAGGAGGCCACACCCCACCCAGGACCCGTGAGCCTTAGCGCGAGGGTGTGCCGCGGGCCCACTCAGGCCACCATCAAGGAGACACTGGCCGTCCCAGCAGCCCCTGCCCCCCAACCCTGGGGCCTGCAGGCTGCCGAGGCGCAGGGGCTTCCCCTGACCTGACGCCAGACCTGACGCCAACCCCATGGCCCTGCTGCCTGCGCCCCGGGCCTCAGCCCAGCCCGCAGCCCCCGGCACTGAGACCAGCCCCGAGCCAAACAGAAAGAGGAGAAAGGCACGACTGTTTGTTTTCCATTTTGCTAAAACACTTTACGTCTGTCTGTATAATCCAGATTAACAAAATCTGAGAGCTGCAAGAAAATAGGGTGCCGATTTCTGTACAGTCTACAAAACCCCCATCCCCGAGCGGGGACCGGGCGCCACCAGGGAGGAATGTACAGGGGAGCGGGGTCTGTACAGTGCTCTGAAAGTGCCTCGATTGCTAACAGGACAAAAGGCCCCGGAAGCTGGGCCGCTTCTGCCAATCCGCTCACTTCTGAAGCGCCTTTCTGCGAACGTGGCCGTGGTGCCAGGAACCCCGGCCTGTGGCCTGCCCCTCTCCTCGCCCCACTTAAAGGGGTCTGGGTGGGCCCCCATACCCTTCCTGCCACCGAAGCCAGATCCAAGCTCAGCGGGCCACTTGATGGCTGCCAGCCACTGCCTTCCTCCCCCCATCCAAGGCCAGCCTGAAGGAGGGGCTGGGAGTCCAGCACCCTAGCCCACCCCACACCATGCAACACCTGGCTCTTCCTCCTGAGGCCAAGGCCCCCTCAATCCTGCACGCCAGGGATGGAGGGGGCAGCCTGGGGCCTCCTCACACATCAGGAATATTCTTGGGGGGCAGTTAAGCTAAATCGGTCTCCCTCCAGATTTCAAACTGAAGTCTCCGTCCACCCGGCCCCCGGCCCTCATCAAGCGGGGCCAGAAACAGTGCGTATGCTAGCACCACACAGACATGTGTCTGAAGGTACAAACTACCATTTTGTCCCAAGAATTAAAGTCATGCAGAGTGCTATTCTGTCTAAGTAACATTAGAAAATGGGTGGGTTTCAGGCTGGGAGAAGCTGTGGCTGGGTGTTGCCGGCAGCAGCCTGGGCTAGTAAGATTCACAGGCAGAGCCGACCAACAGCGCGAGGCAGGCGGCCTCTGGCCGGGCCACAGGCCCACCTGAGCTTGCAGGCGCTGGGGAGAGGCCGCGTGGACCCCCTCCAGCCCTGCAACGGGTTGCAACAGGAGCCACGGCTGGGTGACTGCTGAGGTGGGCCAGGGTCGCAGGGCCCGAAGGAGCAGGTTGAGATGGTGTCAGCAAAGCGGAAGGAGGCGGAAGGGTGTGGTGGGGGCATCCAGGCCCCACCAGAGAGCAAGGGGCGGGCCAGGGCAGGGCAGCACGGGCGCTCACCAGCCTCGTTCCCCGGGGTCCAGTCCGGGCAGGACGGTAGGGCAAGGGGCTGCGGCATGCTGCAGCCAGCCGCACCCTCAGCATGCAGAGCAAAGCGGGGCCCAGCCTCCAGGGCAGCCCGGCGGGCCACGCCTCAGGGACCAAGGGCTGAGCCACAGCCTGGCTGGGGTCTGCTCCCTGGGGGGCTCTGTCACAGAGGTTCTGTGCTGGGGGCAAAGCTAAGCCTTCCTCCATGGAGGCGGCTGGGTAGCTTTGTGGACGGTCTAGGCAGTCCACAACGCCATTCTTCAAGTTTGGCAAGCTACCTCGACGGACTGGGGGGGCACAGGGCCGTGGCTGCGGGCACCCCACCCCACCAAAGTGTCACAGAAGAGCAACAGCCCCACGCCCCCCAGAACCAGCCAGATGACCACGTGATGTTGAAAAAGGAAAACCCAACACAAGTGCCAAGGTGAGCATCTGAAAGCAGGGCCGCGCCGGCGCCGGGCGGGCGGGCGGGCGGACGGGGCGGGCGGGCAGCGGCTGCGGTCACTCCTCGCGCAGCTGCAGGCGGTAGCGGTGGTAGCGGACCTGGAAGAAGAGGCGCTCGGCCAGCGAGAGGGTCATGCCAGGCAGGACGTAGCGGTCGCTCACACCCATGTGTCTGAAGCCCAGCGACTCATAGAGCTTGTGGGCAGCCACCTTGACGGCAGTGGTGCCCAACACCACCGCGGAGTAATTGTGCACCACGGCAAACTCCAGCACCTTCCGGCCCAGCGCCTTGGCGATGCCCTTGCCGCGGAAGCGGGAGTCCACTGACATCCGCAGCAGCTCCACCGTGTTGTCCTCCGTGTGGGCCCGTGCGGCCACGATGCCCACCACATTGCCGTCCAGCACGGCCACCCAGAAGCAGGAGCCTGCGGAGGACGGGACAGTCAGGGGCACACGGAGGGAGGCCGGGAGACCCAGGGCTGCCCGCTCCATCCACACTCCAAGCCGGGGGCCTTCAGTGACACTCAGGCTGCCAGCCCCCAGCACACCGCCCCGCTCTTCCAGACCCAGGGGACAGCCAGGATTCGGGACCAGCCAGGCCGCCTGTGCAGACACCCAGCCCCGGCCCAGCCTGACCCTGTCACAGCCGGGCATGCTCCGCCCCTGAGGCTGGGCTGTTCTAGCCAGCGTAGCAGGCCTGAGTCCCTCCCCGGGACCAAGCACTGGGTAGGCCTCCTCCAAGTAGGCCCCCGCCCCGAACCAAACACCGCACTGGGTGCAGGTGGCCACACTCAGGCCTCAGGTGCAGCTCCCCTGCCACCTTTCTCCCCAGGATCCTTGGAGGAGGGGATGCAAGGGGCCTGGGACTGCTTGGCAGAGCCCGTGGAGTACGCGGGATGGCCACAGGACAGCAAGCCCAGGGCCACACCAGCCCCTCCTCACACCAGCAGGAAAGACGGGGGGCGGGGGCAGGAAGGGTGGACAGGCTGAGTCTGGAGGAAGAGGCTGGTGGGGCACAGGCCCAGGGAAACCCCAGAGGCCCCTCTGAAGGGCTGCGGGAACCGGAGCTGGCCAGTAGGGAGCCCGGCCCTCTGCTCACTCCCACCTTCCTGGCCATGCCCACCCTCACCGCAGCCTCCCTGAGGGCCCAAGTCCACCCAGCAATGCTGTGCACCTGCCCTGCCTGGAAAGCAGCGTGTGGCGCAAGCTTGTAATCCCAGCATTTGGGAGGCTGAGACAGGAGGCTCGCGGGCAACCTCAGCTACTTAGTGAAGTCCTCTGCAAATCAGTGAGACCCGGTTTCAAAATAAAGAATAAAAAACAAGGCAAGGGGGTGTAGCTTGGAGGTCAAATGTCCCTGGGTTCCATCCCCAGACCCTAAAAAAAAAAAGCAAAAAAAAAAAAAACAAAAAAAACAAGCAGCTCACTCCCTTTGGCCAGCCACCCGCCCGGGGCCTGCCTGCGGGCTCTGTGAAGAGGACCGCCTGTCTCCTCTCGCGCCACATCTGTCCACTTCCCACCAGAAGGGAGACAGCTGCCGCTCAGCTTCTGCCCTCGCTGGGTGTTCCTGCAGAACCAGCCACTGTTCCAAGAGGGCCAAGGAAGAACCCCACCTCCCACCCTGGTCAGATTGCAACCCCACCTCCCACCCTGGTCAGATTGCAACCCAGAGGGGCAGGGCCAAAGGGGGGTTTCAACTACGCCCGCACCTTCCCCAGGCCCCTGCCCCTCCACGCAGCACCAGGCAATGTGTGGCCACCTGGGTGCTGGGTTTGAGTTTGGGCACACACCAGGGCGGGATGGGCAGGGGAGCCCAGGTAAGGCAGCTTGGCCGGCAACAGTAGCTGGCAGGCCAGAGCAGGCCGCCCTCCCCGGGAATGGCCAGCCCCTCCCCAGCCCAGACCCAGAGAGCTAAGACTCCTCTCTTCTCTGGCTCCTGGGAGCCGCCTGCCTCAGAGCTGGGCAGAGAAGCACCCCCAGGCTCCTCCAGGCCAGCCCAGCACCTGCCAGGCAGGACAGCCAGGACCTTCCCCAGCCACCTGAGGGAGGACCCAGCTGTGCCGGCAGAGGGCTCGGGCCACTCACCGGGCGGCTTCATGTAGTACTGCTCGATGTCCGCCATGTCCGTGTGCAGCGCGCACTCCAGGTAGGCCAGGATCACCTTGCGGCTGTAGTAGTAGCGTAGGGCCAGCAGCCCAGCGGGCACCAGGCACGTCAGCAGCAGCGAGCGGGTCACAGCAAAGCAGATCACTGTGGGCAAGGGTCACAGGTGAGCCGGCAGGCACCACCAAACCGGGGTGGAGCGGAACGGCCAGCCAAGGCCCCGCAGCGCCCAGAGCCCAGCCGCCTTGGTAAGTCTGCGGTACAGGCACGCGTGGAGACCTCCCCGCAGGGAGAAGCTTTGCTAGCTTCCCTTTCCACTCTTTCCTGTTTTCCAACTCTCTGCCATAGAGATATGCTACCTTCCTGACTGGAGAGAAACCACCAGGACACAGGCTGGGCAGGTGCCCTGAACGGCGCCTGGCTGCCCAGCCGGCCTCCGAGCTGTGGTGCCACCACCTCACCCGGCGCCCTGTCCACCACTGGGGAGCCTGGGTCCTTGGCGCCTGCAGGAGGCTCAGCCCCAGCCGCATTGAGGCTGCGGCGGAGGCGGGTGCCCGGTGGGAGCCGCCTCCCTCCGCCGGGTGACCTTGGGAGAGTCGCCTCCAGCTCCGCATCCGTGGGATGGGAGGCCAGCCCTGCCCCGCAGCCGGCCCCGCAGCCCTGCCCCGCAGCGCCGCCGAGCTGGCCGGCTTTCCCTCATAAACTAGCGCTCGCAGCCACCGAGGCGGCCTCCCCCGCCCGCCCGCCCGCCCGCCGCGATTATATATAGTTTATGTGACGGGCGGGAGGCCGCGGCAGCAGCGGCCGGCCTCACCTGCCCAGTCATGCCGCCCGCAAGAGGGTGCCCGGGGATCGGCTGCCAGGCCGAGGGTGCAAGGAGGCAAGGATGCGGGCCCGGCCGCCCCGGCCCGGCCCCCCGCGCCCCGGCCCGGCCCGGCCCCCCGCGTCCCCGGCCCGGCCCCGCGCCCCGCGCCCCGGCCCTGCCCCCCGCGTCCCCGGCCCGGCCCCCCGCGCCCCCGGCTCCGCTCCCCGCGCTCCCGGCCCCCCGCGCCCCCGGCCCCCCGCATCCCCGGCCCCGCTGCCCGCATCCCCGGCCCCGCTCCCCGCGCCCCGGCCCGGCCCGGCCCCCCGCGCCCCCGGCCCCGCTCCCCGCGCCCCGGCTCCGCTCCCCGCGCCCCCGGCCCCGCTCCCCGCATCCCCGGCCCCGCTCCCGGCATCCCCGGCCCTGCTCCCCGCGCCCCCGGCCCCCCGCATCCCCGGCCCCGCTCCCCGCATCCCCGGCCCTGCTCCCCGCGCCCCCGGCCCCCCGCATCCCCGGCCCCGCTCCCCGCATCCCCGGCCCTGCTCCCCGCGCCCCCGGCCCCCCGCATCCCCGGCCCCGCTCCCCGCATCCCCGGCCCTGCTCCCCGCGCCCCCGGCCCCCCGCATCCCCGGCCCTGCTCCCCGCATCCCCGGCCCTGCTCCCCGCGCCCCCGGCCCCGCTCCCCGCGCCCCCGGCCCCGCTCCCCGCGCCCCCGGCCCCCCGCAGCCCCGGCCCGGCCTCGCCGCAGCCCCGCCTGGGCCGGGCCCCGCAGAGGCGGGCGGCGTGCGGGCGGCCCTCGGCCGGCGGGGCGCCGCACTGACCCGCCAGCAGGCCGTAGAGCAGCTGCGTGCGCGGGTGCTGCCGCAGGCCGCGGAAGGCCGTGTTGGGGATGCGCTCCAGGATGCCGTCGTAGAAGATGCGGCGCGCCGCCTCCTGCTCGGCCGCGCGGAACTCGCGGATGCACAGGCCGCGCCCGCCCGCGGCCCCCGCGGCCCCCGCGGCCCCCGCCAGGCCCCCGGCGGCGCGCGGCGGCGGCCCGGGCAGCGGGGGCCACATGGCGCCGGCGGCGGCGAGCAGCGCGTCCTTGCGGGGCGCGGGCAGCGCCGCATGGTCCTCGGCGGCCGCGATCTTCGTCTCGCAGACCATGTCGCGGGGCCCACACTGCATGGGCCGGCGCGGCGCGGCCCGGCGGCGGCTCAGCGGCGCGGGGCGGGCGGCCGGGCGCGCGGGGAGCTGCGCCGCATCTTGGAGAGGTATTTATAATGCGGCGGCGCGGGCGCGGCGGCGGCGCCCGGGGTCCCGCCGGGTCCTAGCGCCGGCGCTGGCTGCCGGGGTCAGCCTGTGACGCCCGCGGGGGCGCGCTCGCGGAGCGCGGCGCCTCCCGCGCTTTGTCTGCGCGCCGGCGGCGCAGTGCGGCAGCCCGCCGCCTCCCGCCGCCCGCCGCCTCCCGCCGCCGCCGCCGCCGCCGCCGCCGCCGCCGCCGCGCATGCGCCCCGCCGCCCCGGTGCAGGTGCCCTCGAGGCGGGCGGCGGCGGCCCCACGTCGGAACCGCGCCCGCGCTCTGCGCCCCGCCGCGTCCCCGGCGGAGCCCGCCCTGGCTGCACCGCGCCCGCCACCCGGCCGCTGCAAGGCCGCCACCGAAGCGCGAGGCCTGGGCGCGCCCGAGGCCCGGCCGCCGTCGGAAGCCGCGCCCCCGGAGCCCCTGGGTGCTCGGCCTGGCGAGGGCCCTCGGCGCGACCTCGGCCGCCCTCCCCGTGCGCCCGCGAAGGTCCTCTCCACCGGACCCCACGTGCCCTCGGCCCCTAGAGCCACGCCACCCCACGCCTTGACCCACGGAAGCCTGGGCCAGCCGGAACCCGTCTGGGGATTTGGAGGGGGTCCCGGAGCAGCCCCCCGAGGGCTCCAGATGAGACGCAGCTCTGGACCCAGCCAGGGCTGCGCCTGTCCCAGGGCGGTCCGGGTCCAAACAGCCCGCTTGCTTCTCGGTGACGTGGGTGCCCACCCCCAGGCTGCGCGGGGGTCAGGGAAGGCCACCGGCGGCGGCAGCCCCGGTCACAGACCAGAAGCCCAGACCCGCAGGCTCCCAGGGCCCACTCCCACCACCACTAGCCCTTCCCAGAACTAAGGAGCACCTACCAGCTCCAGGCGGGTCCTGGAACAAGAAGGGTTGGTGCCTGGGGGCAGAGACCCCACCCCGCTTCAGAGGCCAAAATGGGGAGGGAGCCTTGGGGTGCTTTCACGTAAGACACTGGGGTGGGGGTGGGGAGATGAAAAAAAAAAGCCCTCCAACCTACACAGCTCCCTGGCAGACCAGCCTCCTGGGCTCTGTGGGGCGCTGCCTGCCATGGGAAGCTGCAGGCACCCCAGGCCAAGGGGGTGGGCAGGGCAGCCAGGCTGGACGCACACACCTGCAGCCCAGTAGCTGGGAGGCTGAAATGGAAGGCTGCAGGTTAGGGGCAGCCTCAGCAACCTAGTGTGATCCTGCTCCAGTACAACTAAAGAAGGGCGGGGGTGTGCTGACAGGTAGAATGTCCCAGGGTTCAATCTTGAGCACCACACACACAAGCAAAACAGGGGTTCAGAGAGGCCCCCCAGCCTGGACTGGGTCCTGACCCAAGCCTCCCCTTCCTGGGCCATTACCATACAGCCCAAGGAGAGGGCGGCAGGTAATAAGCTAATAACAGAAAAAGAAACCCTTAGCATCTCTTAGGGACAAAGAAGGGTAAGGGGCTGAGGGTCCCATGGGAGGGCAAGGCCTGGGCTCCCCCCGTGGAGAGGGCAGGGGCCGAGTCCCGTGGGGAGGGCACAGCCTGCCCCCCCACGTGGGGAAGGCAAGGGCTGGGTTCCCCCCATAAGGAGGGCAGGACCTGGGTCCCCCTCCCGTGGGGAAGGCAGGGGCTGGGTCCCCCCATGAGGAGGGCAGGGGCTGGGTCCCCCTATAAGGAGGACGGGGCTGGGTCCCTCCGTGGGGAGAGCAGAGGTTGGGTCTCCCCATGGGGAGGGCAGGGGCTGGGTCCCCCCATAAGGAGGGCAGGGGCTGGGTCCCCCCATAAGGAGGGCAGGGGCTGGGTCCCCCCATGAGGAGGGCAGGGGCTGGGTCCCCCCATGAGGAGGGCAGGGGCTGGGTCCCCCATAAGGGGGGCAGGAGCTGGGCTCCCCCATAAGGAGGGCAGGGGCTGGGTCCCCCTATAAGGAGAACAGGGCTGGGTCCCCCTATGAGGACGGGGCTGGGTCCTCCCATAAGGAAGACAGGGGCTGGGTCCCCCCGTGGGGAGGGCAGGGGCTGGGTCCCTCCTTTGGGGATTGCAGGGGTTGGGTCCCCCCCCATGGGGAGGGCAGGGGCTGGACCATGTGGGAGAGCAAATAGGTCCTGTGGAGAAGGTAGGTGCGGGGTTACATAGAGAGGGCACGGGCTGCCCCCCACCCCCGTGGGGAGGGCAGGGGCTGGCAGGTGCACAGGTGCTGGGGGGGGGGCTTCACCCAGCACAGGCTGCCTGAGCTCCTGGGGTGTAGGAACAGGCGGCCCAGGCCAGGGGGATGAGGGTGGGGCCAGCAGGAGTATCCAGCTGAGTAGAGCAGGGCGGCCAGCAGAGGTGGCGCTAGACAGGGAAGGACGTGGCAGGCAGGCAGTGTGAGCAGTCAGGAGGGCAGAGGCGGCCCCAGAGGGCTCAGGGCAGACAGGAGGGCCACCTGCTCTTTAGGACCGGCCCTGCGCTTAGGATTGGGCTTCTTGTGAGAGCTCCGCTCCTCCTGGGAAACCCTTGTCAGGTCCCCCACCCTGCACTGACTCGTCTTTGGCCAAAGCCACCTGTGACCAGAGTCGTGGGCCCTGCCCATCCTGGTGGGCACTTCCCTGGACAGCAGCAGCACCAGCCCCTCCCTCCCCTCCCGCTGCTCATGTGCACACCTTCCCCGCCCTCCTGTCCACACTCCGGATCCCAGCCAGAGCTCCTGCCCGGCCTTCTCTGCTCCCTTGTCCAGCTGTAGAGTCCAGTGGCCTCCCCCATCTTATCTTCAAGTAAGTCTGGAATCCGACTGCCTCTCACTCTGCCCGTGGCCACCCGCCCAGCCCTGGCCACTCTCCTTCAGCTCTGACAGATGCGGTCACCTGGAGGGCCTGCTCTGTCCTGAGTCCCCTCTCGCAGCCCAAAGCCTCCAGTCCAAATGGACCTCACATCCACTTGCTTAAAACCCTGCAAAGGCCGGGCAAAGTGGCTCGTGCTGTAATCCCAGTACTTGGGAGGCTGAGAGGACGATGGCAGGTTCAGAGCCAGCCTCAGCAACTGACTGAGGCTCTTGGCAATCTAATGAGACCATGTTTCCAAACTGAAAAATAAAATAAGTGAGGGTGGTGGTGGTGGTGAGGCATGCTTGTAATCCTAGTATGGAGGCTGAGACCTGAGGACCGCAGGTTTGTAGCCAGCCTCAGCTACTTGGTGAGGCCTTCAGCAACTTAGTGAGACCTTGTTTCAAAACAAGAAAACTAAAAAACAGGACGGGGGTGTGGCTCAGAGATAGAATGCCCCTAGGTTCAATCCCCAGTACCTCAAAAAAGTAAATAAAATAGGGTTGAGGGTGTAGCTCAGAGGTAAGAATGCTCCTGTGTTCTATACCCAGCACTACACACACACACTGCAAAGCTCCAAGTTTTCCCCACCAAGCTGCCTCTCCCCCTCCCTCCTGCCCACAAGCCACCTGGCCCTCAACCCCACTGGTGCCCGGCTTCGCCTCCCAGCACCTCCCCAGCGAGGATCCTACACGCTCTCTCAGCCACCCACATCTTTTATAGTAGCATGCCAGTTTGTACCAGAATGAATAACTGCCTGTAAAATAACAGGACACCCAGTTAAGTTTGAATTTTGAATAAACAATAATTTTTAGAATAAGTAGATCCCAAATATTGTACTGGAGCGTGGCGTAGTGGCACACGCCTGTAATCCCAGTTCTTGGGAGGCTGAGACAGGAGGATCACAGGTTTGCAGATGCCCTCAGCAACATAGCAAGACCCTGTTAAAAACAAAAAATAAAGAGGTTGCCAGTATGGCTTGGAGGTGGAATACCCCTGGGTTCAATACATACACACATACATACATAGCATGAGAAACATCCTTAAAAGGTATTCTTTGTCTGCCTCCCTTACAGCTAGGTAGGACTGGCCACATGACTGAGGCCAAGCAATGGGATGTGAGCACAGCCTTGCCTCCACCCCTCTTGTCAGGCGCTACAGAGCCCAGAACAGCTGGGCCCCCGCCACACCTGGCTAGTGCCCAGGCTTGAGGCCAGCAGAAGCTCAGGAGCTGCCGTGCCTCCAAACCCCAGGTTTCTCCCTGGCCTGTGCTTCACGGGCATCCTTGCGGTGGACGCTTAACTCAGTTTCCCCACCATGGTGTGAACAGCTCCGAGAGGACTGTTTACTGTGGCCCCGGTGGAGGCTGCCAGACAGGTCAGTGGCCTGGAGGTCAGAGGAGGGTAGAGAGGGCTGGGAGCACAGTCAGCCAGCAGGGGCCGTAAAGTGCCAGGCCCACAGCAGCACGTGGCCCGGGCTGCAGGAGAGCTGAGAAGCCAAGGCACTCCTGTGGCAGTGGCTCGGCCTTGGCTCCCCGCATGCGAACACTTGCTTCCAACAGTGTGCGCGCCCTGTGTGATGAGAGGCTTCAACTTCACTTCTAAAACCACTTTGGTAACGCGTGGAGGGAGGGTGCCGCCACTGCCCTCCCCTGGAGGTCACCAGTAGGCTCTGTGCACAGGCCGGGGATGCCCACAGGAGGGAGGCCCAGGCCCCGCCCAATGCCCTCCCTCTCCCAGCAGCCCAGCTCCAGGGAGGGAGCCGCACCCACCAGTGCAGAGAAGCCTTGGGTCTGGCTTGGGGTGTCTCCTCTGGGACTCAGGGAGGCTGGGGCAGGCAGGCCAGGGGCAAGACCCCGCGGTGGTTTCACCTGGACACCGAATGCTTGTGGGTGTGGGTCCATGCACGTGAACGTCCCCGTGCCTGTCAGCCTCTCAGAGCTGGCAAGGGACATGGTTACAAGCCCCCCTCCCCCTGGAACGGCTGGGGAAATCAAGGCCCAGAGAGGGGCCCAACCGGGGACTCCTGGGGGACCCGGGGCCCGGGTGGGAGAGCAGGGAGACGGACACAGGCGAACCGGCAGGTGTTTATTGAGAGGGAACCGCACTGGCCAAGGGTCTTCAGCGCCCAGTGGGCCAGCAGGCACACAGGGCCCGGCGCTCAGCCTGCAGCAGGAGGGCCTCCGTCTGCAAAGAAACGAGAAGCCAAGCAGTGGGCACTTCTGTGCCCTCCCCAGGGCCCGGTTCCTCCATCCACCCGCAGCAGCCCCTGGGCTGTCTCCCGGCCTCTTCCTCCTGCCCCGCTGCCCGTCCCAGGACCGCTGCCCGTCCCAGGACCGCTGCCCGTCCCAGGACCGCTGCCCGTCCCAGGACCGCTGCCCGTCCCAGGACCGCTGCCCGTCCCAGGACCGCTGCCCGTCCCAGGACCGCCGTGAGACATGCGCTGCAAGGCTCCTGTGCCTCATGCCCTCCGCGGTGCCATCCCCAGGGGCCAGCTGGCGCTGCTCCAGGCCGGGGCACCCAGGTCTCCAGGGGGAAGGAGCGGGCACCAGAGCCTGTGGGGTCTCCCCTGCTTTCTGCCTCCGGGAAGAAGGAGTCCCAGGGCCTGAGGAAGGCCTGCTCCCACAGGTGGGGACCCCGGCGAACTCCAGGGCACCCCGCCCCAGCCGCTGGGCCTCCCTCCCTCGGCCCACGCCCCCTGCTCTGCTCGCCCTCCGGCCTGGCCGTCCTCCTGGCGACCCCGGGCGGGGCTGGCGTCGCTGGAGCCCAGGACGGCGGTCGCAGGCAGGCCGGCGGCCACGGCCGGGCAGGACGGGCCCTGCCCGCTCACCCGCGCGTCCAGGCTGTACGCCGTCTTGCGCAGGTCCTGCAGGGCGCGCTGCATGAACTCGAACGCGTGGCAGTCCACGCACGGGCGGCCTGCGGGCGGGCGGGCGGGCGGGCGCGCGGCGTCACCACCGGGCGCCGCGGCTCCCCGCGCCCGCCCAGCCGCCCTCCCGGGAACAAAGGCGCGGCCGCGGCCACCTACTCTGCGCGGGGACGGCGCTCCCGGCGGCGGGCTCGGCGCGGGCGCCCAGCAGCGCCAGGCTCAGCAGCAGCAGCAGCAGCGGCGGCGGCGGCGACAGCAGGGCTCGGCACGCGGGCGGAGGGGCCATGGCCGAGGAGGAGCCCGGCCGCCCTGTGGCCGGCCGAGGGAGGTCAGCGGCGCCCGCGCCCGCGCCCGCGCCGCCCGGAGCCCGGCCGCCCGCCCGCCGCGCCCACCCGCCCCACCGCCCCACCGCCCCACCGCGGACCCCGCGCCCGGACCTGCAGCGCGGCGACGGCCAGACGGCGTGTGCGCATGCGCCGCCCGCGCGCCCCCGCCGGACTGTGCGCGCGCCTCCAGGCCCGCCGCCCCGCGCGCGCTCCCGCAGAGCCGCGGGCGCCCGCGCTGCCCCTTAGGCCGCCCTCCGGCCGGCGCCGCCACCGCGGGCCCGGGCCCCGCTCCGAGCGCGCTCCCCAGCGGGCACCGGAGACCTCCCGGGCCCACCCAGCCCTCCCCTGCCGGGGCCGCCGCCCCTGCCCCGCCGGCCGGCCCGGCGATCGACCCTGCGACCGCCCGCCGCTCGCACACGGCGGGAGAGCCTGGGCTGGGCGGCCTCCGGGCTCCGCGCTGCAGAGCAGCCGCAGGCGGCGCCGTCCGGCAGATGAACTACACATTTTGAGTGGTGTGTGTGTGTGTGTGTGTGTGTGTGTGTGTGTGTGTGTGTGTGTGTGTGTGTGTGTGTGTGTTACTGCGGGTGTGTGTGTGTGTGTGTTACTGCGGGTGTGTGGGTGTGTGTGTGTGGTACTGCGGGTGTGTGTGTGTGGTACTGCGGGTGTGTGTGTGTGTGTGTGTGTGGTACTGTGTGTGTGTGTGTGGTACTGCGGGTGTGTGTGTGTTACTGCGGGTGTGTGTGTGTGGTACTACGGGTGTGTGGGTGTGTGTGTGTGGTACTGCGGGTGTGTGTGTGTGTGTGTGTGGTACTGCGGGTGTGTGGGTTTGTGTGTGGTACTGTGTGTGTGTGTGGTACTGCGGGTGTGTGTGTGTGTGTGGTACTGCGGGTGTGTGTGTGTGGTACTGCGGGTGTGTGTGTGTGTGGTACTGCGGGGGTGTGGGTGTGTGTGTGTGGTACTGCGGGTGTGTGTGTGTGTTACTGTGGGTGTGTGTGTGGTACTGCGGGTGTGTGTGTGTGGTACTGCAGGTGTGTGTGTGTGGTACTGCGGGTTGTGTGTGTGGTACTGCGGGTGTGTGTGTGTGTGGTACTGCGGGTGTGTGTGTGTGTGTGGTACTGCGGGTGTGTGTGTGTGTGCGGTACTGCGGGTGTGTGTGTGGTACTGCGGGTGTGTGTGTGTGTTACTGCGGGTGTGTGTGTGTGTGTGGTACTGCGGGTGTGTGTGTGTGTGTGTGGGGTACTGCGGGTGTGTGTGTGTGGTACTGCGTGTGTGTGTGTGTGTGTGTGTGTGTGTGTGGTACTGCGGATTGAACCCAGGGGCATCCTACCTCCAAGCTACCCCTAACCTTTTTTTTTTTTTTTTTTTTTTGGAACAGAGCCTTCTTAAACTGTCCACAAATCTACAACCGTCCTGTCTCAGCCTCCCAAGAACTGGGATTACAGGTGTGTGCCTGGTGTAGGAAATTAAACCCAGGGATATTCTACCTCCAAGTTGCACCCTCCAGCCCTATTTATTTATTTATTTATTGCGGGTCTGGGGATGGAACTCAGGGGCATTCGACCTCCGAGTTGCACCCCCAGCCCTATTTTTTATTCTTCATTTTGAAACCGGGTCTCACTAAGTTGCAGAGGGCCTCACTAAGTAGCTGAGGCTGTCCACCAACAGCCATCCTCTGGTCTCAGTCTTCCGAATGCTGGGATTACAAGCGTGCGCCACCACACCCGGCTCCCTTTTTATTTTTTATTTTGAAATAGAGTCTCATAGCCAACCACGGGGACACATGCCTGCAATTCTAGTACTTGGGGGGTTGAGACCAGAAGATTGCAGGTTTGAGGCCAGCATCAGCAACTTAGTGAGACCCTATTTCAAAAAAAAAAAAAAAAAATTAAATGGGGGTATATCCCAAGTGCAGAATTGCTGGGGTTGGCCTAAAACCTGCAATTCTCCTGTCTCAGAGGCCACCCCAGCAGGCTACCTTCACCCTGGAGGGGGCTGGGAGGGGGCCCAGGAACTCAGGGAGGCTGGGAGGAGTGAGCAGGGGAGAGAATACAGCTGAACAGAGACAGCCTGCTGCGCCCTTCTACACGCCCATCTAGCAGAGTGGGGGCAAAGTAAACCCAACCCTGCCTCCCCCACAGGCAAGGAGCTTGCTATGTTTTTGTTTGTTGTTTGTTTCTTTATATGGTACTTAGGGTTAAACCTAGGGGCATTCTAGCTCCAAGCTATACCCCAGCCCTTTTTATTTTGAAGTAGGGCCTTGCTAAGTTGCTGAGACTGGCCTCAAACCTGTGATCCTCCCATCTCAAACTCCCAAGTATGGGATCACAACCTTGTGCCACCACCCAGCCCACACAACCTGGCTCTGGGGAACTCCAAGGAGGAAGTTCTGACCTTTCCTCTCAGAGGCGTCTCTGGCTGTGGTGGTCTCGGGGGAGCCAGCTGCAGGACATCAGAGCTCTGGGTCCACTGGGTCCCTGCCCACTCTCCCAGTCACCACAGGCTCCCAGCCCTCAGCCGCCCAGAGCCTGCAAGCCGGGGCTGGGCCCATGGCAGGGAGCACCTGGCCGCCTGCCTCCCTCCCGGGCGGGCGCCGCTGGATGCTGCTTCTGGTCCACTGCCTGAAACAAGTTGCTCCACAGTTGTCCAGAGACTTGGGGATGTTTAAGGTGGTAGGCTGCGTGGCCAGGAGCAGGGGCCAGTGTTGCTCATTTCAGACTGTAACGTGAGCCGGTGTGATGGCCCACACCTGCAATCCCAGTATTTGGGAGGCTGAGACAGGAGGATTGAAGGTTTGAGGACAGCCTCAGCAATTTAGCAAGGTCCTCAACAACCTAGCAACATTCTGTTTCAAAATAAAAAGTAAAAGAGGCAGGGGCTGTAGCTTTGAGGCAGTATGGCCCTGGGTTCGATCCCCAGTACAAAAAAAAAATCCTGAGCAGACCTACTGTGATTTATAGAGAAACCAGTAAAAGAATAGTTGTGCGGCAGGCACAACTGTAATCCCAGGACTTGGGGGCTGAGACAGGAGGGTCCCAGGCTCGTGGCCAGCCTAAGCAACTTAGGGAGACCCTGATTTAAAGAAAACATAAAATAGATCTGGGGGTATAGCTCAGAGGTATAATGCCCCTGGGGTCCATCCTCAGTATCACAAAAAGAACAGAAAAGGGGTGAGAAATGTCAACGTGACTTTTTTTTTTTTTTTTTTGCAGGTCTGGGGATGGAACCCAGGGGCATTTGACCTCCGAGTTACTCCACTCCCCCTGCCCAATTTTTATTCTTTATTTTGAAACAGGGTCTCACTGAGTTGCAGAGGCCTCACTAAGTAGCTGAGGCTGTCCGAGAGCCGCGATCCTCTGGTCTCAGCCTCCCGAGTGCTGGATGACAAGGGTGCGCACCAGCCCGGCTTCAACGTGACTTTTGAAGAGTTCAAAACATTCAAACTGGAGCAGCCACGTGGAGAGGACAGGGGCTCGCTCCCAAATGCTGAGCCCTGGAGCTGCGAGAGGTCTTAGGTAAGAGGGCAGGGGGACCTGGCCCCTTCCTCTGCCTTCCTCACATCCTAGCTGTGAGGTGAGCAGTGTTCTGCTCCACCCGGAGCCCCCGCCGCCATCGCCACGGGCCTGGGCGCAATGGCGCCAAGTGGCCGGGACCAAATCCTCCAAAGCTGGAACCACACGAACCCGGACTCTGGTGTGTATGTGTGTGGCACTGGGGCTTGGACCCAGAGGCATTCTACTTCCCGGCTACACCCCAACTGCCGCAAGCTGCTCAGTCGAGATGGGCGTGATCCCACTCGATCGAATGGATCTTAGAAAAAGATGGGCGTGGATAGGGTGCCGTTCTGCAGCCACTTATCTGCAGCGATTCATTCCCCTCTAGGAAATAAATTTCTTTAAGTTCCTATTTACGGCGCTTCTGGAAAGAATCTGACATGGATCAATGCTTCTTGTGCAGTCGAACACTTTATTCTAGACACAAGATTTTTTATATTTCCCCATTTCCCGTGATTCCCTAGAAGAAAAGTGCAAGCACCCAAAATACAATAGTGAGATACACATGCAAATTACCAACCCTGAACAAGACAAAAGTGAGAGGCCTGTGACATCACAGGTCCTTGTGATTGAAATCAGTCCCATGACCCTACAGGTGGGTCTTGTGCTTGAGTCAGCCCCTCTGGCCTTGCAGCTGCAGAGGCTTTTAGTGGGCAAATTCCAGAAGAACAAAAGTCACACCCAAAATCACTTGAGGAATCCAGTTTTTAAGAGTTTTCTTTAACCCTTTCGGAACTTTTATTCCTAGGGCTTAGTCCAATGTCCTTCTCTATCTAGCAACCTCCTTTGAGCTGAATGGGGGATGAAGTCCAAGATTCCAGCTTTCATACGTGTAGTTGGCGTAGGGAAATCCGTGTACATTTATGATGATTTAGAGGATTTCGATGAATGTCTGCTGGACATTGTCTGCAATACCATCTGCTGTCTGAACGCTTAAGCAAGCTCATAACACAGTTTATTAGGTAAACACCAAGAAATAACATGAAGTTTTTAGATTTAGTTGTCAGATGTACTTCTCTAGCAGCTGAGCACTTTTCCTCAAACGATAGGCTTATTAGAAGCCTATTCCTCTTTTAATAATCCATTTCCACACCACAATCCTTCTGTAACCTGCTTTTTATCTTTCTAATTCCTTTCTTTCCCATTTGGGACAATCTTAGGATAAGCTCCTCTTCATACAAAAATGCTTTCTTTTCTCACCATATTTTCTTTCTTTCACATTTACACATCTATTTTATCTGTCCTTTGTTTTGACATAGCTATTTTAACCAGGTGGTGTCGCCCTGCCTGGCCCTGTCTCCAGGCAGCGCTATCACTAGGTGCAAAGGTCAAGATTCCTTCTAGCCCTTGGCTCTATTGTAATGGTTAGAATGAAGGTCACAGATAGGGAGGAGTTCTGCATTTGTAATTATTGACTGGAATGCTGCCATTGCATCTAAATTCTACCTAGATTTTATTACCATTTGAACAAAGCCGAGGACGTTTAGAGGCTTAGACAAATTACCAAAAACTTTATTTTCCACGGACTCAGTTTTTCTCACAGTCCTGATCTTACACCACCAGAGCAATTCGTGTGGAGAGTTAAAATAATCATTACCAAAAGAATAATAGTTATGAAAGAATATCTGAAAGTGGGGGGGAGTACTTTTGGCCAGAGACCATACCCTCTCTCGGGGCTTATTTCTCGCGTTGAGAATCGCCTATTAGCTGCGTGGGTGGGTTTCCACGCAGATGCCAAGAGGAAGTAGGTCTCCGCAAAGTCTTGGCAGGTTAGGTTTCAGTTTCCTTTCCTGATCCTGATTTTCTCTAACAGCCCCATGTGGCGGGTGCTGAGTGGTGCCATATTAGGCTCCTGTCTCAGCGTCAGCTTCTGATCCCAGGGCTGAGTTACTTGGAGACAGATCCTCCTACATTCACCCTGAGGGCACTCCCCTCCAGGGTGGAGAACAGGCCTCACCATACTGGAGTAGCCTTCAGACGAGGGAAGGCTGAGCGGTTGACACAGCCCAGCCACACTCAGGTCTGACTGACAAGACATGTTCATTGTTGTTTTCAGTCACCAGATCTTGGGATTCTCATTTACGCTGCAATAGAAAAGAAAAACAGATTTTTGGGTCAAGACGTGGGGTGCTGCCAAGATAAAAGTCTAAAATGTGAAATGGAGCCAGGCGTGGTGGCGCATGCTTGTAATCCCCGTGCTTGGGAGGCGGAGACAGGAGGATCGCGCTGGTTCGGAGCCAGCCGCGCTGGCTTAAGAGACCCTGTTTCCAAATAAAAAATATAAAATAGGTCTGGGAGTGTAGCCCGTGGGAGTGTGTGAAATGGACTTGGGAATGGGATAGGACGCTCTCGATGACAGCAAACCTTGAGGGTAACCAAAGGGATTGTTAGAATTTGGTGGTCTTTGATGAGGCTGCTGGTAAGGCCATAAAGTGAGGAAGTTGGCCTGGAAATGGAGGGAGAGTAGACTCTTGCAGCAAAAGAGAGTTTCAAACAGCATTCTCCCTGCCGTGACCCAAAACACCTGGCCACCATGACTCAGAGGAAGAGAAGTGTCTTTGCTCACAGTTCTGGAGATTTCAGTCCATGTTAATCTGGGCAACGTCTGTGGAGCTCAGGGCATCGCTGTGGGAAGCAGAGAGAGTAAGGAGAGTGGGCAAGAGACATATATAATCCAGGAGGCCAACCCCAGTGACCCAGCTCCTCAGCCACACCCTACCTGCCTGTGTTACCACCCAGTAAGCCCAGTGATCCACCAATGGATTTACCCCGCTGATGGGATTAGAACCCTCATGGCTCATTTATGTCACCTCTGAACGTTTTGTATTACCATACATGAGCTCTTCCAGGGACAATCAATATCCAACCCATGACAGGACCGTGGCTTTGTGGTGGCCAAAAGTTCATTGTGATAAAGTGAGCCCAGGCCTAAGCTTCAGTAATGTCATGGTGTTAACCTCGGTGACCCCAAGGCACTAATGTTCATCAGCCTGAGAAAGGGGTCACCAGGTACCTTGATAGTCATGCATAACTGCCTGTTTGGCCTCTTAGCTCCTGCTTGGCCTGCACCTGCAGAGAAACAAGGCTGTGAGGGACTTTCTATCCTTAAAACAAGAAAAGGTGAGTCCGGGCGTGGTGGGCACGCTTGTAATCCCTGCCCTTGGGAGGCTGAGACAGGAGGATCGCACAGATTCGAAGCCAGCCTCAGCTGGCTTAAGAGATCCTGTTTCCAAATAAAATATAAAATAGGTGGATAATAGAATAAACCAACATTCTACCCCCTAGGTGCCCCTCCACCCCTATTTTTATTTTTATTTTATTTTTATTTTATTTTTTGCGGGTCTGTGGATGGAACCCAGGGGCATTTGACCTCTGAGCTACACCCCCTGCCCTGTTTTTTATTCTTTATTTTTGAAAAAGGGTCTCACTGAGTTGGGAAGAGCCTCACTAAGTAGCTGAGACTGTCCGCGAACCGCGATCCTCCGGTCTCAGCCTCCCAAATGCTGGGATTACAAGCGTGCGCCACCACGCCCGGCTCCTATTTTTATTTTTGTTTGAAGCAGGGTCTTTCTAAATTGATGAGTCTCACCACTTGCTGAGGCTTTCCCTGAACCTGCGATCTTCCTGTCTCAGCCTCCCAAGTACTGGGATTACAAGTGTGTACCACCACAGCAGGCTGCAAGACCCTATTTCAAAATAAAAAATTAAATAGGACTTGGTGTGTAATTCAGAGGTAGAATCTCTCTCTCTCTCTCTCTCTCTCTCTCTCTGTCTCTCTCTCTGTCTCTCTCTCTTTCTCATACACACACACACACACACACACACACACACACACACACACAGTACAGCCCTGTAATCTCAGTACTTGGGAGGCTGAGGCAGGAGGATCATAGATTTAAGACCAGCCCCAGCTACTTAGTGAGGCCAGCAACTTAGCAAGACCCTGTTTCAAAATAAAATAAAAAATAAAATGAGGAGCCAGGCGTGGTGGTGCACGCTTGTAATCCCCCCATTCAGGACACTGAGACTGGAGGATCACGGTTCAAGGACAGCCTCAGCTACTTAGTGAGGCCCTCTGCAAATCAGTGAGACCCTGTTTCAAAATAATATGAAATAGGGCTGAGGGAGTAGCTTGGAGGTAGAATATCCCTGGGTTCCATCCCCAGTACTGCAAAAATAAATAAATAAATAAATAAGTAATAAATAAATAAATGGGGCTGAGTCTGAGTGTGTAGCTCTGAGGTAGAAGGCCCTTTGGTCCAATCCCTAGTGCCAAAAAAAAAAAAAAAAATCAGGTAGGCACAGGCGAGCTTGGTTCTCAGCGTCCCGACCGAGGCTGCGGAGTGGCCTCCGTCCCCAGCCCTTCGCGGTGCTCTCTGCCGCACTGTGGGTGCCACCTCCCTCTGGGCCACTGTCTTGTCCAGCTTCAAGGGGTGACGCTAGTGAAACTGTAGCCTTGAAATGCTCTTGCTAGAAGACCAGAAATAAGGTGAAAGCATAAGGCTTCCTCAGCCCCTCAGATCTTAACCAGCACAGCTCCCAGGGCAGCCACTGAGATAAGGTACAGAATCGACAGGAGAGACCCCTTACTACCTAGCTGCGCTCTGCGTTTGTACCCTGTGTATATTAGGTGAAGTGAATCTCATGCTTACCTCTCCTCCCCTCTGCAATTAGGTGACCAAATATATATAAAAAAAATCTTGTACATTCAGTGCTCAGGGCTCAGACCTGAAGCTGTGGGTCCTGAGCCTTCACCGGTAAATACAGTGGCTTGCTTTCCAACTCTGGCCATGATGGCCTTCTGTCGCGGCCCTCCAAGTTTCCTGCAACACCAGCAGCACACTGGGAATGGCTCCAGGTGGAACAGGACCCTTCTAAGCGAGAGCAAAAAGAGGCAGCTCACTCCACATGGACCTCAGGGCAGGCATAACTCCATACCAGCATCTCTGGGCAATCTGCCTCTAAGCTACAGCCTCAGCCTGTTTCTTTGTTTTGTTTTGTTTTAGAACTGGGGATTGAATCCAGGGGGAATTCTATCTCTGAGCTATACCCCCAGTCCTATCTTCTTATTTATTTTGAAACAGGGTCTAAGTTGCGGAGAACCTCACTAAAGAGTTGAGAGTGGCTGCAAACCTGCGATCCTCCCATCTCAGCTTCCCAAGTACTGGGATTACAAGCGTACACCACAAGGCCTAGCCATCTTTATTTATTGGGATAGGGTCTCGCTAAGTTGCCCTGGCTGGCCTTGATCCTGCGATCCTCCTGTCCCAGCCTCCCAAGTTCTGGGATTACAGGCAGGTGCCACCACACTGGGCCAGCCTGGTGTGTTTTAAGGGCATTTGTAAAGTATAAATCTGAAAACACAGGGGCCCAGCATGATGCTAGAAGCTAAAACTCCCCCAGAAACCCAGTGTCTGAACTACAGAACCAGAGGCAGATCCAAGCCAGGGGAGAGCATCCAAGAGAGTGTCTGGGTCAGGCTGGTGGAGGCAGATTCTAGCTGGGCACAGGCGAGGCTGCACTGAGACGGGGCTGCTGCCTGCCACCTGCAAAACCGTGTGCAGTGCGAGTCCAACCACGGTAACCCCTTGCCGAAACAGAAATCCCAGCACCCAGCCTCTGAGTCAACGTAGCTGGCGAGTCTCCCTGCTCCAGGCCCTGGACCCCGGGACAGGGAAGGATACCCCTGCTGTGGCTTCCCGAGCCTCAGCGTGAGGCTATGGGCAAACAGTGTGGTTTCAGGTGGGAAGGTGTTTCTTCTTGCCACACAAAGACGATGGGAACAAAATTAAGACGAGGGGAGGAGCCGGTTGGTCGTGGTGGCGCAGGCCTCTGATCTCAGTCCTTGGGAGGCTGAGACAGGAGGGTCGCAGGTGTGTGGCAGCCTCAGTGACTTAGCGAGCCTCTCATGCAACCTACTGAGACCCTGTTTCAAAATAAAAAAAGGGAGCCAGCCGTGGTGCTGCACGCTTGCAATCCCAGCACTGGGGAGGCTTAGACTGGAGGAACTGGGTTCAAGGACAACCTCTGCTCCTTAGTGAGGCCTTCTGCAACTTAGTGAGACCCTGTTTCAAAATAAAGAATAAAAAATTAGGGCAGGGGGTATAGCTCAGAGGTTGAATTCCCTTGGGTTCCATCCCCAGCACCACAAAAATAGTTGCAAATAATAACAATATGGAATTAAACGGGAAATAAAAGCTAGGCATAGTGGTGCACACTTGTAATGTCAGGACTTGGGAGGCTGAGTCCAAAAGATTGTAAGTTCAAGGCCAGCCTCTACAACTTAGTGAGATCCTGTTTCAAAATAAAAATAAAAAGGGCTGGGGTCAGCTCAGTGGCAGAGGACCCTTGGGTTACAACCCCAGCACTTCAGGGTGGGGAAGGAAATAAATACAAACACAATAAAAAATTAAAAACAGTGAAAGAGCCATGTGGTGGCACACACTTGTAAGCCTAGCACTTGGAAGGCTGAGACTGGAGGATCATGGTTTATGGCCAGCCTCAGCTACTTAGGCCCTTTGCAACTCAGTGAGACCCTGTTTCAAAATAAAGAATGCAAAATAGGGCTGGGGGTTTAGCTCTGAGTTAGAATACCCCCGGGTTCCATCCCTAGTATCACAGTACACACACACAAACACACACACACACACACACACACACACACACACACACACACACAGAGTTAAAGGCTATCATAAATGCTCCCCTAAAAGTAAACCTTAAATTCTACCTAGGTATGGAGGCACACGCCTGTAATCCCAGTACTTGGGAATCTGAGACAGGAATATTACAGGTTCAAGGCTAGATTAAGCAATTTAAGCAAGGCCCTCAGCAACCTAGTGAGATCCTGTTTCAAAATTAAAAATAGGCTAAGCCGGGCGTGGTGGCGCACACTTGTCATCCCCGCGCTTGGGAGGCAGAGACAGGAGGATCACGCAGGTTCAAAGCCAGCCGCACACGCTGGCTTAGGAGACCCTGTTTCCAAATAAAAATGTAAAAATGGGTCTGGGAGTGTAGCCCGGAGGTAGAAGGGCTTCCAGGAACCCCAGTACCACCAAAAACAAAACAAAAAATTAAAAATGGGCTAGGGGAGTAGCTCAGAGGTAGAACACCCCTAGGTTCAATCTGCAATATCCCCCAAATAAAATAAAGTCCAATATAAATTAATACATTTATGGGAAATATAAAGTGTCAAAACTAGTACAAAAAGAAACCACTACTGGTAACAGTTAAAAGAAATTGAAAGGACACAAAACTTCCTCCAGACACCTGAGACCCAGGTAGACTACATGACCCGGAATAGGAGATACCTGCCTGCTGCTGTGGTTTGGGCCCGGGTGACCACCAAACACTCATGTGTTTAAAGGCTTGGCCCCAGCGGGAGGTGAGCGTGCACCAGCACGCTTGGAATCCCAGTACTTGGGAGACTGAGAACAGAGGATCACAGGTGTGTGGCCAGCCTCAGCCACTTAGGCCCTGTTTCAAAATAAATTTAAAAAAAATTAGGGCTGGGGGTGTTGCTCAGAGGTAGAATATTCCTGGGTTCAATCTATAGCACTGAAAAAAAAAAAAAAAGCTGGGTGTGATGGCGCATGCTTGTACTCCCAGTACTTGGTTTGAATTAAAAAAATAGAAAGGGTTGGGGATGTAGCTCAGTGGTAGAGCTTAGCACATGCCCGCCTCTTCCTCCCCCCCACCCCTGCGGTATGAAGGATGGAACCCAGGGGCATTCTACGACCAAGCTACACCTCTGCCCTGTGTGTGTGTGTGTGTGTGTGTGTGTGTGTGTGTGTGTGGTACTGGGGATGGAACCCTTCTACCTCCGGGTTACACTCCCAGACCTATTTTATATTTTATTTGGAAACAGGGTCTCTTAAGCCAGCAAGGCTGGCTTCGAATTTGCGCAATCCTCCTATCTCTGCCTCCTAAGCGCAGGGATTACAAGCTTGCGCCACCAAGCCCGGCTCCTGCCCTGTTTTTTATTTTTTATTTTGAAACAGGGTTTCACTAAGTTGCAGAGGGCCTCGCTAAGTAGCTGAGGCTGTCTGCGAACTGTGATCCTCCTGCTTAAACCTCCCAAGTACTGGAATTACAAGCGTGCGCCACCACGCCCGCTCCTCTCTCAGTACTGAGATACCTCCTCCTAGTGGTCTGTCTCGTCATTGTTAAGCCAGGTGTTACACACAACTTCCCCTAATGACCCAGAATTGATTTTCAGGATCTAAAATTCAGCCAGATGTGGTGGTGCACTCTTGTAATACTAGTACTTGGGAGGCTGAGACAGGAGGATCGCACAGGTTCAAAGCCAGCCTCAGCTACTTAGTGAGGCTCTCAGCAACTTAGTGAGACCCTGTTTCCAAATAAAGTATAAAATAGGTCTAGAAGTATAGCCAGAGGTAGAAAAGCTCCTGGGTTCCACCCCCGTATCTCTCATCTCTCATCTCTCTCTCTCTCTCTCTCTCTCTCTCTCTCTCTCTCTCTCTCTCTCTCTCCCCCCCCACCTCTCTCTCTCTCTCTCTCACACACACACACACACACACACACACACACACACACCAGCTATATCAAGCAGGAAATATTCTACAGAAAACTGCAACCAGTTAGAGTCAAAATCATTGGGGTTGTTTCAGGGTTTTTAACTATTATAAATAAAGCTGCCACCAATGTTTGCATACAGGTTTCTAAGTGAACAAAAATTTCCATGTGGGCTGAACGATGGTTGTAATTCTATCATGACTGGACGAATGGGGTTGCATCCCAAACCTCGCTTCTCCCAGTATCACCAAACTTGGTATATAATCAGCTGCTAAGCTATTTCTCACCTTCAAATTATGCTGATTAAACATCTTTCAGCACAAGCCCCACTTCCATCAGAACTTCACCCTTTGGTCAATGGCATGGGCAATTAATTTTTTGTTGACTCAGATAACGTTTTTGTGTGTGATTCTGGGGATTAAACCTAGAGTCACTCCTCCACTGAGCTACATCCCCGGCCCTTTTTATGTTTTATTTTGAGATAGGGACTCACTAAGTTGCAGAGATTGGCCTGGGACTTGTAATCCTCTTTCTATCCCCCCCACATGGATGTGTGTGTGTGTGAAGTGTGATATATGACTTATTATTAGCAATTAAGATTGGAATAGCCGGGCGTGGTGGCGCACGCTTGTCATCCCCGTGCTTGGGAGGCAGAGACAGGAGGATCGCGCAGGTTTGAAGCCAGCTGCGTGTGCGCTGGCTTAGGAGACCCTGTTTCCAAGTAAAAATGTAAAAATAGGTCTGGGAGTGTAGCCCGGAGGTAGAAGGGCTTCCAGGAACCCCAGTACCACAAAAAAAAAAAAAAAGATTGGAATAGCTGGGCATGGTGGTGTATACCTGTAATCCCAGTACTTGGGAGGCTGAGACAGGAGAGGTACAGGTTCATGGCCAGCCTAAGTTGCAACTTTTAAAAAGAAGACTGAAGGTGTAGCTGGAAGGCAGAATGCACCTGGGTTCAATCCCTCGTACCAGAAAAAAATCAAAAGGAATAAAAGAAGTCATGGTCTATGGTTCTCAGGTACTCAATGAAAAGCAGCAGATGAAAGCAGTGTCGCTAGGAATTTATTGTTATTAAATATGTTCTGCCGTTGTGGAAAGACACAATATGTGTGTCCCGGATTAAAAGGACGCCTTGCTCATAACGTGACAGCAAGGCCAGCCTTAGCTTGGTAACGCTGATGCTCCCCTCGGTGACCCCAAGGCTCTAAGGCTCGGCAGCCTGAGAACTAACGTTCACCCCCAGGCACCTGGCCGGCCATGCAGAGCTGCCTGTTTGGCTCCCGGAGCTCCTCTCCTCTTAGCGTTCGCGGGCAGGAAAACAAAGGCCGTGGGGGCCCGGCCAGCCTTAAGACAGTGGAAGGAACGAGGGGCTGCTGAGCTCCTTCCTGCACAGTGCTGCTCCTGGCTTCTGTACTTTCTGCTTGACTTGCGCACCTGCTGCAAGACACTGTTGATTGTGCATCCTGGGGAACCTAAACTCTTCACCCTGAGCTAGTGATCTGGACATATAGACATATGAAAGGAGCCCTGAGAAATGGCCCGGCTGCACTCAGGACTAAGCACTCTGCAGTGCAGTCGCCAGCCTCTACTTTCTACTCGGCTTAAATGGAGTCCGAGTGGTTTTCTCTGGTGGTCTCTCTATAACAATAACAAGGATAATCAGCCCGGCGTGGTGGCGCACGCTTGTCATCCCCGCGCTCGGGAGGCGGAGACAGGAGGATCGCGCAGGTTCGGAGCCAGGTGCGCTAGTTTAAGAGACCCTGTTTCCAAATAAAAATATAAAATAGGTCTGGGAGTGTAGCCCGGAGGTAGAAGGGCTTCCAGGAACCCCAGTACCACCAAAAAATAAATAAATAAATAAATAAAATAAATAAATAAAATAACATGGATAAAATAAGACACTGTGTGTGTGTGTGTGTGTGTGTGTGTGTGTGTGGTAATGGGGACTGAGTTTAGGGGCTCCACCTTCAAACTACAGTCCCCAGCCCTTTTTATTCTTTATTTTGAACCATCTCACTAAGTTGCTGAGGCTGTTCTTAAACCTATAATCCTCCTGTCTCAGCCTCCCAAGTACTGGGATTACAGGCGTGCAATAACATACTTAAAAAAAAAAAATCTTGCCGGACGTGGTGGCACGCCTGTAATCCCCGCGCTTGGGAGGCTGAGACAGGAGGATCGCAGGTTTGTGGCCAGCCTCAGCTACTTAGTGGAGAATAAAGAATAAAAAATAGGGCGGGGAGCGTAGCTCAGAGGTTGAATGGCCCTGGGTTCATCCCCAGACCCTTAAATACAACAAAAAGGCAAAGCAGGGCGGGACCTGGGCTCTCGTCCCGCAGGCAGGAGCCCTGGCTCCGAGCCCGGCCCCAGAACACACCCGCGGGGAGGGCGCTCGTCGGCGACGCGCGGGCGGCGTGACGTCATCGCGCCGGGCTGACGTCGTCGCGCGGCGCCGCGGCGGGCTCCTCTTTCCGCCGCCGTCGGGCCGTGCGGAGGCCGCGCCGGGCGCGCAGCTCGCAGCCGCGTGTGGCCGGCGCCTGGACGGGGAGCGGCCCGCGCTCCCGAGTGGCGGCGTTTACTCCGTCCTTGGGGGAAGCGGCGTCTGCACTTTCCCGGACCCCCATGGACGAGGTGCCAGGACCAGCCCGAGGGACAGAGGGACAGAGGGACAGGACAGAGCAGCCCCGCCGCCGGGGCTCCGGGGAGGAGTGACCTCGGAGCCCCGGGGAGAGACTCGAGCCCGTTCTGGAGCCGGGCGCGGTGGGCACGCCGTCATCCCCGCGCCCGGAGGCGGAGACGAGGGTCGCGCTGGTTCGAAGCCAGCCTCGCCGGCTTAGGAGACCCTGTTTCCAAATAAAAAATATAAAATAGGTCTGGGAGTGTAGCCCGGAGATAGAAGGGCTTCCAGGAACCCCAGTACCACCAAAAATAAATAAATAATAATAATAATAAATAATAATAATAATAAAAACAAATAAACCAGTTCTTGAGGCTTTCTTTTTTTGTTTTTTCTTTTTCTTTCTTTTTTTTTTTTTTTGTGTGGTATTAGGGGTAGAACCCAGGGGCTTTTCTACCTCCAGGCTACACTCCCAGACCTATTTTGTACTTTATTTGGAAACTAAGTTGCTGAGAGCCTAAGTAGCTTAGGCTGGCTTCGAACCTGTCTCAGCCTCCCAAGCGCGGGGATTACAGGCATGTGCCACCATACCCAGCTCTTGAGGTTTTCTATCTGTTCTTTTATGGTTGGCCAGAATTGGGTTTGGGGGAACCACTGACTTTTGCACAGTTTTAATCCTTAATTTGAATATTGTCTGAGGGCTGGCCAGGGCCTTGATTCCCTGGCACCCGCCAGTCCTCACTGCACTCAGCTGGCTGAAATAACATCACTTACTTGGAGTCAGGTGCAGTGTCTCCAGACCTAGAACATTCCCTGACCCAGAGTAGATGCTCAGAAATAGGTTGAAAATAGCAACAATTCAATGTTAGAATGTGAACTGAAAACTTCAGAAAATCTTTGCAGATGGTGTGGTGAGAGCAGGGGGGCGGGGGGAATGCCGTGCAGTGGTGAGCACTTGCCTGGAGCGTGTGAGGTCCTGGGCTCGACCCCCAGCACCCCACACAGGCAGAGGTCAGCACCTCACCATGTAGCCTCAGACTGGCATCCAGGACAGGGTCTGTCTTTGGTCCTCTTTCTTGGCAGAAGCACGGGGGTTGAGAGGCTGTTCGTCGCTTAGGCTGACTCAGACACTCCTGGTGGTCCTTGCCCAAGGCCGGGGTCCTGTGAGTTGCACCCGCTGGGTGCGGAGCCTGGCTCTTCTCAGCCAGGCGGCAGGAGCTGAGCCAGCGCCCCTTCCCCACAGAGGCCTGGCAGAGGGAGGCAGCGCTGCCCAGGGTCCTCCTGGCGCCTTGCAGGAGGCCAGCCACGCCCAGTGTCTGCAGCCCCACGGAGGACTTGGGGGCACCACTGCAGAAATAAGGGGTCTTGGGGTGGGCCTCTCGCTGCTCTCTGGCCCCGCAGCGGTGTGGCAAGCGTGGTGCCGGGAGCTGGGGCGACTGGTGTGGGCTGAGGTGGAGGTTGACCTGGCGCCTTCCCTTCAAGTGCCTGCGTCTCTGCTCTCTGCCTGCTGCACTGCTGCACCTGCAGGCCATGGGGCTGCTAAACGCACCCCTGCTTTGTCGACAGATGCAGACCTGGTGGAAAAGTCAGCCAAGGAAGAAACGCACGGGAGGGCCTTGGTGCACCCCGTGCCCACCTCAGGGCGGCGGCTTCCTTGTGTTCCCATCACAGCCCCAAAATGTGTCCTGTCGGGGAATATGTGTATGTGTGTTTATGTATGTACACGTGCATGTATATGTGTGTGAGGCAGCGTGAGCAGAAGGGGTTTTGGAGGTGGTGGCCATGCCATGACACCGGCTGCAGCTGGAGCCTGGTTCTTTCCCACTCTGGGTAGCTGTGGTGCCAGCTTGTTAGGACGAGTGCCTTTTGCTTGCTGATGCTTTCTGGTAAGGAAAGCTCGGGAGCTGCCCAGCCCTCCTCCTCTGCTGAGCAGGGCTGAGGCCTGGGGCCCAGCAGGGGGCTTGTGGCAAGAAGCCACTGTCTGCCCTAGGGGTAGCATCACCCACTGAACTGCACCAGTGACAGAAGGCTGTGCAAGGGCCGGTGAAAACCAGGCCTTTGCCAGTGGGGGCTGCACCTCTGCTTCCAGCTCGGGTCTCTGAACAGTGAGCTTGCGCTGCCCTCAAGGCCACCTGGCCTCCACGCCCGGCTGGTCCCAGGTGAGCAGAGCAGGCCACGGGGGCCAGGGCTGGCCCTCCTGGAGCCCCTCATCCATGCCAACCCCGCCCTGGTGGGGTGCTGCAGGTCCTAAGTCCTGTTCTGTATCAGGACCTCTGTTCTCCTTTAATGGCTGGGAGCCAAGCAGCAGCTGGGGCCTGGGTGGGCGGGAAGGCAGGCCTCTCCATGGACGGCAGTGGTGTGAGCCCAGCCACACCATCAGCTCTGGCCCTACCGCCCAGAATCAACCCCTGCCTAGCAGCAACCTAAGAAACTGTCCTCACTGTGGTGGGTAGTCTCCACCCACCTGGAGCTGGGGTGGGAGTAGGTGGCCTTGGGTGGCCCAGGCACCCTCATGCCCTCTCCTGCCCACAGACAGAGCCAGTTTGCCACCCGGGAGATGTTCAAGCCGGCTTATTTGGGTCCTGTAAACTTTTACCTGTTCCGTTCTTCCGTAGGGAAATGCCACTCATGTGCGGCTCCTCCTGCTACTGCGCCCCCACGAGGTGCCTGGCGACGCTGGGATGAGGTGATGCCTCACTACCACCAGCACCTGCCCAGGGATTTTGTATTTGTCTTTCATACAGTTGTGGGCAGTTAGCCTAGTCTTCGGGTACCTATTTCCATGGTAACACTGAGTAACTGAAGTGCAGCTTTTCTAAAGGAAGCCTGCAGAGCTGTTTCCAGCCAGCCTGACCTCCCTGCTGTGGGCCCAGGCCGAGGCAGCATCTGTCAGCGCCCTGCGGCTGAAGCGGTGCTGGGCCTCAGGTTACGAGGACACCCGGGCTCAGGGTGGTGTCAGTGTGAGAGTCGCGCCAGTGACGCAGGCTTGGCCACACAGGCCCTCAGGGACGGCCTAGCCACATGTCCTCCGTCTCGGCCGTGTCACCTTGAATGGAACTGGGGAAAACAAGTTACTCTACTTAAGGTGGAACCCAGGGGCTTTTCTACTTCTGGGCTATACTCCCAGACCTATTTTCTACTTTATTTGGAAACAGGGTCTAAGTTGCTGAGAGCCTCGCTAAGTAGCTGAGGCTGGCTTAGAACCTGTGCGGTCCTCCTGTCTCAGCCTCCCAAGCACAGGGATTACAAGCGTGCGCCACCACGCCTGGCCCAAGTTACTCTTTTTTTTTTTTTTTCTTTTGGTGGTACTTGAGGTGGAACCCCAGACCTATTTTCTACTTTATTTGGAAACAGGGTTTCACTAAGTTGCTGAGAGCCTCACTAAGTAGCTGAGGCTGGCTTCGAGCCTGTGCAATCCTCCTGTCTCAGCCTCCCAAGCACAGGGATTAAAAGCGTGCGCCACCACGCCCGGCCCAAGTTACTCATTTTTGAAATAAAACTATCTTTACAAAATCAGAATCCCCCCCTGCCATTTCCATCCCACATTCCCTGTATTTCCCAAGGCCTTATAGCTTTCCCCTCAGCCAGTCACGGCAAAGCGACAGTCTTAGGACAGGAGCCCTTCCCAGGAGAGCATACTGCGCCAGCGACCCTGGAATCCAGAGCAACTGGGAAAACAGAAAAATCAAAACACACTCCCACATAAAATAAGTGTAAGAAAAAGGCCTTTAAAAACACTTTTAATACAAAAATACTCATAGTTTTCCAAACACAACTTTCCACTTTAAATGCTATTTCCCCTCAACTGGCAATACACAAATCTATAGTTCGGTATATTCCCCCCAAAAGTGAATTTCAAGTTTTTAAGTCTAACTATCAAACTTGGTGATAGCACCCAGAGTTCCTGAAAGGAACCTGAACTTACATTGTATGAAGTTTAGACACCAATAGGCACATTTAAACATATATTTAATTTCCGACAGGGCATTTCACATCTCAACAGGGTACGGTGACACCATGACGCCCAACGAACAAGCACTCTACTCCACTGACAGTCGTCAACCACACACTCGTAGATCAAGATATTTGGCAACTGACAGTCGTTTGCATTAACTTTAAATGGGTTTCTTAAATTCTTAAAAGTAAGGTCATTCTGGAAGATGGGCATGTACATCATGGTTCAGATGTCAAGATAAATACTTCAAGGGCATGGCAAGTGTCCACCTGAGTGTGCCTCGGGCCCCAGGCGCCCTGAGCAGCGTCCCGGGGAGAGGAGGGCTGTCTGCAAGGAGAGGCAGCCGGGCCCTCGAGGGCCGGTAGGGCCAGCACCGCCGTGTACGTGGAGAGGTGTGCGCAGGTGAGAGGGCAGGTCCTGCGGCCCTCGGCTGGTTTCCATTTGTTTTGCTTCACATTAATGACAAAGGATTGAACTGTTGTTCACGGTCACTGAATCCTCCCAAACAAATCTCCCCAGACTGAGAACAGTCAGGCGGTCTGAGCCCCAGCCTCATCCGGTCATAACTGTGTGCCTGGTCGTTCCCCCGGGAAAGACCCTTGCACTCAGGGCCACCACATCAAGGCCTCGTTTTACTCAGATTTGTAAGCTGGTCTAATAAAGATCCTTGAAATTAGTGTTATTTCCTCATTTTTTGAAAAGGGGAATCATTACTTTTGCCATATTCAGAAAGATAAGATCTAAAATAATTTGGAAGTAGTATCAAAGTGACTCAAAAACTGTAGGATTTACTACTGTCAAGTATAAAAATAAGTTAAACTGCTCCTCAAAGTGCGCTGTGAGCCACATCTGATGTTCCGACTTACACAGAAGTTGCTCAGCTGGGAGGAAAGGATCTTTTGGGCGAGTGACAGCTGGCCCGCACCTGTCCAGGAGTCGGGGGCCTCAGGCTCCGAAGGCTAGGGCCATGTGCGTGTCACCAGAACGCCCGTCCCACTCAGGGTGTATGGAACAGAAATCTGCGGACCAGTCCAGTATTTCAGAAGTCACGTGCGTGGAGTCAGGCTCTGAACTGAGGTGTGCCCGGAAGCCGTGGGGCCAGGTGAGTGCGGCTCCAGAAGTCTCACCTGGCTGCCTTCATTCAGATGCTGTTTCCTTTTGGTTACTTTTGGGGGGGCCATGATTGGAAAGGGCTCCTCAAGCATCCTCACTGGTGAGCACGCAGAGGCACCGGGTCCACTGGTCCGCACTAACGCCCACAGCGCCGGGAGTGGTCAGTCCTGGGTCCAGATGGGCTACAGTGCTGTGAGGTGAGCCGGTGGCCTCTGAGCACAGAGGCCATCGTGTGCCTTCCCTCCCACAGGAGGCCTGGGCCTCCATGCCCCCCTCAGTGCTGTCTCCCCCACGAGGGAAGGATCGGGTCTTCTCAAGACAACTTAGTACTTAGATTTCTGTGGGGCCAGGACTTAAATGAAGAGATCATTGAAACCTCACAGGTAAACAGGTATTAGATAAGGCTTGGCCACAAGACCAGGCGCTGCTCCTGTGCCTGGCCTCCGGGTGACACTGGGCTGCCCGGGTGGAATGCATCAGGGGACCGCAGTAAGAGGGTCCAGGCTGGGGACCACACCCACCCAGCGCACCACTTTTGCACGAGAACTCGAGTGCATCAGTAAAGAGACGTTTGAGTTGTGATGATTTGTGAAACAGGTTTAGCAAAAATATACTGAGAATAAAAGCCAGAAACTTGTATACAAAGATCCTCCTAGTGTGTTCAGCAGACAGGGCCACGGTGAAGCAGCCAGCGCAAATGCGGGCTGCTGCTTGTGGCCTGCACTTTCCAGACCGCTACTGGCAGGTTGGTTCACACCCACTAGCACTACCACGCTGGCGGGCCAGCCTGTAGCCAGGATGGGGAAGAAGCTTTCCAAGGAAAAATTCACATTAGTACAAGAACACACAGCCGCTTCAGAGGGGCAAAGTGATGAGTCGTGGTCTGCTGGGCGTCGGGGCCTGAGCACTGGTCTCCTGAGGTGGCAGCCGGGCATGGAGCGCTCAGTGACCCTTCAGAAAACGCTACTCTATACATTTCAGGTGAGATACACATATGCCAGTTAATCTTCAAGAGTAACCTGAACCTAAGGAAACAGGGAGGGACCTTGGCAGTCTTAGGAATCGCGTGTGGCCATGACGCTCTGCAGCAACGCTGGTTTCTCTCGCATGTCCACCGCGTGCGGGTGGGCCAAGGATGGCTCAGTGGTGGGAGGCACTCCCGCCCCGGGAGGCATGTCCATGTCACGGTGGCCACGGGCTGGGTCTCATCCTCTCCCTGCAGGCAGCTGCCGCCTGGACCTGACCACGCCACCGCCTGGCGCTATTTGCCGTCCGAGACCCTCCGCCAACACCTCCGCCGCCGCCGCTTCCCCTTGGACTTCGCCGGCTCTGGAAAGGGTTTCTCAGTCTTGGCGCCTCTGCTGGAGTCTGCCCCCCCGTCGTGCTCACAGCAGTAGGACTGCCCGTCCCGGGTGAGGCGGAAGGCTGTCCCATCCTGGTGCTCCTTACAGAAGGAATTGGGGCAGAAGTGGCAAAACGAGGTAGAAGGTTTGCCACACACGTCACAGTGGTGCCAAGGACACTCCCACTTCCCTGCAACAGAACACAACCTTAGCAGCAGGAGTGGCGTCAACTGCAGCGATAACATTTTCAGGGCTAAACGTGATTATTGGGGGGGGGGGGGTTAACTGGGGACTGAGCCCAGGGTCTTGAGCAGTGCTCTGCCAGTGAGCTACAAACACCTTCAGCCCTCTTATTTTTTATTTTTTGCAGGTCTGGGGATGGAACCCGGGGGGCATTCGACCTCCGAGCTACACCCCCTGCCCTATGTTTTATTCTTTATTTTTGAAACCGGGTCTCACTGAGTTGCAGAGGGCCTCACTAAGTAGCTGAGGCTGTCCACGAACTGCGATCCTCCAGTCTCGGCCTCCCGAATGCTGGGATTACAAGCGTGTGCCACCACGCCTGGCTTATTTTCCTTATAAGATCAAAATAAGTTGCTGAGGGTGGCCTCAAGCTTGAGATCCTCCAGCCTCAGTCTTGCAAGTAGCTGGGATTAAAGGCCTGTGCTGCCGTACCCAGCTGAAAATGACTTACAACTGTCTGGTCAAATGAAAGCAAATTCATGCAAGACTCTGCTTTTCATCCAGTTGCTAAAGAGAAGCTAACAGTGGGGTTCAAGGGCCTGGAGGGCACTGTGCGCTGACCACGGCAGACAGGCTCTGCTCGGGAAGCTCACACACCAATGGACGGATACCTGAAAACTGGCTGCTGCTGCCTGAGCCTGGCATCTCTACTGATCGCTGTCCTGCTCTGCCCCTCTCTGGCCATAAAGGACATTTTCTACTCCAGTATGTTTTGGGCATTAAATTTTTTTTTTTTTTTTGCGGGTCTAGGGATAGAACCCAGGGGCATTCGACCTCCGAGCTATACCCCCTGCCCTATTTTTTTTATTTTTTATTTTGAAACCGGGTCTCACTGAGTTGCAGAGGGCCTCACTTAGTAGCTGAGGCTGTCCGTGAACCGCGATCCTCCGGTCTCAGCCTCCCAAATACTGGGATTACAAGTGTGCACCACCACACCCGGCTGGGTGTTAATTTATAAAGGCCCTTGTTAGGGTTAAGTATTACATCTATTGCAAATTTTTTCACTTGTCTGTTAACCTTGGTTTATCTTTTGCGATACAAAGCGGTACTTAAAAACTTTCACAAACATGTCTTTTTAATCACCTTAGTTTTCCTACTTGGGTGAGGGCCTCTTAATTTCTCTTCTGAAATTATGGTTACTGTTCTCGCCCTGACGCCCCTACTTCTCTTTGAAACAGTGGGTGGTGGGAAGCAGAGCCCACCCCGCTCTTCCACAGACGCCCAGGAGCCTGCCGCTGCTCCTGGGCGTCAGGTCCCCCGCAGGAGGAGGCACTCTGCTCCAGCCATGTCCTCCCAGCCAGAGACCAGTGGGTCTCTCCGTGCCGTGCGAGACTCCATAGCAGTGAGAGTGCTGGCTCCCAGCAGGCCCCCCAAGTGGGACATCCGTCACCCGAATGACGTGCATGGCGGGGTGTGTGGAGCACCTACCGAAGGGCCGCTTGCCCAGGCCCAGGCAGCACAGGTGGTAGGCCTTGGTGCACAGCTTGCGGTCACACAGCACCAGCTGCCCGCCATCGCCGCAGCGGAAGCACTCGTCCTCCGACCGCCTCTTCCCATCGCCCCTGGCTCTGCGCCTCCGGGTCTTCTTCTTGGTCTTTTTGCCCTTTTCCTCAGAAGACAGGGGTACTGAGGTCTAGGACCAAGAATCAAGCACAATTAGGGACTACACGCCTGGGTAGAGCACTGGCCAGCATGAACAAGGCTGGTACCACCCCTGGCACCAGAGAAGGAAGAAGGAAAAACAAAAGGAAAATTATAGAGACTAAAGCAGCAGGGAAAGGCAAACTGCCGAGGGGTCCGAGCGTGGCGTTGCACGCAGGAGCTCTAAACTCTTTGGAGACGCTGGGCACGTGGCTGACAGGGCAGTCCCCACACGCAGCTCAGATGCGTTTGACCCAACATGAAAAGGTCAACACAAAAGCCCAACAAGCACATGTCTGCAAAGCCTCCCGTGAGGCACCAGGCCCGCCACGGAGGGGACCCGGACCCTGCCAGCTGGCCCTGCTCGCCACTGCCACCCTGGCTACGACTGAGGGGAGGGCAGCATGACCACCCTGGGTGGAGGCAGCAGCAACCCGCATGCGCCTGCAGGGTGGCAGGGCCCGTGGTGCCAGGCTCAGGCAGTTCTGCACGGCACAGGAGTAACTGCGCTGGGTGTTAGAAGTCCCCAACCCATATCCTTCCCGGAGCCTTGGAACAGGACCGTGTTTGAAAACGGGGCCACTGCAGACACGGCTGGGATGCAGCCCCCAGCCACGTGCGGCCAGGGTCTCAAGCGAAGGGAGTCTGCTGCTGCCTCACGAGGAGGCAGGCCTGTGGCGTGGCTCAGGGTGGAGCCTGCCTGGCAGCGCAAGGGCCTGGTTTCTTCCCCGGGCGCACCGCCCTGAAGGCCTTACCTTCGGCCTGTCCCCGAGGAAGCCGCTGCAGTTGGAGGCCCCACACCGGCAGACTGTTTTCTCATTGCCCAAGCAGTCGAGGTTGTAATTAAAGGTCAGCTCTGTCCCTGGGAAGAGAGGAGACAGGCAGACGCTGGGAACACCTCCCTCCCTCACAGCAGGGCCAAAGGGCTCACGGCCGGTCCCCACACATGCACCACTCTCCTGTCCACGCTGTGCAGCTTCGCTTCCTAAGAAAATCTCCAGCTCGGCCGCGTGCAGCACTGGCAGCCCCACTCCGCCTGCCTAGGACGCCCTGCAGTACCTGCAGGGATGTCGCACACGGCGAAAAGGCCCACACGCGTGTCCCCATTCACTGTCCACTTGAGGGTCTCACAGTTGGGCTGGCAGCTGTGGTTCATAAAGCGGGAGTAGTTTCCCTTGGGGCCAGCATCAATGATCCGATCCTGCAGAGCGAGAATGCCAGGTTGAGTTCACGGCTCAACGCTCAGCGGGCACTTCGTCTTTGGAGGGAATTTTCACTGCATGTTGTACTGAAAACCGTGGTGTCCCGCATCCACTCAGACGGGACACCCCCAAACCAGTCCAATTCTCTTGCTCTCCACGAGGGCGGGTCAGGACCACAAGGAGAAGACCGAGCCCTGCTGAGCGCTGGTGAGGAAGGGAGGCTTGGCAGCCCCACACCATCCACAATGACCCACAGGGGCAAGAGAAACGCAGTGTCCCCAATGACTGCGCCACCGGCCACAGCCTGCAGGAAGAGGCGCTGCCTGACCAGAACCAGACTACCCAACAAAGAAATAGCCGAAGGTGCAGAGAATCCCCACAGAACAAGCCTGAAGACGGGCAGTTCAAGAAATGCCAGTGAAGACAGTGGCTCTGCTCTTACATCAAGGATGCTGGTGCCGTGCTGACCCAGGTGGAAGGAGGGGCGGAGCGGCAGGAATGGTTTTCAGGAAGCAATCGGGCAAAAGCCAGGAAAACCTCAAAAACCAGCACACCATAGCCAGGGAACCTACCCAGTGAAACCCAGTGCCTGTGTGAATGGAAACTGCCATCTGCCTGTCATGACCCAGACTGGACTGGATGCTCACTGCCCAGCAGCCAGGAGCTGGGCAGACCAGAGCCCAGCCTCTGCCTTTCCCCTGGAAGTCTCTAGATACTGCATGACTGGGTGCTCCAGAGGCTGTGCAAAGTGTCACATGAAAGTAGATGCACAGGTAGATACGTGTAGAAATGAGGTGTCCAGGAGCACCAGTAGCTGTGTCCCGTGGCCCCAGAGCACCAGGCAACTGTACACGTGCCACCTGACAGGCTCTAGCCCCGGACACCTCTCCAGAAGACCTCTGCACACTCACCCCAGCCATCTACCTCACATATCTTAGAAATAGAATGCCACTGAACACCACACCGCTGAATGAAGAATGGATCATAGAAGAAGTAAGGGGTAAAATAAAAAAATGAAAAATCGATATATAACATATCAAAACCTCTGGGACAGCTTGAAGGCAGTATTAAGAGGAAAATTCATAGCACTGAGTGCCAACATAAGAACAGAAAATCGCCAAATAAATAACCTAATGACACATCTCAAAGCCCTTGAAAAACAGGAATAGTCTAACCCCAAAGCCAGTTGGAGATGGGAAATTATTAAAATCAGAGCAGATACCAATGAAGTACAGAATAAAACAACAACACAGAAAATCAGCAAAACCAAAAGCTGTTTAAAAAAAAAAAAAAAACAAGATAGATAAACCACTAGCTAACTTAACGAAAGAAAGAGAATCAATCAACCCAAATTATGAAGAGCTGAAACAGGAGATATTGCCACTGACAGTATAGAAATCCAGAGGATTATCAGAAACTACTTTAAAATAATATGTTCCAACAAAATGAAAAATCTGAAAGAAACTGACAACTTTCTAGATAAATACAATCTTCTTAAATCGAGTCAAGAAGATATAGAAAATTTAAACCAACCAGTAACAATCTAAGAGATTGAAGCAGCAATAAAGAGCTGCCATCAAAGGAAAGCCCGGGACCAGATGGTTTTCCAAGTAAATTTTATAAAACCTTTATAGAAGAGCTAACCCCAATGTTCCTCACTCTATTTCGTGAAATAAAAAGAAACGAGACTCTCCCAAATATATTCTATGAAGCCAACATCACATTAATACCAAAATCAAATAAAGATAGCTCAAGGAAAGAAAACTACAGGTCTATATCATTGATGAACTTGGATGCGAAACTGCTAAACAAAATACTATCAACACACATTCAAAACCACATCAAGAAAATCATACACCATAACCAAGTAGGGTTCATCCCAGGGATGAAAGGCTGGTTCAACATACAAAAATCAATCTATATAATTCATCACATAAACAGAACCAAAGGCAAAAAAACCACATGACCATTTCAATAGATGGTGAAAAAAATTTGAAAGAACCAAACATCCATTTATGCTTAAAGCACTGCAGAGAATCAGAACAGAAGGAACACACTTCAACATCAAGAAGGCAATCCACAACAGGCTCACAGCCAACATTATATTAAATGGGGAAAAACAGCAACGAGACAAGAATGCCCATTATCACCACTTCTTTCCCCCTGCCCGCTGGTACTGGGGATGGACATTCTACTTCCGAGCTACACCCCAGCCTTATTTTTATTCTTTATTTTGAAACAGGGTCTCACTGAGTTGCAAAGGGCCTCACTAAGTAGTAGGTGAGGCTGTCCATGAACCACGATCCTCTGGTCTCAGCCTCTCAAATGCTGGGATTACAAGCGTGCACCATACGCCACCATGCCCAGCTTATCACCATTTCTTTCCAATATAGTAACTTGAGACTGGCCACAGCAAAAAAGCAAGAAAAGGAAATCAAAGGAGTACAAATAGGAAAAGAAGAACTCAAACTTTCACTATTTGCAGATGACATGATACTATAATTAGAAAACCCAACAAACTCAACCAAAAGGCTTATAGAACTGATCAACAAATCCAGCAAAGTGTCTGGATGCAAAATCAATCTTAAAAAATCAGAAGCTTTTCTGTATACTAACCATAAATCTACTAAAAAGAAATCCAGAAAACACCTCTCTTTTTTTTTTTTTTTTTTTGCAGGTCTGGGGATGGAACCCAGGGGCATTTGACCTCCAAGCTACACCCCCTGCCCTATTTTATATTCTTTATTTTGAAACTGGGTCTCACTGAGTTGCAGAGGGCCTCATTAAGTAGCTGAGGTTGTCCACAAACCGCAATCCTCCGGTCTCAGCCTCCTGAATGCTGGGATTACAGGCGTGCACCACCACGCCCGGCCAGAAAACACTTCTCAGCAAAAACCATGCAAGGAGGAATCCCAATACCTGACTTTACACTACAAAGACACAGTAATAAAAAACAGCATGGTACTGGCACAAAAAACAGATACACAGAAGACTCTGAAACAAATCTGCATACTTAGAGCCAATTGATTTTTGACAAAGGGGCCAAAAACATACACTGGAAAAAAAAAAGATAGCCTGTTCTACAAATGGTGTTGGCAAAAATAGATAACCATATGCAGAAAAAATGGAAATAAACCCCACTTTCTCACCCTGCACAAGAGTCAATTCAAGATGGATCAAAGACTTGGAAATTAGACCAGAGACCTTGAGGCTCCTTGAAGAGGGCATAGGTCCAACACTGCAACACACAGGCACAGATAAACATTTTCTCAACAAGACCCCAAACGGCACAAAAAACACAAAGGCGAATCAATACATGGGATTGTATTAAACTGAAGAGCTTCTGTACAGCAAAGGAAACTATCAAGAACCTCAACAGAGAGCTGACAGAATGGGAGAAGACTTTTGCCACCTACTCCTCTGATAGAGGACTAATATCTAGAATATACAGAGAACTCAAGAAACTCAGCACTAAGAAAACAAATAACCCAATCAAAAACTGTGCAAGTGACTTCTGGGAAGATGGCGACCGAGAAAAGCGGGGCTTAAGAGTCCCGCTAACAACCAATCTCCATTACCACAAAAAGAGCGCCTTTCATAGCCAGAAAACACCATCACCAGAAAAACAAAAAAACCACCAGACTCCAGAGAGAAAGCGGACTGAGAACAGAGCTCAGGGCCACAGAGGAGACACACGCGCCCGAGGACGCGGCAGCAGCCCCATACTGCCGGCGGCAGCGGCGAACTCAGCGGACGGCTACAGCAAGCCGAGGTGAGCCGATGCGGAACAGCCAGGCGGGATCTTTCGGCGCAGACAGCATTTAAAGGTCCCAGTGGCTGAGCTCAGCACACGCTGCAGGGATTCAGAGTGGAAATCAAAACCAGAAGAAAAAATACGTCAGCCTCATGGCCGAGGGCGTGGCAGAGGCGCCATATTGCCACCGGCGGCGGCAGCAGCAGTGAATTCACTGAGTCCAGTACAGCTACATCTACGTACTCAAGAACAGTGAGTCAAATTGCGGGCCACAGAGGAGAAATCCCAGTATTGTGCCTCCTGGGACTTGACCCAGTGAGGGAGTGGTGGCGGCAGAGATATCACACCATAGGAGAACGTGCAACCTGGCACCCCCCATAGTTTAAAGCAGCCTCTATCGACTCCCTGGGTTGGAGACTCTGTGATACAACCCAGTAAAGGAGTAGTAGGGTCTGAGATAATACAGACTCGAGATCCAGAGCACCTTAAGTGAAGCCATAGTGACCCAAGGGAAGAACCCAGAGAAGGCACAAACCTCCGAAATCATGGGAAAGAGGAATAACACTGAAGTAATGAATGTGCACAACCCCACAACATCAGAACCTGATAAAACAGAAAATCAGAGATTTCTAGAAGATCAAATCAGGAAAATAACTGTAGAAATAATAGAGGTGCTTCGAAAAGAACTCAGAGAGAGCCAAAAAGAGATAAAGGATGCAATTAATGAAGTAAAGGCCTCAATTCAAAGCACAAACAACCGATTAGACCACATGGAGAACAGAATCTCGCTCTTAGAAGATGAGCAATCCAAAAATGAATGCATAGTTTCTAATCTAGAAAAAGATATCCAACAGCAGGAATCTGACATTGAAGAAATATGGGCCCATCTTAAGAGAGCTAACCTAAGAATAATTGGAATAGAGGAGGGAAAAGAAAGTGATACCAAAGGGATCAACAATCTCTTCAAGGAAGTAATAGCAGAAAATTTTCCAAATATAGAGCAAGAGGTTGATACACAGATCCAGGAAACTTATAGAACTCCCTTTAGACAGGATCCGAGAAGAGGATCCCCACGCCATATAATTGTCAAAATGACCAATGTGGAAGCCAAGCAGAGAATCTTAAAGGCAACAAAAACAAAGGGCCAAGTGACATTCAGAGGCAAACCAATTAGAATCACTCCAGACTTCCCAAACCAAGTCATGAGAGCCAGAAGGGCTTGGAGTAACATATTCCAAACTCTGAAAGAAAACAACTTCCAGCCAAAAATTTCCTATCCAGCAAAACTTTCTATCAAATTAGATGGAGAAATAAGAAGCTTCCATGACAAACAGAAACTGAAGGAATTTATGTCTTCAAAACCAGCACTAGAGAAAATACTCAAAGAGATTAACTACAAAGAAGAAATAGGTAACACTCACCAGAACCAGAGAAACAAGAGTTTCCACCCAACAGACAACTAAGATTGGTTATCTGTGGAGATTCATTATTTATGTTAGTCTTTTACCTATCTCTAAATTGTATTGTTTGCCTTTATTGTTGTTAATTTTTAGGATTTCTAGTTGGAATATTAATATACCTTCAGATATAGCATTTGGAAATATTTTATCCAATTCTATTAGTAACTTTTAACTCTGTTTACATTGTCTTTGGATATACAATATTTTCTTTTATTTTTTAGGGAGTTTGTATATTCTTCTGTTGCCTGTGCCATTGAAGTCATATCCAAGAAATCACTGCCAATTTCAATGTTGTGAGGTTTTATGACCCAGATTTTCTCCTAAAAGTTTATAGTCTTAAGATTTATATTTAGGTCTTTTATCTAGTTTGAGTTAATACTTGTATGTGGGATTAGGTAAGGGTCCAATTTTATTCTTTTCCATGTAATTATTATTTTTCAACAATATTTAGTTAAAAGATTATTATTTCCACCACCAAATCTTCGTGGAAACCTTGTCAAAAATAACTTGACAATATAGGGAAGAAGTTAGCTCTAGGCTTGTATTTAACTCCAATGGTCTATATATCTGCCTTTAGAACAGTACTACACTGTTTCAATTATTGTAGCTTTATATGGTTTGAAATCAGAAAATATACATCTTCTAGCTTTGTTTTTGCTTTGAGATTGTTTTGGGTATCTAGAGTCCATATTCCATATCAGGATAGATTTTTTTTCTGAAAAATAAATATATGATAGTTTCACCTAAAAAAAAAGAAAAAAATATTCTCTGGTAAGAAAGAAAGCAAAAAGAAATATTGAAATGTTATCTTTAAGTCATCAAAAGCTTGGTATCAGACAAATGAAACTGTTATGTGAGATTATCATTTTTAATTTTGGATAAATTGCTATAATACTAGATGTCAACCACTAAGCCAAGCATGGGAGGGAGGGATGGGGAGAGAATGGGGTGGGGATCGGGTGGGGGCTGACTGGGTGATGTGTGCATGTATGTCTACAAAAGTTTGTATCCCACTATGATGTGTGAATACAGTGCACCAATAAAATAAAATTAAAAAAAAAGAAAAAAAAATAGGCCTAATAATAGTTGAAGCGCAAAATAAAAAAAAAAAAAAAAAAAAAAAACTGTGCAAGTAAGGTAAATAGATAATTCAAATGGCCAATAATGTACGAAAAAATGCTCAACACCAGCAATCAGCAATCAGAGAGATGCAAGTGAAAACTATCCCAAGATTTCAATGGCAATCATTCAAAACAGAAACAACAACAGATGCTGGCGAGGATGTGGAGAAGTGGAAACTCTAAGACATTGTTGGTGGGATTGCAAATTAGTGCAACCACTTTGGAAAACAGTATGGAGGATCCTCAGAAGAATGGGAACAAATCTACCATTTGATCCAGCAATACCACTTCTGGGTATCTACCTAAAAGAAAGTAAACCAAACTACGGAATTAATGCATGTGTATCTATGTTCATAGCTGCACAATTCACCATAGCCAAACTATGGAACCAGCCAAGATGTCCATCAACAGATGAATGGATTACAGAACTGTGGGATATGTGCACAATGGAATTTTACTCAGCCATTTAAAAGAACTCAACTACATCATTTTCAGGGAAATGGATGGAACTGGAGGACATTATGCTAAGTGAGAGTAGTCAGTCACACAAAAATAATAAATTGGATGTTCTCCCTAATATGTGGAAGCTAGGGAGAAAATGGGTCATAGAAGGAACTCTAGACAAAGGAGGAGAATCTATAGATGAGCAAATAAGGTGACCTAAGAGGATGGAAAGGGAGAAGAGGAAATTCTCTAACGTACATGATGTACATTCACAAACACATCAAAGTCAATCACTAAGCCAAGCATGAAAAGGAGGGTGGTGAGAATGGAGTGAAATTTGGGTAAGGGCTAATTGGGTGATGTGTGCATGTACGCCTCTACCATCTATACTCCATTAAGATGTACGACTGCAAGGCACCAATAAAAAACTTAGAAAAAAAAAGAATGCATGGTGTGTGCACATATGAAATCCCAGCCACTCAGGAAGCAGGATAATTACAAGTCCCAGGCCAGCCCAAGCAATTTATGGAGACCCTGTCTCAAAAACACAGAAAACAAAGTCGGGCGTGGTGACACACACACACTTGTAATCCCAGCATTTGGGAGGCTGAGACAGGAGGATCGTGGTTCGCAGCCAGCCTCAGGTACTTAGGGAGGCCCTCCGCAACTTAGTGAGACCCGGTTTCACAATAAAGAATAACAAATAGGACTAGGGGTGTAGTTCAGAGGTAGAATGCCCCTGAGTTCAACCCCTAGCACCACAAAAACAAAAACACACATAAAACAGAAATATAGGAGTATCAGAGCACAGTGGATTTGCAAGGTAAGGATGATCTAGCCAGAGCTTGACTTTGTCTCGGCAGCAGCAAGATGCCCCATGATGTTTCTTCTTTATTTTCTTTTCCCTCCCTCCCTCCCTCCCTCCCTCCCTCCCTTCCTCCCTCCCTCCCTCCCTCCCTCCCTCCCTTCCTTCCTTCCTCCCTCCCTCCCTCTCTTTATTTCTTGGTAGTGGGGATGGAACCCAGGGACATTCTTCCTTTGAACTACACCCCCAGCCCTATGTTTTACTCTTTATTTTTTGAAACAGGGTTTCACTGAGTTGCAGAGGGCCTCACTAAGTAGCTAAGGCTGTCCTTTAACCACGATCCTCCTGTCTCAGCCTTCCCAATGCTGGGATTACAAGCATGCCCACCACGCCCGGCCCCATGATGTTTCTTAATGCTGACACATGTGGGTGCAGGCCAAGCTGCAGGATCCTCTGCCATGACAGGTGAATCGCTCTAGGGTGACAGGCAGGTTGTCAACACCTCCAGTGTCGGTGTGTATGAGGGGTGTGTGTGTGTGTGTGTGTGTATTCTGGTGATGGAACCCAGGGGCATTCTACTTCCAAGCTATACTCCCAGCTCTTATTTTATTATGTATGTATGTATGTATGTATGTATGTATGTATGTATGTATTTTTTGGTGGTACTGGGGTTCTTGGAAACCCTTCTACCTCCAGGCTACACTCCCAGACCTATTTTATACTTTTTTATTTGGAAACAGGGTCTCTTAAGCCAGCGCGGCTGGCTTCGAACCTGTGCGATCCTCCTGTCTCTGCCTCCCCAGCGCGGGGATTACAAGCGTGCGCCACCATGCCCGGCTTTCCCAGCTCTTATTTTGAAGCAGGGTCTCAGTAGGCTGATGAGTCTCACTACTTGCTAAGATTGTCCTGGAACCTGTCTCAGACTCCCCATGCTTGGATAACAAGCATGTGCTAGCCACTCGCAGTGCATGGTGCTTTAAGGGGAGTACTGTAGGCTGCTGGGCAGCTTCAGCACTGCTTCCTGTTGACCCTGGGCAGATAGGCTCACTTTCTAGTTTTCCCCACATATGCAGTTGCTTCTGATAATGTCCTAGGTCTTTGATGTCTGGCTTCCAAAAGGGGAGAGAAAGAAGAAATGTAGCTGGAGGGAAACAGGCACCAGCCTTGTAAGCTGAAGTCACCAGATGGAGAGGAAGGGCTTATGGCAGTGCCTTCTGCACCCATCAGAAGCAGCAGGCAGGGATCAGAACACAGATCCAGGACCTGGAGGTCACGACAAGCTGTGTGCAGGTTGCTCTGAAAGCACAGTAGCTGCCTGCCCCAGGCCAGACCCGGGAGCTGGGTGCTGCGACTGGGCGAAGAGCTGAAATGAACCAAAGTCAGCACAAGGACCCCAAGCCCTGGCCTGAGAGCTGCGGCCTTCAAGAGACGACAGGGTCCAAATGCTCACACCACAGGTGCCTGCAGCAGGTCGTCCCACGAAAGGTGGAGCGTTCCTTTACAGGCCTGATGGTGCGGGTCACACCCTGCTGGGCTTTGCAGACATTTAGTCAGGGGTAGCTTTTTACTTTTGTTCTGTTTTTACAGAAATGCATGAACTCTAAGTTCTGTAATATAAATATCTTTCACAGGTTTTATCTTTGCTTCAGCCAGGCGATTCCAATTTCTGTTTTAAATGTGTGGCTTCACATTTCTTATTGGAGGGAAGGTTTGCTGGTGATTGAACCCAGGGGCATACAGCCTCAGCTATACCTCCAGACTTTTTCATTTTGAAACAGTCTCATTAAGTTGCTGAGGCTGTCCTCGAACCTGTGATCTTGTCTCTGCCTCCCCTTTCGTGGGCTTATGGCAGTGCTCCACCTTTCGTGGGACGACCTGCTGCAGGCACCTGCGGTGTGAGCATTTGGACCCTGTCGTCTCTTGAAGGCCGCAGCTCTCAGGTCAGGGCTTGGGGTCCTTGTGCTGACTTTGGTTCATTTCAGCTCTTCGCCCAGTCGCAGCACCCAGCTCCCGGGTCTGGCCTGGGGCAGGCAGCTACTGTGCTTTCAGAGCAACCTGCACACAGCTTGTCGCGACCTCCAGGTCCTGGATCTGTGTTCTGATCCCTGCCTGCTGCTTCTGATGGGTGCAGAAGGCACTGCCATAAGCCCACATACTGGGATTACAGGCTAAGCCACCATGCCCATCTTTAACTAATTCTTTTATTCAAAACAAAACAAAACAAAACACAAGCCAGGTGTGGTGGCACACGCTTGTAATCCCAGCATGTGGGAGGCCTCAGCTACTTAGCAAGGCCTTCTCAACTTAGTGAGAAACTGTTTCAAAATAAAGAATAAAAATATAGGGCCGAGGGTGTGGCTAAGAGGTAGAATGCCCCTGGGTTCCATCCCCAGTACTGCAAATAAATAAATAAATAAATAAATAAATAAATAAATAAATAAATAAATAAATATGGGGCTGGAGGTGTAGCCTGGAGGCAAAATGCCACTGGGTTTCCATCCTCAGCACTGAAAAAAGAAAAAGAAGCTTCAAGGTAGGAGTGGCAGCCCAATCCTAGTACTTGGGAGGCTGAGAAAGGAGGATCACAGGTTTGAATCCAGCCTCAGCAGCTTAATAAGGCTTGTAGCAATCTCGTGAGACCCTGTTTCAGCTCAGAGATAGAGAATGCTCTGGGACCACAAAAACGAAAAACTTCAGACCTATAGGAAAACGGAGTAGTACCACTCACTTCAGTGTGCTGCACACCATATCGCCATGTCCACTACCGGCCTTTCAGCACAGCTGCCCGCTCTGCTCTCACAAGCGTGCACAGACACGTGCACCTCCCGATCCCCATGTGCACAACAGAGCGTGCCCTCCGGCAGGAGCTCAGTACCTCCACACTGAGAAGGCAGCGGCCAGAGCAGCTCTGGTCCAGACTGAGCCGCCCGTGTCTCCCAGCTCCCACCCGATGCAAGCACTGGTCAAGAGCACACACCTCTCCGGGTGTCTTCGGTGTCTCGCTGCCTCGGAGGCCCCTGACCCCTCCACCCACAGCAACCCACTCTCTCCAGCCTCCCACATCTGACTTCCATGAATTACAACTTTGGGCCTCTGATCATTTCTTTCTTTCTTGTTTTCAAGTACTAGTAAAAATAGCCACACTTTTCTGCTGGCCCATCAGGGTAACTGCACAAGAGGCAGGCACGCAGGCTGTCTGCTTTCCTCTCAAGTGTACTCAGGCACCTGGACGCCGCGGCGTCCGCAGCGCCCACCTTGGGGCCATGGTCGCTGTGGAAGAGCCACCTGATGCTGCTGGGCTCCAGTCCCAACTCCAGCAGAGTTGGATGCGTTTTCTTCTATCCACAACAACCGTTCCTGGATCCTTCCTCTAAAGTCACTGCTACTTCCTTGCACCCACATTCCTGGCTGTTTTAAAACGCTGGGCCTCAAGCCGGGCGTGGTGGCGCACACTTGTCATCCCAGCACTCGGGAGGCTGAAACACAAGGTTCCGGGTTCACGGAGAGCCCCAGCTACTTAATGAGGCCCTCCGCAACTCAGTGGACCCTGTTTCAAAATAAATAAAAAAACAAGGCCAGGGGTGTAGCTCAGAGGTAGAATGCCCCTGGGTTCCATCCCCAGTAATGAAAGCCAGGTGTGGTAGGTAGCACATGCATACAGTCCCAGCTATAAGGAGGTTGAGGAGGGAGGACCATTTGAACCTAGGGGTTTGAGATTATCTCGGGTACAGAGTGAGACCCTGTCTCAAAGAAACAAAAGGAAGAAAAGACAAAGAAAAGGGGCAAGCTGGCTGCTCAGTGCCCTGTGGGCCCGCAAGTGCCTGGCGGGAGCTCTCCCCAGCACTGATCTTCCTGTCCCCAGCACCCAGCACGGAACCCTGGGAGAAGGTGGAAGAAAAAAAACCCAGGGCTTCAGACAAAGCAATTAATAGCCAAATGAGACTACTACGCAGCCAAGAACACTTGAAGAGCTCCTGCCCTGTGCTTTTCTCTCACTTCTCCCTGACCTTAATAAGACTGCTTGGGACGCTCTTCCTCATCGCTGGACACACAACTCTCAGGACACGCTCTGCTGAGAGGCAGTGAGCCCTGCCGAGGAGCTCGCGCTAAGAGAAAAGGTGGTGTTCAAACAGAGCATCCTGCGACGGAGGCCCGAGCCGCCGCGGAGCGCCCGCGTCACCTTGTCTATGGTGAGCATGTAGAAGTGCGTGATGTCGTTCTCCTGCGCGCGCTTGATCCTCGCCATGCACTCCTCCTCGTCAATCAGCTCACCGACATACTCGTTAACAAATTCTCCCTGGAAACCAGAAGAAGGCCATGAGGAGCACCCCGCCCAACCCAGTTAGGTGCAAGATGCCACGTCGCCACCAGCGGAACAGGGAGCCACAAGCAGCACAACCCTCGGGGTCCTTATTCATTCAGTAAGATCAAATGAACTCGTACACATGCTACAAATAAGGACTGCCAGTGACAAGACCACTCTGGTGTTCCTGACATAGCAACATTCCACCCTGCTTCCTACCCTGTTTTTTTTCTCAGATGGCGCCTGACAAACCAGAGACCACATAGGTCACCACTGCAGGCAGATTCCCCCCAAAGAAAAAACACTTACAGAGAACCTGACGGGCAGCGAGTCTGACTGAAGCAACAGTGAGGAGCAAGGGTCCAGAGCAGTGTCTGGGGGGGCCCTGCAGGCAGACCTGGGGTCTGGTACCATCCATCCCTAGGCCATGCCAAAGCATGGCAGGACCAGGCTGTGGCGAGGTAAGCAGCCCCGCCATCTCTGTGTAGAGGCAGGACGTCCGCCCTCTGGTGCTCGCTGATGACCTTGTCCTAGATTGCACTGGGACCACTCTGACAAAGCCACTCTCCCACCACTGTGTGGTGTCCTGAGCATGTGGCTGCTGGTCTAAGGAGGTGGCTGCTTCGCCCATCTTTCATTTCATTAAAGCAACCAAGAAAATCCTGACTTACAACATGCTTCAAGGGAACTTATGAGTATTAACTTTGATTGATATTTCCCATGTAACAGTTTTACTAACCACTTATAATCATCGACTCAAAAAACATTTTTGTGTGTGTGTGGTACTGGAGAGTGAATCCTTTATACCTCAGAGCCTTATACGTCCGAGCAACTCTATCTTGCTAGGCTGCTGAGAGTCTAAGTTGCTGAGGTTGTCCTCAAACCTGCAATCCTCCTGTCTCAGTCTCCCCTGTACTGGGATTACAAGATTGCAGGTTCGAGGCAAGCCTTAGCAACATATCTAGACCCTGCTTCAAAAAATGAAAAATGGACTGGGGGTGTGGCTCAAAGGTAAAACATCCCTAGGGTTCATTCCACCAGTACCAAAAACAAAAACAAAAAACATTCTTTTTTTTGGTGGTACTGTGGTTTCTGGAAGCCCTTCTACCTCCGGGCTACACTCCCAGAACTATTTTATACTTTTTAATTTGGAAACAGGGTCTCTTAAGCCAGCGCAGCTGGCTTCGAACCTGCGTGATCCTCCTGTCTCTGGCTCCCAAGCTCGGGGATTACAAGCATGCGACACCACGCCTGGCTCAAAAAACATTCTTATATGAAAGCAAAAGTACCAGGTCACCAGACACCTCTAACTCCTCAGAAGTAGGGAGGAGGGCAGAGCACGCACCTTCCTAATGTCCCTTTTGGCCACCAGGCCCCAGCCTTTGCCGTCGGTCTTGATGATCTTGGTCTCAGGGTACTGGCGCTTGGTGAAGCACTGGTTCTGGCAGAATTCGCCTGCAGGACACACCTGCGGGTGGCACTCGAACATCAGCATCCTGTTCAGACACTCGGAGTCAAAGCCACAGGGGTTCTCGTCTGTGGGTTTGCAGTTGCACTTCGGAATTTCAGAAATATCAGCCGTGTAGATCTGGACTTTCCCATAAGGCTTATTCACCTGCAGGGAACGAGGAAACCGTCTTGGCGCCAGGGAAGCACAGCACCTCCTGGATCCCCTCCCACCATCTCTGGCCTAAGCTTCTAGGCCAGACACACATCCAAATAGGCCCAACCTCCCCAGAGCCAGCTGAGCAGTCCTGGCATTGGGGTGCTGAGAGGTGGGCGGAGCGGGGAACCCCTGCCAAGACCCTGTGCACTGCTTCATCTAGAGCCTGTCTTTCTCACTGATGAGGCTGGCACTTACTCAGCCAGGCTTTTATAAGACAGAGAAAGGGGGCAAGCTGGCTGCTCGGTGCCCTGTGGGCCCGCAAGTGCCTGGTGGGAGCTCTCCCCAGCACTGACCTTCCTGTCCCCAGCACCCAGCACGGAACCCTGGAAGAAGGTGGAAGCCCCTGACTTGTGGCTTATTCGTGGTGAAAGTAGTAGAGACACAAAAAGAAACTAAGCGGAAATGGACAGTGAAAGCTGCCTTCTCACTGCTGCGGTGACAAACGACACCACCAGAGAGCAACCTGGGCACACTCCTAAGGACCCCAGGGCCAAAGGCTTCAGGCTCCTTCCTTTCCCTTCCCTTCCCTTCCCTCCCCCTCCCCCTCTTTCTTTCTTTCTTTCTTTCTTTCTTTCTTTCTTTCTTTCTTTCTTTCTTTCATAGTACTGGGGATGGTACCCAGAAGCATTTTACCTCTGAGCTATACCCCCAGCCCTATTTTTATTTTTTATTCTTTTTATTTATTTATTTTTTGTGTGTTTGGTACTGGGGTTCCTGGAAACCCTTCTACTTTCGGGCTACACTCCCAGACCTATTTTTTATACTTTTTTATTTGGAAACAGGGTCTCTTAAGCCAGCAAGGCTGGCTTCAAACCTGGATGATCCTCCTGTCTCTGCCTCCCAAGCATGGGGATTACAAGCGTGCGCCACCACGCCCGGCTTTATTCTTTATTTTGAAACAGGGTCTCACTGAGTTGCAAAGGGCCTAAGTAGCTAAGGCTGGCCGCGAACCCAGATCCTATGTCTCAGCCTCCCAAATGCTGGGATTACAATCATGTGCCACCACCACCCCTGGCTCGGGAATACTTTCTTTACAAACAAAGATAATGACTACAGCCCAGATTTTAGAAGCGAAGACAGAGCAGTTGCCCCAGTCACCAGCACACCTTGTCCAGGCTCTGGGCCACAAGGCACTGCCCGGAGGAAGTGTCCTCCCAGGTTCTCAGGAGGACGCCCGGCCCTCCCTGACCTCTCTCGCACCCATGGAGGTGGGAAGGGCACTCGTGGCTCAGGCTTCAGCAGAACGAGTGTGTGCTGGCTGAGTGCCTCTTATCCTGGGTCCTAGTAGCAGTGTGACCCAGAAGAAGGCTGGCTCCTCAGCCCTCTTCCTCTAGACAGAGAGCCGAGGACTGCTCTTCCATCCCTGCCTGAATACCAGGCTAAGTAAGTCACACTGTATAGGGGAGCAGAATGGCCGGCCCCCACCTGCACACAGCAGGCCTGGTGAGAAGGGCTGTGCTCAGGGCAACGACACATACTATTTGTTCAGGACATCCCATGCGACACCACACACACACACACACGCACACACACACGCACACACACACACACACACACACACGGCACCTTAATGTGCTTGTATGGTGGGGGCTTGCGCTCACTCTCCTGTGTTTCTCGGGCTTCCCGCTGAAGTTTGATTTCACGAAAACGAGCCTCTGCTTCTTGCAGTGCTAAAGAGCCAATGAAATATAAGAAAACTTATTTTAGTAAACAAATATATCTACTTTTAAGGTCTATAATTTAATGGCTTACTCCAAACTTCAACTGGTAAGTGTAATTTTTGGTTTCTATGAAATTTATAGGTATAGAAAACTATGAAAGAACAGGTGTTTAAAGTGTACCCCCCCAAAAAAAAATGGGTGTGCTGGGGTGGCGGACACCTGTGATTGCAGTACTTGGAAGGCTAAAACAGGAGGATTGCCAAGTTCCAGACCAGCCTCAACAACTTAGCAAGACTCTCAGCACCTACCCTGTTTCCAAACAAAACATAAAAAGGGCTGCGTACAGCTTGGAGGCAGAATCTCTCTGGGTTCAATCTCTAGTACCACACACAAAATAAGTAAACAAACAAATAAGTAAAAATGTCAGCCGGGTGCGGTGGTGCACGTTTGTAATCCCAGTGCTTGGGAGGATGAGACAGGAGAATTGCACAGGTTCAAAACCAGCCTCAATTATTTAGTGAGGCTCTCAGGAACTTGGTGAGACCCTGTTTCCTACCCGGAGGTAGGAAGCACGCCTGGGTTCTACCCCCTAGTACCACACACACACACACCAAAAACAAAACAAAACAAAAAACCGTAGAAAACTGTATACAAGAGTCTCTTGATCCAAGTGACTAAGGACCCCTGGGGCCGTCTGTGGACTGGCTCATAGCAAGGCCGCAGAGTGGGTACTGTAGGGTGCTCCCCGGCCCAGCTGAGACCCGGGACAAAGTGCCACTGTCAGTGCCTGAAACACACTGTGCCGGGACAGAGAACAAAAGCCCACCCTGCTCCTCTCCAAGAGAAAGGTCTGACAGAGGAGATAACAGGCGCGCCGGAGCCCCTTGTAGACTACCTGCTCAGAAGCAGGGCCTGGCTCTATGGGAGGCGTGCGGCAGGAGCCCACCTCCCATCAGCTGTCTGTCCCACCCAAATCATTAGGCTATCTCTTCTTTTAAAAACATCTGAAGCCAGGTATGGTGGCACACACCTATAATCCCAGTACCTGGGAGGCTGAGTCAGGACTGCGAGTTCGTAGCCGGCCTCAGTAACTTAGTGAGGCACTCCACAAATTAGTGAGAGCCTGTTTCAGACTAAAAAACAGGGCTGGGTTGTAGCTCAGAGATAGAATGCCCTGGTTCAACCCGAAGGACCACTAAAACTACAACAAAAAACCACTAACTTTTGAGATTCTTTTGGGGCATAGCAGTTCTCATTCAGGCCTCTGAGGTCCTAAGCTGCAAGGCTCTAGGCGGCATGGAGCCCAGAGCAGGGCCGTCCCCGCCAGCCCCGGCACACGTGGTGCCGCTCTACCCTCCCTGCAAGAGCCCCAGCCACGCTTCAGTTTCCCTTTGTCCCTGTTCACTCCCAATCTGCCATAACCACCCGCTCGCCATGGCCACGTCCTATCCTGTGTCCTTTCTGTTGTGCCCTGGGCCAGCCTTGACTCGCTGTTGCTCCTGTGTCTCACAGCCTGGTTTCTGCCCTGACAACATGCAAGCCCCAAGCCCAGCTCATCTGCTAAAGGGCAGCATGGCTGCCAGAGCGAGCGCGAGAGCTAGAGCACAAGGCCCAGAGAGCAGGGACTCCTAAGACCGGGCCCCACACAGGGGCCAGTGATGGAGGCTGTCTACAGCTGGTCACCCCAAAGACAAGATCCTAAAGAGAGCTTTGCTGTGCTTTAAAGACAATCACGAACCCCTGTTTTAAAAGTTATTAAATGGAAGCCAGGCGTGGTGGCGCACGCTTGTAATCCCAGCATTCGGGAGGCTGAGACCTGGAAGATCACGGTTCACGGACAGCCTCAGTTACTTAGTGAGGCCCTCTGCAACTCAGTGAGACCCGGTTTCAAAATAAAGAATAAAAAATAGGGCAGGGGGTGTAGCTCGGAGGTCAAATGCCCCTGGGTTCCATCCCCAGACCCGCAAACAAACAAACAAACAAAGTTATTAAAAGGTATATCAAGGTCTACGACTCAACAAATAAGTCGGTCTGAAACTTACTTTTTTCTAATTTGAAAATATACACAGAATGCTTATTCCAGTAATTTTTTTTTACAAATATCAAATTCCAAAAGAGCAGAAGTTAGGATTAGCAAAAGGCACACAAGAACGCTGTTCCACTCTCTGCTGGGAGCTCTCCGTACCGTTTTTGAAGACTCTTCCGATCCCTCTGACCCCATGGTAGCGGCTGCCCCGGTCCCCCTCCATGTACGGGAATACTCGCGCCTGATGTGTCCAGTAATAATCTTTAGACCCAAAGAAAAACACAGGGAATTCTCCAATCTCGTGCTTCATTTTCTGAATATTTGGGGGAACATTTTTGGGATGGCAAACTTCTGCCGGCCACCATCTATTATAAATATTAAAAACAGGATTCACAGACTCTTCAGAGAGAGCGACAACAACGTCAATGCTTTAAGTACTGTAAAGTGAGACACACACATTGAACACAGACAGACACAGAAGCACAGGGCTCCTTCTCACACCTGTAGTTCCCAAGTTTGACCCAAATAATGTCTTGGAAGTGCAGCTTCTTCCCAGCCCTGCAGTCATTGCAGAACCAGCTGCCATCGGGCATGTCGATGTTCAGGCAGTCGGGGTGGAAGGCCGCCGGGCAGGCCTCACAGCACAGAAGGCTTCCCCCTGCAAAAGGAGGCAGCGGGCTGAGCTGCTGTGCCACCCAGCAGCCAGCTCTCCGGCCTGCCGCCGTTACGCGTCTGTCTCTGGGCACCAGGCGTGTGGCAGCCATCTGTGCATCAACACAAAAGCGCTCACCACAATTTCCTGTTAGTACGTGGAGTGATTACAGTTAGCTTAGGAATATCATGATATACTCTACCAAATGTGAAAATGTGGAATCTGAAACATGAAGAGAGAAGAAAGCGAGGAAGGTGGAGGAGCAGGGCCGAGCAGGGCTGGGGCGCGGCCTCACCTTTGGAGCACACGAAGCACCAGCTCACGTTGACGTGGGTGTGGTGCCGCTTCCCCTTCCGGGCAGTGAAGTGGCCCGAGCAGATGATGCTATTGGAAGCGATCACTGAACAGCCTGCCGCCAGACAAGCATCCCCTCCATGGTAGGCGACAGGGCAGCGGACACACCGCATCATCTTCCCTGAAGACAAGAGACACCCTGAAGACCCCACAGTCATCAAGGGAGCAACTGGAGACAGCTGATGACAACACCTTCCTTGAGGTGAGGGTGCAGCCAAACACCACCTCAGAAAACGCCAAGCCCCACATTCTAAAGTGGGCCCATCTGCATTTCTCAGAAGGGCATTGCTGCTATTTGAGGTGCGCAGGGTGCGAAAGAGGTGTCCCGTCAGTTTGATGTTCAGCAAAATCACTGGCATCTACCTACTGGATGCCAGAAGTACAAACCCAAAATATCCCAGATGTTGCCAAACGTGACATGAAGGGCAAAATTGCCCCCAGGGAAGAAGCCCTGGTGCCAAGAACTACAAACTGCTTCCCCAATTCTGTAGGCTACTCTACACACAGGTGTAATCTCAGCTGATAACGCTTCCCACAGGGCGTCATGGCGCACGCCCGTAATCCCAGTACTCAGGAGGCAGACATGAGGATAGCAGGTTCCAGAACAGTCTCAGCAACTGCTGAGACTCATTAACCTAGAGAGACCCTGTTTCCAAATAAAAATAAAATAGGGCTGGGGTGTGGCTCAGAGGTACAATGCCCTGGGCTCAATCCTTAGTGCCACACACACACAAAAGCTTCCCTTCTGTCTGAAGGGCCCTCAAAACCTGGGCAAACGCAACTCATCAAACGGCTCAAGGGCACATGTCCTAAGAGACAACCCCAAGATACCTGAGATGGAAAGGGGAGAACGGGGACGGGCTCTGCAAGGACCCGCATCGAGTGGCAGAAGCAGGAGCCCTCTGAGGACACCCGCGGGCGCCAAGCTGCCCGAGCCACGCACGGCGCAGCCTTACCTTTTGACGGCCGTGGATGGGACGGGTTGGAGGCATGGCAGCTCACGCAGCTGTGAAGGGGACAGCGGAAGCCCCGGCTCTCAAACACAGTCAGAGGGTACTTTTTCACACAGGCTTCATGGTAGAATTTTCCGCACTGCGTCACAACACAGCGCTTCACCTCCGTCTTGTTCTCCTTGCACACAAAGCACGAGTGAATCCCTAGCGAGCGGTATGGAGGGCGAGAGAGGCGCAGAGAGCGAGAGTTAAACTGTGGTCCCAAGCTGCCAGGCCGAGCAGCTCATTCTGAGGCAGCCCTGGACTGAGAGCATCGGGCTTTCCGTCCATCCTTGCTGACTTTTCCAAACATCCCCTGGAAAACCCCAGCCACTGAGGACTCCTGCTGCCAGGGCTCCAGCTCTGGCCCAAGTGCACAGAGTCCTACTACACTGCCTGGGGGTGCCAGCCCACAAGACGCTGGAAGGAGCTGGGCCCCAGAGAGGTGAGATCACCAAATGAGGAGCTGGTGGGGTGGGCCACCACGCAGCCATCCTCCCACAGTGCCCCCAGACTGCAGGGAACACTGGCAGCAGCACAAGGTGCCAACCACCGGGGTAAGGCTGTCACTGCTCCTGCCATTAAGCTGAAGCCCAGGTGGACTCTATAAAGAAGCCTGCATTCCCATGAGCATCTGTGTTCTGGGCCCTGGAGGGGCGGGCCGTGATGGACACCTAGGAGGAGGATGCTGCAGAGCCGAGGCCTCCATCCCGGCACGCCGCTGCTCATGCTTCTATGCAAGCAGGAGAGCCCCCATCTGACGGAGCAGTCCCCGCTCCCGGGAGACATGCAACCCCAGCTGGAGAGGCGGAGCAGGGGTGAGGAAATTCTCTGCACCCGCCCGCCAGGCAGCCTCCGGAGCCTCGACTTGCCTGAGGCACATTCGCTGCAGGTGAACCTCCCTTCTGGTCTCCGAGAAAGCCCCAGGCAGCTGAGGTGGAAAGCCCCGCAGCAGGGCCCTTCGCACAGCAGCAGGCTGCCCGTCTTCTCACAGAGCTAGAGGGACAGAACACAGGTGAGTCCACAGTCATCTGGAGTAAGGTAAAGGCTCAACAGGAAACACCAAGTTGCTGCTCATCACCCATGCGCGAGAATCGCCCTGCCTGAGCAGGGCCCACAGGAGCTGCAGAACCAGACTACAGCTAGGTACAAGTCAGAAAGCAGCTGGTCTCAGCCGGGCGCAGTGGCACATGCCTGTAGTCCAGTACTTGGGAGGCTATGGCAGGAGGATCATAGGTTTACAGCCAATCCTCAGCAACTTAGTGTGACTCAGCAACCTAACAAGGCAGTGTTTCAAAATAAAAAAAAGAAATATGTGTGTGTGTGTGTGTGTGTGTGTGTGTGTGTGTATGTGTGTGTGTGGGGCTGGGGATGTGGTTCAGAGGTAGAATGCCTCTAGGTTCAATCCCCAGTAAAACACACACACACACACACACACACACACACACACACACACACACACACACACGAGTAATCGGTCCTTTAGCAGAGGAACAATAGGAGCCAACCCCAAAGAACATATACGAAGTGTTCAGACTGGATTTGACAATCAGGAAAACCCAGAGCACGTTTTCATCAGAAACCAGTCATACCCCAGCAAGGGACGGGTGTACCTGCAGGTGGCTTCACACATCAGCCTTGCACAGCCGCTCCAACTCCACCTCTCCCATGTGGATGGGGCAGGTCTGAGATACTGTGAGGTGAAGTGGACAGTCCCGGGCCAGTGAGCCAGTACGTCAGGGCGGGACACGAGCCTGGGGCTGCCATCTCAGCCCAGCAGGTAAACACCACAGGAGCCTAGCACCCTGCCTCCCCAGCACACGCTCCACTCCCCACAGTCCACATGTACACGCATGTGCCGCACATGACATTAAACAAGACACGAACCCCACAGGAGAATCACCAGTGCTTACTCAGGCTTGTCAACCCTTCGAAGCAGGCCTCCACGAGCGGGAACAGGCTGGGGAGGGAGAGAGGGCACCCGAGGCTGGCCGAGGCCCCGGGGTTATGCCGCGCCTGCCCCTCACCTGACACACGTACTCCTTTTTGGCGGTCATTCCTCGTTCCGACTTCTTAGATGAAACGGACACTTCGGTCTGTGTTTCGTCTGCACTTTCATATGGGGACTCGGAGGGCTCGTCTCCCAGGCTGTCTGAGACCTGGAGGTAAAGGAGGTGGACGACAGTTCACTAGTCACAGAAAACCGGGTAGCTGAGCCCTTCAGAGCCACAGCAGCCCGCCCGCCCCCCGCCTCCCGGTGACTCGCTGTGGACGTACAACATCCCCTGGCTTCTGTGGTGATCCAACTTGCCAACAGAGCTGCTCAGAACACTCAGAAAAGGACTTCACTTAATAAATAGAATACTCATGCACACAAGAGGCATAGTCCTTAAGATGAAGTAACTCATGAAAATCCAATTTTCTCTACTGGGTGGACTAAGCAGGGCTTTGGGATCAAGAACATGGCCCTTTCTTGCCCAGTCTGCTCAGGTTCAAATGCCAAATGATGTTAAAGGGACCTAGCGGGGTGCAGAGGCGCAAGGCTGTCTCACTCCCGTCTCGTCCCAGTGAGACCGAGCTCTTCTGAAGCATGACCCTACACCGGAATGCTGGCCCGGCGTCCAGAACTGTCCACATCACAGACTGCCTGTCATTCCTTCTACCCCCCAGAAAGGAAGGTCATGCTGCCTGCTTTGTTAATACCAAGACCGAGGCACTGCAGACTGGCAGCCTCCCCGGCCCGGGTGTGTCTCTTCCACTCAGAAGAGCGAGGTCTGGTGGTAACCTCCTCCCACACAGCATCTTGCCCTCAATTGACAAGCAGCAGCAACAGATGCTTAAATGTGTATTCGAAAAAAACCTTCTCGTCCACCAAATTAGAATGCTTAAAAAGTTTGGTTTTTTATTTGACATTACATAAATATGAATGCTAAAAACTGAATTTTGGAGATGGAACAAAGTATATGCTATATTTCTTGTACACCTCAATAATCACAAGTTATGTAGCCTACAGGCTTGCTGTTTGACAGCAAACACCTTACTAAATACTGAACCTGAGCCACATTTAAAAAAAAAACACACCAGGAAATCTGACTGATTCTGTAGTCTTATCAAATAAGTTTTCCCTAAATTTAGCTCATAAAATTACAGGGAAACCCTGTTTCAAAATAAAAAGTAAAAGGGCTGGGGTATATAGCTAGGAGGTAGAATACTCCTGGGCTCAAGCCCTAGTACACACATATACAAGTAAATAAATACATGGAGCAGTGGAAGGGAAAATGGGAGCTTCCTCAGATGGGAACACAGTCTAGACGGGAACCTAGCAGACGGGGATGAGCCAATGCGGGCCACTGCCCAGACTCGCTAGACAGACGTGGTGACAACCTCTGAACCTCAGTTTTCTCACCTTTCGCAGGAAGATGGGAACAGCATGAACCCACACTAGATTAGAGCAGTATCTTGTCTTACAAATGGTTCTGCCACCCGGAGGCTGGCTAGTGGAAACTGTGGGGCCCACTGCCCATCCCTCGCCCATCAACACTCCTCCCGCTTCTTTAAGAAAGAGGCAAGGTGAAATGTTCTGAGTTCAAATCCCAAATCTAATGTGTCCATCAGAACGGGGTCACAGGCAGGGTTTGAGCACTTTGGAGGTGCAACTGAGTGGGCACTGCGGCTGGGGAAGCCCAGGGCACCAAGCAGCGGCCACGAGCCTGGCCAGTGCCCTGCCCAGATGGGCTCCCAAGGCCACCAGAGGCTGCTCGTCAGACCCATGGAGAAACAGAGGCTCCAGAAAAGGGCCTTCCACATGGGAGCAGGGAGAGAGCCCAGAGCGCCATCCGCCAACCCAGGCTCCTCCAGAAGCTAAACAGGAGAAAAAGCACGGAAAGAAAGACAGAAAACACAAACCAGTCCTGGTCAGAGGAAGGAACAGCACCTTTTATTTAAGATTTACAGAAAGTTAGCACGTTTCCACTTGGAGATATCTCCTAAATTAACAAAGTCTGTTTTGAAGAAATAAACACGGAATACATATTTTAAATGGCAATATAAATGTTAATGACACACAGAAGGCCCGTTTCCTGATTGGGTCTGAGGTCCACATACAGCATACAGACCGTACAATATCACAGTCCATGACACAGGTCGCAGGCCCGCCCTCGCCAGCCACCCTCGGGAGGGGCAGAGCGTGCCTGCACTCCAGCTGCGGCTCCGCCTCCACGCCGGCCCAGCTGGACGCTCACTCGCTGCACAAGTGAGCTGGCACCTGCATGGTCCCAGCAGTCCCAGAGCTCAGGCCACAATGGCTACAATCTATTCCACATCCCACAGGATGTATTTGGGAGAAGGAAAGAGTAGTGACTGAACGACAGACTCAAGTCTTCCTGCCACTCCCCATACCCACCGTGACTTGGTTCCTGACTTTCGATAGTTCTCTTGGATCTGAAAGTGCTTCCTCCCCTCTACTCAGTATGCGATGGTACCAAGGTGCCTAGCTGCCTGTGCAATACCTTGCCAGCAGGGGCAGGGAATGCGATCTCCATCTTTTACAGGGACCATCAAGACGGTGTGAGCAAACATACCATGACCAGTGAACACATTCCAACCAACTGTCGGGAACACGTGGCCGTCAGGAGGTGCATGAGTGGCGGGGCCTCCCCTGCAGTGGCCACAGCCCCTTCCCTTCTGAGTGCTGTCATATACATCAAGTTTTTAGTTTTTTTGACAAAAAAAAATCCCTTCACAAGTTGAACACTACATCAGTTTTGAAATACAATTACATACCTTGAACAATAAGTATTTCTATAAAGCAACATTATTTTCATGGTTATGCTTTTATAAAAAAAAAGAAACTGATTACTAAATACGTTCACATAGTGCTTTGGATTTACAGATGGTAGGAATGCTGTATTCAGCAGATTTAATTAATTTAAAAGCAAAAGACTAATCTCAAACAGGTCTTCCAAGTTATAACATCACAGTGAAAGATTAGAATGGAATTAAAATAGTTTTAAAATAAATCATTCATCACCTAAAATGCTAGAATTCAAAATAATTATTAAAACAATCTTGCTAAGGTTAGAACAGACTAGAACCTTCCTAGCTGCCCCTCCATGCGAGGGGCAGGGCCAATCATGAGTCGTTGAGAATGTACGAAACCTCTAGTCTGCATGCTGTCTTTGTGCTTGGCATGGGTCTCCTAACCTGTGCCAGTGCCTGCGCATGGCAGCCTGAGCGGGGCTGCTCCCCACTCAGGCCAGCCCCGTTAAAGGCACAGCACAGGTCTGAAAAGCCCTCAACGCAGGCCTGCTCCCACCTGTCCCTGGAAGCGGCCCCTCCTGCTGGGGCAGGATGGGGGCTCTGGTCTGGGGGTGACAACAGCGGGACCACCAGCCAACCCCGGGCCCTGGCAGCCGAGAGCAGCCTGCAGCCAGCCAGGCCGCGCTAACAGAGCCCCTGCATAGGCAGCATGCTTCAGGATACTGCCAACGAGTTATGTGCGGAAAGCCTGACGACAATGCAGAGGGCGGGAAACATGACAACTGTGGGCAGGGCGTGGGGCCCGGCACTGACACACTGAGGCCCGTGAGGATGCAGGGCACCCACAGCAAGTGGACCCTCGCCTTTCCTGGACAAGAAAGACGATGACTCCAATACTTGCTTTCCTGCCTACCAAGGACAGTCCACTTTCTAGCACTGGCAGGTACACTGGTGATATTTCTAACATTCTGGGTAAAACCATAAAAACACTACCTAAAGGGATCAAAATAACTCATTTACCAAAAGTCCTAAAACGTACAGGAGCGAGTATGTTGCTTTAAGAACAAACAAGCCAAACGACAACAACAACAAAGACTTGAGAAGTCTGGAAGCAGCAGCCAGAGCTTGGCAGGTGTGTTAAGGAAGTCCTTCTGAGTGGTCCAATTCCTCCAGACAGAGCCTACAACTTACACTTAGGATCTGAGAGAAACAGTAGCCCTGTTTCTATATTTTCTTTTTAAACTAAGATAATGACACTATTGGTTTTTAAAAGTATGAAATGCTACACATTTTGCACTGAGTCCAAAAAGCTCTCTCCTGGCCCGCGCAGGAGAGACCACTTGGACGGGAGACCCTTAGACTCAAGGACTTGGAAGTGAAGCCAAGCTGCTAAGTCTTAGTGACTTTGCCCTTCGCCCGCCACTGCCAGCCACGCACCCCAGGGAAGGGAGCCTCAGGGCCCACCCAGCAGGGCATCCAGGAGGAATGGCCGGCCCAGGGCTCCTTCCTGCTCAGGCAGGCCAGTGCACCGGGCCTCCTCTCACCCGGGACTCTCAGGCAGGTTCACACCAGCACTGGGCGGCAGGGCACAGTCCCAACTCGGCCTGCTTCCAGGCTGCTGCGAGTGCCCTTCGCAAGGGCACTTTTAACTTTATACATATACATGGGAAACTTATTTTGTTCAGGAAACTAGATGTTAACCTATAATATTAATTTTTTTTCTCTTAGGGCGTTTCTGCAACAGATGTTTAGCAGGTACTAGCTACCCACCACCAACCGGTCGGCCCCAAAGGCTCTGGGCACAAATCTTAGGCCAAGAGATAGTGGGAGTCAGAGGCCCAAGACAGTGTAAGTTTCACTGTCCTCTCTCACCTTCTCATCTTTCCTCTGGCTTCTTCTACAACTCATGAGACGGCCCTCACTCTTCTGGCTTCCAATCCTGAAGAACCCCATTCTATGTTATCCTATCCTTCTGTGGGAGAACTTCCCCCAAAGCCCCAGAATTAGACACACCTCAGGCCAAGAGCCCTCGGGAGAGCACTACCTACAAGCCCTCCGCCCATGTGAGAATCCAGGTGCCCCCTCAGAAGACGGGGAGGAGGATCCCTGCACAGCGCCAGGTCCTGTGAAACTAACTGAGGATGCTTGCTGGTTTCCAGAAATGTCCTCTCACAAGCACTGGAGTTATTCTCGGTTGGAAAATACAAATAAAACAGAGTGAGCACTAAAGAGTCCTGAGAAGAGCTACACCTTAAGGCCTCATGCCTGAAAGAGCAACACAGCTTCCACTCTGAAAGACGGCTGCCAGGGAGGCAGTGCCCATCTGCAGCAGACGGGCTATTCCAGAAGTAGACCTGAAGGTGCCCTTAAGATCTTAAGAAGCCAGCGCTTCTCAGGACCTCTCTCCCAGCACACACACTCACCGAGGCACTGCTCTGGGACACCAGAGGACTTGCGCTTGGGAACAGCTGCAACCCAACTGCTCCCACATCCAGACAAGTCTTCACCTCTCCTGAGTGCCTCAAACCGTACACAAGAGGGCTACCTCCCTCACCAAACATGGTGCATGCAGGTAGTTCAAAGCAGGTCAAGGGACCATTAAAATGATTCTATACATGGCATGGGCAAACCTCTTCTAAACAAAGCCAGTTCAAATGTCTTAAGGCCAGACACGTATTGTTGCTATTCTGATGTTTTTAGGAAACGAAGGCATTCCAAGTTAAAATTCGTAGCATGATGAGTTTTTGTGTTCTTGCAGACAAGCTCCTTCCTAAGCTCTCTCAGACCCGGCCCCTCCACTCACTGCCTCCAGGACGCCAGGAGCTGGCCCTGGAGGGAATGCGGCTCCTCTGCAGAACCACTGCTGGCCACTGGAGCAGGACACTCCTGCCACATGTGGAACTGTCCCTCTCCCTGCAGATGCCGGGCAGCCCGCTCCTCCCACTGACCACTTCCCATGTCTGGGGACACTGCCTCCCCAGGTGAAGAATACTGCACAGCTCCCATCTGTTCCTCACACACATACCCTGTGCAGCACCACGGAAACCACTGGAGAGGTGCCTTCCCTATCAGAGGCAAGTCTGTACACACTGGCTGGCCACCCACACCAAGCCCACCAGGCCCTGACTTCAAGCAAAACCCTTTCATTTGTGCCCAAGGCCTGTGAGGCTAGCATCTTTACTCAGGAAGATCATGTCTTGAACCAGGGCCATTTTTTATGCCATCTTGTTTTTATTTTTTATTTTTTGCAGTACTGGGGATGGAACCCAGGGAGGGGCATTCTACCTCCAAGCTACACTCCCAGCCCTATTTTTTATTCTTTATTTTGAAACAGGGTCTCACTGAGTTGCAAAGGGCCTCACTGAGTAGCTGAGACTGTTCATGAACTGTAATCCTCCTGGCTCAGCCTCCCAATGCTGGGATTACAAGTGTGTGCCACCACACCCGGCTTTCTTTTTTTTTAATTTTTAAATTTGGTGTTTTTTGAGAATTTTAAATTTATCTGAGCTTCCATGTCCTTTAGGAATAGTATAACTTAGACTGTTCCTAAACTGTCTTTGAGGCCACATCTCCCACTACGTTTGGGCAGAGTCAGGGGAGCGACCCACTGACTACAGCCACACAGCCAGCACCCTGCGGTGTCACACGGACCCAGGCTCTACCACTTCTGGGCATACTGTATTCTCAGATGCATACTGCAGTCGAAAAGATCACTTTCCATGCCAAAGCAAAACTTAAACTTCTAGATAAAAATGAAATGGTGACGATTTTATTCTTTTTATTGTTATAACCATTACTGTCACAACAGCGAACCACTGAGTCCTTGCAAGGTGCAGGCACCCTAAGGGATTACATGCGTTACATTACTTAATGGTTTGGAACCAAAGCGTTAGGTAGGAACTCTCATGGCAGGTCAGACACGTGTGAAGGGCCTGCTGGGAGCGGCTGGGCTCTCTGGCGTGGCCCCAGGAGCAGCACTGCTCCACTTCTCGAGCTGAGGCCAAGTGGAGCTTTCCTCCCATGCAAGCATGCGGATACAGGGGCAGGCCCGTTGGGCAACCAAGACATGACACGTACCCGCGATGCTGATGCTCTCTACAAAAGCAGCTGGGGAGCAGCTGGCACGACACCTGACACGGCGTGCCCTGGGCATCAGTCTTTGGACCCAGAGTCGAATGTTCACAATGATACTTGTAAACGGTATTTTTTCCTAAAAACTTGCTATCTAGTATCATAGTAAAACTGTTTAGTAAAAAAAGTACAGAATCAAAACACCTCCTGCCTTTTATGTTGGAAATGTTTAATATCTACAGTACTGAATACACTTCATTGGCCACGGGAGTAGTTGACGAGGACCCTTAATGTGTGCTGTTTGTTCTTTGTCTCTGAAGGAACAGATGCTGATATTTGTCCACAAATCCAGTAGGCTATGAACTGAAGGGAAGTGACCTCTGACAGGGCTGCCCTCGATGCACTGCCACTGCTGCCCCGCGGGGCAGCCTCGAGGGAAGGCCTCCTTTCCAACTTGCAATCTACATTGATTACTGGAATATGAATGTGTTTCTATTATGAGATGAATGTGATTGATTCAATGGCCTTGATTAGGTATCTTACCTTGGTCTTAAAATTTGTTATCTGTTTTCTTCATTGTATGTGTTTATTAATACCAGTAAAAACAGATTATCACACATCTTCCATAGAATGACTGTGATAGGAATGTCACTTAGTGTGTAGGACGATGCGCCACCTGCAGACATCCTGGGGCATTACATCACTCTAAGTGCAGTACAGGGCAGCCGGGTTCAAGTCCAACTTGACTGGTGTGGGCTCCCATAAAAGCTGTTACCAGTGAAGGCGAAAAAAATAAGAATTTGCTCTACTAAGGGAATAAAAAATGAAGTTACAAAACACTTAAATCACATTAATTCCTTCACAGGCCTTTTTGTCATGCAAGTGTGTAATTTTAATCTAGTCTCCTTATTGGGGTGATACAGTTTCATGAAAAATTATTCCAATATAACTTTATCACATATACATTCTTCAAGAATTTAAACCACAACATGACCTAAAATATCTTGAAATACCAACCCTAAGATAACCCCTTATTTTTTCCAACCAAGTGTGATGAAAGAAAGGAAATATAAACATGCAAAAGGTAAGTGACCAACACAAGGCCAGGCCCAGGGTTTCTGCAGCACTGCACTCTGCTCCTGTGTTAGCAGACACTGTGCACTGCACACCCTACGGACACACTGCGCTTAGCGCTGATGCACACTGAACACGTCTGCTCACTCGCCAAAGGGAGACTAGTCAATAGAACAACTGCAAAAACGACTCCAGTGGAGAAACTAGAGGCCACAGCAGAGTGGCTTAGAGCAGAAGGCCCGGGCACTTAAGTGATCTTCTGAGCAACTTAACACACACCATGGGCTCTGCGCACACCTCCTAAGTGTAGAGTGTATGAACATATGTCGCACACAATATAAATGTACTTAACTACCAACTGAGGTTCACAAGAATTCAGTCTCATGATCGAGAAATGCTCATCTACATCTTCCCAAGCTCAGAACAGGCCAGACGCCACACTCAATGGCCATTCGTTCTTTCTCGTCTCTGCTCTCGCCCTCTCAGCCTTTGATCCACAAACTAGTGGTCAGAGACGACAGACAAGACTTCAGTAGCCTCAGTGTTTCTTCTCTCCTACCTGATGAAAGCGTAAGTAAAAACTCAACCCGGTAAGTGAACCAAAGTAAGAGCAAGAAAAACTCATTAGAGAATTTTCTAAACAAAAATGCTAAATGAAGTGTAAGGGCCTACAGAACAGAACCATATTTTTAATACTCTTATTTAGAATTGTAGACCAACTACTTTTTTTAGGATATTAACCTAAACTTGGGCAAGAAAGAAAGGAAAAGGGAACATGATTTGTATAAAATGTGCCTTTTCAGGGTCCAGCAAGATCCTAGACAGAAGTTCAGTGAAGAACTGCATGTGTCCTAACGTAAGAGGTGTTTGTCTATCTACACTGCAAACGGCGGGCCAGCCCCAGCCCATGTCTGTGAGCACCCCTGGCCACGCCTGTGCTGCTCACGTTGCTGAGCAGCAGCAGTAGGGCTGCAGAGCTCTGTGGGCGGCTGGTCAACTGCCAGGCACTGGAAGGGCCAGCCTCCTTGAAGTGACCAGAGAAGCACACTCTTACTGAGGACCTTGGCAGAGGCCCGAGCAAAGGTGCTGCCTCTGCCCGCAGGGGGAAAGGCCTGTGCGGGCTGCCTCACTACCCTCCTCCAAGAGTAGCTGTGGTGATCGCCTCCTCAGTTATAAAAACAAGACACTGCAATTGGAAAATACGCTCTATGAAGGTAGTCACTAAAGTCATGAGGCCAGAAAGTGCCAGGCCTGCGTCTTGTGGTTGTTCTTTGTTATTGGGACAATGGCAAAGACTTAGACTTGGTAATACTAACTAGACCTCAGGCTACTCAGATGCCAGCAACAGCCTCAAACAGATGCTGTTCTGAAATTATCGTGTTTCTTCAAGTTCAGAAAACAGAAGTTGTGGTACGGTGGCAGTCCTGACTCGCCTCCACAATCTAGTACCTAGGACATGCCAGAGCTCAAGGACCAAAGACGTGAACGCATGGGGCCCAAGAAACCTCTGGCTTCCCCATGCACCTGTGAGCCCCTGGCTCTGCTGGGGAGTGTAAACCCAGCCAGGGCCAGCTCAACCGGCTTAGCGTGCGTAAGAACCAACATGGGCCTCGTTTCGGGTGAGAAGTTACAGTGTGAGGACTTACGGGACACGTCATTTTAAAACAGACTGCAAGAACCAAGAGCATCAAGACTGAAGCGTAAACGTAGACTCACACATCGCCGTGTGCATGTGTGAGTTTACAAGCGAAGTGCTCAAGCAGACTAACTGCACTGCTTCTCCCGTTTCCTGAGTTCTAGGTGGTGGAGAGGGCCTGAGCTCGCCTACCCTGTGGAGAAACCACTGCTGTGCCTGCCGAGCCTGACCTTCCCTCACTCGGCCTGGTACCCAGCGGCCCCGGGCGCACGCCATCGCCATCGCCATCACACTGCTTTACCTCGTTCTCAGTGAGGGACGCAGAAGGAGATGCGCCTTTGCTAAACCCCAGCGCTGACGACGCTGCTGCAGAAGCCCGACTTCGCTTCTTCAGTGGTTTACAAGCATCAGACAGATTTTTCGTTGCTGTAAAATAATGTTGTTTTATAAAGTTTGAATAATTAAACCTTCAACCTCTTCACTGCTTTAAAATTACTCCCCAATAAGTGAAGTCTTATAGTCTCTGGGTTGCTTTGGCATACTAAGGGCTTAACTATTTATCCTGAAAAAAATGTGAGTGTAAATAAAAGCAGAAAAAGCGTGTCTTGAGCCCTATGTCCTGCTACAGGGCCCCAAGTGACCAGCCGGCCACCAAGGCAGCTCCATCCACACCAGGTCCACATTCCCCGCCAGATCATTCTGAAGCCAAGTCCAAGCACATCATCTCACCCATAAAAATGTTCAGCATACACCTCTAAACCTCACATGAAGTTTGAAATTTAACAACGTCACTATTACATTTAAAAGTAATGACCCCTTTACATCATCAAGTATCTAGCCAACATGGAAACTTTCCACTGTTCACAATTTTTTCAAGGGTTTAAATGATTTTTCAAAAACCAGCAGAGATCTCATACAGTATGGATAGCAGAGCATACCAAGCCTGTACTCCCCGGGGATTGTTTTCCTTCTACAAGTTAGAGATCGCTAGCCTTCTCTAATAAACTATCAGACAGGAAGTCCCAGAAGATAATTAAGGAAACGGTAAAGGGCTCACATTTACCCTTTTATTGTTCTGATAGCTGGCTTCTTTAACACATGAAAGAGAAACAACTAGTCATGACTTAGACCCTTAGCAGCTAATGTGCACAACACACCAGGATCCTAATGGTGGCGGAGTTGATAGAAATAACAAGTGCTAAGCTGGGCGTGGTGGCACATGCTTGTAATCCCCGTGCTTGGGAGGCTGAGACAGGAGGATCGCGCAGGTTCAAAGCCAGCCTCAGCTACTTAGTGAGGCTCTCAGCAATTTAGTGAGACCCTATTTCCAAATAAATATAAAAATGGTTCTGGGAGTATGGCCCAGAGGTAGAAAGCCTCTGAGTTACACCCCCAGTACTACCAAAAAAAAAAAAAAAAAAAAAAAAAAAGAACAAGTGCCATCCAGTAAGAAACCTGAAACTTTCTGGTTTAAATAACTTCTCTAGTAAAATTTCAAATTAGAAACAATAAAGTCAGCCGGGCGTGGTGGCGCACGCTTGTAATCGCATCATTTGGGAGGCTGAGACTGGGAGAATCGCGGTTCGCAGACAGCCTCAGCTACTTAGTGAGGCCCTCTGCAACTTAGTGAGACCCTGTTTCAAAAAATAAAGAATAAAAAATAGGGCAGGGGGTGTAACTTAGAGGTCAAATGCCTCTGGGTTCCATCCCCAGACCTGCAAAAAAAGAAAAGAAAAGAAAAAAGAAAAAAGAAACAATAAAGTCAAGTGAAAATCAACAAAAAAGTAACTGATTAAATTTGACCAAGTCCTTAAAATAACTTGCACGTTAAAAGTTTGTTGTGTATGTGGTGGTGGGAGTGAGGAGGCACTGGAGATCAAACCCTTCCAAGGTATACCTCTAGCCCTTTTTATTTTTGGAAATAAGGTCTTGCTAAGTTGCTGACAGCCTCGCTGCTTTGTTGAGGCTGTCCTCAAGCCTGTGATTCTCCTGTCTCAGCCTTCCAAGTACTGGGATTGCAGGTATGCCTCACCACGCCCACACACATTTATTTTCCAGTGGCATGAGGGCCTCCTTCTCTCTAGTCCTTCTTGGCTCCAGCTCAATCACTGATTTTTCTAAGGCTTGTCTAGATCCCTCTTACCCAATCCCTTTCGCCTTCTCTTAGCCATCTCCACTGGAGGCTCCCAAAGAACAGGACCAGTCCTCTCAGAACACCCTCCCATCTTGGGCACTCAGAGGTGCCAGGAAGAAAGGAGCCTGACCACATTACCTGCCTGGCTCTTGAGTGAGGAAGCAGCCTCTATGGCCTTGTAAGAGCTTGTCCTGGCCGTTTTGTCGGTGGTCATCTCTCTCTGTTATTTACAACAAGAAAAAAAAAGAGAACAAAGAAATAAAGGAAAAATATTTAATGTGAATGAACACAGGCTGCTGAAAATCTGTGCAACAGAAAGTCCTTGCTGTGGAACTGTGCTCCACAAACACAAGGTGACCACAGTTGCCCAGTCTCAGACTTTTTCCACACTCTGGACTGACCTCTGAACCTCCTGCTCTGACAGCTGTCTGGAGGGCAAGGTGGGTGGGGTCATGACAAGACCTGCTGTAGTCGCACTGTTAAGATGCCTAATATGAGTTTTATTTCATATGCTAACCGAACTTCCCGCTGAGTCCAAAGCAGAGTGTAAATGAGAAGAAATGCAGCTTCGATCCCAGAGGTTCAATCAAATTGAAGTGGATCCTCATTAGCTGACTAGCTGAATCAGTGCCAACATTACTAGCTCGCTGTACTCTAGGGTTTCCAGTTTTGAGACCAATTCCAGATATAGCTCACACAGATCATCAATAAAACACTTTTCACAACTGAGAACAGCAAACAAACCAAAACTGAAGAAAAAAAGATCATGACCATCTTACGGGTGCTAAGGCTTTAAATAAGGTGGCGGCATAGCCGTCGACAGCACAGGACAGGACTTCCCAACGGCTGCTGCCGTTCCAGAAGCATGGGCCTGCAGCACCCACCTTGCCGCCTGCCTATGGCTAGGACAAGTAGCTGGGTACCACTGTGAGCAACACTGGGAACAGCTCTGGCACATCAGAAGTCATCAGTGCCATTACGTATTATATACAACATGGCTTGAGCTTATAAAAACCAGGCCAGAGAAGACACCTTTTTTTTTTTATATCATATGCTATTTCCTGAGCCATTTGTTAACAGACACATTTCTACTTACTTAAATGCAAACTTTGATATTTCAAATGCCCAATGATAATGTTTTTTTTTTTTTTGAGAGGGTACTGAGGATTGAACCTGGGGCATTCTACCTCTGGACTATACCCCTAGTACTTTTTCCTTTTTTATTGTGAAACAGGGTCTCACTAAAGTGCTAAGACTGACCTTAAGCCTTTGACCCTCCTATCTCCATCTCCAAGTGCTAGGATTAGAGGTGTGTGCAACTGCACCCAGCTATCATGCATTTGTAGGCCAATCACTTATACAAACATTTCAAAGCAATCAATTTGGGTATGGTTGCCAGTAAAGGCCTGCTTTTGTCTTGGTAACCAGAAGACATTACATACGTACTTCCTGACAACTGCAAACTTTAGTGACTAATGATGAATTCTACCTAGATTAATGCTGGACACTTGATCACTAAATAGCCTCATCTGATGAGAGGTGCCCCAGAACACTTTGTTGACCAGGAATATGGGGCATGGCCTACCTGCTCCTCTGAACTACAGATAAAAAATTGGGCCGGGCATGGTGGTGCACGCTTGTAATCTCCATGCTTGGAAGGCGGAGACAGGAGGATCACACAGGTTGGAAGCTAGCTGCATTGGCTTCAGAGACCCTGTTTCCAAATAAAAATATAAAATAGGTCTGGGAGTGTAGCCCGGAGGTAGAAGGGCTTCCAGGAACCCCAGTACCACCAAAAAAAAAAAAAAAAAAAAAAAAAAAATTAAATAGATGATGAAGTCCATGTAGTTACACTTCAGCAATATGTGAAATTTTCATTCTTCAAAATAATAAGACAGCCGGGCGTGGTGGCGCACGCTTGTAATCCCCGCGCTTGGGAGGCAGAGACAGGAGGATCGCGCAGGTTCGAAGCCAGCTGCGCGCGCTGGCTTAGGAGACCCTGTTTCCAAATAAAAATGTTAAAATAGGTCTGGGAGTGTAGCCCGGAGGTAGAAGGGCTTCCAGGAACCCTAGTACCACCAAAAACAAAAAACAAAAAAACAAAAAAAACAAAATAATAAGACAATAAAAAAGCAACTTACGTTAGATCAGTAAAAGTATGCTTTATTCAAAATCATAAATTACTCTGTAAAAACTATCACTGAATAAATAAATTTCAATTATAAAGAACAAAGTCTATTTAAACTAAGTTTATGAAAAAATTAACTGGACATCAGAGATAGCTGAAATAAATCCTGCTGGTAAGGGCTCACAACTGCTCCATGTGCAAGCCTCACACTGATCCTCTGCACCTGTGGTGGGGGTCCCCACAGGTGCCAGGCAGCACCAGGTCACGGGGTGGCACCTGGCCCAGGGTGCTGTTTATCTGTGCTGCCACTTTCTTGTAGCACCAGTACTGCCTGCACTGCCTAGGAGCACCCTGGGAGCAATAGTATATCATCAATTACTAGCAAACCAAATGACTTCATAAAATCCAATTTCGATGCCTGTGATGAATTCTTTAGCTTTTTATTGTAGTACAAAATAGATTTCTAACAGATTTTCATGTCAACTCACTATTTACAAATTGAATAATAAACCCTATGATAGCCTGTATGTGTGTGTACACATGCATAGCACTAGAGACTGAACTAGATCCTCGCATATGCTAGGCAAGAGTTCCACCACTAAGCTATAGCCCTAGTCCAAGAGGGTTTTTTGTTGTTACTGGTGTGTGTGTGTGTGTGTGTGTGTGTGTGTGTGTGTGTGTGTGTTGTGTTTGGGACACATTACCAGAGATGTTCTACTTCCAAACTATATCCCTGACCCTATTTTATTTTACTTTTGAAAGTGTCTCATTAAGTTGCTGGGAGTCTCCCTACACTGCTGAGGCTAGTCTCAAATCTATGATCCTTCTGTTTCAGCCTCCTGAGAACTGGGTGACTGTTCTTTTGGGGGAAGGGGGGGTTGGGGATGGAACCCAGGGGCATTTGACCTCTGAGTTATACCCCCTGCCCTATTTTTTATTTTTTTATTCCTTTAATTTTTTGAAACAGGGTCTCACTAAGTTAACTGAGGCTGTTCACGAACTGAGATCCTCCGGTCTCAGCCTCCCAAATACTGGGATTACAAGCATGCACCACCATGCCTGGCTCTGGGGCATTACTTTTAATAGACAATTTTATCTAGCCTAAAAGCATTTAGATCCTGGCTTGGGATTTTTTATTTATTTTTTTGTTTGTTTGTTTTTGGACAGCCAAGTACCAGAAATACATGTTAACATCCCTGATGTATAAGCACATACTTTTTTCTTTACTTTGAAACAGAGTCTCACTGAGTTGCAGAGGGCCTCGCCAAGGAGCTGAGGCTGGCCGCGAACCCGGTCCTTCTGCCTCAGCCCCCGAGCGCTGGGACTGAAGTGCCCACACGGCTCTGCACACACACGTTCTTTAGCAGCCTCTCCATGGGGTTCTGGAGGAAGAGCAGACCGCACTGCTGAGGAGAACACTCGGGAGAACCCAAGGGCGCTTCCTCCTGGCCTCGTCTCAGAAAGACACAGCACGTGTTCCTAAGGGCCAGACAAGCCTGGGACACATTACCTTCCGGAGACTGTGCTTGTCTGTCCTGAGCCTTTTCCTGGGTGTGTCCTCAACATCAACATCTTCTGGAGGGCCCTCTGTCCTCTTGGTATGGATTCTTTTTTTCCCATTTATGTTACCTAGAAATGGGGGTGGGGAAACATGAAAAATATTCCACATCCTGCCCTCCATAGCACTGAGGCACCAGCCAGGTGGTCTGCGGTGAAGCCAGGGGTCAAGCACCCCTGCTGACTTCCAGATCGCGCGCGCGCGCGCGTGTGTTTTGGTACTGTAGATGGAACTTAGCGGCATTTTACCTCCGAGCTACACCCCTACCTAGCCCTATTTTTTATTCTTTTTTTTTTTTTTCTTTTGGTGGTACTGGGGTTCCTGGAAGCCCTTCTACCTCCGGGCCACACTCCCAGACCTATTTTTATATATATTTTATTTGGAAACAGGGTCTCCTAAGCCAGTGCGCGCGGCTGGCTTCGAACCTGCGCGATCCTCCTGTCTCTGCCTCCCAAGCGCGGGGATTACAAGCGTGCGCCACCACGCCCGGCCTATTTTTTATTCTTTACTTTGAAACAGGCTCTCACTGAGTTGCAAAGGGCCTTACTAAGTAACTGAGGCTGGCCGTGAACCCCAATCCTCCTGCCTCAGCCTCCCAAATGCTGGGATTACAAGTGTGCACCACCATACCAAGCTTCCAGGTCCTGTGTTGAACATATCACATCTCCTTACAACACAAAACAAAAAACTGTGAACTAAAAACACTTTAATCTAAAGGTTATTATATTGTAATTTGTTATTCTTTTAATAACTATAGAACTAAATGTGAAAAAACAGCATTTACTACTTACTAATAATCAAAAATTAGTGGAATCTAGGGTAACCCCAAAACAACTTGCTATAATTTATACATTTTCTTAATAAAGAACCATTTTAAGTAGCAATACTACATTTATATCTACAAATTAAGGGCTCTTCTTTTTTGGTACTGGGGATTAAAACCAGGGACCCTGTACCACTGAGATATACCCTAAGCCCCTCCCCGTTTTGTGGTACTGGAAATTGTACTCAATAGCACTCTACCTCTAAGCCATACCCTTAACCCTACCTTTTTTGGTTTGAAATAAGGTCTCACTATATAGCTGAGGCTGTCCCTAAACCAATCCTTGTCTTATTCTCCCAGGTACTAGGATTACAGGCATACATCCCAGTACCCTCAATCCCATTGTGTGTATATATGTGCGTGTGCATGTGCATGTGCACGTGTGTGTGTGACTGAGGATTCTACCTTTGAGCTACAACTCCAGCCCTATTTTTTTTTTTTTAAACAGAATCTCAAAGTTGTAGCTAGGCATGGTGGCTCACACTTATAATCCCAGCATTTGGGAGGCTGACAGGATTGCAGTATGAGGATAGCCTCAGCTACTACTTAGTGAGGCACTTTGCAACTCAGTGAGACCCTGTTTCGAAATAAGGAATAAAAAAATAGGGCTAGGGTGAAGCTTGGAAGTAGAATGTCCCTGGGTTCCATGCCCAGTACTGCAAAAGAAAAAGAAAAAAAAAAAGAATCTCAAAGTTGTAGAGGGCCTCACTAAGCTGCTATGGCTGGCTTTTAACCTTTGAGCCTCCTATCTAAGCCTCCCAAGTACTGAGATTATAGGTGTGCACCACCATGCCCAACTCTTCCAGCCATTTTTTTTAATTTTTTTTTTTTTTTTGAGAAAAGGTCTAAGTTGCCCAGAATACCCTCAAACAATTCTTAGTCTTCCCAAATTGTTGGGATTAAAGGTGTGCACCACTGTGGTGGCAATTTAGGGCTTTTCTACATGTTTGCTTGACTGTGCCAGGTGTTCCCAGGAATATCACTAATCCGCAAAAAATGTGCCCGAATAGCAGGTCATGGTGGTGCATGCATGTAATCCTCGTACTCAGGAAGCTGAGACAGGAGGACCACAGGTTTAAAGCCTGCCTCAGAACTTAGTGAGACCCTGTTTCAAAAAATGTATATATATAGCCAGGCGTGGTGGCACATGCTTGTAATCCCCGCGCTTGGGAGGTTGGAGACAGGAGGATTGCACAGGCTAGAAGCCAGCCATTCTGGCTTAAGAGACTCTGTTTCCAAAAATTAAAAAAATATATAAAATAGGTCTGGGAGTGTAGCCCAGAGGTAGAAGGGCTTCCAGGAACCCCAGTACCACCAAAAACAAACAAACAAACAAACAAACAAACTCCGGCTAGGGAAGTAACTCAGAAGTAGAATGCCCCTGGGTTCATCCCCAGTGCCACAGAAACCAGATGAAACAGCACTCACCTAAAACATAAGATGGAAGACAAGACTATAAATTCTAGAGCAATGACTAATCTGAATATACCAACATTTACTTTAGATAAAAATTCTGTATTTTCACTTCCACAACTGCTTTTATTAACATGCTATCCACTAAGCTTCTTGCAGAAGGACACTTCTGTCCTCAAACTCACTGCCTACTGGGGAATAATACACCAGCAAAAGCCTGCTCGGCTCCCTGGAACCCAGCAGGCTTCAGCAGGAGGCTTGAGAGTCCACGCGCTCGGTGCCAACAGGCTCAAAGCGTAGGGATACTGTCGGAGGAGCCACGCAGCCAGAGCACGGGCTCCTCAGTGCCAACTCCAGGCTGTGGGGCCGGCTTTGCTCATGGCCACACCACTGTGGGCTGGGCTCAAAGGGTGCATGAGAGGTCTGCAGAGTACAAGACAGCAGAGCTGCGCCCGTGAGGCACAGAAGCCTTCAGGTGGTTTACCCTCAGCAACCCTCTCTGCTGACCCACATGCTCCTGCAGCAGCGGCACAAGCCCAGGGCCCGCTCCCCACTACGAGATGAGCTCCTGGTCCTTCCCATACCACCTCCTGAGCACAGTCCTTGACAGGGACCAAGGCAGCAGGCATTTCTGAGCATCTGTCTGAGCTTCAACACTGAGATGGTGGGATTGCTGGCACCCGGTGAGCACCAGGGTCACCTGGGTGTCCAAGAACAGCACACACTTGGCATGCATCATAGTAGGAACTCACTGCCACTCCTGTCTAACATGCTCAGGGATAGCCCTAAATGGCAGTGTGGCACACACTCAAATTTCTTGCTCTGACTTCAGGAAAACCTATCTCCTTTTGAAATAAGGCAGCCACTGAAAAGAAAGGCTTCTAGCCAAGAGCCGGGAATGGTGGCGCATGCCTGTGATCCCAATACTTGAAGGCTAAGACAGGAGAATCACAGGTTCAAGGTCAGCCTCAGCAACTTAGCAAGGATCTCAACAACTTTTCCTGTCTCCAATAAAACTTAAAATAAGCCAGGTGTGGTGGTATATGCTTGTAATCACAGCATTCAGAAGGCTAAGACTGGAGGATCATGATTCGCGGATAGCCTCAGCTACTTAGTAAAGCCCTCTGCAACTTAGTGAGACCCTGTTTCAAAATAAAGAATACAAGCCGGATGTGGTGGCGCACACTTGTAACCCCCGTTCTTGGGAGGCTGAGACAGGAGGATCACGCAGGTTCAAAGCCAGCTTCAGCTACTTAATGACGCTCTCAGCAACTTAGTGAGACCCTGTTTTGAAATAAAGTATAAAATAGGTCTGGGAGTATAGCTCAAAGGTAGAAGGTCCATGGGTTCCATCCCCAGTACCACAAAAAAAAAAAAAAAAAAAGAAGAAAAAAAAAAAAGAAAAAGAAAAAATAAAAGGAAGAAAGAATACAAAATAGGGCAGGGGGTGTAGCTCGGAGGTCGAATGCCCCTAAGTTCCACCCCCAGACCCACAAAAAGTAAATAAATAAATAAATAAACAAACAAATAAATAAATAAAATAGCCTGGGGATATATCTCGGAGGTATCTCAGAGGTAGAATGTACCTGGGTTCAGTCCCCAGCACCACAGACACACACAAAAAGTAAATAAATAAGTAAAGGTTTTTAGCAGGTGCAGTGGCACACATCTGTAATCCTAATACATGGAAGGTAGAGACAGGAGGATTACAAATTCAAGGCCAGCTTTGGCAACTTAGCAAGACCCTGTTCAAAAGGGCTGGGGTGTAGATTAGAGGCTAAATGCCTCTGGGGTCAATCCCTAGTACCACAAAGATAATGATAATGATAATAATAATTGATAATAATAATAATATTTTAAATGCTAATGCAGTTAGGTAAACTTGCCTTAAAAAAAAACCTCACAAATCTTACATGTCCTTGCTATTCTAAATTGTAGTATTTGCAACAAACACAAATTGAACAAAATCTAAGATTAATATAGTTAGTTCATGTGGAAATCTAAAATGCCCTAAATTACTGGACACAGAGGCACATACCTATATAATTTCATCTACTCAGAAGCCTGAGGCAGGTGGGTGCCAAATTCAAGGCTAAATTTGGCAACTTAGCAACACCTTGTCTCAAAACTAAAAAAAAAAAAAAAAAAAAAAAAAGCAAAGAGCTGGGGAGTGGTAGGGTACCCTTGGCACCACAATAAACCAACAGCCCTAAATCAAGATGTAGACCTCCATGAAGGGCAGAGGTCTACAGCAGCATGCACGGCCACGCTCAGCATGCAGGAGCTACGCTGCCCCAGGAGCAAGCTGGATGGCCATGACTGCAGTCTCTCTAGACGGGTCTTGAAACACTACGTTTGGCCTCCCAAAAATTCTTCAATGACAAAGCTTGGGAGATTTAATATACTGTGCTTTTGGCCTCCAAGTCTCACGGCGCAGCTCTCCCTCACCATGCCACTGCCCCAAGTAAAGCAGCATTTCTTATTTTTTAAACTGAGTCCAGGTAGCACCACCGGACACCCAAGTTTAAGGTCAGCCCAGTCACCTCCTTGAGCTCTCAAGCAAGCAGGCCAGGAACTGAGCCACACTGGGCCCGCGCTCCCGCCTGCAGCCCTGGGCAGCCCACTTCAGGGGCCACTGTTCTGAGGTTGAACTGAGCCTGGAGTCCTAGAACCGCTGGAGACTCCTTCATCCCTTCCTCTCTCTTTCTGTCCTCTCCCACACAACTCCTCATGTCTGCAGTGGTCAGAATGCTGCTCCGCGTGAAGAGAAAAGCAAGGGACCCGGAGGCCAGACAGGAGCAGAGGGCACAGCTCTGGACGGGGGAGGAACGGCTGCGTGACGGCATGCCATCTTGGCTGCTGGCCACGGGCCACGCTCCCCTGCAGTCCCAAGAGCCGAGCTCAGTTTGCCAGCTCCACATGTCCACACCTAAGCAGAGGACAGAAGCACAGTTAGACGTTACCAGTGTCTTCTTCAGGCTGGGCGGAAGTCACCAGGGCAAACTTTGTGTTGTAGCGTGCCTTCTGTTTTTCACTGAGCATGCTCCACTGCGATCCAAGCAGCTCTTCGATCTCCTCACCCGAGGCATCCGGGTGCTCAGCAGTGACCTGTGAGCACAGAGAGGGCAGTGAGAAGCTCCAACACAGAAGCCCGTCTGTGCCTGGTACACAGCAAGTGCACAGTCTTTAGACCCAGCGTGGAGCATCTTTATTTCTCCATCATGGAACGAGGTCCTAGAAAACTCAGAGATGGACAGCACTTAACTGATGCTATGATCCACTGAAAATTCACAAATGATAATATTGGTAAATGGTAAAAAGAAAAAAAAAACAAATCACTAGGCCATTTCTAAGTCAGTTTCTAGGCATCCTTGAGAAGTCAGGAGTAGAGCAATTCCCACAGAAAGGCTACCTCCAAGCATGAGCCAAGGCCTGGCCTCCTTGCTGGCTATAGCACCCACCCTCCATCTCAACCTCTGCCCTGCACAAGTGGAAAGGCGGTTCCTTGGCCACAGCAAGCCCCAGCTTTTGCCCAGCCTGGGCCAACACCAGAGGTGAACACTCCATGTGGCCAAAGAATAGGTCCCCCCTGGCTCTCCAGATATGGGGTCCTGGTGGAAATGCAGATCCCCAGGCTCCTCTGAGCTCTACTGGCCAGGAATTGGCATTCCACAGGCCTCCAAGGAGTCCATGGTCCATATGCAGAATATCTGATCAGAAGCCCTCAACTTTGGCTGCACTTGGCAATAACCTGGGGGTGGGGGGGAGTTAAAACCTATGATGTTCATATCCCACTCGAGACCAAGTCAACTCAGAAGCCAAGAGTCAGTATTTCAAATGTTTCTGACATGCACCGAGTTTGAGAGGCACTGACAGAAGGCAGAACACAAGAGCCAATACACAGAGGCTCGCAGCCCACTCTGCCCCACCACGGCTTCAGAATGGCCCATGACCTAAGAATCACCTTTATATTTTTCGGTGGTTGAAAAAAGTCAAAATACTTCATGACATGCAAAAATTACAGAAATTCAGAGATCATTGTCCATAAAAAATCTGACTCACTACAAGCTTCTGTTCGGGTCTTGTCCACGGTTGTTTACACGATGCAAAGTTCAGACAGAGACCGCACAGCCACAGTGTGGGGAAAAAGTCTGCCAACTGGTGGAGCACCAGCAGTACTGGCCAGCACCACAGGGTTCTATGCCGGCTCCTCCGCTCAGGACCTGCGTGACCTGGGCTGCCCACGTCCCTCTGTGAAGTAAGGAAGATAACGCCTCCCCTGGCGGACTAAGGAGTCAGGGAACTCTAGCTGGTTCCTATCACCACCGGGATCTACTTACTCCCGATCCAGCCAACTCAGGCAGCCTGCTCCAGTCCCAAGCCTAGGTCCTCAACCTGGCACCCTCCGCCCAGTTGCATCCCTGCAGGACACTGACAGTCTTGCTGCACCTCTTCTCCAGACACAGGTGAACAAGCAATCTACAATAAGCCCAAGGACAGGCCTGTGGCCTCCCACCACAAGGCACCTCTACAGCCTAAAATCAGATCCCGACATCAACAGTCCACATGTGTTCCCTGCAGGTTCCACTGCCACCCTGCCCTGCCCGCCTGGCATTCCCGAGCCCGCACACGCTGCTCCCACCACTCAAGCTGAGACACCCTCCCTTGGCCACGCAGGGCGCTGTCCCTCATCTGCAGCCTCACCTGTGGCACGGGCACCAGCATCTCAAGGGGTTGTGTGCAGTGAACCTGTGCCCTTCTCGGTCACCCGCCTCTGCCCCTAGCACTCCCTCACCCGCCTGTGGCCCCCATGTCCTCCATAAGAATGAACCATAATAGTCTCATCTGCTTCACTAAACAAGATTCCTCAATCCTAGAGTCCAACTTTCCTTCTGCTTTGCGTTTTGTGCTACCACCCGGCTCCTCCATGACTTCTAAGGTCCAGTGTAACTCGGCACTGAATCCCCGCATTTTCACCTCTCACCTAACAACTTCATCAAGCTATGCAGTGGACAGCCCCCAGCAGGCTCCAAGCTCACCTCAAATACTCTTCTGCTCTACCAGGCTCACTCCCACCCATCCTTGTAGGTTTGGCTACTTTGTTACTTAGGAGGATATTTACCAAGCACTCTGGGCCAGGAGACTGCAGGTAAAATGGCAAAGGTAGCCACCACCCCTGTGCCCAGGTGCTCATCGTCTGTTCAGTTCTCGTCTTAGACCATCTTAGATGCCCCAAGCAGGCAAGGAAACTGCCTTCACCATCAGTGTGAGCTGACGAAAGAAGCCACTCATGAAAGTCCACACATGGCAGTGTCCAGCCTGCCTGTGACTTAGGTCCTTCCACTGTGCCACAGCGTGAAAGCAATGAGCAAGACACCCCTCCAGCCACACCGCTAGTCAGCTCTGAGTCATGAGGGAAGCCCGACACTACGGTGAGCTGCCGGGGGCCAAGGCCATGTCCTGCAGTTCTGAGCACATGGCACTTTCCGCTTATCCTATCTTCTGTTGGTCCGGGTCCCACGGTAAATCAAGGAGCTTCTGTACTACACGGGTGCAGGTTCTGAACACGCAGTCAGGGCCAGGTAACAATCCTGCTTCCTGCTACATCGCCCTAGTATGGAGAGTGCCTGCACTTGTGGGCCGAGGTTAGCCAGCTGGAGAACAGGGACATGTAAATAGCCACCTGAGAAGGCCTTTGCACCACAACACACCGAACAGCACCTGGCACACGGTAAGCATTCAATAATGGCTTTCTCTGTTTCTAGTCAACTTCTCAAATATAACCCAAAACCTGGGAAACCAAATGCCACAGGCTCACAGCTGACTGCAATGTTCTCAGCACCATCAAAGACTATTGTTCCTCACAGTCCAGCCCTTTGCAGATCACCCTCTGGTCATATATCTGAGCTCCCTTTTGCTCTGGACTCAGATAAGACTGCTGCAGGGCAGCACCTCGGGCGATTCCCCCACCTGCCTCCCGATGCCAGTGCTGGCCTGGGCAACCAAGGTCACAGAGGAACAAGCAGGCCTCTGCAGTCTGTGGTCTGTGGCTTATTCGAGAAACCCTCCTTCTCCCAGGTGACAAAGCTCCCCTCCCACGTTGGCTGGCCTGCAGCTCATTCCCATCCACTCCCACTTGCACAGGAGTATGCTTCTGGGTAGTGAGTGGCCCTGCCCTGCATGTCCCCAGCATGAACGGCCCTATTTCAGTGGCAGAGCATCTCATCTAGTTAGGCAAGGCCTCTGGCAGTTCTTCAGATGTGGATAAGCTAGCATTCATTCACAAAATATCCAGAAATTCCTGGTGGGAATTTTATTGTAATTATACTAAGTGTATGATTATTATAGGGGAGATGGGGGAATTGACTTCCGAATATCGAATCTTTCTATATATTAATATATCCCTATTTACATAATTCTACCAAAATATCAGTTTTCTCCAAAGCCGCAGACTTATTCTGTAATATTTATTCCTTAATACCTTAAATATTTGTTTTTTACTATCAATGGTACCTTTTTTTGTGTGTGTGGTACTGGGGTTCCTGGAAGCCCTTCTACCTCCAGGCTACACTCCCAGACCTATTTTTATATTTTTATTTGGAAACAGGGTCTCTAAAGCCAGCGAGGCTGGCTCCGAACCAGCGCAATCCTCCTGTCTCCGCCTCCCAAGCGCGGGGATTACAAGCGTGCGCCACCATGCCCGGCTCAATGGTACCTTTTTAACAGTGCCATTTACTCTTACTTACTGCACCTGTACACTATAAACAACATCCATCGACCTCATAATTCTAAAGACTTTCTGTACATTCTCTTCAGTTTTCTACACACACCTTTGCAAACAGTGACAGCGTAATTTCTTTCTTTACATCGATTTTCTCTTTTTTTCTTGTATGTGCGTGTGGTACTGGAGGTTAAAACCTAGAGGCATTCTACCTCTGAGCTATACTCCCAGCCCCCCTTTATTTGGAGGGGGAGGTTCTGGGAATGAAATTCAAGGGCTTGCTACCTCTGAGCTAGCCTAATTTTTATTTTTTTATTTTGAAACAAGGTCTCACTACGTTGTGGATCGACTCCGTAAGGTGCTGAAGCTGCCAAAAACTTATAATAATTTTGTCTCAGCCTGCCTGCCAAGTACTACAATTACAAGCATGCACCACCATGCTGGGGCCCCAGGCTCTTAAAATTTTTTTTTTTAATTTTGTTTTGAAACAGGGTTTCATTAGATTGCTGAGAGTCGCCTTAAGTTGCTGGGGCAGGTCTTCAACCTGTGATTCAACTGTTTCAGTCTATCAAGTACTGAGACTAGAGGTGTGTGTCCATGCCTAGCTTTTCTTTCTTATCTTTATAGCATTAACTAATATTTTCAGTTAACCTTTCTCTCTCTCTCCCTCCCTCCCTCCCTCCCTCCCTCCCTCCCTTCCTTCCTTTCTTTCTGCAGTACTGGGAATGGAACCTAGAGGCATTCTACCTCCAAGCTACAGCCCCAGCCCTATTTTTCAGTCTTTTATTTTTGAAACAGAGTCTTACTGGGATTACAAGCGTGTGCTACCACGCCCAGCTTCAGTTAACTTTTTTTTCCCCCCGATACTGGGGATGGTACCCAGGGGCATTCTACCTCTGAGCTACACCCCCAGTCCTATATTTTATTCTTTATTTTGAAACAGGGTCTGAGTTGCAAAGGGACTAAGTAGCTGAGGTTGGCCGCAAAACTTGATTCTCCTGTCTCAGCCTCCCAAATGTTAGAATTACAATCGTGCACCACCACGCCCGGCTCTTCTGTTAACTTTTAATAAATCGTGAAAAGAAGCCGGGCATGGTGGCACACGCTTATAATCCCAGAATTTGGGAGGCTGAGACAGGAGGATCGCGGTTCGCGGACAGTCCAGCTACTTAGTGAGGCCCTCTGCAACTTAGTGAGACCGTTTCCAAATAAAGAATAAAAATTTGGGCAGGGGGTGTAGCTCGGAGGTCAAATGCCTCTGGGTTCCATCCCCAGACCCGCAAAAAAAGAAAAAACGGTGAAAAGGATATACTGTCTTATTTGAGGTTTTTTGTTTGTTTTTTCTTTTTTTCTTTTCTTTCTTTCTTTCTTTTTTTTTTTTTGCAGTACTGAGGATTGAACCCAGGGGCATTCTACATCCAAGCTACACCCCCAGCTCTATTTTTTATTCCTTTTTTTTTTGTGTGTGTGTGTGTGGTACTGGGGATGAAACCCAGGGGCATTCTACCTCCAAGTGACACCCCCAGACCTATTTTTTTTTTTTTGGTGGTACTGGGGTTCCTGGAAGCCCTTCTACCTCCGGGCTACACTCCCAGACCTATTTTTACATTTTTATTTGGAAACAGGGTGTCCTAAGCCAGAGCGGCTGGCTTCGAACCTGCGCGATCCTCCTGTTTCTGCCTCCCAAGCGCGGGGATTACAAGCTGCACCACCACGCCCGGCCTATTTTTTATTCTTTATTTTGAAATACGGTCTCACTGAATTGCAAAGGGCCTCACTAAAGTAGTAGCTGAGGCTGTCCAAGAACCACAATCTGAGCCGAACATGGTGGCACACGCTTGTAATCCCCGCGCTTGGGAGGCAGAGACAGGAGGATCGCGCAGGTTCGAAGCCAGCCGCACGCGCTGCCTTAGGAGACTCTGTTTCCAAATAAAAATGTAAAAACAGGTCTGGGAGTGTAGCTCGGAAGTAGAAGGGCTTCCAGGAACCCCAGTACCACCAAAAAAAAAAAAAAAAAAAAAAGAACTGCAATCTGTCTCAGCCTCCCAAATGTTGGAATTATAAGTGTACGCCACCACACCTGGCTATTCTTTATTTTGAAACAGGATCTCACTAAGTTGCAGAGGGCCTAAGGAGATGAGGTTGGCCATGAACCTGTGATCCTACTGTCTCAACTTCCCAAGTACTGGGATTACAAGTGTGAGCCACTATGCCCAGACATACTCTTTATTCTATTCATTTGTTTACTTACCTATTTGGTGGTACTGGGGGTGGAACCCAGGGGCTTTTCTACCTCCAGGCTATACTCCCAGCCCTATTTTATACTTTATATGGAAACAGGGTCTCACTAAATTGCTGAGAGCCTAAGTAGCTGAGGCTGGCTTTGAACCTGTGTGATCCTCCTGTTTAGTCTCCCAAGTGCTGGTATTACAAGTGTGCGCCATCACGCCTGGCTGACATGCTCTTATTTAAAAAAAAAAAAAAAAAAATGCTTCTAAAGTTTCATCAATAAGTAAAATCCTTGCTGGAAGTTTTGAGAACCTTCACAGGATCAAAGAAGTTATCTTCTACCTTCTACTCCTTTGTTACAAAAAAGCATTAATCTTTATCAAATGTCTTTTCTCCTCAATCAGGATTACCATATAAACCGGGTGTGGTACCACAAGTTTGTAATCTCAGTACTTGAGAGGCTGAGACAGGAGAATCACAGGTTCAAAGCCAGCCTGGGCAACTTAATGAGGCCCTCTGCATCTTAGAGATCTTGTTTTCAAATAAATAAAATTGAGTTGCTGAGGATGTCGCTAAGAAGTAGAATACACCTGGGTTCAATCCCCAGTGCCACCACCACCAACAAAAAAAGATTGCCACACATAATCTGCTATAGAGAATCACAGTAACAGATTTTCTAGCATTAAACCACTCCTGTATTCCTAAGAAGTTTTTTTGTGTTGGTTTCGTTCTTTTGGTACTGGGAATTGAATCCAGGGAGCATTCTACCTCTAAGCTACACTTTCAGCCCTATTTTTTTATTTTGAAACAGAGTCTACTAAGGTGTGTAATACCTCTCCAAAGTTGCTGAGGCCATCATGAACCTGCAATCCTCCTGTCTCAGCCTCCCATGCAATGGGATTACAGGTGTGGGCCACAAGAACCCACCTGGTTTCTTTTGAAGGCACTACTCAAATGCTTCTCCTCCCCAGCTCCTGTGTAGGGACAAAACGCCCCATCCCATTAATTTCTCACAAAATTCACAAGCATCAAGTTCTGCACCGCTGTCAAGCTCCTCACGGCCCTGCACTGTGCCAGGCCACACACTGGTGAGACATCCATGGCTGATGTTTGGAAAATAGACCCCTTTCTTATTGGTACCTTTCTTATCATGTGGTTCTAGACTCCTATATAGAACATTCTCAAGAAAATAAAACTAAAATGAACACTATATATAAGCCAGGCATGGTGTCACACGCTTTCAATCCCAGCATTTGGGAGGCTGAGACAAGAGGATCACGATTAGCAGACAACCTCAGCTACTACTTTAGTGAGGCCCTTTGCAACTCAGTGAGACGCTGTTTCAATATAACGATTAAAAATGAGACAGAGGGCATAGTTTGAAGGCAGAATGCCCCTGGGTTCCATTCCCAGTACCGCAAAATAAAAAATAAATAAAATAAAATGAACACTATAATAAAAAGGCTTTTAAGCCAGGCATCGTGGCACATACATGTAATCCCAGCATTTGGGAAGCTAAGACAGAAGGATCGGGGTTCACAGACAGCCTCAGCTACTTAATAAGGCCACAACTCAGTGAGACCCCATTTCAAAATAAAGAATACAAAATAGGGCTGGGAGCTGGGTGTGGTGGTGCGTGCTTGTAATCCCAGCATTCAGACGGCTAAACCAGAGAATCACAGTTCACAAACAGCCTCAACTACTTACAGCAAGGCCCTTCACAACTCAGTGAGACTCTTGTTTCTAAATTAAAAGGACTACAAAATATAGGGCTGGAGGTGTAGCTTGGAGGTACAATGCCCCTGGGTTCTATCCCCAATACCACCAAAAAAAAAATAGGGCTGGAGGCATCGCTCAGAGGTAGAATGCCCCTGGGTTCCATCCCTAGTACTACAAAAAAAAGGGGGGGCTTTTAATTTCTAGACTATAACCCACTCACCTCAAGTGACAAAGTTAACCCAAACTAGGAAGCCTCAGTTCCTTGTAATGAAATTGAGCCTTTACTATAAATGAAGAGATCACATATTTTATCAAGACAGTTAAAAATTCTTAATTATGTAAATGCTTCAGTCGTTGATATACTACTGTCCTTTTAAATATGATGGGATCTACTGGGGATAGTGGCACATGCTTATAATCCCAATACTTGGGAGGCTGAGATAGGAGGATCACAGGTTCACGGCCAGCCTCCTCTACTTAGTGAGGTCCAACTTAGTGAGACCCTGTTTCAAAATAAAGAATATAAAATAGGAGCTAGGTGTGATGGTACATGCTTGTAATCCCAGCATTTGGGAGGCTGAGACAGGAGGATTGCAGTTTGAGGAAGGCTTCAGCTACTACTTAGTGAGGCCCTTTGCAACTCAGTGAGACCCTGTTTCAAAATAAAAGGAAAAAAAAATAGAATTAAAGGTGTTGCTCAGAGGTAGAATGCCCCTGGGTTCCATACCCAGTAACACACCACACACACACACACACACACACACACACACACTAGGGCTGGGGGGTGCAGTTTAGAGGTTAAATGTCCCTGGATTCCATCCCCAGTACCTAAAAAAAAAAAAAAAAAAAAAAGAATAAAAAAATAGGACTGGGGTACTGTGTAGCTCAGAGGTAGAATGCCCCTGGGTTCCATCCCCAGTACCATAATAAATAAATATACAAACACTGAGGCCGGGCATGGTGGCATACGCTTGTAATCCCAGAGCTTGGGAGGCAGAGACAGGAGGATCACACAGGTTTGAAGCCAGCCTCAGCTACTTAGTGAGGCTCTCAGCAACTTAGTGAGACCCTGTTTCCAAATAAAGTATGAAATAGGTCTGGGAGTACAGTCCAGAGGTAGAAAAGCCCCTGGGTTCCACCTCCAGTATCACCAAAAAAAAAAAAATATATATATATATATGTGTGTGTGTGCGGTGTGTGTGTGTGTGTGTGTGTGTGTGTGTGTATCTCACACACACACGCACACACACCCGCACACACACACTGTGGGATCCATTTTCAGTGTATTCACTCAATGCTGATGGATACATGAGCTACACCAAGAAGAGGACCCCACACCACAAGCCTCTGGACAGCCATCTGAGAAGACACTTGCCTACAGCTATATGCCAAGACAAGACTGAGCTACCACGAAAGGGCGCCCACAGAAACCCATTTCCCACTGGAGCTGGTGTCCTCTCATGCAGTGGGAGGAGCCCAGCGACAATGCCAAGTCATGGGCAAGGGTCTCTGCCCCAAGTGTCATGGTGACTGTTCTCTAACAATATGTATCAAACCTAACATTGACACAAGGCTCACCACTGGACTGCTGAGAAACAGTCCACTGTGTACCGCAGGGGCATTTCTCAATTTCAGAACCTCTAACAGGAGTCACAACTCAGAAACCGTTGGAGTACTGACCTCATCCCTGTGCTTCTGACAGAAGACCAAGAACTGGGAGGCTGCATCCCCCTTCCTGCTCCGTGGAGTGGAGGCGGTGGCCTTCTTCCTCCCGGGAGGAGACCCAACCCCTCTTTTGGGGTCAGCCTCTGCTGTCTTTGGAGAAGCACTCTTGTCGGTGCCAGGGTCACTCTCTCGGCTCTCGGCAGAGACGGACTGCTTGGCTCTCCGCCGTCTCTTCACAGCAATGCCCTCTTCCTTCACAGAGCCAGGGCCTGCAGCAGCTCCTTCACTGGCCCCTGAGGACCCCACCACTCCTCCTGAGGATTCCACAGCAATGCCAGCCTCCTCTGCCACCTGAGGGTTGAGCTGCAGCTGGCCCCCCACGTAGAGGAAGGTGAACTTGGACTTCCGCTCTTCTACGGACATGCCCGCAGCTGCTTCTGCTTGAACAAGGCCCATTTCCCACTGGGCCCTCAACTTCCCTGAAATAGGTTTCAACAACTAAAAAAAAAAAAGTAAGAAAACTTAAGTTTCATCACACAACATAAACATTCATTTAAAGACACTTTTAGCTAGGCACAGTGATGCACATCTAGAATCTCAGAACTTGGGAGGCTAAGATAGGAGAATCGCAGGTTTGAGTCTCAGCAACTTAGCAAGATGCTGTTTCAAAATTAAAAAAATAAAGAGGGCTGGCTGGGTGGGGATCTATCTTGGGGTAAACTGCCCTTAGATTCAATAATCAGTACCAAAAACAATCCAAAAAATTATATAATTTAAAATAAATTTAAAAATAAAAAAACTAAGCCGGGCATGGTGACGCATGCTTGTAATCCCAGCGCTTGGGAGGCTGAGACAGGAGGATCGCACGTGTTCGAAGCCAGCCTCAGCAACTTAGTGAGGCTCTCAGCAACTTAGTGAGACCTTGTTTCCAAATAAAATATAAAAAAGGTCTGGGAGTATAGCCCGGAGGTAGAAAGCCTTTGGGTTCCACCCCAGTACCACCAAAAATAAATAAATAAAAATAAAAAATAAAAAACTATAAAAACACAATTAGCTTAGGTTTTAAGACAGAACTCAACCAATAATTTTTGTTTCTTTAAACTAGAAACCAATTCTAATCACATTAACTAATGTAATCTATTTATACATAAAGGGATATAAAAATTATAAAACAAATTATTTCTGGGAGCTATCAAATAGATAAAAAGAGTAAGCTGTCTCTACAGATGCAGCCAGGTTATAACACACTTGGGTGAAAACATAAAGACAGGTATTGCCGGGCGTGGTGGCGCAGGCTTGTAATCCCCGTGCTTGGGAGGCTGAGACAGGAGGACCGCACAGGTTCGAAGCCAGCCTCAGCTGTTTAGTGAGGCTCTCAGCAACTTAGTGAGACCCTGTTTCCAAATAAAATATAAAATAGGGCTGGGAGTATAGCCCAGAGGTAGAAAAGCCCCTGGGTTCCACCCCTAGTCCACAAAAGAAAAAAAAAAAAATGACAGGTATCAGAAGCCATTTCAAGCAACTATGAAGTTTAAAACAAAGCAAATCACTTAAATAAAAAAAGTCAGATTTCTGGATTGAAAATGCACTGAAGGAACATCTATCACCTTAATCTTCTCGGCTTTCGTAGGTGCCAGCTTGGCACTTTCCTGGCATAATTTTTCAAACTGTCCTTCTCCTTCAAACGCTACAAGGCTCTTCTCAAATATCCAAGCTCTTTCTGGGGCATCACCAAAGAACTGTACGTGATACTGGCGTGCACTCTTTTTCTGACCTAATTTTTAAAATAAAATGTTAGAACATGAACATTAAAATTTGAGATGAAATTAGGCAAGTCTACTGCTCTCTGAAGTTGCTTCACTCCATGTTAGTTGAGCATATTAACCTCAAAACGAACACGACCTTCCCATCTCCACCCTGCTCTGTGTCTGACAAGAGGCAGGGAAGAAGGCCACCGAGCTCACTCCTTCACCTCCTTCCTCTCAAGGCCCCTGGAGCAGATTCTAGACAACGAGGACAAGGAGGGTGTCAGCCACAGGGCCCTTCACCAGAGAGCCAGAGCGGCCGGAGGGGGGCAGCAACTGGCAGCCAGGGCTGCACTGCAACCCTACCTGACCCTCCAGCTGGCCGGCCTTCACTGGCTATGCTTGAGCAAGAGCACGCAGGGCCTCTGGGGGCCACAGAGCGAGGCCCTCCGACATCCACTGCAGTCACCCTCGGCTGAGGGAGGGAGGGGCAAAGCCCTTGATGCAGCCAGAGGGAACCAGGAGGAGGAAGAGACAGCTGGTCCCACACCCAGGGGCCTGGTCCTGCCGAGGTGGAGTGAGAGGTGGCAGGGAGGTGAGCCAGCCAAAGTGCGGTCTCTGTGTTGAGAGGACAGGGAGGGGGTGCTGGCCACAGGAAACTCAAGAACTCCCGAACCAAAGTGCCCAGGGGAAAAGCTCTGTATTGCATCTTTCAGGGACTGCAGGGCAGTGGCCAGTGTGACCCTCTAAGGGGAAGGCGGCCAGGCACCACAGCCTCCCCTCACCCCCACACTCAGTGCCATTCTCACACAGCAGCGCTGAGGATCACATCAGGTGAGCAAACACACAGAGAAAACACACCAAGCTCTACATAGCCTCTGAAGGGCCGGATACAACGCCAGGCGCAGGAGATACCCAGCAGAGAAACACCTGCCCTGCCCTGAGGAGTGAACAGGAAAAAGAAACTGCTGCTAGAAATTAAAAATACAAGTATGAAATACACTTCATTAAGAAGACTTTGAAGATAAGAAATCTTCCACAAAAGCTGGACACAGTGGTGCACGCCTGTAATCTGAACTACTTAGGAGGCTGAGACGGGAGGATAGCAGGGCAATTCAGCAAGACCCTGTCTCAAAACAATACCAAAAAGGCTGGGGACATAGCCTAGTACTCAATAAGTAAATAAGCCAAGTGCGGTGGTGCAGACCTGAAATCCCAAGTTTAAAGCCAGCCTCAACTGCTTGGCAAGGCCATACTTTAAAATAAAAAATTAAAAGGGCTAGGGTACAGCTCAGAAGTAAAATGTCCCTGGGTTCAATCCCAAGTATGTATATATAAACAAAGAAGCAGACGTATGTATAAGTATGTGTAAGTAAACAAACATACATATTCATTTTTTTCTTTGGTGGTACCGGGTTTCCTGGAAGCCCTTCTACCTCCGGGCTACACTCCCAGACCTATTTTAGTTTTGGAAACAGGGTCTCCTAAGCCAGTGCGGCTGGCTTCGAACCTGCGCGATCCTCCTGTCTCCGCCTCCCAAGCGCGGGGATGACAAGCGTGCGCCACCACGCCCGGCACAAACATGATATTCTAAATAAAGAAAAAACTTAAGATGAGAAATAACTACTCCCATAAGAAACCTACAAGATTAATTCAGGAGGTTCAATACCCAAATAATGGGCCTTTGGAAAGAGGCCAGTGGAACCCAAGGAATGAACCAAAACCACACCTCCTAACTAAACCCTGTCAAGTGCCCTGCCCGACACCCACAGCAAGGCACATCTCTGAAATTCAAGCTCTTGGGAGGAGGGGCTGTGTTCGTGGAGTAAGAGACAGAATGGCAAGGTACCACGAGAATGACCAAAACCTTTCAGAATTCTCAGGAACTATTCTCACCATAAGATTCCATATGCGACTAAGCCACTAATCAAGTGTGAGAGGAAAAAGCAGTGTCCTCTGAACTGCAGGAACTCAGTCATCTCCCAGACATGCTTTCTAAGGAGCCAGAACTGTGCCCGGGCACTGTAGCCCTGTGAGCAGCAGAGTGCTGCCCTGGTAGCACAAGGCCCCAGGCCCAACTTCAGCACCACACGACGGACAAATGGGCTCCAGCAAAACAGGAAAACCACCGAGAGGGAGTACTGCTCGGAGTTGCACAAACAATGCCAGTGACTCAGGAGAGCACCGTAAATAGAGTCTAGGATCACCTCGGTGCCACAGGGTAAGAACGTCAGCAATCCAGGCCGAAGCAGGGACCAGGAGAAAGCCAAGGAGAGAGCTCGGAAGAACGGGCGGGACGAGAACTCCTCCACAGTCAGTAACACGGAAAAAGGACGCACACATGGGCCACAAGGGCAGAGGAACATGTGCCTCAGTCAGGGTTTGTGGGGTTTTTTTGGTACTGGGGATGGAACCCCAGGGCATTCTACCTCTGAGCTACACCTCCAGCCCAAATATTTTTATTCTTTCTTACTGTATTTATTTTGTGTGATGGAGCCCAGGGGTATTCTACCTCCGAGCTACACCTTCAGCCCTATTTTTTATTCTTTATTATTTTTGAACAGGGTCTCACTGAGTTGCAAAGGGCCTCACTAAGTAGCTGAGGCTGTCCGCAAACCATGATCCTCCTGTCTCAGCCTCCCAAGTGCTGGGATTACAAGCGCAAGCGTGCATCACCAAGCCCGGCTTTTATTCTTTATTTTGAAACAGGGTCTTACTATGTTGCGGAGGACCTCCCTAAGTAACTGAAGCTAGCTGCGAACCTGGATCCTCCTGTCTCAGCTTCCCAAGTACTAAGATTACATGTGTGGGCCACTACGTGCAGCTAATCTGGGTATTTTAAAAAAATGTTTAGCTTTTATTACATTATTTTTATGTTAAGGCTTGTGGGGGGAGGGGCTTGGTACTGGTGATAGAACTCAAGGCTTCACATATTCTAGGCAAGAAAGTTCTACCACTTTAAGTACAATTTAATTTGCTTACAAGTGTGCAAACTTTAATTGAAAATGCTTATGATTCAAAAATGTCAAGGGATTTGTTACTTTCTTCATTGCTTTAATACTTTAAAAAAGTTAGTTTTCTTAGGGCTGGGCGTGGTGGCACATGCTTATAATCCCAGCGCTTGAGAGGCTGAGACAGGAGGATCCCACAGGTTCAAAGCCAGCCTCAGCTACTTAGTGAGGCTCTCAGCAACTTAGTGAGACCCTGTTTCCAGATAAATTATAAAGTAGGGTTGAGGGTATAGCCTGGAGGTAGAAAGCCTCTGGGCTCCACCCCCCCAGTACCACACACACACACACACAAAAGTTTTCTAAGTATGAAAGTGAATATGAATTTCATAGCAGTTTTGTTTTGTTTTTAATTTGATGGCACTGGGAATTGAACCCAACTGCATTCTACCTCTGAGCTACACTTCCAACCCTATTTTATTTTTATTTGGAAACAGAGTCTCACTAGGCTGAAAAAGTCTCACTACTTGCTGAGGTTGTCCTCAAACCTGCTATCTGTCTATGCTTTCAAGTACTGGTATTATAAGTATACGCCACCATGCTTGGATCCCATAGTATATTTTTAGAAGAAAATCTTTTACAGTACTTGCAATAAAATAATATGGATTTGCTAAGCATGGTGGCACATGCTTGGATTCCAGCATTTGGAAGGCTGAGACAGGAGAATCACAGTTTGTGAACAGCCTCAGCTACTTAATGAGGCCCTTTGCATATTCAGGGAGACACTGTATCAAAAATAAAGAATAAATCCGGGCCTAGTGGCCCACACTTGTAATCCCAGCATTTGGGAGGCTGAGACTGAAGGATCGCGGTTCGTGGACAGCCTCAGCTACTTAGTGAGGCCCTCTGCAACTTAGTGAGACCCTGTCTCAAAATAAAGAATAAATAATAGGGCAGGGGGTGCAGCTTGGAGGTCAAATACCACTGGGTTCCATCCCCAGACCCACAAATTAATTAATTAATTAATTAATTAATTAAAAAACAGGATTGGAGGTGTAATGTGGAGGTAGAATGCCCCGGGTTCCATCCCCAATACTGCAAAAAGTAAATAAATAAATATAATATGAACTTTAATTGTATTATAAATAGTTAATAAAACAGTCAAATGATACTGACATGTCGGGCAGAAATAAGGCAAAAGACATTATTACAGTTTGGTTCCATGTTTTTAAAATAAATGAGTGCAGCTGGGTGTGGTGGCGCACAGTTGTACCAGCACTTGGGAGGCTGAGACAGGAGGATCGCACAGGTTCGAAGCCAGCCTCAGCTACCTAGTAAGATTCTCAGCATCTTAGTGAGACCCTGTTTCCAAATAAAATAGAAAATAGGTCTGGGAGTATAGTCCAGAGGTAGAAGAGCCCCTGGGTTCCACCCCCAGTACCACAATTAAATAAATAAATAAATAAATAAAATGAGTGCAACATTTTTTTAAGTTCTTTCTGATCTAGAAATCTGAGAACATAACCCAATGTTCTCTTCTTTTCATGAGTGTCTTTAATCTACCTGAATTTTATTTTGATCCAAGCTGAGAGGTGACTGTCTCACTGTTTTACCACATGATTATCCAGTTGTCCAGCACCACTGATTGGCAATCCTTCCTAGGACAATCCCTGGTGTGGAGTGGGTCTGTAAGAAAATGCTTACCACTGACTCTCTCTCATTTACCACACCCTTTCCTAGGAGAACCTGGCCTCCTCCAACTGTCCTGGCCTGCTTCAGCTCATCAGCCCACAGTGGCCTGGACCCTGGGTACGTTTGATCTAGAGTCTCTCCAGGCTGTGGGGCTACCAAATGGACATCAGCCATTCACACACACTGAAAGAGCCCCACGACACACAAGGCTGTGCCAAAGCTGAAGTTCTGGGAAGAAAGAGAAGCCCTAAAGATGTAGACCAGACAGCACACTCCTGTAATCCCAGTACATGGGAGGCTGACACAGGAGGATTCAAAGTTTGAGGACAGCCTCAGCAATATAGCGAGATTCTCAGCAACCTAGAGAGACCTTTACAAAACTAAAATAAAATAGGGCTGGGGTGTAGCTTGGAGGTAGAATGCCCCTGGGTTCAATCCCCAGGATATCTATCTATCTCTCTCTCTCTCTCTCTCTCTCTCTCTCTCTCTCTCTCTCTCTCTCACACACACACACACACACACACACACGAGAGAGAGAGAGAAGATCAGGTGTCCACAGAAGCAAGAACAGAGCACAGGGGCAGTCACAAGAGACTGCAGAGCTCCCTGGGTGGGAAACAGAGGACATGCATCACCATACCTGAGCTTCCCAGTTCAGTCCCTGGAGGGCACCAGAGCCTCAAAATAGGTAAAGCAGAACCTGAGACCAGCCAGTGGAAAATGGCACAGCCACTCTCCCAGTGCAAAAGGTTTAACAGCTTTGCATTAACCAAAAAAAACTCACAGACGCTGCGGTGTGTGTGTGCACACATGCCGTGGGAGTCAGGAGATATGCTAGTGGAACTGCACTCAGCTGAGGAGGAGTACAGCCCCTCTGAGACCCTCACACGTGTGCCTGCACCATGGCTGTGGACCACTACAAGGCCGGAAGCCTGAAGTTCCCCTGGGCCCCTATAGACCCTTGGAGGGACTCTTCATTGTGACCAAGTCAGAGGGCCAAAGGTCCCATGAGGACACAGAGCTGAAGCTCAGTTAAAAGTTGATACCCTGCCACAGCTGGTGGTACCTGGGCCCACAGCCACCAGTGGCACAGGAGGCCAGGGCAGGATGCAGGCAGGGAGTCCCTTTGCCTGAGCTCAGCCCCTCCCAATCTGCGCATGCCAGGAGACACTGCACAACACTCTTCCAGCAGCTGCCGAGCCGTGTGGCCGTGCCATGGTGGGAAAAGGCCCCAAGCCCTGAGGGACAAGAATACTACCACAGAGACCAGGAGGGCCGCGGAGGCTCCGTAGCTCCAGCCGCGGCTCTGGTCACACACTCTGAAGGGCATACAGGTCAGGGACTCCAGTGTCTGTGCTCAGTCCAAACTCTGTACTCACTGCATCTTACCCACTTAAAATCAAATTCATACATTACTCAAGACTAGAAGAGCTTTCTAGAAGACTAGAAGAGCTTTCAGACCACCCAAACTTTTGCTTATTTTCCCCCCAAAACACATCTGTGCATTGTCCAATTGTTATCTAAGTATTTTCTCTATTGGTATTTTCTCTGTATTGGTAACTTATTATTATTATTATTACTATTAGTAGTAGTATTTGGTGGCACTGGGAATGGAACCCAGGGGCATTCTACCTCTGAGCTATAGCTCCAGCCCTATTTATTATTTATTGTGAAACAGGGTCTCACTAAATTTCAGAGGGCCTCACTAAGTAGCTGAGGCTGGCTGCGAACCACGGTCCAATCCTCCTGTCTCAGCCTCCCAAGTACTGGGATCACAAGTGTGTGCCACCACACCAGGCCATAGTACATCTTTAATGTGTTCTTCAGCTCTTCCACGTATCCATTAATCTACTCAAGCTTCATAAAACAAAAATGATCATTTCCAACTGCTTCCTTCTTTCCACAGGCCTAATGAACTTGAGGTTTTAATAACGAAAATTTAGTATGAAATACTATTTTGTAAAATATGCTGGAGAAAGCAATCACTACATATCTAAACACTTCGTCATAAAACCTAAGTCATTCAAGGCAAAGATCTTTTCTTCCTCATCTCTAATCCACTCAGATGAAGTGCATTATCTAAGAATGGAAATGCAGCACTGAAGCCCATTACTAACCGTAGGTGAAGGTAGCAAAGTGACCTACAGTAGGGCCGTTTAGGGATATGTGGCGAGAAGCCTGGACAGGATACAATTAAGCGCACAATACCTTTCAGCTTGGTATAGCTGTGAAGGAGTGGATCTGCAGAAACCATGCAAGGCCACCAAGGGTAACCTGACACTTTGGACCACACCAAATCGCCCACGCTGTATTTCAGCAGGTGGTCTTTGTCTCTGCCAGTGTTTGGACAGGGCTCTTTCTTAACTGGAATCTGAAAATGAACAAAAGACAGATATTAACACATCTAATAGCTGTCCCTTCTATCGACAACAGCTTTATATCTACAGAAAACAAGAATCAGGCTAGGGGTTCAAAGCACACATGGAGGGCTGGGGATGTAGCTCAGTGGCAGAGAGAGCATTTGCCTAACATGCATGAGGCCAAGTTCTATCCCAGTGCCCCAGAAAGAAAGGAGAGAGAGAGAGAGAAACAAAACCACCCCGCACACACAGACATGGGCCTCCAAGGAGAAGCGTGCCCCTCTTACTGCTGTAGGCCATAGCCCCACACCACTCCATCACAACTGCCTGTCCCCTGCCCTATCCTGAGGTCTCTAATTCCAGTTCCTGGCCCAGTGGATGGTCTTCAATGGTGATTTATTCTCAGAACGCCAAATCCACAGTGACCCCTGTGTGCAGGCGCATCTGTGTTCTCAACATGAAGACTGCCCCAGTGCTGAGGCACAGGCCCACCCACCCCAGACGGTGAGCCTTGCTCTCTGAGCCTCAGTTTCACCACTTCTGGGACATGGGCAGGAGAACAGAGTACCTCACTGAGGTTATGCTCCTCCCAAGCCACCCTGGGCTCTGCTCTTCAGGGAGACAAGCATAGTGGCACCCCAAACCCCGGGGGAGGTCCTGCACTTCCCTCCAAGAGCATGCCGTAGTTGGGCAGAGCATGGATCTGCTCTGGGCCTTGGCAGCCTCATCTATGAACTGAAGCTTCACGAGCCTGGCTGCGGGCTGACAGAGAGCCGCCACATCACACACTCCGCAAAGCAGTCCGCACTCAAATGCCTACACAGCACCCCAGGCTTATCCCATCACACAGAAGGAGAGTCGAATTCCAGGAATTTCTCATTTCAACAAAACCAAGTAGCAGGGCTAGGACATAGGAGTCTGACAACCTTCACAGTCCTCTGCCCCTGTGCAAGTGCAAGGTTAACTGCAGCCCCGAGCATTTCCAAACATCGTTCATCAGTTACTGAACACCTTCCTTCCTTCCCCCCCACCCCTTTCTCTTTCTCTCTCTCACTCTCTTTCTTTTTGGTGGAACTAGGGATTGAACCCAGAGCCATTCACCTCTGAGCTATACACCCATCCCTTTTTATTTTGAAACAGGGTCTCACTAAGTTGCTGAGGGCCTCACGAACTTGGTGAGGCTGACCTCAAACCTGCAATCCTCCTGCTTCAGTATCCCAAGTACTGGGATTAAAGGTGTGCACCACCATGCCCAGCTAAACTGGCCTTTTTTTTTTTTTTTTTTTTTTGCGTTATTGGGGGTGGAACCCAGGGGCATTCTACCTCCAAGCTACACCCCTAGCCCAATTTTTTATTCTTTATTTTGAAACAGGGTCTCACTGAGTTGCAAAGGGCCTCACTAAGTAGCTGAGGCTGGCTGTGAACTGCAATCCTCCTGTCTCCGCCTCCCAAATGCTGGGATTACAAGCGTGTGCCACCACGCCTGGCTAAACTGGCCTTTTTATTTTATTTATTTTTTTTTTTTTTTTTTTTGCGGGTCTGGGGATGGAACCCAGGGGCATTCAACCTCCAAGCCCAACTTTTTATTCCTTATTTTGAAACAGGGTCTCACTGAGTTGCAGATGGCCTAAGTAGCTGAGGCTGTCCTCGAACCACGATCCTCAAGTCTCAGCCTCCCGAATGCTGGGATTACAAGCGTGCACTACCATGCCCGGCTTAAACTGGCCTTTTTAAAAAACTGTTCATGTTGGGAGGCTGAGACAGGAGGATCTGGGTCTACAGACAGCCTCAGCTACTACTTATGTAAGGCCCTTTGCAACTCAGTGAGGCCCTGTTTCAAAATAAAGAATAAAAGGCCGGGTATGAAGACAGGAGGATTGCGCAGGTTCGAAGCCAGCCTCACTGGCTGGCTTAAGAGACCCTGTTTCCAAATAAAAATATATATATATATAAAAATAGGTCTGGGAGTGTAGCCCGGAGGTAGAAGGGTTTCCAGGAACCCCAGTACCACGCCCCCCCAAAAAAAGAATAAAAAATAGGGCTAGGGGTATAGCTCAGAGGTAGAATGCATCTGGGTCCCATCCCCAGTACCACAAATAAATAAATAAATAAATAAATAAATAAATAAATAACAAAAAACTGTCATTGGCCAGGCGCAGTGGTATATGCCATAATCCCAGTACTTGAGAGGCTGACAGAAAATTTCTGGATTGGAGGACAGCCTCAGCAACATATTGAGACTCTTTTTTGTGTGTGGGAGGGGCAATGGGGATGAAACCCAGGGTATTATAACTCTGCAAGGTCACAAAGGAAGACGGGACTCAGGCAGGTGTGTGTGTGTGTGTGTGTGTGTGTGTGTGTGTGTGTGTGTGTGTGAGAGAGAGAGAGAGAGAGAGAGAGAGAGAGAGAGAGAGAGAGAGAGAATGAGAATGAAACCCAGGAGAAGGGACTCAGGCAGGTGTGTGTGTGTGTGTGTGTGTGTGTGTGTGTGTGTGTGTGTGTGTGTGTTATACTGGGTGTGGAGTGCAGGGGCTTTTTTACCTCCAGGTTATACTCCCAGACTTATTTGGAAACAGGGTCTAACTAGGTAGCTGAGAGCCTCATTCAGTAGCTGAGGCTGGCTTCGAACCTGCGTTATCTTCCTGTCTCAGGCTCCCAAGTACCAGGATTACAAGTGTGCGCCACCACGCCTGGCTCCTGTTTTTTGTTTTGCTTTGTTTTTTGTTTTTTTCACAGTACTGGGGATGTAACTGAGGGGCATTCTACATCTGAGCTGCACCCCCAGCCCTATTTTTTTTTTAATATTTCTTTTTTTTTTTTTTTGCGGGTCTGGGGATGGAACCCGGAGCATTCGACCTCTGAGCTACACCCCCTGCCTTATATTTTATTCTTTTTTTTTTTTTTTTTTTTTGGTGGTACTGGGGTTTCCTGGAAACCCTTCTACTACTGGGCTACACTCCCAGACCTATTTTTTTTATATTTTTATTTGGAAACAGGGTCTCTTAAGCCAGCGTGGCTGGCTTTGAACCTGCGCAATTCTCCTGTCTCCACCTCCCAAGCACAGGGATTACAAGCATGCGCTACCACACCCGGCTTATTCTATTTATTTTGAAACTGGGTCTCGCTGAGTTGCAGAGGGCCTCACTATTTAGCTGAGGCTGTCTGCGAACCGTAATCCTCGGGTCTCAGCCTCCCAAATGCTGGGATTACAAGCGTGCACCACCACGCCTGGCCCCGTCCCTACTTTTTATTCTTTATTTTAAAACAGAATCTCACTGAGATGAAAAGGCCTCACTAAGTAGCTGAGGCTGTCCGCGAACTGCAATCCTCCTGTCTCAGCCTCCCAAATGCTGGGATTTGTGCACCAGCATGCCCAGATCATATTGAGATTCTTAGCAACCTAGTGAATCCCTGTTTCAAAACAAATAAACATTCTGCCTTTGGGGGTTCAATTCTCAGTACCCTCCCAAAACTGTCTTCAGGGCTGAGAACATATCGAAGTGAAAGAGTGCTTCCCTAACAAGCACAAGGTCCTGGGTTCCATCTCTAGTACTACAAGAACAACAACAACAAAAACCCTGCCTTTGTAATAAATTAGCCAGAGCAAAAGAGCTCCAGAGCACTCAAAGAGCATTGTTTTTAAACACTCAGAGCTCAGCCGGACGTGGTGGTGCACACTTAAAATCCTAGCAGCACTTGGGAGGCTGAGACAGGAGGATCGCACAGGTTCAAAGCCTCAGCTACTGAGTGAGGCTCTCAGCAACTCAGTGAGACCCTGTTTCCAAATAAAATATAAAATAGGTCTGGGAGTATAGTCCGGAGGTAGAAAATCCCCTGGGTTCCTTCCACCCCCAGTACCACAAAGTAAATAAATAAATAAACCCTCAAAACTCTGTGAGTTCAACAGTTCCAAGGAAATTCCAACTATTCCACCATTTATCTGTGGAGATCCTAAATAAAACACCACTATAATTTTAAACTAAATATCCCAACTGTGGTAATGATACCAACTCACACAAGTTTGAGTTCCCTGCACCCTGGAGCCACAGCCGAAGGCCAAGAGGCACCCACGGCCCCAGACACCAGGCTCAGAAGAACATCATGGCTGCCTGGCCTTCATCCCTGCTGCCAAGCAAGGCCAAGGCCCCTAGCTCTTTCACAAAGCCCATCCTCCCTGAAGGGTTAGGGTCACATTGTGTATCACTCTAAGGCAACACCAACCATCTGGCAGAACACAACAGAAGAGCATGTTCTTCCACCTGAAGCCAGGCTCCCATCCTCCCTACAGTGAGCAAACATCCGCTCACCTATGTCCAGAGTGCTGGGCTCTGCACTGGGAACAAGAGCCCCCAATCCTCAAGGAGGCAGGCTGTCTGCTGGACCACCCGGTTGAAGAGCACCCCCAAGCAGACAGCGAGCGTGCGGAAGGACGGCAGAAGCAGTTCTGCAGGCCTTAGGTCTGCTCCCCCTCACTGGATGGCACAGATTCAAATCTCATGCCAGGCTGGGCTTCTCTGCTGCCCAGGAGACACAGCCGGTGCAAAAAGCGCAGCCCAGGACCTGGCACTGGCAGACCTGGGTTCAGAACTGGTTTGTCTCATCTGTTTTTAGCCACGTTAGTCCTGAATACCTAACCTCTCTAAGACCTCAATGGCATAGCAGGCGGCCGTGGACCGAAAGGGGACAATGTTGGAGCCTCCCAGAGTCCAAAGCCTGACTCACAGCCACCGCTGTCAGGATCAGCTGTGTGGGCAAAAGCAAGGGGACAGACAGCAGCTGCCAACCAGGCCTGCCTACCACCGCGGGCAGGCCGGGGCTCAGACGGCCCTCAGCCCCCAGTCATGGGACCCAGCAGAACCCCTCACAAATACCTTCTTTTCTGCAGGACTTGAGATCTTGGACACTAGGGCTGCTTCCACAAGACCCTGCTCTAGTAAGGAATCATACTTGATGCTTCTCTTCCTGTTCCTTCTGGCCTTATTCTCCACCTTTTGTCCATTGTCTTCTGCCTGGGACATATCAGCAGCACTGTCACCACAAATGGAGGACTCAAAGAGAGGCTTGCCATTCATGTATGTCTTGGTGATTTTCAGCTTAATTTCCGGGGAGCCATTTTTGATAGGGGTAGTGTTGGGTGGTGTCCCCATTCCTCTCACTTCCTGGGACTCAAAACACAACTTGGCACCATGTGCACCAGGTTCTCCATTAAACACACGGGAAGTAAGGTCTTTCAGCTTCTCCGCGGGGATGAAGGGCAGCGCGTCGTGGCCATTAAACTTGTGCAAGGCTCCCTCGGGCAGGCTGTTAGGAAGCGGGGCTTTGCTGAGGAATACAGAACAGTCGCGGCTCACTTCACAGTCCTGAGTCTTCCCGCTTGCACCGCCAAGGATTTCTGGTGCCTGCTTCATCTTTACACACTTTACAACTTTCTGAACAGAAACAGGACTGTTTTTGATGCTAAATTCCATCCAGCCTTGATGCTTCTGTTCTTAGAACACTATAATATTTAAAGGAAAAAGAGAAAAACAATATATTACATTTAAAACCTAGGATAAGTATGCCAACACCTCTACCATTTTGCAGGAGCCAGGTTTTTTGTTCTGACGGTTTTCCTGAGACAATTTATGTTTTAAGCCAGCCATAGTGGTATGCACACCTGTAATTCCAGTACTTAGGAGGGTGAGAAAGAAGGAATGCAGGTTTGAGACCTGTATCAGCCAATCAGTAAGACCATGTTTCAAAATAAAAAATATAAAGGGGCCGGATGTGCTGGCACATGCTTGTAATCCCAGCATTCAGGAGGCAGAGACCAGAGGACTGGGGTTCACAGACAGCCTCAGGTACTTAGCGAGGCTCTTCACAATTCAGTGAGACCCTGTTCCAAAAACTAAAATAACTAGGCTGGGCGTGGTGGCGCACGCTTGTAATCCCCGCGCTTGGGAGGCAGAGACAGGAGGATCGCGCAGGTTCGAAGCCAGCCGCGTGCGCTGGCTTAGGAGACCCTGTTTCCAAATATAAAATGTAGAAAGAGGTCTGAGAGTGTAGCCCGGAGGTAGAAGGGCTTCCAGGAACCCCAGTACCACCAAAAAAAAAAAAAAAAAAACTAAAAAAACTAAAAGTAGGGCTGGGGGTATAGCACAGAGGTACAATGCCCCTGGGCTCCATCCACAGTACCCCCCCAAAAAAAATAAAAATAAATAAATAAATAAAGGGCCAGGGTTATGGCTTGGAGGTAGAATGCCTCTGAATTCAATCTCCAATATGAAAAAAGGCAAAAATTTATTATGTTTTAGATAGTAATTTAGGTTGCAGGAAAAACTTTTTTTTGGAGGGGGTAGAGTTATTGTCTGTTTATGGTACTGGGGACTGAATACTGAGACATTCTACCCGAGATATATTCCCAGCCATATTTTATTTTTTAGTTTGAAACAGGGTCTCATTAAATTGCTCAGGGCTTCACTAAGTTGATAAAAATGGCTGTCAACCTGCCGTCTTTCCATCTCAGTTTCCCAAGTACTGGGTTCCATCCTCAGTACTGCAAAAAATAAATAAAAATAAAATTCATATGCCGAGTGTGGTGGCACACAGTTGTAATCCCCACACTTGGGAGACAGGAGGATCAGGCAGGTTCGAAGCCAGCCTTAGTGGCTTAAGAGACCCTGTTTCCAAATAAAAAAATATAAAATAGGTCTGGGAGTGTAAGCCCGGAGGTAGAAGGGTGCCATCCCCAGTACCACCTAAATAAATAAATAAATAAATAAATAAATAAATAAATAAATAAAACTCATATATCTAAAGCAAAATTCATAGGACTGTGGAAATTATAACTTACAAAGGTATAATTCATATATTGAATTATGGGGGAGAGAGAGATGGATCTAGAAAATTCCAAGAGTATAGCCGGGCGTGGTGATGCACGCTTGTAATCCCAGCATTTGGGAGGCTGAGACCAGAGGACTGTGGTTCGCGGACAGCCTCAGCTACTTAGTGAGGCCTTCGCAACTCAGTGAGACCCTGTTTCAAAATAAAGAATAAAAAACTGGGCAGGGGTTGTAGCTCAGAGGTCAAATGCCTCTGGGTTCCATCCCAGACCCACAAAAAAAAAAAAAAAAAGAGTCTTACATTTAATAAGAAATGCTACAATATAAACTCTCAAGTCTACAGTGAGCTACAATCTCAGATAAAGCAATGACTAAAGAGAAATGCAAGCTGGAGCCAGGCATGGTGATACACAATTATAATCTCAGGAGGAAGGATCACAGGTTCACTACAGCCTCAGCAACAAGGTCCTCTGCAACTTAGTGAATTCCTAATTCAAAATAGAGAATAAAACATAGGCCCATGGGTGTAGCTCAGAGTAGAAGGCCCCTGGGTTAGGAAGGAAGGAAGCCAGCCAGCCAGCCAGGAGTGGTAGCAAGACCCTCCGCAATTTACTAAGAGGCTCAAAACAGAAAATGCACTGGGTGTGGCAGTACACACCTGTAATCCCAATACTTGGGGGACTGAGACAGGAAGATGGGAGGTTCAAGTAAACTTAGACTGGCAGAACTTAGTAAGACCTTGTTTCAAAATAAAATAAATAGTCCAGCATGTTGCCACATGCTTGTAATCCCAACACTTGGGAGGCTGAGACAGGAATGCAGTTCTTGGACAGCCTCTGCTACTTAGTGAATCCCTGTTTCAAAATTAAGGAAAAAAAATAGGGCTGGGAGTGTAGCTCGGAGGTAGAATGACCCTGAATTCCATGGTTCTATCCCCAGTACCACAAAAATTAATTAATTAATTTTTTTTTTTTTTTTGGTACTGGGGTTCCTGGAAGCCCTTCTACGTCCGGGCTACACTCCAGACCTATTTTATACATTTTTTTAATCTTTGGAAACAGGTCTCTTAAGCCTGGCTTCGAACCTGCCTGATCCTCCTGTCTCCACCTCCCAAATGCAGGGATTACAAGCGTGGGCCACCACACCCAGCTAATTAATTAATTTTTAAAAAATAGAGCTAGTGCCGGGCGTGGTGGCACACGCTTGTAATCCCAGCACTTGGGAGGCTGAAACAGGTTTGAAGCCAGCCTCAGCTACTTAGTGAGACCCTGTTCCAAAATAAATTATAAAAAAATAGGGTTGGGGATGTAGCCTGGAGGTAGAAAGCCCCTGGGTTCCATCCCCCAGTACCACGAAACAAAAAATTAATTAAAATTTGGGAAATTTTATACAAAACCTCAAGTTTCTGGCTTCTCTTAGACTGCTCAAGACTATTCATGTTGATATTTTCAAGTTTCCTTTCCGCTCGTGAACATGTCACACATAACCATCTTAAATCTCTGCCTCTGTGGGGCTGCTGTGGCTGGCTGCTGCCCTTTCAGGAAGGAGCCTGCCTCTACGCGCTTTCACCTTTCCCTGCTGTAGACTGCCCCTCCAGAGAGGACCCACCCACCTTCCCAGCGCTGCTAGTCACTGACCACTGATATTATCATTCTAAAAGTTTGGGATTTTTACTGAAATCTTTCACTCTTTCTAGCATTTCAAGAAAAATATAAAACCTCACCAATACTAGTGAAAGAAGTTGAAGAGTTGAATAGCCCAGCAACTGAAGAGAAGTAAACACAGGGCCTCGAGTGGAGAGCTCCTTGGCTCGTCTCCCCACCCCATCCCACTCTGATCAACAGTCATTCCTATGTGGGGACGGCAAGGAGGGGACACCCGCTTCACTGCAGGAGACTGTGAAGAACAAAGGACACTACCCACCACCCCGAAAGACTACGCCTAGCATTTTGCCACTTTGGCACAGGTCTTTTTATAGGAGAGAAAAACAAATCACAGGGACTCACAGCCGCACCCGTGTTCCAGGCTCACCGCAGGCTCCAGTTAGGAGGCTGTCCAGGTCAGAGAGCAACCTCCCCCTCACCAATGCTACTCCTGACCCTAAGCCAGCCCCGGGGCAGACACCGAGGGGAGGGGCACTCCCTCCATCACTGCCTCTACACCGAGTGCACTGAAGGGCCAAGATGAAGCCGTGTGCCGCTTCCACGGATTCTCCCAGACAGTCTCCCGGTGAATTTGCCGTGCATCTTCCAGACCACAGTCTGTAGCCACCAACAGAACTGTTACGTGAGGTCTGTATGTCTAGGAATGCTTCATATTTTACCTTCATTCTGCAATTTTTTTTTTTTTTTTTTTTTTTTTTGGTGGTACTGGGGTTCCTGGAAGCCCTTCTACCTCCGGGCTACACTCCCAGACCTGTTTTTACATTTTTTTATTTGGAAACAGGGTCTCCTAAGCCAGCGGGCGGGGCTGGCTTCAAACCTGCGCAATCCTCCTGTCTCTGCCTCCCAAGCACGGGGATGACAAGCGTGCGCCACCACGCCCGGCTTCATTCTGCAATTTAATCAGTCAACATATCTTTATATTCCTGTGATATGTATAAATATAACTTGAGTCTTTTCAATCGCTATGCATTATTCCTCAATAAATATTTAATTTCTGCTGATTTAGTCATAGATGATGAAAACACAGAAGATAAAAAGTATGAAAAGCTTCTCAAAATGTTATACAGGATGGCACGATCCTTATACAAAACCAGGAAAAAAAAAAGGAAAGTACAAAAAAAATGTACCCCCAGGTCAGTCAAGTCAGATTGTAATAAAACAAAAATAAATGGAAGTAAACCAAACTCAGTCATCTCTGTGTGAAAGGAATGGCCTCAGAAGTTTTATCCAAAAACGTGTTAAGACAGATGCAGCAGTGCACCCTTGTAATCCCAGTACTCAGGAGACTGAGACAGGATTGCGGGTTCAAGGCCAGCCCTATCAACTTAGGAAGACACTTTCATAATAAAAAAAAAAAAAGGGTGGGGGTGTTGCTCAAAGGTAGAATGTTCCCGGATTCTATCCTCAATATTAAAAAAAAACTCTTTGGTCATAAAGGTTTTTCCTCTTACAAATTTTTTTTTTTATTTGCAGTACTGGAAATTGAAGCCAGGGCTTCAATTTCTACCTCCAAGCTATACCCCCATCCCTAATTTTTATTCTTTATTTTGAAACAGAGCCTCACTAAGTAGCTGAGGTTGGATGTGAACCTGTAACCCTCCTGTCTCAGCCTCTCAAGTACCAGGATTACTAGCATGCACCACCATGCCCAGCTTAAAAATGTTCTAAAAGTATAAATCTAACAAATGATTGTTGCAGAAAGGGAAGAAAATACTGAAGAATGCAAGAGTGAAAAATGAAATACTGAGATTAAAACAAAAATTGACAGTTATGGGGAACAGGATGGGGGTGGGAAGAGTCATGCACAGATTGCTGGTTTTTTAAGTAAGTGCCTAGGAATTGCACAACTAATTATGCACATTTCACTGAATACATACACTCTGACCTGACATGTGAAGTGGCTAGGAGGCTGTGCAGCAGCCGCGGCCCACATGGAGTAGAGGGGTCTGCATGCGCAGCGTGGGACCATCTCATAGCAAAAGGGATCAGAGCCTGCTCTATCAAAGGGAGATGCAGCAATAGAGAAAAGTGTATTCCTTGCTTTGTGGAAGTTATGTTCTAGAAAGGAGAGACAGAAATTAAGAAATAGATGTTTTGTTTCTTTGGGTCCTTGATATTGAACCCAGGAGTGCTCTACCTCCAAGCCATATTCCTAGCCCTTTTTATTTCTTACACTGAAAAATAATTTCACTAAGTTGCTGAGGACCTCGCTAAATTGCAGAGGCTGGTTTTGAACTTGCAATCTTTCTGTGTCAGATTCCCAACTACTAGGATTACGGGCACACACAACCATGCCTGGCTTTGTTACATCTATTTCTTAAACTAGGCTCAGAGATAGAACACCCCTGGGTTCAAACCCCATTATAAAAAGGAAGGGAGGGAGAGAGGGAAGAAGAAAGGGGATAAAAGAAAAAAAAAACTAGAAGTGCTGGGATTATTATACAAAGGAAAGAAGAAGATGGGGTGGAGGGCCAAGGGAGGCAGGGAGACAGTCCCCTGCCATGGAACTTGAATGGTTCCATGCGGTAGGCCTGCTGCCCCTAACCCTGCCAGGATGTCAGCCACAGCCTACTCTGACCAATCTGTGCATAACCAGGGCCTGGGGAGGTCTCCACTCTGGGAAAGGGACAGGCCTTCAGGACGCTCCCCAGAGCCCGTCATGAGCTCCCCCTTCAGGGGCGAGAGAGACTTAAGTGGACATCCAAGCTTGGGACAGGATTGACACCCACAGCAGACCACAGGACACCACAGGTCTCGCAGTGCCCGGATGAAGGCAGGGACTGCTCCGTACGGTGGGGCCACACTGGGAAATGGAACCAGTACACCGCTGCTGTCCAACAGGGCCTCAGGCTTCGCCCACTGTTACTGAGAAGTTCTTTCATCAATTATCCTACAGTTTACAATTCACCCACAGCACAAGCCTCGCTTCTGCAAACACACCTCCAAAAAGGACTCTGACAGAATTCCCTTTTTGTTTCAGCGGCACAGAAGTGCAGAGCTGCAGGGAGACTCGACGCAAAGCCTTTGAACGTTCACATTTAGGCTGCTTCCTCTTAACCTATACGTAGACTGGTATGCTCCCTTGCCCAATTCTACGTCTAAACTACACCCACAGCCCTCTGTGTATTTGTTTTCGTTTTCAAACAGGGTCGCACTAGGTTGCTGAGAGTTTCTAAACTGCTGGGGCTGGCCTCAGACCTGCAATCCTCCTGTCAGCCTCCCAAGTACTGGAATTACAGGCATGTTCCACCATGCATGCGTTTTGTTTGTTTGTTTGTTTTTAAGGGGGAACAAGGTCTTGCTAAATTGCTGAGAGCATAAGTTGCTTAGACTGGCCTTGGTCCTCCTGCCTCAGCCTCCCAAGTACTGGGATTATAAGCATGTACTCTCACTCCTGGCTCCAGCAGGAGAGTTTTATACCGCACTTTTAATTCTGATGCATGTGAATATTTTACTTACTCAAGCTTTTATTTAGACTTTTAAAGGAATATTATGAAAATGTAAAAGTATTTCTAAAGCTAAACATTATAGCCCTCTATCATAGCATCCATATCTGCTAAGGCGACAAAAGGAGACAAATGCGTGCCAAAAGAGGAGAAAGGGAGGAAGAAGGTCGACAGGAAGGAGCAAGTAAACAAAAGAAAAAGGAGGGAGAGAAAGAAGAAAATAAAAAAGAAAGGGGGGAAAGGAGGAGAGGAGAAAGAAAAGGGAAGAGAAGAAGAGCATGATGGTACATGCCTATAATCCCAGTACTAGGGAGGCTGAGACAGGAGGATCACAGGTTCGAGGGCAGCCTCAGCTATTCAGCAAGAGGCTCAGTAACCTAATGAGAACCTGTTTCAAAAACCAAAAAAATTTTAAAAGGCCAGTGTGGTGGTGCACGCCTATAATCCCCGTACCAGGGAGGTTAAGACAGGAGGGTCGTAGATTCAAGAACAGCCTCGGCAAGTAGCAAGAGTCTCAATAAGGAATAAAATCCAGACTGGAGATGTATTGCTAAGGTAAAATGCCTCTGGGTTCCATCCCCAGTATCACACACACACAAAAAAAGAAAATTTTAATTATTATTTTTTTGTGTGTGTGTGGTACTGGGGATGGAACCCTTCTACCTCTGGGCTACACTCCCAGACCTATTTTATATTTTATTTGGAAACAGGGTCTCTTAAGCCAGCGAGGCTGGCTTTGAACCTGGGCGATCCTCCTGTCTCAGCCTCCAAACTGGGGATTACAAGCGTCCCACCACGCCCATCAGAAAAAATTTTAAAAGACTGGGAATGAGCCAGGCATAGTGGCGCACGCTTGTAATCCCCACGCTTGGGAGGCTGACAGGAGGATCACACAAGTTTGAAGCCAGCCTCAGCTACTTAGTGAGGATCTCAGCAACTTAGTGAGACCCTGTTTCCAAATAAAATATAAAATAGGTCTGGGAGTATAGCCCGGAGGTAGAAAGCCTCTGGGTTCCACCCCCAATACCACAAAAAAGAAATAAAAATAAAAATAAAAAAGACTGGGAATGTAACTCTTTTTATTTTTGAAACAGGGTCTCAATGAGTTGCAAAGGACCTAAGTAGCTGAAACTGTTTGGGAACCATGATGTTCCAGTCTCCGCCTCCCAAATGCTGGGATTACAAGCGTGTGCTCCCACACCCAGCTTTTTTTTTTTTTTTTAAATTTGAAACAGGGTGTCACTAGGTTGATGAGAGTCTTAGTACTTTCTGAAGCTGTCCTTGAACCTGTGATGCTCCTATTTCAGCCTCCCAAGTGCTGGGATTACAAGCATGTACCATCACACCCAGCATAAACAATCATTTTAACCAAAAACTGCTGTAAAAGAAAGGTGGATTACAGACGGCCAGCAAATCTTTGCCACTTTCTCCACTAGGAGTTCAAATCCATTTCCCACCCCTGCTCCTGTGGCTGAATTTACCAGCAGAATGTGACAGTAATGATGCCGGACAATTGTCACCAGAGCCCTGGAGAAGCCTGCAGGGCTGGGAATGGCAGAGTGGCTGCCTGGCATGCCCAGGGCCCTGCGCTCCACTGCCAGCACCGAGGGAAAAAAGACCTGAAGACATTACTTCCTCCTTCCTGAAACCAGCCACCAGCTGCAAGGAAGCCCAAGTGAGCTCCGGGGCTGGCCACCTGGGAGCACAAGGTCTTGAGACAAGCCCTCCAGTGCAGCCCAGCCAGGGCCAACCGGCGGCCACGGGCAGGAAGCAGGCTGGCCACAAAGGGCAAAGCGAACATGCTAACCCTGGCAAGGCAAGTCCAAATTACCAAACCATACACAAATAAATGCCACTGGGTTTCCAGTCACTAGGTCCATAATCCAAACACCACAATACTGTTAATACTGGAGAGAAGTGGAGAAGTGGGAGAAAAGAGAGTAAGAACGATAAATCCTTATTATCTTCTACAGATAGAATATGCAAATCTAAGTCTTAAAATTAACAAAACAAGCGAGTTGCATTTTTTTCTTCTGAAGCACAGATAAGTACCAGAAGCAGCAGCTGAAAGAGCAGAGAAGCTGCCTGGTGGCGCAGGAAGTCTGAGCAGGTGAAGAGCCAACCCTTTCACTGTGGGCTTCCAGAGCAGCTGCTCTGCAGGGCGCATGCTCTACTGTAATAAAAGAAAGCGTAAGTGGGAACTATGCCTCCGCATTTCGGTTGGTTTCATTAAAGTTAAAAGTTCCCCTCTAGCTGAGACAGGAGGATCTCGGGTTCCTGCACAGCCTCAGGTACTTAGTGAGACTCTATACAGCTTAGTGACATCCTGTTTCGTAATAAAAAATAAATTGGGTGTGGTGGCGCACACTTGGAATCCCAGCATTGGGGAGGCTGAGACGTGAGGATCACAGTTTGCAGACAGCCTCAGCTACCTAGTGAGGCCCTTTGCAACTCAGTAGACCCTGTTTCAAAACAAAGAATAAATAATAGGAAGCCAGGCATAGTGGTGCACGCTTGTACTCCCAGCATTCGGGAGGCTGAAACCGGAGGATTGCGGTTCGCAGACAGCCTCAGCTACTAAGTGAGGCCCTCCGCAACTTAGTGAGACCCTGTTTCAAAATAAAGAATAAAAAAAATAGGGTAGGGAATGTGGCTTGGATGTAGAATGCCCCTGGGTTCTATCCCCAGACCTACAAAAGAAAAAAGAAAAAATAGGGCAGGGGTGTAGCTCGGAGGTAGAATGTCCCTGGGTTCAACCCCCAGTACCACAAAAAAATAAAAATAAAAAATAAAGAATTAAAAATAGGGCTAGCTGGGCGTGGTAGCGCACACTTGTAATCCCCGCAAGTGAGAGGCGGAGAGAGGAGGATCACGCAGGTTCGAGGCCCAGCAGCGCTGGCTTAATTAAGAGACCCTGTTTCCAAATAAAAAAGTATAAAATAGGTCTGGAAGTGTAACCCAGAGGTAAAAGGGCTTCCAGAAACCCCAGTACCATTAAAAAAAAAAAAAAAAAAAGCCAGGCGTGGTGGCACATGCTTGTAATTCCAGTGCTTGGGAGGCTGAGACAAGAGGATCGCGCAGGTTCAAAGCCAGCTTCAGCTACTTAGCGAGGCTCTCAGCAACTTACTGAGATCCTGTTTCCAAATAAAATATAAAATAGGTATGGGAGTGTAGCCCAGAGGTAGAAAGCCCTGGGTTCCATCTCCAATACCAAAAAAAAAACAAACCAGGCTGGATTTGGGAGGCTGAGACAGGAGAGTTGTGGTTCATGGACAGCCTCAGCTAATTATTGAGGCCCTCTGCAACTTAGTGAGACCTTGTTTCAACATAAAAATACAAAATAGGACAGGGGGTATAGCTCAGAGGTCAAATACCCCTGGGTTCTATCCCCAGACCCACAAAAAAATAAAAATAATAAAAAATAGGGCTAAGGTTGTAGCTCAGAGGTAGAATGCCCCTGAGTTCCATCCCAGTACCACAAAGGAAGAAAGAAAGAAAGAAAGAAAGAGAGAAAGAAAGAAAGAGAGAAAGAAAGAAAGAAAGAAAGAAAGAAAGAAAGAAAGAAAGAAAGAAAGAGAGAAAGAAAGAAAGAGAAAAGTATGGCTGGGAAGCCGGGTGTGGCGCACACTTGTAATCCCAGCATTTGGGAGGCTGAGACAAGAGGATCTCGGTTCACAGACAGCCTTAGCTACCTACTGAGGCCCTTTGCAACTCAGTGAGACCCTGTTTGAAAATAAAGAATAAAAATAGGGCTGGGGGTATAGCTCAGAGGTTGAATGTCTCTGGGTTCTATCCCTAGTACCCCAATTTAAAAAAAAATAGGGCTGGGGTATAGCTCAGAGGTAGGGATACCCCTGGGTTCAATCCCCAATACTACAATAAAAAACTAACTAGCTAATTAATTAATTAAGACTAGGAATATGATTCAGAGGAAGAATGTCCCTAGGTTCAACCTCCAGTACCAAAAATAAATAACAACAATGACGATGACTACGACGGCGGCAACATTTCTACTCTGCTGTAATGCTAGGTCCAGAAACTGCACATTTATAAAAGGAAACTCTAGAACTCACAACTAGCTTCCTGCCGCCTCGTTCCCTGCCATCATCCCATGCTGGGGACTCCCAGGGAGGAGGAGCGTCAGAGACAGGTAGGAAATAGCTTAGGGACCTCTGGGCAATGCCAGAGGAGGGACAGGCAGTGGAGCAGCAGAGAAGACAAGCTGCACCCCGGATGCCAGGGACTGCCAATGCAACCGTAGGACAGGGGAGCCCATGAGGAAGGCACAGCCCAGAGCCCAGCACAGGCCTCCGAACTCCAGCAGTCCACTCAGCCAAGGAGCCACCGGGGACGCCATCAGACAGAAATGGAGAGCAAGACAAGGTCCTATTAAAGCACTTTTTTCACCTCTGTTGGCCAGGGAGACACCTGTTTCCCTATCTCAGAAATGTATCAAGTTACAACTCATAATGACAGGACCCTTCCCCAAAGGAAGCGGAGAAACAATAAGCCCTGATTCGCTCTCACTGTCGCTGAACCAGCAGAGCCCCTGACAAGGCTGCGCTGACCCACAGCAGGGTCCTGACGGCAGGGCACCGATGTCTGGGCCTGCTCTTCACTATTTCAGTCCACTAATTCACAGAGGTCCCTACAGTAGCCAAGAACAAATACATACAACTTTAGCCTCCCAAGAGGCAATGAACAAACAAGAATCACTATTATTTGTTTCAAAAGAGCTCTAAGAAGCCAGGCTGGTGGCGCACACTTGTAATCCCAGCATTTGGAGGCTGAGACCAGAGGATCATGGTTCGTGGACAGCCTCAGCTACTTAGTGAGGCACTCCGCAACTCAGTGAGACCCTGTTTCAAAATAAAGAATTAAAAAAAAAAAAAGTTGGACAGGGGGTGTACCTCGGTTGAATGCCTCTGGGTTCCATCCCTAGACCTGCAAAAAAAAAAGGAGCTATAAGGAGCTACTTTTTTTTTTTTTTTTTTTGGTGGTACTGGGGTTCCTGGAAGCCCTTCTACCTCCAGGCTACACTCCCAGACCTATTTTATATTTTTTTAATTGGAAACAGGGTCTCTTAAGCCAGCGAGGCTGGCTCCGAACCAGTGCAATCCTCCTGTCTCCGCCTCCCAAGCACGGGGATTACTAGTGTGCACCACCACGCCTGGCTAAGGAGCTACATTTTTAAAAAACATTATTTTTGCAGATTTCAGAACTCCACAGAAAAGAGCCCAATAAACTATTAACATGACACATAACCCCAACACATCCTCCACAAATAAAGCCCACAGTTTGTGAGAGAACCTAAGAGAGTGGGATGTGGACAGCCTCGGCAACTTAGCAAGACCCTGGTTCAAAATAAAAATAAAACAGGGCTGCAGGTGTAGCTCAAAGGTAGGGTGCCCTGGGTTCAATCCCCACTACCACCAAAAAAAAAATGGGGTTGAAAGCCCTAATTTTCCACAGGCATTCCCACCTGCTGATCTGTCATCTTGGGGGTGCTGCTACTGCTAAAAAGCCATTTTCCTCTCCCACTTGAAGAAGAGCAGGAGCCTGAAGTCAGACCTGTGTCTTCATGCTCTCCTGCCCATCCGGGCCTCCACCCCAGGCCACACAAATGAATGTGGACACCAGGAGGCACACCACAGACGCTAGCCTCTCAGCAGCACCCAGTCACACCCACAGAGAGCCCCCAAGCCCTCTCAGCACTAGGCGCGCCCTGATCCAGTCACAGGTGAGCGCCTGCATGTGCTCAGCGTGGAGAAAGGTCCTGGGGAGGAAGAGGTGGAGGAGACAAGTGCCCCACCTGTGTGGAGCCTCCGCGCAAGAGCAGGTGGGGCAAGCAACGAGGTGACCACACTACAGAAACCACACCAGCCAGAGGGGGTCAGGAGAGCATTTGAAATGGGGCTTCAGTATCAAAGTGGGATTTAAGCAAGCAAAGTCAATAAATATCCTTTATTTCATAATGGGCTTTCTGTTTCTGAGGTGGGAATCTGAAGTAGATGTAAGTGCTTACAGAAAGAATACTCTAGGCCGGGCGTGGTGGTACATGACTGTAATCCTAGCACTTGGGAGGCCAAGACAGAAGATCGCAGGCTCAAGACCAGCTTCTGGACCAGCAACTGAGTGAGATCCTGTTTCAAAATAATTAAATTGGGCGTGGTGGCACACACCTGTAATCCCAGTACTTGGGAGGCTGAGACAGGAAGCTCACAGCTTTGAGGCCAGCCTCTGCAACTTGGCAAAGCCTCAACAACTTAATGAGACCTTGTTTCCAAATAAAAAATAAAATTGGGCTGGCAGAGCGAGGTCGGGATCGGAGCCTGCTGTGAGGCAAGACCGGTGCTGGGAACTCCGAGGCCGGGGCCAAAAAGGCCGGGATCTGAACCTGCCGCGAGGCAAGGATGGAGCTGGGACTTGCGAGACCAGGATAGGAGCCTGCTGAGGGGTTAGGTCGGTGCCAGGGTCAGCAAGGCCAGGATCGGAGCCTGACGTGAGCCAAGGCCAGTGCTGGGGCCTCCAAGGCCGGGAGCAGAGCCAGCCCAGGGGTTAATTCGGTGCGGGGGCCAGCGAGGCCAGGATCGGGGCCTCCCATGAGGCAAGGCCAGTGCTGGAGCCAGCGAGGTTGGGATCAGAGTTCTCTGGGTGGCCAGGCCACTACTGGGGCCATCAAGAGTGGGATCAGAACTTGTATTGCGTCATGCACGGAGAAATAGCACAGAAAATAAAATCCAGATGCTCCCCTTAATTAGCAAGAACTAGGAGGAAAGGGGTAACAGGAGGAGGTCGAGTAGTAGAAAGGGACCTATTGATAAGCAATTAAAGTGACCAATCAGAGGAGAGGGGATGGGGGAGGATGGAATCTCTTTAAAACTCATGAGATACGTAAACAAAGGGAGGGGGAGGATATGGGATGGGGATTGCATGAGGGCTTATTGGATGATGTGTGCTTGTATATCCTCTCAAGTCTTGTATTACAAAGTGATGTATGATTACAATGCACCAATAAAAAAATAAAATAAAATAGGCCGGGCATGGTGGCACACGCTTGTAATCCCCATGCTTGGGAGGCTGACAGGAGGATCACACAGGTTCGAAGCCAGCCTCAGCTACTTAGTGAGGCTTTCAGCAACTTAGTGAGACCCTGTTTCCAAATAAAATATAAAAATAGGTCTGGGCTGGGCATGGTGGCGCACGCTTGTAATCCCCACGCTTGGGAGGGCAGAGACAGGAGGATTGCGCAGGTTCGAAGCTAACAGCGCACGCTGGCTTAGGAGACCCTGTTTCCAAATAAAAATGTAAAAATAGGTCTGGGAGTGTAGCCCGGAGGTGGAAAGCCTCTGGGTTCCACCCCAGTATCACAAACAAACAAATAAATAAAATAAAAATTGGGCTGGCATGTAGCTCGAAGGTAGAATGCCCCGGAGGTTCAATCTTCAGCACTACAGAAACAAAAAAACAAAACAAAATAAAATAAAAGGGCTCAGAGGTAGAGAGCCCCTGAATTCAACCCCTGGTACAAAAAGAATGCTATTCCTGCACAGCGAATGAGAGAGACCTCCTTTCACCTGGCTCTGACAAAGGCTTAGAGGCCATCACTGACACCTCTCCCCTACATCTGTCACTATCCTGAACAACACGCCTTATCGGATACATTCCAGAACCCCTCCCAGCTAAGCCCGTCTACTCCCAAACCACAATCCTCAAGGCTAGCCCATAAGCAAGATCCTTCTCACCAAGTCTGACCCCAGGATCTCCTAACTGGCTGAGCAATCAGAAAACGCCAGGCAATAGTTCTTAACTTGAGGGCACCAGACAAACACTGACTCCTGGGGCTCAACCTAAGCTCAGAACAAAAGAGCCAAGGGTGGAACTAGAGAATGTACACGTCTAGCAAGTTCTCAGATGATCAATATGCCGAACGGGCCAGGCACTGAGACCTTTGGACAGGTTGGTAGAGCCGTAGGCCCAAAACCATGAGTTCTTGGCTCATCCCAAAGGGTTCCTTCTTGCTCTTGGCATATGTCCATTTGTTTCCATAATTACAAACAGGAAAGCAGAAAATGATAAAATACATATTCCTGGAACTTCCACTCAAAAGTGACATCACTTTTTTCTTTGTTTTTTTTTCCCCCCCAGTACTGGGGATGGAGCCCAGGGGCATTATATCCCAGACCTATTTTTTATTCTTTATCTGGAAACGGGGTCTGAGTTGCAAAGGGCCTCACTCTAAGTAGTGGCTGACGTTTCCTCAAATGGAGAGCCTCCTGTCTCATCCTCCCAAATGCTGGAATTACAAGCGTGCGCCACCACGCCCGGCTTGACATCAGTTTTCGTTAACCAAAGAAAGTCACATGGCCACACCAAATTTCAAGGCATGTACCACTACACCTGGCTAGAAAATCTTTTTTTTTTTTTAGGAACTCAGGATTGAATTCAGGGGCATGCTACCTCAAGCTACACCCCAAACCCTATTTTATATCATTTTGAAACAGGGTCTCCCTAAGATGTAGAGGGCCCCACTAAGTAGCTGAGGCTGACTGAAAACCTGTAATTCTCCTATCCCAGCCTCACAAGTACTGGGATTACAAGTGTGTGCCATCACACTCAGCTGAAACTATATATATTTAAAATTACATTTTTAGCCAGGCATGGTGGTGCACACTTGTAATCCCAGTACTTGGGAGGCTGAGACAGGAGGATCGCACAGGTTCGAAGCCAGCCTAGGCTATTTAGTGAGGCTCTCAGCAACTTAGTGAGACCCTGTTTCCAAATAAAAGTATAAAATAGGTCTGAGAGTGTAGCCAGAAGGTAGAAAAGCCCCTGGGTTCCACCCTCAGTACCACAAAAAAATTATATTTTTATATTTTTTACTATGTATTTTTTGGTAGTACTGAAGCCAGGGGTGCTCTACTACTGAGCTACATCCCCAGCCCTATTTTATTTTTTATTTTACTTTTTTTTTTTTTTTAGTGGTACTGGGGATGGAACCCAGGGGCCCTCTACCTCTGGGCTACACTCCCAGACCTATTTTATATTTTATTTGGAGACAGGGTCTCTTAAGCCAGCTGAGGCTGGCTTCTAACCTGCACGATCCTCCGGTCTCAGCCTCCCAAGCGCAGGGATTACAAGCGTGCCCACCACACCTGGCTCCTTTTTATTTTTGAAACAGGGTCTTGCTAAATTGCTAAGGCTCACTTGAACATTCATGTGTCTCAGCCTCCCAAACGCTAGGATTACGAGCATGCACCACCATACCTAGTTTAGAGATTCTTTTCTTAGACATAACAAAACCACTATCATACCTTTAGTGTGTGTGTGTGTGTGTGTGTGTGTGTGTGTGTGTGTGTTACTGGGGATTCAATCTAGGGGCATTCTACCTTAAAGCTATACCCCCAGCCCAATTTCTTATTCTTTATTTTTATTTTATTATCTATTTATTTATTTGCAGTCATAGGGATGGACAACGGGCATTCTATCTCTGAGCTACACCTTTAGCCCTATTTTTTATTCTTTATTTTGAAACAAGGTCTTACTAAGTTGCAGAGGGCCTCACTAAGGAGCTGAGGCTGTCCAGGAACTCAATCCTCCTGTCTTAGCCTCCTAAATGCTGGGATTACAAGCATGCGAGCGCCACCATGCCCGGATAAATTTTTTTTTTTTTTTTTTTTGTGGGAATGGGATGGAACTGAGGGGCATTCTACCTCTGAGCTACACCCCTAGCACTTTTTTTATTCTTTATTTTGAAACAGGGTCTGAGTTGCAAAGGACCTCATTAAATAGCTGAGGCTGTCCGCGAACTGTGATCCCCCTCTCTGGGTCCCGAATGCTGGGATTACAAGCATGTGCCACCATGCCCAGCAAAAATTAATTTCTTAATAACAAACTATTCAGTGTTCCAAATTCTTGGGGAGGTGTTGGGAGGCCAGTGCTGGGGACTGAACCCAGGACCTCAAAAATGTTAGCATACCATTGAGCTATACTCCCAAACCTAATGTTCCAAATTCTAATCGTCTCAAATAGCTTGAATGGGATTTAGTCCTATCTGTACGGAGCCAGACATGAATTCCCAAAAGCCCAACATACTGCATCAGGCCGATGCCTCCCACCCCCTCGTCAACATCCTTTCCCGTCCTTCCTCATGGAAAGGAAGGGGTTGTTGGTCTTGAGGTTTCCCACGCTCAGCGTTCGGCCGATGGCAACTCTATGGTATGGTTTAGCATGTTCCTCTCCTTAATACTTCCTGTGAATTGGTTATTAAACATAGACACGTGATCAGATTCAGGTTTGGCCTTTTTGGAAACAAGACTATTTCATAGGTTTTTAAAAGATAAGGTCTTGGACTGAGGATGTAGCTGAACGGTAGAGCACTAATCCTTATCACCACCAAAAAAAAAAGACAAGGTCTTTTATGAGATCTGGTGGTACACACCTGTAATCCCAATACTTGGGAGGCTGAGACAGGAGGCTCTCAGGTTTGAGGACAGTTTCAGCAACTTAGAAAGACCCTCAACAGCATAGTGAGACCCTATTTAAAAAAAAAGAAAAAGAAAAAAAGAAAAAATACAGGGCTGAGGGTGTAGCTCAGAGGTAGAAAGCTCTGGGTTCAATCCTCAGTACCAAAAGCCAAAAGCAGAGGTCAGATCCTTTGCCCATCCTCTGCCTTCTCACCCCGCAGATCTCTGAACTCCATGGGAACAGGGCACGGGTCCTAGCTTATCACTGCACAGCTAGCGCTACTATTTGTCCAAGTTCAGAAATCTAACAGAAATACAAAAGTATAACGGCCCACCCTTCAATTACATCAAAGTTTTCCCCAAGAAGCAAAGCAGCAAGTGCCCAGGGCACAGAGGCAGAGGCCAAGATTCAGTGACAAAGTCCAGAAGACCCACTGCTCACGGCTGCCAATGCTTCACACAGACAGCACCAATTTCCAACCTTTAGGGGAAAACAACACAAAAGCCCTTTCTTTTTTTTTTTTTTTTTTTTTTTGGTGGTACTGGAGGTGGAACCCAGGGACTTTTCTACCTCTGGGCTATACTCCCAGACCTATTTTATACTTTATTTGGAAGCAGGGTCTCACTAAGTTGCTGAGAGCCTCACTAAGTAGCTGAGGCTGGCTTCGAACATGTACAATCCTCCTATCTTAGCCTCCAAGCGCTGGGATTACAAGTGTGCACCACCACGCCCGGCCTTTTTTTGGGGGAGAGGCATGGGGATGAACTGCTTAGGATTGGAGTTAGACTCCAGCCCTAATAGTGATTTTTTAATTTTGAAACGAAGTCTTGCTAAATTGCTGAGGCTGGTTGCGAATCTATAGGCCTCTCACCTCAGCCTCCCAAGTACTGGGATTACACAAACATGTGTCACCAAGCCTGACTAGAAGGCTTCTATTTTGAAATTATATTTTCATTAAAAAATCTAGAAGCTGGGTGTGGTGGCACACACTTGTAATCCCAGCATTTGGGAGGCTGAGACTGGAGGTTCGTGATTTGTGGACAGCCGCAGCTACTTAGTGAGGCCCTTTGCAACTCAGTGAGAACCTGTTTCAAAATAAAGAATAAAAAACAGGGCAGGGAGTGTAGCTTGAAGGTAGAATGCCCCTATGTTCCATCCCCAGACATGCCAAAAAATAAAAAAATAAAAAATCTAGGCATTCAGCCTGTTTCAAGATAAAAAAAAAAAAAAAAAATTGGGATGCCGGCCCTGGTGGCTCACGCTTGTAATCCCCGCACTTGGGAGGTAGAGACAGGAGGATCACGCAGGTTCAAAGCCAGCCGCACTGGTTTAAGACACCTTGTTTCCAAATAAAAAAGTATAAAAATAGGTCTGGGAGTGAGCCCAGAGGTAGAAGTGTTTCCAGGAACCCCAGTACCACCAAAAAATAAATAAAACTGGGGGTGTGGCTCAGAGGTAGAATACCCCTGGGTTCAATCCCCAATGCTCAAACACACACACAACTTAGGAATTCACCTCTTATTAAGTAAAAATCCTTAACCCGGGTGTGGTGGTGCATGCTTGTCATCCCAGCATTTGGGAGGCTGAGACAGGAGGATCACGGTTCACAGACAGCCTCAGCTACTTAGAGAGGCCATCAGCTACTTAGTGAGGCCCTCTGCAACTTAGTGAGACCCTGTTTCAAAATAAAGAATAAAAAATAGGGCTGGGGGTATAACTCGGAGGTAGAATGCCCCTGGTTCCATGCCCAGTACTATAAATAATTAAAAATAAAAATAGCTGGGCATGGTGGTACAGCTTGTAATCCCTGCGCTTGGGAGGCGGAGACAGGAGGATTGCGCAGGTTCGAAGCCAGCTGCGCTGGCTTAAGAGACCCTGTTTCCAAGTAAAAATATAAGAAAATAGGTCTGGGAGTGTAGCCCGGAGGTAGAAGGGTTTCCAGGAACCCCAGTAACACCAAAAAAAAAAAAAACTTAATAAAACAATAATATGCTAGGTGTAGTGACATATCCTATAATCACAGTACTTAGGAGGGTAAGACAGGAGGACTGAAGGTTCAATGCCAGCCTCAGCAACTTAGTGAGACCCTATTAAAACATAAAAAAATAAAATAAAAAGGAGCTGGGTTTGGTGGTGCACACTTGTAATCCCAGCACTTGGGAAGCTGAGAAAGGAGGATCACAGGTTTGAGGACAGCCTAGGCAAGTAGTGAGACTCTCATCAGCTGAGCAAGACCTTGTTTCAAAATAAAAATAGAAAGCCGGGCATGGTGACACATGCTTGTAATCCCTGCACTTGGGAAGCTAAGACAGGAGGATCATACTGGTTCAAAGCCATCCTCAGCTGCTCAGTGAGGCTCTCAGCAACTTAGTGAGACCCTGTTTCCAAATAAAATATAAAATAGGTCTGGGAGTATAACCCAGAGGTAGAAAGCCTCTGGGTTCCACCCCCAGTACCACCAAAAAAAAAATTTTTTTTAATAAATAAAAATAGAACTGGAAGTCAGGCGTGGTGGCGCATGCCTATAATCCCAGCATTTGGGAGGCTGAGACAGGAGGATCACAGTTCAAGAATAGCCTCAGCTAATTAGTGAGATTCTTTGCAACTCAGTGAGACCCTGTCTCAAAATAAAGAACAAAAAATAGGGCTGGGGGTGTGGCTTGAAGGTAGAATGCCCCTGGGTTCCATCCCCAGTACCGCCAAACAACAACAACAAAAAAAATAGAACTGGAGGTGTAACTTAGAGAGATAGAATGCTCCTGGGTTCAATCGCCAGTACCAAAAATTAAAATAAATAAAAAGGGCTACAGGGTGTACCCTCAGGAGTAGAATGCCCTGGATTCAATCCCCAGCACCCTGTCCCAAAAAAAGTGAAGCTGGGCATGGTGGCGCATGCTTGTAATCCCAGCATTTGGAAGGCTGAGACAGGAGGATAACATTTATCGGACAGCCTCAGCTACTTAGTGAGGCCCTGGGGGTATAGCTCAGAGGTAGACTGCCCCTGGGTTCCATCTCTAGAACTGAAAAAAAAGTGATACCCAAAAGATACCTCCACTTGTTCAATGAATGTCTTCCATACCCAGACACTACAGGTAACTTGGAGAGTCTTCCTCTTGAAAAACTCAAGACTGCAGGTTGTGGTGGTGACACATGCTTGTAATGCTAGTACTTGGGAAGCTGAGACAGGGGGATCGAAGGTTCAAGGACAGCCTCGGCAACCTAGTGAAACCCTGTTTCCAAATAAGAAATAACACTTGACAGACTGTGAAAGGAGGATCTCAGGTTTGCAGCCAGTCTTAGCTACATAGTGAGGCTCTCTGCAACTTAATGAGATCCTGTTTCAAAACAAAAGAATAAAAAATAGGGCAGGGGGTGTAGCTCAGAGTTTGAATGCCCCTGGGTTTCAATCCCCAATACAAGAAAGAAAGAAGGAAGATAAATCGGTCTGGGGGTGTACCTCAGAAGTAGACTGCCTCTAGGTTCAATTCCCAGTACCACAAAAAAAGAAAGCGAGAAGAGAAGGAAAGCGAGAGGAGAACACAGCAGCACCACACAGCATGCTCCAGCACAAGGGCTTCCTCTGTAGGCACACGGAGCACCAAGAGGCATCGCAGGCAGGTGAGAGCACAGCCTCCTACCTTTTTCGGAGGTACATCAGATTCTAGGCCCACCTTTCCCTTTACTGGTTTAGGGAGGTCAAAAGGGTGCCAACCACTAGGGGCTTTTCAAACTGCAACCACTAGAATCCCAGGCTCCCTTTCTTCCTCTGCCCACCCTCCCCACCCTGCCCTCTGCCACCAGCACATGGCCAGCCCGTTTCCAGCCACACTCCAGGGCCCATGTGTTCACCCCAACCGCTTCGTTCACACCACGCGTGGGGCATTTCATACTCCCATGTCACATATTGACTCAGGTCGCCTTCCAGCCCCTCAGGCACCACTCTAGGCACTGGATGTGAGGTAATCAGAGACAGGAGAAAGTCCCACCTCACGGGCCTCACAGACACCTCAGTGTAGCCAGAAGGACAAACAAGCACAACGTGCAGGTGGCAGAAGACAAGGCAGAGAAGGGCCAGACAGCAGGCAAGCGTGTGAACCAGCGATCAGGGCCGGCCCAAGCAGCCTGAGCAGACCTGGGAGGGAGGAGCAAGTCAGAGGCATCTGAGGAGTACCAGACAAAGCAACAGTGTAAACAGTGGTCTGTCTGCCCAGAGCAGGATGGGGCCTGGGGCAGGCAAGAGGCCAGCATGGCTGGAAGTGACAAGCATGTAGGCCAAGCAAGGATAGGGCAGCCCATGGGCTAGATACACCTAGAGCCTCCCAGAGACAGGGAACAGCGTAGCCCCTAGTATGAGGCCCGAGCCGAGACCTGGGTAGAGGAATTCACAGGAAAAGCCAGGCACACATACGCAGGGGTCAGCGTGTGCTTACAGGGTGGGAGAGAGCAACAAAAACTAAGCATGCAAAGGCCGGGGGGGAAGCATGCAAAAAGAGTAAGCCTGAGCTGGGCATGATGGCGCGCACTCATAACCTCAGTACTTGGGAGGCTGAGATGGAAGATCGCAGGTTCAAGTGCAGCCTCAGCAAGGAGTGGGACTTGTCAATCTAACAAGACCGTTTCAAAATAAAAATAAAAGAGTGCTGGGGCTTGTAATCTCAGCATTTGGGAGGCTGAGACAGGAGGATCACGGTTCAAGGACAGCCTCAGCTACTTAGTGAGGCCCTTTGCAACTCAGTGAGACCCTGTTTCAAAATAAAGAATAAAGGGTGGGCGCGGTGGCGCACACTTGTAATTTCAGCATTTGGGAAGCTGATATTGGAGGATGGAGGTTGGCAGACAGCCTCAGCTACTTAGTGAGGCCTTCTGCAACTTAGTGAGACCCTGTTTCAGAATAAAAGAATAAAAAAATAATGCAGGGGGGTGTAGCTTGGAATGCCCCTGAGTTCCAGCTCTAGATTCACACACACACAAAAAAAAGTAAAGAAAGAAAGAATAAAAAACAGAGGTGGGGGTGTGGGACATAGGCTGAAGCCCCTGGGTTCCATCCCCAGTACCTCAAAAAGAAAAATAGTGCCGGGGATACCGCTTATAGGCAGAATGTTCCTGGGTTCAATCCCCAGTAGCAAAAAAAAAAAAAAAAGAAAGAAAAAGAGAGCTAGGCTGAGGCTGAAGAGGCCAGCCAAGAGCAAGGGAGAGCCGGGGAGCCACTAAAGATGATTCTTTAGCCTTGGAGCAGCAAGATCCTGAAGGGTAGGAAGCAGGAACCTCTGGCCAGGAAAGAGAGAACAGAACAAAAGCAGTAAAAGGAGTTAGAAACCTGCCTCTCTAAATAGAGCAGCAGACACAGGAGAAACCACCCAAAACCTCAAGTTATTACTGATGGACAGCATGACATTTAATCCATCCATGCCAACTTGTCAATGTGAAAAGTGGGATGCTGAGCCAAGCATGGGGACATACACCTGTAAGCCCAGTACTTGAGAAGCCAAGACAGGAAAATTACAGGTTCAAGGCCAGCTTCAGCAATTCAGTGAGGCTCTCAGCAACTGTTTCCCATAAAAAATAAAATAGGGCCAGGTGTGGCACACGCCTGTAATCCCTGAGCTTGGGAGGCGGAGACAGGAGGATGGTGCAGGTTCGAAGCCAGCTGCGCTGGCTTAAGAGACCCTGTTTCCAAATAAAAAATATAAAAAGTAGGTCTGGGAGTGTAGCCCGGAGGTAGAAGGGTTTCCAGGAACCCCAGTACCACCCCAAAAATAATAATAATAAAATAAAAGCCGGGCGTGGTGGCGCACGCTTGTAATCCCCACGCTTGGGAGGCTGAGACAGCAGGATCGCACAGGTTCAAAGCCAGCCTCAGCTACTTAGTGAGGCTCTCAGCAACTTAGCGAGACCCTGTTTCCAAAAAAAAAAGGTCTGGGAGTGTAGCCCAGAGGTAGAAAGCCTCTGGGTTCCACCCCTAGTACCACCAAAAATAAATTAAATAAAATAAAATAAGGTTAAGGTGTAGCTCAGAGGTAGAATATCCCTGGTTTCAATCCCCAGTGTCCTCTACCAATACTCTGCAATGTCTAGCCTTATATGTTTTGTTTAAACTATCACAGAAATTAGGATGCTTTCAAAACTCATCAGTGGCCTTTTGGTCTTAGGAAGGTAAACTAAAAAAAAAAAAAAAAAAAAAAAAACTAATTTGAGATCTGTCTTCATTTTTTTTAAACTAGCAAACCAAATTTCATCACAGCAATCAACTTTTTTTGTTTTTTTTTGGTAGTACTGGGGATGGAATCCAGGGACATTCATTCTACCTCTGAGCTATATTCCCAACTCTATTTTTTGTTTAATTATTCCTTGTTTTGAAGCAGGGTTTCACTGAGTTACAGCTGAGGCTGTCTGAGAACGGTGATCCCCCCATCTCAGCCTCCTATTTGCTGGGTTTGCAATCAACTCTTTCAAAACCTATACAAGCCAGTGTGGTGATATAAGCCTGTAATTCCAGTATTCGGGAGGCCGAGATAAGAGGATAGCAAATTTGAGGCCAGCCAGGAACCTAGCGAGACTTTGTTTCAAAACAAAAATAAAAAGGACTCAGGTACTAAAGGACTGGGGTCCCCAGTACAAAAAAAAAAAAAAAAGCTATACCACAGCCACAAATGCAAATTTCACTGGGAGTGGTGGCACACCTATAATCCCAGACTCAGGAGGCTAAGGCAAGAGGATCCAAAGTTAGAAGGCCAGCCTCGTCAATTTTGTGAGACCCTATCTCAAAGTAAAAAATAAAGGGAAGTAGGGTATGGTGACACATGCTTGTAATCCCAGCATTCAGGAGGCTGAGAGGGGGATCACGGTTCACGGACAGTCTCAGCTGCAACTCAGTGAGACCCTGTTTCAAAATAAAGAATAAAAAGCCGGGCGTGGTGGCACACACTTGTAATCCCCGCGCTTGGGAGGCAGAGACAGGAGGATCGCGCAGGTTTCCAAATAAAAATGTAAAAATAGGTCTGGGAGTGTAGCCTGGAGGTAGAAGGGCTTCCAGGAACCCCAGTACTACCAAATAAATAAATAAAATAAAGAATAAAAAATAGGGCTGGGGGTATAGCTTGGAGGTTGAATGCCCCCAGGTTTCACCTCCAGTAAGAAAGAAAGAAAGAAAGAAAGAAAGAAAGAAAGAAAGAAAGAAGGAAAGAAAGAAAGAAAGAAAGAAAGAAAGGAAAGAGAAAGACAGACAGCCGGGCGTGGCGGCGCACGCTTGTAATCCCCGCGGTTGGGAGGCGGAGACAGGAGGATCGCGCAGGTTCGAAGCCAGCTGTGCGCGCTGGCTTAGGAGACCCTGTTTCCAAATAAAAATATAAAATAGGTCTGGGAGTGTAGCCCGAAGGTAGACAGGCTTCCAGGAAACCCAGTACCACCAAAATAAATAAATAAATAAATAAATAGAAAGAAAACAAACTGGGCTGGGAGTATAGCTCAAAGGTTGAATGCCCCTGGGTTCCATCCCTAGTATCCCCCAAAATAAATGAATAAACAAATAAATAAATAAATAAAAATAAAAAATAAAATAAAAGGGAGTTGGATGTGATGGTGCATGCTTGTAATCCTAGTACTTGGGAAGCTGAGATAGGAGGATCGAAGGTTTAAGAACAGCACCGACAAGTAAGTGACACTCTCATCAACCTAGGGAGACCCTGTTCCAAATAAAAACAAAATAGGGCTGGGGGTGTAGCTCAGAATGTCTCTGGGTTCAATTCCCAGTGCCACAAAAAATAAAATGGGTTGGGGTACAGCACTCCTGGGTTACAACTTCAGCATAAGTGTAGGGGCAAAATGCTAGAGAATCTCTGGGTGACCAACATGAAGTCTTCCTCCCCACACTGCTCACTATAATAAAATTCCCAAAAAGAGAAACTAGGAAGTCATATAAAGATAGCTTGTAAATATGAGCCTAATCCTCTAGGGCTTCCATATCACTTCTTGCTTCTGTATTTTTATACTTTATGTTCTTTTTACTTTGCCCACTGATACAAAATCAACAATGAGGTACAACAGAAACACTTGCTAAATGTTGGTAGTAGGTACAGGTCTGTTGTAGTATTTGTTGCATTTATATTTATATGCTTGCAATGTTTCAGAGCTAATTTCCATTTAACATCTGCTTACACCATGGCAAAGGAAATCACCCTGACTGGCAAGCCCAATCCTGGTTCCCAGTTAAAACACAGTGACCTTAGCCCAAGCCTGTCCTTTCCACGTAGTTTCTTCCCTTTCTGTTCCAACATGACTTACAAGAGAAGTGGACAGGTCAGAATCTGGTATTACAATGGGATTTTTTTACCCTAAGCCATATGCCCATTTGCTCAGCCTTTACAGTGTGCCTGCCACAAAAAAGCACCACCAGAGGCCAGGCTGCCCACCATGCTGACAGTCCTACCCCCAAGAGCTCATCCAAAAGGGGGAAAAGGTCACATGTGGCAGCTGAAAGGCTGTGCTGTGCTCAGAAAGGAGATGAAGCACGGCTTGCCTAACAGGCCACAGGAAGGCCTGGAGTCAGGACAGGACACCACATATTTGGGAAACAACAACAGAGTCATTGCACTCAAACAAAAGAGAAGAGTGAGCAGGAACCCAAGATGCTTACCCAAAGTCTGCATTCTATAGACAGGAGCAGTTCTCACACACTTACCACTATGTGGGAATAAATTAACACAAACGCTTCTCTTTTCTTTCTTTTTTTTGGGAGGAACTGGAGGTTGAACCCAGGGGCATTCTACATCCAAGCTACACCCCCGTCCTATTTTTCATCCTTTGTTTTGAAACAGGGTCTCACTAAATTGTGGAGGCCCTCACTAAGTAGCTGAAGCTGGCCATGAACCACGATCCTCCTGTCTCAGCCTCCCAAGTACTGGGATTACAGCAGGAGCCACCACGCCCAGTAAACTGCTGCTTCTAGAGCTAAGAGCCTAGTAGAGCACTTGCCCCGCATACCTGAGGCCCTGGGTTTGCGTCCCCTGCACCATCCCCAAGGCTTCTGTCTTCAGTTCCCACTAAATAAAGCATTTACTTAGAAAGGCTATTGCCAGATTAGGTCAAGGCAAAGTAAGTTTGACTTAGGCACTTCAGCATCATCTTAGCTCATCAGTTTACATGTACTCTTATTTGGTCAAGAGAATCAATCCTAGTTCATATAGCACACATTTTATTAGTGTTTTCTGTACTTTCACCAGCACTTCTTGGTAAGGCTAATTCCACCCGTTTTCATGTTTTACACTGGATCATCAAAACTTAAAAAAAAAAAAAAAAAAAAAAAAAGGCCAGGCATGGTGGCACACACTTGTAATTCTAGTACCTGGGAGGCTAAAAAAGGAGGATTGCAGGTTCTTGCCCTTCCCAACTTAGTGATACCCTGTTCAAGAGAAAAATAAATAAAATAGGAATAGGGGTATAGTTCAGAGGTAGAATGCCCCTTGGTTCAATGCCTAGTACTCTAATACCAAAAGAAAAAAAACAGAGCCAGGTGTGGCGCACACTTGTAATCCCAGCATTCTGGAGGCTGAGACAGGAAGGTCGCGGTTCACAGACAGCCTCAGCTACTTAGTGAGGCCCTTTACAACTCAGTGAGACCCTGTTTCAAAATAAAGAATAAAAAATAGGGCTGGGGTTGTAGCTTGGAGGTAGAATGCCCTTGGGTTATATCCCCAGCACCTCAAAAAAAAAAAAAAAAATAGGCTAGAGGTGTAGCTCATAGGTAGAATGTTCCTGGGTTCCATACCCAGTACCACACACCAAAAATTAAAAAAAAAAAAGTATAAAGAAAAATAAGAAACTAATTAGTCCACATTATGCTATGTGAGTAAACCTTTTTAAATCTGACTACTTCTAGAAGAGAACATCTGAATGGACAGAAGGCTGGACTCACTCCTAACCCACAGGGTCTCTAATTCCCAACTCATCTTCTAATTCTGATTTAGAATCCTTTGGTTCAAGCCAGGCATGGTGGCACTTATAATCCCAATACTTGGGATGCTGAGACAGGAGGATTGCAGGTTCAAAGACAGCCTCAGCAAGTAGTGAGACTCTCATCAACTTAGTAAGACACTGTTTCAAAATAAAATAGGGCTGGGGGTACAGCTCAGAGGTAGAATGCTCCCAAGTTCAATCCCCAGTACCAAAAAAAAAAAAAAAAAAAGAATCTGGTTCCTAAAACTTCAGCAGGGATTAGCTGAAGAGTCCTGTATAAATTGGTTGGATAAAAATAAATCTAGCAAGCGGGGCGTGGTGGTGCATCTTGTAATCCCAGCATTCGAAAAGCTGAGACTGGAGGATCGTGGCTTGGGACAGCCTCAGCTACTTAGTGAGGCCCTTCACAATTTTGTGAGACCCTGTTTCAAAATAAAGAATAAAAAATAGGGCAGGGGGTATAGCGCGGAGGTCAAATGCCTCTGAGTTCCATCCCCACACGTGCAAAAAGTAAATAAAATACAGAATTTTAAAAATAGGGCAGGGGGTGTAGCTCGGAGGTCGAATGCTCCTGTTTCATCCCTAGACCCGCAAAATAAATAAATAAGTAAATAAATCTGGCACCAGTTGTGCATGGTGGCACATGCTTGTTAGCCCAGTACTTAGGGGGCTGAGACAGGAGGATTGCAGGTTCGTGAACAGCGTCAGCTACTTAGTGAGACCCTGTTTCAAAATAAAGAATAAAAATCAGGCTGGGGTATAGCTTAGGGGTAAGAATGCGCCTGGACTCTGTCCCCAACACCCAAAAAAATAACAAATCTTTTAGCCTCTTCCCCTTCCTGTTTTGCTCCATGTATCTCTGCAGATTTAAGTTCATTCGCACTTTACATAAGAACACATGAGGACGTGCACGCCTAAGAACTGTCCACTGTCCTTCGAGACTCCTGGAGTGGGATTCTCCTAGGGTCAGAGGCGGGCGGGTCTGGGAGCGCCACGGTCCCGGGGAAGACTTTCATACCAGCCCACTGGGGCCCTTCGGGACGCTTCCTCAAACTGCCCGGCAAGCGTGAGGTGCTCGCTCCGACGACCATCACACGAGGCCGAGGGCGGCTGGGCAGCCAGAAAATGGAAGGGAAGAAAGGAAATGACTCAAAGCGGCCGTGCGGCGAGGGCCGTCCGGGCCGCCAGCGGGCGGTTGGGATTTGAACTCGAGCCGTCCGCGGGCCGGGCGCGCGCGGGGAGGCGTCAAGTGGGCACGCACGCGGCGGGGAGCCCGCGAGGGCGGCCCTGGCCGGGCGGAGGCCCGCCCGCGCCCACGGCGCCCATGCAGGGAGCGGGAGCCGCGCGGCCGTCGCCGGCGGCCGGGCTTTAACTCGTTTAAAGTCAGGCCTCGCGGGCCCCGCGGAGGCTCGCCGCGCGCCCAGCCGGGTCCCCCGCGCCCCGCCGCCCGCCACCTGCCGCCCGCGCCGGCCAACGGCCGCCGCGCCCGGCCGCCGGCCGCGCCCTCCCGCCGCGCACAAAGCGCCGGGCCGCGGGGAACAAAGGCCGCCGGCCGGCACAGGTGCAGCCGCCGCCGGGCCCAACATGGCCGCGCCGCCCCGTTAGCCGCCCGCCCGCCGCCGCCGCCCGCGCCCGCGCCGCCCCGTCCCGCCCGCCCGCCGCCCGGCGCCCAGTGACCTGCGCGGCGGCGTCCTCGGCGGCGCTCCCGCGGCGCGGTCCGGCGGGCGAGGGCCGCGGCGGCCGAGGGGGCGGCGGCGCAGGCGGCCAGGCCGAGGCTCTCGCGCGCGGCGCCGACCCCGCCCCCGCGCCTCCCGCCCCGCCGCCGCCGCCGGGCCGCCGCCGCCCCCAAAGCCGCGGGAAAAGTGCGCGCCGCTGATTGGCTGCCGCCGCGCGGCGCCCGCCGACCGGGCTTTTCAAATCCGCGCCGGGGCCGCGCGCGGCGGGCGGCGGGGCGGCGGGGGCCGCGGGCGGGTGGGGCTCCGGGCGCGCGCGGCGCCGCTCGTGCCCGCGCCCGCCGCGGTGGCCGGCGCGCTGACGTCACCGCCCCGCGCGGCCGCGGCGCCGGCGTGGGCGCGGCTCGGCGCGAGCGCGGGAGCTGGCGCGACCCCCGCGGGGCCGGGCGGCCGCGCGGGAGCGCGCCAAGTGCAAGTCAGGCCCCTCGCCGCCCGCGGAGACCCAGCGCGGCGCCCCCTCGGCCGCTGCTGGAGCCAGCCCGCGCTGTCCGTGGCGGGCCCCCGGCCGGGGCTCAGCCTCCCGCGCCCGGAGCCCGCACCCGGCCGGCCGCGGGACGCTGGTGGCGCGCCGCCCGGCCCGCGCTCACTTCCTGGCCGGCCCGCCCCGCCCGGGCCCCCGCTGCGGCTGCCTCCGTGGGTACGGAACGGCCCGAGGACCGAGCTGGGCTCTCCCGTGTGCCGCCCGCAACGCCTCTGCACAGGGCCGCGAGCCCCTCACCCCGGAGTGCGCGCGGCAGCCCCCCACCCGGGACGGCCTCCAGTCCTGCGCGCGCACCACAGACCGGCAGTCGCGGAGGCTGAGATGGAGCGCCGGGCCCGGGCTCAGCCCGGGCCCTGCCGGTTCCCCAGACCCTCGGGGACGCTCATAGTCAGTGCCCCCGCAGGCCCGAAAGAGGTAAGAAAAAGGCTCCGAAGCCCAGACAGTGTCTGGAAAGCAAGCAGGATGGGCAAGGCGATGGACAGAGACCGCTGGCCCAGCAAGGGCCTCCAGGACAGGATGACAGCAAGGCCCGCTGCAACAGACTCCCCACCCGCATCGGCAGTGCAGAGCACTGCGGGCCCCAGAGGCCACCTCAGATTTTCGCCTTTCACCCAACACTACAGGGGGAGGCCCCACCAGATCTGAAGCAAGGTGTGAAGTCCTCAGCGGCCAGAGAGATGCCCTGCCCGGCGACTTCACCAGAACTCAAGCCGCCGGAGCCGCACCAGCCTGACACCTGCCTGCCTCCCGGCACCTCTTCTGTTTCTACAGCACATGTCAAAAACCACAACTCATTTGATTCCACAGATTTGGAAGTAAGGCCACTTTTCCCCAAAAAAATCTGCATTTAGTTTAGTGCCATCGACATGCAAATTTATTCAGACATGCAAGTGTATGTTTGGCTTCCCTTAAGGAAAGTTATTTGGGGCAGGCTAGTCTTTTCCCGCCAAGCATTTAGCCTCCCCGAACCCCTTTCAGGGAGTCTGGCAGGCCGAGCCCACTTGTCTGCCCGCCCTGCACGTATATCAGCATTCAAGAGCAGGAGGAAAAAGGCCCACCCAGCACTGCACAGGTGGGGTCCTGGGTGAAAGGCCCTCATCTGCAGGGCTTTGTGTAGCTTCCAGGACAGGCTCCAGCTGGGCCTAAACACTTCAGGACAATGCTAATGTCCGACGGGGCTGGGTGCCTGGGCATGCCAGAAGTTCCAAGAACCTTGGCAGCATCCCTGGCCCTGCAGACTGGGAAGTTGCTGTGGAGGGCAAGGTCTGGCAGCTGGGTTCTTCGTGGGGAAGCTTGGTTCCTGGGTGGGCCCCACTTGAGGCCTGGCACATATGGCAACAGCAGCCCCAGCCGATCTTTGTGGTGTCTTTAAGGCTCTGGTCTGGCCGTCCACGCTCCACCCTCCTACCCGCACCTGCGGCTGTGGGAGACCTCAGCTCTCTGCTGCTCCGAGTGCCCTATCTGCCTCCGGTCCCGTCCCGCCTGCCCTTCAAAGCCTATGGCCAACACTTCTCACCCAAAGGTACCTTTCTATAAGAGCTGCTGTCAAAGGCAAGCCCCAGGCCCCCTAACCAAAGGAGCCCCTGAGCCCTGGCTTGGTCTCCCCATCCCCCACCAGAGCTGGGGTCCCCCAGGGGCCATGCTCATTGCTGTTTCCATGGGGATGTGTGCACTCTGACCCCAGCCTTTCTCCATCTCAGGCCAAATAAAGAGGGCTTCCAAGTGGAAATCTGCAGGCGCAGGCTGCTCCTCCTCCGAGCCCCCGGTGGCCCCTGTCTCCAAGGAGGGGAGGAGGAAGGCTAGAGCCTGGGCAGAGCTTCCAGGGCCAGAGGGGCCTCCCACCCCTAGCCTTCCCAACAGCCCCTTCCCAGCTCTGATCACGCAGCCCTCCAGGCCGGAAGCACGCCTTTCCCCAGTCCCTGCTGTGGCTACAAAAGCTGAAGACCACTACAGACCAGGGGGCTCTGCAAGGCCGTGGGGCCATGGAGACGACCTTCCACTGAGCTGGGGTCCCCATGAGCAGAAGAGGCCGGGGCTCTGGGATGTGGCTCCTGAGCCCTCCCGCTCCCCTGCCCAAGTGTCAGCTGAGGGGCCTGAGGTACTAGTCACCAGAGTACGGCAGCCTGGGGTCAGGGTTCAGATGACTGGTGTCATCTCTTGAGCCACACAACTTCTCTCCCCTTACCTGGGCCTTAGCTCTGAGAGACTCCTTCGCCATCACCTCACATCGACTTTTTTCTCCTGTGTGTGTGTTACTGGAGATGGAGCCAGGTGTGGTGGTGCGTGTTTGTAATCCCAGTACTTGGGAGGCTGAGACTGGAGGATCGTAGATTTGAGGCTAACCTCAGCTACCTAGTGAGGGCTCTGCAACTTAGACCCTGTTTCAAAATAAAGAATAAAGGGCTGCCGGGCATGGTGGCACACGCTTGTAATCCCCGTGCTTGGGAGGCAAAGACAGGATCGTGCAGGTTTGAAGCCAGCCGCGCTGACTTAAGAGACCCTGTTTCCAAATAAAAATATAAAAATAGGTGTCTGGGAGTGTAGCCTGGAGGTAGAAGGGTTTCCAGGAACCCCAGTACCAAAAAAAAAAAAAAAAAAAAAAGGAATAAAGGGCCAGCATTTGGGAGGCTGAGATTTTAGGATTGCAGTTCACAGACAGCTTCAGTTATTTAGTGAGGTCCTTTGCAACTTAGTGAGACCTTATTTCAAAATAATAAAAAATAGGGCTGGGGATGTAGCTCGGAGGTAGAATGCCCCTGGGTTCAACCCCCAGTACCAGTACCCCCCCAAAACAAAAAACAGCTACTGGGAAAGAACCCAGGAGTGTTCTACCTCTGAGGTTACACTCGCCAGACCTATTTTATTTTTTACTTAGAAACAGGGTCTTGCTACGTTGCCGAGAGCCAATTTTGCAATCCTCCTGTCATGGGCTCTCGCGTGTGCTACCACGCCCAGCCGTTTCTTATGAAGGAACAGCCCAAGCCGGGCGTGGTTCAGCATGCTGGTAACCCCAGCATTCGGGAGTCTGAGGATCGTTGTTCGCAGACAGCCTCAGTTACTTAGTGAGGCCCTGTTTCAAAATAAAGAATAAAATATAGGGCTGGAGGTGTAGCTCGGTGGTCGGATGCCCCTGGGTTCCATCCCCAGACACGCAAGAAAAAAAAAACCACCCCGCTGGAGGAGAGCCCTTCCTAACAACTGCATCTTGTGACATCTGCAAGACTCTATTTTCCAATAAGGCCACATTCACCGGTGCCAGGATTAGGACCTGAACATGTCTTCTGGGAGGACACGACTCAGCCCCTTGGTTGAAAGGTTGCCGGACTCTGTGTAAACGTGACCACAGCACGCAGGCCCCCTTCGCAGAGCCAGGCCTGGCAGTAAGAAAAGGCCACCAGGGCTGGGCGCGGGCTCCCACCTGCCTGCGGTCCCCACTAGAGGGCGGGCCGCAGACAGGGCGTGCGCTCAGCGCCCAAAACCCTCGCCGAGCCGGTGAGGACCGCAGGAGCCAAAGCTAGGCTGGGACAGGCAGCTCGCTTGTTTTGGGTCGCGGGAGGAGAGGCTGGCGGACCCCAGGGCAAGGGCCTGGCGGCACCGGCCGACGCAGTAAAACCTGGGGCCGGCCGCGCCCGCCGGCCCTCCCGCGTGGCTTCGCGGCCCAGCCCCGAGTCCAGCGCGCTGGCTTCGCTGGCCCCTCCGCCCGCGGGAGTCGTGTCCCGTTCCCGGGGTGCGGCTGCTTGATCTGGCCGCCCTGGGCCCTCCAAGGAGGACTGCGGTGCTCAGGGCAGCGGGCGGGACGGCGCCCTTCCCTGCCGTTCCCGCCGCCCGCGCTGCCAGGCTGCCCCCTCGCCCGGCCTTTGCCTAAAGGAGCATGACTTTGTGCTAAAGTTGCATTTCCTTTTCCAGTTATAAAATGGCAGGAAATTAAAACCCACGCCAGCAGAAAGATGAAACGCTCTTCCTAAGCCCTGTGCTTGTCGCGAGGACTTTGGAAAACTCCGTGGGCCCCTTCTTATCTGGGCTGGTGACTGACTTTGGAGGCCTGACTTGGGGACTGACCAGGGACAGCAAGGACTGCCAGCCCGGGAAGCCTCCTCCCCTTCCCTTATTTTTTACTGAAAGAATTTTAGATTTACTGAAAAGTTATAATACAAAACTAATAGAATTTCCTACCCTGTTTCCCCTAAAAGAGCTGCACTTACTTTCCAGGGTGGTTCTGATTCTGTCAAAACTGAGACCAGCCAGGCGTAGCTCCGAGGTAGAATGCCCCTGGGTTAGCCGGGCGTGATGGTGCAATTTGTAATCCCTGCGCTTGGGAGGCTGAGACAGGAGGATCTCACAGGTTAAAAGCCAGCCTCAGCTACTTAGTGAGGCTCTTGGCAACCTAAAATAGGTCTGGAAATATAGCCCGGAGGTAGAAAGCCTCTGGGTTCCACTCCCAGTACCACAAAAAAAAAAAAAAAAAAAAAAAAAAAGAATGCCCCTGGGTTCCATCCCCAGTGCCCAGGATGATTACATCACAATAATCACAGAATCAATGTTGAGGGGGACAGAGTGACTGAACAGCTTTTGTGTGTATGTGTGTGTGGAACTAGGCTTGAAATCATGGATATTTTTACCTCTGAATTAAACCACCCAACCTATTTTATTATCTTTTTAAATTTATTTATTTGTTTATTTATTTATTTGCGGGTCTGAGGATGGAACACACGGACATTTGACCTTTGAGCCACATCCCCTGCCCTATTTTTTATTATTTTGAAACAGGGTCTCACTAAGTTGCAGAGGGCCTAAATAACTGAGGCTGTCCATGAACTGCGATCCTCCTGTCTCCGTCTCCCAAATGCTGGGATTACAAGCGTGAGCCACCTCGCCTGGCTTTATCTTTTTTATGTTGAAACAGGATTTCACTACATTTCACTTGCTAAGTGGCTGAAGCTGGTGATGATCCTCCTGTCTCAGCCTCCCAATTACTGGGATCATAGGTGTGCGCCACTGTGCTTGTGACTACATGGCCCTACTCGTCTATAGCAGGGTAAATTGGTGGGTTATTTTGGAAGACCATTTGTATTTCTTTCTTTTTATTTTTTTGTAGGTCTAGGGATGGAACCCAGAGGCATTTGACCTCTGAGCTCTATACCCCCTGCCCTATTTTTTATTCTTTATTTTGAAACAGGGCTCACTGAGTTGCGAAGGGCCTTGCTAAGAATCTGAGGTTGTCTGTAAAGCGTGATCCTCTGGTCTCAGCCTCCCTAATGCTGGGATTACATGTGCGCCACTACACCTGCCTGACCGTTTGTATTTCTCAAAGTGAACCTAAGCCCACCCTCTGCCAGGAATCCTGTCTCCCGAGAAGGTATGCATACAAAACCAAAGCAGAGAACAAGAGTGTCAATGTTGACTTTATTCTTTTTTCTTGCAGTACTGGAGATGGAACCCAGGGGCATTCTATCTTCGAGCTATACTCCCAGCCCTATTTTTATTTTGTATTTTTGGCGGGTCTGGGGATGGAACCCAGAGGCATTGAACCTCCAAGCTACACCCCCTGCCCAAATTTTTATTCTTATCTTTAAAAAAATTTTTTATTGGTGCATTATATTCATATATCATATTGGGGTAAAAAACTTGTGTGTACGTACATGTATACATCACCGATTTAACCCCTACCCAATTCCCACCCCATTCCCTCCTTCCCTTGCTTGGCTTAGTGGTTGACTTCGATATGTTTAAGTACATTGTGTGTTTTAGAGAATTTCCTTCTTTCCCCTCCCATCTCCTCATTTAGATTGTCTTGTTTGCTGCTCTATAGGATTTCCTTTTTCATCTAGAGTTCTTTCTATGACCCATTTCTCCTTAACTTTCACATATTAGGGAAAGCATCTGACTTATTTTTTGTGACTGACTAATCTCACTTAGCATAATTTCCTCCAGTTCCATCCATTTCCCTGAAAATGATGTAGTTGAGTTTTTTTAAATGGCTGAGTAAAATTCCATTGTGCACATATCCCACAGTTCTGTAATCCATTCATCTGTTGATGGATATCTTGGCTGGTTCCATACTTTGGCTATGGTGAATTGTGCAGTTATGAACATAGATAGATACACATGCATTAGTTTGATAGTTTGGTTTCTTTTCTTTTGGGTAGATACTCAGAAGTGGTATTGCTGGATCAAATGGTAGATTTGTTCCCATTCTTCTGAGGATTCTCCATACTGTTTTCCAAAGTGGTTTATTCTTTATTTTTGAAACAGGGTCTCACTGAGTTGCGGAGAGCCTCACTAAATAGTTGAGGCTGTCCGCGAACTGCGATCCTCTGGTCTCAGCCTCCCAGCCCTATTTTTTATTTGTTATTTTGAATCAGGGTTTCACTGAATTGCAAAGGGCCTCACTAAGTAGTAGCTGAGGATGTCCTCAATCCCCAATCCTCCCATTTCAGTCTGCCAAATACTGGGATTACAATTGTGCGCCACCATGCCTGGCTTATTCTCTACTTTGAAACAGGGTCTAAGTTGCAGATGGTTTTACTAAGTAGCTGAGGCTGGTCCTTGCTGTGAACCTGCAATCCTCCTGTTTCAGCCTCCCAATTACTAGGATTATAAGCGTGTGCAAAGCCAGGTGTGGTGGCGCATGCTTATAATCCCAGCATTCAGGAGGCTGAGACCAGAGGATTGTTGTTCGTGGACAGTCTCAGCTACTTAGTGAAGCTCTCTGCAACTTAGTGAGACCCTGTTTTAAAATAGAGAATAAAAGCTAGGTTGCTGGGCATGGTGGCGCACACTTGTAATCCCCGCGTTTGGGAGGCTGAGGCAGGAGGATCGCACGGGTTCGAAGTCAGCCTCAGCTATTTAGTGAGGCTTTCAGCAACTTAGTGAGACCCTGTTTCCAAATAAAATATAAAAAAAAGGTCTGGGAGTATAGCCCGGAGGTAGAAAGCCTCTAGGTTCCACCCCCAGTACTACCAAAATAAATGAATAAATAAATAAATAAACAAACAAATAAATAAATAAGCTAGGTGTGGTGGTGCACGCTTGTAATCCCAGCATTTGGGAGGCTGAGACAGGAGGATCTGAATTTATGGTCAACTTCAGCTACTTAGTGAGGCCCTTTGCAACTCAATGAGACCCTGTTTCAAAATAAAGAATAAAAGAATAGGGCTGGGGGTGTAGCTCTGAGGTAGAATGCCCTTGAGTTCCATCCCCAGTACAAAAAAAAAAAAAAAAAAGTGTGCCACCATGCCTAACTCCCAGCCCTATTTTTTATTCTTTCTTCACTTTTGCAGCACTAGGGATGGAACCCAGGGGCATTCTACCTCTGAGCTACAACCCCAGCCCTATTTTTTTTTTTTTATTCTTTATTTTGAAACAGGTCTCACTGAATTGCAAAGCACCTAAGTAGCGGATGCTGGCCACGAACCTGCAATCCTCCTGTTTCAAACTCATGCCCAGCATATTCTTTGTTTTGAAACAGAGTCTCAACTAGGTTGTGGAGGGCCTCACTAAGTAGCTGAGTCTGGCCACGAATCTGTGATCTTCCTGTCTCAGCCCCCTACGTATTGGGATTACAACTATGTGCCACCATGCCCAGCTCAACTGTATTTATATTGGCCAATAATTGAGGATCCATCAGCCATGGCACTGACAAATCCTGGTATAGTCACACAATGGGGTACTGCACAGAAATGAAAAATAAGCTACAGTTACCCAGAGAGTTGCTGGAGGTGAGGTACATAATGGCAATGAAAGAAGCCAGGTAAAATGTATACATTGTTTAATTTCATTTATAAAAAGTGCAAAAACAAAACAGGCTCTGGTGGCCGCAGTAATAATCCCAGCATTCCGGAGGCTGAGACTGGGAGGATCTCGGTTCACAGACAGCCTGAGCTACTTAGGGAGGCCCTTTGCAACTCAGTGAGACCCTGTTTCAAAAATAAAGACTAGCCGGACACGTGGTGCACACTTGTAATCCTAGCATTCTGGAGGCTAGGAAGGAGCATCTAGATTCTCCAACAGCCTCAGCTCCTACTTAGTGAGACCCTTTGGTACTCAGTGAGACCCTGTTTCAAAATAGAGAATAAAAAATAGGGCTGGGAGTGTAGCTCAGAGGTAGAATGCCTGAGTTCTATTCCCAGTACTGCAATAAATAAATAAATAAATAATAAAGACTAAAAAAATAGAGCTGAGAGTGTAGCTTGGAAGTACAATGCCCATAGGTTCCATCCCCGGTACTGGGAAAAGAAAAAATAAAAAGGTGAAAAAACAGGGAAAAGTGATGTCTTGTGGCAGTACTGTACTTTTTTTTTTTTTTTTTTTTTTGTGTGTGTGTGTGTGTGTGTGTGTGTGAGAGAATTGACCCCAGTGGCATTCTACCTCTGAGCTATACTTTCAGCCCTATTTTATTTATTTATTTAACTATTTATTATGGTACTGGAGGTGGAACCCAGGGCTTTTCTACCTCTGGGCTACACTCCCAGACCTATTTTATACTTTATTTGAAAACAGAGTCTCACTAAGTAGCTGAGGCTGGCTTCGAACCTGTGCGATCCTCCTGTCTCAGCCTCTCAAGCACGGGGATTACAAATGTGCTCCACCACACCTGGTTTATTTATTTACTTATTATCTTTGCAGTACTGGGGATGGAACCCAGGGGCATTCTAGCATTCTACCTCAGAGCCACACCCCCAGCCCTATTTTTTTATTCTTTATTTTGAAACAGGGTCTGATGAGTTACGGAGGGCCTCACTAAGTAGCTGAGGCTGTCCGCGAACCGTGATCCCCATCTCAGCCTCCTGAATGCTGGGATTACAAGGATGCACCACCATGCCCAGTGTTTTAGCCAGATTCTTAATCTCCTGTCTGACACCTTCCTAACTCCTGTGCTGCCTGGACATCTCACCCTGTGTAAAAAGAGTAAGAGTCAAATAACATAGGGAAAGTTATGCCTTGGGAGAATAGGGAAAAGGAAAAGAGGAGAAAGAGAAGAAAGGAAAGAGGAGAGAGGAGAGAGCAGCCCAGGAATCCATGGTGCTAAGGCAAAGTGCTGGGCAGGGCTCTGAGCTGGGAGTACTCAAGGAGATGCAGGGATGAAGGACTGTTGCTCACCTAGGCCGTCAGGGTGTTTGTAGCAACCAGGATGCTGAAATTCTACCTATTTCCTTATACTGCTTTTTTTTTTCTTTCAGAAATTCAAAATAGTTCTACTCCACGTGTGTTCTTTTTATTTTATTTTGTGGTGGTATTGTGGATTGAACCCAGAGGCATTCTACCTCTATGCTACATTCCAGCCTGATTTAATTTTTATTTGGAAACAGGGTCTCAATAAGTTGCTGAGAGCATCACAACCTAGCAAGACCCTGTTTCAAAATAAAAAATAGCCGGGCGTGGTGGCGCACACTTGTAATCCCAGCATTCGGGAGGCTAAGACAAGAGGATGGCGGTTTGGGGACAGACTCAGCTACTTAGTGAAGCCCTTTGCAACTCAGCGAGACCCTGTTCCAAAATAAAGAATAAAAAATAGGGCTGGGGGTGTAGCTCAGAGGTAGAATGCCTCTCCATTCCATCCCCAGACCCACAGAAAAAAATAAAAATAAAAAATAGGGCTGGAGGTGTAGCTTGGAAGCAGAATGCCCTTGGGTTCAATCCTTAGTACTGAAGGGGAATAAAAGGACTGGGGCTATAGCTGAGAGGTAGAATGCCTGTGAGTTTAATCCCAGCACACCACACACACAAAGTCTAGTCCTGGCCATTCTGAGCAGCTGCTTGCTCTGGCTCTGCTCTAAACCTGAGTGGAGGACAAGGGACAACTCTTCTTTGTCCTTCCTTTGCCTTGTGGGATGGATGGAAAGGGGCCCTCTGTTGGCCTGTTCCCTTGTGCTAAAAAAGTGGCATTTGATGTTTATAGTGTTCTTTGCCCAGTGGATATAGGAGCTTCCAGACCATCTTCAAAGTTTGCTAAAATAATTACCATCACCTTTTTCTACCTGAGATGGCGACTCCAGGCCCAGCTTCTATGGTTCTCGTTCCAGAAAAGAACCTATTTCCAGCCGGGTGTAGTGACACATGCTTGTAATCCCAGTACTTGGGAGGCTGAGGCAGGAGGATTCTGGCAATGGCCAGCCTCAGCTACTAGTGAGGGCTCCACAACTCAGTAAGACTGTTTCAAAATAAAGAGTTAAAAATAAGGATGGAGGTGTAGCTCCTCAGTAGAATGCCCCCGTTCTGAGTCCAATCCCTGGTACCAATGAAATAAAAAATAAATAAACTACTTCCAGCGCTGTGTTGGATAAGTTGGGGGATGGGCAGGGGGCCTACTATGGAGACCCTTGTTCAAATAGCCTCAAAAGACTAGGGATCCTTTCCTGCGCACCACAGAGAAGCAGCGAGTGGACACCAGGACCCTCGCTGCCCCTCACCGACCACACCAAATTTACATCAGAGAACTGAGAGATGGGACAGGACAAGAAGGAAGGGAAAAGCCTTTTGCAGGGGCCTGAAGGAGGAAGGCGACCAAGTGGGACGTCCCAAGCCAGGGCCTGGGCCCCGGGGTTGGGGCTGTGAGGAGGGCCGGGGTGGCACTGGGTCCTCTGCGGCATGGGCCCTCAAATTTCTCCAGCCTGCCTCAACTCCCCAAACCCAGCTTAAGGGAGGGAGGAGACGGTGGCGCCCAGGGATCCCCCATCCTAGACAGGGCCTGCGGGACTGGGCCGAAGAGGCTTTTGGGAGTCTGCACTTGAGCCGGCAGCGGTGCCGGGCGTGGAGGGTGGCCGTGAGTTCGAGGGCCCGGACCTGCGCTGGCGGGAATCCCGGAGGCCCCGAGCTTTTCCATCGCGAGCCAGGAGGGGATGGGCAGGTCCTGGCGCTGTCGCCGCATCGGGACGCCTCGCTGAACGCAGCCTGCGGGGCAGGGTGACTCTAGGCGCACCAGCGCAGTGGTTCTCGTGGAGGGCAGGTAGGTCTCCGGGCGCCCCTAGGTCTGGAGAGCCTCGCCACCGCGGGCCGGCCGCGGCTCCGGAGCGGGCCGAGAGCGACCAGGGCGCGCGGACTTTCGGGCGCGGCCTCCGCCCGGGCGTCCTGCCCCCGCGAGCCCTTCCCCAGCGTCCCCGGCGCCCTCTGCCTCGCGCGTCGCGGGCAGAGCCCGGACAGCCTTGGCGGTCTCCACCGTCCAGACGCAGGACAGCTATTGCGCACGCGCGGCTCACCCGCGCGGGAGCCCCGCGCGACCACAGGAACCAGAATGCAGCGCGGCCGCTCGGTGCACGCCGGGACCCGTGGTCCCGGGTCGGGCCTCGCGGGGCACGCCGGGACCCGCAGTCCGAGGGCCGAAGGGGCAGGCCGCCGGGCGCGCGGCGGGCTGGTAGGCGGGGCGGGCCGGCCCCTCACCTGCCGGCGGGCGCGCGCGGCCAATGGGAGCGCCGGCCCGCCCCGCCCCGCCTCCGGACGTCCGCGCCCGGACATGGCCGCTGCCGGGCCGGGTCCTTGAGCTGAGCGCCCGCTGCCGGAAGCGCGCCGTGCTCGGGCCCGCGGGGACGGCGAGGAGCCGCGGCGGAGCGGGAGCAGCTGGCCGCCGCCGGGGGCCGTCACGGCCGGCGCATGGCGTCCATCTTGCTGAGGAGCTGCCGCGGCCGGGGGCCCGCCCGCCTCCCGCTGCCGCGCGCCGCCGCCCCGCGGGGTAAGCGGCGGGAGTGGCCGGGCCGGGCCGGCTCCCGGGCGGCGGGCGCTCGCCGGCCGGCCGGGCCGCGGGGTGGGCGGGGTGGGCGCCGCACTGGGCGGCGGCGCTGTGACCTTAGTTGCTCCCGGTCGCCGCAGGTCGCCGCCTCCGACCACGGGGCTGGGAGAGCTCCGCGGGCCGGCGGCTCGGGCGAGGAGGCGCAGGGGAACGTGGCGTCCGCCCCCGAGGCCCGGTGTGCCTGGGCCACCTCCGGCCACAGACCGGGGCCGCCGCCGGCCGGCGGGAGCACGCGGGCGGGCGGGGCCGGCGCCGCGCCTCCGACGAGCCGGGGGTCTGGCCTCCTCCAGGCCCCCAGCCTGTCCTAGTTGCCAGGTGGCGGCGAAGGCGAGACTTGCGCGGTGAGATCGAGGGACCCAGGAAAATAATACCTTCCCAGACGCCTTGTGGTTTGCAGACACGCCGGGAGCGGCGGGGTTCCGGCCGTTCTCCACGCGGAGGGCAGGGCGGGAGGGACGGCGAGAGCTGCCGCTGCCCCGCGTCTGCCGGCCCGGCCGGCGCCGCCGACTGAGCTGGCCGCACCTGTTGATGTGTTCAGGGTAGTGGTGGAATACCTCTGCCATTTCGCATTTCTGCACATGTTTATGGCTGGAAGTCAGCTGACTTTTTTTGGTGGTGGTGGTTTATTCTAGACATCGGGTTTTCTGTAGTTACTACTGTTCTTTGTACAGAGACACTACAGAGCTGAAAGTGGGTTAGACAGCTGGTTTGCTGTAGGATCCACAGGGAGTTCAGAGGCCGTGGCAGCCGGGGATGGATTGTGGAGAGCAAGTTCCTGAACCTTCTGGAATACAGCCACAGAGCACTATACAGCCATTATTAACATCCTTCCTTGGTGGTTCCGGTCCTAGGGGTGTGTGTGTGTGTGTGTGTGTGTGTGTGTGTGTGTGTGTGTTTTGTTTTGCAGTACTGGAGATGGAACCCGGAGGCATTCTACCTCCTAGCTACACCCCCTGCCCTGTTTTTATTCTTTATTTTGAAACAGGGTCTCACTGAGTTGCAGAGGCCCTCACCAAGTAGCTGAGGCTGTCTGCGATCCTCAGGTCTCAGCCTCCCGAATGCTGGGATTCCAAGCCTGTGCCACCAGCCTGGCTGGTCCTAGCTTTTGAACTAAGGCCATATTATATGCAGCTTGCCCTTAGTCTCTTGCACTTTCTTTACTTTCTTTTATCTTTTTGTACTTTCTCTTTATTCTGTACATATTTTATTCTGATCCTCCTTCTGTCCCTAGACCACACTACATTTGGGCGTCACAGCCCCTTATGTTGTGACTGTTCAGACTTCCTTATTCCCCATGACCTTGACAGTTTGAGGGATACTGGCCACAAACAGCAGGATGCTTCTCTGTCGGTATTTAAAAATGTTCTTCTCTAACTTAAACTATTTTGGGGGAGGTGGCCTTAGAGGTGAAGTGTCTTTTTCAGCACAGCTCTACCGTCTAGGTGATTAATCACTGTTGAGGTTGACCTTGACCCCTGGGCTGAGGTGTGGTTGCTCCTAGGTAAAGATATTCCCTCTCCCCGTTCTTACTACTAGTTTTGGAGGAAGTCACTGTGCCAGTAGCCGTTCCTCCAGGGGACTGGGTGGGAGAGAAGCATCCAGCCCCAGGACTCCGAGGACCTGGGAGGGGCAGTTCTGTGGAGCTCTTGGAGCTGAAAGTGAGGGCCAGCAGAACTGCGGGTTGTGTCTCCAGGTCTGGAAGAGATTGCTTGGGGAGGAGGGGAAGGTTAGGTTGGGAGGGTCCTGGCTGGGGTGTGTGTATGGCCTCCAAGGCCTGGGGAAGGTATGTGTGGCAAAACAAAAAATAGATGTGGTCTGTTCCTGGCACTGAGTCCCTACAGCCCCTGGAGTGACAGCAATCACTGGAGTGAAGGAGTGGCTTCGTTATGCATAAAGAGCCTGAGTTTATGCCAAGGAAGGCCTCTGAGCAGGCCCCACGCTCTAGGACAAGGCGAGGTTAGAGCTGGAACTTTAGCCCTGTCCTGGGGAAGGGCAGGGCGTGGAGCCTGGGGCTGGTACAGCCAATCCTGCCCGGGCTGGCTGGCTGTGGAAGGAGCCTGCGATTAGTGGAGCACTTGGCTGGGCTCTCAGAGTCCCAGAGTGGTTGAAGCAGAGGGGATTAGGGTGGAAGTGCAGGCCGCTGGACACATGCGGTGGGGGGACCAGTTCCCTGCAGGACCCAGCATCCCTGACAACCTAGAGCCCTGGGTTTCTATGGAGAGCTGGAACAGCCCTTGGGTGGGTTTAGGGAGAGCCTGGGCGGCTGCATAGCAAGTGTTAAAATGAGATCCTTCAGGGCTGGGGCCCTTCATTTCTTTTTCCTTTTTTCTTTTTCTTTCTTTTTCTGTGTGTGCTACTAGAGATTAAACTCAGGGGCTTTTTACCTCTGAGCTACACCCCCTTTTGAAGCAGGGTCTTGCTAAATTACCATGCTTTGGACTCAAACCTGCAGTCTTCCTGTTTTAACTTCCCAAGTACTGGGACCACAAACCTGTGCCATGGCCCTACTTTTTTGTGGGTGGTGCTGGGAATTGAACCCAGGACATTCTGCCTTGAGCTACACCTATAACACTATTTTTTCCCCCCGGGTCTGGGGAGCATTCGACCTCCAAGCTACAGCCCCTGCCCTATTTTTTTATTCTTTACTTTGAAACTGGGTCTCACTGAATTGCAGAGGGCCTCACTAAGTAGCTGAGGCTGTCTGCGAACCCCACTCCTCTGGTCTCAGCCTCGAATCCTGAATGCTGGGATTACAAGTGTGTGCCACCTGCCACCATGCCCAGCTTGGTTTTTTTTTTTTTTTGGTGGTGGTGGTGGTGGTGGTACTGGGGTTCCTGGAAGCCCTTTTTCTACCTCTGGGGTACACTCCCAGACCTATTTTTATTTGGAAACAGGGTCTCTTAAACCAGCTAGGCTGGCTTGGAGCCTGCTTGATCCTCCTGTCTCTGCTTCCCAAGCGCAGGGATTACAAGCATGGGCCACCACACCCGGCTTCAGCTTGTTTTTTAATTTTGAAAAAGAGTCTTAAGTTGGAGAGGGCCTAGCTAAATTGCAGAGGCTGAGCCGGGCATGGTGGCACACACTTGTAATCCCAGGACTTGGGAGGCTGAGACAGGAGGATCAGAGAGGTTCATCGCCAGTCACCATCCTGGGCAACCTTGTGAGACTGTACAACTTAGTGAGACTCCGTTCCCAAAAAAAAAAAAAAAAAAAAAAATAGGGCTGGGGGTGTGGCTTAGGTAGAATGCCCCTGGGTTCAATCTTTAGTACTACAAATAAATAAATGAAATGAAAATTAATTGCTGGAGATGGCTGCAGGCCTGTGATCTTCCTGTTTCAGCTTCCCAAGTACTAGTATTATAGGCATGTGCCACCACTCCTGGTTACCCTGCACTTTTTTTGGTGGTACTGGGGATGGAACCTGGGGGCATTCTACCTCCAAGTTACACCCCCGGCTCTATTTTTATTTTTTATTTGGAATCAGGGTCTCATTGAGTTGCAAAGGGCCTCACTCACTAAGTAGTAGCTGAGGCTGTCTGAGAATTGAGATCCTCCTGTCTCCGCCTCATGATTGCTGGGATTACAAATGTGCACCACTACACCTGGCCCTACCCTGCACTTTTTTTTTTTTTTTTTTTTTTCGGGTCTAGGGATGGAACCCAGGGGCATTCGACATCCGAGCTGCACCCCCTGCCCTATTTTTATTCTTTATTTTTTGAAATAGGGTCTCACTAAGTTACGGAGGGCCTAAGTAGTTAAAGCTGTCCACAAACTGTAATCCTCCAGTCTCAGCTTCCCGAATGCTGGGATTACAAAGGTGGGCCACCACACCTGGCTCCTACCCTGCACTTTTAAATTTAACTGTAGCACTTGATATATGTAAAAATGTAGCTGACATCTTTTTTGGGGGGGATTGAACCAAGGATATTCCACTTCTACGCTATATCCTTGGCCCTTTTTTTTTTTGTACTGAGAAGTGAATTTAGGGGTTTTCTTCTACCTCCAAGCTATACCCTCAGTCCATTTATTTATTTATTTATTTATTTATTTATTTATTTATATTTTTATTTGGAAACAGGGTTTCTTAAGCCAGAACAGCTGGCTTCGAACCTCCGCGATCCTCCTGTCTCTGCCTCCCAAGTGCAGGGATTACAAGCGTGCGCCACCACACCCGGCTTATTCTTTATTTTGAAACAGGATCTCACTAAGTTGCGGAGGGCCTCACTAAGTAGTTGAGGCTGGCCGTGAACCTGTGATCTTCCTGTCTCATCCTCTCAAGTTCTGGAATTACAATGGTGCTGCTTCACATCTGAGTATCTTTCATTTTGAAACAGGGTCTCTCTGGGCGTGGTGGTACACACTTGTAATCCCAGCATTTGGGAGGCCGAGACAGGAAGAGGATCATGGTTCGCAGATAGACTTAGCTACTTAGCGAGGCCCTTTGCAACTCAGTGAGACCTGTTTCAAAATAAAGAATAAAAAATGGGGTTGGGGGGGTATCGCTCAGAAGTAGAATGCCCATGGGTTCCATCCCCAGTACTGCAAGGAAAAAAAAGAGAAAAAAGAAACAGGGTCTCATTAAGTTCCTGAGGCTGTCCTCAAACCTGCGATCCTCCTGTCTCAGCCTCCTACTGGGATTACAGGCACAGTTAACATCTTCATGCTATGAATTATGCATAGTGGCCAAACATTTGTGAGCCCAGCACCCAATTTACTAACCAAAATGCCCCCGGTGCAGCAAGGGCCTAAAGGTGACATCTGATGGGAACAAATAACCTTCCCGTAGAAGTGTTGGTTTTGCTTCCCGTTAATGACATAGAGTGACAAGGGGACATCCTCACTGCCACCCCACTGTCTGGAATTGAGCCAGAAGGCATTGCAGGGCTCCACTGCTGTCCTGCTGGTTCCGTATCTTCAGCCTCTACATCAGCCGCCTGGTCGTCCCTCCGGGATGATGCGTCTGACCCGCTGCACGTGCCTGTCTCGTCCCCACATGCAGTGTGGTCACACCACCAAATGTGGGTGAGGATGGACTTTGACTTGACTCTGTGAGAGCTCCATAGAATGCGTTAGGGAGAGCATCAGAGGTGGGTCTGGATCCTAGCCAGGTGCAGTGGTGTATGTCTGTAATCCTAGAACTTGAGAGGCTGAGACAGGAGGATCACAAGTTTGCAGCCAGCCTCAGCTACTTAGTGAGACCCTCTGCAACTTAGTGAGACACTGTTTCAAAGTAAACAATAAAATTGGAATGGGAGTGTAGCTGAGAGGCAGAATGCCCCTGGATTCCATTCCTACTACCATGCATACAAATGACAAATATGTCTGAAGACTAAAAACAAGCTGTATGTTCATCACTACTATTTATCCAAGAAGTAATGTTTGTTTTTCCTTTAATTATCCGCCCTGGCACCTCAGCATTATTGTTCTGTGGGGCTGTCCTCCCTGGGCTCTGCACACCCAAGTCAGCCGAAGCTAGTGAAGAGACCCCGCCCCAGGTCCTAGGCCAGGCCCAGTGCCCCTTCCGCTGCTGGGCTGCTTGCGTCCCTCTTGCTGCCTTGAGACCGTGTTTCCTAACTAGGAGTCTGTTCAGCTGTGTTCTGAAGTCTTCCTATGGCAAGCGCAAGATTCCAGAAACTCACCCACGGGTTTCTGCAGAAGAGAGCCCTACTCTAGATTTGCAGGCACCGGTTGAGACCTGTACACTTACCGTTCTTTCTTTTTGTTGTAGGTAGTTCGGGGCATGCTGTTTGTTTCAGATGCACCAGCACTGTGGGGTTGCTAAGCCACGTGTAAGTAAACGTGTCACTTCTGCACGTCCTGCCCCTCCTGCCCCTCCTAGCTGCGCAGTGTGACACCCAACTTTCTCAGCTATGAAACTGTCTCAGACGTACTTCCTAAGACAGATTTATTTCCTAAAACAAGGACATTGAGTTGTTACTGAAGCAGACTTTCGCTTTCGTGGCTTTTGTCAAGTACAGGAATGAACAGCTGGGCCTGCGCAGCTTCTCGGGCTGGCCAGTGGTGTGGCAGGGTTGCTGCTGCACGTGCAGTGTTTGCTTTGACACCAACAAGGCTGGCTAGGAAAGGTAAAAAGGGAAGGGGATGTAGTTTAGGGGGAGGGGAGCATGCCTGGGTTCATTCCCCAGTACCATACCACAAAAATCAAAACAAAAAGAAGTCACTGGTCTTCCTTCCACCTCCAGCTCCACCCTGTGCCAATGGATGGGGCCTTAGTTCAGTGTCTCTTCTGATGAAATCTCTGGTGGGTGGCAGCATGGCTGTGCAGGTTGTCACCCTGCAGGGCCTGGGGTCCAGGAGAAGCTGCAGTCTGGGCTTGGGTGTGAAGTTTCTGGTTCTAAGGCACTGAGCACTGATACAGATTAGGGGGTTACTGTGGACTCGCTCGCCTGCCTGAGTCCACCCAGGTGTGTGCTGGAGGCTCTGTGATTGACAGCTCTGCAGCCTGCTCAGCCATCCTTCCTTGATCCCGGGTGGTATATCCAGAGAGCAGTTCTAGAGCCTGCTACCCGCCATTTTCTTTTCTTTTCTTTTCTCTTTTTTTTTTTCTTTTTTTCGGGTCTGGAAATGTAACCTCCAGTCTCAGCCTCCCAAATGCTGGGATTACAGGCGTGCATCACCACACCTGGCTTGCCATTTTCTTTAGAGAGTTTCTCAGGGTGCTCTTCTGGGGGTCAGTTTCCCCATCTTCATCTCTACGTTTTCCACTGAGTTTGTGAGTATCTTTCAAGACACTCCAACTATTTTAGTTCTAAAACAGTCTGTGGGATTGTGACTGAAATGTCATTAAAACCATCCAACCACTTGGGAATAGTAACTTTTAAAATATCAGATCTGGTGGCACATACCTGTAATTCTAGTTACTTGGAAGGCTGAGACAGGAAATGGAAAGCTTTGGCAACTCACTGACCCCTGTCTCTAAAATAAACTGGATGCATGCATGAAATCTTAGTACTTGGGAGGCTGAGACAGGAGGATTAAAGGTTTGAAGCCAGCCTCAGCAACTTAGGGAAGCCTTGTTTCAAAATAAAAAATAGAAAGGGCTGAGGGTAAGGCTCTCTGGTAGAATCTATGCCCCTGGGTTCATTTTCCAGTACTGCAAAAATAAAATACCTAGTTGTTTTTCAAAGTGGATTTCTTTTTTTTTTTTTTTTTTCCAGTGCTGGGAATTGAGCCCAAGATTTCACTCATGCTAAACATGAGCTCTACCACTGAGCTACATATCCAGCCTCTGGCTTGACTTTTTCTTTTCTTTTCTTTCCTTTCCTTTTTTTTTGGGGGGGGGGCATTCTACCTCTGAGCTATACCCCCAACCCTCTTTTATTCTTTATTTTGAAATAGGATCTCACTAAGTTGATCCTCCTGTCTCAGCCTCCTAAGTACTGAAATTACAAGCCTGTGCCACCATGCTTGGTGACTTTCTTTTTTCTTTTCCTTTTCTTTCTTTTCTCCTCCATCCTTCCTTCTCTCTCTCTCTCTCTCTCTCCCTCTCTCTCTCTCTCTCTCTCTTTTTGTGGTACTGGGGATGGAACTCAGGGGCATTCTACCTCCGAGCCATACCCCCAGCCCTATTTTTTATTCTTTATTTTGTTTATTTATTTTTGTGTGTGTGGTACTGGGGGTGGAACCCAGAGGCTTTCTACCTCCGGGCTATACTCCCAGACCTATTTTTGGAAACAGGGTCTCACTAAATTACTGAGAGTCTCACTAAGTAGCTGAGGCTGGCTTCGAACCTGTGCGATCCTCCTGTCTCAGCCTCCCAAGTACGGGGATTACAAGCGTGCGCCGCCACACCCGGCTTTTTATTCTTTATTTTGAAACCGGGTCTCACTGAGTTGCAAAGGGCCTCACTAAGAAGCTGAAGCTGTCCGTCAACCGCATTCCTCCTCTCAGCCTCCCGAATGCTGGGATTACAAGCGTGTGCCACTACACCCGGCCCCAGCTTGATTTTTTATTCTTTATTTTGAAACAGTCTCACTAAGTTGCAGAGGGCCTCACTAAGTAGCTGAAGCTGGGTGGGAACCTGTGATCCTCCTGTCTCAGCTCCTAAGTACTTGGATGAGACACATACACCACCATGCCTGGCTCCTGGTTAAAGTTTTTGTTTGTGAGTCGGGTGCGGTGGCGCATGCTTGTAATCCCAGCATTCCAGAGGCTGAGACCGGAGGATCGCAGTTCGTGGACAGCCTCAGCTACTTAGTGAGGCCCTCTGCAACTTAGTGAGACACAGTTTCAAATTAAAGAATAAAAACTAGGGCAGGGGGTGTAGCTTGGAGGTTGAATGCCCCCAGGTTCCATCCCCAGACCCGCAAAAAAAAAAAAAAAAAAAAAAAAGTTTTTTTTTTGTGGAACTGAGAATTAAACCCTGAAAAATTCTATCTTTGAGCTTCACTCCCCAGCCCTTTTAATTGTGTGTGTGTGTGTGTGTGTGTGTGTGTGTGTGTGTGTGTGTGTGTGTGTGTGTGTGTAGTAATGGGGATTGAACCCAGAGGCATTCTGCCTCCAAGCTATAACCCCAGTTCTGAAACCTGTAGGCCTGCGCTCCTGTAGTGGGAGCCCCACCACCATGAGGCCGTTCCCATTCCTCAGGCTCCATCCACTCGGCGTGAGTGCTGGGGAATGTTGCTGTGCTGATGACAAGGTCTACCCAGACCTGCTTCAGGCGCACTGGTTGCACACTAATGCTGATTTCCAGGATTGCAATCTCAGGGTCTCTGGCTGAGACCAGGTGCTGGGCAGCTGGTGACTGGGTTTCTGCACATCCTCCAGCTTCCCAGCAGAGGGCACACAAGGCCCGGCCACAGGTCTGAGCAGAAAGTTGCCCTGCACTTCTGGAATCGTCCTTCTGGGTCTTGGTGGCTATTGCTATGTCATTCCTCCTCCTTTTGCCTTTTTATTCTTTCTGCTGGGGATGACTCAGCAGAAAGTACATCCTCTGTAGACAGTACATCCCTTAATAACAGGGTAGCAGGCCCTGTTGGTGCCCTTCCAGGCTTGACCTCAGCTCATTGTCCTGAGGGTGGCCCGTGGCAGGAGGGCCTTGAGAGCGGCCCGCAGGTGTGTCGCTTGAGGCATCTTACACATGCCGTGAGTGTGGAGCGCACGCCGTCCGGAGAGCAGCTTTGGCTCCCGCGTCCCTGCGTGTGCCCTCCCGGCCTGTGCGGCCACGAGGCACGGCTCAGAGGCGCTGCTCCTTTCAGGGCACCACGCAGTTTTTCTGTTCTTGAGATGCAGGCAGCAATGGGCTGGCGCTCTGGGTGCCAGGCAGCCTCCCGGAAGAGCCGAAGTGCTGGTGCGAGTGAGCAGCTTCTGCATCCGGCCACAGTGGGCTTCTTGTTGGGATGCTGCTTCTGCTTGGGCGTTCCCTACTTTCAGGTGATTGGTCAAGGAAAAGAAAAACAGCAGATGGTTGTGTGACCTCCAGTGAGCAGTGGGAAGCTCGGCCTCTGTCTGTCTGTCTGTCTGTCTGTCTGTCTGTCTGTCTGTCTGTCTGTTTGTCTGTCTGAGCTGCTGGCTACAGAGCCAGCAGCACCCGGACTGGCTTTGTATCGATGGAGCTTTTTGAAAAATATGATACAATTTGTACTTTTTGAGAATCGCTATACCTTCCTGGCCAGATTTTTTTTCCAAACTACAACTCAGCCCCATATACATGTTCTTTATTTTGAAACATGCATTTACTAAGTTGCAGAGGGCCTCACTAAGTAGCTGGGGCTGGCCATGAGCCTACAATCCCCCTCTCAGCCTCCCAAGTGCTGGGATGACAAGCGTGTGCCACCACGCCCTGGCTCCTGGCCAGATTATTAATAGTAATGTCTCTGGTGAGCTGAGGATAGCCAGGTCTGTGGGCTGCCCAGCCCTCTCTGGATGTGTGTCTCTGCTTGTCTGTTTTATATGTCTTTGCCTGTTGGTGCCCTGTATTGCTGATGTCATGCCTCATAGAAGATGCTATTCCTTGCTAGCTGAGGGTTGGAAGCTGGCTTGTTAAGTTTGATGGAGATAGAGGAGTGGCACTTGTTCACACACAGGCGCTGTCATCACCCACACTTGAAGGTGAGGCCAGGCACAGCGGGCAGGAGACACGGCCAGCGTCCCAGCGGCACGTGCTGAGTGGCCTCTGCTGTGTTCCATGTGGCCTGGCTCTGGTGAAGACTTAACTCCACAGGGTGGATTCAGGGCTCACCTAGCCCAAGGATTGCCTGCAGGCTGAGGAAGCCTGGAGGTTTGGTGAGGCTGAGAGAGCCTGGCAGCACAGAGCATGGAGGCAGGGCCACGCACAGGCGCACTGATGAGGAAGTCTGCGTTGAGGGAAGGTGGTAGGTCTTCTACAGGGAGGAGGCCTGTGCAGGCATCAGCACTGACCAGCAGCGGCTCAGGCCTCAGGGCCGATTCCTCACATGAGCCCGTCCCAGCCATGGCACGCTGTGCCCGGGCCTGCAGGACCTGACGGTAAAGCTTGGCGGTTCTAGAGCTCCCCACCTCACTTCCGCTCCTGTGGGGTGTCCTTGCCCCGGCCGCTCCATTGACCCGTCCTGGGTGCGTGGCCCATCCTAACACAGAGGAAGGGCCCAAGCATAGAGAGACCAAGTGACTTGACCGCGCTCAGGCAGCAGCAGATAGTGGAGCCAGAGTCTGAGCCCCGTCGGTGCTCCAGAGGGAGGGGCAGAAGGGGTGGGGGCGTCCAGGCCGCCCTCGGAGTGAGCTGGCGCCTGTGGCCACCGGTGCACCAGCTGTAGGGGGAGGTTCCTCCTGTGCCTAGAGTATAAGCAGGGGTTACGAACCTGAAGGACAGCCGCACTGTTTCAGTATTGGCCTGCAGGTGGCATCATGGCTCCCTGTGGACGATTTAGCCAACAGCTCCCCACGTGGCTGGCTGGGTCTCACCAGCTCTGTGGCCCTCGTGAGGCCTGGGTTGTGGTGGGGAGAGTGGGCTCGATGGACGTGGTGCTCCACCCTGGGCCATTACATGTGGGGCGGGTGCACCCAGCCCGACAGCGCTGCCCTGACAGCTACGACAGGTAGCCTGGGCTCGAAGGCTAGGGCCAGGGCTGCCCTCTGGAATGCTCTTTGCTCCTGTGCCTTCAGAAGTCAAAGTCACCTGTTAGGGGAGAGAGCCCCTAACTAGACAGCACCTTATTCTGCACCCATTTCCCATCCCAGAGCACTGTGTCATGCCTCCTCAAGCTCCTGGGGGTCGAGCTTCTGGTGTTGTGCTGTGTGCACATCTTCCCCACTGCTGCATATCTGGGCGTGAGCTTAGGGTCACACACCACCCTGTCGTGCACACACGGCCTTCAGAGGGCTCCCGAGGGGCTCAGGCGTCAGGAAGTAGGTGGGAGTGTGTGTGGCGTGGATCTCGGTGGTGGTCTTGATGTTCCTGCTGGGGAGTGCTGCTGAGTTGCCAAAGACAGGTGCTGGCTCCTCATGACTCCTTTTCCCTCTTCCAAGGAATGTTCCATCTGGCTGCTGCGCCCCGGCCCCCAATGTGCACCTCTGCTTCAGAGGGGAGCCCCTCAGCGGTTGGACTCTGAGGACCGAGCGCCTGTGCGCGGTTGCAGGAGTACCATGGACCCCCGCCTCAGCAGGCCCGGCTGTCCCTGGACCTCGGTACCTTCCCGTGCGAGGCTGGCACTCATCGCCCCGCCTTGGCGACGACTCTGTGGTGGAGAAGTCCCTCAAGTCCCTAAAGGACAAGAACAAGAAGCTGGAGGAGGGTGGCCCCGTGTACAGCCCGCCAGCCGAGGTGGCCGTGAAGAAGTCCCTGGGGCAGAAGGTGCTGGATGAGTTGAAGCACTACTACCACGGCTTCCGCCTGCTCTGGATCGACACCAAGATCGCCGCCCGCATGCTGTGGCGCATCCTCAACGGTCACACCCTGACCCGCCGGGAGCGCAGGCAGGTAATGGGACACGCTGAGCTCTTTGGAAGCCCCGGAGGCCACTTTCCAGCGCTGTTGGGGCTTGCTGCCTGGTGCTTTTGGTAAAGAAAAAGTCAGGAAGGCTGATAAAAAGGGAACTTCCCCCGCGACGCCACTGCTACATGGCGATTTCTGCCTGTGAGTTCCAGCACACCTGCCCTCTCGGTGCCTCCACGCCGGCCCTGCTCTGGCTTCTCCTGCCTGTGAGAGTCCTTCCGGCCCCGGGCGCTGTTCTCTCTTGCTGCGTCCGGTCTTTCTGGGCTGCCTGGGGCCTCTCGGGGTCTGTTGGTCCTTACCGCTTAGTAGCTGTGCACCTGTGCTGTCCGAGGCTCCTGGTTGGTGTTCTGGGCACCAGCTCTTTCTGTCTTCCCAGCTCCATGAAGGATCTTCCTATGCTGGAGTGGTGGTCCATGGTCCCACGGTCCCAGCCTGCTCAGGAGGCTGAGGCCAGCTAGACCATCTGGCTGGACGATGTGGACAAGATCAGTTTTGAGACTGATCTCAAAACAAGATTTGTTAGCATACCTGTCATTCCAGCGTGAGCCACCATGCCCGGCTTCCTTTTTTCTTTTTTTGAGGGAGTGGCATTGGGGATTGAGCCCAAGGACTTGCCTTTGAGAAGCCTTTTTTTTTTTTTTTTTTTTTTTTTTTCGGGTCTGGGGATGGAACCCAGGGGCATTCGACCTCCGAGCTACACGTCCCCCTGCACTTTTTTTTTTTTTTTTTTTTTTAATTTTGAAACCGGGTCTCACTGAGTTGCAGAGGGCCTCACTTAGTAGCTGAGGCTGTCTGTGAACCACGATCCTCTGGTCTCAGCCTCCCAAATGCTGGGATTACAAGTGTGCGCCACCATGCCTGGCTTTTTTTTTTTTTTTTTTTTTTTTTATACTGGATTCAAGCCAGGGGCATTCTACCTCCAAGCTACACTCCTAGTCCTGTTTATTTATTGATTGATTTTTTTTTTTTTTTTTTTTTTTTTTTTTTTTTTTTGCGGTACTATGGGTGGAACCCAGGGGCATTCGACCTCCAAGCTACACCCCCAGCCCTATTTTTTATTCTTTATTTTGAAACAGGGTCTCACTGAGTTGCAAAGGGCCTCACTAAGTAGCTGAGGGTGTCTATGAACCCAGATCCTCCTGTCTAGGCCTCCCAAATGCTGGGATTACAAGCATGCATCACCATGCCCAGCTTACCCAAACCTTTTATTTTTTATTTTGAAACAGGGTCTCACTAAGTTGCCCAGGCTGGCCTGGAACTTGTAGTCCTTTTGAGTTAGCTAGGTTTACAACCATAAAACTTTGCAACTTAAGTAAAACATTTTTTTTGTGTGTGTATGGGTCTGGGGATGGAACCCACCGATCTATACCCCCTGACCTGTTTTTTATTCTTTATTTTGAAATAGGGTCTCACTAAATTGTGGAGGGCCTCACTAAGTAGCTGAGGCTGTCCGCAAACCACGATCCTCCTGTCTCAGCTTCCCAATTATTCTTTATTTTGAGACAGGGTCTCACTGAGTTGCTGAGGGCCTCACTAAGTAGCTGAGACTGTCCACGAACTGCAATCCTCTGGTCTCAGCTTCCCAAATGCTGGGATTATAAGCGTGCGCCACCACGCCCGGCAGTAAACTTATTTTTCCTTTGGTTCTAGAGATTGAACCCAGGGCATTCTACCTCTGAGCTATACCCCTAGCCCTTTTTATTTTGAAACAGGGTCTCATTAAGCTGCTGAGGACCTCTCTAAATTGCTGAAGCTAGCTTTGAACATTCAATCTTCCTGTCTCGGTCTCCCAAATATTGGGATTACAGACATGCACTACCATGCCCAGCTTTTAAGATTTTTAACTTTGGATTAATTTTAGATTTATGGAGAAGTTGCAGAGGCGTGTGTTGAGTTCCCAGCCCTCTCCCCACTCCCCTAACATTTCATCTCTGTTACACCGACACAGCCTGGCTCCTCGCTCTTAAGTAAACCCAGGCCTCACACTGCCCTCTGTGCTCTGTCAGCCTTGGCAGCTTCGGGGTGCACGGGCTGGTGTCCTGGAGAAGGGCCCATCAGGGCTGGTCCCATTGGTCACGCAGTCAGCCGAGGCCCCGCCCCCTCCCCGCAGACGCAGCGGGAGCCACAGGTCACATTGGGCAGCCCGTGGCCTCTGCAGGGGCCTCCGTGGGCTGTGACCTTTCTTGGACAGCATGACTGGTCACAAAGCTCTGCAGCACTCCCATGGCTGACCTCCCCACACGTGTGGCCAGCCCAGCCCTCTGCCCTTCTGTGTCCACTCGGTGTGTGGATATCCTCCCTCCCCACTGTGGACATCTCCAGGAGGCCTCTGGCTGCCCTGGCTCAGCTCAGCAGCTGCCCGCACGGGCACTCGGACCACTGCCATGACACCCCAACACCCACATTCTCCCACAGCACATGGTGGCCCTCCCAGCTGTTGAATTGACCCAGTCCTGGTGCTCCTCATCCCACCTGTCCTCCCCGGGCAGTGGCCAGAGCTGTTAGGTGCTCCTCATCCCACCTGTCCTCCCCGGGCAGTGGCCAGAGCTGTTAGGTGCTCCTCATCCCCACCTGTCCTCCCCTGGCAGTGGCCAGAGCTGTTAGGTGCTCCTCATCCCACCTGTCCTCCCCGGGCAGTGGCCAGAGCTGTTAGGTGCTCCTGCAACAGTGCTCCCTTCAACACCAGAGTGGTTCCTGCTTGGCGCACTCTGAAGTCTTTCCCTGGCAGAGGCCGGAGCCCCCTGGCAACTCCCTTGCCCCGTGCCACCTTGCCCAGCCCACTTCCTGTGCCAGCCTGCTGCCCTGGCTGTGCCTCAGCCTTTGACCGGCCAGCCCCACTGTCACCTCATTTGAAGCCTCGCACAGGAACTCTCGGCAGGACCTCGCCCCGCGCTGGCAAGCCACCTAGCGCTGTCTTCCGTCTGGAGCAGCTGTTGCGGCGTGGGGCCCGAGCTCGCGGCAGTGGGACGTGGCTATGCCCTTGCCTCCAGTGGCTGTGGCTTGCTGATTACAGGGTTCTTGGTGTTTGTTAGTGGCGTGCCCCGAGCAGGGAGTGCTCTGTCACTCGGTTCTCGGGAGCGTGGTGACCCATCGGCTGAGCACTGGCCCCTCCACGGGCCCGAGGCTACCACTCTTCAGGGCTTGCGAGGCTGGGTACTGGTGGCCCTGTCCGGCCATCCAGCAGGACATCGTAAGCTTTGGCTCCTCAGCCCTGCGGCTCAGCCCGCATCCACTGGCGCCTCTGTATCTTGGCCCCTTGGGATGTATTCGCTGGGTAGAGTCAACCCGTTTTCCGCTGCACACTGATAGAAAATTGGTGTGTCCTTCAGGCGTCACAGTTGAGCCCTCTCCTTGCACACTGATCACGTGTTTAGCAGTATTTGTTACCTTTTTAGAAAATTCTTATTTTTTTTAACTTTTATTTTTTGGTGGTACTTGGGATGGAACTCAGGGGCACTCTTCCTCCAAGCTACACACCTCAGTCCTTTTTTGTTTTACTTATTTATTATTTTATGGTACTACAAATTGAACCAGAGGCGTTCTACATCTGAGCTACACCCACCCCTAGCTCTATTTTATTTTATTTTTGCAGAAATGTGGTTTGAGCCCAGGAGCATTCTACCTTCGAGCTATTCCCCCAGCCTTATCCATCCATCGATCTATCCATCCATCTATCCATCCATCTTCCCTTCCTTCCTTCCTTTCTTTTTGCAGTACTGGGGATGGAACCCAGGGGTATTCTATCTCCCAGCTACACCCCTAGCTCTGTTTTTTTTTAAGTTTTTATTTTTATTTATTTATTTTTTTTTATTTTTTGCGGGTTTGAGGATGGAACCCAGAGGCATTTGTCCTCCAAGCTACACCCCCTGCCCAATTTTTTATTCTTTATTTTGAAACAGGGTCTCACTGAGTTGCAGAGTGCCTACGTAGCTAAGGCTGTCCGCGAACCTCGATCCTTTGGTCTCAGCCTCCCAAATGCTGGGATTACAGGCGTGCGCCACCACGCCCGGCTTTTTTTTTTTTTTTTTTTAAATAGGATCTCACTGAGTTGCAAAGGGGCATGCGCCACCATGCCCAGCCTATTCTTTATTTTGAAACAGGCTCTCACTAAGTTGCAGAGGGCCTCACTAAGTAGCTGAGGCTGGCTGCGAACCGTGATCCTCCGGTCTCTGCCTCATGTATGCTGGGATTACAAGCGTGCACCACCACATCCAGCCCAGTCCTATTTTTTTCTTTATTTTTTGAAACAGGGTCTCACTGAGTTGCAAAGGGCCTCTAAGCAGCTGAGGTTGGCCACTAACTGCAATCCTGCTGTCTCAGCCTCCCAAATGCTGGGATTATAAGTGTGTGCCACCGTGCCTGGCTCCAAATTTTTTTTAACAGATACATCAAAGCAAAAATTGTACATATTCATGAGGTACCTTATGATGTTTTGATACATATATACATTTTATAATGTTTAATCACTCTACCTTTTTCACATTTTACTTATTTTGTCTTTTCTGGGACTAGGGATCAAAACTGAGATGGGGGCTTCTGCTGCAAGGCAAGTGCTCTGCTCTTCCAGCCCCACTCTACCTTTTTTTTTTTTTGCGGTACTGCTGATGGGACCCAGGGACATTCTACCTCCAAGCAACACCCCCAGCCCTATTTTTTATTCTTTATTTGGAAATGGTCTCTCACTGAGTTGCTGAGAGCCTCAGTAAGTAGCCGAGGCTGGCTTCGAACCTATGCAATCCTCCTGTCTCCGCCTCTCAAGTACTGGGATTACAAACTTGCGCCACCACGCCCGGCTCTCCCTCCTTTCTTTTGATACTGAGGACTGAACCCAAGAGCATTCTACCTCTGAACTACACCCCCAGTCCTATCTCATTTTTCTTTGGAAACAGGGTTTCCATGCTATGTTGCTGAAGCTTTTCTTGAACCTGCAACCCTCTCAGCCTCAGTCACGCACTGCTATGCCCATTCTCCTCTACCTTTTAGAGATGATTACACAATGTTTGGGTACAGTACAGCAGTTATTTGTAATTCTGTTTTGTGTTTATAAAAATGTTTTATGTTCTCTTACTGCCCTGTGTGTTTTGCAAAATGTTCTGTTTTACAAAAATATGGAAACCTTGTTTGAAGCAGATGTTCTGGTTGATAAATGAACTCAACCTTTCTGACTGGACATCATCTCTGGGTGTTAGCGGTGCCTCAGGGCCTGAGGTTTCAGAAGGTGCTGTTTGGGTACCTGCTTTAGTGTCACAAGCCAGTGTTGGACAGATAAAGTGGTAGGAAGTTCTTCCAAGCGTCTGTCGGCAGTGTCTGTAGTGTGGTGCTTCTGGGCCAGCAGGAGCAGGATCACGCCCGACCCCGATTTAGAGACTGGGCCTTTGCTCGCACTCGTGGCCAGAGGGAGAAGACAAGACACTGGGGGCTTGGACGGGCCACTGCCCAGCTCTCCACTTCTCACTGTGAGCAGAGGATTGGGCTCTTCTTAGAAATTTCTTTCCCAAGGGAGTAAGTATTCCGAAGTAGATGCTTATGCCCAAACCTTCTGGACCTTAGTTTGTGTGTGAGGTAACTGATGGCCTCTCTCGGAGCTCTCCTTGCTTCTCCCCACCCCCTTCTTGTTTTGTGTGGTGCATTCCCAGGAACTATGTTCTCATGGTGGCGCTAGGACACCTGGGAGAAGACGCAGAGTCCCTCTGCATGGACAGTCTGCGTGGAGTCGGCCAGCAAGGGTTTCCTTAGTGAGCAGAGGAGCGTTTACTTGATGAGCTTGGGAATTAGCTGTTCCCTAAGAGAGTAACTCTGCCTTCTGATTTGTACTTGTTCTTAAGAACTTGATTGAGAGCAGAGGTCTTTTAGCTTAGCTGGCTGGACTTCTGCCCAGTGTGCTATTTTGAAGGGAGCAAAGGGAGTGTTTGCAGGGGAAAGGGTCGCGCTAGAGCTTCTGAGCTGCCCTGCTAGTGTGCGCCAGGCGTTGCTTTCAGCCTGTGCTACGGCGTAATGAAAAGGCCTTGCCCTGTGACCTGGCCCCCTGCTCCTCTGCCTTCCCGGTCTGCTCTGAGTTCTGGTTTTGCTACTTCACCTACGAAGATAAGACTTAAAGGAAAAAGAAAAGAGGACCACCAAGTACGGGCCAGGGTGCGTACCAGCGGGAACACAGTGCTAGAAGCCAGGTCTCTCACAATTAGTATTAAGAGGGTCTGACCAGGCATGGTGCCGCACGCCTATAATTCCAGTACTTGAAGGGCTGAAGACAGGAAGGTCACAGGTTTGAAGCCAGCCTCGGCCATTTAGTGAAGCTTTCATCAGCAAGTTCGTGAGGCTTTGTTTACAAATTAAAAAAAAAAAAATAGGTGGTGGGCACGCTTGTAATCCCAGCATTCAGGAGGCAGAGACCAGAGGATCGCGGTTCACAGACAGCCTCAGCTACTTAGTGAGGTACTTTGTAACTCAGTGAGACCTTGTTTCAAAATTTAAAAGGGGCTAAAAAATAGGGCTGGGAGCTGGGTGTGGTGGTACACACTTGTAATCCCAGCATTTGGGGGCTGAGACAGGATCGCGGTTCACAGCCTCAGCTACTTAGCGAGGTCCTTTGTAACTCAGCAAGACTCTGTTTCAAAATAAAGGATAAAAATCAGGGCTGGGGGTGTAGCTGGGGGGTAGACTGCCCAGTACTGCCAAAAAAAAAAAAAAAAAAAAATAGGGCTGGAGGTGTAGTTCAGAGCACTATGCCCCTGGGTTCCATTCTTAGTACTGAAAAAAAAAAAAAAAAAAAGATAAGGTTAGTGGATAGCTCAAAGGTAGAATATCTCTGGGTTCGATCCCTAGCACCACAAAATAAATAAATAAATAAATAAATAAATAAATAAATAAATAAATAAATGAATGAAGGGCTAAGCCAGGTGTGGTGACACTCACTCTAATCTTAGTATTTGGGAGGTGGAGGCTGAGACAAGAGGATTAGGAGTTTGAGGCCAGCTTCAGCAACTTAGCAAGACCACTTCAAAACAAAGAATCATCTGGACCTGGTGGCACGTGCCTACAATCCCAGTACTTGGGAGGCTGAGACGGGAGGATCTCAGGTTTGAGGGCAGCCTCAATAAGTAGCAAGACTCATCAGCCTACTGTGACCCTGTTTAAAAAATTTTTTTAAAAGGACTAGGGGAGGCCGGGTGTGGTGGCGCACGCTTGTAATCCCCGCACTTGGGAGGTAGAGACAGGAGGATCGCGCAGGTTCGAAGCCAGCTGCGCGCGCTGGCTTAGGAGACCCTGTTTCCAAATAAAAATATAAAAATAGGTCTGGGAGTGTAGCCCGGAGATAGAAGGGCTTCCAGGAACCCCAGTACCACCAAAAAAAAAAGGGACTGGGGGCGTAGCTCAGAGGTAGACTGCCCCTAGGGTCAATTCCCAGTACCACAATAAATAAATAAATGTTTTTAAAAGGCTCAGAGGTAGTAGGTACCATTACCAGTACCATGCGCCAAAAAAAAAAAACCGAAGGAAGGAAAGAATGGACTGGGTTCAGGCCATGGCTGCCGAGTGGTTTTGGAGCTGGGGGGCCTTGAGTCCCCGCCCATGGTGTTGTCTATAAGGGAGGCTAGGAAGGTTCCCGCCCCTCTTTGTCCTGCGCCCCTGACGGAGTCCGCCTGTCCCCAGTTTCTCCGCATCTGTGCCGACCTCTTCCGACTGGTGCCCTTCCTGGTCTTCGTGGTGGTGCCCTTCATGGAGTTCCTGCTGCCGGTGGCCGTGAAGTTGTTCCCCAACATGCTGCCGTCCACCTTTGAGACCCAGTCCATCAAGGTAAGGGCGCCACAGTGAGCACCTAGACAGTGAGCCGGGCGTGGTGGCGTACACGTGGAATCCCAGCAACCGGGAGGCCGAGACAGGAGGATCCCCGTTCATGGCCTGCCTCGGCCACGGAGTGAAGCCCTTGCAATGCAGCGAGACCCTGTTTCAAAATAAAGGCTAAAAACTAGGGCTGGGGGTGCACTTTGAAGGTAGAATGCCCTGGGTTCCATCCCCAGTACCGCAAAAAAAAGAGAGAGAAAGCGAGACAGAGACCCCTCTCCAGAGCCTTGTAGCTCACTGCAGAGTTTCGAGGTCAGCCCCTGAGCCCAGGAGCTTCACTGCGTGCCCCTGTGGATCATGCCCCAGACATCCCTCCGAGCGCCAAAGTAGAGGAGGGTGAGATGCGGTGCACTTCCACGAGAAGGCTCATCTCTGGAATGGGAGCCGGGCGCGGGGCGCAGGGCTCAGCTGCCTCTGCAGTGCGCGGAGGCCTCTGCGTGGGCTGTGGTGGAGGGGCGCAGCGCAGGGCGGCGGGCACAGGCATAGCCCTCTCTGCCCTTGCAGGAGGAGAGGCTGAAGAAGGAGCTGCGGGTCAAGCTGGAGCTTGCCAAGTTTCTCCAGGACACCATTGAAGAGATGGCCCTGAAGAACAAGGCAGCCAAGGGGAGCGCCACCAAAGACTTCTCCGCTTTCTTCCAAAAGGTGCCTTGCCTCCGCCCCGCGCTCTGGGCTCACCTGGGCTGGCTCCCCATCCTGCTCCGACTGAGAGCACGGCCTGGAGCTCCTGGGCAGGTGTGGCTGCTCCTTTAGGGACTTGGGCTGGTGAAGCTCTGCTGGTGGCACTGGGCTTGGTCAGAGACCGGCCCTGTCCTCAGCGAGCCGGGCTTCGCTGCTGGCCTTCAGAGTTGTCCATGTCACAGTTGGGCAGCAGTTTGGGGTAGGAGGGCGCAACCCTGGGCTGTGATAGGGTGGGTTCTCAAGCGGGGCCTCTGCCTGCTGGCCCTAGAGGCCCGGTCAGTGCCTGGCGGTAGCTGCGGGGCCGAGGACGAGGACAGCAGGAGCACCCTGCAGCCCTGGGCGGGGTGAGTGAGTCAGTGTCGCTGGGGATGGGCCCAGAGTCCTGGAGTCGAGCAGGGTCGGGGGCTCTGGCGCAGCACTGCATTGTGTGGTGCTTTCTGCTGCTGCTCAGAGGGAAGTGGTTTCCATAGCCGCAGAGCCCAAAACTTGGTGTGTGGCCCTTTATGGGAACGTTTACCAGGTCCCCTGTCATGTGTGGGGAAGAGGTGGTCTCTACACCCACTGGAGAGTGGACAGGGTCCAAGCATGGGAGCTGCAGGCAGCAGTGCTTCAGGCCTGGGGACGGAGATCAGTGGGGACTCAGGTGGGACTGGCACGGCTGCCTGGGTTGGGGTCCTGCGAATGTGTCCTCCAAGGAAACCGCATGCAGCTGTGTAGAGCAGGCAGCAGGGGCAGCGGTCTGTGTCCTTTGCTTGAGCTCCTGTGGGTGGGCCCTCTCCCACCTCTCGGCTGCTGAGCTGGGGCTTGTCCTTCGGGTGGGAGGAGGTGTAGGTCTGAGTGGTCTGAGCTGAGGAGCTGTGTTTGCTCCTAGGGGGCAGGCATGTGGCAGCCCATACCCCTGCTCATAGACCCTTTCAGAGGGAGATTCTGGGGTATACAGATGCACCCTCTTTCCACCACTGAGCAGCTGGGGCCAGCAGGAGGGCTCAGGACACTGCCCCACAGCTCCTTTCAAGGGGAAAAGACAGCAGGCGTTTCTGGGTGCCACCACGAGCAGCAGTGCCCATGCAGGTCTGGCCGGTGCCAAGTCCCCGTCACATGAAAGGGCTCCCCATAGGAGTGTGGTCTGCACCAGTCCCCCAGGTTCTTCACTTCTGCCTGGAATCCCAGGCCAGGCCAGGGGAGCCCATGGCACTGACCTCGGCTTTCCCTATAGATCCGGGAGACCGGAGAAAGACCCAGCAACGAGGAAATCATGCGATTTTCCAAATTATTTGAGGATGAGCTGACACTGGATAACCTTACGCGGCCGCAACTGGTGGCACTGTGCAGGCTCCTGGAGCTCCAGTCCATCGGCACCAACAACTTCCTCCGCTTCCAGCTCACCATGAGGCTGCGGTCCATAAAGGCCGATGACAAGGTGAGCTGCCACGTGCCACCGTGTGGCCCCTCTGCTGCTTTCCTTTTTAACTGATATGTAAGTTAAAGATTGTACATGTTGGCGGGATACTATGTGAGGTTCCAGTACATTGAGCTGCACCTTGGTCTGTGTATGTACGTGGGGGGGTGCTGGGGATGGAGTCTAGGGGCATTCTTCCTCTGAGATACACCCAGCCCTATTTTTTATTTATTTATTTATTTTTCTTGCAGTACCGGGGATGGAATCCAGAGGCATTCTACCTCTGAGCTATACCCCCAGCCCTGTTTCTTATTTTTTACTTTGAAACAGGGTCTCACTAAGTAGCTGAGGCTGGCTGTGAACCTGCACTCCTTTCTCGGCCTCCCAAGTACTAGGGTTACAGGCATGCACCACTATGCCTAATGCATAAATATCTTCTAATATGGGTTGTTACCCAAGATCTTTGGTAATTTCCTTAAAAATAGTGACTTAGCCAGAATGGTGGCACATGCTTGTAATCCCAGTATTTGGGAGGCTGAGACCGGAAGATCCGGGTTCATGGCCAGCCTCAGCTACTTAGTGAAGCCCTCCTCAACTTAGTGAGACTCCGTTTACCGGTCTGGGGGTGTAGCTCAGAGGTCCTTAGTAAGTATCCGTGAAACGGGATCCTCCTGTCTCAGCCTCCCAGATGCTGGGATTCCAAGCCTGCACCATCACGCCCACCCTTAGGGTGCTTAGTTTTCACATGGGGGCGATGCTGTGTCTCCCTCACCGGGCTGTTATGAGGTCAGAGGCCTGGGACCCCAACACAGACGAGGTGGCACCCCAGCATTTGCCTCGTTTCTTCTCTCCTTGCCTGTTGCTTCCTGCCTCCCTCCAGGTTTTCTGTTTCTCCATATTGGGGTCTCTGGGCACTGTGAGGGGAGGGAGGAGACCCCTGTGGGCTCAAGGCCCTCCGTCCCACGGCCCTGCCCACTGAGAGTGCCTTTTACATGGTGTCAGGACCTGGGGAGGTGGCAGGAGGAGGAGAGGCCGGGCCGGCAGAGGGGCTGTTACACGGAGGAGGGGCGCCCGCACACGGCGCCTCCGCGAGCAGCCGTGGCGATGGAGGGCTCTGCGTCCCGGCTTGCTGCTGGCCGTCGTGTGCTCCCCAGGTTCTGACCCTCCTTCATGTGCTTCTGGGCTCTTGGTGCGCTTTGTTTTTGCTGGGCCAGCCTAATAGGAAGATGGTTTCTAACCACCCTTATTCCCAGTTGTGTTAGTGTCACATAAAGTTCTGGTGGGCCTGCAAGACGACAGCTGGTTGCCTTTCTCTTTCAGCTGATTGCTGAGGAAGGGGTAGACAGTCTGAACGTCAAGGAATTGCAGGCAGCTTGCCGGGCACGAGGCATGCGGGCCCTCGGCGTCACGGAAGACCGGCTGAAGGACCAGCTGAAGCAGGTGTGTGGCCTGCGGGCCTGCGTGCCCGTCTGCACTTCTCCCTCCAGAGCAAAGCAAGGGCACTGTGGGGACTCAAAGATGGAAACGCCACCAGGCTGGGCATCATCCAGCGGTGGAAACAGGCCCTGCGTGTCCTGTCAGCTCTGGGGCGAGGGGCTGGGAGGTGACACGCTGGGGTGTCTGGGGTGCTCGGGACCTGTTCTTAACCTCTGGTCCTATTCACATGCATGTGAGTGCCCTCACTTTTGGTGGCCTCTGGGACTGCTTTGATGATTCCAATCGGCTCTTCTCACTGTCACCTGTAGGCAGGTGAGGACTCAGGCTGATATCCTTGCATACTCTGGGGCATATTCACTTTTTTTTTTTTTTTTTTTTTTTGTACTGGTGATTGAATCCAGGGGCATTCTACCTCCAAGCTGCACCACCACTCCCGTCCTGTTTTTTATTTGAAACAGAATCTTGCTGTGTTGCAGAGAGCCTCACTAACTAGCTGAGGCTGGCAACCCTCTGTCTCAGCCTCTCAAGTACTGGGATTATACTTGCATTTTGACAGCATCTTGGAACTGGCTGAGGGTAGTGGCTCGGGTTTGGTCTCACCATGCGAGCCCACCCTTCTCTCAGGCTGCCTTTGGCCTGGGTGTGTCTGAAGAGAGCGAGGAGCTCTCAGTTAAAAACCCCAGTGGTGGGTCTCTGGCACCAATCCATAGAATAGGTAGGTGACAGCCACCGCCATTCGTCTTGAAAGCGAAGGCCCAGGCACAGGGCTGGGGTCCCTTCCCAGATCCGCCACATGGCTGCCACTGCCTCCTGTCTCCAGTGCAGCCTCCATGTGTAGATGAAGGTGCCCAATTCCTCGCTTCCCCTCCTGACAAGTGGCACTTACGCGCTGCCTCCTTGCCAGAAGGAGGCTCCCCAGCAGGACCACCCCTGCGTCCGCTTGCCGCCCTTCACCCCACACGAGCACAGCTGCATAGAGCCATGTGCGTGGGCGCTGCCCAGGCCCCTCAGCCTGGCCCAGGCCAGGCCGCATAGCTTCCTTCTCCATCTCAGCTGTGTTCGGGGTTTCCGCCCTCTTCTTAATCTTTCTTCTCAGCCTTTGCCCTCTGTGGAGTTTGCTTCTGAATGTGGCCAGTCTTTTGTCCGGTTGAAGATGTCTCAGTGTCGTAACAGGAGCCGGCCAGCACCTGGCCTGCACATGCATCAGCGTGGAGTGTTTGAGCGGGCCACCTTTGCGCTGGCCCAAGTCATGAGACCGCCTGGGCCACTTTACGGAGGGCCTGCTGGCTGTTCCCAGTGCCCTGGTAGCCTACCGGGCGGTGGTGAGATTCATGGCGCTTCATCAGGTAGTTACCAAGGTGGTTATCGACTCCCAAGGCGCCCAACAAATACAACTTCTGGAATTGAAATGCTGTCTTTGGGGAATTCTAGAATGAATTAGTTCTAGTGACTTCGTTCATCTTGTTCTGTTTTGCTTGTTGCCACCAGACTGCTTCTCTTCCCCGAGCGGGTAGGGCAGACCCTGGCCGCCTCAGAAGAGTGGGCAGGGCCACGGTGGGGGTGGAGCGGCAGTCCAGCGGTTTGCTCTGGTTCTAGTGGCTGGACCTGCATCTGCACCATGAGATCCCCACATCATTGCTTATCCTGTCCCGAGCCATGTACCTCCCAGACACCCTCTCACCTGCCGACCAGCTCAAGTCCACGCTGCAGACCCTCCCGGAGATCGTGGTATGTGGTGGTGGCAGACCTGTTTGCCTGTTCCCTCTGGCAGAAGCAGGACACACGCCCCCTCGGCCTTGGGATTGTCCACCGGGAGCCCATGGATCTTCTGGTCCTCCCCAGCACCCCCGACTTGTCTCCCTACTCATGACACCTGCCTGGCAAGTTCAGGGCACTCTCAGCCATCCTGTCCCTGCCTCCTGTGGCTAGAGGCCGCGGGTCTGAAATGTCATCAAGTCTAGCTAGCGGCACTCTGTCGGTCCTTTCTCTGCGTGGCATGCGGTCCTCTGACTGGGGTGGGAGGTGACCCTCGGGGCCTTTCGGTCTTTCCCAGCAGTACATTCTGTCCCTCTGCTGGTGTGGAGCCTGGAGGGTGGGGTGGGCGGGCAGTGGGGCCGAGCCTGCGATGTGCTCATGAGGCCGTCTTCCCTGAAGGCCAAGGAGGCCCAGATGAAGGTGGCGGAGGTGGAGGGCGAGCAGGTGGACAACAAGGCGAAGCTGGAGGCCACGCTGCAGGAGGAGGCTGCCATCCGGCAGGAGCACCGGGAGAAGGAGCTGCAGAAGGCTGCCGGAGTGGCGGTGAGCACCAGTCACCCGCCCACAGCCCTGCCCACAGACACAGGTCCTCAAGCCTCCTCCTTACTCTCTAGTGGCCAGAGCAGCACAGAGGCAGGAGCACCGGCTGTGGGGCTACTGCCTGAGGGTCCCTGAGGGAGGCTATGGTGGGGCGAGGCTCGGCCCTTCCCTCCACCCAGAACTAGCGGGCACCGCGGGCCAGTGCAGCACCCGGGCAGGGTGTCGCTGTGCTTCTCCGCCTTGGCCGAAGGGTGGTGGCGGAGGACCAGGGGCTCCTAGCGTGGCCGGTGTTGGCACGTGCAGACAGCCACCACAAGGCTGTCAGAGTATGACGTGTCTGTCACTGGGTGATGTAGAAGGACATTGAGCCCGAAGGAGTGGAAGCTGCTGCCCCCGGCAGGCCGGCGCCAGAGCCCAAGCTGGAGCTACCTGATGTGGTCCTCTCCTCGGAGACCCTGAAGGACACTGCCCCTGTGCTGGAGGGCGTGAAGGTGAGGGGCATGTGCAGCCGGGCTGGGAGGAGGCCCGGCCAGGGCTGGACTGTGAAGATGTGGGTCCGCCCGGCTCCGAGCTCTGGGCATGCGCAGGGTGAGGCTGCTGTGCGTGAAGTTTCTGCTCCCTTTTAGCCTGCCCAGCATGGGAGCGGGTGCAGGTTGGTCCTGAAGGCAGAGCCTTCCCTAGAGGCCTGCCTCCCCTGGGCTTGCCTCACCCGGCACCAGTGGGTGCACAGGGTGCGGCGTGGACTCACCTGCTGCTGGGTGACCTGGGCAGGGAGCCTTTGGGGGACTTAGAACATATTCCCTTGGGCTCAAGTCCAGGTGGCCTTGCCACCCCAGGCACCTTCCGGCACCTGCCCAGCTTGGGCACGGTGCATGGCGGCGGGGTCGGCCGTGCTGATGGAGACACTGGCAGCTGAGCAGGGCAAGTGACCTGGAGAGGAGTGTGGGCTCAGCCTGGGGTCCCGGAGGGCACCCGGCTGTATGTATCTGGAGAAGATGGACAGCCCAGGTCTGAGTGCAGTGGTAGAAGTCGGGGTCCCCTTAACTGAGGCGGAGGGCGTGGCGGTCAAGGCCTGATGCTGCCTCTGGCACGCACTTGCCAGGGCAGGAGTGATCTGAGCTCAGGACCTCGGAGGACCCAGGAGGGTCGACCCCAGGCCTGTGGACACACAGCAGATCCAGGCTTGTGTGCTGTAAGAAGAGGTATAGAGGAGGTGTCTGAAGCTGTTTTGCACTGCTGGGGCTTCTGCTGATGAGCCAGGAGCCCAGGCCCTGCGCTGTGTTGGGGAGGGTGTCTGGGGCAGGGCTGGCCAGGGCCTCCGGGGGCTTCTTTGGGAAGCCTACCTGGCTTTGGATAAAGCGGTGAGGTGGAAATCCCAGGCCGGAGGTCCAACAGACCCTGAGACAGATGGGTATTGTGGTCAAGATGAGGTGACGGTGGGGACAGGAGCCCCCGGGAACCAGGGAGTTGGGGCCCTGGCATCCAACTGGGATGCGGTTGTGTGGGTCTTAAGGGGTGTGAGACTGGGCCTGGCCTGGCAGAGAAGATGGCACAGAGCGGGTCTGGAAGCTCAGTGCCGCAACCTAGTGGGAAGGAGGGACCCGTCAGCAGGTAGGGCTGCCTCGGGGAAATCCCTGTGTCCTCTGCGTTTTCCAGCCGATTAAAGGCTGAGCCTTGAAGGGAAGTTTGGAACTCTTAGGAGAACTGATGCACAAAAGGTCACCAAGAATATCTTAGAAGCGCAGACTTTTGTGTGTGTGTGGTACTGGGGGTGGAACCCAGGGGCTTTCTACCTCCGGGTACACTCCCAGACCTATTTTATATTTCATTTGGAAACAGGGTCTCACTAAGTTGCTGAGAGCCTCACTCAGTAGCTGAGGCTGGCTTCGAACCTGTGCGATCCTCCTGTCTCAGCCTCCCAAGTGCAGGGCTTACAAGCGTGCGCCACCACGCCTGGCTCGTGGAACCCAGGGGCATTTGACCTCCGAGCTACACCCCCTGCCTTTTTTTTTTTTTTTTGAAACCCGGTCTCACTGAGTTGCAGAGGGCCTCACTTAGTAGCTGAGGCTGTCCGCAAACTGCGATCCTCCGGTCTCAGCCTCCCGAATGCTGGGATTACAAGCGTGCGCCACCACGCCCAGCTAAAGCACAGGCTTTTAGTAAGTTGGAAAGGTAGCGGGGTGCCCTGTTCCTCCTGGGCCAGCGCACAGCTCCAGTCTCCTTGTGGCTGAGCAGTCCCACCACCAGCGAGAGCCTGTCAGCCTGAAAAGCTCCCGCACAGGATCCCTGGCAGTGAGGGGCACGGGGGCCTTACAACTTTCTTTTCTTTCAGGACTGGGGGGTAGGGGCCCTCTACACAGCTGTGCCACCAACCCCTTTTAGTTTTTACTTTGAAATGGGTTTTGCTGAGTTCCAGAGGCTGGCCTCAAACTGTGGTCCTCTGACTCACTTCCTAAGTACTGGAATTACAGGTGTGTACCACCACACCTAGCCAGACTGCTATCTTTTATGACCATAGATGCAAAATATTCTTAAACTCTTCATCAAATCAAATATAGAGCTTGTATGGTGGTCCATGCTTATAATCCCAGTGCTTAGGAGGCTGAGACAGGAGAATTACAGATTTGCAGCCACTCTCAGCAACTTGTGAGGCCCTCTTCAACTTAGTGAGACCCTCTTTATTTTATTTATTTATTTGTTTGTTTGTTTGTTTGTTTATTTATTTATTTTGTAGGTCTGGGGTTGGAACTCAGGGGCATTTGACCTCTGAGCTATACCCCCTGCCCTAGTTTTTATTCTTTATTTTGAAACCAGGTCTCACTGAGTTGCAGAGGGCCTCACTAAGTAGCTGAGGCTGTCCACAAACTGCGATCCTCTGGTCTCAGCCTCCCGAATGCTGGGATTACAAGCGTGAGCCACCACACCCGGCAGTGAGACCCTCTTTAAAAAAAAAAAAAAAAAAAAAACGAATAAAAAATCAGGCTGGGGCCAGGGGTGGTGCCACATGCTTATAATCCCTGCGCTTGGGAGGCTGAGACAGGAGGATCACATAGGTTTGAAGCCAGCCTCAGCTACTTAGTGAGGCTCTCAGCTACTTAGTGAGACCCTGTTTTCAAATAAAATATAAAATAGGTCTGGGAGTATAGCCTGGAGGTAGAAAGCCTCTGGGTTCCACCCCCAGTACCACCTCCCCAAAAAAAAATCAGGCTGGGGGTGGATCAGAGGTAGAATGCCTGGGTTCAATCTCAGTACCACCACCACAACAAAAATAAATATAGCTAGGTTGGGCCTGTTGGCACATGCTTATAATCCCAGCATTTGGGAGGCTGAGACAGGAGGATCCAGGTTTGTGGACAGCCTCAGCAACTCAGTGAGGCCCTCTGCAACTCAGTGAGACCCTGTTTCAAAATAAAGAATAAAAACTGGGGCTGAGGGTATAGCTCAGGTAGAATGTACCTGAGTTCCATCCCCAGTACCAAAAAATAAATTAAAAAATATAGCTATTCTGTAAAAAGGACCATGGCTTCCTGGGATTTGTCTAGAGAATACAAATTGGCTTACAGTATTTTTGGGGGGAGGGGGCTGGGGATGGAACTCAGGGGCCTTCTACCTCAGTGTTACAGCTCCAGACCTTTTTTTTTTTTTTTTTTTTTACATTTTATTTGGAAACGGTCTCACTAAGTTGCTGAGGCTGGCTTCGAACCTGCGTGATCCTCCTGTCTCCGCCTCCCAAGCACTGGGATTACTAGCGTGCAATCGCATGCCGGGCTGGCTTTTAGCAGGCATTCTCTTGTTACCGTTTTAACAGACTGAGAAAGAAAAGCAGGCTCCAGTCATCCAGCTGCGTGTGTGCCTTCTGCACAGTTCCTGAGGAGCAGGTGCTGAGCACAACAGGACACTTGGTATCCAGTGTACCCCCAGCTAGGGCGATTAAGAAAGAAGAGCGATTAAAATCAGAGAGGAAGCCGGGCGCGGCGGGCATGCTTGGAATCCCAGCATTTGGAGGCTGAGACCAGAGGATCACAGTTCCTGGCCAGCCTCAGCTACTTAGCAAGGCCCTTTGCAACTCAGTGAGACCCTGTTTCAAAATAAGGAATAAAAAATAGGGCTGGGCGTGCAGCTTGGAGGTAGAATACCCCTGGGTTCCATCCCCAGCTCCACAAAAATAAAAAAATTAAAGAGGAGCCGGGCCTGGTGGCACATGCCTATAATCTCAATACTTGGGAGGCTGAGCCAGGAGGAACACAGGTTTGAGGGCAGCCTCAGCAAGTAGTGAGACTCTTACCAACCCGGTGAGACCCTGTGTGAAAATAAAAGGTATCTGGGTGTGGTGGCGCGTGCTTGTAATCCCAGCATTTGAGAGGCTGAGACAGGAGGATCCTAGTTCGCAGACAGCCTCAGCTACTACTTAGGCCCTCTGCAATTCAGTGAGATCCTGTTTCAAAATAAAAGAATAAAAAATAGGGCAGCGGTGTAGCTTGGAGGTAGAATGCCCCCAGGTTCCATCCCCAGACCTCCAAAAAGTTTTTTTAATTAAATAAAGAATAAAAAATAGGGCTGGGGGTATAGCTTGGAGGTAGAATGCCCCTAGGTTCCATCTCCAGTACCCAGCGCCTGACTCCCCCCAAAAAACCAAACAAAGTGAGAAAATTTAGACAGAATGATGATGTTTCAGGTGATTTCTCTTAAATAAAGTTCTGGAAAACTCAGGCTCTCCTGTAGTGCAAGGGGCAGACCCTGGGGAACAAAAGGGAGTGTTTGGGAGTGACTGGTGGGTTTCCTGGATGTCTGTAGGTCTCAGCTCACCTCGTGCTCACATGAGGGCAGCTCACATGAGGGCAGCGTGGTGCAGGTGCCACAGGGGAGGCGGTGCTGTCTGGCAGGCTCAGTGTGAACAGAGGAGCTGCAGAGTCCCAGAGGTTCCTGCGCTTAGGCTCCGTTGCCCATTGGTTTCTTTGCCAGGCAGAGGAAATCACTCAGGAGGAAATCGATGTCCTCAGTGATGCCTGCTCCAAGCTGCAGGAGCAGAAGGCATCCCTGACCAAGGAGAAGGGGGAGCTGGAGCTGCTGAAAGAGGACGTCCAGGACTACAGCGAGGTGCGTGGGGCTGCGCGGGCAGGGTGCTGGAGTGAAGTTGCTCTGGCAGCCCCGGAGGGTTCGCAGCACTTGGTTGGATGTGTGATAAGCTGGCCAGAGAGCATTTGGAGAGGAAACCTGCTTGAAGCTGAGTGAGTGGCCACGCCCTTGTAGGTGCTGGGCAGAGGCTGCGGTGTCCCGACCCACACAGGCGCAGGTGGAGGGCTCGCTCCCTTGACAGGTGGAACCTTGTTTTCACCCATGGCTCCCCAAAGGAGGGGTGGGTGTGTGTTTGTGTGTGTGTGTGTGTGTGTGTGTGTGTGTGTGTGTGTGTGTGTGTGTGTATGATGTTGGGGGTTGAACTCAGGGTTTTCAGGCATGCTGGGCAAGTGCTCTACCACTGAGCTACACTCCTATTCCCCCTTTTTTATATTTATAAACATTGCCTTTAATCTGGTATTTCTTCAAACGCCAAGCCTCTCCGGCCCCTCCTTCCTGACACCTGCACTCGGTGCTCTGCGCAGGGCTGCTTGCACAGGTCCTCCAGGGTGTGCGCAGCTCTCGTGTCCCAGCTCCCCTTGCCTGCGGCCTCTCCACGGAAGGCCAGGCTGCCTCCGACCCTGCTCCCCACACCCCCGATGCGTCCCGGGGACGTTGACTTGACATTTAAGGAATGATTGTGCGGCTGGAGATTCCTCAATTCTTCCTTCATCTGTTTATTCTTCAACAAATACAAAAGGTTGAGATGTTTCCTCTGCTTTAAAGACGTTTCAGTTGCTGGATGTGGTGTCGCACAGGTGAAATCCCAGTGCTTGGGAGGCTGAGACAGGAGGTTAGTAGTTGAGGACAGTCTCAGCAAAGAGTGAAATTTTCATTAACCTACTGAGACTCTGTCTCAGAAAAAAAAGAAAAGCCAGGCGTGGTGGTGCACACTTGTGATCCCAGTACTTGGAAAGCTGATAGGAGAATCACATGTTCAAAGCCAGCCTCGACAACTTAGGCCCTCCCCAACTTAGTGAGATCCTGTTCCCAAATAATTTTAAAATCGTACTGGGGGTATAAATTGGCAGTAGAATGCCCCTAGGTTCAACCCTCAGCACCAAAAAAATAAATTTTAAAAATTAAATTTAAAATAAAAATAGCTGGGCATGGTGGTGCACGCTTGTAATCCCCACGCTTGGGAGATGAAGACAGGAGGATCGCACAGGTTCAAAGCCAGCCTCACTGGTTTAAGAGATCCTGTTTCCAAATAAAAATATAAAAATAGGTCTGGGAGTGTAGCCCGGGGGTAGAAGGGTTTCCAGGAACCCCAGTACCACCAAAAAAATAATAAATAAATAAAATAAAAATGGAAAAATCGAGCTGCGGGTACACATGGGAGATGGAATGCCCCTGGGCTTAATCCCCAGTACCACAAAAAAAAATAAGATAAGTTTGTACAATAGAAATAATATTTTGCAGCATTCTGTGGTTAGGATTAATGCTTTTTGTTTGGGAGTTGTTTGTTTTTCTGGTTAGGGAGTCAACCCAGGACTTCCACATGGCAGGCAAGGGCTCTACCACTGAGCTCTACCCAGCTTTAACGAACAGTTTGTTACTCATTCAAATGAAGTTTAATGTAGGATCCCTTCTTTTGTAAAGACAAGCTTTGAACCTGGGAATAATCTGACTAGGACTTGCAAGAGATCAAGAAGGAGCTCTCCAAGACCGGCGAGGAGAGGTACGTGGAGGAGTCAAAGGCCAGCAAGCGGCTGACGAAGCGCGTGCAGCAGATGATCGGCCAGATCGACGGCCTCATCGCGCAGCTGGAGACGGACCAGCAGGCCGGCAAGCTGGGCCCCGCCCAGGGCTCGGCTATGGGGTGAGTGTCGGGACCAGAGAGTCCCCACAGCGAGGCTGGCCTGCAGCGGGCAGGTGCTCTCAGACCTGAGCTCCTTCCTGTCCCGCGTCTCTGCTCGTGGTTTCTCTCTTGCGCCTCGGCCTTCCTGCCCTGGTACTGGTGTGTCCAGGTACCTGCTCTCAGGCCGGCCTCTGCCTGTGCCCAGCCACTGCTCTTCTTCCCTCCTGCTCCAGCCTCAGGCCCGCTGGTCTCTTGTTTCCACAAACTGTCTAGCCCTCTCCCGCCGCCTCCCTCTTCCTGGCGCTCAAACTCAGGTACCTACAGGGTATTCTGCCTCCTCTGTGCCCCCGTGAGCCCCAGATTCCTGCAGTGAGCCGCCAGGACGGTGGCAGCTGCACCCAGCACCCAGTGACATAGGAAGACAGCCGGGCCCTGCTCCTGCTCCCGTCCCTGAGACAAGGGGGTGTCCCCTCCTGCACTGATCTGTTGGCCTTGCCATGGGCGCAGGCTGAGCCCCACAGTGCAGCAGCTGCAGCTACCCCTGGGGGGCATGCGTGGCACAGAAGCCCTGCGCCTGGTGCTCCTGTGTTAGCACCCAGATGGGCCAGGGGCTCTGGGCCCAGCTCACATGGCAGCCGAGGTCAAGGCTGAGCGGAGGCTGTGGGTACAGCAGCAAGGCTGGGGGGCGGCCAGCGGACAAATGCGGCCTGTGCTCCCCAGGGAGAACGTGGTCAGTGTTGCCGAGCTCATCAGCGCCATGAAGCAAATCAGGCACATTCCAGAAAGCAAGCTGGTCAGCTTGGCCTCAGCCCTGGACGAGAACAAAGACGGCAAGATCAACATCGACGACCTGGTCAAGGTGGGTCTGGGGTATCCCTGGCCCGGCCAGGCCTCTGTCAGGAGGTCAGTCCTCATACCCTGAGCTCAGGGACGTACAGTGAGGCTGGAGCAGGTCACGTGCTTTTGACTGTACACCCATGGGACCCTCGTGGTCAGCGGCAGCCCTGAGCAGAGCCCCCAGGTGGACCAGGCCTACGTGTCGCTGCTGGGCCAGCATCAGCCCCGGAGACTGAGATGATGGGGAGGTCTGGACTGTGCCCTGGAGGTGGTCACTCATTTTTCTTAATCATTTATTCTTCTGAGAAGAAACTGCTTTCATGGCCCCAGGTGTATCTAGCAAGGTGGGGTTTGTTTGTTTGTTTGTTTGTTTTGTTTTGGTGGTGGTACCGGGGTTCCTGGAAGCCTTTCTACCTCCGGGCTACACTCCCAGGCCTATTTTATATTTTTATTTGGAAACAGGTGGCTTCAAACCTACGCGATCCTCCTGTCTCTGCCTCCCAAGCGTGGGGAGTACAAGCATGCACCGCCACACCCGGCGCACAGTGGTATTTTTATAGACATAACCACAGATACTGACTGGTTTCTTTTAGTTTCACTTAAAAACAAGGCACTATCAGACATGCACGCTGAGCCTGGCAGAGGGGTGTGTTCCACTGGATCAGGGAAGCCATGTCCAGGAAGGCCCTGGTGGAGTGGCGGGGCCGGGCTGTCCAGGCTCCCTGGGAAGGAGCGGCTGAGGGAAGGCCACGTCCCCGCCTCCCTGTGCCGCCCGGGGTGGTAAGAGCTTGGGTCCCTTTCTTTGTGTGCAGGTGATCGAACTGGTGGACAAAGAAGACGTCCATATCTCCACCAGCCAGATGGCTGAGATCGTGGCCACACTGGAAAAGGAGGAGAAGGTGGAGGAGAAGGAGAAGGCCAAGGAGAAGGCCGGGAAGGAGGCTGCGGAGGTGAAGAACTAGGCGCCAGCTTGGCCAGCGGCCGCGTCCACACCCCACTGCACCGCGCCGGATGACGTGAGAGTGGTTGCCGTGAGGTGGTTCGTAGTGGCAAGTCTCATCCTTTACCTAGAATAAATCAGAAACTTCCATAATCAAGTCATTTCTAATTTTCATCATTCCACGAAGATTCAGTCTGTCTGGAATCCCAGAGCCCTCCAGGAGTCGTGTCTGGACTCACACCACGGCGAGGTGCTGCGAGCGGTGCAGCTGGCGGGGATCCCGGTGGGTCAGGAGGAGGGCGCCCCCCGTGCGCCCTCGCCGCCTCCGGTCCTGCCCCAAGCAGAGCTGGGCAGAGGGGCGCCCAGGAGGAGTCAGACCCAAGCACAGCCTCCTCAGCTCTGAAGAAGACACTTCAGGCTGTGGACTCTGACTCTGAAGCGTCAGTGTAAATAGACCTGTCTCTAAAGCCATGTCTGCAACTGTGAGGCGGGGTGTCCATGAGCTCAGTGGCCTTTGGAGCTGTACCTCTGCAGACAGCGGTCGGCGTGTGGACCCTGTGGTGTTTCCCTTGATCTTACCTAGTGCAGAGTTTTTACACATGACTGTCTGCCCAACTCTCAACATCCAGTGGGAGCTACGGGTGACCCACTACAGAAGCCCTTGAATAGGCCTCTCGCGTGGCCTGGTTCACTGCAGCTGTCGGCATCCCCTGGGCCTCCAGGACGCCTGGCCCCGGGCCGTGGTGCCCGGTGGTCCCCTCCGCTGCTTACACAGGCTGGTGGCTGCGCTCCTGCCCCGAGGCCTGAGGAGGCGCGTCGTAGCCCTCAGGGGCGTCCAGCATGCTCCGCTGTGCAGGACCTGCTCTGAGCAGCTCTGTACCTGCCAGGGCTGGGAAGCGGCACCTTCTCAGTTACTTGAAGCTGCTTGTCCATTAAAGGAGGAACTTGACAAAATAGGAACAGGATTAGACACTCTCACAGGGAAACCTTCGTAAAGTAGCAGCTGGGTTCTGAAGGGTTTCTGTTTAATCACCTGAGAAGCGAGTGAGTTCTAGAGCTTAGTGATATTTGAGTCAGCTCGCCTGTGCTCCAGGAGCCTGGCTTCGGCTGTCAAGTGTACTTATTTTCGAGAACAAGCTTCGTGGTGGCCAAGTGTGTCCCCGCAGACGGGCATCTCCCAGGAGCAGCGCTGTGGGCTCCTCGGCCGTGTCTGGCGCTCCCCATCCTCACAGCTGTGCCGGCGGTGTTGCTACCCCACATCAGCTCCCACCAGCAGCACACATTGCCCTCTGCCGTCCCCCTGCCCTGGGTTCTGCTCTCCTGGGTCTCAGTGTCCCCTTAGGAGTCGGGCACCACAGGGCTTGGCGGTATGCACATGGGTGGGTGTTTCCAGAAAGCGCCTTTGAGTTTTAGGAGGCTACCCCCGCATGAGTGTTCATTGTACCCTGTTGGTGGCAGCTGGGTCTCTGTCGGGTGCAGTGTAAGGAGGAGGGGAGGCAGGAGGCGAGGGTTCTCTGTGGGGAGGATTCAGGAAGGCAGCTGTTAAGAGCGCTCCCTGTTTATGGTGCCCCTGCCTCAGTGCCCAGCTGTAGCAGGCCTTTGAGGAGCTGGGATGTCCAGGCCTGTGAGGCTGGGTCCCCCATGGTGCCTGCACGCTCGCTCTTTCACAGGACTTGAGATCAGTGTGTGGTGCCCAGAGACCACCTGGGCTGTCAGTGTAGACTTGTGAACACGAGGCACCGAGGGATTGCAGAAAAGCAGCCTCCCGGTGGTGGCTCCCAGCGTGGCGGGGAAGGTGCTCTCTGCCCTCCCCACCCCGGCTGTGTGTGAATACCTTTTGTACAAATGGTATCTTTAGTAAAATGTCGAGTCCATGTTCTGCAGCGGCTTGTCACAGCTGAGCTGTTTGACGAGGTCAGGTGGAAACCCGGTTGTCTGTCTGCTCCGGGACAGCACTGTGGGCTGCAGGCTGGCCACTCAGACTCTAGAGGAGCTGCCCTTCTCGGGGCTCGATGCTGGGTCACCTGTAGGCCCCAGCCTGCTTCCAGGCCTTTTGCTCTGGACCTGCCTGAGACTGGGTCCCCACATCCCATGCCCCCAGCCCTGCTCTGTGGAGCATGGGAGGACCCTGCCATGTCAGACATTATGCTGTGTGCCAGGCCAACCCAGGGCCCTGTGACGTTGACAGGCCACGTGGTAATGTGTATTTTAGATGCAATATGATGTAAGGAAAGAATTTAATAAAGTGCCACTTGATGACTTGTCCGTCGTGGGTGGTTTGTCCTGCCTGGGGACCCTCTGATCAGCTCTTCCCCCGACTTGCGTGGCGCCTCGACTGTGCCTGGCAGTATCCTGGGGCCCCGCCTACTCTCTGGCCTGAGGACTTGCACAGAGGCCATAGGCAGCAGTACAGGCGTGGTACCCACCTGCTCCAGCCACTCTGGGTAGGCTGCAGTGGGGCCCACTCTCTCGGGGCCCTCCCTACACCACCATGCCCGGGGGCATGTGCCTGGGCTGGAGCCCGGCTGAACTTTGTCAGTCTCTTCCCAAGCCTGGAGGCCAGCCAGGTTCTCAGGCTCAAGAAATGCCAGTCACAGGGCTGGGGCAAGAGTGGCTTGCTGGGGTGCCATCGCAGAGGGCATTCCCTGGCCCCAGCAAAGGTGGGGCCAGCGTGCACACAGCACTGGGCTACTAGCAGTGAATCAGAACCCAGCACTGGTGAGTCAGGGCTGGGGGTGATGTCCTCCCTGCAAACAGGACACACTGTCACTCCCTGCCTCCTCCAGGGCTCAGGAACGCTGGGATTGGCCCCACCCTGGTCCCAGCTCTGACTGGGGCAAGTGGATAGCCTCAAGGCAGAAGGCTGGGCTCTCTGGACCAGAGGCTCGGCTGTGGTGGGATTCATGGCCATGGGGCGCCCCTGTGCTTTATGCTGACAGTGGGCAGGGGCCCCTGGACCCAGCTCCTGGTGCCTGTCAGACCAAGACAGCCCAGACTGGTCTCAGTTGCGGTTCAGCTCAGTGTACCACCAGGGGACGCTCGAGCCCCTGCATCAGCTGAGGGACCAGTATCCCCTCCCACCCAAACCACCAGGACCCGCCTCCCCCACCCTCCAGGCTCAGCTTTGCTGCTCAGACCCTTGTGGGCCTCCTCCCAGCCCGTCACTGGCACCTGTGTCCACACCAGCCTCTGAGTCCCCTGAGTGATGTGTCAGGGCAGGGGTGGGGACACAGTGACCCTGGGTATGGCCAGGCCTGAGGCTGTCCCCAGACCATAGTGGTCCCCAGAAGAGGGCACAGGCAGCCAGTAGGTGGTGTGTTATGCAGACCCAAGGCCTCAGCAGCCTTGGCTAACCAGATAGGACCCAGCACCCGGAAAGTGTGTGCCAAGAACCGCCTCGGGCACCCTGCCGCCTCCGGGAAGCTTTCCCAGACCTGCACCCCGCCATGTGGGTGACCTGCCGCATCCCTTGCCCAACCAACCAAGAGCAGCAGCGCAGCTGCTGTGCACAGTCATCACCCTGGGGTGGGGGCACCGCACCAGTGGAGCCCGTAGGGAGGGGTGGCCAGGAGCAGGGGCGTGGCCATGGCAGCGAAGGAGGCCTCAGAACCAGCTGCAGGTGCCCACAGGGCTGGACCCCTGTGCCACTAGACGGAGCATCCTTCCCCTGGGCTGCGAGGCCCAGGAAGCTGGGGATCAACACCACCCAGCCCCCTCGCCTCCAAGTGGCCCCTCCCTCCCCGAGGCCCAGCAACAGTACTATCCCTACAGGCAGGGAGGACATGGAGCTGCCCAGACTCCAGAGGAAGACAAGAGGCACCGGGCAGGGGTCAGAACCAGTCATCTTTATTTTTGGAAAGTACATCTGCTGGGTTAACAATCACATCTGCCAGTGTGGGCCGCCGCTGTGGGCACCACGCAGCTAGGCCCCGAGATGTCCTGAGCCCCTGCCCTGGCGCTGCAGGCTGGCCGGCACTGACAGCAAAGGACAGCTGCCCAAGCTCGGACCATTAACAGTACAGTCAACACTGAACTCGCGGCCTTCTCTCCCGAGCTTTGAAAGGTAGCAGGCCAGGCTATAAAAGTCTAGAAGCATTGCGTAAGAAGTGTTAAGTCTACAGCAAATACATGTTGTAAAAACTCAATAAATTATATATATAGATATATATATAAACTTGTAACATCTAATAACATCTGAACCTGTATGCAGGGCCAGCCCCTCCCTGGCCTGGCTCCTGCCTGGAATATGCAGCAATTAGAAGGATCTGTATGAAAATACCAGCTCACTTTGAAGTCCAAAAAAATAAATCTCCTAAAGAAAGATCTTATAGAAATCTAGTCCCCTGCAAAATGCCAGAGGAAGTAGAATATGCTCACTGGAGCCACCTCCAACTAGGGCCGTTTGGCTTCAAGGGTGGACACCAGCCTCGGGCGTGGCTGGACGCCTTCTCGGCGGCCCCTCTAAGCGCAGCATAGACCTTGGCTGTTAATAAGTTAAAACTTAAATCTCTCTGCCATTCGGCTGGCTACACGCTCTGAGCGTGGGGTGGGGTAGGAGAGCTCTGGGGTCGATAAATAGCTTTACAAATATACAGGTCCAGGTACAATTTTTAAAACAAAACTGCGGTGCTGAAAAGCCCCAACTCCTCGGCGTGTGTTTGCATGTCTTCCCAGCCGCGGGGCAGCACCCCCTCCTGTACCCCTGGGTCTCACCCTTCCTTATAGATATTCTTACATATATGTATGTATATATATCATATACACAGCATCTATTTATAGAAATGTACACTCGTTTCTGGAATTAAACCTTTCAGGTAGAAGTTACAGGCTCCCACCTTCAGGTACCCGTAATTTCAGTCTCTGAGGGTCTGGGTGGGAAGTGGGGACCCCGGAGGTGGGGAGCCGCGACTCACTCCCAGGCACAAGGCGCCACTCTCGGGGGCAGGCTCGTGGGGGCATCCACGCAGGCTCAGCTCTGGGCCCCATGGGGCCGAGACCCACGTGGACACAGCCCAGCCTGCCCTGCGATGCCCTGGGGACGGCAGTGGGCAGAGCGAGCCAGGCCCCCTTACATTCTGTTTGACTCCCCAGGACAAAGGCCCCTCGGTGCTCCTGGCACTGGGCAGTCAGGAGGTCGATGTACAGCAGCACTGACCCCAGGGGACCCCTCACCCAGGGGCTGCAAGACACACGCACACACGCACGCACGCACATGCACACGTGAAGCTCCATCTGCCCATCCATCCTGGGCTCAGGCCCGGGGCCACTGCATGGCAGCAGCACCAGGGTGCCCGGGGTCCGTTCTCACATTGGCGGGGCTCAGCCTGCAGGCCGCTGGCCCTTCACGTACGAGGGCCCCCACTGCCGGCCGGGGCTGGGGGCAGCAGGTCATGGGTAAACACAGAGTCATCGCCGGAGGAGCTGGAGCTGGGTGTGTCCTGGCCACCCGGCGAGTACTGCTCAAAGGGTACTGACAGGTCCAGGTACTCCTGCGGGTGGGCGGAGGTGGGTCAGAACTTATGCCGCCGTGCTCGGCCCGCGCTCCCGGGACACCTCAGGGAGGCAGAGTGGCCACCAGGGCCAGCCGCGGGCTGCACTCACGTCTGTGGATGTCACAGTGAGGATGCGGTCCAGGTCCTCCACCAGCTGCTTGAAGGTGGGCCTCTGGGAGGGCACGGCGTGCCAGCATTCACGCATGATCATATACCTGGGTGAGGGCAAGGGCAGGGTCCAGCCGCCGCCTGCTCCGGCTTCATGAAGGAGCGGCCCAGGCTGCCCTCCCTGCCCTCCTGAGCTCAGCCCTCGCCCCCAGGACTGGGTGGAGGTGCCAGGGGAGCCTCACTCACAAGTCCTGCGTGCAGTTGGCTGGCTTGTCCATGCGGTGGCCCTCCTTCAGCAGCTTGAAAAGCTCCTCCACGGGGATGCCAGGGTACGGTGAGCCCCCCAGTGTGAAGATCTCCCAGAGCAGGACCCCGAAGGACCAGCTGCAGGCAGAGACAGGCGAGGTCAGGCTGCCCTGCAGCCCCCTCCCCAAAAGGCACCACCAGCCAGGGTGCGAGGTGGACATCCAGGGGACAGGCCAGGCGTGCCCGGTCCATCCTGGGGCACCCACGCCCACCCCTTGAGGGACACGTACACGTCGCTCTGATGGGTGTAGATGCGGTCAAACAGGGCCTCGGGGGCCATCCACTTCACAGGCAGCCGGCCCTGCGGACAGAAAGGGAGATGTGGGCTCTGGGGGCCTCTCCAGAGCCCGGCCCACCCAGAGCCCGGCTCACATTGGTGGTCTTCTTGTAGTAATCCAGGTTGTGCACGTCCCGGGCCAGGCCGAAGTCCGCGATCTTCATTACGTTGTCTTCAGTCACCAGGACGTTGCGGGCGGCCAGGTCCCTGTGGATGCACTGTGGGGGCGGGAGGCTGAGCGGGCCTGCTGGCTGCTCACTTTTTTTTTTTGTGGTACTGGGGATAGAACCCAGGGGCCTTCTATCTCCGGGCTACACTCCCAGACCTTTTTATATTTTATTTGGAAACAGGGTCTCTTAAACCAGCACGGCTGGCTTCAAACCTGCGCGATCCTCCTGTCTCCACCTCCCAAACGTGGGGATGACAAGCGTGCGCCACCACGCCCGGCCCACTGCTCACCTTCTGGGAGGCCAGGTACTCCATGCCCCGGGCCACCTGGTAGGCACAGGACACCAGGTCCTTGAAAGTGAGCTGTTCCTCCGGCAGCTTGCGGGTGTCAAAGGAGTAGTCCATGCCCGGAGGCCTCCGCGCCCGCAGGTACTCCCTTAGGTTGCCCTTGGACGCGTACTCCACCAGCACGTACAGGGGCCCTGTGAGAGGCCGGGCATCAGCGGGCGCGGCTGGTGCCGCCCGCCACCCGGCACCACCGCACCTACCGCCCTGCGTGCAGGCCCCCAGCAGGTTGATGATGTTCTTGTGCTTGCCAATCACCTTCATCATCTCCATCTCAGACACCAGGTCTGACAGGTCCTTGTCGGTGGCATCGTCTGCAGGGAGGGCGGGCGTCAGGCAGGCCCAGCCCAGACGCGGCCCCGGGGCTTCCCGGCCTCACCTTTCAGCATCTTCACAGCCACGGTGACGGGCTTGGCGGCACAGGCCTTGTCGATGCCAACGGCCTCCGCCATGACCACCTGGCCGAAGCAGCCCTCGCCAAGAGGCTTGCCCAGGGTCAGCCTGGCAGCAGAGAGGCCAGAGTGAGTGTGCCCTCGGATCCCCCACCCCGTGCCACGCCCTCCAGACGGCACCCGAGAGCCATGGGTTGCCTGCACCCACCCTCGAGCTCTCCACCCGTGTCACAGCTGCTACGTCAGACGGCCTCCGATTCCCACTTCACTGAGGCCTCTGCCTCGGGGCTGTCCCTCCCGGCCAGGCGCCCGTGGCCCCTGCCTCCCCGGCCACCACCGCCCCTCACCACCACTGACCGGGCCCGGGACAGCTCCCACTTGGGGTCTGCAGGCAGCTCGAGCTCAGACACGTTGGCCAGCGTGGGGCCCTCTCCCGAGGACAGCCGGGCGATGCGAACCAGTGGCGTGTTAGAGTTCATGGACGAGTTGGATTCCAAGGACACCTGCTTGGGTCGGCAGGGAGGGGCAGGTTGGTGCTGCACGGTGGGGCGTGGGAGGGACAGGGTGCGGCCCCAGATGGCAAGGCCAGGGCTTTGTGGGCATGGCACTGGGGAGCAGGGGCTGTGCTGAATAGGGACTTTAAGTCGTCTGTGTCCCCAAAATAATTCAGGTTCCACACAGGACCAGTCAAGGTTAGCCCACCCAGCTGCAGAAAAGTGCATCCCGGTGGACCCCAGGCCACAGATGCCCTGGGCTCTCCTGAACCCCGAGGGAGGGCCTGGAAGGAGTTGGGCTGCGGGGGCCGCGGGAGGCCCCGGGCAGGCAGACAGGCAGCTCAGAACCTGGTATCTACTTTCTGTTACCTGTCGCTTGAGCGGGAAGCGGGAGACCTTGTGCACGGTGGGGGAGCCCAGGCCCTTCTTGGGGGGGCTGCGCAGGCGGCAGAGTGTCACGGCCGCCACCACCAGGATGAAGAGGAAGAAGCCCACCCCATAGCTGAGAACGCCCGCGTACACGCTGCCAGACTCGTCCGCCTCCACCAGCTCCTCCTCGACTGCAAAGACACGGGCGTTGGGGCCTGGCCCGCCTCTCGGGAGCCCCCACGGGCCAGAGCCACGGCACCAGTGGGGCTGGGGCTCAGCCCTAGGGAGGTCAGCACGGGCCCCGAAGCCTCTAAGCCCCACGCATCTAGCTGCTGCAGTTGCAAGCATCTGAGAGTCAGCAGGCCCAGACCCAGGACAGAAGGAACCCAGTGGAGCAGCAGCACCCACACCGCCACCCAGGCATCGAAGGAGCCAAAGCCAGGGTGCAGGGCCGTGGAGGGCCAGGCCAGGAAGAGCTGCAAGGAGCGGGTGGCCGTGACACCCGGCCCTGGCGGCTTTGTTTGGCATGTCCTGGGCTGGCGCCCCGAGGAGGACAGGTGCGGAGTGAGCGGCAGCAGGACCAAGTACCTGGCAGCACCACCAGCCACGCAGAGTGATGGGAAAACCCGATAGAATTGCCCGCCAGACAGGTGTACTGCCCCGCGTCCTCAAAGGTGACATTGCTCAAGGACAGAACCTCCAGCTCCTTGTCGGTGGAGTTAGCGCCCGCCGTCTACAAAGAGAGAGCAGAGCGATAGGCGAGCGCCAGCGTCCCCACGGGCACCGCGGCCGAGGCCGCACGGACGGTCCGACCAGCTGCAAGGAAAACGCCGCCGCCACCGCCTCGGCCACCACGCCGGCCACGCCGCGGCCCAGGCCTCCGCCTCACGCTGGCCCCGGGCCGAAGCCAGTCCCTCCACCGATGAGTCCTCTGTCCCAAGTGAGCGGCAGGCGGGAGGGCAGCATGCAGGGTTAGCGCAGAGGCGGGGCAGATGCGGACAGGAGGGAGGACAGAGACGCAGATGGACAGGTGGACAGGAGGGAGCAGGCAGTCGAGCCAGGTCCGGGAGGGGCGGGAGGTAGGTGTTCACGAGCAGGGTGGGCCTGGGCCCCGGCGGCCGCCAGGAACCTTCTGGGAGTGCGCATGGGGGTGAAAGAGGGGTCAGCACAGGCCTGGGGCTCAGTCAGCGGTCAAGAGAAGGCTGGGGCCACCGGGCTGCCCAGGCGGCCACAAGCGGAGCACGAGCCACGGGTGGGGAGGTGCAGGCTGGGCGTGCGGGGACGTGCAGGCAGGCACAGGCCCGGGTGGTGGAGCTGGAGCTCGGCGTGCCAGGCAGGCGTGGGACAGAGTCGTTACCTGCTTGGGGCCCGTGAACACGCAGCCAAAAGGCCTTCTCGGCCACGCCTATGAAATTGGTGGCTCGACAGAGGTACTCGCCCCCGTCCCCCTCCGACACATTGGCCAGGCGGAGGCGCGCGTCAGCCTCCACATTCTCACTGATCCAGGACTGCGGGGACAAGAGACCCGGCTCAGCCCTGAGCAGCCCTGCTGGGCAGGAGGCAGGACACGGCACACCCCGGGGCAGGAGCGCCCCGGCCGCGCCAGCCTGGAGGAGGTGAGGAGGCACCTTGGGGCGGCAGGGTATGGCCTCGCTCGATATGTTCTCTTTGTCCAGCCCCTCAATCCAGACCCCCAGCACAATGCTCCCAAACATCCACAGAGGAGACTGACGGGCGCCGGCTCTCTGCCTCTCCTGGCCGGGCATAGCCTCCGGCTGCCTACCCGCTCAGCGCCCATCCCGATCCCGCCAGACCGCCTTGTCTCTCAACAGATGTTTCTTTTTGGGCTCCCAGTGTCGCAACTGTCCCCACTTGGGTAGCCCCTCCCCGCGGCCAGCGAAAAAAGCTAAGGGCAGCAGAAGCCAGCCGGGCGGCCAGCAGGCGCCACGATGCAACCAGTTGCTGGTGGCCGCCCAGGCCAGCTCTGGGAATGGCCACGCAGCCCCTGAGTTACCAGGGGGCGTCAGGAAGGCTCAGCAGCCACGGTGCGGCCTCCTGGTCCCAAGCCCACCCCAGAGAGGCCTCCTGCAGGCCCAGCTCCAAGCCGTGGGGCTTCACTGGCCGAGGCCAGCCCTCAGGGCCAGCAGGGAAACTGTGGGGCCTCACAGAGCCAGCGTGGGGCAGCACAGCCACAGCGCTGCCCAGGGCCCAGCACCCCAGCACCTGACCCAAATCCCGGCTGTGCGCGGGGCCCACCTTGAGCACGGTGACGTAGGGCGTGCCGTCGGGGCCCACCTTGCTGCCGTTCACCTCCACGTGCTTGAGCCACTGGATGTGCGGCTGCGCGTCACTGTACACCTTGCAGTGGAACTCCACGTCGCTGCCCAGCACGGCCGTCTGGTTGGCCGGCAGCCCCGCTTGCAGGATGGGCCGGTGGGGGGAGCGCTCTGCGGGCAAGGCCGGGGAGCCGGTTAGGGCCGGGCTGCCCGTGGGCCTGCCCGGCTCCAGCCCCGGCGGCCCTCACCCAGCACGTCCAGAGTGTACGTCTGCCGGATGCTGCCGAACTTGTTCTCCACCACACAGGTGTAGTTGCCGCGGTCCGAGGGCACCACGCTTTCCATGACCAGGCTCCACTGCTGATGCCGCAGCTGCGAGGGACAGACCCAAGATGCCGACCCGGCCCGCCCCGCCTGCCCAGGCCCCGCCCCGCCTGCCCAGGCCCCGCCCCCACGCACCTTGATGCCCCCAATCCGATGCTCCCCACGGAACTCCTTGCCGTTCTTCAGCCAGGAGATGGAGGGAGTGGGGTTGCCAGCGGCCGGGCAGCGGAAGCGAACGGTGTTGGCGGCCGGTACAGCCAGCAGCTTCTTGTCCATCCGCTCTGGCCGAGTCCAGTAAGGGGCCCCTGTTGGCAGAGGCTATTTTAAGGCCAGGGGAGGCAGAGCGGAAGCTGGTCTGACCATCCCCTCCCCAAGTTTGCCCAGCCCAGCCTCCAGCCTGTTTCCCCTCCTGCCTGGGGCACGCTAGCCCCTCTGACCCAGGGTGACCCAGACACCCTGCACGCACAGCCCACCCATACGCAGTCTGAGCTATCTGGTACCCTGCCCAAGTGGTTGCTCACGCTGAGAGATCAGGGTGCTCTGCCCAGGCCTGCGGGCACCTCCCAGGGGCATCCCTGAGCAGGGAACCACACTTGGACAGGCCATCTGAGGGGGAGACCTAAGCCTGGCGAGGCTGGGCTGCGGGGTGGACCAGCCAGGGCAGGTCCCAGAAGTGGCCTTGCATGCAGCCAGGCTCCTGGGCCTAGTAGTCTATGGGACTCCAAGCTCCCTCCGGGGTCTGCTGCGCAGATGGCATCAGGGGCCCCGCCTCCCCTGCCCTGCTTCACCCCAACTGGGTGTCGCCCTCCTCTGGACTGGGCTGGGGCTGCCTTCTTGCCCAGACTCATGGGGGTGCTGGGCCTGTGTCCCCTACAAGGGGAGCAGCAGGGATTCAGAACAGAAGAGGGAGGCAGCCGGGCATGGTTGGGGCACATTTGTCATCCCAGCATTCGGGAGGCTGAGACCAGAGGATCACAGTTCGTGGACAGCCTCAGCTCCCTAGCAAGACCCTTTGCAACTCAGTGAGACCCTGTTTCAGAATAAAGAATAAAAAATAGGGCTGGGAGTGTAGCTCGAAGATAGAATGCCCCTGGGTTCCCTCCCTAGTACTGCAATAAAATAAATAAATAAATAAATAAATAAATAAATAAATAAATAGACTAGAGCCAGGCATAGTAGCACATGCCTGTATTCCCAGCATTTGGGAGGCTGAGACAGGAGATCATGGTTCGCAAACAGCCTCAGCTACTTAGTGAGGCCCTCTGCAAAGTGAGACCCTGTTTCAAAATAAAGAATAAAAAATAGGGCTGAGGGCATAGCTCAGAGGTAGAATGCCCCTGGGTTTCATCCCCAGACCCACACAAAAAACAGATAAATAAATAGACTAAAAATTAGGGCTGGGGTTGTAGTTCAGAAGTACAACGCCCTGGGTTCCAGGCAAACCCCTCCCAGGGCAACCTTGCTGCCACCCACCCAGGATCCAGCCATCTCCTGGCACCTCGCAGCCCACCCACTGTGAAGTGCTGCCGGCACCCAGCACCCCCTTTTACATGTCCCCTAGTTCCACCTGCCCCTCAGCAGCCCGGCTCCAACGCCAGGCCCCACCTGCAGCCACCCGGGGGCCAGCGGCAGCTCAGGACCAGCCATCAAGAGTTGTCCCGGGGCTCCACAGAGGACCCTGCCCTGCATGTGGCTGGGGCCTTCCCTCAGGCTGGCCACACCGTGCGCCGAGACTCTGGTCTCACCTGCGTCTTCAGCCACGTCTTCCCCGTCTTCGTCATCCCCTGAGGACGGAGCATCTGCAGCACACAAGGGGGCTGAGTGGGCGCTCGTCCCGCGGCTCCTGCTTTCCAGACTCAAGCGCCTGCCCCAGGGCACCCCCCCCCCGGCGTCCCCGCCTCTCTGCCAATGACCATGAGAGCTGGGGCGGGGAGCAGCTGCACCAGAGACCCCCTGGCCCTCCTGGCCACGCAATGCTCCAGGAGCTTCGTGGCCCCGCCCTCCACCCAACACAGCGCAGCCTGGCTGGTGCTCGCTCACACACACCTGTCACGCGCACGCCGAAGCGGCACAGTACCCGCTGCGTGAGCCGCTGGCGGCAGCTGTAGGTCCCCGCATCCTCGTGGGAGGCGTTCAGCACCCGCAGCCTCTGGGGCCCCAGCAGGACACGGTGCGAGGGCACCAGCCCCACACCGTCTTTGACCCAGACCGTGGGCCCCAGGGAGCCACCGCCAGGGGGGTGGCAGCTCAGCTCCACAGTGTCCCCGCTGCCGAAGACCACCTGCTCCTGCCGGCCAGACTCGGGGCCCAGGACCTCTGTAGGAGAAACAGGCAACCATGAGGTCAGCCCTGAATCAGGCACACTGGGGCTCAGCCCCCACCGTAGACACCGGTGCAGCCTGCAGGGAAGGACTGCGCCGGGGCTGGAGCCCTGCCAGGGACACTCAGCCAGGGTGGGCAACGTCTGCGAAGGGCCTGGGTGAGGGGAGCCAGTGATGTTAGCTCTGCCAGCCAGTCAACCAGTCTCGATCCCAGAGGACTGCATTGCAGGGTGAGAGCTGCCTTCCAAAGATAGCCCAGGTGCATGGGCACAGCGGCCCCCAACCCGGCCACCCAGTCACGGAGGACCCTAACCTCAGAGCATCCCCAGGAAGGTGCATGGGCGCAGCTCAGTAGGAGAGCTCTGGCCTCGTGTGCGCAGGGCCCTGGGTGGGATCCTCAACACCATGAACACAAAAATGTCATGTGCCAGAAGTGGTAGCACACACCTGTGGTCCTAGTACTTGGGAGGCTGAGATGGGAGTATTACAGGTTCCAGGCCAGCCTCAGCAACTTAGAGATGCCGTTTCAAAATAAAATAGGACTGGGGGTATAACTCAGAGGTAGCATGCCCTGGGTTCAATTCCCAGCATACACACATAAAAAGTGTCACAAAGAATTTGTCTTTGGACTTTTCTCACCACTTGGAAATATGAAATCCATTCTTAGCTCTTTTTTTTTTCTTCTCAGTGCTAAGGATGAAACCCAGGGACATTTTACCTCCAAGCTACACCTCCAGCCTGATTTTTTTATTCTTTATTCTGAAACAGGGTCTCACTAAGTTGCAGAGGGCGTAAGTAGCTGAGGTTGACCAAGAACCCAGATCCTCCTGTCTCAGCCTCCCCGAGTACTGGGATGACAAAGTTGCACCACCATGCCTGGCTCCATTCTTAGGTCCAGTGCAGGAGAGCAGGACAGGTGGCACTGTGCCCACGGTGGCTGAAATAAAGCTCAAGGAGGGGAGGGGCCTCTCCCGGGAAGGAGTCCCTCTCTTCAACACCACCCCTCAGCCTGGCTTCAAGAGCATTCAGGTGGAGAGCCAGGGCACATGACCAGCTCCAGCATTAGAAGAGGGAGATACAGATCTGCACAGCGTGCCGACGGTCCTCAACCGCCAGGGTGGGGCGTCCGCTCAGCACACAGGCCTGGCCCGGGCTGGGGCTCTGCAGTGGAAACGGCCGGTGGCCACAGCTCAGAAGCACATGCCACACTGTATCCGAGAGAAGATACCCAAGAGGCACCGAGCACCGAGTGGAGGGTGGACATCTGCTTCCCAAATGGTGGGGGTAAAGGCTGTCAGTTACCAGGTGGGCATGGCACCAGTGAGGAACTGTAGCCTCACCCTAGGGCGGGACCAGGGCAGAAGCCCACCCATGGGCACTTGGGCCTCTCCCCGACTGAGGACCTCAAGCTGAGACACAGGTATATACCACCAGCAAGACTGACCATCAGCCCCAGCCTCCCTGCCAGAGCCAGACAATGGAAGCGTGAGACGGCTGGGCCGGGGGCCCAGGACAGGGCAGACCTCCACGCCGAGGCCCAGCTGGACCGGCCACACCATTACTTGTCATTCTGCCGACGCGTGGCCTAGATTCGAGGTCCAGCTGCCCAGTCTGGCCATACCAGTCCCTGGCTCCCCAGCAGGACCCAATCCTGCCCACCCCATATCCGCACTAGGGTCCTGCCATTCAAAAGGACCCCCTATCCCCTGACATATCTCCACAGAGCCGGTGTCTCCCAGGGACCCCCAGCTCTGGACCACACAATTGGGGGGCTCCTGGGCTGACCTCCAGCCTCTGGCCCTGGCCACCATGTCCTGTGGAGACCACCCAGAAGGCGAAGGACAGGCTGCTTGGTAGCTGCTTCTTCCCCAGGCCCTGGCCCAAAGGCAACAGCCCGACGGTCCCGGCTTGGTCTGGGCAAGGACAGCAGGTCGAGCCGTCCACACAAGTATTCGCTTCAACCTGGTCCAGTGAGGAACTGGTGGGGGAGGGGCAGTGCAGCCCCAAGCCAGTGTGCAGACGGCTGTGGGTGTGGGGCCTGGAAGGAAAGGGCCCTGCTGCGGGCTGAGGGCCCAGGAGACACCTGGACTTCAGACAGCCGGGCTGGGCCGCAGGGCATGGGGCAGGGGCCTGGGAGTCACGAGGGGTGCGAGGAAAGGCCAGTGTGGGCCAGGGCCTGGCTCTCTGGGGAGGTGGCAGTGGGGCGCAGGCTGCTAGAGGCCCCTTTCATCAGTAAAAGGAGGGTCATGCACGCCACACGGCACCCCACTGGGGCAAATGCTTTCATGTGGTGTTAAGCTCAGCTAAGGCAGGGCAGGGCAGGCCAAGAACAGTCCACGGGGCAGCCCAGTGGGTGCTAAATCCTGGAGAGGCTGTTCTGGGAGGGTCTGCCTGACTGTACCTCGGTCTCCACGACTGTGACGTCCTGCAGGACTCAGAGCCCACAGAGGCCACCTCATCTGGTTAAGTGCCAATAAGGGGTAAGAGTGCTTCTGCCCTGGGTCCCTTGCCCAGGACTGATGTTCACAGGCCACACCAGGCCTGCCTGCAGGGGGGAACCATGCCCCCCATTCTGGGGCTCCAGAGTTGGGGTCCCCAAAGCACCCCACGGAAAAAAAACATCAAATGCAGATTTGGTTCTGCAGCTGGCCACCCAAGGGCGGTGGGTTTTAGGGCAAGATGAGGGCCTGGGTTCTGGGGCAGTGTCCTGGCTTGGGGCATGACCTCTGCTCTCGGCAGCCTGCTTATGAGAGGGGTTGCCAGGTTTGACTTTAAAGCAGCCAAAAGGAAGGGGCACCCCATGGGACCCTAAATACAGGAGGGAGGGTCTGGTCTTTCTGCTTCCCCAACTCAAGACACATTCTGGCAGGTTTTGTAAGAAAGTCAGGAAAAAAAGAAAACAAAAGGAATCCAGAGGCCCCGTGGCTAATGAGGGCTTACTGGGATTATCCTGCCTAATCCTGGAAACAATCCTGCCATTCTCGGCCAGGCCCTCTCGGACAGGTGAGGGAACTGAGGCTGGAGGAGGCCCCTGAGCCTGGGCAGCCTGGAGGTCTAGGCAAACACTCCTCAACCCAGAGGTGCTGGGCTCAGCACACACTCACTGAGAGCTGGCTCCGGCCTGTGGGCCCCACACTCCCAGGTCCCTGTCCTTCGGGCCAGCACTGGCTACCTCAAGTGGAAACCTCAAGCCCCCTGGCTGCCCTCCCAGTTCAACTGTATGCCCACCCCTGCCCCCAAGTGATCCCGAGGCCTCTGAGGGGGCTGGGGCTGACAAGGGGCTCAGAACAAGGACTCTGAGGGCCCAGGATCAGCCCAGGTTAATGAACCACCCAGAAGCCTGCAGGGCTCAAAGTCCAGCCCTGCCCAGGAGGGGTGGGAGAGGCTGCAAGCCATGCCCTGCCTCTGTAGAGAGGCCTGCACCCCCAGCTCCCGCAGCTGGGGTGAGAGCCACCCCCAGGTCCCTACAGAGGGCATGGCCAGGTATGGACGTGGAAAGATAGCCCTGGCTGGGTCTGGGTGGCCTGAGCAGTCCCAGGCCAATGCCCTCCCCACCATCCTTGACCCCAGCAGCTCAGAGGCTCCATAATTTATGTTCCTGGGGTAAGCGCCAGCCGGGACCTCTGTAAATTTCACGAGGTCTTTGTATTTTTACTGCCCGGCCCATCTCGTTAAGGAACCGGATTAAGTTTATTGACCTATCAACTCCCTACCAGTTTCACCAGCTCCGGTGCAGGGCTGGGGCACTGCCGCCCGCGCAGGCAGGCACCTAGCTGGGAAGCTGAGTGAGCCGCGCCCGGGCCTCCGGTCCCTTCAGTGCCCCCTCCCGGGGGGGGGGGGGGGGGGGTAAGGCGTGCAGGGGCCGCAGGTCCCAAACGTCCGTCCACGCCCCGCCCACCGCCCACCGCCCTCCCGGGCTCGCTGACATTCCCGGGCGCAGGGAGTAATATCTTTATCTGAATGCGCATGCTAATGTGCCCCCCCCCCGCGGCCGCCTATTCGGCGCCCTGGAAGCAGGGCCTTCGGTGCAGGCGCTAAAAGCGCGCGCTGACCTCCCGACGGCCTCTGTCACGCTGCTGGATGACACGCACATTCAAGCGCCGGGCCCACTTTCATTCATAAAAAAAATGACATTGTTCCGGGAGGCTGCCGCCGCCGCCGGAGAAAGGGGCGCGGGGGCGCGGGGAGGGGCGCCGCCATCTGCCTGGTCCCGCGGTGCCCGCCCGCACTCGCACCTCCCGGCGAGGCCGCCGCCATCAATGCGCGGTCTGTAGCCGGTGGGGTACAAAGGAGCGGCTGTTCGGCCTCGGCCCGGGTGGGGCGAGGCTCACCGGAGAAGGCCTCCCGGCCGGCCGCGAGGGTGCATCGCGGGCTCAGAGGCCAGTGCGAGCTGGGGAGGGCACCCCGCCCTCCAGCCCCTGCGGGCCATCTTGGCTGACCCTCTGCGTCCTGCTGGACCTTGACCGCCAACCCCACGACCCTGGCCATGGCCCGCTGGAGCTGGGAGCCTGCCTGTGCTGGGTGCGCACCGTCCAGGCGGGCGTCTTGGCCGGCTGGGCAGGGAGCTGGGTGCGCACCGTCCGGGCGGCCGTCTTGGCCGGCTGGACAGGGAGCTGGGTGCGCACCGTCCGGGCGGCCGTCTTGGCTGGCTGGACAGGGAGCTGGGTGCGCACCGTCCCGGCGGCCGTCTTGGCCGGCTGGACAGGGAGCTGGGTGCGCACCGTCCGGGCGGCCGTCTTGGCCGGCTGGACAGGGAGCTGGGTGCGCACCGTCCGGGCGGCCGTCTTGGCCGGCTGGACAGGGAGCTGGGTGCGCACCGTCCGGGCGGCCGTCTTGGCCGGCTGGACAGGGAGCTGGGTGCGCACCGTCCGGGCGGCCGTCTTGGCCGGCTGGGCAGGAGGCGGGGAGGGGCAGTAGCGGCCTGGAGGCTGTCACCTCGTCCCAGGCTTGGGCTGACACACTCCTACCCACTCTCCAAAGTCCAGCCTGCGGCCTTGGCGGAAGCTGGCCATGAACTGGGGCCCTGGGAGGGGAGGCACCACAATGGGAATTTTCCGCCTGTACAGGGCCGAGGAACAATGGGATCGTGGAAACCCAGCCTCCAGCTCCTCGGAACCGGGACCGGGCCGCGGAGGGCGCTCAGGTGGTGGCCCTGAGGCCACGGACACCCCGATTCCGCCGCGTCGCCCTGGCCGCACTTCGGGGCGGGCGTGACCCCCGGCCCTCCCCGCCGCGCGGGCCGGCCCCTCACCTTCGGCTCTCCGCCCGACGCGCTGCTCCGCGCCCGGGGCCTCCGCGGCGGCGCCGGCCACGACGGCCACGGCCAGGCACAGCGCGAGGGCGCGGGCCGGGGCGCCCATGGCGGGCGGGGGCCGCGGCGTGCTCAGGAGCGCGCGGGCATGCTGCCCCGCGGCCCGGCGCGGGCGGGCGGTGTGCGGGAGGAGCGCGGCGCCGGCGGCCCCGGGCCCGACCGCGACCCGCCGCTCGCCCGCCGCCCGGCGCCGCCGCCGGCCCCGCTCCCGGCCGCGCGGAGCCCCCAGGGCGGCGCCGCCCCGGAGCGCGAAGCCCGCGCAGGCCACGCGCCGACCGGGACGCCGGGCCTCGGCGCCCCCGCGGCGGCTCTCCGCCCCCAGCAGCCGCGCCGCCACGTCCCCGGCCCGACTGCGCCCGACGCACACCGGGCGACCGCGCGGCGCCAGCTGCCCGCCGCCACCGCGCACTGAGCGCAGCCCGCGCGGCCACGGGGACGGCGCGCCGCCCCGCCCCGCCCCGCCCGCCGGCCACGCCCCGTCGGCCACGCCCCCGCCGGCCACGCCCCCTGTGGGCGGGGCGCCGGCGGCCCCGAGGGCGTGGGAGCCGGGGCGGCGCGGCGGCCGGGCCAGCCCGGGCCCCTGGGGCTGAGCTCGTGGCCCGTGGGGTGGGCTCCGCGGGGAGCGGGACGTCGGGCGCCTGCGCTGAGAAGTAGCCGCCGTCTGGACTCTGCAGCGTGAGCGAGGGTGCTCAGGTGCAGTTCCAGGCGGAGACCCAGTGCGGTTGGTGGGAAGGCCTGCGGTAGGCACAGCGCGGAGTCTCCCCTGCCCGCGAGGCGCAGGGGCACGCTGCTGCATTTACCAAGCAGGCCCCAGAACACCTGGAGCTCCCTGCTCCGGACTCGCGACCCCCACTCTCCAGGAGGAGCAGTCCCGGCCCTCCTCCGCAGGGCCAGGGGGTGCCTGGCCACGCCTCAACACAGAAAGCCAGGGCTGTGGACGCCAGCCACCCTGGCTCTGCGGGGACTGACGTGTGGGGAGCTGAGGGGCACCGCAGGGTGGGGACACGCCGTGCTGCGGCGTGCCTTTCCTCGAAGGACCCAGCCTGGCTTCCTAACCAGATGCTCTCTGCAGATGCTGGGGTGCCTGGGCCCTAGGCCCCACACCCTCACCACGGCTGGGGAGCCCGAGAGGCTGGAGACATCCACTGGCCCTTCCTTGGCCCACCTGCCTTGTGGCTTTGGGATTTGATTGGCTGTCAAGTCCCCTTCTCTGCCCACTGGGCCCAGGTGGGGCCTGTGCTCCCAGAGGCAGGGGCATCGCTGAGCTGACCTCAGCAACCCCTTGTGCTCCCGACTCACCCACTGGACAGCTTGGCAACTCTGCCCCATGCACCCTCCTTGTCTGCTCTGGCCACACACAAGCTGTCCAGACTGGCTGGGAGCCCAGGTCCACTGAACCCCAATGGGCTGGCCAACCCCCTTCAGTGCACACCAAGCTGCTGGCAGCCAGGCCCCTCCCAGGATGCTGACCCAGGAGGCAGCGGCAGCCTGCTGTGCCTGGTGGTCCGTGGACCAATTAGTTGTCAGTTAACATATCTCGGTAGGTGTGAGCCCTGGATTAGGTCTGCCAGGTGGGGCACCTAAGGGCTGGCCTCCCAGGGCTGGGGAGCTGCAGGCACCTCTCCCAGGACAGTGCCTGCACCCCCTTCTTGCTTCCTCTGCACCCTGTGGAGGCTTGAGCAGCCATCCAACTTCCTGCACATCCTTCCCCCTTGATTTCTAGGATTAACTAGCTCCTTGGCAGAAATGCCTAGCAGGGGATCTTGGAGCAGTTCCAGCCATTTTCCGGGTGCCCTTAACCCTACCCCTTTCCCATTTGTCCACTGAAACCTGGCCCCAGAGACCCAACCCCAGCCTCCCTTGCCTGTGTGTTGGGGGGTACTGGGGATTAGAAGCCGGGAGCATTCTAGCTCTGAGTGACACACCTAGCTCAATTTCATTTTTTTAATTTTGAAACAAGGTCTTATTAAGTTGCAGTGGGCCTTGCTAAGTTGCTGAGGCTGTCCTTGACCCTGCGATCCTCCTGTCTCAGTTCCTCCATGTATGGGGTTACAGGTGTGCGCCACCACGCCGGCTCTCCCTTGCTTCTTGGCGTGGTCTTCCCTGTGTGTCTCCTCTTCCGTCTCTGTAAGGACACTTGGCGTTGGATGACGGTCCACCCAGCTACTCCAGCATGACTTCATCTCAAGCTCCGTACCTTACTTACACTTGTAAAGACCCTTCTCCCCAGTAAGATCATAGTCATCAGGGCCAGGACATTTGGAGGCCATTCTGCCCACTACACACCCACAGAGGCCGGCTCCCTTGGCATCGGCATATCCTGAGGTCACCCTTCACCAGGGATCTCCCGACCCTGCTTGCTGGTAGTCAGGTCAAAGGGCCACAACATGTTCATGGGTCCTATAGTTTTGCCAAATCTCCTCCAACAGGGCCCAGTACTGCCACCAGCAAGGGGCCACAGCCAGCTCTGCTGACCCTCCAGCCAGTTACTGTCAAAAGGCCCTCCCTGTTCAAGTCGACCATTCCCAAGCCAACAGATTCCCCTTCCCCTGTACGTGGTCCTCCTGGCTCCTGAGGCAGGCGCTCCATGGGCCCCTGGGACAGGTGTGCAGGGCACAGAGCCCGTCCGGGTCCCTGCAGTGATGCAGGTGTCCGTGGTGTGGCCCTAATGGCAGGAGAGCCCCCAAGCTGCCAGGGTCCTCTACGGTGCTTATGGCCTTCCCAGCGCCCAACCCCACGGGGTGCAGGTGAAGAGGCGGGCGGGAGAGGTGCCGGGCAAAAGCAGAGGGCCCATGGACCCCGCCCAGCTGAGGTGGTGATCAGAGCTGGTGGCCTTGGCTGTCCCGGGCCTGCATTGGTGAGAGGCAAAGAGTGTCTTGGAGGAGTGGCACCCGCATAAGGACTACAAGTACAGTGATTTGCCCGTATTAAAAGAAATGGAAGCCGGGCGTAGTGGCACATGCTTGTAATTCCTGCGCTTGGGAGGCTGAGACAGGAGGAGAGAGGTTCGCAGACAGCCTCAGCTACTTAGGCCCTCCACAACTTAGTGAGACCCTGTTACAAAATAAAGAATAAAAAATAGGGCTGGGGGTATAGCTCAGAGGTAGAACACCTCTGAGTTCAATCCCCACTACCATATATAAGTAAGTAAATAAATGAAATGAAATGAAATTTATTTTTTGTGATGCTGGGGAGGGAACCCCGGGGCATTCGACCTCCGATCTGCACCCCCAGCTCCATTTTTTATTCTTTATTTTGAAACCGGGTCTCACTGAGTTACAGAGGCCTCAGTAAGGAGCTGAGGCCTGCCATGAACCCGGATCCTCCTGTCTCAGCCTCCCGAATACTGTGTTTACAAGCGTGCACCACCATGCCCGGCCAAGAAATAAAATTTTAAAGAACATAAAGAAGAAAAGAAAATATTCTAAAATCCTTTAGCTAACAGTAGCTACTATGCAAGATCGTGTGTGTGTGTGTGTGTGTGTGTGTGTGTGTGTGTGTGTGTGTTTGGTGCTACTGAGGGTAGACCCAGGGGCTTTCTACCTATGGGCTATATACTCCCAAACCTATTTTATATTTTTATTTGGAAACAGGGTTTCACTAAGTTGCTGAGAGCCTCACTCAGTAGCTGAGGTTGGCTTTGAACCTGTGCGATCCTCCTGTCTCAGCCTCCCAAGCGCAGGGATTACAAGTGTGCGCCACCACGCCCAGTAATGTATGTATGTGTGTTTGATTAGAGATCAAGCCCAGAGGGGGTTCTACCTTTGCGCCTTACCCCAGCTCTATTTTATGTTTATGTTTTATTTGGAAACAGGGTCTCATTAGGCTGACGCAAGCCCCACTGAGTTTCTAAAGCTGACTTTGAACCTGTGATCCTCCTGTCTCAGCCTCCTGAGTACTGGGATTAAGAGTGTGCATCACCATACCTGGCTCAAGATCCTTAATTTTAGCTCTGAGCTTCCTGGCAGGCAAAAAGGGCAACAACATGAATCATATGCCGTTGGGAGGCTGGATGTGCCGTGATGGTCCCAGTCCAGATTTTCTGGTCTTTTTGTCCTTTGGTTCACTCAGGCCTCTTAGACCTCAAATTCTGACTTAGGGTTTGGAAAATGTGGTTGCTCCCAGATGAGTAAAGAAAGGAGACCAAGGCTGTGTGCAGACGCAGGAGCGGTACAGAATCTGGGTGGAAGCTCGGGCTCCCCCCCTCCCCCGGGGTGCCCCAGCCTGGGGCTAGGCTCCCGGCTCTGCTCCCAGATCCTGGCACAGGAGGGCTGCTGAGCCATGCAGTAGGCAAGAGGCAGCCGGCAGGGAAGGGCAGCCGGGGTGCACAAAAGCCCCCGGGGTGGGGGTCAGGCCCAGGAGAACATGGAGGCCATGCAGGGAGGCGTAAGGCCAGGCCAGTAGCCGCCGAGCAGCTCAGAAATCTATTTTCCTAAGCACTTGGCATTTGCCTGAAACCTCAAGTGTATTTTCCCTAAGTTTTATTTTTTCTTTGACCCCAAACTCTGGTAAATTTAAGGGAAATTTAATTATGGTGTTTTGGGTCCATTTACACTTAAACACTCTCAGCATTTTTTCCAGGACCCTTTTGGAGTTCAGCACGCCTTGGGAGCCTTCTAAATGAACGTTTTTATTATTATTATTTTTTGAAAAGGCCTCACCCCCCCCCCCAGCACCAGCTTCCTGCCAAGAATAAACAACAAGCCCCAGGTCCACAGGCTCTGGCTCCAGGAGGCATCCAGGCCTGGGGCGCCGGCCAGCCCTCCACAGCCGCCTCCTCCAGCCCGGCCTCCCCGCCCTCCAACGGCCCTTCCTCTCTGTCTCGCTGGCCCTTCTGGGCATCACTGTGCCACCACTCCAGCCACTCCTGGCCCCACTCACCACGTATGTGCCTCCGTCGAGCATCCAGCCAGAGCCCGAGCGTTTAGAGTGGCCAGCTGAGCCCACGTGGCGCAGGGCATTCGCCTCTGCCCCCAAAAGCTGTAGAGTCCAACCCAGGCCAGGCTGGGGGGACCCCACCACCCACAGATGGCTCGGGATGGGCAGCCCGTGGGCCCCGTGGGGGGACAGTGATGTCAATGACTTTACCAAAAACTCTTACAGCAGCCCCATTTCACAGGCCGGGAAACTGAGGCTCAGGGCCAGCTTCAGTTGCCTTGCTCTTGAGAAGCTGCTGTGCTTGGGAAGGGTGGGTGCTCTCTGCAGTGTTCAGGAGCCCTGGGGACAGGCAAGGTTTCCAGCCCAGGCCGGGCACCCGGCAGCGTGAAGGAGGCCAGCCCGCCCCCCAGGGCACACACGCTGCTGGCACTAATTGGAGGAGGTAGCCCTTTGCACACCTTGTGGAAGCTTAGGCAGAGGCTGCTGGCTTCCTGCGGCCACCGTAGGAGGCCTGTCCCCCAGGGCTCCCCAGCCAGGGTCCAGGACTGAGCAAGGGGCACAGCCCACGCCAGCCGCCCCGCAGCAGGCCAGGGCCTGGGTGGGGGCTGTGGGGCAAAGCAGAGTCCTGCCACACACTTGCCAGGCCGCTGGCTCAGGGCCCCTCTCCCTCCATCTGGGGCTCTGCGGTCACCTGCGGGCTGGGATGAGGAGGAGCCAACCTCAGAAGGTACCAGGAGGGCACTGGAGAGGAAGGAGACCTGGCTCTGGGACGCCAGCCATGGACGGCTTGCAGGGGAGAAGGCTTTACCGGTGCAGGTCGCCGCCGAAGCCCAAGATGGGCCTTGCCTGCCCGGGATGGGCAGGGTGATGGCTCCAGCAGCCCCCTCTAGACACCAGCCTCCCAGGGGCAGCTTCTGTCCTTGTGGCCCTGGGGTGCACCATGGCCGCCTCACGAGGGCCCATCCCAACCACCTTGCTGAGGGTCTGAACAGGGGCAGGGAGATGGTGTGTGGGTACCCTGAGGGGCCTGCTGGTCACTGCACCCCACACCGGGTCCCCACGCTCTGGTATTGGGTGGGCTCCTCTGCTGTGGCCCCGGCCCGGGCTCCCAGAGGCCCCAGGCAGGGCAGCATGCACGGGCAGGGCCGGGGCCGGGGCCTAATAGAGACGTCTGCGCCTCTGAGCCCTCCTCCTGCCACACCCGCGCCCAGGCTCCCTGCCCTGACAGCTTCATTGCCATGCCGGGGAGGCCAGGCCTGCTGGGTGGGAGGAGAGGCGGCCCCCCGGGGTACAGGCAGAGGCCTGTGCCCACCTGTGCAGAACTCACCCCACACACGCACTCTGGTCTCAGCCTGATCAGGCAGCTGCCCAGCTGGCCGTCCTCCCAGCCAGGGACAGGGGCAGGGGTGACCGGGCCCCAGGGTTTAGAGGGAGGCACAGCTGGAGAGGCAGAAGGGAAGGTACCATTCCCAAACACAGGGACAAGAGCTAAACAGAGGTGGGCTGACTGGGTCCGGCAGCTCCTGGGGTGCCCGACTGGGTGTTGGCTAAGCTTCCTACAGAACCTGTCTGGAACCAGTCATCTGGGCCGCGGCTGCCCAGAGCCAGGGCTGGCGGGGCGCGGGGGGTGGCAGTTATGCTGGGAGGAGAGTCTGTGTTGCCTCAGTGTGGATCAGAGGGGCTTAACGAGCTGGCGGATAGGGCTGGCTTCCCACGGCCACCCCCAGCCCTCCCCACCTGCCAGCAGGCTTTGCGCCCCGGGCCTCCCTGCCCTTCGGGACCCTCCCCCTCCATGCGCCTCTCCCCTCTGGGGTGCTCTCGTAGGCCTTCCCAGTGCTGTGGCTATGCCCAAGCCCCTGGCCACCTAAGCATCCTGGCTTCTAGCTGGGCCTCTAGGAGATAACAGCAAAGCACCATGCCCAGGGCTGTAGTGGACGGCCATCAGTCTCTGTATCAGTCATCTGGAGGCAGAAGATGGAGGCACTGTAGTGACTGGCTGGAGGGCAGGATGCAGGTGGGCCCTGGGGCAGCCAAGTCCTAGGTGGGGTGCCTGCCCACTCAGGGCACCACCCCTGGGAACACGGAGCCGGCCAGAAGCCCTCAGAGATCTGCTGCGGGCCTGGGCGCTGACATTGCCAAGGAGGAGCTCTGCGAGCTTCCCCTGCCAGAGCCGCCGGCTGCCCAGGGACGGAGGGCTGGGCCAGGCCTGGAAAACTGGGTCAGAGCAAGGCTGGGCAGGCTCTGCCAGACCAGCCTCACCCGCACCGCCCAGCACATGCCTGCAGCTGGGCCCAGGGCTTCACCTGCAGCACAGCCAGGCCGTGTGGCCCTCCCGCACATGTGCTCAGCCCGGCTCCCTCTGTCCATGCGCTCCACCTGGCCCAGGACCACCAAGTTCCCAGGCTAGCCCACAGAAGCTGGTAACACAAGCCTCCTGGCCAGCCTGCTCAGCTCAGGGAAGGGCTCCCTGCCTGAGACCCTCACGCCACTGGGGCTCAGGGAACTGAAGGATCTCAGGGTCTCAGGGAGATGATGTGGGATGTAAGCTTCAGAGATGGCAGCCTTCTGTCCAGGGTGCACGGCTTAAAGAGGAGGCACTCCTCTGAATGTCCCAGAAACAGTCTCAGTGCTGTACCGGGTGCGCGGCCATGGTCCCCAGGCCCTGTGGGGCTCGTCTTGCTCATACTTTATCCATCCTTGTTGAGCCGATGCGTCTGGGCCCACGAAGGTGGAGGGGAGAGGGAGAGCCACCGCCCACCTGACACCCTTTCCTGAAGCCGCCTCCTCTGCTCCCAGCCCACCCTCACCCCGGCCAGGGCCACTTCCTGGCCCACAGAGGCCTGGCCTTTGCATCTGCACATAGTGCAGCCCCTGCATCTCCCCTCGCTGATCTCCAAGCCCTGAACCGGTGCACGTCCAAGCGTTCCCCCATTCCTACCCCACCGCCATCCCTCACTGCTAGAGGACCCCGGTCCAGGGTCCACCCGTGGGGCCCGCCGGGGCCGCCACCCAGGTGCTCAGCTTCCTGTGGCTTTGCTACCCCTGCCCCTCCTCCCTGCCCTCTCCTCCCATCAAAGGACCTGGGAGGGGGCGTCCAGAGTGGCATCCCACCCCCAGACACCCGTGCGTGCACACATGCTTGCACACACACACATGCAGGCACACACCTTGTTCTGCTTGTAAAGGGCTTAAAGGATTCTGCTGCTTGCTACCGTTGAGCTCACAGAACTGGTAGTGCCAGAAATCGGCTAGCCGGGCAGGTGGAGACTCGACAGGCCGGCCGCTCCCGGCCTTCTGCTCAGGTTCTCCCAGCCTGCCCTGCACTTCCCATCCCCGGAAGACAGAGCTGACCCCACCCACCTCCAGGTGTTCCCAAGAGGGGCCTGGGGCACGTGCCCTAGTGCCGCTTCCTGGAAACATTGGCCACCTGGCCGGCCCTTCTGCAGCCTCCGCGCTCCCCCGGCCTCCACTCTGGACTTCTGGGTACATTCTGCAGTGCTGAGTTCCACCTGGCTCTCCTCTCCCATCCACACTGGCTCTTGTTGTCCTGCCAGGACCTCCCCTCAGCTCCCTGGCCCTGTGCCCTCCTGCACCTCCTTGTCTTGGGGGTGGTCCCTGCCCACAGGGCACTGGGCCTGGGGTCCCAGCTCAGGATTTATTTGGGTGTGTCTGCTCTCCTGCTGCTTGTAAACTAGCCGGTAAGGGTGTGACCCCAGGGAGAAGCAGAAGGTTTAGTGGTTGGGCTTTGGGAAGGCTCAGGACCATCCCCAGGGACGCTATTGCTGTGACCTTTGGCCCAGGCTGCCCCAGCCCTGGAACAACTGGTCAGGAGGCTCCCCGGTAGGCTTCCTAAAGGTGACAGGACATCCTCGGCTGGGATGGGGACAGAGAGAGCTACTGGGCTGGTAGAGGGCACCCAGCTTGCCCTGGGACTCTGGAAGAGCCAGGACCCTCCTGGCCCAAGAGCAGACTCCTGGCCACAGGACACAGAACAGGTGGCCTTAGACCTCTCCAGCACAGCTCAGCTTCAGCCTCTTCTCTGCCACACTGGAGGTCAGCCCTGCCAGGCCCTCCTGAGAGCCCTGGGCCATGGCCAGAGGGGGGCCTCCAGCAGCCACTGGGCTTACTCCGAGTCTCTGGCCCCTCGAGGGGGTCGTTGAGGTCTCACGGTGTGTCTTTGTGGCCCTGGAAAGCCAGAGCTAGGGGTGTCGAAACCGTCCTGGGGTAGCAGCAGGAGCCCAGCTGCACCTAAGCTAGACATCACCCATCAGCCGCCTGTGGCACACCTCTCCGCTCTGGCTGGGCTCTGGGCCTCTGAACCCTCTTCCACACCCGTGGCTGGAACCCTGGCCAGCTGTGGGTCTGTGTCCTCAGGTGGCAGAGGCTGGGGTTGCTGAGGCCCACTGAGTGCACAGGCCCAGCCTCCCTGCATGCTACCGTCCAGCCCTCGAGGGCAGGGGAGCCCCATGCCTAGAGCGGCCCAGGCACTTGGTAAGTGCCACGTGGGTGGAGGGGTGTCAATGAAGGAATGCGTGAATGAATCCATGAGTAGATGAGGCAGCGCGGGGGACGGGTGAGGTCCCGTAGGAGCCCCAGGCCTGGAGTCCACAGAGACCCGCTCCCCAGAGCCAGCCCACCTCCCGGCTTATTATTATTATTAATTAGTATTGTTATTTTTGCTTGCCTAGCACTGCAGCTCCTGGAATCTTGGCACAGGGGGCTTCCAGGACGAGCTTGGGACCACCCCCTCCTCATCTCCCACTCCAGGTCCACCTTGCCTCGGCCCTATGGCAGCCGAGGCACGGCGCCCCAGGTGAGGCCACAGTTCCCAGAGGGCCCCCTGGAGCAGGTCCTGGGCAAGCCCTGCAGTGGGCCCTGCCCCTGCGCCCAGCCTGGCCTGCTGAGGCGTGGGGGATGGGAGCCGTCCGTGCTGGGCCTGGCCCCAGGCTCCATGCCCCTCTCTGTTGGTCCAGCTATCCCAAGGCCTTTCCTCCAGGGTGTCGGGGGAGGTGTCCTGTGAAGCCGACCACGTGGCGGCCAAGTGAGAGCCAGGGAGGTGGGCTGGCTCTGGGGAGCGGGTCTCTGTGGACTCCAGGCCTGGGGCTCCTACGGGACCTCACCCGTCCCCCGCGCTGCCTCATCTACTCATGGATTCATTCACGCATTCCTTCATTGACACCCCTCCACCCACGTGGCACTTCCCAAGTGCCTGGGCCGCTCTAGGCACGGGGCTCCCCTGCCCTCGAGGGCTGGACGGTGGCATGCAGGGAGGTGGGGCCTGTGCTGACTGCTCAGTGGGCCTCAGCGACCCCACCTCCTGGTCTTGAGCTGCGGAGCCTGGAGTGGGTGGCGTGACAGTGAGGACCAGGCCAGCGCTGTGGGGCGTCCCCAGAGCTCAGCCCTGCTCCTGCCCGACGCACCTCGCTGTCCCGGGCTCCCTCGTGCTCACCTGGGGGAGGGTGTGCCGGGCCTGGCAGGCTGCCCGCCCTGGCCAGTCCCCCTCAGAGCACCCCAGGAGACAGAGTGAACTCGCCTTCCCACCAGGGCAGAGGGAAGTGTCCCCAGGGTCCCCTGCAGGCATGGTGCCAGCCTCCTCCGGTCCCCAGGCAAGGCCCTGGCCCTGGCCGGGTCCCCGGCATCCTCCTGGCACTCTTCTGCCCTGCCTGGGGAAGGAAGGCACCACTCAGGTGAGGACCACAGAGAAGCCCACCCAGTGGCAGCCTGTGGGCAGGGGACAGAGGGCAGGCCCAGCCAAGAGCTGTGGCCGGGTGCCAGGGCCTCCAGCTGGCCTCACAGCTTGGGCCTCCACCCTCGGGCCTGAGTCAGCCAGGTCTCTGTGCCTTTCCCCAACAGAGCCTCCCGGAGGGCCTCGTACCCACCTGGGGCCCCAGGAACTTGGGGGTTCCAGGGAGGACTGGGCGTGGGTTCCTGGCCATGCCATATTAAAACCTTAATTCTTTGATTCCAGATGTTCTGAATACCTGAGGTAGCCCAAGTGCCAGGCCAGGGACAGCTGCCAGACATAGCGAAGAACGGGGTCCCTGCCTCTGTGGGGTAATGGGCAACATCGGCCTTCGATGGCAATTGGGGGATGCCAGGCAGCCCCAAGAGCTCTGGGCCTGAGTGTGACATGATAGGATTAAGGCTCCAGAGGCCCCTCCGCAGGTAGGGAGGGCCCGAGGGTGAGGCCTGTGGCCACCGGGACTGGACCGGCCCAGGCCTGCTTGGGGCCCAGTGCAGAGGGCACAAGGAGGGTCCTCAGGAGCAGCTGATGGCAGTGTGCTGGGGGAGGGGGTGGGGAAGAGGAGGGGTCCCGAGTGGGCACTGACGGCTCAATCCTGCCCGTCACTGCTCAATGGGCCCTTGTCCCCTCCATTGAGCTCTGCATTCCCGGCCCCCTGGCGACAACGGCCTGGCCACGGCCATCTCCGGGGAGGCAGGAATGCGGAGGGCGGGGCTCCGGCTGGGGGTGGGGGCTCCTGTTCTCACGCCCGCGGCCACTCTGGCCGACTCAATTGGAATTTAAATGCTGGCCATTGTTGTTCCCTGGATGGCCAGGAGTCAGTGCTGCCCTAGGGGCTTGGCCAGGGCTTGGACTGGGATGGCTGGCCAGCTCTTATCCATCAGGCAGACACCTCTCTCCTGCAGGCCTTCCCCGGCCCCTCCTCTGCGCAGCCATCCTAGACTGCTCCAGCCCTGTGACTGTGTCTGTCCCCTCTCACGGCTTGCAGGCCTTCAGGCCAGTGAGGACAGGCCCTGGCCCTTACTGGGTCGCCACTGCAAGGGTGCCTGAGCCCAGGATGGGAGGGCTCCAGAGCACACCAGAGGTGCACCCCTCAGCAGGGGAGCTGGGAGGGGTTGTAGCTCAGCCGCCAGGGGTCCTAGGCCCAGGCGGGGGCATTTCAGGGTCCTCAGGAGGCCTGATCCTGGCAGGGTTGGAATGGACCCTAGTCCCAAGAGGCTGGCCTTCCATTCAAGCCACCGCCCTGCAAGGGCCAGCCTGCGGAGAGCCAGGCCAGCCCACCCCGCCTGGCCACCACTCTCCCTCCACCTCGACTTCATTCATTTATTTATTTGCTGAACCTCTGACGTCCCTGAAAGGGGCCTTTGTCCAACAGACAATCAGTGGTACAAATGAGAACGGAGCTGTGTTTGAGGAAAGTCTGGTGTGTGTTTGGGGGGTGGGGAGTGGTCCAGGCCGGAGGTGGGGTGCACAGCCAAGGGGATCTTCAAGCATGCTCCCCCACCACAGCTTGGGGCACCCCAGGCCCAAGTTGTGAGCCCCCCAGAGCACAGGCCCCACGCGGAGCCTGCCAGGCACACGGAGCCCAGCCAAGCTTGCTGGTTCCATCTTGGCAGTGGCTGAGATCGGGCGGGTTGGGGGACACCCAATAACTGGTCTTGTGGCTGGTCGCCGACCGCCCTACCCTGATGTTTAGGGAGCGGCACTCCAGGCCCAGGGACGAGCACCCACAGGACTCAGGCCCGGGCCTGCTGGCAAATCTGAAGAACAATTTGAGGAAGGTTGCTGAGAGCCTTATTAAGTTGCTGAGACTTTCCTCAAACCTGTGATCCTCTTCTCAGCCTCCCAAGTCCTGGGACTACAGGAGTGAGACACCATAACCAACTCTCCAGGTGTGTCTTAAGGTAGAGTCAAGTGACCTGGACTACAGATTAACTGTGGGCTAAGTGGGCTAGGAGAGGGATTGGGGTTTAAGCCGCCGGATGCCACCTCACTGCCCAACCACCACAGACGCAGTCCCCAAGCAGGCCCCCAGCACCAGTGCTTGGGTCTTGGAGGCCTGAGCAAAGCTTACCCTTACCTACAGTCTGGGCCGGGTGGTGTCCCCCACCCGGCCACAGCAAGGCCGGCACTGTGTCCTGGGCCCTCAGCCGAGTCGGGGAGGGAGGGGGCAGAGCCACGCTGACCCGGCACTGGCCATGTCACCCCACGCTCTGCCCCGCCATGCGGTGGCAGAGCCATGGGGTGGCTGCCCTGACATGCAGGGCCCACCCTGGGTAGCGGAGGCAAAGCTGCCAGCTGGTCAGGCCTGCGGCCACCTGTCCTGAAACTGCTTGCCCTCTGACTGGCCACGTTGGCAGCTTCAAGGTGGCTCCTGGCTGGCCCTCAGCCCTGTGGCGGGATCTCCAGAGCCAGGATGGGGAAGGACAAGAAGCCTGGGACAGAACCGGAGAGGACCGAGCATAGGGAGAAGGCACGCCTCAGGACGTGGGGTGCAGGTTCTACAGCTGAAGGGGCGGCCACTGGCCCTGGCAAGGGTGGAGCCCAGGACTCAGAGGGCCCCATGAGCTGGCCTGCTAAGGGCAAGGACCCCCAAGCAAGTCCCCTGGGGCAGCTCCCTGTGGAGACGGCCTCCAGTGCCAAGGCCTTGGAGGTCAACCCACCCGGGCCTCACGGGGATGAGCCCGGGGCACAGCGTCACTGGATTCCCCACACGTGCCCTGGGCCGGGGAGGGGATCTGTGTTTGTGTGCAGTAGTTACAGCCCCACGTTGGCCTGTGGACACTCACCATGGGACCACCAGTGAGCCCCAATATCAGATTGGCACTGTGCCTTGGATGACCTGCAAGGTCCCAGGCTGCCCTCCTGCCACGATGTCTCCCCTGACTCCACGACCCCTGTGCCCTGCCCACCATGCTCAGCCTGTGGGCAGCCCTGACAGCACCCCACAGCGAGACCCGGAAGGCCTGACACCACGGGTCTGCTGCCATGGCCCCACCAGCACCACGCTGACCTGGCCTGAGGCTCCTTCCCAAAACCAATGCTGTGTGGGGCTTGTTTTATTTTATATTTTAATTTTGCAGTGCTGGGGCTGGAACCCAAGGCCTCCTGCATGCTAGGCAAGCTCTAGCCACTGGGCAACACCCCAGCCAGACAGGGTTTTGACACCTCCCAGGCCTTTTCAGGGGCCCACCTGCCTCTCCTTTGACCTCATTATGGGTTCAAGGCCTCTCTGAATTGGAAGAGGCCAACATCCAGGGGGACCCAGCTGGAGACAGGTCAGCACCGGCAGTGAGCCCCTTCGTGCCATGCCTGGGGGCTCCGGCCACTCTCCAGGAGGCTGAGGAGGGATGAGTGCAGGGCTGGGCCCTGGGGGATCATCCCAGGGAAAGCAGGCCACCAGATGTGGGTCAGGGTCCAGCCAGGGAGAGGCAGAGCGGCCTTCTATGAGTGCCAAATTGGGACCTGGAGACAGGGGAGTGGACATGGGGCCAGCTGGAGGCCATTCCAGGCACAGAGGGCAGGCCCCCATGGAAAGTTCTGGAGCTGGAGGCCCAGCTCTGCTCCCAGGGTCTGAGGTAAGAATCATCAGCTTTTGTGGCTCCAAGAAGAGGAGCTGCCATGGGCCTGGGTCCTGCGCCCCTTCCCCTGCCCAGGGCCTGCCCTGTTTCCACAGGAGTCACCGGGACCAGAGCTAGTGTACTTCAGGTCACCGGCCGCCCACTCTCCAGGCCAGGCCAGCAGGAGCTATGGACTAGGATGCTGGGCGGCAAGGGAGGCCTGGCTCTGGGGTGGGGTGGGGGGGGCTAGAAGGGGCCGCTCTAGATCTGAGCTGAGACCTAAGAAAGGAGAAGCGTGTGGCCCTGGGGGGAGCCAGTGTGAGGCCCAGGTGCAGGGCACCTCTGGGCACAGCCTGGCAGCCTGTCCAGAGCCAGCCTGCTGTGAGCACCCCCTAGGGACAGTCTGGGCCCAGGATGCCCAGAGGGAGGTGGTGTGAGAACAATCAGGTAAGCCAACACCGGAGCCAGCTCCATGCAGCCTGCCCCAGATCAGTTGCATCTGAGCAGGAAGGCCCTGCGGGGTGCTGTGGTGGGCCCCACAGTGATACCAAGCCGGGAGCCCCCACCCTCCACCTGCGGTCGCCTCTTACTCTGGGAGACACCAAGTTCCTGTGCCTGGCCCCTGCCATATCTGGCCTGATCAGCCAGGGAGGGGCAGGGACAAGGGTCCTGCTAATCTCCGCTGTCTCTGGGGACAGCCCTCCAGGTTCGGAGCAGGCGGAGGTGGCAGTCGGGTTGTATTTCCAGTCGGCCCCTTCCCAGGCGCCGACACCTGCTTTGGGCGCGACGTGTTCATTCTGTTGCTGTCACAGATAACACCTTCAGCACTCACCGGCTGTCCAGGGAACAAGGCGGCCCTGGCTCCAGCCGGGCAGGGAGGCAGCGCTGAGGGCCTGTGCCCAGGGGAGGGGCAGTGCAAGGGAAGCACCCCCGCCTGTCTCCCATGGGCTCACTCCCAGGTTCAGGCCGTTCCTGTCTCACGCAGGGCCCCAGGCACCCCTGTTAGCAGCACCAGAGCCAGTGCCCAGGGGGCCGAGAGGAAGGGGAGGACGACCTGAGCGAGAAGAGGCACCCTCTGGCCCTCGTTCTTACTCACAGTGGCCAGAGAGGAGGCTGCCGAGGGAAGCCTGGCTTTCTCCCTGATCCCCCTGCCCCGGGAGAAGGGGCCGTGGTCACACTTCCGTGGCCTTGGTGTCCCACTTTATTTTTATTTTTTTGAGGGTCTGGGGATGGAACCCAGGGGCATTCTACCTCCGAGCGACACCCCCAGCCCTATTTTTATTCTTTATTTTAAAACAGGGTCTCACTGAGTTGCAGAGGGCCTCACTAAGTAGCAGAGGCTGTCTGTGAACTACAATCCTCCAGTCTCAGCCTCCTGAATGCTGGGATCACAAGTGTGGGCCACTACGCCCGGCTCCCACTTTTTGAGATGAGAGATGAGGGACGGAATTTTGGAGCCAGGCCTGGCCTGTTGGCACTGTCCGGAAGCCTGCCCCTCTCCCCTTCACCTCTGAGCTGTTAGGAGTGTGCGTCCTGCGCCCCTGCCTCTGTAAGCCGGGAGCTGGCTTCAGTCACTTCCCGCCTCTGCTTCCCCAGCTCTGACTCTCAGTAAACTGGGTCGTCCTGTGGCCTCCAAAACCTTTGCGCAAACTCAGTCTGCACTGCCGTACACCACAAGTATTCACTGAGCCCGACCCTGCGGGGGCTGGGCCAAGGCCCCTCAGACGCAGTCCATGGCAGGGGGAGGATTGTGAGATGCTGCTGGCACCAGGAAGTTGGGGCCTAAACTCCAGTCATGCCACGCCACGCCTGCCTGGAGCCCCGGACCTGCCCTTTGCGCCTCTCTGGGCACCGGCCTGCCACAGCTCCTGTTCAGCCCTTTAAGGCCTGGAGCCCTGAAGCCGCAGTGTAAACTGGAACGGGGAGGGTGTCACACCCTAGGCAGACCTAGGGGCCCCAGCACTGGGCAGGGGCAGGGGGAAAGGCCCCTGGACGCAGTGCCTGTCTCTCAGGCCCCACACACCCAGTCCAGCTTGTAGACTGGAACCCAGAGAGGGAAGCCCCTCCAAACCCATAGCACAGCAGGCTGGGGAAGCTGACTGGGGGTGCTCCCTGCAGTGACACCTCCCTGGTACCCTCCCAGAGAACATCCATGGTCACACAGCCTGCGAGCCATGAGGGCTGGACCAGGCCCTTTGCATGATGGGAGCTCAAGTCTGGCCCAGGCCATAGCTTCCCAGTGACATGAAGGCAGAGAGTTAGAAGGCAGAGACCCCTGGTATGGGGGTGCCACAGACCATACCAGGGGTCTCCCAGTCTCAGACTGGCACCCTGGGTGGGGCTGAGAAGTTTCTGGAAAGATTCCTTGGCCCTGCCAGCTTCCCTGAGAGGCAGAGCTGGAGTGCCAGGGCCTTGGACCCCCAGCCCTGTGCCTGCCCTCTGCCTCCCAACCCAGCCTGCACCTCTGAGTGCAATGCCAAGGGGCATCCCGGGTCTCAGCCACAAGAAGAGGCCAGAACATGCACCCGCACTGGCCCGCCCCAGGGCCATGGGGACAGCCCTGTGAGATCACTGCCAAGGAGCGGTGGCCCTGGTGCGGTAGCCTCTGCCAGGCTGCGGTCCCCCACCCACTCCCAAGGTCTGGCCCTGGGCGTCCTGGCTTCTGAGGGGGTGACACAGCTTGTGGGGGCTGTGCACAGGGCGGGGGCCGTCTGTCAGGCCTTCTTCCTTGGGGAAGCCATAGGGCCCTGCCTGCCAGGTGGGCAAGAGTGGGGGGGTGCTTCGGGCTTCTCCCCGGGAAGGGACCCAAGTCACCCTTCCTGAGTGACTCCGCCCCCATCCCCGCCCACAAACCCCCCTGGCGCTGCGCCCGGAGGCCCACAGAGCTCGTTAGCGCGGCAGTGGCCCCGCAGAGCTTGCTTTAATTGGGGCCAGCGGGACGTGAGAACCCCGGGACCCCGTGCCCGGGCAGCAGGGGGAGGGGGCGCCTGCCTGAGCTGCCTGCGGCGGCAGCCCCAGATTAGCAAGAGGCTCAATGGGCCCAGCGAGCGGTAATTAAAACTGCCCGCCTGGGCTGACGAGGCTCTGGCCCGGCCCCAGTTCCACCCCAGGGCTTGCACGGCCCAGTGTGCGTGGTGGAAGCCCTTGTGCCCACAAGTCCCGGGGGGCACCCTCCCTACCAACCTTGGATCTTCCCTGCCAGGGGGGCCAGGCCAGTACTGCATGCCTTCCTCAGTTTCCCCTGGGGAAAGTTCAGCTCGTGTGCCCGTCAGGATGTTTGGGGAGGGCAGGTAAGGCAGAGCACAGCTCTGGTTCATGGTGGGCCCCTCTGGGGACCCCCGTGGGCCGCCTCAACGCTGGGCCTCCTTAGTGACCCAGAAGCCTGGCCAGCTATAGACATTATGGCCGAAGGGCCCAGCCCCCACTGGAGCCTTAAGGGGGCAGGGGCTGCAGGAGGCCTGGCTGGGCCCAGCCAAGGTCAGTGTCCGCAGGCCTGGGACCAGCGCTCCTCCTTCCTTCACCTCTCCTGCCCTGCCTGGGGACACTGAGGCCAGGGGAGGCCAAGCAGGGCAAGCTGATGGACATGGGCACACCCCACAGGAGGGACTCAGAAGAGCTGACCCAGAAGGTCAGAAAGTCCTGGAAAGGAAGCTAGGCTGGCCAAGGACAGAGGGTAGGCAGGCCAGGGGAGGGAGCCTCTGCTCCCGCTGGAGGATGGCCGGGTGGCCTCGTGGGGTGGCTCCCCCAGCCGGCTGCCCCTACACCAAGCCAGTCATTACTCGATCAGGTTTCCCGAGGCAAACCCCAGGCTCCTGTGGTTTCTTCAGTCATAGGATATGGCTAGCCTGTCCTTGTCCTGGCCAAGAGAGTGGGGGCCGTGGGTGGGGTTGGTGGGGGTGGGGGCTGAGGCCTGCCTCTGCCATCTGTTCCGTCTTTCCAGAGGCGAAGAGCGGGTTGGTCAAACTCCCCTGACCAACAAAGGCGGGACTTGGGGTCACCCTGGTGGACCCAGCCAGTCTTGGGGAGCCTCTGTCTTGGGCATGTGTATGCTCTGAGGGTTGCTCCATAGCCCCACAAGTGCCCACCTGCCCCTCAGGGCCCTCGGTGGGGGTCAGTGGCATAGAGCGGGGGTCAGCCTGGTCGCCCCCCCCTCACCGTCTCCGGGCAGATGTGACAGGCAGAGGGTGGCCCTGGAGTGCTTCAGGACAGGCAGCTGGTGAGAACACGGGCACCCACACCTGGCCCTGGGCAGGGATGGGGGCTGTCGATGTTTACCACCAAACTTGAGAGGCCTGGTGACTCCAAGGAGGAGTGGGGGCGGCTCCCGGCCCTGCCTGGGTCAGGTTTGGCCACATTTTTTCTCAAAGCCCGCTGCTTCCTCTAGTTACATGTTTACTCTCCCGGGGCAGGGGCACTCACAGAGGTACATGTGCGTGCGGGGGCATGCGTGTGCGTGTGTGCACGCGTCCATGGGGCTGGTTGGCTGAGGGCGGGTCCCAGGCAGCCCCTGGCACTGCTGGCCAGCAGTAAGCGGGAGCAGAATGGAAATTCTAGGGGGGTCCAGCCTAGGCCACCACTGGTCCCCAGCCTAGCTGGGCAGAGGTTAAGGGTTCCAGGCCGGCCCCTGCCCTAAACAGGCAGGAGGTTGAAAGGAGCTGGGCCAGGGGAGAGGGACCCACAGGCTCCTGGTGCAGGCTGAGGCCCAGGCCAGGCTCCACGCCTGCTGGCCCGGCTCCAGGCTGCATCTCCACCTTGCCTCACTTCCCCTGTCTGTAAAATGGAACAGTAACACCTGCTATCCACAGCTCCCTCAGGTAGGCACTCCGAAACTGTGAGTCCTTCCGGAGTTGGAGTTGTGTCTGGGGACAGTGGCTCCTTCTCTTGGTCCCCTGGGAAGACACTACCCTCCAACTCAGAAACGACTTGGAGGCATAGTGGGGCTGAGGGCTGGGGGAAGGGGCACCGGCCAGGGCCGGCCGAGCTTGGGGAAACCCAGGCAGGCCCCTGGAGGAGGCACTGCCGGATGGGAGGGGAGTGCGGCAGCCAGGGCCTTCCTCTAGACAGGTCCAGCTTCCCGACTTGCAGACCGCTTTGGCCCAGGAGCTGTCTACTTGTGCAGCTGTGAAGGACAGCAGTGATTTGGGGGAGTGGGCCCGCCCAGCGCCTGGAGGCTCTTTGGGGTGGGCGTCGGGCCCCCTTCGTGCCTGCCGAGGCACCACTAGCGTGTGCAATGCAGGTCTGAAGCTGGCCGCGGGGCGTGGCCGGGAAGGGGCGCCCCGGGCGCAGCTCAAAGGGCCGCTAATGTTCGCTAATCCCGGCCTTTCAGGCGGCCTCGGCCCGAGCTGTTGGCCCAACAACAGGCGGCTGAAAGCGGAGCGCGGGCGCAGGGGGCCCTGCCCCGGCGGCCTCCCGCCCCTGGCCTTCGGCCGCGGGCCGCCCCCGTGCGCTCGTGGGGACCCGGCCGCCGGGCCGCGAGGCCGGGGAGGCGGAGGCTGGGCCGGCCCTCTGTGCCGGCTCCCAGGCCCCGGCGGGCGCGGGTCCCTCGCGGCGCAGACGGGCGGCCCCTCCGGAGCGTGACCCCGGCTTTCAGCGCCGCCCCTGGCCCGGCCCCAGCGGCTCGTTAGGGATTTAATTAAGGAGCCGCCGGGGATTTGCATAATCTCTGCGCCGGGCTGGGAAGCCCCGGGAGGGGCAGGCGGGGGGTGGGGGGTGGGGGGGCACGGGTCTCCCAGCCAGGACCCCCAGTGGCTGGGAGGAGGCAGGAAGGGCCCTTTTGTGTCCAAGGGGGCCCTGCAATTCCCCATCCCGCTGAGGGTCCCCCTGCCAGAGGGCCTCCCTGGAGGGCAGTGTGCAGGTCCCCCAACCCCTGGGGCAAATATCAGTGCAAACATTCCAGCCCCAGCCCCCAGGCCCTGGAGGTCTCTGGTGGCAGCCAGGGTGCCGGCCTCAGGGGCCTGGAGCTGGGCAGAGTGAGGGGCAGGGCTTCCCCCAGACACAGTGCTGGCCTGAAAAAGGAGGGGCCCGACTGAGCAATGCACTGCTGGCTGGAGCTTCTCTGCCGACAGCTGAGTAGGTAGGTGGTAACCCCAGACGCCCCAGGACGGGCTCTGGGCCATCTTCTCCACGGGCCTGTGGTCTCTGGCTGAGCCTGGCCCAGGTGGGTACAGTCCAGTATTGGGGGAACCTTCCACCTCACATTCCCAGGGCTCTATCGGCTGTCCAGATGGGGAGACAGACAACTGGTTGTGGGCCTTGGTCTTTGTGGCTGGGTCACAGGAGGGAAAATTTCTGGCCCCCACTGACTTCTGGCATCTCAGACAGAGGATGGCACCAGCGCCCCCTCCCCGTGCCTGGCACCCGCCTGCCCTGCGGGCATTCCCACAGCCTTCAAAGGGCACTGTGAGGCCCAAGAGGGGCAGGGCCTTTCATCTCCTGGGTGGCTAGATGATCCCTGGGGGCAAGGCCACCTCCTAAGCCCTACCCCTGGCCCTCGCCACACCCCGCTGCCCCAGCCAGCCTGGGTTCTGCCCACCACAGGAGGGAGGAGCCCAGGGCAGAGCAGGGGACCAGCAGTGAGCCTGCCTGCCCTTGGCTGGCCTGAAGAGGTCTGGAATTCCTCCCTTCCTGTGTCTGACCCTTAACCTAGCCCTGGAAGGTCTCAGAGGGGCCCTCGGTCCCTGTACCACTCTGTGGCCCTCAAGCCAGAACCCCAGGTCCTGGCTCCTGTAGGCTGAGTTCCACATGGCTTGCACCCACCTTCCTGCTCCTGCATCCTGGCTGGGCCCGGGGCCCAGTGTTGCTCAGGTCTGCTTCCTTCTTATTCAAGCCTCGTCTGAGAGCCGCCTGTGGGAGCCCACACACCCTGGCTCACCATGCTTACGTTGCTGCGGGGGCATGGTGGCCACCCCTTGCCCCCCACTGTGTCCTGTCCTTGCTGGGACGCCCACCCCCTGATTGGGGAGCTGGCCTGCCTTGGTCACAGGTCCCCAGCAGTACCAGGGCAGGTGTGACTTCTTGTGCCCAGTGGGGTTGGCATTTGCACACAGCCATGCAGCCGTCCTGGGTCCCCCTCAGTCCTCTTCCTAGCCTGACTCTGCAACCCTACAGGGGCAGGGTGGGGGCGTACAGACACACCGTTGATAACTGCTCAGACGGCCCGCTGTGTTGGTAGCTCTGAGTTGTCTCCTGTAAGGCAGTCTGGACAGAGGGACCACAGAGTGGGGGCCATACGGAGGCCCCACACGCCTTGCCTGTATAGCACCTGCAGTCTGACACCTCCCAGGGAGCTGAGGTCAGCATGAACCGTGGTGCACATCTCTGGCCTGGTCAAGTCAGAAGGCTTCCTCTGGGCTGGGTCTGGAGGGGTGAGTAGGAGCTCGCCATGCCCTGAGGGAAAGTAGAACCCCACGCAGAGAGGGTGGAGGGCCGCAGTGTGGACGGCCGGCAGGGAGGCCTGGGCTTTGTCTCTGGAGCCTTGCCTGGCCCAGTACCCTGGGAACACAGATCTGCCCAGGAACATCTTGTTCCAGTTCCGGGAAGGCCCCTCCTTCTACCAGGCCCGGGCTTCATCCCACTCCTGGTGCCCCCAGGGAACCTCCCCTCCTCTGAGAGCCATGCCTGGGCACAGGAGGCCCCGGCAGGACAGGAGGGCAGGGAGCCAGATGTGGCCAGGCCTGGGCTCCAGCTGTGGGCACCAGTAGAGAGGAGAACACCCCTGCAGCGTGGGGGGCGGTGCGGGCACCCAGGGGCGTCGGGCTCTGCTCACAGCGGGGGCCCTGTGAGCCAGCTCAGCTTTCAGCTTCAGCTGCGGGAGCGGCGGCAGGGGAGGCTCGGCGATCCACCAGGGCCAAGGCCAGCTGAACCTTCAAGAGGCCAGGAGACCCCGCCCCCACCCATCTCGGGCCCTGGGTGACCTAGGGTGCTCTGCCTGCCCTTGGTGGGCCGGAGAAGCCCAGGCCTGCCCTCTCCGTGGGGGGGAGGAGGGAGGCCACAGTGGCCAGCTGCACTGTGACCAGCGAGGCTGAGGGACACTCAGGAGGACACTCTGAGAAGGCCGGGCCAGGGGGAGATGCTCCCCTACCGCAGCGTGCATGGAGGTGGCCTGGGGCGCTGGGACTGCAGTCAGCCGAGGCTCAACCTGGCTCACCTGCCCCCAGGGTGTGCAGGACCCCAGGAGACAAGCCTCTGGCCTTCACTCCTTTCCATTTGTCTAAATATTACCCAGGCTTCCAACCCCCCACATTCCTTCCTCGGGCCTGCTCTCGGGCCCTGGGAGGGTCTTATCTGTAAGAGGCGGCTTCTTCCCCGGGTGCACCCAAGGCTGTCTTGCCTCTGTGGGCCACAGTGCCTGTTCCAGTAAGCTGGGCCTGAGCCCTCAGGTTGAGCCCTGGGCAAGGCTCTCCTTCCCTTTCTTTCTCTGCCCCAGGGGCAAGGTGGCACCCCAGGATCCTTCCCCTGGTTTTGCCCCCTGACCTCCTGTCCTGAAACTCAAGGGCCCACCCAGGACTCAGCTGTGGGGGCCAGGGTGAAGCCAAGGCCTGCAGGGCTGGGGTGCAGCAAGCCCCCTCCCTGGCCCCTGCGCCGGAGCCAGACACTTCTGAAGGGGCCTTTCTGTGAGGCCCGGGTGCGGCAGGAGCCCCCGCCTGCCCGGTGCCCAGCCCCACGTCGGCGCCTCTCGGCCGGGCGGCCACAACCCTGATGTTGCTTTAATAAAACAAAGTTTTTCTTTCGAGCGCGGCCTCCAGTGGTGAAAGGGCCGATTTACGGAGCCCGCGCCCCCTCCCGGCTGCCCCGCCCGCCCTGCGGTGGCGCTGGCCGTGGCCAGGGGTAATTTATAGCTTCAACTTAGCACACTCGCGCTGGGCCAGCCCAGCGGTATGACTGGGGCCCTTTATACCGGCCCCCAGCCGGCCTGGAGCACGGCTCACAGGCTCCATTCACAGCACCGCACGCTGCCTCCCGGGCCACGTTCCTCACTCAGGCTTTGGAAGCCCCCTGGAACCCCGTGGGTGAAAACAACCCCACCGTTTGTGCCACACCCCTGGCCACCAGCCCGCTGGCCTCCCTGGCCCCGGCCCCCAGGACATGGAGCCGCTGGCCCCCATTCCACAGGTGAGGAGACGGCCGGAGCTGCCTCCACCGCTGGGGATGGCTGGAGGCACCTCAGCAACACTGCCCCAGGCGAGGCTTGGAATTTTCCTCCTTCCTCACCTGCGGCTTGAGTGGCCAGTGCGGGCTGGGTCCAGGGGGCACGCCCTGTCCCGGGACCTCCACTCCAGGAGGAAGGGTGAGACACCCATCCCAGCGCCAGGCCCCAACCAGAGGTCGAGACCCCAGAGATGAGCGAGCCTCAGCTCTTGCAGGGTGCCGCTGTGGGTCAGGGCTGGCTCCTGGGAGGCGCTGTTGCTCACAGCACAGGGGCACACACACTCGCCTACGTTGTGCCCACCACCAAGACCACCCTGGGTCCACTGCAGGCACAGGCGCAGCGCACTCTGTCCACACACAGGCGCCCGAGCGCATGGCCACGCTCAGCCAGCATAGGTGTGTACACGGGCATGCTCACTGCCACACAAGCTCACCCATGTGTGGGTGCACACATGCACATGCAACCAGGCACAGGCGTGGATGGCACGCACACGCACACACGTGCTCCTCTGTGAGCAGGCATGCACGGAGCAAGTATGTCTTCCATGCAATGGCCCTTTTTTGTGTGTGGTTCTGGGGATGGAACCCATGGGCATTCTTCTTCCAAGCAACACCTCCAGCCCTATTTTTTATTCATATATATATGCATGTTTTGTGGGGTTTTTTTGCAGTACTGGGGATGGAACCCAGGGTCATTCTACCTCTGAGCTGCACCCCTGGTCCTATTTTTTAAAGTCTTTTATTTGTTGAAACAGGGTCTCACTAACTAGCCGAGGGCCTCACTATGTAGCTGAGGCTGGCCGAGAACCTGGATCCTACTGTCTTAGCCTCCCAAGTCCTGGGATTACAAGTGTGTGCCACCATACCTGGCTGACATGGGCATCATGACTGGGTGGTACCCTGCCAGCTCCTACCCCCACCCCACCCAACTCAGCTGCTGGTAGCGCCATCTGTCCTTCCAGCCCCAGACCTGAGCTCCCACCTTGCCAGGGTGCCCGGGGCCACGCTGCCTCCACAGGCCTCCTGCTCCCTGGGCCCATCGCAGGAAGCAGGAACCTCTCACTTGTCTGCTGATTCCCTACAGTCTGGCCCTCTTTGCCCAGTGCCTCCTTCCAGGGCTGGGGCCTGCAGGCCAGGACTGCCTCTCCAGAGAAACCCTGAACCTGCCTGCAGCCAGGCCGTCGTTCGGCTGGCCTCCCACCAAGCAAGATGGAGAGAAACAGGCAGCAGCGGGGGGTACCTGCCCCTCCATTTCCTGGACTCCTGCCCCTGCCCAGCCCATTGGGAGTTAGTGGGTGCTCCTGAGCCTGGCAGCAGGAGCCGCACCCCTGGTGCTCTGGGTCTAGCTCTCCTTGCCAGTGCTCCTGGGGTGGACTCAGCACCCCAAGGGCCCCCACAGCCTGCACCCCTACCCAGCAGCCCCGTATGATGGCCCCACCTACCTGCCTGCCGCCCCCAGCCCTTGCGCACCCACGCACTGTCCCATGTGGCTCTGATAGGAGCCTTCCGCCTCTCCCCTCCTCTGAAAGCCCTGGGATGCGGGTGGACCACCCCACCTTGCTCATGGCAAGAAGCCCAGATGCCTCTTTCAGAAATGGGGAAAGTGAGGCAGGGCAGGACAAGCCCCTGGGAGAATGAACTGGGAGCTGGCATTTGGATGAACCCATGGCCCGCCGTGGGTTCCGGACTCCCTCCACCTGTGGGCAGTGGGTCTCCCACCCCGGCCGGCTCTGCGGGGGCTCCAATCCCAAGGGAGGGCAGTCCCCACGCGCAGGCGACACCCCGGCTGGAGTTCAGAGAAAGCTGCGAGGGAGAAGGCGGTGATGCCCGTTCCCCAGGCTGACGTCCGGCCCCCTGCCCCTCAGCCTGCTGGCCCCTTGGGTAGGCGCTGAAGCACAAGCCAGGCCCTTGGCCCTGGCCGTGGGAGAGGAGCTTGCACCCTATTCTACTGCTGGCGCCCCAGGAGGCCTGAGAGAGGCCTGGCCAGTGTCGGGTGGGCCAGTGCGAGGGCCCGACAGGGTTAATGAGTGTGTCTGCTCCACCGCTGTAGCTCAGCCATTAAAACCCCATCTCCTGCCTGCGTCCCGGCCCTCCCAGGGCCTCCCAGGGCCTTTGTCTCTCTTTCTAAGGCTCTGACAGGATCAGGCGGGTGGGGGCTCCAGGAAGAGGGAGCAGCAGCATAGAAAGCCCCTGGCCCCCGGTGCTGGCGCCTCCTCTGCCAGGATGCCAGGCGGGAGCCACTCCCAGGATGCCCTCCTCGGGAGCTGGCACGGGCCAGGCCGGGTGGTTATCCCCTGGTCCCAGCCCAGGATGGATCCGCCCTGGCCGCACCCCACGGCCACCCCCGCGCTATTCCCAGGCCCTGGGGCGAGAGCCCCCAGCCCTCCTCTCATTTGCCCATGCTCGGCTGCAGGTTGCTAGGAGCCAGGAAGGGGGTGGGGGGCGTGCGGCCGGCGGCCCGGCCAGGCGGAGGATCCGGGCAGGGGGGCGGGTGCCCGGGGACAAAGCCCGCCTGTGATTAAGTCATCTGCTCGACGGCGCCATGCACGCCGCCCAGCCCGCTGAGGCCGGCCAGCCCACATCTCGCAGCCAGGGCAGCCACCCACCACCCCCGCCACCCCCCAACCTGCCAGCCCATGGCCTGTCCCCTGCTGTACATGGCCTCCACCACCCTACTACCCCAGAGCCTTCCACCCTCTTGATGTTCTTAGCTGCCTCTGACCCCAGGTAATCGCTGCGTGGCGTCAACGTGCCACTCACCCTAGGGGCCCCGGTGCCACACTCCTTCCCGCTCCCAGTGCCCCCATCAGTGCCACCCAGAGCCTCTCCTCAGGCCTCACGCCCCTTAGCAGAATCGGGTCAGGAAGGGGCTGTCTGGATGCCTGGGGACCTTGAGGGACGCTACTGTCTTCTGACCCTCACGGGCACCACGGCTCCCTGCACCAGGTCATATGGCGCCACAGGGGCTTTTGCGTCTTGGAGTGAGAGTCGTGGACAGGGCTGGTTCTGGCCTTGGCCAGCTTTTCACTAACATAGGGGGTGTGACCTCCCTGGTGGGGGGAGCTGGAGCCCAGGGGCTGGCCTGAGAGTGGCCGGTGGATTACTGCCATGAGCTGACGATATGGGGTTTCAGGATGGGGTGGAAACTTCCTGGGATTTGCTGCTAATCGGCCCGGGGCGGCCCTGGTTTCTCTCTCCCCCTGACCTTATCTCTGAGTTTATTTGGGCTCTGGGCAACAGGGAAGTGGGTGGGGGCATATCCTGGCGGGGGTAGGGGCAAGGGGCCTCCTTCCTCCCCAGCCTCAGCTCCCAGCAGTGCCACGCAGGCCTGTTGGGGGGCAGCCACTGGCCAGCCCTGGAGACCTGTGCGTGGGAGTGGCCCGGCCCCCAGTGCCCCCCAGGTTACAGCGGACAGGATTGAGGGTGTGGGTGAGGCAGGGCCCTGCTGTTCCCACCAGTGTGCTCAGGGAAGGGGGAAGGCAGTGCTGGTAGTGCGGGGAGCTGCTCCCTGGCTCTCACGGGGACTGGCCAGTGCCCCGCTGGGCAGGAGAGGGCCGCCCTTGGGTTGCCCTGGGTTTGAACTTCTTTTCCCCACTCCACTCTCCTGGCCTTGGGACCCTGGGGTTATGAGAAGACCAAGAAGGAGCCTCAGCCCACCTCTGCCTCATCTCCACCATAGGCCACTCAGCGCCCCGGTGGCCAGCGCCACGTTCCACCCGCACCGCCGCATCAGGCGTGTGTCCCGCGGGCTCCTCTGGCCGCCACTGGGCTCCTATCTGCTTCTCAGGCCCCAGTTAGGGCATGGCTCTGGGGCCTTCCTCTCATGTTGGCAGCTTGTCTGTGGACCAGGGGCCAGAGCCATTGACCCCCAACAGAGAGAGAGAGGGGGAGAGAAGGCGCACCAGGACTCTGCTCAGGGTGAACGGTGTTAGCAGCACCCAGCAGCACAGGCGGGCCCCACCCCAGCTGGGAGCACTGGTGACCAAGCAGGGCCGTGCACCCCGCACTGCCCAGACCCAGCACTGTGCTGCCCAGCAGGGCCAGGCGCCCTTACTCTGCTGGCTGGTGCTGAACCCGGAGGACCCTGGCTGGCGAGGGGGTGGCACCCAAGGCCCGACAGGAGGGGGGTTTCTGAACAAATGCCCAGAGACATTTGGGGAAGGCGCTTTCAGATTGAAGCCCCTCTTCATAGCCAGCCCACAAAGGCCTTGGGGTGGGCTTCAGGTGCCCTGAGGTTTGGGGGTGGGAGCTGGCGGGGCTCTGCAGACACTCCCTCGGCAGGGCTGCCCACCTGGGGGAGGCGGCGGGAGAGGGTGTGGAGTATGAGGAGGTCAGCCTGTTGCGGCCACTTGCAGGGCAGGGTGGAGGAGGCCTTAGCGCGAGGGGCAGCCTCCTTTGCCCCGACTCAGGCCTGTCTGGGCTGGACGGGTGGGGAGGGCCCACTGCCGGAGCTCAAGGGCCTTCCTCTGGTTGTGCCGCAGGTGAGGCCTGCCTGGGCTGGCTCCTGACGACCCCTGGCCTGGGCCCTCGCCTGGCACCTGCTCAGCATGCACACCGTGGTCACCGGGAGAGCGGGCACTGCCACTGGAGGCCACTCCACTGGCTTTACTTATTGACAGTGTCCCCGTGAGAACTGAGCTGGGCCAACTCAGTAAACGTTTGTTGGAGGGTGGACAGATGGAGGTCCGCAGGCTGTGGACGGCGGGCAGCACAGTGTGAAGGAGGCGTGGTTGGCACGCAGCTGCCTGGGGGTGGTGGTCGGTGGTCGTCGGGCGAGTTCCGGGGTGGGCCAGGAGGATGGCGAGGTGCCATGGAGCCCCCCGGAAGAGCACACGGGTCCCGAATGGCTGCTCAGGGCCTAGTTGGGGACAGGGGATCCTGCAGCTGGGTACACCCACGGGGGACAGAGAGTGGAATGGCCCCTGGGAGCTGGCCTCTGGCAAGTATGCAGTTTTTTGAGCTGCCTGTGAAAGACAGTAGTAAAGGCCACGGGCAGGCGGGCCCGTACCTCCCCTTGCTACTGGCATTAGTGGGGTGGGCCCCTGGGTAGCAGGGGCCAGGGTCACTAAGGGTCTCGCATAGGGCACTTATGCAGGTGGGCCTGGCTTTGCCTCCCTGTCTGGAGCTGGGAGCAGGGGGCCATTGGTGGGCGGGGAGGGGTGAGTCATCTGTCTTGGGGAGCCCGTGTGAACCAGCGCCCACGCCTGCCTTGGTGGGCCCAGGGGCACCCTCTCCCCTCCCGCTCCCAGCAGCGCGAGGATGAGGTCATGTCTGCCGTGGGTGCCCAGGCCTGGCAGCCGGGGAGCAGCCAGGAGCAGAGCTGGGGCACCCAGGCTGCACCTTGCCCCGCCGGCCTCCGCTCACTCAGCTGGTCTCAGGGTCGCCAGGTAGGCGGTGGACCAGGCCAGGGTGGATAGTGCCGACCAGCTGCCCATCAGTGCATCTGCTACCTGCAGGCTGGGCCTCTCTCAGGCGTGCCGCCGTCCCCACTCAGCCTGGGCTGACCAGGCCAAGCATGGCTCCCCTCTGCTTCCCAGAGGGGGCTTGCAAAAGGCTGGGCTGAGGCTGGGGTCAGCCTGGGGCTGCTGACCTTGGAGAGGTGGGATCCGGGGTGGCACCGTGGCTGGGTGTTGGGCGATGACCCAGATGGCGGTCCTTGGTGTGCTCCATGGTTGTCTTTGTGCCCAGGCAGGGGCAGGGCAGGGCAGGGGCCTCAGGGGTGGACGGCACCCTCTATTCAGGCTAGCACAGTAGGGCCAGGTCAGGGACACCGAGGCCACTGTGGCCACATCCCAGCCTAGGGAAGGCCACCTCCAAGCCTCCTGGCTGCAGCTCCTCTTCAGAGCCTGTGGCCGCAATCAGGGCCAACACAGAGGCAGAGAGGGGTCTCGACACTCTGGCCCTGCCCACCTGTCACTGGGCTGTCATGCAAGGAGTTGGGCCTGGGGCTGTCTGGCCCCCACAGGAGCCTGAGCTCAGTCTCAGTCATGCCACGCCGGGGCGGGGGTCAGGCAGAATGGAGGGAGGGGCCCCGGGCAGGCGCCAGGCCGCCCCCCACAGGAAGGCAGAGCAGGCAAATCATGTCAGCCAGCAGACTTCCGAAGTCCCCAGCACTGACCGCCCAGCGACCTTCCTCCCCTGCCCAGCTGGGAGGAGCCCCAGCGCCAGGCGGCCCTCGGGAGCGCGCCATGGCAGGGCACCCCTCCCCTCTGAGCCTTGGCAGGTGAAGCCTGCTTCAGGCCGCACCTGGCCCCTGCACAGGCTGAGGAGGCTCCAGGGTCTAAGGGCTGTCCACCAAGAGGCCTGGTCTCGGAGGCCTCAGAGACCAGTCCCTGCCTGTCTGGAGCCAGCACGGGTGGTGTTCCATAGGCAGAGGTTTCTGTGTCCACAGTCAGCCAGGGCACCGCAGGGTCGGGTCTGCAGGCGTGTTCCGTCCTTAGGAGACAGCACTTCCGGTGGCCAGACCCCTCTCCTTGGACGTGTGAGCCAAGTCCCTTGATGGCCTGTGATCCAGGCAGTCCCTACTCTGGGGCCCAGCCATTCACCCCAGGGGCCTCCAGCCTGCAGGTCCGGGGCTCAGGACACCAACCTCACTTCCTTGTGTCGCCCCAACAAGCCAGACGCTGAGCCTCAGCCCCATCTGCCCAGTGGAAAGCATGTCCAAAGAGCAGCCCCCCCATCTGGCGCCAACTCCTTGGCAGACCCGGGGCCACGGTCAGCCTGCAGTGGCCTGTGGTCTCTGCTCCCGCTCCCGACTCCGGGCCCAGCGGGCAGGATGCCCGTCCAGGGCCCCCATCTGGAAACGATTGTGCTCATGGTCCTCAAAGATATAATTAAAATATATTGGGTTGTATGCTCCTTCCTTGGCTGGGGCCGAATCCAGGCTGGTTATGAAATCGGATCGTGCTGACGTCGGGCACGGGGGGTGGGGGCACAAGGACTTGGAAAGCTTCCGACCTGGCCCGTCTGCCTCGGTGGCTTCCATCAGCTCACACAGCAGGAGGCCCCTGACCGAGGTCCCCGCCCAGGGGGGATCCTGGAGCAGGGCCCTGGAACATCAGGCAGTGGGACCCTGAGGTTTCCCTGTCCTCTCCTCTGGCCCTTCCTCCCCTCACCTTCTCCTAGGCGCCTCTGATAGACTTCGGGGGCTCCTGCTGGTAGGGCCCTAGGGCCGGAGGGACCTGGGGCAGTCACAGTGACCATCTTTCTCCCTGCGAGAGCTTTGCCCGGCCTCTGCCGTCTGGAGGTGCCCATGTCTGCCCTGGGGCCTCTCAGTCCTCCCCAGCCTGCAGCACCCCCAAGGAGTGCTTAACCCTTTCAGCTTTGAGCAGTGCCCCAGGCCCCAGCTCTGCTGGCCTCTCATTAGCCTGGGGGGGCGACCAGAGGACACATGGTCCCAACCCAGCAGCCATCTTAACCTGCACTGCCCAGGCCCCCTGTGAACAACCCTTCCTCCAGGCCCCAGTCAAGACAGGACCCCCAGTTTTGGGGTCCTCAGAAGGAACTGGCTCTCCCCAGCACCCGGGTCTGGGACTTTGGGCACAGGCCCTCGGCCTGGGTAGGCCACCCCTGCCCCAGCTCAGCCTCAGACCTGGTGGTCAAACTTGCCCGCTTGTCTCTCCCTCCCCCAGCAGCAAGAGGACTCCTGGGAGGACCCTCCCTAGCAGGGAGGCCTTAGGGTGGCACAGGATTGGTCAGTGGCCTCACAGCAAGATATGGTTGAGACACCCACCTACCTGCGGGGCCAGGCTGGCAGAGCAGTGTGCCCTGCCCGGACGTCGCCAGTGTCCCAGCCCCATGTTTGGGGATTCTGGGATGCTGGCCCTGCCCAGGGTCATGGCATCGGCTGCCCCTCCCGCCTGCCTCCCCAGGCCCAGCACAGGTGGCCCCAGCTCTGCATATAGCCGGGCTCCAGGTGATCCCTGCCGCTCACCCTGCACCTGGGCCTCCCTGAGCCCGCCTCTTTTCTAGGCTGGGACTCCAGATCCGGGGTCTGGGGTGCCAGTGACCTCCCCTGCCACTCTTAAGATCCCAAGCCTGAAGCCGGGTGTGGTGGCACACGCTTGTCATCCCAGCATTTGGGAGGCTGAGACTGGAGGATCGCAGTTTGCTGACAGCCTCAGCTACTTAGTGAGGCCCTCCGCAACTTAGTGAGACCCTGTTTCAAAATAAAGAATAAAAAATAGAGCTGGGTGTGGTGGCGCACGCTTGTTATCCCAGCATTTGGGAGGCTGAGACCGGAGGATCGCAGTTTGCTGACAGCCTCAGCTACTTAGTGAGGCCCTCTGCAACTCAGTGAGACCCTGTTTCAAAATAAAGAATAAAAAAAATAGGGCAGGGGGTGTAGCTCGGAGGTCAAATGCCACTGGGCTCCATCCCCAGACCCGCAAAATAAATAAATAAATAAAATAAAAAAAGATTCCAAGTCTGGCTCAGGCTGGGCTGGAAAGTGCCTGCCTGGCTGGGAGGAGCCTGGATTCCCTGGTGAGTAAGGAGAGTTGGGAAGGACAGACCCCAGAGATGTTGAGAGCATTTTCTAGGGGAACTCTGGGGCTCAGCCCTCAGAGCTCCCATCCTCCCCCCCGGAGGATCCACTCAACCAAGGTGGCCACGCGGGACAAGCAGGGTGTGTGCTGGTCCTCCACTGCACTGGGGCCTGTGGGGGCCCAGGCCGGGGGGACTGTGGGTGATGGTGTTTCCCGTGTACCCTCGGTCTACGTGATGGAATGGCGCCCTCACAGTGAGGTCAGGGGCCTAGGTTTTGAGGCTTGGGTTTGGGGACTGGAGGGAGTGGCACCCCAGTGAGGGGACCTCAGAGCGGCCACTCCGGGCAGTTCCTCTGCCCCCAGGCCCTTTGGCCCTTGCCACTTGCTGCTCTAGGAGGCCCTTTCTGGTCCCTGCTGCTCGGGCCTCACCCAGTTGCCAACATCTGGGCCTGGTGGGGCAGCTGGGGCTAGACAAGCCTAGGCTGGGGGCAAGGGAACATTCCTGCTTTCAGGGCGTGTGGGGAGGGGTTCCAGAAGCACTGGGGAGGCCTGGCCAGCGGCCCGCAGGGACAGCCCCCGGCACTTCCTGCTTAGCTAGGGGAGCAGCAGAAACATGTCAACGACAAGCAGGCTCTTTCATGGAGCCCCCAGCCCGGGGCCGCCGCGCTGGGACCTGGGCTGCTGAGGAGGCCTCCCTTCTTATGGTGGCCGGGCCAGGAGGCTCAGCACCTAGCGTCCCCTGTCCTGGGCAGCGGGAGTCCTGTCCCCGCATCTTTCAGTGCCCCGGCAGGCGCCTGTGCCCACGAGACTGCCACACAGGACCCTCGGGATGCTCCTTACGCCTCAGCCCCGGGAGCAGAGCCAGCCAGCAGTCCCCATCCAGGTGCAAACCCCATGGGCTCAGGAACCCCTAGAATATTCCAAAAATCTGTGGGGTGGGGACAGGGCAGGTGACCTCGGGCAAGTCCCCTGCCTGTGGGGTGGGACCATCCAGGCCCGCCCTGCCCGAGGGGGTGAAATGAGCTCATGTTCCTGGCAGAGGAGCCAGCACCTGGCCCTCTGGAGCCTGGAGGGGGTAGGGTGCTGCACCGTGGGCACGTCTGGGCGGCGCAGATCCGGCCCCAGCCCGCCTGGCTTGGGTGCCCTGGGGCCAGGCGGGGCCTCCCAGGGGCATGGTGGACCTCTTGGTAGTCCTGCCTCTTAAGCAGGCCAGCACTCGAGGCCTCCTCTAGGAGTGGGGTCCCAGCCTGGCAGGGTCACACAGCACCCTGCTCTCCTACGGCGCCTTCACTGCCAGCCCCCCCTGTGTGGGCCACCCAGTAGCCCCATGGAGGGCCCAGGCACTGTGGTCTGTGCCTCCTCTCCAGCAAGGGGTGACGGCCCGAGCCTGGGACGGGGCTGTTAGCGGTGTGCCCTGGAGGAGCCCTGCGGTGGCTGAGGGGAGGGGTCTTAGGTCCTCCAGGCCAAGGGGCCTAGCTGGATGATGGGTGGTTCAGACCAGACTGCACCTCCCTGCTGTCAACCCCTGCCCCAGCATGGCTCTCTGGGTGAGCTGCCAGAGGGCCGGGTGTGGGGATTCTGGGCCAGCCACGTGTTTCTGGTCCCCTCCCCCATCCTCCCCATGTGCAAAAAGGCACCCTGCCTTGGACCCACTTGGTGCCCTGCAGCCTTGGACAAGCCCCTCCGTGGCCTCGGTTGGTCCGGGGAGGATTGCAGGTGGACCCTGGGAAGGGCACTTTCTAAGGCCACTCTCCTCTCCCAGAAGAGGAGCCTCCTGCAGGACAGAGGGTGAGACCCGCCTGGGGTCCCGCCCACCCACCTGCTCACCAGCTGAGCTGCTGGGGTGGGGTGTGGGGGCTGCCTGCGAGCTGTCCTCTGGCCTTGAAATGGCACACAACCACTGGAGCCTGTGCTGACTGGCACGGGCGGGGATTGAGAGCCCAGAGCCGCAGAGGGGCTGAGCCTCCATTGATGTGGATGGGGAGGTGCTGGGGCCTTAGTGGGCAAGGAGGCCCCCTGGAGCCCGCCCACCACTCACACACCTGCCTCCTCCTCCCGGCTCCCACGGCCTCATCTGCCGGCTCGTTCCACACCTGCCGGTTTGTTCCTGACTGCCTCCCAACCCACCCTGGCCCAGGAGAGAAAAGGCCCTGGAGACCGAGTGGACGTGCGGATGCCTGCACTTTTGTCTCAGGGCCTTCCGTCGACTGCTGAGGACCCTGGGCTCCAGGTGGGGTCGACCCGCCGTGTAGGGCTGGCCGTTACCCCAGCCCAGCCCTGGACTGTCTGGCACAGAGTGCCGCCCTTGACTTTTGGAATCAGCCCCGCTGCAGGAAACAGCCTGGGCTCGGGGGAGATGGGAGTGGCCACTGGGTCTAGACCAGAGTGCTGGGCTGTCGGGGTGGGCAGCTCTAAGGCTTCTGGGCACCCAGGCAGAAGCAGCAGCCCGGCCAGGCTCCCTGAAGTGCCTTTGCTGGCTGGCCCCATGGAATGCTCGGGGCCCTGGAACCACACTGCCAGGCTGCGCACACCAGAGAGAGGGCTCCGGAAGAGCTCCCTACTGCAACCCAGCTTTTCCTTGCCCCTCCTGCTCTCCTGGCAGGCGCCCTGCCCCTGCAGGTCCAAGTGCCTTGGGGTTCTACCTGCACTGCCAGTAGGGCCCCAGGAGCTCACGGCATCCCTGAGGGGTGGATGGACTGCCTGGGAGGCCCATGACAGAGGGAACGGCCTTATCTACCTCCATACAGCAATCAGCAAACAGCACTTTGTGTGTGTGTGTGTGTGTGTGTGTGTGTGTGTGTGTGTGTGTGTGTGTGTAGTACTGGGGATTTAACGGAGAGGCATTCCTCTAAGCTATAAGCTACAGCCCCAAACTTTTTTCTTTTTTTTCTTCTTTTTGTGGTACTGTGGATGGAATCCAGGGGCATCTGCCGCCAAGCTACACTCCAGCCCTATTTTTTATTCTTTATTTTGAAACAGGGTCTCACTGAGTTGCAAAGGACCTCACTAAGTAGCTGAGGCTGGCTGTGAACCATGATCCTCCTGTTTCAGCCTCCCAAATGCTGAGTTACAAGTGTGTACCACCATGCCTGGCTATTTGTTTATTTGTTTGTTTGTTTATTTATTTATTTATGGGTCTGGGGATTGAACCCAGGGGCATTCTACCCCTGAGCTACACCTCCAGCCCTATTTTTTATTCTTTATTTTGAAACAGAGTCTCACTGAGTTGCAGAGGGCCTCAGTAAGTAGCTGAGGCTGGCTTCGAATCTGTGCGATCTTCCTGTCTCAGCCTCCCAAGTGCTGGGATGACAAGCAAGTCCTGGATTTCTCGCACACTCCACACTTGCCTGCCATCAGAGACACGTGTGCTCCTGTCTCCTCCCCACAGTCCCAGGTGAGCCCTGCCACCCCACCCTGCCATCTGCCCAGGGTGGCATCAGTGCCCTGAGGAGTGGCCAGGCAGGGGGCGGGGCAGAGGTAGAGTCCCCATGGGGCCTCCTGCAGGACACAAAGCCCTCAGGGGATCTGGAAGGAGGCCTCTGAGAGGAAGCAGAGGTGGCCATGGAGGTGGGGGGCTCCTGGTGCGTGCAGTTCACTCATTAATTCCACAAACACCTGAGGGCCTCCAGCTTGGTGCTTGGTGGTGGGTTGGGGGTGTTTGTTTTGGAGGAGCCTGGCCTACTCCTGAAGAATCACGCAGGGGACAGGCTGAGCCTAGCCAAGCCTGCCGCACAGGGGACCTGATGGCCCAGGCCCAGGGCCCTAGCCTCCGCCTCCCCGACAGTGCTCTGGGAGCAGGGCCGCCCTGGGCTTGACCCCTGGCCCTTAGCAGGCGAAGCCCGAAGCCCCCACCTGCCCAGGATTTCTGGAGGCCTGGTGAGTGTGTGTGGGTTCCCAGGTCAGAGGGGAGGTGTGAGGAGGTGTGGCCACTGTGGCTGCAAGCCTTGGCCAGCTGCTTGAAGTCTGATGGAGGACCAGGCAGCTCCTCCTCTCCCTGGGAAAGAGTCCCTGGTGACAGGTGAAGGGCCCTGGCCAGGGGTGGCTGGGGGCAGGAGGGCTGAGGCTGGCCCCACGGCGCCCCCTGCAGGCTGCCTAAGCCAACTGGCCAGCAGGCTGCTGCCACCTGGCCGCTCCAGTGAGTTTGCGTAGGGAGGGGGCAGAGAAGCACCACCTAGCCCGAGTGTGCCCTCCAGACATGACACACCCCAACAGCACAACCCACCCCTCCGGCACCCCCAGGATAGGCCTAGGTAGAGCAGGACAGGGCGGTCCCCTCCGTAGCACGAGCCCATATAGGAAGGGACTGCCTGCCAGGCCCTGCCCTGCAGGGGCTTCAACAGGGACCAGGGACACGGCTCAGTCCATCGGGGCAGCCGGAGAGTCCAGTGAGAGGGAGCGCAGAGCCAGGTTTGGAGGCCCAGGCCACGTGGGTACCACACCCTCTGGGTCCTTCCAGAAACTGAGGTGGCTAGCCAGGGGATGGGCATGCAGCAGCCCTCACTGGCTTGGACTGAGGGCCTAAGGCAGCTTGGGGTTCACCCTGGGCTGGGGAGCATCTGACTTCAGGAAGTGGGGGAGAGTGGGGTCCCCAGGTGGGCAGGGGCGCTCCTCCTGGGGCTCTCTAGCCTGGGGTGGGTAAAGCAGGCGGGAGGGTAGTGAGCACTCCTCCTGTCTCAGCCTCCCAAGTACCAGGATCACAAGCACGCACCACTAGGCCTGGCTTATTTTTTGTTTTGGAATAGGATCTCAGCAGCGGGCATGGTGGTGCACACTTGTAATCCCAGCATTCAGGAGGCTGAGACCGGAGGACCACAGTTCAGGAACAGCCTCAGCTACTTAGTGAGGCTTCTTGGAACTCAGTGAGACCCTGTTTCAAAATAAATACAAAATAGGGCCGAGCATGATGGCACACGCTTACAAACACTTGGGAGGCTGAGACAGGAGGATCGCAGTTTAAGGACAGCCTCAGCTACTACGTAGGCCCTTTGCAACTCAGTGAGACCCTGTTTCAAAATAAAGAATAAAAAATAGGGATGGGGGTGTAGCTCAAAGGTAAAATGCCCCTGGGTTCCATCCCCAGTACCACATAAAAAAAAAAAAAAAAAAAAAAAAAAAGAAAAAAAAAAGAAAAGAAAAACAGGAGCCGGGTGTGGTGGTGCACACTTGTAATCCCAGCATTTGAATTAAAAAAAAATTGGGCAGGGGTTGTGGCTCGGAGGCCAAATGCCTCTGGGTTCCATCCATCCCAGACCCGCAAAAAAAAAAAAAAAAAAAAAGAAAGAAAGAAAAGAAAAGAAAAATAGGGCTGGGCATGTAGCTCAGAGGTAGAATGTTCCTGGGTTCCATCACCAGTACCAAAAAAAAAAAAAAAAAAAGAAAAGAAAAAAAGAAATAAATAGGATCTCAGCCGGGCATGGTAGCGCACACTTAGAAACTCAGCATTGAAGAGGCTGAGACAGGATGATCACAGGTTCAAGGCCAGCCTCTGCAACTTAGTGAGACTGACCCTGTCTCAAAATAAAATAGGGCTGAGGGTGTAGCTCAGAGGTAGAATGTCCCTGGGTTCCATCTCCATTTATAAATAAAGAAATAGTAAATAAGTAAGCTGGGCATGGTGGCACACGCCTGTAACTCCCAAGAACTGGGCCTTGGCCCTGTTGAAAGGGTCCCAGCAGGCCAGGGAGGCAGCTTGGGCCCCATTCCAGAGTGATCCCAGGTGGACCCGCAGCAGGGCCGAAGACCTTGTGGCCCAGCCCAGGCTGTGGATGGAGTGGCTGCGAGGAGGGTAGTGGGCAGTGGGTGGCCAGGGCCTGGGTAGCGTCTCTGATAGTGGACACTTCCTCTGCTGGTGCTGCTAAATAAAACCCTGCAGGCGGGGGCTTGATGGGTGCTTCTCTCTCCATCTGAGGCTGGAGGTCGACCCCAAATGGGACCTGGGGAGGCTTCCGGGCTGCAGACGCTGCCTTCTCTCCAGGGCCTCAGCTGTCCCAGAGCGCTCGGTATCTTCCTCTTCTCCTTAGGACACCAAGCCCATCACAGGGCCCCACCTCATGATCCCATTTAACCCCGGACACCTCCAAAGGCCTCCACACTCCACAGACTGTTCCGTTGGCGATTTGGACTTCAGCGCATAGACTCGGAGGTACTTAAACATTTTGTCTCTCATGGTGGGATTCCCACAGGCTGGGAGTCCTGCTTTTCCTGCACTGGGAGGGCTGGCCCGGGGCCCTGTTGCTCAAGAGCGAGGTGGCCCCCAGGGTAGCGCCCTGCTCCCCTGTCCTGTCCTGGCGGGAGGCCCATGCGCTGACTGCATAGATATCGGGGCACCCTGGGCTGCGGAAGTCCAGACCTGCTGCTCTGTGCCCAGCGGGGGTCATATTTACCCACGGAGGGCTGGTGCCAGGGCCCCGGCTTGGCCTCGTGGCCCCAAGTTAACTCAGGCTCCAGGATAAACACCCGTTCAGCTACACAAGGCCCCTTTGTCCTGGGGAGGCTCAGGCCCAGGATGCTGCCCGGTGGCCGGTGTCCTCGGCACGGCCCCAGGCCAGGCCGGCTGCCCCACGGGGCCTTCTCTGGGCAGACTCTGGGCTTGGCTCAGCGAGGCCACCATGGGGGACAGGCCCAAGTGGTCCTCACAGGGGCAGGAGAGGCAGGCGGTGTCTGGCACAGCCAGCTCCCTCTGGGCCTCTCGGGAACAGCCCCTGGCCCTACAAAGAGGTGGAAGCCTGGCCGCCCTGACAGCCTGGCCCCTGGGCAGACGAGGAAGAGGCCAGTGGCCAGGCTGCCTGCAGCCTGCGAGGCTCCTATGCCCTGCTCTGCCCAGCCTCTGGCAGCAGGGGCTCTGGACCTTAGGCCCTCATTCCCGAGGCTGCACCTGGGCCTGGCGGGCGCTTGCAGGCCTCAGCAGCAAGGTGCCAAGGTGCCCTGTGGGACACTATGGGGAGGTGCCTAGGAGGCTGGCCGGTTGCCCGGCAGGGTGGGGTGGGGTGGGTCACTCCAAGGGCTGGTCAGGAGGCAGGTGTGAGGCCTGGGGGTGCGGTGGGCAGCAGAGGCCGAGGCCCGGAGGCTGGCCCGGTTCCTGTCCCGGTAGTGTCTTGCCCAGCCCCCAATCAGGCACTTTATTCTAAGCGAGCTGAGCACTAACTCTCCCCTCCCCAGGCCGTCAGCACTGCTGGCCTCTCCAGGCCCAGAGACCCTGAGGCTGTCCTCCGAAGCCCCCACACTCCTCGCCCGCAGGTGGCCCACCCTGATCCTTGGCATCACAGCCCTGCCCCTTCGCCACAGCAAACCCCCATGCTTTGGTCCGTGGCCAGCAACGACACCTGGTGGCAGCAATGGGCGTTGTTGCTGTCCTTCCCCTCACCCCCAACAAAGGGCTGCAGGCCTCCTGACCGGTCTCTGCAGGGCTCCACTGATCCTGGCCCTGGCCTCTGAGGGAAAGCCAGAGGCCTCTGCAGGGGCTGGGACGCGCCAGGCTGTGTGACTTCCTAGGACCTCAGCCTGGGTTCCTGCCCCGGGGTCCCCACGTCTCACTGAGAGAACAGACCGCTTAGGCTGAAGTTCTTCCTGGGGCCTGGGCTGGGCAGCTATTCCCGTGGGCTGTGTGTGTTCACTTGCAATCCCTGCCGGTCTCCCAGGGCGCTGTGAGCAGTACCAGTGCCCTCCCCGGCCCTGCAAGAGTGGGGCAGCTACAGCTCTCAGGCCCACCCAGACCTGCTGGGTCAGATGCTCAGGCCCCCCGGGCCTTCCTTGCGGTTCCGGAGACCCAGGGTTGTCACGGCTCAGAGTTGGGGCCCATGGGAGGCCCCTGCTGGGCCAAGCCTCTGCTGTTCAGAAGGCTCTGAGCCCATTCCAGGGTCCCCTCCACCTTGCAAGTGCCCATCACCCCACCCTGTGCCAGGCATGGGCCCTTCTACAGAGCCAGCCCCAGCCGAGCCAGTGCTGGGCACTAAGGACACAGCCCTGGTACCCTCTAGGGCCTCCTGGCTAATTAGAGTTACAAGTGGACCACTGGGCCCTGGTCAAGCCCTGCTGGTGGTGCTGCAGGAAGGAGCTTCGGAGCATGGCAGGAAGCTCTGAGAGTGGGGAGCACTTTTATTTATTTTTTGTGTGCGGTACTGGGGATGGAACCCAGGGGCATCCGACCTCCAACCTACATCCTCAGTTCTATTTTTTATTCTTTATTTTGAAACAGGGTCTCACTGAGTTGCAAAGGGCCTAAGTAGCTGAGGCTGTCCATGAAATGAGATCCTCCAGTCTCTGCCTCCCAAATGCTGGGATTACAAGCGTGCGCCACGCCCGGCATTGGGGAGCACTTTTATTTATTTGCAGGTCTGGGAATGGAACCCAGGGGCATTCAACCTCTGAGCTATAGTCCCTGCCCTGTTTTTTATTCTTTATTTTGAAACCGGGTCTGAGTTGCGAAAGGCCTCACTAAGTAGCTGAGGCTGTCCACAAACCGTGATCCTCCGGTCTCAGCCTCCCGAATGCTGGGATTACAAGCGTGCGCCACCACGCCTGGCTTGGGGAGCACGTTTATTTTTTTTGGTGGTACTGGGGTTCCTGGAAGCCCTTCTACCTCCGGGCTACACTCCCAGACCTATTTTTACATTTTTATTTGGAAACAAGGTCTCCTAAGCCAGCACGCGCAGCTGGCTTCGAACCTGTGCCATCCTCCTGTCTCTGCCTCCCAAGCGCGGGGATTACAAGAGTGCGCCATCATGCCCGGCCTTGGGGAGCACTTTTAAAACACAAATCTAAGCCCAACATGGTGGCACATGCATGTAATCCCAGCATTTGGGAGGCTGAGACCAGAGGATCACAGTTTGTGGATAGCCACAGCTACTCAGTGTGGCCCTCCACAACTTAGTGAGACCCTATTTCAAAATAAAGAATAAAAAATAGAGCAGGGGGTATAGCTCTGAGGTCAAATGCCCCTGGGTTTCATCCTCAGAATTGCAACCCCCCCCACAACCCCCCCCCAAAAATCTAAGCTGGGTGAAGTGGCGCACACTTGTAATCCCAGTACTTAGGAGGCTGTGACAGGAGGATCAAACAGGTTCAAAGCCAGCCTCAGCTACTTAGTGAGGCTCTTGGCAACTTAGTGAGACCCTGTTTCCAAATAAAAAAAATATAAAATAGGTCTGGGAGTGTAGCCTGGAGATAGAAAGCCTCTGTACTACAAAAAATATAAACAAACAAAATAAAACACAAATTTAAAGCTGGGTATGGTGGTGCAACCTGTAATTCCAGTACTTGGGAGGCTAAGACAGGAGAATCATAGGTTCAAGGTCAAGCCCAACAATTTACGGAGACCCTATTTCAAAATAAAACAAAATAGGGCTGGGGGTGTGTAGCTCAAAGGTAGAATGATCCTGGGTTCAATCCTTGCTATCATACACACACACACCACAAAAAACCAGGTGTGGTGGCGCACACCTGTAATCCTAGCTCTTGGAAGACTGAGACAGAGGATCGCAAGTTTGAGGCCAGCCTCAGCAACTTAAACTCTCAGCAAACCAGAAAGACTGTTTCAAAACAAAAAATAATCCAGACCTGGCAATCCTAGTTCTTGGGAGGCTGAGACAGGAGTATAGCCCAGAGGTAGAAAAGCCCTTGGGTTCCACCCCCACTAACACACACACACACACACACACACACAAAGGGCTCAGGAGCAGGTACAGTGGCGCAAACCTGCAATTTTAGTTCTTTGGAGGCTGAGACAGGAGGATTGTAGGTTTGAAGGCCAACCTCAGCAATTTACTGAGGCCTACAGCAACCTAATGAGACCATTTCAAAATAAAAAATAAAAAAAGGGCTGGGCGTGTAGGTCAGAGGTAAAAAGTCCCTGGGAGCTGGGTGTGGTGGTGCACAGTTCTAAATCCAGCTTTTAGGAGGCTGAGACAGGAGGATTGTGGTTTGTGGCCACCCTAAGCTACTTAGCGAGGCCCTTTGCAACTCAGTGAGACCCTGTTTCAAAATAAAGAATAAAAAATGGGGCTGGGTGTAGCTTGGAGGTAGAATGCCCCTGGGTTCCATCCCCAGTACTGCAAAAAAAAAAAAAAAAAAGTCCCTGGGTTCAATCCTGGTACCCCACCCCTGCCCCCTACAAATAAGAAAGTAAAACGAAACTAAAGAGCTGGTAGGTAGGAGTTAAGGTCCCCAGGCTCCAGGGCCAGCTCCAGGGCAGCAGAGGGAGACGGAGCCAGGCCTCACCCTCTCCACAAGAGCCACCGCTGCAGACGGACGGCTTCCAGAGTGCCTGCCCCTTGCGTGGGAGCGCTGAACAAGCAGCTTGCCTGTGCGTCACAGCTCCGTGTCCTCAGCCAGAAGGCCAGCCACATCCGATGGAGGAGACCACCTTCACACCTGGCTGCTGGAGGCCAATCCGTGCTGACTGGGTAACGCCGACACTACTCTGTGAGCCCGGTATGCGTGGCTACTATTGATATGGCCTGGCTGGCACAAGCCTGCCTGCCAAGGCGCTGAAACGGTCTCAACTGTCCAGATGCTGCCTGGCAGTCGCTAGATGGCAGTGGTCTGCAGATCATCACTGCAGAACAAGCGGTGTGAGCCACCTGCCAGGCGCAGGATGATGCTGGAGGCCTCCTGGCCACGCACCACTGCCTGGCCCTGCCGTGTGGTCCCCGGGATTCCGCTTAGGCGTGTGGCAGTACTGGAGAGCATCCCAGGTTTTTCTTCAGATGTGTGCTCAGGTGTCAACCAGCGCCCACTAGAACTTGGTGAACAGCTGGGCCTGGCAGCACATGACCGGAATCCAGTCCTGGGGAGACGGAGACAGGATACAGCAGCTTCAGGCGCAGCCTCGGCAACCTAGTGAGTCCATTTCAAAGTAAAAAATAAAAAGGGCTGGGGTGGGGCCCAGAGCTAGAAGGCCTCTGGGTCAATCCTGAGCTCTACACACAAACAATCCCATCATGGCATTTCTCTTAAAACGCTTGCGCCCATTTGCGTCTCACTCGGGCTGAGGCCGACATGCGACCTCCTGCCCAGCACGGGGCAGGCCAGGCATCCAGGTAGCTTGCTGCCCGTGGCTGCGGCACACTGGTGCAGCCGGAGGCAGCTCCCAGGGAGGGAAGCAGGGCAGCTGGGACACAGCCGTGGTGGGTTGGCTTGGCCTCAGGCCAGAGCTGGGACACCATCTTAGAGGAAAAGGTGAGCCAGGTGTGGGGTAGCACGTCTATAATTCCAGTACTTCGGAAGCTGAGACAGCAGGATCACAGGTTCACGGCCAGCCTCGGCAGCTTAGTGAGGCCCTCTGCAACTCAGTGAGACCCTGTTTCAAAATAAAGACTAAAAAATTGGGCTGGGGATGTAGCTCAAAGGTAGAATGCCCCTGGGGTCCATCCCCAGTACTAAAGAAAAGAAAAAAAGAAAAAAAAAAGGAGCTGGGCATGATGGTACACGCCTGTAACCCCAGTACTTGGCAGGCTGAGATGAGAGGATCACAAGTTTGAGGTTGTCTCTAACTTAGCTAGGTTCTCAGCAACTTAACAAGACCCTATTTCCAAACAATATAAAGTAAGGATAGAGGTGTAGCTTGGAGGTTGAATTCAATCCCCAGTGCCACAAAATCAGGGAAAAAAAAAAAAAAAAAAGCTGGGCATGGGGGCATGTGCCTGTAACCCTTGAACTTGGGAGGCTAACAGACGAGGATCACAGGTTTGAGGCCAACCTCAGCAACTTAGTGAGACCCTGTTTCAAAATATAAGTATAATCGGGCTGGGAGTGTGAGATAAAATGGACTTGAGTTCAATCTCCAGTACCACACACACAAAAAGATAAGTAAATAAAGATAAGTAAAATAAGGCCAGAGTGTAGTTCAGAGGTAGAACACCCCTGGGTTCAGTCACCAGTTCCACACACACACGAGTGACTTCAGAGTTTGCACTTAAAGAAACTTTATTTAATCTTTTAAAAAGCAATCTAGTTTGAAAATGAGGTTAAGAGAGAAAAGCACAAAATTAAGATAAGTCAGACAGACAGACAGAGACAGACAGAAGGACAGACAGACAGGAGGGTGGGTGGCGGCCGTGGCTCGGGTCAGATCTTTTCCATCTTGGAGATGAGGTCATCACAGATCCTGGTCAGCTCGTCATTTTCTTTAGTCTGAAGGAGAAGAGGGAGCAGCGACTGCAGTAGGTGCTGCCCACTGCCCAGGCAGGTGGAGGCTGGAGGAGGCTGGCTGTGGCCCCCTGGAGGCGCTGCCGGGTGGCACACTCACCTTCTGCTCCACAGTCTTCTCCAGTGAGTACACCTGCATCTGTGCCTTCCTCAGGCTCGCCTGGAACGCCAAGGCTTCTGCCTGGGCCTTGCTTCGGACCTGGCTGATCTCCTCGTTTGCCCTGGAGGGCAGAGCTGAGCTGAGCGGGCTGGGCCAGGGCCAGGGCCAGGGAGCCTCCGGGCCCAGGGCAGCACCCCCACTCACAGCCTGAGCTTTTCCTCGGCGTGGGCCTTCAGGGCCTGGTACCTCTGGCCCTCCTTTTCGATCCTCACGATGTACTCCTCGACACACTTCTTCAGTGACTCTTCGTTCTTTAGGAATGAGTGCATTTGAGCTGTTAGTGTTTTGTCGGAAACTGGGGCCCCGGGGTCAGGGCAGACTGTAGACCCTGGAGGCTTTGGGGGACGCTGGCAGCAAGACAGCGCTTCCCATTTTCCTTCTGGAAAGTCTCTGCGTGTTCCAGTCCCGCTCCCCATCTGGTGCAGGACAGCGCTGGCCCTCCCGGCTGGGACCGGGGCCTGCCTAAGCCCTGCCGAAGAGCACAGGCCACGCGCAGGACATGCCGGGGCCACACCTGGCCTGGCTCCCCAGATGTCTCACACCCAGCGAGATGCCGCCCTGAGGAGCACGTGACACCACCGCTCCTGCTCCTGGCCCCCGGCCGCCACAGCATGGCAAGCCAGGGCCAGAGCCAGAGCCCTCCCGCACGACAACCCCGCTCAAAGCCCTCACCACTGGCTGTGGTGCAGATGGTGTCTCGCAGGAATGCCAGTCCCTGAGCCGTCCCGTGGGCTCCCCAGGCCCCTCCCTGGGATGTGTCCCCACCGCCTCCTAGCCCTGCCCCCCACATCTACTGGACAGCAACCGCCATCCCAGCATGCTGCACGCCCTGACGCCATTGGCACGGACCAAGGGCCGCGAGGCCAGGCAGCACCACGCACCTTGCGGTAACCTTCGATCACCTCCTTCTGCTTCTCAAAGCGCTTGAAGAGGTCAGAGAAGGACTTTTCCATGGAGTTCAGGTCTGCAGTCACTTGGTCCTTCTGTTTCAGAACCTCCTGGAGTTCGGCTGTGGCAAGCTGCTTCTGTTTCCGAGTCTCCTCTTAAGAAAATCAAGCATGTGGGCTCAGGGGCAACCACTACACTGGTGCCACATCCAGCCACAAAAACGAGGCTGGCAGAGCGGGAGAGGTGGGCGGACCCATCGGACGTCCCGCGGTTTGACGAGCCCCCTTTGCAGGGTTCTCTGGGACAGGACACAGGCCCACACACAGCTGCTTCGTCACCACAGGGAGCCCAGAGTGGGAGGTGGCAGTGAGGTCCCTGGAGAGGGAATCCCTGCAGGCAGTGCTGGTGTGGTTTCAAGGTCAGGCAATGGCGTGGGTAGGTCGTGCAGCCAGATGGAAGGCTGAAAGGGTACCAAGCCACACCCAGTGCATGACAGGCCCAAGGACACCTCCAGGAGCCCAGCCTTGGGTCCCCAGGTAAGGGCAGGTTGTGCAGGGCCACTGTGGACAGGTAGGCAGCAACTGGCCCTCGATGGCTCTGACTGATGGCTCAGGGTCAATGGGTGCCGGGCACTAGGCTGCCACCTTGTGGACCCCCACCCCTAGAAGCTGCAGAGGACACGGATGGTGTGGCCAGGGGGCAGGGAGACAGAAGCAGAGCAACTGGCACTCACCCATCGTCTGGCACACAAACCCTTCAAACTCATCCATGACCTTCCTGCAGGGGAAGAGCAGGTGGTCACTCAGGGTGGGCGCTGCAGGCGGCCCAGGTGGGTGGGGTCGGGGCGGGCCTCACCCCATCTCTAGGTTCTTCAGCTGGAGCTCCTCACACCTGCTCCTCAGCTCCAGGCTCTCCTTCTGTGCCGCATCCACCTGCATGGGCCACACGGCAGGCTGGCCAGTGGGCGCCCCCAGGCGAGGAAACGGGCTCCCTGGTGGCGCTCACCTGGGCCACCTGCTCTGGCGGGACCTAATGGGCGCCCAGGGAGCATGTGTCCCGTATGTCCACCTACCAGAGCCCTGGCAGGCTCCGACCCCATTCCAGCCAGCTGTGGAGTAGGTGCAGGCCAGGGCCCAAGTGAAAAGCGAGGTCCAGACCCTTATGAAGGGCGGCTGGGTGGTGGTGGCCGGTGTGGGCTCCTGGTATTGGCAGCCTGGGTGTACCCTGCGAGGGCACCATCCCGAGGGTCACTGTGGGCCACCCCGGAGCAGACCTGGGCTGGCCCAAACCTGCCAGCTGTCCTCCTGGGCTACCTGGCCCCCTGTGTGCACACGGCCAAGCAGGCAGGCAGCTCAGAGTGGGGCCTGAGGGACCTGGACTCTCAGGGAATGCCCAGGTTCTGAGGCGACCGAGCTGGAGTTGAGGCTGAGGTCCCTGCGTGCACAAGGGGCAAGGAGAGACGGGCGAGGCCTGGCAACGCAGGGCAGGCGGGTGCGTCAGACCGAGGGAGGGAGACAGCCTTCTAACCTGTCCAGAGCCCTGCTGCCTGCGGGGTGGGGAGGAGCTGGAAGGGGCGACCCCAGGTGAGTCGCAGCAAGACCACCCTCAACGCTGGGAGATGTCTGTGCCCACTTGCAACAGGAGGACGGCTGGAGCAAGGCGCTCCCAAAGGGCCCATACCCTGCGAGGCCATCCCCAGGCCCGCGCCCTCGGGGAGGCTGAGGGGAGGGAAGCCGGGCTGAGCTTGGGGCGGGGCTGCCGCTGGCAGCTGCTGGCTTGGACAACCTGGAGTCCTCGCCCACCTGGGAAGCGGTGCCATTTTGAGGGCGGGGGGATGAAGGGCCGACACCAGCAGCTGCCGTGGCTCAGCAGGGCCGGCGCCAGGCCACATGGAGCCATGTGTTCCTGGTTCTCGGCTACTTCTCAGAAAGGCCCATGAGTTCTAGGCAGGAGCTGCGGCCTGCATCCTTACCGCTGCATCCAGGTCCCTCTGGCTATACTGAAGCACTTCCACGATGGGCGCCACGGGCAGGGGCGGACCTCCAGACTCCAGGAGGCACGGGGCGGGGCCTGGTACCTGCGGGGCCAGGGAGAAGCCGAGCATAAGCCTGACCCTCACCGCCTCCTGCCTGCAGGCTGCCATAGGGAAGACGAGCCGGCCCAACCTGGCTGGAACCCAAGGCCCACGCTTCTGCAGCAGGCAGCTCAGGAGGGACTTGGATAAGACCCTTGTGTCAGGAACCGGCTGTCGAGCCGCACCCACCACCTGACCTGAAGGCTGTAGACTCCAGGAATGCAAATACAGGCCCTCAGACCATCTGTGGCTCCTAGATCACAAGAATATTGCTCCAAAGAGACCAAAGTGCTTACAGGCAATTCCAGGGCACCCAAGAAGTCCAAGTCCACGAGCGCAGCTCCCGGCAGGTCTCCCGAGCAGGGCGCCTCTGCCTCCTGTGTGCTGAGACCGAAGAGGGAGCCAGTGACCTTCTGGCCGCTTAGTACTGAGCAGGACACAGGGCAGCCAAGTCCCTCCCACTGAGCCACACCCCAGCCTCGAGGGCTCCCAAGTTGCCCGGGCTGCCCTTCAACTCGAAACCCTTCCGTCCCTTCGGCGCACCACTGTGCCTAGTCGTGGCCAATTGTTTTTTTTTTTTTTTTGTGGTGCTGGGGAGCAAACCCAGGGGCATTCTACTTCTGAGCTAGACCCCGAGCCCTTTTTATTTTGAAATGGCCTAAGTTGCTGAGGCTCCCCTTGAACCTGCCACGCTCCCATCTCAGCTGCCCAAGAACTGGGCTTGCAGGCGCGCACCATCACGCCTGGCTGCCGTGTCCAATCCTCACCGAGCCCTGCCTTGGGGGAACACAGAACCGACCTGAGTGCCTTCTCCCTCCTGTCACCCGGGCCACTCCCCTGGTGAGCGGGCCTAATGTCTGGCTATACACGGCAGGCCATGCCTGGACGCCCAACGTGCAGGGAGAGTCACGAGTCAGGGAAGCAACCCCTCTTCCCCCTGAGCGCTGGGGTTCATGACTTGCTTAGCAAGTCATTCTCCTTGAAATTAAACATGTCCACACTTGGGAGGTGGAGACAGGAGGATCGCGCAGGTTCGAAGCCAGCCGCGCTGGCTTAAGAGACCCTGTTTCCAAATAAAAATATAAAAAAATAGGTCTGGGAGTGTAGCCCGGAGGCAGAAGGGCTTCCACCAGAGCCAGACAGTGTCTCTGGATCCGAAGGCCACCAACCTGCCCTCACGGCGGCGTGGCCGCTGGTGGTCTGAGGGAACTGGCTGGCCCTGGCCAGCAGGTGTGGCGTACCAGCAGCAGGCGGTGGGCGAGCGGCCGCGGGCCTGGATGGCCAGCCTCTGCTCTGTGGCGTGGGCCTACCCGAGCCTCCTGCGCTCACCACGGTTGAGCCAGGCAGGCCCTCCGGTGGGTGCCACTGCCTGCTGCGTGAGGCTGGCTCCAGGCTTGCTGTCTGCTCGCTGCCCGCGGCTGCTTTCCCATGCAGGTCGCACCCCCTGAGTCTAGAGGTCTTTTTTGGGGGGGAGGAGGGACTGAAACCAGGGCGTTCTACCTCAGAGCTACACCCCTGCCCTTTTTATTTTTTGTTTTGAAACAGGGTCTCTAGGTTGCTGCAAGTCTCGCTCAATTGCTAAGGCTGGGCTTGAACCTGTGGTCCTCCTGTCTTAGTCCCAAGTACTGGAATTACAGGTGTGCCCCCCCCCCCCAGTTTAGAGGGGTGCTTAGTAACAACCAACCATGCTGAAAGCTTCGCAGAGGGACATACCTCTCTGTCACAGGGATCACGGGCACTGGTCGCAGAGGGCTGTCTTTAAGGAGGGGGTCGAATTTCAGGTACAAGGACTGTTTCCTCCAGGCCGACTCTTTGAACTGGAAGGATGGGCAAGGTGGCAAGTCTATGCTGTCCCATGGACACAGCCCCAAGGGGACCTTACGCACTAGCAGCCCGAGGCCCGCCCCTCCTTCCCGGCAGTGGGACGTGCCCAGGCTTGTCTCAGAGCGGGCACTGGGGTCTGGACTCTGCCTGGCCTGCGGGATGCTGCTGAGCCAAGGACATGCACAAATGTGCCCTGCAGTGACAGGCACAGCTGTCAGGACGCTGGGCCCCGTACCTACCGAGGAAGTTCCAAACTGCTCCAGATAATCCACTTCAGCACCTGTGCCTAGAACTGAGAGGGAAAAGTGTCACGGCCACTGGACTGGCCACGCCCCAGCGCGGACGGACGACCCAAAGTGCTCAGCAGGAAGGGACCAGGTTTTGGTGAAGTAAATGCAGTGGTCCCCGCCACTAGGCCAGAGGCTTTTCCACTCTGAGGGAGCAGCCTCGGAGACCCTGGGCGTGTCTGGGGGGAGCCTGCCTCTCCATCTTCAGACATGCTCAGTACAGAAGCACTCTGAGCCAGCGTGGTGGGCACACTGGCAATCTCCGCATCTGGGAGGCTGAGACCTGAGGATCGCGGTTCGTGGCCAGCCCCAGCTACTTAGTGAAGCCCTTCGCAACTCAGTGAGACCCTGTTTCAAAATAAAGAATAAAAAATAGGGCAGGGAGTGTAGCTCGGAGGTCAAATGCCCCCCCTGGGTTCTTCCATCACCAGACCCACAAAAACAAAACAAAACAAACAAAAATAAAAAAATCAAAAAACAAAAAGCAGCAGCAGCAGCAGCACTCTATCTTGTAGCACTTCTTACCCAAGACTAAATGAACCCAATGGCACATGCAGCCCAAGGAGACTGAAGGCCAACGGTGCTTTTCAAGTCGGGTATTTGGTAGTAGGCGGACCTCTAATAATTTAGCAACAAAAGAGAACTCAAATTTTTTTTTTTGGTCTGGAGATTGAACTTGGGGACATTCTACCTCTGAGCTATACTCAGTCTTTTCTCTTTTTTTGCAGTACTGGGGATTGAACCGAGGGAGCATTCTACTTCTGAGCTATACCCCAGCCCTTTTAATGAATGTGCCTTTTTATTCTTTATACTAAAACTGGGTCTCACAGCCAGGCGTGGTGGCGCACGCTTGTAATCCCCGCCCTTGGGAGGCTGAGACAGGAGGATCACACAGGTTTGAAGCCAGCCTCAGCTACTTAGTGAGGCTTTCAGCAACTTAGTGAGACCCTGTTTCCAAATAAAGTATAAAATAGGTCTGGAGTGTAGCCTGGAGGTAGAAAGCCTCTGGGTTCCACCCCCAGTACCACCAAAAACAAAAACAAAAACAAACTGGGTCTCACTAAGTTGTGGAGGGCAACACTAAATAGCTGAGGCTGGTTGTGAACCTGTGATCCTCCTGTCTCGGCCTCCTAAGTACTGGGATTACAAGCATGTGCCACCATGCCTGGCTTACCCACAGTCTTTTTTTTAAAAACTTTTATTTGAGGGCCTCCGCAACTCAGTGAGACCCTGTTTCAAAATAAATAAAAATAGGGCAGAGGGTGTAGCTCGGAGGTCGAATGCACCTGGGTTGTTCCATCACCAGACCCGCAAAACAAAACAAAAAACTTTTATTTCAAAGCAGGGTCTCATTAAGTCGCTGAGGCTGGACTTGAATCTTCAATCCTCTTTTCTCAGCCTCCCAAGTACGGGGATTACTGGTGTGCGCCACCACATCCGGCCAAGACAACCCAACTTAAAAAACAGGGAACACATCGGGTGTGGTGGCGCACGCTTGTAATCCCCGCGCTTGGGAGGCTGAGACAGGAGGATCGCGCAGGTTCGAAGCCAGACTTGCTGGCTTAAGAGACCCTGTTTCCAAATAAAAGAGTATAAAATAGGTCTGGGAGTGTAGCCCAGAGATAGAAGGGTTTCCAGGAACCCCAGTACCACAAAAAAAAAAAAAAAAAAAAAAAAAAGGGAAAGGACTTGAATAGACATTTGTCCAAGGATATGTAAATGGCCAATGAAAACATGAAAAGATGCTCCACTAGCTGTTAGGAAATGAGGTACTCCTTCACACCTGCTAGGACAGCAGGAACCAACACGACAGGTGCGTGTTGGCAAGGATGTGCAGAAGCGGGAGCCCTATGCTGTTGGTGATGTGGTGGTGTGGCCACTTGGGAAAACAGCCTGGCAAGTCGGCCAGCTAAGCACAGCCACCACATATGATGAGGCGACTCCATCTCTAGGTGTGGACCTCAAGAAATGGTGAACACATTGACATAAACATGAAGAACAGCATTACTTTTTTCTTTTTTAAAATGGAACTGGGGAGCTGGGCGTGGTGGTGCACACTTGTAATCCCAGCGCTTGGGAGGCTGAGACAGGAGGATCGCACAGGTTCGAAGCCAGCCTCTGCTACTTGGTGAGGCTCTCGGCAACTTAGTGAGACCCTGTTTCCAAATAAATATAAAATAGGTCTGGGCGTGTAGCCCGGAGGTAGAAAGTCCATGGGTTCCACCCCTAGTACCACAAAAAAACAACAACAAACAAAAACCAAAAAAAAAACCCCTACATTCTACTTGCAGTTTTCTTGATGACTGAGTTTTAAGTAGCCAAAAAGGAGATCTTTCCAAGTTGCTGTATATCCCCTAAACTGATTCAACCCCAAGTTCCTGTCGAACGCATCTGAGTAGTGTTTCCCCGACTATCCGGGGTACCTGCTGCTTACCTTGCTAGTACCTTCCCTGTGTGCTGCCTTGTTCCCATCTTTTGCCTACTTTGAGAGTCTGAACTTCCATCTCTAGAGGTCCTTTACAGTAAAGATATCAACCCCGTTCTATTAAAAATGCCCATCTCTTTTCTTTTTGTAACAGGGTCTCACTAGGTTGCCGAGAGTCTTGCTAAACTGCTGAGGCTGTCCTTGAATTACAATCCTGTCTCAGCCTCCCAAGTACTGGGATTACAGGCACACACCACCAGGCCTGGCCCAATGCCCATCTTTTGACAGACCATTCAAAGTCGAGACAGAACAGCCTGCAGAATGACCAGGCCACGGAACACAAGTGCCTGGCACCCTTCAGGCAAGGCAAGTGACACCCGGGGCTGCATACCCTCAGCTGGGTCCCTGAAGCACTCCTCTGGCTCCAAGGTGGGCGCCAGTCCCTGCTGAGAAGCGTCGTGTGTCGGCTGGGCAGGTGTGGCTATCAGCTCACTCTCCAGACACCTGGTGGGAGCCAGGGTACCTGAGGGACTTGCGGTCCCCCCCTGGAGGGAAGGTTGGAATATCTGTGTCATCTCTCCCAGTCAGGCCCTGTGTGGGCTCTACCTCCGCCCCCCCCCGCCCCCCGTGCCCGCAACTTCACCAGAGGACCAGGAAGGGAGGGGCAATGTGCCCACCCCACCACCAGCAGATGCCAGCAGCCTCTCCTGCCCTCACTGCCTGCACCACGCGTGACGGGGAGGCAGCGCGGGGACGTGCCTGTGCGCACCTGTACCTCGTCCTTGGCTCCGGGGGTCTCCGTCGTCATCTGCACCACATGTGTGTCACCCGCCGGGGCTGAATACAGCTGCCTAGAGACAGTCAGCAGAGGCTTGGTACCCCGCCACCCTGCTCCGCACTGAGGTGTGTGCCTGGCTGTGGGGTGAGCGCGCCCGGTTCAGGGCACGGCTGCTCCCTGGGGGACACACTGGGGGCCAGCGCCTTGCTGTGGTAGCTTCTGCTCATCCATCCCTCTTTAGGAGCATGCTCAGTAATCCCAAGCCCCTCCCTGGCTGAGCTGGGCACCCAGCGGCAGTGCTTCCTCAGCCCCGGACACCCTCCTCTGAGCAGGTGGCTGTTCTGAATGCGACATGCGCTTCTCTGCACACTTACTGGCTGGGAGGAGAGTCCCCTGCAGGCCCGGCACTCAGATGCTTGGCTAAGAGGTTTCCTGGGGCCTGGGCCTCTGTGTCACCTCCGAATGGGTTGACGTTTGGGTCATCCAGCTTGTCCGAGTCGAGGTGGTAAGAGCCCCGGGGAGCAGGTTGAGGGTGCCTGTCTCCTTCGGCCACCTCCTCGGGGGCCTGCTCCTGCCTGCCTTCGGGTCTCTTTCCCCAGCTCTGTGGTAGAGCCTCCCTCGCAGCTGTGGCCTCAGAGGAGTCAAGCCCTGGCCATGTGGGCTCACACGGGGGCAGGACGGCTACTTGGCCAGCAACTTCCCGAGGACATGGGGCTGTGGCCTCACCAGCCTGCATGGGGCCGGCTGGGCACACATGGGGAGGAGGCTGGGTGTTGGCTGCTGGCTTGGGGCTGTCCACAACCTGAAGGCAGGCAGGGGCCTCGCTGGCCAGGTCTGTGGGGGGTGCTCCTCCTTGCGGACCTTCGGGGCTTGCGCCAGGAGGTGAGGCAGCCATGTCCAGGGGAGCCCTGTGCAAGCTTTCTCCAGAGTCTCTGGGGGCAGTCGCTGCCTCATGTTGGGACGCTGTCCCAGGCGGGTCTTCCAGGGTCTCAGAAGCAGACGGCAGGCTTTTGACTAAAGAACGACAGCTGTTTCCCTCTGAGTCTTGCCCAGGGCTGCCAGACACTTGTCCTGGGGGTGACATCTGGTTTCCAGGACTTCCTGGGCTCTGGGAAGACCTTGAGGAACTCAGGTCAGCCTGGGGGGCAGAGTCAGACTTGCTGGAGCTATCCTCTTCAAGAGCTGAGTTTGTATCCTCTAGAAAAGGGTCGATATTGCCCTCTGCTTGCTTTTGGAGAATTCCATTGGTAGCTCTGATGTCCTCCTCCTTGGCGAACTGTTGGCTTTTTAGAAATAGGTCTAGTTAGCACTAGAGCATTTGAGCTTTTCAACTCAATTTCAGCCCATGAAATGGCATTAGCCCAATACAGAAACCAAGAACATCTGGTCAACCCGTTCCTCTGGCTTAAATCTCACCAAGCTCACACCCACAGGTGAGCAGCATGCTGGGCTCAAGAGAGGTATAGCAGCCTAGCAGTTCACGTGGATGGTTCTCACTAACCCACTCTCCCTCCACTCGGGGACCAGCGCTCAGTGGCCAGGGTGGCAGAGCACGCAAGGTTCGTTTTTCAGCAGGGAGAGGGAAGCCGAGCATCAACGTTGCCTTTAGACTGCCGCAGGGGGTGCCAGGACAGAGAGCATCTCCCTAGAACGCTGTCCTTGCAGTGCCTCCTATCCGAGGGTTCCAGGCAGCAGCACGACAGAGCCCTAGGGCCTGACAGGTCCACTGAGGCAGCTGGAGATGGAGGGTTAGGTGGGCCTGACTGCAAGCAGGAGGGCCACAGGCTGTTTGTCTGGGGAGAGCTCCCTGGTCTTCAGAGGGCTCAGAGAGGCTGGCCTCAGCATTTCAGTGATTCAGATGCAGGGCCCTGGAGTCACAGCTTTCTCATGTTAAAGTTAAGGTCCCAGGGAGCCAGCTGCGGCTGCACAAGCCTTTAATCCCAGTACTTGGGAGGCTGAGACAGGAGGATTGAAGGTTTGAGGGCAGCCTCACCAATTTAGTGAGGCTCTCAGCAGCTTAGTGAGACCCTATTTCCAAATAAAAAATAAAACAGGGCCAAGGGTGTAGCTTGGAGGCAGAATGCCCCTGGGTTCAATCTTCAGCACCACAAACAAAAACCAGGGGTACCTGGGCATGTTAGTACATGCCTGTAATCCTAGTACTTGGGAGATCGAGACAGGAGGATCGCAGGTTCATAGCCAGCCTCCGCAATTTAGCAAGACACTGTTTTAAAATAAAAAAATAGAGCCGGGCACGGTGGTGCACGCTTGTAATCCCAGCATCTGGGAGGCTGAGACAGAAGGATCACGGATGACAGACAGCCTGAGCTACTTAGTGAGGCCCTCTGCAACTCAGTGAGACCCTGTTTCAAAATAAAGAATAAAAAATAGGGTTAGGGGTGTGGCTCAGAGAACATCCCTGAGTACTGGGAAAAAAAAAAAAAAGGCTGGAGGTATAGCCCAGAGGCACAATGTCCCCTGGGTTCAATCCCAGTACCACAAAAAAGAAGAAAGTTAAGGATAGAAAAAGTGGTGGAGCATGCCTGTAATCCTAATACTTAAAAGCCTGTGATAGGACTGCAGGCATGCAGTAACTCAGGGAGACCTTGTTTCAAAAGAAAAAGAATACAACAGCGTTGGGATGTAGCTCAGAGATGGAATGCCCCTGGGTTCAATCCCTATACCTACCCTCACCTCCCAAAAGAAAAGTTTTGAATAGTCAATCAGCAAAACACAGCACAAAATCAGGCAGTAAGGCCCTTCTCGCACTGAACACAGATAGCAGCTGTGATGGCAACAGGAGAAAGGCTGCCCCCGGGCAAAGCCCAGAGAGTGCTCGTGAGCCAGCAGGCTGGCCACCTGCACTGCCTGGCACCTGGCGCCCAATGTGCCTGCAGAGGGGCTTCTCCTGCCTGTGGGCACGTGCTTCTGAGTGGCTTCAGAGGGAGTCTGGTCCTTTGTTTGGTACTGGGGGTTAAACCCAGGGACATTCTACCTCTGAGCTCCGGCTCCAGCCTTTGTTATTATTTTTTAATTTATTTTTTAATTTTTTGGTGGTACTGGGGTTCCTGGAAACTCTTCTACCTCCGGGTTACACTCCCAGACCTATTTTTATATTTTTTAATTTGGAAACAGGGTCTCTTAAGCCAGCGCAGCTGGCTTTGAACCTACGCGATCCTCCTGTCTCTGCCTCCCAAGCGCGGGGATTACAAGCGTGCGCCACCACGCCCGGCTCTTTGTTGTTTTTTAGTTTGAAACAGGGTCTTGCCATGTTGGTGACTGTCTCACTAAGCTGCTGCGGCTGGCCTCTCAAGCCTGTGGTCTCCTGTCTCAGCCCTCCGAGACCCAGGATTACAGGCGTGCACTCCCACGGCAAAGCCCGGCAAGCACTCTGTCTTTCTTTCTCTCGGCTCCGCATGTGGATCCTTGGACAGCTTCTCTACTCTAAATGGAGACAAGAGAATGCCAGAGGAAGGAATCTGCAGACCTCTTCCCTGGAGATGAGTCAGGATGTTTCTTTCCTCAAGTTACAGAAAAAAAAAGACTGACTGCCAAGGGCACAGCAAAGGAATGGAGCATGAAACGGAAACTTCTCTCTAGTATCTACGATTAATTTCCTACTGACAGACAGCCACACAGCGCATGTGCTCAGAGCAGAGCCGAGCAGGAGCCAGCGAGGTGTGGCAGGAGAGCGCACTCCCACAGGCCCGCGGCCGAGTCACGGGACACTAAACGGTGGACACTTACTTCTCTTTCTGTGTCCAGGCATAGCAATGGCTTTCTAGCGCAGTGCTGTCCTCCAGAACAAAAGGCGCCTCCAGGTTGCCAGTCATGCTAGGACTTAAGATCCTGTGTGTCTGTGGGTCCCGCAGAGGTGTCTGGAAAGTCACCTGTTGGAGGGCGAGGAGGACAGTGGTATCACGCCAGTCCTCACAACCACACGGCCCACAGGTCCCGAGAGCCAGCTCGCGGCATGGGGCAAGCACAGGCCTTCGAGTCTACACTCACCTTCGCAGCTCTGGCCTGGTTCTTGGGTGGCACATTTTCTTTTTGTGACAGACGAAGGACAGACGATCTTCCGGTAAGTTCTGGCGGTGAAAACAGGAAGTCACAGTTGTCTGTACTTTTTTCACTGATGACATTTTCGTCATTTAAGATCTGCAGACTCATTCTGGAAAAGCATAATACATCTGTGTCAGCATGAAGGCAGTGACAGGGCGTCATGACACCCGGGGCAGCGCTGCCTCACGGTAAACACGGAGACGCCCCTCCTGCACGGTGCCCTCTGAAGGTGGGCAGTCTCAGAGTGCATCTGCATCTGAGACTTCAGGCAGGATGCCACCTCCTGGACCAGGAGCAGAGGGCCAAGCCTGGCAGAGGCCCAGGCTCAGAGTGAATGCCTCCTACTGCAGCATGCTATTGGGCCAAAGTGGGGAGCGGGAAGATCTGGCCTGTCAGGAAGCTTACAGGTCAGAGAAAGCCCTGCTCCGCATAGTATAAAGATGAGCACAGCTGTGCTGGATCTGCAGGAGGGGAAAAGAGGAGGGCAGCTCTGGTCTGTAGCCGCCCACCTGTAGAGAAGCCCAGGGTATTTGCAGGGTGGACGCGGAGGAGAAGCTGGGCGAAGGTAAGCCAGCCGGAAGGTTCAGTTTTTCAGTGCTTTGCTATAGGGGCCTCCAGGCAGACCCAGAAGATTCTAGAATAGCTCCATTCTGCTTTCCCAGATCCTCATGCTGGTCATTGTCCTTTCACTCAGAGTACTCCTGATCTAGGTGCCACCAGAGGACGGACGTACCCAATGGTACCTGGTGCTGGTGGGCCTGGGAACTCAGGTGAGGAGCCTGGGAACTCAGGTGAGGAGCCTAGATGAGGCTGGGGGATGAGGTCAGCAACACAGGGGGCCTCGTTGGCTCGGCTTGGCCACTGCGGGTCTGTGAGCGGATGAACAGGGAAGGAAGAGGGGAGCGGGGAGCCTAGTCTGCTGTGGCCAGAGGGGTAAAGTCGGACCTGGCTTGGTCAGGAGGTCCACACATGACATGTGGAAACAGGAAAGCAGAAGCCAAAGCAACGCTTAGGTTGCTGGCAGGAGATGGGGCCGTGGGATGCACAAGCCTGGGCTCACAGGACACATGCACCGGAAGAGGCCTTCCAGGCAGGAAGATGGAGAACTGTAGCCCAGCTTTCTTAAGGCAGTTTTTGCTAACAGTGGGGAGGCCACTGAAGGCAGCTCTTGAGCAGACGGTGACAAAGCTGGCTGTGGTGGCGCACGCCTGGAATCCCAGCACTGTGGGGTCTAGACAGGAGGGCTCGGGCTTGAGGTCAGCCTTGGAATTTAGTGAGCTCTCGGCAACTTAGGCCCTGTTTCAAAAGAAGAAAGTGGCAGGGATGTAGTTCAGAGGCAGAATGCCCCTGGGTTCAATCCCCATTACCAAGGACAAAACACCCCCAAAACCTGACCAGGAGGGACCGCGCTCTGATGCCCTTTGTGGCGCAGGAGCCAACACATAAGGCCACTCTGATGTCGCTGCACCAGCCTGGTGAGGAGAGGTCAGGGTCCACACGTCTATGGAAGATGGACCTGCTGGAGTCGGTGATGGCCCCCAGGTGGTGGGGCGCTGAAGAACTACCCTGGGAGAAGCAAGCAGCTGCTCCTGCTAGTTCACAAGGCCAGCAGGTGCTGGCTTCGTAAAATCTGCTTAAGCTCCTGGGAAGAGCAACAGAGAACTTGCAGGTGTTTAAGATTGAAAAACATACCGCCCCCTCAATCAGCCTACAGGTGGTACTCGAGGCAAGACGAAGCCACGCTGGCGGCTGGAACTGAGGAAGAAAAGAGGCCCGTGGCCTGGCTCCAGAGATCCCGACTACGCACTTTCTGGGGAGGACGCGGAAAGGAGACAAGGAAAGCAGTAGCTGGGAGGCACGGGAAGAAGGCTTCCCTGAACGGCCATTCGCCCCGGGTTGCAGCCAGCCTGTCGGCGAGAGGACAGGCACCGCACAGCATCCGCGGGGCCAGAAGTGCCAGAGCACGACTGCAAAAGCGCGGGCAGGGGTCTCCGGAGCGGCGGAGACCGCGGTCAGGCGCGTCCAAGAGCAGGGGGCGGACAGGAACGCTGCGCTGCGGGAAGAGACGCGGGGCGAGGGTTCCGCCGCGGAGCCCCGGCCCGCAGGAGAGGCTCCCGCCGCAGGGGCGCCCGGCGGGCCCCAGAGGGCAGCTCGCTGCGGCGCGAGGCCGGGCTGGCGGGGTCGGAGGCGAGGGCGGCCCGCGGCCCCACCCGGCCCTGCCCGCCCCTACCTGCCCGCCGCCGGGAAGGAGGAGCGCCGCGCCCGAGAGCCCAGCCAGTCACCGACTCAAGTACCGACGGCCAGCGCCGAGCCGCGACCACGTCCCCGGCCTCGATCGCAGCCCGCCGCGCCCGCCGATTCAAATACCGACGGTTAGCGCCACGCCGCCAATCAGCGCGGGCCGGGGGCGGGGCCTCGGGCGACCCCTGGGGAGCCGCAAGGCCCCGCCCCGCCCGCGGGCAGTTCCGCTTCCGGGGCCTGGCGGTACGAGCGGGGGCTCCGGCTCGCGGGTGTCCGTCTTGGGCGCTCGTGAGCTGCGGGGCAGGGCCCGGCCTGAGTTATTTTTTGCTGTGAAATGGGACTCCTAGGACCGCTCCAGGGCGGGCCGCGCCGTCGCGGGGACTCTCCACCGCGCACCACTGCCTCGAGCGAGGGCTCGATTGTTCTCCCAGCGTGCCCTGCGGTAGAGGACTCCATCTCCCAGACCACCCCGCGGGCGGCCTAACTCCCGGCGTGCCCCGCGGGCGGCCTCCCTGTTGGTACTCCGCTCAGCGTGCCCGCGGGCGGCCGACTGTCGACTCAGTTTCCCAGTGTCCCGCGCGCGCGGCCTCCCGGCAGCGGCCGCCACCCGCCGGCCCCCGGGACTGGCCGCTCCGGCCTCCTCCCCGGCTGGGGAAGGCGGCGGCGAGATGGAGAGCCCGGAAGTGACCTTCACGCTGGCCTACCTGGTCTTCGCCGTGTGCTTCGTGTTCACGCCCAATGAGTTCCATTCGGCGGGCCTCACGGTGCAGAACCTGCTGTCGGGCTGGCTGGGCAGCGAGGACGCCGCCTTCGTGCGCTACCACATGCGCCGCACGGCCGCCACCCTGGTGTGCCACTCGCTGTTGCCGCTCGGTGAGCCTCCTGCCTCGGGGCCCGTGGTGGGCGACACGCCGGGGTGCACGCCGGAGCCCAGAGGCGCGGCCGGGAGGTTCAGGTGGGGCCCCTCTTAGCCGCCCCGCCCGCACGGGCCCGGGAGCCGGTCCGTCCTGGCGGCGAGGCGGCCGGGCCACCCCGCGAGCGCAGAGGGCACACTTAGCTCTGGCTGGGCGGCGGCCGCCCGGGAGAAGGGCGCGAGCTGACCACCGCCGACGTTGGGGTGCGGGATCGAGCCCTCGAGCTTGCAGTGTTGGGGGGTAGTTGCCAAGAAAAGGGTCCCTGTTGGCTGATTCCAGCACAAGCATTCACAGGACTGCCTGGAGATGGTGGAGTTGCCCTGAAGGTGGGCATGGGAGGATAGGCGGGGGTGGGAGGTCAAGATGAGGGCGATGCAGAGTTCCCTGCCAGGCCAAGATCCCCAGGCCGTCCAGGCAGTGACCCCGCTGTTAGCAGGGCTCTGAGAGGTGGGTCTGTGAGCTGGCTGGAGGATGGGCTTGGGGAAAGGTTGGCAGGAGGACCCAGCAGCCGGGGCACTGACCGCTGGAGGTAGTGTGGGGTGGAGGCACCCAGGCCTGCCTTGGTGGGAAGGTGGGCTGAGGGAGCTCAGTGGACAGATGGGGATGGGCGTCCTGGCCTGCTGGTCTCTTGGCCTGAGGACCCGGCACTGGTGGGGCTCCCTGACCAGCTTGTCCCCCTGAGGACAAGGGGTGGGTTTCTGAAGCTACTCTCTGCGGCCCTTACTGACTCGCTCATTGACCCAAGGGGAACCCAAACTGAGGGAGCACAAGTTGTCCACTGGAGGCTACACCTAGAGCACCCAGTAGCTGGGCTTACAGATGGGTGTGTCTGTTTTCTATTTTTAACTTTGCAAAAGTATACAGGTTTTGCAGATACTAGTTTTCTATTGCTATATAATTCATTCACTTAACATGCAGTGATCTGGACACACATACACACACACACACACACACACACACACACACACACTTTTAATTTTAACAAAGTAGATTCTGCTCATGCGGTGCCTTCCTGTCTCCATTGTCATTGATTTTGACATTCATGTTGTCTTGCTCTGGCCAGTCGGGCCCTGAAGCTGCCTCCCACCACCTCGCAGTGTGCTCCCTCACTTTTTGGGTATTGGCTTACTTTCTGGCAGTGTCCCAGCTCTGGGATGGGCCATGTCAGTCTGTCTTTGACAGGTGGTGGAATTGAGAGGCCAAGCTCTGGCTCAGGTATCTGCCCCCTGCAGGCTAAAGGTCAGTTTTGTGACCAACTTTGTTGTGTTTGCTTTTGGTTTTCCAAGATTTTTTTTTTTTTTTTCAGGATACAGGCAACAGGGTGCTGTACCTGTGCTGGGAGAAGGGAGGGGCCACTTCCTCTGTTGACACAGCTTTTATCCTGGCCCTCTGCCCTGGTCACCTGGGCCTGGTCAGCTCCCAGCACAGTCCTCACAGTCTTTGCACCTTGGCACCACACATTGGGGGAAAATGTTTTGAATTTGTCATTTTAGTTTTACACAGTACCTAAAGAAAAGCCAGGCATAGTGGAACATGCTTGTAATTCTAGTACTTGGGAGGCTAAGACAGGAGGATTGCCAGTTCAAGAACAGCCTCAGCTGAGCCGCGCGTGGTGGCGCATGCTTGTAATCCCAGCATTCGGGAGGCTGAGACTGGAGGATCGCGGTTCACGGACAGCCTCAGTTACTTAGTGAGGCCCTCTGCAACTCAGTGAGACCCGGTTTCAAAATAAAGAATAAAATATAGGGCTGGGGGTGTCGCTCGGAGGTCGAATGCCCCTGGGTTCCATCCCCAGGCCCCCCCCTACACACACACACAAAAAAAACAGCCTCAGCAAATAGACTTTCATTAATCTAGTGAGACCCTGTTTCAAAAAAAAAAAAAAAAAAAAAAAAAAACAGGCCTGGGGGGTGTGACTCAGAAAGAATGGCCTTGGGCTCAATCCCCAGTGCCACTGTGCCCCTCACAGCCACCACAGGAAGGGAGGTGAACCTTGATTACCCCTGAGGCACCTTCTTCTTTGCAGGCTACTATGTGGGTATGTGCTTTGCAGCATCAGAAAAGCAGCTCTACTCCCTCAGCCGGGCCCCGGAAGCCTGGCGGCTCTTCCTCCTGCTGGCCGCCATCCTCCCCTCTGTGGCCTGTATCCTGATCTACTACTGGTCCCAGGACCACTGGGCCCGCCACCCACTGGCTCGAACCCTGGCCCTCTATGCGCTCCCGCAGTCCGGCTGGCAGGCTGTGGCCTCCTCCATCAACACAGAGTTCCGAAGGATTGACAAGTTTGCTACTGGGGCACCGGGAGCCCGGGTGATTGTGACAGACACGTGGGTGATGAAGGTTACCACATATCGCGTGCGTGTGGCCCAGCAGCAGGACGTGCACCTGACCGTGACAGAGTCTCGGCAGCATGAGCTCTCACCAGATTCCAACCTGCCTGTGCAGCTTCTCACCATCCATGTGGCCAGCAGCAGCCCTGCTGTGCGGCCCTTTGACATCCGGTAAGCCCTGGAGCAGGCACAGGCTCTGGCCTTCTTCCCCTTGGGAGGCACTCCTGGGGCCTGGGCGGGACCAGTCAGCACCAGCCTCCTGCACTCCCGCCGGTCCCCATGTGCGGCCCTTCCTGCTCTCACCGAGCCTCCTACGCAGCTTATTGGGGTAGCCCAGGACCACACATTGGTGGCTCCTAGTTCTTCTCCCCACCTCCGTCCCTCTTTGTTGGCTGCAGCCCTGGGCACCACTCCGGGCAGCTGGTTTTCCCTGGCCAACCTTAGGTCGGCTGCTCGGGTGAGGGGCCTAGCCCACAAGGCTGCACCTCCTGCAGGCTGAACTCCGCAGAGTATGGGGAGCTGTGCGAGAAGCTCCGGGCACCCATCCGAAGTGCAGCCAATGTGGTCATCCGCCAGAGCCTGGGCGACCTGTTCTTGGAGACATTCGCTTCCCTGGTGGAGGTCAATCCAGCTTACTCTGTGCCCAGCAGCCAGGTAGGGGCTGGGCCAAGGCGGGGGTGGGCTTCGCAGGGCTGCTGGCTGGGCTCCTGCAGTCCCCTCTGTGACCCTGCAGGAGCTGGAGGCCTGCATTGGCTGCATGCAGACGCGTGCCAGCGTTAAGTTGGTGAAGACATGTCAGGAGCCAGCCGCAGGCGAGTGCCAGCAGTGCTACTGCCGCCCGATGTGGTGCCTCACTTGTATGGGCAAGTGGTTTGCCAGCCGCCAGGACCCCCAGCGCCCTGACACCTGGCTAGCCAGCCGCGTGCCCTGCCCCACCTGCCGTGCCCGCTTCTGCATCCTGGACGTGTGCACTGTGCGCTGAAGCTCAGCGTGTGGGCAGGGCCCTGGGGGCCTTGCCTGTCTGCACCCTGGCGCCACTGCACCTGTGGGCGCTCGAGACATCAGCCAGACCCCTTAGGCCTTGGCAAAGGGCTCTGTTCAAAGCACACCACCTGCAGCCACTCTGCCTTGAGCCTGATATCTGTTGAAAGTGTTTGCAAGGCACCCTGTCTCCAGGCCGCCAGCACTTTCTTTCCACCCACTTTCCAGATGGGGTGAGTACACCGAGGGCACTCCCGAGTCCTCAGGCCCTGGGGCCTCCCTGATGGCCTTCACTTGGCCACTTTGCCTTAACTGTAACCAAGCACACCTGCTCCTCCCAGGCTGGCCCAGGCCTCCTCTCCAGCCTGTCCTGGAGCTGGTCACTGGCCCTGTGGTGCTGGGAACCACTCTCAAGCCACGGAGGCTGTTTGGAAGACCTGGGGTGGAGCTAGACTGTGGAGGGGAGTGTGGAGGCCCGTCCTAGTGCGAAGGCCCAGCCTGGCCTGGGACTTCCTGGTGGCTGTGTCCAGATGAGCGGCTGCTCCTCCATGAGGAGGTAGGAGACAGGCAGGAGGCCTCCACTGTCTCATGGGGCCAGAGGGCCTGGGGGATCCCGAGGCAAGACCAGAACATGGCAGTGTGGGGCAAGCCAGTGGGGACGCGGCACAGGGCCAGGCACTGTTCCCTGGGTGGGGTGGTCCTGAAGAGGATTCCCCAGCCATCAGGGTTTTGATGGTGCATATAGCAGGGAGAGAGGCTGCCCGTACACCTGGGCCTGAAATCTCAATGCCTGGATGTTAGAAGCTGGCAGGCAGGCCCAGCCAGCCCAGCTCACCCAAGGCTGCACCTAGCTCCAGGGGTTTCCCAAGGATGACCAGGCAAGCTTAGCTTTGTGGGGTCCCCTGGGGCACTAAGGTGGCCGGTGCAGTGGACCGGATCCAGCCAGTGTTTCAAGGAACACCTCTGAGGGGCCAGGTGATTTTATAAAGACCAATGTAGACAAATAATAAAGTATTTAATAAAATAATTGAAGTACTATGCTTTATTTTGCTTTGTTTTTATTTTGTTTTGGTGGAACTGGGGATTGAACCCAGAAGAATTTTACCTGAGTTAAAACCCCCCAACCCTTAGCCGGGCGTGGTGGCGCACACTTGTAATCCCAGCAAAAAAACCCAAAAAAATCCAATATATATATATAAAAATAATACAATGTTTTATTGTATGTATATATACATACATATGTATTGTTTTTGCGGGTCTGGGGATGGAAACCAGGGGCATTCGACCTCCGAGTGACACCCCCCCACCCTAATTTTTATTCCTTATTTTGAAACCGGGTCTCACTGAATTGCAGAGAGCCTAAGTAGCTGAGGCTGTCTGTCCACGAACTGCGATCCTCCAGTCTCAGCCTCCTGAATGCTGGGATTACAAGTGGGCGCCTGGCTTTTATCATTTATTTATTTATTTATTTATTTATTTATTGTGGGTCTGAGGATGGAACCCAGGAGTATTTTACCTACAAGCTACCCCCCCAGCACTATTTTTTATTCTTTTTTTTTTTTTTTTTTTTGTGGTACTGGGGGTGAAACCCAGAGGCTTTCTACCTCCAGGCTATACTCCCAGACCTTTTTTAATATTTTATTTGGAAACAGGGTCTCACTAAGTTGCTGAGAGCCTCACTAAGTAGCTGAAGCTGGCTTTGAACCTGTGTGATCCTCCAGTCTCAGCCTCCGGAACGCTGGGATTACAAGTGTGCGCCTGGCTTTTATCTCTTATTATTTATTTATTGTGGGTCTGGGAATGGAACCCAGGAGTATTCTACCTCCAAGCTACCCCCCCCCAGCCCTAGTTTTTATTCTTTATTTTGAAACCGGGTCTCTGAGTTGCGGAGGGCCTCACTAAGTAGCCGGGGCTGTCCGCGAACCGCGATCCTCCGGTCTCAGCCTCCCAAATGCTGGGATCACAAGCGTGCCCACCACGCCCGGCTTTTACCTCATATTTAAACCAAGTTTCTGTCAAAGGTGGGGTAGTAACTGGAGAACGTTGGGAAGCCATCTTAGAGGCACTGGGCGTTTTGTTCTGAAAACACACCTGGTAATGTCCCAGACGCTGGAGCGCGTGCGGGGACAGCGGCGCCCCTCCCGATTCGGTTCCTGAGTCGGAGAGGGCGGGCGAGGGGTGCGGACACTGCCCGCGGCTCCGGAGGGCGCCTTTCGGGCGGGGACGGCGCCCGGCCACCCCTCGGAGTCCGGAGCGGCGTCTGCCCTTAGGGCAGCGCTCCCGCGGGCAGAGGGTGGCAGCTGCCGAGGGCCCCAGCGCCCGGCCCGTCGGCGCCGGCAAGGGCCCACCAGCTCTCGTCGGCGCCGCGGCGCCCGGCGTTCTGGTCTCCCCAGGCCGCCTCCGGCTACGCCAAACCCTCAACCCCTTAAGGCACAGACCCAGGCACCGCGGGCTGCGCCTCCCGGGAGGCCCGGCGCCATCCCGGGCTGGAGGCCGTGCCTTCCGGGTTCCCGCCGGCGCGGAGACGCGCCCCCACCTCGGCCGACCCAATCACAGGCGCGCTCTAGCTCGGGCCAATCACGGCAGCGTTCCCTCCGGCCGACCCAGAGGGGAAGGCCTAGCCGCCCCCCCCAGGGCCGAGGCGCGCGGCGAATCTCCCGCCAATACCTCCCCGCGCAGGCGCGGCCAATCGGCGTCCGAGCAGCGCGGCGCCGGCCGTCTCCAAGCCGCGGGGGTCAGCAGCCTTCCGGTCGGCCTTTCCGCGGCCGGTCGCGGTGTCGGCCGCTCCCCGGGGCCGCAGCCTCCGGCTGCGCGGGCTCGGGGCCCTCCGCGGCGCCCGGCTTCGGCTCAGGGGCGCGGGGCGCGGGGCGCGGCGCCCCCGCCCGCGAGCGCGCGTAGTGCGGCCCGGGCGCGGCCGTGGGCGTGGCCAGCGGGCGCTTAAGGGCGGTTGGGGCGGGGCGCGCGCGGCCTCTTGGCGCGGACGCCGCTCCCGCCGCCGGACGCCGCACCTCCGCCGCACCTCCGCCGCGTCGCCGCCATGGCCTGCCGGCCCCGAAGCCCGCCCGCGGACGGGAGCCGCCGCGACCGCGGCGCCAGGTGAGCGGCGGGCCCGCGGGGCTCGGGCGGGCTTCGGGCTTCGCGCGCGGGGCCGGGCCGGCGGCTGATGGCGCCTCTGTCCGCAGCCTGCCCGCCTCCGCGAGATGGAGCCTCGGACGGAAGCGCAGAGCCGACGGGAGGAGCAGGAGGCCGGAGGACGCCGAGGAGGGCGAGCGCGCGGGGGACGCCCGCAGGCCCGAGAGGTGCGCGCGGGCGCGGGCGGGCGGGCGGGCGGGCGGCGGCCCTCTGCGCGGGGCGCTCCCTCCGGGGTAGGTGGCGGCCAAGCCGGCTCCAGCCGCAGTAAGCCCGTGAGTGAACCCAAAGTGTCAGGCTGCCCACCACAGTCTCCTCAAACACCACCCGGCGGAGGCCTGAGACGGAGGACGGGGGCTTCGAGGCCGGCCTGAGTAACTTAGCGAGCCCTCAGCTGCTTAGAGATAAAGGGCTGGAGTTGAGAGCAGAGGTAGAATGCCCCTAGGTGTTAGGGGATGTGAAGGGAAAGGGTGCACACCAAAGCTTAACCTCCCCCGTCCCCACGTCAGCCCTCCCCATGTGGAAGCTTTTGTCCACTCCCGAGTTGAGCACCGTGTAGGCCAGCGCTGCGCAGGTGTCCTGAGGGGAGCGGAGCAGCACGTGGAACGAGATCATTCAGAGAACAGACTAGAAGAAAGTGGGCGATGGGGCCGTGCAGGGCGGGCCTCCCTTGGGATGTGTTGCTGTTGCTGAGTGGAGTGGGGATGTGATCCCTCTGAGAATCTTGCGATCAGGTCCTCCAGTGGGGGCTTGTGTAGCCCAAGCTGATTAAAGGACAAGGCTTATTAGCTCAGTGGCTCAGTGGAAGGACCTGACGACATGGCCAGATGGGGTAGAAAAGGAGATGGGAAATGCTTGCTTTGAATGGACTTTGAGGGCAGGAGCTGTAGGATTTGTTGACGGGTCGGGCCACAGTTAAAAATAAGTCAGGGTGACTTTAGGCCTGACCCTTTTGTAGATGATGGAGCCTTTTGCCCAGCCAGACCAGGAAAGTATGGGCTGAGCAGGCCTTGCATGGTGAGGGAGTCAGTGATGAGACTTGTTGGAGTTACTAGCTCGAACACAATAATTTAGAGACTTGGGGCTAGGGTGGTGCGTGTAAGGAAGGCCCCAAGACGGCTCTGGGCTAAGGTAGGAAGGGAAGGCAACCAAATCATGTCGTTGAGTTAAGCTCTGAGGCCTCTGGTGGTCTCATCTAGCTGAAAACAGTGTTAAATCCTTACAGTGCTTTAGATAGATGTCCCTGGAATTGGGGCCACAGACAGTCCTCTAGCAGGCAGGTCAGCCACGGCCTCCTCATTCCTTCACCTTGGCAGAAATGCTTCTGACCCTGGGCTTTTACATTGGCTGTTGGTGGCCTGTGGAGATGTCTGGAGATGCCCAACATTGGAACTGTCTACATCTCTGTTTATGCTAGATATGGCAGGGAGGGGCAAGAAGTTGTCCCTTTGGAAAGGAGTTAGCTCTGTAAAATTGGCTTTGCTGTCTCTAGATAGATTGGGAATATAATTTGCCTAACCTAGGAAATAGGTTTTAGCTTGAAAAAAGGTACTAAAGTATGAGATGTAGCTTAAGATTACTCACGCACACATTTTTTTTTTTTTTTTTTTTTTTTTTTGCAGTACTGGAAGTGGAACCCAGGGGCATTCTACTCAGAAATGTCCCACTCCCAACACCCCTGGCCTATTTTTTATTCTTTATTTTGAAACAGGGTCTCACCAAGTTGTGGAGGCCTCACTAAGTAGCTGAGGCTGGCCACGAATCTGTGTTCCTCCTATCTCAGCTTCCCAATAATGGGATTATAGGTTTGTGCCACCACACTTAGCTTTATTTGTTGTGGTACTAGGGATTGAACCCAGAGTCATTATACTCCCAGCCCTATATTTTTCCCTTTTTTTTTCTTTTTCTTTTTCTTTTTTCTTTTTTGGTGGGTCTGGGGATGGAACCCAGGGTCATCTGACCTCCAAGCTATACCCCCTGCCCTATTTTTTGTTTATATACATACATACATATGTGTGTGCATGCGCGTGCGGGTCTGGGGATGGAACCCAGGGGCATTCGACCTCTAAGCTACACTCCCTGCCCTTTTTTTATTCTTTTTTTCTTTCTTTCTTTTTTTGGGTTTGAGGGTGGAACCCAGGGGCATTTGACTTCCGAGCTACAACCTCTGCCCTATTTTTACTCTTTATTTTGAAACAGGGTCTCACTAAGTTGCGGAGGGCCTCACTAAGTAGCTGAGGCTGTCCGCGAACCACGATCCTCTGGTCTCAGTCTCTCAAATGCTGGGATTACAAGTATGCACCACCACGCCCGGCTTTTATTCTTTTATTTTGAAAGTATATTATGGAGTGTCTCACTAAGTAGCTGAGGCAGTCTGTGAACCACAATCCTCCAGTCTCAGCCTCCTAAATGCTGGGATTACAAGTGTGCCACCACACCTGGCTCCTATTTTTTATTTTTTATATATTGTTTTCTTTTTTGTTGTTTTATTTTTATTTTCCACTGTATCTTCAGATATGCTTTATCGTCACTTAATTATTCTTTATTTTGAAACAGGGTTTCACTAAGTTGCAGAGGGCCTCACTAAGTAGGCTGAGGCTGTCCTCCACAAACCCCGTGATCCCCTGGTCTCAGCCTCCTGAATGCTGGGATTACAGTCGTGTGGCACCATGCCCGCCTTATGTTCTTATTTTGAAATAGGACCTCACTAGGTTGATGAAAATCTCAATACTTGCTGAGGATGTCCTTAAACCTGTGATCCTTCTGTCTCAGTCTCCCAAGTACTGGAATTACAAGTGTGCCCACCACACCTGGCTGCAAATTGACTTTTAGAAATCGAATTTAGGCCGGGCGTGGTGGTGCATGCTTGTAATCCCAGTGTTTAGGAGGCTGAGACCAGAAGATCACAGTTTGTGGCCAGCCTCGCCTACTTTGTGAGGCCCCTTGCAACTCAGTGAGACCTGGTTTCAAAATAAAGAATTTAAAAATGGGGCTGGGGATGTAGCTCGGATAGAATGCCCCTGGGTTCCATCCCCAGTACCTCAAAAAAAAAGAAATCAAATTTTAACAATTTTTTCCTTTTTGTGGTATAGGGATTGAACTTAGAGGCATTCCACGTTTGAGCTACACTCCCAGCTCAATTTTTATTTGGAAACAGGTTTGTAGGTTGAGAGACTCACTGCTTACTGAGGCTGTCCTTGAACTTGTGATTCTCCTGTCTTAGCCTTTCACGTACTGGGATTACAGGACTGTGCCGCCACGCCTGGCTAGAAATTTAATTTAAAAGCATGTGTAGTGGTGCATGGTTGTAATGAGCCTGGTTTAAAATAAATAGGTCTGGGGATGTAGCTTGGAAGCAGAATGCCCTCGGACTCAACCCCAGAACCACATACACAGGAAATCCAATTCAAGTTTCTCTGGGTGGTGTGACTGTAAGGGAAGAATTAGTTACATAAATGGATTTGCTGTTGAAATGATAATTTCAGAGCACGTCATTTAGTTTTACAGCTGTAAGAAGTGGTTGCTTATTGTAGACAGGTAGCATCTAGTTTTGGTACATCAGCAGTGGCCAGTAGAAAGATGGGGAGGGACAATAAAAATGTAAGCTTACATCTAATCTAGAAATAACAGACATGTCAGGAGTTTTGACTGCCAGAATTTTGGCATCCAGGAAGCCTTGAGTTAGATAAAGAACAGCTCTAACCCAACTATAGGGGCGTGTCGTCGTCGCCCCCCCCCCACCCTGTGGTACTGGAGGCAGAACCCAGGGACTTTTCTACCTCCAGACTATGCTCCCAGACCTCTTTTTATATTTTATTTGGAAACAGATCTCACTAAATTGCTGAGAGCCTCACTAAGTAGCGCTGGTTTTACAAGCGTGTGCCACCACGCCTGGCAGGGGTTGGGGGTGCCTTTACACTGTCCTAAATGCAACAAGAGCTCTGACAGGCTTATCCCCCCCCCCCCCCCCCCCAGTACTGGGGATGGAACCTAGGGGCATTCTACTTCCGAGCTACAGCCCCAGTTCTATTTTTTTTTTTATTTATTTTGAAACAGAATCTCACTGAGTTGCAAAGGGCCTCACTAAGTAGATGAGACTGGCCGCAAACCATGGTCGTCCAGTCTTAGCCTCCCAAATGCTGGAATCACAAGCGTGTGCCAACACGCCTGTCTCCCTTCCATGATTTTTTTTTTTTTTTTTTTTTGGTGGTACTAGGGGTGAAACCCAGAGGCTTTCTACCTCCGGGCTATACTCCCAGACCTTTTTTTTTTTTTTAAATATATATATTATTTGGAAACAGGGTCTCACTTAAGTTGCTGAGAGCCTCACTAAGTAGCTGAGGCTGGCTTCGAACCTGTGTGATCCTCCTGTCTCAGCCTCCCAAGCGCAGGGATTACAAGCATGTGCCACCATGCCCGGCTTCCCCTTCCATGTTTTATAAGAAGTTAATCTAGAAGGCAACTGGTAGTTGGGAGCAGATTCCCACACCTGTAATCTCAGTATTTAGGCTGAGATAGGAGTATCGCAGGTTCAGGGCCAGCCTCAGCAATTTAGCAAGACCCTTGGCAACCTGCTTCGAAATAAAGAATTAAACAAGAATTGAGTGTATCTCAGATGTAAAATGTCTCTGGGTTCAATCTCCAGTACCAAAAAAAGGGAAACAGTGACCACTCTATTTAGTTCTGTGTTGGTCACTGTGCTTAGCATTAGGCATGTTTTGCCTGAAATCTTCTTAAATAATGAGAAAATAGTTTTAGGTTCTGCAACTAAAAGAATTTGCCATAGATTCCCTCTTGTGCCGATTGTGTGTTGTTGATTCGGGCTTTTCTTCAGTGGACTGTGTCCTCACATTTGGCCAGTGTTGGCACACGGTGGGTGGACGGAAGTTGTCCAGCGAAGCACAGAAGGACTTTAAGAGAACTGCCGCTCAGGGAACTGCGGTTCTTTCACACCTGACTCAGCTCCAAAGTGTGTTTCCTGGGTGTTCTGCCAAGCGGCCTTTGAGTATTTCCCAATGCAGTTTGGAGGAAACTGAAAGTATTTTCATGGTTCAAGTATGCCTTTCACTTCGTTGCAGCTTTACCACTCCCGAAGGCCCCAAGCCCCGTTCTAGGTGTTCAGACTGGGCAAGTGCAGTTGAAGAAGATGAGATGAGGACCCGAGTTAACAAGGAGATTGCAAGGTACACATTTCGGGCCTCTGAAAGTCTCTTGTGGCTTTTCGGTTGGATTCTCACTTCAAGACGTGCCATAGAGCAGTGGTTCTCAAAAATCTGGCCCCTGACCTAGTGATGAGCGGGCCGGCCCCCAAATGACTTCAGTTGGAGGACCATGGGCTGGTGGCCCTAAGATTGGGGAGGAGGGGAGGCAGCGCCGTGAGCTGTAGAGGCCCATTAGAGGGTGTTTTTGTTTTGCTGTGCTGGGGCTCGAATCCAAGGTCTTGTGTAGGCCAGGCCAGCGCCCTGCCGCTGAGCCTCTCACCTTCGTGCAGCCATTTGTTGCCGTCCACCAGGTGTGGCACTCAGGTGGGGAGGTGCTCTTGATGGACCCGCGGCCGGGGCAGCAGCTCACATAGCAGAATGCTGGGAGGGGGTCCCTGGCCTGGCATCTTCAGGCCTTGTACTTGTACACAAGATTCTCCCCGTGGCTCACTACATTCGTAGTGCTTGCCTTCGCTGTTCCTCACCTTCCTTAATTAAGTTATCAACATTTTTCTCTTTTCTCTCCGCTACTACATTTTATCCAGCCCCAGACCAGCTGACTGAATTCAAGCAAGGATCATAATCAGTTGATATTTATAGGATAGGAGGGTCTTATCTGATAGTAGCAAGTAGAACAGGCAGAATCTGCGAGTTAATTCTGATCAGGAAATGTGATCTGATGGCAGGGAAGCAGGCCTGACTGCCTGGCTGTCCTCTTCTCGGCCATGGATGAGGTCTGCGTCACGGTGATTATACTGTTGAGGACCCCTCTGGCCAAGGGATCCTCTGCATGGCACAGGGAGTGCCTGAGGGCTTTAGGGCAGAGGTTTCTTAGAACTAGGTTGCCTTACACTGATTGTATGATCTTGCCAAATAACCTTCATTTTTTTGTGTTGGAGATTGAAACTAGGGGTGTTCTGTCTCTGAGCTTTTTTATTTGGTCTCACTGAATTGTTGAGGGCCTTGCTATGTTGCTGAGGCTGGCCTGGAACTCATTGTCTCAGTTTCCCAAGTACGGGGAATACACGCATGTGTCACCACATCGGGCTAGCTTTTTTTTTTTTTTAACAAAATATGATTGATGGAGGTTTTTTATAAAAGAAACAGCATGCTTTTATCTTAAAGCATGCTGCCCAGGAAGAAGACTTCATTCCTACTGTTGGCTCTAGAAGCTTTAGTGTTTTGTTGTTTCTCAATACAGTTAAGTAGCAATTTTATCTCCTCAGATATAAAAGAAAACTACTCATAAATGACTTTGGAAGAGAGAGAAAATCATCATCAGGAAGGTACGTGCTGTGTAAATGTCTTTGTAATTTGTTAAGGAAAATGATTACAGTTAAGAAGTGCTGATATTCAGTAGCACGTATTGATTAGTCTGCTTTCCACTAACTTGCGATCATCAAATCTATTGAGTACTCAGTTCCTGTGTGTACCAACATTCTGGACTGTTGGGTGCTGAATGGTTTGGAGTCCAGAGGATGAACGTTTCCCCATTTTCTTGTTCCAGTTTACGTGGTGATCTTAACTGGAAACTCAGCATTTCTGTTCATCTCTCGTGTTTTCAGTTCTGACTCCAAGGAGTCTGCATCTGCAGTGCCAGCCGACCTGGAGACAGATGAAAATGTCCTAATGCGAAGACAGAAGCAGATCAACTACGGGAAGAACACTGTTGCCTATGATCGCTACATCAGAGAGGTCCCCAGGTACTAAGCGGGCATCAGCCCGCACCTCCTGAGCCAGCCCGAGGCATTGCACTTCTCATTTTTTTTGGTTGGACTGGCAATGGAACCCAGGTGCATTGTACCACTGAGCTATACCCCCAGCCCTATTTTTTAGTCTATTTATTTCTTCTTATTTATTTATTTATTTATTTATTTATTTATTTTGCGGGTCTAGGGGTGGCATTTGGAGGTTGAATGCCCTATTTTTTTATTCTTTATTTTGAAACAGGGCCTCACTAAGTAGCTGAGGCTGTCTGCAAACCACAGTCCTCCAGTCTCAGCCTCCCAAATGCTGGGATTACAAGTGTGTGCCACCACGCCCGGCTTTACTCTTTATTTTGAAACGGTCTCACTAAGTAGCTGGGGCTGTCTGTGAACTGTGATCCTCCCGTCTCAGCCTCCTGAATGCTGGGCTTACAGGTATGTGCCACCACACCTAGCTGTCTTTTTATTTTTTTGAAACAGGGTTTCACTGAGTTGCGAAGGGCCTCGCTAGTGAGGCTGTCCGTGAACTCTGGTCCTTCCGTGTCTGCGTCCCAAATGCTGGGGTTGTAAGTGTGTGCCACCACGCCTGGTTGGCATTGCACTTTTGAGGAATTGGTTGGATTAGACATACCTGAGAACCGTTTATTTGTGGCTCACAGGAGTATGTGTATAGAACCATTTTCACACTTTAAGATGTTAAAAGGTGTTTTATGCAAGCTGAGCGTGATGATGCACACTTGTAATCCCAATACTTGGGAGGCTGAGACAGGAGAATAACTGGTTTGTGTCCAGCCTCTGCAACCTTGTGAGGCCCTCTACAACTTAGTCCTTGTTTCAAAATAAAAAAAAAATAAAAGGCTAGGGGTGTAGCTTGGAGGTAGTATGCCCCTGGGTTCCATCCCCAATGCCATCCCCCCAAAACAGTGTTTTATTTGCAATCTTACAAATGTATAGTTAATAAAATATATAATGAGCTGGATGTAGTGGTGCATGCCTATAATCCCAGTACTTGGGAGCCCGAGACAGGAAGATTTCAGGTTCAAGGATAGCCTCAGCAATGTAGCGAGATTCTCAGCAACTTAGCAAGACTTTGTGTGTGTGGGGGGGGAGGGTACTGGGGATTGAAACGAGGGGTATTCTACCTTTGAGCTACACACCTCTTTCATTTGGAAACAGGGTCTCACTAGGTTGATTAAAGTCTAATTGCTGAGACTGTACTCAAACCTGTGATCCTACTATCTCTTTATTTGGAAACAGGGTCTCACTAAATTGCTGAGAGCCTCACTAAGTAGCTGAGGCTGGCTTTGAACCTGTGCGATCTTCCTGTCTCAGCCTTCCAAGCGCTGGGATTACAAGTGTGTGCCACCATGCCCGGCTATTTTATTTTTATTTTTATTTTTTGTGGGGGTTGGGGATGAAACCCAGGGGCATTTGACCTCAGAGCTACTCCCCCTGCCCTATTTTTTATTCTTTATTTTGAAACAGTGTCTCACTAAGTTGCAGAGGGCCTCACTGAGTATCTGAGACTGTTCGCAAACCGTGATCCTCCAGTCTTAGTCTCCTGAATGCTGGGATTACAAGCCTGCGACACCGCGCCTGGCACTTTGACACTCTTTTAAAACGAAAAAAAATTAGTGAGGCATGGCGGCGCACGCTTGTAATCCCAGTATTTGGAAGGCTGAGACAGGAGGATCACAGATTGAAAGCCAGTCTCAGTAATTTAGTGAGGCCTTCCACAACTTATTTATTTTCAAAATAAAAAAAAAGGCTGAATGTATAGCTCAGAAGTAAAATGTCTGTGTTCCATCCCCAGTACTCCACACACACACACAAAATCAGATGGGTGTGGCAGCACGTACCTTTAATTTTTTAGCACTGTAGAGGCTGAGTTAGGAGGTTTGCAGGTTTGAAGCCAACCTCAGTAACTTAGTGGACTCTGATTCCAAATAAATCAAATTGGTCTGGGAGTATAGCTGGGAGGTAGAATGCCCTGGGTTCAGTCCCTAGTATCACAACCCCCTTCTCAGAACATAACGTGTACACACACAGTGGCCAAGGTGGTATACACACCTTTGATCTCAGTATTGGGATGCCAGGTCTGAGGCTAGCCTCAGCAACCTAGTTGCCCTTGGCAGCTTTCCAAATAAAAAGGGCTGGAAGGTATAGCTTGGAGGGAGAATGTTCATGGATTCGATTCTCAGTGTATTTTTATATATGTGTATGGATAGATATATGTGGGTGTATGGATATATATATATATATAACACATGTATGATATATTCATGTATTGAAAGTTTGAAGCCAGCTTTGGCAGTTAATGAGGCTCTCCACAACTTAGACCCTGTTTCAAAAGAAAATCGGGCTAGGGAGTAAGTTGGAAGTAGAATGCCTCTGGGTTCAATCCCTAGTACCAAAAAAGTAAAAGATTGTAGAGATCTAACAGAAAAAAACTCTTGTATCACCCTATTTTTACTAAGTGGCATGTGCTTCAAGTACACAAAAGAATGTAGAAAGCTTTAGTTTTTATGAACTTTTTGGCAGGATAGAGATTAAAATTTACTTTCCTGGAATGTAGGTTGTGATGGAATAATAAGATTCAAAGAAGCCGGTTGTGGTGGCGCACACTTGTAATCCCAGCGTTCAGGAGGCTGAGATTGGAGGATCACAGTTCGAGGACAACCTCAGCTGTTTAGAGAGGCCCTGTTTCAAAATAAAGAATAAAAAATAGGGCAGGGGGTGTAGCTCGGAGGTAGAATGCCCCTGGGTTCCATCCTCAGACCTGCCCCCAAAATAAAATAAAAAAAGGTTCAAAGAAATACAGCTTTTTTAATACATTGTTTATGTTGTAGACTCATTTGATCTGTAATTTCTCAAGCAATACTAATCTCAAAATTTGGTTAATCCTTAGTTTTGTGCAATGTGAAGTGGCCTGCATTAGGGTGACTTTACTTTTTCCTTCAGACACCTTCGACAACCTGGTGTTCATCCCAAGACCCCCAACAAATTTAAGAAGTACAGTCGGCGGTCATGGGACCAACAGATCAAACTCTGGAAGGTGGCTCTGCATTTTTGGGACCCTCCGACTGAAGAAGGATGTGATTTGCAAGAAATGTACGTCTTTTTTTGCATTTTGGTCCTGCTTCTCTGACCAGCACAGTGCCCGAGGCTGCTGTGTCTCTGGGAATGGCTTGTCCTGGAGGGTTGCGGAGCGGGCACAGCCAGCTCGCTGGGCTTGACTGGGTGTCCTGCAGCAGGGAAAGCTGGGACCAGTGTGCTGCCTGGCGGGTTGACTTTGGAGGATGCCAGGGGCGTCCTGTTCTCAGCCTCCCAAGTCTTAGGGTTAGAAGCATGTGCCATCACACCCGGTTTTATTTGTTTTTGGGTGTTTTTGGTGCTGGGGATGGAATCCAGGGGCATTCTACCTTCGAACTACACCCCCAGCCCTATTTTTTATTCTTTATTTTGAAACAAGGTCTCACTGAGTTGTGGAGGGCCTCACTAAGTAGCTGAGGCTGTCCACGAATCGCGATCCTCCTCTCAGCCTTCCAAATGCTGGAATTACAAGCGTTCGCCACCACACCCAGAACTGTGAAAAGGTCTTAGTCTGAGGATGGTTTTTATCTTTTCCCTGTTGCTTTTTGAACTTGTGCTTTGAGGACAGCCCAGGCCTGCGTTTTTGCTGCCTATCTGAAATCCCCACTGAACGGGGAGGTGGGAGAGTGGCCCTGGGTTTGCTTGTCTGTTCCTCTTTCTCGGCTCTCCTGGTCCTGAGCCTTTCCCGTCCTCAGAAGCACACACACTTATTCATTCCACAGATGTGTGCTTGTCTTCTTTGTGCTGGGAAGTTTTCTAAGAGCTGGCTAGTTGGAGACGGCTCCTGACATGGTTTACAGCTTGGCTTCACAGGCGTCATGCGAGGTTAACCCTGCTGTGACACCATTGTCCCGTTCTCTGAGTGGAAGGTCAGAAGTGATCATGTCTAGTATTGTTTGCTGCAGTGCAAGTAGGGTTTTGTTGCTCCTGCATCTGTCTGCAAGGATGGTCTCAGTGTGTAGGGAATTCTAGGACTGAAGACTAGCCGAGCCGGGTGTGCAGTGAGCTGGGCACATCTCGTGGCAGGGTTGTGTCTCTCAAGTGCGGAATCACTGATCATGGACCACTCAGAGAACTTGGGCACCGTGATGTGGGGGGGTGTTTTCAGTGATAGACTTGGGGGGTCCTCACCACACCTGGGTGTCCTGACTCTGTTGAGCCAGTGACTGACATGCCTGTTGGATTTCATTTCACAGCCAACCTGTAGACCTTGGGGAAATGGAGACAGAATCCATAGCAAGCAGCTCCGAGTCCCAGACCAGCTTACAGGATAACTCTGTAAGTACTTTGCTTACATTTTTTAGCCTGAGTGTTGTTTTAGGTGAATTGTTGACCATAGGTACCATTTTATTTATTTTCGCGGTACTGGGGCATTGCTACACCCCCAGCCCTATTTTTTTCCTTTATTTAATTTTTTAATTTTTTAATTGAAATTTTTTCCTTTATATAAATTTTTTTTTTTTTTTTTTTGCGGGTCTGGGGATGGAACCCAGGGGCATTTGACCTCCAAGCTATACCCTCTGCCCTATTTTTATTCTTTTTATTTTGAAACCAGGTCTCACTGAGTTGCAGAGGGCCTCACTCCGTAGCTGAGGCTGTCCGTGAACCATGATCCTCTGGTCTCAGCCTCTTGAATGCTGGGATTATAAGCGTGCGCCACCACACCCAGCTTATTCTTTATTTTTAAAAAAGGGTTTCACTAAATAGCTGAAGCTGGCTTCAAACCTGCGATCCTCCTGTCTCACCCTTTCTGTCAAGATCTTAACAGTTGAGTATCTTTAGTATGGAAAGTGGCTTTTATTGTTTGTTTGTTTGTTTGTTTGTTTGTTTGTTTGTTTTTGTGGTACTGGGGGCAGAGCCCAGGGCCTTTTCTACCTCCAGGCTGTACTCCCTGAACTATTTTATATATTTTTTTTTGGAAACAGGGTCTCACTAAGTTGCTGAGGGCCTCACTAAGTAGCTGAGGCTGGCTTCGAACCTGTGCGATCCTGTCTCAGCCTCCCAAGCACTGGGATTACAAGCGTGCGCCACCATGCCCGGCGGCTTTTATAATTTAAGAAAGTTAAATTAGAAGGAACAAGGGCATGATGGCCCATACCTGTAATCCCAGTACTTGGAAAGTTGAGAGACAGGATTGGATATTCAAGACCAACCTATTGAGATCTTCCTGCAAAACAAAAAAAAAAAAGGCTTTTGTATAGTTTGAAGGTAGGATGCCTTTGGGTTCAGTTGCCAGTACCGCACTGTTTATTTACTTTTTCTTGCAGTACTAAGGATTGGACCTCAGAGGCATTCTTCTTTCAAGCCAACCCTTTTTTTCTTTTTTCTTTCTCTTTTTTTTTTTTTTGTGGTAATGGGATTGAACCCAGGGGCATTCTACCTCCAAGCCATATTTATATTTTTTTAAAATTTGGAAACAGGGTCTCTTAAGCCAGCGCTTCTGGCTTTGAACCTGCGTGATCCTCCTGTCTCTGCCTCCCAAGTGCGGGGATTACAAGCGTGCGCCACCATGCCCGACTCTCAGGCCCCCCCCGCCCCCTTTATTTCTTTCTTTCCTGTGGGTCTGGGGGTGGAACTTGGGAATTTGACCTCTGAGCTACATCTCCTGCCCTATTTTTTATTTATTTTTAAACAGGGTTTCACTAAGCAGCTGAGGCTGGCCTCAAACCTGTGATCCTCCTGTCTCAGCCTCCCAAGTACTGGGATTACAAGTGTGTGCCACCACACCTGGTGCCCAGCCCTATTTTTTATTTTTATTTATTTTTTATTTATTTATTTTTGGTGGAAGCCCTTCTACTTCCGGGCTACACTCCCAGACCTATTTTTATATTTTTATTTGGAAACAGGGTCTCAAGCCAGGAACCAGCGCGATCTTCCTGTCTCCGCCTCCCAAGCACGGGGATTACAAACGTGCGCCACCATGCCTGGCTTTTATTTTTATTTTAAAATAGGGTGTCACTAAGTTGTGAAGGGCCTCACTAAGTAGCGGAGGCTGACCATGAACTGGATCTCTTGTCTCAGCCTCCCAAATGCTGGGATTATAAGTGTGTGCCACCGCGTCTGGCTTATTCCCTATTTTGAAACAGGGTCTCAGTAAATTGCCGAGGACCTCACTAAGTAGCTGAGGTTGATCTTGAACCTGCAATCCTGTCTCAGCCTCCCAAGTACTGGGATTACAAGCATGTCCCACCATGCCTGGTTTACCACTTACTTTTTTTTTTATTTTTTGGTGCTACTGGGGGTGGAACCCAGGGGCTTTTCTACCTCCGGGCTACACTTCCAGACCTATTTTATACATTATTTGGAAACAGGGTCTCACTAAGTTGCTGAGAGCCTCACTAAGTAGCTTGAGGCTGGCTTTGAACCTGTGTAATCGATCCTCCTGTCTCATCCTCCCAAGCGCGGGGATTACAAGCATGCGCCACCATGCACGGCCACATTTTTTTCTTAAAGCGTTGAGGTATAGTTCAGAGGTAGAAAGCCCTGTGTTCAATCTTCAGTACCGCCTCTGTCCCCCAAACCACAGTTTTTCTAAAAATGCTTCGGAGTACCTATTGTGGAAAAGTAGGTATTTTGAAAAATAGCCATGAAACTAAACTGATAAGTGCTTTTTTTTTTTTCTGACATGCTTTTAGTTATATTGTCAAGTTTAATTTTTTTCTTTTTTCTTAATTGGTATTATTAAAGATTGAGCCAAGGAGCACTTTACTTCTGAGGTACACTCCCAGCCCTTTCTAGTTTTCACTGGTAACAAGTTCTCCTAAGTTGCTGAGAACCTAACTTGCTGAGTTTGGCCTCAAACCTTGGAGAGTCTATCTTTGTCTCAGCCTCCTAAGTGTTAGAATTGCAGGTGTGCACCACTACTCCCGGCTTAGATATTGGGGACACTGGGGATTGAACCCCACAGGCATTCAACCTCCGAGCTACACCCCCTGCCCTCTTTTTTGTTCTTTACTTTGAAACATGGTCTTACTAAGTTGCAGAGGGCCTCGCTAAGTAGCTGAGGTTGTCCGCGAACCACAATTCTCTGGTCTTAGCCTCCCAAATGCTGGGATTACAAGCGTGCGCCACCACGCTTGGCATTGAGGCTGGTTTCAAACCTGTGACCCTCTTATCTGTCTTCCAAGTATGGAGTTGCAGGCATGTACCACCATGCCTGGCTCTAGTGTAGAATTCTCTCTGTGCTTATGAAAGGTAAACACATCTACACTTTGATTGGCAGCCTGTCTTAGCACAGGTCAGTGTCATCACTAGACTCCTCTCAGTTAGTACACGTGTGTTGCGCAGCTGGCTGGCTGTGCATGGTCTGGTGGGATTCCCAGAGGCTGTGGGCGTGGCCTCTGTTTAGTCCCAGGGCTGCCTGCTGGGTTGAGGCCCATCTTCCTTGGCTGGTGGGCTGGTGTGGGTGCTTAGCCGTGTAATGTGGTTGTGTCTCACACGTCGCAGGTGGGTGGCATCTTGTCTGGCCCCACAGCAGCTTGCTAGTTGAGGCAGCTGTAGCTCAGATTTGCTCAGAAGTCAGTTCGTTTGAAATTTGACAGGAGTAAGTGGCTAGCATAGTGGGCAGGAACTTGAATCTTCCACTTAAAAGTTTGATGAGATCCACCGTCCGTGAGTTTTAGTTTGCTCGTTGCTTTGAATTCTCTTGTTTCGCTCTAATCATGTTACCTTCCCTGGAAATGATGGGGCCATCTTGGTCCTGTCCCACTGCTGGTGACAGGTATGTGCTCACAGACCCCTGAGGAGGCAAGCCTGGACCTGGCATGGATGTGTTTGTGACACTCTTTCTGTTCTTAGGATGTGTACTCTGGCACACCTACTAAAGTTAGACACGTGGACTGCCAAGTGGAGGATGAATTTGATTTGGAAGCTTGTTTAACTGAACCCTTGAAAGACATCTCAGCCAGGAGCTAAACAACTGTGCCACCTGGTGGTCTGGAAGAGAAACAGCTGCCTCCCTGCTCGGTGGAAGGCCGCCCCGCAGGCCTGCATCCTGCACTTGTACCTCCATGGTTTCCCTGTTGATGCTTCATGAGCTTTTGATGAGTGCTTATTCTTGCCTTACTTTCTTGAGAAACATTTTTTGTATAGTGAGTGTTTTGCATGTTTTAAATTTTAAAGGAGCTAAATCCAAGCATACCGAATGTGGGGCAGTCTTGTAAGAGGCTGGGTTGCTTGGTGCTCACCCCTCCGAGTCAGACTCAGCCAGTTCCCACAGGTATCTAGACTTGCACTTGCTGCTTGTCACGTGGCTGGTTGTGGGTGGTTTTCGCGGAAGAAACTTGTTTCCTAGCCTCTTAGCAGTAAGTCAGAGTGGGTTTTTTCCTCATGCCGAGTTCTAAACAGTTGAAAATGTTAAACTGTTGGGTGTTTTATGTAAGTTATACAGTCTTAATTTGGTATTTGTAAATAGCACTAGCTAAGGTCTTAACCTGTGATACTCTGTTAATCTGTTAAGGCAGCAGAAGGATTTAGAACATTTCTTACAATCAGTTAATTTACCATGTAAAATTGTTGTAAATGATAATGTGTACAGATTTTTTTGTTCGAGTCAATTGTAAACGTCTTGTTAAAGCTGTTGCGTTTCTATTGCTTTTATATGGAATGTCATTGCAAAAATAAAAGAGAATAGCCTTCTTTAACTGGTCTCCTGTGTTGCAGGATGGGCTCACTGCTGAGATCCTGTGGATGGTCAGAGCCACTCCTTATGCCTGAAGTGCACTGAATGGGGGTGGCACAGCCCCTTGCTGGTGCAGGGTGGTTGAGTGCCAACATGGGGGCCCGTAAGGGCTGTCCACCCCCGCCCCAGCCTGGCGAGGGACCTTGGTAAGCACAGAGCCTGCCACCTCCAGGCTGAGCCCAGCTGACTGAAGCCAGGGAGCCGGCCACCTAGGCTTGACGCTTGCTTACTCATTGGCGGCCGGGGTGACTGCCCCTCCTCCTGTCTCCTGTGATACCTGCAGTGGACGGGGCCTCCTGCCCATGGCCTTCCACAGCTGGACCCTGGGTGCCAGCAAGTGTGGCCATCGACCCACAGCCCGCGTCCCAAGGACACACACCTTGGAAGTGGTGCCAGACTTGCTTCAAGCCAGAGGTGGGCTCTGGCGGCTCTTTCAAGGATTTACAAAGGGAAGATGCCCTTACTGTGCGCTTTTAAGGCAGGTACTGTGCCAGGGACGGTCTGCTGTGGGGTGGAGCGGTAGCCAGGGCCCTGAAGGCTGCGCTTGCCCTGGCAGTGATGCAAGACTGAATTGAGGGTAGGGGGTCATAGGGGGCAGGCGACTGGGGAGAAGCCTGGTGAGGTGGCATTTGAGCTGAACAGTCATGCTGCAGCGAGGGCAGCAAGCACAAAGGCCCCGAGGTAGGGTGGAGTGAGTTGGCCACAAAAGTGCTAGGAAGTGGGAGAAGCTGGGAGCACGGGAGCTTGTGGAACCTCCGGGGCTGAGGCAGCTGCCTGGGGCCCTGGCCGCTGCCTGTCAGCGTGTGATGGAGCCAGCGCCTCCCACGTGCCCGATGTTGGCCGAGCGCTGCGGAGCCGAGTGAGGCTGCTCGCTCCCTACCTCCCCGCCCCTGCTCTGGCTAGAATGCAGGCCTGATAAGCTGAAGGACAGCCCAGAGAACGTGGCACCACGTGGCCTTGGATGTTGTAGCCTTTCCTGGTGGTTAACAGTGCCAAAGTGAAATAAATGGTTTCCAAACAAGGACCAAATCCAGAGGGCGGCCTGAAAGATGTCACCAGAGCTGGAGTGTGGATGCTAAGTCATTTAAGGCCTAAGTAGTAGGGCTGCTAAGCCCAAGACCACAGGGTTCATTTTGAAGAGACCTGGAGATGGCTTTTGGTAATCAGTCATCAGGAGTCTCAAAAAGCTTTTGGAAGACATGTTGGCAGAAACAGGCTGGCCTGAGAAGGACAGGCAGTGGGTGGTAAAGGCCTTCAGACCCTCCAGATCCTTGGACAGGAAGCTGGCTGAGAAAACCCTCTTCATAGAAAAGGCTAGTTTGGAGGGTGGGCCCAGGACCCAAGAGGGCAGAGCCAGAATTCTGGAGACTGGTGGGGCTGGGCTGAGCCCAGCGGGGGCCAGCCGGATGGCAGAGTTGCTGTGGGCCGGTGGCCCCAACAGCTGGCCCCTGTAGATTGTGTGTGGTAGGGGCAGCTGTGGTTGGGCAGAGGCTCAAGAGGCACATCCTAGAAGCAGGTTCCCAGGACACACGCCTGGACTCGGCTGAGGCTGTGTGTGGGGGTGTGTGTGAGTGTGTCTTGCATCAAAGGGACTACAAGTTGTGGCCAGGGATGGACTGATGGTCTCAGATGAAGCAAGGCAGCTGGGGAGGGGCCCAAAGGACTCCGGCTTCGAAGAATCCCTGGCTTGTTTGTAGCTTTGCCTCACATTTAAATTCTTTTTTTTTCTTTTTTTTCTTTTTTTTTTTTGCGGGTCTGGGGATGGAATCCAGGGGCCTTCATCCTCCGAGCTACACCCCTTGCCCTATTTTTTATTTATTTTGAAATCGGGTCTCACTGAGTTGCGGAGGGCCTCACTAAATAGCTGAGGCTGACTGCCTCCTGAATGCTGGGATTAAATTCTTAAACTGTTCTTAGGCGCGCCAAAGGAAATCAAGCTTCGGATTGCAGTCTTGCCTTTTAATGCTGTTAACATAACCCAGTATTTTCCATATGAGTGTTAAAAATAACCAGTAGGCTATGATCAAGTTGTCTTTATTCTTGACTCTTGTACGTTGAACCAAGAAGTGTCAGAACTAGTTTAAGTTAGTCTAGCATGATTAATTCTGGACAGTCCCAGGCTGGTTCTCTCTCCTCCCCACTGGCGAGTCATTTTCCTGCCTCTCTGTGTGTAGACGGGGTCAGCTTACCGGGGTTGTCATCCCGTGCCCCCTTTTCCTTGTGTATTCTGGCTGCTCTGTCAGGATCCAGTCTCTTCAGCAATTCTGCCACCAAGTTGCTGACCCCTCCGTCCTTCTACTAGAAAGCTGTCAGTCAGATCCTCCCGTTAAGTCACCTGTCGACCAGTCTGGGGCTTTCTGGACCCCTGCCCAGAGAGAGGCTCTTCTGATTACCTCATGAGTTTTAGAATCTTATACTATTATTTGTGCAGAGAGTACTGGCGATTGAACCTGGGGTGGGGGGAGTTCTACCTCAGAGGTATACCCCTAGCCTCTTTTTTTTTTTTTCAGTGTTGAAACAGTCTTGCTAAATTGCCGAGGCTGGTCTTAAACCAGCAATCCTCCTGTCTCAGCCTCCCAATTACTGGGATTACAAGTGTACACCACTACAGGCTTTTTTTTTTTTTTTTTTTTTTTTTAAGTACTGGGGATGGAACCCAGGGGCATTTTACCTCCAAGCTACACACCCTCAGCCCTATTTTTTATTCTTTATTTTGAAACAGGGTCTCACTAAATTGTGGAGGACATCACTAAGTAGCTGAGGCTGGCCTTGAACTTGTGATCCTCCTGTCTCAGCCTCCCAAGTACTGGGTTTACAAGCGTGCGACACCACACCTGGTGTTTTTTGCCTTTCAATGCACAGATTGTTTCAGAGGCCATTTTGGAAAAGTCATGCTTAAAAAATGCACATAAAGTTTTGATGAAAAGTCCTCCATGGGGGAGTAGAGAGCAGAGTCCTAACATCGGCCCTGAGGGCTCCATGTGCACGTTCCAGTTCAGATGTTCCTGGTGCAGGAAGGGAGGCAAGCCAGGAGGGGAGCTCTCAGGCCTGTTTCTTAGGGCTGTGTGAAGTGGCCCACCCGTTGGGGGTGCAGGAGGGCCTTCCTCCTGAGGTTTCAAGAATGGATGAGTGAATGTTAGTTACTTAATCGCTCTTGGTGGCAGCTGCTGTGCTCACAGAGGGCCCCTCCAGGTCACTCCCTCCTCCGCCTCACCATGGGGCCGACATGGTCCCCAGGTAGGATGAAGCCAGCAGCTTCAGTCAGGGCGAGGCGTACCACCAAGGCACCTGGCTGCTCTGTGGTGTCTGCCCAGAGAGAGGCCTGGCCATCCAGCCAGGTGTCACAGCCCCCCACTGGAACAGAAGTCCACGTGGCACCTTCCCCGTGGCCTGGACAGTCAAGAGCACTTGTGCCCCGCAGGGAGCAGGGAATCCCAAGGCACACCCACCACTTGGCAGAGGTGCCCAGGCAGGGGCCTGCCACTCACGTGGGCAGCTGGCGTGAGCACCTCAAGTGGTGGCCTGTGAGAACAGCCTTCCGCTGGCTCCTGCGGGCTGCGGGGCCAGGCTCCTGAGGGTGTGTCAGGGTGTTAACAGGCTGAGTCCCCTCTGGGGGCCGGGCCAGCAAGGACACACTTCACCTCACTCTTGGGGCTGTTGGCCCAGGGAGCCCTTCGTCCCTTACCAGGTGAAACCCTCCGCCTGGCAGCTCACAGCATGCGTACGTGGGCAAGGTCCTCACAGTCCTCTGTGACTTGAGAACGGCCAAGAAGGCCCACCACCGGCTAACCCACCCTCAAGGAGAGAGGGCGCACAGGGTGTGTCCCAGGAGCTGGGTTGCTGGGGGGGTTGTTTTAGAAGTTCGACTACCACACAGACCCTTGGGTGGTTGCCAGAAGCCTTGCTCTCCCGGAACTCTCCCACCTGATCACTGCCTCTGGAAGGACAGCCGACCTGCCTGACCCAGGGCCTCGATGGGAGCCTTGGCCTCCCTGCGACTTGGGGCTTGCGCCACTCACCAAGGCAGGGCCCACCAGACGTGCTTACGCTGGACGCTGCTCATCCCTTCTGTCTGGACCTCACCCAGGACTCCCAAGATGCCACCCGTCCCTCCTGCTCCTGCACTTACACGTCCAGCTGCTGGCGGACAGCGCCTCGAGGGGTGGAGCACCTGGAACACCCAGCCTGGTGTGGCAGTCTCCTGTACCTCTGCCACCCACCTGCAGCCCCACTGCAAGGCCACGGAGCCTACCTGGACCTGGAATCTGGGCCCCGCAGCAGCTTCTCAGTTTGCACCTCCCCATAGAAAGCTAGAAATGAGATGGTGAGACCAGGCTCTGAGAAGACAAAGAGGGCTGGACCCGCCAGGGCTGCTCCCCATTCAGGCTGCACAGAAGAGGCCGCTGTGGCAGAGCCTCAGCAGGACGATGATCAGGCAGGGCAGAGCCCAGCTCCCGGGACACGGAGCAGGTGGCGTGTGCGGGACAGCACTCACCACTACTTCAGCATCAGGGTGGTAGCCAGGATGAAAGACACGCAGCAGTGACAACCATTCAGAAAGGTGATGGGATGCAGGAGGGACTCGGGAGCTGCGTGGTGGCGCACGCTTGTCATCTAGTACTTGGGAGGCTGAGATGGAAGGATCACGGTTCGCAGCTAGCCTCTGCTACTTAGTGAGGCCTTCTGCAACTCAGACCCTGTTGCAAAATAAAGAATAAAAAATAGGGCTGGGGGCGTAGCTCGGAGATGAATGCCCCTGGGTTCCATCCCCAGTAACACACACACACACACACACACACAAATAGAAAAAAAGAAAAACGCCTTGGAAATGAAGGCTAAACTAGAAGGAGTCTGAGAGGAAAGAAACAGCAGATAATGAGATAATGCCTGGACTGGAAGAGGGGTGTGTATAAGATGAAACAGTGGGGAAAAGAAATAAAGGCCAAAGCCAGGTGTGGTGGTGATGCACGCTTGTAATCCCAGCATTTGGGAGGCTGATATGAACCAGAAGATCATGGTTTGCAAACAGCCTCAGCTACTTACTAGAGGCCCTGTGCAACTCAGTGAGACCCTGTTTCAAAATAAAGAATAAAAAATAGGGCTGGGGTATAGCTTGGAGGAAGAATACCCCCTGGGTTCCATGCCCAGTACTGCAAAAAAGAGAGAAAGAAAGGAAAGAAAGAGAAAGGCAGGCCGTATGGATTAGAAAGAAAGCTGTCACCATTTGCAGATGATGTGATTGTGCAGACAATTCTTAGGAAATTACAAAAACTGTCCTAAAACAAGTGAGTGGGTGCTCCAAGGTCACAGGGTACAAGTTGAACACCTGACAGTTAGCAGGTACGGTGTGCATTCCTGAAATCCAAGCCTGAGACAGGAGGATTGCAGGTTTGAGGACAACCTCAGCAAGTAGTGAGACCCTGTTTCAAAATTTAAAAATTGGACTGGGGGTGTGGCTCAGAGGTAGAATGCCTCTGGGTTCAATCCCAGCACCAAAAAAACAAAAAACAAAACACCTGACAGTTGCTTATGACAGTATGTACTAGTAGGAGTGCGTGGACACTGAAATAAAAATGAATTTTTTTATTTTTTGGTACTAGGGGTGGAACCCAGGGGCTTTCTACCTCCCAGCTATACCCCCAGACCTATTTTTTTAATATTTTATTTGGAAACAGGGTTTCACTAAGTTGCTGAGAGCCTCATTAAGTAGCTGAGGCTGGCTTTGAACCTGCAATCCTCCTGTCTCAACCTCCCAAGTACTGGGCTTACAAGTGTGTGCCACCATGCCCATTTAAAAATTAATTTTTAGGGCCGGGCGTGGTGGTGCACGCTTGTAATCCCCGCGCTTGGGAGGCAGAGACAGGAGGATCGCGCAGGTTCGAAGCCAGCCGCGCGTGCTGGCTTAGGAGACCCTGTTTCCAAATAAAAATGTAAAAATAGATCTGGGAGTGTAGCCCGGAGGTAGAAGGGCTTCCAGGAACCCCAGTACCACCAAAAAAAAAAAAAAAAAAAAAAATTTTAGGACCCCCTGGTCCGGGGCCCCTGGGCCCCCGACCCTGGGCAGGTGGGCAGGCGCCGGTGGGGCACCCCTAGGCAACCCCCCTCTCCACCCGGAAGGACCCTGGGCCCCCGACCCTGGGCGGGTGGACAGGCGCCCCTAGGTGATCCCCCTATGCACTCGGAAGGACCCTGTAAAAAAGGAAAAGAAAAAGGAAAATACTGGAGAGGAGTCAAGGAGGTGGCGGATGCCAGGATACTGGAGATGCAGACAAAACTTATCCAAATGAACTGGAATTATTGGAAAAATTCCCCGCTAAGGAGGACTGCTTCTTCTCTACATTGTTAAGAATCTTGGACATCACCTGTAAGGAGAGAGACTTTAGCGGAGACCAAGGAGAAAGGTGGTGCTGAAAGCGATCTCCGCGTTGGCGGTGGAGACTTGTATTCAGGGGAAGCCGAGGTGTTAGGCCGGTGCTGGGGCCAGCGAGGCTGGGATTGAAGCCTGCCGCAAGGCAAGGCCCGTGCTGGAGCCTCCGAGGCCGGGATCAGAGCCTGCTGAGGGGTTGGCCGGTGCCGGGGCCAGCAAGGCCAGGATCGGAGCCTGCCATGAGGCAAGGCTGGTGCTGGGGCTTCTGAGGCCGGGATCAGAGCCTGCCGAGGGGTTAGGCTGGTGCTGGAGCCTCCGAGGCCGGGATTGGAGTCTGCAGAGGGATCAGGCCGGTGCCAGGGCCAGCGTGGCCGGGATCGGAGCCTGCCATGAGGCAAGGCTGGTGCTGGGGCCTCCGAGTCCGGGATCAGAGCCTGCCGAGGGGTTAGGCCGGTGTTGGGGCCAACGGCCGGCATCGGAGCCTTCCGTGAGGCAAGGCCGTTATTGAGGCCTCTGAGGCTGGGATCGGAGCCTGCCGAGGGGTTCGGCCGGTGCTGGGGCCAGCGAGGCCGGGATCGGAGCCTTCCGCGAGGAAGGCCGGTGCTGGGGCCTCCAAGGCCTGGATCGGAGCCTGCCGAGGGGTTAGGCCGATGCCAGGGCCATCGGCTAACATCGGAGTCTGCAGTGAGGCAAGGCCGGTGCTGGGGCCTCCGAGGCCGGGATTGGAGCCAGCTGAGGGGTTAGCCCAGTGTCGGGGCCAGCGAGGCCAGAACTGGGGCCTCCCATGAGGCAAGGCCGCTGCTTGAGCCAGTGAGGTCTGATCAGTCCACCGGGTAGCCAGGCCACAACTGGGGCCGTCAAGAGTGGGATCGGTATTTGCAACGTGGCATGCACAGAGAAATATCGCAGAAAATTAAAACCAGATGCTTCTACTAATCAGCAATAACTAGGAGGAAACGGGCAACAGGAAGTGGTCGAGCTATAGAAAGGGCCCTATAGTGAAGCAATTAAGGTGACCAATCAGAGGGTATGGAATAGGGGAGGATGGAGCCTCTTTAAAATGCAGGAGGTCGCTGGGCGTGGTGGCGCACGCTTGTAATCCCCGCGCTTGGGAGGCCCGCGCTTGGGAGGCGGAGACAGGAGGATCGCGCTGGTTCGAAGCCAGCCTCTCTGGCTTAAGAGACTCTGTTTCCACATAAAAATGTTAAAAAATAGGTTTGGGAGTGTAGCCCGTGGGAGTGTATCCCGGAGGTAGAAGGGCTTCCAGGAACCCCAGTACCACCAAAAAAAAATAATAATAATAAAAAAAATAAATAAAATGCAGGAGGTCCATAAACATATGTATCAAAGTTAATCATCAAACAAGCATGGGATGGAGGGAGGGGGAGGGAATGGGATGGGGGCTGGATGAGGGCTAATTGGATAATGTGTGCTTGTATATCCTCTCAAGTCTTATATTCCAATGTGATGTATGATTACAATGCACCAATAAAAATAAATTAAAAAAATAAAAATTAATTTTTAAGCTGTTGTACCATTTACAATTGTTTAACCAACTAGAATACCTAGGTGCAAATTTAACAAAACATGCATGAGAACTTCATGCTTAAAACTGTACAACTTTGATGACTCATGTGCAATGATACATTCTGTGTTTGTAATGGGAGATTCAATAGATGTCTATTCTACTATCAAAGCCCCAGAAAGATATTTTAGTAGCTTTGACAAGTTTGCTCTAATTTTTTTTTTTTTTTGCGCATCTGGGGATGAAACTCAGGGGCATTCAACGTCCAAGCTACACCCCCTGTTTTTTATTCTTTATTTTGAAACAGGGTCTCACTAAGTTGCAGAGGACCTCACTAAGTAGCTGAGGCTGCCCGAGAACCGCGATCCTCCGGTCTCAGCCTCCTGAATGCTGGGATGACAAGTGCGCCACCACGCCCGGCTGCTCTGAAATGTGTGTGGAGAGGCAAAGGAACTAGGACAGCTGGAGCAGTCCTGAAGGGGAAACGGTGGGACGAGCCAGTGAGTCTGTCATGGCCAAGGTCTGTGTCCCTGGCAGTGGGACCTTGAGAGGCGAGCTTGGTGGGAGGTACTGAGGCCACTGGGGATGCGACTCTGAAGGGCCTATGGGACCGTAGCTTCTCTGGCTCCTGTTATAAGAGGTGGCCTCTTCCCCATGTACCTCACTCTGGCCATCTGGAGCCTGGCCCAACCAGCATAGAGCTGTTTAGACTTTTAGCCTCTAAACCTGCAGGCTAACTAGACCTTGGGTTCTGCTGGAGAAAGCTGATATCTGGGAAAACAGGCGCTGCGGGGTGCCGGGGTGGGCAGTGAGCTTGGTGATCCCGGCCTTGCTTCCTTCCATCCCTTCTGAAGTGGGTGAGGCCAACTCGGGCTTGTCCTGGGGTCCCTGCAGGGAGGCCGAAGAGCTCAGTGGGGACGCGTGGGTGCTGGGCCAGGGACAACTTGCCCTCTTGTGGATGACTGCAGGTAATGTTCTCAGAGGGAGCTGGGCAGGGCCACTCACCATGTTACAGGATGAAACAAAGCCCCTTTCTTTGCTGAGCCCACTTCCCCATCTGCAAAACGGGACAATTCTGATACTTTCCTGCCGGCCAATCCATGGCGAGGGCTGGAGAAATAGTGCTGAGCCTGCAGGCTCCTGTTCTAGTGGTTCCCATAGGCCCTGATGTGACCTTACAGGAGGGGGGGCCCACAGACCGCTGGCTGCTGGACCTGCACCAGGTCTTCAAAATGCTTTCTAGTTTTGTGAGAGCTTATCCAACCAAATGAGACACTATCTTAAGGCGGGTGGACTCTCATCCACCGAAGGCCTCTATAACTACCCAGGTGGTGCTGACAGGGCAGCAGATGGAACTCAGTCAGCCACCTGACTGTCAACAGGTGACCTTGGGGATTTGAGGTTTTCACATGCCTAGCTGGACAGGACAGAACATCCAGCTCGGTTGGACTCTCCCGAGCGCGGTGCCTGCCAGGAGACAAGGCCTGGTCTGGCCCAGGTCACAAAGCCACTTGTTCTCAGGGAACCTGGAGGAGGGGACGGGTAATGGACAGAGGTGTAGGCGGTGACACCTGTCCTCAGCCCTTCTGTGAGCTTCTGCTGGCCTCTGGCTCTCCCAGGTCCAGTCCCACCTGGTGCCAGCTGGGATGCTGCCCTGCCCGGGTCTGATGCGGCTCTTCTCAGCGCCACCTAGTGCCCGCATGCCGCTCCTTAGTGCCCAGCGCCTGGCTGGCCGCTCTCCCAACTCTGGCCGCCTCCTGGCCAGACTCAAAGCTGGACTCAAATGAGCATCTCGGGACCTCATGGTCCCTAAGGCCCCTCTGCAGGTGGGGAGCATTATTCTGCAGCAACCCCGCCCCGAGTCTCGGGCACCTGCCGCGAGGTGGGCCCGGGTGCTGGGAGGCTGGGACCCCGAGCGTGGCACGCCTGGCTCTGCACGGCTCACCCCACACACCCTCAAGAAGCCGGTCACCCTGGGCGGAAGCAGGCCCAGCGCGTCCGTCGCTTGCACCCCGTCGCCCGGCACCCACGCCGTCCAGTTCATGACCCCCGCCCGCCCCGCTGCAGATCCCGGAGAACGCCGGGCTCGGCGGACACAGCGGGGTCTGGCTCGGCGGGCTGCGGGCGGCGGCGAGCCTCAGGCCCTGGGCTCCGTCCCTCACGGAGCAGCCTCACGCGCCGCGCTGCGCCGCCGCCGGCCTCCGCTGCGCCCCGGCGGCCCGGGAGGACGCGCTCCGCCCGCGCTCCGGCTGGGGCCGGGGGCGGGGCGCGCCGGGCGCACGCGCGCTCGGGGCCGGCGGGGGCGGGGCCGCGCGGAGGCCCCGCCCAGCGCGCCGGCGTCGCCCCGCCCAGCGGCGCGGCTGAGAGGACGAGAGCGGCGCGGCGGCGGGCGGCGGCGGCGGCGGCCAATGAGGGCGGCCGGAGGGGGCGGGGCGTGCCGCGGTTTTGTTCCGCCGCGGCCGCCGCGCGTCGTGCCCATGCGAGGAGCGCGGCCTGCGCGGCTGGCGCCCGCCGCCCGCCGCCGCCGCCGCCGCCGCCGCCGCGCAGGTACCGAGCCGGCCCGCCCGGCGCCGCCGCCCAGGCCCGGCCGGCCGCAGGGTGCGGGGCGCGCTCGGCTGCGTGCCGGCCCGCCCGCCGCCGCGCCCCGAGAGCCCGCGCGGCCCCGCACCCTGCGCTCGCGCGGCCCGAGGCCCAGGCCCGGCGGGGCGGCCGCCCGCAGCCCGCGGCGTCGCGCCACTTGTTGAGCCCACTTCGCTGTCGCCTGGCGCCGCGGAGTCGCGGGCGGAGCGGGGTGGGCCACAGCCATTTCTGGGGCTCACGTGTTTGTTACCCTGTGCCCCGGGAGAAGCAGGGCATTTGGCGAGATACAGCGTGCCCCAAGGAAGCCCCCAAAGTGGACCCAGACGAGGCGGGACCCCTGCCCCCACTCAGCGACCTGTGGAAGGTGACTCGGAAGTGGGTTCTGAAACTGAGTTCTGCGTAGACTGGAGGGGTGTAAGTCGCTTTAAGACTTTCCCTATCAGTGGAGAAAGGAGCGATAGATGAAGAGGCGCATTCCTGATTGGCTGCTGCCTTATTCTGTAGATTGGACTTTATTTTTCCTGGTCTAAGTACAGTTGTAGATGGCAAAGTCTTATCACTGGGTGTTAAAATGACTCATTTTATTTTCAGTACTGGGGGTTCGGATCCCAGGAGCATTCTACCTCCAGCTACACCCCGAGTCCTATTTCTTATTCTTTATTTTGAAACAAGGTCTCACTAAGTTGCAGAGGGCCTCACTAAGGAGCTTAGACTGTCTGCCAACCACAGTCCTATCTCCCAGGAATTTTTACTTCTTTCTTTGTTTTTTTGCAGTACTGGGGATGGAACCCAGGGGCCAGGGGCATTCTACCTCCGAGTCACCCCCTCCCCCCAGCGTTATTTTTTATTCTTTATTTTGAAACAGGGTCTCACTGAGTTGCAAAGGGCCTCACTAAGTAGCTCAGACTGTCTTCGAACCGCAACCTGTCTCGACCACCCAAATGTTGGGATTACAAGCATGAGCCACCACACCTGGTTTCAGGCATTTTTATTTTTATTTAATTTGGTATTGGGAATTGAATCCAGGGGCATTCTACCTTCTAGCTACACACACCAGCCCTTTTTATTTTGAAGCAGGGTCTTGCTAAGTTGCTGAAGTTAGCCTTTAACCTGCAAGCCTTCTGTTTCAGCCCTTACTACTTTTTGAGAAAGGATCTCCCTAAGCTGCAGTGACCCTGCTGTAGCCTCCCAAGCTGCTGGAGTCACAGGTGTGCACCAGCAAGCCTGGCTTGTGTTAAATTGACTTCTTTTTGTATTCCATCACTGGATAACACTTATTTGAATCTAAACTTCCATAACTTTAAGTTACTTTTTTTGTTGTTGTTTTGCTGTGGATGGAGCCCAGTACCTGTACATGCTAAGCAAGTGCCTTACCACTGAACAGCACCCCAAGTTCCATACCTTTGTGTGTGTGTGTGGGGTACTTGGGATTGAACCCAGGGGCAGTCTCCCTTGCAGCCACACCCCGTGTCCTATTTTTTTTTTTTTTTTTTTTTTAATTTTGAAGCAGGGTCTCTAACCTATTACCGTCCTGTCTCAGCCTCCCAAGAACTGGGATTACAGGGGTGGACCACCACTCCTAGTCCTTGACTCACTTCTCTTGAGTTGATCTCTGTCCTGAGGGTATAAATATGTGTATATTTTAAGGGTACTGGGATTGAGCCTAGGGGCATTCTGCCTCCAAGCTACACCCCCAGGCCTATTTTATTTTTTATTTTGAAACAGGTTCTCACTAAGTTGCTGAGGCTGGCTTGAACCTGTGATTCTCCTGTCTCAGCCTCCCGAGTACTGGGATTATAAGCGTGCCCACCATGCCGGCTTCTGAGGATATTTTTACAGTGAGTTAGTTTGACTCGAGGAATGTGTTTCAGTGTCGCCCTGTTGGAGAAATTCAAGTGACCCACGATGATGTCCTTTGATCCTTGAAGTTTGGTCTCTTGCTCTGAAGGTAGAAGGCTGGCCAACAGTTTTGTTTTTTAAACTCAACTACTCCAGTGGATATTGCAGATTTTTAGAAACAATGACTTTAAAAAAATTGAGCTATAAATGTAGGCCTTGTGGGTGGTGATTCTTTCAGGAGTTCTCCTTCACCCCTGGCCCCTTGTCCTTCTGAGGCCCCCTTTGTGCTTTGGGCACTGGTTTCCCTGGTCCCTGTCTGCTTGATGATGATTTCCCTCGGTCCTACAGCTTGGTTCTGGAGCTGTGTCTTTAGGGTGCTCTGTGATGCCACTTTGAGGGTCATACTGACTGGTGTGGTAGTGTGGGTCTCACATCTATGGTAATAGTTCTGCCTCTCAACAGATCCTTACTATTTTGACTTGGGTTGGATATTTGGGGGCCACAGAAAGATCAGGTTTTTGTTTTTTTTTTGCAGGTATGGGGATGGAACCCAGGGGCATTTGACCTCCGAGCTACACCCCCTGCCTTATTTTTATTATTTATTTTGAAACAGGGTCTCACTGAGTTGCAGAGGGCCTCGCTAAGTAGCTGAGGCTGTCCACGAACTGCCATCCTCCGGTCTCAGCCTCTCAAATGCTGGGATTACAAGCGTGCGCCACCACGCCTGGCTTGAAAGATCAGTTTTGGTTGCTACTCAAATTATGTAAGGTGAAGAAAATGTCAAAGCAATCATTTTATTTTAAAGGATGCACTGGGTGTTTTTAGTTAAAGAGACATTTGTTCATATGCATTTATACGCACAGACTAAAAGGAGGCTGTAGTCAGACAATACAGTTTTACCCAAGAAAGCCCGTAGGTATTTTTCACTGGTTCACTAAAAAACACTTGAAATGTATGTTTGTTTCTCTGGTACTGGAATTGAACCCAGGGGGATTCTACCTCTGACCTACACACTAAAAACCCTATTTTATTAATTAATTAATTAATTAATTAATTTGTGGTACTGGGGTTCCTGGAAACCCTTCTACCTCTGGGCTACACTCCCAGACACCTATTTTTACATTTTTATTTGGAAACAGGGTCTCCTAAGCCAGCGCGCGCGGCTGGCTTCGAACCTGCGTGATCCTCCTGTCTCCGCCTCCCAAGCATGGGGATTACAAGCCACGCCACCATGACCGGCCTAATTTTTTATTTTGAATCAGGGTTTCACTAAGTTGCTGAGGCTAGCTGTGAACCTATAATTCTTCTGCCTCAGTTTCCCAAGTACTGGGACTATAAGCATGTGCCACCATGGCTGTTTTTTTTTTTTTTTTTAAGCAAATTAAAAGTCAGGTGTAGCCGGGTGTGGTGGCTTATGCTTGTAATCCCTGTGCTTGGGAGGCTGAGACAGGAGGATCACATAGGTTCAAAGCCAGCCTCAGCTACTTAGGCTTTCAGCAACTTAAGTGAGACCCTGTTTCCAAATAAAATATAAAATAGGTCTGGGAGTATAGCCCAGAGGTAGAAAGCCTCTGGGTTCTCTACCTCCAGTACCACCGGGGAAAAAAAAAAAGGTGTAGCCGGGCGTGTTGGCGCACCCTTTTAATACCGTGCTTGGGAGGCGGAGACAGGAGGATCATGCTGGTTCAGAGCCAGCCCCGCTGGCTTAAGAGACCCTGTTTCCAAAAATAAAAAAATATAAAATAGGTCTGGGAGTATAGCCCAGAGGCAGAAGGGTTTCCAGGAACCCAGTACCACCAAAAAAAAAAAAAAGTCAGGTGTAGCTGGGTGTGGTGGTGCATGCTTGTTATCCCAGCATTCAGAAGCTGAGACCAGAGGATTACTGAGACCTTGTTTCAAAATAAAGAAAAAAGCTGGGCGTGGTGGTGCACGCTTGTAATCCCTGCACTTGGGAGGCTGAGATAGGAGGATTGCACATGTTCAAAGCCAGCCTCAGCTACTTAGTGAGGCTCTCAGCAACTTAGACCCTGTTTGCAAATAAAAATAAAACAGGATCTGAGAGTATAGCCCGGAGGTAGAAAGCCTCTGGGTTCACCCCCAATACCACCAAAAAATAAAAAATAATAAAAAAAAAGGACTGGGGGTGTACTGCTTAGTGGTAGAATGCCCTTGGGTTCCATCCCCAGTACCGTTAAAAAACAAACAAACAAACAAACAAAAAAAAAAAAACAGGCGTGGTGGCGCAGGTTTGTAATCCCAGCATTTGGGAGGCTGAGACCAGAGGATCGCGGTTCGTGGACAGCCTCAGCTACTTAGTGAGGCCCTCTGCAACTCAGTTAGACCCGGTTTCAAATTAAAGAATAAAAAATACGGCAGTGCGTGTAGCTCAGAGGTCGAATGCCCCTGGGTTCCACCCCCAGACCCGCAAAAAATAAAAAAAAAAATAGGTGTGGTGACGCACACCCGTAATCCCATTATTTGGGAGGCTGAGACAGGAGGATTGTAGATTTGAGGACAGCCTCAGCAATTTAGTAAGTCTCTCTGCAACTTATTAAGACCCTGTTTTTTTGTTTTTTGGTGGTACTGGGGATGGAACCCTTCTACCTCCGGGCTACACTTCCAGACCTATTTTATGTATATTTTTTTATTTGGAAACAGGGTCTCTTAAGCCAGCGTGATCCTCCTGTCTCCGCCTCCCAAGCGCAGGGATTACAAGCATGCGCCACCACGCCCAGCAAGACTGTCTTCGAATTGCATTCCTCCTGTCTCATCCTCCCGAATGCTGGATTACGAGTGTGCGCCACCACGCCCAGCTTGTAGGAGCCTTTTCGCAGTGGCTTTTGCACTTAGCAATATGCATCTGAGCTTCTTGTCTTGTTACAGCTTGATAGCTCACTTCTTTTTAGTGCTCAGTGTCATCCCTGTCTGACTGCCATGGCTTATTTAGCCATTCATGCACAGAGGGACAGCGTGGTAGCGTCCAGGTGTTGGCAATGAGGAATAAAACTGCTGGACACATCTGTGTGCAGGTTTTTGTGTGGACACAGGTTCCCGTTTCTTTGTTTAACTAGCAGTAACTGCTGGTTCCTGTGGTAAGAGTGTTTAATTCTTTGAGAGACTGCCCGTCTGTTCAGTGGCTGCGCCATTTCATCAGCACGAGTGTCCGTGTTCCGCATTTTGGCCGTTCTGCTAGGTGCTCAGTGGTACCCAGTGGTTCTCTTTTCTTCTGTGGTACTATGGATTGAATCCAGGGACGTTCTACTTCTGAGGTATACCTCCAGCCCTGCTTTTTACTTTTATTTGGAATTTTTATTTGAAAACGGTCTTACTAGGTTCAGAGCCTCACTACTTGCTGAGGCTGGCCTTGAACGTGGGCTCTTCCTCCCAGCCTCCCAGGGATTGGGATTCCAGGCATGTGCCAGCATGCCCAGTTTACCTAGTGCTTTTCTGACCAGAGGTTGAATGCCCCCGAGTTCAATTCCCACAAAACAACCCCCCCAAGCCCCCTCTGTTTTGTATACTAGTCCTTTATGGGTAAGGCTCGCAGGTACTTTGTCCCGCTCTGTGGTTTGACTTTTCATTCTTTTGATGTGTCTTTCACAGAAAACTTTTTAACTCATTTTTTTGCAGCACTGAGGATTGAACCCAGGGACAGTCTACCTCTGAGATACACGCCCACCACCATTTTTTATTTTTTATTTATTGTTTTGTGTGTGGTGCTGGGGATTGAATCAAGGTATATTCTACTTCTGAGTTATACCGTCAGCTCGATTTTTTAAAAATTTATTTTGAAAAAGGGTCTAAGTTGCAGAAAGCCTCAATAAGTAGCTGAGGCAGTCCTCGAACCAATGTCCTCTTGTCTCAGCCTCCCAAGTACTGGGATTACAAGTGTGCACCACCATGCCCAGTGTACTTTTTTACATTTAATGATGTCCAGTTTACAAATCCTTTTTTTTTTTTTTTTGGTACTGGGAATAGATCCAGGGTTGTTCTACCTCTGAGCTACCCCTGCCCCTATTATATATATATATATATATATTTTTTTTTTTCTTTTTTTTCGGGTCTGGGGATGGAACCCAGGGGCATTCGACCTCCGAGCAACATCCCTCTCCCTATTTTTTATTTTGAAACAGGGTCTCACTAAGTTGCAGAGGGCTTTACTAAGTAGCTGAGGCTGTCCGCAAACCTTGATCCTCCAGTCTCAGCCTCCCGAATGCTGGGATTACAAGCATGCGCCACCACGCCCGGCTCTATTTATATATTTATTTATTTATAAGCACTGGGGATGGAACCCAGAGGCGTTCCAGCCCTATTTCTATATTTTTTGTGTGTATGTGTGGTACTGGGGATTGAACCCAGGGGGCATTGTACCTCCTAGTGACACCCCCAGCCCTATTTTTTAGTCTTTATTTTGAAACAGGTCTCACTGAGTTGCAAAGGGTTTCACTAAGTAGTTGAGGCTGTCCATGAACTGTGATCCTCCTGTCTCAGCCTTCTGATTGCTGGGATCTCAAACGTGCACCACCATGCCTGGCTTATTCTTTATTTTGAAGCTGGGTCTCACCAAGTTGCAGAGGACCTCGCTAAGTAGCAACGCTGGCTGCGTGTGGACCTGCGACCCTCTTATTTCAGCCTGCCTAGTACTGGAATTGCACGTACCACCGTGCCTGGCTTAAATTATTCTTCTTATTTTGGTACAGGAAATGAAACCCAGGGGAATTCTACCTCTGAGCTACTCCATCAGTCCTACTTTTTTGGTCTTTTTAATTTTGAAACAGGGTCTCACTGAGTTGCGAAAGGCCTAGGTAGCTGAGGCTGTCTGCGAACCAGGATCCTCCAGTCTTTGACTCCTGAATGCTGGGATTCCAGGTGTGCGCCACCACGCCCGGCCCCAGTTTAGAATTTTTTTGCTTTGAAATGGGGTCTCACTATGTTGCTGAGGCTGTCCTTGAACCTGTGATTCTCCTGGCTCAGTTTTCCAAATACTGAAATTATAAGTGTGAGCCACTTACACCTGGCTTTATTTTTTATTTCGAAACAACATCTTACTAAGTTGCTAAGACTGGCCTGAAACCTCTGATCCTCCTGTCCCAGACTTCCAAATCCAATTCTTTACCGGATTATACCTTTGGTGTTGAGTCTAAAAAGTCATTGCCAAAGCCAAGTTTTTGCTGGTTTGAAGCCAGCCTCAGCAGTTTAGTGAGACCCTGCCTGCAAGCCGTGATCCTGCCTCAGCCTTCCAAACGCTGGGATTACAAGTGTGTGGCCACCGCCTAGTGAGACCCTGTTTTTTTGTTTTTGTTTTTGGTGGTACTGGAGTTCCTGGAAACCCTTCTACCTTCGGGCTACACTCCCAGACCATTTTTTATACTTTTTTATTTGGAAACAGGCTGGCTTTGAACCTGCCCGATCCTCCTATCTCCGCCTCCCAAGCACTGGAATTATAAGAGTGCACCACCGCGCCCAGCAAGACCCTGTTTTTGAATAACAAAAATAAAGGCTGGGGCCAGGCCTTAAGAGACCCTCTTTCAAAGAAGAAGAAGGAAAAAAAAAAAAAAATATATATATATATATATATATATATATATATATATATATGTCTGGGAGTGTAGCCTGGAGGTAGAAGGGTTTCCAGGAACCCCAGTACCACCAAAAAATAAAAAGGCTAGGGATATAGCTTGAGGTAGAATGTCTCTGAGTTCAATCCCCAGCACCCCCCAAGAATTGCCCCCCGAAACAAAATCCACAGACCCCAGAGAGCTCCCTTGTACCATGTGAGGACACAGAAAAAATGGCCGTCTGTAAACCACGAAGCCCTTGCCAGTCACCAGAGCTGCCAGTGACGCCCGCGGCCTCCCAGCCTCCAGAACTCTGGAGAGCCGTGGCTGCCGGCGGCCAGCCGGCCTGTCCCTGGCTGTGCTTGAGTGTGGGGCGCACTGAGTGTAGGCAGGCCGGGCGGCGCGGCTGCGTGCGCTGGGCCGGCTCTTAGCGTTGCCATGGCTTCCTTCACAGGGTGTATGGTTTTCCTTGGCCATGTCTTGACCTATTTTGTTAAAGGCGTGCTTCGGTCACTCTGGGGTGCTGATGTAAATGGTGTTGTCTTTGGTTCAAAGCCCACTTGCTAGCACATCACGGGTGCAGAGGGAAGTGACTGACTTCGGTGGATGTTTGCAGTGGCTCATTCTCCAGAGCTCTTAGTTCTGGGCGTTCTACACGGATCATCGTGCTATCTCAGAACAAGACGGTTTTATTTCTCCCCACCTAAGTGGTAGACCTCTTTCTTTCTTTGTTACTTTATTAGCTAGGATTTGTAGTATGGTTTTTGAGGCACAGCGGGGAGAGAGGGACATTTTTGCCTTTTTCCTGATCTTAGTGGGCAAGAGTCTTTTACTACTAAATATATTGAAGCTGGGCATGTTGGTGCGTACTTGTAATCCTAGTACTTGGAGGCTGAGCCAGGATCGCAGGTTCACAGCCAGCCTCAGAATCTCAGCCCTTTGCACCTGAAACCCTGTTCTAAAACAAAAAATCAAACTAGGGCTGAGGTGTAGTTTGGAGGCAGGATGCCCCTGGGTTCACTCCCTCGTACCAATAAATATATTGGCTGTAAGTTCTAGATTTTCTTTTTTTTTTTTTTTTTTTTGTAGTATTGGGGATGGAACCAGGGGCATTCTACCCTCTGAGCTATACTCCCAGCCCTATTTTTTATTTTTTATTTTGAAACCGGGTCTCACTGAGTTGCAGAGGGCCTCCTAAGTAGCAAAGGCTGGCTGAGAACCGCGATCCTCTGGTCTTAGCCTCCCGAGTGGTGGGGTGCTGGGATGACAAGCGTGCCCACCACGCCTGGCTTAGATTTTCTTTATCAGGTTGAGATTATGCTTTTTTTTTTAAAGTCCATTTGTGCTATTAAAGCAAAGTACTTGCTCTGTGGCATAGAAGACCTGTGATCTTGAATAGTGTAGGGCTCCCCACAGAGGGCTCCTGGTAGGAAACGCCAGCCGGGCATCCCTGTCCTGTTCATTTCTGCTGCTGTCTACCCAGAGACTACTTCAGGTCCCACACGGTGAGGGCCTGGTCCCCAGGACTGCTTCCACTTTGACCAGTTGCCGCCCTGGGACTTGAGCTCTGACTGGCCAGCTACACATTGAGGTTTTGTGGTCCTCTCAGGTTGGAGGAGTTTGCCTGAGTGGCTTGGAACTCAGATAAAGAATAGAAATACGCGGCAGGTGCAGCGGTGCCCGGGTGGCCTCCGAAGGCCCGAGCTTGGGGGCTTCGGTCCTGTGACTGGAGCGACCCCGCATGTGGACCAGTCCTTGTTGGCCTTGCTCTGAGCCTCCGCTTGTCCACCTATAGCTTCCTGCCTTTGGGGTTTTAATGGAGACAGCACTGCATAAGCACCATTGAAGCACAGACAGCTTGTTGAAGTGTGACCCAGCAGGCCACTGCCTGGGTCTTCAGCATACCGCCTCTGGGCTTGGGGTTATCTGATGGGAATTTAAGGCTAGGCTTTATGATCTGCCTGGGGAGAAGAAGTGAGTTGAAATGTGCCCCAGCGGTACTCCGCTCCCTCAGAAACAGGCAGGAAGCGTGAGTGAGACGTGTACGTGTGTGTGTGCCTGTGTGTTGATCGTACCCCGTGGTGTTTTAGAAGAGCAGAGGTTATGTTCTCAGTTCTGGAGCTGAGACGTCCCAGAGCCAGGTGCCGCAGGTCCAGGGTCTTGTGAGAGCCCTGCCTCTGCTCTGATGGGAGGCCGAGGGTGAAGCTTGACCAAGGGAGAGGCTTGTGCTGAGTGGGGAGGGGTCCTGAGCTAGTTGTGAGGTTGATGTTAGCAAGGTGTTGGAAGCCAGGCGTGGTGGCTCACTTGCAAGGCCAGCATTCTGGAGGCTGAGACAGGGGGCCAGGGTTCAAGGCCAGCCTCAGCTAATACTTAGGCCGGGTGAAACCCTGTTTCAAAATAAAGAATAAAAAATAGGGCTGGGGTATAGCTCAGACGTAGAATGCCCCTGGGCTCCATCCTCAGTACTGTTGGTTGATTAGGATAGTAGGTGGGTTTTGACTCCTTTTTTCATTTTGTTTTGACTTTTGAAAGTTCAAGGACAGTTGCAGCTAATACTTAGTGAAGCCCTTTGCAACTCAGTGAGACCCTTTCCAAAATAAAGAATAAGCTGGGCGTGGTGGCACACGCTTGTAATCCCAACATTTGGGAGGCTGAGACCAGAGAATCAGAGGATTGTGGTTCACGGACAGCCTCAGCTACTTAGTGAGGCCCTCTGCAACTCAGTGAGACCAGGTTTCAAAATAATAAAAAATAGGGCAGGGGGGTGTAGCTCGGAGGTCAAATGCCCCCTGGGTTTCATCCCCAGACCTGCAAAAAGGCAAAAAAAAAAAAAAAAAAAAAAATCAAAGAATTAAAAATAGGGCTAAGGGTGTATAGCTCAGAGGTTGAATGCCCCTGGGTCCCATTCCCAGAACTACCAAAAAAAAAAATCCCTGAAGCTGGGTGTGGTGGCGCATGCCAATAACCCAGTGGTTGGGGAGTGTGACACCTGAGGATTGCAGGTTCAAGATCAGCCTCAGCAATTTATAGAGGCCCTTGGCCACATAGTGAGAACCTGCCTCAAAACAAAACAGGACTGGAGGTTACCTTGAAGGTAGAGTGCCCCAGGTTCAGTCCCCAGCCACAGTAGTTAATGACAAAAAGGCCTGAAGGGTGCCCTCTCATATGTTGAGGTCCTAATCCTTAGGCCTCAGACTGTGACTTTATTGGAAATAGGGTCCTGTGGAGTAGAGTGTCCTTGTGAAGAGGGAAGAGTGGGCCTGGCGGGCGATGGTCCCCAGTCAGCACTGCCTGGTACAGTTCTGAGCCGTCGTCAACTCGTGGCTTTGCAAATGCTCTGACTCCACTGATAAACTTGAATTAAAAAGTAAGACACAGCTGGGCGTGGGGCGCACACTTGTGATCCCAGCACTCGGGAGGCTGAGACCAGAGGATGGCGGTTCGCGGACAGCCTCCGCTACTTAGTGAGGCCCTCCACAATTCAGTGAGACCTGTTTCAAAATAAAGAATAAAAAATAGGGCAGGGGTGTAGCTCGGAGGTCGAATGACCCTGGGTTCTACCCTCAGACCTGCAAAAAAAAAAAAAAGACAGAGCCCACTTTGGTGCCAGTTTGGAGGGTGGGTCCCTGCGGAACGAGTGGCCAGCGCCCAGCCAGGAGGTGTCTGTCAGTCCAGGCCAAGGGCGAGTGTCTGAACAGAGCCGCTGCCTTCCTGAGCTGCCTTAGTGTGCTGCTAGCTCTGAGTGCGGCCTCTGGGCCGTGGGGAGCGGGTGGCCAGTGTGGGCTGGGGGTCAGGGGAGGCCTCTAGCCTCCGTCCTAGAGCCTGGGGAAGTAGTGCTGGGGCGAGCTGCCGGCTGTTGGTGTTGTGTAGCCAGGGTGAGGCGAGGGGGGTGGTGGGCAGGAGCAGGCCGAGGGCCCGCAAGTGTGTGCAGAGGGAGGACAGCCACTGAATGAATTCAGCCATGTTCTGTGTTGGGCTCGCCGCCTGGGAGGGGCCAGTGCCCAGGAGGGGCGGCCTGGCACCCGGCCCCTGGAAGCGTGCGTGGGCGAGCACACCTCACTGGTCAGGCCACCTAGGAATGCACTTGGCATTGAGCCTGGGTGTCACTGACTCCTTGTGACATCCTTTTTGCTTCCCACTGGGGTCTCAGCATTCGGGGTTCCTGCCTGGCATCTCACAGGAAGGGCAACTAGCACTTGGGGCGTCTCTTCCTTTCAGCAGCTGTGGGTCAGCCCCGGGCCTGTGCCTGCTGGCCCTGCTCCATCACTGGCGCTGTTCTTTTTTTTTTTTTTTTTTTTGGTGGTACTAGGGGTGGAACCCAGGGGCTTTCTACCTCCAGGCTATACTCCCAGACCTATTTTATATTTTATTTGGAAACAGGGTCTCACTAAGTTCTGAGAGCCTCACTAAGTAGCTGAGGCTGGCTTCAAACCTGCATGATCCTCTTGTCTCAGCCTCCTGCATGCTGGGATTACAGACTTGTGTCACCACGCCCAGCAACTTGAGGTTTCTAGGAGGATCCTGTGAGCACCCCTGTGCCTAAGGGAGGGGGAACTGTCCTGCGTCCTTTATAGGGGGCTGCAGTGTCGATGGGACTGAGGAGAGGCCTACCCTTCGTTCATCTAGCCCTGTTCTGTGAGGGCGTAGGCTTCCCTTGCTTTCCCCCCGAGGCCTGCCTGATGCAGGGCTTGTACTTGCCGGTAGCCTGCGCTGCTCTCCTCACAAGGGCAACCCCAGCTTCCGGGGCTAGAGTATTCAGCTGCTGGAACACATCTGGGGCCAGGAGCTTACCGGCAGGGTCTACACTGCCGACGGGAGGTCAGGCTTTCTGCCATCTTCTAAGCTGCCAAGATTTTTTTTTTTTTTTTTTTTTTTTTTTTTGCGTTCTGGGGATGGAAACCAGGGGCATTCGACCTCTGAGCTACACCCTCTGACCTATTTTTTATTCTTTATTTTGAAACCATGTCTCACTGAGTTGCAGAGGGCCTCACTAGTAGCTGAGTCTGCCCAAGAACCATGATCCTCTGGTCTCAGCCTCCCGAATGCTGGGATGACAAGCGTGCGCCACCACGCCCGGCTCCTTCCAGGATACTTCTTTTCCTCCATTTTCTCTGCCCTGTTTTGGAGTAAGGGTGACCTCCAGCCTGCAGTCCTCCTGTTTCAGCCTCCCCAGTACTGGGGTTGCAGGCGTGGGCCGCCATGCCCAGCGGCTGGCCTTCCTTGCTGCTTAGTGGAGGGTTTGGGATGGGCTGGCTCGCCTCGCACCTCTGACCTTTCCTCCTTGGTCTGAGGCCCAGTCACTAGAGGCCCCAGGAGCATATGTACCTGGTAATTTTGAAAATGGAAGGGTGTTTGTCAGGCATGGGGCCACTGAAATGACAGAATGTCAAGGGAATGGACCTGCATGTAATCATGTGGCAATTTCTCTCTACAGAGACTCAGAAAAGCCTATGGAAATGGGTCGTTCCATCTGTAGGACAGAGATATCACACAAGATTTAGCTTAGACCCAGCAGTGGCACGGGCCTTCTGACCTCCGATGTTCTGGGACTCCAGTGTTCGTCCGTGTGGACGGAGGAAGGGCCCCGACCATGGTCACACTCATTACCGAGAAGCTGCAGAACCAGAGTCTGGACGACCTCACCCGGAAGACCCGTGAGGCCAGCCCGGTGAGTCAGCCTCGGGCCAGAGGCAGCATCGGGGAGGGTGGAGGCCGAGGTAGGGGGTGTCCAGCAAGGTGCCAGTGCCCATGCAGCCTGCAGTGTGGTCATCACTACAAAAATAAACAAGCCTCACTGGGTGTGGTGGCCCGCACTTGTGACCCCAGTGCTTGGGAGGCTGCAGGTGGGTTGCAGGTTCAAGGCCAGCCTCAGCACCACGAGGCCCTCAGCAACTTAGAGAGACCCTGTTTTAAAATAAACACTAAAATAGGTCTTGGGGTATAGCTTAGAGGTAAAATGCCGCTGGGCTCAATCCCCAGTATCACACACACACAAATAACAGACAGACTTCTAACGAGAAGCCAACACGGAATCTGGAGCTGCCCGCTCCCGCGTGCTTGTTGCCCGCCATCTGGATAAGCAGCTCTTGTGACCCTCCCAGCGCTGCTCCTCGGGGGCTTCTCTTGGAGTCCCCGCCGCAGCTCAGCTTTGCCCGTCTTCACTGTCATGTGAGTGGGTCTGTTTTTTTATTTTGGAGGCAAGTGCATTTTACTGTCAGCTTCTGGACATCCTTTGCCCTGGGTAGATTGTGGGTCCAGTAGGAGGTGGCTGAGTCTGCAGGTGACCCCTGCAGCCATGCCTGGAGCGTCTTGCAGGGCCCGAGGCGCCGACCCCCTTCTGTCACCCCTGTCCTGCTCCAGTGTGATCAGATCAGGTCATGGGCCACCATTTGTTCAGCTTGCCATTCCTGTGGACGGGTGTCGGTTGTCGCCACTCTCTGGCCATGCCTCTCAGGGATTGAGTGGCCGGGTCACGTGGCGACCTTGCTTAGCACTGAGGAGCTGCCAGGCCGCATGCGCAGCAGCTGTGCTGTTCTGCATTCCTCAGTGGGGCAGGACAGCTCGCCACACCTGCCCAACTTTATCAGCATCATCCTGGTCCTGTGAGGTGGCTTCTCGCTGTGCTTTTGATTTGGTTTCCCCATCACCTAATGGCAGTGAGCATCTTTCCTGTGCTGAGTAACCTCTGAATAGCTTCTCTGAGGGCTGTCCGTTGCAATCCTTTGTTCATTTTAAAATGGGTTCTGAGCTGGGTGTGGTGGCACACACTTGTAATCCCAGCATTTGGGAGGCTGAGACAGGCCGATCCTGGCTCTTGGACAGCCTCAGCTACTTAGTGAGGCCCTCTGCAACTCAGTCAGACCCTGTTTCAAAAATAAAGAATAAAAAAATTGGGCTGAAGATGTAGCTCGGAGGTAGAATACACCTGGGTTCCACACCTAGTACTGAACCCAGGGGCATTCTACCTCTGAGCTACATCCCCAGCCCGATTTTTTAGTCTTTGTTTTGAAACAGGGTCTCAAGTAAGTCGCAGAGGGCCTCACTAAGTAGCTGAGGCTGGCTGCAAACCTGCGATCCTCCTGTCTCAGCCTCTCAAGTACTGGGATCACCACGCCTGGAGGGTTATATCATTTTATTGTTGACTTCTACAGTTTCTTATATATTCTCAATACTAATCTCATGCCTGATCATGATTTGCAGGACTTCTATTCAGTGTGTTGACTTTTTATTCCCTCAGTATCTTTCAAAACACAAAGGTTTTTATTTTGGTAAAATCTATTTTATCTATTTTTTCTTTTGTTTTTGGTGCTTGTTGGAATCCTAGCTAAGAATTCTTTTTTTTTTTTTTTTTAATTTTTTTTTTTTGCGGTACTGAGGATGGAACCCAGGGGCATTCTACCTTTGAGCTACACCCCCAGCCCTAGTTTTTTTTTAATTCTTTATTTGAAACAGGGTCTCACTGAGCTATGAAGGGCCTTGCTAAGTAGCTGAGTCTGTGAATCACGATCCTTCCAGTCTCAGCCTCCCGAATGCTGGGATTACAAGAGTGTGCCACCACCCCCATGCTCAGCTCCTAACTAAGAATTCTTTACCAGATCCAAGGTCATTAACATTATACTCACATCTCTGCATGCGTGCGTGCGTACGTGCGTGCGTGCGTGTGTGTGGCAGATTGAACCCAGGGGCATTCTACCTCTGAGCTACAGCCCAGCCTTATTTTTTATTTTATTTTATTGGTGGTACTTGTTAAGTAAAATAAAAAATTATGTGAGTAAAATAAAAAATATATTTGAGTACGGCGGAGTGTGAAAAACACGAGAGAGAGTTTTAATGGCACGGCTCTCCCGGGGATCAGGGCGAGGCACTGTGGGGCCCGCGCGCCTGGACGGGCTCTCCTTTTTCAGGTATGCATCTCGCGAGATGGGGGTTTACTCGCGGGAACGCCCAATTCTCGTGCCCCCCCCCCCCAACAGAGGTCATGTGATGCAAAGTCACAGGAGTGCAGGACCCAACTTATCAGTACTGGGGTTCCTGGAAACCCTTCTACCCCCGGGCTACACTCCCAGACCTATTTTTAAAAATATTTTTATTTGGAAACAGGGTCTCTTAAGCCAGCGCGGCTGGCTTCGAACCTGCGCAATCCTCCTGTCTCCGCCTCCCAAGCGCGGGGATTACAAGCGTGCGCCACCACGCCCAGCTTGTTTTTTATTCTTTATTTTATTTATTTTTTGGTAGTACTGGGGATGGAACCCAGGGGCCTACTACCTCTGGGCTATTTTATATTATATTTTATATTTTATTTGGAAACAGGGTCTCTTAAGCCAGCTGAGGCTGGCTTCAAACCTGTGTGATCCTCTTGTCTCAGCCTCCCAAGCTCGGGGATTACAAGCGTGTGCCACCACACCTGGCTTATTTTTATTTTGAAACAGGGTTTTACTAATTTGTGGAGGGTCTCATCAAGTTTCCGAGGATGGCCACAAACCTAAGATCTTTCTGTCTCAGTCTCTGTGTACCACTTACAGCCTGTGGATGCTGCAATACCGCCCTCAGGCTGTGCTGAGGGAGGAGGCCACTGAGTCCAGAGGAGGGCAGCGCTGGGTGCAGGGCCTGTCTCCCAGGCCTGGAGGGCTCCTTTGGCCTTTGCCTGTGATGTGTGCCTGGCAGGGTAGGGCTTGCGCCTCTGCTCCTCCATCTGACCTATTCTCACTGGGTCTGGCATGGCCCCTCCTGGCACCTCCATCATTCCATGCTGTGCTCAGTTCCTTTGGACACCGCCTGTCTCCTTCCCCTGAAGGCCTCTGGACAGACCCTGTGCCTGAGGCTGCCCAGCGCAGTCTTCTTTGCCTCTGTGGTACTTGAGGGGTGGAAGATAGTCCTGTGACAGAAAGACCTAAAGAGAAGAGAGGTTATTCCAGGCCCCGCTCCGTCCCTGCCCCACCCCAAAAGGACAGTAAGTGTCCTGGCGCTCTCAATGGCCGGTCTTTCGACATTTTCCATGACAGTGGTGCTGAGTAGGTGCCTGGGGGCGCTGGTTGTGCCGAGAGATCGTGGCGCACTCGGGACTGTGTCCATGTGCTGTCAGATCCGGACAGGCTGTGGCGTGTGGCTGAGAAACTGAATTTCAGGTTATGCACCATGCAAGCCCAAGTTTAGGGACGGCACGGAGGGTGCAGGCCCTCCTCGGGTCCCCTCCATGGCCGCACCGCCCTCACCGCCATCTCCGCCCTACTTGGCAGTCCTCGATGGTCCCCACCCAGCGGCCTCCTCATTTCACGAATGTTTCATGAACAGTCACTCGGCATGTGACCTTTGGGGGTTTGTCCTGCAAAACTGTACAGGCCATCTGAGCTGAGCAGGGGCTGAGCGTGGGTCTCCGGTTGGCCCCTCTGCAGGGGAGGAGCATTTCTGGTATGGTCGTGCCCTTAGGCCGAACGCCCACCCTGGAGGGTCCTCACTCCACTCTGGTGGGCCCTGGCAGGCGGCCCCAGTGTTTAGAGCCAACGGGGTGCTGCCCCTCGAGGCTGTGACAGTGATGGCGGGCACTGTGGGACAGAGATGGGCCTCTGGTAGAGCTGGGGGTGGAGCGCTGTGCACCGGGAGGTGGCAGGGGACCTTCTGGGGTGGGGCAGGCAGGCCCTAGGAAAGGAGAACTAGTCGACACAGCGGCGGAGTTTCACATGTAAAGTCATTTGGTGCACAGAGGCTCCTGCCCTGGGCCCCCAGCTCATCTGGCGCCAGGCTGGGGTGGCGCTCACCTTCCAGGGGAGGCGGTGGTGGGCAGGGCAACAGTTTGTGCGGTGGGTCTGAAGTGGTGTTTGGAGCTGAAGGGGTGCTGGGGTAGGTGGGGGTGCCGGGTGGAGGCCTTTGGGTATGGCTGTGGGTGTCTGGGGAAGTAGTCCCACGACTACCCGGTGGCAGCAGGAGGCTGTGTGGCTAGCCACAGGGCTCAGGATTCAGGCCAGGTGGCCGCCCTCCTTGGCTGTGCTGGAGAGGGGCTAGGAGCCAAGGATCGCAGGGGGAGCGGCCAGCAAAGGCTGCCATTGCTGCTGCAGGCTGGCGGGTGGGACGGATGCAGTGTCCGGGTGAAGGAGAGAGGAGGGGGTGGCACAGCTGCGTGGGGGCACCGGATGGTTCTTCACGCCGCTGCCTGAATGGACGGCCCACCCAGGGACATTCATACTGCCCTGAATGTCCGGCCCCATGCTGCTGGCTCCAGGCCGTCTCACACCCTGTCCCACATCGCCAGTGCTCACCGGGAGGCGAGTTGTGCACTCTGGGCGAGTTGTGCCTAGCGGAGCTGTACAGCTGGCTGAAGTCCTGTCCCTGCTGGAGTTGTGTCCCTGGGGTGGGGTCATTCTGCTGCGTGACCTGGTGAGGGTGGGCTTTTGAGCAGGCGGGTCCTGGTCGCGGTGCTTGCTCTGGGGGGCCTCTGGTTGAACAGGAGACTGCTGTGGACAGGGGAGCTGCTGCCCTTGGAGGGGAAGGTATTTGAGGTCCTGGGGCGGCGCTGGTAGCCTTGCTGATCTGCACACTGACAGGCGCGCTCTCAGGCCTGAGTGTCAGCCTACAGAGCCACCACGTGCATGCCAGGCTCAGAGCGCCATGTGCTTGCCAGCTCATACAGTTGTGCTGCGGAAGTGGAGCCCCTGCCCAGGACAGCCTGTCTGGCAGCCTGCCTGTCAGTGGGTCTCTTTCTGGGTCACAAACCCAACTTCCAACTTCCTTCCTTCCTTTGTCTGAAGTGACAGTCTCCATCTCTGAGACTTCATGGGTGGAATTGTGTCCAAGAGATGTCCCATGGTGTTTTCCCTATGCTGTCCTGCCAGTCCCTGAAGCTGCCCTGCCTCCCTGATGTGAACATTTTCCAGGACTGGGCACACCCTCTGCAGCCTGGCTCTTGAGATTCGGGTCCTGTGTTGGAACTGTTGCCAGCAGGACAGGGTCCCTGGAACTCCAGAGCTGCTTGCTGAAGAGTAACTGGTAGGGTTTGGAAGACAGACTTAGCCCACACCAACCGGAAGGTGAGGAGGCCAGCGCTTCAGAGGTAGTGGCAAGGTCATCCTTAGGGCTCGAAGGAAAGATGTTCATTTTCTCAGCGGAATTTGTTAGGTGTTAAAAATCCTCCAGTAATGCTGGGTGGGTGGTGCCCGCCTATAATCTTGCTACTCAGAAGGCCGAGGCAGGAGGATCACAAGTTCAAGGCCAGCCTGGGCAACTCAGTGGCCTTACCCTATATTGAAATAAAATATTAATAAAAAGTAGAAATGTGGCTCAGTGGTAGAACGCTGGCCTAGTATGTGTCGGGCCATGATTTGACCCTTAGCACTGCAACAAAACTTCTGTTAAGAGAAAAGGGAGTCCGGGCGCGGTGGCACACACATGTAATCTCAGCACTGGGGAGCTGAGACAGGAGGGTCACGGTTCGCGGACAGCCTCAGCTACCTAGTGAGGCCCTCTGCGACTCAGAGAGATCGTGTTTCAAATATAAAGAATTAAAAATAGGGCTGGGGGTATAGCTTGAAGGTAGAATCCCCGAGTTCCATCCCTAGTACCACACACACACACAAAAGGCGAGTGTAGTGGTGCATGCTTGTAATCCTAGTACTCTGGAGGCTGAGACAGGAGGACCACAGGTTCTCAGCCAGCCTCCACTACTTGGTGAGGCCCTCCACAACTCAGTGAGACCCCCATTTCCAAATAAAGAATAAAAATGGGGCTGGGGTATAACACAGAGGTAGAGTACCTCTGGGTTCAATCTTCAGTACCACAAAAAAATAAATAAATAAAAGAAGAAAATGTGTTCCAGATGGCAGTGCTTTTCACTTTAACACTGACAGCAGTGGGCGAGGGAGTTCATTGCAGTGGTAATGCACGGAGTCCTCTGGACTTGCACCTGCACGTCGCACTACTGAGGCATCTCTCCTCCCTTTTAGTATTCTGCCGAGAAACTGGACAAGAGTGGCCGTGTGTTCCCTTTGGAGATCAGCGGTGAGTGTCTCTGCCTGGCGGGGTGGCCGGGGGCGGCTCTTGGGAGCTGAAAGGGAGCTGATCTTCAGAGCAAGGCCCAGAGACGCCTTTGCGTCCTGTGTGGCTGGAAGGTGGCTGGATGCAGTCCTCCTGCTGATGGTCTGTGAGGACAGGCCAGCGGCCATGCGGGTCAGGGCTGGGGCCACCTGTAGCACCCTTGGCCCTAGAACAGGCTGGGGTGGGCTCGGCGGGGTGCTCTGCTGTGTTGAGGACAGCATGGGTGTGTCTGAGCGGCTGCAGGGGTCCTGGTGGAGAGCGCTCTTTGGGCTGAATGACCCAGGAATGTGTCGGTGGCGCAGGTGTGGTGGTGAAGTGGGGGCGAGGAGAGGGAGTGCTCTGTGGGACACGCTGACTAGCCCCCAGGGAAAGGGAAGCGGCTGTCAGCGCCCCAGCAGGGAGGGCAGGCCACTCAGAAGCCAGGTCTGCTTGCAGTGTGCGGGGCCTGGGAGGCTGCGAGCCGGTTGCCGAGGCTGTTGGGGCTTGTTGGTGCCCTGCGGCTCACCTGCTCTTTCACCTCGTGTTTCCTCAGTGGACAAGAGCCCCTGGAAGGCCTTACCTGGAGGACGGCCTGCTGGATGCCCAGTGGCCGAGGGCCTCCGGTGGCGGCCAGCATCCCCGGGCCCCTGTGCAGGCCTGGGCACGAGCAGTGCTTCAGAGCTCTGTGAGAGCACAGGGCCACCTGCAGCACCACCCACCAAGCGCCACTGCCGGTCGCTGTCCGAGCCAGAGGAACTGGCGCGCTGCCGGTCCCCGTGGCGCCCGGGCAGCTCCAAAGTCTGGACTCCGGTCTCCAAGAGACGCTGCAACAGCGGAGGGAGTGCCACGCTGCAGCGCTGCGGCGGCCTCGGCACCACGCTGCAGGGGAGCCCGGGTGCCGGCCTACCCAGGAGCCCGGTGTCGCCCGCCGGCCCCGCCTCGCCCCTGGCGCCCCGGCCGGCCTCCGCCAGCAGCGGCTTTGTGGACAGCAGCGAGGGCAGCACTGGCTCCAGCCGGCCCTGGCGTCCCCCGGGGCCCTGCCCGCTCTCCTCCAGGCGCCGCCTGTCCCTCTCACAGGAGCACCTGACAGACACCGGCACCCGCCTGCCCTCAGCCAGCAGCACCCCCACGTCCACGCCCGAGCTGGGCCGGCGCCACGGCCTGCTCCGCTGTCGCTCACAGCCGTGTGTGCTCAGCGGGAGGAGGAGCCGGCGCAAGCGGAGGCGTGAGGAGGACGCCAGGTGGACGCGCCCATCCTTGGACTTGCTCAAGATGACACGGGTGAGCTGCACCGCGGTTCTGGGTGTCCCGGAGAGCCTGGGTCTGGGTGTGGGCCTTGGGTGAGGCTGGCCAGAGAGTTCAGCGGGTGTGACCATGGTCCTGTCCTCAGTTTCAGAGAACAGAAACAAGGGGTCTGGAGGGAGCAGCAAGCAGCCAGCCTTGGGCCTCAGACCGAGCGACTCGCCTGCGGGAGGCCTGACTGCCTTTCAGGGTGGAGGTTTCTTGGGCAGAAGCCATCCTGGGACCCCAGCCTGAGGCAGAGCTCGGAGATCTGCTCCACGTGGTGGGGGGCCGAGAGGAGCCACTAGCTGTGGCTCTGCTTCGCCCCACGCCGTGCCCGCAGGAGCCCAGTGGCAGCGCGCATGCGGCCACAGGGTGTGGCTGGGACTCGGAGTCTTTGGCGGGAAGCTTGTGAGTGGTGGGCTAGGAGGAGATCTCTGGTGCTGTTCTCGGCTGCTGCTCAGGACACAGCAGAGCAGTGGGGCCGAGGGCCTGGGCTCCTGCCGCCTCGCCCGCCTCAGCGGCGCTCAGGCCCTCGCTGGGCTGGGGCGGAGCCCTGCGGGCGCCGCTCACACACAGCCTGGCTCAGCTGCCTGCAGGGAGTGTGGGCAGAGAAGAGATAACCAGCTCCCAGTGTTTGCTCCCCGGACGCCGGGGCTGGGCGCAGGGGAGTGTCCTGCCTCCACACGGTGACCGTGGCCTGGGTGGCTCTAGGCCCCCACTGCCTACCGCCGGGACGGTGCCGGGGCGCTCTGTGCCCTGCCCATGGAGGGCGGTGCCCAGCTGTTGTGGAGTGTGCGTGAGTGTGGGGCCAGGCTCTGGAGCAGCGTGGCTGCTGGTCCTGTGTGGGACTCCATGGGGCCGTGGACACTGCTCCAGACCATGCTGACGGGATGGTCGCCTTGCCCCTCCTCAACGGCAGGTTTTCCAGAAGATTCTTCTTGGCTGCTGCAGAGGTTGAAAGCCCAGAACGTGACTTTCCACAGAGCGCTGTGGCTTTGAGAGGAAGGTGGAGGTCTTTTGTGGCGTGACAGCTGTTGGACCGCTGGTCGGAGCCATGGGCTGTGCTCCCTGGCAGCCCCGGGGTGCATGGCAAGTGGCCTCGGTCTCCTGGTGCTGGCTGGACAGGTGCAGGAGGGAGGCGTGGTGCCTCACGGGGCTGGGCGGGGCTGGGCCAGGCACGTTGGTGGCAAGGGACAGTTCTCTGGAGCTACTTTAGGCACCGGGCTTCTTGGCCGGGGTGGGTGCTGGTGTTGTGTAGTTGACAGCTGTGGCTCCGTGTGGCCTTGGGGTGCCCACAGGACACGTCCTCGTTCTCTGGATGAGGCCGCTGCCTTGCTTCTCTCCTGAGCGCTCACCGCCCGTCCTTCCTCCCTGGGGCCACGCAGGTGTCCACTCATTGGCCTTCTGGCTCTAGTCTCATCAGCCTTGGTTTAACCCTGCCACACGGGGTGCACACAGATCCCTGGTTGGTGACCAGGGATTCCGTCAGCTGGGGCGGCGCGGCCACCGCAGGACGACTGCTTGGGCCAGGCGGGTGGCATGCACGCGGCAGGACTCTGACCTCACTGTAGCTTTTCTTTCTTCAGAATGCATGACTTGATCTTTAAGAGTCTGTGCTTGAGTCTGCACGCAAGCCCTTTGTGTTTGAGAGCGCACCTTCACAGCCATCGTGGACGCTGTGGGCAGCGTGACGGCGGTGGGAGGTGCAGCACAAAATAGTCAAAGCTTCTGTTCTCTTAATCTTACGGTAGAGTCTTTTGTAACTAAAATAAAAAATTAACAACTTATTGTTAAAAAAACAGACATTTGCATATCTACCTCAAGGTGAAAGAATAGTGTCTTGCTGAATTTTATTTATTTTGCTGTGAGGGATTGAACCCAAGAGCATTCTACCTCCAAGGTACCTCTCCAGCCCTGTTTCATTTTTTTATTTTGAAACAGGGTCTTGCTAAATTGCTGAGGGCCTCACTAAGTTGCTGAGGCTGGCCTCAAACCTGTGATCCTCCAGTCTCAGCCTCCCAAGTATTGGAATGACAGGCACATGCCCTCACACCCAGCCTCGAGTTACTTTCTTAATGAAAGAAGCGCCACGCTTCCTGGACGTGGCCCATGTAGCTGTGTGTTTGCTGCGTGGGAGGGCCGTGGCCGTACATACCGTGTGAAGTGTGTGGTGCCGAGCACTCAGCCACTTCCATCAGCGCCTCTGTAAGCACGGGCTATGTGACAGTGGCCATCACTTTTAGCATAAAGAGCAAGTGTTTCTCTTCACACCAGCTAGGCTCATGCCAAACCACTAGGGGCAAGGAACAGACAGCGTCTGCGGGCAGTTCTGCTGTCCCAGCACCCTGCTGAGCAGGACCGGGGGTGACCGGGCGCACGCTCCTCGTTTCTCCCTCCCTCTTTTGCTTCTTTTGTTTGTGGGACTGGGGGCTGAACCCAGAGCTACACCCCATTCTTTTTTTTTTTTTTTGGAGGTATTTGGGATTGAACCTAGAGGCATTCTGTCCCTAAGCTACACCCACAGCCCTATTTTATTTTTATTTTTAAACAGGGTCTCGCTAGGTTAATGAGTCTCAATATTTGCTGAGGCTGTCTCCAAAACTATGTTCCTCCTGTCTCAGCTTCCCAAGTACTGGGATTACAAGTATGTACCTCCAATACCTGGCTATCCCCAGCCCATTTGTTTATTATTATTATTATTATTATTATCATTATTATTATTATTTTTGTGGTACTGGGGTTCCTGGAAACCCTTCTACCTCCAGGCTACACTCCCAGACCTACTTTTATACTTTTTTATTTGGAAACAGGGTCTCTTAAGCCAGCAAGACTGGCTTCGAATCTGAGCGATCCTCCTGTCTCTGCCTCCCAAGTGGGGATTACAAGTGTGCGCCACCACGCCCGGCTTTTATTTTTTTATTTTTTTAAACAGGATCTTAGTAGGCTGCTGCGACTCTCATTAAGTTGCTAAGGCTGGCCTTGAACCTGTGATCTTCCTGTCAGCCTCCCAAGTACTGGGATCACCGACATGGCCACCATGCCTAGCAGACTTGTTGGCTAGTCATCATTTCTTTTTGTGGCCCTGGGGGTCGAGCGCAAAGGCATTCTACCTCTGAGCTCTACCCTTAGTCCTATGTCTTCTTCTTCTATTTGGAAACGAGGCCTCACTAAGTAGCTGAGGCTGATGGTGAACCTGCAGTCCACCTGTCTCAGTCTCTCAGGTGCTCGATTATAAGCGTGCACCACCACATCCAGCCACTTGTTGGTTTGAAACATTTTTTTGTGGTGCTGGCACCTGGCAGGCTCGTCCCTGCCTTCCCTGCAGTGCAGACAATGTTCCTAGGCCGCAGCCCTCTGCACTCTGCCCATGGGGTTTTGCAGACGGCTCAGCCTGGGCTTGTGTCTCGTGCTCCTCTGTGGCTCCTCGGGCGAACATTGGCCTCAGTGCCAATGACCCGGGTCCTGTTCATGTCCAGAGCCCGGCCAGCTGCCCCGCTGAAGAGAAAGGCTCGGGGTTCCTTCTAAAACTTTGCGATTGGGTGTGGCCGGCTGTTTAGTCCCTGCTTGTCCTGGAGCACGGCACACTCACGACGCTCAGCCATGCTTTGCTGTCCTGTGCTGACGGCCGTGGCTCTTAGGGGCTGCAGACTAGTTTTCCTTCCCGGGGCACGTACGGGCACCTGCTGGACAGTGGTGTGCAGCAGCGCCGCGGCGTAGGACTCTGGTTCCCGTGGCCAAGGGACTGGCTCGTCGTTTTCCTCTTGCTCTTGGCTTGGGCCTCAGGGTCACGTGGGCTCCTGGGCAGGCCTGGGGCTGCTTCCTGAACAGGCTGGGGTGGGCCGTTTGCCCTTGCTCTGAAGTCGTCTGGGAGCCAGGCATGGTGGCACGCTTGTAATCCTAGTACTTGGGAGGCTGAGACAGGAGGATCCCGGTTCACGGCCAGCCTCAGCTACTCAGGCCCTCTGTAACTCAGTGAGACTCTGTTCCAAAATAAAGAATAAAAACTAGGGCAGGGGGTGTAGCTTTGAGGTAGAATGCCCCTGGATTCTATCCCCAGTATCGCCAAAAAGAAAGAAAGGAAGAAAAGAAAAAGAAAAAACAATAAAAGGTGGAGCTGGGGTGTAGCCTGGAGGTAGAGCGCCCCAGTCACGTGGGGTGGGCATGCATAGATTTAACCAAAGCTGCCTACGGCACGGTCTCCTCGACGGCCCCACAGCTGGGCGCTTCTGATTCACTTTCAGTGGTGGTATGTATTTGTGGTGCGTGGCCTGTTTCACTTAACGTCTGGCGCTGGGCGTGAGTCGTTGGCGAGAGTCCCTCAAGACCTATCTGTCATCGGCGCACCTGTGGGCCTGCTCCTGAGGTCACATTGCGACCGTAGCAGAAAGTGTTCCACATCGCACAGCTGGGAGTTGAGATTTGCAGTCACCACGGGTACCTTCCCGTCTTCTCAGACCTTTCCCGAAGCCCCTCGAGTGGGGTCAAGTGCGCAGGTGGGGCTGGGCCTGGAGGTCCCCTGCAGGGCCGGGTGTGCGGCCGGGCTGCGCGGCTGGTCTCTGGAGGCTTCGGTCTCGGCCCACTCTCCTTCTACACGTGCACAGCTCCTAGTCTGAGCAGTTACTACCTCCTTTTTAGTTTGCTACTTTTATTCATTTTAGCTTTCTCCAGTGTTGAGCAAACAAACTGCTCTGTTTTAACCTTATCTTTTTTTTTTTTTTTTTTTTTTGTGGTACTGGGGATGGAACCCAGGGGCATTCAACCTCTGAGCTATGCCCCCAGCCCTAGTTTTTAGTTAGTTAGTTTGTTTACTTACTTATTTATTTGTTTGTTTGTTTGTTTTGCAGTACTGTGAATGGAACCCAAGGGCATTCTACTGCCAAGCTATATCCCCAGCCCTTATATTTTATTCTTATTTTGAAACAGGGTCTCACTGAGTTGCAAAGGGCCTCACTAAGTAGCTGAGGCTGTCCTCGAACTGCGATCCTCCTGTCTCAGCCTCCCAAATGCTGGGATTACAAGTGTGCACCACCATACCCTGCTTAGTATTTTTATTTATTTTTATTTTTTATTTTTTTGTGGGTCTGGAGATGGAACCCGGGGTATTCGACCTCTGGGCTACACCCCCTGCCCTATTTTTTATTCTTTAATTTGAAACCGGGTCTCACTGAGTTGCAAAGGGTAGCTGAGGCTGTCTGTGAACCGCGATCCTCCGGTCTCAGCCTCCCAAATGATGGGATTACAAGCATGCGCCACCATGCCCGGCTTCTTATATTTTTATCCATTATTTTGGTGTTTTAATCCTTATGTTTAGATAAACATGACAGATGTTGGCTATAGGAACTGCAGTAGGCTGTGCCAGCTCGTTACCCTATGGGTGAAGCTGCGCTCAGTAGCACCTCAGGGTTCCTGCCAGGCCTCTGCGCTGAGGAGCAGTGCTGGGTGGCACAGGGCCATGCTCCTCAGCGCCCAGGCCTGGGGGGGGGTCACCTGGGCCTAGATGTCTGTGTGTCTGTGTCTTCGATGTTTCAGTGTAGAAGGACTTTACACAGTGTATATTTAGGAGTGCCCTTAGGAGAGCAGGCATGGTGGGAGTGGGTCAGGGCTGTGAGATTTGGAGGGCCAGCTGTGGGCTGGAGCCCTGATGGGGCCCAGGAGGCTCAGGGTGCACATGCTGCCGAGGCCAGGACTCAGTGAAGAGCCGAGTGTGGCCCCGGGGACGTGGTTGGAAATGGGACGATGGACTCTGGCCAGCCTGCTTGCTGACTACTAGACTGCACAGCTCCAGAGTCCCCAGGGGCTGGGCTCTTCATGTGTCAGGCACCCATAAACCTGGCATTTTGCTTGGGGGGGACCATACCGCTTGTCTCCCCAGAACTGGCCCAGCAGGTGGCTGGGAAGCTGGCCAGCTGTGGCCAGCCGGGAGGGCTGAGGTGTGGCCTAGGTGGGCCTCGGGTGCTGGCGCTGGCTGCTGGGGCGGGCAGGAGGTGAAGCGCCGCCTCCTGCATGCAGCCTATGGAAGCACTTTCAGCCATATCTTTTCTGTTGCAGACTTTAAAAAACTCAAAGAGCCTTTGCTCCCTTGACTACGAAGATGATGATGAGGACGAAACTCAGGCGAAGACGGTCGTGTCCTCCCCGTGTGGCTCCCAGGGCCTGGCGGGTGTCGTGACCCCTGGCTCCAGTCCCAGGGCTCCCAGGCCCTGTGCTCCCAGCTCTTGGGCCTCGAGGGAGCCGGCGGCCAGCCCTGGCGAGGGGGGCAGCAGCGGAGACCCCAGTGACTGGGACAGTGCGGGGGAGGAGGGCGTCTTCCCCCTGGACGGCGGGGAGCTGGACCTGGAGCAGATAGAGAACAACTGACCGTGGGCCGCTGCCTGCCGCCCTGTGACCGACCGCAAAGAGGTTTTGTACTGTTGTGCCATGAGGCGTACTTTTGATTCAGTTTTTCCTAAAGATGTATTTTGCATTTCTGTGGCTTTTGCAGTTCGGGAGAGCTTCTCTATTTTGAAATGAGTTTTCAGAAGGGCATTCTATTAAATGTGCATCCGCCTATGGGTCCTGGTGTGGCTCCTTTAATAAAAGCCAGCGATCAGCGTGGGGCTGGCTTGGGGGCTGGCGGTCTGTCTGCCTCCGCAGGGCCCTTGGCACTCAGGGTCTGTGACGCAGGCCTTCCTTACCCTGGACTGTCATCGGTGCCGGGCCTCTGGTGGCCAGGAGGCTTTGTGCTCTCAGGTCGTGACGCCGTCCCCAGGCTGCTCTTGGCAGCAGCACCACCGCACCTCGCCTGTGACTTCAGTACAAGGCGTCTGCTCTGCCAAGCGACTGTGCTGTCTTCATCCCCAGGGGTGGCCTGCGGGTGCCTGGCCTTGGCGTGGCCCCGTCAGTGTGTGGACTTCCTGTAAATGAAAACTGAAGGCCCTGGTCTGAGGAGCTCCGCTGAGGAAGGAGTGGTGAAAGGAACATCACTGGGGGAACTTTTTTGACCCTCCTCCTGCAAGAAAACCGGCCAGGTGGGTGGCGTGAGAACACGCCACCCTCAGCTGGTGTAGACCAGGAGTGTAGGCCGAGGTGGGAGGGACTTGCTTTCAGGCGCCAGCTCTCAGGGTGGCCGGCTCCCAGCCTTGCCCTTGCCCCTCAGTGGACGGCAGGTGCTCACAGCTGGCCACGTTCCATGACACTGGGCTCCTGACTCATCTGTTTGAGCAGCTGTGATGTGGCCGTGATGGTTTCCTGTCCGTCGGTGTCAGGCTGATGAGTATCTGTTAGAACCTTGGCTGCTGCCTAAGGCCTGGTGTCTGCAGCGGTGGCCACCGAGCCCAGCTCACCAGCGAGCGGGGTCCCACAGAGGGCTTTGCTTGGCTCCAGAGCAGCCTGTCGTCAGTTCTTGCCCTTGCCGCTGGGTTATGACACCAAGCCCTGCCCGGGCTCTGAGTGGCCCGGCCACCCCTGGGTGAGCTCTGCGCGGAGCCCCTCCACACCTTTCCCACTTTTCTCATGCACTTGGGCTTCTCTTTGGTGTGTGTGTGGGGGTCACTGGGTCCCGCCGCAGCCCCTCCGTGCCCGCGGTCCCCTGAGTCTCAGCTCCGCCTCCCTGGCTCCCAGCTGCACCCTGGGCGTGGCCGCTCCAGGTCTGCGTCCTTCCCCTCACTGGCTGCCCGCGGGTCTACCCCCTAGGAAGCCGGTGTCCCATGGGGGATGGGGTGCCCACCCTGTGCCCACACCAGCCCCACGCTGCAGCTGGAGCCATGCACGCCCTCCGCAGAGCGGCCGGCTCCCCCATCCTACCCCTCTTAAGTGCTCAGCTCGGTGGCATCGAGCGCGTGCTGTGTGTCTCCGGGGTGTCCCGTCTTCCAGTGGTCACACCCTTCCCCGCACCTTCGCCCCCTGCTGCAGTGTGTCCTGTGCCTGATCCCCCCACTTCAGCCCAGCCCAGGGGCCCCAGGCTGCCCCGGGAGTCCGGCATGGGGCTGTGTTCCCACCCTGAGCATCACCTGCACACACCTCCTCCTGGCCAACACGCCACACCTGCGGCCCCATCAGCCCTCCGCCACATGGACAGGTGCGGGCTGGCCGGAGACAGGCAGGAGGGATGCCTGTGGACCCACCTCAGTGTGCCTCCTGCCCGATCTCTCACGGCTCTTGCTGGGGTGACAGTCATCCCTGCCCTTGGGATGTGTCTGCCCCAGCCTCGGGCCCGCCCACGGACCTCTGGGCACTGGGCGGAGTCAGAACTCTGCTGTGGCTCTGGGGGTGAGGTACACCCACCAGGCCCTGGGAGCCGCACACTGCAGCTGCCTAGGCCTCAGCCAGAAGGTCGCAGGGCTGGTGGGAGCTCCTGGGGACAGTTGTGTCCAGTACCCACAGCGCCCTGGCGATGGGCAGGTCTGAGCGTCTGGGCCCCAGGGCTCCGGCTTCGGAGTGGGCCAAGCAGGCCTCGGTGAAGGTCAGCCTGGAGGCAGCTCAGCCGGGGCTGCTGTGTGTCATGGCTGGGGATGAAGTTCATAGCCTGGCCTGGCCTGGTGGCCAGACGCCCTCTTGGACATCCCAGGAGAAAGTCCAGGGCACGGGCATCCGCTTGCGTGTTCTTTTCGGATGCTGCCTGGCCAGCTCCTGAACACTGGGCACTAATAGTAACTTGAGGTGGAGCAGGACCTGAGGAGACCCGTTTCCTCCAGGGCATAGCTGGTACAAAGGCCCTGAGGCAGGAGCGAGCTGGTGCTGGAGGCCAGCGGGGAGGGCCGGGCCGTGTGGGAAGGACCAGGTGGGCCAGAGCAAGATCGTAGAAAGAGTTCAAAGGTAAACAGAGTGAGAAGTGCACTGAATTCTCCAGCAAAGGGGGAGCCCACGGACACACCTACTCCCAGAAGTCCTGCTACGGCAAAAACTGACGGTACAGGGAGAAAGTCACACTACCATCCTAGCAAGACTGATAACCCTCTCAGTAGTTACCTGACCACGGAGACCCAGAAGAAAAGAGTAGGGCCGGGCTTGATGGCAACACTTGTAATCCTAGTATTTGGGAGGCTGAGATAGGAGGATCCGTCACAGGTTCATAGCCAGCCTCAGCTACTTGGGCTCCCCCCAACTTAGTGAGGCCCCGTCTCAAAAAAAAAAAAAAAAAAAAAAAGAATAAAAAGTAGGCTGGGGGAGTAGCTCGGAGGTAGAAGTGGAATGCCCCTGGGTTCAATCGCTGGTACTACAAAAAGAAAATTCAAAAGAAACTCACTTTTGTTTTCTTTTTTTCTTCAGTGCCGGGAACGGAAGCCAGGGGCATTCTACCTCTGAGCTACATCCCCAGCCCTATTTTTTATTCTTTACTTTGAAACAGGGTCTCACTGAGTTGTGGAGGGCCTCACTAAGTGTTGCGGCTGGCCTTGAACCTACGATCTTCCTGTCTCAGCCTCTTAAGTACTGGAATTACAAGTGTGCGTCACCATGCCTGGCAAGAAACTCACTTTATATAACTCGTGGGTCAAACGAGAAATCAAAATAGAAGTTAGAAAATACTTAGAACTTGCCGGGCATGGTGGCACATGCTTGTCCTCCCAGTTCTTGGGAGGCTGAGACAGAAGGATCGCAGGTTCGAAGTCAGCCTCGGCTACTTAGGCCCTTCGCCACGGCCCAAGGTCAGGGCCATGGACAGGCTGACTCTGCAGCCTCAGGACACCCTCACAGCGTGCACCCCCACTCCCTGGAGAGCACCCCTGTCTTTCCTGACCTGACCCTCCTGGGGCTCGGCCAGTCCCTTGGGGCCTCACAGCCCAGCCCCCGCGCCACAGCCCCGGCCTTCTAGGTGGTGGGAGGTGCGTCCCCTAGCCAGAGCCCTGATGATCACCATCTTTTCCTGTTTTTCTGCAGTTATGGATGCAATTTTAAAAATCTTAAGTTAATTTTGGTAATTTATATTGTCTAAGAAAATTGTCAATTTTCTCAGGAATACTGAGCGTATTAACTCGTCACCTTCGATCTACGTGGCTGTCTGACTGCCCTCTTCCTCCATCCTCCGGGCTTTTGTGCTCCCTCTCTCTGCTGATTAGACTGGTCAGAGGTTTGTTTACTTTATTTATTTATTTAGAAGAACCCGCTCTTGGATTTACTGATGGGCTCTCCCATTTTTCTCGTTTCCAATTCATTAATTCCGCCTTTATCTCTACCCCCTCCTGCCTCCGTGGATTTACTTTATTGTTCTGTTTCCCTCCTTGTGTCGAATGTTTAGTTCATTTATTTTCAGTCTCTCTTGCTCAGTAATAAAAACATTTAAGGCTGTGAATTCTCTACCAACTCCCTCTGAAGCTGCTCTGAGGAGGCGCAGTTTCTCTTTCTGTGTAATTGTAAAATCGCCTGTCATGATGCACTTTATTTACTCTTGCCCGAGGAGAGGATCTCTGAATTTCAAATCATCTCTTTTCTTTTTCTTAGCTCCTTTTATGAACCAGTAGGCTCCTTGCATTGGTTACAGTAATGAGGCCTGCAGGGTTCACCGTTTTGAATATAGGGAGGTCTGTGTGTGTGCATGCATGCACATGCACTGTGTAAAGGTGTGCAGACATGCATACACACCAGCACACAATGCATGTTTGCACACATGTAGGTAACACATGTGGATATGCGTGTGACGTGGGTGCTCGGTGGCCCGCATGGGGGTCTTGCATGTGCACACGTGTCTCTGCATGTGTGCCTGCATGTGTGTGTGTTTGCATGTGGGTGTTTCTGTGTGCACCTGTAGAATGTGCGCGTGCGTGGGTGGGTGCCTCTGTGTGTCTGTGTAGGTCTGTGCGCGCGTGGACGTGGTGGTTTCTGTGGTTTCAGGCGAGTGCTCTGAGCACAGCTGTCCAGGTGAGGGCATCCCTGAGGGTGAGCCGCATCCTCAGCCCAGGTGTGTCCGACCGGGGTCTCAGGGCGAGCTCTGGGCCTCTGTGGTGGTCTGAAGGCTTGCCTCCGGCTTGGAGCCCCCTCCCGCTGTGCGGGCAGGGGCAGGGCATGCCACCGCCGTCCCTCTGCAGTCAGGACGGACGGCAGGAGCCTTCAGTGCCAGCCAGGGAGATGGCGAGGAACCTGGGTACTGTGTGTGGGCCAAATCCTCCCTCCAACCCCGAGAGCCCTGTGATGAGGCCAGTGGAGTGGGGTGGGTGGAGTGGCCCTGGGGGGCTTTCTTTTTTATATTTATTTTTAAACTTATTATTATTTTGCAGTACTGGAGATGGAACCCAGGTACATTTGACCTCTGAGCTACACCCCCTGCCCTATTTTTTATTCTTCATTTTGAAACAGGGTCTCACTAAGCTGTTGAGGCTGTCTGTGAACCGTGATCCTCCAGTCTCAGCCTCCCGAGTGCTGGGATTACAAGTGTGCGCCTCCATGCTCGGCTTTTCTTTTTTATTTTTGAAACAGGGTCTCACTGAGTTGTGAAGGGCCTTGCTAAGTCCATGAACTGCGATCCTCTAGTCTCTACCTCCTAAATGCTGGGATTATATGCCCAGCCCTGGGAGTTTTCTTTTTCTTTTTTTTTTGTGGTACTGGGGATGGAACCCAGGGGCATTCTACCTCTGTGCTACACCCCAGCCCTATTTTTTTTTTTTAATTTAGTCTTTTTAGTTCTTGAAACAGGGTCTCAGTGAGTTGTAAAGGGCCTCACAAAATAGCTGAGCTGACTCCAGTCTCCACCCTCAAATGCTGGGATTCCAAGTGTGCACTAAACCTGGCCTCAGGAGCTTCGTAAACATCTCAATTCTGTTCTGAGTTTGCTAGCTAAAGCATGAGTGGTTGTGGAATTTTTTCTTTTGGTGCTGGGGATTGAACCAGGGGCATTCTACTTCCCCAGGTGCGGTGGCGCACGCTTGTAATCCCAGCATTCGGGAGGTTGAGACTGGAGGATCGCAGTTTGTAGACAGCCTCGGCTACTTAGTGAGGCCCTCTGCAACTCAGTGAGACCCAGTTTCAAAATAAAGAATAAAAAATAGGGCAGGGGTCGAGTGCCTCTGGGTTCCATCCCCAGACCCGCAAAAAAAAAAAAAAAAAAAAAAAAAAAAATCATCTCTATGGTCTCACAGTCTGGAGGCTGAGGCTGGAAGTCAGGGTGTGGGGAGCTGGCCCCCAAGGCTGCTCCTTGTCTGCAGCCTTCGCTCCCAGCCTCATGGGTTGTCCCCGTGTGCATCTGGGTCCTGAGCGCCTCTTCTTACGTGGACACCAGGTGGGTTGGATTAGGACCCTGATAACCTCACTTGCCCTGACTACCTGGGAAGGCCAGTTAACGGGTGTATGCCTGTGATACCAGTAACTTGGGGGGCCGTGGCAAGAGGATCTGAGGCTCAAGGTCGGCTTTAGCAACTTAGTGAAACCTGTCTAGAAATACAATACAAAGAAAGGGCTGGGGTATAGGTCCGCGCTGAGCGCCTCTGCGTTGGCCCTCTGGCCGTGCTCTGGCCCCACCTCTCCTCTGAGGAGGCCCACCTGGAGGGAGCAGGGCTGTCCTGCCCGTGATGGCGGCCTGAACCTGTTCTCGGAGCTGCTCACAGGTGTCATGCCTTCTGGCCAGGCCGGGCCTGCAGTGGAGAAGCTGAGGCCATTCTGGGACCCTTGCCCAGAGGCTGTATGTGGGAGGCCAGGGCTCTGGGAGAGGCTGGGCTGTGGTGGGCCCCCCCAGCACCGGCCCCGCGTCTGTTGGGCACAGGCTGAGCTGCGGGAGCTGTGGTGAGCAGGAGCCGGCTCCCAGGAGCTGGATGACAGGCACAGAGGACCACCGGCAGGGCGTGTGTGGTGTGGTCCAGGGAGGATGGGAGGAGGCCTGGAGTGTCCGGCAGGGAGGAGCAGGGCCTGCTGGGCAGGGAGGGCGTGTAGCGGGGTTGCAGCCACAGGGAACAGCTGATAGGAGTGCCCCTGTGTGACCACGTCCTGAAGCCTTGGCCCTGGGGTCCCGTTGGGCAGGCTGGGCGTGGACTCCTGCAGTCTGGGTGCCCACCATCCTGGCCCATGGTGACCTGAGCTCAGGCTCTGCCCCACATGGTCTGCGGGGACCACAGGCAGCAGGGGGCCCATCTCCCCAGCGCCAGGTGTCCCAGAGCTGATGCTGCCGGGATGGACCCAGCAGAGGCAGCGACCACAGTGAGCAGTTCTCTGGACAGGTACGTGGATGGTGCCCAGGACACCAAACTGCTGGGCCTCAGGCCACCCAGTGGCCCAAGGTCGGGGCAGAGTCTGGACCAGAGCAGTCAAAAGTCCTGGCTGAGGCTCTGCCCACCCTTCCCCTAGTGGCCACCGGGTGGCAGCAAAGATTGGCCCTAGTAGTGGCTGGGGCTGGGACCTGCAGGGTGGACCCAGCGGGGCACCAGGAGCCTGACTCAGCAGGGGCGGGGTGCAGACAGACCCTCAGGCTGTGGGGTGGGGTGGGGAGGGAGGCCCCCATTGGTTCCACCCATTTTGTACGGCTCTGCTTCCTGAGGAGGCTGGGCTTGGGGTTGCTCTCAGAGATCCCTTGTTCCAGAAGAGAGACAGTTGGGCATCCTGGGGAAAGAGAGCCCTCAGCCCCTGCCCCATGGAGGCCAGGCATGGGGGGGGGGCTGGAGATGGCATGGTGGTGCACCCATGTGATCTCAGTACTTGGGAGGCTGAGATTGGAGGATCTCAGGTTCAGGGCCAGCTGCAGAAACTTACCCAGACCCTCTGCAACCTAGTGAGGCTGTTTCAGCATAAACATAGAGCTGGGGATGTAGCTTGGAGTTAGAATGCGCCTAGGTTCAATCCTCAATACAAAAATCCGAAACCATGATGTGTTGGGGGGGGCTGGGCATGAATCGGGGTCCCGGGGTGGGCTGGGCGGGCATTTGCAGCTCACCAGCTTCAGGGCCGCTGGGTCTTCACATGGGCAAGGTGCTCCTGACCGGGGCCACCTGGTCTGTTCCTGGTGTGCAGCGGGCAGAGCGGGGGAAGCTCTTGTGGAAGCCCGAGGCCTGCGACAGCTGCGGCTCCTGGCCTCTCAGCAGGCCCTTGAGGTCACTCCCGGTGGAGGTGCGGTCCCCGTGAGCTTCAAGCCCAGGCCCCCGTTGCAGGATGGAAATCCCAGGAGGGGCTGCTGCTGGGGCAGCAGGGGCCAGGCCAGGCGGAGCGAGGTCTGGGAGATGTCTGTCAATGGCAGTTCAGGACTTTCTGCTGCCCCAGCTCTGGCTGGTCAGGAGGTGGGGACACCAGCTGGACAGCCACTTTGGCCTTGGCAGAATCAGGCCTGGTCAGGCTAGAGGCAGTGCCTGGGGTCAAAGGGTGGAGGTCATGCCCCCACATGCCCTGAGCACCCCAATGGCCGAGGGAAACATGGGGGGCAAGGCCAGGTCGGATGGACTTGCGGGTGCAGCCTTCAGGGACCAGAGGCAGAGCTGGGGGCCTCAGGGACCCACGTCCATGGACAGACAGGTTCCAGCCCTGGACACAGGCCTCTCTCCCCCGGGCAGGGTGGGTGGGGGGGGCCTGCTCCTCCCCAGGTGCAGGCGTCCTGAGGCCCCAGGGCAGTCTCTGTGGGCAAACAGTGAGCTGATGGGTGGTGAGGCTTGGGTGGCTGGTGTTACCCCAAGTCTCTGGCCGTGTAGCAGAGACCCAGTTCACACTGCCTCTGCACCCGAGCCTGTCTGCCTGGGTGCGGTGACCGGGAGCGGGGCCGCAGCCCCCTGGCCTACTTCAGCCAGGGTCCGGGGTCCGTGCTGTGTAACCAGAGCCCCAAGCTCCTGCTAGCCCGGCCGCTGCCTGGCTCCTCCAGGCCTGGGGCTCCCGGGCTTGTTCTTCTGGCAAAGACAGTGGAGGGAGCAGAGCACGAAAGCAGCACGGGGCAGCCCTGCGCGCTGACGCCACCCGCGCCGGAGCGCCCTGCAGCGGGGTGGCTGGGCACAAACCCGCCCTGTGTCCCCTGCGCCCGGCCCGCCGAGGCTCTGCCACGCCTGGTGGCCTCCCAGTCTGAGGCCTGTCCCTGGGATCTTCCAGGAGTGTGCTGGGCACTGAGGGACGCTCTAGGTCGCCTGATGTGGACGCCGGCCCCTTCGCTTGGCAGTGGGGCAGCAGGGCTGGTGCCCGCAGTGCAGGGGGCGGGGCCAGCCTGCTCGTCTCCTCCTCTGAGTGCAGGAGGACCCTGGGACTCCTTTGTATTTATTTATTTTTTGAGGGGGAGGGGCACTGGGGATTGAACCCAGTCTACCTTTGAGCTACACCTCCTCAGCCCTTTTTGTTTTTTATTTTTTTATTTATTTATTTTTTAAATTTGTCATTATATTTTTAATTTGAAACAGAATCTCTCTAAGTTGCTGAGGGGCTCGCTGAGGTGGGGAGGCTGGCCTCGACCCTGCAGTCCTCCTGCCTCAGCCTCCTGATGCTCGGGCTCTGGCCGCCGTGTGTGGCACCTGTGGGGCTGCAGCCATCCCCCCGGAGCGTCTTCAAGGAGGGCTTGGCCCTGCAGCGTCCTGGGCGAAGAGCAGTGCCCTGTTCCCGAGGGCGTTTTCTGCTTCTTGGTGTCGAGGGTCGGGGAGGCCTGGCTAGGTCACCAGCTGGCCCAAGGACGCTAAGCCTGACGGTTGGATGGGCGCCCCATGGGCCAGGGCTCTGGCCAGCCCTGGACGTCAGAGGTGCCCAGGCCCCTGGGGAGGGGCTGCCTGCCTTCCAGCCCGGAGCTGCGCCCAGCCGGGCCCCGGCCTCTTCTAACTGCCCGCCGAGACGGAGCCCAGCAACGCTGCCCTCCTCAACTTTTTTCTCCTCCCCAATTAATTAATTTAAATTGACCATTAAGTCAGCTGAGTTTTGATTGATATTTTCATTAGCAGCCCTGTCCGACGCCCCAGGAATGTATGGTAATGTCCAATCCGCGGGCGGGCCGCGCTCCTCCTCGCACGCCTGAGTTATGGCTGGCACCGCCGCGCGGCGCCCAGGGTAATTTGAATTCAGATGAGCTGCCGCAGTGTTCCGGAGCCTGGCGGCCAGCCGCTGACGGATGGCACCCGGGTTACTGCAAGGTCACTGTGCAGCTGCCACTGCGCTGGAGGGGCGGGTGGGGTGCCCCTGACGTGTGGCCAGATGGACCCTGAAACTGCCCAGCGGCTGGCCCACAGCACTGGGAGCCCTGGGGCCCGTGTGGCCTGAGGGCCTGGCAGCGACTCCACCAGGAAAGTGCAGACCAGTTGCCTGGCCTGGCCACCTGGCCCATGGATGGCCCAGGAAGTGGCCCGAAGGCTCACGTGCGGGGCCTGCCCCGTGTGTGCGTCCGGAGCTGGGGTTTGAGGAGCACTGTACTGGATCAGGAGGCTCTGATCTCTGACGGCATCGTGAGGGGCCTAGTTAGGGGATGTTGGTCTCTGGGGGCCTGTCTGAGGGCGTTCCTGTCCCCCCACCCCTGCCTCCTGGCTGTCTGAGCTGAGCTCCCCGCAGCCTCGCAGCCCCTCGTCCCCACAGCCTCCCTCCCCACCCCAGGCCCAGGGCAGTGCCTGTGGCCTACCGTGGACTGAACCTCTGACACCATGAGCCAGAACGACCCTTCCCTTCTTTAAGTGGTGAGGAGAGATTAGTGGGCCAGCCTGGGTGAAGCAGGCAGTCTGTGGGGCTCCCCAGCCCAGCACCCACCCCAGGATCTGCAGGGTCCCCGGGGGCTGGGGTGCTTGCTGGCCTTAGGCTGGAGGGGTGCTGTGAGTGTGGTGCCCACTGCGGGGACCCCAGGGCTGAGGCAGAGGTGGCCGCCGCGGGGTCCGGCTGGGCAGGCTGTGCGGTGGCTGTGGTGCAGGGCTCCGGCGGGGGCACGCGGCCCAGAGAGGAGGCCATGGGCCATCCCCTGGAGAGGACCGAGGACCCAGCTGAAGCCCGGGAGTCTCTGGCACGGGCGTCCCCCCGAGGATCGGCCACCAGGCATCTGCACGGTGAGCGCAGCAGGCTGGGTCCTGAGACGGCGGGCGCCCCAGCATCTGCTGGTGGTTTACACGGCAGCCCACACATCCTCCATCTCTGTGGTTCCAGCTGCCAACCTCTGTCTGGAGGTATCGAGTGGAAGAGTCCAGGATAAACCTAAGTTTTAAGTTGTGCCTGCCGAGTATCCTCGAGGGCCTGGCGCCACCTGCTCTACCCTTCAGACAGTGCGAAGCTGCAGGCCCACACCGGGTGCTGCACGTAGTCACCTCTGTTGTCATCGAGATGGGTGAGCAGGGGTGGTGCAGGGGCGGCGAGGTCGCGCAGCGCTCGTGCAGGGCTCAGGGCTACCTGGGGTTCCTGCGCCCGTGGGGATCTCAGAGCGGTTTCCTCACAGATGAGGGGGACCACCGCAGCACATGGATTTGCTGGCTCCTGGTCAGGGAGGCCAGAGGCCAGCCAGGGGTGAGGCTGTGGTGGCTGCGAGGGCCAGGGCAGAAAGGCAGGTGAGGCCGAGGGCAGAGGGGCCGAACTTGTCGTGTGTGTGTGTGTGTGTGTGTGTGTGTGTGTGTGTGCGCGTGTGTGTGTGTTGAACCCAGGTGTATTCCACCTCCAAGTTACACCCAGCCCCCCCTTTTTTGTGTGGTACCAGAGATGGTACCCAGGGGCCTTCTACCTCTGAGATATACCCCCAGGCCTATTTTATATTTTATTTTTAACAGGGTCTTGCTGAGTTGCTGAGAGCCTCACTAAGTAACTGAGGCTGGCTTCAAACCTGTGTGATCCTCCTGTCTCAGCCTCCCAAGTGCTGGGATTATAAATATACACGCCACACCCAGCTCCCCCAGCCCTTTCTTTCCTTTTTTTTTTTTTTTTTTTTGCAGGTCTGGGGATGGAATCCAGGGGCATCTGATGTCTGAACTATACCCCCTGCCCTATTTTTTATTCTTTATTTTGAAACAGGGTCTCACTAAGTTGCAGAGGGCTTCACTAGGTAGCTAGGCTGTTCCTGAACCGCAATCCTCTGGTCTCAGCTTCCTGAATGCTGGGATTACAAGTGTGCCCGCCCCCCCTCCCTTTCTTAAAAATTTTTGAAACAGGAGCCGGGCGTGGTGGCGCACGCTTGTAATCCCAGCGCTTGGGAGGCTGAAACAGGAGGATCGCACAGGTTTGAAGCCAGCCTCAGCTACTGAGTGAGGCTCTCAGCAACTTAGTGACACCCTGTTTCCAAGTAAAGTATAAAATAGGTCTGGGAGGATAGCCCGGAGGTAGAAAAACTCCTGGGTTCCACCCTCAGTCACACACACACACACACACACACACACACACACACACACACACACACACACTTTGAAGCAGAGTCTCACTAGGTTGCTGAAAGTCTCCCTAAATTGCTAAGGCTACCTTTGAACCTGAGATCTTCCTTCTCAGGCTCCTGAGAACTGGGGGGACGGGTGTGCACCACCATGCCTGACTCACACTCGTCCTTTTGTAGAAACACCCCCTTTACCCCCAACACTGCCCTCTTGGGCTCAAGTTCCCACATGTGGCCTTGGGGGACGCTGGGGTTGAAGGGAAGGGCCTGGGAGGGCAGCCGGAGGGTGTGGCCTGCCTGTCCAGCAGCGAGGAGCTGGTGCTGGCTCTGAGTCACGGTCAGGACCCAGCGGGGTCAACCCCACCTCTCCACCTCCCTCCCTCGCTGCTGTGGGGACCCCGTGGGGTCAGATCTGCTCCAGGCTGCTGGGCCCCACCTGTCTGGACTCCATTTCCCAATCTTTCTGGAAGTTGGTATAGCCATGAGACCAGTTCTGGCCAATGATAAATGTATAAAAGTGTTGGACAGAACTTTTGGGAAGATTCTTTTTAAGTAGCTGACCTAAGCTGGACGGGACACCACACACCTGGAATCCTAGTACTGGGGAGGCTGAGGCAGGGGGATCGCAGGTTTGGGGACAGCATCAGCAAGTGGAGAGACTCAACAACCTAGCAAAACTCTGTTTCAAAATAAAATAGGGCTGTGCGTGGTGGTGCACGCTTGTAATCCCTGCGCTTGGGAGGCTGAGACAGGAGGATCGCGCAGGTTCAAAGCCAGCCTCAGCTACTTAGTGAGGCTCTCAGCCGCGCAGGTTCAAAGCCAGCCTCAGCTACTTAGTGAGGCTCTCAGCAACTTAGTGAGACCCTGTTTCCAAATAAAATATAAAATAGGTTTGGGAGTATAGCCCGGAGGTAGAAAGCCTCAGTCCCACCAATAAATAAATAAATAAATAAATAAATATATACATATATAATAAAAAATAAAAAAATAAAAATAGGCTGGAGGTGTGGCTCGGAGGTAGAATCCCCGAGGTTAAATTTCCAGGAACACACACACACACACACACACACACACACACACACACACGTATGTAGCTGAACCAGCCAGGCGCATTGGCACATGCCTCTAATGCCAGAAAATGAGAGACTATGATAGGAGGCTCATAGGTTCTAGGCCAGTGCTTACAGCAACTTAACAAAACTCTGTTTTTTAAAAAAATTTTTTATTGGTGCACTGTATTCATACATCATAGTGGGATACAAAAAAACTTTTGTAGACATACATGCACACATCGCCCAGTCAGCCCCCACCCGATCCCACCCCATTCCCTCCCCATCCCTCCCTCCCATGCTTGGCTTAGTGGATGACATCTAGTATTATAGCAATTTATCCAAAATTAACAATGATAATCTCACATAACAGTTTCATTTGTCTGATACCAAGCTTTTGATGACTTAAAGATAACATTTAAATATTTCTTTTTGCTTTCTTTCTTACCAGAGAATATTTTTTTCTTTTTTTTTAGGTGAAACTATCATATATTTATATATTTATTTTTCAGAAGAAAATCTATCTTAATATGGAATATGGACTCTAGATACCCAAAATGATCTCAAAAAAGAACAAAGCTAGAAGATATATATTTTCTGGTTTCAAATCATATAAAGCTACAATAATTGAAACAGTGTAGTACTGTTCTAAAGGCAGATATATAAACCATTGGAGTTAAATAAAAGCCTAGAGCTAAATTCTTCCATATATTGTCAAGTTATTTTTGACAAGGTTTCCACGAACATTTGGTGGAGGAAATAATAATCTTTTAACTAAATATTGTTGAAAAATAATAATTACATGAAAAAGAATAAAATTGGACCCTTACCTAACACTGTATACAAATATTAACTCAAAATAGATAAAAGACCTAAATATAAATCTTAAGACTATAAACTTTTAGAAGAAAATCTGGGTCATAAAACCTCACAACACTGAAATTGGCAGTGATTTCTTGGATATGATTTCAATGGCACAGGCAACAGAAGAGTATACAAACTCCCTAAAAAATAAAAAAATATTGTATAGCCAAAGACAATGTAAACAGAGTTAAAAGTTACTGATAGAATGGGATAAAATATTTCCAAATGCTATATCTGAAGGTATATTAATATTCCAACTAGAAATCCTAAAAATTAACAACAATCAAAGCAAACAATACAATTTAGAGATAGGTAAAAGACTAACATAAATAATGAATCTCCACAGATAACCAATCTTAGTTGTCTGTTGGATGGAAAATCTTGTTTCTCTGGTTCTGGTGTGTGTTACCTATTTCTTCTTTGTAGTTAATCTCTTTGAGTATTTTCTCTAGTGCTGGTTTTGAAGACATAAATTCCTTCAGTTTCTGTTTGTCATGGAAGCTTCTTATTTCTCCATCTAATTTGATAGAAAGTTTTGCTGGGTAGGAAATTTTTGGCTGGAAGTTGTTTTCTTTCAGAGTTTGGAATATGTTACTCCAAGCCCTTCTGGCTCTCATGACTTGGTTTGGGAAGTCTGGAGTGATTCTAATTGGTTTGCCTCTGAATGTCACTTGGCCCTTTGTTTTTGTTGCCTTTAAGATTCTCTGCTTGGCTTCCACATTGGTCATTTTGACAATTATGTGGCGTGGGGATCCTCTTCTCTGATCCTGTCTAAAGGGAGTTCTATAAGTTTCCTGGACCTGTGTATCGACCTCTTGCTCTATGTTTGGAAAATTTTCTGCTATTACTTCCTTGAAGAGATTGTTGATCCCTTTGGTTTCACCTTCTTTTCCCTCACAAAACTCTGTTTTAAAATAAAAAATAGAAAAGGTTGGGAGGAGCCGGGCGTGGTGGGGACACTTGTAATCTCAGTACTTGGGAGGCTGAGACAGGAGGATCGTAAGTTTGTGGCCAGCCTCAGCTACTTATGAGGCCCTCTGCAACTTAGTGAGACCCTGTTTCAAAATAAAAATAAAATAGAGCTGGGTGTGGTTTGGACCCTGAGTTCCATCCTCAGTACTGAAAAAAAAAAAAAAAAAAAAAGGAAAGGAAAGGACTGGGTAGACTACCCTGGTTTTGAGCTGCAGAAACAATAACAACAAAGTAGCTGATCCACCTGAGAAAAGTGGTTTTCTTGCTTGCTTCTTGGAACAGAGGTGTGATGGCTGGGGCTCTGGCCCTGTGAGCCACGAGACCTCGCAGCAGAAGCCCTCATCGAGGCAAGACAGACTGGCATGCCCGGGGAGCTGAGGACGGTGGGCAGCCCTGGCCTGGCTGCTCCCGGCTCTCATCTCAGGAGACGATGGACCTGGGGCCGCTTCAGTCGGTGGGACTCTGAGATGAGGTGGGTGGTGGCGTCACCACTGCGGGTGTTGATGATGGTGTCTGTGCTGTGTTTATTTCTTGGTGTTTTCTTTGAGGTTGATTTTCCAGTGTTGCTGAGGATGTTTTGTCATTGTCAGTGTTGTTACTTTTATTGTATGTGGTTCTGGGGATGGAACCCAGGGGCATTCTACCTCCGAGCTCCACCCAGCCCTATTTTTTTATTCTTTATCTTGAAACAGGCTCTGAGTTGCGGAGGGCCTCACTAAGCTGCTGAGGCTGCCCACAAACCGCGATCCTCCTGCCTCAGCCTCCCGGATGCTGGGATTAGAAGCATGCCCACCATGCCCGGCTCAGTGTTGTGCTGTTGATGTCCCCGGGATGTTCCCCTGGGTTTTTCTGGAAGGCCATAGCTCCGGCTCTCGGGGGGCCAGCCGTGGCTACCTCGGATCCCTTTCTGAGCGTGTTAAGACGTGGCAGCTGAGGCCCCGCCGGCCCCGCCAGGCCTGTCTAGTTGGCCCAGTATGCTTTTGAAGACTTCCTCCCCTTTGAGCAGCGCAGCGCCTTCTCCACGCAAGCCACCATGTGGGAGGCGCAGGCCTGTCCACACCCACGTCTGCCCCACCACCCCGGGTCCTTTGATTCCACTGGGGCCTCTCTCTCTCTTTCTCTCTCTCTCTCTTTCTCTTTCTCTCTCTCCCCTCTCTATCTCTTCTCTCCCTCCCCCCCTCTGTCTCTCTCTCTCTCTCTCTCTCTGTTCTGGGATAGAACACAGGGTGTTCTACCTCTGAGCTACACTCCCAGCCCCCCCCCCCTTTTATAATTTTTTTTTTTTATTTTTTGGTGGTACTGGGGTTCCTGGAAGCCCTTCTACCTCCGGGCTACACTCCCAGACCTATTTTATATTTCTGAAACAGGGTCTCTTACGCCAGCGCGGCTGGCTTCGAACCTGCGCGATCCTCCTGTCTCCGCCTCCCAAGCGCGGGGATTACAAGCGTGCGCCACCACGCCCGGCCTCCCTTTTTATAATTTTGATACAGAGTCTCACTAAGATGCTGAGGGCGTCTAAGTCACTGAGGCTGGCCTTGAACCTCTAATCCTCCTGTTTCAGCCTCTCTGTTTTGGGATTACAGGCATGTGCCCAGCTTTAGCACTGTCTTTTTTATTCTTTATTTTTTTGCAGTACTACGGATGGAACCCAGGGTCATTCTACCTCTGAGGTACACCTCTAGCCCTGCTTTTTTTTTTTTTTTTTTTTTTGCGATACTGGGGATGGAACCCAGGGGCATTGTACCTCTGAGCTACACCCCCAACCCTATTTTGTAGTCTTTTTATTTTTGAAGCAGGGTCATTGAGTTGCAAAGGGCCTCACTAATTAGCTGAGGCTGTCTGCAAACTGTGATCCTCTGGTCTCCGCCTCCCGAATGCTGGGATTACAAATGGGCGCCACCACGCCTGGTGGGTCTTGCAATCAGGAAGGATTAGGACTCTAATTTTTTTCTTTATTTCAAAATATTTAGGCCATTCTAGACTTTCTGCATTTTCCTATAGCTCAGCAAGTTTTACAAAAAAGAAGAAGAAGAAGAAGAAGAAGAAGAAGAAGAAGAAGAAGGAGGAGGAGGAGGAGGAGGAGGAGGAGGAGGAGGCGGCGGCGGCAGCGGCGGCTGGGCTGTTGCTCTTTTGACTGGGAGTGTGTTAGAGCTATGTACCAGCTGAGGGAGAGCTCCCTGACACTGCGAGCTTTCCAGTCCGTGCCACGGCCTCGTCCCCATGACTCATCTTTAATGCCTCTTGAGTACCTCTGTGGAGCTCACGCACATGTTCTGTTCCATTTATTTTCATGTGTTCTGTTTTTTTGGCGCCAATTTAGATTATTTTTTTTCACTTTCTCATTTTTTCCTAATAGCTTATCAAAATAAAATTGAATTGTTCTGTATTGAAATTATACCCTGTGACCTTGCTGAATCCACTTCTTAGTCCTAGCCGTTGTGTGTGGATTCCTTCGTGTATCAGTCAGCTCTTGCTGCATAACAAGCTACCCCAAAGTTTACCTGCTTAGCACCGCACTGCTGTGTCCTGGCCCTCGAAGGCACATGGCTCAGCTGTGGCTTAGCTGGGGGCTCGTCCAGGCTGCTGGGTGGGTCACCTGAAGGGGTCCCAGCAGGCCACGGCACGTGGGACTCCTGAGGAGGTGGGAAGGATTAGTGAGGGATCAGCCCCCCTCAGATGACCAGGACGGCCCCCGAGGGTGCGGGGCCTGCTGAGGCGCAGTGGGCCTGTGGCTGTGCCTTGGTGTCCCTGGGCGAGGCGGGCGGGGCTGGGGGCTCTTGGCTGCATCCCCCGAGGGAAGACGGGAAGGACCTTGGGCCAGGCAGGAGGGAGGTCAAGGGTGGGCCTGGGGTGTCCGAGGTGTGTCCAGGACGCTCCATCTCTACCCCTCCTCACATCTGTTCACACGCAGACACTGTGTGAGCGTGAGGTGTGTCCAGGCGTCCTCCCACGCCAGCAGGGTGGGCTCCGGACCCCGTGGATCCCAGTCCCCGGTACAGAGTGCCCGCGTGTGTGTGGTTGCGCTGGGCAACCTGGCTCAGTTTCAATCACCTCTAGGTGGCTCGTGGTACCCAAAGCCGTGTCAGTGCTCTGTAATGAGCAGGTGCACCATGCTGCTTGGAAATAATGACAAGAAAAGAGTGGACATGTTCAGTGCAGATGCAATTAAAAAAATAAAACCTATTTAATCTGAGGTTAATGGATCTGTGGATATGGACCCACAGGTGGGGTGGGCCCCACCTCTGCCCACAAGTTTGTCTTCCTCTGCGCTCTGACCCAGCCCCACAGCGCCCACCTGCTGGTGACTTCCCTTGGCCCCTCTCAGGCCCGGGCCCTTGTCCCCCAGCCTGGCCCCAGCCACCCCGGGCTCTGGTGCCATCCGCTCTGCTCCCACCGCCCTCTGGGCCTCATCTCACCTGTGCACCTGCCCTCTCTCGCTCCTAACCCAGGGGCATTCTACCTCCGAGCTACACCCCCTGCCCTAATTTTTATTCTTTACTTTGAAACCGGGTCTCACTGAGTAGCTGAAGCCTTGCTGAGTAGCTGAGGCCGTCCTCGAGCCGCGATCCTCCGGGCTCAGCCTCCCGAGTGCTGCTCCATTCTTTAGTTCCCGGGGTGGGGGCCTCACATGTGTTCTGTGTTTTTTCCTCCGGTAACAGAACCTCGCATTGCCAGGGTGGGTCCCCGGGCTGGGGGCGCCTCCGCCCGTGGTCTCGGTGAGCTCCGGCTCTCCCACCCCTCTCACCAGGCTCCTAGCCCCGCTGGCCTGGGTCGCCCTGCGGCTTCTGGGAGGCGCATGCAGCTGATCCCACAGATTCAGATTCTGCACGTGTGTGGCTCCCACAGGGCAAACGAGTCAGCGACCCCACGTCACACCTGCGGCCCTTTCGTGGCCACCTGCAGACGCGCAGAGCGGCGGGATCGGAGCCCTGGATGCTCCAGGACTCTGCTCCTGTGGGGGACGCTGGTGCCCGCCATTTTTTTTTCCTTTGTGCTTTCTTGTGACATCTGCGTTGCAGAGGACGCAAGCAATGGAGAAGCTGAGTTCCGGCCGCGGGACGTGTGTGGCTGTGCGTCGGGGTCGGCCAGCCAGGAGTAGGTGCTCTGTGTGTCGTAGCCACGTGGTCAGCGCTGGGCCCAGGGACAGCCGTCCAGCCCGGGTCAGCGGCAGCACCACTCCCGAGTGTTGCAGGCCGCGACAGCACTGGGGCCGAGTGTCTCCAAGCCAGCTGGTGCAGACCCGTGGCCTGGTGCGGCATCTGCTTCTCCAGCAGCGGGCGCCTGGCCCTTGGCAGGGCCCTGTGGTCTCTGGGGTGGGGCTGCCGCGCAGGGGTCCGCAGGAGCCTCCTGGTGCCGTCGGCCTGGCCCCGGGCCTCACATCTTGGCTGACAAGGCTGCTGGCCTCACGGTCAGCCTCTGCCTCCCATGTGCCGCGGCTCGTCGCGGTTCACCCTGGGGAGGCCCCTGGAGGCCCGCTCTCCCCGAGGCGCCCGCGCTCTCCTTCCCGAGGGCCCGCTCTTTGCTCTCAGCGGTTATTCCCGTCTCCCTGCCCATTTCTAAAACTTGCTGCAGCCTCTCGCCCCCTAGAGCTTTGTGTGTGGGCAGAGGTGCGGATGTAGCTGTATTTTTTTCTGTACAACAATCCAATTCTTTCCATTCTAACTTTTTGAGATATTTTAAAAAATAAATAGAACCAGGCATGGTGGCGCACGCTTGTCATCCCAGCATTCAGGAGGCGGAGACTGGAGGAACATGGTTCGCAGCCAGCCTCAACTACTTAGTGAGGCCCTTCGCAACTCAGTGAGACCCTGTTTCAAAATTAAAAAAAATGTAGGGCTGGGGGTATAGCTCAGAGTAAAATGGCCCTGGGTTCCATCCCCAGTACCTCAAAAAAAAAAAAAAAAGATAATGAATTTCATTGGACATTCTTCTTGTATCTTTTAGGATGATCAGGTGGCTTCCCCTCCGGGGTGCTGAGTGGGCGCACACTCTCGTGCTGTGTCTTCTTGTATGGAGACGTCCTAGTGCATTGGCTGACTTGTTTGTGAGGTGTTTGAAATATACTCTTGGTAACTGGGCCGGTAACCCCAGTACTTGGGGAGCTGAGACAGGAGAATCATGGGCTCAAAGCCAGCCTCAGCAACATAGCCATCTGCAACTCGTGAGCCCCTGTTTCCAAATAAGAAATAAATTGGTCAGAGTATAACTCAGAGGTAGAATGCCCTGGGTTTAATCCTGATTAATCCTCATTAAACCCAGGGCAGAGAGAGAGAGAGAGAGAGAGAGAGAGAGAGAGAGAGAGAGAGAGAGAGAGAGAGAGAGAGAGAGAGAAACTTTTGGAGCCAGGTCCAGTGGTTCACACTTGTAACCCCAGTACTTGGGAGGCTGACACAGGAGGATTGCAGGTTTGAGCCCAGCCTCAGCAACTTAGTGAGACCCTGATTCAAATAAAAAATAAAGTAGGGCTGGTGAGCTGGGGGTGTGGCTCAAAGGTAGAATGTCCCTGGGTTCAGTCCCCAGTCCTCACACATGCGAATACACATACAATCCACTCTTGGATTCAGGCAGCAGCACTTTATTTAAGATGTATGCATCTGTCCCTGTGGTCCACACACCCTTATCCATGTACCTACATATGTACATATAAATGCATACCTGTGCACACATACACACGCACACATGCCCACTAACACATCTGCATGAACCGTGTAGCCGTCCGTGGTTCCCTTTTCACACACTGCCTGCATGTGGCGTCAGGGCTGTGGTGGTTGGAACGTGTGTCAGGCTGAAGCCCCTGGTGTGGCGCTGTTCAGAGCGGAGGCTTCTGGGTGGCCGGGAGGCCCACTCCTCTGCTCTGCCGCCCTGGGAGAGTGCCGGTGGGACAGCTCAGCCCTTGCAGGTCACCATGGATGTGCCGGGCGGTGTCTTGGCACCCACATCTGGGGTGAGAACCGGGAAAAGAGCTACTGAGGCTTCCGTGTTTCAGCTGTAGCAACGACCGCGAAGATAAGGGACGTGGACCTCACCCATAGGCCCATAGGCGGAACGCGGGCCTTCCGTAGGGGCGGGCTCCTGAGCCGAGGCGTGGTTAGGTGGGGTGGGGGGGTCACTGTGGATTAGGTTTTGAGGTCTGACCCTGAGCCCAGGCGGTGAGCGGGAGGGATCCCACTCCCACTGCAAGACGACGGAGATGGAGAATGGGCCTTCAGGGTGAGAGGCGAGAGGGCTGTGGTAGGAAGGCAGAGGCGTCTACTTTTCTGACAGGAGTGGTTTTTTGTTTTTGTTTTTTTGGTACTGGGGGTGGAACCCAGGGGCTTTTTCTACCTCCGGGCTATACTCCCAGACCTACTTAGTACTTACTTGGAAACAGGGTCTCACTAAGTTGCTGAGAGCCTCACTCAGTAGCTGAGGCTGACTTCGAACCTGTGCGATCCTCCTGTCTCTGCCTCCCAAGCGCGGGGATGACAAGCGTGCACCACCACGCCCGGCTCAGACAGGAGAGTTTTGAGGTATGAGACTGGGGTTTTGAGGTGAGAGCCTTAGGGGCTGGCTGATGGGTCCTGGTGAGCAGTCTGGGCCATATCCAGAACTCCTGGACACTGGTCAGAGTTTACTGTCTCAACATGGAGGGGCTTTGGCAGCTGGCCACTGGGCGCGGAGCCTGCAGGGCTGCTCAGGAGTGCCGGTGGGCTGAGGCCCGTCTTTGGAGGAGATTCACAGCCCAGGAGTTCAGGAGGCAGGAGGGAGCGGTTAAACTGTCCCTGTGAGGCCAGTGGGCCCTGAGGGGAAGCGGCTCTGCAGTGGGGCGGGGAAGGAGCGGAGAAGCGGTGGGGCGTGCCTGCCCCATCCTCTGAGCTGAGCAGTGCCTCCTTGCGCTGTCCAGGCCCTGCTCGCCTGGAGGGGCAGGCCCTTGGTGCCTGGCGGCCTGATCCCGGGCAGCAGGGGTGGCAGGGAGCCCTTTTAGCCACATGCCAGCTGAGGCCACGGGCTCTTCCTGGCGTGGCGGAGGCTGGCATCACAGCCTGCTGCAGGGAGCGGCCCTTGGTGCCCAGGAAGCGCAGGGAGCCACCTGCCCCCCACAGAAGGGAGTGGCCTGGGGAGGGTTGCTTTTTGCCATTTTTGGTACGGGGGATTGAACCCAGGCGTATTCTGCTCTGAGATATAACCTTAGTCCCCCCCTTTTTTTGCGGGTTTGAGATGGAACCCAGGGACATTCGACCTCCGAGCTATACCCCTGCCCTATATTTTTTATTCTTTATTTTGAAACCGGGTCTCACTGAGTTGCAGAGGGCCTCACTAAGTAGTTGAGGCTGTCCACAAACCACAATCCTCCAGTCTCAGCCTCCCGAGTGCTGGGATTACAAGTGTGCGCCACCACACCTAGCTTTCCTTTCATTTTTATTTTGAAACAAGGCCTTGCTAAATTATTGTGCACTGGCCTTGAACCTGCGATCCTCTGGTCTCAGCCTCCCAAGGATTACAGGGTATGCTACTGTGCCCAGCTGGGAGGATTTCTTGAGTGTTAGCCCAAGTGTGCCTGTTGACCTGGAGTCCCTCTGGGTCCCATGCCAGGGGAGGAGAATTCTTTTCTGCTCTCTGATGGGCTCTGATACCTGTCCAGGAAGACTCCCACCCCTCGCTGTCCCCTGGGCCTGCTGGCATCCCTGGGGGCTTCTGCAGGACAACTGGGGTGGAGGGGCATCAGGCCGCCAGCTGCGGCCTGGCAGGGCAGGTGGCAGGGAGGAGTCCAGGGCCAGGAGCCGGGCATGGGTGGGGCTCACAGTGCTGAGAACAGGCCAGCGATAGGCAGGGAGGGGCACACGGGGAGCGAGTGCACCTGTGTGAGCTGTGTGCACACACGTGTGAGCATGCCACGCAGCACTGTGGGTGCTGTGTATGGACGAGCACCCTGTCAGGTGCATGCCGTCTGTGTCGATGGATTTTTGCACAGATGTACCTGTGTGTGTCCATCTGCACCCATGTGAGTATGGGCATGATGCACATATGGCCCCCTGTGTGTACACTGCAGGTGAACGGGTGCCAGCCTGCATCTGTGTGCACGTGTGAACCTACTCTGCGTGCAAGTGCACACACGGGTGCTGCGTGTCTGTGGGCACATGGTGAGGCACAGGTGCAGCGTTGCACCATTCGCATGCTGGTGGGTAGTGTGCGCACACATGCAACTGTGCACCTGCCATGCACATGCATGTGTGCGGTTGGGTGCCAGTGGGTGTGGGAACACAGCCGACGAGTGTGCACGTGCACAGGTGTATGTGCACAGTGGAGTGTCCGTGTGTGTGGAGGGTGCTGGGCGCTGGTGGCCTGCCTGCCCTGAGCCCCCGGGAGGCGTGGCCGTGGGGCCCAGAGGCCCTGAAGCTTTAACCTTCGTGGCCAGCGCCATCAGAGGCCCTCGAGACCTGGTGTAAATACAGCAATCTGCACTTCAGATAAATACAAGATGCATCAAAAGATTTAAGGCACCTGTTGTGTATTTAAAAGAATTATATCTTGTTTATGGTTCGGTATAAAACGCACAGCTGATTTATATAGTGGCTGGTCCGTCGCAGAGGAAATCTCATTTCAATCATAAATGGCAGGGTTTGATTTAAGAATTCATTCTTTAATGGGTCTGCAATGTTCAAATTTAAACCCATTCAATTCATCAGCCAAATATTCAATATGGGCACAGGGAACTCATTTAGGCAAACAGAGACTTTTAATATAAATTTTCCGGGAGATTTCTCCATCGATTCCGCAGTTTAGTGCAAAATGATTTGTGCGATACATTCTTGGGGATCAATGCTACCGGTCAATGGCTCCTATAAAACCACCTCCCCCGCCGCACGGGTCAAGGAACTTTGGCTCTCAGAGCCGCCCGGCTGGACGGCGGTGCGGCGGCTGCACTGGAGGCTGCAGTGTCTGCAAGTCCCGGCAGGGCACAGGGCGGCCTTCTCCCCGGCTCAGATCTCGGGCGAGGCCTCCCTGAGGGCAGAGGGGCTGGGGCTCTGCCCCAGGGTCTCCACGCGCGGCTCCTCTGGGTCAGAGGGAGGACTCTCAGCTGCAGAGACTGAGCTCCGGGACAGGGGCAAACTGACCACTGAACACTAAGGTGTCTGGCTGGGGTAGCTGAGTCTGATGCCTGCGGGGCGGGGCCCGGGAGCCGGGACCCACAGTGCTCACTGGCCCACGCAGTTTTCCAGGGATTCGCTGGGCGTGAGAGGGGAAGGTCAGGGAAGGCCAGCACCACCAGCTTAGAGGGGAGAGGCCCTTACCTGTTCCACGTGGCGTGGGGACCTCCTACGGTCTCCATTTCCCAGAGGAGGCTTTGAGAAGCTGATGCCGATCATGGACAGGGTTCATGGCCATGTGGCCTGGCTGCAGCCGACAGGAGCCCCACAGCCTCACGGAGGCCATGGTGGCCAGGCCCTGAAAGCCCCAGCAGCGGGGAGAGGGGCCAGCCTTGCTGAGGCCCACTCACTACCGTCCCTGCACCAAGCCTGGGGCGCCTTGGCCTGGGTCCACCCGCCCCAGGGCCTGCTCCTGCTGTCCCCTGCTCAGGCCCCTGTCTGCCTGCACACATCCTCTGGGCGGCCTGGGCGCCCTGCTCTGCAGTGAGGGATCTCTGGTCGCCAGGCGGCCGCCCTGTGGACCCTGGGCGGGCGTGTGCCCTTCCTGCCATGCCGCGGGCTGGCTCCCCTCACCCGCCCATCTGCTCCCTGTGCCCTGCAATGAACTGGTGGCTCCCCCAGCAGCGGGTCCGGGGCAGGGCCAGGAGGAGCCGTGGGCCGGGCCTGCGGGGGCTTCTAGCTCCTGGCAAAGGAGCATGGTCAGCGGAGCGAGGGCCAGGGTACCCGGGGCGGTGTGCTGTGGTCTCACCCCGGGGGGCAGTCCAAAAAGGGCAGGGGACATCCTGGGGTGGTGGTGAGCCCAGCTTGAGAGCCACCACCCTGCCGTGGGGTTTTCCCCCAGGCGTGGGGTTCCCGAGCAGGGCCAGCTGGGTGTGCAGCCCGCACAGCGGGGGCCCGGGTTGGTCTGATCCAGCTGGATCTCGAGGCCTGGGACACGGCTGTTCAGTAGGAGCGGCCATCATGGCCGTGCCTCCCTGTGGGGCTCAGTGCCCATCCTGGAGCCCGACCCCATGTTCTAGGCCCGCGGCCTCCGCCCAAGTGGTACACAGGGATCCAACAGGAAGAAAAGCAGGGCCCACATTGATTTCATTTCCAAATTATTAATCAACTTCACAGCTCAACAGAAATATTGTATTGTTCCGCTCGGGCAGGTCTGAATGGCTCCCCCTCGGGCGAGGAGCAGGGCTGCTGAAGGACAGAGGGTGGGGAGCGGCCGAGGCTGCCGGGTGCCAGGGCCGCCCAGGCCGCGGGCCAGCCCTCCACCTGTGCCGTCACCTGCCCAGAGAGACTGGGCGACGCTCCTGAAGCCTCCGGGAGTGTGGGGTCGGCCCCGAGGGTGCCATTGGGGTGAGCCCAGACCAGGCAGGGCCCGCTGGCAGCAGGTGAGGGAGGAGCTGCAAAGAGACCCCATGGCTGCCGGGCGGCCTGGAGAGGAGCGGGGCCTGAGGAGGGAGCCGGCACCGCAGCATGGGGGCCAGGCGATGCCCGGCTCCCGTGGGGGCGGGGCATAGCCATGGAGGACACACAGGGCCTTGCTGGCCCTGTGCAGCCAGGATGGGGGGTGACCCCCTGGGGCGCCACGGGACACCCAGGGGGTAATGGTGTATTTCCTTTCAGGAATCATCATCTTTCAGAAGTAGGAGGTGATGCCCAGGCCCAGGGAGGGTGGCCGGGGAACTCCCCTGAGGCAGCTGCAGGTGGGGTGGAGGCCTCCGTGTGAGTCCCCTGGGCTGCTGGCTGCACAGCACAGGACTCTACATTTGTGTATGTGTAAACATTTCCATAACAGTGCACTTAAAAACTGTAATAAAATCCCCACTGGGAGCCGGGTGTGGTGGCTCTTTCCAATTTGCTGTAATTCTCTCCTCTGGACCACATCTCAGGACAACCAGCAGAGTGGCTGAACCCTGCTTTGAAATGGCCGGGAGCCCAGGCCAGAGCCAGCGCCAGAGCCTGCTGTGTCCCCGCCCCACACCTCCCTTCACCGCCACAGCTTGCTGCCCCCAGCCGGCCGCCCAGGGCCTCAGAGGGAGGGGGCTGCTGCTTGGGTGCAGTCAGGACAGGGCTCCCCTGGGGACAGAGCGCAGGCAGGGGCTGCCTTGCGGGCGGTGCCTAGAGGGGCCGAGGGGTGCCGGGTGGGCGGAGGACAGGGTGCAGGAGCAGAGGCTTGGCGAGCCTCTCACCCTGTGGGCGCCCTGGACATGGGGGCTGCTCCTAAGAGTCTGGGGGGACTGGTCCTCTCCCCCGGTCCCACAGGCCTTCACAGCCCAGGCCTGCTGGGTTTGGGATGCTTCTAGGTGGGGCGTCACTCCCCAGGGAAGGAGGGGCTCCAAAGACTTGAGGGAGGGGGTGGCGAAGGATGGGCCCCAAGGGTTGGGCCTTGGGCTTCCTGCCAGTCAGCAGCTGGCCCCTGGCCCGGGCCCTCGGGGGAGCTGAGCCACAGGCCAGGGGCCATTGGGCAGGGGTCCTTTGGGGCCCCCTGGAGGCCTGTGAGCTGCAGCTCTGCAGATTCTGGCTGGACAGGGCTTCTGACTCCCGGGGGTCCAGGCGGGCTTGAGGCCCTGGAGCCGGGCTGTGGGGGCTGCCTGCAGCCAGCCACCTGTCCAGGGGTCTCCTACGCAGCCTGGAGGTGCCCCTCCAGCCATGAGGGGAGGGCGGGCTCAGGGGCTCCGACCAGCGGCCTGAAGTAATCCACTTCCCCCAGTGCCGAAGTGAGTCAATTTTCAAACCACATTGCTCTCTTATTGTTTATTTTCAGGCAGCAACAGCAATTTTCGAGGCCGCTGCCGCTGCCCACCTCGGCTATCTCGCGGGTCACCCGTCACCCCAGAAAGGTCAGCGGCTCATTCAGAGTTCCATCACTTCACGCGAGCAGCAAATGTCATTTCATCTGCCGCAGCCTCTGCGGGCAGCGACCCGCCCGCCGTCCCCTTCCGGCCGGGGACTGACAGTGCTCGGCCTCCCCTGTGCCTGGCCTGGCCTGGCCGGCTAAACAGGCTTCCATTGGGAAGCGACTTCAGGGGGTGCTGGGGCTCTCAGGATAGAATTATCTCATTGCTCCTGCCCGCCTGCGCCTTGTCTGTGTGCAGCCGCTGAGCCCACAGCACCACCGGCCCCAAGGTGGGCCTGGCCCCAGGGTGGGACTCTCTGCGCCCAAGGCGGCCCCCACTGCCCCAGCCCGTCCCAGCTCACCCCCGGTGGGCCGGCCGAACCGTGGTGCAACAGCTATCTCTCTCGCTGGGCATGGGCGCACCACCGGGGAGCGCTCAGCCCAGGCGGGGCTCAGGGACCCCCTTGGCCCCAGGTGCTGGCCTGGCTCAGAACATGCATAGGCCGCGCAGATGGACACTTCCTAGAACAGCCACATCCCGTGCTGGGGTTGGGGGTGGGGCTGTGGAGATGGCTCCGGGCCAGGCTGCTTGTGGACACAGGATCTTGGTCAGCTGGCGGGACTGTCCTGCTGGTTGGCCGAGGGCCACGGCTGCCCTGCAGAGGCCCCCAGCACTGACCCTTCAGGGTGGGGAGCTCTGCCCTGTCTCAGGGCCTGCCCACCCCACAGCTGGCCTGATGCCCACCCCACACATTAGGTCAGACGGGGAGGGGGCCCTGACCCAAGGTCCCTGCACCAGGGAACCAGGGGGGGCCAGTCCCCAGCCAGGAGGGAGGGCCCTAGGTGGTGGGTGGGCCCAGAGGGGCTGAGTGGGCACAGGAGGGGCAGCAGAGGGGAGTCACTCTCAGGCTCCTTTTCTGGGGTTGACAGGTAAGGCCACTGCTCGTGGAGGGCTGGGGCCAAGGGCTTATACTCCTGCCTGGGTAGAGCGCTGTGGTGCCTACGCAGCGCTGTGTGTGTGTGTGTGGGTGCGTGTGTGTGTGCGTGTGTGTGTGCGTGTGTGTGTGTGTGTGTGTGTGTGTGTGTATACCCTGTGTGTCCTAGAGGCACAGCTCCCAGGCCCGTCCCAGGCCGAGGGCAGAGGGCTCCTTTCAAACATGAGGCCATTTCACGACTCTTCCTCACTCAGGCGGCATACGCTGACCAGGGCCAGATGGCCTGCCGGGCCGCACTGCTTCCTGCGGCTCTGCACAGGGCTGTGGACTGTGGACGCTCACTGCGCCTGTCTGGGACTCAGCTCCTGGCCAGGGAGACATGTAGGAGTCCCCTTGCTCCAGCCTCGAGTAGGGTCCAGGAGCCATGTCCCTCCCCCAGTGGATTTCTGGTTGGCTGGCCCTTGCCCTATGGGCAGCGCTTCCAGAAGATTCCAGGTCCTCAGTGGTGCCCCAGGCACACAGGACAGGGAGGCCTGGCTCTGTTGACCCCTCCTCTCTCGCCTTGGTCTCTGTTCATGTGCAACTGGCTGCTTCCCTGCTGCCAGCGCCCACCTCCCTCCCTGGCCCAGAGTCCCCTCTGTGACCTGAGCTCCTGGTCCCTTCCTGTGGCTCTCCACCTGTCCTGACCTCACATGACCCCTTCCCAAAGACTGGAGGCCTCACACCTGGCAATGACCCCAGGACCCAGTCTCTGGCAGATTGGGTGGGGGGAGGGAGGAGGGAATGAGTAAATGGCTGAGTAAATGGCTGAGTGAGGTGGGGGCCGTAGGGGCATTCAGTGAGGGCAGGGGGGTGAGACTCCTGAGAAAGGAGGCCTCAGCTGGGGCGGGGCGGAGGACCCCTCCAGGTCATAATCAAGGGACAGCGTGAGCCCTCTCCACATTGACTGCCAGACCAGCCTGCTGCTTGAGGTTAATCCTAGCTCTGTATAATAAGCATCCATCCATTCGCCTATTCATTCACCCAGCCATTCATCTGTCCATCCATCACCCATCCGTCTACCTGTCTATCCACCCATCCATCTAACACTCCATCCATCCATCCATCCATCCATCCATCCATCCATCCACTCATCCATCCATCTGCCCACCCATCTACCTATCCATTCATCTGTCTGTCCATCCACCTGTCTATCCATCCATCCATCCATCCATCCATCCACCCACCCATCTACCTATCCATTCATCTCTCTGTCCATCCACCTGTCTATCCATCCATCCATTCACGCATCCATCCATCCATCCATCCACCCACACATCCATCAATCCATCCATCTACCTGTCCATCCATCCATCCACCCATACATCCATCAATGTCCATCCACCTGTCCATCCATCCATCCATCCATCCATTCACCCACACATCCATCAATTCATCCATCCACCTGTCCATCCATCCATCCATCCATCCATCCATCCATCCATTCACCCACACATCCATCAATCTGTCCATCCACCTGTCCATCCATCCATCCATCCATCCATCCATCCATCCATCCATCCCACCACTGACCCACCCGCCCATCCATCCGCCATTTATGCATGCATGCATTCATCACCATCCACCTGTCCATCCTTCATTCCAGCCCGCAAGCTCGCGGGCGTGCACAAGACAGCAGTGGGTGGGCTGTGGGCTGTACTGGGGCTGCCCGCGGGCTCCATCCAGGCCTCAGCGTCTGCAGAGGACACGGTGCTCCTGGACATATGGACAGGTGACGGGAGGGCAGAAGGGCAGCTCGGTCCAGGCTGCTTCTGGTGGCCTCACCTGCAGTCACGGCCACCCTGGTCCCTCCCTTGGGCTCCGCTGGCCTGAGCTCTTCCACAGGCAGAGCTGCCTCCTGGCTGTGGCCGCGGCCCCCGGCCGCCCCAGGACACAACAGGCCACCTCTTCTGCTCCAGCACCTCCCTCGGGGGGCGGCGCCCTCCCTGGGCCACTTGGAGGCCCAGCTCCCACACCTGAAGGACAGCAGCGGCGGCGGCCTGGGAGGCTGGCTGTGTCCTGCAGCCTCGGGTCCCCGCCGAGCTGAGGGCTGGGGAAGCGGGACTGTGGGAGGAGAGGCGGCCCTGGCTGCACGCACCCTGCGCGCTGCGGAGAGGAGAAAGATAACGGATGGGCAGTATTTTAAGGCATATTAACCCAATTACAAGTATATTTTTACAATCGTGGCTCCTGCATTTATCACACGGCGTTTATTAGCCCTGGAGCTGGGCTGTGTCAAATGAAGGCTATGAAACGGGAGCATTTCATTATGCCGCACGGCGCCGGCGCTCAGCCCGCCACTCTTAAACCGCACGATTTTATCAAAATCTTCGGAAATTGAAGCAATCACTAAAAGGTGTCGGGGAATTAAAATGTTCTGTCTCGGTGAAAGAGATACACTTCTTGTAACATATATCAGTGGCTCTTTTTTTTTTTTTTAAAGACACATTACTATGCAGAGAAAAGGCACCAGGCGCAGGAGGGGCCATCTGGAAGGATCCAGTGACAGCGATTCTTCACGCTTAAAAATGGTCTCCGGAGGCCGGTGCGGCCACGAGAGCTCTGAGTGCCTGGCCCGCCCCCTCGTCGTCTGGGTCACGTCGCCCCACACTTTGCTGGAGGGAAATGGAGTCCAGGAGCGCAGGAGCGGGCCTGGGCAAGGACTCGCCCCTCGCTCCGCAGCTCCGGCCTGGGGTCCGTGATTCCAAAGCACTGATGACTCTGGCCACCTCACCCAGGTGGGCAGCTGTGGCCCCCATTTCCTCTCTTCCCGTGGTCACCCGGGTGGGGAGAAGGGACTGCGTATCCCCGCGGCCCCTTGGGGTCCCTCTGGGGCTCTGCGTGGCGATTCTCCTGTGCTGGGCCAGCAGTCTCACCAATGCCCTTGGTCTTGCGGGGTAACGGCCACATGGAGGGGCGTGGACAGAAGTTCCCCAGCAGAGACTCCCAGAGCCCCAGGACCACCTGGACAGACAGACAGACAGACAGACAGGGCTTGGCAGAGTCGGCACCTGCTCCGTCCCTGTGAGGAGAAGCCACTAGCGGGTGTGGGGCCGGGGGCGGCGGGTGGCCCCATGGACCGGGCGCCTCAGCTCACCCGGGCTGTGTCACACAGGCGGGGTCAGCCAGGCTGGGCCAGGGCAGGTGGGAGAGGGAGGCTGTGGGCTCTGGGACCAGGGCCTGGGCTAGCTTAGCCCCACCAGGTGCCCACATGACCTGGGCCTGAGGGCGGGAGATGGCCAGGGGCGTGGGCACTGGACAGCGCGCCAGCGTGGACCCGCACTCGCCCTTCACGCTGCCCGGAGGCTCGCTCCCTCTTTCTCCTGCTCTCTCTCTCTCTCTCTCTCTCTCTCTCTCTCTATATATATATATATATATATATATATATATATATAGTGTTTGTACTGAGGATTGAACACAGGGGTGTTCTACCTTTGAGATATACCCCCAGTTCTTTTTATTTTGAAAGAGGATTTCACCAAGTTGCGGAGGTATTGATAACTTGCTGAACTGGCCTTAAACCTGTGATCCTCTTGCTTCAGTCTCCCAAGCACTGGGATTACAAGTGTGAGCCACCACGCCTGGCTCTCTCATTTGTACACTTTTATTTCAGAGGTAAAATGCTTGAAGATCTGAAAACAATGTAGTAGTCTTAATGGGTAAACAAAAAGACATGATAATCTATTGTGGAGTATTATATAGTAGTGAAAAGAATGAACAACTGATAGGTCTCTGGAGAGCCAGACAGAATGAAAAAAGCCTAAAGATCATATTTCTTGTGTGACCTGCAGGGGCAGCGCCCCGACACGCTTCTTCCTGGGAGCTCTGGGCGCGCTCCCGGGCCGGAGCGCGTGACCTTTGGGCTCTTCTCACTACCTTGTGTGCCTATGTGCCGGGGCCCTCACACTTATCTCCCAGGGGCTTTCTGGGGAGTACAGAGGAGGGCAGGCTGAGGCCGAGGGGGGCAGGAGCTCGCAGTGGGGAGCGGGGAAGACCCAGGCCTTCCAGGCGCCCTGGGTTGCGCGCCCATGGAGGGCGTGTGGAGGGCTCTCAGATCTTCGTCCTCACACAGTCCCTGGGGCCAGCCCCCCTTCTGCCACGGCATCTCTCTGTCACGTGTGCACCTTGGCCCCCGCCCACGTGCCGCGGACGGGGCCGGGATGGCCGCCGTCTCCTGTGAGCTCCTCTGAGCTCAGGCCCGCAACTCACAGCCGGTGCTGTGGGCCCACTCAGAGTCTGGGCCACAGAGAGGAGTGCTGGGCCTCTGGGTGGGGCTCTTCCCAGGAGGCAGAGGAGAGAAGGAGACTGAGGGTCCAAGTGGACCAGGGGTGAGCCCACATCTCAGCCCGTCACGGCTGGAGGCTGGGCCGTAGCTCCCATTCCAGGGCTCCTCCACACCCGGCAGGGGCTGGCTGGGGACGGCCCTCTTGGGTGTGGGTTTTATCCCTGGGCCCTGGCAGGCTTGTGGCTGGGGTCAGCGTCCGCCTGGGGGAGCCGGGTGCCCTGTTTTATCTGCCATTAACTTACACAAGAGACATTTTTCCAGGCTCCCTGCTCGGTCTTCCCCGCCCCTAGACAGGCACGGGTGGCTAAGGTGCCCAGGCCCGCACATCCCCCTCGGCCCCACACTCAACTGTCCTCCCTGGGCCTGGCCCGCAGCGAGGTGGCGGCGCTGGGGGGGCCTGACGTCATGGGCACAGTGGTGATCACGGGCCCCGCGGGCCCCGGCCGTCCTACCTGCTGCTCAGTGAAGCGTGGCGGGCAGGGTTCCCGTGGGCTATTTCTGTGGCTTCCTCTCCTCCTCTGTGGCCCGGGCGTCCTCGTGTGACCGTCCATCCTGATCTTGGGTGGGCCCTGCCGGGGCGTCCCACTGTGCCTCGGCGGGCCCCCATCCCAGGGGCAGGCAGGGGCAGCAGACCCCTCTGCCTCCAGGAAGCCCTCTAGGCTGTGACGCGGCCCAGGCCCCAGGCCCCGCGTCTGCTCTGCATCCGTGGGTGGGAGGCAGGGCTGGTCCATGACACGGGGCTCTCCGCCCCGGCCCCCGGGAGGGCGAGGCGGCCGCTGGCTGGGTAAATCTCCGGGCGACCATCGCCAGCCGTATTTCCCGCTTGTTGGTGTCGCGGACTCTGCCACGGGGGGTCAAGAGTTATCCCACCGTGTCTTTTGTGTTCTAAATTTAATTGTTGCGTTCCTTTTCTCCCTTAAAAAGATCAGTAAAAACTGTTAATTTGATCAATACTTAATTTTTTCACCCGGAGCGCGTTTCTTCTGCTGGCCCGTGATAAGCAGGCGGCAGGGCAGAGGGACAAGTAAATTGTCAGGCATCCCCCTCCCCCGCGGCCACTCCACCACTTAGAGCCGTGTAATTTATACCCCGCAGTCGCTTTGCAATTACCCTGTCTCTTACTGTGGACAGTATCGCGCTATCTTTTAAATAGATCCGGCTCGGCGGGTCCAGACGAGCATCCAGGACAAACGACGCCATCCCTCATCCCGAGTCCTAAAGAGATAAGTCCCTTAAAGAGGGGCCCATTTATCAGCTGATACGCGTTGGATACTTACAAGCCCACTTCTTTGTTTGGGCTCTTTTCAGATTTCCAAAGCTATTGATCTGTGAGGGGGCGGGCCGGGCGTCCCCAGGCCGCCGCCGTCCAGCCTCTCCGGCAGGGGCGCAGGTGATCTTGCCCACCCTGGGCCTGGGTTGGGGCTGCCCCGGGGGCCAGGTGTGGCTGACTGAGGCAGAGGGCCTCGGATGCCACTGGCCCTGGCCTGGACGTGGCCCTTGGCTCCTGCCTGCTCCGGGAGAAGGCCGCCTCTGTGTGTTCTCTCCTGCACACCTAGCGCCCTGGCAGCCCCAGGGCTCCGCACCCCACCCGGGCAGAGCAGCTGGCCGTACAGGCCCGGCTGGCGTGGGGAGGCCGGGGGCTCTGGCTGGGTGTGGGTGGGCCAGGTCTCCAAGCAGAGCCTGTCCCCTGCTCCTGGCCAACAGCGCCTCCGGCTTGGGTGGGCAGGGAGAATGGCCCCTGCTGCTCCCTCGGGGTGAGGGCCCGGCCCACCCGGCCCAGGAGTGTCCAGGACACAGGCGGCCTGGAGCTGGGCAGAGCCAGCTGCCCAGGCGAGTCCCAGTTCACACCACCAGTGGCCTCAGCCTGGGGTGTGGGGCGCTGTCCCCAGAGCCGCATCTTCCTCTGGCACCGGCAGCAGCTGCCCCGCCTCACGCTGGCCCCAGCTCTGCCCTGATGCCCTGGCCCCACCCCCTGCAAGGCCCTCCAGGGCCCCGTGGCTTCTCCCATGGCTCTGGGCCTGCCTGGCCTCTGCCTGGCTTGGTCCTGAGGGTGGAGCTGAGCAGGCCAGGACCAGGGCGGCCAGGTGCCACAGACGGAAGGGGCCAAGGCCAGCGTGCGGTGGGCAGGACGTGGGCGCTGTGTCCCTGGGAGGAGCTGCTCCAGGGATGGTGGGACCCGTGCGGCCCAGCTCCTGCCCCTGACCGCTGCATCCTGTGCTGCCTGGGAGCCCCGCCCAGGCTTGGAGCTGGGTGACGTGTGGTCCCCGCTCACGTGCGCCCCCACCCCACGGAGCCATGCCCTCCGGGCCACGTGGCTGTGGCGGGCCGGCGCTGAGCTGCCCGCGGCCATCACTGCCATGGAGACGGATGGGCGTGCCGGGCGGACGTGGCTGATGCGGCGATACACCCGGGTCATCTGTTTGGTCTTAATTTAGAAAACCTCGGGAGATGATTGTGTGGCACTGTCCCTGCGCGCCTGATACTATCAGGGCTCAGAGCTCAGCGCCTCTGTTTATCTCCCTCGGAGCTGCAGCACTGCGTAGGCACAGCGGCCCCGACCCGGCCACCGAAACAAATAGAAATGATCTTTGCAGCGTCTCCCTTTAAAAATAGCGTCCATTTATCATCCCACCGGCCGGGGCTGGGCTGGGCTGGGCCTGAGGTTTGGGGTGACCCACTGCTTAGGCATAAACACCCCTCTACTCCAAGCCGGCTCCTCCTGCCCCGCACCTGAGGAGGCGGCTCCTGTGGGTGGCCAGGAAGGGTGGGCGCGGGCCAGGGGTTCAGAGCTTGCCACCCATTACAGAGGAGCCCTGGAGGGCCGCCTTGGTGGGCGCTGGGTTCCCAGGGATGCAGGACCCCTCCACTGGAGGGGCTCACCCTCCTCTCCCAGGGACCCAAGGTCCCTGGCTGCACCTTGAGCCCACCCCTGGGAGCAGCCATGGATGAGCACGGCCTCAGCCAGACTGCACATTCAAGGCCGCTGGGCCTGGTTCTTGGTGGGCCTTGCTGAGGGGCACTGAGGGGCAGGCGGGCACTGTGTGGGTGCAGGGGCTGAGGGAAAGGAGGCGCCACTGCAGGTAGGCCGAGGGCAGTGCTCTCTCCCCTCCTCTCCTCCCTCCTCCCCATTCCAGGCCAGGACAAGGACGCCAGCTCCTCTGGGTGCACCGAGGACCCTCAGAGTTCTGAGCACAGGACAGGCAGCTGGGAGGGAGGGAAGGCTCGCGGGGCCTGCTAGCTCAGCCCCGAGTGTGAGCAGGGCAGAGAGCAGGAGGGGGATCTCAGAGGCCCTGGAGAAGGAGAAAAGGAGGGCAAAAATAGATCAAGGACACAGAAATCAGAGCCGACACACTCACCTGCGAGGCTGAGACAGGAGGATCGCAGCCTCGGCAACTTAGCAAGCCCTCAGCAACTTAGTGAGACCCTGTTTCAAATAAAAAATAAAAAGGGCTGGGAGTGTAGCTCCGAGGTAGAGTGCCCCTGGCTTCAATCCCTAGGACTGCAAGAAAAAAAATTCATATATAGCACAGGACAGGTGGCAGAGACAGACCAACCACAACAGAGGTGCAGGGAACATGGCTGGGGTGTACCTCGGTCTGGAAGTGACCCCCAGAGCAGAGCGGAGGAGCTACTGCCATGTGTGGCTTAAGACAGTTTGAGGAGAGGCTCAGAGACACCAACAGTCGGGATGGAAGGACTAAGAAACAGGCAAATAAGGAGAGAGATCCCGGGCGCAAGTCTAGTATCAGACAACATAGAACCTAGGCCGAAACACGCGGGCGAAGACTGCTAGCACGCGTCCAAAGAGCAAGAAGACAGGAACACGCAATATTGTACAGCACGGTGCAGGCGTGTAATGGTGCCGAGAGAGGAGGGGAGCTGCAGGCCGCGCGCTGCACGTGTGTAATGGTGACGGAGGGGAGCTGCAGGCCGCACGCTCCACGCGTGTAATGGTGACGGAGGAGAGCTGCAGGCCGCGCGCCGTGCTGCAGAGTGCTCGGCGAATGCCCCTTGTAACGCGGTTAGGTGCGCAGAAGTCAGCACGGCACTTAGGTGTGAAGTTAAAGTACATCCTTCGAAGCACATGGTCATCAGTTCACACGCCCGCGGGGAGCAGAGTCCCCGAGTGTGACTTCTCAGCCATAAAGCAGCCAGGGGCGAGGCTCAACAGTGCAGTGGCCGCGCCGTAACACAAGGACCAGAGGAATCACTGCTAACGCTGGGCCTCGCGGACGTCTCAGGCAGCCGGATGAGACGCAGGACAGAGGGAGGGCAGCAAGTGAGACATCGAGGGGAAGGAAGACGGCGCGCAGTGACAGAGGCACGAGGAGCACGGCGCACTGGGAGGCCTGGCGGCATCTTAAGATGCTATAGCCAGGCAGACATGTGCGGGAGAGATATTCAGATAGAACTAATCTGTGAAAACATAAAACGCCAAGTGGACACCAGAGTAAACACAAAATGTAAATAGGCCATAGCTACGAAAGAGATTGAATAGGAAGGAAATATTTCCCACTAAAAGTCCTCAAGAAAAGATGAATTGTTATTATTATCATTATTTTGCATGTGTGTGGTACTGGAGACAGACTCAGGGGAATTCTGCCTCCGAGCTGCACCCCAGCCTTATTATTTATTATTTATTTATTTTGCGGTGCTGGGGATGGAACCCAGGGGCATCGTGTCTTCGAGCGACACCCCCAGCCCTAGTTTTTAGTCTTTTTATTTTTGAAACGGGGTCTCGCTGGGTTGTGAAGGGCCTCCCTAAGTAGCTGAGGCTGTCCACGAACCCCGATCCTCTCGTCTCCGCCTCCTGAATGCTGGGATTACAAGTGTGCGCCATCACGCCCACCTGTCCCAGCAGAGGTGGCTGCCTTGCCTCCTGCGGGGCGTGGACTGCAGGTGGCAATTCCGTTTGCCACAGAATGCTGCGGAAGTGACGGTGTGTGACTTGGGAGCTGGCTTCAAACCTGCACGATCCTCCCGTCTCCGCCTCCCAAGCACGGGGATTACAAGTGTGTGCCACCACGCCTGGCTATTTTTTTTTTTTTAAATAGGATCTCACTAAGTTGCTGAGGCTGGTCTCAAACCTGTGATCCTCCTGTCTCAACCTCTCAAGTACCAGCATAACAGGTATTCATTACTGTGCTCGGCTACAACATTTTCTTAATTTGGTGAAAAGTTGCCCATTTAAAAATGGACAGCAAACTCAGTATTTATTTAAAAAACTCTACATCAAGCCGGGCGTGGTGGGCACGCTTGTCATCCCCGCGCTTGGGAGGTGGAGACAGGAGGATCGTATAGGTTCGTAGCCAGCCACGCTGGTTTAAGAGACCCTGTTTCAAAAATATAAAATAGGTCTGGGAGTGTAGCCCAGAAGTAGAAGGGCTTCCAGGAACCCCAGTACCACCAAAAAAAAAAAAAAAACCAAAACAAAAAAACAAACAAACAAACAAACAAAAAAACTCTACATAGCATTCCTTGTGAGACCAAGGATAAGGCCAAGAATAGAAATGGGCATGCCATTTCTATTGTCAAATCCATCACTGATAATAATGAATTGAGAAAGCCGGGCGTGGTGGGCACGCTTGTCATCCCCGTACTTGGGAGACTGAGACAGGAGGGTCTGGGTTCGTGGCCAACCTCAGCTACTTAGTAAGACACTCTGAAACTTAGTGACACCCTGTTTCAAAATAAAGAATAAGAAACTGGGTTGGGGGTGTAGCTTAGAGGTAGAATGCCCCTGGGTTCCACCCCCAGTACCACAGTAAGAAAAAATAAACAGGAGCAATGAGTCCAGAAAGGGAGGACCCCACTGTTCTGTGAGGTCACCCCGTAGAAGCCCAAGGTCAGAGCAAAGCCGCAGTCAGAGCTGATAAGCAGCTGCAGCAGCAGATGGAATTGCTACGTAGAGTCGCCCAAATTCAAGATGGCAGCCACCCATCGCGTCACAGCCTCGCGGGCCAGGGACCGGGAGCAGCCAGGTTGCGGGGCTCTGGGTGGTTCTGGCTTGAATCCCTCGAGAGGCTGAGGTCAAAGCACTGGCCGGGCTGCAGATGGTCTGGCGGGCCCAGGACCCAGCTCCAGGGCAGCGCCCGCCGGGGACTGCGCTGGGCCTGACTCCCGCCGGCACTGGGGAGGCCTCGTGTCCTGAAGCTGGGCACCCGCCCACGCGGCTTCCAGGGTCCTCAAGCCATTACCCGCCTCCCCTGAGAGGCGACCAGAGAGACTGAGCAAGAGACAGCAGTGACTTCTCCAGCCGGCCCCCAAGCCACACCGTCACTTCCGCAGTTTTGTGGCGAACAGGGAATCACCACCTGTGGTCCACGCCCAGCAGGAGGCCAGGCAGCCACCTCTGCGGAGCGGGAGCAGAGAACCTGGGTTGTGTTTGGAAAGCCACCACAATTACCTTATAAAAAGCCACTGTATTGACCTATACTAGCAAAACAGTTGGGAAATATAAATAGAAAGTAAGGAACCCATGCACAATAGCATTAAGACAATAAAGCACCTAGGAATTATCCTTTAAAGGACGCCTGACATGTGGCTCGGGCCACTCTCGGGTAGTGCCCTGAAGGCCTCTGCTGGACATCAAGGCTGGCCAGGCCCCTAGGGGTGACCTGCACCTCTTTTCTGGCCGATCACGTGGACCCTGGGAGAAAGTAGTTTGCAACTGACGGCACTTGGCTCGGGCGACACTCGGGTAGTGACCTGAAGACAACTACTGGACACCAGGGCCCGACAGCCCCTTTGGGGTGTTCGGCCACTTTTCTCTATTCCCTTCTGGCAGATCGCGAGGACTCCGGAAGAAAGCAGCCTGCACCTGAAGGCAATTTGGCTTGGGCCACTCTCAAGTATTGTCCTGAAGGCAGCTGCTGGACCCCGAGTTCCAGCCCCTTTGGGGGTGTTCAGCCACCTTTCCCCATTCCCTGCTGCTTCCAATAAACCTTTTACTCCCCTTCAAAAAAAAAAAAAAAGGAAGCCTGAGACCCTTAAGTAGAAAACTGAAAGGAGAAGCTCCCGCCCATTATGCTGGGCAATAAATGTTTATATATTACCCTGAAGGCACAGGCAACAGAAGTAAAAATAGACAAATGGGATTGCTTCTAACTAAGAAACTCCTGCACACCAGGTATGGGGTGCATGCTGGTAACCCCGGGACTTGGAGGCTGAGACAGGAGGATCGCAGGTTCACAGCCAGCCTCAGCCTACTTAGGCCCTTCACAACTCAGTGACACCCTGTTTCAAAATAAAGAATAGAAAATAGAAGCCGAGCGTGATGGCACACACTTGTAATTCCCGCGCTTGGGAGGCTGAGACAGGAGGATCACACAGGTTCAAAGCCAGCCACAGCTACTTAGTGAGGCTCTCATCAACTTAGTGACACCCTGTTTCCAAATAAAGTATATTTTAAAAAAAGGTCTGAGAGTATAGCCCGGAGGTAGAAAAGCCCCTGGGTTCCACCCTCAGTACCACACACACACACACACACACACACACACACACAGAATAAAAAATAGGCCTGGGGTGCAGCTCAGAGGTAGAATGCCCTTGGGGTCCATTCCTAGTACTGCAGCAAAACAAAACAAAACAAAACAAAAAAAAAAAAAAAAAAAAAAAGAAAAAAAAAAGCTTTCCAATAGCACAAGACATAGTCAACAGAGTAGAGAGTTCACTAAAGAGAGACAAGTTTTCAAGCCGAACATATAATAAAGGGCAGTACTCAACAGTACTCAACATATATAAAGAACCAGAACAGTACTTGGGAGGCTGAGACAGGAGGACCATAGGTTTGTGGCCAGCCTCAGCAACTTAGCAAGGCCCTCAGAAACTAAGTGAAACCTTGTTTCAAAATAAAAAATAAAATAGGGCTGGGGGTATAGCTCAGAGGTAGGACACCCCAGGTTCACTTCCCTGTACAAGGGAAAAAAACTCCATAGGCAAGAAAACAAATAACTTGGTTAAAAATGGGCAGAGGACCTGCATGCACATTTCTCCAAAGAAGACATATAAATGGCCACCAGATATATGAACAAGTGTTCAACATCCCTAGCCATCTGGGAAATGCAGATTGAAACAGAATTGAAACCACCTCCCATCTGTCAGAATTACTTGGGAAAAAAAAAAGTGCTGGTAAGGATGTGGAGAGAAGGCAGCCATCGCCCACTGTTGGTGGACATGCAATTAGTATAGTCATTGTGGAAAACAGTAAACGAAGGGTCCCCTCACTTGGCAATTAAGAACAGAATTGCCAGTGGTCCAGAAAGCCCACTCCTGGTGTCTCCCCAGGGGAACCAGAATCCGTATGTCAGCCTGAGGTCTGTCTGCTGCCCATACGTATCGTGGCCTTGCTTGGTAGCCAAGGCATGGAGCCCGCCTCAGCGTCCACTGGAGGATGAGTGGGTGGATAAAGACACGAGTGTCTCTCCCTCACCTAGGAGTGCCCTTACAGAGACTTTCCCAGATTCCCAGGGCTCCAAACTGTGAGAAAACTAAGATGCTGGTTTGAAGCTGCTAGGTCCTGGAGTAATTTGTTTCACAGCAGCAGAACCGGAACAAATACTCCATAAGATGAGCTCACTTGATGGGAACTAGAAGTCAGATCCCTACCTCACACCATATACAAAGGGAAGGGACCAGAGACCAGAATGTAATGGCAAAACTGAGGGCTGATGGGGAGAAACACTGGAGGATTTCTTGGTGACCTTGGGGAGGAATGAATTTCTCACATGAAACCCCAAAAGAACATATCATACAGTGAAAATGGATGGATCTGATGATATCAAAATGAAGGATTCTGTTCAATAAGGAATTCAATAGACCATGTTAGCAGACAGACGACGGGTTAACTGATGATATTTGCAACATCTCAGACTCACAAGGGATTGATAGAATATACAGGAGACTGCCACCAATCACCTTGAAAAGACAAGGCCTCCAGAAGAAAAATGGGCGGAGGACATGAACCGGCGACTCCCGGAGACACCACAGAGACCGAGGAGCAAGCGGGAGTCTCCCAGCTCCCCCAGCCACCAGACGCAAGTGGAAACACAGAGGTCCACTCTGCACCTGTCAGGAAAGCAAACACTAGATAACTCTGCAGGCCAGTACTGGCGGGGAGGGCAGGCCCCATCTAGCCAGTGAGGGACGCCCCCGCACCCAAGAGCCAGGAAAATGGCAAGCGCCGATGTCCTCAGTGCTCTCTTTTTTCTCTTCTTTTCTTTCTTCCTTTCTTTCTTTCTTTCTTTCTTTCTTTCTTTCTTTCTTTCTTTCTTTCTTTTCTTTTATTTTTTGCAGTACGGGGGATGGAACCTAGGAGCATTCTACCTCTGAGCTATACCCCAGCCCTATTTTTTATTCTTTATTTTGAAATAGGGTCTCACTGAGTTGTGAAGGGCCTCACTAAGTAGCTAAGGCTGTCCTTGAACCATGATCTTCCTGTCTCAGCCTGCCGAGTGCTGGAATGCTGGGATTGCAAGTGTGCCACCACGCCCGGCTCGTCCTCAGTGCCCTCTGGCTCTGGGCCGGCCTGTGCTGAGCACTGCACTTGGGGCCTCTTGTTTAACCCCCTCCCTAAAACCGTGAGGAGGCAGCTGGCCGAGCAGGCCGGGCACAGAATGCGGAGGTCTCTCCAGCCCACGTGGCTGCCGGGATTGGGAGACTGTAAACCACGGGGTGGGTGAGGGTCGGGGAGGCCGGCTGTGTGCTGGGCACAGAGACAGGTGTGGAGACACCTGAGCCCGGCTGCCAGGGTACCCGGAAGCTCCAGCTGTTTTTCTTGCCCAGTTTCCTTGGACATTACAGCCATGGCGGGCACCTCACCCGACAGCCCTGCTTTTCCTCTCTGGGACTCAACCTCCCTTTTCCCTCCAGTCCCCAACCATCCTCTGGCTGAAAATCTGCCCTACCCACTTCTCCTGGGGCTGCCCCCCCCACCCCCCGTGTCGCCCTCAGCCTCTGCGACAGGTGTCCTCCGGGCCTCCCGGGGCCTGACCCACCCTCGCTTGCCCTCCCTTTCCCGTCCCTCCTGAGACAGCCAGGATGGCCACCACTCTGGCTATCACATCGTCCAGCTCCTGAGCCACCACCGCAACGACCTTGCCAGCAGCTGGGCCTCTGCCAAGATGCCAGAAGGTCCCCACCACCGAGAAAGGGCTGTGCCCAGGAGCGACCTGGGCCCTGGAAACCCCACACCAAGCTTTGACTGGGACCTCGCCCGTGAAGATGCAGGGCTTAGCGCGCGTCACTGTCCTGGTTTCAGGAGAGGAGACGAGGCCACCTCCTGAGGTTCCCCACTGCGCGTCGGCCTCAGACTCCGCCAGGCAGGCCTTGGGGCCTGGCCACACTCCCCGGGGATCCTTCCCCGCGTCCCCTGGGGCCGGGTCCCAGCTTCAGCCCAGCTAGTGCTTCTCCACCCCAGCGCAGGGCCTCCCAGGGAACTGGGCACAGGCTGCCCAGCCACCCCCCAGCATCAGGAGGCCCTGGTGCACAGCGAGTGTGTGTGCCCCGAGTCCATGGCTGGAGCTCTGACCCCATGGGTGACGGACGGATGGTAGCAAGACCTGACACCTCTGGACAGCGAGTGGGGCCATGAGTGTGAGGCCCGGGATGGAGAAGTGGAAGGCCCTCTCTGCCATGGGAAGACTCCGCACGGAGGCGCTGCCTATGAGCCAGGAACGGAGCCCTGCGCGTACCAAGGACGCCGCATCCCAACCGTGGACGTCTGCCTCTGGGCCTGGGGAGCCAATGCCGTGGAAGCCCACCTCTGCTGAGCTGGCCGAGCAGCCTCAGCCGGCCCACAGGGCCTAGAGCGGGCGGCTGCAGACTGGGCGCTCACGGGGCCCTGAAGGACACTCCGGAAGCAAAGGCCTCTCTGTGGCAGACTGCGGCCGTGCACTGGGCTGCCCACTCAGGCTGAGTCAGATGTGTCCAGCAGGCGGCCCTACCGACTCAAGGCTTTGAAATGAAGAGCACCAAATATCAGTGAGCAGAAAGAGTGGGGAATGGGCACAGAGACCGCTCAGGATGGACACGGGCGATGGCGTGTATTCCTTGAGAACAGTACCAAAGGGCGTCACTGCAGAATTCTCCCTGTGCAGGTGGACAAAGGCCACACCCCGTGGAGTCCCTTGACCTTTCTCCCGGCCACACCAGCACCGCTCCATGAACAGAGGGGACCGGTGGCGGGAGGAGGAGGGTGTGGGGCTCACTATCTGCCCAGTGACCTCAGCGCTCACTCGGCCAACAGCAGAGACTGGCCTTTAGTCCCTGCCGCAGCCCAGAGGCTGCCCCTGAGGACAGAGAGCCGGATACCCTCACTCCAACGAATGCCTGTCCTGAGCGGGACTCTGCCTGTGTATGGCGCGGCATGGCGTGGATGGTCAGGTCTGGTCCTAGTGCGGCGGCCCTCCTCCCAGCGTGTCTCCTGGTTAAGGAGCATTCTACAGCGCCCCCTGGAGGGCAGCCGGCCTGGCTCAGGGTGACTGGTGGACAGAGGCTTGGCTGGGGACCCGCTGGGAGGCTTGCCCCGAGATGGGGCTGTACGCCGAGTGAGGACCATGCAGACGGCCTCCTCCACCCCCACTCGGGCCGCAGCCTCTATGGTCGCCCTTTGTGGCGATGCTCATTCCCCACGTGAACTCTGCTGCCTCCAGGGCCTGGAGAGGCTCCCGGGCAAGGTGTGCCCTTCTTAGCAGGGAGATGTTCAGAGACTGTTTATCCCAGCGTGCCCTAGACAGCTGAGCTCTGGGAGTTGGGCACTGCAGCCTGTGCTGGGCATACCCGCCATTCTCTGGGGCACACGCAACTTACGAAGGCTTCCAGCCGGCTTGCCAAGCGGCTGTCCATCTGGTCATTGAGATCGCGGGCCAGCGTGAGGCCCTGCGGGGTCCCTCTGGGCCACCTTACCACATGGTGGGAGAGTCTGGACTTGGGGGAGGATGGTGGGCACGTGACGGTCACAGGGAACATGAATGGCCCTTCCCACCCAGGGCGTAGGGAGCTCCGTGACCCCTGCCCAGCCACACTGGTCCGCTGAGCAAGGAGCACATGGGCCACCAAGCGGCGGGGTTTTGGAAGTCCGCCACGTCTTGTAGGACCGGTCCGACTCTTACAGACACCAGACTGCGAGGGCGAGGGCTCCCACAAGGCCGCCTCGCCCGCGTGCCTCAGCTGTCAGCGGGCGAACCGCTTCCCCCTTCCAGTTCTTGTGATGGCTTCCATTTGCTGTCTGGGTGGGGGCACAATTCTATCTTATTTTTATTTTTTATACTAGAGATTGAACCTGGGAACATTCTATCTCCAAGCTATATCCCCAGCCCTTTTAATTTTTATTTTGAAACAGGGCCTGGCCGGGTGTGTTGGCGCAGGCTTGTAATCCCAGCATTTTGGAGGCTGAGACAGGAGGATCGCGGTTTGCAGGCAGCCTCAGCTAATTAATGAGGCCCTTTGCAATTAAATGAGATCTTTATTTTTTATTCTTTATTCAAAATTTATTTAAAATAAAGAATAAAAAATAGGGCTGGGGTATAGCTTAGAGGTAGAACCCTCCTGGATTCCATCTCTAGTACCGCCAAATCAAAACCAAAAAAAAAAAAAAAACAGGGCCTGATTACTCTGCCTCAGCCTCCCAAGTACTGGGATTATAGGTGTGCATCACTGGGCCTGGCTACCCACAGCCAAGGAGCAGGCGTGGCGCCTGCTGTCCCCAGTGTGTCCTGTGGGCTGTCTTTTTAGGACATGGATGACCTGGAAGGAAGGCTGGGGATTGATGGTCCATGTTACGGGTTTGAGGGAAGATGTTACGGTTTGGGAAATTGTCCCCAGGGACCTTTGTTAGACCCCTGGGAATAATTTTCCCCCAAAAAACACAAAAAAAGCACGGGTTCTTGTCCTGAGCTAAGGAAAGACATGCAATAGCCTGGACTCTTGTTGAAAATTTAAAGGAGTTTATTAAAAAGATAGAAATACAGAAGACAGGCCGGGCATCCCTGCACTTGGGAGGCGGAGACAGGAGGATCGCGCAGGTTCGAAGCCAGCTGTGCTGGCTTAAGCGACCCTATTTCCAAATATAAAAAAAAATTATATATATATATAATTATATATATATATATATATATATAATTATATATATATATGTCTGGGAGTGTAGCCCAGAGGTAGAAGGACTTCCAGGAACCCCAGTACCACCAAAAAAATAAAAAAGTTACAGCCCCATGCTATTCAGGAGTGGCATGCGGGGTGGATGAACCGAATTCACCAAAGACAACATGTGGCAGGTCCTTTGATATGTAGATATCCTGCCCTAGCTCTAGCCCAGGTGTCCAGCTCTGTCTCCACCCCAGCCAGATCTGCCCTCTCTGGGGCAGGGGCGGGCAGCTGTGTTTCAGGCACAGACCCCCACACTGTGCTTTTGTTACACTCCCAAGATGTGTTAAGTTGCTTATCGGGAATTTCCTCACACCTTGAGGAAGTTTGCCTCTCTTCAGAAATGTAAAAAGGCCCCCCGGGCTTCTTCTATTCCTTTGCTAATTTATATCCATGGTGACATCTGCCGCCCTCTCCCCACAGCTCCTGGCTTTCTTCACTATCAAAGATATATTTTAAAATTGGAAATCTTTCCCAATACTGGTACATTAATACATTTTGAAACCTCTTCCCAATACTGGTACAGTCCGCAACGCGTGGGCCTGGGCTGGGTCCTGCATCACACGGCCCCTGTGCAGGCTGTGTGACCCTGTGTGGACCGGTCCTTGGGATGCTGGGTGCCTTCTCCCCAGGTAGGTGTGCTGGGTGCGCGCAGGTCCTTTGGGGATGGGATGGGGCCAGGGCGGGCCGTTCCTCCAGGACTGGGCCTCCTTGAAGCCAGCGGTCAGCGTGAGCTTTGGTCTGAGGGTCGTGGCCTCGGGCCTCCTGCACTCACCACGGCTGTTTTGCAGATGCAGGTGGAGCAGCCCCCCACCCCCGTGGCAGCCTTTCCAGGGGTCCCCTGTTGGTGCCTGCCTGTCTTCACAGGTCGGCTACCCACCCTGTGAGGACGGAGGAGCAACCTGGGCAGCCGGCTGCTCGGGGAGCGGGCCCGCCATGGGACCTTCAGTGGGTCTGAGAATAGACCTGTTGCCAGAATGAGCCTGCGGGACGCTGCTCTGGGGTGCTTGGCCAGGCGCTGTCCAGGAGCAAGGCAAGTGGAGCCCAGGGGCAGCGGTGCCCGGCCTGTGTGGCCGCAACCCTCAGCTCCTCCTGGGTGGGAGGCGGTGCTCTCCAGCGAGGCCGGCCTCCAGAGGCGCTCTGGCCTCCTTCACAGACAGCCTGGGCCACACATGCAGACCAAATGCCCCCAGGCCGACGCAGGGCACCTTCCCGCCCTGCTGTTGGAGTTGGCCAAGGTGAGGCATGTATGGCTGCAGCTTGGCAGATGGCACCAGCTTGACCACACTTGCAAGTTTCGGGCTCCCAGGGAGGAAACCACGGGCCGCCTCCAGCCATGCCCAGCACCGCCTCCTCACCAGCACACCCCCTGGCGCGGGGACACCGCTCTCACCCAGCCAATGGTGGCCGCTAGCTCAGGACAGCATGGTGCCTGCTCGGCCTCCTGCATTCTCTCCTCGGCAGAGGAGGCCAGGCTGTGCCCCCACGTGACTCTTAAGAAGCCCATGAGCAGCAGGCACGGTGGCCCACCTTGTAATCCCAGTACTTAGGAGGCTGAGACAGGGGTCAGCCTCCGCAACTTGGTGAGGCTCCATGTTCAAAATAAAATAAGGAGCCGGGCGTGGTGGCGCACGCTTGTAATCCCCGCGCTTGGGAGGCAGAGACAGGAGGATCGCGCAGGTTCGAAGCCAGCCGCGCTGGCGTAAGAGACCCTGTTTCAAATATATATATAAAAAAAAAATAGGTCTGGGAGTGTAGCCCGGAGGTAGAAGGGCTTCCAAGAACCCCAGTGAAAGGTTTGAGTACCCCTGCCCCGCAGGGGGCAGGGCCGGAAGCTAGGAGGTGGAGCTCTGCGATTCCGGGAGGGGACCAGGCCTCCCGGTCAGGAAGAAGAGAGTGCAGAGTTCAGAGAGGAGCCCGAGAGGGAGGGACGCACTCTCTCCCCGCCACCAGCCCCCGCGGCCACGCGGGGGCTGGAGGCCGATCTCCCACGAATAAAGGCATCCATAATATCTACTATGGATCTCCGCGTGTCTCTATGCGCCAGTGGGACTCGCACATATCATTCACCCAGTACCACCAAAAAAATAAATAAAATAAAATAAATAAATAAATAAATAAATAAATAAATAAAATAAAATAAGGAGCTGGGCGTGGTGGTGTACGCTTGTAATCCCAGCTTTCGGGAGGCTGAGACTAGAGGATGGCGGTTCGTGGACAGCCTCAGCTACTTAGCGAGGCCCACCACAATTTACTGAGACCCTGTTTCAAAATAAAGAATAAAAAATAGGGCAATGGGTGTATCTTGGAGGTAGAATTCCCCTGGGTTCCATCCCCAGACCTGCAAAAATAAATAAATAAATAAATAAATAAATAAATAAAAAATAGCCGGGTATGGTGGCGCACGCTTTTAATCCCAGCATTCGGGAGGCTGAGACTGAAGGATCGCAATTCGCGGACAGCCTCAGCTACTTAGTGAGGCCCTCTGCAACTCAGTGAGACCCGGTTTCAAAATAAAAGAATAAAAAAATTAGGGCAGGGGGTGTAGCTCGGAGGTTGAATGCCCCTGGGTTCCATCCCCAGACCTGCAAATAAATAAATAAATAAATAAATAAATAAATAAATAGTGGTGTATTCATTTCGAGTCACCCCTCCATGCCAGTCTGGTATGGAGCTGTATTTCTATTTTCTGTATTTCTGTCTTTCTAATACACTTCTTTAAATCTTCAAAAAAAAATAAATAAAAATTAAAAAAATAAAAATAAAATGAGGTTGGGGGTAGGAGATGGGGCTCAGAGGTAGAACACCCCTGGGTCCAATCCCTAGTAACACACACACATGCACACACACACACACACACACACACACACACACACACGCACACATACACAGAGCCCACGAGCTCACTGCACTGATGCGCCCTCTTTCATGGGTAAGTCAGCTACATGCAGGACTAGAGAAAAGAAAACTCAGGGAACAAGCTTAAAAAATGACCAGCTTTGGGAAATGTTTGGAGTAAATTAGACCCAAAACGGTTTTGGCTTCTTTTGCCTCTTCCTTTAAGGGAGGGATGTAGCTGTTAAATTCTGGGCACCCTGCTCCGGGCAGGGGCGGGGAGGATGCTCGGGCGTCCGCTCCCTGCGTTGCTCTGAGCAGCGCCGGCCTCCGAAGCCTGCTCTGAGCTGCCCTTGCGGCGGGGAACCTCGTCTGGCCACACCGAGGCTGCGGGTTCGGGTCCTTCCGGCCGGTCCGTTTGCCTGCCTGTGGAGGATCTCCGCGCAGCGGGCCCCGGGCAGGGGCAGGTGGCCCCTCGGCGCCCAGGCAGAGTCCACTCCCAGGGCACCTGCCGAGACGCCGCGGGCCTGCCTGGCCCGCGCCCGGCCTCGCTGGTCGGATTTGGCGTGGGCTCCGCAGGCGCCGGCCGCTGGAGCCCTGCTCACACTCCATCATCTCCGGATGACAGCGGGGACGGTGGGAGTTCATTACAGGGACCATGAATTGTTGGAGGTAATTTAGATTACAATTTAAAGTTTAATTTAAAAATCTATCAACAAATGTGAAAGTACTCGAGGAACATTTTAAAATGCACTTTAATCTCACCAGCACAAATAGCTTTTCGGGGCTCTAAACATCATCACCTGGAAAAACAGTAAAACTTTACTGCATCTTTAATTAAATTACAAACACAAAGGATAATTAACTTTTTTATTTTTATTTTATTCCTGCCATTGTTTCTCCTCGAGTCAATATCTCCCAGCTGCAGGAGCGGGCTGTTATGAGGAGGTTTACAGCTGAGGCTGATATGGGGATGGATGTCCCAGGGCTGGTGGGCACAGGAGGGCTGGCCTGCCTGCCAGCCTGCGGCCTGCATCTCCTCAGGGACAGGATGCGCCCTGCCCCGCAGGCCAGCAGGGTGGTGGCACCCGCACTCTGGGCCGGGTGTGACTGGCCCCGGGGCTGCAGCTCCTTTTAGCAACCGGGAGGAGGCCCAGCCTCCCTTCGAAGGTGGAGAAGGCTGAGGCACAGAGCGGCCGAGTCACACAGCTTCGGGTGTTGGCAGAGTGGAGGCTGGATTTGCCGGTGAGGGCTGAGGGCTCAGGTGGGATGTGCTCACGGTGGTCCCATGGCGGTGCTTGGCTGCCCGTCCGCTCAGGGGCACTGGCTACCCAGGCCACCGAGGCGCCCAGCGGTGGGAGGAGCCCCTCTCAGGTGTCCTGAGACAGGGCCCAGAGCGGCCACCAGGGGGCGCCCTGCAGACGTCGTGGCGGGCAGCTACAGTCAGGGCGTCTCTGCGGCTGTGCGAGGCAGGGTGGGGCCTGGTGGGGGGCCCTTCTCTGGCTGGGGAGTCCGAGAGGGCGCCTCTAGGGTGCGGGCAGGGGCCAGGGGTGCGAGCGCGAGCTGTCATGGTCTCCGCCTGCTCTCTCCCTCCGCCCTTGCTGTAGTGGGCTTGGGGAGGGCCCAGTGACCTGGGGGGGGCACAGCCTCTGGGGCTCTGGCGCTGTGGCCCTGCCCCTACCACCTCCCTGGCCTAGCTACAGCCTCATCATCACTCAGTGTCCCCTGAGCTCACCGAATCCCCGACGGCCTCACCCCCAGGCCCCACCTGCTGCCTATGCTGGGCTTGCTGCACACACACACACACACACACACACACACACACACACACACACACACACATCACAGGCACGGGTGCTGGAGCACACACTAGCCCCAGCCGGCGGGGCTGTGGCCCTCAGTCCTGTCCTGGCTGCACGGGTGGCGGAAAGACGCTGGCCACCCTGGGTTTCCAGTTTTAGTGCAGCGGCTGCTTAATTATTGGTTAATCTAGCAATTTAGCATGCTTCATTTAATTCTAATTAGGAGAATTAATAGGCAGGGAATAGCAATTTCAATAGGCTGGCGCAAAACAAAACCCCTGGACCCCAAGCTCGCCTGGGGGCTGCGTCCAGGGCGGGTGCGGCCCTGGGAGGGGACAGGCCTGCTGGCCGCCTGGAGGTCACGGTGGGGTGCAGGGCATTGGCGGGCTGGGGCAGGGGCTGGGGGGCTGCCGGGGCCTGTACCCTTGGCAGCCCACCCTGCCCTCCGCCCCCGCCCTGTCGTCTCTGCTCACCAAGCCGGCTCCCTGACAAGCCCCGACATTGGACAAGGCTGTTCCTCTAATTAAGGCACTAATTGAATTAAATGGCTGCGGTAATGAGCAGATGAGCAGCATAAAAAGTAAAGAGTCAGATAGGCCAATTAACAAGCACCGCACAATTATAACACCGCAGCACGCAGCGCTCGCCAGCGTTAATTGTTACCGGGGGATTTATGGTAATTGGCCCCACAACAGGCAGCAGCCGAACCTGCCCAGGGTGGTGATTAAAAAAATGATATTCTACACAAATGCCCGATGGGCTAATTAGGCCTTGATTTACATAAAGCCCGTGAGGAGGCAGCCGCCACCTCAGCTCACGGGCTGCTGGGGCCACAGGCCCCGCTCCTCGCTCCTCGACTGGCTAGCGGCCACTGCAGAGGGAGAACTGTGCCCAGGGCCCTGCTCTCAGAGGCCAGCGGGGGGCAGCCTCTACCACCCTCACCGAGCGTCCCGGGGAGAGTGCATGGTCATGGCGCCTGCTGGTCGGGCTGATGGGGCCCACTGGCCCTCCACCTGCCTCCTCCCAAGACAGCCCCGTCCAACCCGGTGCGCATGCCTCAGTCCTCAGTCACAAGGACCAGAGGTGTGAGAGGGAGGCCGGGCGGGGCCTGTGTGCAGAGGGAGGCCTGGTCATCCCGGGCGTGGAGGGAGGCCGGCTAGGCTCAGGGCCGGGTCTTCCCTTCCTATCGTGAAGAGGGTGCCGGCTCCCCATTTGAGAGGTGGCTAAGTCGAGTCGCGTCTTGGGCCGCTGTGGCCCTCGCTGCTCCAGCGGTGGTCCCCAGGGCCTCTCAGGAGTGGGTCCCTGTGCGGCCCCCCAGCCCCTGGTGCAGCCCCGCAGACCACCGCCTCTGCTCAGGACTTCTCGGGCAGATTTCCCGTAACGTTCACACTCTGAGCAGAAAAGTCTGCCTCATTTACAAATGTAATTTCAATTGAGGGTGGTTCTCCAATCTCCTTTCATTTGAGTCCCGATGAGCCCCTGCTCGCCGCTGACGGCGTGATTAGACAGCGTGCGCGGGGCAGCTTAGTCAAGCGCAGCCCTGTAAATTGGGAAGGATGTTTTATCAGGACACGTCGCGGCGCCGCAGGCAGCTGTGGGGTGCTCCGGGCTGTCCCCTCAAATCACGGTTATGGAATAATTTAGCCCTCCGATTGTGCGCGATTACTGCCGCCACCGATCAAGCTGTCACGTTCCGAGTGAGCTCTTCATCTGCGCTTATTCATGCCAGATCTGTTTTGCTTTCGTAATGAGCACATATTACCCCGGCACAAAGAGGATGAAGACGGCGCGTGATAGATAGACGCGAGATTAAATGGGATCTTTATGACTTCTGCAGCCGTCAGCTCTGACTGTGCGGTAAGACGCGTCGGCTTGGGTCCTGATTTGCTCTTTATTGGAGCCAATATTAGCATGCGCTCACCGGCGCAGGGCCGATCAAACCCGTTTAAGGTGGAATGCAGGCCGCTGCAGAGTGGCGCCTGCGCCCCAGGGCTCAACCCACAGATGCCGCTGCACCCCACACCAGGGAGCCCACCACGCACCACAAGGGACGCAGGCTGCTCTGTCCCGCCTGTCCTGTGGGGCGTCCCTCCCGCCCATGCGGCCTGTGTCGGCATCACCTCCTCAGGGGCCGAGCACCCTGCCGGCCACCCAGGGTCCCCGCGGCCCTGTCCTCAACACCGGCAATGCCTCCCGGCAAGGAGGGGGCTCGGTTACTGGGACTTGAGGGAAACTGCTGCTTCCTGATGGGGACAGCGAATTGGCTCACACATTTCAGCTCCCGGAGGAGGAGGCTGGGTCCCGTATCACACCACCCGCCCGTCCACTTGAGGGGACGCAGCACAAGCCCCACTCCAGCCCTCCACTGCCCACTCCTTCAGCTGCCAGGAGGACCCCTGGGCCAGTGTCACCCGCATCTTCTGCTCGGGGCCTGGGGGACACAACGGCGGGACAGCCCCCATCTCTCCTCAGCCTCAGATGCCTCCCAGCCTCCCTTCCCCCCTGCCTCCTTCTGGCCTCCCTCCTGCCTCCTGGCTGTACTTCTGACACTCGGGGGCTGTCTTCTCAGGCTGTCCCCGCTGCGGGACGTTGCTGTCCGGTTGCCTCTGCCCCTGGCATGTCCCCTCTGGGACCCCTCTGTGGAGGCCCCCGTCCAGTGCAAAGCACCGCTGGATGGTGCAGGAGCCAGCGGGGAAGGGGGGCGGGAGCTGGGGCACAATCCGGGTGCACACCGCGGGCCCCTCTGGGGCGGGCAGATGTTGGGGCCTGGCCTGTGGGGTGCCCCACCCTGCCCACTTGCTGGGTGGAAGTCAGCCCCTTCCCTGCGGAGATGCAGGCCCTGGTGAAGGGGCCGTCGTCCTGGAGCCCTGGGCTCTGTGAAGCCAGCTGTCACCCTCAGTACTGTGCGCCTCCGACCTTTCTGCCCTGCGTGGCGCAGAGGCGGGCAGAGACGCTGGCCATCGCAGGTGGGCCTCAGGCAGCTGCCAGTCGCGCAGTGTCCGGTGGTGAGTCCAGCCCTCCCGGCCTGCCTCCCTGTGCCCAGCATGCGGGCCCAGAGCTACTGAGTCTCCTCCATGGGCCCAGCGGCTCCGTGAACCACCCTCACGCCTGGGCCTCCTCTGTGCCTGGGAGCGTGAGCCGGCCATCCCGCGAGAGTGTGGGGCCCGGTGGCCCCGGGACACCTGTGGCCTGGGTCCAGAGGATGAGGCGGTCTTGTTTTATTTATTCAATTAATAATTAATAATTTTATTTATTTAATAATTCCATTTTATTAATTGTGTGCTAATTTTATTAATTAATTCACTTAATTTTGGTGGCAGTGAGGATTAATCCAGGGACACGCTACTTCTGAGCTACACCCCTGGCCCTATTTTATTTTTTATTTGAAGCAGGGTCTCACTAAGTTGCGAGAGCCTCACTAAGTTGCTGAGGCTGGCCGTGAACCTGCGATCCTCCTGTCTCAGGCTCTCAAGTGCGGGGATCACATGTGTGCAGCATCACGCCCGGCTGGCCATCTTGTCCTAAAGGAACGCCTTTGCCAGTCTCCCCCAGAGAAGAACCCCGGAAGCATGATAGCCCCAGGAGGAGGGGCTCGATGCCCCTGGAGCCAGGCTGCTCTGTGGGCACCACGGGAGCGGTGATTGGCCCTGGGCGCCCCTGCAGAGGCCACGGGCTGCCCAATGTGACCTGTGGCTCCCGCTGCGTCTGCGGGGAGGGGCGGGGCCTCGGCTGACTGCGTGACCAATGGGACCAGCCCTGATGGGCCCTTCTCCAGGACACCAGCCCGTGCACCCCGAGCCTGACACAGAGCACAGAGTTCTCAGAGGGCAGCGTGAGGCCTGGTAAGTTAGGAGCGAGGAGCCAGGCTGTGTCGGTGTACCAGAGATGAAGTGTTAGGGGAGCGGGGAGAGGGCTGGGAACTCGCCACATGCCTCTGCAACTTCTCTACAAGTCAAAAATGGTTTCAAATGGGCACACTTGTAATCCCAGCATTCCAGAGGAGACCAGAGGATTGTGGTTCGTGGACAGCCTCAGCTGTTAAATTTGTTCAAAGTTAAACAAGCAATCCCTCTGGCTTCTCTGAGGGAGGAGCTGGGAGTGGGAGAGGGGAGGAGGGAGGAGGGAGGAGGGAGGAGGGAGGAGGGAGGAGCTGGGATTCAGGGGCCCTGGGGTTGGTGGGGTTGGCGGTGGCCATTCTGGGGTGGAGTAGCGACTCTTGGGCTTGTTGAGGGCTGTGCACGTGAGCATTTCGTGTGAGCATTGCGTATGAGTGTGAGCTATGGGCTGCACACGTGTGTGGGTGTGTGTGTACACGGGCGTGTATGTGTCCGAGCACGGGAGGGTCCCCTGTCAACCAGTGCGCTCTCTGGGCGGGGTGGGGGTGTGCCTTGGTGTGAGCCTGGGCTGTGCTTCATGGGGGGCTGCAGGCCCCAGCCTCTCTCTTATCTGGGCTCCCGGGCTCTCAACTCCCCCACCATCACTCTTAATAGAAACCCATACGTATCTCTAGCTGCTAATTTAAGAGGGGCCGGGCTGTTTATGAGCACCCCAAGGATGACATTTATGGGCTGAAGGTAAGTGGTCATTGACAGTAGACAGAAGGAGGCCTCCGCATCCTGAGGACTCCGGGTGATAAGGAGCCTCCCTTTCTCATGCTAATTTCAGACCGCTGTACTACTAGAGCACCTCGGTCCCCTTTCTTTTCATCCTAAATGTCACTGCAGAGCTGGCGCTCCCGGGAAAGAGAGAAAAGAGAGCAGAGACCCCGTGCTGGAGCTGCAGGGCCTGGGGGCCTGGGGCCTTTGTGCAGGGACCCTCACTCTGCCCCTCCCCAAGCCTCGGCCAGCAGGGAGCCTTCACTGTGAGGACCTGCTGCATGCACAGCTGTTGTAGAGATGGGCTGAACAGGTCAGGGCTCTGGGCGGCACTGGGTGGGGGAGGGGCCGGGCCAGGAGCCCCCCATGGGGCAGTCCCCCATGCCCTGCCGCCTGGGCCGCCCCGTGGGACTTCACAGCCACAGCTCCTGAGCCCAGGACCCGGGAGCTCTGGCCTGGGGGCCACTGCAGGGACTCACTCCTTTGCCCTCCGCAGCTGCCCCGGGTAGACAGGGAGCTGTGGAGCCCGATGGGTAGGGCCGTCCTGTCTTGGGGACAGCAGCAGAGCAGACAGGCCAGCCAGGGGCACGGGGAGGCCCGAGGTGTGAGCCCCAGGCCCTGGCTGGCCTCTGTGGGTGGCTGGTGCACAATCCAGGGCTGCTCCTGGCGGGTGTCCAGCCCCCGGCAGGGCCTGTCTGCCTAGTGCCACGTTGCTGAGTGGCTGAGGGACACACTGCAGATGCTTGAGGCCTCTCTGTCATCTTGCCCTGAGGTCCATGGTGGGGGGACAGTAAGCCAGGCTGGTATCCGGGCACCCCATGCCCCGCAGAGGGGCCTCCTCCAGGCCTCTGGCCTCGACCCAAACACAGCCTCCTGCCCCTTCACTTGTGAGACTCATCAGGTCACGACGAGTGGTGTGTCCACTCCTAATAGAGGTAGGAGGTCACGGAGGCGGGTGGCGGGAGTACTGCAGGGGATTCCCAAGACCACCAGCGCCCAGGCCGCCGCCCCGCCTGCCGGAGCCCTCGGCGCCACCTGCTGCCCGCCACCCGCGTGGCCGTCCTGGGTCCTGCGGGCCGGTGGGGGGCCCGTTTGAGGATGTCTGCAGTACAATCTCCCATTTTCCTTCAGCCTCAGCAGTGTTCCATCTCAATGTCCTGCTGTCTGCAGATTAATTTGTTAATCTGAGGAGCTTCTGGTGGTCACTTAGGTGGACACTGCCTGCCTGGGCTGGCACTCAAGAGGGGTGCCCTGCGCAGCTGGCAGTTGCCCAGCTCCCCGGGGTGAACGCCCAACGCTTCTGGCTCCTCAGAAGTCAGAGATGTTCACTGGGCCAGCGGGCACCGCTCCCCCCACCCCTCCATCTGTCTGCACCCTGGGCTGCGGGGGTGTCCTGAGCTGGAGCCCAGGTCAGCCAAAGCCACCATGCCACCCAAGCAGCCACACTGTCCGAGGCGTCCGGGGGCCGGGCCCATCCTGGCCTCCAAGCACGCTGAGCGCCCTCCTCGGCGCCCTCACCCCCTGCTAGCCAGCTGTGGGTCCCCGGGGAACTCTGCCCGCCCGCAGCACCTCTGCTTCCATCAGAGCTCGGCTAATCCCAGGACTTGCCAGAATTCTCTGTGAAGTGCTGGCCCCTGCTTCTCTTCCGTCCATTTCCTCTCAAGCAACTTCCTGGGAATTGGACGGTGGCTGCGTCCGACAGTGGGATGATGGATGGCCGCCACACACGCCTGCCCAGGACAGCCCGGCACCAGCAGCCTGGTGCGCAGGGGGAGGGGGCTGGGGGCTGGGGCAGAGCGCGGAGCAGGGGCATCTGAGGGAGGAAGGGGCCATCGCAGGGCTGTGCGGCCTGGGACGCCGGACGGACCCCTGGCCCTGCCTGCCCACCCGCTCAGCCTCTGCCTCCTTGCCTGCTCAGCCGGCGGGCGCCGTGAGGCCCTGGAGATGCTGGGTGCACGGGAAGGAGCCCCCAGATCTCAGACCGGCCACGCAGCGGGGGCCAGATGGGGCCGGCAGACTTCCACCTTAAGGTGGCCGGTCCCCGCCACCCCCACGGCCCCCAGTGACAAATACTAATGTCTAAGTCCGCAGCTCGCCGCCGCCGCCGCCGATCGTGTTCTCTGCTGAAATGTCACCTGCTCCTAGCTACCGATTTGCATAATGCAAAGCTCCTCACTCGTAAAATACAGATTAAGAGGGGAAGCCAGAGTCGTTCTGGAACCAGGGAGCCATTTCGAAGGGACGGGAGGCAGCGGTGCTCTTAACCCTGTCTCTGCCACTGCCCTGCCTGCACCAGCCACAGCCCCCACCCGGCCCACAGGCGCAGTCCCACTGAGGCCAGCTGGGCGCTGGCGCCGTCCTGCCGCCTGACCTCTCCGGCTGTGGGGACACAGCCCCCAGCTCTGCTGTCTCCCCTGGGGCCTGTGGCTTTGGGGACAGGTGCACCCACAGGCGGGCAGGGGTGGTAGGCCTGAACCTGTTGCTCCCTGGGGGTCTCTGGTGATGGCCAGCATCCTGGCCTCCTTGGCCTCACCTCACACACCCGAGGGGCTTCTCCCCCCAAAACCTGTCTCAGTCTATGGGGCAAGCACTGAGTGGAGACTGATGGAGTCCCCACCACTGGCTGGCAGGTGGGCCTGGGCCTCTGGGTCCCTCTGGACCCCTTTGGCCTGAGTTGGGACGGCCCAGGGCAGGGGTGGGGAGGGGGCGGGGTGCTGCCTCCCCACAAAGCAGCGAGGGCGGGGCAGCTGGCCTCTGGGGAGCAGGATCTCTGCAGGGCCGGTGGTGCGCCCAAATGCTGCCCGGAGAGGCTGGGAAGACCCCCCCCCACGCCCTGGTCCAGCCAGGACCCCTTCTCACTTCCCTCTCCTGATGTGCAGAGCTCCCTGAGACCCCTCCACTGGGCCAGCGTCCCTGCAGGGGACGGGCAGGCGGGACGGAGGGCTGAAGCCTGGGGCTGGGCAGAGAGAAACTGAGGTCCCAGGGGCCGGAGGAGCCGGAGCGGAGGCACGCAGCCTGTGCCGGGCCAGTGAGGATTGGCATGCCTGCTCAGCTGAGAGCCCTGGCTGCTCCCTACTCCTGGGCTTGTCCCCAAGTCCTGAAGGAGGGGTGACTGCTGCCTCCCTAAAGACCCTGCCAGAGGACTGGGTGGAGCCTGTCCTGGAGTCTCCCCACCTGGGCCACACCCAGAGAACACCTCCACCATACCTGAGCCCTACCTAGAGGCACACTGGGACCCCACCTGGTTAAACCTGGATCATACCTAGAGCAGACCTGGGCTCCACCAGGACCACACCTGGACTACACCTAGGCCCCACCTAGACTCTACCTGGGCCAGACCTGGGCCCCACCTGGGCCCCACCTGAACCACATTGGGCCACACCTGGGCCTTGCCAGGACTTCACCTTGGCCATGCATGGACCCCATCTGGACCTACCTGGACCCCACCTGGGCCACACCTAGATAACACCTCCACCATACCTGAGCCCTACCTAGAGGCACACTGGGACCCCACCTGGTTAAACCTGGATCAAACCTAGAGCAGACCTGGGCCCCACCAGGACCACACCTAGACTATACCTGGCCCACACCTGGCCGACACCTGGAGAGCTGCCCTGGCTCCGTCAGACCTCCTGGACCTTAGCAGATGTTTCTCCTAACCTCTGCCCACACTGGCCGTCGCTGCAGGCTTGGAGTTTGAGGGATATTTCTGTCATGCGTGAGCCCCTTCTCCAGGACACGGTCACCCCATGCTCACTTTACAGAAAGAGTGACTGAGTCAAGGGGGTGCTTAGTGGGGTTTAGATGTGGGTGGACTAGGCTGTGTGGGGAAGCCTAGCCGTGGGTCTGGGAAAGCCCTGCAGCCAGCGGGCCTCTGCCAGAGCCACCAGCACTGCCCTACTGCCCTCACTGGGCAGTCGGTGCCTAGGGCCAGCCAAGTCCAGTTGCTCCAGACACTTCCTCCAGAAAAATCTGGGCACCACCACTGCCTGGGGCCAGGACAGACAGCAGGTGGACCTGATGCCCAGGACACTGGCCACCGCTGCCTGCTCTCCACAGGCACACCACCTCACGGAGGCAGTGCTCACCCCGCGGTGCTCCCCTGTGGTGCTCCTCACTGTGGTCCTGCCCTCTGGAGCTTCTCCTATGTGGTCCTCCTTTTCTGTAGTGCTCCCCCGTGATATTCCTCCCCGTGATGCTCCTCCCCTTTGATGCTCCTTCCTGTGATCCTCCTCCACTGTAGCGCTCCTCCCTGTGGTGCTCCTCTCCTGTGATGCTCCCCTGCAGTGCTCCTCTCCTGTGATGCTCCCCCTGCAGTGCTCATCTCCTGTGATGCTCCCCCTGCAGTGCTCCTCTCCTGTGATGCTCCTCCGTAGTGCTCCTCTCCTGTGATGCTCCCCTGCAGTGCTCCTCTCCTGTGATGCTCCCCTGTGGTGCTCCTCTCCTGTGATGCTTCTCTGTAGTGCTCCTCTCCTGTGATGCTCCCCTGCGGTGCTCCTCTCCTGTGATGCTCCCCTGTGGTGCTCCTCTCCTGTGATGCTCCTCCGTAGTGCTCCTCTCCTGTGATGCTCCCCTGCAGTGCTCCTCTCCTGTGATGCTCCTCCGTAGTGCTCCTCTCCTGTGATGCTCCTCCATAGTGCTGTCCTGTGATGCTCCCCTGCAGTGCTCCTCTCCTGTGATGCTCCTCCGTAGTGCTCCTCTCCTGTGATGCTCCTCTGTAGTGCTCCTCTCCTGTGATGCTCCCCTGTGGTGCTCCTTTCCTGTGATGCTCCTCCATAGTGCTCCTCTCCTGTGATGCTCCTCCATAGTGCTCCTCTCCTGTGATGCTCCTCCGTAGTGCTCCTCTCCTGTGATGCTCCCCCTGCAGTGCTCCTCTCCTGTGATGCTTCTCTGTAGTGCTCCTCTCCTGTGATGCTCCTCCATAGTGCTCCTCCCCTGTGATGCTCCTCCGTAGTGCTCCTCTCCTGTGATACTCCCCCTGTGGTGCTCCTCTCCTGTGATGCTCTCCTGCAGTGCTCCTCTCCTGTGATGCTCCTCTGCAGTGCTCCTCTCCTGTGATGCTCCCCTGTAGTGCTCCTCTCCTGTGATGCTCCCCTGTGGTGCTCCTCTCCTGTGATGCTCCCCTGTGGTGCTCCTCTCCTGTGATGCTCCCCTGTGGTGCTCCTCTCCTGTGATGCTCCCCCTGTGGTGCTCCTCTCCTGTGATACTCCCCCTGTGGTGCTCCTCTCCTGTGGTGCTCCTTTCCTGTGATGCTCCTCCATAGTGCTCCTCTCCTGAGATGCTCCCCTGCAGTGCTCCTCTCCTGTGATGCTCTCCTGCAGTGCTCCTCTCCTGTGGTGCTCTCCCCCCTGAGAGGCTCTCCTCGGTGAAGCTCCTCCCTGGTGTGTTCCTTCCTGGCTGGGGATGCCCGCTCATGGGGCGTGGGGCTGGCGGGGGGTGGGGGGGCTCCGCCTGCAGCAGGTGAGCTCCCTGCCGTGCTTGGCTGGCGGGCTGCGGCAGCCCCCCTCCCACTGCGGCAGGCCCCCCCCCCGCCCCCGTCCTGCCCGTCTGCCCCCAGCACTCGCCCACAGGGCCTGCTTCCCTCCACTGTCACCCCCGGCACCCTCCCCTCCAAAAGCGTCTCCACACAGGCCGGGCTCCCCTCCCACCCCAGCTGCACCATGGGGTCACCCAGGTTTCCACAGTGACACCCTGCAGCCTGGGTCCACCCTGTTCCCAGCTCTCCCCAAGCCCACTCCCCACCCGTGGGTACCCCCTCCTGGCTGCCGAGGCCTCGTTCCGCTGCGCCGCAGGCCTGTCCCCTGGTGGGCGCTCGGGCTGCCCTGGCTCCGGTCCTTGTGGCTGGACCTGCAGCCAGCTGGTGCCCGCCCTTGGCAGGTCTGCTGGGCTTGCACAGTGCTCCTTCCCTGGGCCCATCTCCGGGCCTCAGCTCAGGCCTTGCCAGTCCTGGAGGGGTGTGCCCAGGGCATGCGTGGCCGGCCGCGGCTCAGCTCCGGAGGGCAGCCCGCCGCCGCAGCCCTCCAACTGCTGATAAAGCTGCGCTAATGGCTTTGCTAATGAGGAAATCCAGGCTGATTATGACGAATGGCCGGGGCAGCAGGCTAAGCGGTGACAGGGCCTCCTAGGAGGGCGGGGCGGGGCGGGCGAGGCAGGGCCTGGGGAGGGACTGGGCGGCCAGCCATGCCCTCTGCCGGCCTGCCCACACCCTCACGGGCATGCACCCCTCTGCCCAGAGCTGCTGCAGCCTTCCAGTGCCCACGGGTCTGCACAGCTGCGGGCACCTCGCTCACTGCCCTCCGCCTGGACCACACCGCCGTTCAGGTCTGCCTGGGGCGGGGCTTGGGGCCTTGGTGGGCAGGAGGACAGGCCCTGAGTGTCAGGTGTCTGGGAACCCAGCCCAGCCCAGCCCAGGGGAGATGACCGCAGGGCATTGAGGACGCGTGCATTCCCACGGGTGGGCGGGCAGGGAGGTGTGCGCCCTGCACCTCTCTTTCCAGGGCCACGAGGACATGAGGGGCCATTTCCCCACTCCACTAGTCCCCCAGGGTGTGGCTGGGGGACTCAGACCACCCTGGGTCTGGAAGTCTGGCACTGACCACCCTTGCTCTCTCCAGGTGGCCACTCAGCCCTGGCTACCCTGCCTGGCATCCTGGACACTGGACCAGGGGCCTGGACGGCCATCCTTCACTCCCCGAGCCCTGCTCTGCATGCGAGACCCTCCTGGCTTGAGCAGAGGCAGCCCTCCCTCTGTGCCCGCACACTGAGCCTCCACTGTCCCAGGCTGTGCCTAGACCTGGGCGCGCAGGGAATGGTGGTCTGCCCAGCAGTCTGGGCTCCTCCCCAGGCTTGCCTGCCCGCCATCGTGGCCCCGCACAGCTGCGGTCCTTGCCCTCCCCCACGAGTCCCGCACAGGCCCGGATGCTCAGACCCACGAACCCACCTCGGACACGTCCCGTGGCAGCCCTGGATGTCTACAATCCCTGACACCCCCAGGCAGCTTCCAGAACCTTCTGCCTGCCTGGTTTCTTCTCTGACCACCGCCCTCCTTGGCGTCCCCGGCCTGCCCTGGGCCGGACTGGCTGGACCGCATGAGGCCTCTGCCCTCCTTGGGGAGCCCAGGGACCTGGGGCTGGCCAGGCTTCCAGTCAGGGCATCATCTGGGGATGGAGGTCGAGGGTCAGCGTGGAGAGAGGAGGCGTGTGGGGTCTCGTGTGACCACGTCCACCTCACGCCCTGTTGTCCATTACTGCTAACGAGGCCGGCGTGGCTGAGCCTCGCACAGCGCCGGGCAGGTGGGCAGTCGTCCTCGCGTCCTCTCCCGGGGTGCTGTGGGGCCGTGGGAAGGGCTGGGGTCTCACTATCGTCCCGGAGCAGCAGCCGAACGTGGGTGCCCGTGATAGATGAAGCATGGAAATTAGTTCCAGAGTTTAACTGATAACCGGGGAGCCCGGCTGCACTCGGTTATGGCAGCCCTAATTGATGAGCTCATTAAGCCCATTATTAGAGAAATTGATTTCAAATAGGCACTTAGAGCGGCAGGGAGGAGGTGGGGCAGGACCTCGAAGGCAGAGGAAGTCGGGAAAATACATAATGAGGCAAGTAATTTTATAGGTTTGTTTAATGAAAAGCCGCGACAGCGCGCTCGTGGCGTGTGGGTTTTAAACACTCGTTTTATGTACTAATAAAACTCCTGGTGGGGGATCCATTCCCTGGGCCCAGCCCACCATCCTCTGTGGCCGCCCTAATTAATTAATTAACCTGGGCGAGGCGATCAATGAGTTAGTCGCGTGGAATCGGCACTCCGGTGTCGCTCTTTGGGGGATGAAAGGGGCCCTGCGTCCGACACGGGGGCTCGGGCTGCCTATCCTCAGACCCCTCGCCCCGGCCTGCTCCCAGCGCCCGGCGTCAGTGCTGGAGGGAGTCGGCCCTGAAGGGCCAGTCGCGGACTCCTGGCTCCTTGGGCTGCCGCAGCAGCCATGGCCCCGAGTGAGCACGCCCGGCCATCCTCAGGCTTGCGGGACGGAGGCTGGCATGGGAGGACACGCCCAGACACTGGAGCACCACGCAGAAACACAGAACCCACGTGCACACATGGAAACATGCCAACTCACATCCGCATGCACTGAGATCCGCAGAAAGACGAGGATTCCCTCACACATACACATAGAAGCGCATGCACTGGTCAGCTCTGGGTCAGCAGAAAAGAGCACAGGCCAGGCGAGGGGTGACCCCGGGAGGCCGGCTCAGGACGTTGGCACAGGAGCCGTCTCCTCTGGTCAGAAAGGAGGGGCTGGGGTGGCCCCCGGGGACTTGGGGTTCCAAGTCCCCCAAATGCTCCCACCTCACGTCTCAGGACCCCACCCCAATCCATGCCCACTTTTCATTCAATATATGAAAGTGTTGACAAGGCGAAGCCCTGGTTGTGGGTGTAAATCCAAGCCTGGCTTCCTCGCTCGACTCTGATCTCCAGCCCGGGCAGGAAGCACAGTGCAGGAAGCCTGGCCTCTCACCCAGCCCGGGGCTTTGGGCGCTCAGCCTTCCTGCACACATTCTTCACCCTTGCAAATGGTGTGTAATAAGACACACACGTCAATTTTCAAAAGTTGACCCCTGCCCAGCATCGGCCAGGGCTCTGGAAGCTCGAGTGTCGGGTCTAAGGCTCTCAGGTCGAAGTGCACTCTGTGCTCGTGCGTTGAGAGATGGGTCTGTGCCGGGGTGTGTGGGAGCCACCTCCACAGTACAGTCGGCCAGACCTGCAGGCAGCGGCCTGCGGGGCCTCCTTGGGTATCTGTGGCTGTTGATGCCCCCCCGTCCCCGCCCACCCCAGACGGCACAGACCATCCTGGCTCCTCCCGGCCCTGCTGAGTCCTCTGCGCGCCTGGGTTACCTGGGACCCCGAGGAGTGGTCCGGTTGGCGATGTCCTCCCGCTTTCTACCCTCCTTGCTTCCTCTTCTTCAGTCGACCCTGTCAGCATGCTCGTGGGGAAAACGGCCCTCTTATGGCTCCTTTAACTTTTCAGGTCTGTAAACACCTGCCGCTCGTTGCCGCTTAAACCCCACTTAGAGTTGGGTGTGGAGATGCACGCCTGCAATCCCAATGCACTGGACACAAGCCTTTGGGCTCCCCGATCCCTCCTGACCACAGCCTGGTGACCTTGGCTGAGACAAGAGGGTCACAGCTTTGAGACCAGTCTCAGCAATTTAGTAAGACTCTCTGCAACCCAGGGAAGCCCTGCTTCAAAACAAAACATTAAGAAGGGCTAAAGGGCCGGGCGTGTAGCTCAGAGGTAGAACACCCATGGGTTCAGTCCCCAGGACCCCTCCCCGCCCCGCCACACAGCACCAGACCCACTTAAGCCCGTGTGCACTGCATCTGTGGTTGTGTGAACAAAACAAAAGCCGTCTTGCCGAGCACTGTGCTTCTGGCCGGTGAGGGGGCCCAGAGCGAGCGGCCGAGGGTCGGCTGAGGCTCCAGCCAGGGAGATGCGGGAGGTCCAGGCCGTCCAGCCTCGCACTCTGTCTCCTCCACTCCCAGGGACCAGCGTGGAGACAGAGACAGATGGCAGAAAAGCGATTTACAATTTGGCCCATTCTATTTCCAATTAAACCACAGGCATTAGTTAATATGCAAGGCTGGGAATCTCAGGCGGAGATAATGTGCAGATAGCGCCATAAAACTCTGCTAGGAACAAATAATTTTGCACATATTTGCAAACAGCAGGGTTTTTGTAAATAACCATCATCTCTCTACCAGCACGGCTGCCGATTATGCATTTTTCCTTCGTGATAATTTAATGATGACCTAATTTACCTATTGTGGCTGGGCTTTGGGTGGGCCGATGTGATTGTCCAATTTAGTCCAAAATCTATCCCGATGGCGTTAATTCATATGACCAAGTGTTTACAAATTGAGCTTACCCCTCGTTATGCCTGACAGCTTGCTCCGCTAACAAGCCCGCCCACGTGTGTCCAGTGGGCTGGACACTGGCCAGCCTGGGCGTCTCAGCGCCTTCGCTGAGCTGAGCTTGCGGCCCAGTGGGATGCGGCCCACACGGGTGAGCATGGCGCCCCCAAGCCAAAGCCGGCACACCTCACGTTCAGCACGAAGCGGTGGCCATTCTAGAATAAAGGAGTGGAGATGGGCTGGGTGGTGGGAGTTGGGGGGTTGCTAGATGGGTGGGCAGGCAGAGGGGCTTGCTATAGTCTGGGTCTGGAGCACTTCGTAAGGGCCCATTTGTGGAGGGCTGGGACCCCAAGCCGGCAGTGGCAAAAGGTGGTGGAACCTTTAGGACGGAGCCGAATGGGAAGTCTTTCGGTCATTAGGGACAAGTCCTCGAAGGGAGCCATGACTGGGCAGCTTCCTGGATGAGCAAGGAGATGCGACTCCGCACGTAGCTGACCAGCCTCCTGTGGCCCAAGAGGAGCCTCAGGCCCGGCCAACCACCCCGCATGGCCCTTCCCTCGCCAAGCCCAGGGTCCTCGCCTGCTGGCTGGGCGTTCCTCCTTTGGGGGTGGGAAGGGGATTTTCTTCCTGGGAGTCTAAGCTGAGTGCTGCAGAGAAGAAGAGCTTTGTTTAAAATGGGCCTGTGGCCGGGCGTGGTGGCGCACGCTTGTAATCCCTGCGCTTGGGAGGCTGAGACAGGAGGATCGCGCAGGTTCGAAGCCAGCCTCCACTGACTTAAGAGACCCTGTTTCCAAATAAAGAAATATAAAATAGGTCTGGGAGTGTAGCCCGGAGGTAGAAGGCCCCTGGTTCCATCTCCAGTACCACCAAAAAATAAAATAAAATAAAATAAAATGGGCCTGTGGGTGTCTCCCGCGTGTCCACAGCAGGCTGCTGGAAGCCATGCTAACCCTGAAGTGAGTCCTCAAGGGGTAACATTCTGAGGCCTTTTAGAACGGTCCAGTCGTGACTCCTGCTCTGCGGTTGTAGCAGCGAGGTGCCTTTGCACCTGTCACTCGGGCTTTCCCTCCGCTGTCCTGAGGCCCAGGTCCCGGGTCCTGTCTCCTCCCCGTCTTCCTATGAGGCACTGATGCTTCTCCCCCCACCCCCAGCCCTCCTGCCAGGCAGGGCTCCACTGCCCTTTCCCAGGACCCCGGCCCCCAACCACTTCTCTCGCTAAAAAGCTAGCTTTTTCTGCTATTGGTGCAGCTTTAAATCCACAGGAAGTCGATTTTCCACTCATATATTAGTTTATTTTATATTTTCAAATTGATTCGACTATACATTGATTTCCTGTTGTGGGCATTGTGTCCTGAGCGAGGATTACGCGTTTAGGAGAAGCGGATACTCGTGGCACATAAAGGTTCTTCTGCACGGGAGAGCTCTTATCTTGAAAAGGGAGAGTCCAATTTTATTGAAACAGCTAAAATCCCACTTAATTGAATTTTTTTCCCTCTAAGATGTACAAGCTTAGAGACTTTTGCTTTCCAATTCAACTCAGGCTCTGTGGTGTTTAAATTTCCAAACCCATAAAGACCTTTATGGAAAAGGCCTGCAGATGCTGTGCCTCCAGGGGGGGCGGCCGGGCGGAGCTGGGGCCTGCAGTGCACCGCAGAGCACAGAGCGCCTCAGGGGTGGGGTCCCCGTGGAGACAGTGAGGGTGCTGGATATTCTTTTCTGCTGCCTGCAGAGGACGCCTCACCCTTGCGTGGATCTGTCTCCACCCTGCCTGGCCCTGCAGGGGCCTGACCAGGCAATCCCACCCACTGACATGGCCTCAGCTGTTCCCGCCTCCGGTTGCCAAGCCTGCACCCCAGTCTCCTGCTACTTCTGGGAGAGGGGAGGGCCTGGCCGGTGGCTGCTGCCCAGGCCCTGAAGGTGCACAGCAGCCCTGTGGAAGGAGGCCCTCTGTGCCCCGGCTGTGCCGCATCCCCCAAGCTAGGCCCTGAGCATCTGAGGCTGGCCAGGTAGAGGGACCTGGCCTTGGAAGCCACCCCACCCCTGCCCCTCAGGACCCTAAGGACCCCCACAGACCCTAGGCACCTCGAGGGGGCAGCGGATCTGAAGACAGTCCAGTTCCCTGGAGTGAGCAAGACCCAGGCCTGCCTCCTGTCTGGCTGCACACCCCAGCCTCAGTTTCCCCATTAACACAGGGGCTAGGACTACACTGTTTCTGTTAGTAGTCTGAACACCTTGCTGGGGCAGTAAAGAGCCCTGCTGGTCTCCGAGGACCCCTTGGCGTGGTACAGGAGTAGGGGTCCTCCGGGGGTGCACCCCGCCCCGGCTTGGGCTCGCTGGCCCAGGTCCCCTGCCCAGCCATCCTCCCAGGTGCTGGCTGGGTGGACAGCAGTGTCCCTGGAGGGGCCGTCCCTGTGGGCCGGGCCTCCGCAGAAGCCCAGGCTGGTGCCGCCGTGCCCGCCTGCTACCTCATGCCTTCGCACGCGGTCCCCCAGTTGACGGTTTAGTGGCGCCTGTATTTCTAGCCCTCGAAAATGGCTAATAGTGATAAGAAAGAAAGAAAAAAAAAACCCAACAAGTGCACGAGGCCACCCTGCTCCTTAGCACGCCCTGCGCAGCCTGGATCATCTCAGCGCAGTGGAGCTTCCAGAGAGACCTCTGAACCAGCAATGCCCCTGCGGGCCGGCCAACAGGCAGCGGAGGGCAGTGTCTGGTGGGGTGCTGGCCTCTGCTGAGCCAGGCCAGTGCTGGAGGGGTGCCACTTGCCCTTCTCGGGGGCTTCAGGGCTTCCGGGGCATTGCCGGGCATGCGTCCCCAGCACTGGGCAGCTGGAGCCCTGTGAGGCCGAGGAAGTCAGATTTGCAGCTAGCCCTTGGAGAATGGACTTGGGACCTTGTTCATTCATCCTCCTTCAGCAGATGTTTCCTGGAAAGCACAGACTTCTCCTGAAGCCCCCAGTTTCGTAGCATCACACAGACAGGGAGCCCGTCCCAGGGCTGGGGGGTTGGCTCAGGATCATGCTGGGCAGGACGAGCTGGGTAGGCTTTTCAAAGGAGGCGGCACCCTGGAGGACTGGGGCCCCAGGGCTCAGGACCTCCCTGCTTGGCTTGTCCTTCAGAGGTTCTGATTCTGGAGGTGGGGGGCCAGAGAGAGCTCCCCTGCAGGGCAGGCCTCTTAATCCTGCTGGGGGACCCATGTCCTGGCCCTGTGCCAGGCTCCCTTACGAAGAAAATCCCAGCCCAACCACAAGGACCATCCCAGCAAGCCCTGCCCCCAGGCTAGGCTCCGTCCCTGGCCCCAGCCCGCAAGCCGTGTGGCCTCACCTGCCTGCTCGAACTTGGGGCTCCTGTCCCGGCATGGGGGCAGTGCACCCCCAGAGCAGGAGGGGGTCCCCAAAGAAGGCCTGGGTATGGCTGCCACAGGGCACTGGACGCAGGCCTCTTCTTTTGGGTGTTTTCTGCCTGGCCACCCTGGGTAGTGAGGACTTGGCTGGATGGGGTATTTTCTCAGCACCTGCGTCCAGGAGGCGGGGGCCTGCAGTGCGCCTCGCGGGCAGCAGGGGGCGAGTGCCCGTCCCCAGCTCCCCCTGGCCCCGCCCGGCCAGCCACCCCCGCCCGCCTGGGTCCTCTCCCTTTCTGTGTCTGAACAAGTGAGCCCGGACGGGCAGTCACAGTGCATTTTAATAGCAGAATGTAATTCCTGGGCAGCAGAAAAATGAAAGTGAGAAGTCTATGAATTATTACAAATGCACTCAATCTCCCGGCCGTGCAGCGGGGCCCTGGGCTGGAAAGCCTTTTTTTCTTGTGTTTAAGTTAGCGTGGAAGATGAAATAGTCACAGAGACACACTGGCCACTCGAACCTGTTATTGCCAGCTGTGTGTCTCCTATAAATACACTCTGATTTATCTCCTAACTTTGCTTTATAAATAGAAAAGACAGAAATGCCTTCAAGAGTGACTGCAAAGCCCGAGATGTCCCTGCAGGTCCACTCGGCCAGGAAGGCCGCTGCGGGGGATCAGCCTTCCTCCCAGGTCAAGACCCCTGTGCCAGTCTGGGTCTGGGCTCGAGTTTGGACTAGGGCGGAGGGACCCACTAGCCCTGGGACTCTGATGGGTGACAGGGATGGGGGCGCTGGGGGCCCCGGGAAGCTGGGTGAGCTGGTTGCTGGAAGCCCTTTCTGTAACTGTCCTTGTGCGTGGAGAGTTCAACACACTTCGCCCGTTTTGGAAAGAGATGGGCGCTCCAGCTCTGTGGGCTGTGTCCGAGGGGTAGCTCATGTCGGGGCCCCACCCCTCCGTTGCAGGTCCCACCAACACGGCTGACCATGCGCTCCTGCCCCCCAACCTGCTTCAGAGCTCATGTCTGGGCCGGGTGGCCAGGGGCCTCCTCTGCAAAGTGGGCGGAGTGACTCCCTCTCTGCCGGCGAAGAGGAGCCTCGGCGTGACTCAAGGCTGCGTCCAGGCTGGTGCCCAGCGTGACCAGGACTCTGTCCTGGATTCATGCCTGGAAGCTGAGCTGCAGAGAGGCCCACTGGGCTCAGAGCGGAGCAGGCCGGCCTCTGAGCAGGCATGGTGGTTGGCTGTGCCCAGAGCGCGCAGGCCCACTGCCTCTTTGTGACAGACATCAAGGACCTTCAGGGAAATGTGTTTGGGGGCCATGGGAAGTGAGACTCACTGGATCTGCTCCGTGCACTCAGAGTCGCCTCAAGAATATGGGCTTGCTAACGAGAAGTTCCGAGCTGTGCGATGAGCCAGGAGGACTACAGCTGCCAGGCCGGGCCCGGTGGTGTCTGCTGCCATGCTGCTGGTGCCACAGGAACCCTGCGAGCACCCCAGGCAGGAAGCTGGCCCCGGGGCGGCTTGACCAGGAGCAGGACTGGCCCTGGCCTGGAGGCCTTGCCGCCGCGAGGGGCTTTCTGCCTGGGAACCTCACAGTTCCTGGGTAAATCTCAGCTCCCACAGGGACTCTTAAGACTTATGCTGAGGATGTTTACTGAACGGAAGTAAAACCGTAATCTCCCATCGAAACAGAATATTCATACAGCAATGCAGAAGCGGATTTGGCCCCAAGGGCCTGGGCCTTTAAGGAAAAGCAGTTTTCACAGGAGCCAGAGGGGGCTGTAGGAAAGGTCGCCCAGCTACGTGGGGCACCGGGGCGGGGGGCAGGCTCCGGGCAGCCATCCTCAATGGGGGTATCGGGACACGTGGCCACAGGGAAGAGGGACAAGGCAGGGCTCTCTGCACATTCGCCACACCAAGACCAAAATGAACCCCATCCCAAGATGGCTGGGCCCTCACGTGGGAGCCCCGCAGGTCGGGACTTTCACCGTCCTGGAGGCCAGAAGCGGGGCTGAGGGTGTGGGGGGTAGCGCCTTCTCAGGTGGAAGGAGGGTCTGTCCCCACCAGCCTGCAGATGCTGGTGGTGGCTGACAGTCCTGGGTGCTCCTCGGCTCGTGGTGGTATCAGCTGACCCCTGGCTGCGTCTTCAGAGTCTGCGCCCAAGCTTCCTCTCTCCGTAAAGACACTGGTCATTTGGATCAAGACCCACCCTAGGGACCACGATTTCACCCTGTCATCGACAAAGACTGTATTTTTACGTCAGGTCCCCTTGACATGTCCTGGGAGTCAAGACTTTGACACCCTGGTTAGAGTATAGAAATCAACACGTGTGTGTGTTTGGGGGGGGTACTTGGGGTGGAATCCAGGAAACTTCTACCACTGAGTTATACTCCCAGCCCTATTTTTTTTTTTTATTCTTTTATTTTGAAACAAGGTCTCACTGAGTTGCAAAGGGCCTCACTAAGTAGCTGAGTCTGGCTGGAACTGTGATCCTCCTGTCTCAGCCTCCCGCATGCTGGGATTACAAGCACGCGCCACCATGCCCGGCTCTAATTATTCTTTATTTTGAAACAGGGTCTCACTAAGTTGCAGAGGGCCTCACAATTTGCTGAGGCTGGCCGCGAACCTGCTATCTTCCTGTCTCAGCCTCCCAATCCCTAGGATTACAAGTGTGCACCGCCATGTCCAGCCTTTATCTTTTATTTTGAAACAGAGTCTCACTAAATTGCTGAGAATCTCACTAAATTGCTAAGACTGACCTTGAACTTGTGATCCTCCTATGTCAGCCTCCCAAGTATTAAGATTATAGGCATGTGCCACCATGCCAGGCACCCCACCCCTTTTTATTTTTTATTTTGAAACAGGATGTCACTAAGTTGCCGAGACTGGATTCAAATCTGCAGCATTCCTGTCTCAGCTTCCCAAGTTGTGGGATTTGTTACAACACTAAAACCTGAGCAAAGCAGCCAGGCGTGGTGACACACGCTTGTAATCCCAGTGCTTGGGAGGCTGAGACAGGAGGATCTCAGGTTTGCCAGCCTCAGCTACTTAGTGAGCCCTCTGCAACTTAGTGAGACCATGTTTCAAAATAAAAAATAAAATAGGGCTGGAGGTATAGCTCAGAGGCAGAATGCCTCTGGCTTCAATCCCCAGTTCCACAAAATACATACATACATACATACATACATACATACATACATACATACTAAGTACATACATAAATAGATACATAAATAAATAAAAGACCTGAGCCAAGTGAACCCCCCCTCTCCTGTGGCTCTGGGCCCCGCGGGGTCGAGCTGTCGCCTGCAGGCTGGGGCAGAACCAGGGCTCTCCTTGCACTTCGTGTCATGGCCAGTTTGAAGGGTACAGACCACCCCTCATGGCACAGTGGACTGCATCTGGGCAGGGAGCCCTGAGGAGGGGTCTGTCCTGGGGGGCACATCCATGGGATGGGTCACTTCTGTGGTCTTGCGCTCTATCCTCACCCACATAGACACCTGTCCTGGGCATCCAGGGCCCCGGCAGCTCAGGGTGTCCTGAGCCGAGAGGGCCCAGGCTGTGGCAGTCAGCTGATGTGGTGTCCGCCAAGGGCGCTGGGCTCGCTGGTCCCACGTGGAGAATGCAGGCTCCCTGAGGGCACAGCAGCCTTTGCACTTTTCTTCCTGCTGGTCTCGGGCAGGTCACAGCACCCTGCATCTCAGCCCTCATGGGCTGGAAGGAAGGGAGGAGGAGGACCATTGATCCAAGCTGCGTGCCAGGTGCCTGTCCCTGAATGGGTGTTGGCAAGCCTCACGGAGGCAACTGGGCCTCCAATAGTTTCTGGGATCTCAAATAGATCCTCCCGTCTCAGCCTCAAATAGTTTTGGGCAAAGCAGATAATCTGTCTGAAGGAAGAATGGGTCAGGCCCCAGCCCAGTGTCACGGAGAGGGGAGCCATGTAGGACGCCCGCCCAGGATGGGATCAGAACCAGGGCTGAGCGCTACAGCAGGCGCCCTGGAAGATACCTGCAGGGCGGCTCCTGCCGGGCCCTTCGTGCGGCCCAACGGCGATCCACGCAGGCCGGTTCTGGGGCAGCTGGATGAGAGTGGGCAGAGCCTGGGGGGCTACAAGCTGAGAGCCAACAGAGGGGCTGGGCTGCTCGTCCGTCAAGAGGTGAGAGCTCCCCACAGCTATCTGCCCGCCCACCCATCTGCCCGCCACCACCCATCCATCCTTCCACTAACCCACCCGCCAGCATCATCCATCCATTCACCCACCAGGTACCCATCCACCCATCAAATATCCATCCCCCACCACCCACCACCCACTTATTCATCCATCCAAGTATCCATCCACCCACCCACCTGCCCACACATTCACCATTCATTTACCCATCCTCCCACCCACCCATGTATCCCTTCACCACCCACTCACTCACCCACCTACTCACTCATTCACTAAGTCCTTTATCCATCCCCTCATCTACCTACCACCCACCCAACATCCACCCACCTGCATACCCACTATCCACCCACCACCCACCACCCACCCACCATCCACCCACCCACCCACCATCCACCCACCCACCATCCTCCCACCCACCCACCATCCACCCACCACCCACCATCCACCCACCCACCCACCATCCACCCACCACCCACCATCCACCCACCCACCATCCACCCACCCACCTACCATCCACCCACCCACCATCCTCCCACCCACCCACCCGCACACCCACCATCCAACCACCCGCACACCCACCCACCATCCACCCACCCACCATCCACCCATCCACCATGCACCCACACGCATGCCCACCCATCATCCACCCACCCGTACACCCACCATCCACCTACCATCCACCCACCCACCATCCTCTCACCCACCCACCCGCACACCCACCCACCCACCCTCCCACCATCCACCCACCCACCCACCCACCCACCCTCCCACCATCCACTATCCACCCACCCACCCACCATCCACTCACCATCCATCCACTCACACACCCACCCACCATCCACCCACCCATCATCCATCCACCCACCATTCACCCACCCACCCACCATCCACCATCCTCCCACCCACCCACCATCCTCCCCTCATCCACCCGCACACCCACCCATTTCTTGTCACCCACCACACACCTACCCATTCATCCATGCATTTATCCACCCACCCATATTCGGCCACCCACTCAGCAATCTATCCACCCACTCACCCATTCACCTACCATGTCATCCATCACCTACCATCAACCAATCCATCCATCCATCCATCCATCCATCCATCCATCCATTATCCATCAGATACCTACCCATCCATTCACTCATTTTCCTATATATCCACCTGTCCATCCATCCATTCACCTGCCTGTCCCTTCACCTGGGCACCCTCCAGCCCACTCCTACCCCATCTGTCCAGCGTTGACCCACCCTCCCATCAGTTTGGATCTGAGCAGAGCCAGGTGCTGTTCAGGTGTTTCTCATCCTGCGAGGACACACAGCAGTGGGGGTGTCCTTGGTGGAGTGGCACCAGACATGGAGGTCTAACCCCTGTCAGGGGTCTAGAGCACAGTCGGTGTGTCTGTGGACATGCCTCAATTTGATTTATGCTACCTGTCCCAAAAGACTTCTTCATACAACAGAAATTCAGAGGGTTGTGGAGGAGATTGCACATAAGCTAGGTCTAGGGAGGTGAATTTCACCACTTGGAGGGAAAGGGCACAGGCAGCTCAGGTCGTGCACAGCCAGGCCGGCCTGCGATGTTCCCAAGGGGCGGCTCTGGGCTAAGCGGTGGAGCAGGTCCACACCCGACTTTCATCCGAAGTCTGTGGCAGCCTGGATGGGCTCAGGCAGGGAGTGGGCTCCTCTACACCTCCCCACCGGCCACGTAGGCACGCCGCTGCAAAGCTGGACGTGTGAGGCCTATAGATGGAGGCCAGCGGGTGAGCAGGTAGGCTAGTTGCTGAGCAGGTGAGGGGACAGGCAATGAGGAGGCCCATACATGAGGAGGTGGACAGGTGAGGAGGTGGCCATCACAGGGATTCAGCCGGGAGGTGCTGCCTCAGGGTGGAGACGGCAGAGGAGGGTGTGGGTCAGCCCTGGCCTGGCCCCTGGTGCCCCCGGCCCCCGGGCCTCTGGTGTTCCCTGCCCTTCGGCCTCTCTGCTGGCTCAAAGCGTCACTCTTAGCTGGTGGAATCCTGCCCTCCCCTTGAAGGCCAGGTGGCCCACAGTCACCCGTGAGGCCCTAAAGACATGGGCCTCCTCCCTGCCAGCATCTGGCCAGAATTGCTCTCTGGGTAGGTTCCCTCAGAATAGGCCCCAGGAGCCCACCCTGAGTCTGTGACCCCAGCCGGACTGGGTGCCCTCCACCCACACCTGTGTTAGGCAGGACGCGATTCAATCAGATCAACTGCTCTCAAGACGCCCATAAAATGCCACCCACCTTGAAGGACACACCTGCAGGCCTCAGTCACAGCCAGGCCTCAAGAGAAAAGCCCTAACGCCCTTGAAAGTGGGGGTACTGTCCTGGCCTCCCAGCCTGGGGCCTCCAGCCACACTCACCGCCATGGGTCTTCAAATGCTCCCGTTTTGCCACTAGAACAGGGGCGGCCTTGGCTCCCCTCCCATCATCCCGCCCGCCGATCGATCGATCGTGGAAGGACAAACGGTGTGCTGTGTGGCGTGCGGGCTCGTGGCCGCTGTGGGCCGGTTCTGGCTGGAAGGCCCCGTCAGACTCCTATTCTAAAACTGCAGGGACAGAACTGAGGCCAGACAGAACCCAGAAGCATCTGGGAGCCCGCCCTGGCCGGAGCCCACTCCCCGGGCCTGAGCAGCCCCAGGCGGCCGCAGTCTCAGCCCCAGGCAGCTGATGAGCACAGCCTGTGGGCATATGCCGGCAGGCAAGGCGGGATCAGGCCCAGCGCCCAGGGCCCAGGGGAGATTTTGTGACCCGGCCTGGGAGTGGCTAATGGAAGCCCGCTTTGTGGACGCGGCTGTTTGTCCTTTGCTGCCCAGAGAGCCGGGCCCTGTGACGTGACCTCTGTGCCCCCTCCACTTGGCGTGAGGCTCCGCGCAGAGCGTCAAGTCTGGCTCAAAGGCCAGGTAAGAAAACCTTTCCTTTTCTTTCTTTCCCTCCCTCCCTCCCTCCCTTCCTTCCTCTCCCTTCCTTCCTTCCTTCCTCTTCCTCTTTCTCTCTTTCTTTTTTGTGGTACTGGGGATGGAACCTGTAATGTTGAAATTGCACTGGGGAGTCGCGAAGGAGGTAAACACCAGCCAAGTTATTTTATTTTATTTTTTTGGTGGTACTGGGGATGGAACCCAGGGGCTTTCTACCTCCGGGCTATACTCCCAGACCTATTTTGTATTTATTTGGAAACAGGGTCTCACTAAGTTGCTGAGAGCCTCACTATACTTAGTGAGTATACTTACTACTGCTGAGGCTGGCTTCGAACCTGTGCGATCCTCCTGTCTCAGCCTCCCAAGCACGGGGATTACAAGCGTGCGCCACCACGCCCGGTGTCAGCCAAGTTATTTTTAAAAAGCTGCTTTAATGAAACCTGGCTCCTTTGGACGATGTCTGCGGACCATCGGGGAAGGAACCTATGAGCCACAAGGTCTGCAGAGTCCGCGGCAGAGCGAAAGTACCGATGTTTAAACCGCGGGGGTGGGGGGGTGGCCGAGGGAGGGGCGCAGTGTGGGTGAGGATGGAATCCTCCTGGTTGGGCTTGTGACAGGTGCACACACTGTGCCTGTGGGATGCCACTGGAAAGTTAGTTTATAATGGTTGGTTTTAGGTTATATGAATTTCACTTTAATTAGAAAGTGAAATGAAATAATAAAACCAACGGGGTGGTGGCAGTAGGAAGAAATGAGGGGCCTGGCAGGGTGGGGGACGCGAGGTCATTTGGAGGCCGCCACCCTGTCTGGCCTTGCAGCTCTGCGGCTCCCTGGGGTCAGAGGAGCTCCCTGGGGGTTTGTTTGGGCCACTGGGTATCTCTCAGGGGAAGGGCCCAGGCTGTGGCCTGGCAGGGAGTAGGCCCAGGACCGCCCCACCCTACTCCAGGCACCCTTCCAGCACCAGCGCCCCTCACGGGTCAGCGTGGTCACGTCCTCTCTGAGGGGTCCCCACTCCCCACGTGGCTTCAGACAGCATTCCCTGCTGGTGGCCCTGCGGGTCTGCCTGGCTCCTACCTCAGCCCAGCACACTGCCAGACCCCCAGCATTTGGGAAACTTGGGTTTGGGGACAGACCACAGGAAGGCCCTGAATCAGTGGTGTCTTTTTTTGGCTGTGAAAACCCAATGGGTCTCTGGGGCCTGCGAGAGCCCTGAAGCTACAGGAGGTGGTCTTTGGTGAAGCCTCCAGCTGTGAGCCGCCCTCCTCCCCCTTCCTCTCCTCCCCCTCCCCTGCTTCTCCCCCTCTTCCTCCTCCTCCCTCATCTTTCCTCCCTTCCTCCTCCCACTCCTCCCTCTCCCCTGGCTCCTCACTCCAGGCTAACAGAAGATAGGTGTTTCTATGCACTTCCGTCCCATTACGAAGCAGATGCCATGCTGGGTGGGGGAAGTCCAGGTGTGGCGTGAGTCCTCCATGGCCTGGGGCGGCCCCAAGGGTGTGAGAAGTCAGTCATCCTGCTCCTGAGGCTGCTGGGCATAAACAGGGAGTGAGTGACACGCAGGGTCCCTGGGAGCTCTAGTCACCCACGCATGGACGGTGTGGTGCAGGGCAGTGAGACCCCGCCCCAGGGCAGGGTGTCCCCAGGACCTTCCAGGAGGCTGGCAGCGCGGTCCACGGTGGGCCAGCACTGCCTCCCCAGCCGTGGACAGGGGTTGAGTGAATGAATGGGCAGATGGACGGAAGCAGGTCCACATCCTGCCCACCTGGCCACGGTGCAGATGCCTCTGCAGGGCTCTGGCCCCGCCTACTGCCCGCCCCTTGGGGAGTGGCCTGTTAGGATAATGGCCTGGCACTGAAGCCTTCCTGGGCCCCTCGGGCATGGCCTCCCCAGGCGCAGCCCCTGGCGGGCGGCGACGGCTCTGACGGGGAGTAGCTGCAGGCTGAGCTAATCGAAGCTGAAAAGGTGGAATCCGCGTGTCCTATCCTTTTGCCACCTTCATCAATCCAGCTAACTGGGTCTGAGTCCCGCTTGCCAACGCTCTGCACAGGGAATTAATATGTAAGACATCTGAGGCCCGGTGGGCCGAGGCGGGCGGCGGCGGCAGTGGGCGCCAGGCAGGGCCGCCCGAGGGCCACCACCTGCCCACGGGCCTGCAGCCTGGGGAGGGCGGCCTGTGCCCACCACCAGCCATCCATTCAATTACCTCCAGGGCCAGAACGCACTCAGGCCGGGACTCCAGGACAGAAGGGAGGGCCCAGACAAAGGGATCTGTATTTACCCAATAATAAGTTTCATTTGGAGGAGGTTTGAAAACAATTCCCCATCACATTTGTCCCTGTCAGATCACATTATTCACAAATGAAGTTCACAAAGTATCAATTCAATTTCAATGAGGCCGCTCACAGGGCTGAATTCAGCCCATCCCGGCTGGGGGCGGCGGACACCACTCGCAGTCAGAGGTAATCAAAGGCAGGCGCCACGGTAACACTTTCCATTTCATCCCCTTTGTGCACATCTGTTCCTGAATAATCCCATTTTCTACACTTCCAAATCACTGACGACGGTGTGTGGGGGCTCCTCCCGCTGACCTCGCGCGGAGCCGAGGGGGCCGTGGAGCCCCCTGTGCTCAGCTCTCCGGAGGGTCCCGGGACTGGCCGCCATCTGGGTGCTGATGCTGACTCAGACCCGGAGGCCCCAGGCCTCAGACCTCACTCACTCACTGGGGCTTGGATGGAGCGGAGCGCAGCGGGGTTCGCTGGCCCTTTCCCACCAGGGGAGGCGGCCCTCACCAGGGTGGGAGGGCCGGACCCCATTCTGCCAGCAAGGGCTGTGGGCAGATCCTTCCTCGGCTGGCCTTGGCTCCAAGGGTACAAATTCCAGATCAGAGAAACTGTCCCCTGGGGCTCCTCAGGATGTACCATTGTGCCAGGCTGGCTGTGCCCCAGAGGCAGCTGCCACCCCAGCGTGACGGGGCCACTCACCATGCGGCCCTGCGCTTCCGCTTCCCTGTCAGTCGAGAGAGGGCACAGGTCCTTCATGTGCTGGGCTTAGTCTGGTCTGGGCCTCAGAAAGAACTCTGGACCCTAAACAGGCCTCTGGAGGTCCTGGCGGGGGGTGGTCAGGGTGGCAGGCCCTGGGCAAGGTATGGGTCTCGGGAGCAGAGGCGGGCAGACACCTGAGCGGGATACAGGCCTGGCCGAGCAGCAGGTGGCACCGGCTGGCCTGGCCTCTCCGGGCCCCGCTGTGCAGGACCTCGGGGTTGCGGTACATGCCGGGGTCAGGGTCTTCAGGGCAGGAGAGAGGGGCACCGTGCTTACCTGGTTTGTTGGTGGAGGTGTCTGACCCCCTGTGCGGAAGCACGGGCACTTGGCAGCTGCGTGCGCAAATGTCTAGCCTGACCGCAGCAGGAACGCACAATGTGCCTTGAGGCTGGTGTGGGCGCAGTGCCTGCACATGTGTCGGGCGAGCTCATTTAAGGTGTGTACACGTGTGCACATGGAGGTAGACAAATGAACCAGGTGTTTGCACATACAGGGGCGGTTGGTAGACACTGCCCTGCAGGCACCAGTGTGCGCGCGCTGTGCATGCCTGTGCGCTGTGTACCCTCCGCAGCATCCCTCTCAGGCAACTATAAACAGCAGAGGCTGCGGGGCTGGGCCCTGGGCCTGGGGAGGTCAGGACTCCTGCCGCTCGGCACAGCCTCCTTTGGCTCTTTGCTGGCATCGGGCATTAGCCCCCTGCTGGGGCAAAGAATGGCTTCATGCAACACGCGGATGGATTGACACCGGCATCCAGGGACCTCAGGACTCCAGCCGGGTAGGCGGGCTGTCTCCCTGCGGAACAGGGAGCCCAGAAAGCACCCAGTGTCTGTGCCTTGATGAGGCCTGGCCTTAGGAACGGAGAGAATCACGATTTCATAACATTTTCAGCAAAAGCTAAGCTGTCTCTGCGGCCTGTATTCAGCCGTGCCTCACTGCGCCACCAGGAGGGCTCGGGAGCCGAGACACTGCCCCCTGCCCACGACACCTGTGCTCACGGCCCTGCGCATGGGAACGGCTGTCCCCAGGCACATCTCTCTGTAAAGGCGAGAGGCCGGTCTGGGCTTGCTTGAATGGACGTGGGGAAGCTTTGCCCTGGGGAGAGCGTGGGAAGCCAGAGTCCTACTGGTCCTGGGAAGCAGGGTCATCCTGGAACCAGGTCTACGCTGATCCCCGGAGCAACCTGAGGCAGGACCACGCTCCTGGGCCATGTGCTCTTCTCGGTAGCAGGGGCCGGGCTCACTGGCACTCCTGTCCCCCAGAAGTCAAAGGTGAAGCCCTGGCCCTGTGGAGGGATGTCCTGGGCCTCGGCCGCGAGCTTCCCTGGCTCCTGCCCAGGCTCTGTCGGGGCCCTTCCCGTGGTCAGGTGAGTCCCCGCCCCGGGCAGGTGTGACTGGGCTGGGCGGCTCCTGCTGGTCACGACTGGCACTGAGCTCTTGACATATGGATCCCAGGGCTGAAGCACATTGTCAAATGAAGTGAAGGTAATGAGATTTGAAGTCAGGATGGGGGACGCCGCAAAAAAGAGTGTGGTCTAGGCAGTTTCATTTGGCCTTGGAGAATCCCAGGGCCACGTGCACCCTGCCTAGCCCCCAGGAGGAGGCTCGGGGGCCTGACCTCCATTTGTCTCAGTGCTGCAGGGAAATTAATTGTGACTCAACTTTTGTTGTTCTTTTTCTATGAATAAAGGGTTGTTTCTTCAAACCCCAAGGAACTCCAGAGCCACAGCACAGCCCCCTGCGCTGTGGGAGGCCTCAGGCCGGCCGGGCTCCCCAGCTCGCACCTGCACACCTAGCTCCTCACAGCACACACCCGCAGCACACTTGTGCCGCGCTTGCCCGCCCAGCTACTGCAGGACGGCCTCAGCGGGAGGGCTTGGCACCTGCGAGGTCCCGGCCTCCTCGCTCTGGCAGGTGCGTCTCTAGCTTTTCCAGCACTGAGGAGCTGCTCTGACCTGGGAGGCAAGCGGCCCCCAGTCTCTTCCCCTCTGTCCAGGTTCTGAAGGGTGTCCCCAGGACCCTGGGCTTCAATTCAGCAGCACCACACAAGCGCCCACCACACATGGAACAGGCCCTCTCTTGGCGCAAGCCTTCCTCCTGCACCCTGGATCCAATCCTGGCCCCGAGGCCGAGTCAGGGCCATGGAGATGGAGGATGGGCCCAGCACCGACCTCCACTGCTCAGCTGTGTGGCTCCTGTCCTGGCCTGGCTGTTGAGGGGTGGGGTGGTGGTTGAGTTCTGTGCTGGACAGGGGGACACAAAGGATGCCAGAGGCTCTCTTACCTTCTGGGGCTCAGCATGCAGCACCCAGGAGGCTCTGGGGAAGGGCAGAAGGGGGGCTTCTGGGAGGAGGAGCAGAGAGCTGGCCCGGCACAGCCCAGTGGCCCTGGCAGCAACGCCTGCTGCCTGCAGCCCGAGGCCTCAATGGAAGCAATGCTGCTCTCTGGGCCCAGGCCTGGAGGCCAACCAGGGGCTAGGGACATGTCCTGGGGAGTCTGTGTCAAATGGGTCTGATCTCAGAGGACACAGAAGCGATGGTATCTCCTGCACCCCAACGGCTCAGGGCAGCAGGCAGTGGGGCTGGGGGCTCCCCAGTGCCTCCGGGCCAAGAAATGCCCAGAACCCTGGAGCCAGCCAGGTGTGCAGCTGGAGCCGTGCATCTGCTGGACACCACAAACATAGAGACGTATCGAATTCAGCTTAGCAACCCAGGCATGAATGCCTGGCCTTTAAAGAGAAACTTATCTGTAATTAAAATCATGCACAAGTTTTAGAAAGAATCTGTTTACAACTGGGAAGAAAGCTGATTGTGGAAATGAATAGGCTTCCTCTGGGGCTGGGATCATTTAATTCAGAAATAAATCCCCCCATGGGAGGCGCTTCGGCGGGCTCTTTTCCCCAGTGCTTTTGGGGGCCTGGCGCTGGCGTTTTGCGGCTGCTGTTGACGATGACCTTATCAGGCTTCAATCGCAGACACAAGGGCCGGCGGCGGGCTCCCGGGTGGCTGGAGAAATTTGCCGCGAACTCAGCTCCTCCGCTTGTGAGCAATAAATTAGCCCAGTTAAAATCAGCAGGGTGCGCCTGCTCAGTGGGCACCGTCGCGGTGTGAGCAGGGGCGTCATCGCCAGGTTGGGATTGAGGGGACGGTAACTTAGCGCCACTCCGGGAGGGAGAGCGCTCGCCGGGATGGTGGTGGCAATGAGATTTACGGTGGCTGAGGCTGGCTGCTGGCCGCTGTGATTTAGGGGCCGTGTGGTGGCTGCCGGCTGCTAATCTGGAGGGTGGCCGATGGGGACTCGGGCCGGGCATGCCAGGAAGTGTGCCCAGCACCACCTCTGCGTAATCCTCCACGCACTCCTCTTGCTGCTGCTCTAGATGATACGGCAGGTCACAGCCAAATGGCTTTTCTGGGTATTGATTGCAATTAAGAGCACCAATGTGAGCTGGAGATAAGGGCTTCTGGGCAGGAAGCAGGTGGAGCAGCTGGGCCAGGGTCCCTCCCTCCCATCCCAGCTGCGGCCTCCCCTGAGACAGCCCACCACCCAGGTCTCCGGACACGTGACCCCGAGACCCTTCTCAAGCAGGACAAGCAGGGCTGCTCAGGGCATCTGTCCTTGAAGAGTCCGCTGGATTCCGTTCTGCTGCGTGCACTTGACAATGCCCGCCAGGCCCCGGCCCTGCCCACACTGCTGCCTCTTGCCCACACTGTGGTCCACCACGGTGGTGGCCTTGGGGTGGCAATGACTGCCTGGCTCAGGGCCACCCTCAGGGGGAGGACAGCCAGTCCAGGCCATTTGTCCCCTAAAATGGGAGGCTGTCCCCAGAGAACATCCCCAGCGGGTGAGGAGGAGCCCCTGCCCGGGTCCTCAATACCTGGTCCCTCCTCAGGTCACAGTAGGCTCCTTCTAGTGTCCCTCCATGTCACGTGACCAGGAGGATAGAGCTGGGATCTCAGGAGCCAAAGTGCAGTGGGGGCCCTGGGGTTGCCCGGGAGGGCACCTCAGCACAGCCCAGACATGCCCCTGGGGCTCAAAGCTGAGAACCCCATTGATGTCCCCAGGCCCTGGAGGGTGTGCTCACAGCAGGGTGTCTGGACCTGGGGAAGGGGATCCGACACCTCTGTGGGTGGGGTGGACAAGTGTAGTCAGGCTCCGGGAACCCAGGGGTCCCCGATTTAAAGATGCCATCAGGGCTGGAGGCTGGGAGTGAGCTCCCTAGCTTGATACCCCAGTGGGGATGAAGTGAGAGGATGGCCCATGACAGGACAAAGGTCCTGGGAGAGGAAGGACATGTAATTCCCAAGGCCACACCCAGAGACCCCTCCTTAGCAACCAAGCCCCATTGCCAACATTGCTACCTTGTTTCCCTGAGGGTTAGAGGGACAGTCTAAATCTAAACCATGACACTCCACCCCTAGTCCCCTAGCCCTTAGAGCCACATCACAATGCAAATTGCATAATCTATCTCCAAAGTTGCCATAGTCTCAACAGTTATGGAGTTACTCAAAAGTCCAAAGTCTCTGAGATTCATGGTAAATTCTTGACTGTAAGCCCCTATAAAAACAAAAAGCAAGTTACACACATCCAGTGTACAATGGCATAGAGTAGACATTTGCATTCCAGAAGAAAAGAATGGGGCCACGGAAATAAGGAATGGGCCCAAAACAGGATCAAAATCCAGCAGGGAAATCCTTTAACCCTGTAGTGCTGTTCCTGGCATTAGGGCATATGGTGGTGAGGCGTGCTCTCCAAGGGGCCGTGGCAGCCCTGCCCTGCAGCGAGTGGAATGCCGGCTATTCCAGCCTGGCTTCATGGCTCGCAGCTTGCAGCTTTTCCTCATGGTAGTTCCACATTTCTGGCAATTCAGAATCTCAGGTATTTTTCTTGCAACCTTGGCTTTACCCTCCAGCTTCATAAATTGCCCCCTGTGGGCCTGCTTGCAGGGATTCCAGCCCTGCCATATGTTGCCTGCCTTCCTTGGAAAGCTGTGGAGAAGACTCCACGAACCCTACTTTCCAGCAAAGCCAGCATTATGTGAGCACTGAGACTGACCACCAGCAGGAAAGGTAGTCACGTCTTTCATCCTTGCCACTGGGGGCTTTTCAATCCCAGCCACTAGGCCTGCCTTGGCCTGGGCCACCACTGGCCCTGCCTCCATCATGGCCACCAGCTCCTCCTTCCTTTCATCTATCTTACTTTCTTCCACAACATCATTTCTCTGGAGCCCAGCTTTACACATACCTTTCTGGACAAACTGCAGATCTATGAAGCCGCCTCTTTGTTTTAATTTCTGCTCCTAAAGTTCATTGTACAATTTGCTGAATGCAGATATCAACATGCATAATGTACTAGGATATATACATTGGTATTGGGGGTAGAACCCAGGGGCATTCTACCTCCAAGCTACACCCCCAGCCCTATTTTTTATTCTTTATTTTCAAACAGAGTCTCACTGAGTTGCAGAGGGCCTCACTGAGTAGCAGCTGAGGCGGTCCTCGAGCCGCAGTCCTTCCGTCTCAGCCTCCCAAATCCTGGCATTGCAAGCGTGCACCACCACGCCCGACTTACTTTGGATATTTTGCTGTTTTGAATTTCCTCCACCACATCAGTAAGTTCACTGTCTCTAAAGTCAGCCTCACACAGTTTCAGGACATGGGCAAAATGCCAGAACGTGTCAGGGCGGCCTCTACTCCACTTCCCTATGGAGTCTCTTTGCCCTCTGGAATCTCCTTGGCAGTTTTTACCTTCTACCTGTCTATCCACATTGGGGCCCTTCCAACTTCCTCTTACAAACCAGTTCCAAAGACTCACAAAACACATGGTCATACTCAGAAAAAGCAGTGACCCCATTTGTAAAAGCAACTACCCCACGATTAGAAAAAGCAGTGACCCCACAATTTCTGTCTCAATCAACATTCTCATGGCTGGAAAGGTGGGTCACTGGGGGCCCGGGCTTGAGGACTCATCTGTCCCTGGCATATCTTTCTATTTTGGATTTTTTTTTTTTTTTGGTGGTACTGGGGTTCCTGGAAGCCCTTCTACCTCCGGGCTACACTCCCAGACCTATTTTTATATTTTGGAAACAGGGTCTCCTAAGCCAGCGCGCGCAGCTGGCTTCAAACCTGCGCGATCCTCCTGTCTCTGCCTCCCAAGCGCGGGGATTACAAGCGTGCGCCACCACGCCCGGCGTCCCTGGCATATCTTCTATGCCATGGGTTGCGTGGTGGTCCTCCATCGGGCTTTGGCCTTGGAGCTGACTATGAACTGAACCTCGCAAACTGTGAGCCCAGAATAACCTTTGCTACTCTAAGCTGTACTTGTCAGCTGTTTTGGCCACAGTCAAGAGAAAAGCTAACTAAAACAGCTTCCTAGAAACAGAGTTAAGGTACAGAATCTGGACACGAAACGTCTGGATGTCACTACTGCATGATTCCTCTATAGTGTTCTAGACAAGGGAATTGTGGTGTTAGAGACTGTGATGATGGTTAGCTTTGGGAAAGGAAAAGATGCCAGGAGGTAGTCTCAGCTGGCAATGTTCTATTGCTTGAAATGGGGCTGGTTCATTTTGTGTTAATTAATTGAGTGGTATATTCATATTTTATGTGCTTTTCTTTGTGTGTGTGTGGTGGTGCTGAGGATTGGACCCAGGGGCATTCTACTTCCAAGTTACACCTCCCAGCTTTATTTTATTTTTTTATTTGGAAGCAGTATCCTGCTAAGTTGCTGATAGCCTCATCAAGTTGCGAAGGTTGGCCTTGAACCTATAATCCTAGTACTCAGCCTCCCAAACACTAGGATTATAGGTATGTGCTACTATGCTGAACTTTTCTGTGCGTTTCTGTATATGTATTATGGTTAAATTTGAAAAGATTTAAAAAATCCTAACAATCCTAGATGTTAACAACAAATAATCCCAAGATGAAATTAAGAAAACAATTCCATATATAAAGTATCAGAAATAATATTCTTAGGAATAAACTTAACCAAGGAAATGAAGGATTTGTAAACTGAAAACCGCACATTACTGAAATTAAAGAAGGGGTAACTCCTATGTTCATGGATGAAGAGATTTAATGTGTTGACAGTACTACCCAAAGTGATCTACGGGCTTAATATGATCTCTATCACAACTTCAACAACTTCTTTTTGCAGATATAAAAACATCCATCCTGAAATTCATATAGAATCTCAAGGGACTCCCAATAGTCAAAGCAATCTTGAAAAGACCAAAGTTGGAAGATTCACATTTAAAACTGACTTTAAAACTCAGCACAGAGCGGGCAGTTGGGCCAGTGGAGTAGAATGAGCCGAGAGTCGACCGAGATACACAGCCATGGGTCTTCGTCAAGGTGCCACGACCGTTCCAGCTGGAGCGCTGACCGGAGCCCTGTGTACTAGTAGTGCTGATATGAAATGGTGCAGCTGCTGTGGAATGCAGGATGGAGATCCTGAAAAAATTAAAAATAGAATTACTGCAGGGTCCTGCCATCCTCTTCCGGCTAGATATCCCAAGAGCGGAAGGTGGGGACTCAAAGAGCTATTTGTGCACCGGTGTTCACAGCAGCATTAGTCACAGTGCTGCTGCTGTGAGCGGTGGAAGTGAACCAAGCATCAATCTTGGGTAATGAACGGAGAAACAAAACCCAGAGGCAGCGGAATAAAGAGGGAAGTTCCGCCAGGCACGGGGCGCACGCTCATAATCCCAGGACTTAAGAGGCCGACGCAGGAGGATTGCAGGTTCATGGCCAGCCTCAGCTTCTTAGTGAGTCCCTCTGCAACTTGGTGAGACCCTGTTTCAAATGAAAGAATACAATATGTCTGGGGCGTGAAGGGTGGAGGTCGAAGGCCCCTGGGTTCAAGCCTCAAAGCCACAAAAAAAGGCAGTTCTGACACAAGCCACACCACCGAAGAGCCACGAGGGCACGGTGCTAGTGAGACAAGACGGTCGCGGGGATAAATACTGCCGGACTGCACTTCAGGTGGCCCCGGGAGCAGCCCAAGTCACAGAGACAAGCAGCGGAATGGCGGGTGCCGGGGGCGGGCAGCGGGCGGGAGGTGGTGTTGGATGGGGACAGACGTTCAGTCTGGGAAGATTAGAAAGCTCTGGAGAGGATGGCGGAGGACCACGCTAAAAAGTGACGTGCCTAAGTGCTACTTGTGAAGACGTTGCGGTGAAAGGTGAAAGTTACCGTTTGGGGGAGCGGTCCCCGGGGACCTTTGTTAGGACCCCGGGAACAATTCCCCTCACAATCCCTCTGGTTCTTGTCCCGAGCTAAGGATAAATATGCAATAGCTCAGATTCTTGCTGAGGATTTAAAGGAGTTGTTAAAAAGATAGAAATACAGAAGACAGTTATAGCCCCGTGCCATTCAGCAGTGCACAGGGGGTGTTTTGAAGGAAATCACCGATGCCCCCTGGACGCAGAGTGCTCTTACAGCAGCCCAACCAGATCTGCGCAGCTCGTTGGATACCCTGCCCCATCTCCAGCCCAGGTGTCCTGCTCTGTCTCCAGCCCAGACCTTCCCAGGCCTTTTGTTACACTCCAAAAGCTGTTTTCTGGAGTCTGGATTCCCTCACACCTGGAGGAAGTCTGCCTCTCCTTAGAAATGTAAAAAGGCCCCAAGCTTCTTCTCTTCCTTTGCTAATTAGCCATGGTGCCTGGAAATCTGCGCCCTCTCCCCACAGCTCCTGGATTTCTTCACTACCAAAGATGTATTTTAAAATTGGAAATCTTTCCCAATACTTGAACATTAATACATTTTGAAACCTCTTCCCCAAACTGTTACACTACTGAGCTGTATGCTTGGAAATGGTTAAAGGAAAACTATGTTATGGACATTTCACTACAATAAAAAATACAAAGAAAAATCTCTAAGAAGTTGTATGAGTGTGGGTCCAGTGAAGAGACAGACCACACGGGGTCAAGATGGGCGGCTTGACGATGTGGACAGTTCTTAGCAGTGGTGAAGAGGAAGGAGTGAGAGGGGTCTGTAGCCTCTTCTCACCGCAACCCAGGAGGGGCAGACATGGTGGCCCCTCCATGGAAGGTGATTCTGGGGTGAATGGTGGAGCCATCGAGGAAGCACAAACAGCAGCCGCAGCAGCCGCAGCAGAAGGCTTGGTGCGACCCTGGCAGGAGCCGCCATCAAAGGGCAGGTGGGCAGACCCCACCCCATGCTCAGCGCCCCCTCCCTGGGAGGGCAGGAGGGCACGGCAAGCCTGTGGGTCCAGGAAGCCGAGCTCCCCGCCCTCGGTCTCGGTCTCGGGTGAGAGTGGAAGGCGTGGAGGGATGGAGCTCTGCAGGGCAGGTGGTGGGGAAGGAGGGCGGCACCGGCTCCTGGCAGGGCTGCGTGTGCAGAGGAGACCATGTTTGCTCCAATTTCAGAAGGACACCGAGTCCATATTCTTTGAGGCTTCTCCCCTCAAAAGGTACATGCTAACTCCCACTCAAGTATCAGCTGGCCTTAGTGGCCAGTCTCAAAGCAAATAATGGGGGGGGGCTGGACTTAGGCGGGGTGGCTTCTGAGGCTGGGCCCTAGAAGGCCATGGACCTTCCTTCTGGCTCCGCTCTCTAGGGACCTGTCTGCCATATTGGGAGGAAGCCCAGGCTCAGGGAGGCCCTCGCAGGGGTCCCGGCCACAGGCCCCACCGAGGGCCCAGCTGATGACTCCACCTGGCCTCTGAGCCACCCCATTGACACCAAGAGCAGACACCACTGTCCCACCAATAGGCTTAAGTCAAAAGGGGTGCGTGTACGTGTGTGTGTGTGTGGGTTCTGCTAAAATGATAACAAATGTGGCCCCTATCTGAACTCAGCACCCCGAGGAAGACCTGAGGGCCCTGCTCCCAGCTGGTGTGGGCCAGAGGCTGCTGTGGGAGACCACCCATCCACATGCATGGGGCCCGAGCACAGCTGGCATCTCCCCCAGCATGGGTGACCCCGATCTGGCCTTGCCATGGGGGCCGGCCTGCCCTGCTGGACCTTGCGAGTGCCAGTGACTGTATGACTTTGGCAGACTGAGACCTCCCGGAGGCCAGGGCCCGTGATCTGGCCGCTAATCACCAGGGTGATGGACAGGGTGCCCAGTGGCTGGTTTTCACTGCAGACCGGGGTGGGGAGACCAGCCCCGGTCTATGGGGAGGGCGACTGGCTGTCCCTCCTGAGGAGCTGCTGCACCGGCACCAACTCTGCTGGGACAGCAGGTGCCCTGCGGCTTCCTGCCCCAGGAGGAGAACCCGCGCCTGCCCGGGCTGTCCCTCTGCCTGATACTGGATCCCCGCCATCCCCAGCCCCCCTCCCCCAGGAAGCCGCAGCTCCCACCAAGGCTCTGAGTGCTTGGCTGTGCAGGAGCAGATCCCCGGGCCTGGCTCGCGTGGGCGTGCGGCGAGGCCTGACCTGGGCCCCATGGAGGAGCGTCCAGCCTCAGGCCCAGGCCTGTCTTGGGTCAGGGCACAGAGCCCAGCTGACCCCGGAAACACTGGGCTCGCAGCATTTGTGTGGGGGCTCCCACAGCACCAGCGTGTGAGGGACAGCGGGTGAGGGCACACCCCAGGGGACCCCAGTGGCCCAACAAGCGGCAAGGCTTTGGGCGCAGTGGGACAGGGTGGGCTGTGTCCCCTTGCCGCCCTGCAGGACAGGAGAGGGAGGCCCAGGTGGACGGAGGCCCAGCAGCTGAGGTAACACTCCAGCCACCTGTCTGGAGCAGGCATGGGGCTTCCTCTGGCCTGGGAAGCATGGGAGGCTTCTCGTTGACTGTAAGCCAGGTGGCTCCTGGTCCCAGTGTGGCAGCCTGGGCCTGGGAGGGGCTGCTCCTCCTGTGTGCGGGCCGCCCTGCAGAGAGCTCCTGGCCTCCCCTGCTCCCGTCCCTGCCAGGGAATGCTCCTGAGTCTCCTGCCCGGTTCCCTTGGTGACATTCAGGTCTCATACCTGCAAATAGGCGGCCCAAGTCAGCAGCTCCCTGTGGCGTCGGCCTGCAGAGAGGATGTTCCTGGCTTGGTGCTAGACCCGTGTTAACTTTTAATTTAAAGTCTCTAACCAAAACACAATAGACTTTTGACATACAAATATTAAAAATTAAATTTCCTGAGTTCATTATCTGATAATTAGAACTAAATAACATCTTAACTGAGAGGCCAGCCCCACGCAGATCAAGTCAGTTCCATTTAAGATTCCATTAGACCAGTGTCGGAGCAGTAAGTAATGGACCATAAAATTTAATTTGGAAATGATCTCGCACCGTGATGGAGCGATAGCGTTCACAAAGGAGGCGGGCGGCCGCACGGCCGGCGGGCTCTGCGGCGAGACGGGCGGGATTCAAAGGAGCCGCGGGGCTGCCCGGAGGACATGTGTTTTACTCTTTCTTCTCCTTCCTCGGGCCCTGCGGTATTTAAAAGTCAGAATTGACCAGTGTAGCTCCGTGTAATTACAAAGATCCCCTTATCGGAGTCTATTTGCCGGCGCCCAGAAAGAAAAGAAAGAAAAGGCCTGATCTATTGCCTCATTTACATGCGCCATAATCTGGCGGCCCCAGGTGATCACTCCAGGTTCCCTGGAGCTCCGTCCATTCCTTACGTCCTGTCTGCCACCCGGGCCACCATGGCTGGCCAGGTTAACGGGCCAGCAGAGGGTGAGCAGGCTGGCCCGCAGCAGCCGGGGAGCTGAGGAAGTGTCCCTGAGCAGGGGAGTCCTTAGCAGGAGACCTGGCCCTGCAGGCCACAGGGCGACGCTGACGGGGACTAACCTGGGTCATCGCTTGGTGGGAAACTGGGACTGCACTTCTGCCCACAGCCCACCGTGGCTGCCAGCGGCCTCGCTGGAGCCAGACGCCTGCCCAGTGGCTGAGCGCCTGGGCCTCCTCAGGGACCCCTGCTCCACCCATGGGGGGACCTTCTCCTCCAACCAGAGAGCCCAGAGCAGATGAGTAATTCCCATCCAGAAGGAGCAGGCTCTGCCACCCAGGTCCAGCCCAGTTCCCCGTGTGTGTGACCAGTGGCCTCGGGACAGAAGACTTGGCGCCTCTTTGCCAAAGCCCCTCCTTGCTCCAGGGTGAGCAGGGTAGCTGTCAGCCCTGGGTCAGAGCTGCTGGGTCCTCTGGAGAGCTTGTGGAGCCATGGCCCCTGCTGGGCAGCCGCCTCCTGCCCCTTCAGCCTGCACTCTTCTTCACGGCGTGAGTCCCTTCTCTGCTTGGCAGGTTTGGATCTGGTGCCAGCCCTCCTCCTAGACACGATCCCTGCAGGCCAGGGTCGGCTGCCCAGCCCAGCCCCAAAGCCGGAGAAGCCCCCGCCTGGCTCTGACCAGCCTGCTGTGCCCTCCTAGCACCAGGCACCTGCTTCTCAGAGCCAGGCCTGGATAGACACAGACGTCATGACCCATGCTGCCAGCGAGCCCAGAGAACCACCGACCCAGGACCTGGGATGCCAGCGTGAGGGGCAGGCGGCCAGGACCACCGAGGCCCAGCCACGCAAGTGTGTGCAGGGACCCCGAGGCCCACAGGCGCCTGCTGCAGCAGGGCAGGTGGGAGCCGCAGTTAGGGACGCGGATGACTGGGGGGCCTCTCTCTGCTCCTGCAGCCCCAGGCCCACGCTTCCCTGGCAGCCCTCCCCTGCCTGGGCCAGGAAGGATCTAAAATTAATTCTTGTTCCCGGCGCGGGTGACCCCGTGTCCCGGAGTCCGCGGCGTCACGAGCGGCCGGCTCTGCAGCTTATCTCCAGAGCAGCCTCATTTGTTACTTCTCACTGAATACACCCACTCCCATTATTTCTGTAATTCTTAGCAATAACAGTCCTTCCCCTAATGAACCCTGCATTATTGGAAGGGCTCAGTCCTGACCCGGCGGAGATTAGCTGTGCACTCTGTTATTACTACATATGTAATTGTATAATTGATTTTAAAATTTACTTTTGTGTCCCCACATCATAAAGTAAGCAGCCCATTAGGGGAGAAGCATAATTAATATATCTTTACCCGCTTCTGCCCCAGGGAGAGAGGGTAGTAGGGAAGAGGCGGAGGCCTGCAGGCCAGGGTGCCCACCTTGGCCACCCCTGCCAAGGCCTGGCCTCCCGCTGGCAGGGTCCCCGAGGGGTGGGCAGCCCCACCTGGTCCTCGCAGGTGCAGGCCTGTGGGCTGAGGACAAGTGTAGGGAGTTGTGGATGTGGGGACGGGTGGGGTCTCTGGGTACGGGGAGGGGGGAGAAGGAGGAGGTCTCTGGGCACAGGGGACAGGGTTCATGGGTGTGGGGAACAGGGAAGAGTGTCTGCGGGCATGGTGGCAAGAAGGGGCTTCGTGGCATGGGGGTAGGGAAAGCGGACCCGTGGGCACAGGGAGCGAGGGACGGGGCCCGTGGGTGTGTGGAAGAGGGAAGGGATTTGTGGGTGTGTGAAGCAAGGGAGGGGCCTGTGGGCACGGGGCAGGGGAGAGGGTTTGCAGGCATGGAGGACAGGAAAATGGTAGTTTGTGGGCATGGGGAGCAAGCAAGGGGCCTGTGGCCATGGGGGAACAGGGAGAAGCCCATGAATCTGGGGGGCGGGAGGGGTCCTCGGGAGGCTGCTCCTAAGCCTGGGGGCACAGTGCCGTGTGGGGCCAGACAGCCCCTGGCAGGCAGTGCGTCCAGCCGTCCAGGCCTCTTCGTGGTCTCCTCGGAGGTGCGGGGCATCCTGGGCTGGCCTTGGCTTCAGGCCCGTGTGGGCTGGCGTTCAGTGGAGAAGAACCCCGTACACCTCAGGCAGCTGGTCCGGTCTGCCCGCAGGGTGGCCAAGCTGTGAACCAGGTACCTCCTGACCCCCAGACGCCCCTGCAGCACCGGGTCAACTTTCTTTTATTTTATTTGAACTGTTTCCTGGAGGTGGACTCACACACCATTTATTTTTTACTTTTTTATTTTATATTTTTTTGGTGGTACTGGGGTTCCTGGAAACCCTTCTCTGGGCTACACTCCCAGACCTATTTTATATTTTTTTTTATTTGGAAACAGGGTCTCGAACCTGTGCGATCCTCCTGTCTCTGCCTCCCAAGTGCAGGGATGACAAGCGTGCCCACCACGCCCGGCTTCACACACCATTTAAAGTGTAGAATTTAGCGGGGTTCTGCCTGTCCGTTTACCATTACAGTTTTGAAACCCTGACCCATCCTCTCAGAAAGGAGCCTGTGTCCTTGTCCTGTCGACCCCGCTGGCCGCTCTGTCCACACAGATCACGGTGCCGGAGCCTCAGGTGGACGGACTGGTGCAATTTTAGGCCTTTTGTGGCCACTCCTTCCCCTGCGTGTAATGTCCCTGGTCCACCCGTGTCATGGACCGGGCCAGGACCCCTCCCTCTCCATGGCTGCACATTGTCCCGCCCTACTGAGGCGCCATGCCGGGCTTCCAGGCCATCCCTTGGTGGCCACTCGGGGCTCCTGTTTGCTGGAGCCAGGCAGATGCACTCAGGGGTCTCCACAGCTGGCGCCTGGGCTGCCACATGGTGTAGACGTGAGGGTTAGTGTGCTGATGGCTGCCGGGTGCCAGGCCTGGGCAGAGGTGGACAGCAGGAGCAGGGAGCTCGCTGACCAGCAGGGCCAGCTCAGAGGGCACTGGGCACTGCCCCGGAGCGCTACGCTGGCCACACGCAGGCCCTGGGCACTCAGATGGTGCAGGATGGCATTGGCTGGCCCGGGCACCGCTGGAGCCTGGCTCACTCAGCAGCCTCTGCACAGAGAGTAGGCTTGCCAGAGCTTGGGCTCACCTCCAAAGTCTAGTGGTACCACCTGGCCTCACCTGGCTGCCCATGCCGGGGGGCCTGCAGCATCTGCACTCCAAGAGGCTGGGCGGCCCTCAGACCATCCGGTCCCTCTGCTGTGAACAGGGCCTCACAACGCTGATACTCCATTGCGCTGAGCTCAGGGACCAGCCCTGGCCAGCTGCCAGGGCCTGGGGCTCCTGTTCAAAGAGTATCCTTTGCCTGTGGAGGAGGAGGGCAGACACAAGACCGCATCATGCAGACAGGGCGGAAAGCAAAAGTTTCATTACAACCAGCTGACATGGTCACCTTCACAAAAATCAATGACCCAATTACAGGCAGTGACTGTTCCTGTGACCCTGGTCTGAGCTCTGAGAGCGGCCTCGACCTGAGGGGGTAGGGTCAAATGGGCCACAGAATGGGACCCTCACTGTCCACGGGGGCTGGACACCCCCAAGGCCATCAAGATGCCCAAGAGAGCCCCCAGGGCTCCTAAAACTCCCTCCTGCTTTGGCTCGGGAGGGAGCGGCACCTGGGTCTCTGGGGCCCAGGAAGGGCTGGCTCCAGCCTGGCCGCTGCTCCACAAAACTCCCTGCATGGGGAGTACACGGACCCTCCCCTGGTCCAGCCCTAGGGCAGGATCATCCTTGTCGGATGAGGCCTGCAGTGGCCCAGCCCCACCTGCTGACTCCCAATCCCCCCGTGCCAGCAGCTGAGGATCCGGGTGGGTGGGCGGGCAGAGGCAGTGTGGTCCCCGGGAGCACAGGGGCCATGTCAGGTCACCTGTCCCTTTCTAGCCAGCCTGTCCTCGCTCTCGCCTCAGCCCTGGACTGCGCCTGTTGGCCCGGCAGGAAGGGGACCCTTGGGGAGCAGGTAAACAGCACGTCAAAGTGCTTTTTTGAGGGAGGCGGCTGGAGAGAGTGCCCTCCTCTGCCTGGCTGGGACGCACACCGCAGAACACATGCGAGAGTCGCCGCTTAATCACAGAGACGAAGGGCCGCTGTGGAGATTGTTCTGCTTAAAAAATGTGATGCCGACTTGCAAATATGTTTTTAGAAGCAATTTTATTACAAACTGTCCCGTTGGGTAGCGCCTGGAAAATTATGGGGAGCAGTGTTCATCCCTCAGAGATCCGGACAGCAGCAGCAGGAGATGGTTGGGGAATTTCTCCCAGGGAGCTGGGGGGGGGGCAGGCGAGCTGCAGGCCCCACCCAGGCCCTCCACTGGCGCCTGGTGCAGTGCGTGCCATAGGTCCCCCGCCCCTTTGCTTCCCTTCCAGCTGGTGCCCAGCAAAGGGACCCTGAGACAGGCCCGGGAAGCAGAAAGAGCCTGGACCCAGGGACTTTGCAACAGCAAGCTGGCCTGGGGGAAAGAGAGACAGCCCCTGAGCACAGAACATTTTGGAGGGCTCAGGCTGTGCACTGGAGGCCAAACACAGCAACACAGGTAGGTGCATAACCCAAAATGTCTCCCGGCCTGAGGAGAGGCTGGGGCGCACAGACTTCTGGTCTCTTACTGCCCAACATGGTAAGAAATGGCTGTCTCTGGCCAACAGAAAAGGAACAGCCAGGGCTGCTGATGGCTGGGAGTCTGGAAGTGAATTGCCACCAGCCAAGCTTCAAGATTCCTTCAAGCATCTCAGATAATTTGCAGCTTTAGGAGAGACTTGAAACCAAGATACCCAGTTAAGTCATGTTCAGATTCCTAATGCTCAGAAACTGGGTAGGTCAATAAATGTTTGTTGTTTTCAGCCATCGTGATTTCAGGCAATTTGTTACACAGCAGTAGACAACTAATCACCACTATTGCCATCAACACCTACATGGTCACCATGACCAATATCACTACCACCACCACTACAACTCCACCATCATCATGTCCACCACCATCACCACCACCACCACCTCCATGATCATCACCACCATGATCACCACCACCATCACCACCACTATCACCACCACCATCAATACCACCATGACCATCACCACCACCATCACCATAACCACCATCATCATCACCACCACCACCTCCATGATCATCACCACTACCAATACCACCATGACCATAACCACCACCATCATCATCACCACCATCATAACCATCATCATCACCACCACCACCATCATCACTACCAGCATGACCATCACCACCACTATCATCATCACCATCACCACAACCACCATCATCATCACCACCATCATAACCATCATCATCATCACCACCACCATCACCATTACCACCATTATCATCACCACCACCATCATCACCACCACCATGATCACCACCACCATTGCCACCACCATCACCTCCATGATCATCACCACCACCATCAATACCACCATGACCATCACCACCACCATCATCACTACCACCATCACCATAACCACCATCATCATCACCATCACCATAACCATCATCATCACCACCACCATCACCATAACCACCATCATAACCATCATCATCACTACCACCATCACCATAACCACCATCATCATCACCATCACCATAACCACCATCATCACTACCACTATCACCATAACCACCATCATCATCACCACCACCACCTCCATGATCACCACCACCACCATCATCACTACCATCATCACCATGACCACCACCATCAACACCACCACCATCACCATAACCACCATCATCATAACCATCATCATCACCACCACCATCATCATCACCACCACCATCACCTCCATGATCATCACCATCACCATGATCATCACCACCATGATCACCACCACTATCACCATTGCCATCACTTCCATGATCATCACCACCACCATCAACACCACCATGACCATCACCACCACCATCACCATCACCACCATCACCACCGTCATCACCACCACCATGATCACCACCATCATTATCACCATCATCATCACCACCACCATGATCACCACCACCATCACTACCACCATGATCACCACCACCATCACCACCATCATCATCACCACCATCATCACCACCACCATCACCACCACCATCACCTCCATGATCATCACCACCACACTATCAGCACCACCACCATGATCATCACCATCATCATCACGTCTACCACCATCACCATTACCATCACCATCACCACCCATCATAGCCTCCTCCTCCTCACTGGCATCATGTCTACCACCATAGCTATCACCATCATCATCATCATAGTCACCACCACTGTCATCTCCCACCACCAGTACAATTGTTACCACTGATGCCAACACCAACATCATTTTATTCCAACCAGCATCACCAACCTCGTCACCACTACTGTAGTCCCCATCCTCAGCTGCACCATCATCATCATTACCACCATACTGTGGCCAACAACATTGTCCTTGTCATGACCAACGTCACCAGCAACGTCATCTCTTCTCCTTGTCCACCCTTCCTGTCCACAGTGCTCTTCACTGCAGCTTTAAGTCAGCTCTGCAAGGTGCTACATCTTGCTCAGAGATGGTGGAGACCAGGCTCGAGCCCAGGCTGCCCAACTCCAGCTGCCAGGTGAGTCCCTCGCCACAGCTCGGAGCAGCGGCTGCCTCCCTCTTCCCTGGAGGGCCCAAGGTAGGACGGTCTGGCCACCCAGCCCGACCAGCTAAGAGGCAGCGAAGGCAGGGTCAGCCCGGGCCCCCTCCCCAGCTGAGCCTGCTTTTCAGACTCCGGCTGGAGCAGCCCATCCGGCCGGAGACTCCACCCTGAGTTAGCAGAGGGGCTACGGGAGGCGGAGTGTGGGCAGTCAAGCTGGAAGGGTAGCGTGCCATTCAAATGAGGCTCAGTGTCCAGAGGCGCCAGGGGGACGGTGCCCCTCAGAGGAGAGGTGGGCTGGGGTGAGGACAGCAGGGCAGTTCCCCAGGCTGGCACTTGGAGAGGGTCGGGCCTGCCCTCTGCATCTGCTGAAGCCCCCGCCCCCAGTCTGCTCTGGCAGAAATCAGCCTGGAGTGAGAGTGTTGCTGGCTCCCCATCGCCCGCAAGCCCACGTCACCTGTGAAAGTGACTAACCTGTGTCCTCTTTAACCAGGCCCATTAATTGATAACACTTAATTAATCTGCCCAGGAGAGAGATCAAGTGAAGATTGTGTCCCCGCATATTGACTTTGTTATTCCGATTAACCGTCCCCAGAGGGGCCTGTGGTGAGAGTGTCGCCCTGGGCCATTGCTGGGGCTGCTCTGGCCTGGTGCGCCATGGGCCCGCCTCCTGGCTGGGCGCGGCTACTCAGGATTCCACACGCGTGGTTACACAAGGCCAATACGACTGCCCATTAGAGGAGCTGCTTGCTTGCAATTAACTGCTTTATTTAGGGCACTTTTTTTCCCCTTCAAAGAGCAATTAGATTTCTGCAGCCTTTGGAGAAAGCAAATGACCCAGAGCACGACACCTTATAAATCAGGCCCTGAGGGTAGGCGAGCCTGCTTGGCAGGTGCCTGGCTGGGGTGCTGCCCAGGACAGGGCTGTGCTCTGCAGAGACGTCCCTGAACCCCGGCAGCCTGTCCCTGCCGAGCACTTCTGCCCTGTGGGGAGGACTCCCCAGGAGGACCACCAGGGGTGGCCAGCGCCTACTGGGGCTTGGAGACCAGTGAGTGGCCAAGCTTGCAAGCCTCCCTCCCCAGGACCCCTCCCTGCTTTGGCCCCTGCTGGGAGCTGTCTCTGTGCCCCACTGTCATGATGATTCGGGGTCCTCAGGGACACCCTGGTATCCAGCACAGTGGGGGCCAACGACAGAGTCCCGGGCCTGACATGAGGGAGAGCAGGTGGGCTCCTCGGGGCTGTGCAAGGCAGGGTCCCAGGGGGACAGAGGTGATGGGCCCGGGACAGGTGCCCGCCCCTAGTGGACCCCGCGACTGGAGGAATGGCTCCAAGGCCAGCCACAGCCCACCTAGCCCGGGCGCCTCTGCCAATGGGTTCAAATGGCTGGTGAAATCCCAGCTGGGGACCTGAGGCCGTGAGCCTCCCGGGCAGCCTGACACAGCACAGGGCTCAGAAGCCCTGGGGTCTGAGCCAGGAGCAGCGTATGAGGAGAGTGGTGGGTGCAGAGCAAGCATCAGGGCCAGGACCCCTGTGCGAGGGGCTCCCTGAGGACAGGAAGGCCTCGCCCATCAACCGATGAAGACAAAGGCGGCTCATTCACGGACTGTTACACGGTCACAAGAAGCAAAGCAAGACCACGATCTTGAAAGTATTACGCCAACAAAAGATGGCGGCTCCAATCACACGTGGTACAACTTCACTCACGTGGGATGTTTAGAAGAGAAAGTCCTGGAGACGTATAGCTGATTGGGTTTGCCAGGGACGACGAGGGTGATCGCTCCCCCTTGCAGGGTGATGAAAATTTGATGAATTAGGCCACGGTGATGGTTGCCCAACTTTGTAATACACTAAAAAATAATCACAGAACTGCACACTTTAAACTGTGTTTTGGGGGTGCTGGGGATTGAACCCAGGGCCTCATGCATGCCAGTCAAGTGAGCACTCCAAACCGAGCTACTTCCCCAGCCACGTGGCAGACATTTCCATCAAAGATGGTACCCAGGGGCAAGGAGGCACGTAGAACAGTGCTGGCATCTTCACCCGCTAGGGAAATGCAAACGAACCCCACAATTAGATGCCACTCCTCAACAGAGGGCTAAAATTTAGAAAGACCAGCCACACCAAGCGCTGGTGGGGACGCAGCAGGGCTTCGTGCCTTGCTGGTGAGGCTAACGGCCCTTGCTAACAGCCCCTTAGAAAATGGCTGGCTGCTTTGTGTGTGTGTGTGTGTGTGTGTGTGTGTGTGTGTGTGTGTGGTACTGGGGATGAAACCCAGGGGCATTCTACCTTTGAATACACCCCAAGCCCTATTTTTTATTCTTTATTTTGAAACAGGGTATCACTGAGTTGCAGAGGGCCTCACTAAGTAGCTGAGGCTGTCCTTGAACCTCGATCCTCCTGTCTCAGCCTCCTGAATGCTGGGATTACAAGTGTGCGCCACCACGCCCGGCTTGGCTGCTTCTTAAAAAGTTAATCGAGCTGGGCATGGTGACGCACATCTGTAATCTCAGTATGTGGTAGGCTGAGATAAGAGGATTGCAAACTCAAAGCCAGTCTCAGCAATTTAGCACGATCCTGTTTCCAAATAAATAAAAAGGGCTACAGGTGTAGCTCAGCAGTAGAATGCCCCTGGGTTCAATCACCAGTGCCCCACACACAAAAAGTTAAACATATATCTACTGCACAATGCATCCATCCTAGTCGTAGGTATTCACCCAGGGGGAAGGAAAGCACAGGTCCTGCTGGTGGCACACACTTGTAATCCCAGTACTTGGGAGGCTGAGACCGGAGGATCGCAAGTTTGCAGCCAGCCTCAGATACTTAGTGAGGCCCTCCGCAACTTTGTGAGACTATTTCAAAATAAAATTGGGCTGGGGGTATAGCTAAAAGGCAGAATGTCCCCGGGTTCAATCCCCAGAAAGCACAGGTCCACCAAAAACTTGGGTATGTCCGGGTCACTGCAGGCCGGAAGCTCCGCACGCCTGTGGACGGGTGGGGGTCGGAAGCCGCAGTCTTCCCGCAGGATGGAGGGGGCCGCGCAACAAGCCAGACAGACTTGTCACGCGTGGTAACGGGAAGATGGAGATGGTTCCACTGAGGGAAAAGAGCCAGGGAAGACACAGCAGAGACTTCGCATAAAACTCTGGAAGGAGGACACCGACCTCCGGGGAGGTGCTCTAGGGTTGCTGGGATGGGCTGGGGAAGAAGGGGCCCCAGGGCCAGGGCCACTTTTAGGGGCGATGGAATGAATATCAGAGGCGTTTTCTCCGCACGCACAGGAAGGAACCTGCAATACTGAGCACTTTGGGTGTCAGCAGTGGGCTGCGTGTCCACTCACTTGAATGGGGCTGTGTCTAGAAGAGGGGGCTGACCTGGGGCCGCCGGCTCTCTGCGCCACCTGCCTGTGCCCCAGGTGGGGGCAAGTGGCATCAGTCCCTGCCTTCCCAGGGCCCCTGGCTGGATATGCCCCAGCCCTCAGCCGACCAGGCGCCCACCGCTCCTCCCTGTGAGGAAGCAAGGCCTCCCTCCCGTGCTCAAAGCTAAAGGCGGCTCCGCCCAGCAGGTGCGGACAGTAGGTACCCCTGAGGATGGGCAGGATGGAGCCAAGGCTGGAGAGCCCCGTGCCCAGCTGCGGAGCGCCGAGGGTAGCCACTGGCTGAAGGAATGGCGCTGACACCTGACTTCTGAGCGTGGCCACGGCCTTCACTGCCCGCCAACAGCTCTCTGCTCACTGCCCCGGCTACAGCGTGCCCGGCAGCTGCCAGGGCCGGCACGCGCCCCAGCTCCCCGGCTCCCTGGCCCGGCCTGGCCCTCTCTCCTTGGCCTCTGCTTTCCAGCCTGTAAAACAATGTGTGTGACCCTGCTCCTGAGCAGCAGGAGCAAGGGTGCTGGGGGCACCTGCCAGAGTCAGCACTGCCCCTAGGACCCCTGGTCCCCGCCGGAGCCCTCTGAGGTGGCGTGGAACAGGCGACTCTCAGCAGTGCACCTTCCCCGCTGGCCAGGGCTCGGGGCTGGCCGCTCTCCCAGCCCCTCTGTCCGGTGGTCACCTGGGTGAGCCGGCTTGCAGCCCGGCCTGTGGGCATTCCTGTCTGCAACACGCAGCCCGGCTTCTCCAGCTGCCCCCACAGCCCTGGGAGGCGGGGTTGCCCAAACAGAACAGAGACACAAAGTGTGAAAAATCGGGATGACAGCCTTGCGCCAAGAGCTTGTTGAAGGAGGGAAATTTACATTTATATAGTGCCTTTCACCGGGCTGGGCCTGGACTGGCCCAGGCCTGTCTGCGCCCCCCCCCCCTGTCTGTGCCCCTGCCTCCGCCCCACCAGCTGGCAGGACAGCCCGGGGTGTGAAGAGCCAGGCTGGAGTACGGGTGACCCCACAGGTCCCGCTGCCCCCATGGCAAGCTTCCCCAGGCTGCAGAATGCGGGAGCCGGGTGGGGGCCCCCTTCAGAGCTGCCCTGCCCGCCACCTGGGCGGCCAGAGACCCCAGATTTGTGAGGCAGCTGGAGATTGGCCTGGAAGGAGGTGGCTAAGGCTAAGCGCAGTCCTGAGGGTGGGCCTCCATCCCCTAAGAGGAGTCTAGAAGAGAGAACAGAGATACGGCGACACAGAGGGAAGACGCCGCCTGCAGGCCAAGAAGAGAACTGCAGCACAATGGCGCGCTGGCTCCCCATCTGGGTTTCGGCCTCCAGGGCTCTGGGAAATAAGCCTGTTCCAGCCGGGTCTGGGGCGCTCCGCACCAGCATCAATGCTGAAAAGCAGAGAAGTTACCTTCTTCACAGATTCCCTGGGGTTCTGACAATAGCTCAGCTCCTGCCGGGCTGGGACACCCAGAGGAGCAGGAAACAAGACCCAAGGCTGGGGAGGAGCTCAGCAGCCTACGTGCCAGCTGCCAAGAGGCCTCCAGCCAGGAGGCACACAGGAGCGCGGGGCGGAGCCGTTCAGGAGGGAAAGAGCAGAAGCGCTTAAAGTCAGACCAATAAAACCCTACGTGGTTGTCCAGGACTGGACATCCCGGGACTGAAGTTCAAATGGAAACCGAAGGCTGGGCGTGGGGGTGCACGCCTGTCATCTCAGCACTTGGGAGGCAAAGACATAAAGATCACGAGTTCGTGGCCAGCCTCAGCTACTTAGCGAGGCCCTCCACAATTTAGTGAGATCCTGTTTCAAAAATAAAGAATAAAAAATAGGGCTGGGGGCGTAGTTCAGAGGTCAGATGGGGCTCACGAGGGCGGTGTCCTGGGCGGGTGCAGCAGCTGGGGGTAGTCAGTTTGTTCAGGGCCCAGTGGACGTCCCCTACCACCCCAGAGGGGTTTCTCAGGAGGTAATGGAGGAGGTTCATCTCTTTGATAATGGAGCACGTGCCTTTTACTTGTTTGTGACACCTGTCGGGCGGGGGCAGGCAGGAGAGAAGGGCAGACGGGTGCCTCCCCACTGTGGTCCTGGCCTGGGGCGTCCCGGTGTGGGGCAGAGGGCATTTCCAGTGCTGAGTCTCAGGCTTCAGTCCCAGAGTCCCACCTGAGCCCAGACTGGGGAAATGGAGGACAGTGTCCCTAAGACTCTCCACAGCCACCAGAAGGACATCTTAAGAAATGGACTGCTCGGACCCTCTCCCGCATTGGCCTTGCTGGCCCCAGGTCTGATCTATTAGTGGGGACAGAGCCGGGGCATATGGACCCAGGGACCCCTGCCCTGCAGCTTCCCCTCAGGGTGCATGCCACCCACCCCAGTGTCTCTAGTACCCACTAGGCTCATCCCATTGTCCACCTGAGATCACCTGTATCCACCCAGTGTTCTCAGAGCCCATGCTAGTGTGCCCCAGGTTCCCCCGGTGTGCCCAGTGCCCACCCCAGTGTCCTGAGCTGGAGGCCAGAACTTGGGCCAGGGTGTCAGCGAGCTGACCTGGCCCCTCTGCTGTTCCCACGGTGTTTTGCCTCAGGCCCTGTCCCGTCCTGTCCCGTGGTAGGGCGCAGAGGCCGGGCAGCTGAGGAAGTCCTGGTCCCACCTACCTGCTCCAGAACTGGGCCCTGATAGGCCCTAACTAGAGGTGGGGCACAGCTGGGGCTGTAGAGATTGGCTGGAGCGCAGTGAGCTCAGCCTGCCCAGCCAGCCACAGGGGCTTGGCCCAGGTGATCAGGGCCCAGGGCAGGTGCGGTGGCTGAGTGCCATCTGCTTCAAGCTCCCAGTGCCACCTCCACCGGTCGGTCTCCTGCAGTAGTACCCGGGGGGCTCCTCTGCCCAGCTGCTCAGGTGGGCTGCCCAGACACATTGGAGGGGCCAGAGAGTGAGAGGCAGGCCTGCAGTGGGTCCCAGCGTGTGTCGGCCCTTGAGGGACACGTGGTGTGAGAGGCTGACAGATGTCTCCGTCCCTGCTGGGTGTGGAGAGTTTCTGCAGGGGAACACGTGGGGGCAGCAGGACTATGGTTGGCTGCAGCTGGGAGGCCCTGGTGGGTGGGCTGGGGTACCAGCTGCTGAGATTGATGGTCCCAGCACTGAGGGCCCTGGCCACTGTTCTGTCCTACAGGTAGTTGCCCTCACACTGGCCGGCTGACACCCTGGCCAGGGTAGAGCAGCTCCCTCTGGAGCTGTTCCAGGACTGTGGGCTCCCCACGCAGGCTTTGCCTTGGTTTTTGTTTTGGGGTTTGTTTTTGTGTGTGTGACTGGAGTTCCTGAAAACCCTTCTACCTCCGGGCTATGCTCCCAAACCTTCTTAAGCCAGCGTGGCTGGCTTTGAACCTTTGCCTTGGTTTTTATGCCACCCATGAGTTATCAATCTCCGCTCCCTCAAAGACAAATGCCATGCCAGCCTGGCAGCCCAGACCCCTATTTATCACCATTAACATATATTAAAGCACTCTCCCCTCTGATTGCAAAAACAAACAAAAACCACTGCATCCATCAGGGCGCCAACAGGCATGGTGCCCCTGCCCCGCGTCCTGGTTGGCAGAGGCCCAGGGCTCACAGCCCTCCTCAGCCACGTCACGCAGGTACGAGGCCGTCACAGCCCACGGTGGCCTCTCACTTCAGCCACCTCAGGGGCTGTGACCAGGCAGAGGAGAAGGCAGGCAGGGGCAGCAGGTGGAGGCACCTGCCTGGGCGACGTCAGCCCTCAGATCCATCGCAGCCCCGCCCAGAGCACCTGCCGACACTCATGATTGGCCCAGGAGGTCTGGGCTTTAGGGACCCCAGCACAGGGGGCCATCAGCTCCCCTCGGAGCACAGCCGGGCGGGCTATTCTTCTCAAAGACCCAGAGGCCATGGCCTCCATGTTAGAGGTAGGGAACTGAGGCACGCAGCCCTGCTGGGGCTGGGCTGGGCCAGGGCTGACTTCCACCAGGAGAATGAACCCCATCCCGGGAAACGTTGAAATCGGAGCAGGAATTGCAGTAAGACAGTGTGGAGTGAAGAGCCTTCCTTCCCCTCTGGCCTGGTGGCCGCCCTGCATCTACCACTGGCCCATAAAGGCAAGGTGGCAAATGTGACCAACGGTAGAGCCCGGCACCTCCGGGCACAGTGGGTACATCGCCTCTGCAGATGGGGAAACTGAGGCGCGGGCCGGGCAGGCTCAGGCCAGGCCTGCAGACCGCACTCCCGCAGCAGCCGCTCCTCCAGTCGGTGACCCCACCCTCCCCAGCCCCTCAGTCACCACCGACCACCCTCTCCATCCCATAATAAGCCGGGCCCAGTCTCCTGGAGCTGGGGCCTGCTGTGGGAGGGAGGGGCGCGGGCTCGGGCCACTAAATCAGTCCACGCCTGTCACTGGCTCGAGTGCAGAAGCTGCCCAAGCGGAAATAACAAATGGCTGTCATTGTGGAGCCAAAACCTGTGATTATAATTATCACACCCTCGGTGACCTTGCGTAAACTTTAATCCCTCTCCAATGGACCATTTAAATAGCCTTCGCTGCACGCACGCTCCCCGGTCCGCACGCTCCCCAGTCCCTCCCCAGTCCGCACGCTCCCCGGTCCGCACGCCCCCCCCCCCCCGCCCTGTCCGCACGCTCCCCAGTCTGCACGCTCCCCAGTCCCTCCCCAGTCCGCACGCTCCCCGGTCCGCACGCTCCCCGGTCCGCACGCCCCCGGTCCGCACGCCCCCCAGTCCGCACGCTGGCCCCCAGTCCGATGCGGGGGGGGGGGCAACTCAGCCCTGCTGCGCCTGCCGGGAGCCACGCCAGGCACAGAGCCGGGATGCCGGACAGACGCCAGCGCTTGGCCCTCAGCTGGGGCTCCATCCACCCACTTCACAGAAGAGAGGTCGGGAGGTTGAGCAGCCCTGAGGGAGGCCCCGGTCTTGGGTTGGGCGGGGGCCGCAGGCCTTCTCTGCTGGGCTCCTGATGCAGGACACTGCAGTGCCCACAGCCGAGGCTCTTGAGGCCTTTCACTCGGCCTGGGGTCTCCACTCCTCCTCCTCGCCAGGTCCTGGGCTTCCCCGGTCCCCAGGGTCCCCGGCACCCTCCCCCCTTGCCTCCGATTGGTCCAGTGAGGGCCTGTTACACACGTCAAGGGTCTGGCTTGGGGCATTGCCCCGAAGGTGTCCTCAAAACACCTGGCCTGCACCTCAGGGTGTCCTCAGTGCCTCCCATCTAGGGGCGGATCTTAGAGTTGTGGGGGTGCCCATGGCACCTGGGGATGGGCCCTGCCTGGCTCAATGCGCTCACAGCTAGGGGGCCGGGAGTCCTGCCGGGCCATGTGGGGCCTGGATGTGCCCCCTCCCCGAGGCTGCCCAGCCTGGCCTCCTACGTGTGGGCTGGGGGCCAGAGAGCAGGTCAGCCCAGCGCGGCCCTGTCACCACACGTGCCCTGCGCTGGGAATGTGTTGGGGTGCTCTGGTGGCTCCTGGGCCCCTTCTTGGCCAAAAGGCCACTGATGTGGAGGCCAAGCAGTAGGGTGACCTAGGAGCCGTGGGAGGCGGCCAGAGCCCACTCCTCAACCTGCCGGGCTGCCTGTCCCTTCCCGTAGGAGGTGTCTGGGGCAGATGTGGCCAGGACAGCTCTCACACTCAGAGCTGGGCTCCCTGCCCCAGGTCCCCACACCTAGGCAAGGCGGGAGGGGAGGGGAGGCCGCAAAATCTCCAAAGCCAGGACGCCCCAGACCATACCCTCAGCCATGCCGTCAGTCTGCAAGGCCTCAGAGGGCGTGCGGGAGGCTGCGGGGAACTTAACCACGGGATCCTCCTGGGGGGAGCAGAGGGTCGCAGTGCCGGCCACCAGAGGCAAGGACAGGTCCTGTGTGAGAGACGCTGGTGACTTCCCTTGAGCCCGAGTTCTCCATACTGCCCTGCCCGGCTCAGGGGCCAGCTTATCTCTGTAGACACCATATCACCCCTGGCCCTGGCCCCCTTCTCTTTCCCCATCTCGCGAGAGGGTGCAGGCTCGGATCAGGCCAGCCTCAGAGAGCTTTGCAGGACAGCCCACCAAGCCGCAGGGCAGGGCCTCTGCGATGGTGGTGCGGGACCTGGGGTGGGTTGGGTTTGAAGGGCGTGGCCCACAGCAGTGAAGACACAGGAGCCCAGGTGGGAAGGGCTGAGGAGTTGGGCCCGGTTGGTCTAGGGTGGCCACAAGCGGGACCTACGGCAAGACCAAGAAGACCGTGGCCAGGTCCCAGGAGGCCTGGCCAACCAGCATAGATCCTGGGGGCAAAGGTCAAGCAATAGAATGTCCCTGGGTTGGTTAGGAATGGGGGTGCAGGTAAGGGGTGACCAGGACATCACCCTTCCCAGATGGCTGGTGATAGAGGGGGGCACAGGGCCCGGTCCAGTGGGGAAGGGCTGGCTCCTTGCTGCCAAGCAGACAGAGGGGTAGGGGCAGTGGGTGCAGGCCCATGGGGGCGGGGGTGCCGCCCCGAGGGAGGAGAGGACCCCTCAAGCAGTCTGTTCCCATCCCAGGAGACCTGTGCTGGGGCCAGCCGCCCCCAGCTTCCCCAGGAGCCACCGTCCCCTGAGAGTGGGCTGTGGTGTGCTTTCAAGAGGGAGACACCGCCCTCACCTTCTCCACCTCAGTTTCCCCATCAGCCCTGGGTGAGGGCAGAACTAAGGTCCCCACACCAGGAGTACAGGCGCCCAGGACGCAGTGGAGCAGGACCGCGTCAGCGGCTCCCACGCCGGGACCTCAATTACCCCCGCCACGCAGAAATGTCAGCGGTGCCTCCCGGCCCCCAGCCCAAGCCTTGAGTCTGGAGCCCGCCCCTCCCACCAGAGGACCTGGTGCCTCGGCTGGACTCTTCCCAGAGAAGCCGAGAGGAGATGGAGCCAGACCCTGGTGCAGATGTGGGCAAGCCGGTGGCCATCGGGTCACTCCGTGTGAGTGGGGCTGCCGACCCCACCCTTGTGCCCAGCCCTGCTCCTGGGCACCACCACCTGCCCCAGCACCCACCGGGCCTGGCTGTGGGGACCTACCTGCGGCCCCCAGAGGCTGGTCCTGATGGCCCCAGCCTTTCTTGCTGCTCCCCGCAGAGCTGGTGTGTGGGGACTGCTGAGCAGGGCAGGTGAGAAAGGCTGGGGCCAGCTGGCCACCTGTGGGCCCAGCTCGCCCACCCAGGCTGGGCCCTGGGGCACTGACAACGCAGGTGGCCCGCCCAGCCCCAGCAGCTCCCATTCGCCTCTGCATTCGAGCCTCAGTGAGCCTCGGTGCTCGGCCCAGCAAGCCCCGCGGGCTCACTGTCCATGACACTGAAGGGCGGCAGAGGGAAATGCCCCAGGCCCAGGGCTGCCAAGGGCCACACTGCCCCAGGGCCCTGTGGCCACTGCCAGACACGACCTTGGCTGTGAGTCACGTGCTGTCCTACCTGTGCAAAGCCTCAAGCCTGCAGGAGCCGCAGTGGCCAGGAGGAGGAACCATGCCCAGACATGTGTGCACACACATGCTCATACAAGGACACATACATGTACATTCACATGGCCGCATGTTGTGCGTGCATGCACATGTGTACACAAATATGCATGTGTGTGTACGTGTGTGGGTACAGAGCCACCCCATGGAGCAAGTGTTCACACGTGTGTACACTATGGTTGCACACATGCGCGCACACACACACCTCTTTCCCTCAATAGCCACTCAACCTTAGACAAGCCCAGGAGGGCAAGTGACCTGCACTCCATTCGGTGGCTGCACCTGGTCCAAGCTGCCAGAGCGGGCAGGTCAGAAGCTGGCAGCAGTAGGGTGGCTGTGGGCTTGGGATGCGGGGGCAAGCCGCTGGCTCCAGGCAGGCTCCTGCCCTCTCCCTACCCACTGATTTATTGTCCTCTCTCCCCTCGACACCACACTAGGCGCTCACACCCACCCACCCTCCCCTATCCATCCATCCACCCAACCACTCGTCCATGAGCCCATCTCCCCAGCCACACGCCCTCATCCATCTACCCATACCGGTCCACCCAGTCACTCCTCAGCCTCTCAACCACCCATGCGTCCATTTCCCATCAGCCAGTCATCCTGCCTATGTGAGGGGCTGGAGTCCGGTGCCCACAGGAGGTGCCAGCCCTGTCCAGGACGCATGTGCAGGTGGGAGCAGATTTGCAGGTTTGCAGAGCTGGTGAGGAGAACAGAGTTCTCTTTCAGGTTATCCTAGTTTCTCACTGGATGCAAAAGTTTGTTAGCTGAGATGGTTAGATGTATCTAACCATACATCTGCCCACCCACACACCCATTCGTCTGTTCGTCCGTCCGTCCATCCATCTATCTGTCTGTTCAGCCATCCATCCATCCATTCGTCCACCTGGCCCATCCAACACACATCTGCCCACCCACACACCCATCCGTCTGCCCATCCATCCATCCACTCACCCCCTTACTCATTGTCCACCCACTCCCCCACCCCACCACCCACCCACTCCCCCACCCATGCGTGTGCCCACCACCCACCCACTCTCTCACCCCTGCCACCCCCTTATCTCTCACCCCTCCTCACTCTCCTGAGTTCCAGGACACTGGCCTGGCCTCGAGGAGTTGGGAGTGAAGGCACTGGCTGCAGGGTGGAAGGAGATCGTGGGCCAAGGAGCAGGCTGTGGCGTGCAGGCACTCCGCAGCTGCATGGCTGTCGAGGCTGGGGGCCTGGCTCCCACACCACTCCCCCACCTCCTGGACTGTCCTGGACCCCCTTGGGGGCCACTGTGGTCCCAGCCACACACGATGGAGCTGGCCGGGCAGGTGGGCGAGGACAGTAGCGCGGGCCACCACCTTCCCCGGGAAGACACCAGGCAGCTCTGTAGGCAGGAGCGCCCACGTTGCTCCTAACCCAGTTCATGGGTAGAAACAGGCCGAGGACGGTGCCAGGCCACAGCCAGCAGCACCCCGGCCCCCAGGGGCGAGCAGGCGGTGGCCACGTGCCGCCCTCCTGTGGCTGACGGCTGCCCTCGCTGCCCGCTGGGAGCGGTGGCTGAGCCTCGACCTCCGTGGCCACCGGCTCTCAGCAGCTTCTCCACACGCGGCGCCTGTCTGGGCCTGTTATGGGGACCGGGCCACGGGTTTCTCCCTGGGCAGTCCCTGCGTCTCCATCCTGCAGGGAAGAGGTGGCTGCTGGGGCAGGCTGGGCGCGGGGCGGGGGCTGTGCCGGGTGGAGGTCAGAGTGGGGGAGCCGCAGTCCTCACTTCCAGGTCGCCACGGGCTCCCCATAGGAGGACCTGAGCATCCCCATTCCCGCTGTCAGCCCGCTCCAGAGCCACACTGGAGACCTTGAAATGCAGGAGGACCCGAGTGTGGGGAGAGAAGGTGCTCCTATAAATTCCATGCTCGTCAAAGTGACATTTGTCAGCTCCAGCTCTCCTTGCGGCTCCTGGGCCACCGGACAGGCCCGCCTGCCCATTAGAGCCACCTGAAACCCGAAAACCCCCGACCCGCGCACCCTGTCCCCTCTCCCTCTTGCAAACTCAGCGCTCAGTCCTATCACGCCTCTTATTTCTGTGTCTTTCCTCTGGGCAGATGGAGCAGGATTGCAAGCCCATAGGCTGCACCTCCTGCAGCAGCAGCAGCAGCAGCGAGGGGCTGGGGGGACTGCGGGGAAGGGGAAGGCGTGCCGGCTGCCCTCGGCCTTGGGTGGACCCCTATGCCCCAGGCTCACAGCTGGGCCCTGGGGTGGCCTGGTCAGGATCCGTAGCAGGAAGGAGGCTGGTGATGGGGGCTGACCTGGTCCTGCGCCCTTGCCCACCCCTGTGGGTGGTGCTCCTGCGGGCTCTGGAGGTTACTCTCTCAGCCCTGAGGACTGCTGAGAGTGGGGTCACAGACCTTGCACAGGGGAGAAGGCTGGGGCAGAGGCACCAGGCAGGGCAGCTGCAGGCAAAGACCCCAGGAGGCAGGACAGCGAGTGTCAGGACCAGACGCGCAGTGCAGGAACGGAGCCACAGGAGCACTGGCGGCGGCACCTAGAGGCAGGCGAACCAACCCTTCCACGGGTTGGTTCATGCGGAGGGCGCCCTCTGTGTGCACCCAGGACTCCCGCAGCCACGCTCACTCCAGCTGCGGTGGGGCTGGACGGTGTCCTGGCAGAGGGGACACAGAACATGGGGTGCCCGCAGTGGCTGGAATCGCGAGGCCATCTTGGCTCCGTCACCAGGGAGGGGACCACGGCCGTGGCCGCTGCTGCAGGCCGCCCTCCTGGAAGCGCTCCTGTGTTAGGAGCTGATTCCCATGTGGAAGCGCTGGCCTCAGCACCTCAGATATGAAAGCAGGGTCCTGAGCAGGAGCTGATGGACCTGCCTGGGTCCTCAGGAGCAGAGGCCAGAACAGAGAGGCGCACAGGAAAACGGGCAGGACGAAGCCGTGGGAAAAACCAGCCCCCACGCCTTGCGCTTGTACTTTCTTTCCTCTTTCTTTCTTCCTTTCTTCCTTTCTTTCTTTCTTTCTTTCTTTCTTTCTTTCTTTCTTTCTTTTTTCTTTCTTTCTTTTTCTTTCTTTCATCTTTCTTTTTCTTTCTTCTTTCTTTCTCCCTCCTTCTTTCCTTCCTTCCTTCCTTCCTTCCTTCCTTCCTTCCTTCTTTCCTTCCTTTCTTCCTTTTTTCGGTACTGGGGATGGAACCCAGGGGCATTCTACCTCCGAGCTACATCCTAAGCCCTATTTTTTATTCTTTATTTTGAAACAGAGTCTCACTGAGTTGCAAAGGGCCTCACTAGTAGCTGAGGCTGTCCGAGAATGGTGATCCTCCTCTCAGTCTCCTGAATGCTGGGATTTCAAGCGTGCGCCACCACGCCCGGCTTGTTCTTGACTTTCTGTAGAGCTCAGAGGGGCACTGGATTCAGAGCCTGAGCTGGCGGCCACTGAGCGAGGGGCTGCTGTCCTCTGCTGCGAGGAGGACCTGGGTGACAAGGAGGAAGCTGGAAACACTCGTCCTTGGGTCCCTGGGATCCCTGGGGTGCAGGCTTGTGTGTGGAGGCCTCGATGCTCCCTCCATGGTCAGCACCCCTCCACCCCCAGGGCAGGCTGGGGACAGACCCCACCTGCTCCTTCCCGGAGGCCAGCCCGCAGGCACCAGTCCACCTGCAGCGTCCACCTGGCACCCTTGGCTGGGGCTCCAGAGCTTTGAGGGCGGCAGCCAGGCACTTCATTCATTCATTCATTCATTCATTCACTCATTTCGCTCTCATGCACAGGCCCCTGGAGACCAAAGCCCCTCCAGGTGACCTTCCTGGCTGCAGGAACACAAGCAGACACCATGGGGAAGTACTGAGTCTGAATGCGGCACCACCACTGTGTCCTTCCCACCTCCCCAGGGACCCTCCTGCCCTCACAGCCTGGGGTGGACAGCAGGGCTGGAGCAGGGAGCCCCTGGGCAGGAGGGGCCTGGCGTGGGGAGGAGGGGTCCTCAGCTCCCATGCAGCCCCTCTGGAAGCTCCCAGGACAAGCACCAGGGCCTGGGGGACCCTGTACTCCTGAGCTGCGGGCCCTCTGTTGGGCCCAGGGACATCCAGTCCTGATGGTCACCACCGCCAGGTGCCAGCAGCTCCATCTCTGCGGTCCCCAATGCAGTGCTCTGGGCTGTGGTTTCCCAGCACCCACACAGCAACCAGGGCCATGGTAGCAGCCATCCATTGCAGAGGCAAGGGTGGAGTGGGCGGCCTCACACCAACACCCCAAGGCACCCCACAGGCCATTTTACTGAGGGCACCTCTGTGCCACTGCCCCAGGGGTCTCCCGGGAACCCCTCGCACCTTGGCCTGGCTTAGGAATTCCAAATGGTTTGTGCTCCCGTATAGCCAGCTGTCCTTCACTGAGGCTGTCCCACAGGGGCCGCCCCTACTCCAGCCTCATAGACCCTCAAGAAAAGAGACTGGGCCCCCTTCCAGGAGCCCAGTACTGTAAATGGCGATTTCAGTTTCTGCCAATCAGCACATGGCAAGGGGCGCCAGCCACGCCGAGGGGGAGGCCACAGGCAGCCCCAGCCGCCACTGGACGCCCTGCCCCACACTGCCCTGGCCTCTTGAGGAGTCCCTCCAAGTACATCCTCGGCCCCGGCCTTGCCAGGCCCGTACCATAGATGAGAAGGGCCTTGTCCCCATCTGACGCCACCCTGAAAGGGCACCGTCTGGAACAGGGCGCCTGCCCGGCCTGGCTGGCCTGAGAGTCTAGGGAGCAGGGGTCACTGGTGGAAGCCCCTCGAGGGCGTCCCACCTCTGGAGCTCCAGGAGGACCCTCACAGGTTCTGCACAGCGGCAGGGAGAGGCAGGTACAGGAGGAGGTGAGGGTCTTCTCAGGGACTTTGGGCACAGGACGGCGATGGGTACCCTCCCAGGACAGCCTCTGCCAGCCAGGGCCTCCTGCAGGGGCACGGCCATCAGAGGGAAGCGGTCCATGACACTTAATAAAATCCCTGCCCCAAGATGCCCTCTGCACAACCCGCCACTGCATCCACGGCCCGGCCGGCCCGCGGGAGGAACTGTCGTATGTGGTGGTCACTGATCAGTGACAGAGTGGACCCATCATTCTGCCTGTAGCAAACTCAGTCTCTGTAGCAGGCCCAGCCTCTCTCAGGTGCTGGCCTGTGGTCACAGCCACCCCCAGGCTCAGCGCTGGGAAGGCTGGGGTGAGGCCGGAGGAGTTCAGGGTGACCCACCCCATCTGACTTCACCGCTCCTGGTTCAGACCCCCGACTGGGAGCAGGGCAGTCATGCCCACTGGCCCCGTAGGAGGACCAACAAAGCTGCCTCCGCTAGGGCGGGCCCATCACACTCCTCCCCTGGGATTCATCCACTCCCAGCTGGCGGCTGGGCTGCTCCTGAGCTGGGACAGGCAGGTGTGAGCCTTGAGCAAAGAGGCAGGGCGCTCAGGAGTGTGAGGCCAGCGTCAGCAAGAGATTATGAGTGAGGAAGGAGCCCTGGGCATGCAAAGCGGCAAGGGCAGGTCCCTGCTCAGGCCGCCAATGGGCACCAAAACCTTCTGTTTCAGGCAAGGTTCAACCCAGGGTTTCAAACTGAGGACCAGTAGTCTCTGCCCTTTGGGGACTCAGGCCTCTGAGGGAGCACAGAGGTGGTGAGACAGTGAGTGTTGACTGCTGGGAGCTAAGACGGGTCCTGGGGGAGTTGTGCTGTGTGCTGGAGCAGATGGCAGCAGGAATGGGCGCTATCCCCCAGGAGGACCCCCATGGTGACATGGCTGACCTCCATGCCCAGAATGAGGAGGACAGGCACCCCAGTGTGGCCATCAGCTAGGGAGGCTCTGGGGGCGGCTCCTGCAGGAGCAGGGCTCAGTGTGCAAAAGAAGCAAGAGCTCAGCATGCAGAAGGAACAGGGCTCAGTGTGCAGGAGGAGCAGGGATCAGTATGCAGGAGGAGCAGGGCTCAGTGTGCAGGAGGAGCAGGGCTAGTGTGCAGGAGGAGCAGGGCTCAGTGTGCAGGAGGAGCAGGGCTAGTGTGCAGGAGGAGCAGGGATCAGTATGCAGGAGGAACAGGGCTAGTGTGCAGGAGGAGCAGGGCTCAGTGTGCAGGAGGAACAGGGCTCAGTGTGCAGGAGGAACAGGGCTCAGTGTGCAGGAAGAGCAGGGCTCAGTGTGCAGGAGGAGCAGGGCTCAGTGTGCAGGAGGAGCAGGGCTCAGTGTGCAGGAGGAGCAGGGCTCAGTGTGCAGGAGGAACAGGGCTCAGTATGCAGGAAGAGCAGGGCTCAGTGTGCAGGAGGAGCAGGGCACAGCGTGCAGGAGGAACAGGGCTCAGTATGCAGGAAGAGCAGGGCTCAGTGTGCAGGAGGAACAGGGCTCAGTATGCAGGAAGAGCAGGGCTCAGTGTGCAGGAGGAGCAGGGCACAGCGTGCAGGAGGAGCAGGGCTAGTGTGCAGGAGGAACAGGGCTCAGTATGCAGGAAGAGCAGGGCTCAGTGTGCAGGAGGAGCAGGGCTCAGTGTGCAGAAGGAGCAGGGCTCAGTGTGCAGGAGGAACAGGGCTAGTGTGCAGGAGGAGCAGGGCTAGTGTGCAGGAGGAGCAGGGCTCAGTGTGCAGGAGGAACAGGGCTAGTGTGCAGGAGGAGCAGGGCTAGTGTGCAGGAGGAGCAGGGCTCAGTGTGCAGGAGGAACAGGGCTAGTGTGCAGGAGGAGCAGGGCTCAGTGTGCAGGAGGAGCAGGGCTCAGTATGCAGGAGGAGCAGGGCTCAGTGTGCAGAAGGAGCAGGGCTCAGTGTGCAGGAGGAACAGGGCTCAGTGTGCAGGAGGAGCAGGGCTCAGTGTGCAGGAGGAGCAGGGCTAGTGTGCAGGAGGAGCAGGGCTCAGTATGCAGGAGGAGCAGGGCTCAGTGTGCAGGAGGAGCAGGGCTCAGTGTGCAGGAGGAGCAGGGCTCAGTATGCAGGAGGAGCAGGGTTCAGTGTGCAGAAGGAGCAGGGCTAGTATGCAGGAGGAGCAGGGCTCAGTATGCAGGAGGAGCAGGGCTCAGTGTGCAGGAGGAGCAGGGCTCGGTGTGCAGGAGGAGCAGAGCTCAGTGTGACAGAGGAACAGGGCTCAGTATGTAGGAGGAGCAGGACTCAGTGTGTAGGAGAAGCAGTGCTCAGAGAAGCAGTGCTCAGTATATAGGAGGGACAGGGCTCAGTATGCAGGAGGAGCAGCTCTCAGTGTGTAGGAGGAGCAGGGCTAGTGTGCAGGAGGAGCAGGGCTCAGTATGCAGGAGGAGCAGCTCTCAGTATGCAGGAGGAACAGGGCTCAGTGTGCAGGAGGATCAGGGCTCAGTGTGCAGGAGGATCAGGGCTCAGTATGCAGGAGGAGCAGGGCTCAGTGTGCAGGAGGAGCAGGGCTGATTATGCAAGAGGAGCAGGGCTCAGTGTGTAGGAGGAACAGGGCTCAGTGTGCAGGAGGAACAGGGCTCAGTGTGCAGGAGGAGCAGGGCTCAGTGTGCAGGAGGAACAGGGCTCAGTGTGCAGGAGGAACAGGGCTCAGTGTGCAGGAGGAGCAGGGCTCAGTGTGCAGGAGGAACAGGGCTCAGTATGCAGGAGGAGCAGGGCTCAGTATGCAGGAGGAGCAGGGCTCAGTGTGCAGGAAGAGCAGGGCTCAGTGTGCAGGAGGAACAGGGCTCAGTGTGCAGGAGGAGCAGGGCTCAGTGTGCAGGAGGAGCAGGGCTCAGTATGCAGGAGGAGCAGGGCTCAGTATGCAGGAGGAGCAGGGCTCAGTGTGCAGGAGGAGCAGGACTCAGTGTTCAGGAGGAGCAGGGCTCAGTATGCAGGAGGAGCAGGGCTCAGTGTGCAGGAGGAGCAGGGCTAGTGTGCAGGAGGAGCAGGGCTCAGTGTGCAGGAGGAACAGGGCTAGTGTGCAGGAGGAGCAGGGCTCAGTGTGCAGGAGGAGCAGGGCTCAGTATGCAGGAGGAGCAGGGCTCAGTGTGCAGAAGGAGCAGGGCTCAGTGTGCAGGAGGAACAGGGCTCAGTGTGCAGGAGGAGCAGGGCTCAGTGTGCAGGAGGAGCAGGGCTAGTGTGCAGGAGGAGCAGGGCTCAGTATGCAGGAGGAGCAGGGCTCAGTGTGCAGGAGGAGCAGGGCTCAGTGTGCAGGAGGAGCAGGGCTCAGTATGCAGGAGGAGCAGGGTTCAGTGTGCAGAAGGAGCAGGGCTAGTATGCAGGAGGAGCAGGGCTCAGTATGCAGGAGGAGCAGGGCTCAGTGTGCAGGAGGAGCAGGGCTCGGTGTGCAGGAGGAGCAGAGCTCAGTGTGACAGAGGAACAGGGCTCAGTATGTAGGAGGAGCAGGACTCAGTGTGTAGGAGAAGCAGTGCTCAGAGAAGCAGTGCTCAGTATATAGGAGGGACAGGGCTCAGTATGCAGGAGGAGCAGCTCTCAGTGTGTAGGAGGAGCAGGGCTAGTGTGCAGGAGGAGCAGGGCTCAGTATGCAGGAGGAGCAGCTCTCAGTATGCAGGAGGAACAGGGCTCAGTGTGCAGGAGGATCAGGGCTCAGTGTGCAGGAGGATCAGGGCTCAGTATGCAGGAGGAGCAGGGCTCAGTGTGCAGGAGGAGCAGGGCTGATTATGCAAGAGGAGCAGGGCTCAGTGTGTAGGAGGAACAGGGCTCAGTGTGCAGGAGGAACAGGGCTCAGTGTGCAGGAGGAGCAGGGCTCAGTGTGCAGGAGGAACAGGGCTCAGTGTGCAGGAGGAACAGGGCTCAGTGTGCAGGAGGAGCAGGGCTCAGTGTGCAGGAGGAACAGGGCTCAGTATGCAGGAGGAGCAGGGCTCAGTATGCAGGAGGAGCAGGGCTCAGTGTGCAGGAAGAGCAGGGCTCAGTGTGCAGGAGGAACAGGGCTCAGTGTGCAGGAGGAGCAGGGCTCAGTGTGCAGGAGGAGCAGGGCTCAGTATGCAGGAGGAGCAGGGCTCAGTATGCAGGAGGAGCAGGGCTCAGTGTGCAGGAGGAGCAGGACTCAGTGTTCAGGAGGAGCAGGGCTCAGTATGCAGGAGGAGCAGGGCTCAGTGTGCAGGAGGAGCAGGGCTCAGTGTGCAGGAGGAGCAGGGCTCAGTGTGCAGGAGGAGCAGAGCTCAGTGTGACAGAGGAACAGGGCTCAGTATGTAGGAGGAGCAGGACTCTGTGTGCAGGAGAAGCAGTGCTCAGAGAAGCAGTGCTCAGTATATAGGGGGGACAGGGCTTAGTATGCAGGAGGAGCAGCTCTCAGTGTGTAGGAGGAGCAGGGCTAGTGTGCAGGAGGAGCAGGGCTCAGTATGCAGGAGGAACAAGGCTCAGTGTGCAGGGGGAGCAGGGCTCAGTATGCAGGAGGAACAGGGCTCAGTGTGCAGGAGGAGCAGGGATCAGTATGCAGGAGGAACAGGGCTAGTGTGCAGGAGGAGCAGGGCTCAGTGTGCAGGAGGAACAGGGCTCAGTGTGCAGGAGGAACAGGGCTCAGTGTGCAGGAAGAGCAGGGCTCAGTGTGCAGGAGGAGCAGGGCACAGCGTGCAGGAGGAGCAGGGCTAGTGTGCAGGAGGAACAGGGCTCAGTATGCAGGAGGAACAGGGCTAGTGTGCAGGAGGAGCAGGGCTAGTGTGCAGGAGGAGCAGGGCTCAGTGTGCAGGAGGAACAGGGCTAGTGTGCAGGAAGAGCAGGGCTAGTGTGCAGGAGGAGCAGGGCTCAGTGTGCAGGAGGAACAGGGCTAGTGTGCAGGAGGAGCAGGGCTAGTGTGCAGGAGGAGCAGGGCTCAGTATGCAGGAGGAGCAGGGCTCAGTGTGCAGAAGGAGCAGGGCTCAGTGTGCAGGAGGAGCAGGGCTCAGTGTGCAGGAGGAACAGGGCTCAGTGTGCAGGAGGAGCAGGGCTCAGTGTGCAGGAGGAGCAGGGCTAGTGTGCAGGAGGAGCAGGGCTCAGTATGCAGGAGGAGCAGGGCTCAGTGTGCAGGAGGAGCAGGGCTCAGTGTGCAGGAGGAGCAGGGCTCAGTATGCAGGAGGAGCAGGGTTCAGTGTGCAGAAGGAGCAGGGCTAGTATGCAGGAGGAGCAGGGCTCAGTATGCAGGAGGAGCAGGGCTCAGTGTGCAGGAGGAGCAGGGCTCGGTGTGCAGGAGGAGCAGAGCTCAGTGTGACAGAGGAACAGGGCTCAGTATGTAGGAGGAGCAGGACTCAGTGTGTAGGAGAAGCAGTGCTCAGAGAAGCAGTGCTCAGTATATAGTAGGGACAGGGCTTAGTATGCAGGAGGAGCAGCTCTCAGTGTGTAGGAGGAGCAGGGCTAGTGTGCAGGAGGAGCAGGGCTCAGTATGCAGGAGGAGCAGCTCTCAGTATGCAGGAGGAACAGGGCTCAGTGTGCAGGAGGATCAGGGCTCAGTGTGCAGGAGGATCAGGGCTCAGTATGCAGGAGGAGCAGGGCTCAGTGTGCAGGAGGAGCAGGGCTGATTATGCAAGAGGAGCAGGGCTCAGTGTGCAGGAGGAACAGGGCTCAGTATGCAGGAGGAGCAGGGCTCAGTGTGCAGGAGGAGCAGGGCTCAGTGTGCAGTAGGAGCAGGGCTAGTGTGCAGGAGAAGCAGGGCTCAGTATGCAGGAGGAACAGGGCTCAGTGTGCAGGAGGAGCAGGGCTAGTGTGCAGGAGGAGCAAGGCTCAGTATGCAGGAGGAACAAGGCTCAGTGTGCAGGGGGAGCAGGGCTCAGTATGCAGGAGGAACAGGGCTCAGTGTGCAGGAGGAGCAGGGCTCAGTGTTCAGGAGGAGCAGGGCTCAGTATGCAGGAGGAGCAGGGCTCAGTGTGCAGGAGGAGCAGGGCTCAGTGTGCAGGAGGAGCAGGGCTCAGTGTGCTGGAGGAGCAGAGCTCAGTGTGACAGAGGAACAGGGCTCAGTATGTAGGAGGAGCAGGACTCAGTGTGCAGGAGAAGCAGTGCTCAGAGAAGCAGTGCTCAGTATATAGGGGGGACAGGGCTTAGTATGCAGGAGGAGCAGCTCTCAGTGTGTAGGAGGAGCAGGGCTAGTGTGCAGGAGGAGCAGGGCTCAGTATGCAGGAGGAACAAGGCTCAGTGTGCAGGGGGAGCAGGGCTCAGTATGCAGGAGGAACAGGGCTCAGTGTGCAGGAGGAGCAGGGCTAGTGTGCAGGAGGAGCAGGGCTCAGTGTGCAGGAGGAACAGGGCTCAGTATGCAGGAGGAACAGGGCTCAGTATGCAGGAGGAGCAGGGCTCAGTGTGCAGGAGGAGCAGGGCTCAGTGTGCAGGAGGAACAGGGCTCAGTGTGCAGGAGGAGCAGGGCTCAGTATGCAGGAGGAACAGGGCTCAGTGTGCAGGAGGAGCAGGGCTCAGTGTGCAGGAGGAACAGGGCTCAGTGTGCAGGAGGAGCAGGGCTCAGTGTGCAGGAGGAGCAGGGCTCAGTATGCAGGAGGAGCAGGGCTCAGTGTGCAGGAGGAGCAGGGCTCAGTGTGCAGGAGGAGCAGGGCTCAGTGTGCAGGAGGAGCAGAGCTCAGTGTGACAGAGGAACAGGGCTCAGTATGTAGGAGGAGCAGGACTCAGTGTGCAGCAGAAGCAGTGCTCAGAGAAGCAGTGCTCAGTATATAGGGGGGACAGGGCTTAGTATGCAGGAGGAGCAGCTCTCAGTGTGTAGGAGGAGCAGGGCTAGTGTGCAGGAGGAGCAGGGCTCAGTATGCAGGAGGAGCAGCTCTCAGTATGCAGGAGGAACAGGGCTCAGTGTGCAGGAGGAGCAGGGCTCAGTGTGCAGGAGGATCAGGGCTCAGTGTGCAGGAGGAGCAGGGCTCAGTGTGCAGGAGGAGCAGGGCTCAGTATGCAGGAGAAGCAGGGCTCATTGTGCAGGAGGAGCAGGGCTCAGTATGCAGGAGGAACAAGGCTCAGTGTGCAGGGGGAGCAGGGCTCAGTGTGCAGGAGAAGTAGTGCTCAGAGAAGCAGTTCTCAGTATGTAGGAGGGACAGGGCTAGTGTGCAGGAGGAGCAGCTCTCAGTGTGCAGGAGGAGCAGGGATCAGTATGCAGAAGGAACAAGGCTCAGTGTGCAGGAGGAGCAGGGCTTAGTATGCAGGAGGATGCCCTGGTTGGTTGCTCACCCTGGCGTGCTCTGACCACCCAGCCCCCATCCCTCGTGGGCTGGTCTCGGGGGACTGCCCACATTCCGGGTGTAATCTGAGTGGTGGGCTTGTGCTCTGAAGGGCAGGTGAGGCTGGGGGTGGCACTGTACTTATGGATGGGTCCCCAACAGGCAGTAGCCAGGAACTGGCCTCCACGGCCGAGAGCGGCCTCCCTGACTGCTCACAGCTCCGCAGCCGCTGCCCTGTCTGTTAAGAGGGAGGACCTGCCTGGCTCCCTGGTGGTCCGTTGGCAGGGGCACCCCAGGCCCATGGTCCCCGGCGTCTGAGAGTCAGTGGCGCCACCAGACCCCGGCTGGGAACTCGAGTGCCACGAGCAAGTAAGTTCATTACCTTCTACAACATGATAAGCCCTCTGATCGCTGCATTAAGAGACAGGACTGCACGATTATAAATTACAGGACATGTTCTCACGTGTCTGTCTCTCCAGGGCCAGCGGGAGAAGTTAATTATTTTTATGGGTCCAGATAGGGCCCGGTGTGTGGGGGGATGAGAAGACCGGTCCTGGATCCAAGCCACACAGACGCCACCCTTGCCCCCTTGGGAGAGCTGGCCTGGGCCTCGCCTGCTTCTCTGAGGTGGGCGCCCACCGTGGCCGGCCACTCCCTCCCTCCCTCCCTCCCGCAGAAGAGCAGGTTAATGGGACTCTGCGGTTCCCTATTATCCCTGCCCCCGGGAGGAGTGGGCCCAGCGCGGCTTTCTGAGTGGCCGGCGGGGCCATCAGTAACTCTGAAGGATTCAGCAATCTTTTTTTTCCCCCAATTGCCCACCACAGCCTATATTACAAATACATAAATCATAATGTTTCAACAAAAGCAAAATTTAATTTTCTCCTTTCAGCCGTTATCTGGGCCGGGTGGTATATGGCAGGCTGCGCCCGGCTCATTTATTACACCCGCTGAATGGGTAATGGCAGGCCGCGTCGATTGCAGCCGGCTTTGTTAGGCCTCTGAATGTGCCGCGTAGCCCTGGCAGCCCAATCTCCCCGCATCTGTAATAGATACACAGGGCTCTATTATTCCTTGCCAGAGCAAAATTAAATAGTTGTGTGTGTGTGTGCCGGGGCGGGGGCCGGGCCCAAGGAGGCGGGAGGAGTGTCTCAGCCTGCGCAGCCCCGCCAGCTCCACCTGGAGGCTCTGGGCTTCTCTGTGTCCTGCCCTCGAGACCCCGAGACTCAGGGGGGCAGCAAGCCAAAAGATCTTGGCTTCACACACCAGTCATTGCAGGTGATGGGCCCATTTCGTAGACACAGGAAACCGAGCCCTGCAGGCCACAGGCCTCCTGAACCATACAGGGCCCAGTGCTGAGCTCCTGCTTGGGGCTCTCTTCCTGAACTCTGGCTGGCTCTGAGGAGAGCTGCCTTTGTGATTGGGGTGGGTTGCAAGGGGGGACAACAGCACCCCAGCTCACCCCAGACAGGTCCAGCCCAAGCATGGCACCCCTGTGCGCTCCAGGGGCCTGTCCTGGCCAGTGGCTCCTTCTGGACAGAGGTTGGTGGCTCTGAGTGAGGAGGTGGGCCATCTGGGACCCACCCACTCACCTTCCAGGTGGGAGAGCTGGTCTGCCGCCCCAGGCCAGGCATGGGGTAGAGACCAAGCTCACGCCCTAGATGGATGTCCAGGCCCTGCCAGAGGCCCTGGCATCCTCCGCTCCCCAGGCACAGAAGCTGCAGGTCAGAGTGCAGAGGTTGGAGCCCCGGTCCAGCAAAGCAGGCGCTGGAGGCAGAGGTGGGCTCCTGGAGGCCTGGGCCTCCAGCCTCCGGCCACGCAAGGCTATACCCTCCTCAACCCTCCTTAGGACCTACAGCCAGCAGAGGCCCCAGGATGCCAAGTGGACTCGGTGCTGCCACAGGTGCCAAGCCAGCACTCACCACCAGAGCCACGGCCCCGTCTCCCTGTCCCCCAGGGCACAGCCTCCCACCCAGGGCCAGTCCTTGTGGCCCGACAGCCCGTCCTGGGACCTGTCTTGTGTAACCATTCCTCAGCCCGACCAACCGTCAGCCTCACGGCAACTGTCTGCTACCGTCCGTCCTGACCACCGCCCGGGGTCCTCACGGCCAGGTGAGCCGCTGGAAGCCCAGCCCTCGCCTCCTCACCCCTGTCCTTGCCACTCAGCAAGGCTCACTGAGCAGGCTCACGGGCAGCAGGGCGGAGAGTGCTGGCGCAGGGGGGCTCAGTGGCCCAGGATGCTGGTGCTGCACTGTGTTGAGCAGGGAGAGGCGGGCAGGAGGAGGGAATCGCATCCTTGGAGAGGGGACCGAGCCAGAGCCGGCCTGACCTGCTCGGGACAGGAAGGCTGTGGGGTGGGGCGCACATGGGCCTGGCGACCCACAGTGGAGGAGCCGCTGGAAGCCCGCAAGGGAGGTTGTGGTGTGTGCTTATTGTTTATTTATTTATTATTTAGCATGGGCTTGAGTCCAGGGGCTTTCCAATCTCTACCTTGAGTTGTGTTTTATTTTGAAATAGTTTCACTAAGTTGCTGAGGGTATACTCAAACCTGTGATCCTTTTGTCTCAGCCTCCCAAGTACTGGGATTACAGGGGTACACTACCATGCAGGGCTGGTATGTATTTCACTATATCTTATTATTTTGTGTGTGTGGTATTGGGGATTTGACCCAGAGGCATTCTACCATCAAGCTATATCCCTAGTCTGATTTTTTAAGTTTTTTATTTGGAACCAGAGTCTCATGAGGTTGATGAGAGTCTCAGTACTTGCTAAAGCTATCCTTGAACCTGTAATCTTCCTGTCTCAGCCTTCAAAGTACTGGGATTATGTACCACCATGCAGGGCTGGTATGTCTTTATTTTTTATTATTTATTTATTTATTTATTTATTTATTTATTTATTTAGTGGTAGTAGTGATGGAACCCAGGGGCATCTACCTCTGAGCTATATTCCCAGCCCTTTTTTACTCTTTATTTTGAAACAGGGTCTAAGTTGTGGAGGGCCTCACTAAGTAGCCAAGGCTGGTGGAGAACCTGCAATCCTCCTGTCTCAGCCTCTCAGATACTGGGATTACAAGTGTGCGCCACCACGCCGGCTTGGTATGTGTTTTTAAATGTCCAGCGTGCTGAGATTAGACTCCAGGTGGTGGCAGGAAGAACAAAAGGTCCCCGCTGTGTCCACTGTGAGGAGCCTGTGGCCTGACCCTGGAGAGACCTGGATGTGGGTGTGAGCCAGAGGAAGGGGTGAAGGTGGCTGGAGGTCTGCTTGAGCAGGCGGGGCGCTGCGTCCTGGGACGCAGAGCTGCCGAGAGCAGGCTCTTCCCAGAGGCCTGGAATTCGCTCAGGGGGGAGACGTCCACCAGGCCCCTGCGAGGAGCCTTGAGTAGCCACTGGGTATGTTCAGCAAGCACACTGGGCTGGACAGACGTGTGGGGCCCAGGGGACCCAGCGCCACGGTCACTGGGAGTGATGGAGAAGTGAGGGGGTCGAGGCCCACGGAAGGGACCTCACCGCCTGGGGCCAGGCTGCCAAAAAGACAAATCGAGGAGGCCGAGGCAGCCTGGTGTCTGTGGGAGCCGCAGAGGATGTGTTTCCAGCACGAGGTGCCGGGAGCCTGAGCCCTGCACTGAGACACGGAGGTCCCTGGCCACCTGGACAGCGGTGAACCAGGAGGAAATCCCGACTTGAGAAGCGTGGGCGTCCTGCTGAGGCCCCGCCCAGCTCGAGGGCCGGCTCGCCCTCCCACGGAACCACAGCTCCGGAGACAGGAGACACTGGGCAAGGAAGGGCCAGGCCTGGGGAATCAGAGGATGAAGGAAGGAGGACGGAGGACAAAGGACGGCCGGCCCAGACCCTCGGGATGCCCGGGCCGGGTGCACCGGTGGGTGAGCCCAGGATGGCCTTGGCCAGTGCCCATGGCTGGCACCTCAAGGGGCAGAAGGCAGAGGCCTGTGAAGGAAACAGTGACCCACTTTTCTAAATGGGATGGGAGCCCTAAAGTCATACGATTCATTAAACCAGTGACAAAGGAGGATCCCGAAAGGCAGCCAGTAAACACACACGCTTGCACATACTTGTGCACACATGTACACACGTACATGCACGCACATACCCACATACGTGTACACACAGAATGTACAAAGAATGAGAGACGAGGGTGGCGGAAGATCTATCCCTGACCGTGATGCCGGCTGGGAGAGGCTGGAACATCCTTAAAGTACGGAGAAAAATTGAAGCCCAAGTCCAACACAGTGGAAAGATCTTTCGAAAACAATGGCAAGCTGGAGGCAGTGGCACACACCTGTAATAGGAAGAGCATGAGTTCAAGGCCAGCCTCAGCTACTTAGCAAAGCCCTCAACAACTTAGTGAGACCCTGCTTCAAAAATGAAAAGGGCTGGAATGGATCTCAGAGGTAGAACACCCCTGGGTTCAAACCCCAGTACCAAGAACAAAACAGGCAAAATAAAGACTTTTCCAGACATTAGAAAAAATAATCCCTCACCAGGAGACCCACACTCTAAGAACTGTTAAAGGATCTTCAAGCAGAAGGAAATAACGCCAGAAGAAAACCTGTAGTCACACACAAGAGCCCACTGCACCAGAAGTGGTAGCCATGACATTTTCATTTTAGTCCAAAAGGTAAGCTGGCTGTAGTGGCGCATGCCTGCAGTCCCAGCATTCAAGAGGCGGAGACAGGAGGATCATGGTCCGTGGACAGCCTCAGCTACTTAGCAAGGCCCTTCACAACTCAGTGAGACCCTGTTTCAAAAAATAAAAAGACTAAAAAATAGTGCTGGGGGTGTAGCTCGGAGGTAGGGTGCCCCTGGGTTCCATCCGTAGTACCGCGAAAAAAAGGGTAAAAATAGTAGTGAACTGTGGGGATATAATGCATAGAAGCAAAATGATAGAGCAGTACCTTTGAGAACAGAGGGCTGAGGATGCAGCCCAGAGGTAGAATGCCCTGGGTTTGCAGCCCAGAGGTAGAATGCCCTGGGTTCAATCCCGAGTTATTGAAAAACACGTATTCAAGAAGAAATAAAAATAATAAATAGTACTATAGCTATTAAAGATCAATTTTAAAGCTATAAACTCTTCCAATAATAAAACTCCAAGACAAAATAGAGTTTAAAGAAGAAATAATACCAATTCTACATAAACTCTTCCAGAAAATTGAAGAGAAGAAAATAATTTCCAATATTTTCTGAGACAAGCATTACAAAGCTACAGACCAAAATCTATATAAATAAAAACTAAAATTCAGCAAATAAAATTCAACATATTTTTGTAATGGAGATTTAACCCAGGGCACTCTACCATTGAGCTAAACCTCCAGCCCTTTTTTATTTTGAAACAGAGTCTTGCTAAGTTGCTGAGGCTGGCCTCAAACTTGCTATTCTCCTGTCCCAGACTCTCAAGTACTGGAATTATGGGCATAGGCCACTGTCCCCAGCTTCCAGCAACATTTTTTTAAAATTTATTTTTTGTGGTACTGGGGGTGGAACCCAGAGGCGTTCTACCTCCAGGCTATACTCCCAGACCTATTTTTTTTTTTTTTTTTTTTTGGTGGTACTGGGGTTCCTGGAAGCCCTTCTACCTCCGGGCTACACTCCCAGACCTATTTTTACATTTTTATTTGGAAACAGGGTCTCCTAAGCCAGCGCGCACGGCTGGCTTCGAACCTGCGCCATCCTCCTGTCTCTGCCTCCCAAGCGCGGGGATTACAAGCGTGCGCCACCATGCCTGGCTCCAACAACATTTTTAAAAGATAATGCATTATGGTCAGCTGGAGTTTAACTGGAGAATTCAAAGTTAGTGTTAAATGAAAGATCAATGCAATTCACTACTTAACAGACTGAACAAAATCCCATATGACTACTTAAATACATACAGAAAAATCATATGACAAAATTCAACAATAATATCTAAATCTTCAGAAAAATAGTAATAGAAAAGAACTTCCTCAACATGATAAAAGCTATCTCTGAAAAACCTATAGCTAACACCATATTTAGTGGTCAAAGATTAAAATCTTTTCCCTAAGATTAGGAAAAATGCAAAAATGTCTGCTAAAATTCTCTGTTCTGTCTTGCACTGGATATTTTAACCAGTGCAATAAGGCAAAAATAAAAAGTACCCAGACAGGAAAGAAAGGACTAATACTTTGTTCATAAACAGCATAATAATCTACATATAATTTGCTATGGAGTTGTAGGATATATCAGTTGTATTTCTATATGGAATTGTATTTATATATACAAGTGACAATTGGTAATTTAAAGTTTGTAGATGACATTTATAATTCTATCATAAATATAAATACATATGGGCAATTTGACAAAGTGTGTGCAAGACTCCTACACTGAAAGGCATAAAACATTACTTAGAAAAATTAAATAAATGGTTAGATATACCATATTCATGGAATAGCAAATTTGCTATTCTAAGAAATCAATTTTTTATCTATTGGTTGAATGAAATAAAAATCTCAGCAGGCTTTTTTTTTTTCTTTTGGTAGAATTGTCAAGATTGTTCAAAGAATCTAGAATAGTCAAAACAACTTTGTAAAAGAAGAACAAACTAGGAGGCCTTTTGGTACCCAACTTCCAGGCTTATTGTAAAGCTATGGCAATCAGTACAGTATGATGTATGATGTTGGTGGGGTAGAGTTGGGACTCTGCACGAATTCATCCTGGCCTGTGTATTACTTCATCCATCAGGAACCACATGTAGTGGAGTGTGTTTACTCCCCCCTCCATGGGTGGCTGGAAACTTACCAAAGGCCAGCTCCCACTGGACAGCCTCCCTGGTGGCAACTTCCCAACTTCACCTGCGGCTGACACCCAGGCTTGGCCATCCCCTGGTGCATACCTCTGACTTTGCCCAAGTCAGTGTAAATATCCTCTTGACCACACAAGGTGGCCATCTATTTGAACATCAGGCCTGCCTAGGTCCAGCAAGAAGCAGGACCAAGAGGTTCTTCGTAGAGGGAGTGGGGTAGCAGGGAAGATAGGTGCCGAGGGATGCACATGTGCCCCCAATTCATATCCTGAAACTTAATCTCAGTGCAACAGTGTTTGTAGGTAGGGCCTTTAGGAGGTGGTCAAGTCAGGAGGGCAGAGCCTCATGGGGGGAGAGGTCCTGACAAAAGGTCTTGAGGAAGTGGTCTTGCTCTCATCAGCTCTCCGGCCTGCGAGGACCCAGCAGCGGCCCTGCACACTGTGGCTGTCCCTGTGCCCAGCTCAGAGCGCAGGGAAGCCCTCCACCGCGGGCACTCTGGGGCATCCACCCTGTGCTGCCCCATGGGAACCACTGTCTTTTTTTTTTTTTTTTTTTGGTGGTACTGGGGTTCCTGGAAGCCCATCTACCTCCGGGCTACACTCCCAGACCTATTTTTTTTTTTATATTTTGAAACAGGGTCTCGTAAGCAAGCGCGGCTGGCTTCGAACCGGCGCGATCCTCCTGTCTCCGCCTCTCAAGCGCGGGGATTACAAGCGTGCGCCACCACGCCCGGCTTGAACCACTGTCTTTTGGGAAGCATGGACCATGGCTGTTCCCTCACTGCTGGGGCCCTGGGACATCAGTCCACCCCAACAGGCTCCAAACCATGGCCAGGGGCAGGCGCCAGAGCTGTGGGCTGAGCCGAGCATGTAACAGCCCCCCACCGCAGCAAGAAGGAGTCAGCACTAAGCCCTCCAGATCAGCCTGGGTCATGCCGGTTCTGGCGCTGGGCAGGGCGCGCCTGTTCATATCCCTGAGGGTGGCTCTGACCTTCCTCTGCCTTGAGAAAGGGCGTACGGTGGTCACTGCGCAGAGCTCAGGCCCAGGATGGTGGCGGACATCCCCTCCAGGCAAAGGTCTCGTCCTGCCTCTGCCCCCCCCTCGACTCCTCAGCAGTCAGGCTGCCCCTGGGTCGCCGGCCCCCCTCCTCCAGCGAGCTCAGGCCTCTATGCCGGGCCCTGGAGTCACGAGAGGGAGAGCAGGGTGGCAGGCTGAGTCCCCCAGCTGTGGCCTGGCAGCAGCGGTGGAGGAGCGTGGACGGCGCGCTGGCCCTGGCTGCCTGTGCTCAGTGCGCTCGCTCAGGTGCCCGCTGGGGGCTCCACGGGCTGCAGCAGCACTGGCAAGGCTAGGCCATCCCGTACCAGAGCCCTGCGCCCTGCGGCCCCAGACAAGTCAAACTAGGCAGCTTTGGGAAAGCAGAGACCAGCCCCCTAAGCCCTGGAGGTCACACTTAGCCAGGAGGGAGAGAGACAGGGTCAGAGAGGGAGGGAGGGAGAGAGACAAACAGGAAAGAGACACAGAGAGAGACAGAGGGAGGAAGGGAGACAGGGCCAGAGAGGAAAAATACAGAGGCGGTGGTGACAAAGACAGAGAAGGGAGGGAGAGAGACAGAGACAGGAAAGGGAGAAACAGAGAAAGACAGGGAGCTGGAGGAAGGGAGAGAGAGACAGGGACAGATAGAAAAGAGACACAGAGATAGTGACAGAGAAAGGCAGAGAAAAGGAAAGGAAGAGGAGCAAGAGAGACAGAGATAGGGAGGGAGGAAAGAGCGCTGGAGACCCCTCCCCACAGGCCTGGCAGTTTTGAGGCGGCCACGCTTTCCTTTACCGCGGGTCAGTTCTGGGCAGCGGCTGTGTCCTGTGGACACTGAGCACTAACGCGCTAAGACTGAAGTCAGAGACGCAGGTCAGACGCGGCACACGCCTGCACCCTGGCACAGCTCATCTGAGGCCACTGCCAGCCCGCGCTCAGCCTGGGTGCCTCTCCCGCCGGACTCACCCACCCTCTGCCGGCCAGCCCACGCCCGCCCTCCAAGGCGGGAACCCCTGAACCCCACGCGGAGGGAGCAGCATCTCTGCGGCACGGGGAGGGGCCGGCGTGGCTGGAGCGCAGGCTCTAGGGCCCCAGGGGCCCCCACGGTGGGAGCTGGGCCCGGCTGAAGGGCCACAGGAGTCGCTGACGGCTTCTACACAGGGAGCCACCGGGACAGGGCTCCACCTGGGCAGGTGTGGGAGTCCAGCCTGTGAGATGGAGGGGCCAGGGCCTGGGGAAGCGGAAGGTGGTACCTGCAGCCACTGAGCAGATCTGGTGTGTGTTTGAGGCCAGGAATGGACACGCTGAGTGGCCGAGGTCCGGCCAGGGTGAGGTCCCGCGGCTTCTGCAGGACCAAGTGTGCTCAAAGACGCCAGTCAGCGCCCCTCGCCATAACAAGCGCCGCCTGCACAGAGAGGTCCCCTGGGCTCACGAGTGAGTGGCCATCACTCTGGCCACAGCACATCTCGGTAGGCACTCCAGGCAGAGCAGAGCCACTCACCTGGGGCGGAAGGTAAGAAAGAGAAGAGGAAGGACAGCCTCCCCCAGCTCCACCAGCACCAGGAGAGGAGCTGTGGCCGGCCCTCCTGCTGCTACCTGCGCACCTGTACCCAGGAAAACGAGGCAGCCCGGAACGTGCCCCTGTCCTCTTCTGGGCTGGCCGCTGCCCGGGCAAGCTTGCACCTCGGGGAAGCCATGTTCCCGAGAGGTCATGTGAATAGTGGACCTGCAGGGAAGCCAGGCGTCCTCTGCAGAAAGGCCTCCCTGGGCGGTGCCCTGAGAAGGTAAGGGCTTCTCCTCACCCAGGCACCTGCCCAGACACCAGGCTGGGCCCTGGCACCCGAGTCCATGGCATGCCTGCTCCCCAGAACACAGCGGTGCCCAGGACGCTCACTTCCGTCTGTGGCCCCCACTGACCTCGCCTCTGGGGATACTGCCAACGAGCTCTCTCATGGAGGGCAGTCCCAGGCGCGGAAGGGCCGTGCCAGGCCATGCCACGCCGAGGTGGGACCGTCACGAGGTCCCGGGCGCCCGTGCTGCTGCACTCGTAATTTGTGACTAATTTGTTGCACGATGAGGTTGCAATTTTCTAATTGTGATTGCCATTTTAATTTTCCTCATGGCTGTGCGACCAGCAATGTACAGTCTAGTAATTAAAATTAATTGTGCCCTCACCTGCATATTTCTATTAGCTGTTAAATTTAGTCTGTAAGCTCAATGATTTTGTTCCCTGAAAGATGCCGAATTCATTCCACCAAGCCTGGTCCTGCCACACTTGGCGACTCCTGTCCTGAGCTGCCACGGTCTCTGCAGAGCAAGGGGCTCAGCGCCACCCAACACTTAGGGCTCTCACCGAGCCTGTGTCTGCTATTTATTGCTTTACTAATGAGTTATTGGGTTCCTAAATTGTATGGGGGGTTCATGAATGATCCTGGAAAACACAAATGGGCCTTTCTCCACCAAATTAAGCCCATGACCTGCTCCTACGGTTCTTGGGGATGCCATTGGACGCCCCGGTGGCCTGGGGGAGAGGCAAAGACAGGCGAGGACCCCCTCCAACATCCAGCTGCCAGGGCCCAGGGCCCAGGCCCAGCAGCTCTGAGAGCTCCGGATGGATGCCAGCCCCTGGGCCCTGGGAAAGTGCTCGCCTGTACTGGGGGAGGGTGACTCCAGGATCTTTTATGTGCTGTGGGGGCAGCGGGAACAGGCCCGTGACCTACTCCTGCTGTAGCAGGGAAGGAAGGGCTTGGAGGACGGGGGCCCCCAGGCACCACAAGGTGCAGGAGAGCCCCCATTCAGATCAGGACAGCAGCCAGAGCGCTGGCAAAGAATGCACAGGGCGTAAGTGGGGGATGAGGGTCCAGGGACAGATGGCGGGCAGGAGGCGCAGAGCCGAGCTCTGGGGCCACCCTCCCCAGCAAAGGAAATGAGGCCACAGGACAGAAAGCCCAGGAGGAAGCCTGGCCATGCCTGAGCAGAGGCGCGCATCCTGAGGCCCCAGGGCCAGCCGGGGGGACTCGCCAGCAGCCAGGCCCATGGTCTCAGTCAGCATTTCTGCACTGCGACCAAAATAACCTACCTGACAAGCACAACTTAGAGAAGGAGATTTTATTTGGGGTTTGCCATTTCAGAGACTATGGAGGCTTTAGGCTTTGAGTAGATGGCTCCCAGGCATGGTGGCAAGGAAGGGGGTGGGGAATGACCAGGGACAGAGATCCCTCCAAGGCCACACCCCCCAGTGACCTACCTCCTCCATCTATGCCCCACCTGCCTAAGTAACCACCCCAAAACTCCATTCACATGATTATCTCACCGATGGCTTTATCCACTGGTAAGGTTAGAGCCTTGGTTCAATTATTTCACCCATGAACAGTTTTGCACTGGGGCGAGCTGCCAGCACGAGCCTCTCGGGAGACTGTCACGGCTTGGATTTGACATGTCCCCTAAACCTCACATAGACAAGGCAGCCATGTTGGAGGCAGAGCTTGGTTGCTGAGGGTCCCTGGGATGATGTATTTTCCCTCCTCCTCCCCACGTTCCCTCTTATCTGGCCTCTACGACGTGAGAGCAGAACCCTTGCTCTCTCTCTCAGTCTCTCCCGCTCTCTCCCCCTCCCTTGAGCTCTGCAGACCCCACCTGGCCTAACAGGGACTGAACCTCTGAAGTCTACAAAACTGTAAGCACACAAGTCTCCTTCCTCTAAGTCGCTGTCATCAGGTTTGCCACAACGGTGAAGATGCTGACTGAACCAGGAGCGTTCAAACCCAGACCCTAAACCTATCCTTGGGACCTCAGTGGGTCAGCACAGAGAAAGGGCTGGCCAGACCTGGGTGCGAAGGGCCTGGGCCGGGCCTCGAGCTGGGTTAATCATGGTGGCTCCTTCCAACATTTCTAGGCCAGAGCCTCAGATCCCGCTGATGGACTGGCTGGACATGACCTGGGCATGACCTGTATTTCAGGGGACAACCTCCTCTGCATCTTGAGTCTTTGCAGAGGGCATGTAAGGAGGGTCCCCACGATCACCAGGACATCCTCCTTGTGCCCCAAGTGCCAGAGACACAGACACCTCCTAGTCCAGGCTTCCTGGACACCAGGAGAGCTGGGTCCATAGTGCTGGCTGCCCCCAGGGAAAGGCCAGCCCGCAAAGAGTACAGGACTGATATCTCCATATCACCTGCAGGTTGCACTGAGCCTCTCCTCCGGGAGCCCAGAGCAGGGGCAGGCAGAGTGGTAGGTAGAGGCTAGACAAGGCCCCTGGAACAGTGCTCTTATCTGCCTCAAGACCAGGTCTTAGCTCAGAGCTAGAACTCCACGCCCACAGGGTCAGGCTGGGTGCCCTGGGCAGCAGTGGAGGGAGTGAGGTTTGAAGCCAGTGGCACTGTCCTTCAATCAGGGAAGGACCCAGAGCCTCCCTCTCTAGGCTGGTTTCCAATCTGACTGAACCAGGGGACCCCACTTTGCTGTTGCCTCTTCTCTGAGCCAGGCCATGAGGGGGCAGGGAGAGGTCAGCTGTGAGAGTCCTTCCCTTTCACTGAGGAAAACGTGGTTCCTCCCGATGCAGGAAGGAAGGGCCCTCCACTTCTCAGGAGACCTGGAGAGCATGATTTTCCACTCCCTCACCTCTCCATTTGCCTACCCATCCAGCTACCCATCCACTCATCTACCCGTCCATCTACCCATCCATCTACCCGTCCATCTACCCGTCCACTCATCCACTCGCCCACTTGCTGATCCATCATGCTTCATGCATCCATCCAGCTCTATTCATTATCTACGCACACAGCAACCCATCAATCCATCTATCCACCTCCATCCATCCTCCCTCCACCTGCCCATCCATCCCTCACCTACCTTTCCATATACCTAGACACTCATCTATCCATCATGTATCCATCCTCCATCCAGCCGTCCCTCTATCACCTACCGACCAGCCAACCACCAGCTATCAATACCTAGTCACCCCTTCGTCCATCCACAAATATCCATCATCCACCCATCATCCACCCATCCATCCACCCATCATCCACCCATCATCTACCCATCATCCACCCATCCATCCACCCATTCATCCATCCATCATCCATCCATCATCTACCCATCATCCACCCATCATCCACCCATCATCCACCCATCCATCCACCCATCCATCCATCCACCTAGTCACCCATCTATCCATCTTCCATTCAGCCATCTACTCATCCATCTTCCCATCAACTATGTATCCTTCCATCAACCACCTATCAAGCCATTCACCTAGGCATCATACACCTCGTCACCCATCTGTTCAACATGTATCCATGATAGACAGGAAGGAAATCTTATTCTAAAGGGACCAGTCCTCATGCCTGTCCTGTCCACTTGTCCTGTCCACTCCATTTACCCATCCGCCCATCTCTCATCCATTCATCCACCCATCATCTGCCCACACATCACACTAACCCACTCACTCAGCAAGTGTAACGGAGCACCTGTTACAGGAGGGACCTGGTCACTGGGCAGGAAGCTGGATGGCAGGTCTACTGGGGCTTCAGGCTTTTAACCACTAGGTGAGATTGATGGGCGAGACTGATAATAAAAAATTAATCCCTGGAACAGACAGATTACCTTGCCGATGCACACCAATGAAGATGGAGTGAGGAAGGGGCCTTGGTGGAGCTACAGTTGAGCTCAGGGCCGAGGGAGGAAGGACAGGGCTGGTGCCGAGCAGTGTCAGTGTTGGAGATGCAGCCTGAGGCCAGGTGGCCAGAGGGCACCATGGTGCACATGTCCCCAAAACTTCATGTGTCCCTGTCTCCAAAGTCACATATTAACTGCCCTGGAAGACAGCGCCTTCAGGAGCTGGCCCCCATGGTCGCATTAGTGGCTTTAGAAGCAGAGGAAGAGACCAGAGCTGGCAGCTTGGCCCGACTCACAGTACGGTGCCCTTCACCATGTTATGATATAGAACAAAGTCCTCTCCATATGCCAAGCAGATTCCAGCCCCACCCTCAGACATGAGCTAAATACACCTGTGCTCATGATAAGTAATCCAGGTGCGGGTATTCTGTTATAGCAAGAGAAAATGGGCAAAGAGGGGTACGCAAGGAACGGTATCTGGGTTCCTTCCCAGTTGACATGGGAGCCAGAGGAGCCATGAGCAGAGGCAGGAGAGGAAGTAACCTTTGTCCTAAAGGGACCGACCTCAGCCCGTCCTGTCCACTCCCTACACCATGGGACCCAATCAGGGGTGCCCGCATGGCCTAGTCACACAGGACGGAGGTCAGTCCTCGGCACGGGCAGTATGGCCGACCTCTCCCATCTGGCACCCTGTGCTTCCTTGGGCTCCCCTGCAGCACAAGCATTTGCTCCAGTGCCCACCTCCTCCTCCCCTGTCCTTGCCTCTGGTATTTACCTGGCCAATGCCTCCCTCATGGGCCTCGTCCTCCAGGAAGCCTTCCCTGGTCCCTCAGGCAGAATCAGGAATGAGAAGAACCAGACAGAGCTGGTGAGCGCAAACCCAGGGCGCGCTCAGGCCTCGGCCTTCCTGGTGGCTCGTGGGGCTGGGGTGGTAATGGGGAAGCCCTAACCTTTCTGCAGGCAGTCCCAGATCTGCCCTGCCCCCCGTGGCCCGGGGACCCACCCCTGTCCACCTCAGCGAGCCCAGGGCAGATGCCTCGCTCTCTGCCCATCCCATTCCAGAAAAGCCCCACATCCCACAACTCTAGGTCCATTTTGCCACAAACGGCTCCCTGACCTGCACCCTGGCCGGGGCCCCATTTCTTGGCTGGATAATTGATGGACCCCACACCCTGCTGGCCATCTGCCAGGGTGCAGCCACCCAAACTTGGCAAAAGCCAACGCAGGTACGTCCCTCCCTGCTCGGGCCAGGCAGTGGGTTCCTGCTCCCACCAGCTCCATGGCCCCACCAAGCCCTGTGAAGCGCCCTGGCCTTCCCGGACCCACCAGGGCATCCAGACTAGGGCGCCCCCGCCCGGGTGCCTCTCCTCCACCACCGAGCCTTCCTGGCTGGCTGAGCTGAGCCCCTCCCCAGCACCTGCCATGCATCCCCAGGGCAGAATGTGCAGAGCATCTCCAAATGAGCCAACAAACGGACGAATGAACGAATGAGGCCAACTGTGCGCCTCGTCTCTACCTGGAACCCGTGGTTTCATGCTTTGGGGTTTACTTTTTGAATGATGAAGACAAAATTCAATGACGTATTTTAGACTCATTAGCAGCAACTGTGGGGTGCCAGAGAAGGTGCCACGGGCCCCTCAGAGCCGCAGCCCAGTGTCCCGGGCCAGGGCGGGAGGCCCAGGACGAGCCCCTGCCTGTCCTGCCCCCATAGCTGGCCGGTGCCGAGGGTAGCGGGGAGGAATGGGCTACAGGACAGATGGGGAGCCCGCCCCCATCTTAAGAGGAGCAGGACGTGTTGTCCAGGGCTAGGGCAGGGGACCCCAAGCCCCGGACGAGGTCCAGCAGTCCCCTCCCCTGGGTGGGGTAGCGGGCGGCAGGTGCCTTGGCACCGTGGCTGCTGGGGACAGCTGCAGGCAGAGGAAGGCGCTGGGGAAGGTCACCAGGGTGGGGGCAGGAGAGGCCCCCGGTGACCGGGAGGAAACAGGCCCGGGGTGTGGAGTGCCAAAAATGTACCCAGGCTGGGCTGGCAGGGCAGGGGGCTGGAGGGGACTCAGCAAAGGGAGGGCACCAGGCAGCCAGACTTCTGCTCTGAGCAGAGAGTGGGGTCAAGTGCAAAGCAGGCGGTCACAGCGGCTGAGGCCTCCACCCTAGGGAGAGACCGGGTCAGGGAGGTGGGAGGCGAAGGCCAGGCCAGCTTCCTCAGCGGGGAGGGCCAGAGGGTGAGCCCCAGGGCACACACAGCAGGTGGAGGCACTGGCCTGCACTAGGGGTCAGGACCCGGGGTTGGATGTAGGAGTGGGGTTCCAGGCCAGGGCAGCAGTCAAGAATATTCTAGAGCCCAGGTTCAGAGCATGAGTCCTCAGGCAGAGGATGTGGACCAGCTGGAGAGCCGGGCGGCTGGGCTGCCACAGTGCCCACTCTGCTAGGCCAGAGGGCCACACCCCATCCCAGAGGAAGGGCCGCGCCCCACCCTCGCCCAGCCCCCAGCGGGACCAGCGGACAGGGGACCCGGGACAGGGCACAGTGGGGACGCTGACACCCGTCAGGCCCGATAATGGGCACCAAGCCGCAGACGCTGCCAGCGCATTAATCTTCCCCAAATTAAAATCTGCAGTGCGGCGTTTAAGATTGAGGCCACCACGGTTCAGCGCGGTGTGACCGCCAATTTTGATAAAAGTGTTTTAAGAGCGGGGAGACGGAGATAAATTGCTTGCGGCTGCCGCGCACCGCCGGGTGAGAGCCACGCAGGCAGCTCTGGACACCGGGTCACCCCCTGGCAGCATCTCCCGCAGTGACGTATGGTGACATTCAGTCAGCCTGGGCTGGGGCAGACCCTGCCTGGGGGCTCCCCGGTGGCGCATGCCAGCGAGCCTGCGCTGGGGGTCCCGGAGCAGTTCCCCGCCACCCAGCCAGTGTGTGGGACCACAGCCCTCCGTTCTGCCTGACAGCCCAGCCTACAGTGTCTGCCCACTGGCCAAGACAGGGAGGGAGGGCGAGAGGGTGCATGCATGCTCCTGGGCACCTCCTGCTCCCTGGAGTGGCAGCCAGGCTCCGCACAGGCCTGCTGGTGGTCCAGCCACAAAGCCCAAGCCTGCACCTCACCACAGTCCCAGGACAGCATGGGCACCCCGGCCTGGGCTGCAGGAGGGAGCCAGAGGCCTGGGGTGGCATGCAGCGAGCAGCCCTCCTGGGGAGCCTTGCCGGGCTCCTAGCCCCCACTCAGGGGACCTCCCTCCCCACACCAGCTGGGCCCTCACGGCAAGGTCCAAGTCCTAGCGCCTCCTCTGTGGGCACTCCCCAGTCTGCTCACCCACCAGACACCGCACTGCCCCCAGCCAGTGAAGGGCCTGGCCAAGGAGAGTCAGGGGAGGGGCAGGGTGGCCCAGGCCCAGCTAGGGGTCCCCAGCACCGGGCTCAGGAGCTGCAGGCCTGGGAGGGAGATGTGGCACTCGGGGGTCAGAGGGCCACAGTAGGGCAGGCAGGCGTCCACGTGTCTGGAGGCCTCGCTGGCGACTCCTGCCTTCTCTCACAGAGCTGAGGTTGCCCAGGAACGCCAGGTCTGCAGCACAAGGCCGTGAAATTGATATTTATAACTAATTGTATGGTACCCTGGGGCGGCCAGGCCAGTGGTGGCTGGACAGTAGCCATGTTCATTCCCTCTCGCCTCCGGCTCTGTGGTGACCCCAGCAGGAGATGAGGGCCGAGGATGAGGAGCTTATCTCGCTGGGCCAGGGGCAGCCTCACCCCCCCCGCAGACCCCGGCCCCTCCCCGCTGCCTCCTCCTCATAGAGGCCCTGGTCTCCTAATATCCAATTACTGGCCGGCTGCTGTCTAGAGCTCGGATCAAATCGCTCGGCTGCAGTGAGGAGCCCCAAACAGGTCAATCTCAGCTGGTTAGACACGGTGTCCAGCATGAGGCCACTCTGGCCCACCTTGGGGAGAGCAGCCCATGAGGCCCCTCCATGACGCTGTGCTCCAGCTGAAATCCAAGGCCAGGAAGATGCCCCCAGGGTCTGCCTGGCACAGGCAGTGCTGCAAGGAGGGTCGTGACCTCTAGAAAGGTCACCAGCAACAGAGCACCCCGGCAGTCGGCACCACAGCCCTCCCAGATCCAGTCCAGCCTATGCACCTCTTCCTATGGCATCCAATCTGTCCTTGAAAATTTATGTCCACCAGAAACAGCTTACTTGGAAACAGTTCTCTGCGATGTCCGGTTGGGAGGAGGTCACCCTGGAGGGGGAGGCCTTCATCCAAAGATGCCATCCTCAGGAAAAGCGGAAGCAGGCCCGCCCACCGGCCACACGTGTGGGAGGGTGGCACTCCAAAGCCACAGGCACGGGCCATGCCGGGAGCTGGCAGAGGGACCTGCCCTCGCCTGGCTCCAGACTCCCAGGCTCCAGACTGTGGGAGCCGACTTCGTCGCCTTGTGCCCTTGGGCTGTGTGGCTCTGGAAGCTGCAGGCACCAGTGTGCTGAGTGCGTGGGTGATGTCCTGGGTCACGGCCCATCTGGGGAGTGTGCCCACTTGTTACCATCCCTCCCCCAGAACCCCTCCTACGGGACCTCTGGGGTCTCCCGTATACTCACCCCGCGGCCTCAGGACCCAGCACAGCCACTTTCCTCTGCACCTGAGACCACCAAGTCGTCCGTCAGTCCCAGCCACTCTCCAAGCAGGACCCGCCTGGATGACCCCCAGGCCAGGGGCTCTGCGAAACCAGGCAGTGGGGCCTTGCGGAGGCCCTGAACCCACCACAAAGCCAGTGGAGCGAGGTTCTCCTCACCTGCTGAGTCCCCATCTGCGTCTGCTCAAGGGAAGGTCTGTGCTGAAGTGGCCTGTGACCCACACCCAGAGGAAAGAGTGGAAGAAGGTGTGTGTGCACTACACCTAGCAGGCCAGTGTAGACAGGGACCAAGTGCACCGGCATCTGGTCACCCCAGGTCCCTTCCCCAAGCGTCATTGTAAGAACTAAACGGGCCAAGTAAAGCTCACCTGATGCAGTGCCCAGCCCCTAGTAGGCACCTACACATTTCCTCAGCCCCTTGGATGGCAGCCACCTGGGCCTCCTGGGACCTGCATCCCTGGCCTGTGCCACACGGTACTGTCACATTGGTGACCTGCCCTCCCCGGCACTGAGCCCACACATCAGGCTGTTCACGGCCTCCTGCCACAGGCACTGGGTCATGCATGGCCTCCCTGTCAGGGCTCCCATGTGACTCAAAGCCCCTTGTCCTTGTGGGCTGCCAAGGGATTAAAAGCCCATAACCCACTTAAATGAATGGCAATAGTGTAAGGTCAGCAAGACAGGCTTCATTCATGTCACCACCGTCACCTACCACCATCACTACCATCATCATCATCATCACCACTATCACCACCATCATCACCGCCAGCGTGACCACCACCACCATCACCATCACTATCACCACTTCACAATCATCACCACCACCATCACCACCACAGTCATTACCACCACCATCATCACTATCATCATCACCACCACCATCACCACCACAGTCATTACCACCACCATCACTATCATCACCACAATCATCACCATCACCACTATCATTATCACCACTTCACAATCATCACTACCACCATCACCACCACAGTCATAACTACTACCATCATCACTACCATCATCACCGCCACCATCACCACCACTATCATTACCACCACCATCACTATCATCACCACAATCATCACCATCACCATCACTATCACCACTTCACAATCATCACTACCACCATCACCACCACAGTCACTACTACCACCATCATCACTATCATCATCACCGCCACCATCATCACCATCACCACTATCATTATCACCACTTCACAATCACCACCACCATCATCATCACCGCCACCATCACCACCACCATCATCATCACCATCATCCCATCACCACCACCATCATCACTACGTACCACCACCATCACCACCACCACCAAAACCACAGCCACCATCACCATCACCACTGTGATCCTAGGCATTAGCCCTCAGCGAGCTCCTTTATCATCCACTGTCACCACCATCGTCAGCGCCATCACTGTCACCACTACCCTCTAAGACCAACTGAGAGCTGCAATTTCAGAGGCCAGAGGCATGGGGCGCGTTGCTCAGGACACTCAGCAGGTCACAGGGGAGCCAGGGCTCACACCGAAGGACCTTCCGACCTGACCCCCAACCCCGTCGCAGGAGAAGGCCACTGAAGCAGCCCGTGCCACCCACCTGGGACCTGCGGTCATCTGGCCCGGGCCCGCAGGCGATTTTGCCGAGGCTCCCGATGCCGCTCACTCTTTCAGGCGTGCCCCGTCTCTGTAAGGCCAGAGAATCCTTTCCCATAATACCCAATAAATAACCTAGATTTAATTGAATTAATATCGACAGCATGTAATTGCTCCTTGTTGCTCAAGCCTGCTGAGGAGGGGCGGGAGGGGCGGAGCAGTGAGGTTATTGCTTTTAAAAATGCCCTCAGCCCCGAGCAGCGTTTTGGCCTTATTATTATAGTAATAATGAGGGCAGCTGATTTGATCTCTCCTTCCACAATAGCACAGCACAGCCTGGCTAAATAAACAGCCAAAGTCCTTTGTCCCTGTGGGCTGTTTCTGGGTAATTAAAATCAATAGGGTCTTCCTCTCAGATCTCCTTAGCCTCATCAAGGCTCTGCGGCGGCCAGGTGTAAGACAAGCAGATGAACTTGTGGGTGCTGTGGGAGCCAGCCGGGCCTGCTGCCCCCAGCTGGTGACGGCCTCCTCCGCAGCCGCCACCACGCTCCTCAAGGGAACAGGACTGCAGGGAGTGCTCCCTCCCCTCTCATGGGCTCTTCACCCCCAGGGCCCTGCCCCCACAGTTGCCCTCATCCCTGCCCTCCCAGTGTGACACCAGAGACCACACTGACCTCTGCAGCAGCAGCTTGAGCAGGGTGGGCGCCCCCAGCCTGCCACGCCAGGCCCTGTCCTGGGCCTGGGGTCCCGGGGTGATGGGCCTGCTCCTGGGAGTTCACTGTAGGAGTAGGCCGACCCACTGTGCAGGAAGCCAACTGTGGGCCCTGGGTCCGTACAAGAGCAGACTGGCCTGGGCCGGGAGCAGGAAGGGCACTCCAGGGGTCACAGCAAGATGCAGTGTGCCTGTGGGAGGGCTGGGCAGACAGAACAGGGCGTGAGAGCAAAATGGGGGCTTTGGGCGAGTGGAGGGAGGGAGTGCTGGCTGGCGGGCAGGGGGGGCAGGCTGGGTGGCTGAGCGGCTGGCGAGGCATGGCCTGGCAGAAATTCAAAAGGTGGTTAGTAAGACAAGTACTTGCCAAGCTCAGGAGAGGGGGCCTATGGGCACGCACACACACAACTACCCACACGTGTGTGGGCACACATGTGCACGCAGGCCTATTCCTCCACTGCACGCAGAGCTCCCTCCTCCAGCCATCATACCACGCATCTCTCTGGTGTGCAGCTGAAGGAAACCACGCCGTGTCTTGCGGGGACCGGGCCACGACTCCCCGCCCTTTGTCCGGCTGCAGTAGGGGCCTGGCGGTGGGGCCAGGTGCCACCTCCCACAGCGGTGTCAGAATGCCTGTTTCTCCGCTCCCCGTGGCTGCATTTAGCATGTCAGGGAACATTACTCCCCAGTCCTGCCTGGAAGCAATTAGGCCCCTGGCCCAGGTGGAAATGAGACATTTACTGTGGGCAGAGAGGGCGTGACAGCTTCCTCTCCCTCCAGCTGGCCCTGCAGCCCAAGGCCTCACAAGAGTGCAGCCCCTGGTGCCTTCAGGGAGGGGTGGGCAGAGGGCCCGCAGGGCTGGCTGACCCTGGTAGACCCCCTCCTGACTCTGTGGCCCTGGGGAGCCTGTGGGTGAGGCTGGCTCCAGCCACCACCTGCGCTTGCCTGTGGGCTCTGTGCTGTGGCAGAGCTCCTGTTCTAGCTCGGGGCCTCTGTCCACCGTGGGAGGAGGGGGTCAGACACACAGGGGGCCTTGGTGAGGCCCCAAGGAGCTCAATCGGTCTCAACAGCCGGATGGATGCAGGAGTCCTGTAGGGTCCCCTAGGACGGGCCAAGCCTGACACCCAGGGCCAGCCCAGGCCCACGCTCTTCAGCCTCCTGTTAAGCGATCAGCTAGTGATGTCTGGATGTCCACCCTGTGACCCACACAAGGAGTCTCCTCGCCCGGCCCAGAGCAGCAGCCACACACCTCGCAGACTGGGAGAAGGGCCATGAGGCCCCCACCTCTGGCCGATGGCAGCTGGCCGCCTGCCTGTCCACATACTCGGCAGCAAGTTGGGGCTGAGCTGGGGAGCGGCATGCTTGGGGGCAGTGGCCCCAGGCAGCCAGTGTGTGGAGGGCAGGCCCAGGGTCCATGGGGTCTCTGGAGGCCCTGTCCCCGCAGGGAGACCCCAGTGGCAGGTAAGCTCAGGGGCTGGGCAACACAGGGATGCTCACGGCTCCCTCCACAGGTCCCCTGGCCACAGCCTGGCCCTGGGTGGCGGGCAGGCGCCGCTCCTGGGTCTTGGATTCCCTGGGTTCTGAGAACCCAGCAGCTGAACTGCATAGCACCTTCCACCCTCAGGACCTCCACAGGGAGAGGGCTGCATGCCAGGCACACAGGGAGGTGGGCAGAAGGGCATTGAGCCCCTCTGCCACCACCCACCGTCCACTGCCTCCACCACCCAGCTGTCTTTAGCCTCCCTTCCAGGCAAACAGAGAGCAGGGCAGGACAGGAGGCCTGGGACCCTGATCTGTCAGCAGCCTCCGAGGCCCGCGCACCCCAGCTCTGGCCAGACCCCAAGGATGTGCCCTGGGCACAGCGTGGCTCCTGGGTGGACTCGCAGCCCACAGCTCTGCTCAGCAGCAGGCTCACCCTTGCCCCCCGCCCGTGCAGCCTAAGGGCCAGCCGTGCCCCAGGACACTTGCCCATGTGAGCCTCTGACCTCTCGCTGGGGCTCAAGGTGGAGTGCGATTCCATTTGAAGCCAGGGTTGCTACTGCAGGGTCTTCTGTGGCCCTCTTTTCTTAATTAAATGTAATCTGAATTAAATTGCGTCCTGGGTGGGGGATGGCCACCACGCTGACCAGCCAGAGGGACACCCCTTCCCGGCTGGCCAGGCAGGCAGGCACCCTCACAGGACAGTGATCCATGGGCCAATATCCCTGGTGTCTGCGTGGCTGAGCTCCCTGTGGTCATTAGCTGCTGTTTAATTAACTGTCTGCTTGTCCCACCCTGAGCAGACTCTGGAAGAGGGCGGGGGCGCTGGCTGGGAGGAAAGCGGGAGGCGCTCTCCCCTGCTCCGGGGCTGCAGGCTGCCCCAGCCACTCGAGCTGCCTCCCCTGTCCATCCCACCTGCCTTGGAGGCAGGACCACATTTGCCTTGAGGTTCCCTGGCACCTGCAGGGCTCCCAGACCTGCTTGAGTCTGCGGGGAGAACGCGCTGTCCCTCCGAGGCCATAGCAAGAGCCAGGGCCTCCGGAAGGAGGCCCCTGAGGTGGGGCGGGGCAGGTGGCCTACCGGAGCACCAATTGTGTACAAAGTCCCTGGGCTCCAAAAACTTCCTCCAGCAAAGAGCAGGAGGCCTGGCGCCCAGGCCCGGCTCTGGCCCAGCGCCACTGTCACCCCCGCAGGGTGCCTGCCTGTCCTGCAGCCAGAAGTCTGCTGGGGAGCTAGACACTCTAGAGAGAACACACATTTCGGGGGGACTATGAGGCCCCGGCAGGGAGGGAGGAGGAGCTGGAGCACGGCGGGCAGGTGGTGGGGGTCCTAAGAGGTGCCGCTGAGCTGAGGTCCAGGAGGGAGGCTCAGGCTTATGGTGGAGGGCGAGGAGAGGTGGGGTGCGAGGGCAGCTGCAGGAGCCCTAGACACTCTGAGGTCAGGGAGAATGGACAGGCCAGGCACACCTGGCCCAGTGGGCCCCACAGGATGTTCCCAGGAGCCCAAGGCCAAGCGGGTGACGGAGTCTACAGAAGGGGCTTCCGAGCCAGGAAGGGAACACGCTGGGCCCCATGGGAGAGCTACAGGAACCTGGACCCCTGGCCAGTGGGCACCGGCCAGGCACCAGCATGCTTGCCACACACGCCCAGGTGTGCCAGTGTGCCCGGGCCCAGCAGGCCCCTCCTCCGACACACCCAGAGCTTCCTGGGGCACACAGCATGCAGGCAGGCCCGTGGGATGCACACGCGCCGGGCTGCACAGTTGAGCCTCGGGAGCCCCGCGGCCCCGAGTGTGACGCTGGAAACCCCTGGGCGGCCTCGGGCAGCTGCTGGTGACTGAGTGTGGCTTATCTCCCTGACCACCAGGCCGTCCTGTAAGGCTGAAGACTCCACACAGCGGCTATCAGGGAGCCACAAGGTAACACTGCAGTCCCAGTGAAACGGCCAGCCACGGGCTGCAGGCGCTCTGGGTCCTTCTCCAGCCCAGGCCTGGAACACAGTCCCACCCAGCTCGGGTCTGGCCAGGGTGGCTTCCTGAGCCTGGCTGGGCTTGGGGATGCTGGGACAGCGCAGGTCCCAACCCATGCTCCTCTCCCCTCGGGCACCAGCGGTGCCCTGGAGCTGAACAGTGTGGGGGGCCGTCCCCAAGGGCCAGCTCCTGCCGCTCCTGCTGCCCTTGTGGGCACCGGCCAGAGGCCAGGCCTGGGCTTGCCGTCCTCTGGAGATCCAGGCAGTACTGCATGGCAGATATTACTGTCCTGACCCCCCCAGCCATCAACTCCAGCGGGCGGTCACTGGGGGCTGCCCTGCCCGGGAACCAAGCCAGTGTGTGGTCCTGAGCACAACTTCTCTCCTACCCAGACCTGGGGTTCAGGCTCCCAGAGATGGACCTCAGAGCCCCTTGGGCATAAACCAAAGTCAGGTGGCCCCGGGTGCGCCCAAGCAGAGCAGGCTGCAGATGCCATGAAGCCACGCAGGCTGAGGGCCCGGGAGGGCAGCCTGCAGGGACCGCCCGCATGACTTCCCAAGTCGTGTCCTCCGTCCTCCCCGAGCCAGCGAGCAATCAGAGCCCCCGCCAAGGTTCAGGAGCCAGGACAGAGGCGCCCGGAGCGCCCGCTGCGAGGGGCTCAGCTTCATGCTTTATTCCCTGACAGTATCCATCTTTCCAAATTGATTTTTGATATCCATAGTGACCTGGAAGGGAGACACAGCGATAACTCTCGGAAAGTGGAAAACAATATTATCGCCACAAATATGAATTACTGGCCGCCAGGTTAAATCTACTGTGCAATGAATTATGTGACCCTGGCGCTCCTATAATTCTTGGGAATTTTATAGAGTCGTGAGAGGGCCTGTGGACGCTGACAAGCACTTAACAGCCAGAACGGGTCCCCAACAACTCTCGGGGCCATTTGATTTAGCCAGCCCAGGCACAGCGACCGCTCTGTTCTGCCGCAGAATCCAAGGCGACGGCAGTCACTGCTGGGGTGTGGGCTCCACATGTTGCCGCTCTGGGCCAGGGACGTGCAGAGGCTCCTCCCCGTCGGTCAAGAACCATGGAGTCTTCCAGGGTCAGCCCTGGACTCAGTGGCACCTGCTTTGGGAGAGGGTGGTGCTTCCCCAAGGACCTCACGCTCTTGGGCACACCCTCAGGGTCACCCAGCCCCAGCCAGGAGAGCTCCACCCAGAAGGCCAGGCCAGCGGTGAGAGAGGGCTTGCCTTGCTGGAGGAGCGTCTGTCTGAGAGCGTGCAGGAGGCGCCTGAACCTGCGGAGGAGGACAGCCCAGGCAGCGCCGCGGCAGGGAGCAGGACTCAGGGAGGTGGGGCCCTGCCCCTGCGCCCCACCGGGTGACACAGAGCGTGAGGGAAGCCACAGGAGCCCGCAGCATCCATGGCAGAGCCGGCCAGCAGAGAGGGGTTTCAGACCCGGGGCAGAGGGACCTGCAGGGCTCAGGAGCAGGGGGCGAGGAGTGGTCAGGAGCAGCCCTGAGTGGCCGGTGGAGAGCCCAGGGCTGGCACACTGGGCTAGGATCAGGCCAGGGAGAGGTGGTGGACATGCAAGAGGACGGCAGGGAGCGCCAGGTGGTCACCAGGCCTGGCCACTAAGGCCCCATGCTAACTAGAGGCTCCCCAACAACAGCGAGGTGAGGCGCCCCGGGGCCCCTCAGCTGCAGACAGCCCAGGCCTCAGGACTGCAGGCTGGATACCCCGCGCTGCAGGCACCGCCTCACCCAGAGAGGCCCAGAATCCCCAACCACGCGGGTGCACGCCTGTGAGCTTCGGGACATCAGAGGACGCAGGCAAGGCGCCCTGGCCCTGCCGGCAGGAGGCACCTCTCCTTGGGCCTTGCTCAGCTCCTGACTGCTTCCTGGAACCAAGACCCTGCCGGGGACCTCAAAGGTGGCTCCCCACAGAGGGAGCCTTCCATCCACCCCAGGCCCCAGAACCTTCTGGAAGCTGAGTCACTGGGACATCCCCAGACTCCAGGCTTCAGTCTTACTCTGGAGACCCGCTGGCAGTCTCCTCAAGGCCCCGGGTGGAAAGGCCAGCCCCACAGGTCCAAGGAGCCCTCTGGGCCAAGGCCAGGACAGCCGGCCAGGCTGGACTCTCCTCCCTGCCCCCGAGTTCCTGCTGGGGGTCCCCAGGCTGCATCTGCCCGCCTGCTTGCCTGCCTGCGTGGATGGAAGCCGTGGAAGCCGGTGGGTGGGTGACTATCTCCCAGGGTGTGGGGCAGCAACAACACAAATGTCATTTAATTTACATGACAAAGTGGAGCCATTATTGTGAGCTGACAGAATTCGCTCGGGGCAATTTCCGAAAATTATTTAAACAATGTAATGAGTTAAATGTCAGCGCTGGCTAATTATGTTTATGCTAATTGTTAATTAGCCCTATAATGGAGACAGTCTTAATTAACAATAGTTATGAAAGAGGGAGGAGGGCTCTGGGGGGACACCAGCGGTCCTCTGACAGCCCGCTCAAGGCACCTGGGATGTGGAGGGCCAGACTGGGGCTCCCCCAGGCAGGCCTGGGCTCAGGCCCCGCCCCTGTCTGCTGCTGAGGACGGTCTGCACAGGCTCGCAGGCCCTTTGAGGCACAGTTCCCCTGCCCAGTGCAGAGTGGCCCCTGGAGGCCTGGCCCAGTCCTCTGCCTGACCTCTGGCTCTCACCTCCCCACTACTGCGGGATCAGGACCAGAGAGCCAGTGACCGAAAGGCCCCTCATGAGCCCCTCTAGGCATAAGAACGAGGGCCTTCCCTGCAGGTGCACTGGGGCAGGGCCACTCCAGGCCAGGGCCCACCAAGTAGTCCCCACTTCCCAAACCCCTTCCAAGAGAACAAACCTTTAGCTCCCATTTGGCAGAGAGGACACAGGCTGGCCAGCTGCTGAGGCTCCTCCAGGTCAGGCAGCCTGCTGGCCCAGCGGGGCAGGAGCCCCTGGGGTTGCTGGAACTCCACCACAGGACAGGGGCCAGGGAACAGAGGGCAGGATGGCCCAGGGGCCTCCCAGGGCCGGGTCCTGGCCTAGGCCACAAAGAGGCCAACTCTGAGGTTGGACAGGAGCCGAGAGGTGAGGGATCCCTTGGGCTGGAGCTAGGAGACCAGGGAGGGGCAGGAGAGCTGGGCCTGCGCAGCTGAGAGGGGGTCAGAAGCAGCTACAGGCAAATAGAGGGATGGTAGGGATGGTCATGATGGTGATGGTGATGGTGGTGATGGTGCTGGTGATGGTGATGGTGGTGATGGTGGTGGTGATGGTGGTGGTAGTAATGGTGATAGTGGTGGTGATAGTGATGGTGATGGTGATGGTGATGGTGCTGGTGATGATGGTGATGGTGGTGGTAGTGATGGTGATGGTGGTGATGATGGTGGTGATGGTGACAATGATGGTGACGATGGTAATGGTGATGGTGGTGGTGATGGTGGTCATGATGGTGGTGATGGTGATGATAGTGATGGTGATGGTGATGATGGTGATGATGGTGATGGTGGTAGTGATGGTGGTGGTGGTGATGGTGGTGGTGATGGTGATGGCGGTGATGGTGATGATGGTGATGGTGGTGGTAGTGATGGTGATGGTGACAGTAATGGTGGTGGTGGTGATGGTGATGGTGGTGGTGGTGATGGTGGTGGTGATGGTGATGGCAGTGATGGTGATGATGGTGATGGTGGTGATGGTGATGGTGGTGGTGATGGTGGTGATGGTGATGGTGGTGATGGTGATGGTGGTGATAGTGGTAGTGATAGGGGTGGTGATGGTGGTGGTGATGCTGATGGTGATGGTGGTGATGATGATAGTGGTGGTGATAGTCGTGGTGATGGTGGGAGTGATGGTGGTAGTAATGGTGATGATGGTAGTGGTGGTGATGGTGATGATAGTGATGGTGGTGATGGTAGTGACGGTGGTGGTGGTGATGGTGGTGATGGTAGTGATGGTGGTGATGGTAGTGACGGTGGTGGTGGTGATGGTGGTGGTAATAATGGTGATGATGATGATAGTGGTAGTGATAGGGGTGGTGATGGTGGTGGTGATGGTGATGGTGATGGTGGTGGTGGTGGTGATGGTGGTGGTGATGGTGGTGGTGGTAATGGTGATGATGATGATAGTGGTAGTGATAGGGGTGGTGATGATGGTGGTGATGGTGATGGTGGTGATGGTGATGGTGGTGATGGTAGTGATGGTGGTGGTGATGGTGGTGGTGGTGATGATGATAGTGGTGGTGATAGTTGTGATGATGGTGGTGGTAATGGTGGTAGTAATGGTGATGATGGTAATAGTGGTGATGGTAGTGACGGTGGTGATGGCGGTGATGGTGGTGGTGGTGATGGTGATGATGATGATAGTGGTAGTGATAGGGGTGGTGATGGTGGTAATGGTGGTGGTGGTGGTGATGGTGATGATGGTAATAGTGGTGATGGTAGTGACGGTGGTGATGGCGGTGATGGTGGTGGTGGTGATGGTGATGATGATGGTGGCCATAGTAGTGATAATAGTGCTGATGATGGTAATGGTGATGGTGGTGATACATACAGTAGGCAAGAAACAGAAAAAGAACACAACCTCCAGCTGCTGAAGACTCTAGCTTCCGTCTCTGCACTGTGTTTCTGCCCATGGGGATCCACTTTGGGCTCAGAGTACTGTCCAAAAATATTTCTCTTCAGACAAGGCATGGCCCGACACCTGCCTTTCTCTCCTGCACCCCGGCTGCACAGCGGTGCACTGCACACCTCTGCCTTGGGTTCCAGGCTCCCTCTGCAGGTGAGGAGGCTCAAGGTACGCTGAAGAGCCGCTGATGGGTGTCCTAGGGTCACACAGAAGGGCTGTGTGACTGAGAAGAGGGCCTCGGGGGAGGGGCCCCTCCACACAGCCCTAGCCTTGATCATTTGACTGGACACCCCAAGGATGTGCTGGCCCATGACAGGCGGTAGGGGTCACCTAGCGCTGCCAGGAGGCCCCTTGAGAGGGGAGGGCTACATAATGTTTATGCCTGGGCATGAACCAGGATGCGGTCACCCTGGTGGGAAGGCCCGCCTGAGACTCAAGTAGCCCAGCACCTCCCACCAGAGGGGCAGCCACAGGGGCAGCGTCCAGGGCCAACCTCACACCACTCATACAGGGGGGGCCGGAGAGCAGAGCCAGAGCCTCCCAGCACAGACCACCAGACCCACAATTCCATGTTGCAGGGAAACCCGGGGACTCTGCAATCCAGACAAGCCAACACCAACTGTGGGCAGGGGCTGGACACAACTCATTTAACCGTGGACTTGCAAAGCCCAAAAGAGCAATGCTTAGATTTAGCACCATTTATACTGAACTAATAACTTTACACCCACTCATGCCACAAATACTTCTTGAGAACTGACCACTGGGACCACAGCCTCATCTCTGGCTAAGCAGTGACAAGTGCAGGGATGGGGTGACCCTTGGTCACACCTCTGTCCCTCAGCACCCTGGCTTCACACGGGACTCACAAGGAGGCTTCAGCGCGTGTGAAAACTGGCTCCCCGTGAGGACCCGAGGCTCAGCTCCCCAGGCCCCACAGTCTGATGCGGGTGTCTGGATGCCACCTCAGAGGCAAGACCACCAGAGGTACTGACTGCGGGCGCCCTGTGCCAGGGAAGTGGGGGACCCACAGCACTGACCTCTCCCAAGAGTCCCTCTCCCTGCTGAGTCCCAGGGGCCTCTGAGTGAGGGTGGCTGCGGCCTGTCCCGGGTATGGAAGGATACTGACAGGCCAGACCTCAGAGGGAGAAGAGGCCAGGGGCCTCAGCCCAGGGCAGCAGGCTCCGAGAGCAGGACCTCAGCCACACGCGTGCCAGGAGCCAATCAGCCCTGTCCCCAGAGCCAAACCTGGCCATGGGCAATCCAGAAGCTTCCGAGTCCCACACCGGCAGTGGAGGACAAAGCTCCTGCAAGCCCATCTACTGGCAGGAAGGGTACAGCCTCGGAAGGGAATGCCAGGACTATGCCGGGGAGCCAGCCTGAAGAGAGGCCGGCCAGCTCAGCCGGCCAGCTCAGCCAGCAGGCGGGGAGGCTGTATTTTTCTTTTCATGTGGCAGGTGCTTAGAAAGCAGGGTATTCACCGCCCCATAAACAGCGGCAGGTCTCCAGGTCTTGTGTTATTTCTGGCAACTGCAATAAAGAGTTGTTCACGGGTCTCCTCCTCCTCCCCCAGCTGTGCGACACTACTGACAAGGAAACGAGCCCGCTTGCTAAGCTCCGGTTCTGGGAAGGCACCCAGTACTGAGAGCAGGCTGGGCAAAGCCTGTCCCCGGCCTGGACCTGCCCTTGTGTGCCTGTGACCCCAGCGCCCATGGACAGTGCCCTCATGTCCAGCAGGCCCCACAAGGGGCTAGTAGGGGTGGTGGGGGGTGCAGGAGGGCGGGGGCTGTCCCAAGATCCGCACAGGGCAGGGCCCATCTCACCAGACCCTGCAATCCTGGGCCAGGGGTCGACGGGCAGCGACCTGAGACCCCCACTCATCTGTCTGTTGGCTGTGCAGTAGGAACTGACCCCTGCGCTGGGGGCCTGGGGTACCCCAACCTGCCCTCGGAGCAACCCAGCTGCCAACCAGACTCCTACACACCCAGTACTGGGGAAAAAAAACCTACTGTAGCAGGGTGTGGGGTGCACACCTGTAATCCCAGTACTTGGGAGGCTGAGACAGGAGCCTCATAACTTTGGGAGACCCTTTCAACTTAGACCCTGTTTCAAAATGAAAATAAAAGTAGGGCTGAGGGTGTAGCTCAGAGGTAGAATGCCCCTGATTTCCATCCCTGCCCTGTCTTTGGTGTGCTCGGGCTGGAGGGGTGAGGTGGTGCTGGAGTTAGGTACTTGAAGACAGATTGGGAGATGAGATGAGGGTGGCCTTTTGGGGAGATGCAGGGAGGGCCACACAGGCAATGGGACGGTCTCAGGGCTGCACCAGCGCCGGGGATCGGCGTGGGGGGGTGGTCCTGGGCTGATGAGCCCAGACCTGAGGAGGGGCTCTTCTGGGATATGCGGCCGTGGCTCTGGGCTCTGGGCCATTCAGAGGGCCCCGGAGCTGGGAAAGGCCTCCGGGTGACTGGGAGCAAAGGGGCCAGTCATGGCCATGGTGTCCCAGAGCCGGCAGGCAGTGCCCAGGACATGCAGAAGTCCGAGAGTGGGGCCCAAGCCAGGCCCATCTCTTCAGAAGCCCAGCCCCAGCTGGGCCCACTCTGAGCCGGAGTGGTACCAGCATGGGCACCCCAGAGCCGGCCCACCATTAGTCTGAGCCTAAGCCCCATCAGAGGGCCCCTAGTGCCCGGCTGGGCCCTGGGAGGGCAGAAGGCAAAGGTCTGTCCAAGGGTGTGTGTGCACGTGTGCGAGGTGTGAGCGTGCAAGCCTGTGGACATGTTTAGCTGAGCGTGTGCTCACCTGCACGTGCAAACTCAGCGGAGTGCACACCCTCAGCCTGCCCAGTCCCTGGTCGGCAGTTTGGGGCCACTGACCTTGACGCTGATACCTAGGTTCTTTGCTACACAAGGCAATAAACACTAGTGGCCACTGGCCACGGGCCTCTGCCGCAGGGATTGATGGATCAGAATCGACTCGGGAGCGTATCCATCAATTAGAGCCCTCGCCCAGCCTCCCGGCCCACTTACTGTCCTTCCTGGAACTGCAAAATCAAAATGGCCATGTTCAGCATCGATGCACGCAGGCCCCTTGTCTCCCCTCTTCTGCTGCACGTTCTTCAAAGGGTCCCCAAGATATATGTTCCCCGTACCCCCGGGAAACACCAGGACTCCCGCCTGCAGCCAGATGGTGGCAGGCCCGGCCAGGAAGTCCCTCGGCTGCGTGGGAGTCCCACGGTCCTCTGGGCGCCACGGCGGCGCCTCTACTGGGATGCGGCTGGAGGACTGTGCACTCCTGCCCCGGGTCTCAGGACGGCGGTGCCGGGACCACCCGAGCCCGGGGTTTGACTGTGCTGCGGGGACCACAGCGTGTATCCACAGAGCAAGAGACTTCCTTTGCAGAGGTAGCTCCCACAGCCCTGGAGTCTGGCCAGGCAGGCCTGAAGCCCTCGGGCGGGCGGCTGGCTGGAGGCTAAAGCAGGCCTCACTCTGCGTGGCCTGCGACACAGGATTTCCTCTCCTCTGGGAGACTATTTGCTGTTCAGGCCCAGCACCTCGAGGAGGAGCACCCCTCTGTGACTGACCGTAGACCTCACCCACACCTACACAGCCCTGTGGTCTGTGTAGAGCCTCACCTCGTCCAGGTGACCCTGGCACAGGCCAGGGTTGGTGTAGCTCAGTGGCCTCTGTGCTTCACCTGGTAGGGGGGCCAAGGACACGACCCCTGTGCTGTGCTGGGGAGGCAGGAGGCTATGAGGGGGCTGGTGTTGGGGAGGCTGAGGCCCAGGACTGTCAGAGCGCCTGAGCCACCACTCTGGAGGGCGACGGCCCCGACTAACCGTCGATGCTGTCCACGGGCTTTTTGAGGGCTCACTGGTTGGTCCCACGTGGCATCTTTGCCAGTAACCCCCAACTTATGTGTCCAGCTGAAAGCCTCACCCGGGGTCCAGGCCTATTTACCTGCCTCTGTGACCACATGACCGGACAGGATGTGTGTGCGCGAGCGCACATGCGCGCGCGCGCGTGTGTGTTTGTGTGTGTGTGTGTGTGTGTGTGTGTGTGTGTGTGTGTGTGTCTGTTACTGGAGATTGAACCCAGGGGGGCTCTTCTTCTGAGCTACACCCCCAGCCCTATTTTATTTTTTATTTTTGAAATAGGGTCTCACTAAGTTGCGAGGTCCCGGCTAAGTGCCTGAGGCTGGCCCAGCTGCAGTCCTCCTGTCTCAGCCTCCCGAGTACCGGCATTCAGGTACGGGCCACCAGGCCCAGCTCTGAGAGACCTTACAGTGACAAATGGCACTGGCTTTCCCTGGCCCCGCCGTCCCGCCCTGGGCAGGCGCACAGCCCCTCCCAGCAGCCCCAGCCCAGCCATCCGCACATGGAACTGAAGGACCCTCCCTGAGCTGGGCCACACGCGACACCCCATCCCTGGGCGCTGGCTGCCAGATGGACTCGCAGGGTCCCCCCTACAGGTCCTGCCCGGCTCTTGGCCCTCCCCTGCCCCACCCAGTGCCTGCCCACCTGTCCAGCCTCCACTCGATCCCAGGGGCTCAGAACCCTCCTCCCCTGGAGCCCTGCCCACACGCGGAGCCCTGTCCTCCCTCTTAGGTCCCGGGACAGCCTGTCTGGTTTCGGGCACACTTCCTCCAGGGCCAGCACATGGAGACGGGCCCCCTAAGCTTGTGTCCTTGGGTCCTGTGTTGACCAACTGACCGACTGACCAGTGCTCCCGGAACACATACCACCGCACTGCTGACCAGAGCAGGTGGGCAGCAAAGCCCCTGAGCGGGAGCCGGCGCAGCCTGCCAGAGAGCCTGCCACAGGGCAGCTGACCCGGCAGGCCTGGCCTGGCCCCGTGGCTCCAAGCTCCGCCTCCAGACCCTCCCCCGCCGCAGAGGCTGGGAAGTCCCTTGGCCCTGGGCGCAGGGGACAGGCCTGAGCTCTCAGACCACACCGGAGAAAAAAAGTCACAAAATTGTATAGCAAACTGAAACAAATGAACCAGACTACCTAGGGAAAAAATATGACTCCAGGTGATAACGATAGTGTATTTTTATGTGTGTGCCAAGTAGGACACATTCTACGGAAAACCAGAAAGACTGCACAAAGAAATCTTAAACTATCGGTAATAGAAACGTTGGCGATACTGTTTTGAAATTATTATAGTTGTATTGTAGGAGGAAGCACGTAACTAATTATGTTAATATGATTAGAAACCAAGGTTTTTATCATAAGAGAATAAAGGTGAAATTGCAAATCAAGGAAATGAAGTTTAGAACTCTGTAACCTAATAAAACATCTGAAAATGAAATTAAGGAAACAGTTTCACTTACAATAACATCAGAAGGAATAAAATACTTCGGGGATATATTCAATGGAGAATGAGCAAGATTTGTACACAGCAAACTGTAAAACCCCATGGAGAGAAGGGCAGACTGGGGGCAGGATGTCTGGGTCAGGACCCCATGGAGAGAAGGGCAGACCCGCCGGGGGCAGGACGTCCGCGTCAGGACAGGAGTCGGGCCTGTGCTGGGACAGCGACTCCAAACTGCTCCTCAGACCCACGCGGCCCCCACGCCCCGGGCTTCTGTGACCACTGGTGCCCAGAGTGGCCGAAGCAGCCCCATAAAGGAGTGCAGTGACAGGCGCGCCCTCCCCTCCCGCTCTAAAAACTCACTGGGGTGTGGCTCAGAGGTACAAGTCCCTGGGTTCCATCCCTAGTGCCACACACACACACACACACACACACACACACAGAATAAAATAGGGGTGGGGGTATAGCTTGGAGGTAGAATAACCCTGGGTTCAGTTCCCAGTAACACACACACACACACACACACACACACACACACACACACACACAGAGAGAATAAAATAGGGGTGGGGGTATAGCTTGGAGGTAGAATAACCCTGGGTTCAGTTCCCAGTAACACACACACACACACACACACACACACACACACACACACACGCTGAACAAAAGCTGGGTGTGGTGGTGCAGGCCTGTAACCCGATGTTTGAGAGGCTGAGAAAGAGGGAGCGCAGGTTAGGTCAGCAGTGCACAGCAACTTAGCAGAGCCTATTGCAAACGTTTAAGAGAGATGGAAGCTGGGCAGGGGGTGTGGCTCAGAGGTCGAGCGCCCGGCTCCATCCCCAGAGATCCCAAGCGAAAGGGCCACCACTGTGTGCAGTGCTGGAAGGGAAGAGTGAAGACAAGTTAGATCACCCCAGCACTGGGAGGCCGAGACGGGAGGATCCGGAGGATCGCGGTTCACGGTCAGCCTCTGCCACTTAGTGAGGCCCTCTGTGACTCAGTGGCACCCTGTTTCAAAATAAAGAATTAAAAAAATAGGGCTGGGGGTGGAGCTCAGAAGTAGAGTGCCCCTGGGTTCCATCTCCAGTACCAAAAAAAAAAAAAGTATTTTTAAGCAGCTGGGTGTGGTGTTGCATGCAGGTTCCAATCCAGCTTTGGCAACTTAGTGAGGCTCTCAGCAACTTAGGGAGACTATGTTTCCAAATAAGAAATAAGAAATAAAATTGGGGCTGTGGTATATATCTTGGAGGTAGAATGCCTCTGGGTTCAGTCTCTCTCTTTCTCTCTCTCTTTTTATTTATTTATTTATTTATTTATTTATTGCAGTACTGGGGATTGAACCCAGAGGCATTATATCTCTGAGCTATACCCCCAGCCCTATTTTTTATTCTTTTATTTTGAAACAGGGTCTCACTAAGTTGCAGAGGGCCTCACTAAGTAGCTGAGGCTGGCCGTGAACCTGTGATCCTCCTGTCTCAGCCTCCCAAGAATTCGGATTACAAGCGTGCGCCACCACGCCTGGCTCTCTGGGTTCAGTCTCTAGTAACACACACACACACACACACACACACACACACACACACACACACGGCACAGCCTTTGAAGCAACAGTGGCTGCGGTGTTGTGAGCACGTCTCCCAGCGCGCCGGGGAGCCTTGACGCAGTGCAGCGTGGGAGGCCACAGCGGTGAGGGCTCCGTTGTGCTCTGCTCACCATCTCTCTTACCATCGCGCATGGGATGAAAGCCCTGCCACATGAGGCCTCTTGACCTTGGACTTTTCAGCCTCTACAACTGTTAGAAATAAGTTTCTTGTCTTTGTAAATTATAAATTCTAGTCTGGGGTATTCTGTTATAGCAATACAGAATGGACCAAGACCGTGACCAAAAAGTCCCCCAATCTGGTACAAGACATAACTTTACAGATTCAGGATGCTCAGTGAACTCCAAAGAGGACGAATTCAAAGAAATCAATGCCCAAAAGCTCCAGAATCAAACTCCTCAGAACCAAAGGCAAAGAAAAAACCTTGAAAGGAGGCAGAGAAAGTTCTGCAGCCCCACCGGAGCCAGCGGCTCCCAGACCGGCCTTCAGCAGAGACCGCTGCTCAGCCAGCGGCACGGCGCTCCCCGGCACACCGGCCCAGCCCCGTGTCCAGCAGGATGTCCTTCAGGACTGGGCAGAATGAAGACATTCTCCAAACAGGGAAACGAAAGAGAATTTGTCCCAGAAGGCCTCCCTAAACGGGACGCAGCAGAACGTTCTTTGCTGGAGTGGAGAGGACGCAGGGATGAAGCCTGGGGCAAGGGCGCCAGGCCCCAGCACCATCCTCTTCCCGCCTGCTGAAGGTGGACGGCACACGCGTGAAGGAGGAGGGGATGTATGCAGATTCACATGAGACGGTGCCCAGGCGGGGTGGAGCGGCTTTGGAGCTACCTGGAAGCACTATGTCACTCTAGGGACTGTAACCCGTGTTGGTGGTCGCCAGAGCAATGGCAAGTGAAACCACTGACCTGGGTGCCATGGGGTGGAGCTGCAGCGAGCACCTCCCAGGGTCATGTGTTGAATACCCTGATGTGGGTGGAAAAGGGAAGAGACAGCACGACCAAGGTGTCCAGAGGCAGGCCCGGGAGTGATTAGGATTAGACAAAATCATCAAGGTGGAGTGTGTGTGTGTGTGTGTGTGTGTGTGTGTGTGTGTGTGTGTGTGTCTAGGGACTAAACATAGGGGCATTCTACCTCTAAGCTACAGCCCCAAAATCTTTAATTTTTATTTTGAAATGGGGTCTCGCTAACTTGTTGAGCGCCTCTCTGAATAGGGAGGGCTGGCCTCAGATCTGCAATTCTGCTGTCTCAACCTCCCAGATACCCCCATCACTTAATCCTGGTGGCTTTACCAAAAAGGAGAGACCATAACACACACACATACACACACTGTCTGCCATGTGACGCCCTGCACCACCTTGGGACTCTGCCAGCCAAGAGGCCATCATCAGACCTTGGGCCAGAACCGCGAATTCAAAGCCTCATGTGTGTGTGTGGGGGGGGGGGGCGCTGGGAATTAAACCTAGAGGCATTCTACTTCCCAGCGACACTCCCAGCCCTATTTTATTTTTTATTTTGAAGCAGGGTCTCGCTAAGTTGTGGAGGGCCTCACTAAGTAGCTGAGGTTGGCTCCAAACTTTTGATCCTCCTGCCTCAGCCTCCCAAGTACTGGGATGACAAGTGTGTGTCACCACACCCAGCTAAAGCCTCTTTTCTTTATAAAATTATTCAGCAGCAAAAAAAAAAAATGAATACACAAATAGTTTTTAAAAAATCACCAAGAGCCAGGCGTGGTGGGTACGCTTGTGATCCCCGCGCTTGGGAGCCGGAGACAGGAGGATCGCGCAGGTTCGAAGACAGCCGCGCTGGCTTAAGAGACCCTGTTTCCAAATAAAAATATAAAATAGGTCTGGGAGTGTAGCCCGGAGGTAGAAGGGCTTCCAGGAACCCCAATGCCTCACACACACAAAATCACCAGGTATAGTGGTAACACTTGTAATCCAAATGCTTGGGAGGCTAAGTAGAGAATCATGGGTTCAAGGAGCCTTAGCAACTTAGTGAGGCCCTCAGCAACTTAGCAAGACCTGCTTTAAAATAAAAAACAAAGCCAGGCGTGGTGGTGCACACTTATAGTCTCAGCATTCGGGAGGCTGAGACAGGAGGATCTGAGTTCACAGACAGCCTCACCTACTTAGTAAGACCCTTTGCAACTCAGTGAAACCCTGTTTCAAAATAAAGAATAAAAAATAGAGCTGGGAAACCAGGTGTGGTGGTGCACACTTGTACTCCCAGCATTTGAGAGGCTGAGACAGGGGGATCACGGTTCACAGACAGCCTCAGCTACTTAGTGAGGCCCTCTGCAATTCAGTGAGACCCTGTTTCAAATATATAAAATATAGCCGGGCGTGGTGGCGCACGCTTGTAATCCCCTTGCTTGGGAGGTGGAGACAGGAGGATCGTGCTGGTTCGGAGCCAGCCTCGCTGGCTTAAGAGACTCTGTTTCCACATAAAAAATATTAAAAAATAGGTCTGGGAGTGTAGCCCGTGGGAGTGTATACCGGAGTTAGAAGGGCTTCCAGGAACCCCAGTACCAAAAAAAGAAAAATTATATATATATATATATATATATATATATATATATATATATATATATATGGCTGGGGGTGTAGCTTGGAGGTAGAATGTTCCTAGGTTCCATTGCCAGTACTTCCAAAAAAAAAAAAAATAGGGCTGGGCATGTAGCTCAAAGGTAGAATGCGCTTGAGTTCCATCACCAGCGCCACAAAAATATATAATAATAATAATAATAATAATAATAATAATAATGTTAACCAGGCGGGGTGGCTCATGCTTGTAATCCCAGCATTTGGGAGGCTGAGACCAGAGGATCCTGGTTCACGGACAGCCCCAGCTACTTAGTGAGGCCCTCTGCAATTTAGTGAGACTCTGTTTCAAAAATAAAGAATAAGCCTGGTGTGGTGGTGCACGCTTGTAATCTCAGCATTCAGGAGGCTGAGACCGGAGGATCACGGTTCGCGGACAGCCTCAGCTACTTAGTGAGGCCCTCTGCAACTCAGTGAGACCCGGTTTCAAAATAACGAATTTAAAAAAAAATAGGGCAGGGGGTGTAGCTTGGAGGTCGAATGCCCCTGGGTTCCATCCCACACCCGTGAATAAAAGAAAGAAAAAGGAAGGAAGGAAGAAAGGAAGGAAGGAAGGAAAGAAGGAAGAAAAAATAGGGCAGAGGGTGTAGCTCGGAGGTCAAATGCTCTTGGGCCCCATCCCCAGACCTGCAAAAAAATAATAAAAATTTAGCCAGGCTTGGTGGCGCACGCTTGTAATCCCCACGCTTGGGAAGCGGAGACAGGAGGATTACGCAGGTTTGAAACCAGCTGCGCTGGCTTAAGAGACCCTGTTTCCAAATAAAAAGATATAAAATAGGTCTGGGAGTGTAGTCTGGAGAAGGGTTCCATCCCCAGGACCACCAAAAAAATTTTTTTAATAATATTTTTTAATTAAAATATAAGAAAATTGGCCTAGGGGTGTAGCTCCGTGGATAGAATGCCCCTGAGCTCAATCCCTACTACTCCCCAAATCAATAAACTTAAATACTAAAAATTATACAAATAATTTAAAAAAGACTAGAAAGGGAAAGTAGAGGAACAAAAACAGGAGATTAACAGACATGATAAATGATCAGACCTTGGTTCAAACACATACGTAATTATGCTGAGTGTTAATGGCCTGACCATACCAATTAAAGACAGAGTGAAATTACTACGTGAAATTATTTTTAACCTAGCTACATGCGGGCTGCACAAAACCCACTTTAAATATAACTATACCAGTAAGTTAGGGTCAAGGGATGCAAGCCAGGCAAGTTAGAAGGCTGAGGTAGGAGAATCACAAATTCAAGGCCAGCCTTAACCACTTAGCAAGACCCTGTCTCAAAATAAAAAAATAAGCCAAGCCTGGTGGTACATGTGTGTAATCCCAGCACTTGGGAGGCGGAGACAGGAGGGTCACAGGTTCACAGCCAGCCTCATTTAGTGAGGTCCTCTTCAACAGAGCAAGACCCTGTTTCCAAATAAAGAATAAAAAACAGGGCTGGGGGTATATATCGGAGGTAGAATGCCCCTGGGTTCCATCCCCAGTTCTGAAAAAAATTAAAAGGGCTAGGAATGTAGCTCAGTGGTAGAGCAACCCTGGGTTTAGTCCCCAGAACCAAAGGCGGGGGGGTGGGGGGGAGTTAATAAGAATGCAAAAAGAAATAGCATGCAGCTAGGCCCGGTGGAGCGCACCTGGGACCCTAGTGCTTGGGGGGCTGAGACGGGTGGATTGTAGGTTCGCAGCCAGCCCCAGCAACTCAGTGAGCAACTCTAAAACTTAGTGAGACCCTGTTTCAAAATCTAAAAATAAGTAAATAAAATAAAATACGGCTGAAGTTGTAGCTCAGAGGTAGAACACCCCTGGATTCAATCCCAAGTACAAAGCAAAGAAGCAGTCTCTGGAGAGATTAGAAAACACTCTGAACTAAATTAAAGTCATGGGAAGTCACGGAATGCAGTAGAGGGGTCTTGGGGGAAATCTTTAGCATTAAATGTTTGTGTTTGGAGGTTTCATCAGCAGTCTCAGCTTCCACTTTAGGAAACAGACAAACAAGCGTGGCAGAGACCCAGAGCAGCCAGAAGAAGGGGACCAATAAAGATAAAGCAGAAACCAATGGGATTGAGAACAGGAAGAATCAGTGAGATCAGAAGCTGGTCCTTTGAAAAACGTAATAAAATGTATGCTCTCCAGCCAGATTGGCAAAGGGAAACCGGAAGACCCAGGTCACCCCTCCCAGGCATAAAAGAGGGACCATCACCACTGGCATACTGGGCTTGGAAAGGCCCCTGTGTTGGACACCCCCCCCAAAGCAACGCTACTTAAAGGTGATGAAGTCTCTGGCAGCTCCGATCTCATCAGTGGGTCAGTCCACCAAAGGATTAATACTTGAATGGGCTCACTGGTGGAAGTTTGGGCGGCTGAGGCGTGGCTGGGGCGTGGCTTGGGGACAATTCTGTCCCTGGTTGTACTTGCCTGCGCGCTCTCTGCTTCCGGGCTGCCAGGAGGTGAGCCACTGTCCTCGGCCGTGAGCCTGCCTTGGAGCTGCCAGCTATGGACTGACCTCCGAAACCGTGGGGCAAACGGGCCTTTCTCCTCAGTGTTCACATCAGGTATATTGGTCACTGTGAGATAAAGCCGACAACCACAGAGCCTCAGTCACCGGAAGGAGAGGGCGGCCACTGGCTCACAAAGCCGGCCACTTGATGCCTGGATCAGCCTGCCAAGGTCACCGAGAGCCAGGAACCAGACATCCCTGCACCTACTACCCTAGCAGAATCTGTGGTTGCTTCCCGAAGGAGAAAACTCCAGGCTCTGCCAGTTTCACGGACATTGTAGCAAATACTTAGAGGTAAAAGTGCTCCAATTCCGTACAATCTCTTAGAGAAAAGAGGCGGTGGCAATAGCTTCCAACCCAGTGTACGGGCCCAGATTTACCTTAATACCAAAACCACACAGACAGTGCAGGGGAAGGGCCTGGAGCCCTTCTGTGGACATAACACAGAAGTCTTCCTCATAACACTAGCGGGCGAGTCCAGCAGCATCCAAGAGGGCCAGCGAGCGAGACCAGGCGGGGCTTGTGCCAGGAGCACCGGGCGTTCGCCCTGGGAGCCCCGCTGTGGGAACACGCACATGCGCGGGCAAAGTCAGGGAGAGCGCACGAGCGCATCAGTCACAGAACACAGGCGTCTGTCCACAACAAAAGCGGACAGCAGACACACGCGGGACTGCCTCAGCCAGAGCTGCTGTTGATCACACTGTTTTAAATTTCAGCTTTCAAGCCGGCGTGGTGGCACACGCTCCCAGCACTGTAAGGCTGAGACAGGACGATCGCGGTTCGCGGCCAGCCTCAGCTACTTAGTGACCCCTCAACTCAGTGAGACCCTGCTTCAAAATAAAGAATACAACGAAGGGCTGGGGGTGTAGCTCGGAGGCAGAATGCCCTGGGTTCCATCCTAGTACCGCCCCCCAAAAAAATTCCCACCATGGTTTGCTAACACTCAGAAATCTGACCTTCTCTGGCTTTTCTTCTTGGCATTGGGAGCCATCTTAGCCCACGCAAGGAGGTCACCATTTCAGACCAGCTTGGCTAAGTACATAGAACATGCTAAGTGGAAACTGTGTAAGCGCAAACTTCCCTGGACGGAAGGGACAGCAGGGCCGTGGGGACTCCCGGTTCTCCCTGGATGGCTTCTCTTGCCCTCCATAGCTATCTCTTGATGTCTTCCCCTGAAACGAAGCCTGTAATCCAACTTACCTCGTGACCTCCTTGCCCTTGGCTTTGATAAACCCTCAACAGAAGAGAGGCGCTGGAGGAGAGAATTGCCTGGCTGCTCCCCAGCCCACTGATATTAAAAACAGTGCTTCTGGACCCAGAGCCTTGATGTGAGGGAGTCAGCAGGCAGCAACGCCACAGCCACATCGGTGGGCTCCTCCTGCGGATCGGTGGGCTCCTCCTGCGGATCGGTGGGCTCCTCCTGCGGATCGGTGGGCTCCTCCTGCGGCTCCAGGGCTTTCTAGGGAGAGGACCAGGACTGTGCGGTCTCTACAGAGCGATAGGGTTTTGTTGTTGTTTTGTTTTTTCCTTTTCCAAACTGTTTATATTTCTTTAAAAAAAACAAAAACCTGGGGATGGAACCTAGGGGCATTCTACCTCTGAGCTACACTCCTAGCCTTTTTTTTTTTTTTTTTGATTTTTGATTTTGAAACAAAGCCTCACGGATTTGCTGAGGGTCTTGTGAGTTGCTGAGGCTGGCTTCAAACCTGCAATCATTCTGTCTCAGCCTCCCAGGTACTGGGATTACACGTGTAATCCACTATGCTTGGCTTTTAATTCCTTTTTCCTTGCCTGAAATAGTTACAGGTAAAGCAACCTAATATCTGGAGATGTGCTTTAAAACATTCCAGAAAAATAAGGTAGGCACACACCTGTAATCCCAGTACTTGGTATGATGAGCAAGAAGATCACAGATCTGAGGACAGCCTCAGCAACTTTGTGAAGCCCTGTTTCTAAATAAAAACTAAAAAGGGCTGGGGGTGTAGCTCAGAGGCAGAATGCCCCCGGGTTCCAGCTCAGATGTGGATGCAGCACACGGAATCACTGGCTCTGACTGAGGAGCTGGTTTCACTCCTGGATTTTTACGCATGTTTGAGACTCTGCGTTTTATAACAGGGGCTTTCAACCTATCACAGCAAAACCACCCCAATGGCTGTCCGGGTGGGAAGGACAGAGGCAGTTCACCACAGGAACACGCATGACCGAGGCCGGGTAAGGGAACGGTTCCTTCTCACCGCGGAAAGGCCACAGACAGCGGCGGTCTGCCTGCCCTCGGGAAGCCTGGCTGGAAACACTGCCAGCCGCTGACCGCTGACCGAGCCTTCCCGGGGGCCCACAGGTCACTCCCTCTCCTCCGGAGGGAGGAAGTAAGGAGCATCTACAGGAGGAATGAGCGCCTTCCCGAGGAAGAGCCAGACCAGCCCTGCTAATTGAGAGATCATTAACCCGGCCCAGGCAGTGTGTGCCCATTAGGAGTCACAGTCCTCCAGTGCTACAGGATCGGAAGAGCAGCGGCCGGCGTGGCAGGCTGGCACGGCTGCTTCAAAAGCAGAAAATGGGATTAGAGGGATGGGCACAGGCCACGGGGTCACTTCTCTCCCTTGCACTTTCCCACAAGCACGGGTAATTGTGATCTCCAGAGAGGTGAGGGCTGGCTAAGATGGTGGTGGCAGCAGGTCATCCCACCCCCCAGCCCCCCGCTGGGCGGGTCAGGGGGACCCACTCCCATTACAGCTGGTGCTGCCCCACCGCTCCACCCTCGACCAGTGGGCTGGGTGAGACTTTTATTTTGTTTTGTTTTTGTGGTGCTGGGGAGTGGAACCCAGGGGCTTTCTACTTCAGGCTACACCCCCAGTCCTGTTTTTTTTAATTCTTCGCTTGGGGTGAGACTTTTAATAACATTAATGTATCTCTTGTGTGCATATGTGGTAGTGGGTATTGAACCTAGGAGTCTTCTACTTCTGAGCTAAACCTCCAACACTATATATATATATATATATATATATATATATATATATATATTTGTACTGGGAATGGAACTGAGTCTACTTTCAACCTACCCCCCCAGCCCTATTTTTTTATTCTTTATTTTTTGAAACCGGGTCTCACTGTGTTGCAAAGGACCTCGCTAAGTAGCTGAGGCTGGCTGCGAACTGGTATCCTCCTGTCCCAGCCTCCCGAATGCTGGGATCACAAGCGCGCACCACAATGCCCGGCTATTTTCATATTATAATTTAAGACGGCGTCTCGCAGAATTGCAGAGAGCCTGGCTACATTGTCGAGTCTGCCCTCCAACTTGAGCTCCTCCTGCCCTAGCCCCCTGAGAACTGAGATTACAGGTGTGTGCTACCCCCAGCAACATTAGTGAAGCTTAGTGAAGGGGCCATTTTAGATTCACACAAAGTCGGACGCTCACCCACCTGCCACACTGTCCATTTGCCCAAACCAGGAAGCCCACACAGCCGCTGCAGCAGTAAGCAGGTGGGTCTGGATCTCACCAGCTGCTCCTCCTCCAGTCCCACCCAGGACACCTCAGGCGCTTGGCACGGTGTATCGTGCCAGGAGTTTGGCCTGGGAGGTCGCCAGGCGCTGTACCTACTGCTTATGCAAAGGCCGGGGATCTGGGGGTGGGACGGAGGCCCCACCCGAAAGACAGGGGTGCTCTCAGGATGGTGGATGCAGAACTGGGTGCTCAGAAACCACTTCTCTGTGGGAGCCACACTCATCAAAGGACAAGAGATCTGAAGTATATTCATCCTGCATAAATGTGTGTTTATGTATTAGACATACTTGTAACCGGCACAGTAAGTCCAGCCGCCATCTGGGCATTGATGTGGAACCATCCTGGCTGCCAGGGGTTACTGCCTTCAGGTTGCTACAGACAGCAAGCCCCGCGCCTGCCAGGGAGGTGGGAGGGACAGCCCTCCGCCTGCCAGGAAGTGCCCAGGAGACCCCAGCGGACCCCATGCCCGTCCTCTCCCTCCTAGGCACCTGGAGGTGCTGCATTGCCCCCGTGGGGGAAGAGCCAGAGAGCCGCTTGGAGGCCAGGCGAGTCTGCAGGGCAGTCCGCGGACATGGCTCTCAAGAGGTAATGCTGGAGCCGACACCAGAGGAGAGGGGAGGCTGTGGACAAGGACGGCCAGCACAAAGGTCCTGTGGCTGCAATGAACCCTGCCACTCACCCAGCAGCAGGGGGGCTTCTTGGCAGGGTGAGGTGAGTGGGGAGAAGGGCAGGGGTGGGTGAGCAGCTTTGGTGTTAGGACATGTGTGTGGGATGATATTGGAGGTGTACCAGGGAAAGACTGCTCTGCACACGGAGAATGCACCAGTTCAGAGAAAGACAGGAAGCAGGTGTGGGGCAGGCATAGTCCAGGCCCTGGGAGAGTGCTAGGAACCAGGGCACCTGCTCCCCACCCGGCTGGAGCTCCCCGACCGCAGGCCCGCCAGTGTCCCAGAGGCGCAGGCGCAGGCGCAGGCGCAGGCACCCACCCCCAGCAGCCAAGTCTCGGTCTCAGTCTGCTGACCCCGGTTCTGAGGAGCCAGGCAAGACCAGAGCCGGCGCCCAGGCTGGCCGGTGCGGCTGCGGGCCGGGCAGCAGCGTCCCTGTCCCCGGCCCAGCACCAGGCCCCAGCGGCACCTGCCCCAGATTAGATTCTCCTTTCTCATTACCGCGGTAATGGGTCCTTCAGACCTCATTCTAGCCCTAGATATTATCTGACCCGTATAATTAATTAATTATCGCCCAAATATTATAGATTATTAAAAATAGCATAACTAATAGTGTAATATCTCAAGCTGTCGACTTTAATAGTCAACATTGTCCTGGCAGAGCTTATCAGCCCGGCACACCCGGTGAGAATATTGATTCCGGGTAATTTTAGCCGTCACCTGCCACCCTGACGGGGAAGTGTCGGGTCCTCACCCAGCCGGGCTCATTTGAAATCGTTAAACCGCCGCGCAGCTCACAGTGGATCTAAATGTTTCCTTTTTCTCCCCTTCAATATGTTTCAGCAACAGAGAGGAAAATAAATAGAGAAGCAGAAGGGGCAGCTGCGAGGAGAGACAGACAGAGAGAGGCAGGGCGCAGGGCCGCGGCTGCCTTTTTCCCGTGGACCCTGCCTCCACCGCACCGGTCTTTTCTGGGGTTCTCCGGGGAGCCCAGGAGGGGTGCACACAGAGAGGGCCCGGGCAGGGGAGGAGGAGGGGTTAGACCGTTCAGGCTCTCAGGCTCCATCACCGGACACGGCGACACAGCATGCGCTCAGACCTGCAGCACCATGTCTGGGGCAGCACCTGCAGGCACGCTCGGCACACGCACGTGCACAGCCGCGTCCAGGACCCGGGCCAGGCTCAGGCAGCTGCGAGCCATCCTCAGCCAGCGAGCTCCCAGGTCCCGGCAGGCCTGGCCAGGGGCTGAGGGTGGTGGAGGAGCGGCGTCCCCAAGGATCTGCGGTCATCTGAGCGCCCGCGCCCGGCTCGGAGCTGCTGCGGCAGGCCCGGGGCTGCGGATCTGCAGTCCTGCCCGGTCCGTGGGACCCTCGGTGCAATCGGGCCTCCCGGGACAGGGCTCGGAGGCCACCCACCTACCCGGCCTTGTGGTGCGGGACCCCGCTGGAATCGCTCCTCCGAGGCTCCCTGGAGCTTACTCAAACTTCTAATTATGATTCATGCGCGCGATAATAATTTAATACTCCAGGGGCTGCTGGAGAGGCAGTAACCTCCATTAGGCTCCTCGTGCAGCGACCCGCCCCTCCCGCGTGCCCTCACCTTTGAGCACCTGCTGTGCACCCCGCCTGCCCCCACCTCAAATCCAGCAACTCTCCTGGGAGCGGGCTGGCCTGTCTTGCTCGTCCTGCCCCCAAGCCCACCGCAGCCCCTCCTGCCCAGGAGTGAATGGAAGGAGGAGCCCTCACGGCACCTGGGTGATGGGGGTGCCAGGGGATGCCGCCTGAGTAGGGGCGGCTGGAGGGTTTGCCAGAAGAGAGGCGGAGGGACGCTCAGCTGCAGTGCTGCGTAACCACCAGAGGCCAGCGGCTCTCAACAGCCACTCACTTCCTGCTAGTGGATGGGGACGGCCGCCTCAGCGCTTTCTCTCTCCCCTCCCTCTCTGTGGGGTTCATCAGACTCCAGCTTTGAGGTGGGTTCCACACCCTCATCCCAAGCCCCAGCCCAGGGGACCAGACACAGCCCGCAGCAGCGTGCTGTCCTGGGGGGTAGACATCCCCAGGGCGAGAGACCTCCAGGGCCTGAGTTTGGAATCCGCAGGGGTCACGTGGCCACGCGAGGCGGAAGCTCTGGGCCCTGCAGGAAGGGCGAGGATGGAGAGGGTGAAGGGAAGGGCAGTGGGAACATTCCCCAGTGTGCCACATCCCTGCCTCGTGGGACTGGGTGGGGAAGAGGGACCAGAAGCAACACGGTCATTGTACAGCTTGTACAGCTTGTACAGCGCATCCTGACTCCAGAATGTGCTAGCGGGACCCACACACAGCAGGGTGACCACCCAATGGTGCCGGGGGCTGCAGGTCTGGCCCCACCCTCCTCTGGGCGGGAGGGGAGCCTCGGCAGGCTCTGGGAGCTGGAGGTTGCTGAGGCAGGGGACGAGCAGGGACTCTGGAGTGTGACCCAGGCATCTGGGAGGCATCTCTGGCGCCGGGGACACTCCTTTAACAGCAGCTGAGATGGGCTGCTCACGGGGTTTGTGCCGCGTGCCACCTGCACCCAGCACACCAGGAAGCAACTGACCAGGGCCAAACCACCCTGCTCACAGTGTACAAGCCGCAGAGGCCAGGGCTGCGCCCCTGCCCACAGGAAAGCAAAGTGGGGTGCATGGGCTGACTCTGCCCCACCTCACCCCCGCTTTGCTTTATCACCCGCACCCGGAAGAAGGGCACAGGGCCCGGCGCGACACGGTGTCCCAGAACCAGAGTCTAGGGCCAGAGCCACAAGTCAACAGGATGGCCATGGGACAGAGCACAGCTCAGGTTGGGGGAGGCCAGGGTGGCCCCTACCTCACTGGAGGAAAGAGGCGGCTCCCTGGCGGCACTGCCCCATGGCGGGCAGGAACGCTGCTTATGGACAAGTGGCCACTGGGCACAGCAAGCGGGTGTAAGGCCAGGCAGGAGAGCCCAAAAGATCCAGGCTGAGGGCATTCCTGGGAAAGAATGACGGTGACTCAGTTTACATCTGAGAACGGTGGAAAATGCAAGGGAGGGGCAGGCCATGTGGGCAAGGAGCGGCAGGCAGCTCCAGGAGGGGCAGGCAGCGCAGGCTCCCAGGACCTCGGGGTGGGGGGGGGGAGGCCCCAGAGCCTGCAGGCCAGGCTTGGCCGTCCTCTGGTAGCAGGCAGGCTGCCTCCTGGCGTGCAGGGCCCTTCGGTGCGGGGAGGTGGCGCACAGGCCCCAGCAGCCTGCCCTGCGCCCCCAGGGCAGGAGAGAGGGGGGCGTCAGAACCAGCGCCCACGGGAAGCCCCTGCCACTGCAGGACGGCCGCAATCCCCACCGCCCTCCTGTCCGCTTCAGAGTCAGGGTGTCCTTTGAGTGGGGACCTGGGCGGCACCGACCCTCCTACAGTGCTCCTGCCCCCGCCCCCGCCGGGAGCCTCGACAGCCGCTCCCCTGCAGACCCTGGCTTTACCTGGCAGGTGAAACCTCACCTCGCACCTCGGGCAGCCGCTGCGGAGGCAGGCCCGGCTCAGCTCTGTGGCCGCCCTGCGCTACACAGCTTGCAACCCAAACGGGGACCCAAAGTGGGTGGACGCGCAGGCTCTGCGGAGCTGGACTGCGGGCGAGGAGGCAGGACAGTGTGGGGTCACACACCGCGCCGCTCGCCCCCCAGCAAGAGCTTGGGGGATGGAGCCTGCACCCACCGCGACGGCAGAGACGGGCGCTGTCCAGTGCTGACCGCGCGTGTGGCGAGTGGGAACTGCACGCTGACCGCGGTGCTGGCCGGCCACGGCGTGGGCTGCGCCCCTCGAGGGGTCTCCGCTCTCCCTCCCCCCACGCCTTCCCAGGGCGGCGCGCCCTTCCTCAAGGGCTCAGAGGCACCTAGGGAGGTGTATCTTAGAGAAGATGAATAATAAAAATCAATAAGCAGGACATTCCGCCCTCATTTTCCAGACTGGTGGGCGGCCGTGGCCCCGCGGCAGGGCGAGGGCCGGCCCTGCTGCCACCGCAGCCAGCTCGCCCTGGCTGGGGCTGGGATGGCGGTCCTCTGCCCCGTCACACTGGAGGTTCTGGGGGCCCTGGGTGGTCTGGGCGGCATGCACATGGGACACAGCGAGGTGACCCCCGCAGAGCTGATGGCGGGTGGGGGCTCCGCCCCCAGCTCCAGCCTGGCAATCCTCCTAGGGTCTAATGCTAGGGAGGGGCTGCGGAACACCTCAGCCCCCTCGCTCCTTTCCCCAGACCCACTTCCAGGACCCTTGGCCGCAGTCCCTCCCCCAGGCGTCTACACCCGCCCCTGTCCCCAGGCCCTTCCCGGTCTCCATTTCAACCGACCTGCTGTGGGTGGGCAGGCTCAGCAACCACGGGGGAATTTTCTGTCCACTGGGCAGCGGAGCCCAGGCATGACTTCACCTGCCAGCGCCCACCTGGGGCCCCACAGATGAGCCTGCTGGTGTGGACACAGCCCGGGCTGGCAGATGGGCAGAGACGGCACCAATGAGAGTCTAATTGACAATCAATTGTGATTAGGAGTGAAAGGATGTCTTCATTGCGACTATCTAGGTGGAGAGCGGGCAGGGGAGGGCTGTCTCCTCTGGGTGAGGAGGGGTGTGGAGCCTCTCAGGGCTTGAGCTGCTCCTGGGGGCACACTGCTGCGTCCTCTCCTGCGCCTCCTCCACACAGCACCCCTCCAAGGGAAGGAGGAGGTGCCTGGGCCAGCCCCGAGAGCCCTGCCCTGGGGGGCCGCACACACAGCACACACCGTGCCTCTGAGCCACTGCCTGCCTTGGGCAAGGTCCATCAGGGCAGGTGCCAAAGGCACCCAGCGGGGCAGGGAGGACGGAGTCTTGGGACCTTCCACCCTGTACAGCCCTGAGGCTTTGCCTCTGAGCAGCACTCCATCCCTAGCCACCCGCAGGGACAGCACTTGTCTGCCGTGTTCTCAGGCAATACGCTGCTCGGTACACTGTGCTCTAACACGTTATTTTCTGACGCTTACTCCGCATCCTATTTAGTATGTCGCAGTGTGTTCACTGTCTCGATGACAGCCACCACACAGTACAGTGCACCCCACCCATACAGCACCCCTCCCCGCCTGCAGGTGTCTGATGAGGTGGGAGCAGATCCCAGCCAGCCCTGCCCCAGGAGGGTGTGCGGTCATGCCGCTGCTGGGAATGTTTGGTCAAGTTTGCTCCTGGCCTGGTGACCCGTGTGGGTGACCGGCACTTGGTGGAGTGTGTTCTTGGGGAGATGCTGCAGCACGCCCAAAGCTAGCTGAGCCCTGCCCCTGGGACCTGTGCCCTGCCCTCCCCGAAAGCCCTCTCCTCCACCCAGGGGCACAGGGGGCCTGGCACCTGGTGCCCCTCCTCAGAGAGGGGTGTGTATGGGTCTGCGTGCTGGTGAATAAATTCGTGCTTGTGTGCTGCACACGCTTGTGAATGAGTGTGTGTGTGTAAGAGAGAATGGGGTGAGCACATCTGTATTCAAACAGCTAGGGAGGGGGAGCGAGAAGCCCAAGGTGGAGGAGATAATTACCTCCCTGCGATGAGAGATTACCCACCCTCCTTCCCCAGAGGTGATTTATAATTTAAAGATAAAGAATAATCAAGTCCTGGCAAGGAAGGACACAGTGTTGTGGGTCTGATTAGATCTCGGGATGGACCAGCCTGCGGGGAGGGGGTGGGCAGGCGAGAGGGGCGGAAGCCTGGGCCTCCCCGAGGCTCGGCATGTCCGACCGTGGCCCAAATTACAGCCGATCAGTCCCCCATTATTTCTCCCAACTTTTAATTTCTGCTTCCAAAGGATCATTGCCCGCGGTAATTGCAAAGGACCCATCCCTGCGTGGAGCGGCTCGCGGGGCGCCGGACCGCGGCTCCCGCCTGGAGGAGAGGGGAGACTCGCGGCCTGCCCGCCCCCGAGCCGGCCAGCCGCTGGCCGCGGGACCCTGTCCTCATTTTCGATTCCACTGTTAATGAGCGCCGGGCCGGACCGTCCCGCAGTGGCCGCCAGCAGGGCCGCAGGCTGGAGCCGCAGCTGGGGTGCGGGCGCCCGCTAAGTAAGGCGGGCGGCGACCTCCAGGTGGGCTGCTGGGCCGTCCTCCCGCCCTCCTCCCGGGGTCCTCCCGCCGTCCTCCCGCCGTCCTCCCGCCGTCCTCCCGGGGGGGGGGGGTTCTCCTGGGGATCTCGCGGCCGTCCTCCCGGGGTCCTCCCGGAGTCCTCCCGCCGTCCTCCCGGGGGGGGGGTTCTCCTGGGGATCTTCCCGCCGTCCTCCCGGGGTCCTCCCGCCGTCCTCCCGAGGGGGTGGGTTCTCCTGGGGATCTTCCCGCCGTCCTCCCGGGGGTCCTCCCGCCGTCCTCCGGGGGGGTTCTCCTGGGGATCTTCCCGCCGTCCTCCCGGGGTCCTCCCGGAGTCCTTCCGCCGTCCTCCCGAGGGGGTTCTCCTGGGGATCTTCCCGCCGTCCTCCCGGAGTCCTCCCGGAGTCCTCCCGCCGTCCTCCCGAGGGGGTGCTCCTGGGGATCTTCCCGCCGTCCTCCCGCCGTCCTCCCGCCGTCCTCCCGGCCGGCCCGGCCTGCGCCCGCGGCCGCTCGCAGCCAATTAGGCGGGCGCGCTGACGGGGGCGCACGTGTGTGCGGCGCGGCCCCGCGGGCGCCATAAATGCGGGGCGGGCGCGGCGGGGGGCGCGCGGCCGAGGCGGCCGGGCCGCGGCGATGGCAGCCCAGTGACCGCGGGCCGAGCAGTGGGGCCCGGGACGCCATGGACGCCGCGGACGCCGAGCCCGCCTGCCTCCCGCGGGCCGCCGACTCGGCCCCCGCGCCCGCGCCCGCCGCGCCCGCGCGCCCCACGCCCTTCTCGGTGCTGGACATCCTGGACCCCAACAAGTTCAACGGCCGGGGCCGCCGCGCGCCCGGCCCCGCCGAGGACCCGCGCCCGCCCGGGGCCGCCGCCGCGCCGGGTGAGTCGGGTGAGTGCCGCCGCGGGCAGAGCGCCGGCCGGCCGAGGCTCCAGGCCGCAGGGGCCACGCCGGGGGGAAGGTGCCCGGGCCGGAGGGGCCACGGCTGGAGGGAAGGTGCCCCGGCTGGAGGGAAGGTGCCCGGGCTGCAGGGGCCACGGCTGGAGGGAAGGTGCCCGGGCCGGGGGGAAGGTGCCCGGGCCGGAGGGGCCACAGCTGGAGGGAAGGTGCCCTGGCTGGAGGGAAGGTACCCGGGCCGGAGGGAAGGTGCCCGGAACCAGAGGGAAGGTGCCCGGGCCAGAGGGAAGGTGCCGGGCTGGAGGGAAGGCGCTGGGGCCGGAGGGAAGGTGCCGGGCTGGAGGGAAGGCGCTGGGGCCGGAGGGAAGGTGCCCGGGCTGGAGGGAAGGATGCCCCAGCCGGAGGGACAGTGCCGGGGCTGGAGGGAAGGTGCCCGGGCCGGAGGGAAGGTGCCGGGCTGGAGGGAAGGTGCCCTGGCTGGAGGGAAGGTGCCCGGGCCGGAGGGAAGGTGCCCGGGCTGCAGGGGCCACGGCTGGAGGGACGGTGCCGGGGCTGGAGGGAAGGTGCCCGGGCCGGAGGGAAGGTGCCCGGGCTGGAGGGAAGGTGCCTGGGCTGGAGGGAAGGTGCCCGGGCTGGAGGGAAGGTGCCCGGGGCCGGAGGGAAGGCACCCGGGCCGGAGGGAAGGCGCCAGGGCCGGAGGGAAGGTGCCGGGCCTCAGGGAAGGTGCCCAGGCCGGAGGGAAGGTGTCGGGCTGGAGGGAAGATGCCCTGGCTGGAGGGAAGGTGCCCGGGCCGGAGGGAAGGTGCCGGGCTGGAGGGAAGGTGCCCTGACTGGAGGGAAGGTACCCGGGCCGGAGGGAAGGTGCCCGGAACCAGAGGGAAGGTGCCCGGGCCAGAGGGAAGGTGCCGGGCTGGAGGGAAGGCGCTGGGGCCGGAGGGAAGGTGCCGGGCTGGAGGGAAGGCGCTGGGGCCGGAGGGAAGGTGCCGGGCTGGAGGGAAGGCGCTGGGGCCGGAAGGAAGGTTCCCTGGCTGGAGGGAACGTGCCCGGGCCAGAGGGAAGGTGCCGGGGCCGGTGGGAAGGTGCCAGGCTGGAGGGAAGGCGCTGGGGCCGGAGGGAAGGTGCCCAGAACCGGAGGGAAGGCGCTGGGTCCAGAGGGAAGGTGCCGGGCTGGAGGGAACGTGCCCGGGCCGGAGGGAAGGTGCCGGGGCCGGTGGGAAGGCACTGGGCTGGAGAAAAGGCGCTGAGGCCAGGGGGAAGGTGCCCAGGCCAGAGGGAAGGTTCCCGGGCCGGAGGGAAGGTTCCTGGGGCCTCGAGAGAAGGCGCCCGGGCCAAGGAGGAAAGGTGCCTGGGCCGAGGAAAGGTGCCGGCCGGAGGGAAGGTGCCCAGGCTGGCCAGGCCTCCCGCCGGCCCCACTCTCCCTCAGGGCGCTCCCTCGAAAGCGCTCTCTTGCTCTTTTTTTTGTGGGGGGGGTGGAGGACAAATCAGACTAATTGTGACAAAACGCTGGTTATCTCTGGAAAAACAATTAAATCCCTTCGATTACAGTTAAGGGGAAATGTGCTTAGCGGCGGAAAGCGGCCGGTAATGGGGCGGCCCGCGCCCCCGTTGGGTCGATATCCCATTACGGAGCATGCATATCTCTTTCAAGCACCTTGCAAACTCCCCCCGAACATCTAAATTATAGGGTCAAAATTCGGATAATTACTCGATTAAAACCTATTACACTTATTAGGGGCCGCTATTGATCGCGAATTGCTTTCGACCCGCTCCTGATTGCTTTTTGTGCCTCCTCCCCCTTCCTCCTTCCAACTTCCTGGCCCCTGAGCCTCCCAGGGACGGGGGCGCGGGTGGACCTGGAGAGCTGGAGGGAGAGCAGATCTGGTGGCTGGAGCACAGCCCCTGGCCCTCCACCTGCAACGGCGCCCCAGATGCTGCGCGGCAGCGAGGTAGCATCCGCCACCGCAGGAGGAGAGCCGGCCCAGAGCGGCGCCGGCGGGAATGCGAGGGGAGCTCCTACCCTGCTCCGTCAGCCACCTGGGGACCTGGACGCCGCGGGCCTCCTTGTGATCTGTGCCAGTGTCCCGGCGGAGTCTGTCAGGAGCACTTTTATCATGTATGCCCCCGGTCCAGATGCCACCGAGCCTTGATGCCCGGGCGGGAAGCTCCGTGGGGCATGGGGTTCCTCTGGGATTGTAAAACCACCTGTGCGGGCGAGGGGCACAGCACACCCTTGGATCCCCTGCCCAGAAGACAGGCCTTCTTCTAGATTCCAGAAGCTCGCAGAGCCCTCGGCACTGGTCTCCGCTAGGAGGATGCCAGGCTGCTGCCCGCCTCCCTGCCCGGGACCCAGGACAGGACAGGGACACAGACCCGGGGCCAGGCCGAGGGCCCAGAAGGCAGGCAGGCAGGCAGGCAGGCAGGCAGGCTGCCTTGAGTTGTGAGCCCCGGGGAGGGGCCGGGACCACCGACCCGGGCCCCTGGAAGCCCCCTCCCCAGGGTGCGGGGATCCTAGCCCAGGCCTCGGGCTGGCCCGCCTTGAATGCCCGGCAATTGGCTGGCCTGGCGCCCACTCTAATTGGGGGGTGATGCGCGCCGAAATAAATTAAATGGCCTTTAACTAGTTTGTACATCACACCGCATGAGTTTAACTAAGTTCGTGTCCGCCGGGATCGATGTGCGCGCCCCGGGCCGCGCCCGGCCTGACCGCACCCTCTCCCCGCAGGCGGCGACCCCCGCGCGGCGGGCGAGGCGCAGGCCGAGGCGCAGGCCGAGGCGGGCGGCGACGGCGGCGGCCCGAGCGCGGACGGCGCGGACGAGGCTCCGGAGGACGAGGCGGCGGCGGCGGCGGCGGCGGCGGAGGCGCGGCCCGGGGCCCGCGGGGGCTCGCCGGCGGCGGGGGCCGCGCAGGCCGCCAAGCCCAAGCGCAAGCGCGCGGGCGCGGACGCCAAGTCGGGGAAGCCGCGGCGCGCGCGCACCGCCTTCACCTACGAGCAGCTCGTGGCGCTGGAGAACAAGTTCAAGGCCACGCGCTACCTGTCGGTGTGCGAGCGGCTCAACCTGGCGCTGTCGCTCAGCCTCACCGAGACGCAGGTCAAGATCTGGTTCCAGAACCGCCGGACCAAGTGGAAGAAGCAGAACCCGGGCGCCGACACGAGCGCGCCCGCGGGCGCGGGGGGCGCGGGGGCCGCGGCGCTGCCCGGCGGGCTCAGCCCGCTCAGCCCCTCGCCGCCGGGGGGCGCGCCGCTCGTGCACGGCCCCGCCGCCTACCCCGCGCCCGGCCCGGGCGGGCTGGTGTGCGCCGCGCCGCTGCCCTTCCTGCCCGCGCCCGCCGTGCTGTCGCCCTTCGTGCTGGGCTCGCAGTACGGCGCGCCCGCCTTCTACGCGCCGCACCTCTGAGCCGCCGCGAGCGAGCGGGCGGGCGGGCGAGCGGACGCCGAGCATCCGCGAACTTCCCAATAAACCCGGAGGCAGGCTCCGCGTCTCGCAGCTGCCGCGCCGCGGGGTGGGCACCCGCAGCCGCGGCGGGATGGCGCCCTCCGAGGAAACGGCGGCAGGCCGAGCTCTCGCGGGCGAGGCCGCCCCCAGGTCCGCGGCCCGCGGCTTGCGCCAGGCCGCCCGCTGCCCGCGGTGCGCGGCCACCACGGGCCCGGGACCACCGGGACTCGGGAGGCGTCCAAGCCGGATGGGGCCGAGCACCCGCGGAGGGAGTCCTCTGTGCGCCCGGGCCAGGGGTCCCTCTTATCCAGGCACCTCGGCTTGGGGTGAGCCAACAGCTCTTGAGGGCACTGTCTCTGGGCTGTCACCCTGCCACGATTGATTGCCACGGGGACAGGGCTGAGCCACGGCCAGGGGGGCGTGGAGCGTGCCTGCTCTGCCTGGGATCACCAGTGGGCAAAGGGGGGCAAGGAGCAGCGTCTGGCCCCGAGGGGCAGAAGCCCCGCACCGTCTGGGCCACTCCCAGCCCCTGCAGGGCTCCCTCCCGGTGTGCTGAGTGGGGCCAGCCAGGGCGTGCGCGCACGCGTGTACGTGTGTACACACACACACACACACACACACACACACACACACACGCTGGCAGGTGACCCATGGGTGCAACCTGTGGACAGCCTGGATTTGGTAGTGGGAAGGAGCATGGGTGGCTTCGCAGCTGAGGCCTGGATTCCGCAGCAGCAGCAGCAAAGGCCGCTGCCTGGGGAGCCCTGGAGGGTGCCAGGAAGTTCTTGGCCTTGAGGCAAGTCAGCAGTACTGTGGGCTGTTTGTACTGGGGCTGCCCAGCGCCTTTCTCCTGCCTCCCAACATCAATCTTGCTGAACTCAGCTGGGCCCTGCCAAAGCATCCTGGGACTTGAAAAGCATTCAAGGAGATGAAAAAGGGCCGGTCAGTAACACCTGGAGCCTGGCCCCACCCATGGGGCCCAGCGCCCACTTCCTGCCTTAGCACTCCCAGCCCTTCCCCACTCCACTGGGCACCATCACCCTCAAGGCGGGGTCTCCGCTGGTCACAGCTTCAACTGCACCCACACCAGCCCCTCGCTCTCTCCACACTGGAGCTGGCACAGGTAGCTGATCTTGCAAACTTCAGCCACAGAGGCCAGAGCTGCAGGATGGGTGAGGGAGTCCAGGGAAGCAGAGTCCCCACCAGACACCAGCACCTCCCACCCCATCTCCACCGGCATCAGGCACACTGGGCTATGAGCCCAACCGCTTCCCGGCACTTCCCTGGCCCCAGCCGCGGGGGGCACCTACTGTTTGCAAGGCCTTTGCCTGCCTCAACCTCCTGGGAAGACTGTGGTGACCGGGCTGTCGGTGCCCGCACACTGCATGAGGAGACAGGCCCAGAGGTGGGACGGACTTGCTGAGTGGGCCTGTCCGCTGGAGGGGCAGGGCGGGCCCAGATCCACCTACCAGTCCCCAGGCACGCTGTGGGCCTGGGAAGGGGCACGGCTTTCCTGTGCTGCTCCCCGGGGCCTCAGGCTGGCTCCACAATGCCACCTGTCCACTTCTGCCTGGGCCTCGGGTGCCTGACTGCGTCTCAGCTCCCTGGGCCCTGGCTGGAGTTGGAGCTGAGCTGTGGACTCGCTGGTGCCATGACCTCAGGATGTATAAGGGGGCCACCCTGCCCTGCACAGCGTCACCCCCGCAACCCCAGACTGTGGAAGGGCTTAGGTAAGAGCAGGGTCACCCGGGGAGGGACATGGCCTCTACTCTCAGCCAGGGAGCCCTGCCTCCAGCCCTCCTGCCCAGCCAGAGCCCTGTGCCGGGGTCAGGATTGGATGTGGCTGCCTGTATGTAAAGCCCAAATGAACAAGTTGAAAGGAGACATTTCTTCTCTTGTGAAGGGCCCGGGTGCAGTCACAGCACCTCGAGTCCTCAGAGGGGCTTCCTCCAGCTCCCCACAGCACCGTGCTTGGACTGGGTCCTCTTCCTCAGAAGCCCTGGAGGAAGCAGAGCTCCAGCACCACATGCTCTCCCCAGGCAGGGCACAGAAGGAAGGGTGGCACTTTCCCAGAAGCCCAGGCCTAGCCACACCTGGGAGGGAGGCTGGGGAACGCAGTCTTCCTGGCCTGGGGCCGATGAGGCGGCTGTGGCTTCTGCTGCCCGCTCCAGCCCCAGGATGAGGCCTGTGCCCCGAGCCCATGGCTGTGATCCCACTGGCAATCCTGCCTCCTCCTTCCAGGCTGTGCCCTTGCTCCCATACCCTAAAAACTTACCTGTCTACACTAGCCGCCTACACTCACCATGGTCTCCCTCTGCGCTCGCCTCCCCCCTCGCCTCTCCTGCCTGCACGGCGCCCCATCTCCATAGAGCCTCACTCCACCTGTCGCCCAGCCCCTGGTGTGGCGCCTTCGGGATGCGGCAGAGCCAGGCCAGGCCCCTAGCCAACTGTCCGGGATGCAGGCTACTGCCTGGCAGGCCTTTCCCAGCTGGTTTCCCAGGTGCATGGCCAGGACTCCCAGCTTGGGCAAGGGTGCGGCTGCAGGGCGGAGCGCTGGGTTCCGGGAGGTGCGGACCCATACCCACCTGCCCTCTGCCAGCCGCCAGGGCATCTCCTGGGGGGCGCTGTGGACAACTTGCCACTCCCATTTCCCGGGAGACAGCAGATCACAGCCCATCTCTTGGTAAAGATGAGTTCCCTCTTCTGGACAGGGCAAGGGCGGAGGCACTGTGTGCCAGAGGCCCTGGCCAGACTGACAAGAGCCCAGTGTGTTGGGAAGGGGTCCTGAAAGGCAACTCCCAGGAGCTGTCCAGCAGGCAGGTGCCCCTCCTCTCTGTGGACTGATGGCTGGAGCGCAGTGCAGCTGGGGGTGGAGGCCTCACGCTGGGAAGCTGAGCTGGGCAGAGGGAGGCAAGGTCCTGGGGCACCTCAGCCTGGGGCACTGGCCTCTGGACTCTATTTTTTGTCAGTAGGGAACAATCTGATGCTTCTACCCCAGTCCCCTTCCTTCCTCCTTTTTTCTTTTTCTTTTCTTTTCGTTTGAGGCAGGGTTTCACTAAATTGTCCTGGCTGGCTTTGCACCTGCAGTCCTCTTATCGCAGCCTCCCAAGTACTGAACTAGAGTCATGGGGACTGTGCCCACCTTTAGACCCTTGATCTGCAGAAACACCCCAACTCCTGTGTTTACAAGGCACTGTGATTGACTTTTCAGCTTTACACAGCTAATCCTGACCTGTTTCTCTAAGAGCCATTCCCCAGCACTGACACAGGACGCATGCCCCACCTCCCTCCGGCCACCCCTCAAACCCAGCCAGTCTGCCCAGACCAGATGCCCAAGCGCCTCGAACCCGTGCTGTCCAGCCAACAATGGCCATCAGGCCTGAGCCCAGCTCTCCTCCAGGCCCAGGGCTCGCTCCTGCCAGCTCTGCCCACTGTCACCACAGAAGGCCCTTTGGCCAGCCCCATACTACCCCTGCCAGTCACTCAGGAGGTCCCCGCAAGCACCCCACCCTGCTCTGCCCAAAGGGGTCTCTACAGACCAGAGGTCTCTGGGACCTGCTCTCCTTGTCCTTATCAGGGATTGCAACAAGTACAGTAGCTTTAAAGGTGGTGCTGAGAGCATCGAGGGAGGGTGCAGCAACTAAGGACAGGACGTGGACCCCAAGCAGGGCCCCCACACCATTCAGCACCCCATAAATACGACGTGGACCCCAAGCAGGGCCCCCACACCATTCAGCACCCCATAAATACGACGTGGACCCCAAGCAGGGCCCCCACATCATTCAGCACCCCATAAATAAGACGTGCACCCCAAGCAGGGCCCCCACGCCCATCAGCACCCCATAAATAAGACGTGGACCCCAAGCAGGGCCCCCACACCCTTCAGCACCCCGTGGATAAGAGGTGGACTCCAAGCAGGGCCCCCCACACCAACTGAGCACCCCATGGATAAGAGGTGGACTCCAAGCAGGGCCCCCACACCAGTAAGCACCCCATTGATAATATGTGGACCCCAAGCAGGCCCCCCACATCCCTCAGCACCCCATGGAAACGAGGTGGACCCAAAGAAGCCCCCCATACCTCTCAGCATCCCATGGATAAGAGGTGGACTCCAAGCAGGGCCCCCACACCAGTAAGCACCCCATTGATAATATGTGGACCCCAAGCAGGCCCCCCACATCCCTCAGCACCCCATGGAAACGAGGTGGACCCAAAGAAGCCCCCCATACCTCTCAGCATCCCATGGATAAGAGGTGGACTCCAAGCAGGGCCCCCACACCCCTCAGCACCCCATGGATAAGAGGACTCCAAGCAGGGCCCCACACCCCTCAGCACCCCATGGATAAGAGATGGACCACAAGCAGGCCCCCCATAACCCTCAGCACCCCATGGATAAGAGATGGACTCCAAGCAGGGCCCCCACACCCCTGAGGACCCCATGGAAAAGACGTGGACCCAAGCAGGGCCCCACAAACCCCTCAGCACCCCGTGGATAAGAGGTGGACTCCAAGCAGGCCCCCATTATCCCTCAGAACCCCATTATAATATGTGGACCCAAGCAGGACCCCATACCCCTCAGCACCCCATGGATAAGATGTGGACCCCAAGCAGGGCACCCCACATCCTCAGCACCCAACTGATAAGACGTGGACCCAAAGCAGGCCCCACACGACCCTCAGCACCCCATGGATAATAGGAGAACTCCAAGCTGGGCCCCACACCCCTAAGCACCCCATGGATAAGAGGAGGACTCCAAGCAGGGCCCCCACACCCCTAAGCACCCCATAGATAAGAGGACTCCAAGCAGGGCCCCACACGCCCCTCAGCACCCCATGGATAAGAGGACTCCAAGCAGGGCCCCACACCCCTCAGCACCCCATGGATAAGAGGACTCCAAGCAGGGCCCCACACCCCTAAGCACCCCATGGATAAGAGGAGGACTCCAAGCAGGGCCCCCACACCCCTCAGCACCCCATGGATAATATATGGACCCCAAGCAGGGCACCCCACATCCTCAGCACCCCATTAATAAGACGTAGACCCAAAGCAGGCCCCACACCCCTCAGCACCCCACGGATAAGAGATGGACTCCAAGCAGGGTTCCCACACCTCTCTGCACCCCATGGATAAGAAGTGGACTCCAGCAGGGACCCCTCACCCCTCACCACCCCATGGATAAGAGGACTCCAAGCAGGGCCCCACACCCCTAAGCACCCCATGGATAAGAGGACTCCAAGCAGGGCCCTCACACCCCGCAGCACCCCGTGGATAAGACGTGGACTCCAATCTGGGCCTCCACACCCCTCAGTACCCCATGGGTAAGAGGAGGACTCCAAGCAGGGTCCCACACCCCTCAGCACCCCATGGATAAGAGGTGGACTCCAAGCAGGGCTCCCACGCAGCCTCAGCACCCCATGGATAAGAGGAGGACTCCAAGCAGGGCTCCCACACCCCTCAGCACCCCATGGAAACGAGGTGGACCCAAAGAAGCCCCCCATACCTCTCAGCACCCCATGGATAAGAGGTGGACTCCAAGCAGGCCCCACGCCCCTCAGCACCCCATGGATAAGAGGACTCCAAGCAGGGCCCCACACCCCTCAGCACCCATTGGATAAGAGGTGGACTCCAAGCAGGGCCCCACACTCCTAAGCACCCCATGGATAAGAGATGGACTCCAAGCAGGGCCCCCACACCCCTCAGCACCCCATGGATAAGAGGTAGAACCCAAGAAGGGCCCCCACACCCCTCAGTACCCTGTGGATAAAAGGACTCCAAGCAGAGCCCCCACATCCCTCAGCACCCCGTGGATAAGAGGTGGATTCCAAGCAGGGCCCCCACACCCCTCAGCACCCCATGGATAAGAGGTGGAACCCAAGAAGGGCCCCCACACCCCTCAGTACCCTGTGGATAAAAGGACTCCAAGCAGAGCCCCCACACCCCTCAGCACCCCGTGGATAAGAGGTGGACTCCAAGCAGGGCCTCCACACCCCTCAGTACCCTGTGGATAAAAGGACTCCAAGCAGAGCCCCCACACCCCTCAGCACCCCGTGGATAAGAGGTGGATTCCAAGCAGGGCCCCCACATCCCTCAGCACCCCGTGGATAAGAGGTGGACTCCAAGCAGGGACCCCACACCCCTCAGCACCCCATGGATATGAGGTGGACTCCAAGCAGGGCCCCACACCCCTCAGCACCCTGTGGATAAGATGTGGACTCCAAACAGGGCCCCCACACCCTTCAGCACCCCGTGGATAAGAGGAGGACTCCAAGCAGGGCCCCCACACCCTAGCCCCAACCTACAGCCATGCTTCCATCCTGACTCTTCATTCACACAGAAGCTCAAATATGTCTTTTAATAAAATCTTGGAGATTTGTTGAAAAATGTACAGAAAGCACCATGTAACCAATTAGTTCTGAGTTAAATTTTACAGAAACATCCTCTCTTTCTATCTCATCCCTAGTGTTCCAACTTTACCTAAAAGAGACAGACCTAAAAATATATGAAACCGCTGCAGTAAGGAAGAGTATGACAGCGTAGGCCAGGCAGACGGCTGACCATCCAAAACCCAGCCGATTTACCCAGGACTTCAAAACACGAGAAGAGCTGGGTGTCGAGGCACATTCCGCAATCCCAGAACTTGGGAGGCGGAGACGAGAGGATGGCAGGTTTGAGACCAGCCTCAACAAGTGCGGAGACTCTCTGCAACCTTGCAGGACCCAGTTTCAAAGTAAAGACAAAACAGGGCTGGGGTGTTGCTCAGAGGAACACCTCACCCTTGAGTTCTATCCCCAGTGTCACACACACACAAAACGTGAGAGAAGTGGTGTTTCAAATCAGCAAAAAGTGTGAATTCATTAGTAAATGCAGGGATAACTGGATAGCTATTTGAAGTAAAAAAAAAAAAAAAAAAAACTATAGCTTTCCTGGTTCAGGTGTATAGATGAGTGGCTGAAATGTGACAATGAGCTTACACGTGTGTTAGAAGACAACATGGAAGTCTTGACATACTCTGAGAGGGAAAGGCATTCTAACCACAACACAAACTCAGAAGCCCCAGTTGACAATATAAGCTGATAATCAACTACACCAGAGATCTGCACGGGAAAACGGAGGAGGCAGGCCAAGGCAGCACTCCTGGATGGACGGGGAGCTCCCACCACGAGGAAGTAATCCAACACGCTCGGGGAAACCAGCACGGAGACCACGGGCAGGCACGGAAAGGAAAAGCGACAGCTCCTAAACCGTGCAAGATGTCCCCGGCTCACGCCCAGGAGGTCAGCTTACCCTGTACACACCACCGCCCTCGCGGCCGGCCCTGGGAAGCAGGCTCACCGGCTGTGAAGCGCAACCACAGCCCAGCAAAGTCACAATTTCCACACCCTGCCTCCACTTTCAGGAGCTTACCTAGGGGAATGCACGCCTGCACGTACAAGGACCTCTGTAGCAAAGACACCTCAACCCCACCTCAGGACCAAGCACACCCCTCCACGAGTGCCTGCAGGCACATAGAGTAAGCACTGCGAAGTCCGGCACCACTGGAGTAGCCAACCAAACCAACGTTCTCAGTGGGCGGGTGGCGCACGCTTGTGATCCCAGCGTTCAGGAGGCCGAGACCAGACGGTTCACAGACAGCCTCAGCCTCCGCAACTTAATGAGACTCTGTTTCAAAATAAAGAATTAAAAACAAAAAATAGCCAGGCTTGGTGGTGCACGCTTATAATCCCCGCGCTTGGGAGGCGGAGACAGAGACAGGAGGATCGTGCAGGTTCGAAGCCAGCCTTGCTGGCTTAAGAGACCCTGTTTTCCAAATAAAAATATAAAATAGGTCTGGGAGTATAGCCCGGAGAAGGGTTCCATTCCTGGTACCACCAAAAAAAAAAAAAAAAAAAAAAATATAGGGCAGGGGGTGTAGCTCGGAGGTCAAATGGCCCTGGGTTCCATCCCCAGATCCCCCCACACACACACAAAAAAAAACTTTCTCAAAACTCCAGAAATTAACAAAAGGCTTCTAACCACCCAAGGAGTGCTCACTTGAGAAAGACAGTGGAGAGCCAGGGAGCGCCTCCGAGCGCCAGTGTGCACTGGACCCTGAGTGTGTTCCCTGATACACACACGTGTGCAAATGGCTGCGTCTTGTAAGAACAAGAAGCCTCCAGTCACTTTACCTTGCCAGGACCTGATCACAAAGATCTGTGTGCTTTCCCCTGGGAAACACCCTGTTCACAGGGTTCTTTATTTGGCCTGACCCCACTTGTGGGGGGCGGGCTGGAGATATCAAACGCAAGCAACTGTATTGTTTAAATCTTGTTGTTTTTGCAGGTCTGAGGATGGAGCCCAGGGGCATTCGACCTCTGAGCTACACCCCCAACCCTATTTCTTATTCTTTACTTTGAAACAGGGTCTCACTGAGTTGCAGAGGGCCTAAGTAGCTGAGGCTGTCTGTGAACCATAATCTTCCAGTCTCAGCCTCCCAAGTACAGGGACTACAAGCATGCACACCATGCCTAGCTACGCTGACATATTTCTGAAGCATGGAAGTCATGTGTGCACACATGCAGTGCTATGTGCACATCCCTGAGAACCCCGAGAAGGCCTACGCTCTCACTTCTGGCTGACTCTGGCTCTGTGCAAGCAGGAAGCGAAGGCTAAGGCAGAGCGGCAGCTGTCTGGACCCTGAAGGCATGTCCAACACACAGCCTGGCTGCAAAGAACGTGCCTGAAACTCCCCTAGTGGAGACCTTGGTGGATTCCACTGAGCATAGGCTTTACAATTAGTCCAGGAAGGGCCGGGCGTGGTGGCGCACGCTTGTCATCCCCGCGCTTGGGAGGCGGAGATAGGAGGACCGCGCGGGTTCGAAGCCAGCCCCGTGCGCGCTGGCTTAGGAGACCCTAATTCCAAATAAAAATATAAAATAGGTCTGGGAGTGTAGCCCGGAGGTAGAAGGGCTTCCAGGAACCCCAGTACCACCAAAAAAAAAAAAAAAAAAATAGTCCAGGAAGACACTGAATAAACAATGGCAAAACAGAGGCAACAACAAGCCCAGCAAAACGGGGGGCACAGGCCGCTACGAAGGGCTGCCCTGAAGAGTCCTGATGCTGGAATTAAGAGGCAAATTGTTCATTTACTTTTTGCAACTCTAACAATTCTTTAGTACAAAGTCAGTGGGAAATAGAAAGGGAAGAGAAGAAAAAGCAGCGTGCCTGGGCTACGCTGGAGAGCCCGAAAGTGGAGCTCTAGACACAAAAATGGGTATTTTCTCTAAAGACAATGTGAGAGGGACATTTCATAAGTGGAGAAAATTGAAAAAGGGAAGGCAGAGAGAGCCAGATAGAAACGGTGGGTAGACAAGCACAACCGGAGGGAAAGCGCGGATCTTAGTTGGCAAAAGGAAGGTTCTGGAACCTTCAGGATGAGTCTACTGAGATGATCCAGTCGAGGAGCAGAAAAGAGTAAAGAAAAGCACGCCTGCCGAGGCTGTGGCTCCCACTGCGCAGCAGGCCTGGAGGAGAGGACAGGACAGGACAGGACGGGACGGGAGGACCGCCGGCCCCACCGCCACGCCTGGTGAGCACATCACAGCCGCCAGGGCAGCGGAGTCCATGCAGCAGCCCGACTGGGCGCACTGCGCGCAGGCTGTCAGAAGCCAAAGGCAACGTCTCGGGAGTAGGGAAAGTGGCTCCGCACACAAGGCTTTTCCATGGGGCCACAGTGGCCTCCCCAGAGCCGGGATCCAGGAGGTGGTGGCTGAACACTCAGGGATGAAGAAAAGACTGTCAACTAAGATCCCACCTCCTAGCCGGGCGTGGTGGGCACACTTGTCATCCCAGCATTCGGGAGGCTGAGACAGGAGGGTCAGGGTTTGTGGCCAGCCTCAGCTACTTAGTGAAGTCCTTTGCAACTTGGTGAGACCCTGTTTCAAAATAAAGACTAAACAATAGGGCTGGGGTGTAGCTCGGAGGTTGAATGCCCCTGGGTTCCACCCCAGTACAACACGCACGCACACACGCACGCACACACGCACGCACACCACCTCCAGCAGAACTCCTTTCAGAGGGGAAGGGGAAAGTGCCACGCCAGGCACACAACAGAGTGGCTGGACTTAACACAAGCAGACCTGCCCCAAGGAAACGCACCAGCCCTCGGGCAGAGGGTCTGCACCAAGAAGCAGCTCATGGAAGGCTGCCTGGGGCCAGCTGACCTGGAGGGCCCACACCAGGAAACAGCACATGGAAAGCAGCCCAGGGCCGGCCAGAGAGAGCACCAACATTTGGCTCTTCAACCTGTTCTATCCGATTTCAAAGACCCTGGCATAAAGCAGCAGTTACGAGACCAGCTGATGTGTGTGCCAGGCCAGCACATAGAAGCCAGAGGGAGAGAGCCACCTGGGAGCAAAGGTTTGAAGGGCAGAGAAATCAAGGCAGTGTTAATCTGACCTACACTGTTTGAAGCTGTTAATTGTAACACTCAGAGGAACCACCAAGAAAATAACTCCATAAAATGGTAAAAGAGACAGCAAGGAAACAAAAACACTACCAGGAAATTAAATATTCATTGAACACACACACAAAATAATGGGGGAATAGAGACAAATAGAAAATGGCAGGCATGAATCCAACCTTATCAGTAATTACACCGAGTGTAAATTTAAAAGAAAACGGGGACACAGTAAAAATATGATCCAAGTCTATGCTGTGCACAGGAAACACAATTTAGACTGAGCGACAGAATGAAAGACAAAGGATGGAAAAGATACCCCATGCACGCAGTCCCGGGGCCGAGAGGCGCGCTGCCGCCCGACAGGAAAGCCCAGGCCTGAGGACAGAGGCCGCCCTTCAGGAAGGAGCAGCAGGTACAGCAGGGATGCACTTCCCGGGTCCCCAGAACACACCAAGCCAAACCCAACAGAACCCGGGAGACAGTGCAACAGCAGCTGGAGATGTCAACACCCCGCTTTCAATGGTAGATGGAAAAAGGAGAGACCTGGACATCCTGCAAGCCAGCAAGACCAGTGGGCATCCCGACACCGACCCCCAGCACAGGGCAGACATTCTCAAGACACATGCAACGCATGCCCAGGCAGATGTGTTAGGCCGTAAAGGCCCAGCACACTTAAAAGGATGGCACTCAGACCACGCATGCTGTTCAGTCATGACTACATGGGGAAAAAAAACATAATGAAAGAAAATCTGGGAGCTGGGCGCGGTGGCGCACACTTGTCATCCCAGCTTCGGGAGGCTGAGACTGGAGGATCGCAGTTCGCCAACAGCCTCAGCTACTTAGTGAGGCCTTCGGCAACATAGTGAGACCTTGTTTCAAAATAAAGAATAAAAAATTGGGCAGGGAGTGTAGCTCGAAGGTTGAATGGCCCTGAGATGCATCCCAAGACCAGCAAAAAATAAAATAAAATAAAATAAAATGGGGGAATTCTTGAGTATATGGAAACAAAACAACAAATTCCTAAAGAATCAATGTTGTTTAAAAGAGAATATCCCAGATAAATCAGAAAATACACTGAGACGATTTTTTTATTTTTATCTATCTATCTATCTATCTATCTATCTATCTATCTATCTTGTGATACTGGAGATGGAACCCAGGGGCTTTTCTACCTCCGGGCTATACTCCCAGACCTATTTTATACTTTATTTGGAAACAGGATCTTATTAAGTTGCAGAGAGCCTAAGTAGCTGATGCTGGCTTCAAACCTGTACGATCCTCCTGTCTCAGCCTCGCAAGAGCTGAGATTACAAGCATATACCACCATGCCCGGCTTGAGTTTAAAAAACAAAACAAAAAAAACCTATTCCTATAATCCCAGCTTTTTGGGAGGATGAGGCAGGAGGATCCTAAATTCAAGTCCAGTCTGGTCAATTTAGCAAAACCCGTTTTTTCTTTTTTTGCGGTACTGGGGATGGAACCCAGGGTCATTCTACCTTCGAGAGACCCCCACAGCCCTATTTTTTATTCTTTATATTTTGAAACAGGGTCCCACTGAGTTGCAGAGGGCCTAAGTAGGTGAGGCTGTCCAAGAACTGCGATCCTCCTTTCTTAGCCTCCAGAATACTAGGATTGCGCCACCTCACCCAGCAGCAAGACCCTTTCTAAAAACAATTAAAAACAAAAGGCTGGGGATTTAGTTCAGTGGTAGAGTATTTACCTAGCATGTGCAAAAGGCCCTGGGTTCAATTCCCAGTAAAACACACAACAAAACACAACATATCAAAACTCACAGGATGAAGTTAAAACTGCAAAGATGAGAAATGATATCTGCAAATGCAGATTTCAAATCAATAAGCTAATCTTCCATTTAGTCAACAAATCAAAGCAAAACAAAAAAGAGAATGAATCCCAAAGCCATCCATATTAAATAATAAAAGATTAGAGTAGAAATCAATAAAGAATAGGAAATATCAACAAAACCAAAAAAATTTTAAATATATCAATAAAATTACAATTTTTTAGCTAGACTGACCAAGGAGAAAAGGAAAAGATACATCTCAAGCTGAAATAAGAAAATATTATAAACACTTGTTAGTTCTGAAAATTACAACAAATAGCAGAGAAGACGGACAAATTCCTAAAAAGAGACAAATTAGAGGCAGGCGTGGTGGTGCACGCTTGTAATCTCAGCATTCGGGAGGCTGAGACAGGAGGATCGCAGTTCGCCGACAGACTCAGCTCCTCAGGCCCTCTGCAACTCAGTGAGACCTGTTTCAAAATGAAGAATAAAAAAATAGGGCTGGGGGTGTAGTTTGGAGGTCAACTGCCTGGGGTTCCATCCCCAGACCCGCAAAAAAAAAAAAGAGAGAGAGAGAGAGAGAGAGAGACAAACTACGGGAGCAGACTCAAGAAGGAAGAGAAAATCTAAACAGATTAGATAATGATCAGTAAAGATATAAGTAAAGCTACTAAGTTAGTAATAAAGCAGTCTCACAAAAAAAGCCCAGGACCAGATAATTTTACTGGTGAATTCCACCAACTTTTAAATAATTAATACCAGTTCCTCACAACACGCTCTCCCAAAATACAGGAGAGAAAGTGACACTTTCCACCTCATTCTATGAGGCCAGCAGGACCTTGATACCAAAGATAGACAGGCGCCACAGGAAATACAAACCAGCATCTCTGATGAACACGGTGCAAACCCAGGCCACGTGTAATTTAAAGAACCACTTGCACACCATGAAGTGGAATGTACAACACATTAAAGGTATTTGATGTAATATGCCATACAAATAAAAGAGAAATCAAACGATCTCAGCAGCTGATGTACAAAGAGCATTCTGCCATGGAACAGCAGCCTATGGCAAAGCCCAGCGTTGCTGCCGTTCACAAGGAAGAGAGGAGGGAGCTTCTCCAAGCCCACGCCAGCCAGCACGCAGCAGCCAGGGGAGGCGCTTCTTCAGCCTGGAAACTCGGGAGCACACAGCCAGGCTCACACTCACAGGCACCCTGTGCTCGGGAACAGGACAGGGGCCCCTGTTGCCATGTCTGATCAACTCTGGGCTGGAAGTGCTGGACAGAGCAATTGGCCAGGGCAAGAGCGCGCGAGAAAAAACACCCAGACTGGGAAAGAAGAGGTAGAAACAGTCTGCAGATGATACAAATGTACACAGAAACTACAGGAAACCCCAGGGAATACACACAGACAAACATGAGGGCTAACAGGCTCCACAAGGTTGCAGGACATAAGACTGACAAATAAAAGCCAGTTGTATACTTCTACACAAGCAACGAACAATCCAAAAGCGAATCTCAGAGAACAATCATATTTTCTTTTTTTTCTTTTTTTGGTGGTACTGGGGGTGGAACCCAGGGGCTTTTGTACCTCCGGGTTACACTCCCAGACCTATTTTATACTTTATTTGAAAACAGGGTCTCACTAAGTTGCTGAGAGCCTCACTCAGTAGCTGAGGCTGGCTTCCAACCTGTGGGATCCTCCTGTCTCAGCCTCCTAAGTGCTGGGATTACAAGTGTGTGCCACCACGCCTGGCTTGAGAACAATCTTTATTTATTTATTTATTTATTTATTTATTTTTTGCGGGTCTGGGGATGGAATCCAGGGGCATCTGACCTCTGAGCCACGCCCCCTACCCTATTTTTATTCTTTATTTTTTATTTTGAAACAGGGTCTCACTTAGTTGCAGAGGGCCTCACTAAATAGCTGAGGCTGTCCGGCGAACCGCGATCCTCCGGTCTCAGCCTCCCAAATGCTGGGATTACAAGCGTGCGCCACCATGCCCGGCTAACAATCATATTTATAACAGCATCAAAATGATAAAGTACATGCTGGGGGTGATGGCACACTCTTGTAATCCCCGCGTTTGGGAGGTAGAGACAGGAGGATTGCGTGGGTTCGAAGCCAGCTGCACTGGCTTAAGAGACCCTGTTTCCAAAATAAAAAGTATAAAAATAGGTCTGGGAGTGTAGCCCGGAGGTAGAAGGACTTTCAGGAACCCCAGTCCCACCAAAAGAAAAAAAAATGCTGCTGGGCGTGGTGGGCATGCTTGTGATCCCAGCACTCGGGAGGCTGAGACCGGAGGATCGCGGTTCGCGGTTCGCGGACAGCCTCAGCTACTCAGTGAGGCCCTCTGCAACTCAGGGAGACTGTTTCAAAATAAAGAAAAAAATAGGGCTGGGAGTGTAGCTCAGAGGTAGAATGCCCCTGGGTTCCATCCCCAGACCTGCAAAAAACATAATAATAATAAAAGTGCTTAATAATCAAATTTTTTAATAAGTGGAAGACTCAGTTGGGCATGGTGGCACTTGCCTGTAATCCCAGCAGTTAGGAGGCTGAGACACCGGTTTAAGGCCAGCCTTGGCAACTTAGTGAGACCTTGTTTCAAAAATTAAATAAATAAGAAGGGCCAGGGATATAGCATGGAGGCAGAATTCTCCTGGGTTTAATACCCAATACAAAAATGAAACAAAACAAAATCTCAACTAAATGGAAAGATACCAGAAATTCATGAATCAGAAGAATTCATCGAAAGGTGGCGATACTTCCAGAACTGATCTACAGTTGTATGCAATCCCATCAAACTTTCAGCTTCCTATTTTTTTTTTTTTTTTGCAGAAACTGATGAACTGGTCCTAAGGCCCATTTGGAAATGCAGAAGACTCAGAACAGCCACGACTATACTGAAACAGAACAGTGCTGAGGGCCCATGTTCGCCAAATGCACAACTTACTACACTACAGCAATCGGGCATCAGTACTGCTGAGTCCATACAGTGGGGGCCAGTGAAGAAGGGGGCGCAGAATCAAACCCCAAGTCCAGCCTGTGGCAGACTGGTTATCAATGAGGCACAAGGATAGTTCCGTGGGGAAAGAATAGTATTTCCAACAAAAGGTGCTGCGACAACATGGAAAAGAATGAAGCCAGACCCCACCTCACACCACGTCCAAATTTGAACGTGAATGTGAGAGCTAAAAATATAAAACTCCTAGAAGAAAACATGAGCGTAAGCCTGTGTGGCCAGAAATTAAGATGTTTCTTAACCATGACATGGAAAATACAAGCAGAGAAAGAAAAAAATATAAATTGGACTTGAACAAAAGTAACAACTTTTGTGCTTTCAAAGGCATTATCAAGAAGATGAAAAGACAGAATGCTAGAAAATATTTGCAAATCGTATCAGGGTCTAGTATTCAAAATAGCAAAAAAATTCTTACAACACAAGACAAATAACCAATTAAAAGATGGAAAAGAGATCTGAACAGATTCTTCTCCAAAGAAGATATACAAATGGCCAATAGGCACATGAGAAGATGCTCAACATCATAAGTCATTAGAAAAGTACAAATCAAAACCATAACATCTCAGATCCATAAGCATGTTAAAATTAAAAAGAGATGATCCGTATCGGCAGGGACGTGAGAACACTAGAAGCCTTATATACCACTGGTGAGAATGCAAAGTGCTGTAGTGCCTTGGAAAGCACTTTGCAGTTCATCAAAAAGCTAAACATAGTTGAGTCACTATACCAACAGCAATTCCACTTCCAAACATCTACCCCAAAGCATACATCCACAGAAAGACTTGTACACCAATGTTCACAGCACCATTACTCTCAGTGGCCCAAAGGTGGGGACACCCCCAAGGTCTAGATGAAAAGGTGTACCTACACACAGAGATGTTGCCGGCAGCAAAAAGGAATGAGGTACTGATGTGTGTGGACACATGGAAGAAGGGAAAGAGGCCAGAGACCCAAAGCCACAGACAAAACGATTCATTAGGCAGAAAAGGCAAATCCAGACAGAAAGATTAGTTGTTGCCTGCGCCCCAGGGACCTTCTAAAGGCAATAGAGAATGTGATGGTGGTTGTACAACTGTGCGTGTGCTGACTGCCACAGAACCGACACCATGCAGGGGTGAACTGTGTGGTGTGTGGGTTGGATCTCAATAGAGCTGTCGTTAAAACCAGCGCGGGGAGTTCTGTGTTCTGAAGTAAAACCACAGCCAAGCCTTTTGCATTTGTGTCAAAAACCTCACCAAGTGTGTGAAGTATGGGTTTCCTAGAGCTGCTCTGAGGAAAAGTGTGAAATGGTGGAGGGCGTGCAGTGCTGAACACTGAGCTCTGTGCACGTCACTAGCTCTGACTGCAGCGCAAAGTGCGCAGGGTACATGAACTTGCGAGGTGCCCACTGGGGACACGCTGCCCTTGTTCACACCCAAGGCTCCAGGGTCCCGGATACAAGCAGGTGGGGAAGGCCGTCCTGCAGGGCCTGTAAATGAACTATCCCTGCTGCTACGTACTCACAAAACGAACAGAGTGTTTCCTTCCCAGACTGGTGCCCGCTCTCCCCGCCCACTGCTGGTAGATGGAGAGGAGCTGGCAGTCGGGGGCCACAGCACACTGGACCAGCCCTCTAATTCAGTGCATAGTTAAACTGGTTTGCAAACTTCTCATGCTTCTTCCGGTCCATCTGGTTCATGGCGGTGACCACTCTCTGCAGAGCCGCCCTGTGGGGAGAGCCAAGTGAGCTGAGGTCAGGGAGGCTCCGGCCAGGGCTCTTGCATCTGGACCTGCAGACTTCAGAAGGCAAGGCTCAGCCATAGTGGAGCTCACTGGTACCAGTTCTGGAGCTGGCGTCTACAGTGGGCAGACCTGCCTGGGGAAGGGTCTGGCTATGCCTCCCCCAGCCCTGCAGAACCAGCTGTCAGCTGGGCGTGGTGGTGCACGCTTGTAATCCCCGCGCTTGGGAGGCAGAGAGAGGAGGATCGCGCAGGTTCGAAGCCAGCTGCGCTGACATAAGAGACCCTGTTTCAAAAATATAAAATAGGTCTGGAAGTGTAGCCTGGAGGTAGAAGGGCTTCCAGGAACCCCAGTACCACCAAAAAAAAAAAAAAAAAAAAAAAAAGAAACAGCTGTCCCCAGGAGAGGGCGCGGCCTGGCCTGACTTGGGAGTTGCCCAGTTACCCAGCAAGCGTGGGCTTGGCACAGCTGACGCACGCAGCCACACGGGCCACCTTCAGGAGGCATGGGTAGTACTTGTGGACAGAAAGCTGGCCTCCCAACCCAGCCCGGGCGGAACAGGGTGCCCAGCTGCTGGCGCAGGTGCTGTGACACTGGAAGGTCTGGGCCAGGGAGGATGATGTCTCTCGGCCTGGAGCCACAAGACCACCAGGCGCTGCTGTGGGCCTCCTAAAGACAATTTGCCTGTGGTCACTTGAGTTCCTCCTGTCAAGGGCTCCAGGCTGCCTGGCTGCCATGAGAGTCAGCTCTGGGGCTAACAGGATGTGGGCAGAGGGGTGGGAGCAGACCCTCACAGCCATTGCTGCTCCTGGGCAAAAACCCCTGGGTGCCTCGCCCCTGACTGATCCCCAGGGACCTGCTGCAGCATGCCCCTGGCCCTGCCAGAACCCAGAGGCCTCGCAGCCTTCTGAGGCCCACCCCAGGGCAGCTGAAGGGCCTTGGCAGTGCCCTGGCCCCAACCTCAGAAGGTGGCCCTGGCCTCGAGCCCCTCCCCTGAAGCAGGTGTCAACCTGGAGAGGGGAGGGCTGCCTCCAAAGGGCCAGCAGGGCCAGGCTGGTGGCCATGGACCCTGGAGGTGGGCAAGCTCTGCAGTCGCCCTATCCCCATCCTTACGGTGACCGAACCCCACAGAGGTCACCACTGCAGAGCTGACCCAGGGCACAGCAGGGCTAATGCCCGGAGCTCTGGGCTCAGCTGGGTAGGGGACAGCCAGTCTTCACCACAGCCACCAGGATGGTTGGGCAGCGGTGGCCTCCTGGCCAATGCTTGGGGTGCCCAGCTGTGGCTCTGCTCCTGGCCCGGACTAGCAGTCAGCAGGAAGCCCAGGCTGGGGTGGGGCAGGGGCGCAGTGTGGTGTGGCTCTTACTTGGCGAAGACCTTCTTCCTGAGGCGGGCCCGGGAGGTGTTGGCCTGCTCCCGGAGGTCGGTGAGCTTGGGGTGCTTCCTCCTCTTCCCTTTACCCTTACCGCTGTACCTGGACGAGCCGAGGTCTGCTCCCGTGGCCGCCTCCACCTCCTTCATGAACTCAGGGTCCTGCCAGTCTAAAAAGAACACCTCCTGGGGTGGTGGAATTCGGACAAGAGGTGCTCTGGCTGCAGCCAGTGGGACCCAGCAGCCTCATCCTGATGGAGGGCCGGGGCCTGCCCTCGCACACCCTGGTACCATGGCCCAAGCAAGCCGGTGTGGGGCTCAGACTCCCCTGCTAGAAGGTGGGGACAGAAGAGCATGCTGGCCACTCTGGGCATGGGGGCAGGCGCCATTCGCCCCGCACCCCACATGCCCCCACAGTCTGCATAGGCCCCTGCAGCCCTACAGGGCAAAGAGGCCAGGGAGGAGCCACTCCTGCTGCACCGCAGTATGCTAAGGCAAGCCCAAAAGAGGCTGGCAGCCAGGGGTTCGCTGCATCTGCAGGCCAGGCTGGACTGTGCTCACCAGCCCCCAAGGGCACAGACACGCCTGCTGGCCAGGGCTGAAGGGCAGAGAGCTGAGGATGACGGCAGCCAAGCGCTTACTCTCCCAGGCCACAGCAGCCTGGCCAGAGGCTTTGGCACCACCCAGCCCCGCCTAGTGGCCACACAGCCACCCACACCCCCGGGTCCCCACTGCACCACTCTGCAGGGTGCCCCGCAAGCAGCCATGTGGCGCCAATTGCTTCAGGGGTCAGAGCTAGGCTGGGCAGCAGTGCCCTCAGCCCTGCTGGTTGGCCTCTGCCAGCTGGGCACAGGTCCCCGTCCTGGCTCAGGAAAGCCACCTCAGGCCAGGCTGCACCGTCCAGTCACCCATGTGACACGCCCAGACCTGCAGATGAGCCAGCCTGCAGGATACCCACCCACACAGCAATGGTGCCCTCCAAGCCGAGGCAGGCCTGGCCAGGTGCCAGTGGGTCCGGCTGCGAGGGGGGCATGTCCAGGAGAAAGGCCCTGTGCCCCAGACAGATGGCACGGTCTTCCCAAGCTGATTTTTTGAAGTGAAGGAACTCAGGGCTGCACGATTCAGATACAGGGACGATTAATCCAAGATTAAGGAAAACTGTCTAAACAGTTTATCTCCCAGTAATAAGAAGGCGTCACAGTTTAGGAACCCAGTGAATGGAGCAATTGTTTAAACACAACGAAAAAATGCCGGCCTCCAGTGGAGATGGAATGAGCACCTCAGGAAAATGAAGGAGCAATTTAAAAGCCTTTGAAGAAAATCAATAGATGCAGGGCCGCGCGGCCTTCCTGGGCGCTGACGGCCCGGAGCGCCACGCGCATTGTCACCGAGGTTAGCGCCAGGGAAAAGAAAATTGCCCTGTGTGCGAGGGAGGCGGGATCAATACTGCAGTTAGTAAAGAGACGCTATTTCACATCTGACTGGCCAGCACCAGCGCGGCCGCAGCCTGATACCTGTTTGTTAACAAGCCACCGAGGGCTGGAAAACCAGATACTCTTCAGGGTTGACACAAAAATAGGCACTTAATTTGCTCAAGTGTGAGCCACCAAGGAAGGCCTTGCCCTGGGGATTAACAGGTCAGGTCCTCCCACACGCACAGGCCCAAGCTCAGCCTCTGGGCATCGGCATGAACCTAGCGTTTACGACATAAGACCAAAGACCAAGACACCCTCAACAGGCCTGCAGATGTGCCTCCTCAGCAGGGAGGGCCCAAAGCTGGCCACAGCCAACAGATTCAAGCCCCGGTGGGTCTGAGCTGCCACCGGGGACCCCAGGGCAAGTGTGGTGGCCTGGTCAGGTGTACAAAGCAGCAGTGGTCACCGAAAGGTGCCCCCTCGGCCCAGCTGCTGATGGGTGCTCGGGGCCTGGAGACCAGCACAGAGCACACAGCAGCACCCTGAAGGCAGTAGGACCACGCACCCCAGGCAGGCCACAGTGACTCTCCTGTGAGCAGCTGGGGTTTGGTCATCCAGGAAGAACCCAGAGCCAAGCGAGTGCCAGCTAGCAGGGTTCACGCAGGTGGGCATGTCCATGCCTTGCAGGGGCCTCCCTGCCTCCACTGAGAACCGGGGACCACCCAAGCTGCCAGGGTGTCCTGGCGGTGCCCACTCCTCCAACCTGCCTGGACCTACCTGGCCGCTGCCGCTTCTGCTGCTGCTCCCGGGCCCTGTCCTCTGGGTCCAGGGGCTGCCCCGCATCGTCTCTGGGGATGATCTTCCCATGGAAAGGGCACTGCACAGCAAGCACAGAGCGGCAGATGGCTTCCTGGGCACAGAAGCCCTGCAGCCTCGTGCCCCTCAGAAGAGGGTCCTGGGAAGCTCATCCTCCTCCAGATCTGGGAGTCTGAGGCCTCGGGTCAGTGTCTGCAGAGCCTTCCCTTTGCCTTTCCTCCCACCCTGTGAGCCCCAGAGGATTCTAGCCCTGCACCCAAGACAGGAGACCCCAGACAATCCTGATACTGGAGGCTAAGCAATTTCTGCTCATGAGTGTCCTTGGCCCAGGGGAGTGGGGTCGGCAGTCCCCAGGCCTGGCCCAGTCCTGCCAGCCAGCCACATCCCAGCCTCACCTTCAGCCGGTCTTGGCGTTCGCAGAGACGGCCGTCAGGCCTTGGGGCGCGACACCGGTGCTGCACAGGCTCAAACCTTCCTGCGAAGGTAATGTGGCGGCTCCGGAGCATCTCAGAGACGTCTGCACTGCCCACTTCCTCCTCCACCTCACTGGGCTTCCAGAAGCGGTGTTGAGAGTCAGACCTACAAAGTGCACCGGAGACCAGAGGGGCAGACGATGTGTAGGAAGGTTTCTGCCCACCCTGCTCAAGGGGACACAGGGTACCGATGTCTAAGGGATCTGCACTCAGATCCCAGCTACCCCAGCCAGGGGCCTGCCAGTGGCACCCCTCTGTGGCACATAGCAGATACTCAAGGAGGGCAGGTCCTGGTGTGGACAGGACAGGGTGCCAGCACCACTGGGTAACCCACGCCATCCGCCACCACCTCCCAACATAGCAGTCGACTTCCCTGCCCCTGCGCAGCGGGCCCAGGGGGTCAGAGCTAGCCAGCCTGCCTGCCCTGCCCACCAGCCTGCAGGCAGGAGCACAGGCACAGGCAAGCGCCCTGCTGGGCACGCGGGCTCACTGGCCCTGCCCACCTCCAGCTGCTCTCCTGCGGCTTGGTCTGCCTGGGGTCTCAGGCAGGCAGTGGGCAGGAGGGGCTTCCTGGGGGCCCCATCCCTCCAAGGGAAACCAGCCTAGGCAAGGCCTCAAGACTGGACCACTTGTGGGGACGATCAGCTGTCAGTGCCCACATGGCCCATGTTCACATGCAAGCCCCCATCGCCCATGGTGCCCACAGCTTTCTGTGCCAAAGGCTCCCAACAGGCTGCCAAGCCCTAGGAGGCAGCCTCCCAGAGGCCTGGGGAAGGAGCCAGTTTTAGAATCTTGACATTCTGCCCCCTCAGCTCTGAACTGGGCCCTATACTCCTCAAACACTCGCCGTGAGCCAGAAGACACTCCATGTCACCCTGTCCACTCAGGGAGGGGCGTGGGTGGGGTGAGCAGCCCAAAGGCACACGACTGGCTGCTGGGACAGGGGAGACCAAGGACCCACACCAGGCAGCCTACACGCTGCTGCCTGCTGCCTATCAAGGCACGTGTTCCATGGGCATGTTGGGGCTTGAGCCACCGCCCACCACTGCAGCAGAGCAGGGAGCAGCAGTTACCAGAGGACCCAGTGCTTTATGGGGAACATAACGCAAGAGAGCGTCGTGCCAGGTGGTAGCAGTGATATACAGGCCAGCGGCAGTAGAGGAGCTGGGAGAGCATGATACCCAGGATGGACTGGTCCTCACTCCAAGCCCTCAGGTCTACTGACCTGGGGCTGTGTGTGTTGCTAAGGACTGAACCCAGGGGCACTCGTCTCTATGCTACATCCCCAGCACTATTTTTATTTTCCTTTGCAGTACTAAGAATGGAACCCAGCGGCACACTATCTCCAAGCTAAATCGCCAGCCCTATTTTATTATTTTACTTGCAAGCAGGTTCACACTAAGTTGCAGAGGCCTCAGTAAGTTGCTGAGGCTGGCTTTCAGCCCTCTTGTCTCAGCCTTCCAAGTGCTGAAACAAGTATGGGCCACCATACCCAACTCTATTTTTATTTATTTATTTATTTATTTTTTTTGGTGTACTGGGGATGGAACCCTTCTACCTCTGGGCTACACTCCCAGCCCTATTTTATATTTTATTTCGAAACAGGGTCTCTTAAGCCAGCTGAGGCTGGCTTTGAACCTGCACGATCCTCCTGTCTCCGCCTCTCAAGCGTGGGGATTACAAGTGTGCACCACCACGGCCAGCTCTATTTTTATTTTTGAAAAGAGGTCTCTCTAGGTTGATGAGTCTTACTTGCTGAAGCTGTCCTTGAACTTGTGATTCTCCTGTGTAGTCTGCCAAGTACTGGGATTCCAGCCATGTCCCACCACACTCAGCTCCATCCTAGGGTCTAACTGGCCGGCAGTGCCTCAAGCCTGAGGCTTTGGGGAAGCCAGCCCGCGGGACAGGTGTGGACTTCTGGGTGGAAGGAGTGGCAGCCGAGCTTACTCAATATGCCCTCCTAGGCCGCCATATGAGCCTTCTGGTGCCCTGGTGCTGCTGTGAGGAGGGCCAACTCCTGAGGACCTCCCGCAGGACTCTCCCCTGGGCAGTCGACCTGCCCCCACCAAGACCAGGGAGGAAGGGCAGGCGAGAGGCTGCACCTGCTGACCTGGACGGGCAGAGGCCTGACTGACGGGCTCAGCTGCCCTCAGCGTGGCTGCACTGCAGGGAGGAGGCTCTGCCCTCGACTCACGCTGTCCTCACCCGTCTCACCCGTGAACCCAGCAGACAGAGCAGGCCCATGGAGATGCACACGCTCCGGGCCACAGCACTGCACAGGAGACCTTGCCCTGCCCTCTCCCGCCCAGCCCGCACTGGCCCGAGCCCCCGGGAGCCGTCCTGGCTCTCCTGCATCCAGGCCCTACCCAGGTGGCCGTCCAGCTGGCAGGGTGGCCCTGCTCAGGAACATCCTTGCCCGCCCCAGCATTGGAGCCCAAGTGGCCAGGCAGCCAAGGCTCCCTTCCGCAGGCCCGTGCCTGGAGCTGGTGCTCTCACTTCTTGTGCTTCACAGGCCTGGCACTGGGGCTGGGCCAAGGAGACAGCCAGGCTCGGGGAGGGCCTGGGCCCTGCTGTGTGCCCCGGGGACTCACTTGAGGATCTTTCCGGTCATCGACTGCTCCTGGCCCCAGTAGCACAGGTCCACGCCAAAGGGCACAACGGGTGCCCGGGCCCGCTCTGCCGCCAGCTTCTCGGCCTCCTCTGGCCCCAGTGGTGCTCTGCTGGCAGAGCAGACTGTGCTGACCATGCGCTCCAGAGCGGCCAGGGCCTCCCCTCCCATGCCCCTGCTACTTGGCCCCAGCCCGGGGCGGGGCAGCCGCTGAGGTCCAGTGAGCAGCCCAGGTCTGCAGCCCTGTGTGCCTGGGGCTGATCTGAGACCTGCTTCTCAAACCCCAGGGTGCAACCCAGCCCCAGGGAGGACATCGGTGAGGCCAGCCCACTGTGCTCTGGCGGAGGTGCCCATGAGGGCCCATACTTCCCTCAAGCAAGCCAGAGAAGGCCTCGGACAGCCTGTCCAGTGCTTTGGGTGCATGGTGGTGGTGCCAGGCAGCGCCCAGCAACACGGGGCAGCTGGAGTCACCTGACAGAGGAGGGCGGGAAGGGAGGCCGGCGGTCCAGAAGCCGCCATGGCTGGGCGGCAGCAGAGGTGGGGTCCGATGCCTCCTCATCCCTTCTCGTCCTTGCCTGTGCACCCAGTGCTGCTGTGTCTTTCTCCAGAGTCTGCAGAGGGGCCTTCGGCTCCAGCCCTGAAACAGGCACACACTGATTCTAACCTCCATCCCATGACCTAGAGCAGACCCCCGGAAGCACCACGCTGACATCCAATGCCTGGCATGGGTAGAGCCCCCGGAGGCTCTGTCACCTCAACCTCTGCAACAAGGGCCACACACAGAGCACCGCAATGGGGTCCAGAGGGAGCCAGGCCGTCCTGCTCACGGGCTGTGGTGGGTGCACCATGCCGCCCAGCCTCACAGACTCCAGGGCGGCTCACCAGGCTGGGGACAGGAGCCCTGCCCAGGGTCTTGACTGCACTGTCAGCTTCTGCTATGAGGGGCGGGGTCTTCCATGGTCCTAACTTTCTATACTCAGAGGGGCTGTCCAGTGTGAAGACACAGTCTAAGAACATATGAGGACCGTGGCTAGCTTGGAGCGAGGAGAGGAATAAAGGGAGGTACTTCAGAGCACGATTCTAAACCCTCTCCTGCATCAATGCAGAAATGGGGTTTCAAGCTGAGGTTCAAATGGCCCTGTCCCTACTAACACATAAAAAAAAGAGAAAGAATGAGATTGAGATTGAAGGAAAAAAAGGAGGAGAAAGAAGGAAGGGAGGGAAAAATGAGTAAGAAGGCTGGGGCCGAGCTCTGAGGCCAAGCACATGCTTTGCAGCACAATGCCTTAATACTGCAAAAAACAAACAGTGAAGATACATGTACCAACAACTAAAACAGGTATACCATCAAAAGAACAAAAAAACGGGTGTGTTCAAAACGGCAGGAGAAGCCAGGTGTAGTGGCGCATGCCTATAATCCCTGTACTTGGGAGGCTGAGACAAGAGGATTGCAGGGCCCAGGACAATCTCAGCAAGGAGTGAGATCTTCTCAACTTAGTGAGACCTTGTCTCAAAATAAAAATAAAGTAGGGCTGGAGGCATAGCTCAGAGGCCGAATGCCCCTGGGTTCAATACCCAGTGCCAAAATAAAACAAAACAGCAGGAGAAAGTTGTTCTAGCAAACAAAAGTTGTAAAACAGAAAAACCCAAATAATAAGGACAGTAGTATCAAATTGCAGTATGGTAAACAGAAGCATGCGGTGAACCACTGCATATGTCCAAAAAGAGTATTAACCACTGATCAAGTAAAGTAAGTCCAGGAAACAGGCTGACTGGGTTCAATATGGTCATATACCATCTCTTTTTTTTACAGGTCTGGAGATGAAACCCAGAGGCATTCGACCTTCGAGCTACACCCCCAGCCCTATTTTTTATTCTTTATTTTGAAACAGGGTCTCACTAAGTTGTGGAGGGCCTCGCTAAGTAGCTGAGGCTGTTTGCGAACCGCAATCCTCCTGTCTCAGTCTCCTGAATGCTGGGATTACAAGCATGCGCCACCACGTCTGACCCCACAAGACTCTCTTGAAACAGTGAAGGAAAGGCTGAAAATAAAGAGAAAGCCTGGTGTGGTGGCGTATGCTTGTAATCCCAAGCCTCCCAATCCTGGGAGGCTGAGACAGGAGGATCCTAAATTTGAAACTGCCTAAGACAACTTTGTGAGACCCTGCCTCAAAATAAAGAATAAAAAGGGCTGGGGTATAGCTCAGTGGTGGAGTACCCATGGGTTCAATCCCCAGTAGTACACACACATACGCGCGCGCGCACACACTCTCCCTATATATATGTATACATATACATAAACAAATAAAAAGGCTGGGGTATATCTAGGAGATAGGCCTCGGAGTACAATTCCCAGTGCCAAAATAAATAAAAATATAAATAAAGGGATGAGAAAAAAGTGACTATGTCAACAAAACCCGAAAGAGCTCAGATAACCTAACATCAGGAAAACTGAGTTTTAAGTTAAAAAGAAGTATCAGAGAAGGAGCGCGTGGCGTTATAAACGCAGACGGGCCTGCACCCCTTCTTTTTGTGTGTGGTACTGGGGATGGAACTCAGAAGCCTTCTACCTCTGAGCTATGCCTCCAGACCTAGTTTCTATTTTATTTGGAAACAGGGTTGCACTAAGTTGCCCAGCCTCGCTAAGCTGCTGAGCCTGGCTTGAAACCTGCAGGACCCTCTTGTCTCAGCTTCCCGAGTACTGGGATTATAAGCATGAGCCAGAGACATGCACCTTTATTTTTTATTTTTTTCGTTACAGTACTGGGGATGGAACCCAGGGGCATTCTACCTCCAAGCTACACCCCCAGCCCTACTTTTTATTCTTGCGGGGTGGGGGGGGTGTGCTGGAGGTGGAACCCAGAGGCTTTCTACCTCCAGGCTATACTCCCAGCCCTACTTTTTAATACTTTATTTGGAAACAGGGTCTCACTAAAGTTGCTGAGAGCCTCACTAAGTAGCTGAGGTAGGCTTCGAACCTGCACGATCCTCCTGTCTCAGGCTCCCAAGCACTGGGATTATAAGTGCGCACCACCATATCAGGCTTATTCTTTATTTTGAAACAGGGTCTCATTGAGTTGCAAAGGGCCTCACTAAGTAGCTGAGGCTGGCTGTGACCCTGGATCCACCTGTCTCAGTCTCCCAAATGGCACCTCTTCTTAAGTGTAGCTTCAAAGCTTGGAATTCGATGCCCACAACCGAAGGTGGTGACCAACGCTGTCTGAGGCCCTCAAGAGAGCAGAGGCTGCCCGCTGCTCTGGAAGCCTCAGCAAAAGCCAGCAGACCATGGGCCAAAGCTTCCCCACTGTCTATCCTGGCAAAGAAAGTTTGTTGGTTTTCTTTGTTTTTTGTTTTTGTTTTTGTTTTTGTAGTACTGGGGACGGGACCCAGGAGCTTTCTATCTCCAGGCTACACCTCCAGACCTATTATGTTTTTATTTGGAAAAAGTGTCTTACGAAATTGCTGAGAATCTAAGTTGCTGAGGCTGACTTCAAACATGAGCTAGCTCCTGTCTAAGCCTCACAAGTACTGAGATTACAAGTGTGCGCCACCATACCCAGCTGTTAATAGTTTTACTGGCACACAACTGCACTCACTTGCTTATATATTGTCTAGCTGCTTTCAGAGTTGAAAACTGTGGAAGACTTTATGTGGCCCGCAAAGCTGAGAATATTTACTGTCTGGCTCTTTGCAGAAAACAATTGCCAGTCCCTGCTCCAGAGTGCCTCACACGCAGGCGTGGGTCCAGCACGTTGGACCACCACAGGCTGAGAGCAGAGGACCCAGTCGAGCCACCTGGAGAGCGCTGGGCCCACTGGCAGCCGGAGCGGCCAGGAGTGCACGGCCTCTAGGCTCAGGACACCCCGCTCGGCCCCTCGCCACAATGCCCCAGGGCCAGCTTCCAGAAGCAAATGCTCCTCTCAGAGTTTTGGCAACGTGTTGTCAGAACCGATGCAGACCCCTGCTGGTCAGGCGCACAACATACCCACACACACCCACACTGACATGCACACACGCATGCACACTGCGGGAGGCAAGACTGATAAGTGAACAATGTGACATTTAGATAGATACAATCGCAGCCAAAAGATCAATAGGAGAATTCCTGAGAGTTACAAGAATGAAATATATTTTTCATTGATTTGTTGTTTTAGACCATTAGGAAGATGGGTAAGCGTGTTAGAGCAGGGTAAACACTCAGGGCACTGAACACTCCACTTTCACACTGTCGCAGAAAATCAATCTCACCGACAGACTTTCAAAGTAAAAACCCAAAAAGCAGAGTGCACTTGGAAGGCCCCAGGGCGTGTGCCGGGCCTGCCACCTCGCACCCGCCAGCCCTGCGGGGCCTGCCCCGAGGACAGCACCTTGACTCCAAAGTACTCCCACTGCGGCCTTCAGAAAGAATCATAGAAGTGTCCAAATCCCCGTTTTTGTTTAAATTGGCCAAGTGGCACCTATTTGCCTGGAGCACTAAAGCAGACAGTGGGGAGAGATCAATCGATAGCAGGAAATGGAGAGGCTGAGGCTCCGCACAAAGTTAGGCTGCTGAGCGCTGACGTTATTGATTTTACCTAGTTCAGCTGGCCTTGTAATTAAAATGTAAATTTGAGAAAGAGATTATGTCCTGACAGAAATGGTAGGATTAAGGGAAAGATAAAAGCCCCTCAGTGAAAATTCAGAGAAAGAAACGAGAAAGAAAAAGAGCCCAGTTTCCTCAGCTGTGTGGATTTAGACTAAATCTAACTACTTCAGATTCACCTACGTTTAATTGAAAAAACAGCAACAGAATGTAAAGGAGTATTATGAACTGAGCTCGCCCGCACAGCTCCGTCCCTCAGGCGCCCCGAGCTCCTGGGCTGGGTTCCCTGGGCTCCTGCAGGCCAGGCCCTGAGCGCCTGCTCACACAGCCTCTGGAGGGACAGTCAGGGAGCCAAGGCGGCCGGGAGCGCAGAGAACCAAAGTCCCAGCCGCCGCGGCGCACGCTTGTAACCCCAGTATTCAGGAGGCGGAGACTGGAGGGTCCCAGCTCGTGAACAGCCTCAATTACTTAGCGAGGCTCTTTGCAACTCAATGAGACCTTGTTTCCAAATAATAAAAATAGGGCTGGGGGTGTCACTTAGAGGTAGACTGCTCCTGGATTCCATTCCCAGTACTGCAAAATAAATAATAAATAAATAAATAATAAATAAATAAATAAATAAATAAATAAATGGGCCGGGGAACCGGGCATGGTGGCACACGCTTGTAATCTCAGCATTTGGGGAGCTGAGACAGGAGGACAGTGGTTCAAGGACAGTCTCAGCTACTTAGTGAGGTCCTTTGCAACTCAGTGAGACTCTACTTCAAAATAAAGAATAAAAATAGGATTGGGGGTATTGCTTGGAGGTAGAATGTCTCTGGGTCCCATCCTCAGTAATGCAAAAATAAAGGGGGGGACTGGGGATATATCTCAGTGATAGCACATCCTTGGGTTCAAGCCCTAGCACCAAAAAAAAAAAAAAAAAAAAAAAGCCAGGCGTGGTGGCACACGTTTGTAATCCCAGAGCTTGGGAGGCTGAGACATGAGGATTGCAGGAGGATTGCCTCAGCTGCTGAGTGAGGCTCTCAGCAACTTAGTGAGACCCTGTTTCCAAATAAAGTATAAAATAGGTCTGGGAGTATAGCCCGGAGGTAGAAAGTCCCTGGGTTTCACTCCCAGTACCACCAAAAAAAAAAAAAAAAGTGGATTTCTGTGAGTCCCATCCTGTGTAACCTTTGACTGAAAAGCATCAGAATGGAGAACCAAGGCCTAGGCAGAGAATTGTGACACAACCACGGGGCAGAATCGGCGCCAGCTCCCAGGGCCCCCAGAAGATCCCCAGGAGGAGCGTGGAGCCAGCCCCGGGGCTTAGGACAGGAGGACAGCTGGGCAGATGAGATAGCCCAAGTGAGGTATGCAGCCGGGTGCTGCTGGCTGGGCGCCACTGCAGGATCCCAGGAGACAGGAATAGCCAGCAGGCCCTTCCTGATTCACCTGCCCGCTGCCCTGGACCCTAGGGACCGCAGATACCGCCACACTTCAACCAGCGCTTTCCTGAGCCTAGGCTCAGGGCCGAGGCCAGCTGAAGGTGGCAAAGAGCACCCGGGGCAGGGCGAAGGTGGTAACAGCACCCAACAGCTTGCCTGAAGGCCCACATCAGGCATGGGTTCAGTCTTGGCCACCGGGTGAGGCTCTGGCATGGGCACTGGCGCCTGGTGGGAAAGCAGTGAATGGAGATGGCCAAACCAGGTCAGGTGGAGACTGCTGTTTGAAAAGACGGAGTGCATGGGGGGCGGGGGGGTCAGGAGGACCCCAAGCCGAGGAGCCCCACAGGTGAGCGGCAGCCCCACGGGCAGGGCTGGCCTGAGCCCTCCCCGGGTCCCTCCGCAGAGCAGGCCAGGCCTCCGGAGTTCCCCTCCACCCCCACGCTCCCAACCCGTGACGCAGACGTGTGGTCACGGAGGGCGTTAGCGTCTGCTTGTGCTAATGTGGCATGACACCCCTAATGGGTCATGTCTTCACACACGACTTGTCTAATCATCTAAATTCTTTTAACAAATTTACATTTTGTCCTATCCAGTTCTATGTGACTTGTCCATTTCACCACAGCGCCAGGGCCTTGTTTTGGTTGTCTCCTCTGACTGCCAGGGGTCCTCAAGTCCACACCCTTTCCCCCTAAGGGGCCTGGAGTGCAGTACAGGGCTTTTAGGTGTCCTAAAGAAGAGTCACGGGTGCGGTGGCGCACGCCTATAATCCCAGCAATCGGGAGGCAGAGACCGGAGAATCACGGTTCACAAACAGCCTCAGCTGCTTAGCGAGGCAGGCCCTTTGCAACTCAGTGAGATCCTGTTTCAAAAAATAAAAAGATGCCAGGTGTGGTGGCACACGCTTGTAATCCTAGCATTTGGGAGTCTGAGACAGGAGGATTGCACAGGTCGAAGCCAGCCTCAGCTACTCAGTGAGGCTCTCAGTAACTTAGTGAGAGACTGTTTCGAAATAAAGTATAAAATAGGTGTGGGAGTATAGCCCAGAAGTAGAAAAGCCCCTGGGTTTCACTCCCAGTACCACCAAAAAAAAAAAAAAGGGGGCTGGGGTATAACTCAGATATACAATGCCTCTGGTTCCATTCCCAGTACCACAAAAAAATAAAAATAAAAAAAGCCGGGCGTGGTGGCGCACGCTTGTAATCCCCGCGCTTGGGAGGCGGAGACAGGAGGATCGCACAGGTTCGAAGCCAGCCGCGCTGGCTTAAGAGACCCTGTTTCCAAATAAAAAAGTATAGAAATAGGTCTGGAGTGTAGCCCAGAGGTAGAAGGGTTTCCAGGAACCCCAGTACCACCAAAAAATTTTTTAAAAATTAAAAATAAAAAGATTAGGGGTGTAGCGTGGCAGGACAATGCCTCTGGATTCCATCCCCAGCACCGGGGGAAAAAAAAAAAAAAGAGGAGGAAAGTCAGGCCCTGCGGGAGGCCTGCGGCGACTGCACTCTGGATCCAGGCAGCCAGACAGCATTGCTTGCTGGGGCCCCAGTCACACAGGCACTAGGAGCGGGGCAGCTCACTGCAGGGCAGGAGAGCTTGGGCCTATGGGCGGCCGCCCTCCCCCAGGGCCCGGCCTCCTGCCTTGCACTCCTATACCCACTGGGGAGGGCGCCCGGGCTGCAGGGACGCGTGTGCCCGAGAGCTGGGACCCACTTTGGGAGGCCTTCTCCATCTCTGGCCGCATTCTCAGGCTCGTGGGCCTCCCCATCAGGACTGTGACCCTGCCCCAGCACAGGAGCAGCAGAGAGGCCTCAGGACCCCATGGAAAGGACGACTCAGCATACAAAAGGAAAACTGCACAAGTGTCTTTGTGTGCGCGCGCACGTGTGTATTCCTGGGAATTGAACCTAGGGGCATTCTACCTCCAAGCTATAGCCCCAGCCCTTTTTTAAATTTTGAAACAGGGTATCACTAGGTGCTAAGAGTCTCACTAAGTTGTTGAGGCTGCTCTTGAACTTGTGATCCTCCTATCTCAGCCTCCCAAGTACTAGGACTACAAGTGTAATTGGCACCACCAAACCTGGCTAAAACCCCACAATTTTACATGAAAGCACAAGTTACTGACAACACAGCTTCATGCCTTGAGCAGGCAGGGCAGGCTAGGCCCCAGTACCCAACCCACAGTGGGCACCCTACCCCAGGCTGCTCCAGGTCTACCCACCCCCAGCAGGGACCCGTCCCCAGGTGCCCTCCCAGCAGGGTCTCTCCTCCCCACACGCATAACCCACAGCAGGCACCCTTTCCCCTGGCGCCCACCTCAAGCACCTCCCCAGTAACCCATCCCTCGCTACTTCCCTGCCCACCCTTCCTCCCCACCATACTCACCGCACTCAGCCCGCAGGTGGTCAGGGATGTGGGGCTCATAGCCCTCCTTCTCTAGGACCTCCACAAAGTCCTGGTCGTCCTCATCCTCCTCATCCCCGGGGGCATCTGTCTGTGGAAAGACCCCACGTGTAAGATCACCCTAGGACCTGTGTATATACTCAGCTGTCAATAGGCAAAGCAAAAGCACCTGGAGGCTGCTGCTTCCTGAGAAGCCTTTTCTAGGAGAAATTTAGGAGTTCAGTGTAGTGTGGTTAGAGTTCACTGAAGATCCCGTCTCTAAAAGCAAAGTTCAGCCGGGCGTGGCGGCACACGCTTGTAATCCCGGTGCTTGGGAGGCTGAGATAGGAGGATCACACAGGTTCGAAGCCAGCCTCAGCTACTTAGTGAAGCTCTCAGCAACTTAGTGAAACCCTGTTTCCAAATAAAATATAAATAGGTCTGGGAGTGTAGCCCGGAGGTAGAAAGCCCCTGGGTTCTACCCCCACTACCATCAAAATGAATGAATGAATGAATGGATAAATAAATAAATAAACAAATAAATAAAAGCAAAGTTCAGCAGGGTGTGGTGGTGCACACTTGTAATCCCAGTACTTGGGAGGCTGAGACAGGAGGATGGTGGTTCAGAGACAGCCTCAGCTACTTAGTGAGGCCCCTTTGCAACTCAGTGAGACCATGTTTCAAAATAAAGAAAGCAAAGTTCTTCATCCACCATCAAAGTTCATCCTCCCCCAGGCAGCAGCCGTGCACCTGCTGGTCAGCTGAGGAAGCTCTCCCAGTGTGTTGTGTCTGTGTGTCCTACACAGACAGTGAAGAGGGATGGGCAAGCCAGGCGTGTAGAGCACACTTGTAATCCCAGCATTCAGGAGGCTGAGACAGGAGGATAGCAGGTTCGAGGACAGTCTCAGCTATTTAGTGAAGGCCCTCTGCAACTTAGTGAGACCCTGTTTTAAAATAAATAATAAAAAATATAGGGCTTGGGGTACAGCGCCCCTGGGTTCCATCCCTAGTACCACAAAAAAGTGAGGGAGATGGGCACCTCTGGAATATTCTGCCTTCACCCTAAAGCCACCCAAGAGCTTCCCTATGACAAGGACCCCCCCTGCCTGAGTCCCAGGACCCGAGGACTGCTTTCTCCAGCCTCCCCTGCCCTTATCCTATGCTCCTGTGGGTGGCGAGTGGCGCGATGCTGACAGCAATACCATGAATGTCTGCACACCTGAGTCATGGACAGCGCTGGGGCCAGACACCTGCAGGCGAGCGCCTGCTCAGCGACCCCACCCAGAACCCCTCCAGTGAGGCCTTCTGCCCCTCCCACCTTCTGCCTTGGTCCCCAGGCCCCCACTCAACAGGCAGGATCTGCCCCTCCTCTGCCATGTGCCACAGCAGGGCACCAGGCCTAGCCCCCCTGGTGGCCCAGGAGGGTGGGACTTCTGGACGGTATGAAACCCATCACGTGGCACTCGCTTTTCTTCCCAACCTGGACTAGCCTGCTCCGACCTTCCCGGTGAACTCACCCAATAAATCCCGTAGGCTCAACTTTGAAAACTTAGCCATTCTGACATATGCCTCTATTTAAGCTCATTTCCTCTGCAACGCTATGCTTCCTGCAGGGCAGGAGACCCGAGGAGCGGCCCTGGCCAGAAGCCACCTGGGTAAATGACTGCCATGCCAGGAGCCCAGGCAGAGCTGAGCCCGCTCACACGTGGCTGCTGGTGCCGGGCCGCGGGCAGCCACACCCAGCCTTGCCTGCTGGGCCGATGCCCTGCCGAGGAGACTGCTGCCCACAGAGGCATAATCAGATGCAAATGTACTGTTTAGGTACAGCCCACACTGTGCATCTGGGAAGCACAGGAGGCATTAATCATTGGAAACTGTAATTTTTGTTATCAGTCTAACACTGATCAAAAGGGAAGCCTGTCTCCACCGCTGACCTGTGAAACGTCCCAATTATACTCTTTGGAAATGACAGGGGCACTTAACTCCCGAGCTGAGCAAATGACGACGATCAATCACGTTTGAATAACAATGAGCCACGGACCTGAAAATTATTTTTGTATAGAATCTACCCAGGAATTTATGAAAGGTGGAGAGCAGCCCAAGGTTTTAGGGCATCACGGTTCCCGGCTAGTGCAGTGCGTATCAAACACTAAACAGAATTTATGTGTTTTAATTTTCTAAAAGGTAGATGTGGACTGGGTGCTACAATGCATAACATATAGTGCCAGGTTTTAAATATGGGGGTCATTTTCATAAAATATTATGCTTATTGCTCACACCCTTGAATTTCACCGAGGACTTTTATCAAATTTCCATTTCCTAAAAAATACTCAACTGCTCAGCTAACTATTAGAAATTATACCTTCCTTCTCCCCAACTAAAATTGTTTACTTCTGTGATTAAGTTTGAAGCCCTAGGTTCCTCTTTGTTCTTAAATTAGAGCTGATAAGGCCAGAGGCTATCTCTTCTCCCTCTGCAGCTACTGGTCAGGCCCCTGGACCTCAGGGGCCAGGCCTTCACGGTGACCAAGGCTTTCCCTAAGTCAGAGGGACCGAGGCCATCCATTCCCACACTTTATTTTTCAACTACTCTGAGGCAGGTAACCTGCTCACACTATAGCAACTAGAATTCAGAGACTTCAGGTCAGGTGTGGTGGCACACACTTGTAATCCCAGCATTCGGGAGGCTGAGATGGGAGAAGCACGGTTCGCCGACAGCCTCAGTTACTTAGTGAGGCCTTTTGCAACTCAGTGAGACCCTGTTTCAAAATAAAGAAGAAAAATAGGGCTGGGGGTATAGCTCGGAGTTGAATATCCCTGGGTTCCATTCCCAGTACCAAAAAAAAAAAAAAAAAAACAATTCTGAGACTTCATTGCCAAGACAAAAATTAAGCTTGGAAAGCTTCCATCTTGAGGTTTTAATTCACACCTGGTAAGGAGAGATATCGTGTGGCCAGAGTGCTCAGGTACCAGGTGCTTGTACATTGGGACACCCATGCAGTCCAGAAAGGCAGAGATAGTGCTACGCCTACCGCTGCTAGGACACGTGTGTGACCTGCGGTCTTGAGGCAGAGCCCCCTGGGAAGCCTCAGAAAGGCAGCGAGGCCCAAGGAGACCCTGAGGGCTGTGTGGAAGCATCCCGAGCACCTGGATGGCCTCAGGCCACCTCCAAGGAAACCAATAATGAAGTGGTCATGGACGCAGGGCAGTGACAGGCCCTCAAGGTCACACATTAGGTCAGACAGAAACAAGATGGTGCACCACAGGCTGAACACCCCCACGGTCCTGGCAAAGGAGCTCACATCCACTAAGGAACCGGGCTGAGAGGGCTTCCAAATGGGGTCAGCCTGTGAACGGTTCTCAGGTGGGTGGGTGTGCTGTACCTCCCCCGGGAGGGAGGCACACTCTCCAACCGTAAGGCCGGAGCAAAGGGCCTGGCATGCTTGGCCCGGGGAGCTGGCGTGGCACACCCCCCTCCACACCTGGGGTTCTCAGAAAGGCGGCCAGAGCCCTGCCAGCCAAGCGGAAGCCTCAGCCTGAGCCTCTCCCCAGCCCGGAGCTAGACCCCCTCGGCCCGACCGTACACCGAGGACCACCAGAGGAAGCTTCTCACCACACCGCTGCACGGGGTGGGGGCGCTGCTGGTTTTATACAAACTGATTCTCACCCCTGGCTAAAAGGATTGAGAAAAATGAGTCTGCACGATCATAATTAAACAAGCAGGAAGACGACTAAAATACACATGCAATCAGTTTACAGAAGTAGGGTAGTGAGGCTGCTAATTATTTGTGAAGGAATGGGAAGAACAGCCCGGCGCCTGGGAAGCGGGTCGCTGCCAAGCCCACGGCCTAGAGATACAGCTGGGACCGTTAAATAAATTTTGTACGATCTAATTAACTTGGTGCGCAATCTCAATTACTTTTCACCCAAGAAATCACTTTTGTTCAGTTTTATGTGTGTCTATTTCCCCTTTAAAAAAAAATGATGTAAGGCCTCGTCAGACAAGTGAGTTCCAAACTGCATTTGTCTTTCAGCGGCTTGATGGCTATGCATTTAAAAACCCATTCTATCTTATAAACTAAAAATTAAACGTGCTCAGCTGTGATGGTCGTCATTGCATCTGCTATTTATATGCTAATGCCCTCCCTGGAAGGCGTGCAAATTGCCCGGCCAGGCCATATCTCATGCGCATCTCCGGCTGCCAGGGACGCACCATCAGAGGACAGAGGGCGGTCGTGCGGCTGACCACGAGAGCACCGGGAGCAGGCCAGGCACAGGTGAGCGTGCCCGAGGTGTGTGAGAACCTTCTGGAAAGATGGCCTGTGAGGCCCGCAGTCATCCAGCAACCAGGCCCTGCCCTTCTCGCCCGACCCACCGGCCACCAATGATGCTGCACAGACCTGTCCTGAGGCGCCTGCGTGGCCAGAGCTGCCGCCAGGGCGCTGGGACCCAGGAGGCGTGAGGCAAGAGGCCTCTGATCATGCGCGCAGAGGCCTACTGCCAAGCAAGTCTAGGGCCCAGATCTCCACTGGTCCAGACAAGCAGCACGTCGCACAACCAAATGAGGGCCAGCAGCTCAGGCCACACCAGTCAGGCGCCTGGGCCTGGAGTGCCCCCAGAAAGGCAGGCTCGGGCGGGCAGGAGAGCCCATTCTCCTGGGATTCCATGCAAGACGTGTTCCTGCTGAACAGGCAGTGGGCATGGTGGAGAAGCAGGTCAAGCTATCACAGGGTCATCTGAACCCACCAGAATAACATCAGACCCAATGGAGTGTATAATCGCCTTGCAGTTGCCGGCACCACTAAACCTTTACCCCCACGAGCTCTGCAGAGAGTGAACTTTGGGCAGAGGACAAGGAAGCTCGTCCTTTCTGCCCCAGCCGAGGGCTAACCCACGTCCTCAGGCAGAGCGCATGGCTGGCGCTCAGAAGCCAGCAGGCAGCCTCTGGGGGAGACCATGCTCCATCAGGCAGCCTCAGCTGGGTGGTGAGGTCAGGCCCACATGGGTTCCCCAGACTCAGTTTTCCCATCTGTAAAGTCGGGGTGACAAAGCAGTCTCCCCTACGCATTACTTCTTGAGCTAAAGGCATAACCATGGGGAGTTGCTGGAGAGAGCTGGGCTTGTTAGGAAGTAGAGCCTGAAAACGGGCGACACCCAGGAGGCAGGACTCCAGGAGCTCCACGCCACAGAGCTCAGGCTGAAATGTCTCTCAGTCCTCACACTGACCTAGACAGAAGACCGGTGCCCGCACCCCTCCCAGCCCTCTGCCCCACAGGCGGCTCGGCCTTCACATGATGGAAGGAGCCGCAGCACCCGGAGTTGTTTACTGCCCGCCGCCCACGGCACAAGGCTTCCCGGAGGCAAGGCTGATTTAGTTTCCCTGCCTTCCCCAGCGTGTGCCTGATGGGCCAACATTTCATTCCATGGGTTACACCTCTGTCCTTCTCACCTACAGGAGCCAACCCACTTGAGCAGCGGCAGGAAGCCCCGACATCAGGGGGCTCTAAGCAGCAGCCCACAGGGCGCAGGGACTCGGGTGGATGGATCCCCTGCCTCTGGTGCAGTCGCGCCCATGGGGACCGGAGAGGGCCACCGCCCTGCTCCCAGGGCCAGCTCAGGACCAGGCAGGCACCCTGCCAGGTGAACAGGTAACCCGACAACCCAGAAAAGGAACGCCACTGCTGGCAGGCAGCATCAAAGAGGCTGAGGCTCGAAATCCCTGCTCTCTGACTTCCTAGTTGGTGGGAAATTAGTATTTTGTTAATTACACAGTAGGAAATAACTGGTGATCCGAGCTACGTAATTAAAGGGCAGGCAATTTAAAAGTTTTCAAAGGATTTTTATCAGTTTAAAGAACGAGGCAGCTGGATTATTACAGCTCGCCTGTAACAGAGCAAGGTGGAAACTAAATCTACCCAATGACCCTCCATATTGATCCAGCTAAGATTTATCCCCAGCCTGCTTCCAAACAGAGCTGACATGGAAACACTCTATAAAACAAACACTTAAACATATTTAGACTGGCTTAAGTATTTTCTGAGAATGGAGCATCTATGTCAAAAGGAAAACAGTACTACGAAGACACCACTGCAACAGACAGAAACGAGAACCTTGGAGAGACGCGGCGTGTCCCGCACAAGCTGCCAGGGCGGAGGAGTGGCTCCACACGCACGCCAGCCGCCCCTGTAGGGCAGCACTGGGCTCGCCCAGGACTGCGCCCGCCGTTGGCGCTCAACTTTTAACTGGGAGCATCGTATTTGCTTTGGCCTCTGACACATTTGTTAGAAGTTCTAACATAAGCCGGGCGTGGTGGCGCACGCTTGTAATCCCAGCATTCAGGAGGCTGAGAGCAGAGGATCGTGGTTCGCGGACAGCCTCAGCTACTTAGTGAGGCCCTCTGCAACTCAGTGAGACCTAGTTTCAAAATAAAGAATAAAAAATAGGGCTCGGGGTGTAGCTCGGAGGTCGAATACCCCTGGGTTCCATCCCCAGACCCACAAAAAAAAAAAAAAAAAAAAAAGAAGTTCTAACATACTTAAATCATGCGTTATTGAATTAGTGCTCCCTGCTCAGCCTGTTCTACATGCAGAGTTAACGATGCCGATCCCGTGCTAAATGGGGAAACAATAAGGGAAATAATTTAAACCCTCCGTAAATTTTATTTGAAAATTAGTGAAGATCACCTCATTCATAATTTCTAATTAAAACAGCTCTAATTAACACATGAGCTGGCCCCCACCCACCCTGCACACACCACTGTAGGCGCGGCAGCCCTGCGCCAAGCTGTAGCTGCAGGAAGGAAGATGGGCAGATACGCCAGCTGCCGCCGCAGCCGCATCTATTCTGGGAAGCGGAGCTCACCTGAGCCCAGCAGAGCCACTCACAGCCAGGGAGCCCGCCAATCACTCCGTCTACAGGCAGCTCCTCGCTCTCAAGCTGCGCGAGCAAACCTCCAAGGATTTCCGATTGTCTTTGTTAAGATCAATGTGTGGAGAAGGGTCTAGAAAGTGTCTATCCCAATGACAGTGGGGCAGAGGCACATTTCCCTTCCCAGTGACGAGACACCATCAACCTCAGTGTCCCCCCCTTGTGGGGCCAGCAGCCCCACACTTCCCGATGGCTGGGGAAGAGAGCTCAGCAGACGCTGTGGCAGTCCCCAGCCCCGGGCAGAGGTGGGTCAGGCCGCCCGCTCAGGTGCATGGCAGAGGGCACGCTGAGCGGGCCAAGGCCACCAATGGCCGCAGGGAGCAGTAAGGGATGGAGGGCCCGGCACCTGTCAAGGCCCACCTCGCTCCAGTGGGGGACGACTCCAGCAGGCCCAGAGGCTGAGACGGTAATGGCACAGGAGGGGGCTCGCACCCTACCCAGCACGCTGGGCAGAGCAGCCCGTGGAGCCTAGCACAGGCAGGGCCATGCCACACAGATCCCAGGTCCCACGCAGCCCGCTTGGTCTCCTCGAGCACGCACACTCCCCCAGGCGCTGTGCAGCTGAGGGCACAGGCCACCAAGCAGGGCAGCCTGAGCCTCCCTGGGCCCAGAACAGCTGAGTTCACCTGGAAGCCTGGCCCCGAAGCTGCAGATCCTCCCCCAACCCTGCAGGGCCCACGCAAGCCAGCCCACGCCATGCAGGGCTGTAGGAGGCCAGGGCAGGTGCTCCAGCATTCTGTGGACAGCCTGGGCCATGAGAAGGTGGCTTGGGCTCCGTAGCCCTAGCACTGCCACCGGCCCCAAGACAGCCACACAGGCCGGTGGCGCCCAGGCCTGGGGAGACAAGCCTGTGCTGACCGGCAGCCCAGAGTGGACACTCCCCGGAGAACTGGCCGTCCAAGGCTGTCCTTGCTACAGCCTGGCCTAGCTGAGGAGACTGTCCACAGACTTCTGGAGCCAGGCCTGGCAAAGTCCTTAGCCCTTGACGGACTCCTGGACAGGAGGCCTCCTCACTCCACACCCTGGCCCTCCGGGCCCCTGCACTCCCGTGGCGCTCATGCTGGGCCCAAGCCTGCTGCTCTGAGGGCCTGCGATCATGAGCATGCAGGCGTGAGCAGAGGTCTCAGCTGCTGACAGGCTATAGGAGGAACCAGCTTCCTGACACACCAGAAACTTACTTCTCACTGTAAATACATCTTGGTCAAAACTCACAAAACTGACTTCATAGATAAACAACATGCGCAAATGAAACCCCTGGGAGGTGTTTACAAGCACCCACAGCAATGCAGCTGGGCAGATGTGGCTGTGGCTCCAGCGGCATGGCCGTCCTGACTGCAGGTTCCTAAAGTGTAAGGGAGAGAGGCAAGGCCGCCCTCTGCTGGCACGGGTGTGGCACGGCACACCGCCTGCACAGCCTGGACCTGGGCAGTGGCCGCTCTTAGGGACTTCTGGGCTGCACCACCATCCTGATCAGTTGCCAGGGGAGGCCAGTTGGGTCACCAAATCTGGACACTAGGTGCTGTCCACTCCTGGTGCTAGGTTGGGGCCTCTTAGTGGCTTCAAACTTTGTTTTTTCCCCATCAAAGAACACAACAGTGTTCTTTCCATCCAAAGCTACCTTTGAAAATGGGTAGTGTGTGCCAGGCTACTTCCCCAGGCTGGGGCTGAAACGCCCCTCACTCAGGCTGGGTCTGGGGTCTTGTCTCCCCAGGGAGTGTGTAGCTGGTGTATGTTTCTTGGCTCCGAGATGAGGTGAGAGACTCCCAAAGGCAGAAAGGCACTGTCAGCCAGGTCTGCTATGAGGTTTTGTGCCTCTCCACCCCTAGGTCCAGGCATACCCTGGGGCCTCATCCTCTCCACACCGCAGCCACTGAGCCAGTCCCACAGGACCCAGCCCAGCCCGCATGCTTCCCTGGGGCACTGAGGCTCCTCCACCTCCTCCAGGTGCTGGTTCAGCAGCGCCCTCTGCTGTCCAGCTGGCTCCAGTGCACCCATCAGCAGGGGTCCCAGGCACAAGGCCCTGCCCACCTTGAGTCCTTTGCCTTGCTCAGGGAGCCCCAGCAGCCTCCCAAAGGGCACCATGCCACACCCCCAGGCTCCCAGAGCTCTCAGGGGGCTCTGCTCTGGCTGGCCACTGTGCCTCCCAGCCCAGGGGACCCATCTGCTAGTGCTTTCCTAGAAGCCCTCACTCACTTCACCGTGCCAGAGAGGGCACAGTTGGACCCTGGCCCGAGGGCACTCAAGGCCAGCATGGACAGCAACAGCACTCACCAGCAGGAAGTGCCTGCGGTGAGTCAGGTCCTGCCCTGGTGTGGCCACCGGGACTCAGCCAAGGAGCATGGCTACTGCTGGGCCCTGTGGCACTGCAGCAAGAACCCAGCTCTGCATGGAGGAGCTGGGAGCGTGTCCAGGCTTCCTAGGACCCCCACCCGCACACTCACCTCGCGACTCTGCCCTCCATCGGGCTCGACGTCCAGCTCCTCGTACTTCTTCAAAGCGAGTTCCAAGTCTGTCTTCAGGTCAATGGCACGCTTTAAGTGTCCACTATGGGTCCCTGCACGGGTAAACCGCTGTAAAACAAGGGAGTGAGTCACAAGGGCCCCAGGCAGGCCAAGGGAGTAGCCCCACCAGAGGGCACACACCTGGCTACAGGCCTGGGGCCCCATCTCTAACCCCGCCTGCGAGCCCTCAGGCAAGGACAGAGCCTTCCAGGGTGGGGGCTCACCACACGGTCCTGCCCCCAATGCTCCCCGAGGGCAGGGCCCACAGTCCCACCACCTGTCTCCTCACTCCACCTGGGCTCCTGGCCTGACAGAGACACACCCAGGCCAGGTGCCCGCCTCACCTGAACCCAGGAGCACACGGCAGGCAAGAACTTGTTCCGGATGAGCTTGAGCACGTCGCGGGTAGCATGGATGATGGCGAGGTTGTCCTCACTCTCCTGCACCTTCAAGCCACCTGGAATGAGGTGAATGGGTCACAGGGGACTCAGGCTGACCGCGCAACAGAGGCCATTGCAGCCCAGGGGGTCACTGGGTGCCCACCTGGGGCCAGGCATGTGGTGACGGAAGGAAGTTGCTATTCATCTGGCCCCACAGCAAGCCCCTACACTGCAGCCCCCATGGCCATGGCCACCCCTCCCCATCCTAGGCCTCCGACAGACTGGCCCACCCCTCTGCAGACCTCCCCTCCCTGTGCTCAGGCGGCTCTGCCTGTCAGCCCTGGGGTCTTGGTGGCCCGCCATGTGACCCCAGGGAGCTGTCTGCCAGGCAGCAACACGCTCAGGCTGGTGCGGTGGGATCACAGGACATCAGTACAGCACCTGCCGGAGGGCAGAGAGCACCCTACACCTCACTCCGAAGCACTGACGGCCCCCCACCCTGGAGGAGGGAGCCCCCAGAAGACAGCGCCCAAAGCATGCAGCCTAGAGAGCCTGAAGCCCCCATGCCCACGCGGGCCCATGTGGCGCCCGTGAGGCCGGGGTCAAGGGGACACAGGGATGGGAAACTGAGGCTGAGAGGCGCAGCTGTGGTGCATCCCTGTCCCTGTGAGCTTGGCAACCATGCACCAGGCCTCCCTGTGAACGTGAGCAGGTGTCGCTGCTGTCCTCACGAATGCAGCCTCAGCTTGGGTACACACTCCTCCCAGGCAAAAGCAGCAGCCCGGACAGAGGCCTGACCAAGCCAAACACCTCTTGGCCCGGCCAGGCCCCCTGCCCTGCTCACAGCCTTGCTGGAGAGGCCACGAGCTCTGTGACTGGCTACTGGTCACAGAGGTGTGGCAGGGCAGGGGCAGCCCAGTGCCAAGACCCAATGGGAAAGGCAAGTTTGAGGTGCTCCCCAAGCCGGCCACACCCCAAGAGTCCACTGCAGGCCAGGCATGAAGCTCATGCCTGTAGTCCCAGTACTTAAGAGGCTGAGACAAGAGGACTAGAGGTTTGAGACCAGCCTCACCAAGTTGCTGAGGCTCTCAGCCACCTAGCATAACCCTGTTTTCAAAATTAAAAAATAAAAAAGGGCTAGGGGTATAGCTCAGAGGGTTTAATTAAACCGTACCTGGGTTTAATTCCCAGTACCAGAAGAAAGAAAAAAAGAAGCCACTGCAGGCTCAAGCTCAGCCTACTGCCAGTGCAGGAGCAGCCCTGGGCCAGTCCGGAGCCGGGGCAGCCAGTTACCCGAGGGGAGCTCCACGTCCAGCGTGTACTTGTGCGAGCCAAGCCCATGGCTCCGCACAAACTGCTCCGGGTCGCTGTCCTCATCCTCATCTTCCGAGAGGTCCGCTGCAGCTGTCGAGGATGGCCCTTCTCCACCCCCAACAGCTCCTGGGGGGGGTGCGGAGGCGAGCAAGTCCCTGCTGCAGCATGGCTGCTCCTCATCCTGGAGGTCCGGGCTGCGGGCGCGCCGAGGGGCTGCCCCCTCGTCAGCTGGGCCAGGTGTCTTGCCAAGCAACCCAGCTTCCAGGTGCGGGCCGAAGTCCAAGGGCACCAGCAGCCTGAAGCAGCTGTCCACTTCCATCAGGCAGCACGCAATTTCTTCAGACATTTCTGGCAGAGGGAGACACTACTCACTCCGCCTCTCAACCAAGTGAAAGCACACCCACCGCAAACCGCGCCAAGGCCAGCGCCGGGGCGCCGAGCAGCAGCAGCAGCTGCCCGCACCGCAGGCCTTTCTCACCTGGGTGCCCGCATTAGGACAGCTTTCCACACCTCAATAACCACCAGCTTATAGGCTGGGTCTGCGGAACGTGCGAACGCCAGCATGGGATGAACTTCAGAGCGGGAGCCAGTGACCAGGGCAAGGCCTCCACCATGAAGCATCGCTGCCCCCACTGCCTGAGGGCTGAGCCAGCTCGCCCCCCTGGCCTCCTCCCGAGCCTGCATCTCAGGTGGCCTGGACAGGTCCACACCGAGCACAGGCGCTGGAGGGAGTTTGGGCGTAGGCAGACACCCAGAACTACTGCCTGAGAGTGCTGGGCCACTCTGCAGGAGGGCAACAGTGCCCCTCAGCGCTGGGTCCCCACAGCCTGGGTGCACCCCCTCAACACAGGGGCTGGCTGCCACAAAGTCCGTGGTGGGGACGTGGGGAAAGGCTGCTGTAAGACAAACGGGGGCAGTCAGATGACTGGGCAAGAGGACGTCCAGCCAGGCCACCAAGCACAGACCACGCCCGGGCACACATCTGCCCCCAGCCTAGGAACAAACGGCAACTGGTGATCCCGGCCACCAGGGGGCGCAGGAGGCCTGCGGAAGCGCAGCCCCAGCCTTGCTGGACCAGTCTTCCTGCCCACCTGGGTTTCCTACAACCAGGGGTCCTGAGCCTGCGGGGACAGGCGGGCTGGCTTAGCGGAAGGCAGCTCAGTAACAGCTACGAGCAGGCGCCGAGCTGCAAGACACCTGGGTCAGGGAGCTCACCCTCCATCTCCCTTTCAGCCTGTTGGGCTCTTTCTCGGTAGATTCTATCCAAGTGCTTCTGCTTCTCCTCCTCTCGCTTCCTTTCTGCCAGAGTCCGAGCATTTACATCTTGGAAATCCACCTGAGAAATTGAGAATAAAGATTAAGACTGCCTACAACAAACACAAAGGTAAAGAGACACTACCATCAGTACACAGCCAGGGTCTCTGTGCGTCAGATAGTCCAGAGCTTCAAACAAGGGATGCCTACGGCCCGGGCCTGGAAAGTCTACATGTCTGACTGTGTGTGTTACGGGGGACTGAACCCAGGGGCATTTCTATCTCCAAGCCACACCCCCAGCCCTTTATTATTTTAAAAAAGGGTCTCACTAGGTTGATGAGAGTCTCACCACTTGCTGAGGCTATCCTTGAACCTGCGATCCTCCTGACTCAGCCCCCAAGTACTGGGATTACAAACGTGCCACCAAACCCGGCTTGTCGATGCTTGAGATAAAAGTACAAAGACATCAGCTCTGAGCCAGGTGCCCTGGATAGCATCTGTTGTTCCAGCGATGCAGGAAGCTAAAACAGGAGAAACGCTTGGGCCCAGGAGTTCAAGGCCATCCTGAGGAGGAAAGTGGAACCGCATCTCAAAAGGATTCCCAGCCCTAACTACATAGGCAGAGAGGCAGCAAGTTCCTTCAGTCAGAAGGTAAGGGCTGCAGGCTGGGCCCCGGCGCCGGACGCTGAGGGTGACCCGGGGAGGAGACACGCTGCAGACATGCAGGAAGCTTAGAGCTCGAGCCTCCTATGGTGAGAGCTGGGGCACGATGAGGCCTGCGCAGTGCCAGAGCTGGTGAGGGCGGCAGCAGCAGATCCTGGTGGAGACAGAAAGTGCAAGGGCAAGGCCCATCGCAGAACAGCTACCTTCAAAGGTGTCACAAGCCAGATGTAGTGCATGCCTGAAATTCCAGTACTTGGGAAGCTCAGGTAAAAGGATCATGGGTTCAAGAACAGCCTCAGCAACAGAGAGAATTTCAATAACCTAGGGAGACTGTTTCAAAATGAAAAGTAAAAAGGGATGGGGGTGGAACTCAGAGGCAGACTGTCCCTGGGTTCAATCCCTAGTATCACATACACACACACACACACACACACACACACACACACACACACACACGACCAGGGGGTGGCACACACATGTAATCCCAGTACTTGGGAGGCTGAGACAGGAGGATTTCGATTTGCAGTCAGCCTCAGCTATTTAGTGAGGCCCTCTGTAACTTAGTGAGACCCTGATTCAAAATAAAGAATAAAAAATAGGACAGGGAGTGTAGCTCATAGATCCCGTAGATGCCTCTGGGTTCCATCCCCAGCACCAACAAAAACAAAACAAAACAAAGGTGCTGCAAGCCTGAAGGCCCATGGCCACCCATACCTCTTCCTCAAAGCTGTGCCTCCCCTCAGGGAGCCCTGCCTCACCATGCCCCAGGATGGCCCAGCAGCCCAGGAGCCACCCCTGCCACACCACCCATGGGCACCCTGCACTCCCAACAGCAAGTGTTCTGCCCTCCTCAGGACTGCCCAACCCGTCCAGGGGACCCGGGCAGCACTGTGGAAAGCCTACCTTCTTGGTGTGTTTCAGGAAGTGGTAGCCCAAGGCTAGCTTCTTATAGGCCTCACCAAACTTCTCGTTCCAGCCCTCCACAGCCCGCATGGCCGCCTGCCTCAGCCTCTGGGCCGCCTCCCTGGGGGGTGGCAAGGGCCGCTCGTGGTCCGTGCCCAGTGTGAGCTCCAGGAACTCCTGGAAGTCGGAAATGAGCAGCACCCTGAACTGGTGAGACCTGGTGAAGAGCCCGTCCACAATCTGAAAGGCGGAGAGCCGGACCTCAGCATGGCCCTGGGTCAGCTGGGTTTTCAGCAGGCGGTAGGCGTGGCTGAGCTGTTCCTCCGAAGACCTAAGGGTGTAAGCCAGTCTGACCAAGTGCCCAGCACTCGCTGGACAAGTGGGTCTACACTGGTTGTCATACATGGCAGGGCTGTGGCTACACCGTCTCCAGTCTTCTCCACCTGGGCTGGGCTGGCACGCCACTGAGGACTGAATGTGGCTCCACCTACTTGTTTTTTGGGTTTTTTTTTTTTTTTTTTTTTTTTGCAGTACCAGGGATGGAATCCAGGGCATTCTATCTCCGAGCTACACCCCCCCCAACCCTATTTTTTATTCTTGATTTTGAAACAGGGTCTAAGTTGCAAAGTGCCCATTAAGTAGTAGGTGAGGCTGGCTGAGAACCATGTCTCAGCCTCCCGGATTACAAGCATGTGCCACCATGCTCCACCTGCTTTTTGTTTCTTTTTGTGGGTCTGGAGATGGAATCCAGGGGCATTCAACCTCTGTACTACACCCCCAGCCCTATTTTGTATTCTTTATTTTGAAACAGGGTCTAAGTTGCAGATGGCTTAAGTAGCTGAGGCTATCCGTGAACTGTGCCCCTCCTCTCTCAGCCTCCCATATGCTGGGATTACAAGCATGCCCACCACACCCAGCTCTCCACCTGTTTTTGAATGGTCCACACACCCAGAGTGTTTCCTCAACTCTGTGTGTGTGGTACTGGGCCCTATTTTACTTACTTATTTATTTTGTGGTACCAGGGATGGAATCCAGGAACATTCTACCTCCGAGCTACACCCCAAGTCCTATTTTTTGTTGTTGTTGTTTTTTGTGGTACTGGGGTTCCTGGAAGCCCTTCTACCTCCGGGCTACACTCCCAGACCTATTTTTACATTTTTATTTGGAAACAGGGTCTCCTAAGCCAACGCAGGCAGCTGGCTTCGAACCTGCGCGATCCTCCTGTCTCTGCCTCCCAAGCGCGGGGATTACAAGCGTGCGCCACCACGCCCGGCCAAGTCCTATTTTTAAGTCTTTTTTGTGGGGGGGGGTCTTGGAATGGAACCCAGGGACATTTGACTTCCGAGCTACACCCCCTGCCCTATTTTTTATTCTTTATTTTGAAACAGGGTCTAAGTTGTGGAGTGCCTCACTAAGTAGCTGAGGCTGTCCACAAACGATGATTCTCCAGTCTCAGCCTACCAAATACTGGGATTACAAGTGTGCGCCACCACGCCTGGCTAGTCTTTTTATTTTTTGAAACAGGGTCTCACTGAGTAGCTGAGGCTGTCCGTAAGCCGCCATTCTCCTGTCTCCACCTCCTTATTGCTGAGATTACAAGCATGGTGGCCACTACTCTATTTATTTTGAAACAAGGTCTAAATTGCTGAGGCTGGCCTCGAACCTGAGATCTTCCTGTCTCAGCCTTCCAAGTGCTGGGATTACAGGTGCACACCACCACGCCCAGCACGTTCTTTCTCAAAAGGCAGAACTGGGCCGGGCGTGGTGGTGCATGTTTATAATCCCCATGCTTGGGGATTGCACAGGTTTGAAGCCAGCCTCGCTGGCTTAAGAGACCCTGTTTCCAAATTTAAAAAAATATATAAAATATATATAAAATATAAAATATATATAGAGTGTAAACTGGAGGAAAGGTTCCATCCCCAGTACCATAAAAAAAAAATTTTAAAAAAAGCAGAACTGGGATTGCGCCTCAGGAGGAGTGCTTGCCCAGCAAGCTCAATACCTGGGTTTGACCCCTGGCACTGCTAGACGATTAGTAACATAAACGGTCAAGACACTTGAAGAATGCTTCTTGATATGTGAAACAACGTGACCACAATGCCTGCATCCACTGATAAGCTTCCTTGGATGCCACAGCTTCACTTGCACCCTCTATCTTGTTTCCAGAGCTGCGTGTTCTAACAGGGACCCAGCTGCGCAACCTCAAGAACTTTCCATCAGTTCTTCACAGAAGAATCTGGCTGCCTCACAAAAGCACAGTGGACTTCAGCTGGGTGCACAGACCTGACCTCCTCCACAAGCAGCCAGAGGCCCCCACGGCCCCCCAGCACCTCTTCCAGCTCTAGCGCCTGGTGTAAACCACAGAGTTAGAGGCTTTCTGGGCATGAAGCAAAACCTGGTCTGAGTTGGAATACTTTTTATTAAAATATAAACACATTATCACTTAACAAATGATCACTTATGTTGCTCTATTTTGTAAAATATACAACCAATACCCCTAGGCTCATGTTCCCAGCATCAAAGAAGGAATTGTGTTTCCTCCCTGAATCTGGTTTCCTAAGCTGTACAGCAGGGATTCCTACAGATGCTTTCCTTAGAGGAACCAAGGAGGATGGGCAATAGGCATATTCTGAAGACAGAGTGTAGCTGGGGATGTGGTTCAGTGGCAAAGCTTTTGCTTGGCCCGGGCAAGGTTCTGGTTCCATGCCCAGTACTGCCATAAATCCTCCAAACCCAGAGCAATTCCCCAACTGTGAGCTTGCTCCCTTCCCATATTCCAATGGTAAAGATGTACGTTTAAGCTGGGCGTGGTGGCACACACTTGTAATCCCTGCATTTGGGAGGCGGAGACAGGAGGATCGCGCTGGTTCGGAGCCAGCCTCGCTGGCTTAAGAAACCCTGTTTCCACATAAAAAGGTAAAAAAATAGGTCTGGGAGTGTAGCCCGTGGGAGTGTATCCCGGAGGTAGAAGGGCTTCCAGGAACCCCAGTACCACCAAAAAAAAAAAAAAGATGTACATTTACCTGCAGATCACACAGGTGCCCTCACGCTCATCAGTTTCATGCTTTGTAACATAGGGACATGGGAATGATCTGTCCTACCAAGCACAGTCCCTTTCTATGTTCTGACCTCAACACCCACAGCAAAAGCACTGCCCCAGAACCACTGCCTGTCAGAGCCCAGCCCTGCAGAGCCCTGGGAAATATTCTGGCATGCTACTTGGTAGTTGTCTCCAAGCACTGGCAGAAGGGGATGGCTCAGATATGCAGGTGGACGTGGTATCACACACCTGTAATTCCAATACATAGTAAGCTGAGACATGAGGAACCCAAGTCCAAGGCCAGCCTTAGCAACTTACAACTCTCAACAACTTACAAGACCGTTTCCAAATAAAAAGTAAAAGGTCAGGCGTGGTGGCGCAGGCTTACAATCCCTCCTTCCAGAGGCGGAGGACAGGGGATCACAGTTTGCAGATAGCTGCAGGTACTTAGCAAGGGAGGTCCTTCACAACTCAGTGAGACTATGAGGACCAGGACTGGGGGTGTAGCTCAAAGGTAGGATGCCCCTGGGTTCTATCCCTAGTGTTGCAAAAACATAAACAAGCCGAGCATGGTGGCACACGCTTATAATCCCAGCATATGGGAGGCTGAGACAGATGAATCATGGTTGGTGGACAGCCTCAACTACTTAGGCCCTTTGCAACTCAGTGAGACCCTGTTTCAAAATAAAGAATAAAAAAATAGGTCAGCCGTGCGTGGTGGCGCACACTTGTAATCCCCGCTTTGGGAGGCAGAGACAGGAGGATCGCGCTGGTTCCGAGCCAGCCTCGCTGGCTTAAGAGACCCTGTTTCCACATAAAAAAGTTAAAAAATAGGTCTGGGAGTGTAGCCCGTGGGAGTGTATCCCGGAGGTAGAAGGGCTTCCAGGAACCCCAGTACCACCATAAAAAAAAAAAAAAAAAAATAGGTCTGAGGGTGTAGCTCAGAAGTAGAATGTCCCTGGGTTCCATCCCCAGTAGAGCAAAAATAAAATAATAAAATAATAAGACTAAAAGCTAGTGCTGGGGGTGTAGCTTGGAGGTATAACGACCCTGGGTTCCATCCCCAGTACCGCAAAATAAAAATAAAAATAAAGTAAAAAGCCAGCCTGAGGATGTAGCTAAGAGATGGAATCCTCATGTGTTCAGTCTCAGCACTATAAAAAGAAGGAAAAGAAAAAAAAAAAGACGGTGATGCAAAGATCTGGGCTGCAGAAAAACTTCACTATCCCAGGTGTCACAGGCTCAGAGGGCCGGTTACCACGAAATGCTGAACCTAAAGACATACTTGCAGATTTTCTTCAGTTCCTTCATTTTCTCGGGATTCAGTTGGGGTTCTCCTGAAGTTGTGAGCTCTTCTACCAACTTTAAAAGTTTTTGATCCATATCTAGAAATATGGAATGCACAGGTGTTACCACCTACACGGAACACTCTTGGTTTTATCAACAAATGGTGAGCGCTCCCCTCGGTCGGGATCGCTGCGGGACGACCGCCCGGGCAACAGGGCAACCCAGGCGCTGCGGGGCCAGCCCGCCGGCGCTCCGGTGACAATTGGGAAGTTCCGGAGACGAGGCCGCGCAGGCGCAGAGGGCGCTCGCCGACGCCGGCGCCGGAGGACCGGGCGCGCCAGCCGGCGGGGGCGGACGGCCAGGGCGGCGGCACCGCGCGCCCGACCCGGGGCCAGACCCCGCCGCCCGGCCGCCGAACGCGACCCGCCGGGCTGGGCGGCCACCGCGGAACCTACCGCCGCCCGGCCGCTCGCCGCGCCCGCCCTTCCGGCAGAGGCAGCGCGCCGTCAGGAGCCCCGAGGAGCCGCGGCCGTGGGCTCGACGAGAGGCCTGCGCCTGCGCCGCCACGCCCCTTCCGGCGGAGGCCGCGCCCACCTCGCACCACGTGCCCCTAACGGCGCGGCCAATGGCGATCTGCGCGATGACGCAGGCGCGCTCCCTGCTAGGCCGGGCGGCTGGAGGAGGGCGACGCGCCAGAAAAAGGAGGCGGGAGGGCGCAGCAAGTCCTTAAAGGGGCCGCAGCCCCGCTGCAGGGGCGGGGCGTCGTGGTCGTCGGCCGGCCCCGACCCTCCAAGCCGAGAGGCCTGGACCTGCGCCGGCGGCCTGACTGCTGCAGCGGCCCCCGGGCCGGGCGGGCAGCTCCTCCGCGGCCCCCGCTGCCGAGCGCGCGCCGCTCACAGGCCTGGACCCTCACTTGTTTTTCTCTTCTCCACCCCCGGGATTGCTCCCTGAGAACAGGGGTCTTTGTGCTGTTTCATGACGACAGACACAGTAGGTGCTCAATATCTGTTGAATGAATTAGTAAAATTAGAAAGCCAGGGTGAATCTTGGTGGGGATAGAGCCAGCCGAGCCCTCCGTGGTACTTGTAGGCAGCTGAGGCTGTCTGCAAACCTGGGCGCTCCGTCTCCGCCTCCCAGGCGTGCGCTACCACACCTGGCAACCCTGGCCATTTTTTATTTATTTATTATTTATTTTTGCAGTACTGGGGAAGGAACCCAGGAGCATTCTGCCTCCGAGCTACATCCCCAGCCTTATTTTTTCATTCTTTATTTTGAAACAGGGTCTCACTAAGTAGCTGAGGTTGTCCATGAACTGTGATCCTCTTGTCTCAGTCTCCCAAATGCTGGGAGCCACCACGCATGTGCCACCACGCCCAGCTATTTTTATTCTTTATTTTGAAACAGGGTCTTATTAAATTGTGGAGGACCTCACTACATAGCTGAGGCTGGCTTTGAACCTGTGATCCTCCTGTCTCAGCCTCCCTGGTATGGAGATTACAGGTATGTGCCACCACGCCTGGCTGAGATAGGGAGGCAGGGATGGGAAATGATCCTCAAACTCATTCTCATGCCACACACAAAAGCTAAACTAAGCATAACACTCCTGTGATCCTAATGCTTAGAGGCTGACAGGAGGATCCTAGGTTCAAGGCCGACTTGAGTAATGTGGCAAGACTTTCAGAATAAGAAAGAGGGCTGAGGGTGTACTTTGGAGGTAGGATGCCCCTGGGCTTCACCCCCAAAACAACAACAGATAAAACTAAAGGAGAGTGGGGGTACCAAGCACTGTGTGAATATATCACTGTCAACATGCTCCACATAATCACGTGAGACTATAGTGCACCAATAAAGAAAAGTAAATCTTTTAGAAGATACAAGAAAATATTACCTTTGAATAGACAAATAGTTCTTAGAACAAAAACATTAACCAAGCCAAGTGTGTTGGCATAAGCCTGTAATCTCAGTACTTGGGAGGCTGAAACAGGAAGATTGGCAGGTTGAAGCCTGCCTCAGCAACAGTGAGGCCCTCGGCAACTTAATGAGACCTTTCTGCCAAATCGGTCCTTCCCCTCTCCCACATGATCGTGCAGCAGGGACAGGAGGCGGGGCCCTGGAAGCAGAGATATCTGGAGACTCCAGGTGCCAAAGGACATACTTGAGACTGGAGACTACAGATGTGCTAGAGAATTGGCGTTCCCACACTTAGTCACCCCCCCCCAATACCGGCTGAAAAGCAAGATCATTTCCGCCTGCCATGTGGGCGCCTCAGCAGGCCAATCTGGAATACCCGGCGGGACTCTCCAGGCAGATGGCTTGTCGGTTCCTTCCCCTGACCTGCTGACCTTGCCCCAAATCCCGAAGGTGCCAAGTTCCTTCAGATTGAAGCAGATTTTTGTTACCTCGGTGAGTGCTTTGCCTCCTTCGAGGTCTCCCCAAGCCCCAACATCCCCAGTTCAATCTTTCACTTTCCAACTAAAAAAATTAAAAAGGGCTGGGGGAGTAACTCAGACATATGTTTTTTGGTTCAAACGCCAGACTGAAAAAAAAAAGCATTAACCGTATAAAAACTGGTAAGAGCTGGGTATGGTGGCACATGCTTATAATCCCAGTACTTGGAAGGCTGAGACAGGAGGATTGCACATTTGAAGCCAGCCTCAGCTACTTAGCCCTTCATAACTCAGTGAGAACCCGTTTCCAAATAAATACATCGGGCTGGCCATTTAGCTCAGAGATAGAATGCCTCTGGGTTCAATCCTCAGTGCCACAAAAAACTGGTAAGGTGAATTTCACCAAAATTAAACCTGTGACCAAATGACAGTCAATAAAGTGTGAATACATCTCTCTGACACAGAACTTGGATCCAGAATATGTAAGTAATATTTACTTGCAATTAACAGGAGCAGAGCTGGGACTCTCCCATACTGCTGGTAGAGGGCAACTCGTCCACCACTTCGGAGCAATCTTTGGCCACTGTTGTAAACTTAGACACCCGAGAATTTCTTTCAAAGGAAATGATAAATTTCTTTCCAGAGACGAGGAAGAAAACCCAAAAGAACAACTGTACATATATGTCCAGGAAACTTTCTGGGAAACAAAACTGGGAAGAGAGATGCCCACCAAGAAGAGAATGGACAGCCGGGTATGGTGGCTCACACTTGTAATCCCCGCGTTTGGGAGGTGGACACAGGAGGATCGCGCAGGTTCGAAGCCAGCTGCGCTGGCTTAAGAGACCCTGTTTCCAAATAAAAAGTATAAAATAGGTCTGGGAGTGTAGCCCGGAGGTAGAAGGGTTTCGAATGGACAAACTGGACTAGGTTAACACAAGTTGCTACTCTTGCTGCTCTGCAGTATGCAAAGGAACTACAGAAAACTGGTGAATCTCAAGAGCTTGTGTTGAGTTTATCAAGACAAAAACTAACCAGGTGTGGAATTGCACACCTGTAATCCTAGGATCTGGGAGGCTGAGACAGGAGAATCACAGGTTCAAAATCAGCCTCAGCAATTTAGCAAGGCTCTGAGCAACTTAGTGAGATTCTGTTTCCAAATAAAAAGTAAAAGAGCTGGGAGTATAGCTCAGAGGTAGAATGTCCCTGGGTCAAATCGCTAGCACCACACACACAAAGACACAAAAGCTGAACAGATGAGCCCCCTTTTTTGCAGCAAAGGCAGCCACAACCTCAGGCCTCACAGAGCTGCAGGCTCAGCCTGCTGACCAGCAAAGGGGAGCACAGAACAGACCCAGGCAAAAGCCCCACACAGAAACGCCTCACATGGAAATGAGAAATAGAAAGCCATTTTATTAACACGTTTTACATTTACAGTTTATTAGCTAATCAACATCAACATGCAAAAATAAGCGCTAGATACAAACCTCTACCATATGGTTCTGTGTGGACTACATGGTTCATTGACTTTGAAAACCCCTCAGTACTTATTTCAGCTGAACTACCAGTGTCTGTAGTGAATAGCACTTAGACTAGGGTTACGGAACCATCCAGCAAGGCCTCTGCAGAAACTCGGTCCAGTGGAGTTCCACATGATACATTCTGGAAGCAGGAAGTAAGGCGGTGGCGGTGCGTGGAAGATGAGCTGCTGAACCTACGCACACAGCGACACAGGCCCAGAGCCGCCAGCCAGGCCAGCCCAGGGCAGCGCCAGGCACTTGGGCAGTAGCTCTGCAGCAAGGGCAGGAAAAGCCCTTGCGCACCACGCTGCCCCGCAGCTCGCCGAGGCCACTCCAGCGCGCTGGCACCCGGCCTGGGCTCTGGCTGCACCGCCGTGAAGGACCAGCCCCATTCCTCAAGTCCCCCCACCCCCCATCTCAGCATCACGAGAAGGAAGAAACTGAGGAAGAGGAAATAATCGACTCATTTTGAGGTGTGCTGAGTTCCCTGGTGTTCAGGTCAGTCTGTAGAGAAAGTTTCCTTTGACATCTGCAGGTACTCCGCAGAAGCAAACAGTCGACTTATATTACAAAATCCTACTGATCAAAACGCTGTTTTCAAGTACAAACTTATTCAATCTGACTTCCTCTCTTCCTAAGAGTATTTATCGTTGCTCACTGATCTTTGGTCGCAAGAAATAGAAGCGCCGCCCAAGCTGGAGCAGGGCAGGGGGAGGGCGCCCTGGCCCCGAGGCGCGCACTTGGCGACACGGCCTACATGATGTACACTTTCTCGGCTTGTGAGAAGTGGAAGACTTCTTTGGTTCTTGGGCAAACAACTTTATCATCTTGGCGAATAGAAAGCAGAGACTGAAAAATAAGAACAGGAACATGTTAGGACGATGAAATGCAACCTAAGTTACGACTTCTTAGAGACCCACATAATGAACTATCAGGAACAAGCCGTCTGTCTTGCGTCACTCGCTGAATGCAGTTGTTGGGGACTGTGGGGCTGTCCACCTTCAGTGGCAGCCCAGACCACACGCTGGGATGATCAGGAGAGTGCGACCCACCCAGCCCCAGCCTGTGGGCGCAGCAACCCTCCGGGCCTCACGTTGTAGCCGTAGACGTAGCCATTGGGCAGCATCATGGGTGGGTTGTTCTCATTCATGACGTCACCGGAGATCTTGCAGACCAGGCGAGAGTTGGCGCAGTGGGCCATGGGCAGAGGCTGTGCCAGCTTGTTCAGGGAGCGACTGCACACGGGGCAGTCGGGGCTCTTGGAACTGCCGTCCTCCTTGTAGCACTGTCTGTATGCAGGTCAAGGAAGGGCTGGGGCAGCAGGGAGACAGGCTCACCACGGCCACTCATTGCTCAGATCACAGTGGCCTTGCTGGCCCATCGGTCACCGCACAAAAAACATAGGCTAATGTTCAAGGCAAAAAATGCTGCTTTCAGCACAGAACAGCCACCCAGAGGCCTGACCGGAGCCAAGAAGCCACAGCACCTCTGTCCCTGGGGCCTGCACACAAGAGCACAGTGTCATGCCGACTGAGGTCCCCCACTCCCAAGGGCCCCAGCCTCTCAAGCAGAAGAGCCAAGAGCCCCGAGGGCGATGTCCTCACGGAGCCTCATGGAAGGCAGTGAGCAAACAGTGCTTCTCCCCCAGCGTTCAACAGGACAGGTGCAAGGAGACGGCCAGCCCCCATCAGAGCACAGCACGCCGGGCAGCTGCTCACCACCCTGCAGCACGGTCATGCACACACAGGACAGAGTGGCAAATAGCGACAGGGTCGCACACACACGGGACAGAATCACGTGAAAGGTGGGCCAGTCTCATCACAGGACAGAGCTATCCAACTCGGATTAGGAGGAGTCAAAAGTGTCTGGCCTAGAAAGGAAGGCCCCCTGCCACAGCACCACCTTTGGGAAGCAGAACAGAGACCCTTGGCTGGGTGGGGCCAGTCCCTAAGTCTCAGGGACCCTGGGGAGCCAGGTGTGCAGCAGCTGGAGACAGACAGAGAGGAAGCAATGCACCTCGGGCTGGGTAGCCTCTGTCCTCAAGACTCGGGACAGTGGCCGAGGGCAAGGCCAGTCTGCTAAAATGGGGCCACGGACAGGAGCCCAGGCGGCGCAGGCAACACGTGCAGAGGATACGGTGTCTTTATGGCTGAAAGGCCTGCCTGAAGGGTGAGGGTGAACACCGAGTTGTTTCCCAGCTGGTGCAGTCGGTAGTTGTCGTATCGGAACTGCTGGATCAGCATCCGCCACCGGGCCGGGTCTAGGAGGTCCTGGAGGAGACAAGGCGGAGGTTTCTGGACCCTCTGGACAGCTCCCAGGAGACCCGATGGGATAGGGCAGGGTGGTGTCGTGGCTGGCACCTGCCCTCACCAGCCCAGACCCTCTGCACTAAAGGCCAGCACTCATGCGCTCCCATGAGCCCTGATTTTATATCCAACAAGAACCCTGCTGGCCTTGCTTTCTGGAACATCATGTGTCCATAAACTGATCCAAATGGTCTGGATGTGAGGCATCCTGTGGCCTAAGGACAAGAAAGGGCTCTCTGGGCTGGAAGGACAGCTGGGTGCAGGTGCTACAGAGTGCCAAGGCTGAGGGGAGAGACTGAGCCTCCAGAGTGATGCTAAGGACAAGAGCAAGTGTGAGTGTGATTCAGACCAAGGCAGAAGGGGCGAACAGTATCTGTCAGAGAAAGACTGGCAGACAGAGGCAGGGAAGGGCACCACCAGCCCTTCTCTGTGGACTCCTCAGACAGTCTTAGGGTAAATAGCACACTTCAACTTTTTTTTTTCTTCTTGGCGCGGTACTGGGGATGGAACCCGGGGGGCATTCTACCTCTGAGCTACACCCCAGCCCTATTTTGTATTCTTTATTTTGAAACAGGGTCTCACTGAGTTGCAAAGGGCCTAAATAGCTGAGGCTGTCTGCAAACTATGATCCTCCTGTCTCAGCCTCCCGAATGCTGGGATTACAAGAGTGCACCACCATGCTCGGCCACATCAACCTTTTTTTTTGGCGGGTCTGGGGACGGGACCCAGGGGCATTCAACCTCCGAGCTACACCCCCCCCTTGCCCTATTTTCTTATTATTTTTCTGAAACAGAGTTTCACTAAGTTGCAGAGGGCCTCACTAAGTAGCTGAGGCTGTCGGTGAATAGCGATCCTCCTGTCTCAGCCTCCTGAATGCTGGGATTAGAAGTGTGAGCCATCACGCCCTGCTCCACTTCAACCTTTTAAAAACCATTTTAGTATTACTTATATACAAAAGCAAACTTTGTGTGGTATTAAATCGACATTCCAGAAGACTCTGAAGTAAAGGGTGCTTTGCCTTCTGGTCTCATAGCTACTGCTTTCTCTAAACAAAAGTATCCTCAAAGCCGGGCATGAGCCGGGCGTGGTGGCACATGCTTGTAATCCCAGCGCTTGGGAGGCTGAGACAGGAGAATCGCACAGGTTCAAAGCCAGCCTCAGCTACTTAGCGAGGCTCTCAGCAACTTAGTGAGACCATGTTTCCAAATAAAATAGAAAATATGTTTGGGAGTACAGCCCAGAGGTATAAATGCCCCTGGATTCCACCCCCAGTACCACAATTAATTAATTCATTCATTAAGCAAACAAACAAACAAGCTGGGCATGATGATGCAAGCCTGTAATCCCAGTATTCAAGAGGCTGAGATAGGAGGATCGCAAGTTCACAGCAAGCCTCACCAACTTAGTGAGACCCTGCTTCAAAATAAAAAACAAAATAGGACTGGGGGTGTAGCTCAGAAGAACATCCCCGGTGCATCCCCAGCAACACAGAAACAAAAGAGCTTCCTTGTGCCTTCCTGCCACACAGGACACCGGGTTGGAGTTGGGGGGAGCTCAGCCCAAGCTCAAGAAAGCACGGGTCCCTCGCTCCTCTCTTCATGGCTTCTGAGACATACATGTTCCCAACTATTTGTTCAAGTCAGCGCCACCCTAAACCGCGGGTGTTCCTCAGGCTGCAGGTTCCTACGTGAACGTGGTCTGCATCTTTGGCATGCTCAGATTCCCGTCGCTGGCAGGAAGCTACGTGGTGGCTGTGCTGTCACCAGCTCGCCTTGGCTCTGGTGAGCGGCCGGGCATGGCCGTGATCCTGGGAGGCCCACGCGAAGGGCAGGGGCTTCTCCCTGTTGCCTCAGCCCCTCTGCACTAGGTAAGGCACCTAAGGGAGGCCAGATGAGCCACTTGCTAAACCCACGTTTCATCACCAGACTGGGCCAGCCTTTACTGCAGTTCTAACAGTCTCCAGAGCAAGCGAAAGACACCTGAAGCGCTGACCACATGTGAGCAGCTGAGCCAGCCTGCGGCACCTGGCCTGGCGGCGGCTTCCACAAAGCTCCCAGGCCTCAGCACTGTACGGGCGGGCGCAGGCAGGCCTTCCAGAGGGGCCAGCCAGTGTGCCCAGGGGGAGCTGCAGGGCAGCCTCAGAACATCGAGGCCAGCGAGATGCACACATGGTGCACTCTCAGGTCCCATGATGCTCAGCTGAGCAGGGGAGGGGGCTGTGAGCGGCAGGCCCAGATGGGTGGGGCTGGTGCCGGCATCCCGGCACTGGTCAGCCATGTGTAGGACCACTTCCCCTCCCCAGGCCAGGACACAGGGCCTCAGCGCAGAGGGCTGGGACAGCAGATCTGAGTGAGCCTGATGCCGAGGCGGTGACACCACCGGTGGGCTGGCCCATGAGGGGCAGCAAGAGGAAGCGAAGGAGAGAAGGCAGAAGAGGGAGGCCGAGGCCCAACGAGCCGGGCGGAGCTCTCTCACGCCCTCTGACCCAAATCTCCATTAGCAGACTGGGAATAAAGCAGGGCGCATAGGGGTGGGCCCTCGCAGGGTGCTCAGGAGCCCACAGCACCCGAGCCACCCACCCCACGTGATGCCTTGGCCCTGAAGGCCAGCGGGAGCCTCGGGAAGGTGGGACATTACCTTGTACGGGGAGATGTGTGTGTCTGGTGGGAAGGCCAGCATGCCCATGACCTGGCGAACCTCGTCCAACTGGCTCCCTTCAGCCTGACTGAAGTGTTTTCTTGCGTGTCTACAAAACAACATTTTGGCACATTTAAGTTGCATGTTCACCTTCAAGGACCTGTGCTAGCATCCCCGTGCCCAGAAGCAGGGCTGGGCAGGAGGAGCTGGTTCACCAGGGTCGGAAGGGCGCCTGGGTGAGACCTGCAAGTGCCTCCCCCGTGGATGCTCACCCCGCGCACAATCCCGGGAGCAGAGGCTCCGGCCTCCTCACGCCTCCCTGCTCCACACGGCCAGCCTGGCTCCCAGCCTGGTGTGCAAGTGAGCACACGGCCATGGTCCTTTCCGTGTGACACACAGCTGGCTTCTGCCCAGAGCCCACACCCACCCGAGGGGCTATGCGGTGGAAGAATGAGGTGAGATGCAGCCCCCAGCTGTTGGGTGGCACCTGCTCAACCTGAGGCCTATGCCCATGGGTCCACACCTTCCCAAGAGCCCCACAGGTCTAGGGCCACTGGGCACTGGCCTGCTGTTGGAGCTGCACTGTACTCTGTGCCCATGGCCTCAAACTAGCCCCTCTGCTCCACGGACGGACGACACAGAACTGCGGCCCCAAAGTACGTGGCTCTGGTTGGAGATGGGGGTCAGGCAGCACTTCAGGGGACAACAACCTGGCCACGAGGCTAAAGCACCAATGGGCAGAAGAGAGAACAGGAAGCAAAGGGGCCACGCGGCCAGAGGGAGCGGGGGTCCAGCTCAGGACATACCCATGGCAAGTTCACATGGCTGGCTGCCCCATGGGAAGAGGGTGAGCCAGGCACCTGCCCAGGATGGCCGAGAGAGAGAGGTGAGGCTGACCGGGTCTCTCTTGAGCTCTGTGCAGGCAGGCAATGAGAGCCCATGGCTGACATCCTAATTCTAGGATAATAGAGCCGCTTTCCTGATTGGCTAATGCCAATCTTTCCCTTAAACACACAAACATACACAAAAGCCCTGAAAACACTCTGCACACCGAGCTTCACCTGGCCAGGACGAGGCCCGCATGTTTACTGACACAGTCTGGACCTCATGCAGCGTGACTCTACTCGGTACACACCATGGTCCAGGTACCTAGGTCAGACATGTATCTGTCAAACACGCAGCTGGGCAGGGTGGTGTGTGCTTGTAGTCCCTCCCAGCTGCTCGAGGCTGAGTCAGGAGAATGGCTTAAGTCTAGGAGTTCAAGGACAGCCTGGGCAACATAGTGAGACCCTGTCTCATGCACACACAAATACAGACATGGTCAAAAGTGATCACCAGCTGCTGGTGCTTTCAAAAACGCAAGGCAAATGCAGCCAGTGAGCCCTGTGGCCTGGCACCAGACTCAGGGCCCAGGGGGCTGGGGGGCAGTCCACAGGCTGAGCTGGTGAAGGCTGCTGGTCACTAGGCCCCAGATAAGGGTCAGCGGGACTAGCCCATCATGAGGCACAGCCATGTGTCCAACTGACAGGCGAGTCAGGACCCCCAAAACACGGCCCCAGCAACACACCATCCCCTCTGCTCCCATCCCCTCCAGGTCCTGTGGATGTCGCCTGCCACCTCCACACCCCACACCACCCCAAGCCTTCTCGCCCTCCCTCCTCAGCCTCCTGCCAACAGAGGCCCTGCCATGCCTGCCCCAGAGAGTGCCACTCCACCCAGGCGCAGGTCCCAGCAATGCTCTGGGCAGGCTGCAGGCCAGTGCTGGTCAGCAGCTCAAGCGTGTCTCCCACAGAGGAGCAGCAGCTCAATTACTTCCTCATACCTGCTTGTTTTAAGAAAATTCCAAAAACAAAACTTAAATGGCACTCATCGCTTCTACTAGTGGTCCTGGGGGTTGAACTCAGGAGCGTTCCACCTGAGCTACACCCTCAGCCCTTCTTACTTTTTGTTCTGAAGCAGGGTCTCCCTAGGTTGCTGAGAACCCCGTGACACTGTGAGGCTGCCCTTAAACACACAATCTCCCGGTCTTAGCCTCCAAATAGTGGGATCACAGCTGGCATGCTATTTTAGACTGTAATGAAGACTTTCCATCGAAGTAAGATCTTAGCACGCCCTGTTGTCCTGGCACCAGAGGGCACTGTTAGGCCAGAGCCCTGCGGCCACCCCGGGAGCGCAGCTGTTTGGTGGTGCCCGCCCCTGTGCCAGGTACAGCACAGGCACTCAGCCTCACCCCTGCCTGCCACTCCGGGGCCAGGCCAGCTGCCAGGCCAGCATGGCAGGCTGAGGTCCTCCTGGAGGGGACCCACTGTTCACCACAGCAAACAAGGCAAGAACACAGCTCTGGGCTGTCCCAGCTGTCACTGGGGCATTGTAAGCCTCCCATTCCCCTGGGGAGTGCCCACCCCGGGTAGCACAATCACACAGCCCCGTGGGGGGCTGCACAAAAAGAGTGTGGAGAAGGCCAGAGGGGGTAGCCAGCCCTGGCCGAGCAGATGTCACCCATGGACACGAGCCAAGGCCAGGATGGAACAGGACGGAGACCCCCTCCCTGTCAACCCCCAGTGGCTAGAGGTGCAGAGGGTACCACCAGTCAGCTAGACCGTGTGCAGACGCCTGGCGGGCACCCTGCTTGGAGCTCCAGGCTTAGTCGGCAGGGGCCTCAGCAAAGTGGGAGCAAGAAGACCCTGCACTCCAGAGCTGCCGCCACCTCCTCCAGGAGGGCCGCTGGGGGGCTGAGATGGCTGGTTGGGGGAAGCAGTGGGAGATGCCCCTGGCCGCCTCCTCCTCCTCCGGTAGACGCTGCACATCCGAACGAGGGTGAGCAAGAGCAACTCTTCCCGCCCTCTGCCCGGCTGCAGGGCCCTGTCCAGGGAGCCAGCTGTGCCCAGGGACAGCCAGGGTCCTCCCACGTGGCCACGATGGGAACGGCCCAGACTGAGGCCCTCAACGGATGCAGGGCTGATGCCACAGGGCACTCCCACCACTGGCAGTGTGGAGGCAGGGCCCAGAGCCCTGTCCGGGGCTCACGAGCACGGCTGCGGAGCCCTCGGCCACCAGATGGGAAGCCCGCTGGCACGCAGCCCAGCACCCAGGCCATGTGGGCGAGGGGCGTGGCGTGAGCGCCACCTCGTGAGCAGCAGGCGTGTGGTGCAGAACCTCACCTCACGGCGTCCAGGCGCTTGTTCTGCCGCACGAGCTCAATGAACTCCTGCATCCTGAGGCTGAACTCCAGGCAGCTCTGTGGGCAAAGGCAGGGTGGGTGTCAGTGCTCAGGGCTGTGGCCAGAACAGCCCTTCCACCTGCAGCCAACACCTCCCAGTGGGGCCAGCAGCCCCAACGCAGCCTCAGTGCGCCCAGGAGTGAAGTGGTGGGCGCAAGCAGGAGCCTTGAGCCCACAGGATCCACTGCCAGCTCCTCGCACGGGCAGAGGGGCCTCCGGTCCCCGTGGAGGGCCTAGCGCTCTCCCTAACGCATTTCCCTCCCATCACCCACAGGCCTCAGACACAGTGTTTCCAGTCGGCCTCGAAAGGGCAGTACTCTGCCAGGGATTGTTCTGGAAAAATCCAGACAAGCCACTGTCCCGAGACACTGAGGCCCGTAGGAAGGAGACTGACTCAGAAGTGGGTCCGAGGTAGGCTAGAAGGTGGCGCCTCAGGACTGACAGGAACATCTGAGCAAAGGTGGATGCGTAGGGGAACAGAGATGCTGGGGAGTGTTCCAGGAAGAAACAAAAGCCAGTGCAAAGGCCCTGGGTGGGTGGTGCCCAGAGTAGGCGGCAGCAGAGCCAAGGCTCCTACTGTGGTCATGGGCGAGGCCCAGGACCAGGTGGAGATGGCAGAGGGGTGGTCCCCACAGAGGTATAAGCCCAGGGTCAGCCGAGGCTGTGAGGGCGCTATGCAGGGGAGGGCACAGGCGGCATGGACACAGAAGGCTGCAGTGTCTGGAGCACCGCAGCGATGGGGGTGGGTGGGCACTATGGGGCCCACAGGTGCAGTCTGCACAGAGGCCCACAGCTGACTGGAAACCAGACCTACACATCCAATCTGGGCTGGAACTCGCGTTCCCAGAGAAGTGGCCAGTGGAAAGAATTAACTTCTGCAACCTCAGTGGAAACCAGGGTTTGTGTGTGTGTGGCCCCGGGGACTGACCCAGGGGCATTTTACCTCCAGGCTACACTCTTAGTCCTTTTTTATTTTGACGCAGTCTCGCTAGGTTGGTACCGTCTCGCTATTTGCTGAGGCTGTCCTTGGCCCTCAGTCCTGTCTCAGCCTCCCAGGCTGAGAAGCACGTGCCCCCCATGCCCGGCAGAAAGCAGGAGTCTTTCATACAAGCAGTGACTTCAACCTCGAGCATTGACGTGGCTTCAGAACACGTTCGCACTTCCCACTAAAAGCAGGAGGGAGGAAAGGCATGGCCCTGGGGCTCTGCGCCTAGACGTCATGGTCCCCAGAACAAGCATCTGGGGCTCTGTGCCCACGTCATTCTGATGCTCCAGCACCCTGCGCACACACTGGATTCAACAGAATTCTCCAAGGCAAGTCAATGAGCCCCCCAAACATCTAAACCTTCAATCGGGCCCCAGTACCGTGCATTCTCACGTACTCCCAGGGGCCATCTCAGCCTGACCCTGGCAGAGTGCACCCCAACCCTGTGCCTGGTGCCACGGCCCGCTCCTCAGCCACACCACACACGAGCACCTGCAGTGGTGATGCTCAGTGGGGATGGGCCAGGGACACTCAAGGTGGCTCCCGGCCCCCTCCTACACTGCCCTGAGCCTTGTGCCTGTGGTCTGCACCTGCAGTCTGCCCTGAGTAGGAACAAGGCACCCCGGCCCCACAGTGGGGCAGGCGTGGTGTGCTCAGTGCCGAGTTGGGGACACTCTGAAGCCCACTGAAAAGAGGCCAGCTCACCACATGGTCCCTGGGAGCGGCCTGGCCCACTGCCGAGTGGACAGGCACTAGTGGGCCCTCTGCTCCATCAACGCCAGGCAGCAAGTCCAAGAGGGACTCCCCACACAGAGTCCTGCAGAGACCCCGAGTCCTGCAGAGACCCCACCTTCCCTGGCCCTGCGTCGTGGCACCCGAGGGCTGTCTAAAAGCAGGAAGGCGCCACCTAACAGACCACTTGGGAGAGCAGGACTCTGGGTAACTCTAGGTAACTGCTTTGTCTAATGCACCTCTTTAAACTTGTCTTCACGATTAGGACTGCTCTTTGCTCTAACACATTAACTTTCAAGCCATCCACTAACAGGCAGGTGCATCCATGTGGTGGAATCAGGTGGTCAGACTCATCTTGAGCACGCGAGTCTTGGTAGTGGCACGGGCACAAACACTGGCCACTCTGGGTGCCCCACAACAGGTCTGGTACCTCGAGTTTCCCCACTCCACAGGCTCTGACACCAGGCGCCCAGATCACTGCCTCAGTCCCTTGCGGGGCCTAACACCTGAGTCCATTCAACAGGTACTAGACTGAACCCCATTATTCTTAGTTTACAACAGTACAACTCGGGTCTCAAAAGTCTCTTCCCATGTAGGTTCTCAGGGTGCCTCTGGTCTGCTGGGCACCCACGTGTGCACACAGACGTGGACAGCCGCCGTCCTGCTCCGCTCCACTGACCGCGCCATCAGGTGTCCTCAGGGTGCACAGCTGCTGAAGTTCCCCTCCAGCCTGCCTCCGTGGATACTGAGGCTACGCCACAGCCACGCACACTCAGCCCCTGCCTGCCTGCAGCTACCAACCATGCAGACGGGCCCACAGCAGCGTGGCAGGTGGTCAGGGCTTGCAGAAATCGCCCTCGGGCGGAGACCCCTTGAGGGAGTGGGGGCGGAGCTGTGCAGGTGTGCCCAGCGAGCGAGCGAGCGTTACATACCAATTCTGGCTTTCCTTTTAGGGGTTCCATACCAAGATCCTCACTCTCTTTAGGGGAGCCGCTGGCGGCTCTACTCTTTCGTCCCGTCTTCGCCTCGTACTCGCCTTGGCGGCCCTGAGTGGCAGAGAGTGTCACTCTCGGCTGGTGACTATGTGCACCCGACAAGCTCAACCAAGGGGGTTAAAGAAGCACTCAGCTTAGGAAACAGAAAACAAACAGTTTCTCTAACCAAGGCAGGGGCTGTTAATAAACGTTAAGGCATTTCTGCAAGCCCTAGGACCGCACGATCTTTAGTGAGCAGGTTAAAATTCTGCAGTTTATGCCTTGTATTCAGCAGAATACCACTGTCCAGGGTGCTACAGCCTCTGGGGAACAGCCACCTCCTGGCAGCTTCTCGTCTACAGCTGGCCCAGGAGCCCAGAAACTGCCTACCTACAATGGTGCCATGCTTCCGAAGGGCGATGACCCAGCCCTATCATGGGAGGCTGATCCTAGGGTTTCTACCTAAAAGCAGACCACCACCCCACGCATCCCAAACGCAAGCCAACCCAGCAACCCAGTGGAGAAGCCAAAACCACTACTAACAACAGGTGAGGGTGCGCTGGGTTCTGGGCAGGTGGTGCAGTTTCCGTCCGATACCCACCCAGCCCGCCAGGGGAGCCCCATGCACCTTCATCTTCCGGAGCCGGGACTTGTTGTCGTGGCACCAGGCCAAGCAGGTGGCTGTCTCACGCCTCTCAAGGGACTCCTCCACTTCTTTGGCTGTCAGGAACATCTCGATATTCACCAGATCCTTAGGGGAAGGGGCAGCTGGGGTCAGACTGGACCCACATGCAGGGGTATCCAGTCCTGACCCTCCCCCAGCTGAGCCTCCAGCCACAGCACAGGCCCAGCCCCAGCACCCCCGCAACAGCCCCAGGGGACAGTCTCCATGAACAAGAATAGCCCAAGACTGAAGCTCACAAAGGGCAGACCCTGTTGATAGGGGCCAGGCCCCAGATTTCAGGGAGAGGGGACAGAGGAAACATCAACACCTGCCCACCGAGGTCACATGTTAAGCACAGGTCTCCCCTTCCCAGGCAACCTCCTAGCACAGGATGGAGCCCCCCACAAGGCCTCCTAGATCAGGATAGAGCCCCCTCCTGCCTCCTAGATCAGGATAGAGCCCCCCCAGCCTCCTAGATGAGGACAGAGCCCCCCAGCCTCCTAGATCAGGATAGAGCCCCCCCTGCCTCCTAGATCAGGATAGTGCCCCCCCAGCCTCCTAGATGAGGACAGAGCCCCCCAGTCTCCTAGATCAGGACAGAGCCCCCCCAACCTCCTAGCACAGGACAGAGCCCCCCAGCCTCCTAGCACAGGATAGAGCACCCCCGGCCTCCTAGCAAAGGATAGAGCACCCCCCCCAGCCTCTTAGCACAGGACAGAGCCCCCCCCAGCCTCCTAGCACAGGATAGAGCACCCCTGGCCTCCTAGCACAGGATAGAGCACCCCCCAAGGGTCCTAGATCAGAATAGAGCCCCCCCCAAACCTCCTATATCAGGACAGAGCCTCCCCCCAGCCTCCTAGCACAGGATAGAGCCCCCTCCCCCAGTCTCCTAGGTCAGTATAGAGCCCCCCCCCCAGCCTCCTAGCACAGGTTAGAGACCACCCCAGCCTCCTAGATCAGGATAGAGTCCCCCCCCAGCCTCCTAGATTAGGATAGAGCCCCACCCCAGCCTCCTAGCACAGTATAGAGCCCCCCCACAGCCTCCTAGATCAGTATAGACCCCCCCACAGAGTCCTAGCACAGCATAGAGCCCCCCAACCTCCTAGTACAGGATAGAGCCCCCACAGCCTCCTAGATTAGGATAGAGCCCCTCCATAGCCTCCTACATCAGGATAGAGCCCCCCCCATAGCCTCCTAGTATAGGATAGAGCCCCCATAGCCTCCTACATCAGGATAGAGGCCCCCCCATAGCCTCCTAGTATAGGATAGAGCCCCCATAGCCTCCTACATCAGGATAGAGGCCCCCCCCAGCCTCCTAGTATAGGATAGAGCCCCCATAGCCTCCTAGATCAGGATAGAGGCCCCCCCCAGCCTCCTAGTATAGGATAGAGCCCCCCAACCTCCTAGTACAGGATAGAGCCCCCACAGCCTCCTAGATCAGGATAGAGCCCCTCCATAGCCTCCTACATCAGGATAGAGCCCCCCCCATAGCCTCCTAGTATAGGATAGAGCCTCCATAGCCTCCTAGATCAGGATAGAGGCCCCCCCCAGCCTCCTAGTATAGGATAGAGCCCCCATAGCCTCCTAGATCAGGATAGAGCCCCCCCCCAGCCTCCTAGTATAGGATAGAGCCCCCATAGCCTCCTAGATCAGGATAGAGGCCCCCCCATAGCCTCCTAGTATAGGATAGAGCCCCCATAGCCTCCTACATCAGGATAGAGGCCCCCCCCAGCCTCCTAGTATAGGATAGAGCCCCCATAGCCTCCTAGATCAGGATAGAGGCCCCCCCCCAGCCTCCTAGTATACGATAGAGCCCCCCAACCTCCTAGTACAGGATAGAGCCCCCACAGCCTCCTAGATCAGGATAGAGCCCCTCCATAGCCTCCTACATCAGGATAGAGCCCCCCCCATAGCCTCCTAGTATAGGATAGAGCCCCCATAGCCTCCTAGATCAGGATAGAGGCCCCCCCCAGCCTCCTAGTATAGGATAGAGCCCCCATAGCCTCCTAGATCAGGATAGAGCCCCCCCCCAGCCTCCTAGTATAGGATAGAGCCCCCATAGCCTCCTAGATCAGGATAGAGGCCCCCCCATAGCCTCCTAGTATAGGATAGAGCCCCCATAGCCTCCTACATCAGGATAGAGCCCCCCCCCAGCCTCCTAGTATAGGATAGAGCCCCCATAGCCTCCTAGATCAGGATAGAGCCCCCCCCATAGCCTCCTAGTATAGGATAGAGCCCCCATAGCCTACTAGTACAGAACTGCCCCCCCCAGCCTCCTAGCACAAGACAGAGCCCTCTACAACCCCTGTTCATGTGATCTCCCACAAACAAGAGCACAGGATAGAGCCCCCACTACCCCAGCTCAGGATGCTGTGTTGTACCCCTCCAGCACCAGATACAACCCCTAGCCCACAGCATGGGGGACGCACCACAGGCCAGGCCCCCAAGGCCCCCACACTGGACAAGAGGAACAGCCCAGTGGAGCCTTGCCTTCCATAGCCAGTCTCTTCAGCAGAGAGGTTGACACTCTCCACTGTGCTGCTGGGTCCCAACCCAGATGCCAGCCCTGGTGAGCAGGAGGGTGGGGAGGCACAGGGCACCCACTGCTGGGACAGGCCCCGGCTGCAGAGCGCATCTGTGCAGGAAGGCTGGGGGCCACCCACCCGGGACAGCTCCCCCTGGGGTCCCAGAACAGGCCTGGAGACCAGAGCAGAAAGCCAGCGGCATGACCCTGGGGTGTCTGCCCAGACCTGGAAAAGTGTGCAGGGGAGAGCGCAGGCCAGACCTGAACTCTGAGGGCCCCCAATGGAGCTGAGGCCGGCTTCCACGTCAGCCTTAGCAAGAAAGGTCCAGAAACCCCAGCAACTCGCTCTCGTGTCCTCTTTTGTTTGGGTGCTGCTAATTTGGAGGGGGCAGCGGGAATCACAGGGCTTACCGATCCTCTCCCAAGGCCTATGCTCTTTGGGAAGGAACAAATAACAGCCACATCTGCCGAGCTCTGGAGGGTTCTCACAAAGCCAGGGACTCCCTGTAGCCAAGGGCCAGCTCAGACCCACAGGAAGGACTGAGATGCAGACACGTGCAGACACCACCAGAGAAGTGGGAAGCTATCTGAAAATAATTCCAATTTCAAAAGCTAAATTTCTCTAATAAAAACCAGCTTCTCAATTGGCGAGTAGGAGGTTGGACACAGAGTGTTCCTTTAGCCACACCCTGAGCTGATGTGCTCTTGTCTGCAAGGGCACAGCCCGAGCTCCGTCTAGGAGCAAGTCCCAACAGCCAGGCCTGGGGCAGGGGAGAGGGAGCAGGAAGCCGCTAGCAGCTCCTTCCAGAAGCTGTGGCTGGGCAGGGCCCACAGAGCCTACACAGGGAGATGTGCTGGACACAAGTTCCTAAGTAAAAGCAATCACAGTGAAAGCCAGACTCCTACTGTCTTACCGGAGGATAAACAATTAGTGACATACTCAAAAGCTCATGGCAGTTAAAAACAGAGACTCAGAACCTGCCAAGCCAATCCAGAGGCTCGGCATCATGACGCCCTGTGTGGCTAAGCACAGGCTGGGCGCTCAGTGGCCCTCTCTGGCCCATGGGCAGGGGGCAGGAGCGCGGCCGGTCTTTGCACTGGCCATGTGGGCGCTCCACTGACTCAAGGCCAGCTCTTTCAGACATGCTGGCACTGCCCGGCTGAGAGCAAGTTCAGGTTGGCCCCAGAAAAGCCAGCTCTATCCCATGGCCTTCGAGACTGCTAGGGACATCCGGGCCTTGCCCAGAAGGCGCAGGACAGTGGGGCAGAGGGCAGTGCCCCCCACTCAGTCTGAGACCCAGCCTTTGCCCGTGTACGTGCCAGATGGGCCCACTCGGCTCCCACAGCCCTCTAGCTGAGGTGAAGAGGAGCAAGCAGCAGGCTTGTAGAAAAGCCAAGGAAGCAAGCTGGGAAGAAGCCCGGACAGGAGGCTCCTCCATGGCCTGGGCTGTCACCTGGGACATGCGGCACTGCCAGGCACACCACCCAGGGTCAGCAGGACACCGAGGAGACTTCCCAGGGCTGGGAGAACGCCGCAGCCATGCGGGCAGCCTCTAGGCAGGCAGAGGAAGAGGACCAGGAGGTGAGACAGGGAGGCCAGGCCAGTCCACAGAGGCTGGACTCTGAGGGGGCTGGGGCGGCCTAGTCTGAGTCAGAAGAGTGGCGTGGAGGCCAGTCCCAGGATGGGGGCTAGGGATCCTATCATAGCTTCCTATAGCCTTCCTGGGCAAGGCTCACTGCTCTCCGCCGTGCAGAGGTGATGTCTGCCTCTGGAGCCTCTTGGATGGTGGCGTTCAGGGCAGGTGGAGCACAGGCACCACCTCAGACCAGGCCAGGGGAGGCTGACCTGGACGGGGAGGACGTCAACATGGACAGATGCTGGGAGCAGAGGGGCTTGGCCTGCAGGCACAGACTCAGAGATCAGGTGAGGGGGCCGAGGCAACAGGATGCGGCCTCCGCCCAGCGATAGCGAGACCCCCAGCACCCTCGCTCCAGAAAGCACCCACAGACAGGGCCGCCTGCCTCTGCACTTGCAGGCCGGGAGCCAGTAAGGCCAGACTTGGGGAGTGAGCACCTTGAGATAAGAACCAGCAAACACAGGGTCACAGGGAGGTGAAGCACCGGGAGGGCCGCGACCTCCCCAGTTTTCCAGAATCAGAACGCAAGCAGACAACAGGGGCCCAGGAGAGCACGCGGAGCCAATGCTCCCAGCCCGGCTACTGAGCCCGCCACCTCCACAGGCGGGAGTGGCCCTAGACTGCCCCCCACCAGCCACACGCACCCAGCCCCAGCGCGGGCCGCGAGCCCACCTCCACGCCGCCCTGGCGCGCCAGCTTCACGGCCGTGCTGTAGTAGCCGCAGCGCAGCAGATGCTCCACCATCATGCGGTCCATGCGCTTCCTCTTCCACAGGCTGGCCGCGGCCGGCTGGTCACTGCTGTGCTCCTTCAGGTGTTCGATCCTGCGCTTGCACAGCTTGGCGCTCTCGTCCTCAGCCTGGATGGACTCCACCGCCTGGGCACGGACAAGGGCCTGCTCAGGGTGGGCGCCTGCACCGCTCCCAGCCCCAGAGGACAGCGAGGAAAAGCGGACCACGCTGGGCCCACTGCTGCAGGACAGACTTAAGGAGCCAGCCGAGCTCCCCAGAGACAAGCCGGCTCGGTCCAGAGCGCAGGGCAGGCAGGTGCATCCTCACAGCTCATGCTCTCGTCTCTCGGGCTGCGCTACTACACACACACACTTTGAGACTTGTGATAGCTTCCTGTTAACTGTTTATATTATAAAGTTACCCTTTTTTGGGGGGTGCGTGCTTGTGTGGGCACTCACGCGCTGTACTAGAGATTTAACCCAGGGGCCTTCTACCTCTGAGATACACCCCCAGCCCTTTTATTTTTTATTTTGAAACAGAGTCTCACTAAGTTACTACATGCTGGTCTCAAATCTGCAATCCTCCTGTCTCGGCCTCCCAAGAACTGGAATTACAGGCATGTATCACTATGCCTAGCAATTATATTTTGAAACAGGCAGGGTCTCCTAAGCTGCAGAGGCTGGCTTCAAACCTGTGATCCTCTTATCTCAGTCTCCTGAGCACTGGGATTACAAGCATGTGCCACCCCCTTGGCTGACTTGATTCTTTTAAACCCTAAACTGCTTTTTACTCTTTCTACTTCCTGCAGGTTTTCAAGCTGTGTGGGAGGAGGGGTGAGGTAGGGGTGGTGCTGGGGACCGAACCCAGGGGCCTTCTACCTCCCAGCTACACCTCCAGCCTATTTTGAAACAAGGTCTCACTAAGTAGCTGAGGCTGGCCACAAACGCCATCCCTCTGTCTCAGCCTCCCACATACTGGGATTACTAGACCATGCCTAGCACGATTTTTTTTTTTAATTTTCAAACAGGGTCTCGCTAGGTGAGGAGCTCTGCTCTATGGCCGAGGCTAGTCTTGAGCCTGCAATCCTGTCTCACAAGTACTAGGATTACAGGTGTGCGTCACCACACTCGGCTCAAGTTGTTTTTTAATCTTTGGCACAGAACAGTGCAGAAGCTGACAGTCCCCACATAGTAAGTCTGGACAGGTCTCTCCATCATTAATCGTGCTGGTCTGGGGTCACTTGTCCTTCTCTGCCCTGGGCTCCCTGTACTGGATACTACACATCTAAGAACAGCCCGATGCTCAGACCGAGGGTGCCCTCTCCACGACAGAGTCTGCGTCTACTCAGCCTGAGCCCAAGGACACCGCTGGCTAGGACCACTCAAGCTAAGCTGAAGGCTCAGCCCCCGCGCCCCCGGCGGTCCTGACCCGGGCCGCAAAGCCGGAGCGCCTTCCTCGAGGTGCAGCGCTGTGGGGCTCACCCCCTCGGGTCCCATTTCCCCGGCCCAGCCAGCACTTCCAGGGCAGCAGCGTCCCTCTTCTCTTTGCTCTCTGACCCCTGCCCTCCAATTTGGACTGGTGATTCTTTTCTGCCCCCTGAGCTCCCTGGCACTTCCAGGAAGATCCCACTTTTGAATTGGGTCCCATGATCCAATCGCCCTAGCCTAACCATCCCAGCAACAAGAACCTTACATGCAATTCTCAGGGGAAATTCCAAAAGTAACCAATCAATCCACCACACGCCCGCTCTGCTGCTGCCTGGGATCGGGGCTTGAGTACAGGAGGGGGTCAGCTCAGCCCCTCCACCCTGCAGCCCTGGCTGCAGGGCACCTCGCTGCCCCCACAGGGACAGCGCATCAGTGGGGCACAGACCTTCCTCTTGAGGACACTGAGCTTCTCCACTACACCATCCAGGAGGCTGACCACAGAGTCCACAGCTGGGCAGCTGCTCAAGGTCTTCTCCAGCTCGGCCACCACCATGGTGACGTGGCTGGTCTCCCGGTCGATGTTCTTCTGAGCAGCTCGGAAGCGTTTGTTCAGCGTCTCGTAGGGCACCTAGACAGGAAAGACGGTGAGGACGTCTGGCCCTGTCTGACACTGGCATCTGCGCAGAGTGGCTGCTCTGCAGGACAGTCAGCACTGGACGAGGATGTAGGGCAGGGACGTTCTGCTCATCGGGGTCAGAGCGAAACCACCCATGCGCGTGTGCAATTACAACCCATGAGAAAACACTCACTTTATGCCGATTCTATAAAAGCTACTCCCTATCCCATATCTGGGAAATAAGGAAAAACCTCAAGAGTCACTGTGCCTCTCGTGACCTAGCTAACCTCTGCTGACACTTTCCCTCCACGGCCGGGCCGCTTGTCCACCCAGGGCCCTTGCTCCGCCCTGGACAGCGTCCTGGGTTAGCCCCACTCACAGCAGGCCGCGCACGCGCAGCCAAGCCAACGTCCACCACAGCCTGCCGACTGCTCCGACTCTGCGTCACAACTAGCAGGAAGGAGAGGCTCTGTGGGCTCTGCCGCCCCACACCAGGCCAACACCACCCCTGCCCACGGCCTCTGAGGAAGGCTGGGTGTAGGGAAGAGACCTGGGCCTGCCTTAGAGCCTGGGCTTCCTCACTCAGGGACAGCAGGGACGATAGTGGAGATGAGGGGTGGCCTCCCTCTCTCTTCCCCAAACCTCCTTTTCCCCCTCAAAATGGGGTGCAGGGACTGGGCGTGGTGGCGCACACTTGTAATCCCAATGCTTGGGAGGCTGGGACAGGAGGATCACGCAGGTTCGAAACCAGCCTCAGCTACTTAGTGAGGCTCTCAGCAACCTAGTGAGACCCTGTTTCCAAATAAAATATAAAATAGGTATGGGAGTGTAGCCCAGAGGTAGAAAAGCCCCTGGGTCCCGTCCTCAGTAACACACACACACACACACACACACAGGCTGCAGGGTGGTGGCACAGACTCACTGACTCCTGCCTGTTGTGCACCAGCTGGGTCTTACAGAGGTGGGAAGGGGGCTGAGTGCAGTGGCGCACACCTGGAATCCCAGTACTTGGGAGACTGAGACAAGGAGGATCACGGGTTTGAGGCCAGATTCAGCAACTTAGCAAGACCCTTTTTCCAAATAAAAAAAATAGGGCTGGGGCATACCTCAGAGGTAGAATGCCCCTGGATTCCAAGCCCGAGTGCTAAAGGCTGACGCCATGACAAGAATGGGAGCCCAGAGTGGCCAGCAAGGCTGGCCGGCCCTGGAGGCCGAGGTGGGCCAGGTGTCCCCTTGCTCAAGTGTGGCCAGCTCGCTCTGCAGGGTCCTCTGCCCCTGCACGGTCTGGCTTCAAGGATATGTTCTCCTGAGGATTCAGTACTTCTTGAAGAGGGGAAAGGGCTCCTTCTTTCCTGTCCATACCTAGAGGATGAGGAAGTCCCATCAGACAGCGCTTTGGCCGGGCACTTGTGTCTGATGCTGAATGAAACCAGGCCGAGAACAGGCACAAGGCTCTCGGCTGACCCCCAACCCTGTACGCCACAGCAGCCAGCCTGCATCGGGCGCGGGCGCGTCCTGCCAGGCGGTGAAATCTGGGGGCAGAGCAAGTACGTCTAGCCTCCGACCATGCCAGGACTGAAAAGATCTTTGCAATTAGACAAAGAGCCAGAGTTATGCTCGCGTGGCTGGGTGTTCAAAGCTTCCATGGCACAGACACAGCTCCTGTGTGGTGCGCACAGGGTGAGGCTCCCAGCCATCAGCGGGCTGCAGCACAGCCCTGTCCTCCGCGTGCAAGGGCTGTGCAGAGTGATTATCAAGAGGGTTGGGGAGGGCACGTGGGGACTGGCAGGGATTGTCTAGGGTATCTCCAGTACTCTTCTGCGTAAAGCTAAATATCTCAAAAGAAAATGTTTAAGGCCAAAACCAAACCTCTGCTAGACACCCTAGCAAGACAAAAAGCTGTCAGAGGAAGAAGCCACACCTGAGCAGGGGGACACTGACTCACACACTCACGTCTCACCAGTCTCTGGGACTCAGTTCAAGAGTAGGAAAGAAACTGGGTGCGGTGGCACATGCTTGTAATCCAAGTACTTGGGAGGCTGAGACAGGAGGATCGCAGGTTTGAGGCCAGCCGGTATTAAACACTGAACTGAAATAAATCCCAAGATGCACAATAAACAAAAGCTTCACACACGCACATGCGCACGCTCATTACATTTTTAATAAGTATAATCAAGACAAACCCAGCATAGGCAGATGGAGGTCACAAAACGCACTCATTGCTGGACCCATGTGTGCATGGGGCAACATGGGGCCTGCACGGTAATTGGGAGCTGGAGCACTGCCCCTACACTCCAGCCGCTGGACCAGGATGTACATTTAGCTTTTATCAAAAAAGGAAGAAGAGGCCGGGCGTGGTGGGGCACGCTTGTCATCCCCGCGCTTGGGAGGCGGAGACAGGAGGATCGCACAGGTTCGAAAGCAGCCTCGCTGGCTTAAGAGACCCTGCTTCCAAATTAAAAAAATAAAATAGGTCTGGGAGTGTAGGCTGGAGGTAGAAGGGTTCCATCCCCAGTACCAGAAAAAAAAAAAAGAAAAAAAAAGGCGAGGCAACGCTGCGATACTCCTCAGTATTACAACGTCTAGGACTACTTACCTATCTTCTGATGAAAAAAAGCCAATTCAACATTTGGTACACTTTCAGGGAGTAGTGAACAAAACATCCACACAGTATCACCAGGGGCCTCGAGGCTCGCCCTGCCCACCTGTACCCACTCGCCACGGGCACAGACGTGACCAGGTGTTTGCCAGGCTGCTGTGAGATGTCACAGGCCTGGAAACTGCAGCAGAAGCTCCTGAACTCTCAGTCAACTTCTCAGCGTCCTCCTTGGGCCCTGCACCAGTTCCTGACCTCAAGATACACAAGGGTGGGGAGCCTGCCCAAGCTCAGTTTCCTGTGGCCAATCTTTCCAGAAGGACTCACCCTCCCTGCCCTGGCTCTCAGGCAAGCCCAGCCACACTCCTGAGAGCTCAGCCTCAGGCCCGCTCCTTCTGCCTGGCCCACATGCCCATACCCCCTTGGGTCCCTGCGCGGGAACTGGAGCTCTGCCCACTGTCAGAGAGTTCCCAGCCTTACATCACATCTGCAGCTACCAAACCGGTCAGCAGAAGCATCCCATGCCAGTGCCCTCTCTGCACCCACTCCTCCAAGAAGCCAGGGCAGCCCTGGGATGCAGGACTCCTCCTACCTAACAGCTCTCTCCCCAACTGCCTCTGGCTGTCAGTGCCAACAGCTCCTTCCCAAAGGGCATTTGATAATGACCATGGAATTCCAGAAATGCTAAAACTAACCCAAGCCAAGTTCCCATTCAAGAATGAGGGCAGAACCGGGCGTGGTGGTGCATGCCTGCAATCCCAGTACTTGGGAGCCTAAGAAAGCAGGACTGCAGGCCAGCACACAGTAACTCAGTGAGACCCTGACTCAAAACTAAAAGGGCTGGAGGCACAGCACAGTGGATTGCCTGGGTTCAATCCTTAGTGCCCACTGCCGCACCCCTCCACAAACACACAAAAGAATGAAGGCAAAATGAAGACACTCTCAGATGCCCAAGTCCATTCTGCGAGGAAAATGTTCAGAAACAGTGCTCAGTGAAGAAAAACAGTAAACACTCAAGGAAGGACCAAAGAGAGAAGGGGGGGTGGGGAGAGAAAGTACTAAAGAAGAAACCACATGAGCATTTGGGAGGTTGAGACAGGAGGATCCGGGTTTGCGGCCAGCCTCAGCTACTTAGTGAGGCCCTCTACAACTCAGTGAGACCCTGCTTCAAAATAAAAGAATAAAAAATAGGGCTGGGGTTGTAGCTCAAAAGTAGAACGCCCCTGGGTTCCAGCCCACAAGAGATACAGTTTGCCTAAGTGAAAATGGTAACACAGCTACAAATAGATCTTAAGGAATGGTAACCCCAGTACTGAGAGGCTGAGATGGGAAGATCACAGGTTTGAAGCCAGCCTCAGCAATTTGGCAAAACCTTGTTTCAAAAAAAAAAAAAAAAAAAAAGCCGGGCATGGTAGCTTGGGCGTGTAGCTTGGAGGCAGAATGCCCTTCAATCACCAGTACCATGCCCCCAAAACCCTTCAGTGTAGCAGTAAACACCCAAGTAAGTCAAGGCACCCTACGGAGTGGAAGGCAGTGTTTGCAAATAATGCATCGGATGAGTGATGAGCTAGCACCAGAATATGCAAAGAACTCCTACAACGCAACAACAAAAGACCATCCAATTGAAAGCAAAGGACTTGACTTTTCTCTAAAGACGACAAGTGAGCAGGTGGAAAGGTGCTCAACACCACTACACCATCACCAGGGAAATGCAACCAAGTCCCAATGCGCTGGGCACGGTCGCCCACATCTGCGATCCCAGTACTTGGGAGACTGAGACAGGAGGATCAAAGGTTCAAAGCCAGCCTCGCAACTTAGCAAGACCCTGTTTACAAATAAAAAATAAAAATGGGCTGGGGTGTGGCTCGGGAGTAGAATGCCCCTGGGCTGGCTTCAATTTCCAGCACCAAAACAAAACAAAAACCCCACCATGCAGTGGCACTCGAAGCATCTCCTGTTAGGATGCCTTACCAAACACAAGAGTAACCGTGAGGGCGTGCTGCCCCGTGCACGCTGCTGGGGTGTAAATGACCTGTCACTGTGAGGCCAGCACAGGCTCCTACAAGAATTAAAACAAGCCAGACGCGGTGGCGCACGCTTGTAATCCCCGCGCTTGGGAGGCAGAGACAGGAGGATCGCGTAGGTTTGAAGCCAACCTTGGTGGCTTAAGAGACCCTGTTTACAAAATTTTAAAAAATATAAAATAGGTCTGGGACTGTAGCCCGGAAGTAAAAGGGTTCCATCCCCAGGACCACCAAAAAAAAAAAAAAGAATTAAAAATGAAGGACTACACCTGTTGCAATCCTGCTCCCGGGTCTCCATCGAGGGACGCCAAGGTGCCTGTACACACGTCCACTGCAGCACCCTCACAGCGGCCAGGAGGTGGGCCCCAGGACACGGCCTGGGGAAGGCCAGTATCACATGCTCCCACTTCTATGGCCGCACAGCAAGGTGCTCCCTACACTGCACCACCCTGAACAGCTGCCATGTGGTAAAGCATTAAATGGTAAGTGCGTTTTACCACACGCACAAAAAAAGTTCTAGTGACTTGAATGGAGCTTGATTCCAAGATTGACTATAAAGCTACATGATCCAGCTAGTATGAGAATGGTCTGGGAATGGATGTAGAAATAAAAGGGCAGACAGAGCCTAGAAATGAACCCAAACACACGTCCAGCCAAGGGACCAAGGCAGGGGAAGTTTCAACTGCCAGGTCTATAAACCACACAGGAATGGTGAACCTCAACCTGTACCTCATACAATCTATGAAAACTGCTCTGAAATGAGTCACAGACCCAAAAACTTTAAAACTGCCAGGCGTGGTGGCGCACGCTTGTAATCCCAGCATTCAGGAGGCTGAGACAGGAGGACTGTGGTTCACGGACAGCCTCAGCTACTTAGTGAGGCCCTCTGCAACTCAGTGAGACCCGGTTCCAAAATAAAGAATAAAATAGGGCAGGGGGTGTAACTCAGAGGTCAAATGCCCCTGGTTCTACACCCAGGCCCACAAAAAAAAAAAAAGAACTTCTCAGAAGAAAACAGAAGACACATCATGACCTTGAAATGGGCAAAGGTTTAGTCGAAGGTACAAAATACACTGCTAAAGAAAACTGATCAACTAAATGCTACCAAACCCATACTTCTGCCTGTAAAAAAAGAAAAGAAAAAAGAAACAACCTAAGGAGATTAAAACAGGACACACCCGACAAACGCTTTCCAGGCGGTCCTGGAGCGCCACCCCCCAGTACAGGCCAGCAATCCACTCTCCAAACAGGCAAGACTTCAAGAGAGGTCAGCAAGCTGCAGAGGGTCTGGGAACCCCTCGCGAGGGGTGCAGAGGCCGCGGGCAGCCTAGCCACCAAGCCTCGTGCAACTCCGGTGATGCCCTCATCACATCAGCAGGGAGGCGGTCTTTTCTGGCTGGTCTCCAGCCTGCCAGCATCTGGGTTGGAGCTCGCAGTCCCCTCTGCTGCTGCTCAGGCCTCACTCAGAATGAACCTCACGTCAGGGTTCTCCAGGGTCTCAGCTTGCAACGGCAGATCTTGGACTTCCCACCCTCCCCATCACTCAAGCCAATTCCTTACTTTAAAACTGCCCCCCCCTCACACACACACACACACACTGTTGGTCCCGTTTCCCAGGCAGTGTATATGTAGTGTATATGCACTACATATACACTGTCCTGGGAAGTGTACGCTGACGAATACTTGCTGGCTTCCACTCCTGGGGACATGTCCCCCTCTCTTGGAGACAGACCCACAGTGACTCCACACACGAGCTCTCGAGGAGCTGTCGAGCTGTTCCCGAGGTGGCGGTACCAGTGTGTACTCGCATTGCGGTGTGCGAGGATTTGCACTTCTCCCTGCCCAGGGCTACTGTGCATGTTTTCTAGGACAGCCCTCCTTCCGCCCTCATCTCTGCGGCCTTGGTCTGCATCTCCTCAGTGCCTAAGGACATGGAGCATCTTTGCCTCTATTATCTCCTCTGGAGAATGCCTACTAAAGCTCTTTGGTTTTTGTTTTGTTTTGTTTTGATTTGACTTTTGCAGCACTAGGGATGGAACCCAGGGGCATTCTAGCTCCAAGCTACACCTCCAGCCCTCTTTTATTCTTTATTTTGAACTAAGGTCTAAGTTGTAGAGGGCCTAAGTAGCTGAGGCCGGCTGAGAACCTGCGATCCTCCTGTCAGCCTCCCAAATGTTGGGATTACAAGCATGTGCCACCACGCCCGGCTTACTTGTTCACTTTTAAACGGGGTTATTTGCCTTTTATGAACGTCGCGTACTCTAAACACTAGATGCTTGTCAGACAGATGACTTGCAAACATTCCCTCCCTGCTCTGTGGGCAGTTTCACTAGTCCTGGCTGCTACTGGTCCTGTTGGTGGCACTGAGGATGAGGCAGCTGCAGCAGCTTCTCAGGCTAGAGACGCAAGCCTCGGCTCGGGGTGAGGAGGCACAGCTGGGCTCTCGCGAGGGCCTCCTTGGAGTGAGCGCGAGCATTTCGTCTTTATATGGGGCTCTCGTTCCCATGACACACCCAGACCCAATCACCTGCAAACATCACACTGAGGATCAGGACAGCTGTGGACTGGGCACCAATGTCCAGCAGCCTCTTCATTTACTGACAGTGTCCTTTGAAGCACAAGCTTCTCACTTTAACAAGGTCCAATCCACAATTTCATTTGGTCCCTTATGCTTCAGGATTCCGAGAAATCACGCTCAATCTAAAGTCAGAAGGTAGCCGGGCGTGGTGGCGCACGCTTGTAATCCCTGCGCTTGGGAGGCGGAGACAGGAGGATGGCGCAGGTTCAAAGCCAGCCGCGCTGGCATAAGAGACCCTGTTTCCAAATAAAAATATAAAAAAATAGGTCTGGGAGTGTAGCCTGGAGGTAGAAGGGCTTCCAGAAACCCCAGTACCACCAAAAAAATAAAAAATAAAAATAAAGTCAGAAGGATCTGTATTTGGGTGTTTTTTTTTAACTTTATAATTTAATTCTTTCACTTAGTTTTTGGTCTGCTTTAATGTTTGGCCATCGAGTGAAGTAGGGGTGCAGCCTCACTATTCTGTATGTGGAGTCCAGCTGTCTCTGCCTTTGACACTCAAGACTGCTCTTGGTGGTGGTCCTGAGGATGGACACAGGCTTGGCGCCTCCCGGAGACTGCTCTTGGTGGTGGTGTGGTGGTCCTGAGGATGGAACATGGGCTTGGAGTCTCCCTTAGACTATTCTTTGCCTGTTACCTTGACATCCTTGCTAAAAACTAATGACAATAAATGCATGTCTTTATATCTGGACTTCCAATTCTACTGCAACAAACTGCCTATTCTTTTGCGGATGTCATACAGCCTCGATTGTTATAGCTTTATAAGAAGTTTTAAGGTACAAGTACCACAACTCTGTTCTTTTGCAAGACTCTTAGCTACTCTTGGCTCGGTGTACTTCCCCATCACGTTTCCTGATTCATCTCCATGTGAATTTACAGAATAGTTCAACTTCTCAAAAACGTCAGCTGAGATTTGGACAGACTGTGCTGAATCTATACATCAAATCAGGGAGCCGTCTTACTCAGCAATGATAAATCTTATTTCTAAGTATTATTTTTGGCCCTACTATGGTTCAAATGTTCTTAATTTCCTTTATAATTGTTTGTTTCTGGTGTATAGAAATACAACTTTTTATAATACACTGATCTTGTATTTTGTAACCTTCCAGAAGTAGTAGCTTATTAGGTGTGTGTGTGTGTGTGTGTGTGTGTGTGTGTGTGTGTGTGTGTGTTACTGGGAATGGAGCCCAGGGGCATTCCACCTCTGAGCTACACCCCCAGCCCTATTTTTTATTCTTTATCTTGAAGCAGGGTCTCACTGAGTTGCAAAGGGCCCAAGTAGCTGAGGCTGTCTGTGAACCACAATCCTCCTGTCTCAGCTTCCCGAATGCTGGGATTATAAGTGTGCGCCACCACGCCGGGCTAGTTATTAGTTCTAACTGTGTACGTGTCTGTATGTGAGTGGTGTGTATCGCAAGTACTACAAGAATATAGTGTTTGCCAGGCGTGGTGGTGCACACCTGTAATCCCAGTACGCAGGAGGCTAAAAGAGGAAGACTGAAAGTTCAAGTCATCCTCAGGAAATTAGCAAGGTCCCTTAGTAACTTAGCAAGATCCTGTTTTGTTTTATGATGCTGGGGATTGAACCCTGGGGCATTTTATTACCTCCAAGCTACAACCCCCAGATCTATTTTACTTTTATTTGTAAACAGGGTCAAGCTAAGTTTTGAGAGCCTAAGTTGTTGAGGCTGGCTTCAAACCTGTGGTCCTCCTGTCTCAGCCTCCCAAGTACTGGGCCTCACAGGCACGTGCTATGCCTGGCTTGGGACTGTGTTTCAAAATTAAAAAAGAAAAATCAAGGCTGGGGATATAGCTCAGAGGTAGAATGCTTCTGGGTTCAACCTCTAGTACACACTCCCAACAAAAATATAGCTTTATTTCTTTTTTCCAATCTGAATGCCTTTATTTCTTTTTCTTGCCTAACTGCACTGGTTAGAACATCCAGGATGATGTTAACCTTACGTGGCAAGAACTGACACTCTTTTATTTTTTGGTACTGGGATTGAATTTAGAGACATTCTACCTCCAAGTTATGCCCCAGCCCAATTTTACTTATTTGAAAAGAGGTTCTCACTAGGTTTCTGAGATCTTCACGATGTTGTCAAGGTTTTGAACCTGCAATCCTCCCGTCTCGACCTCCCAAGGACTCGGGTTACTATCATGCACCCTTACCTCACTACTGATCTTAAGGGAAGGAAGTTTCCAGTCTTTCACTAGTAGCTGTGATGTTAGCATGGGTTTTCAATGGAAGTTTCCCTATGTTCCTAGTTTTCTGAGTGCTATCATAAAAAGCAATTAGGATTGGTTGAGTGTTTTCCTGCATCTAGATGATCATATGGGTTTTCCTTTATCCTATTAATGTGATGTATTCCATTGAATTTGTCAAGTGTTCTTCTACATCTAGGAGATGTCCTTTATCCTACCAAGGTGGTGCATTACATTGATCGCCATGTGTTGAACCGACCTTGCATTCCAAGAGTAAATCCCATCCAGTCCTATGGACTTCTCTCTATATGCTGCTGGATTCAACTTGCTAATATCTTGTTGAAGATTTTAGCATCCATACTCATTCCTAAGGAAAATCAATCCTAAAAAGGAGCAAAGCTATACAACTTGCATTTCCTGATTTCAAAACTTCTCATGGTGCTATGATTATCAAGACTGTGGTACCGGTAAAAGAGCAGACATCTAGACCAATACAACAGAACTGAGAGTTCAGGCATGGACCGACAGATTGGAGAAACTAAGGAAAACTGGTCTGTGGTTTACTGAAGATATTTGCTTTTGCTATTGGGATAATACTGGACTTACAGAATGAGTTAGGAAGTATTCCCTCTTGTTTTTTGGAAGAGTATGAAGAGTTGGTATATATTCTTTACATGTTTAAGAGAACTCATCAGTAGCCAGGCGTGGTGGCGCACACTTGTAATCCCAGCATTTGGGAGGCTGAGACAGGAGGATCGCAGTTCGCGGACAATCTCAGCTACTCAGGCCCTTTGCAACTCAGTGAGACCCTGATTCAAAATAAAGAATAAAACATAGGGCTGGAGAGAGAGGAGAGAGGAGAGAGGAGAGAGAGAGAGGAGAGAGGAGGAGAGAGGAGAGGAGAGGAGAGGAGAGGAGAGGAGAGAGAGAGAGAGAGAGAGAGAGAGAGAGAGAGAGAGAGAGAGAGAGAGAGAGAGACGGAGAGAGGGAGAACTCATCAGTAAAGCCATCTGGTTCTGGGCTTTTTTTGGTGGAATATGGTTTTGTGTGTGTGTGTGTGTATGTGTGTGTGTGTTTGGTTTTGGTTTTATGTGTGTGATATGAGGGCTTTTTTTTGGTAGGAAATGGTGTGTGTGTATTTGGTTTTGGTTTTGTGTGTGTGATATTAGGGATTGGACCCAGGGGCATTCTACCTATGAATACCCAGTTCTTTTCCATTTTTTGTCTTGAAACAGGATCTTGCTAGGTTGTTGACAGTCCTGCTAAGTTGCTGAGGCTGGTCTTGAACCTGTAGTTCTCCTGTCTCAGCCACCCAAGTACTGAATTACAGGCATGCAACTCCACACCAACTTGTGAAAAGTTTTAAAACTTTACATGTTACAAGGCTATTCAGTAATCATGTTTTAATATATGAAAGCAGTGATTCTATAATCCCAGTACTTGGGAGGCCGAGGTTTGAGGTCAGCCTTAGCAACTTAGTGAGACTTTCAAAATAAGAAATATAAAGGGCTGGGGGTGTAACTTGGAGGCAGAATGTCCTGGCGTTAATCCCCAGTAACAAACCCCTCCCCTAAAATAATGATCCTAAAACATTTTACCTTCTATACCTTCTTTTTGTTTTTTTTACGGAACTGGAAATGGAACGCAGGGGCAGTCTACCTCCAAGCTACACCCCCAGCCCTATTTTTTATTCTTTATTTTAAAACAAGGTCTGAGTAGCAAAGAGCCTAAGTAGCTGAAGCTGTCCATAAACTGAGATCCTCCTGTCTCAGCCTCCCAAATGCTGGAATTACAAGTGTGCACCACCACGCCCAGCTGGCCCTTCTACACATTTTCTATTTGTGCCCCATGTTCAACACTTCACAAGATCTTTCTCATAAATTTGAATCTGCCTTCTATGGTTCTTATCTAGTGGAGTGTGTGTGTGTGTGTGTGTGTGTGTGTGTGTGTGTGTTACTGGAGATTAAACCCAGGGACAGTCTGCCTTTGAATTAAACCTCCAGCCCTTCTTATTTTGTCTTTGAATCCGGGTCTTGCTAAGTTATTTAGGCTGGCTTCAAACCCGAAATCCTCCTGTCTCAGCCCCCAAGTTGTGAGATTATAGCCATCAACAACCACATTCTACTTGGTGGATTTTTTGAAAGTCTATTAGCTGCTGTTGAATTCTGGACCCATTTATCTGGCTACTGCGGATGTTTAAATTGGGTAATGCGTGACATGACAAGCTGCTAAGACCACTCTGCTTAGGGAGCTGATGTTGAACTGCACTTCCTCTGGTACATCTTTCCCCTTCAGTGACTTACACAAGCAATCCTTCCTGTTCTCACACCCGAAGCCCGTTCTGGCAAACACCCCAAGCCGAGCCTTGTGGGAAGCGTGTGCACTGCAGCCGCCAAGCACCACCTCCCACTCTGTGCCGTTCGCCCGCGTGCCCTCGAGCCTTCTCCAGTATCTGCTGTAGGTTTTCTGACACTACTGCATTTGAGTTTGCCATCAGGTTTTTGGCCTTTTTCACCAGTAAAAGAGGTATTTCACCATGGCACAAGGCCATCTTTCACAACAAAGAAACTTGAGAGGAAGTTTCCCAGCATTTACCACACAGCCAATCACACCTTCTGAAGTGCTGGACTGTGCCCGCAGGGCGTCCCTCCGGGCCCGTGCTACCTGAGCTGAGCTGACTCCCGCAGCACATCCACACCTTGCGGAGGCTCACCAAGGACTGGAATGGCTCCATCCCGTCCTGCATGGGCTTCTTTAGAAATGGCTCTGGTCACTTCTGGGGGTGGTGACTGCGCTCCAGTGGGAGGACCCGCCAGCACCGCAGAGCTCTCCCTTCCTGGCGCTCCCTTCCAGTAAGAAGCGCCCTGTAGAGCACACGAGTCACCGTGTCCACACGGCACGCGGTCCCCGCAGCTCTCCTTTTGTGTCCACTGCCCGCAGCCTGGCCCCGGACATCTGTTCCCACTGGTAAGTTACTGTGACCGGCTGCTTCCCCGCAGTATGTTCTAACTGGCCGTGGACGGCACACAGGGCGGTGGCTACGCCACACGAACCCACCATGTGCCCAGTACCCTGCCGGCCTTTGACAGTTGCACTAACTCCTATGTCAATTCTTACTGCTTTGACAGTACTGCCAAACAAGGTAACACGCCCCTGCTGACTGAAGAATGACCCGTTTTGAGCAGAGCCTCTATTTCCAGGGGTCAAAAGCAAAGCGGCAGTGACACATCAAGTGGCAGTTCAGGAGGAGGCGGGACTTCCAGTTCCCAAGGACAACTAGAGAAGCCACCCAGCGGGCCCCCGCCACGCAGCACCACCAGCAGGGGCTGAGGCTGCAACACAAGGGCACGAGGGCAAGGAGAGGTAGGAAGGAAGCGCAAGAGACCGACCACCAGCTGGCCAAGCACGCCACGCAGGCACTCTGGAACGCAGCACGCAGACAAACACGAGGCCAAAGTCTAAGGAATTTCCAACCAGACGGTGGAGAAATCTCTCAGCCAAGGGTTGGTGATTGTGACTCCCAGCCAGGCACGGCTGGATGTGCAGGGAACGGAGCAATGCCCAAACGCAGCCCTGCCCCGAGAGCACATACTCAGGAGACGTCTGGCAGGAGGAGAAAGCAAACAGGGTAAGGACAGGGAACCACCAAATTGCAAGCGTGTTTAGGTGGCTCGGAGTCTGCGAATGTGTTGTAGATTTTTTCCCAGCTTCTTTATTTTGTGTGTGTGGCAGGGGGTATTGAACCCAGGGGCATTCTACCTCTGACCTACATCCCAGCCCCTTTACTGTTTGTTTGTTTGTTTTTGTTTTGTTTTCTTTTGTTTTGATTTTGCAATCTGGGGATGGAACCCAGGAGTATTCTACCTCCAAGCTACACCCCTAGCCCTATTTTTTACTTTTTTTTTTCAGTACTGGGGATGAAACCCAGGGGCATTCTACCTCTGAGCTATACCCTCAGCCCTACTTTTTATTCTTTATTTTGAAACCGGGTCTCACTGAGTTGCAAAGGGCCTCACTGAGTAGCTAAAGCTGTCTGCGAACTGCGATCCTCCTGTCTCAGCCTCCCTAATGCTGGGATTACAAGCGTGCATCACCACACCCAGCTCCTTTTTTTTTTTTTTTATGGTACTGAGGGTGGAACCCAGAGGCTTTCTACCTCTGGGTTATACTCCTATACCCATTTTATATATTTTTTTTGGAAACAGGGTCTCACTAAGTTGCTGAGAGCCTCACTAAGTAGCTGAGGCTGGCTTCAAACCTGCACAATCCTCCTGTCTCAGCCTCCCAAGCGCGGGGATTACAAGCGTGCGCCACCACGCCCGGCTTATTTTTTTATTTTGAGACAGTCTCGCCAACTCAACACTGGCCTCAAACCTGTGATCTTCCTGTCTCAGCCTTCCAAGTACTGGCATTATAAACAAGTGCCACATCCAGCTTCCAGAGCCCTTTAAAACTAGAAATGGCAACCTATGCTCTGGCCAGTGAGTTGAAGTACAAGCACCCAGTAGGACTCTTGGGGAGGCCCTATGCAGACAGCTGGTCCAAAAAGGGCCAACAGTTTTCCCTCACCCTCCCTGCTGGTGTGAAGGCTGGAGGCCAAAAGCCACTGTGGACTAGGGGTCTCAAGGATGAGCATGAGAAACAGCACACGCATACACGCATACACACACACACACACACACACACACACACACACACACACCTACCTCTCTGTAATCCCAGTGCTTGGGAAGCTGAGGCAGGAGACTCTCTAGCTCAAGACCAGCCTCAGCAACTTAGCAAGACTTCAGCAACCTAGTAAGACCCTGTTTCAAACAAAAGAAAAAGGCTGAGGGGTATGCCTCATTAGAATGCCTCTGGATGCCATCCCTGGTGCCACCCCACCCTCCGTGGGAAGCCGGGATTAGCTCAGGGACAGAGCACTCCCTCCTAAAAAGAAGAGCCGGGCATTGTGGCTATAATGCCTATAACCCCACACTTTGGGAGGCTGAGGCAAGATCAAGTCTGAGGACAGCCTCAGCACCACAGTAAGACAATGTCTCAAAATTTAAAACTAGCTGGGCGAGGTGGCACCTGTCTGTAATCCGAGTACTTGGAGGCTGAGACAGGAGGACTGCAGTTTCGTGAACAGCCTGAGCAAGTAGTAAGATTCTCATCAACCTAGTGAGACCATTTCAAAATAAAAATACAGCCAGGCGTGGTGGCGCACGCTTGTCATCCCAGCATTCAGGAGGCTGAGACCAGAGGATCGCGGTCCGCGGACAGCCTCAGCTACTTAGTGAGGCCCTCTGCAACTGAGTGAGACCCGGTTTCAAAATAAAGAATAAAAAATAGGACAGGAGGTGTAGCTCGGAGGTCAAATGCCCCTGGGTTCCATCCCCAGACCTGAAAAAAAAAAAATTAAATTAAGAAAATAAAAATAGGGGTTGGGGATTTGGCTCAGTGGCAGAGCGCTTGCCTAGCACGCGCAAAGCTCTGGGTTCGATCCTTGGCCCCATAAAAAACAATCAAAAAAGTATTAAAAAAATACAAAATCAAAGTACAAAATCCAAAAAAATCCAAGGAAACATAGAAAATAAAAATAAAAATACAACAGGGCTGAGAGTGTAGCTTGGAGACAGAATGCTCCTGCCTTCAATCCCCAGTGCCACAAATAAATAAATAAATATAAAAATAATTGGGAGCTAGGCATGGTGGCACATGCTTGTAATCCCAGCATTTGGGAGGCCGAGACCAGAGGATCTGGGTCCTCAGGCGGACTCAGCTACTTAGTGAGGCCCTCTGCAACTTAGTGAGACCCTATTTCAAAATAAAGAATAAAAAATAGGGCTGGGGGTGTAGCTTGGAGGTCGAATGCCCCCGGGTTCTAATCCCAGACCCAGAGGGAAAAAAAAGAGCGAGCGAGCAGTGAGAGGGAGGGAGACTGGACGAGTTAGACCTTAGTCCTGGGTGGCACCAGAGCCCCTGGGTCAGGGATTTACAGCAGGCCCTCAGCACAGCTCCATGGTTTTCTCTGGTTTTTAAACTAATGATCCTAGGCATAAACGTTCTGCAGTAGCATACACCTAAAACAGCAGCTTCGGCTGGTGGGCACCGAGCTTCACAGTGCTTAGGTCAGCACGCAGGCATCCTACTCAATGGCCAGGAGCACAGCAGAGGCCACACTGCAGCTCTGCAGATGGCGTGTTCACCCCAAGCAGGCAGGACGGCCCCCTTGCCTCCCAGGGCTTGCTTCCCACCTACTGGCCTCTCCACAGGCCACACCAGTCCAGGGACTGTGTGCCTCTTGGGGCAAGGTCTGCCAAGACTTCAGCACAGGCCACCTGGTTTCACAAGCCCAAGCAGAACTCCTCTGACTGCCAGCGCAGGTGGTGTGTTCACAAGGGACCTCCCTCCTACTGCCCAAAGGACAGCTGCGGTCACCAGTGTCTTTAAAACATCTGAACATGTGTTTACTTGCGTGATGCCTGCCTCCCACCAGAGTGTGAGCTGCAAGAGTAGAGGGCCTGCCCGTTTTCTGATCACTACATCCCAGGTCCTCATGGTGCTGGCCTAGAGAGGATTCCAAACAGCCACTGCAGGAACAAAAGGCGTCGGCGCCAGGCAGCTCTGCAGCCCACTGCTGTGGCCCACAGACACTGCGAGCTGCGCTTCAGTACTACCTCTCACGGCCCATCCTTCAGACTGGCAACGTCCTGCAGGCCTGGCAGGGTTTGGGCCTCCAAAAGGATGAAGATTATGATGTGCGGGTCTCCAGGAAAAGGGCAGGAGACGTGTCTTTAGTATAATACAGCCCTTCTGAAGGAGTGGGCTCTATGTTGCACAGCAAAAGCAGCCAAGACCTAGTCTAACACCACCGCCTACAGCTCAACCCAGCTACAACCAAGCCTATCAAATGCCCGTCTCCTAAGCCAGATGTTTTGCAGTTAATTTGAGCTCATCCGACTTGAGAACAAGCCCAGCCAAGACAAGATTGAATAACTACACTACAACTTATAACTAGAGGAAACCAGACACACATCTGTAATCCCAGCACTTGAGAGGCTGAAACAAGAGGATTGCAGGTTTGGAGAACAGCCTCAGCAACAGAGTGAGATTCAGCACTCAAACTTTGTGCCATGTTCAAAGATAGCACATGGTCACTCCAACTGTCCCCCAAAAGATAGACAATTTAGTATTCCTGTACAGAATTCAGATACATGAGAATATGCTGAGCAACAGCACCAGGATCCTTCAGCCGGTCACCTACAAGGTCACCTACTGTATCACGGAGTGGGTGGAGCTGGGAACCCTCTGGCTGACCCCCAGGAGAGCATGAAGGGGCCCAGGAGAGACTGAGGAAAGCACCACAGTCCACAGCCAAGCGCCAGGCCCGTTTCTGGGCCCTGATTTAGGTGGTAACAGAGAAAGTCAACAGAACACTAGTTTACTTCAGCTATCTGAAGAAAGAAAAAAAAAGGGAATAATAATGGAACGATCTCTTTGCAAAAGAATAATCAAGCAAAATCTAGAGAGGAAGAAAAAACCCCAAATTCCTTTTATAACCAGTGAAAACTTTCTCAAAAATAAATAAAGCAGAATACTGGACTGTGTCCCAGTTCTTCCTTGCTCCAAAGGGCTGCCGCCAACAACCTGATCCAGACACCAGCCAGCCTTCAGCGGCAAAAGGCCCTAGCCATGACAGAAGCACAGGCAACAGTCCCCTGAAGTGAGGTCTGGTCCAGAGGTGCTCCAGGGAGGGACTGCCCACAAGAACAGCTTGTGCCACGTGGAGACATGCTGGAGGCTTCTCCTGGCATCTGGCAGGCAGAGGCAGAGGCTGAGGCTTCCGTTAGGCATCCTGTGCTGTGGGCCTCCCAGGAGGGTCTCGAGGCCCAAATGCTCCTGGGCCTAGAGAAAGGCCGGTGCTGGTTCACCCGCTGTGGGGGAAATGGAAGCTCAGCAAAGAGCCACAGCACCGTAACACTACCTCTGTTCCCTTCCCATCTCACCAAGAGAATGAAGAGAAAGAGAAGTGCCCACCAGGCACCTGGCTCGCCAGCCCTGTGGCTGAGGACAGGGACCCCAGGCCCACTGCTCGACACCCCTCCAGGGGCTCCGGGCCCAGCAGGTTAGAGGTCTTGACAGGAAAGCAGTCTAATTCCCACCAATTTCTCCTCACCCTGAAGAAGAATGGGTCCTTGGTTAGAGAGGCTCGTCCCCACCCAGTCTTCAGCCTCACTTCCTTCAGAGTCCAGGCTGCGATCCCAACCTGTGGTACCTGCATCTGGACCCAAACGCACCTTCAACAGTGAGTCTCTGGAGCCCTCAGCTGATGTCCTACTTAATTATTAACAAACACTTCTAAATCAAGGATCCCTAAGTTTCCCAGTTAAAGCCTTTCCATTATCTATCAGAAATTACTCCCAGCCAGGTGTGGTGGCGCACGCTTGTAATCCCAGCATTTGGGAGGCTGAGACCGGAGGATCATAGTTCACGGACAGCCTCAGCTACTTAGTGAGGCCCTTTGCAACTCAGGGAGACTGTTTCAAAATAAAGGGAAAAAAATAGGGCTGGGAGTGTAGCTCAGAGGTAGAATGTCCCTGCGTTCCATCCCTAGTAGCACCAAAAAAAGAGGAATTACTCCAAAAACTTCTAGGAAAAAAGCCAATTAACTTAGCAGTGATACGCGGTCAACAGAACAGAGGAATCTCTACATAGATGATCTAAAAAACCCAGAAGGGCCACTTCCTGGGGGAAGTATCAACTCTACTTCCAAAAAGTCTGCCTCATATAATTTTTAAGCTGGGCATGGTGGCTCACCACGTTATCCCAGTACATGGGAGGCTGGGACAGAAGGATCACAAGTTCGATGCCAGCCTCAGCAACTTACTGAGATCCTTTTTTTTTTTTTTTGCGGGGGGGGGGGGTGGGAGTGGGGGGAATTATCTTTTTTTTTTTTTTTTTGCAGTACTGGGGATGAATCCCAGGGCATTCTACCTCCGACTACACTCCCAGCCCTATGTTTTTATGCTTTATTTTGAAACAGGGTCTCACTGAGTTGCAAAGGGCCTAAGGAGTAGCTGAGGCTGTCCACGAACAGCGATCCTCCTGTCTCAGCCTCCCAAATGCTGGGATGACAAGCATGTGCCACCACGCCCAGCAAGATCTTGTTTCAAAACAAAAAATAAAACTGAGCTCGGAGTATAGCTCAGAGGTAGCATGTGCCTGGGTTCAACCTCCAGTGTATCCCCCCAATAATTCTTTAAGAAAAACACTTAGAAATAATATGACAAGCTCACTTGCCACCAACACTGCCACCATCTTTCTGGGCCTGCATAAGTCTCCACATGAGCATGCTAGCCAGAGACTACACAATAGCTTTGGAATGCCAAGTCCATTCTGGGTCACCAGAACACAAGGCACGCGAGGCACCCTTTATTGGTGGCCCATGTGCTTTCCCAGGGCGTTCGATGAGCAGTGGAGGAAAACTCTCTGGCCTGGTAGTTCCCACACCCACCAGTGAGACCAAAGACGCACCTGCCCCTTCTGGTCTGCAAGCCTCCTTGTGTGGCCGTTCAAACACAGACCCAGAGCTGCCAAATGGGGCTAACGGTCAGTGGCTAAAGGTCCCCCACTGGTGGTAGCAGGATGCAGCAGTACAGACCCAGCTGAGCTGCAAGGTTTTCACTTCTCAACAAGGGAAAAATCACTTAAGTGTTTAAAAAAAAGACAGCGCTCTCTCTAGTGAAAATGACACAGCCTTGTCTCTGCTTCCCTGTGAGGACCAACTACACCAGGACAGTCAAATATCACTGGTGACTATGCCAACAGGTATCTTCCCAGGAGGACGTGGTCCCCGGTTCTCCCCAGGGAACACAGGCGCCACTGGCTCGCATTTGCTGAAGTTCAGTCTGAGTGAAGAGCTCCGGCCCGCCCCGCCTCCTCGGGTAAGCACAGGCGCAGGACTCGGCTCCATTGGCCGGCTCGGGGCCTGTGCTCCTCAGCCCTCGGCTAACGTGACGGGTGAGGCACCACGGCCACTGGGCCTTACAGCATCCACCCACCTGTCACCACTGAGATGAATGGCGTCGCAGGGTGCGCTGGGCGGGGAGAAGACATCGGCCTTCGAGAAAGGAATGCGGCATGCCAAAGCTCTGCCGCTCTCACGGGAGAGCCCGACCGTGGTCTCTGGAGGGAATTCTTCCTGGATGCTTCCCTACGGTCCACTGGGCACCATCAAACCCTCTAGGGACCAAAGGGCCAGGACCAGCCTTCGGCCGGGCGCACTTCTGCGGTAGGAGAGCGCCCCCGCACTGCGACCACCCAAGGTCACGCCCCCGGCAGCCGAGGGCCGGGCTGCGCCGGTGTGCGGAGACGTCCGGCCCGGCCGGCGGCCACTCGGCGGCGGGGCTCCGCACGGCCCCTAATTAGCGCCGGGAGGCCAGCCCGCCACGCCCAGCCGGAGCTTCCGGGAGGCCGCGGGACGCCGCCGCGCCCCCCCGCGACGCCGGGCCCGGGGCGCCCGGCCGGGCAGCCGGCGGGCCGCTCCCGCCTCGGGCCCGGGGCCGCGTCGCGCTCCGAGGCCCCGGCGGCGGGGGCGCGGCCGCCGGCCCCGGCCCCGGCCCCCCCGCGAGCCCCCGGGGCCCTCCCGCCAGGCCCCTGGACCGCGCGCGGCCCGGCGCCGTCGACCCCGGGAGCCCCGACCCCACCGGCCTCGCCGGCCGCCCCCCGCGGCCCCGCCCCCGGCCCCGGCCCCGCCGCCCCGGCCTCCACCACGCCCTGCGGCCCCGGCGGGAGGCGCGGCGCCGACCGGGCCGGGCCGCCGCGCGCACCTTGAGGGTCGGGTACTCCTGCACTTTCAGGGTCATGGACAGCTGGGCAGCCGACTCCTGCACCGCCATCTTGAGCCGGCCAAGCGGAGGAGGCGGGCGCGAGGCACGCCGGGTAGTGACGCTGGGTGGGCGGGGCTGGCGGGCGTCTGCGTGCGTCTGCACCAATTGCATCGCCTAGCCGCCCCGCGGCGGAAGAAGGCACAAGCCAATCACCAGCGGCCCCCTCCGGGCTCAGCCAATCGGAGACAGCGGTGGCGGGAGGCTTCCTTCTTGAATTCCCCGCCGGGCTCAGGCCGCAGATCGGTGGCGAGCGCCGGCCGCTCGGAGTCGTCCCCGGGCCCCTGGAGTCCGGCGGGCGCAGGCGGGAGCTGCGGGAGGGCCCTCCTGGCGGTCACTGCTGTGGCCTTCACTCCTCAGGGCCACCGCTTGTGCCATTCACCTCTGTCAGTCTCCTCTCCCGGGGTCGTTTTCCTGGCAGTCACCTCTGGAGGCGGTGGTGCCAGGTAGCAACCTGGCAAAATGCCCCTGGCCACGCCTGTGGTTCAGGGGACTCCTTTTCTTTGGCTCCAGTCCAGGTCAGCAGCTGCTAGAGTCCTGATAGGGAACCATGGCTTCCTGTTGCAAGAGAAAGGCCGGGTATGCAAAACAAGTTGCAAGCTCGGAGTGGTGGGCACGCTTGTTATCCCAGTACTTGAGAGGCTGAGGCAGGGGAATCGCAGGTTCCTGGACGGCCTCAGCAAGTAGTGGGACTCTCAGCAACCTACAGAGACCCTGTTTCAAAATCAAACAGAGCTGTGAGTGTAGCTCGGAGGTAGAATGCCCCTGGATTCAATCCTCAGTACCACAAAATAAATAAATAAAAGCAACGTGCCGACCAGAAGGGCCCATAGGCCACTGGGCCCTGCCTCCGAGGGGAGGGTGCTGGGTTTTTACCATTTCACATTCTAGTTCATACAAGTTTCTCCAGCCTTTCCCACCCCCTTTCTGAAATAAAAATGAAACAAAATGTTATTCCGTAGGAAGCGGCCTTAGCTGGTCTCTCAAGGGCAGTGTTGCAAGGAGAAAAACAGGCAAGGCAAGGAAGACGTGGTGGAAGATAGGAGGGGTGTGGCCAGGACTCAGTTCTAAGAAGCCAGCGCTTTTTTGGGAATAGCTGCGCATTTCCTCCAGTGCCTGGAGGCTGAGGAGAGCGCCTGATGTGGACGGACTCCAGTCATGCAGGTGCTCTGGGACGTTCGGGGCACCTCACAGTAGAGTGCATGTGTCTGGACTACACGGCCCAGTGAGTTTTCACCCACGGCTGTGCTTCCTCATAAAGACGAGCAGGTGAGTCTACATCTAGGATGCTGTGTGTGACACAAAAGCCTCCCGGCCCGTCTTCAGTTGGCACTCTCCGAGGGAACCACCATTCCGCCCTCTGTCCCACCAAGTAGTCTTCTGAGACCTCACAGGTGAAATTGCACACCCGCACACTGGCAGCACTGCCGTGTCTGGTTCGCTCTGTGGTCACTGCCACGTTCAGTTCTGTAGTGTTACAGTATTTATGGCTGCCACCCCTGGGAGACTGTTTCGATACACCTGAAATTCAAGACAATCCCCCTAAAAAGCACCCACAGATTTTGTTTCCTTGGCAGAGCAATCTTGTCCCAGGACCATTGTAGTTAGGAATATTCGGGGACAATAAGATAGCTGGCGTGGTGGCTCACATTTGTAATCCCAGCATTCGGGAGGCTGAGACCGGAGGATCGGGATTCATGGACGGCCTCAGCTACTGAGACCCTGTTTCAAAATAAAGAATAAAAATTAGAACAGAGGGTGTAGCTCGGTGGCCGAATGCCCCTGGGTTCCATCCCCAGACCCACAAAACAAAAACAAAAAACGGATCAAGCTGGATGTGGTGGCCACACCAGTAATGCCCCCAGTTGGAGGTAGAGAGGAGGACTGCAAGTTCAAGGCCAGCCTCAGTGACTTAGCAAGGCCCTTAGCAACTTAGGGAGATACTATTTCAAAATAAAAAGTAAAAAGCACTGCAATGTAGCTCAGAGATAGAATGTCCCTGAGTTCAATCCTCAGTTAAAAAAAAATAAAGGTCTCGTGCTAGATGTGGTAACACACAACTATAATCCTAGTACTTGGGAGGCTAAGATAGGAGGATCCCAGGTTTGAGACGAGCCTCACCAACTTAGCCAGTGGTGTGGCCACCACATTCAGCTTGATGCCTCTTTTTTTTTGGGGGGGGGTGTACTGGGGATGGAACCCAGGGGCTTTCTGCCTCCAGGCTACACTTCCAGCCCCATTTTACATTTTACTTGGAAACAGGGTCTCACTAAATTGCCGAGAACCTCACTAAGTAGCTGAGGCTGGCTTCGAACCTATGTGATCCTCCTGTCTCAGCCTCCCAAGCGCTGGGATTCCAAGTGTGAGCTACCACGCCCGGCTTCTTCTATTCTATTCTATTCTCTCTTTTTTTTTTTTTTGGTACTGGGGATTGAACCCCCAGGGGCATTCTAACTCCAAGCTACACCCCCAGTCCTGCTTTTATTCTTGATTTTGAAACAGGGTCTCACTAAGTTGAAGAGGGTCTCACCTAACTAGCTAAGGCTGGCTGTGAACTTGTGATCCTCCTGTCTCAGCCTCCCAAGTACTGAGATTATAAGCATACACCGCCTTTTGAATAGTGTGTGTGTGTGTGTGTGTGTGTGTGTGTGTGTGTGTGTGTATGGTGCTGGGGATAGAACCCAAGGGCATGGTACCTCTGAGCTACACCCTTAGCCCAATTTTTTTTTTAAACCGGGTCTCATCAAGTTTTAAAGATCTGAGGCTGCCGGGCGTGGTGGCGCACGCTTATAATCCCCGTGCTTGGGAGGCTGAGACAGGAGGACTGCACAGGTTTGAAGACAGCCTCAGCTACTTAGTGAGACCCTGTTTCCAAATATAAAAATAGGTCTGGGAGTATAGCCCGGAGGTAGAAAAGCCCCTGGGTTCCACCCCCAGGACCAAAAAGAAAAAAGATCTGAGGTTGATCTCAAACCTGCATGCTCCCTCAGCCTCCCAAGTGCTGGGGTCCCAAGTGTGTGCTACCACACAGGGCCTGAGTAACTGTAAGTTACTATCATCCTCATAGCCCCAGGGAGCATGGCCCCCGATGCGAGCAGAAGGCACTGCTCTTTCCATTCTTGTCGTGTGTCTGGTCTGCGTCTCCGTGCCACAGCGCCACCAAACAGAGGCGACACCCCCACCCTGCCCTGGAGCCCCTAAAGTTGCAAAGTGAACAGTGTTCTGGGCCGAGATCCTGAGGCCTTTGGTAGTGGTGCTTCCATCAGGGGCCAAGGAAACTCCAAGTGAGAGCGGCTCCTCTCCGGGCCTCTGCGTCCTGAGCGGTTCCCACAGCATCTGGACCTCCATGGGCTCGGGGACATGTGCTGGCGGAGCATTCAGGCCAGGCCTGCAGCATTTCTTGTGCATCTCGTTAGAGTTTACATACTTTGCCTTTTCTTTCTTTTCTTTCTTTTTTTCCAGTACTGGGGATGGAACCCAGGGGCACTCTACCTCCAAGCTACACTCCCAGCCCTACTTTTTATTCTTTATTTTGAAACAGGGTCTCACTGAGTTGCAGAGGGCCTCACCAAGTAGCTGAGGCTGTCCACGAACCGTGATCCTGCGGTCTCAGCCTCCCAAATGCTGGGATTACAAGTATGTGCCATCATGTCCGACGATATTTTTATTTTATTTATTTATTTATTTATTTATTGCAGGTCTGGGGATGGAATCCAGGGGCATTCAACCTCTGAGCTACACCCCCTGCCCTATTTTTTATTTTTTATTTTTAAACAGGGTCTCACTAAGTTGCAGAGGGCCTCGCTAAGTAGCTGAGGGTGGCTGTGAACTGCGATCCTCTGGTCTCAGCCTGCCGAATGCTGGGATGACAAGCGTGCGCCACCACGCCCGGCTTGTATTTTTATTTTTGGTGTTGGAAGAGCACAGGCACTTACCTCTCTTAGAGTTTCTCCCCAGACAGTCTAAACCCATCCCTTCCCCTCCCCAGAATGGCAAATGGACGTGTTCTGGATGAGTGATCAGGTGGGTTTTCCCCTTAGGCTGACCATTTGTATCAGGGAGGTGGAGCAGAACAAACCTCCCTGAACGACCCTGCCCACCCACGCGGTGCTGGCTGCTGGAGCCGCTCGGGGGGAGGCAGGCCTCTGTAGGAAGCAGTGTGGAGTTCAAGTTTGTGGAGCACCTTAACAGGAGCAATGCCGGGGAGACTCATCAGACACGGCCCAGATCCCTGAAGACCGTGAGGTCCCTCGTGGCCGGAGGGCATTCGCTGCGTCGCGGGCAGGTTGGGGAGCAGCTCGAACGCTGCCCGGGTGAGTTGAAGTCTGACCGACCTCGGCTCTCCACCTGAGCGTTTTCTGTATTCTGCGGTGGGGGAGGCCAAGTCAGAGCCTGAGGCAACACCCCCAAATGGGGGAGGGTCCCGTCAAGCCTTTACCAGAGCAAGCCAGGTCACGGCTGGGCATGGTGGCTCACACCTGGAATCCTAGTACTTGGGGGGCTGAGAAAGGAAGAGCGCAGGGGCAAAGCCCGCCTCAGCAGCTTAGCAAGACTGTTTCCACGCAGAAAGTGAATGGGGCTGGGTGTGGAGCAGAGGCGGAAGGCTCCTAGGTTCCATCCCCAGAGCCACAAAGAGAGCAAAACTAAAAGAGCACGGCACTCACTGGCACGCCATGGAAGTCCTGGGGTCGGCTCAGAGGTGCACACCGAGAGCTTGGAGAAGCTCCATGCCCAGATTCTGCCCATGGTGGCCACTGTCAGGGTGGCATCTGTGTAGGTGGCCAGATGTCCCATGCTGTAAGAATCCCACCTTCCGAGTGCATAGTGGCACATGCCTGTAAACCCAGTACTTGGGAGGCTGAGATAGGAGGATCACAATCTGAGGCCAGCCTCAACAACTTAGCAAGACCCTCAACAACCTCATAAGACCCTGTTTCAAAATAAAACAAAAAAAGGGCCGGGGGTGTATCTCAGAGATGGAATGCCCCTGGATTCAGTAAAAAAGAAAGAAAAATTCTGCCTTTTGTTCCGGAAACGAGGCCGCTAGCTCCAGGGGCTTCTCTGCCGGGCCCTCGTGCCAGGCTCCTGTCTCTGGGTCCCTCTCCCTTGGCAGGCCTGGCCAGGAGCAGCACGGGCAGTGCCCTGTGAAGGGGCAGTTTTGGCCCGTGCGCCCCAGGGCCGTGCCGAGTGAGCGCTGTGGAGACGAGAGGGCTCGAGCCTCCGTGGAGATGCCGCAGAGGCCTGCAGCTCCAGGGCTCCAGCCGCAGCCCACCTCGGCCCTGATACCAGCTGGGGTCCCAAGCTCCATTCCCTCGGCCCAGCACTAGCGCAGACCCGCAGGTGAAGCAGGGGCCAGTGGCACAGGCCCGCCCGCTGCCAAGGGCGGCACGCTGCTGCCTCCTCAGTGTCAGGAAGCCAGGAAGCGGCGGGCGCAGACTCGCAGCTGACTCGGGTCAGTTCCGCTGTTGTGAGCAGCCGAGTGGCAGACGTGGGACAGCGACAGGCTGGAGGGCGTGGCCGGTGGGCCACCCATCTCACCATCAAGAATGTCTGAGCAGGCTGGTGGGCACGCTTGTGATCCCAGCATTCGGGAGGCTGAGACCGGAGGATCGCCGTTCGCGGACAGCCTCAGCTACTTAGTGAGGCCCTTTGCAACTCAGTGAGACCCGGTTTCAAAATGAAGAATAAAAAATAGGGCTCGGGGTGTAGCTCGGAGGTCGAATGCCCCTGGGTTCCATCCCCAGACCCGCAAAAAAACCCCATCTGAGCCTCCGTCTCCTGCCTGCTGCCCTCCCCGAGGCTGGGCGGGGTCCACAGGGTCTTCCCGGTGCCCCCCCATCAACTCTGGGGAGAAGTGGCTGCGTTGGCAAGAAGCCAGGAGCTGCAGAGGGCTCCTTAGGAACGACAAAGCCACTCCTGTCACGCAGACATAGGGTAGGAACCAGGACAAAGACCAAGCGTGTACGAATGTGTACGTATGTGTACGGTTTTTTTTTTCCATGTTAAAGATTGAAGCAGGGCCTGCGCGACAGGCCAAGGGTCTACCACTGAGCCACACCCCAGCCCAAGATCAGAGCGACTGCTTCTCACGCCGTGGGCCCAGCGCTGCCAGCGTGTTGGCTCAGGCTTTGGAACCCTTAGATCCAAGGCTGAGCGCCGAGGTGGACAGCGTCTTTCGGGACTGACCACCCATCGCGGGTGGGTTGCGGCACAGGCCTCCACGCGCCTTCTGGGGGTGCTGGAGGGGAGGCGGGGCAGGCACCTGCACCTCCCCCTCCTGCCAGGGTGCCGTCGCTGTCTGGGGAGACCTTCCCTCAGCCCCAGGACTCTGGGGTCTGGCTCCACAGCCAGCAGGTGACAGGCTGCTGGGACTCTTTGACCTCTCAGAGCCCGGTACCTGAGGCCCCCAGTGACGCCAGGGAGGAGCCAGACCACGGCTCTGGGTCTGCACGGTGAGAGAGCTTCATTGTGAGGTTGCCATCAAAGCTCTGGCCGCCACCTGACCAGAAAGTCCTGTGCCACAGAATCCTCAGGAGAGGGGCTGCTTGCTGACGGGACGGTGATGGGATCCTAGGTGATTCTGTGTCCAGGGGTGTCATCGTGCTCTGCCCAGGGGATTCAAAGTTTGTGACGTCAAAGTGTCCCTGAGCAGCCAGGCATGGTGGCCTGTGCCTGGAATCTCAGTGCCCCAGGAGGCCGAGGCAGGAAAATCATGAGTTCCACGCCAGGGTGGACAACTTAATGAGACCCTGTCTCAAAATAAAATGAAATAAACTGGGTGTGGTGGTGCACACCCGTAGTCCCATTACTAGGGAGGCTGAGTCAGGAGGATTACAAGTTTGTGGCTAGCCTCAACAATTTAGCGAGGCCCTCAGCAACTTTAGCAAAACCCTGTTTCAAAATAAATAGTAAAAGAGGGCTGGGGTGTCCATCTTAGAGGTAGAATGCCCTAGGATACTAAAAATCCCAATACCAAAAATAAATAAATAAGTAAAATAAAAGAGCTGGGGAAGCGGCTCAGTGGTAGAGCACTTACCCAGCGTGTGCCTGAGGCCCTGGCAAGGGAAAAAAGTCCTTGCTTATGGACTGGCTGCTTATGTCCATTCTTTTTATTTTTTATTTTTTGTGGCACTGGGGATTGAACCCAGAGGTATTCTACCTCTGAGCTACATTCTCATCCCTTTTTAAATTTTTTGTTTCCAAGCCGGGCGTGGTGGTGCACACTTGTAATCCCAGTACTTGGGAGGCTGAGACAGGAGGACCACAGGTTCAGGGCCAGCCTCAGCTACTTGTGAGGCCCTCTGCAAGTCAGTGAGACCCTGTTTCAAAATAAAAAATCAGGCTGGGTGTAGAGCTCACAGGTAGAATGCACCTGGGTTCAATCTCCAGCAACCCCCCACACACACACAAATTGTTTTGAAACAGGGTCTTACTAGGTTGCTGACACTGGCCAGATTCAGTGTCTCAGCCTCCCAAGTGTTGGGATCACAGGCATGTGCCACCGTGCCAGGCTTTTTATTTTTTAATTTTGAAAGAAGGTATGGTTATGTTTCTGAGACCCTTGCTAAATTGCTGAGGCTAGCCTCTAACTTGCAATCCTTCTGTCTCAGCCTCCCGAGTATGGGATTGTAGGAGTGCCCCACTAGGGCAGGCTTACTTGTCCATTCTTTATTTATTTTATTTACTTATTTTTTGTGGGGGTCTGGGGATGGAACCCAGGGGCATTCTACCTCCTAGCTACACCCCCTGCCCTATTTTTTATTCTTTGTTTTGAAACAGGGTCTCACTGAGTTGTGGAGTGCCTCACTGAGTAGCTGAGGCTGTCTGCGAACCGCGATCCTCAGGTCTCAGCCTCGAATGCTGCATGTCCAGTCTTTTTTTTTTTTTTGGTGGTACTGGGGTTCCTGGAAGCCCTTCTACCTCCGGGCTACACTCCCAGACCTATTTTATATTTTTATTTGGAAACAGGGTCTCTTACGCCAGCGCGGCTGGCTTTGAACCTGCGTGATCTCCCTGTCCCCGCCTCCCAAGCGCGGGGATTACAAGCGTGCGCCACCACGCCCGGCTGCTGTCCATTCTTGAAAAGCTGGTTTCAAGCGATCCTCGGTCCTCGGGTGAACTGGCCACACAGCTGCAGCACTCTTACCCGCAGACTTCTGTCGGGGCGGCCAGGCCTTGGCTCCCTCCTCCTCCCTCCCTCCTGCCCAGCATGGCTTCCTGAACTGGAACTGCCTTGTGGCTACTTCCAGGCGCACCTCTGACGGGAGGTGGTGAACACCTGCCAATTCAGTTTAAAAACTTAATTTTTGACTAAAACATGTACCTCATATCAAACGATAAAAAAAACACATAGTTGAGTGGTTTATTGGCAAGAAAATAACATGATTTGATTTGATTTGAAATTATTTTGTAATAACAACCTATAATTAGATTGTATGATTAGCTAGAGATTGAATCCACCCCAACCACATAATTGTTATTTTCACAACATCTACTTCTAAATGTCTCCCAGGAAACAGCTTCTAGCCTGCCTGGAGGCTGGAGGCCCAGGGGCCCTGTGTGGGACAGCCAGGCACCGGGCAGAGGGTTGGGGGGCTCCACCAGGAGTGGGTGCCGGGGTCTGAGCTCACCCCTCACCCCTGCCGCACCCGAGATCATAAAAGTTCCTTCTAGAAAGTGGTGTCAACCAGCCGAGCATGGTGGTGCGCGCTTGTAATCCCAGCCTTTGGGGGGCTGAGATAGGAGGATCGCGGTTCGAGGACAGCCTCAGCTACTACTTAGTGTGGAGCCCATGACACCAGACAAAAGTCCACAGGTAAGAGTGCTGCAGCTGTGTGGCCGAGTTCACTCGAGGACTGCTCAAAACCAGCTTTTCAAGAATGGAGATGCACGCTTGTAATTCCTGCGCTTGGGAGGCGGAGACGGGAGGATCGTGCAGGTTCCAAGCCAGCCTTGCTGGCTTAAGAGACCCTGTTTCCAAATAAAAATATAAAATAGGTCTGGGAGTGTAGCCCGGAGGTAGAAGGGCTTCCAGGAACCCCAGTACCACACACACACACACAAAGAATGGACATGTAGCATTCGGGAGGTTGAGACCTGAGGATCGCTTGTTCGCAGACAGCCTCAGCTACTATGTAGTGAGGCCCTCCACAACTCAGTGAGACCCTGTTTCAAAATAAAGAATAAAAAACAGATCTGGGGGTGTCGCCCGGAGGTTGAATGCCCCTGGGCCCATCCCCAGTACTGTACCAAAAAAAAGTTAAAAGTTCTGCATCTTTGAAAGATAATGTCAAAAGAATGAGTAGACACATCACAAACTGTAAGAAAACATCTGCAAGGTACAGAGCTGATAAAATCATCCACCAGGCATCACCAGGCCAGCGTCACCAAGAGCGCTCAGCTCAGACACACAACCCCAGCCAGAGAAAGGCGGCACTTCCGCCAGAAATGGAAAGTGCCAGAGTCAGAGAAGACGGATGCTGCACGTGGGTCTGAACCCTGGGCTCTGCATGCTGGCCACAGGCAGCTGCAGCTGCCGAGCTGTCTGGGTAACAGAGGGAGGAGGCCCTCCAGGCCTGGGCTGTCTACTCAGAGCAGGCGGGCCAGGCCAGCTCAGGGGCAGAGCGCTTGGCTAGCGAGAGTGAGGCTCTGGGCTCCATCCCCAGCACCAGAGCAAAGGGATCACCACACACACACACACACACACACTCACACGCACGTGCACGCGTGTGCACACACACACACAGCAGAAATAAGGAAGAAAAGAAAAAATTGGAAATCACAAGGCTAAAAAACGTTTTTTGGGCCGGGCGTGGTGGTGCACGCTTGTAATCCCAGCATTTGGGAGGCTGAGACTGGAGGATCGCGGTTCGCGGACAGCCTCAGCTACTTAGTGAGGCCCTCCGCAACTCAGTGAGACCCGATTTCAAAATAAAGAATAAAGCCGGGCGTGGTGGCGCACACTTGTAATCCCCGCGCTTGGGAGGCGGAGGCAGGAGGATCGCGCTGGTTCGGAGCCAGCCTCGCTGCCTTAGAGACCCTGTTTCCAAATAAAAAAATAGGTCTGGGAATGTAGCCCGGAGGTAGAAGGACTTCCAGGAACCCCAGTACCACCAAAAGAAAGAAAGAAAGAAAGAAAGAAAGAAAGAAAGAAAGAAAGAAAGAAAGAAAGAAAGAAAAGAAGGAAGGAAGGAAATAGGGCTAGGGGTGTCACTTGGAGGTTGAATGTCCCTGGGTTCCATTCCCAGACCTGCAAAATAAATAAATAAATAAAATAAAATAGCGCTGGGGTGTAGCTCAGAGGTAGAATGCCCCTGCTTCAATCCCCAGTATTGAAGAGAGTAAGTAGGTAAATAAATAATAAACAGCAGCATGAACTGGGTGGTGGCACGTGCCTGTAATCCCAGCCTCACCTCTGAGCAGCTGTGTGGCCCTTCCCGTGGCTTGTGCGTGCCAGACAACATGACTCTGTTCCCATCTCTGCAGATTGTTTTGTCTGCTCTTCAGCCTCATAGACGGTCATCCCCCTTATCCTTGGGGACGGGTCCCAAAGTCCCAGTGCATGCCTGAAACCATAAACACGACTGAACTTTATGTAGGTGGCGTGTTTTCCTATGTGTACATGCCTCTAGTATGTGCACATCGTAACTAAGCTTGAACTCATAAGCACATAGGCATGGTAAGAGATTAATAAAAACTATCATTAAAACAATAACAACATACTGTAATAAAACATACTGTAAAGCCGGGTGTGGTGGCACAAGCTTGTAATCCCAGCGCTTGGGAGGCTGAGACAGCAGGATCGCACAGGTTCAAAGCCAGCCTCAGCTACTTAGTGAGGCTCTCAGCAACTTAGTGAGACCCTGTTTCCAAATAAAATATAAAATAGGTCTGGGAGTATAGCCCGGAGGTAGAAAGCCCCTGGGTTCCACCCCGGTACCACTAAAAAAAACCCAAACATATTGTAATAAAAGATATTTAGCCAGGCATGGTGGTACACTCCTGTAATAGAAGCACTTGGGAAGCTGAGATAGGAGGATTGCAGGGTAATTTGCCAAGATCTTGCTTGAAAACGAAAAAACTCAGCACTAAGAAAACAAATAACCCAATCAAAAAATGGGCAAGTGATCTAAATAGACACTTCACAAAAGAAGAAATTCAAATGGCTAAAAAGTGCATGAAGAAATGCTCAACACTCAAAACTACCCTGAGATTTCACCTAACTCCATCTAAAATGGCAAGCATTCAAAACACAAACAACAACAGATGCTGGCGAGGATGTGGAGAAGGGGGAACTCTAAGACATTGTTGGTGGGATTGCAAATTAGTGCAACCACTTTGGAAAACAGTATGGAGGATCCTCAGAAGAATGGGAACAACTCTACCATTTGATCCAGCAATACCACTGTTGGGTATCTACCCAAAAGATAGGAAAACAAACTACCAAACGAATGCACGTGTATCTGTGTTCATAGCTGCACAATTCACCATAGCCAAACTATGGAACCAGCCAAGATGTCCATCAACAGATGAATGGATTACAAAACTGTGGGATATGTACACAATGGAATTTTACTCAGCCATTAAAAAAACTCAATTACATCATTTTCAGGGAAATGGATGGAACTGGAGGACATTATGCTAAGTGAGATTAGTCAGTCACAAAAAGTAAGAAATCAGATGCTTTCCCTAATATGTGAGAGTTAGGGAGAAATGGGTCATAGGAGAAACTCTAGATGAAAGAGGAAATCCTATAGAGGAGCAAACAAGACAACCTAAAGGAGGAGAAAGGAGGGGGGAAGAGGAGAATCTCTAAAACACACAATGTACTTAGACATATCAAGGTCAACCACTAAGCCGAGCAAGGGAGGGAGGGGAGGGACGGGGAGGGAATGGGGTGGGAATTGGGTAGGTTTTAAATCAGCGATGAGTACATGTTTGTACACACAAGTTTTTTACCCCAATATGTTGTATGAATACAATGCACCAATAAAAAATTTTAAAAGAAAAAAAAAAAGAACCCCAGTACCACCACCAAAAAAAAAAAAAAAAAAGAGCATTGCTAAACCTTGGGAGGCTGACACTGGAGGATAACAGTTTCATTGCCGGCCTTAGCTACCTAGTAAGGCCCTCCGAAACTTAGTGAGACCCTGTGTCAAGATAAAAAAAAATAAAAAATAGTGCTAGGAGTATAGCTCAGAGGTAGAATGCCCCCCGGTTCAATCCTCAGCACCGAAAAAACAAAACAAACAAAAACAAATATCTTCCAGTCACTGCTGCTGCCCCAGCAGCCAATGGCCATGGCCCCTGGACCCCTCATTGCCCATCCCAGGCAACAAGCCACAGAGTGGAGTCTCATCCCCTTCTCACGGGGAGGGACATGGCAGGAAGCCGTGGATACTCCTAGGAGCAGAGGCTGTCTGCAGAGGTGTGGAAGGCATGCCCCACAACAACCCCAAAGTCGTGAGCACCCAGGCAGGAAGGCCCCGGCCCGGACAGGGAGAGAATGGCCTTCCCCCGCTCCTCCTCACCACCTGCCCTGCCGAGACGCCATGGGAGACGCCCTGGGTGGTTGCTGAGCTGCATGGGAGGTGGGACCGACCTCTGGGGTGACTTGAGAAGGGCCGAATCCCAAACAGACGCCTATGATAAACGCCTGGAGGACAGTGTGATCCCAACCTGGCTGGGACTGAAAAGCAAGGAAGCCTCACGCCGAGGCGCAGATGCTGATGCTCCACACTGAAGCAGTCTCCACACTGCGGGTGCCACAGAAGGGAGTTTGGCCCGTAGGCATGCGTCCTCAAGAAGTCAAAGTAGGGATTTAATCGGTGTGTAATCATCCCCGTGATAGGAGTAATGACAAAACTAACGAGATTTTAACACGAATGACAATGTTAGTGAAGACGGCTTGCGCAAGGAGATGGCTTTAAAGCGGCCGCTCCTGGCATGGCCACAGCTCCTGTGCAGGCCATTTCTGTCTCTTCTGTGTTTTGCTGCTGCTTGATAAAGACGTTTCTAGCCGCCCTCTACCTGGTCCCTCCCTGCAGCTGGAGAAGGCCTAAGTTTGCAGTTTATCACACAGTGCCAGATTTGCTGTTTGTAATTTAATCTTATGCTTGGAGGCTTCCACATTACTTGGTTATCATGCAGTTATTCTGTAATGCAATGTTGGCTTGGCATGCCATTCCGCTCATCACCGCGGGAGCCAGGTGCGGCCGGGCACGGTGAGCGGTGGCTCCGAGGTCCGTGTGCTCACGCCCTTCAGCTCCTCACTCCTGGGATCACGGGACCACGTGTGGAAGCCGTGCAGGGGGAACCTGTGATCCTAGGACCCAGCCACCGGGGAGCCACGGCAGGACGGCCCCGAGTCCCAGGCTAGCCGGGCCACTGAGCAAGGCCCTGTCTTCACAATCAGATACAAGAGGGACTGAGGGTGTAGCATAGTGGGGTGCTCCCGGGGTTCAAGTCCCGGTGTGGTAAAGTATAAAAGGTAGATATCTTACAATCTCCTCTGAGCCAGGTGTGGTCAAACAAGTGTCCTCCCAGTACTTGGGGACGTGGGGAGGCTGGACAAGAGGATGGCAGATTCAAGGCTAGCCTCAGCAACTCAGCAATGCCCTCTGCGACTTAGTAAGACCCTGTTTCAAAATAAAATAGGGCTGGGGGTGTAGCTCAGAGGTAGAATGCTCCTGAGTTCAACCCCATCTCTCTCTCTCTCTCTCTCTCTCTCTCTCTCTCTCTCTCACACACACACACACACACACACACACACACTCACACACTTCCCTAACTATAACAAGAAAACACTAGAAATCAAAAAAAGAGGAAAAATTCACAAAATCGTGGAAATTAAATAATATTCTCTTGCCAGGCGTGGTGGCGCACGCTTGTAATCCCCACACTTGGGAGGCGGAGTCAGGAGGATTGTGCAGGTTCGAAGCCAGCCTTGCTGGCATAAGAGGCCCTGTTTCCAAATAAAAATATAAAAATGGGTCTGGGAGTATAGCCCAGAGGTAGAAAGGTTTCCAGGAACCCCAGTACCACACACACACACACACACACACACACACACACACACACATATTCTCTTAAAGAACTAGTGGCTGAAAGAAGAAATCACAAGAGAAATTGGAAATACTTAGAGATGAATGAAATGAAGACACACACCCAAGCCTGAGGCACACAGGAGACCGTGTGAGCGCTGGTCTGGGAGGCTCAGACCCTTGGGCACCACACTGCCAGGTTCACCGAGCCAGACGCCTTTGCCCCTGGGGAGAGCCTCGTGTGCAGTGGGCGGTCACCACGCTCTGCAGGTCCCTGCCGTCTAGCCTCCCCTGTACCCTGCCCCAGACCTCTCGTCCAGGCTGAAACTGGAGACTGGAGTCCTGGAGGGTCCTAGGTACATTTGTCTTAGGGATGGGAATGGTCAGAGAACAACATTCACCAAGTAAAGCTTCAAAGATCAAAATGGCCGGGTGTGGTGACACGCTGCGATCCTCGTACTTGGGCAGAGACAGAATGGCAGCTTTGCAGCCAGTCTCAGCAACCTAGTAAGACCCTATTTTATTTTTTATACTTTTTTTTTTTGTGGTACCACCAAAACTAAAAACAAAACAAAAAAGCTCCAAGCCAGCTCTCAGGGAGACAAATCACAGCAGCACTCTGTGAACAAGCTGGACAGAGTCCATGATCTGGCTTACGTGTGGAATCTAAAGATATTCCTCTTTGCAGTAAGGGGCGGGCGGACGGTGCAGGAGAGACGTTGGTCAGAACATACAAAGTTTTAGTTAGGAGAAAGAAGTTCAAGAAACCCTCTGTAACCTGGTGTGTTGGCGCAGCCTCGTAATCCCAGCATTGAGAGGCTGAGACAGGAGGATTGTGGTTCACGGACAGCCTCAGCTACTTACTGAGGCCCTTTGCAAATCAATGAGACCCTGTTTCAAAATAAAGAATAAAAGAAAAAAAAAAACTAGGGCTGTGTAGTCTGGAGGTAGAATGCCCCTGAGTCCATCCCCAGTACCAAAAAAAAAAAAAAAAAAGAGGAACCCTGCGAGGTGGGCTTTCAAACCATGCTGAAGTCCCCACCTGTTCTTTTACGATTGGTCAGAATTGGGTTTGGAGCAGCCGGGCGTGGTGGCGCACGCTTGTAATCTCAGCATGCTGGAGGCTGAGACAGGAGGAACGCGGTTCCCAGACAGCCTCAGCTACTTAGTGAAGCCCTCTGCAACTTAGTGAGACCCTGTTTCAAAATAAAGAATAAAAAATGGGGCAGGAGTTGTAGTATGCCCCTGGGTTCCTTCCCCAGACCAGCAAAAAAAAAAAAAAAAAAGAATTGGGTTTGGAGGAACCAAGGTCCTTAGCACTACTTCAATCCTTGATTTGAATTGCTACTGTGTGGGCTGGTGGCCCTGATCGCCTGGCGGCCACGGGTGGCTCACCTCCCTGCTCACCTCCCCGTGTCACAGAGGCTGCTGCCAGTGGCCTTTTTCAATCTCCCCTGATCCCAGGTCCTTGCCTGCCTTACCTCCTTGGGAGCAGACAGAGTTTGGGCAGTAACCCTGCCCAAGGCGGCAGCATCAGACCAGGTGTGGTGGTGCACACCTGTAATCCCAGTACCTGGGAGGCTGAGACAGGAGGATCGCAAGTCTGAGGCCAGCTTTAGTAATTTAGTGAGACCCTGTTTCTAAATAAACAAAACAAGCAGGGTAGGGTTGTAGTTCACAGGTAGAATATGATTCCCCGTGCCACAAGAGGAGCAGCAGAGGAAGGCGGCGGCAGGAGTGGGGCCGGCGCAGTGGCGGTGGGCCGGCCAAACAGGCGCCCTGACCACAGTGAAGGCCCGCAGGAGCCTTGCAGAGCGGGCCACCCGCTCTGAGAATGGCTGGCCGGCTGAGAGCCAGACCCAGAGTGGGCCCCGGAGCTCTCTAGCTGCATTTCAAAACGACGGCCTGCTTCTGGGGCATGTACAGCCACCGGCCCGCCCTCTCCAACCTGGGAGGACCCAGCCTGGCCGCGACTTCTCCGCAACCATCCGCTTCCCCACCTAGAGCCGACTCCCGCCGAGAGGACGGGTACTTGCCCGCGGGTCTCTGACCCCGCGGCGGGCCGCTCCAGCCGCTGCTGCTTCCTGGTCACCCGTCCACACCGTCCACACCGTCCACACCGAGCTGCCCAGAAAGCCCAGCGGAGCCCACCCTCTCCACCGGGAGGGCCACGCCACCCTCCCAGCAGCCACTGAGCGGCGAGTCCAGCTGTCACTGCCCTCCAGCTGCGCCCTTTCATCCCTGCACCTTGTCGGGCTTTTGAGTTTCCTGTTCACTCTTCTGGAATCTTCTCAGGGACGTCCTTTCCATCAGGGCAGCACTGTCCCCTGCCACCGGCTCACTGGCGGGCCCAGCCTCCCCAACACTCCTGCCACCTGCCGAGCTTCCTCTGACCGCCGAGAGCAGCAGATGGGGGCTGTCACGGGCAGCGTGCGGAGGGCGGTGGGCAGGGGATGCCAGGCCCACCTCTATGGCTCCTCTCAGCGGACCAGGGCTCAAGGACCGCCGAGCACCCACCGAGGTAGCCGGCTCACCGCTGAGAGGGTTTTTTTCGTTTGTTTGATTGATTGTTTTGCGGATCTGGGAATGGAACCCAGGGGCATTTGACCTCTGAGCTACATTCCCTGCCCTGTTTTTTTATTCTTTATTTTTAAACAGGGTCTCATTAAGTTGCGGAGAGCCTAAGTAGCCGAGGCTGTCCACGAACCGTGATCCTCCTGTCTCAGCCTCCTGAATGCTGGGATGACAAGAGTGTGCCGCCACGCCCAGTTTGCTGAGAGGGTTTTTAAGCATCACCTAATTTCAGTCTATTTTCTTGTTAGTTATGCAATTACCTGAACAACATCAGAAACTTGAAATAAAGCGAAAGGACCATCCAGTAAAGGGAAAGTATCACCCTGGGCGCGGGGACAATTCCCTAGTTCCTATGAGAGGCTGCGGGTGCAGGGCAGTGCCCTGCTGATGGGGCGGGGCACACGGCTGCCTGGCAGACAGCTCCGGCCCCTGGCCAGCAGGCTTGGGCGCCCCCTGCCGCTGGGACATTCCTTGGAGGCGGGTTCTCGGGGCTGGGGCAGAGCTTCACCCAGAAGTGGTGGCTGGGCAGGGCAGGCAGGACGCGCGGTCCAGTCTGTGGCCTGCGGTGGGGACTGCCAGCAAGGGAAGCGCATCCCTGCCCACCAGTGCCGGCCGGACCCTTGACCCGGCCGTGGGGGGAGGCGGGCAGAGGCAGGTGGCCGGAGCCTGTCCCGGGTAGGGATGTGGAAGGTGCTCGGTGCCTCCCCTCTCCATCTCCCTGAGCAGCTCCCACCTCAAGCAACAGGGCGGACGCAGCCTCTGCCCGCCGGGCGCTGCCCACGTGGTGGGAAGAAAGCCCAGGGCAGAAAAGTGACCCTCCATCAGGCAGGAGGATGAGGTGGGTGGGAGGGCAAGGGCGGCAGCGGGAAGGGTGACGTCGCAGTAGCCCCAACCCGGCTCCGTACAAGACCTTGGGTTCCCCACTGCCAGGGAGGCCTCAGGGGTGCGGAGCCAGGCCCCAGGAACTGCGGCCCACTGGGACGGAGTGATGGCGGCCTGCGGGGCAGGGCACCAGAGGCGGCCGGGTCCCCGGGCTCCTGGCACGGAGGAGCCCCTGGGCAGAGCGGTGGTCACCCCGCCCGGGGCTGCGGGGGGAGGCGAGGGCCGCCTGGCCTCACTGCCCGGGTCCTTCCTGCCCCTTCAGGAAAGCCGTCAGCGGTTTGCTGAGTCCTCACCGCAGCAGGGAGGTGTCAGTGCCTTCATTTTGCAATGGGCCGCCATGCCCTTCCCACCCTTGACTGTCTGCGCCGCTCCCACGACCTAGGGTTTGAAAAAGCACAGGTAACAAGACGGCCTTGGGGCCCTAAAGTGGTGGCGGGTTTCACGACTTTCTCCTTTTCTTTTTCTAGGTAAAAGGCCTGCCTGACGATTCTCAGCAACACGGGTGTCCTGGTCCCTGCCGGGGCAGGGCCTCCCTCCAGGCCCGGGCAGCATTCTGCAGCTGGGGCCGAGATGTCCAAGCCGAGCCCTAGCCGCCAGGGGCAGACGGGCGCCCACCTGCACAGCTCGCGAGGGTCCCTGCCGGGGCAGCGGGGAAGCCGGCACCGATGGAGGCCAGGGGAGGGGCACAGGTGGAGGCCGGGAGCGGGTGGGGGCCGAGTGGTGGGTGGAAGCCAGGGCCGGTGGAGGCCGAGGAGCGAGTGGAAGCTGGGGGTGGGTGGAGGCCGAGGGTCGGGTGGAGGCCGGGAATGAGTGGAGGCCGGTGGCCGGTGGAGGCGGGGCGGGTGTGTGTGTGTGTGTGTGTGTGTGTAGGCCGGGGCGGGTGAGGGGGGGGCGGTGGAGGCCGGCCGGGTGGAGGCCGGGGAGGCGGGGGGGGGCGGTGGAGGCCGGCCGGGTGGAGGCCGGGGAGGCGGGGGGGGGCGGTGGAGGCCGGCCGGGTGGAGGCCGGGGAGGCGGGGGGGGGGGCGGTGGAGGCCGGCCGGGTGGAGGCCGGGGAGGCGGGGGGGGGGGCGGTGGAGGCCGGGGCGGGGGGGGCGGCGGAGGCCGGCCGGGTGGAGGCCGGGGCGGTGGAGGCCGGCCGGGTGGAGGCCGGGGCGGGGGAGGCGGGGGGGCGGTGGAGGCCGGGGCGGGGGAGGCGGGGGGGCGGTGGAGGCCGGCCGGGTGGAGGCCGGGGCGGGGGAGGCGGGGGGGGCGGCGGAGGCCGGCCGGGTGGAGGCCGGGGCGGGGGAGGCCGGGCGCGCGGGGCAGGGCGAGCCCGCGGGGCGGCGGCGGCGGGCGGAGCCTGGGCGCCGCCTCCAGCCGCCCGCGCGCGCCCGGCCGCCGCCTCGCCGGCAACCAGCAGACCAACCGAGGCCCCGCCCGCCCGCGCGCCGCCGCGTGTCCCCGCCCGCTCGGTCGGTCGGAGCGCGGCTGGCGGCGCGGCGGCGGCTCGGCACGGCGGCGGCCGGGCGCAGGCAGGCGGGCGCAGCGGCGGACGGCGCCGAGGCCGCCCCAGGCGAGGGGCTCCGGGCGGCGGAGCGCGCCGGACGGGTCGGGGCCCGCGGCCGCCCGCGCCTTTCAATGGGCAGCTCGCACTTGCTCAACAAGGGCCTGCCTCTCGGTAAGGCCGCGCGCGCGCATTTCCGGCCGCGGGCGGGGGCGGGGCGGCCGGGCGCGCGCGGCGCCGGCTTTGTGTGCGAGTGCGCGTGCGCGCGGGGGGCGGGCCGGGCGGCGTGCGCCTGCGCGAGCCGCCGCGCGCCAGTGCGCGTGCGCCCCCTCCCGCCCGCCGCCGGCGCGGTGACAAAGGGGCCCGCGGGCCGCCGCGACCCGCCGCGACCCCGGCCCGGCCCCGCGGGCCCTCCCCGCCGCGCTCGCGGGCGCCGAGCCGGAGCGGGGCCGGCCGCGGCGGGGCGGGGGCTCGGCGGCCGCCGAGGCCGGGATCGCCGCTGGCGGTGCATTTTGGAGAGCCGTGACGCCCGCCCCGGTGGCGCCCGTGCGCGCAGGCTCGCGCGGCGGACGTCGCCATTTGCGGCCCTCCGGGGAGGCCGTCGGGGGTAGGGCCGGCCTCCGCCTGCCCCCGGGGCGCGCCCCTCCAGGTCCTGAAGTTTCCTTGCCATTGGCTGGGACAGAATTGCCTTCTAGGAAGGAAAAAGGGAAGCAGATTGGTTTTCTTCCGGGTGCTGAGGAGCCAGGCGGGCGAGCCGGGAGGAGCCAGGTCGTAAGCGGAGCGCCCGGGCCTCGGGGTCCGCTGGCGTCCGCATCCTGGGCACTCAGCTTTCCCCTCCAGGGGCGCAGCACCCACATGCTCACTTTCCACGCCCTGTCCTCAGCATTCGCGCTTAAGAAAACGCGCTAGTTCTAAGCCTGTGTGTCAGGGTACCCACCACAGAGGGTTGGCATCAGGGCCGCAGCCCCTCTGCTCACTGCCAGCTGCTCCCAAGCGGGAAGTCCTCCCCAGCTCGCGGCGCCTTCTCGGAGGAGGCCCAGCCCGACTAGCATGTGACCTTTCAGTGTCTGTGTCCCCTGTGCAGCGGGGGTACCCCCTGGGCCCTGCCACGTTCAGGGACAGCCCTGTGAGCAGTGTGGGCTGTGAAACCCGTGTCTGCCGCCATTCAGGATGGCAGCTGTGGTTTGGGGCTGCCCTTGCCCTGCTTGAGCTGTCAGGCGTGGCCCTGCTGTGGATGCCAGCCTGGAGGCCCGAGTGTCCTGTGGTACCGTGTGTGACCCTTGAGTGTGACGTGGACCATGGCCCTTGGGTTCCTGCTGGGATCTCAGGGATGCACTGCCCCTGCCCTGTCCTGGCTGCTGCCCGCAGGCCTGCAGTGGGTCTCACCTCACTCTGGGGACAGCCCGCCTGGCCTCTGTTGGCACTGCAGATACCTCTCCTCCATATCTGTGGCTTTATGGTCTCAGAGCACCTGCTGCACCTCTGGTAGTGTCTGTAAAGTGTGGGGGAGGGAGTGCACTGGGGCTGCGCTGGCCCCCAGGAGCCCTCTGCCCCCCCAAGTGCCTCTTCGTCCTGGCCTCGCCCTGTTCCGCCACTCTGTGGTGGCTCTTTGCCCCCCCCCCCCAGGTACTGTGAGGTGGGTGAGGGAGTGGGACACCTGTGTCTGGCCCCGGAGCAGGCTCTTCCTTCCTGGCCCCCTCCTTTAGCCTGGGGGCATAGCAGCAGGGCAGGGGCGGCTTGGCTGTGACTCCTGAGACTAATGATGGGCCCTGCCACTCTCAGAGGCTCCGGTGAGTGTTGAGTTGGGGTCCAGCACCATGGGCTCTGCCAGGCTGGGGCCTTGCACCCGGAACATGGAGGCACAAAGATTGACTGTCTGGCAGACTGTTCCTTGGCACAAGCTCACCTTTGCTGGAGGTGTCCAGGTGGCAGAGGCGACCACCTCTGCGCAGGCTCAGTGTTCTCAGGTGGGCCCTGCTCCGTGCCTGGCTCCCAGCAGCAGTTCTGGCTCTTCACGCTAAGGTTGTCACCTGCCCTTTGAACTTCAGCTGTGTGGCCAGCACCCTGCAGGGTTGGCCTGGTCTGCGGTGTCAGGCTGCTTACCCTCGGGGGTCCTAAGCCCCTGCCCATCGTCCCCTGCTACCCTGGCCCTGTAGCTCCTTGTTGCAGAGTGCCTGAGTCCGGAGTGTGCCTTCTGCATTTGTACTGTGGCAGTGCCTCCTACAGAAAAGCAGTTTCCACCTTGCTTAGAAGACCGAGCTCGGGCAACTCCAGGTAGGGAGCCAGGGCCCAGCCCTGTGCTCATAGGAAGGCCTGGGTCCCAGCTGGGGCAGCCAAGGCATAGGGCTCCATTTGAGGGCAATGCAGCTTGTCCAAAGCTGGTTCTGCAGTTCAGCCAAGTCTCTTGAAAGCAGGCCTGCCACCACCTTGGTCTCCTCTGATGGCTACTGGATTGGCAGTGGCATTTGTGGGTGAGGGCTCTGTGAGGTGGGCATGTCTGCAGCTGCTGCTGTGCCCCGTTCCTTAGGTGGGGTGACTTGGGGCTCCTGGTTTCAGAACTGGCGTGATGCCTCAGGTGGAGACTTTAACATAGCCAGAAGTCTCCTGGGTGGCAGTCATCAGTTGAATGTCAGGCTGAGAGCTGAGGTCATTCCTCTGGGCCGCCGCATGCCCCTCAGCCAGCCCAGACCTTTTCTGCTCATGCATGGTAGAGGAGCAGACCCAGACAAGGCTCAGGCCTGTGAGGCTCCTGGGAACCCCGCAGGGTGGGCTGGTGTGAAGGGGCTGAGGAGTTGGCCCTACAGCTCATGGGCATTGTGGCAGTGGGGACTTCCAAGCCCTTCTGCACCTTCCCCAGCTCCCTTCCACCCCTCAGGTCTGGTGTAGCCCACAGCGCTCTCCTGCCCCCGTCCCGTCCCCGTCCCATGAGCCGAGCTGTCTGAAGGCTGGGTCTCCAGTGCATGATCTCTGAGTCCCCGGACCTCTGCCTCCCGAAGCTGCGTCTTCCTGCAGTGTGTATAAGACGTCCCATGTAGAAGGGCAGGGGTGCCAACATTTTTTGTTCCAGGATGGTCCATGCTCTCCAGCAAGGATGGCATGACTGTTCATTGCTGTGGGGTGGGTGTCCTTTGCAGTGTCTACATGCCACACGTACACACACGGGAGGAAGTCAGTGCCTCCAACACGCCTGGACAGGAGTGGTGAAGAATCCACGCCTTCCACTGCCGTTTTTGCCCTTGTCTTCCCTGGTGTACGATAAGCACCAGTGGTCTGGGGCTCCTGGCCCGTGCTGCCCTGGCACGTTTGGCCTGCACCTCTGCCAGCTTGCCCTCCTGCAGGTTTGTGCAGCCCGTGCCCTCTGTCCAGCCTGTCCACATTGTCCTGGGACTCTTTCCTGGGGTCCTGGTGCCCACTGCCCAGTGGGGTTTAGTTCTGCCAGTCCTGAGATGGCGCCACTCAGCCGTGTTCAGCACTCCCCCTCCGCCCACCCTCTTAGCACGGCCAGGCCCCAGCTTTGGGCCTGGATGGTACATTGCTCGGGAGTGCCCAGGCCATCAGCTCCGTCCTGGAGGGCTGCTTGGGTGTGCTGGTCATTTAGACCTGTGCCAGGAGGGGCTGTGATTCAGCCCGGGGGAAGCGTGTCAGGTGCGGCTGAAGGCTGAGAAGGAGCCTGTTCCTGGCTGAGGCGTGGACGGTCATCCCTGGGACAGGCTGTAGCCAGAGGGTCGTGATCAGGGCGAGCCAGGCTCTAAAGCTTCTGGTGCTGTGATTGATGGGCACTGGGCATGCTGGCGTTGGGTGGCAGTGGGCACAGAGGGTCTTGAGCAGGTAGGGTGAGCAGCGGCTGCGATCGGGAAGAGCAGGGACTGTTGGGGACATGTTTTGGAGTTGAGTCGGATCTCACCATGGCCATGGGGCACCGCGTGCGCAGGCTGGGCACCGCGGCCTGTGGCCTGAGGGGTGCGCAGGCTGGGCACCGCAGCCCTGTGGCCTGAGGCGTGCGCCGGCTGGGTATCGAGGCCTGTGCTAGGGCCTGAGGGGCCTGTGGATGGAGATGGCTCAGGCAGGCACTTGTCCTGTGGCTCTTGGGCCCCGAGGCATCCGTGCACAGCCAGGCAGCTCCAGGACCTGTTGCCTCTGAGAACCTGGGGGCTGCTGTCTCTTGTCTTACCCACTTTCTTTAAAATAAAAATTTAATTTTAGAACAGTTCTAGATTTACAGAAAAATCATGCAGATGGTAGTGAGTTTCCACGCACCACTCCCGTTCCCGCACTGCCATCCCGTTCCCGCACTGTCTCTGGGTAGCATGTGCGTCAGCACGTGGCCCTGTGGGAGTGCTAACTGGGGCCCCTGCTGCGCCCAGCTCGCCTGGGGTGACCAGAGGTCCTGGGCTGCCTGTGCACTCTGCCTGGTGGGAGGTATGGGCAGCCTCAAAGGATAAGCCTTGCGCTTTCCCCAGTTCTGTGGTCCTGCCTCGCAGCCTCTGCATCCACACCTGGGGGCCCCTGGGGCTTCTACCCCTTAGTGAGGTGTAATGTGGGTGTAGGGCCCCATACACTCTGTGCCTGGGGCTCAGGGTGGGGCAGGGGAGCCACAGAGCCCTTTGTGCTGCTCGGCCCCTCCCCTGCGTGCAGTCAGTTCCTTGTGCTTAGCCCTGCTCCTCACGCACACACAGCACTCTCTACTCAGAAGCCCCTACCTAGCCCCCATGCACACTCAGCACCCCTTGTACTTTGAGAGGCCTCCGTGCATGCTCACACTGGAGCCTCCGTGCCCTTGCTCTATCCCCCATGCACATTAGGAGCCCTTGGGCGTTTACTCAGACCCCCCCCCCCCACACTCAAGGTGCATTGTACACTTAGCCCCCATGCATACACAGCCCCCTGTATACTGACTTAGCCCTGCATGCACACTTGGAGATGCTTGTACACTTACCCAGCCCCTGTGCACACTCAAAGGATCGCTTATACTTATTCAGTCCCCCAGTTCACTTGGAGCCCATATGCACACTCAGCCCCTGGCTCCTTGTTACAGAGCTGCCTGTCTCCTCTGCCCAGAGGAATCTCATGCTGTGTCTGCTGTGCTGTGCTCCCCTCTGGTGAGGGTCCCCGGGTGTCAGCACCGACTGGGGGCCTGCTACCCCCCTTCTGAGCCAAGCCACTCTGCAGCCTGCGTGGCCCTCCGCTGCCTTGCCTGGTTCCTTCGGAGCTGTGGGCCAGGGCCTTTCCAGGGCCCTTCCAGCCCTGTCGTGTGGAGCCTGTAGCTGCCGGCCAGGGCTTCTGAGCGGGTGGGAGGATGCATTCAGAGCGCCCCAGCACCAGATGGCTCTAGCCGCTGACCTCCTGCTGTGGTAGGCTGCTGGTTCATCCACAGTACTTCTCAGCCTCTCCCCTGTGTCTGGCCGAAACCACGTGGTCTTGAGACCTGCCTGGAGCCTCGGCAGGGACCCAGTCCCTGCTCAGCCCCTTGAGACACAGCGCCTGTCACACCTCTGGGAGGGGGAGCCGGAGTGCAGCGCTGTCCACCCATGGGCCCAGTGCTTCTGGCTTTCTTTGCCTTGTGGTATGCCAGTGAGCCTGGGTCCCTCGGTGGGACAGGGACCCGTCTCAGCCACCAGCCGTGTCGTGGGCGTACAGGGACACTGGGGGGCGGGCACAGCTTGTGTGCAGGTTAAGAAGCCTCATGGGCAGGACACGCCCAGCCCGCTTCCCGCCCTCCTCCACTGTGCCATTCACCAGTCCAGAGGTTGAAGTGACACCCCAGTCTCTCCAGGGCCACGTCATCTTCTCTGCTCCTGGCCTCTTTGGGCTGAGTTTGGGCCCACTGTCCATGAGCAGCAAACCTGAAAGCTTAGAACTGGTCACACCCTAGGCTGAGGGCCACGTGACACAGGTGGGAGCTGTGGTCTCAGGAGGGCAGGCGCAGTGTGCGGCTGTCAGTGTTTGAAGAGCACGGTGGGTCCTGAGCTAGGCCAGTTGAGGAGGTGTGCTCAGACGTGTCCCGAGGTGGATGCCATCCGCAGAGCCACTGACTCATCATTTCCACAGGCCATTTCTGGGAATGTCCGACCCTCGACAGGAATAAGGGTGCTGGCTGGTTGCAGGTGTCTGCCCTGAACCTGTCGTGGCCATGGAGGAATGAGTTGAGTGCTCGCAGGCCCCTGGGCGAGGGAAGCGTGGTCGGGGAGCCCATTGCTGGGCTTCAGGAGGACTTGGCGTTACCCCTGTGGCCTCAGGTCTGTCAGGGGGCTTCCAGCCTCTCGAGGGGCGTTTCGCCTCGTCCTCCGCGTGGCTGGCCTTGCGAGCGTTGGCAGACACGGAGCAGCATTGATGAGTCTTGGCCAGTGTTGTGTGGTGTTGATTGGCATTGTAAGGACAAGTGCAGGCACGGATGAGTACTGCGGTACTGTCTGTGCGAGGCTGGCCTTTGTGGGGGTCAGAGGGTCGGCAGGAGGGCTCTGGTGTCAGCGTGAAGGCTCCTGACCCGGCCTGGCGTCCAGACCCTGCTACCGCAGTGTCCCTGCTGTGCTCTGCATGGGGCCTGGCATGTGCTCAGCATGTGGTGCCGCGGCCTGGGTGCAGAGGCTGTGGCTCCAGGGCTAGTCCTGTGTTGTGGGCAGTGAGCCACACAAGGTGTCCTCAGGGCCGGTCGTGCCTGGGAGCCAGCGATGGGTTAGTGTGTGCACTTGCAGCCGCAGAGGGAGCAAGGGGAGGATGAGTGTGAAGGCCTGGAAGGAGGGCCGAGCACAGTGGGGCCTGGGGTGTGCTGGCCAGCACCTGGACTCCTGGCCACACGTGGCCCTGCTTGTCTGGCTTCGGGCTGCCTGGCAGGTGGTCGTCTTCCTGGTGGCGTGGGGGGGTCTCCCGCCTGTTGCTCCGATGTCCAGTCGATGATGGAGTCGGGCCCTGTGCAGCGTCCTTGTGCCGAGAGCAGGGACTAGGTGCTTGGTGTCTCTGTGATATGCCCTGGAGGTCTGAGCCATCAGTGCTTACACGACCCCTGCCCTCCAACTGCTGGGGCTGTGCCTGACAGCTCTGGCCCCTGCAGGCAGGAGAGCCGAGCCTCATATTGGGTGCTTGTGCAGGGGTGACGGGCCTTGCAGGAGAGTGGGACAGGATGCTGGAGAGCTGGCCGGCGCCCCTCCTGTGCTGACCTCTTTGGAAGACCAGTGTCCCAGACTTACAGAGGCTCAAGAGTTGTCAGTACAAGATAGAAGCTTCCAGAGTGTCCTCGCCTGCGGCCAGTTCCCCCGCATGCTGACGTCTGGGTGGGGCCAGGGCCTGGAGTGTTCCTGAGAGGGGACCTTGAGGACCGGTGTCACGCTGGAAACGGGTGGGGTGTGCAGCCAGCCGCAGTCCTGTGGCCCAGGTAGGTCTGGCCGGTGGCCTGAGCCATGGTGGAAGCGGCCGCAGCTGGACGGGTTCAGGGATGCGGCACGGGCTGCCCCCTTGAGGAGTTTCTGGAGTCTGAGTGTCAGCTGGACCCTGGATACGTTTTAATGTGTCTCTTGTGTTTGATTTTTAGTAAGACTTTGAGCCCGACGCAGGCCTCAGTGGTGCCGTGGAGCGGCGGCCCAAGAGCTTTGCTTGGAGACAATAAGACGTGGGATGAGGCTCCGTGACAGGACGCGGTTCTGCCTGGGGACTCTGAAGACAAAAAGCTTTGAACAGTCGAATTCATGGTCGTGGAAACCCAGCCCAAATTAAGCAATGTCAGGTTGGTAGGGGTTCCTGGAGTGTGAATTGAGAGCAGCCCCCTGTGATGAGCAGAGCAGGAGCTGAGAACTGCGGCAGGCAGGCTGCCTCGTCAGGTCAGGCCTGGCCTCTGCATGGTCTCTGTGCTCGGGCTGGTTTGTCTGAAGTGTCCTGAGAGTCCAGAGGTGGGTGCCGGCAGTGGTGGGTCCTGGCTATGCACGCTCCTGAATGGGGACCCCAGGCCCCAGCCAGCTCCAGGACAGGGCGGGGCTTGACCTTGTTGAGTTCTCTGCCTGGAGACCACTACTGAGTCCACAGCCCTGGGCCCCGAGGCCGCTTCTCAGACTTAGCTGCTCCGTGCAGCAGGGCAGGCATGTTTCCGCGGCCCCGGTTGCGTCCCGTGGATGGGTTGTTATTGGGGGACCTCAGCACTGGGTCGGGGCAGTTCCGTGATGATGATGAGGGGGCGTCATGCGGGCACTGTGCTGTGGAGGCAGAGGGTTGGCCTCTAGCCCGTCCCATCTGATCTGAATGACAGGTCCCGCCCAGCCATGTCAGTGCAAGAGGCCTCCTTGTGGCAGAGCTGGTCACGGCATGAGGGAGGGGATTCGCACCAGGCCTGCGGCCGTAGTCCATAGATCCCTGGACATTGTCTTCCACGTGAGCCCCCGACATGACCTCCCGGATGAGGTTCAGCCCTCCTGCAGGTGGCGGGTCTGCAGTGCCCTGAACACTGCTGTGCATGTCCGTGATTGCCCACCCCAGGCTTTTACAGAAATGAAAGCGGAGGAAAGGGATATCAGTCCACTTTAAAATAGCAATTACGAGGCAGGGCGCGGTGGCACACACTCGCAGTGCCAGTACTTGGGAGACAGAGACAGGCGGGTTTCAGATTTCTGCTAGCAATTTCACTAAATTTTAAACAAGTAGTGAAAACTTGTTTAAAAATAAAAAATAAAATAGGATGGGCGTGGAACTCAGAGTAGAATGCCCCTGGGCTCAATACTCAGGATGTGTGTGTGTGTGTCTGTCTCTCACACACACACACAAATTGCACACATTACCAGAGAAAATAAGTAACACTTTCACAAAAGAAACAACTTCTTTTAAAGTCCAAGTTGGAGAGAAGAGTAGCCCCTGTTCAGCCGGGCGTGGTGGCACACGCTTGTAATCCCCGCATCGGGAGGCGGAGACAGGAGGATCGCAGTGTGCAGCCAGCCTCAGCTACTTAGGCCCTTTGCAACTCAGTGAGACCCTGTTTCAACATAAAGAATAAAAAATAGGGCTGGGAGTATAGCTTGGAGATAGAATGCCTCTGGGTTCCACCCCCAGTACCACACACACAAAAAAAAGAGTGGCCCAGTACTCATGTTTGCCTGTCTGCTGTCGAGGCACAGAGTGGGCTGGGCTTGGGGGCACTGTGGGAGAGCTCTGGCCAGAGGGAAGGAGAGGGGGAAGGCAGCTGTGACCTGTGAGAGTCTGGTCTGGGTGGGTCTAGGCCCTGTGCTCTCTGTGAGGCGGGTGGGGCGTGGGCAGCGTCTTCTAGGGAGGGCTGGAGCCCGTGGACCCTGAGGGAGGGTGTGCACGGCGGCGGTGGCTGGACCGGCTCTGTTTAGGCCTGGGGTCCAGGAAGGCCTGCGCTACATCTGTAGGGTCCATTCTCGGTCTAGAGGCACACATGGCACGACATCTGCAGGGCACAGCCCGGGCTGGCCGCAGGCCATTGCCTGTCCATGACATGGGCTCTGGGAGGCATGCCCTGCTTCCTGCCGCTAGCGGCTCCAGCCTCTGCACAGCTGCAAGCTCTCAAGGCAGGGCAGGGCAGAGCAGGCTGTGTGTGTCCACAGGACTGGGCTGGCCACAGGGTTCGGCCTCCGCCGAGCTGTGTGGGGGCCTGCCTGGGGGGCTGCACTTCTTGGGTCCTCCCCCGCGCCCTTTCCACTGCCCCTGGGCTGGCCCAGTGCCGCGGGGGCTGCCCATTCTCCTGAGCAGGTTTGTGTGAGGCTGTGGGTGGCCAAGCCCCAGATACACTCTGCCTGGCTGTGGCCATGCCTGATGCTGCCTGCATCAGGAAGTGCCCAGGGGCTGCGTGCTTGCATTGTGGCTGCCAAGCCCTGATTTCTCCACCCTGGCCCCAAAGAGGTTTAGCTGTATCATGGAGGGAGGTGGCTTTTAAAAATCTCTTTTCTTTCTTTGGATGCTGAAGATAGAACCTAGGGTCTCACCCACACTAGGCAAATGTTGTACTGCTGAGCTGCATTTTAGCCCTAAAGATTCCTTCACTGTAGCCAGGCAGGGTGGAACATGCCTGTGATCCCAATACTTGGGAGGCTGAGACAAGAGGGCTACAGATTTGAGGACAACCTCAGCCATTTAGCAAGACTCAGCAACCAACCAGACTTTGTTTAAAAAAAAAAAATAACAATGGGCTGGGCGTGGTGGCGCACACTTGTAATCCCTGCACTTGGGAGGGAGAGACAGGAGGATTGTGCAGGTTCAAAGCCAGCCTTGCTGGCTTAAGAGACCCTGTTTCCAAATAAATATAAAATAGGTCTGGGAGTGTAGCCTGGAGGTAGAAGGGTTCCATCCCCAGTACCACCCCCCCCCAAAAAAAAAAAAATAAATAAAATTAAAAAAATAACAATGGGCTAGAGGTGTAGCTTGGAAGTTAGAATGCCCTTGGCTTCAATCCCTAGTAGCAAAAGAAAAAAGATTCTTTTTCTGGGGACCTGAGGGGCTCTGAGTTTACTTTAGCCTTTTTCTACCTTTGCACTAAGATCTACAAATGGAATGAGGCCAGGCGGAGTGGGAGCATACGTTGACGTCACTTGTGATCCCCTTGGGATTCCGGGCAGTCACACTGGTGGCATTAGGCGGAAAGGAGCAATGGGCGCTTTCCTAAGGCTCGCTGTGCTGTGGTCTGCCTGTTCCAGGTTGAAGGTGACCCATAGCTGGGAGAGTGCAGGCCTGAGGCCCCTGCTGCCCTCCCCCGCCCCTGCGGCCCTGGGGTCACCCAGGAAGCCCTGCACCCTGCAGGGTGCTGAGCGCGCAGACATGAGTCTGGCTTCCCTGGAGTTCAGATGATTCTTTACGGAGGCCGCCTGAGCAGAGGCTTGTGCGGATGCGCTCAGGGCCGCTCTCGTAGCCCTGGTGGGTGTGGGCTGCAGCTCTAGCTGGGGCCATGACACTAGAGGACGCTGAGCTGGGTGTTCATGTCTTGCAGGCGTCCGACCTCCAATCATGAATGGGCCCATGCACCCCCGGCCCCTGGTGGCGCTGCTCGACGGCCGGGACTGCACGGTGGAGATGCCCATCCTGAAGGACGTGGCCACGGTGGCCTTCTGTGACGCGCAGTCCACGCAGGAGATCCACGAGAAGGTAGTGCCATGCGTCCTGCCTTGGCGGTGGCCGAAGGTCACGTGGGGTGGGGGTGGAGGAGGCCCGTCCTCCAGCCCGAGCGGGCATGTGGCAGTGGCTGTGGCCTCTGAGTACCACTTGGACATGAGTGCTCCCGCCACCATCCCAGCCCTGCCAGGAGGCAGAGGCTGGCTGTGCTCAGTGGCTTCCTGGCTCATTTTCACCTTTCCCCCAGAAAGTGGAACTGGGTGTTGGCTACTCACGGGAAGCTGCACACGGTGCTGGGAGCCGTCAGGAGCTGCCCCTGGCCAGCACTGCTGCCCTCGTTCAGAGCGTCCATTGGCCGCGGGACCCTGGAGCGAGGTCAAGCCGGGGCAGCTGTGGGCAGCTCCTGGAGCCTGTGCTGCTTAGATCTTCGAGGCACAGGTGAAGGTGCTGTGAATGTGCACATTCAGCTTGCATTCGTGGTTAAGTATTTGGGAATCTTCTTTCCATGAAGACAGAGAAAAAAGTTTGTCTAAAATTATTCAAAATAAAGCTTAGAGAGCCGGGCGTGGTGGCGCATGTTGTAATCCCCGCGCTTGGGAGGCTGAGACAGGAGGATCACACAGGTTCAAAGCCAGCCTCAGCTACTTATCAGCAACTTAGTGAGACCCTGTTTCCAAATAAAGTATAAAATAGGTCTGGGAGAATAGCCGGGAGGTAGAAAGCCTCTGGGTTCCACCCCCAGTACCAAAAGAACAAAAACAAAACAAACTCAAGCTTAGGCGTCTCCAAGAGCTAGCAGGGTAGTACCAGCACGGCCGCGAGCACGAGACCTGTGGTCTGTGGGGGTCTTTCCTCCTGTGGAGGGTGCTCCGCTCTGCTCCCGGCCGCCGGGTCTGATGGCATCCACAGCTCTGCGCATGGCCTGCTCCTCTAGCCTCAGCCTTGGTTTGCAGCTCACCTGACCCATCGTGCCTCGGCACCCACCATGCCCTCTTCAGAGGGGACTCATTAGCCAGGCCTCGGTTTATTTCTACAGGTTGTTTTCGAGTGCAGCATTGCTTCAACACAACCAGATAAGCTGGTGTTCAGGGGGTAGGACAGAGAGCAAACCCAGTGGGAGCAGAAGTGCCGGCTGCTGAGAGCCCGTCCCGCTGTGGGCCCTGTCACCACCACAGCTGGAGAGAAAAGCCTGGCCGGAAAACACTGAAAGGACAGCAGCAAATGCGGAACGGCCACTGAACTTCAGGCCCCGTGGGCAGGCATGGGGAGCGGGAGACAGCAAGGAGGCGCTCTGACAAGGCTCCGGTGATGGAAGGAAGGAGCTGGAAGCAAAGGTTGAGGACTTAAGCCTGAAGAGTTTCCAAAGGGGACGCTGATGCATCAAGATCCGTTAAGAGCCGGGCACGGTGGGCACGCTCGTCAGCCCAGCACTCAGGAGGCTGAGAACAGAGGACTGCAGTTCACGGACAGCCTCAGCTGCTTAGTGAGGCCCTCTGCAACTCAGTGAGACCCGGTTTCAAAATAATAAAATATAGGGCAGGGGTGTAGCTCAGAGGTAGAATGCTCCTGGGTTCCATCCCCAGACCCGCAAAAAAACAAAACCAAAAAAGATCCGTTAAGGTGGTAGGAGTGGCCGCCAGGATACTGCCCTGGGAAACATTTTGGTGGTTTCATACAAGTTAACTGTGCCCCAGCAATGCACCCCTGGGCATCTGTCCTAGAGAAAATTCACATCCACACAGATGCTCGTATATAAAGGTTTAGGGCAGCTTAATTTACAGCAGCCCAAACCAGGCGGCACCCAGTGCCCTGTAGTGACCGTGCACACTCTGGTGCGTACACACCATGGAATCCTACACGGCACAGAACAGGAGCAGAGTTGATGGAAGCAGCACGGCAGACGGTCTCCGCCCGAGTGAAAGCGGTTCCAGAGGGCTCCATGCTGCCTGAGCCGCATTCTTGGGAGAGGAGTTCACACCGGTGGGAAGCAGAGCTGCCGGGCAAGGGTGGGGGCAAGGGTGGGGCGCGTGCCTCGAGCTGGCTGGACTCCTGCTTACGTGACGGGTCTGTGTCGGGTGCCGTGGCTACTTGAATGAGTATGTGTAATTACAGGTGTGCACACACACCTGTGCGAGCAAGGGACAGGTGAGGGGCTGGAGTAAGGTGCATGCCTGAATGAGAACCTCTGTGGAGTGAGGAGGCCTACGCGGCACCAGCCGTAAGGAGCCCCTGGCATAGGGCCAGGCCCTCCAGAGAGAGCTGGAAACTTAGGATCCCCCAGGGACAGAGTGTTACTAGAAAAAAAATCATGAGTTATCTCCTTGTAGAGAGCTGAGGTGACACCTAACTGAAACAGTAGCAGAGAACCAGCAAGAGGCCTGGAAAATAAAAAATGTGTTCCAAAAGCTTTAATTGTAGCTGGGCGTGGTGGCGCACGCTTGTAATTCCAGCATTTGGGAGGCTGAGACTGGAGGATCATGGTTCATGGACAGTCTCAGCCCTTTGCAACTTAGTGAGACCCTGTTTCAAAATAAAGAATAAAAAATAGGGGAGGGGGTGTAGCTCGGAGGTCGAATGCCCCTGAGTTTCATCCCTAGACCCACAAAAAAAAAAAAAAAAAGTTTTAACAAGAAGCTAGACACAGCCAAGGAAGTCTCAAGAAAGACAGGAGCCGCGAGGGGCCGTGCGAGCCCCGTGCCAACCCTTCTGCTTCTAGCAGGCGTGCAGCCCAGATAAGGCCTAGCTTCTGAGTGGTCTTGCAGCTGAGCTGGCCAAGCAACAGCACTGCAACAAGAAGTCAGAGGAAGTGTCGGGTGCAGGCCCCCTTCCTTCCTGTTGCTGGAAACCAGATGGGAGGGAGCGCTGGAGCCTAACCCGACAGCCATGGACACAGCCCGCTGGCCACCTCTGTCCAGGCTCTGCCCGGGAAATAAACGCGTCACGTGACTGGGGGACTCCTGCCTGGAGCATCGCTGTCCTCAGCGAGCTGGCGTCGCCATTGTGTCGCAGAGGAGGAAACGTCATGTTGCTGACGGGAAGATGCTCGGCGCACAGTGGAGACGTGGCTCCTGCACGGCTCCTCCTCCGCCACAGCCCTGGAGGAGCGGCCGAGCACCGTAGACATCCCCGCGCCAGGCGCGGCGCGGCTTACGAGGGCAGGCTGCAGCCAGGACTGTGTGTCTGATCAGACTGTGGAGGAACCAGGGAGACTGGGAACTGGGATCCTCCCGGAGGGCTGGGGCGGGGTCCTGCAGCAGCTGGAGGTCCCAGAGGATGAGGGACAGGGCTGTGCTGGGAGCAGCACCTGGACGTCCGCTCTGGGCACGTTCAAGAAGCAGATCTCAGAACACCAGAGGAAGCAGCAGCCAGCAGGCACTGCGGGGCAGGGCCATGAGGTCCTGTCAGGCAGGCCCCGACGCCAGGACCAAGGCGTGGTCCTCTGAGACATTGCCAGGTGCAGGCTGTTGCTGTCATACCCAAGATGCTGTTGCTGCCACCATGATGCACAGATGGGAAGCCCAGGAGCAGCCCCGGGCACAGGACACAGGTGTTGACACAGCATGTCAGGAAGAGCATACCACAGGCCCTCACTAGCAGGCGCACAGTCCAGGTGAAGGCCGCCGAACAGGGTTCTGGGGACCAGATACAGGAGCAGGATAGCGTTCTGCCAGCCAAGCAAGATGTTTGAGCTATGCAGGTAGTGGGGGATTCTAAAGGAAGTGGTTGGCTTCGGTGACTAAAACAGCACAGTGCGTGGACAGCGGGATGGAACGGGGCCTCCAGTAAGCAGGATAAGAGCCCCGTAGCCAGTGGCCAAGATAGGACGGGGCCTCCAGTAAGCAGGATAAGAGCCCTGTAGCCAGTGGCCAGGATAGGACGGGGCCTCCAGTAAGCAGGATAAGGGCCCCGTAGCCAGTGGCCAGGATAGGACGGGGCCTCCAGTAAGCAGGATAAAAGCCCCGTAGCCAGTGGCCAGGATAGAACGGGGCCTCCAGTAAGCAGGATAAGGGCCCCGTAGCCAGTGGCCAGGATAGGACGGGGCCTCCAGTAAGCAGGATAAGAGCCCCATAGCCAGTGGCCAGGATAGGACGGGGCCTCCAGTAAGCAGGATAAGAGCCCCGTAGCTAGTGGCCAGGATAGAACGGGGCCTCCAGTAAGCAGGATAAGAGCCCCGTAGCCAGTGGCCAGGATAGGACGGGGCCTCCAGTAAGCAGGATAAGAGCCCCGTAGCTAGTGGCCAGGATAGGACGGGGCCTCCAGTAAGCAGGATAAGGGCCCCGTAGCCAGTGGCCAGGATAGGACGGGGCCTCCAGTAAGCAGGATAAAAGCCCCGTAGCCAGTGGCCAGGATAGAACGGGGCCTCCAGTAAGCAGGATAAGGGCCCCGTAGCCAGTGGCCAGGATAGGACGGGGCCTCCAGTAAGCAGGATAAGAGCCCCGTAGCCAGTGGCCAGGATAGAACGGGGCCTCCAGTAAGCAGGATAAGGGCCCCGTAGCCAGTGGCCAGGATAGAACGGGGCCTCCAGTAAGCAGGATAAGGGCCCCGTAGCCAGTGGCCAGGATAGGACGGGGCCTCCAGTAAGCAGGATAAGGGCCCCGTAGCCAGTGGCCAGGATAGGACGGGGCCTCCAGTAAGCAGGATAAGGGCCCCGTAGCCAGTGGCCAGGATAGGACGGGGCCTCCAGTAAGCAGGATAAGGGCCCCGTAGCTAGTGGCCAGGATAGGACGGGGCCTCCAGTAAGCAGGATAAGAGCCCCGTAGCTAGTGGCCAGGATAGGACGGGGCCTCCAGTAAGCAGGATAAGGGCCCCGTAGCCAGTGGCCAGGATAGGACGGGGCCTCCAGTAAGCAGGATAAAGGCCCCGTAACCAGTGGCCAGGATAGAACGGGGCCTCCAGTAAGCAGGATAAGGGCCCCGTAGCCAGTGGCCAGGATAGAACGGGGCCTCCAGTAAGCAGGATAAGGGCCCCGTAGCCAGTGGCCAGGATAGGACGGGGCCTCCAGTAAGCAGGATAAGAGCCCCATAGCCAGTGGCCAGGATAGGACGGGGCCTCCAGTAAGCAGGATAAGAGCCCCGTAGCTAGTGGCCAGGATAGAACGGGGCCTCCAGTAAGCAGGATAAGAGCCCCGTAGCCAGTGGCCAGGATAGGACGGGGCCTCCAGTAAGCAGGATAAGGGCCCCGTTAGCCAGTGGCCAGGATAGAACGGGGCCTCCAGTAAGCAGGATAAGAGCCCCGTAGCTAGTGGCCAGGATAGGACGGGGCCTCCAGTAAGCAGGATAAGGGCCCCGTAGCCAGTGGCCAGGATAGGACGGGGCCTCCAGTAAGCAGGATAAGAGCCCCGTAGCTAGTGGCCAGGATAGAACGGGGCCTCCAGTAAGCAGGATAAGAGCCCCGTAGCCAGTGGCCAGGATAGGACGGGGCCTCCAGTAAGCAGGATAAGGGCCCCGTTAGCCAGTGGCCAGGATAGAACGGGGCCTCCAGTAAGCAGGATAAGAGCCCCGTAGCTAGTGGCCAGGATAGGACGGGGCCTCCAGTAAGCAGGATAAGGGCCCCGTAGCCAGTGGCCAGGATAGGACGGGGCCTCCAGTAAGCAGGATAAGAGCCCCGTAGCTAGTGGCCAGGATAGGACGGGGCCTCCAGTAAGCAGGATAAGGGCCCCGTAGCTAGTGACCAGGATAGGACGGGGCCTCCAGTAAGCAGGATAAGGGCCCCGTAGCTAGTGGCCAGGAGGCAGTGTGTCCCTCTTGACCCATCTCCCCGGCACTCAGGGACATCCCCCTGGACGTCCCGCCAGCTGGCTCGGCTCTAGCAGTCTGAAGATCTGAGTAGTCAGAGGTCTGGCCTGCACATAGCTAGCACAGCACAGCACAGCCTGCTGTGGTGACGATTGCAGTGACAGCCGCGGCGTGGGAGGACCGGCTCTAGAGGGAGCAGGCGTGGAACTGCGTCCACGTGCCTCCAGCCGTGGCGTGAGAGGACCGGCCCTGGCGGGAGCAGGCATGAAACTACATCCACGTACCTCCAGCCGCGGCGTGGGAGGACCAGCTCTAGAGGGAGCAGGCATGGAACTGCGTCCACGTGCCTCCAGCCATGGTGTGAGAGGACCGGCCCTGGCGGGATCAGGCGTGGAACTACGTCCACGTGCCTCCAGCCGTGGCATGGGAGGACCGGCCCTGGCGGGAGCAGGCACAAAACTACATCCACGTGCCTCCAGCCGTGGTGTGGGAGGACCGGCCCTGGCGGGAGCAGGCATGGAACTGCGTCCACGTGCCTCCAGCCGTGGCGTGGGAGGACCGGCCCTGGCGGGAGCAGGCATAGAACTACATCCACATGCCTCCAGCCGTGGCGTGGGAGGACCGGCCCTTAGAGGGAGCAGGTGTGGAACTGTGTCCACATACCTCCAGCCACATGGGAGGACCGGCCCTGGAGGGAGCAGGCATGGAACTGTGTGCACGTGCCTCCAGTGGCAGCCTGGCCTCCTCTTGCACCGGCCCCACTCTGGCTTAAGCTGGTGCCAGCGAGTCCCATGCAGACCTGCCGCCCGCTGGTGTGTCCTGGGGTTCCATCCCAGCCCAGCAGCAGTGTGTCCTCAAGCTGCTTGGGCATCCTGCAGGCTGGGGCCCTGCTGTTCTTGTCCTGGTGTTGACACTGGGTCACCAGCGGTGGCGGGGCATGCCGGTGCATGTTGGCAGAGTGGCCTCTGGGAGCCCTGACTGAGGGACAGTCTGGCCGCACCGCACCTGCTTGCTTCTCCCTCGAAGGCTAACAGGACACCTGGGGCAGAACACACGCTTTGAACCACTGATGGGGATACAGGAAGCCTGTAAGGATTGTGCACCTCAGGCTGGTGGGGCAGCTTGGTGTCCTGGGCTGTAGGCCTCCAGACAGTGCCCTGGCTGGCCGCTGACCTGCAGCTGCGCCAAGCCCTGCAGGCACGTGCAGGTGTGGGCCCAGGATGCTTGGTGGTGGGCTCCCCTGGGGAGTCAGCTGGCCCCTCTGCCAGTGCCCAGAACCTCAGAGGGGCTGTCCAGTGGACAGACACCTGCTTCGTTTCTACAAACATGTCAAGAAGAGAGAAGCAGCGAGTTTGACTCCAGAAGCACAGACTCTGGAGGCAGCCGAGGCCCACAGCAGGGCTGTCCAGACACATTTCAACCACCTTCTGGTGGCCACACTCTGGAACAGCTTGAAACTGCACTTCAGGCTCCACTGCCATGACCAAGTGCTCTTGTTCCCACGTCCACACACAAGCCTTCAGGCTCGGCGGGTGGGACCTGTCCAGTCGGCCTCTCCAGTGCTACCTGGGACTCTGTCCACCTCTCCCCATCCCTGCTATGCATGGCCCTAGGCCCCGCAGGCCTTCCTTGTTGGCCTGTCCCAGTGGCCCCCACCTCACTGTGGCTCTGCCAGCTGCCAAAGTGCTCCCCCCACATTTGCCCCACCTAAGGGGCAGGAGGCAAGGGCAGTGGCGGCCTTCCTGACCCACCCCTAACTAGCAGGACCTCAGCTTCCCGCTCCGTGCACTTTCCACAGGGCTCTCAACCCCGCGTGTACCTCACACATCCAGATTAGATCTAGGATGGGGACGCACCTGTGCTGCCCGATGCCATCCCAGAGGCCAGGGGTGGGGTTGAGGGCAGGTGCGCCTACTCGTCTACGTGTGGGAACAGGTCCCTGTGCAGATGTCCAGTCCAGTGGACATGTGAGCTGACCCTGCCGGCCCGGTCGTGCGGCCCTGAGGTCATAGGTGGAGGTCACCACCTCCCAGAATGCTTGCCGTGGGGTTCTGCGGGCAGGTCCAGGAGTGGAGGCCAGGGACCCCGTGCTGCACGCGCTTGCAGCCACCCGGGTCTGCCGGAGTTGACAGGGGTGTGGACACGGAGGGCGCTTCAGAACTCAGACCATAGCCGGTGGGTGGTGTGGTAGGTGTGGGCTTGCTGTGCAAGGCATGGCCTTGCCCTACCCCTCAGGCCATTCGCCCGTGCCTGTCACAGATTCTCAGCTCTATGTCCATGAGGGTGTCCTCCTGGTCACAGGGTTGGCTGCCTTTTTCCCCGTCGGCGCCCTGTGGTCCTTCTTGTTTCAAGACCAGGCTGCCTGCCTGTCCTTGCGGCGGCGCCCAGGGCGCTGGCTGCGCATCCTGGGCAGAACGGCACCCAGCAGGCCGCGGCCACTCAGCACAGCCCCTCACTCTCCCGGCAGGTGCTGAACGAGGCCGTGGGCGCCCTGATGTACCACACCATCACACTGACTAGGGAAGACCTGGAGAAATTCAAGGCCCTTCGAATAATCGTCCGGATTGGCAGTGGTTTTGACAACATCGACATCAAGTCAGCAGGGGACTTAGGTAGGAGCCTGCAGCTGCCTGCCCAGTTCCTGCCAGGACCTACCTGTGTGCCTCACCTTACTCCTGAGGCTTTCCCTCGCAGCAAGTGAACCTGCTGGGGCTCCCTGGTGGACAGAAGGTGACTCCGTGCTCGGGCAGGTGGAGGCATCAGCATTCCTCAGAAAGCCTGGCCTGGGTTTGTGTCTTCTGACCGGGCGACACAGGACCAGGCTGTGGCCTCATGCACGTCCGTGCTGTGGCATCTCTCAGCTAGCCATCTCCTTGTAGGTGCCAGAATCTGGGGTGATGGGAGGGGGCATCAACAGACAGGTGGTCCTGTTCTCTGTCCCCATACAGTGGGAAAGGCAGGGTGTGTTTGCCCACAGTGTGTGTGTGCATGCACTTACAGGTGCACCTGCATGTGCCCTTGTGGAAATGGGTGCAGCAGTGTGCTCAGCCACAGCACTGGAGCAGCTTGCTATTTTCTGTAGTGTTCTGTTTTTCTACCTAGAAGAGGTGGCAGACGGGTTGAATGGGGTCAGGCTCAGCATCTGTGCTTGGCACTCATTGCCCAAGGCTGGGGCTGCTGCTCTTCCTCCAGGTGTAGCCCTAGAGACTGCAAAGGCAAGAGCAGTTGTGTGATCCTGCTTGTGGGAACCACAGCAAGGTATTGGAAAGCCAGTTTTTTTCTGGTTTGTCCTGTTTCTGTGGCACTGCAGGGTCTGGGCCTCAGCTGGTCTGTGCTCCCTCCAGGACCCACCGGCCACATCCCCAGGCAGGACCCTCAGACAGCAGATGACATCTCTGCTGACCCTGATTTCCAGGCTGGGGCTCCACAGCCGGCCATGGCCTGAGCCCCAGCTACGCTTGGCCCTCTAGGGGGGCTAGTGGGATAGGTGGCCCGGACCGTTTTCTTTCAGGTGGCAGTTTTGTTTGGGTCTCACAGACTGTGACCATGTCCCCCTGGATCTCCTTTACGTTACAGCACAGTCAGTTATTTCTGGAGGGCAGTGTGGGGTACTGTCCTGGGTTCTCCCTATCTCAGACTTCTTTAACATTTGGGGACAGACCTTGGAACAACTACAGAGCCTCTTTAGGGTTGTGTAATGCTGCAGGAAGCACAAGTAAGGATGTCTGGCATGGGGGATGGTGTGCCAGGGAGGAGGTCGGGGACCAGAGCGAGGGGAAGGGGTGTAGGGACAAGTGTGCACCTCTGGATAAGGCCCAGGGCAGCGGGAAGCAGGGAGGGGAACGAGAGTCTGCTGACAGTGCCTGGGCCTGGCGCCTCGGGCAGTGGGAAGGAGAGAGGCCCTGTCTGACTTGCTCCGGCTCCTCACGTTGATCTTGGTGGTAGATGAGGGATGGATGAGGCCTAAGAGGCCCCCAGACCTGGGGCCAGGGCCTGCTTGTCCTGGGGAGGACAGTGATGCCCAGGGGTGCTGGCGGGCAGGGCGAGCTCTTGGGTTCCGACTGGCTGGGACCCTGCTTGTGTGTGGCCATGGCTGCCCAAGAAGCTTGAGCATCAGCTGGCCGCACTGGGCTCTGCTTGGCCACCTGCATGCCCCACTCCCTAGCTGTTGGGAGGGTTCAGGGCACCTCTGCCTGCGCTCCGCACCTGCTGCTGTGAGGCTCCAGGTGCAGCATGAGGGCCCCTCGGTTGGAGACAGACCCAGGACCCCATGTGCGTGAGCTGGCCCGTTGCTGCGTCTCCCCGGCCTGGGTGCCGTGGGGACCTGTCCTCTGCCTCTCGCTGCCACGGCCTGGATGTGGCAGCCACATGTGTGTCACGTGTCCCCCCAGGCATCGCTGTCTGCAACGTGCCCGCGGCGTCTGTGGAGGAGACTGCAGACTCGACCATGTGCCACATCCTAAACCTGTACCGGCGGACCACCTGGCTGCACCAGGCCCTGCGGGAAGGCACGCGGGTGCAGAGCGTGGAGCAGATCCGTGAAGTGGCTTCCGGAGCTGCCCGGATCCGTGGAGAGACGTTGGGCATCATCGGACTAGGTGCGTTGGCGGCCATGGCTTGGCACACACAGCCCAGCCCGTGCCTGCCACTGCCACCCTGCACGGGTGCCTGGAAGAAGCTAGGCCCAGGGCGCCTGCCACTCGCCTGTACACACAGGCACGCACAGGGCTGTCAGGTGCACACTAGCACGCACACAGATGTCACGTGGTGCCACACATGCATGGCACATCGCCACACACTCACCCCGCGCAGCGCGGTGCCCGGGCAGGCGGGCCGCCCTCCTCCTGCGCCCGTCCTTGTGCTTGCTCACCACTCGGCCGCGTGGGGGTGCGTCTGCAGCATCCCGGAGCTCCGCGGCCTCTCTCTTGGTGGTGCCCATCTCCCAAGTGGGACCCTGGTTGGATGGGACACTCGGTCATGCGAGGTCCCCTGGTTACCTCAGCACCCCACCCTGCCAGCGTCAAGGAGGGGGGACAGCTGGTGCCCCTGGCTGACAAGGGTGTGCCTAGGACAGGTTCTTGAGCCAGAAGCAACTTTCACCAGTCTGTTGGACGTTTCCAGGTACACTGGGCTGAGTGTGAAGTAGGGCAGTACCTCCCGCCTGGTCCCCATGTGGGCTGCGGGGCTGCATCTTTTGGGCTTGCCTTGTGTTGACCGAGGGGCCAGGTAACCCCGCCCTTCTGCGGCAGGGCCAGCCTGTGTGTGGCCAGGAGACCCTGCTTTTCAGTGCCTTGTCTTTGAAGTTCGAGTAGGCCCTTGGGGACCCAGGGAAGCTGGGCCCTGTGCTCCTCTCGGTGCCACCCCGGCTCCTGCCTTGCCTGGGGTCTCATCGTGGCTGCTCCCCTATCTCCTGGCCCTTGGTAGCGCTGCTCTGCTTCACCACTGCATTCTGGTGGCCCCCATCTGAACCAGCCCAGAGCCCCTCGGAGGCCTGGTCCACTCAAGCTTGGGACTCAGGGGCGTAGGGATGGCTCTCATCACTCCAGCCGCCGGAGACAGGGTCTGCCCCTGCCGTCTCGCTGAAGGCCTGTCTGTGTGCTCTTGGCCTCGCTCTGGAGGAGAGTTGTGCCAGCCCCAGCGCCCAAGGCTTCCTCCCCGTGCTGTGCTCAGGTTACCTTCATTCAGAATACAGGGACCGATTCCGCCAGTGCCCTCGGGTAGGGCCGCCCGTGGACAAGCTTGCGTGAGCTGTCCTGTGGTCTTGCTTCTGTCCAGTCAGATTGTCCCCACCTCATCTGTGCTAGCCCACGGCCCCAGCCTGCACCATGTTCTGCCTGTCCTTCCCTCCTTTCTACACAGTCCACGGAAAGTGTCCCCATCTTGGCATCCCATCAGCCCTGGGCTGACGCAGCACCGCTGGCCCTCCGTGGCCAGTGCTCTGGCGCCCTGCACTGCAGGCTAGTTTCCTCGGTGCTGCTGCCTGTTCCCGTGGAGCAGGGCCTCTGTGTCCATCTTCTGACCATCAAGCTTTGGGCTCGTCCATGTCTGTTCCTCACGTAGCGTTTCCTTCCTCCAGATGAATAGACTCTGTCGTGTGAAACAGCAAGGCCCACTCATCTGCCTTCCTGACAACACGTTCGTATAAGTCTTTTGTATACAGAGCATCGATTTCTTTTGTACTCATTCCCAGGAGTGGAATGAGTCACATAACAGAAAAGAAATTGCTAAGCCCTTTTCCAAGCAAGGGCTTGGCTTTGACTCTCATTTGCCGTGTAACTGTCCCAGATAGTTCCACGTCCTTGCAAACATTTGGTACTGTCAGTTTTCATAAATTTAGCCCTTCCAGTAGGACTCACGATAACTCAGTTTTATTCTAGTTTGCAGCCTAGTCGCCTTAGCGACTAGAAGAGGGGAAGCTCTCTTCTTGTACCTCCGGGCTGTCTGGAGCTGCTGTGCGTCAGGTGGGAGCTTGCCACGTGTTCCTCCTGTTCTGCTTGTTCTTTCTGAGTCGCCCTGCATGGGTCCCTTACGTCCCGCCCGGGTTGCTGTCGGCGGTCTGTACGCTGTGGTCTCTCCCCATCATCTGCCTTCTCACCTCCTTAACGTCTCTGATAAGAACAACTTCTTGTTCTGAGGAGGCCCAGCTTGCCACTCGGTTCTTCTAGGTTGATGCCTTTTGTGTCCTCAGGAATCTGAGATGCTGTTTTCCTGGGAGGCTTTGGGGTCCTGGCTGTCACGGGCTCAGGCACCGCAGGCACACCTGGCATCTGCTAGGAGGCAGGGGCAGGTTTGCTCTTCTCCTGAGGGCAGCTGCTCTGTGCTGTGCCCAGGTGGCCTGGGGCTGGCACCTCTGTCAGAAGCCACTGCCTGCAGGAGGGGTGAGTCTCTAGTGCACTGACCTGTTGCCTTTTCTGTCACCACTTCCACGCTGTCCCAGCTGCAGGCAGCCTTGGAACCAGGCAGGTCACATCCTTCAAGCCCCTCTGCGCTTCCTTCTACTTGAGAATCAGACTGTGTTTTGTCAGGTCCCTATGGGGCTTCAGGAGCACCGGCCGCTGAACACGTGGGAATGACACAGCTCTCCATTTGTTTTATATTTTAATTTTCCTTAGCAGTGTTTTGTAATTATCAACATGGAAGGTTTCAACACCGCGGGTTAAGCTCATGGTTAGGCTTTTTCCCTGGTGTTGAGGATGGACCCACACCTGTGTGCTAGGCCCATGCTGCCACTGAGCCTCACCCCAACCAAGTATTTTTTCACAAGTTTTCGCTGTTATAAAATATGGATTTACTTTTATTTTCCAATGGCTGGCTGTCGATGTTCAGCACGTTTGGTCTTTGTATACTGACTTGCACAGCCTCACTAAATTCTACTTTGTTGATTCTCTTTGGTTTCTGCATACACTGCTGGTCCACCTGCAGAGAAACACGTGTACTTTTTCTTTTCATTACCTTTACATTAACTGTGAGGCCAGTTACAGTGTCGAGTAGAAGCCCTGTGGGCATTCCCGTTTTGCTCTCGATCTAGGAGAAAAAGCTTTGGCGCCTTCCCCATGAGAGTGGAGTTGTTGTGGGTCTTCTGCCCCCATTTACTACAACGTGGCTCCCGCTGTCCCGCTCTCTTGGGATTAGTGTCTGTGTGGTCTATCTTTTTGTAATGCTTTTCCTCTCAGCTTCTCTTCTTGTTCTTTAACAGAGGTCAGCTTTCCTTCTCTCTGCTGTAGCTGAAGTCACTCGTCCTGCCATGGGCTTCAGTCTTCGAGCGCACTGTCCTCTTCTTGCCGTTGGACCTGTCAAGCCGGTTCTTCACTTCAAGTGTGGTTTTCAGATCAGTCAACCCCCCCGTGGGCCTGGGAATGTAACCCAGGGGCACTCGACATCCGAGCTACACCCCTGCCCTATTTTTTATTTTGAAACGCAAAGGGCCTCACTAAGTAGCTGAGGCTGGCCGCGAACCGCCATCCTCCTGTCTTGGCCTCCCGAGTGCTGGCATTACAAGCGTGCCACCACGCCCGGCTCTTTCTGGAACTTCTGCTTGGTCCTTCATAGCATTGCCATTTCGCTTCTGGAATTCAGCACCTTTTCACCTATTTCTTGAAATTTGCCTGTGATTTCTATGATATATTTACGGTGTTGGAAGTTCTTAGCTAATCTTTTATTTTTATTTTACTTATACGTGTAGCATTGAAAATGGTATACATTTAGACCGTGCTTGGTGCCCCCCCCCCACCCCGTTCCCCTTCCCCCCCTCCCAACAGTGAGTGTCCAGGTTATCCATGCCATATTCATCCTTTTACACATACTCGGACGTAGCTCCTCCATTAATCAACCTCAGCCTTCTTCCTCTCCTCTCCTTCCATCTGGCTTTGCTGAGGTTTCCCCTCCACTACCTGGAGTCCCTCTGGTGCCCCAGTGCTCCCTCGTTTGGGCATGTTAGGTCCACTTCTGTGCTTCTGGTTTTCTTCTAAGTAGGAGCAACCTTTTTCAGTTTCTTTTCATTATTATATAATAATGGCTGTGGCGTTCCAGACATCTTGTAGGAGACAGCGGCAGCAGCTGGAGTCAGTAGGGTCACATCTAGAAGGACCCGTCACTACTCTGCCCTGGGAGGCCGCTGGGGCGAGGGCTGGGCTGGGGTGGTGCTGGCCGATGGCCTTACACATTTTACAGCGCAGACTTTGAGAAGCCATGACAGCTCTCTGGGTGGGCACCAGCAGGTAACAAGGTCCTGCTTCCTGTGTAGCCCCAGCTCTGCTTTAGAGATCGCTCCCCACCCCTGTCTGTCTCTCTGCCTCCGCCCCTTCCTCCCTGTGCAGCCTAGTTGTACTGGGGATTTCTCCCCATCTGCCTCTCCGCTTCTCGGCATCAGCCTGGGCCCTCACTTGAGAAACCTTCGAGGATCAGGTGGTCACTTTGCAGCCTCACCCCAGCTGCGATGGGTCTTTCCCCACACCCAGCCCCGTCCCCTCCAGCAACAGACACCTGCTCTGTAGCTTGTTTTTAGAGAAAGGCCTCAGGTCTCCCGCAGGCTCCCCTGCACCCTGTGCCTGCAGAGTGCCCGGGGCTTGGCCCGGTGGCCGCTTGTCCCCGCCGCCCTGCTGTGCCTTTGCACTCCCTGCCCCACCTGTCCCTGGGAGGCCTGCTCTGGCTGCCTTATTTTTTTGATACTGGGGATTGAACTTGGGGCCATTCTACTTCTAAGTCACACCCTAACCCTTTTTATTATGAAACAGGTCTCCCTAGGTTGAGAGTCTTAAGTTGCTGAGGTTGGCCTTGAACCTGCAATCTTCCTGTCTCATTCTCCTAAGTATTAGGGTTACAGGTGTGCATCACCACTCCTGGCTTTCTGATCTCTCTTTTTGGTATTGAGGATTTGAACCCATGGGTGTTTTACCTCTGAGGTGTACCCCCAGCCTTATTTTTATTCGTCTTATTTATTTATTTATTTATTTATTTGAGGGTCTGGGAATGGAACCCAGGGACATTCGACTTCCAAGCTACACCCTCTGTCCTATTTTTTATTCCTTATGTTTGAAACAGGGTCTCACTAAGTTGCTGAGGGCCTCACTAAGTAGCTGAGGCTGTCCGCAAACCGCGATCCTCCGGTTTCAGCCTCCCGAATGCTGGTATTACAAGCGTGGGCCATCACGCCTGGCTTATTTTTATTTTGAAACAGGGTCTAAGTTGCTGAGGACTCACTAAATTGCTGAGGCTGTCCTTGAATCTGTGATCCTTCTGTCTTAGCCTCCCAAGTACTGGGATGGCAGGCTTCTGCCACCACACCTGGCTCTGGTCACTCTTTTAAAAACTGTGTCTGAGTCCCACCTGGCACTCTGGACCCCCTGCTGAGCTCCATCTCATTCCTGGTGGGTGGTCATCATCTCAGGCCAGACAGGGAGATCTGTCCATATCAGCCTCTTCCCAGAGGGCTGTGATGTCTGTGTCCTCTGCTGTGTCCAGCCTGCAGTGGGTGCTTGGAGCCTACCCCACACTGCAGCGCAGTCCCCGTCCCCTGTGCCAGGGCTGTGCTTGCCTCCAGTGGCTGGGTAAGGCAGGGAGGAAGGCAGCAGACCAGCCCACAGTAAGCTTTGCTGATGCTGGATCTAACTGGACTTAAGCCCTTGGGGACATCTAGTCTGGAGAGTCCCCCCTCTGCCATTTGCAGTGGCTAGAATTCAGATTCCAATGACATTTGAGAGTAGACTCACTGTTGCAGGCCGTGTGGCATGTGGACTGGCCTGCTGGACTGCCGAGTGGTCCTGGTGGGCGCTGCGTGGGCCACAGGGCTGGCCCCTCAGCACCGGGAACAGATGCAGTGGTTGGAGAGAGGGGCCCGTGGGGCCGGCGTGCCCTTGCAGACCTGCACATCGAGCCACTGCGAGGTCCCACCGGCCCTGGCTGTGGGGCAGGCCCTGGAGACATGGCTTATGCCCTGTCTCCACCCTGTCAGGTCGTGTGGGGCAGGCGGTGGCACTGCGGGCCAAGGCCTTCGGCTTCAATGTCCTCTTCTATGACCCGTACCTGTCGGATGGCATCGAGCGGGCCCTGGGGCTGCAGCGGGTGAGCACACTGCAGGACCTGCTCTTCCACAGTGACTGCGTGACACTGCACTGCGGCCTCAACGAGCACAACCACCACCTCATCAACGACTTCACCGTCAAGCAGGTGGGCGCTGCGCCGCCGAGGAGCCCCGCCCACAGACGCCTCTTGGAGCCCAGTGTGTGGGCCAGGCCCGGCTCCTGCACAGCCCACCCCTCCACACAGGCGCCATCTTGCCCCACACAAAGGCCCTGCCACCACCTTTGAGGCCCTTGTCATTCCCACAGGGGGCACAGGCTGACCTGTGGTCTTGGGGCCCTGGGAGGGTCTGCACTGGCATGGCAGGCTCTGCAAGACTTTGCTGAGCCTTATCCCTTGAGGTATAAGCTGGGCAGGCCCTCCCATGGCTCCAGGCCATCCAGATGTTGTGCTGTGTATATGTGTGAACACACCTTTGCATTCGCATGTTTGCATGTGTATGTATGAGTGTGTGTACATCTGCACACGTGTGGCAGGTTGCCTGCCCACTGCGCCCCAGGCCCCTGCAGCCATGTACAGCCCAAGGCCAGGCACCTGTCACCATGGATGCCCTTAGTGGGCTGTGCATGGCACCTGGACGCTAGTCAGAGCTGTTGGCATCAGGTTCTCAAGACAGATGGCACTGGGCCACTACGCCCAGGCGGACTTGCCTGGGGTGACGCTGGGATCATAAACCATTTACCAGCCAGGCGTGGTGGCGCAGCTTGTAATCCCCGGCTTGGGAGACGGAGACAGGAGGATCGCGCAGGTTCAAAGCCAGCTGGCTTAAGAGACCCTGTTTCCACATAAAATGTATAAAATAGGTCTGGGAGTGTAGCCCGGAGGTAGAAGGGCTTCCAGGAACCCCAGTACCACCAAAAATCAAACCCTTTACCAAGAAGTGGAGGGAACCAGCCCTGAGGGCCTGCCTAGGGCGAAATGAAAACTACCTGTGCTGGAGCCGACAGGCTCCCTGAGCTCAGGCAGAGTGGCTATGGTGGGGCTCCCAGCGTCAGGGGCCACGTCAGAGGAGATGCTCCTGGCGCTGCCAGCCTGGGCTTTGTGGGTGCATTGACAGGACTTGAGCCCCACTAAAGGATGAGGCCTGCTGGAGAGGCCAGGGCTGCAGGGGGCCCGGGAGGGGCAGCCAGGGGGTGTGGGCACAGCAGGAAGTTGAGTGACCTGCTGTGGCCAGCGGCCCCTAAGTAGAGCAGGCCTGAGCCTCAACTGGCCTCTCAAAATGTGCGGGCAGCACCCCAGCCCTGCATGCAGCCTGCATCCAAGAGGCCCCCAGCCCCGTGGGGTGGGTCCCCCTTCCCACGGCCACCTGCTCCCTGTGCTTCCTGGTGGTGGGAGGTGGGTTTGCCCGGGACACGCCGCTGGCTGGGGGCCTGGGGAGCACTCACGTTTGCCATCTGGTCTTCTCAGATGAGACAAGGGGCCTTTCTGGTGAACACGGCCCGTGGCGGGCTGGTGGACGAGAAGGCCCTGGCCCAGGCCCTGAAGGAGGGGCGGATCCGCGGCGCGGCGCTGGATGTGCACGAGTCAGAGCCCTTCAGGTGCCCCCCCCGCCCACCCCCGGTGCCAGTCCCTGTCCCTGGTCCTTCTGTTTGTGGGCCTGGGCAGGCCGCACCCACCAGCCCACTGGCTGTACCTGGAGATGGCCTCATGGGTTCAGGCTCTCTCTGGCCAGGCTCCAGCCTGCCTTGAATTCGGCCCCACTGGGCCAGGAGGGAATGAGGCCGCCGTGCCTGGACATGGTCTTCATAGGCCCTGGTCTCAGGCGGCTGTGAGGTCAGGGTCACACATCCACCTCCTGCTCTGAGCTCATCTTCCTCCTGGTGCCTGGCTGGGTCTCAGCCGACTTTCAATGCTGTGAACCAGGACACTGGGCCACGCTGTGTGCCCAGTGCAGCCAGGCCCCACGAGGCCACCTTCTCCTCTTGGTGGCTGAGCCCATCTTGGGGCAGCAGGCTAGACCTGGGTTGGGTGCTCAGCCTCAGAGGAGCTGGCGATGGGGCTGTGTCTGAGCCCAACCCTTGGTGCTGACTGACTGAGACCAGGAGGGTTCTGTCTTCAGGGACTCTGTTCTGTGGTCAGGCCCAGGGCCTGGCCACCTCCTGCCCCTCTCTAGCTTCAGCTTCTGACCCTGTCGTGTGCCGTCCTCAGTTTTAGCCAGGGCCCTCTGAAGGATGCGCCCAACCTCATCTGCACCCCTCATGCTGCGTGGTACAGCGAGCAGGCATCCATCGAGATGCGGGAGGAGGCGGCCCGGGAGATCCGGCGTGCCATCACAGGTGGGCCTGCTCTGGTTCTGACAGGTGGGCTTATGGTCAGTTCAGGAGGTGGGGTGCGCACCTGGGAGGACCCGCTGGCTGAGCCTGTGCTCGCGCTCAGGGTTAAGCGGCAGATGCCCAGGTGGACAGCACTGGGGAGCGAGCCAGGTGAGGGAGGAAGGCCGGCCCTGCTGCACAGGCGTGCTCCTGGTGAGCCTGCAGCGGCAGCACACTGCCATCCCTTACTCTTCTACTCCTCCCAGGCCGGATCCCAGACAGCCTGAAAAACTGCGTCAACAAGGACCACCTGACGGCTGCTACCCACTGGGCCAGCATGGACCCAGCTGTGGTGCACCCTGAGCTCAACGGGGCTGCCTACAGGTGAGCAGGCAGGCAGGGCTGGACCGGGCCATGGAGGCGCAGCGCCTCAGGGCGGGCCACACACATGCCTGAAGGCTGGAGAACCAGATCTCTTGGAAGACCAGCAGGGGTGACCCTGAGGCCTGCTGGCCACGGGAGCGCTGGGCGGAGGCCACCAGCAGGCCAGAGGGTGGACGAGCAGGCCCCGGGGCAGCCAAGCAGCGCCTGGGGGAGTCACTCGGAGGTGCCCTCCCTGCTGAGGAAGCACTTGTGGTGCCGGGGTGGCCACCCCAGGGTGTCAGGGCTATACCTCAGGGAGGGCCTCCCATAGGTAACCTCACATGCCCGCCTCCTCTCCCAGCAGGTACCCCCCAGGTGTGGTGGGCGTGGCCCCCACCGGCATCCCGGCTGCAGTGGAAGGCATCGTGCCCAGCGCCATGTCCCTGTCCCACGGCCTGCCCCCCGTGGCCCACCCACCCCACGCCCCTTCTCCTGGCCAAACTGTCAAGCCTGAGGCAGACAGAGACCACACGAGTGACCAGTTGTAGCCCGGGGGGAGCTCTCCAGCCTCAGCGCCTGGCGGAGGGCGCCGCGCACCCTCAGCCCGGAGCGTGCGCAGGCGGCGCCCGCAGCGGGGCCCGGCGCCCAGAGACTGGCCCGGGCGCGCGTGGCGGCGAGGCCGCGGCGCCCAGTCCGTCGTCGTCGTCTCATCCCCTGGGCTGGCTCACTGTCCTGTGTCCTCTTGTTCCTCGTTAAGCAGAAGAAGTCAGTAGTTAATTCTATCATGAATGTTCTTGTCTGTGTACAGTTTTTAGAACATCACAAAGGATTTGTTTGCTTAGCTGTCAACAAAAAGAAACCTGAGGGAGCTTCGGCAAGTCGGTTTGAGGTTGATTTTCCTTTTCTATGTGGAACGTGCCCGAGCGAGGCGGTTGGCACACTTCTCAGGACAATGAATCCTTCCCGTTCTTTTTATGCCACACAGTGCATTGTTTTTTCTACCTGCTTGTCTTATTTTTAGAATAATTTAGAAAAACAAAACAAAGGCTGTTTTCCTAATTTTGGCATGAACCCCCCTTGTTCCAAATGAAGGCGGCATCTCGAAGCAGCTCCGAGGAGGAGAGCTTGACGCCCAGCGTGCTCGCTGACCACTGACGTCTGTCCTGGGGGAGGCGAGGGCTGGCAGTGTCCTGCCCACATGGTGCCGTCCTGCTGATGTGGTAGGCTAGCAATATTTTGGTTAAAATCATGTTTGTGACTGTAACCATTTGTATGAATTATTTTAAAGAAATAAAAGTCCCAGAAAGAGCCGGCACGCCTGGAGTCTGTTTTAGTGGCTTCCTCTCCTGGTACACTGGTGGTCTTGTTCCTTGCAGTCAAGGCCTGCAGGTCTCAACTTGGCTTCAGGAGCAGGAAGCTGCGGAGGGCTGTGGCCCCGAGCCTGCCAGGCCTGCCCCTGCCTGTGTCTGTAAGAGAAGGGCTCCTGGTGTGGTGCAGCTGCCTGCGTGCCGATGCAGAGGGGCGTGTGCTGGGCACTGGGCTGTCCAGTCGCGGTCCACCTGCCCTTCTTGGACACTGCCTGTGATGGGGAACAGCAGGGCCACAAGAGTAAGGGCAGCCAGTGTCCAGAGCTCTCTAAACGAGGCAGGAGGAAGTCTGTCACCAGCTCACCTACGCGGATGTGCCTCAGCTCTGGTCAGACCATTTGCCAACCAGCACCCCCTGAACGTCCAGCCTCCTGGCCCCTGCAAGCTTCTGGGCGGTCCTGTCAGCGCACACCAGCAGGGCCCCTTGCATCCAGGCTGTGCCAAGGTGCACGTCGTAGCCTCAGGGTAGCTGGGCCTCCCCTGCCTGGGCTGTGCTGGCCTCCGCTGTGTGGCTATGCCTGCTCGCCCTCTCCTCTTGAGAGCGGTGCCTGGGGCTGCCAGGACCAGCAGAACAGGGCTGTGCTGCCAGGCCTTGGCCACAGCCAGACCTTGCTTCCAGGGCTCCACGGCTGCTTCCTCAGCCCCCATCCCCCCTGCCAGCCCTCTCTGCCGTGGGTTTGCCGTCTCCTGGCATCATTCTACCTGGGTACAGTTGACAAGACGACCGCAAGTTTCTGGTGGGATGGTTTTGCCATGTCCGTGCCTCCAACCAATATGATGGGTGCAGGACCCCAAGGGCCCAGCTCTGCCAGCAGTTGCCTCTGGGGTCTCCTCTCCTGATGGCTGCTCTCAGCAGCTGCCTCTGGGGTCTGCTCTCCTGATGGCTGCTCTCAGTGCCCTTCCTCGTCCTGGTGTGTGACCCTCCACCCTAGCTTGTACCGTGGCTCTTGGGAATCCTCTTTAGGATTACATACTTCCTGAAGTGGCCAAGTGTCCTGCCAGCCACAGCGCTGGGCTCTGGCTCCTGTGGCCACAGCCCAAGATGTGCATGTCCTCACTGGACGGGGCCACAGAGCTCTGCAGGAGCGTGCGGCTCCCTGCTGGCCAGGCAGGTGGGCGTGGGGACGTGGGGAGGTGGTGACTCAGTCGGACGGGCCTGGGGTGCAGCGCACACTGCAACCCAGAGCACCTGGGGGGCCACACATGGTCCTCAAACAGCCACATGGGTAAAGATTTTGACCCTAAACTTAGAAAAATACTTAGTCTAAGTTGAAAATGTTGGAAAAGAAGGCTGGAGTTAATGCTGGGCGTGGTGCGCACGCTTGTAATCCCAGCATTCAGGAGGCTGAGACCAGAGGATCGCGGTTCGCGGACAGCCTCAGCTACTTAGTGAGGCCCTCTGCAACTGAGTGTGACCCTGTTGCAACATAAAGAATAAAAAAATAGGTCAGGGGGTGTAGCTTGGAGGTCTAATGCCTCTGGGTTCCATCCCCAGACCTGCAGAAAGAAGAAAGAAAGAAAGAAAGAAAGAAAGAAAGAAAGAAAGAAAGAAAGAGAGAAAGAAAGAAAGAAGAGGGGGCAGAAGCTTGTGGGTGCTAGGGAGACGCCAATCCCTTCAGGACCCAGGGCAGCTGTGTCGGTGTTGACCCAGGTCCTCTCAGAAACGAGCTGGCTGTGTGGGAGCCGAGGTGACCCCGATCCTGTCAGGACTGAGGCTGGGGTGTGGGAGCTGAGAAGCCCAGCCCCTCAGGAGCTACCCCTCAAGCCTGACCATCCCAGCCACCCTTCCGGCCTCTTTGGTGGGGGCTCCGAGTGCGTTTTGGATGCAGGCCTGGAGGGTCACTGTTAGCTGGCCTCTGCCAGGACAGAGCCTCAGTATTTCCAAGTCAGATGGTTTATTTTCCTCTTAGACAAGGAACAGTGCCAAAGCCTATCTGTGGTGCTAGAGCCAAGGAGCCCGGATGTGACACTGTGACCTCAGGGCGGAGATGGAAGGAGTAAAACGTAGCTGTCAAAGAGGGTTTTTTTTGTTTTTGTTTTTGTTTTGGAGGTACTGGGGGTGGAACCTAGGGGCTTTTCTACCTCCGGGCTATACTCCCAGACCTATTTTATACTTTATTTGGAAACAGAGTCTCACTAAGTTGCTGAGAGCCTCACTAAGTAGCTGAGGCTGGCTTCGAACCTGTGCGATCCTCCTGTCTCAGCCCCCCAAGCGCAGGGATTACAAGCGTGCGCCACCACGCCCGGCTGATTTTGTGAGCATTCGATACTAATAAGTACTGACAGGTCCATCCCTGCCTTCAAACATGGACCTTCTCATTCACATTCTCACAGCTTCGGCCCCGACCCCAGTGTGACGTTAGGCTCTTGGACAATGGCTGCCTTGGTGCACAGGAAACCAAGTCTAGGCACAGGGCTTGGCTCATCCTGCCGCCCAGTCCTGTGCACCTGGGCCCGTGCCACAGGGACTCTTTCCTCGCACCTCCTGCCTCCCAAAAGGGAGGGTCATTAGATTTCTTTTATGGCCTCGAAAACTTCTTTGAGCCGGGCATGGTGGCACACACTTATAATCCCAGCATTCAGGAGGCTGAGACAGGAGGATTGCGGTTCACAGACAGCCTCAGCTACTTAGTGAGGCCCTTTGCAACTCAGTGAGACCCTATTTCAAAATAAAGAATAAAAAATCGGAGCCGAGCATGCTGGCACACGCTTGTAATCCCAGCATTCAGGAGGCTGAAACCGGAGGATCACAGTTTGCGGACAGCTTCAGCTACTTAGTGAGGCCCTCTGCAACTCAGTGAGACCCTGTTTCAAAATAAAGAATAAAAAATAGGGCAGGGGGTGTATAGCTCGGAGGTCAAATGCCCCTGGGTTCTGTCCCCAGACCTAAAAAAAAAAAAAAAGTTGGGCTAGAGATATAGCTTAGAAGTAGAATGCCCCTGGGGTTCCATCCCCAGTACTGGGGAAAAAAAAAAAAAATTGAAGGGATTCATGGAATAAAGAGCCCAGAGAAAACTGGCTTGGGGTGTGTGTGTGCACAGATGAGTGTGTGCACATGTGTGTATGTGTGGTGTGTGCAAACTTGAGACAAGGCCAAGGGGAAGCAAATGGACGGGGTTCACCCTTTGGTGAGTTAAGTGTAGAGCTAACAGGGTGGGTGGTGGGAAATGGTCTGTTAAAAGGAGGGCAGCCAGGAGTGGTGTCCATACCTGTAATCCCAGTGTTTTGGAGGCTGAGACAGGAGGACCGCAGGTTTGAGGACAGCCTTAGCAACTTAGTGAATATCTCAGCAACATGTGTGTGTGTGTGTGTGTGTGTGTGTGTGTGTGTGTGTGTGAGACTTGGGATGGAACCCAGGGACATTCTATCTCTGAGCTATACCCTCAGCCCTATTATTCTCTATTTTGAAACAGAGCCTTGCTAAAACAAGGATGGCCTCACTAAGTAGCTGAGGCTGGCCGTGAACCTGTGATCCTCCTGTGTCAGCCTCCCAAGTACTGGGATTACAAGCATGCGCCACCAAAACCTATGGCCTCTGTTTCAAACCAAAAATAAAAAAGGCTGGGGATGTAGTTTGGCAGTAGAATGCTTCTGGGTTCAACCCCCAACACGCCCCAACCACACCGGGAAGGCAAAAGACCGATGGATCTGGGATTGCACCCTGTGGTGGCTCCTGTTCCAGAGGGTGAGGAGGGCCGAGGAACGGAGGGCAGGGAGCCTCTCTGGCCATACAAGTGTCCCATGTCAGCAAGAACAAAGCCTGAGTCCTGAAGTGGACAAAGGGGTGATTTTCTGGGCTTGGGATGGCTGCGGAGTGGGCTGGCTCCAGGGGAGAGAGGGACAGCAGGCCCAGCCCCAGGGCCCTCAGCCACCTGCGTGTCAGAGACACGTCCTCTCCTGCAGCCTCCATGGCGCTCAGCCTCGGCAGGAAGAAGGGGAACCTGGGGCCGCTCCTGGGGGCCTGGGCAGGAAATTGGGAGGGAGGGGACAGTCATCCAGGCAGCCTGAGTAGGGGCTGGGGGGGCTCCTCTCCCTATGGCCTCTGGATACCCCCTCACACACACACACAGGCCCCACAGAGGTCAACCCCCTGGCCCCCAGCTGCTCTTGGCCAGAGCCAGAGGGACTTGCAGAATTGATTTTCCAGCAAAAAAGAACACATCAAAGCAGATGAGTGGAGAGGAGGCCAGCTGCCGCCATCCCTGAAGTAAGGAAAGCCATCTGGCCTGCTGGACCTGAGCCGCAGCCTGGAGGAAGGCCTCTGGCCCCCTGACCAGCGCAGCCTCTTCCTGCCTGGCTTTGGGCCCTGGCAAGGACTGCTTGGCCCGGGGAGGGTGTGGCCCAAGTTGGGGTCCCGGACCCTCTAAGCACCAGCACCTGGTGAGCACACCTCTGGTCCCCACTCCGGCCTGAGCCCGACCCCTCGCCTGGATGGCCGTGGCTGCCCCTCGCTCCCTACAGCCCACCCTCTGCCGTCAGGAGCCCGAGGGGCTTCACTTGTGGGACTTAAAAACATCTCTTAGGTCGAGTGGGCGACCTGGAACAACATTCAGGAGGACAGAAGGACAGAAGGTCAGCAGGCCCGCCAGACCTCTCCTGGAAGTTCATAAACAAGGCACAAAAACATCCTGCTTGCTCCCTCCCCAGGGGCAGCGCCTCTGCTTCCTTGTCTTTACTAGCTAACTTGGGTGCCAGCGCTGGGTATCCGCGCAGGGTCCACGCCCATTCGCTCGGCTCCGTCCTCAGGGCCCCCGGCCTCGGGTGACTATGCAAAACACGTGCTTCCGCGTGACCGGCCCTTGGGCCAACAGACTGTCACTGCTGAGCAGACGGGTCAAGTGATTCCCAGGGAGGAGCCGCTCGTCCGGGAGCGTATGTATGTAATTTGGGGCAACATTCTCCAGCTGTGTGACCAATTCGCCTCCCAGCAGCGTGCGCAAAAGGCAGTCTTCTGACAGCCACTCGCCCGTCTCCACTCCTGCGCTCAGACTGGGGAAGCATGAGAAGGGATAACCTCTGACATGCTCGCTCTCTGCAGTACTGGGGATGGGACCCAACAGCACTGTACCTCTGCGCTATACCCCAGCCCTATTTTTCAGGGTCTCACTGAGTTGCAAAGGGCATTACTAAGTAGCTGAGGCTGTCCACGAACTGCGATCCTCCGGTATCACTCTCCCGAATGCTGGGACTACAGGTGTGCACCGCCACACCCGGCGTTTCTCTCTCGTTACTCGTGCCACGACACACCACTGGTCTCTCCAGTGGACTCCTTGCCCAGTGCTTTGCTCATTTTCTATGTGGAGACCTCTGGATGGTCTTTCACCTTATTGGTTTCTAAAAGCTCTTTGTATACTAAGGAACTAGACCTCGCTCTCGTATGCTCTGTAACTAGTTTGCTCATTTGTGTGTGTGTGTGTGTGTTTTTTTTACACCACATCTACTGTCTTTCTCTGCCACTAGATAGCCAGGGCAACGAGTATCTGCCCTAGCAGGACTTTGGGGACACTGAATAAACGGGCTGTTGGTCAGGCTAAGAACTTGGCCACTGTCCCAGGAGAGGGACGTGTCGGATGCCATCACACAGTTCTCAGAGCTGGGCCCTGTTCCTAGGCTGAGCGGAACCATGAGGTCCCCTTCACCGAAGAGGAGCCCACCACTCAGGATCTGGGGCCAGTGCCCCCTGGAGGCCCCGAGTCTGCTGAGCTGGAGGTGCGAGTGGGACCAGATGGGGACCCTGGGGTGTCCCTTGGTGGCAGGAGGGAAGAGTGACCTCAGGAGGCTGTGGAAGGGGCAGCAGGCGCGGCTGTGGGCCCGAACACAGGCTCCCTCCTCACTCTGTTGAGGAACAAGGGGCTTCAGTCCAAGACAGCTAATGTCTGGATTAATTGGGTCCAGAAGCTAAGGTTTCCCATGAGGAAAACAGTCCAAAGTCAACAGGGTCGGAGGCTGTCTAGTGCCGGTCCTAGCGCCAAGAGCCCCGGGGGCTCCCGGGCAGCTCTGGGTGGGCGGGGCGGGGCTCCCGGTGAGGGCCTTTGGGCTAACCAGGCCAACCCAGACCCTCGCCGCCAGCAGGGACCACGCTCAGGTGCCCGCAGAGGATGGCTGCTAGCCCCTCCCCAGCACGCCTGCGAAGGCAGCCCCCGCACCAGGGCTTGTGTCCGGCCAGCCCCTGGGAGGCCCCACTGTTGCCCCGGCCTTGGCCAGGCAGAGGGTGGGAGCTGGTCCCCATCACGGGAGGGGCCTCGCCCCCATGACCTCCGCTGAGAGGTTGGGAGAGCAAGGCTACCAGACCGCAGCCTGGCCCGTAGCACAGGCGCCCGCCTCCGCTCCACCCGAGGCCCTGTGCCTAGCGTAGGCTGCAGGGTGGGCGGAGGAAGGGGTCATGCCTACAGGGTGAGGCAGCTAAGGCCGCCGGGGGACACACGTCCGGACGGGTGGACAGTGGCCTGTCACTAGGACACAGGACAGCAGAGAGGGACTCGGGTCCTGAGAGACCCGTTGAAGCTTCAGGTGGTCGGATCCTTTGTTCTGGGTTGATTTGGGGCCTGGGAACGAGAATGGCTCCCAGCTGTCAGTGGACACCAGGCCCCCGCCCTCCGGTGTCCCTGCGTCCATTACCCCTGGCTCTGGCCTTCCCACCTGTCTGCAATCCACTGGCACCCCAGAATGGTGCTGTACAGACAGTCCAGTGAGGGCCAGCAGGGCAAGCCCAGTTCAGTGTGGGAAGCTCTGCTCCCTAAGACCCAGGAGGGACAGTCTGGGGCCAGCCCCCTGGGGCCATCCACACTCAGTCTGGGAAGGTCCTGCCCCACACAGCTCAGCACCCGAACCCTGCACATGAAGGGGCCCAAACATCCAGCAGGGCCCCTAGGTCCTCTGATCAGCCCTGCCTAGTCCTGAGGAAGGCTCCGGCCCTGGCCAGGGTCTCACCCTCTGCGTGTTTTGGGGCCGGGCTTCCCCACGCGCTGGCCAGGGAGGACACAGGCACTTGTTCAGCACCATGACATCAGCCTTCTGTGCCTGTGTCGCCGCAGCCCGTCCAGCTCTGGCCCCTGAGCCATCTGGAGTGAGTTGCTCCGACCTCTGGGTTCTACTCGGTGACGTTGGGTGGAACTGAGTCACATAGCTGGGGAGGGGAGGTGGCCAGTGCCATGGTAGAGGGCAGGCAACAGGGCAGGGAGACTGTCCCCACCTGGCCTGGAAGGCTGGGGCAGGCTGAGAAGACCCAGGTTTGGTGCCAGGGTGGAGCCAGTTAAGGTAGGCTGGGTAGGCCACGTCCATCTTCCCGGGGCACGGAGGGTTTCGAGGAGCCAGACCAGCCACGACCCCACCTCTTACTAAGTTTGGACATTGAGTCTTGTGCCCCTGTGAGGGGGTCATAGCCCCCCAGCCCCAGCCTGCCAAAGGGCAGGTCTGAGCAGCAGTGGGGCCTGGCAGAAGCCAAGGGGGCCACGCTCAAAGGGCAGTGAAGGCCCAGGCCGGGAGCCAGCTTTCCAATAAAAGTGCTAAATGTTTTAGCAAATGCAAGATCCTGGAAACTGCTTAGGACAAACTCTACCGGGGCCAGCCAGCTTGGCTAAGAGCGGTGGGATGGGGAGCAGTAGCCTGGGCTCGGCTCGGCGCCGTGGCTGCCAGGGCAGGCACAGCACAGACAGCGCTGGGCCTGCGCCTCCTCGGGTGACCCTGCGATTGCAGGCCTCTGGCTGCTCCCTCCAGCCATGGCTGGTGGTGGGAGGCCTGTCCACTCTGCTCCAGTGGCCCTGGCATCCACGGGGCCCCTCACCGCAGTGTCTCTGCCAGCATGGCCCTTTTTCTACCCTCCCACCCAGGAGCCCCTTGGCTAGCTCCTCACCTGTGCCCTTGCCCACCCCTCCACGTGCCTACTAGTAGCTGAAGCCCCTGTGGCCATGCCTACTCCAAGCAGATTCATCCAGCCTGGGCTTGAATCTGCTTTCTACAGACAAACCACAGCCCCAAGGGCATCCTGAGCCCTGCAGAGAACCCAGCAGGGGGAGACCACCGGTCCTCCCTCCTCTCCTCTTGCCCCAGAGCCCCTCTGCTCTTGGGGCCTGCCCACTGGCACTCAGTGTGGGGCACACCTGGCAACCTTACCAAACAGGGTCTGATCCCGTCTTGGAGCCACCACCCAGGATGCACTTGTGCCAGCATTGAAGTCCCACCCCCGGGTCTGGCCACGCCCCCACTGCTCTTCTGTGTGCCCGCTTATCTGGGGTCTCCGCCCACCCCACAGGACCCTCAAGGAGAGCACTCTGGACTGTGTGGTCACAGCTGCACCCCTGGCATCCCACAGTGCCAGTCCAGGTGGCAAGAGTGATGGATGGGTGGACAGAGAGGCAGGGTAGCTGGGTGTCCATGCATGGCTCACCCGAGACAGGTGACCTGGCTGCAGCAGCCTGTGGCAGGGCGGGGCGGGGCTGCTGGCCCTTGACCCTCAGCTCTGCATGGGCTGCCCGGGGGGGCCAGGCAGGGCATGTGCTCAGTATCGGCTGGTTTCTTATGGGTGAGTATGCGAGTCACTCCCGCCGGCCCTGGGCAGCCCCTGGCTAGCCCTGGAGAATGGACCAGGCTCCTCGCAGACCTGGAGGTGGCTGAGGCCCACTGCCCCTGTGGGGGGTTCAGGGACTTGGGAGGAGCAAGTACAGGGTCTGCTCACGGCCCCATGCTGGCCTCAGGCGGGGCAGGGTCACCCTAGTGGCCCCCAGCCCAGTGTGGGGAGGAATCTGGGCAGGAGGAGCTGTTACACCCCAAATGAGAACCACATGCTGGGCCTGGCCCTCCCCAGCCTCTTCCCCACCAGGGCGGGGACCTGGGGAGGCAGAGCCAGCCAGCATGGCCAGGAGAGCTCCAGGTAGGGAAGCGGAGATAGCCTGTGGCTTCCTGCCGCTCTGCCCCTGCCTGGCAGCCAGTAAGCCCTGAGCCCCACCACTGTCAAAGCGGAGGGCACCAGTGGTCCTCCTAGGGCCCTGCCTCTGAGACCTGTTTGGTTTGGAGGAGGGAGATGTCTTGGCAGGACCCCTGGGGGCCCGTGGAAGCGTGGACAGCCATGCTGGGAGAGCTCGTTGCTGGTAGGGGTGCCGCACCTCCCCTGGGCAGTGCCAGACGCTCTTGGCCCCCACCCCACCCTGCCTGAGGCCACCATTCCACAGGCACTGCTGCTAAATACCTCTGGACACTTGGGCCTGGCTCAGGGAGAATAGGTGGGCTCTGACCAGCCTCTGGGGATGGTGGGTGCCAAGGGCTGGCTCCCACCTGTGGGCCTAGATCCTTGTGCCCACAGGGTGCCTGGCACAGCGCCACGTAACAAACCCACAGCCCTACAGACACCCAGTACAGTCTGGCAAGTGAGAAACAGGCCCACAGCACCACTCAGTGCACGGCTGCCCAGAGGAGGCCCAGATGGGAGGCGCTGCCCACGGGCCCAGCGGGCCTTACCTAGCCTGACCTCATGTCCAGCAGCCCAGAGCACAGCTCTCCCTCGCACATGGGCCAAGGGTGCCCTGCCCACCCGCAGCCAGCCCACTGGCCATGGGCCTGGGCCGTGCACAGAGCCCAGCTTGGGCAGTACTGTCGACAGGGGCTAGTGAGGACAGGTAGCTCCTGCCTCAGCAAGAGGCTGGCTAGGCCTCACCTGGCCAAGGGTGCAGGACTAGGTCAGCACACACACCTGGAAAAGTCATTGGTGCGCACACATACCTGTCCTCCTTTGAGACTTTGTTCAGGCCTCAGAAAACCTCTGGGAACAGAGGTGAATGCCGGAGGGTGGCTGTGCACATTTACTGTTCAATGCAGCAGCTTTCAAATCCCACCACTTCCAATCAGAAGAGATGGTAAAACGAAGGCACCACGTACAAAAGTAATAGAAATCGCACTCTGTTGACAGGTGTGGTGGTACATGCCTGTCATCCCAGTATGTGGGAGGATGAGACAGGAGGATCGCAGGCTCGAGGCCATCCTCAGCAACTTAGTAAGGCCCCCTGCAACTTAAATCCTGTCTCAGAATAAGATAGGGCTGGGGGGACGTAGCTCAGAGGTAGAATGCCCCTGGGTTCCATCCCCAGCACCACAAACAACAATTACACCTGTCTCAGAACAGACTTAGCATGTGAAGTCTACATGAAGAATATCCTTACTTCTGAGGAACACAGGTTCCGAAGCCACTCTGAATGTTTTCCGTGGAAGAGACAAGCCACAGAGATGTCATTTCACCCTAAGCAGATCTATTGATCTGGCACAGGCCAATTACCAACCAGGTAGAAGGGCACTGTCGGTCATCCCAGTACTTGGGAGGCTGAGACAGGAGGATCACAAGTTTGAGTGGCAACATAGTGAGACCCGATTCACAGTAAAATAAATATAATGGGCAAGAGGTATAGCTCAGTGGTAGAAAGCCCCTGAGCCCGCTCCCTAGCACCACAGAAAATCAAAAGTGAGAAATCAGAACACCGGTAAATTGATTACGTGGTTACTATGGAAACCGGAAACGTCAGAAACACTAAGGAAATTCTGGAACAAAGGAGCGGGCGGGACCCACCTCGCTGGAGGTTAACACCTGCCACAGTGTTGTGAGAGCGGGAGGCCTGGCAAGGGTGGCGCGTCAGGTCCGCGTGGGCGAGGCAGAGTTCGGCAGAGGGCGCCAGGCCGACTGCCCTGGGCAGAAGCCTCCCTGCTGATGTTGTGATGAGACGGCCGAGGCCCATGAGGTTTGCCAGGCGCTCTCGGGGCAGCTGCGGGCACAGGCCTCTCAGTGCCAGTGAGCAGAAGTAACGCCTACCGCCCAGGCCAAGAAGGTTAGGAACCAACGCACCAAAAAACTCTTACAGCTCAACAGTTAACAAATGGACGCAACTTACAAATGTGCAAAGGACCCGAATAGACATTTTCCCAAATAACTCATCCAGCAGGTCAACAAGCCCGAGAAGACGCTCCACACCATTAGCTGCTGGGAGGTGCAGCTCAAAACCCTGGGACACGCGACTGCACCCCCACGAGGGGCTGGGATCCAGGGAAGAGCCGGTGTCCGGGAGAAATCAAACCCTCGCGCACCACTGCGGGGGATGTGGAGAGGCGCCGCCAGTCTGGAAACGCCTGGAAAGGCTGATAGACATTCAAAATGTCAAGCCGAGTTAACGCATGACTCAGCCATGCCACTCCCAGGTATATGCCCGAGAATCGAAAACATCTGTCCACACAGAAGCTTAAATGAAAATACTCTCAGCAAAATTATTCTTAACAGCTGAATGGTGGAAAAAGACTATATGTCCATCAGCTGACAAATAGCTAAACAAATTGTAGCTTATGTATGCAACGGAATAGTATTCACCCATAAAAAAGGAATGAAGTCCTGATTCATGCTACAGAGCAGCTAAACCTCAAAAACATTGTGCTGAGTAAGAGGCCAGACACAAGCGCTACGTACTCCACTTACATCAAACGTCTAGAACAGATAGCTGCACAGCAACACAAGTATCTCTGCTTGCCAAGGGCTGGGGAGAGAAAGGGAGCCCTGGGGTGCACAATGGGAATTATCGTGGGTCATTCCTGCTGATATAACAAAATACCCCAGACTGGGTAAGTTAAAAGCAAGAGCAGCTTACCTCTCACAGTGCTGGAGGCTGGCAGGCCCAGGTCAAGGGCTGGCCTGGCCATCGCTGCATTCTCACTCCTTGTGGCATCCTCAAACAGCAGAAGGCAGGAGGCCCAAGGCCTTGCTAACCCCCAGCCCCTCTCTGAAGGCTGTGAACGGGATGGCTTTGGGGGACAGGCCTGGGGTGCGGTGGGGCCTTGGGACTCACTGCCTGGAGTCTCTGCTCCCTGAATTCTGGTCCGGAGCTCCTCTGCCAGGGCCCAAACAGACCCAGGTAAGGCTCTACCTGCTGCCCCTCAGGGGAAACAGTGCTTGGCAGCACCCCCTCCCACAGGTGCTGAGCCCTGAGGGCATCGCTGTGGCCATGGCGGCCTCTACCAGACTTCAGAGGGTGTCCTGGATGGTCTCAGGGCCAGGGCACACTTGCCACAGAGGCGGGGCTGCCCAGGTCACACCCCTGGGCCTGGCACCCAGCTGCGGACTCCACTTCCACCGAGAGAGTGGTTGCAGGCTGTGTCCGGCAGAGCCACGGGGCTGACACTGCTCTGGGGCGCCCAGGTTCCAGACATGGAGTCAGGACTTAACGTTGCCTCCCTGTTGGGTCCTCGACTTACCGGGGACCCATTACGCTTTTCCTCGTAGGCAATCCTGTGGGAGGGAGCCTCTGCCGTGCGCATCCCCCGCTGTTTGGAAGGTCTTGACTCACGGGCTCCCTGTGGAGGAGGGTTATCCTCGGGCTGTGCTGCACAGGCCTCCGCGCAGCTGGTGCTGACTTTCAAGATGACACGGAGGGATTTGAGCTTTCAGGGCCACTGCAGTAACCAGTGTGCTTTGCCTGTGACAAAACCCTCAGTTTTTAGGGGCCAGGCATGGAATGCTGCAGTCTGAAGGTTTCCCCCCTAAAAACTCACGTAGAAACTTAACCCCCAAGGAGCAGGCCTAATGGGAAGTTGTCTGGCTGTGGAGGTCCTTCCCACTGCCCTAGGTCTGTGGGGCTGCGGTGAAGCTCATGGCAGAGCTCTTGCCTAGCAAGTGCTAGGCCTGGGTTTAATTCTCAGCTTCCCTCCTGCCCAGAAAAAAGAAAGAAAGAAGGAAAGAAAGAAAGAAAGAAAGAAAGACCTGTGCATAAAGCCAGACATGATGGCACACACCTGGAGGATCACAGGTGCAAGGCCAGGCTTAGCAATTTAGTGAGAAACTGCTTCCAAAATAACAACTTAAAAAGGGCTGGGGGTATAGCGCAGAGGTAGAATGTCCCTGGGTTCAATCAACAGTACCAAAGAGGGGGGCTGCAGGAGTGGGCGCACTCTCCGCACTGTGGGGCGCTGCCTGGGGCCCCAGGGGACCTGCAATCCCCGTGCTTGGGAGGTCAAAACAGGAGGACTGCAGGGTCCAGAACAGCCTCAGCAACTCAGCAAGAAAAAAAAAAAAACACTCAGCAACTTGGCTGTTTCAAAATAAGAACTAAAATAGGGCTGGGTGTGTAACTCCCAGGTAGAACCTCCCCGGGTTCAAGCTCCAGTACCAAAAAAAAAAAAAAAAAAAAAAAAAGTTAAAGAATTAAGAGAACATCCTTACCAGGCATGGGATGTGCTGGTGGCTTGGCCTTGACCTTCCAGCCTCTGGCGTTATGAGGACTAAAGTTCTCCTCCGCAATCACCCAGTGTGGCGCTGTGCTATGCTAGCAGCAGGAGCCAGGCGCACCCATTCAGGTCTCGGTGGAAGTGACTGCCAAGGGCCCTGGCCTTCTCCAGGGTGGAGAAAGGGCTCCGGGCGGAATGGTGTGCGTGACCCTGTGGGTACTGAGCCCACAGAAGCAGTCCTTGTGGAAGTGAGCTTCACACATGTGAATTATCTCCATACCATGGGTTTTTAGAATAGGCAAGGTGCCTCTTCTAAAAATTAGCCATTGTGGAGGCCTAGCCTTGGGGGACAGCACTGGAGAGGTAGGTGCAGACCCCGCTGGTGACACCTGAACTCCCTGACACATCTCTCTCAGGGCCCCCCTCACTGTGTGGTTTGTGGGGCTGGCCCCCAACCCTGGTTCCAATGCCAGCCTCAACTGCTGAGCACAGGCCTGGTTGGGCCTGTCCAGAGGGTGAGCTTGGGGCCTGCCAGGCCTTTTCTGAAGGCTTGGAGGGATGCTCTTGGCAGGAAAGGGCTGGGGCACCCCTCAGACCCAGGGCCACTCCTGATGCCCCACAATGGGAGACAATGACGGCCTATGGGCCCCAGCTTGGGTGGGCTGCCCCTTTCAAAACGGGGGTCTGTCCTTTGTCATAGGTCTTGTCCTGAATGAGGTCAGGCTGGGGACTGCCTTGGACCCAAGGGGATCCAGGCCCCAGCCACTGTGGGGGGCAGGAGGCCCCCGCCCAGGGACCAGCTAGGGCTGGAAACCCTGCAAGAGGGATGGAACAACCTGAAATGTTCCAGCCTGGATCTGCAACTCGTGAGAACCTCTGAAGTGCTCAGGTCCAGGGCAGAAATAAAGGGGTGTCCCTGGCCTGGCATGGGCACTGAGGACCAATCAGCAGTGGCAGGCGCCAACCTGCCTGGGGTGCGAGGGTCTCTGACTCAGCCACAACGAAGGCAACTGTGAAGGTGCGCCAAGGCCTGCAGGGCCCTGTCCACTGGCCCTGTCCAGGGGTCTGCCCACAGGTGGCAGGGGTGAGGGGCTCGACCACACCTGGCCTGCAGCACTGCCACTCAGCTTCCCACTGAGAAGCAAGGAGCGGCCACAGAGGTGGGGCAGCTGGCTGATGGGGAGCAGCTGTCACTGCGGGGGCGGCGCTGAGAGCACATTCCCCACGCAGTTAGCTCATGGTTTACACATTCCAGGCAGATTGATAAGGTCACAGAGGCAGAGACACTCCAGAGCTGGATGGAGCTTCAGGGGCCGGAGCCAGCCCCGCCCACGCCAGAACCTCCCCGGGGCCGGGGCCATCTGGTTTTGGAGGCCCGGGGCTGTTCTTCCTGCGCGCGGCACCTCCCCTAGCAGTGCTGCAGCCTGGCTCTCCCGGCTCAGCCCAGGAGAACCCCCAGGCCCCCGCCACAGAGCCCAACCATGGCCCCCGGGCCCTCCACCACCCACCAACTACCCACAGTACCTCTCCCTCCGCCAAGACAGGGTGTTTGTAAGGTTGCCTCCAGGGACTCCAATCCCATCTTTGCCACCCTCTAGCTTCTTGCAACTCTTGGGCTTTCCTGTGCAGTGCACAACCTGTTCCTGTGTTGACAGCCTGGCCTGGACCTCATTGTTTTCTGAGTAGGTTGGGATACCTGGAAAAAGCATTACTAACATGAGCAGAACCACTGCTCCTCCACGCAGGGGCTTCATGTGGGGAAGTGAAAGCCTTGCCTGTGGAGCACCGCATAGTGGGGCTGCTTGTTACAGCATCTTACTTTTACCCTGTGCCTCTGCACTCCCACCATCACCAAGGGAGCATTCTACCACTTTTATGTCTAGGTGCGATTGCTAGAGTGGGAAGTTACTACCTTCTGTACATTCATCTCATGTTAAATTTTTGTATCTGTTTTGTATTTTAGTTTTTAAACTGAAATATAAGGGAGTCTCTGTGTTGATATCATCCACAAACATGACTTGTGTTTTTCTGGTTTATGTCATTTTTTTTCTTATCTTATTGCACTTGTTAAAATCTCCACAGAAATGCTGAACAACAATAATGGCAGGCCTCATTATCATTTCCATATTTATTGAAATAGTTTTGGTTTTTGCATATAGAACAATCTTGGCCTTTACAGAGAGCAAAGCCTTCAGGGTTTCTTCTACTTTTTTTTTTTTGTGTGTATGCAATATTGGTACTGAAGATTGAACCCAGAGACATTCTACTTTTGACCTACCCCCTTAACCTTTTAAATTTTTTTTTTTTTTTTTTTTTGCAGGTCTGGGGATAGAACCCAGGGTATTCGACCTCCGAGCTACACCCCCTGCCCTATTTTTTATTCTTTATTTTAAAACCAGGTCTCACTAAGTTGCAAAGGGCCTAAGTAGCTGAGGCTGTCCGCAAACTGCGATCCTCTAGTCTCAGCCTCCCAAAAGCTGGGATTGCAAGCGTGCGCCACCAGGCCCAGCATTAAATTTTTTGTTTTGAATCAGTGTCTCACTAGGTTTCTGAGGGTCTTGCTAAGTTGCTGAGGCTGGCCTTAAACCTGCAATCCTTCTGTCTCGGCTTCCTAAGTGCTAAGTTACAGGCATGCACCACCACACCCAGCTTCTCTTTTAATTAGCTTTACTACTGGCTTGGTTTGATCAATTTCCTTTTTGTACCTCACAGTTTGGCTCCCCAGATGCTCCGTCAATCTGTTGACACCATGACTTGCGTCAGTTGCTGAACCACCTTGTGAGCCTGGCCTAGACCCGCACGGTCACAAACACGTGACTCCACATATTTCACTGGTCTCTGCTACTCTCTTGTTTTGCTTCTTCACTTAAGAGTGACATTTGTCGATGTTTTTTTGCCTTACATCAGGTTTTCATATTAGATTATAGTGGTTTCATGACATGAATCACAGATTTTTCCATCTTTTCTTGCCTTGGAAAAGCTGGATGACACTGAACTAACGTCCCCAACTTCAGGTTAGATCTTAGTCAGCTGTGAACATCTGTCCTGGTACTCCTACTGGCTGGTTTGTTTTAGTGACTTTTGCAGTTTCTTATATTCGTCTAGTCATGTTTTCCACTGATTTGAATTATTTAGGCAGTTTATACCCACTAGAAAATTACCTGTTTGCTGCAGGCTGTGTACTCTGGTGTATCATCCTGTGACCTGTCCACATTAGGCCTCCTTTCTTGTTCCCAATCACACCTGGGTTTCTAAATTTCAACATATACAAACTCTACATAGATATAGTCAATATTTCCAGATTTTAGGCAGGGCAAAGGCTATTTTATGTAAAACATCATTTCTCCTTTTTACTTTTTTTTTCTTTCACTAATTTCTGGTTTTAGCCTCATCCTACTTTTTGCAATTTTTTTTTTTTTCTTTTGCGGGTCTAGGGATGGACCAGGGGCATTCAACCTTCGAGCTACACCTTCTGTCCTATTTTTATTCTTTATTTTGAAACAGGGTCTCACTAAATTACATAGGGCCTCACTAAGTAGCTGAGGCTGTCTGTGAACCACGATCCTCCTGTCTCAGCCTCCCAAATGCTGGGATTACAAGGGTGCGCCACCACGCCCGGCCATGTATTTTGTTTTCACTCTGCTTTTTTTCTTTTTGGTACTGGATATTGAACAGAGGAGCATTCTACCTCCAAGCTACAACCCCGGCCTTATTTTATTATTTTGAAACAGTCTAAGTTGCTGAAACTATCCATGAACCCGTGATTCTCCTGTCACGCCTCCCAAGTACTGGGATTATTGGTGTGCGCCCCCATGCCCAGTGTCACTCTACTTTCTTAAGATGGACACAAAATCCCTGCGGTTTGTCTTTCCTCAGAAGAACAGCAGGTGCACGGGGGCTCTGTGCGCCTGGCTGGATGTGTCTTCGGCTCTAAAACATTTATACTTCCACAGCTGTCCAGAGAGCTCTTGTGTTCAGATTTGATTCCCATGTTACCTAGGAGAGCTAGGGGTGTGTTCCTCTGCCTTTAAAGGTTACATTGCAGGGAAGAAGGGTAGCACTTTTTGGTGCTTTAAATTTTTTTGGTTCATAATAAGACTGTGTATGTGTGTGTGCGTGTGTGTGCATGTGTGTGCGTGCGTGTGTGTGTGTGTGTGTGTGTGTGTGTGTGTCTCACTGGGGATGGAACCCAGGGGCATTCTACCTCTGATCTACACCCCAAGCCTATTTTTTATTTTTATTTTGAAACAGGGTCTCAGCCTCCCCAGTACCAGGATTGCAAGTGTCACCACGCCCAGCCAAGACCACTTCAGTTAATCTCCTTTTTAGCCCATTGAGGATTTCTTTGAAGCCAGGTATGTAACATACATGGGCTTATAAAAGTGCTGTATTTCTTTTCTTTTTTCTTTTTTTTTTTTTTTTGGTGGTACTGGGGTTCCTGGAAGCCCTTCTACCTCCGGGCTACACTCCCAGACCTATTTTTATATTTTTATATTTTTATTTAGAAACAGGGTCTCCTAAGCCAGCGCGCGCGGCTGGCTTCGAACCTGCGCGATCCTCCTGTCTCCGCCTCCCAAGCGCGGGGATTACAAGCGTGCGCCACCACGCCCGGCTAAAAGTGCTGTATTTCTTCTGTGGGGAATGGGACCACTATCTGGACAGATGTTTGAGTCATCCTATCACAGGCTCAGAGGCCAGCAGCAGCCCCGCTGTGTACCCCTGGCCCTGCCCCAGAGCTCCTATCCCCTTAGGCACACAGAGGTTTATGGCTTGTTTCTTGGTCGCTCCAGCACGAGCATACCTGGTCTGCGCGTGGCGTGTAGGTGTGCTGTGTGAGGCTCGCCCCTCCTCTCCTGTCCTCCACCCTCAGTGTGGGTTCACAGCCAGTGTGCTGGCCTCGGGCGTTTCTGCAGGGCAGGACACAGAGGCTTCTTTCCTGCTCACAGGTGACAATTCTGGGCTGGTTGGGAGACACGGTCAGTGGGTGACACTTCACCGTGCTGCTGTCTCCCGCTTTCCGTGCTGTAGGTGAAAGCTTCTGGCCTCCCCAGCCTCACTCCCCTCTCTTGGTGACATGCTCTTTGTTAGCATGCAGGAGCACTGTGCTTTAGCCCTGGCTGCACTCCCACAGACCCCGTAGGCCTGGGAGGTGACAGCAGCAGCCTCTGCCAGTGCTTCCCAGCATGACTGCACGTGGCCTGCTGGAGTCTTGGCGGATGTGGGTATACACCTCACCTGTACATGATTCTCCCAGGCTGACCGTGCAGCTTAACCGCAGAGGGGGGAAGTCCTGGTGGAGCCCACACAGCCCCCAGAGACTTGTAGGGCTCTGTGCTCAAGGATGAGGAAAGCTGAGGCCCAGAGAGGCAAAGTCACCTCCTTGAAGACACACAGCTGTGGGTGAAGATGTTGGCCTCTCTGACCCAGGGCACACGTATCTGGTAATGAATGTTACCAAAAGCTGCACCTTCCCCCAGCAATCCCACCTGAGCCCTGCTGGCACTGGGCACTCTGGTGGCTGTGCTCATATTCAGAGAAAGGGACAGTGAGGGTGTGTGTAGAGGAGGCTGGTGGGGGAGCCGGAGGGCAGCAGCCTCCAGGCTCCATGAGCCTCCTCAAGCAAGGGCACTGGGGACTCCCCATGCGTGTCTGTTCATATGTCCGTCACAGGCTCCAGCTCAGAGCACTATGGCCAGCATGAGATCTGACCTGCGCCGCAGGGTCAAGGTGGCATCCGCCCATCTCAGCACCGCTGCCCTAGGAAACGGTTCTTCAGAAGCAGAAGGACCAGGTAGGTGCTGGAGGGAATGCCTCTCCACGGCCAGGGACGTCCTGGGTGTCTGCAACAAAGCCGCTCACGTGTGGCCCCTTCCAAAGGAGTGGGGGTCCCCGGAGCAGGGTGGGGCAGGCCTCCCTGTGGAAGAAGCACAGCCTTGCTCACGTGCATGCACAGCTGGTGAACAGCTCAGGCTGCTCCCTATGCCCGATGTGATGACCAACACTATCAGAAGTGAGTTGCCGGGCGTGGTGGCGCAGTTTGTAATCCCCACGGTTGGGAGGCGGAGACAGGAGGATCGCTTAGGTTCAAAGCCAGCTGTGCTGGTTTAAGAGATTCTGTTTCCAAATAAAAAAGTTTAAAAATAGGTCTGGGAGTGTAGCCCGGAGGTAGAAGAGTTTCCAGGAACCCCGGTACCACCAAAAAAAAAAAAAAAAAAAAAAAAAAAAAAGAAAAAGAAAAAGAAAAAGAAAAAGAGAAGTGAGTGAGCAGGCGTGGTGGTGCACGCTTGTAATCCCAGCATTCCAGAGGCTGAGACCCGAGGATCACGGTTCTCAGCCAGTCTCAGCTACTTAGTGAGGCCCTCTGCAACTCAGTGAGACCCGGTTCAAAATAAAGAATAAAAAATAGAGCAGGGGGTGTAGCTCGGTGTTCGAATGCTCCTGGGTTCCATCCCCAGACCCGCCAAAAAAAAAAAAAAAAAAAAAAAGTGAGTGGCCGCTCCATCCCGAGGACGTAGCAAACCCAAGCCTCAGGATGTCTCAACAAGGCCAGACTTCACGGTCACAACGCAGCCGAAACAAACCCCAGGCCCTGTGCAGTCTGCCGGAGCCGCGGGCGGGTGGACCGGAGCTTGGCGCCCTCCAGCAGCACACCAGGGACACTCCGAAGGCGAGGGTCTGTGGCCTCCGCGTCCAGGCTCTGCCTGAGTACTGTGGTCCTGGAAGTTCCAGCACTCGAGGAGATACTGCGCCTGCAACTTCTGAATGTATTTCAGAAGCAGTCCCTAAGGATCTTGGAGACGGAGCAGGCATGGCAAGTGCTGGCCTCCAGCACTCCTCCTCTCCCCTGGAGGGATCTTGCAGCCCCACCACCTACACAGGCCAGACAAGCCAGTGCTGGGATAGCGGTTTGGACTCATTCTCTCTTTCAGGTGGTGGTGGCAGAGGGATAGAGCTGACCCTTTCTTTAAAGCCTTAAGAATAAGACTTATTTTATACACTTTAACAATGTCCTTTGAGGGCCGGGCGTGGTGGTGCTCGCTTGTCATCCCAGCATTCGGGAACTGGAGACCGGAGGATCGTGGTTTGTGGACAGCCTCAGCTACTTAGTGAGGCCCTTCATAACTCAGTGAGGCTCTGTTTCAAAAAATATAAAGACTAGCCGGGCGTGATGGCGCACGCTTGTAATCCCCACGCTTGGGAGGCTGAGACAGGAGGATCGCACAGGTTCGAAGCCAGCCTCAGCTACTTAGTGAGGCTCTCAGCAACTTAGTGAGACCCTGTTTCTAATAAAATATAAAATAGCCGGGCGTGGTGGCGCACACTTGTAATCCCTGCGCTTGGGAGGCAGAGACAGGAGGATCGCGCTGGTTTGGAGTCAGCCTCGATGGCTTAAGAGATTCTGTTTCCAAATTAAAAAAATACAAAAATAAAATAGGTCTGGGAGTATAGCCCGGAGGTGCCTCTGGGTTCCACCCCCAGTGCCACCAAAAAAAAAAAAAAAAGACTGTGAAATAGGACCAGGGAGGGGAGGGGGTAGCTTGGAAGTAGAATGCTCCTGGGTTCCATCCCCAGTACTGCAAAAAAAAAAAAAAAAAAAAAAAATCTTTTGAGAGCACATGTCTGTAATTTCACTCCTTGGAAGGCTGAGACAGGAGGATCAGAATTTCAAGACCAGCCGGGCGTGGTGGTGCACGCTTATAATTCTAGTACTTGGGAGGCTGAGACAGGAGGATGGCAGGTTCAAAGCCAGCCTCAGCAGCTTAGTGAGGCTCTCGGGAACTTACTGAGACCCTGTTTCCAAATAAAATGTAAAATAGGTCTGGAGGTTTAGCATGGAGGTAGAAAATCCCTGGTTCCATCCCCAGTACCACACACACACACAATTTCAAGGTCAGTGTGTAGGGTCTTGCTAAAGGAGACCCTGTTTCAAAATAAAGATAAGTGGGAGGGGGGTGAGAGGTGTAGCCTGGAGGCAGAGCGCCCCTTTGAGAGTCCCTAGAAGGAAGGGACCCCTCATGGAGCACAGCAGCCGGCCTGGGGTCCCTGGGTGGGGCTGTATGCAGGCTGTCCTTTGCCACAGACTCTGCAGACAGGAGGGTCTGCAGTAGGCCAACACTGCCCTGGGAGGCCCTGGGTCCTGGTGGGCAACTTCATGCTTCCCTGACATCTGCAGGGCAAAAAGCCAGGTCAGCTGGACCTGTGTCATCAGGGACCCCAGGGGGCAGCAGCTCTTCCCACTGCCTCTGGGGAGAGGCCATGGAGAGACGGGAGCCGCAGCTTCTGGACTTGGTCTGCAGAGCCTAGCAGGGGTGAGAGCCGAGAGCCACTGTGTGCTGTGGGCGGCAGTCACGTGCCTGCCCCACCCCCCGTGGGAGACCAGGATGCAGGGATGGGGAGTCCTCCCCCACAGCCCCGAGCTGCTTGGAGCTGGGCCCACCCCAGGCCGCCTCGCCGGGTGTTCTTCCTCCCGCTGGCTTTGGCCCTGGACCCGGTGAGCAAATGCTGACCCACATTTCCACTGAGCCGGCGGAAAGTAGGCCACCAGCGAGGCTGGAGCCAGGCGTCCCGAAGCTGGCCGCAGGGCTGCTCAGATTTTCCAGGCTAGGAAGTGGCCCTTTTTTAAGAGCCTACCCGGAGCCTGGCCAGAGGAGCCAAGGGGTGCCGTGGTCCTCCTAGTCCCTCCTGTGGTGCCTCCTGCCTTTGGGGGCTGGGTTGGGCACTGGTGCAGGGCCAGAGGGTGGTTTCTCTGCTTTTCCTCTTGGGCGCTCTCTCCCTCCCTCCCTCTTCCCATCCGGGCAAAGCCACCTGAAGGATGCTTCTTCCTGCTGCCCATCTGAATCTGGGGAAGGACCAGGAGAAACCTGTTTGCCTTTCTGGGGTAGGGCGGCTAGCAGGAGGCTCTTTGCCCCATATGCCCTGCTGCTGTGCTCAAAGCCAGGGCCGATGCCTCCCCCAAGCTCCCCATGGGGCTACAGGGCTGGTGAGAATGTGGAGCAGCTGCTGAGGACACCAGAGAGCATCCTAGCTGCACCAGCCAGCAGCTGGCATTCAAAGGCAGGCGGACAGACAGGATGCCCAGCCTAGTGAGTCCTCACTGCTTGGGGGAAGGTGGTTCTGAGGGACCTTGAGAGGAGCCAGCCCCTCCCCACTTGCTCACATTTGAGGCCTGGAGCTGGCCTCCCTCCTGCTCCTTGCCACAGATGGGACTGGGATAAGAGGTAGAAGAGCCAGGCCCTTGGCCTACAGGGCAGCCCCTCCTAATCAGAACAGCTACCCGGGGAGGGGGATACACAGTGATGAGGGGTGTGTGGGGCAGGGGACCTAGAACAGGCCTGGGCAGGGGCTGGAGATTGCCATGCCCACAGACAGCAGCCCCTACACAGAGCCCAGGGCTTCCATCAGCAGGTGTGCCCCAAGAACACGAAGAATCAGCCTCTGATGCAGGCTGTGCGGGTGGGAGAGGCACACGTCAGGTGTGTGCACGTGGTGGGCATAGGCATGTGTGTGGATGTTAGGTACATGCAGGTGTGTGTGCCAGACACACTGGCCAACGCGGCTGCTCAGGTGTCTCCGTCCCACAGCCCTGCCCTGTGCAGGTGAGCCGAACAGAGACCTCACCGCAGCCTCTTCACCTGGACACTGAGGTCTGACCTCGCTGGCCTGTGTCTCCCTCACCCTCTCTGCTGGCCGCAGCCACTGGAAGGGCCTGGGCTGTGGCCTCCCACCTGCCGGGTACCTCTGCTGACAGCGTTCCTAAGCTGGCGTGGCCGTGGTACGGATGGACTCGGCAGACCAGGTGCCGTGTGGCCAGGCAGCAGAGCCTCTGGCAGTCGCTGCACTCCCTGGCTCTCCTATCGCCCACACTAAATCTGCGGCTTGCAGAGATGAGGGGACCAGAGGCACATCCAGTGCCCTGATGGAGCCTCTGCTTTGCTCGAGCTGTCTCCTGTTCCTTTGGCTGGCTCCTTCCACCACCACCCTTTCCAACCACATGGGGGACCGGGAAGACGGTTTTGCTGTGGGCACGCAGCCTGCTCACCAGATGCCCATCCTGGAAAGAAGCCCAGGCTCGGGGGCAACCAAGGCTCTACCACCACCTTGGGAACAAGAGCCGGAGAGTCCCTGCAGAGACAACACGAGAGCGAAAGCACAAGTCCCCAGACCCCAAATACTTCCCAGGACCCACAGGCTGGGGCTGACTCACAGTTTGGATGGAGTCCACTCTCAGTGAAGCTGCTTGGCTAGCCTGTGGACCGCAAGGAAGGATCATCTCTATGCCGAAGATGCGCGGGCTGGAGGGGCTAAGGACCGTCTGGTGATCCCTCAGAGGGAGAACAGTCTTTGGGCACAGGGGATCCCAGGAGGAGCCTGCTCTAGAATCTCCTTCTCCTGGCTCCAGTTTGGGGCTAAGAAGCAGTTGAGAGTTGCCCACATGGCTCCTCCTGGGCACAGTCCCTGCTGCCCAGTCCCCAGGCCCATGTGGGCTGAGGCCACCTGCCCGGGGGCTGCAGGGAGGCCAGTGCACAGGCCAGGGACATGGCTGCCTGCAGGCTACACACCACTCCCCTGATCTGCCCCCTGCCTGGAATGCCTGGGTGGTGGCACCATGGCTTCCACGCTGCCCTGTGTAGCCACTGCATCAGGAATGTGGGGTTGAGCTCCACTCTGTCCTCTAGTCTTCCTTGTGGACTCTGGAGCAGGCCTCCAGATGCTGAGCTCTGGGGTCCCCTCCTCTAGAATGATGCCCCAGGCAGGGGTGTCAAAGAGAACATCCAGGGCCTCCAGCCCTTCCTCGGGAGGCCACACCCTCAGCCCTGCCCAGCCACCCCTGTGGGCCAAGACCCAAACAGGCTGGGAGTTTGAGAGAAGGGGGTGATGGGGCAGCGCCCAGCCAGAGGGACCCCACACTGGGTGCCCCCTGCAGGCACGAGGTGGCCTTAGAGTGGAGGTGGTCTTGGGGGAGAAGTGCAGAGGAATGCTGGCCTTCACCTCCTGCCCAGCACCAGCCCTATGTCTGCAGCTGATTACCTGAAGGGAATGAAGCCTCCAGGAAGCAGTGCATCCACAGGAACGTCTCTGAGCAGTAGGCTGACTGATGCCCAGGCCTTGCAGACAAACCAGATGCCACACAAGGTGCCACGCCAGGGCCTCCTGGGTGCAGTGGCTCGGTGCTGTGAGCTTTTGCAAGGCCCAGGCACTCAGCCACGGGTTGCGGAGGTGCTGGCTCCAGGGGCCTGGGGGTCCTGTAGCCCTGGGGCACGCTCCAGCCCTGTGGCCCCAAGGACCTTGCCACTCCCTATGAGAGCTGGGTAAGTTTCCCCTTCCCTTGGCCCTGGGCTGGCCTCTGACTCATATGTGGTTAGGAACAGCCACGGGACCTTCCTCCTGGTCCTTGCTCTCTTGAGAACCTGTCTTCCATGTTGGGAGGAAGCCCAGGCCTGGCAATACCCATGCAGGGGTTCCTGTCACAGGCCCCACTGAGGTCCCAGCTGGTATGAACCACCTGGAGTGAGTGAAGGGGCCATAAGGTGACTCTTCCCCACCTTCGACAGCCAGAGACACCAAGAAGACCAGAGGTCACTGTCCCACTGAGTTCAGCCCTGGTACAGTCTCTTGGGCAAATCGGCCTGGAGGTGGGAGTGGGAGGGTTGCTATGCTACAGAAGTCACGCAGGGCAGGCCCCACTGAGGGTCCCAGTGTTGCCCGCTGGCCACTGTGGCTTCTTCCTTGGATCCCTCTGTGTGGCTCCGCACAGCTGTCTGGAAGATCCTGTATGTGAGCACTCAAGTACTCTCCTGAGCCCAAGAAGCTTTTAGGCAGCACCGTGAGCCTCTCTCCCAATCTCATCTTCCCCACCTGTAAAGTGAGCCCTGAAACCAGCTCCGAAGGGTTGCTGTGGCTTCCAGAATGCTCTGTGGTGAAGTGTGAAGCAATCAGGTCTTTTGCCATGCTCCTGTGTGTCCACTGGTGCCACGGCCTTGTCTCCCTTGGAGTCTGCGTGACCCTGCACGCGTGACGTGGCACATGCTTAAAGAACGCAAGCCCTGAGGAGCGTGGTTCCTGGTCAGACCGCTCCTTGTTCTTGGATGTTCTTTCATGGCTATTGTTCTTTTGGTATTGATTCTATTAGCTTTCCACACAAATGGCTCCGGTGATGTAGAATCAGGACTGTGGGAGAAACTTATTCTGTGGAAGATAAATTTTCTGGTAATATATGTCTGGGCCCTCAGACTCCCCCTGCCTTGCTCCAAGCTATAATAAAATTGGCCAGAGAAGACAGAGGAGGGAAATGTACCAGTATTGGAAAGAGGCATCAAATATATTAATGTGCTGGTATTGGAAGATTGCTTTGGTAATTTCCAAAGTGTAAAATCTAGTCAGAGCTTAGGTGCTGTGCAGGCGCTCAGGCAGGGAGTGATTACAATGCAGAGTTCCTCTCTGCCTTTGCCCTTCATTCTAATCATTAACCTATAGTAAAAGCCTTAAGAGTCAACTGAAGCCATTAGCCCTAAAACTACAAGAAAGGCAACCGGTGCCTCCGTTTACCTCCTCTCCTCGTGATCCGGCCTGGCATAGGAAAGGTAAACTTTGTGTGCAGCTTCAAAGCACCCTAGTTGATGAGCAACCAATACTGCCCAATACAATAGAGCTGAGGGCCAGGTAGATTCTTGACCCTTGCACTTAGCCCGTGCACTGTCCGGAGACAAGGAGGCACCACCTGGCTAAGGAATAAGTATGTCAGAACAAAAGACAGATATAATAAGTATACAGGTATAAAGTTTTGATGGTTATAAAGAAAGGAAATCTTGTGAGAACAAGAAAGCATTTTGTATGAAGTAAGTTTTATCCTAAGATTGTCCCAAATGGGAAAGAAAGAACCAGGATAAAAAACAAGAAGGTTAGAAGCAAGTTGCAGAATGTTTGTGGTATGTTTATTTGCATATGTGATGAAGATGGATTATTAAAAGAGGAGTAGGTTTCTAAAACACAAGCCTACCGCTTGTGTATCCCCAAGAGGACATTGGAGAGAGACAATTCTTTAAAACTGGCTTCAAGGTTATTTATCAGAGAATAGATACAGGAATCAGCTCACCTGTGTCTTCTTGTCATGTTGCTTTTTGGGCCCTGTCTGCTAAAATGTATTGTGAGTGTTGTCTCATAGGCTTGAAGCTTTCAGACTTCAGATGGTGGTGCAAACAGAAGCAACATCTATTGCAGTCCTTTGGATCGTCATAGACATACACGGCACAGACCCATCTGATTCCCCCATGCCAACTACATGCATGAATGTTACCCTAAAGCTGGGACCCCCAACTTCATCTCTGTCCAGCTCAAAGAAGTTACTAGACAGAGGAGGACATGGCCAAAGCCTTAGGAACGGAAGGTTCCGAAAGGGTTAAAGGAGATTCTAAAGGCTGAATTCTCCAAAAACTCTGGGTGTGACTCCTGTCCTTTTTGGAATTTGCCCTCTAAGGCCGCCTGTGAGGCCAAAGATCTGATCTTAATCACAAGGTCCAGGGCTGATCTTGATCACAAGACAAGTGATATCTCGGGTCTTCCTTTTGTCTTGTTTTAATAGCTCACTATTTTTCTTTGGTGTTTATACTTTTTTACTAGGAATCTCACTGGAGAAGGGTATAAGAGTCTTGATTTTGGAAAATAAACTTTTTCAGTTGCACGAGAGGCAATTGTCCGGGTCAGTCATTTCAGGTCTCTCCCTCCCAAGTCCTGGAGACGAATCTCCACTTTAGCGCCGTGAACAGGGACTTGAAGGAGTTTATTTGATAAGGGGGAGAAATCGCTGCAGAAAAAGCCGCTGCAGAACTAAGCCGAATCCTTGCCCATCTTCCAAGACCCCTTTTCCAACGGTCCCATTGCTCCGACCAAGCTGGTCTATCACACACTGGGTTCTTCATACTCAGATACTTTAGCTCTGAGGCACCACGGGTACACTGTTCCAGGAATAACTGATTTTATGCACAGATGCAGAGCTTCTTATCAAAGCAACATTTTCTTCTACTATATCTTTGATAAGACCTTCCCACTTGTTTTACTCTCCTTGCAGGAAAAGTCAACACCATAGGTCAATCAATCAGCTTGCCTGTCTATTGAGCCTCTCATTTTCTCTGAGTCTTAGGCACTCTGGCCCACTGGCACAGTGCCTCTGCTGCTGGTCATGCTGTGGAGGGTGAAGCCTCTGCTTGGGGATGCTTGGCAGAAGGAGCTCTTGGCCACCCGTGCGCTATCCTTTTCCAGCTCACGAATGGCTGGAGAATCCAGGGTCTCCTTGGGCAATACTACTACTCATGAAGTCTCAGCCTCCTGAAATGCTGGGATTATAAGCATGCGCCCCCACACCTGGCTTTTTGTGCATTTTTAAATTGAGTCTTTTCTTTTTATTCTTGAATTTTGGAAATTCTCTATACATTCTGCATATTCATACCTTATCATATATGTGATTTAAAAACATCTTCCGGCTGAGTGTGGTGGCGCACGCTTGTAATCCCCGTGCTTGGGAGGCGGAGACAGGAGGATCGCGCAGGTTTGAACCCAGATGTGCTGGCTTAAGAGATCCTGTTTCCAAAAATAAAAAAGCATAAAAAAGTATAAAATAGGTCTGGGAGTGTAGCCTGGAAATAGAAGGGCTTCCAGGAACCACAGTACCACAAAATAAATAAATAATAAATAAATAATAAATAAATAATAAATAAATAAATAAACATCTTCCATTTTGTGAGACTTTTTTCTCATTATTGTCTTTTATGCACAAATACTTTAATTTCCATGAGACCCACTTTGTCTATTTTTCTTTTGTTGCCTGTGCTTTTGATGTCCTATCCAAGAAATCACTGCCAATCCAGTGTTGTAGGTTTTACCTTATGTTCCTTCATGAGATTTATAGTTTTAGGTGTTATATGTATGTTGTTGGTCCATTTTGAGTTAATTTTTGTGGATGGTGTAAAGGCACCACTTCGTTCTTTTACATGTGGATATATAGTTTTCTTAACATCATTTGTTGAAAAGCCTGTTCTTTCCTTCATTTAATTGGTTTTGATTCCTTTGTCCAAAAATCATTTGACCATATATGAAAAGCTTTATTTCTGGGCTCTCTATTCCACTGACCTATATGAATTCTTACTACTGTATTCTTGATTTCTACAGCTTTGTGATACATATACTGCATTACCAGATTGTTGATTGCTGCAACTTGGCAGTTTTGAAGTCAGAAGCATGAGTCTTTTAGCTTTATTCTTTTTTTCAAGATTGTTTTGTCAGATCAGAGTCCCTTGAGATTCCGCACGAATGTTTGTATGAGTTTTTATATTTCTGTAAAAGTTTTATTGAGATTTTGTAGGATTGCATTAAATTGGTAGATCACTCTGGATAATATGAACAAACTTAGAATTATCCAATGAACTTCCATTTAATTATGCATTTGTGTATGTGTTTGGCATGGTATTGAACTCAGGTGTGTACTACATGAGCTGAACCCCTGGCCCAATTTTATTTTGAAACAGGGTCTCACTAAATTTCCAAGGCTGGGCTTGAACATGCAATCCTCTTGTCTTTGCTTCCCAACTACTGGGATTATAGGTGTGCAACACCGTATCTAGCTCTAATTATGTCTTCTTTAGTATCTTTCAGAAATGTTTGTAGTTTCCATTGTATAAGTCTTTTACTACTGTGGTTAATTCCTAAGTATCTTATTTTAAAAAATACTTAAGTACAAGGCTGGTTCTGGGGCCTCCGAGGCCGGGATCAGAGCCTGCCGAGGGGTGAGGCTGGTGCCAGGGCCAGCGAAGCCAGGATTGGAGCCTGCCAAGGAGTTAGGCTGGTGCTGGGGCCAGCAAGGCCAGGACTGGGGCCTGCCATGAGGCAAGGCTGGTGCAAGGGCCTTCGAGGCCGGGAACGGAGCCTGCCAAGGGGTTAGGCCAGTGCCAGGACCAGCAAGGCTGGGACTGGGGCTTGCTGTGAGGCAAGGCCAGTGCAGGGGCCTTCGAAACTGGTATCAGAGCCTGCTGAGGGGTTAGGCCGGTGCCAGGGCCAGCAAAGCTGGGACTGGGGTCTGATGTGAGGCAAGGCTGGTGCTGGGGCCTCCGAGGCCGGGATCGGAGACTGCTGAGGGGTGAGGACGGTGCTGGAGCCAGCAAGGCCGGGACCAGGGCCTGCCATGAGGCAAGGCTGGTGATGAGGCCTCTAAGGCTGGGATTGGAGCCTGCCGAGGGGTTAGGCCAGTGCGGGGGCCAGCAAGGCTGGGACCGGAGCCTGCTGTGAGGCAAGGCCGGTGCTGGGGCCTCTGAGGCCAGGATCGGAGCCTGCCAAGGGGTGAGGCCAGTGCCAGTGCCAGCAAAGCCGGGATCTGAGCCAGCCGTGAGGCAAGGCTGGGGCAGGGGCCTTCGAGGTCAGGATCAGAGCCTACCGAGGGGCTCGACCAGTGCTGGGGCCAGCAAGGCTGGGACCGGGGCCTGCCATGAGGCATGGCTGGTGCTGGAGCCGCCGAGGCCGGGACTGGAGACTGCTGATGGGTGAGGCCGGTGCCGGGACCAGCCTGGCCAGGATTGGGACCCGCTGTGAGGCAAGGCTGGAGCTGAGGCCTCTGAAGCTGGGATCGGAGCCTGCCGAGGGGTGAGGCCGGAGACTGGGCCAGCATGATGAGATTGAAGCCTGCCATGAGGCAAGGCCAGTGTTGGGGCCTCTGAGGCCGGGAATGGAGCCAGCGGAGGCGTGAGGCCAATCCCAGGGCCAGCGAGTTCAGGATTGGAGCCTGCTGTGAGGCAAGGCTGGTGCTGGGGCCTCTGAAGAAGGGATCGGAGCCTCTCGAGGGGTGAGGCCAGAGCCGGGGTCAGCAGGGCAGAGATTGGGGCTGCCATGAGGCAAGGTTGTTGCTGGAGCCAGCAAGGCCAACATCAGAGTCTGCCAGGGGGCAAGGCCGGTGGCAGGGCCTTCAGGAGCGGGAACGGAACTTGCAATATGGCATACACAGAGGAACATCACAGAAAATAGAAAATCTGATGCTTTTCCTAATATGCAAAAACTAGGAAGAAATGGGTAATGGGAGGAGAGCTAGTTGAAGAAAGGGCCCTATGGAAGAGCAATCAAGGTGACCAATCAGAGGGGATAGGATGGGGGAAGACGGAATCTCTTTAAAATGCATGATGTACATAAACAAATGTATCAAAGTTAATCACCAAATCAAGCTTGGGATCGAGGGAGGGGGAGGGAATGGAACGGGGACGGGATAAGGGCTAATTGGATGATATATGCTTGTATACCCTCACAAGTCTTATATTTCAATGTGATGTTTGACTACAATGCACCAATAAAAATATATTAAAAATACTTAAGTGAAATTATTTTCATAATTTCTTTTTCAGATCAATTAATATATAAAAATGCAACCAATTTTTGTGTATTGACTTTATATTCTAGTAATTTGCTGAATTCATTTTCATTCTACAGTTTAAGTGTGTGTGTTTATGTATATGTGCACATGTGTATAGTCTTTTTTTTTTAAGTACTAGGGATTGAACCCAGGAGTATTCTACCTCCTAGCTACACCCCCAACCCTACTTACTTATACTTTGTTGTTTGGAAACAGGGTCTTCCTAGAGTAGAGTCTCACTGCACTGCTGAAGCTGACCTCAAACCTGTGACCCTCCTGTCATAGCCTCCCAAGTACTGGGATTACAGGCATGTGCCACCACGCCTGGCTTATATGTATTTTAGAGTTTCTATATAAAAGATTTATTATCTGCAAACAACAAAAATCTAATTTCTTTATTTACAATTTAGATGCCTTTAATTTTCCTTGCCCAGTTATTGTAGCTGGATCTTCTGGTTCTATGTGGAATAGAAGTGGAGAAAGCAGGCCTCCATGCCTTGTTCTTGGTCTCCTCAGCCTTGCATCACTGAGATGTGTGATGCAGGTCTCACATGTGACTTTTATTACACTGATTAAGTTTCCTTATATTCCTAGGTTGTAAGAGGGTTTTAAAGATTATTATTATGAAAATACAGACTTTGTTAAATGCTTTTTTTTTTTTTGTGGTGGTACTGGGGTTCTTGGAGGCCCTTCTACCTCCAGGCTACACTCCCAGACCTATTTTTACATTTTTATTTGGAAACAGGGTCTTTTAAGCCAGCGCACATGGCTGGCTTCGAACCTGCGCGATCCTCCTGTCTCTGCCTCCCAAGCGTGGGGATTACCACGCCCAGCCAGTTAAATGCTTTTTGTGCACAAGTTAAAATCATGTGAAATTTTCCCACATTCTATCAGTAGGGTGTATTATATTGATCTGTTTCCATGGATCCTGGCATTCCAAAATTAAATCACACTTAGTCATGGTGTATAATTCTCTTAAGATGCTGTGGAATTTGGATTTTTACATCTATATTCTTCAGGGATAACAGCCTGTGTTTTACTTTTCTTGTAGTATCTTTATCTGGATTTAGTATAAGAGTAATGCTGGCCTCATAAACAAGTTGGGAAATGTTCCTTCCTCTTCAAATTTTTGGAAAATTTGAGGATTGGTACAACGTTTTTAAATGTTTGGTAGAATTAAGCAATGAAGTCCCCAGATCCAGGCTTGTCTTTGATGGGAGACTTTTTACTACTAACTCAAACTCCACACCAGCAATAGGTCTCTTCAGATTTTCTATTTCTTCATGATTTAGTCTTGGTTTGGTGTTTCTATAAAATTGTCAGTTTCATTGAGACTATCCAATTTATTGGCCTTCAACCATTCTTAGTACTCTCATAATCCTTTTTATTTCTACAGAATCAGTAATAATGTCTCACTTTCATCACTGATTTTGGTAGTTTGAGTCTTCTCCCTTTCTTACTATAGCTAACCAAAGGTTAGTCAATTTTGCTGGTGTTTTCAAAGAACCAGCTTTTGGTTCTGTTGACGTTCTCTATTGCTTTTCTGTGATCTACTTCATTGATCTTCACTTTAATCTTGAGTATTTTTTCCTCTAGTTAGCTTTCAGTTTAGTCTGTTCTTTTTCTAGTTACTTATTTGTAAAGTCAGGATTGTATAAAGTTAAGTTGCAATTTGAAAATTTTCTAATTTTAATATAACTGTTTATAGATATTAATCTCCTCACAACTGTTTTCATTTTCTCATAGGTTTTGATGCATTCTGTTTTCATTTTCATTCAGCTCCAAGTGTTTTCTTATTCCTTTGTGACTTCTACTTTGACCTGTTGGCTGCGTAAGAGTGTGTCAACTTCCATAAATTTGTGAAATTTCCAGTTTCACTTGTTAGTTCCCCTTATTGAAAACAGATTGTATGTTATATGCCCTTTTAAAACAATTGAAGCCAGGCATGGTGGTGCACACTTGTAATCCTAGTACTTGGGAGACTGAGGCTGAAGAATCGCAGGTTCAAGGACAGCCTCAGCAATTTAGTGAGGCTCACAGCAACCCAGTGAGACCTTGTTTCCAAATAGAATATAAAATCGGTCTGGGGATATAGCTCAAAGGTAGAATGCCTCTGGTTTCAATTCCCAGAACCACAAAAACAACAAAAAACGATTGAAGCTTGTGTCCTAATCTATAGTCGAATCTGGAAAATGTCCTATGTGTGCCGGGCGTGGTAGCGCACGCTTGTAATTCCAGTACTTGGAAGGCTGAGATGGGTTTGTGACCAGCCTCAGGTACTTAATGAGGCCCTCTGCAGCTTAGTGAGCCCCTGCTTCAAAATAAAGAATAAAATCAGGCTGGGGATGTAGCTCAGAGATAATATGCCCCTGGGTTCAATCTTTAGTACTGAAAAAAAAAAAAAGTTCTATGTGTGCATGAGAAGAATGGCATGCTGTTGCTAGGTATGGTATTCTGTGAAGTCTGTAGGTCTAGTTGGGTCATTTGTAAAGGTCCTGTGTCCTTACTTATCTTCTGTCTACCCGCTTTTTATTTACTTATTTATTTTTGGTGGTACTAGAGGTGGAACCCAGGGACTTTCTACCTCTGGGTTATACTCCCAGACCTATTTTATATTTTATTTGGAAACGGGGTCTCACTAAGTTGCTGAGAGCCCAAGTAGCTGAGGCTGGCTTTGAACCTGTGAGATCCTCCTGTCTCAGCTTCCCAAACACTGGGATTACAAGTGTGCGACGCCATGCCTGGCTTCTGTCTACCCCCTTTTCAGGATACAATACTGAAGTCTTTATTAGTATTTATTCCTTCAATTTGATCAACTTTTTTTTTTTTTTGGTGGTATTGGGAATGGAACCCAGGGGCTTTCTACCTCCAAGATACACCCCCAGCCATAGTTTTTCTTTATTTCAAAACAGGATCTCTGAGTTGCAGAGGGTCTCACTAAGTAGTTGAGGCTATCTGTGAACCGCAATCCTCCTGTCTCAGCCTACCAAATGCTGGGATTATAAGCGTGTACCACCACTCCCAGTTTATTATTTTATTTTATTTATTTATTTATTTATTTTTGTGTGTGGTACTGGGATTCCTGGAAGCCCTTCTACCTCCGGGCTACACTCCCAGCCCTGTTTTTATTTTTGGAAACAGGGTCTCTTAAGCCAGCGTGGCTGGCTTCGAACCTGCGTGATCCTCCTGTCTCCGCCTCCCAAGCGCGGGGATTACAAACGTGAACTACCACTCCCAGCTTATTCATTATTTTAAAGCAGGGTCTCACTAAGTTGCAGAGGGCCTCCCTGAGTAGCTGAGGCTGGCCACAAACCCAGATCCTCCTGTCTCTGCCTCCCAAGCGCGGGGATTACAAGCGTGCGCCACCACGCCCGGCTCCCTGCTATCTTTTGATTACTATTTACATGGAATATCTTTTTCTATCTCTTCACTAATCAATCTGTTTGTATTTTTCATATGTGATGTCATTGTAGATAGCATGTAGTTGGATCAAGTTGCTTTGTACATTCTGTGAACCTTTGCCTTTTTTTTTTTTTTTGGTGGTACTGGGGTTCCTGGAAGCCCTTCTACCTCCGGGCTACACTCCCAGACCTATTTTTTTTTTACATTTTTGTTTGGAAACAGGGTCTCCTAAGCCAGCACGCGCGGCTGGCTTCGAACCTGCACGATCCTCCTGTCTCTGCCTCCCAAGCGCAGGGATTACAAGCGTGCGCCACCACACCCGGCCTGAACCTTTGCCTTTTAATTAGAAAGTTTGGTCCATTTTCATTTAAAGTACTTACTGGGAAGGAAGCACTTCTGTCATTTTGTTACCTCTGTGTGTGTGTGTGTGTGTGTGTAGGGGGATATTGAGGATTGAACCCAGGGTGTGTTCTACCTCTGAGCTACATTCCCTGACCTATTTTATTGTTTATCTTGAAACAGGGTTTCACGAAGTTGCTGAGGCTGTCTGTGAAGCTGAGATCCTCCTGTCAGCCTCCCAAATACTGAGAGAATAGGTGTGCACAACTCTGCCTATCATGACTTTTTGTGTATTTCCTGCATTATTGTCTTCTTTGTGTTTACTTTCTCACGGAAATTCCTAACTCTTCCTCACTTCCTTTGTGTCTACTCTGGTGTTTTCCGTGTGGTGACCATGGGAATGCACGTAGCATTCTAAAGTTACAGTACTCTAACTAATCTGAAACCACAGCAGTTTAACGTCGTAAGACACAAACTGCTCTTCCTCTCCATCTCTGCCTCTTTCAGTTGTTGATGCCACAGACTTATGTCTTCATACACTGTGTACTTAAAAATATAGCTTGTGCTTTAAAAAGCCAATGGTCTCTTAGATTATGTTCAAAATAAAATGTGGAGTTATAAACCAAAGCTACAATGTTAATTTTGATTAATTAATTTATTTATTTTTGCGGTACTGGGGATGGAACCCAGGGGCATTCTCCCTCCAAGCTGCACCCCCAGTCCTATTTTTTATTCTTTATTTTGAAATAGAGTCTCACTGAGTTGTGAAGGGCCTCACTAAGTAGCTGAGGCTGTCCACAAACCATGATTTTCTTGTCTCAGCCTCCCAGTGCTGGGGTTATAAGCATGCCCACTACGCATACATAGTTACAGGCCACTGTTATAATGTTAACTCTCACAAGTGCCCTGTATTTACTTTCACAAGTCCTGTCTTCAGTTCCCAGGTGCCCTTCCTGCAACACTGCAGGCCTGATGCTGCAGCCGGGCGAGTGGTGATGGATGCCCTCAGCTGTTGCTCAGATCTGCCTTTGGTTCCCTCTAGTGAATTTTCATCTTTATTATTGCACTTTTCAGCTCCAGAATTTCCTTTTTCCCCTTAGAAAGAAAGGCAGCTAGAAAGCCAGCGACTGGGTCTAATAACGCCCTAACTCTGCGAGTCAGGCCCTCCTTCCCCAAGGCTCGCTGGCTCTTGCTGCTGCTCATGTGCTACTGAATCTGTTGTGGCCGTATCCATGAGGATCTGTGGCAGGTGCAGATTCAAGGTCTCAGGCCTTTTATGGACCTTTCCCTGGGCAGACAGTCACTTCTTAACCTTTCCCACATTATGTGGCTGCTTCTGAATATCCTACTAGTCTTTAACGTTTGACTCCATAAAGGGAAAAAAGAGAAAAATGAAGAGGGAGGAAGGGCACTGGCACTCTAAAGTCCTCAAAGTCATTTCAGCTGGGCTGAGGGGAGCTGCAGCAACCAGTGGAGACAGAATGGCAACTGGCCTCTCTGCCGCTCTGTGACCAGAAGCAGCAGTCATGGGCCAGAGCACAGACCGGCAGACTTGGAGGACAGGGTCTTTTTTTTTTTTTTGTACTAGGATTTGAACCCAGGGCATTCTACCTCTAGGCCACACCTCTTGTCCTTTTGTTGTTGTTGTTAATTTGTTTTGAAATAGGATCTCACTAAGTTGCTGAGGCTGGCCTTGAACTTGTGATCCTCTTGTCTCAGCCTACCAAGTACTGGCATTACAGGTGTACCACTATGCCTGGTGACAGGGGTCCCGCAAATCAAGTGCAAACTGCTCCAGGAATACATGTCCAGTTGCCTGTCATGCGACTGATGGTGTCATATTAAAGCTATTACATGGAAATTAACTGCAGTTTACTGCAAGCCTTTTCTAGGAATTCACAGGCATTCAACAGGCTGCAGGGTTCCAAAGTAGTTACATCAGCATATTCTCCAGCACAGCTGTGGTTCCTGGTGCTCCGGCCCCACCAGAACCTTCTCCATTCTGTCTTCTCCATGTCCTATCCAATGACTGTAAATGATGTTAGTCAGCTTTCATGAGGAAAAAAAACCTCAAAAAAGATCTGTTTTGGCTGACAGTTTCAAAGAGTTGAGTATGTGGCTGGTGGGCTCCACTGCTCTGACCAAGGCAAGGCAAAACAGCATGGCTGAGGGTGTGGTGTTGAGATCTGCTCACCTCATGGTGTCCAGAAAGCAGAGGGAAGCAGGCTAAGACAAGACACAGTCCCCAAAGGGCCACTCCTTCAATTCTGTCCCTCCTCTTACAGTCGCCTCCAGTTCCAACAGTCCATTTGAGTTATGGAGTCTTAATGGATTGACCCATGGATGAGATCAGAGCTCACGATCCAATGACCTCCCTGAAGCCCCACCTCTGAACACTGCTGCACTGGACCAGCCTTCAACACATGAGGCTCTGGGGACATTTCAGAGTCAAACCATAACGGTACTTTCTTTCTTCATGTGGGTTTAAGTTACTGTCTCATGTTGTTTTAGTCTAGAATCCTTCCTTTAGTATTTCTTGTAGGGTAGATTTCCTAATGATAAATCCAGGTTTTGATTACCTGGAAATAACTTAATACCTCCTTCCTTTCTGAAGGGTAGTCTTCTCCGTTATAGACTTCTTGGGGGACAATAGCTCTTTTCCTCCTTGCACGTCACCCACTGCCTACTGCCCTCTGTGGTTTATGTGAGTAGTCAGGCCTCGGCTCCAGTTGAGGGACCCTCACCTGTGAAGGGTTGCTTCTCTCTTGCGGCTTTCGAGATCCTTTGCGACTGACTTTGACTGTTTAGTTATAATGGGCCTCAGTATAGATCCTTTTGCCTGCTCCTTACTTAGAATTGGCTGGGTAGATCTTGGATGTGCAGGCTGTTTTTCATCAGCTTTGGGAAGTTTCAGCTATTATTTTCTCAAATGTCTTTCCATCCCGTCTCCCTCTCTTCCTGGGACTTCAATTATGTAACTGTTCATGTGTTTGGTGGTGGACCACATTTCTGAATCTTGTTCATTTTTTACCATTTTCTTTTCTTTCCCAGCCTGGATAATATGAATTGACCCTATTTCCTTTTTGTGGACTCTTCTGCCTGCTCAAATTGTTTGTTGAGCCCCTCTAGTGAACTTTTCGATCCAATTATAGTTCTCAACTCCAGGATTCTTAAATCCAGTCCTCCTTTTTAATTTTTACTTTTTAGTGGTATCTCTATTTGCTGAACATCACTCTGTGTCTATGTCTGTGTGGTACTGGGGGTTGAATTCTGAGGTGTTCTACCTCTGCGCTACACCCCCAGCCCTATTTTAAATTTTAAACAGGGCCTCACTAATTGACTGAGGCTGGCCTTGAAACGGCAATCCTCCTGTCTCTGAATCCCATGTACTGGGATTATAGGCATGTGCCACCACTTCTGGCTGAAAATCACTGTTATACTTTATTTAGACATGGCTCCCTATTGTTCTTTAAACATGCTTCAGACTGTTAAAAAACAAAACAAACCTTCTCTGGTATGTCCAACATCTGGACTTCCTCAGTGACAGTCTATATTGATCACGTTCTTCCTGCTACGTACGGGCCATATTCCCATGTTTTCCCATGGCTCATAATTTCTGGTACTACAATTTCTCATAATACTAAAATATGGCAGCTCTGGATATCAAATTATCCCCACCCCTCAGGGTTTATTGCTGTTTGTTTGTTGTAATTTATTTAGAGGCTTTCTGAATTCTGTAAAATCTGTATTCTTTGTCATGTGTGGCCATTAAGTCTCTCCTTAATCAGTGGTCAGTTAATCATTGGACTAAGAGTTCCTTAAATGCCTGGAACCAGTAAATCTCTCAGCTCTCCATGTATGTTGGGGCATATTTTTGATACTGAGTCAGGCAGTTAATGACTCTACATTAGCCCTCACTTCTTTTTTAAAAAATATCTTTTTATTGGTGCATTATAGTCAAACATCACAATGGAATACAAGACTTGTGAGAATATCCAAGCACATATCATCCAATTAGCCTTTATCCAATCCCCATCCCACTCCCTCCCTCTCCCTCAATTCCATGCTTGATTTAGTGATTAACTTTGATATATTTATGTACATCATGTGTTTTAAAGAGATTCCATCTTCTCCCATCCCATCCCCTCTGATTGGGTCACCTTAATTGCTTCTCCATAGGGCCCTTTCTTCAACTAGATTTCCTCCTATTACCCATTTCTTCCTAGTTTTTGCATATCAGGGAAAGCATCTGATTTTTAATTTTCTGTGATATTTCTCTGTGTATACCACATTGCAAGTTCTGATTCCACTCTTGAAGGCACCAGCACCAGCCTGGCCACCCGGCAGACTCTGATCCCAGCCTTGCTGGCTCTAGCACAGGCCTTGCCTCATGGCAGGCTCCAATTCCAGCCTCGGAGGCCCCTGCACTGGCCTTGCCTTAAGGCAAGCTCCTATCCCAGCCTTGCTGACCCCAGCACCAGCCTCACTGCATGGCAGGCTCCTATCCTGGCCTCGTTGGCCCCAGCACCGGCCTCACTCCTCGGCAGGCTCCAATCCTGGACTCTTAGGGAGGCCCGAGCACCGGCCTTGCCTCACAGCAGGCCCCAATCCCAGCCTCACTGGCCCCAGCACCAGCCTCACCCCTCGGCAGGCTCCGATCCCATCCCAGCCTCACTGGTCCCAGCACCAACCTCACCGCTCGGCAGGCTTTGATCTTGGCCTCCGAGGCCCAGCACCGGCCTCGCTTCATGGCAGGCTCCCAGACTGGTCTTGCCTTATGGTAGGCTCTGATCCCGGCCTCACTGGCCCTGGCACTGGCCTAGCTGCCTGACAGGCTCTGATCCTGGTCTCAGAGGCCCCGGCACAGGCCTTGCTGTGCATCGGGCTCTGGTCTCTGTCACTATGAGCAGGTCGTCTACAGATGTTCCTCCTCCTCCTCCTCCTCCTCCTCCTCCTCCTCCTCCTCCTCCTTCTTCTTTCCTCCTCCTCCTCATCCCCCTCCTCCTCCTTCTTTTTTACTGGAGTTCCTGGAAACCTTTCTACCTCCAGGCTACACTCCCGGAGACCTATTTTTTTTTATATTTTTATTTCGAAACAAGGTCTCTTAAGCCAGCAAGGCTGGCCTCGAGCCTGGGCAATCCTCCTGTCTCCACCTCCCAAGCACAGGGATTACAAGTGTATGCCACCACGCCCGGCGTTTTTCAATTTTTTTTTTTAATATGAGAGAGCAGTACATGTCTTTTGTGAAAGCTGGGACCCCAAATACCTAGTGGTAACGAGCCTTGTCTTCCCTCCAAAGGCAGAGGTCCACAAGTTCACTTTGGAGATCAGGCTCTGCTGCTCCATGTGCACCCTGGCCTCCTGCTCTGCACAGAGGAGCACGGTGGCCATGAGGGCTGTCTCCCAGAACACGCAGCGTGGCACCCCATCCCGGCTATGCGGAGCTCCCTCTGATAGATACCCCCAAACCCTTTTACCACTTAGCATGTTGTCCAGAATTCCCAAGCTTGTGTGGCAGGAGCAGTCTACTTTTGGGGAGATTTCCTCAAAAGTTCAAGGTAGATCTGGACTGGATCTCTGTGATTATAAGTGTGTACCACCACATCTGGCTTGGCACCATGTTTGACTTAAAGGGGCTATTCCAGATGCTTTTCTCTGGATCATAAACACCCTCACCTCCCTTCATTACTGACTTCCTTTCAGGGTACCATCACTGCTTTAAATAAAACCTCTTACATCTCTCCATTTTTGCTTTTTTATGTGAATGTATTTCATGCAAGGAAGACCTGACTTGCTGCCATATGATATTCATACTGAGGAGAAACTCCACTCAGGAAACCTTCATTGAGAGAGTTCTCAGAAGTCCTTACTCTGCCATTTTTTTGCTGAGAACCCAGCATCTTATTGTGAAAGAAGAGACACTATACTATTGAAAATTGACAGGCCCACATTTTGAAAGGTAGGCTGTTGCACAGTGGAGAATTCTGTAGAGCAGAAAGCACCTGCAGTCCTCCTCCCAGGTCTGTGCTCACCAGGCATGGCTGCCTCCTTGTGAGGTCGGCAGTGCCGCTGTGCTAGCTTGGGAAGGAAGGGGGGCTGCATTCACCAAGTCTCTTGCAAGCTAGGCTTGGTCTCAGTGGTCACAGCACAGAGGTGGGCCAGCTGGGTGCGGCCCCACTTTGCATTAGCAATAAGCTAAGATGAGCAGATGGGAACGGGTGCTGTGGCTCAGCTTACTTCTACCTTCCTTCTATGTACTCTCCCAGATTTCAGCGGCCATGAAGCAGAACCTAGAAGTTAGTTTCTGGACCCATTGCAGACTTTGAATCAGAACTGCTCAGTGAAACCTGGCCCTGAATGGAGGCCATCAGTAGGAGGGAGACAGTGCAGGGCCACCTATGGGTAGGTTCCTGAGTAGGCAGGACCAGCAGCCTACCTGCTCTGCAGCTCTGAAGATGGTCCCCCAAAGCCCCATCCAGGGTCTGCCTTCAGCTTGCTAAGGAGAGCCACTTAATGCTCCATAGCTAGTCCCTACCTGCTTATTCTGGTAGGAATGGACTTCCTGGTTAAAAATAAAACCACGGTATTCACTTTCACAGCACATATAATAAAAATGGGATGGTAACAGAGACTAGCATGGTCCCTGCACAAGGATGACACACAAATTTGTGAAGTATCCACATTTTTAAATCTGGGCAGCTGGGCGTGGTGATGCACGCTTGTAATTCCAGCACTAGGGAGGTGTAGACTGGAGGATGGCGGTTCACGGACAGCCTCAGCTACTTAGCAAGACCCTTCGCAACTCAGTGAGACCCTGTTTTTAAAAAAATACACTGCTGGGCATGGTAGCATATGCTTGTAATCCCTGTGCTTGGGAGGCGGAGACAGGAGGATCGCGCTGGTTTGGAGCCAGCCTCGCTGGCTTAAGAGACCCTGTTTCCAAATTAAAAAAAAAAAAAAAAAAAAAAAAATATATATATATATATATATATATATATATATATATATATATATAATAGGTCTGGGAGTGTAGCCGGAGATAGAAGAGCTTCCAGGAACCCTAGTACCACCAAAAAAAAACAAAAACAAAAAACAACAACACTAAAAATAGGGCTGGGGGTATAGCTCAGAGGTACAATGCCCCTGGTTCCATCTCCAGAACTGAAAAAAAAAAAAAAAAAAAGTGAGCATGGCAGTTCACTCAACCCCTGTAATCCCAGTACTTGGAGGCCAGGACAAGAGGATTGCAAGCTTGAGGCCAGCCTGAGCAAGGTAATGAGACCCTGTCTCAAAGAATAAAAAGGGCTGGTAGGTAGAAGAGTTGCAAGTGCAGAGCAGGCTGGGGGCCCCCTAGGGAGAGCCAGAGAGGCTGAGAGGAAGGGAAGGGGGTGCTGGAGGGCGAGCCAGACCTCATGGCCCCATTCCCGGACATAAAGGCATTCGGGGTCGGGCAGCCTTTAGAAAGTCTGTGCACAGAGATTATGCTTGACAGAAGCCAGCCCCTGGGTAACTGTCTGTTGAGTGAGCGAATGAGCAAACGGGTGTGCGCCTGCGTGGGCTGGTATGTGTGGTGTCTGTGGGTGTTTTTAACTTTGTGCAGGACCCCCCTGGGCAGCCAGACACGCCGCCTTCAGAAGACAGCTTATCCCAAGGGTGGGGATTCGGAGACTGAGTCAGCAGATGTGGCTTGGGAGCTGGGCTCTGGCCAGGTAAGGCCTGGGGGCCTGTGCCCCACCCCAGGGAGGGGCTGGGGCAAGCTCTCAGAGTCCTTGCTATACTAGGCCTAGAGGACCGCTCCCCTGCCAGGATCCACACAGGAAGGTAAGTAGGCCTGCCATCCCTGGCTGGAACCCCATTAGCCCTGGGCACTGGGCCCCGGTCCTGTGGAGCCGAGTGTGATGACCAAATGGGGTCAGGGAGGAAAGGGGCCTGAGCAAGCATTCCTGTGTGCGCCTGCTCTACTCGCCCACAAACATGCTCTCGGTATCCCACACCCGCCTGCACAGACCCAAATTGAGCAGCATAAGCCCCAACCTTGGGGAGGGAACTTTGGAACACTAAATATTTGCCTAGAAGTCCACCATTAGCAATTTCTTTGGGTTAACAGAAACCTTTCACAAATTGCTAGCTGGGTGTGGTGGTACATACCTATAATCCCAGTACTTGGGGGGCTGAGACAGGAGGGTCACAGCTTCCAGACCAGCCTTAGTGACTTAGTGAGAACCTGTTTCAAATTAAAAAATAAAATAGGGTCTGGCGTGTAGCTTGGAGGCAGAATGTCCCAACTCCCCTGGGGTTCAATCCCTCAGTAAAAGGGGAGGCGAGCCATACCCTGGAAGTATGCCTGTCAACTACTCACACTAGACACCAAGCAGAGTTACGACAGGGGTGGAAGGGGCTGGGCAGATGCCAGGGAAATGGGCAGACAGAGAACACACTGCCCTGCAGCCACAGCTACCCACGCCCCCTGGAAACCAGCTCAGGCTGGTGGCGACATGACCCCCAGAAAGGGCCTGTCCCTGAGGGCCCCCAGTACTCGTGTCTGTCAACAAAGACAACTTTGTTTATGTGGTACTGGATATTAAATCCCAGCATGTTCTATCTCTGAGCTATATCTCCAGCCCTATTTTATTTTTTAACCTTAAAATAGGGTCTATGTTTCTGAGGGTCTTGCTAAACAGCCGAGGGTGGTCTTGAACCTGTAATCCTCCTGTCTCAGCCTCACAAATACAGGGATTACAGGCATGTACCACCATACCAAGCTCAATAAATCAAACTTTTATTGTTTTCTTTGGGCACTGGGGTTTGAATCCAGGGGAATTCTTCCCCTGAGCTATCCCCCAGCTCTATTTTATTATTTTGAAACAGAATCTCACTAAGTTTCTGAGGCTGGCCTTGAACCTACAAATCCAAGTGCTGGAATTACAGGTGTCTGGAGAAAATATCCTCTTCACCCAGACCCTGAAGCCTCAGGTCTATTGGGGTAGTTTCTCTGTCCCTATCTCTGAGGTGCAGGAGGTGCTTAACATACACTTAATGGATGAATCTGTCATGCGGTGGTGTGTTTCTGTGCACAGAGGAACTCTCATTTGTGGGGATACCTTGCCAAGTGTTACCTAGTGTTGTCTTCAGTGGGAGATAGACTATGGCACCTGGTTTACAGAGGAGGAGCCCGGGGTCAGAGAGCTTCCCAGTGAGTCCGTGAAGACAGTCATACCAGCTGACTCCCTCCTGCCAGGCTCCCTGCCTCAGCGCAGCACCAGCTCCACCTGGGATCCTAGCCCAGGGCAACACAAGGGGCCCCAGGCACTGCGACCACCTCTCCCCAACCTCCCTCTGTGCCCCTATGTGAGTGCAGCAGAGACCTTCCCACGTCCCATCATGTCCTTAGGTTTGCTCAGTTGGGGGTACCCTGCCACCTAAGGAAGTTCTTCTCTTGCCATCCCTCAAGTCCCCTGGGGAGGCCCCGCTGGAGGTATCCAGCCCCCCCCCCCCACTGCATGTCCTAATTGGAGCCTGAGTGCAGAGCCTTCCTGAGGTAGGTGGGCGCAGAGGGCTGGGAAATGAGTCTCCTGACACACTGGGGCTGCTACTACTGTCCCTCGAGTTCTGTAACATGGAGCCGACCTGAGGCCACTAAGAGACACGGGCGAGAACTGAACTGTGTCTGAGTGGGCCACAGCAGGAGCTGCCCCAGCAACCTCTGCTTCCTTGCAACCGTATTCCAGGCCCGTCCTCTTCTCCCTAAGCTCCAGCCCGGCCAGTCCCTTCTCCAAGGAGCCCGTGTTCCTTTTAGTGGGAAGTAGGCCCAGTATGCTCAATGATGCCAGTGCTGCTGCTCCCAGGTGCCAGGGTCACTGCTAGGAAGGTGTGTGCCCTCACATACACACACTGCACAAGCCCATGCCGCACTGCCAGCCCCTCCAGTGACTCAGTGCTCATCTCAGTCACCTCCCTCCCTGGAGCTCCACTGCCAACAGTGAGAGGCCTGACAAGGGGCCCTGTTCTAGTCCTGGGACACAAAGCAGGTGCAGAAGTGCTAGCCCAAGACTCTGCCAGAGAGAAGCCTCCAGATTAGATTTCAGTGTTGGTTTGAAACAGCAGAGAATCTCTGGGGCAGTGAGGTCAATGCCGCTTCCAGGAAAGCACCCTTTTACTTTCATTCTCTGATGCATGTACAGCGAAGTTTCCGCAGGCCTCGTCTGATGGCCACCTTTCGCCTGATAAGGTGAAAGCACTCTCCCCTTCCTGGTATCTATGCAAGGCTGCACTTTCTTCAAAGACATCAACCAAGAACTGGGTGTGGTGGTACATCCTTGTAATCCCAGTACTTGGGAGGCAGAGTCAGGAGGATAGCAGGTTCCCGGCCAGCCTCAGCTACTTAGTGAGACCCTCTACAATTCTGTTTCAAAATAAAGAAAAAGAGCTGGGCGTGGTGGCACACACTTGTAATCCCCGCGCTTGGGAGGTGGAGACAGGAGGATCATACAGGTTGGAAGCTAGCCTCAGCTACTTGGCAAGGCTCTCAGCAACTTAGTGAGACCCTGTTTCCAAATAAAATATAAAATAGGTCTGGGAGTGTAGTCCGGAGGTAGAAAAGCCCCTGGGGTCCACCTCTAGTACCACACACACACACACACACACACACACACACAAATAAATAAATAAAATAAAATAAAAAATAAAAAAATAGGGCTGGGGATGTGGCTTGGGCAGAGAATGCCTCTGGATTCAATCCCCAGTACCACACACACAAAAACAGTTTCATCATATTAATGGTAGATGGGGATATGATAGTACAGCTACCTTCTATTAAGCTAGATAATAAAAAGATTTGCACAAATACAGAACCATGCCATTTCTAATTTTGAAAAATAGCAACTGCTTTTTATAAAATATTGTTACTTTTGCTAACAGTGTAATCACTTTGTGTTATTTTGAAGTGAATTAATGTATTCTGAGCACTTGTTATGATTTAGAATGTGGCAAGCACCAGCAGATTAAACCCACACAAACACTCTTTGGTGACCTCAATGACTACGTTTTTTGGGTACTAGGGATTAAGCCCAGGAGCATTCTACCTCTAAGCTACATTCTCAGCCCTTTTTATGTTTTTGTTTTGAAACAGTCTTATTAGGTTCCTGAGAGTCTTGCTATATTATCGACACTTTCCTTAAACCTGTGATCCTCCTATCTCAGTCTCCCAAGTACTGGGATTCCAGTCATGAGCCACCACACCCAGCTTCAGTAACATTTAAGAGTGAAATGGAGTCCTGAGATCAAAAAGCTGGAGACTACTGACTTAGGATTTGTCTTTGGCGCTAGGGGCTGGAGTCAAACACTACTCACAGTGACTTCTCTGTGGTTGTGCTATTATTTGAAATACAGGTTACATCATTTGTTTTTGTTTGTATTCTATTCTTGTTGATTCTATTTATTCTTACTCCACCTCTGTTTGAATATGTAAAACGTTAACAGAGTTCCAAAAACCAGCATGCATTTTGTTGACGCTTGAAAGCTTCCTGAGCATTCTGATGAGCAAGGCGGGCAGGGAGACTGTAAGACTTCGCTGCTCTCCCTCCCTTCTCCGGCTCCTCGGCCTGGACGGGGCTCTGTAGATATTCTCTTGACACTGTGCAACAATAAACTCCAGAATCTCTCGGCTTGTCCTAAAGCAGGAGCAGTGACATGGGGGCCCAGGGCAGCCTTAGCCCTCTGCATGTGCCACACAGGCGGCCAGAGGACAGAGGCACACAACGTGGGTCCTTGGAGGGTGGCCCCCTTTCTGTGGCTCATCCTCGACCCCCTGAGCACTCACTCTGCCTGGTTCTGATTCCCTCTGGGAGAGACCAATCCCAGATGCCCCCTGGCCAGCGTGTGGGCCTCCTCGGCAATGCTGTGTAGATCCAGGCATGATGGGCAAGAGGCAGCTGTGTTTGGCTGGGATCCAGAGCCTTGACGTTGTGGATGCCACAGTGGACAGTCCTGGGCTTCTCGGTCCACCTCCCACTCTTCTGGCCGGGCCATGAGGTCACTGAGCACAGGGCTCCTTATGGCACCGTTTCAGTAGACACTGGGAGGGAGGGAGGGGAGGGAGGAGAAGAGAGGGGAGGGAGGAGGAGAGAGGGGAGGGAGGAGAAGAGACAAAGCCGCGGGCCAGCCAGGGCGGGGCAAGCTCTGCTGGAGCAGGTCAGCACTACAGTCAGCTCTGGGGAAGGCAGAGAGCAGCAGTCTCTGCTGTGCCAGGCAGAGGAAGCCTCTTTCTCCCTGGTCCGGGCAGTGGGTGCCACAAAGAGAGGGAGCTGGGGCCTCGCTGGCCAGCGGAAGGCAGCACCCTCGTGCATAAATGGCAGCTCTGGGCACTCACTGGGACCGGCCCATAGCCCCACATCCCAACTCCTGCCACCCCTGTCTGGTGAGTACCGCGTACCTAGGTCCTGGGGACATGCGGACCCAGAGAGGGCCCTGGCTTCCTGGGACCTTCCCCAGGCCCTGAAATCTGCAACCACACAGAAAGACCCACTCTGAGACTGGCTGCTGCCTAAGTTCTGCTGGTCCAGCCCTGAGCACGGGCAACATGTCAAGTTTACATGCCAGGTCCCGTGTTCCTGTACCTGGAGGCATGGTGGGGAGCCACTGTGAGGCATGTGCCTCCTGCATGCTGTGCCCCACTGCCGAGTAATCAGCCTTAGTGTGGCGTGTGAGCTCTGCACCCAGCAGCAGGGCGTGCAGCAATCCCGGCGGCTGTAAGCCTGCCAGTTACTCTGGGGTTCTGGCAGATGCACTGGCGGTTCAAAGGCACGCTTCACTTGGTGGTGGGGAGGTGTGGGAAAGCCTCAACAGGAGACTTTGGGGAGCAGGGGTATGCACGGGGTCTCACTAGGAGCCCTCTCTCATCTCTGGGTTGTACTGGCAGGGGCTTTTTGGAAGTAATGGTATCTGCTCTCCTCTCCCCCCGCTGCAGGTTATGGGAAACCCGAAGACAGCCACTGCCCTGGGCGGGGCTCTCTGGGCTCTTCTCCTTGCCTCGCTTGGCCCTGCTACTGGCCAGCTGCTGGGGGGAGAGTCCTTGTGCACTGCCCGGCCTCTGGCCAAATACAGTATCACCTTCACCGGCAAGTGGAGCCAGACAGCCTTCCCCAAGCAGTACCCATTGTTCCGGCCCCCTGCACAGTGGTCCTCGTTGCTGGGTAAGGGCAGCCCCCTTCCCTCCTCTTTCCAGGGCATGTTCAGTAGTGCCCCGACCTGTCTGGGAGGGCTCAGTACAGGGGACAGACCTGGGGCAACTGCATGGTGCTTAACCTGGCCCGCATGTCTCCCGGACCTAGGTACGCGGTACCCACCAGACAGGGGTGGCAGGCGTTGGGATGTGGGGCTATGGGCCGGTCCCAGTGAGTGCCCAGAGCTGCTAGTTATGCAAGAGGGTGCCGCCTCCTGCTGGCAGGCGAGGCCCCAGCTCCCTCTCTTTGTGACACACCACTGCCTGGCCCCAGAGAGAACAGACGGGACCAGGGAGAAAGAGGTCTCTTCTGCCTTAGGCACAGCAGAGACTGACAATGTGGGCACTCTCACAGCCAGCAGACTTCAATGCAAGAAATAGTTCCTAGTACCTACGGTGTGCCCGCCGGAGACACTGTGGGCTCTGGGAACGTGAAGGTCGAGGTGGCCAGGCAGGAGGAGGTTAGCTGGTCACCAGTCACCAAACCAGAACCTCCACCAATGCACAGATGCAGACCGCCACCACCTGTAAGTGACAGGAAGGATGTGGCTCCCTGCCTTTCAGCTGAGGGAGCGGATGCTTTGGAAGGAGGGATGTAGTGTCCACTTGGGGTGGTGGCCAGCTAGGATCCCAGCCTGGGACCTGCTACCCGTCCCAGCTGGCTCATGCAGCCTGGCTGTCACACAGGGGCAGCTCACAGCTCCGACTACAGCATGTGGAGAAAGAATGAGTATGTCAGCAATGGGCTGAGGGACTTTGCTGAGCGAGGCGAGGCCTGGGCCCTGATGAAAGAGATCGAGGCTGCTGGAGAGAAGCTCCAGAGCGTGCATGCAGTGTTCTCGGCCCCTGCTGTCCCCAGCGGCACGGGGCAGACCTCTGCGGAACTGGAGCTGCACCCCCGGCACTCGCTGGTAAGCTTTCCGCAGCCGGAGGGAGGGTGTGTCCCCAAAGCTGCAGTGGCTGAGCCTCCTGGCTGCACCCAGGTCTCCTTCGTGGTCCGCATTGTGCCCAGCCCCGACTGGTTTGTGGGCGTCGACAGTCTGAACCTGTGTGAGGGAGGCCGCTGGAAGGAGCAGGCTGCCCTGGACCTCTACCCCTACGACGCTGGGACCGACAGCGGCTTCACTTTCTCCTCACCCAACTTTGCGACCATTCCACAGGACACAGTGACTGAGGTGACCGACAGCCTCTCTCCCGGGCACGCCATGCTGTGCTGGAGTGCTCTGGAGCCCCCTCCCTAGAGTGGCAGGTGGAGGTGTGGCCAGCCCGGCTGGAGGGAGGGAGTGGGCAGAGCTTTCACCTACCAGGGGCAGGGCTCTGGTTTAGAGAACACCGTTTCTAATGCCCAGCTGGCAGCACTACAGGAAAGAAGCAAGATGCGGGGTCCTTCAGAGGTCCCCCTCCCTGGCCTCTGCTTCCAAGCCCCCATTTCGTGGGGCTGCTGAGCAGAGCACATGCATCCCTGCCTGGCCTGTGAGCCCACTGTGGGAGCACTGTCATGGTGGCCAGGCAGAGGACATGGCCAGACAATTCCCAGATGCCAGGCGCAGTGGCACATGCTGTAATTCTAGTAGTTGGGAGGCTGGCCCAGGAGGATTGCAGGTTTGCTGCCAAGCTCAGCTACTTAGTAAGGCTATCAGAAACTTAGTGAGACCCTGTTTCAAAATAAATAAAAATAGGGCTGGGAATGTAGCTCAGAGGTAGAATGTCCCTGGGTTTTATCCCCTGTACTCTAAAACAAACAAAAAACCCGAGAAAACTCACAAACAAACAAACAAACAAACAAACAAAAAACAAGCCAAAAGACCATTCCCAGGGCTCAGGGAGAAACCGTGGTGGGCATGTCTGGCAGTGCTGGGACTGGTGTCCCTTAGGTGAGGCCCAGGTTAGTTTCTTTTTCAAAACTGCCCTGTTGGATGCTGGTACTGCCCAGTGGGCCACACACATGTGAAGGTGGGCTCCCTGTGCCAACTCCTTTTCTTCGTCCACTCCAGATAACATCTTCTTCTCCCAGTCACCCAGCGAACTCATTCTACTACCCACGGCTGAAGTCTCTGCCTCCCATTGCCAGAGTGACCCTGGTGCGGCTCCGGCAGAGCCCCAGGGTCTTTGTCCCACCTGCCCTGGACCTGGCCAGCAGGGGCAATGAGATCGTGGACAGCTTCTCAGGTAATGTCCAGGTTTCCTATTCCTTGCACACCATGGTGAGCAGACTGGCAGAAAGGAGGTGGCCTAAGGCTCATAAAGTGAGCTGGACCCTCAGTTAACATGTGTGGCTCAGGGTGTCTTGGTGCTTAGATTTCAAGGCAAACTCAGGGTCTACTACTGCCCACACCGTGGGAGGAGAAGCCACAGCTGAGTATGTGTCCTGAGCCATGGGGCACGTGTCATCTGGTGACCACCATGGGGTTGAAAAAGCACCCTGTGTCAGGGCACCACCCTGAGCTCCACTCTGCCAGGCAGCCCTTGTGCTTTACAATCTAGAAGTATGAAGCCTCTCTTGCGTACCTGAGCACCACCACCGTGTGGCTCACAGAAACCTGAGTCTGAGCAATTATGAGGGAGGGGTCAGTCATAACATTTGTTATAAAATGTTGTTAAATTTCAAAGGTCTAGGACTTGGTGGATTCAAACATTAGAGATCTGAGTCTTCACAATATCTGCAGTTGGAAACAACTCACGCTATGACTCTGAGGAGAATAAGAAAGCATCATCAGAATGTGCCTAGAGTAGCATGTACATCACAGAGACGGGGGTGACAGGAGAGTCTGCTACACAGAGACGGGGGTGACAGGAGAGTCTGCTACACGGGGTCCCACCTGTCCACTCACTGACCTGGGGCGAAGGGTACAGGTGCAGGCGTCACCAGGCTGAGGCCAGAGCTGCCCCAGGGTTCCTGTGAGGAGCTGTGGCCAGCTCCCGGCCCTGCTAACAGGGGCTGCTGCAATGGGGAGGGCAGGAGTGAATGCCAGGCACTGATGACTACCTACTTAGCCTTCATGGGTGCCAACCAGAGATGGAGCAAGGGGGGGTGCACCCGAGGCTGGACATCGCAGTTCCTTCACTGCACAGAAGCCTAGCCAGTCAGGGACCCAGCAACCCTGGCATGGGAGTGGACAGAGTAACTGAGCAGTCCCGGAAGGTGTTCCCTGTCACAGACGCTGGGGTGGGGGCAGGGTGAGCTCCCCTTTGTTACGGAACTCAAGACTGAGCAAGAACTTAATTCAGTCCACCACCCAGGCACAATTTCAGTTTCCCATGAAAAGCTGGAGACAGACAAAATCTGGCCTGCCAAGAGCCTCAGTAGCAGCAGGCCTACTGGTTCTGACCTTGCTGGCCAGAGGAAAAGGAGGCTCAGGGCCGCCTCACACCTGGCATCTCAAGGCCAGGCAGGAGGGTGAGCTTGTGGCTAACATGCCGCACAGTGCCAGACACTGAAGACAGCTGGCCTCCTGGTGCCTCCTGCCCCTGCTTTCACAAGGCAGTGCTGCAGACTCTGGAGAGTGGCACCAATCCTCCCTACTTGGGCTTGGTTCCTGGCTCCTGTGTCTGAGTGGATGCACCATTTGGGTACTCAGGCATGTGTCATTTGCTTGTGGCCGTGGCCACACCCACAAACATGTGCCAGCTGGCAGGAAGAGCCACTTGTGGGCACACCAGTGGAGAGGTGCCATTGGCCCCACCAGGAGTGCCTAGCAACATGGACAGGGGGGTATGTGGTAGTCAGCCATGCCTGATCAGGGATGGAGGGGTAAAGCATGCTGGGAGCAAAGGAGACATTGTAGGGGAAGGGCAGGCCAGGGTGGGAGTGGACAGAAGTCATCAGTGAAGGCCTGGGGACTGCCGTGTGGAGCTGGTGATGGGGAGTCCTAGAGAATCCCGCCAAGAGAGCTGTCACTAGATGGGGAAGAATCAAGCTGAGTTCACTCCTTGTCCAGCATGCCAGGACATCTGAGGAGCACAAGCAACAGTGTGGTGCCCCTGCTCCTGATGTCTCCAAGGCATCCCAAGGCCCAAAGAAGGACCTGTGCCAAAGCCCTTCCCAGAGCCTCCTGCCCGCAGGCTGGCTCCTCACACCCACCCTGACTGACACTGCTCCATGTCTCATGGACCCTCAGTGCTCTTCCTGATGTCTGCTTTACTTCTCCCCCTGACCCCTGCCCGGGTGCGGGTGGGAGACAGAACCCTGTATCGCCCATGAGTCAGTCTCCTGCTCCTCTGGACTCCCTCAGGGGAGAGGCAGGCCTGGCCCGTGGCTGGCACCACACAGGATGCCCAACCAGGCCCATAATGTTTGTTTCCTGCTCCCATGCTGGGTGCCCTTGTCCTCAGGCCTCTGCCTCAGGGGCTGCTGCGAGCACCCATAACCATGCCAGGGGCTCCAGCGGCCCCACTTCACACCTGGAAAGTGACTCGGGCCTCCCAGATGCCATGTGGCTCACTCCAGGCTGGTTGCCCAAAGACTCCCCACTCAGGCAAGGTTCTTGTCTGTCTCTCTGAAGCCTCAGGGTCTTTGCAGATCCTGTCCTACTCTGTCTGCCACAAAAGAGGGCTACTCCAGGTATAGGTATGGCTGGAGGCACCAGAGCATTATAGGCACCATGCCCAGTGCCCCAACACACTGCACCACTCCTTCCTTCCTGAGTCCTTCCCACACTGTGACTTGTTTCTGGAATCCCCATCTTTGGGTTGCCACAGAGTTGGAAGCAGGCTGACTGAGGCCACCGCACCTGATGCTGACTGATGGTGTCAGAGTCCTCGTGTGCACTGCTGAGGCCAAGGTTGGCTCAGGACTTCTGCAGGGCAGCCCCACTCCCAGGCGACAGCTATGGAAAAATGCTGTGCCTGTGTCTGGTTTGGCATGTGGTATACATACATTTTGCTTTGGAAAAATGGAAATCTCTAGGTGGTTTACCATAACCCCAAATAGATGATTTTTAAATTTTTAAATATAACGGAAACAGTGGGACACAGAAAAAAAGAAAAACGATACTGAAAATGCCTGAGCCCGATGAGGACGAGTGGGAGGGGAGGCAGATCCCACGACCCAAAGGGCTTGCCAGCTTCCAGTCTTCAGAAATAAGTAACTACAGCTAGTGTAGCAGGAGGACTGAGTTGTGGGCCAAACATGCTCTGCCTCTGAGAAGGCTCCTACAACTGAACACTCTGTCCCCCTGATGGTTGGGTCCCCCGTGCCCCAGGCCTCAGGCTGCCAAGAGGCAGACTTAAGTTCATTTCCCAAAGCCCAGGACACTGCAGATTCAGCCTAGAAAGGTGCCACTCAACCATTTGCTGACCATTTAGTGACACCATCATGCAACTTTCTCTACAACCCTGCTGAGAAAAGCAAGCGCAGGCTCCCCTGGGGAGGCTGTCCTCAGGGTGGAGCGCACATGCACATGCACAGACACACACAGACACACACACACACACACAGCACACACACACACACACACACACACACACACACACACACACACACACACCTGGGACCTCCTGCTTCCTCCAAGCACTTCCTTATACGGTCTCCCCTCTGCTTGGTCTAGCTCCAGAAACACCGCTGGACTGCGAGGTTTCCCTGTGGTCGTCGTGGGGATTGTGTGGCGGTCCATGTGGGAAGCTGGGAGCTAAAAGAAGAACTCGCTATATCCGTGTCCAGCCTGCCAACAATGGGACCCCCTGCCCTGAGCTGGAAGAAGAGGACGAGTGTGTCCCTGACAACTGTGTCTGAATCTAGAGCCCACAGCCCTAGGGCCCACTGGCTTCAGGCTCGGGTCTGGGTCACACAGGGCCCAGGAAGCTCAGGGCAGGCAGGGCCAGAGGGCAAGGGCAGTGCTGTGACATTCTCAACTGCAGGCCGCTGACAGGCACTCCCTGCACTGCTCGGTGATAGGCAGGGGGACGTCTGTGAACAGGCTCCTTTCACAAGTATGGCAATCTTTGAGGCTCACGAGTCTCTGCTCTAAATTATGTCCTTTGTAATTTATTACTTTCCGGAGAGGCTGCCCTTGATGCAGAGAACATCCACACCAGCATTGAGTAAAAGGATGCTCCCCAAGCCCAGGACTCCTACACCCACACAGTTGCCAAATACCTCAGACCTGGTGTCCCCGGCTGCTGCTGCACCCACCCTGGTGCAAAGCTGCCACCCTTGCACTGCACGCTGGCCAAGCAGGGGCCACCACACAAGAAATAAATGAGGACAGGGCAGTTTCAGAAAATTGGAGTTTCATGTTACTGACCTCTGCATTTGAATAAAGGCTGTTCCTGACAAACACCGGGGCCCACCTCTGGACACTATGCAGGGAAGAGACATTTGAGTTTGCAAGGTGCCTGTGGCAACTGTGTCTATGGGGCTTGGGGCAGGTGCCTGGAGGTCCAAGAGGCCAGTGGTCAGTGCCAGAGAAACACAAAGGACAGAGCGCACTCATCCCACCAGCCAGATCACACTGCAGACAGGAGTGACAAGAAGCCAGGGTGGCACCCGAAGATCGGCTGTGGTCACGGGCCTTGCTCTGCGCACCGCACAGGGGAGAGGCTCTGCCGGCTGTGAGCAGGTGACTACAGAGACCTGAGCCCAAGGGCCCCAACCTCAAAGATGCCCCTGGTGTTAGTCAGCAATCTGTCACTGCGACTTGGTCTGGCAGACCTACTGTTTTGGGGCTGGTGGGAAGGTGGCACAGCCCAGCAAGAAATGCACAGTGGAGCAAGTCATTTACTTCACGGCTGGGAAAGAAGACAGGCTGGGCTGGGTCCTCTACCCTCCAAGGGCATGCCCCAGTGACCTCCTCTAGCCCTCCAAGGGCATGCCCCATGGACCTCCTCTACCCCTACAAGAACATGCCCCATGGACTTCCTCTACCCCTCCAAGGGGATGTCCCAGTGACTTCCTCTACCCTCCAAGGGCATGCCCCAGTGACCTCCTCTACTCTCCAAGGGCATGCCCCATGGACCTCCTCTACCCCTCCAAGGGGATGCCCCATGGACCTCCCCTACCCTCCTAGGGCATGCCCCATGGACCTCCTCTACCCTCCAAGGGCATGCCCCAGTGACCTCCTCTACTCTCCAAGGGCATGCCCCAGTGACCTCCTCTACCCTCAAAGGGCATGCCCCATGGACCTCCTCTACCCCTCCAAGGACATGCCCCATGGACCTCCTCTACCCTTCCAAGGGGATGCCCCAGTGACCTCCTCTACCCCTTCAAGAGCATGCCCCAGTGACCTCCTCTACCCCTCCTAGGGCATGCCCCAGTGACCTCCTCTACTCTCCAAGGGCATGCCCCAGTGACCTCCTCTACCCTCCAAGGGCATGCCCCATGGACCTCCTCTACCCCTCCAAGGGCATGCCCCAGTGACTTCCTCTACCCTCCAAGGGCATGCCCCAGTGATCTCCTCTACCCTCCAAGGGCATGCCCCGGTGACCTCTTCTACCCTCCAAGGGCATGCCCCGGTGACTTCCTCTACCCTCCAAGGGCATGCCCCAGTGACCTCCTCTACCCTCCAAGGGCATGCCCCGGTGACCTCTTCTACCCTCCAAGGGCATGCCCCAGTGACCTCCTCTACCCTCAAAGGGCATGCCCCAGTGACCTCCTCTACCCCTTCAAGGACATGCCCTGGTGACCTCCTCTACATCTCCAAGGGCATGTCCCGGTGACCTCCTCTATCCTCCAAGGGCAAGCCCCAGTGACCTCCTCTACCCCTTCAAGGGCATGCCCCATGGACCTCCTCTCCCCCTCAGGGGCATTCCCCAGTGACCTCCTCAACCTCCAAGAGCATGCCCCAGTGACCTCCTCTACCCTCAAAGGGCATGCCCCAGTGACCTCCTCTACCCCTCCAAGGACATGCCCCGGTGACCTCCTCTACATCTCCAAGGGCATGCCCCGGTGACCTCCTCTATCCTCCAAGGGCAAGCCCCAGTGACCTCCTCTACCCCTTCAAGGGCATGCCCCATGGACCTCCTCTCCCCCTCAGGGGCATTCCCCAGTGACCTCCTCACCCTCCAAGGGCATGCCCCAGTGACCTCCTCTACCCTCAAAGGGCATGCCCCAGTGACCTCCTCACAGGACCTGCCTCTTAAAGGCTCCACCTACCTCCCAGTAGTGCCCCTCTGGGGAACACAAATCCAACATATGGGCCTTGGGGGACTTCCAGATCCAAGCCATGGCAAACCTCAAGGGCTTGTAGTGACCTGCTTTGAGGGTTCTCATGGCTCAAGGGCTCAGGACCACTCCTCCCGGGGGATATCAGAGCCCCCTCACACCTGGGCCTGGGGCAGGCCACAGTGTGGGGTAGAGGCACTAAAGAGATAGCTTCTCCCAGCCCCCCCACCACCTTGGATATAGGGGTCCTTCTTCCTCCTAGGGGACCCTGGTAGGCTACTTTTATATCTGGCTAAGACCTTCTATCCATGATGCTTCCTGAATAAAACCCCAGGCCACCTCCCACCACTTGGCATACTTGAAAATTCTGGACATACACATGCTCACAGGGTCCTTAATTCTGAGGTAACCGTGGAGATTTGAGATGCCTTGGTTAAAAGTCCTTCCTAAACTTTCCTGGACTGGTAATGTTCAGGAAGGAGGACGCAAGCCTGTCCAGAGGATGTTCCGTGTCCCAGGACTCAAGCATCCCAGGAATGTGTTCTCACAATCAAACCCACCACACACAGAGTACATAGTTGTTATGCTCTCAGCTGTGGAGCCAGCAAACTCCAAGCCAGAACCGCCAGCCACTGGCATTAGGATTATCAGGCCCAGAATGTCAGGAGAACCAACCAGACCAGGAGCTCAGGACCCGAAGCAGACCACAGAAAGGTGCTGAGATGGACTTAAACCTGAACCACGGATTGTGAGAGCAGACTCACAAACCATGTGCTGCTACAGGGCTGCAAAGTCCCAGGGAACACTGAGGGCTGAGACCTGCAGGCTCCTCCCCCCCCCAGGGGTATGGAGCTGAGTGGGCCACAATAAGACTGAGTAAGAGCAAGAGAAGGACAGGAAAGGGAGGACAGGCCTCTGCAATCATCCAAGAAACCAGAGCCACCTGTGCAGGTGTAAGAGAGGGAGGTTCTGAGTCTGATTTACAACCAGGCAATGCAGGTCTTACAGACCTGAGCTGGACGTGCCTCCAGAGATATCTAAGTCTTTCCCAGTCAGCTTGAGGAAAGGAAGGGATGAGCGAGGACAGAGCTACACCTGAGGATGCTCTGCAGGGTGTGTGGCCCTGTCACACACTGAACAGCCCAGGGTAGTTGAGCTCTTGCCACTGGGAAAGGTGGGTTCTGAAGGCCGCTGAGCTGGGCCGGTGCCCATGCTGAGCAAGGCTTCAAAGCCAGCAGCGCATACAGGGAATATGGGAATGTCCACAGGATGCTCTCCCAACTCCCTGAGGCAGCCCCTGGCCCCACAACCAAACGCAAGCAAAGAGTACAAACACAGAAACCATCCAGTGATGAGAGTCACTGACACTGATAGAGAGAAAGGCAGCAGAACCCCAGCACCCATCCCAGACACCCATGATCACAGATAGCAAGAGGGCGGGATAACAGAAACAACCACTGGCAAGGGGCAATTAAGAACAGACAGTTTTGGAAAGGAAATGACAAAGGCTGGACTCCAGAGCTAGCTAGGTAGGCGTCACCAGGGAGAAAACCAAAGAACTGCAAGAGGCAGCTGAAGACATGGCCCGGGAAGCAGCACAAAGACAAGGGACACTGAAAAGAGACACGGAGGATGAAGCGCACTTCCAAGATGATTTAAAACTGAGACTCCAAAGGAGATGATGGGAGAGCGGAGAAGACATATTTAGAGAAAGCAGAGCAGAAGGCGCAGAGCTGGATAAAATCAAAGGTGTCTCCAGAAACAGAAAGCACACTATACCCCAGGCTGGCCGACACAGCATACAGGACTACTAAGCGCCAAGCACACAGAGACCTTCGGAGGCCCAGCTGGAAGGGACAGGACTCTGCCCAGTGACAGCAGCTCCTCGACAGTGGCCAAGGCAGTCAGAAGGCTTCCAAGCGAGACTTCCCAAACGTTGCGAAGTTGACTGTCAACCAGCACCTGTGAACTCAGAAATATTCTTTTCAGAATGAGGGCAAAACACATTTGCAGAATGACAAAACTTAATACCAAAAGAAGTACACTGAGGGAGCTTCTAAAGGGTATTTTGGTATGGAGGAAAACTGTCCATAAGGATGGCCCGAGATGCTTTTTAAAATCTCAGTAACAAAAACAAATTCCCTAAGAATGAAGGAAAAACAACAGCAAAGTCTGGGAAGCCGAAAAGCAGTACTAAAGTGACAACTGACTGACGGAGTCTGAAGAGACAAATCCTAAGGTAGAAGTTTAGGTTCATAAATTGGAAGAACCAGGCAAATTTTAACTGCAGAATCTTGACAAGCTTAGAGAACTGGCAGCTCCACATACTAACATTTACTACAGAGTCTATAGCTCTATGTGAATTCGTCACTGGATAATGCTGAACTCATAAAATGACTTCACTGGTCCCTTCTCTTTGGAGACCACAAAACTGAAACTCAGTTTTCCTTAAATGTTTTATGGAACATTTTATAGAATTTACCAGTGAGAGCACAGGGCCTTGAGTTTTCTTTGTGGAAGGAGTTGTAATTACAAATACAATTTCTCTACTAGATAAGTGAATATTCAGAGGTGGAGAGAGAGAGAGAGAGAGAGAGTGTGTGTGTGTGTGTGTGTGTGTGTGTATGCACGCGCGTGTGAAGATTTTGGTAATCTGTGCTCCAAAGACTGCTGATTTTATCTAAATTTCAAAAAATGGTGCTGGGAAAACCAGAAATCTATATGAAGAAGAATGAAACAGATCCCTATCTGTCACCCTGCACAAAAGTCAACTCCAAGTGGACCACACACCTAGAAATTAGACCAGAAACTTTGAAAGTACTAAAAGAAAACATACGGACCAACCCTCCAACATATAGGCAGCGGCAGAAACTTCCTTAATAAGACCCCTAAAGCTCAAAAAAATAAAACCAAGAATCAATAGATGGGATGGGCATCAAATTTAAAAACTTCTGCACAGCAAAGGAAACAATCAAGGGGGTGGATAGATAGCCTACAAGATGTAAGAACATCTTTGCCAGCTACTTCAACAAATCCAATATCTAGAATTATAAAGAACTTGAAAAACTTAAAAGACAAAAGCCCCAAGAAAAACAAACAAAAACATCCAACCAATTAATGGGCAACTGAGTGAAATGGATACTTCTCAAAAGAAGAAATACAGCTGGGGTGGGCGTGGTGGCACACGCTTGTAATCCAGGAGGATCACGCAGGTTTGAAGCCAGCCTCGCTGGCTTAAGAGACCCTGTTTCCAAATAAAGTATAAAAATAGGTCTGGGAGTGTAGCCCGGAGGTAGAAGGGTTTCCAGGAACCCCAGTACCACCAAAGAAAAAAGAAATACAGCTGGGTGTGTTGGCTCATGCCTGTAATCCCAGTACTTGAAAGGTTGAGGCAGGAGGATCACAGGTTTGAGGCCAGCCTCAGCAACACAGCAAGGCCTTCAGCAACTTAGTGAGATGCTGCTTCAAAATAAAAATAAGGAGGGCTGGGGATGTAGCTCAGAGTAGAACATCTATGAGTTCAATCCCTGGAACATAGTGGGTTGGAAGGGGGGAGAAAGAAAGACAAATAGCCAACACATAGGAAAAAAATGCTTACTATCTTTAGCAATCAGGGAAATGCAAATTAAAACTACATCAAGAATGCAAAAAAGAGTTGGGTGTGGCGGTATACACCTGTAATTCCAATATTTAGCAGGTTGAGACAAGAGGATGGCAGGTTCAAGGCTAGAGTGTGATAACTTAGGAAGACCCTGTTCAAAATAAAAAATGAAAGGCTTGGAGTGTAGCTTAGAAGTAGAATGCTTCTGGGTTCAATTCTCAGTACCAGGGGAAAAAAAGTGGTGCATGCTTGTAATCTCAGTACTTGGGAGGCTGGCACAGGAGGACTGCAGGTTCAAGGCCAGCCTCAGAAACTTAGCAAGGTCCTCCACAACAGTGAGATCCTGTTTCAAAAATAAAAAATAAGTTGGGCGTGGTGGCACATGCTTGTAATCCCAGTACTTGGGAGGCTGAGACAGGAGGATCGCACAGGTTCAAAGTCAGCCTCAGTTACTTAGTGAGGCTCTCAGCAACTTAGTAAGACCCTGTTTCCAAATAAAATATAAAATAAGTCTGGGAGTGTAGCCCGGAAGTAGAAAGCCTCTGGGTTCCATCCCCTGTACCCCCCCACATAAATAAATAAATATTAAAAAGGGCTGGGTGTAGCTCAGAGATAGAATGTCTCTGAGTTCAATCCTCAGTAAAACAAATAAAGTAAAATAAAGGTATACATTTTCCTTTAAGCATGCTTAAGCTACATACTACATATAACGTATATCTGCATTGCAGTTCAGTTAAAATATTTCCTGCTTTCCCTTCTTTTTAGATGTGTTGTTTAGCCGGGCGTGGTGGCGCACGCTTGTGATCCCAGCATTCAGGAGGCTGAGACCTGGAGGATCGCGGTTCGCAGACAGCCTGAGCTACTTAGTGAGGCCCTCTGCAACTCAGTGAGACCCGGTTTCAAAATAAAGAATTAAAAAAAAAAATAGGGCAGGGGGTGTAGCTCAGAGGTCAAATGCCCCTAAGTTCCATCCTCAGACCTGCAAAAAAAAAAAAAAAAAGATGAAAAAGATGTGTGTTTATTTAAAGATATGTTTATTTGCAGATATTTGGAGTTTTTCAATTTTTTTGCAGTACTTAGGAATAAAGCCAAGGGTATTCTACCTCTGAGCTACACCCCAGCTCTATTTTTTAGTCTTTATTTTGAGACAAGGTCTAAGTTGCAAAGGGCCTCACTAATAGCTGAAGGTGGTTGCAAATCTGAGATCCTCCTGTCTCAGCCTCCCAAGTGCTGGGGGTACAAGCCCGTGCCACCAACCCTGGCTTCAATTAATTATGACCAGAAACATAGTCTGCATGATTTCAACCCTTTTGTACTTACTGAAACTATTTTATAGAACATGACAAGGACTATCTTGGCAAACAGTCAATGTGTTCTGGAAAGATTACACATTCCACCATGCTGAGGTGCGTGCTCTGCAAACGTGGTTGAGCCAGGTGGGGTAGAATCGGTTGCTGGTGTGGTCCAAGTTTTCTCTGCCCTTACTCATTTCCCTTATTTGTTTTGATACTGACAGAGAAGCGCTGGTATCTCCAGCTATAATTGTAACCTGTCTCTTTCTCCTCCAGTTCTGGCACTTTCTGCTCCATGGATTTGGAAGGATTAACGCCAGGTGCATATGCATGTAATTCAGGGCTGCTTATATGATTAACTTATCTCCAGTGATGCTTTCCGCATGGAAGGCCACTGTGTCTGACATTAAGACAGCCACTCTCCTTGGAGTAGAATCTGTGTGGTATAGGCATGCCTTGTTTTTATTGTGCCTTGCTTTATTGCCCATTGCAATAAAAAAAAACCCTGCATCAAGCTAGTCTATTGGTGCTACGATTCCAACACTGTGCTCCCCCAGTGCCCCTGTGTCACTTCTTGGCAGTTCTCCCAATATTTCATGCCTTTTTGTTATTATTTTGTCTGTTATGATGATCTGTGATCAGTGTTCTTCAATGTTACTATTGTAATTGTTTTGGGATGCCACAGTTTGTGCCCAAATAAGGTGGGAAACTTAATCCATAAATGTTTTATATATTCTGACATCTCTCTCCCTATCCTCAGGCCTCCTTATTCCTTAAGACTCAAAAGTATTGAGTTAAAACAGTCAATAACCCCACAGTGGCCACCAAAGTGTCCAAGAGACTGGAAAGGTCACACATCTCTTACTCTAAAATCAGAAGCCAGCATGCCTGTAACCCTAGTACTTGGGAGGCTGACAGGAGGATAGCAGGTTCAAAGCCAGCCTCAGCAAGGTCCTTAGCAACTTAGCGAGACCCTATTTCAAAACGAAAAATAAAATAGGGCTTGGGATGTAGCTCAGAGGTAGAATGCTCCTGGGTTCCATTCCCAGTACCCCCCCCCCCACACACATATTGAAGCTGAGATAGGCTCAATCTAAGCCTCTTGTACCAGGCAGTTAGCAAAGCTGTGAATGCAAAGGAAAAGTTATCAAGGGAAACGAAAGTGCTATTCCTTCCTTCAACACATAAATGATTAAAAATAGCCTTATTGCTTATATGAGAAAAAATATTGCTCGGATCATGCCGAAGCCTGATCCAGACCCAGGCTCTCACTTGCTTCAATTCTGCAAAGGCTGGAAGGTGAGAAAACTGCAGAAGAGAGTTTGGAGCTAGCTTAGGTTGGTTCAGGAGGCTAAAAAAAGCTGGTTCCATAACATGGAAGTGCAGCAGTGTGTTACCTCTAGGAAACTCCCTTCACAGTAAAGACATGCACAGACTAGACACCGAAAGTGAAGGGCTAGAAACATGCTATGCCAAGCAAAAAGAAACCAAAACCAAGAAAAACTGGGTGTGGCGCATACCTTTGTAATCCCAGTTACTTAGTAGGCTAAAGAAGGAGACTGAAAGTTCAAGGTCAGCCTGGGCAATTTAGTAAGACCCTGACTGAAAATTAAAAACGAAAAGGGTTGGGTTTTTAGTTCAGCAGTAGAGTACCCCTAGATTTAATCCACATTACCAAATAAAAGTGATAGAAAACAAGCAAGGGCAGCTCCACTTATAACAGGTAAAATAGGCTTTAAAAGCTGTAAGACTGAATGAAGAATGCCACTAGACAAGGACAAGGAGATCACTTCAGTAAGATACGACAACTGTAACTAGAGCGCCCAATTTTATGAGGTAAACATAAGATCCAAAAGGAGAGAAAGACTCATGTACAGTTACAGGGTCTTCAACACCCACTTTATCAATGGACAGGTCATCCTGGCCAACAAAGAGCAAAGTTAGATTATACCACAGACCAAATGGACCTAACAGACATTTACAGAATATTTCATTCTTCTCTTCAGCACACGAAATGTTCTCCAGGATAGAACATATGTGTCCCTACAAATTTAATAAACTTGAAATCATAGCGTGTATCTTCTGATTATAATGAAAAACTAGATATCACCAAGAGAAAGTTCAGTAATTGTACAAATATATGAAGATTAAGGAACATTCTCTTAAACAACCGATGGGTTAATGAAATAGCAAAAGGTAAACTTAACAATTTCTTGAAACAAGGATCCAGGTGTGGCGGCACATACCTGTAACACCAGTACTTGGGAGAAAGACAGGAGAATTGCAGGTTCAAGATCAGCCTCAACAACTTAGAGAGAATCCAGCAACCTATTGAGACACAGTTTTTTAAAAAGAAGGGGGGATTGGGTAGTATAGCTCAGAGATAGAAACAAAACATTTTTTTTCTTTTTTTCTTTTTTTTGTGGGTCTGGGATTGGACCTCCAAGCTATACCCCCTGCCCTATTTTTTTTTTTTATTCTTTATTTGGAAACCGGGTCTCACTGACTTGCAGAGGGCCTCACTAAGTGGCTGAGGCTGTCCGTGAATTACTATCCCCTGGTCTCAACCTCCCGAATGCTGGGATTACAAGCGTGCACCACCATGCCCAGCATAAAAATTTTTTCTTGAAACAAATGAAAACACAAAATACCAAAACCTAAGGGAAATGGAAAAAGCAGTGATGAGTGACGTTTAGAGCAGTAAGTGCCTGGACAAAAAAAAGACTTCAAATGAACAACTACTGATGCAACTTGAGGCATGAGAAAAGCAGAAAACCAACCAAAACTTAGGAGAAGGAAAGGAAGAATGAACAAAAGAGCACAAATAAGTGAAATAGAGGCTTAAAAGAAGAATACAAAAGGTCAATGAAACTAAGAGCTGGTGTTTTTTTTTTTTAAATTGACAAACCTTTAGTTAAACCACCTAAGAAAAATAGAGGGGAGACTAAAATAAATAAAATCAGAAATGATAAGGAGACATTATAACTGATATCACAGAAATACAAATGATCATTAGAAACTATCATGAACAACTATATGACAACAAATTGGAAAACCTGTAAGGAATAGATACATTTTCTGGACATGTATTTACTGCCAAAATTAAATCAAGAAGACACAGAAAACAGACCAGTAACAGATAACAAGACTGACAAAGGTTAACAAAAAAAAGTACAGAATCAGATGTCTTTACTCTTGAGCTTACCAGACTTTTATTTTATTTTATTTTATTTGTGGTACTGGGGATGGAACCCAGGGGCCCTCAACCTCTGGGCTACACTCCCAGACCTATTTTATATTTTATTTGGAAACAGGGTCTCTTAAGCCAGCTGAGGCTGGCTTCGAACCTGCATGATCCTCCCGTCTCAGCGGGATTACAAGCATGTGCCACCACGCCCGGCTCTTACCAGTCTTTTAAAGAACTAATGCCAATTCTTCTCACTATTCCAAAGTACAGAAAGGGAAGTAACTCTTCCAAATTCATTTTATGAGGCCAGTATTAAACTGACATCCAAATCAGACAAGGACACAATAAATAAAACTAAAGACCAATAAACCTAGTAAATGTAGATATGAAAATTCTCGATAAAATACTAAAAAACTGAAAGCAACATTGCATAAAAATGATTACTATACACCATGATCAAGTAGAATTTATTCCAGGGATGCAAGAATGATTCAACATAAGCAAATCAGTAAGAGTAATACGTCATATTAAAATAATGAAGTATAAAAACCGTATGATCAAGCCAGGCGTGGTAGTGCATGCTTGTAATCTCAGCATTTGGGAGGCTGAGACAGGAGGATTGTGGTTCACGGACAGCCTCAGCTACTTAGTGAGACCCCTTGCAGCTCAGTGAGACCCGGTTTCAAAATAAAGAATAAAAAATAGGGCAGGCGGTGTAGCTCAGAGGTCGAATGCCCCTGGGTTCCATCTCCAGACCCGCAAAAAAAAAAAAAAAAAAAAAAAAAGAAATAACAAAAACAAAAAACCCTCACACATGATCATCTAGATGTAGAAAAAGCACTTAATAAAATTTAACACTCCATCACAAAACTAAAACAAAATAGGTATAGAAGTAATCTATCTTGACACAAAAAGCACAATATTTGAGAAACTCATAGCCTATACCATACTGAATAAAGAAATCATTTCCTGTAAGATCAAGAACAAGACAAGCCACTTTTTTGTTATTGTTGTTGGTGATGGTACAGGGGCATTCTATCTCTGAACTACACCTCCAGCTCTTTTTTGTTCTTTCTCTTTGGAAACAAGTCCCAATAGGTTGCTGAGGCAGATCTTGAACCTGGGATCCTCCTCTCTCAGCCTCCTAAGTACTAGGATTACAGGCATGTGCAACCACGCCCCAGCTAGGATGTCTACTTTTACCATCCTTATTTAACATAATATTGAAAGTCTTAGTCAAAGCAATAAGGCAAGAAAAAGATATAAGGAATACAAATAAAAAAGATGGAGGTCAATTATCACTTCTGTAGATGGATGATATATACAAACAAACCTCAAGACTCCATAAAAAAACCATTAGAGCTCTTAAACAAATTCAAAAGTTTACAGAACAGAAAATTGACATTAGTAGCTTTTTATGCATTAGTAATGAAATTAATGAGTAAAAAAAAAAAAGTAGTCCTATTCACAATGGTTACCAAAAAACCCCAACAACTTGGAAACAAATTTAACCAAGGAAGTAAATGACCTCTAAATGAAAAAATTAGAAAACACTGATAAAAGAAATTGAAGAGGAAACAAAAACAATAAAAAGACATCCCATGTTCATGGATTAAAAGGATGTCACAATGTCCATACTACCCAAAGCAATCTGAAGGTTCAGTAAAATTCCTATAATAATCTCAATTATGTTCTTAACTAAAATAGTAAAAACAGTCCTAAATTTTGTATTGGAAATATCCTAGATAGCCAAAGCAATCCTGAGCAAAAAGAAAAAGCTGGAAGTATTTTAATACATTTCAAAATCTACTACAAAAAAGTAACCAAAACAGCATAGTATTGGTATAAAAACAGGCACAAAGACTAACAGAGCATTGAATCCAGAAATAAGTCTACATACTTATACCATCTGGTGTCTGTCAGTCCATCCATCTGTCCTTTTCTCTCTCTCTCTCTCTCCCTCTCTATCTCTTCCTCCCTCCCTGAGGAAAGTCACTTCAATAAATGGCATGGGGAAAATGAAATATTTATGTACAGAAGAAATAAACTAGATCTCTATTTCTCACCATATACAAAAATACTCAAAATGGATCAAAGACATAGATGTAAGACCCAAAACTATGAAGTTACTAGAACTAGTAACCTAGTTCTTGGGACCCTGCAGCTGGAACAGGAGGTGGAACCCCAGAAGCCAGGGTTCGGGCAGCCTTCAGGTGTCAGCAAGAGGACCAGATGTCAAGGGGCAGACTCCAGATGTTGTGAGAAGCCCAGCATTACATAAACGCCCTCACTTCCTCTCTGTGGCGTGACTCTGCTGACCCATAGCACCCCCCGCCCAATATCGAATATCGGTCTACAGACCTCAACCGGGAGCCATAGACAATTTAATAAAAAGGGGCCTGGTATCACACTCCTTTGGTGTATTTTGCTTCCTTTGCAACCCCTGACTCAATTTCAACATTAAAACAATGACATGTTTGTGGGGCGTGGTGGCGCACGCTTGTAATCCCCACACTTGGGAGGCAGAGACAGAAGGATTGCACAAGTTTGAAGCCAGCCTCGCTGGCTTAAGAGACCCTGTTTCCAAATAAAATATAAAATAGGTCTGGGAGTATAGCCCAGAGGTAGAAGGGTTCCATCCCCAGTACCACCAAAACAAAAAACAAACAAACAAATAAAAAAACCAATAACATGATCTCACTTATATGTGGAAGCTAAAACATTGATCTTAAAGAAGTAGAGAGTAGCCAGGCGTGGTGGCACACACTTGTAATCCCAGCATTCGGGAGGCTGAGACCAGAGGATCGTGGTTTGCGGGCAGCCACAGCTACTTAGTGAGACCCTCCACAACTTAATGAGACACTATCTCAAAATAAAGAATAAAAAATAGGGCAGGGGATGTAGCTCGGAGGTCGAATGCCCCTGGGTTCCATTCCCAGACCCAGGGAAAAAAATAAAGAAGTAGAGAGTAAAATAGTAATTTAACAGAACCTGGGGAGGGCTGTGGGAGGAAGGACAGAGAGAGAATGATGAATGGATACACAAAGATACCAGTATGCAGCTGAATAAGAGTAATGACTTATTTTTTCAGTACTGGGTAGTCATTCTACCTCCAAGTTACACCTTCAGTTGAATTTTTTTATTCTTTCTTTCTTTACTTTTTTTTTTTTTTTTGCAGGTCTGGGGATAGAACCCAGGGGGCATTCGACCTTTGAGCTACAACCCTTGCCCTACTTTTTACTCTTTATTTGGAAACAGGGTCTCACTAAGGAGGGTCTCACTTAGGAGGGCCTAAGTAGCTGAGGCTGTCCGCAAACTGCGATCCTCTGGTCTCAGCCTTCCAAATGCTGGGATTACAGGCATGTGCCACCAAGACTGGCCTATTCTTTATTTTGAAACAGAGTCTCCCTAAATTGCTGAGGGCCTAAGTAGCTGAGGCTGGCCACGAACCTGCAATCCTCCTGTGTTAGCCTCCCATGTACTGGGATTACAAGCATGCGCCACCACACCCAACCTAGGAGGAATGACTTTTTAATGTTTAGTAGCACAGTAGGTAACAATGGTTGATAACAATAATTGAATATTTCAAAATAGCTAGAAAACATTTGGAATGTTTCCAACACAAAGAAATGAAATATGTCTGAGTAACAGATATGCCAATTACCCTGATGTGCTCATTACATATTTTTTCACGTACTGAAACTTTCCAGTGTGCCCTATAAGCATGTATGATTGTTATGTGTCAAAAACAAAGTAAAAGTAGCTGAGCATGGTGGTGCATACTTGTAATCCCGGCATTTGGGAGGCTGAGACAGGAGGATTGTGGTTCGGGGACAACGTCAGTTACCTAGTGAGGCCCTTTGCAACTCAGTGAGACCCTGTTTCAAAATAAAGAATAAAACATAGGGCAGGGGGTGTAGCTCAGAGTTAGAATGCCCCTGGATTCCATCCCCAGTACCACAAAAAAGAAAAAATATGTTAAAGTAAAAAATAATGACTGTTGGGAGGCTGAGACCTGAGGATCGCAGTTCGTGGACAGCCTCAGCTACTTGGTGAGGCCCTCCGCAACTCAGTGAGACCCTGTTTCAAAATAAAGAATAAAAAACTGGGCAGGGGGTGTAGGTTGGAGGTCAAATGCCTCTGGGTTCCATCCCCAGACCGGCAGAAAAAAAAATGATTGGAACATTAAGTATATAACAACCTGTATATTATAATAAAACTTTAAAGAAACCCCACTGGTTACTGCAGGACATTTTTAGGGCATTACTGTATTATTTTGAAACTTGATAATTTAAGAAAAGGACTGAGCATATAGCCTGCCTCTCCTGTACAAAGTCTTTTTCAAGGCAATCATCTAGTTGGTGAGAGAAATATTTTTTTTTACATGAACTATTAAGGAAATAATGAATAAAGGGAAAAGCATGAATGAATGTTAAAAGCCATCACATAGAGGCTGAGAGGCCCTGACAATGGTGGAGTCAGGCTGACACCCCTCAGCCAGGTGCAGACTTTGATCACTTAAAAGTCCTCTATTCCTCCTGGCCTCTGTGGAGAGGCAACAGAAAGCACATCCCTGCTACTGAGCCTGAGTCTTTAGCTCCACATGCCAGTGTAGACTGCAAGAAGGACAGGCAGCCCTCATCACTCTATGTAGCGTGAGGAGCAGAGTGGCAGTGCTCAGAAATACCTCCTGACCTCCAGCATCAGAAGTGAAGGGACCTGAGCCTCAGGAGACCCTGTGCACACTACAGTATGTGCTGAATCAAAAACCACCTGAGGGCCAGGCGTGGTGCGTGCCTGTAGTCCCAGTGCTTGGGAGCTGAGACAGGAAAATGGCAGGTTCAAGGTCAGCCTGCAGAACTTTAGCAAGAGCCTGTATCAGTATAAAACATAAAGCTGGTTGGTAGCACATGCTTATGCATGCTTATAATCCCAGCTTTCAGGAGGTTGAGACAGGAGGATTGAGGTTCCTGACAGCTTTAGCTATGTAGTGAGGTATTTGGTAACTTAGTGAGACTCTGTTTCAAAATAAAGAATAAAAGCACGATTGTAATCCCTGTGCTTGGGAGGCTGAGACAGGAGGATCACACAGGTTCGAAGCCAGCCTCAGCTACTTAGTGAGGCTCTCAGCAACTAGGTGAGACCATGTTTCCAAATAAAGTAAAAAATAGGTCTGGGAGTATAGCCCGGAGGTAGAAACCCCCTGAGCTCCACCCCCAGCACTAAACACACACACACACAAAAGAAAAGAAATAAAAAAAAGAATAAATAATAGGGCTAGAGGTGTTGCTTGGAGGTACAATGGTTCTGGGTTCCATCCCCAGTACCACAAATAAATAAATAAAAATAAAAAATAAAATAGGAGTGGGGGTGTATGTAGCTCAGAAGTAGGCCACTCCTGGGTTCAACCCCAGTGTGACACACAGAGTGAGTCTTATCCAGGGTAAGGCCTCAGTTAAAATTGTGGCTCTCAACCAGGTGTGGTAGTGCACACCTGTAATCTCAGTACTTGGAAGGCTAAGACAGAAGGACCACAGGTTTGAGGCCAGCCTCAACAACTTAGTGAAACCCTGTATCAAAATAAAGCATTACTGCCAGGGGTGGTGGCACACGCTTGTAATCCCCACGCTTGGGAGGCAGAGACAGGAAGATTGCGCAGGTTCAAAGCCAGCCTTAGCTGGCTTAAGAGACCCTGTTTCCAAATAAAAATATAGAAATAGGTGTGGGAGTGTAGCCCGGAGGTAGAAGGGTTTCCAGGAACCCCAGTACCACACACACAAAAAAAAGCATTAAAAAATAGGGCTGGGGGTAGAGCTCAGAGGTAGATGCCCCTGGGTTCAATACGCAGCAGTGCAAAATCAAACAGACAAAACAAACGAACAACAAAAAATGGTCTCTTGTCTCTCACCTTCTCTCACCCAGAACAGCTGCACTTCAGCAATGTGTTCCTCCCTCCTGCGCACACCTTCCTGTGTCCGTCTCTCCTATTCCCTCCCATTTCTCATCCTCCAGGACAGCAACTTTTCTCCTTCCTCCAACTTCCTGCCAAGCAGTGGGACAACCAGGAAACAGCTGTCCCGGTGGTCACAGAGGCCCACTCCGGGTTCCAGTGTGGCCCGCGCACTCAGCCCTCAGGCGCCCGCTAGCACTCTCCCTGGGCTGACCCTGCCTTCCATCCCATCAGAACACTCCAAGATCCTTAAAAAGCAGATCAGAAGAAAATCTCATGCCGTCACACTTGGAAAGGTGCCATGGTCCAGATATCTTATCTTGGTCCTGGGATTTGCTGCAATTACCTGCCTTGAGCACCATGTGTCACTTCTCACAAAAATCAATTTTACAAAATTACCCAATGAAATACAAGCAAACAGTAAGCAGCTTCTCTTGCAATAGATGTTTCAAAGAAAGTACTGCCAGGGGTGGCTAAAGCAACAGAGACGCAATGTTGGCACTTCTTTTATTCTTTAGTTTTTCCCTTTCTTCTGCTTTTTATTTCCATGTAGGGGAGCGAGAGGAGAAATGTATAATAGAAGACATTCCAAGCGACACATGGATAACAGGTAGGTGAAATGGACTCGCCTGAAGGTTGGCTCCGGATGTCATTTTGGGTATTATGCTAATCTCTTCAAGTAAGTGTAATGCTGTATGGTTTTCTCTTGATAGTGTATCAAGTTATGAAAATAGCCTGAAGAGTGAGTGACTTGTGTAATTAATAAAACAGGAAGACAGGATCTGACACCACAAATTCTAAGCTTTTCCAGTTGTCAGGTTTCCTTAAGTGCAAGACTCTGGGAAGTCATGGTGGTGCACATCTGTAATCCCAGCACTTAGGAGGCCCAGACAGGATTGCAGGTTTGGGGACAATTTCAGCAAAGTACCCAGATTCTCGGTAACCTAGTAAGACTGTTTCAAAACAAAAAATAAAATAGGGTTGGGGGGTGTACTTTGGAGGTAGAATGCTCCTGCATTCAACTCCCAGTACCAAAAAAAAAAAAAAAAAGACTCTCCATTGCCATTTAAAATGCTAGTTGTGGCTGAACACGCAAAACAGATCAGAGGTCTTTAGATCTGCCCACTCAAACAGGACACATAGCACCAGTCCATGTGCTGTCTGAACCCCGGCCTCTTGGAGCCCTACAGCGCCCACGGGGAGGAGGCCCTGGGGAAGGAATGCCAGTGCAGATCCAAGACTGCTCGCCAAGTGACCTGCTCATAAAACCTGCCATCACCACGGTGATTTCTGCACATTTCCTCCCATGCTGCAAGCACATTCTCATACAGGTGAGACTGAGCCACCTCCTGAGAAAGAAGTACGCACCCATGAGTTTCAGAACTGTATGAGAAAATCCAGCCTGGCTAACATTCAAGTCAGACTTAACATCAAATTCTCTGATTTCAGTGCAAAAAAATAGAATTTAAGTATAGTGGTATTTTTCTCTCTTTTTATTTTTAATTTTAATTTTTTGCAGTACTAGGGATGGGACCCAAGGGCATTCTACCTCTCAGCTACACCCCCCAGCCCTATTTTTTATTCTTTATTTTGTTTTTTGTTTGTTTGTTTGTTTTTGTGGTACTGGGGACTGAACCCAAGGGCATTCTACCTCTGAGCTACACCCCTAGTCCTTATTATTATTATTTTTTTTGGTGGTGGTACTGGGGGTGGAACCCAGAGGCTTTCTACCTCTGGGCTATACTCCTAGACCTATTTTATTATATATATTTATTTGGAAACAGGGTTTCACTAAGTTGCTGAGAGCCTCACTAAGTTGCTGAAGCTGGCTTCGAACCTGTGCAATCTTCCTGTCTCAGCCTCCCAAGTGTGCGCCACCATGCCCGGCTTATTCTTTATTTTGAAACAGGTTTCACTGAGTTGCAAAGGGCCTAAGTATTGAGGTTGTCCATGAACCACAATCCTCCTGTCTCAGACTCCTGAATGCTGGGATTACAAGCGTGCGCCACCACGCCTGGCTCTGGTGTAATTTTCATAGTCTGGTTTTGTATCTTCACGTCCCGCCCTATCTTACATTGAACACTTGAAATCTTCCAGCGCACCCTGGTCTTTGTGTTTCAGTGTTCTATTCCAAAGAGAGTCAAATGAATGCAGCAAGTGTGTGCAGGTACAGTGAGAAGTGTGGGGCAGAGGTGGGGGAGAGTCTGGGGTGAGCAGAAGGGAAAGACAGGGAGGAACCTGAGTGGTGCTAGACCTCCCCCTGCTGTTGTGCTCCCTGCAGGAAGAAGCCCTGAGACCCTGGATGGTGGACAAGGCCGCTGGGTCCAGACCCTAGACCCGCCCCTCGAGGGCAAGCTCTTCAACCTCTCTGATGATGACGGGGAAGGTGGCGCCTGTCCCTGGGCCGTGAGGCTGTTAACATCTGGAGCCTGTACTACTGCACAGAGAGCTCCAAGTTCCTGCTCAGTGTGGTCCTGAGCAGGCAGCAGCCTCCTTGCTGAAAACCAGCGCCCCTGGACATTTTTCTAGTAACCTGTGAATTTTTCAACTTGCATTTCAAGGCACAAAGGAAGAATAGGAGGGACAGGGTGGCCTGTCCACCCTGCCTGCTGGCCTATGGCCACCAGCTAGACAGACCTGGCCCAGTCACATCAGTGGAGTGCTTCAGCCACTGGAGGCATCTGAGTCAGGAAACTAGACAGTGTCCTGACGGCCGCAGCCCTGGGGCTCCCACTATGGCCAGCTCCTCAATCCCAGAGCCAAGAGTCTCATTGAGGCCTCCATCTCCCCTCCCTCCAGGCCTCCTCTGTGCTCCCACTCTGCAGTTATGGAGATCGAGAGCCCAGTCTTTTGTTTTCTTACTTTTTGTTCTGTTTTGAAACAAGGTCTAGGTTGCTGAGGCTGGCCTGGAACCTGTGACCCTCCTGCCTCAGCCTCCCAAGTATGCGCCACCATGCCCAGCTAGCCCAGCCTCCCAAGTATGCGCCACCATGCCCAGCTAGCCCAGCCTCCCAAGTATGCGCCACCATGCCCAGCTAGCCCAGCCTCCCAAGTATGCGCCACCATGCCCAGCTAGCCCAGCCTCCCAAGTATGCGCCACCATGCCCAGCTAGCCCAGCCTTTTAAAATCTACTGAAACCAAAAGAAAAATTTGAAAGCACCTCAGGTCGCAAATTTTCATTTTTCTATCAGAGGGGACATAAGGCCCTAGAGTCTCAGAAGCACAGACTGTGGTATGGGAAGCTGTCTTGTGGGTCGAGGAGGAGCCTTCCGTGCTCGTGCCTGCATGGAGCTTCGCCCTCTGTGGCAGCACGGCCCAGCGCTGTCCAGAGGGCAGGCCAAGTTGTACTTAGTCACCACGTGCCCCGCTCTGTTTCTCACCTGCATAAGTCTCAACTTTGAAGTCAGTCTTCCTTTCTAGGCTCACTAAACCCACTCTGGGGCAGCTCAGCAGGCACAGAGCAGGCCAGGTGAGGCAGACCTTGGGCAGCAGGAAAGGGCACAACCCAAGAAGGGAGCATTTGTCTGCTGACCATGACACAGGCAAGAAACACCCCAGACGGGCTGCTAGGAGGAGACCCAGAGCACGAGCTGTAGAGTCAGAGGCAGAGGAATGGAAGGAAAAATGGGGGCATAAACGAATAAAGGACTATTTATTAATTGAATATAAAAAAGCTGAGGACACATTTTAGGTATATTAAATTAGGAGAGAAACAAAATCAAACTTACCATATCAATTAATCAAAAAACCACAAGAAAGGCTTGGTCCAAATAGGACACAAACTAAAATAAGGCCATTTTCTCTGTACTGAAATGGCAAGGGGCTAGCTCTGGAGAGTACTGGGCAGAGACTTCTCCCTTGGCTGCTCTGGCTGATTGGGCTTTGGGCCCTGTGCCAGGGCCACAGAGACTGAGGGCAGGAGGACATCCTGGGCTTCCTCAGTTCTGCGTGACTTACCAATATGGTCATTTGATCTGTATCCGCATGGACACCAGCTAAACGGCATATTGGGACAGAATGGGCATGTTGAAGGCATGGCCTCTTGTCTACCCAGCCTTGTATTCCCAAAGCCTCTGCGTTGGAGTGAGTGCACCTGAACAAAGCTGAGCCGGCAGGCCGTAGGAGAAAGCTATGGTTTTCAAGACTTCCAACCATGCTGAGATGAATCCTCTGGCTGGGGTTTTGTTTTGTTTTGTTTTGTGTGTGTGTGTGTGTGTGTGGTACTGGGGTTCCTGGAAGCCCTTCTACCTCTGGGCTACACGCTCAGACCGATTTTATATATATTTTTAATTTGAAAACAGAGTTTCTTAAGCCAGCACAGCTGGCTTCAAACCTGCGTGATCCTCGTGTCTCTGTCTCCCAAGCGTGTCCCACCACATCCGGCTCTGGCTGGGTTTTAATTACCATCATGCACTGGGATGTGGGTTCATCCAACTTCCTAATTTAATTCAAAGGTATAACACAAAGTCTATGAAGTCCATTTCTGTGATTTTCAGTGTTTCTGAGCCCTACCCCCTTCTGTTCCTAACAACAATAAAGAAGACAGCAGGGTGTGCTGGTGCACTCCTGTAACCCTAGTACTTGAGAGGCAAGACAGGAGGATCAAAGTTTGAGGTCAGCTTCGTAACTTAACAAGGCCCTGAGTAATTTAGGGAGCTTTTGTTTCAAAATAATAAAAAAAAAAGTTAAGGGTGTGGCTCAGAGGTAGAATGCCCCTGGGTTTAGTTCCCAGTCACAAAAAAACCTCCAAAAGACTTACAGTGTGGCACAGCCCGCTCTCCGAAGGCCCGAGTCCGTCCTGGTGCTCACAGACTTACGGCAGTGTGGCACAGCCCGCTCTCCGAAGGCCCGAGTCCGTCCTGGTGCTCACAGACTTACAGTGTGGCACAGCCCGCTCTCTGAAGGCCCGAGTCCGTCCTGGCTGTCCTGGCGCTCAGTCTCCTTGCCCAGGCCTGGACGAGCTGGTCCCTGACTGCCGACTCCCCTCCTCTTGAGCCGCTTCTGCTCCTTCCCTCGCTCCCTCTCCCCTCATCTTTATTCTGCAAGTACCTGCTGACCATCTACCAGCCGCTGTCCTGGATCCCACGGATTCACAACTGAGACAAGAGGGCCTTCATGCACTGTACTTTTGTAGAGAGAAGCAGACAAACTGATGAGTGGGTGAGTGGCAGAGCCTCTGCTGTCAGTGCAGTGGAATGTCAAAGCACGAGGGCCCGGGAGTTACCGCCTGGCCACCGCTCTCCAGAGCTGACACGGAGCTGAACAATGGACTTCGTCCATCAAAGCCTTCACTGTTCTTGTCATCTGAGCAAACATTATGAGGCATGCTTTAAAAATAGACTGAGTGACTAAAATCGAAAAGGTAACACAAGCAATAGAAAGTGGGCTCAGTGCATACCTGGAATCCCAGTACTGAGGAGGCTGGGACAGGAGGCTCGCAGGTTCACAGCCAGCCTTAGAAACTTAGCAAGGCCCACAGCAATTCAGTGAGACCCTGTTTCAAAATAAAAAGTAAAATAGGGCTGGGGGTGTAACTCAGAGACAGAATGCCCCTGAGTTCAATCCTTAGTACTGCACACACACCAAAAAAAAGAAAAAAGAAAAGCAAGAGAGAGAGTGAGAGAGAGAGACACGGGAGGGGGGACAAAGAGAGGTGCAGAGATGATTCAACAGGAATCTCTTTTTTTAAAATTTACTTTTGGTTGGGCGTGGTGGCGCACGCTTGTAATCCCAGCACTTGGGAGGCGGAGACAGGAGAATTGCACAGGTTCAAAGCCAGCCTCAGCTACTTAGTGAGGCTCTCGGCAACTTAGTGAGACCTTGTTTCCAAATAAAGTATAAAATAGGTCTGGGAGGATAGCCCAGAGGTGGAAAAGCCCCTGGGTTCCACCCCCAGTGAAACGGGGGTTTCTCCTAAGCACCCAAGATGAAACAGGGGGGGTTCTTGAGAAGAAACCTGGCGTTTCATCAAAGATGAAACAGAGTTTCTTGAGAAGAAACTCGGCGTTTCCTTACCGGATTCTTGTCTGCAGCAAGCGAAGAATGACACCCGCAACCACAGGAAGGGGAGTAAAAAGGTATATTGGAAGCAGCAGGGAATAGGGAAACGTGGCCAAACACCCCAAAGGGGCTGTCAGAACTCTGAAGTCCAGCAGCTGCCTTCAGGACAATACTTGAGGGTATCCCAAGCCAAATGCCTTCAGTTGCAAGCTGCTTTCTCCCAGAGTCCACGCGATCTGCCAGAAAAGAAGTGCACGTCACCCCTAGGGGCCTTGGTCGGCCTTGATGTCCAGCAGAGGCCTTCAGGTCACTACCCGAGTGTAGCCCGGGCCAAATGCCTTCATTGCACTCTGCCTTCTCTCAAGGCTAATACGACCTGCAAGAGAGAGAGAAAAGCTCCCCAAAGGGGAGAGGTTCCCAAAGAAGGAAATTCTATCTTGGTGGCTGCGCTAGGGGTTTATATATGTCTGCATGTCCTCTGTTGGTTGTGGTGAGTTTGGGATTCTGGGAATTCTGGGAAGCAGCTCTCAGAATTTGCATAGGGTATTTGCATGTCCTTTGAAGGGTCTCCTTTCAGTAGAAGTATCAGACTTGCTCCAATGATGTCTCCTGGGTTTGTTGATTAGTAAACAGATGGTTTTATGAAGCTTTGTTCATTCTTATCTCTGAGCCTTGGAAGTTAGTATTCCTTGCCTCTCAGGAAATTAACTTTTTTTCTACGAGGCCTCTTCCCTATCTGCCTATTTCCTTTCTATCTCCTCACCAATACCACAAAACAAACAAACAAAAATTTACTTTTGGCTGGGCATGGTTGCGCACACTTGTAACTCCAGTATTTGAGAGGCTGAGACAGGAGGGTCACTGGTTTGTGGCCAGCCTCAGTTACTTAGTGAGACCTTGTTTCAAAATTTAAAAAATAGGGCTGTAGCTCAGAGGTTGAATGTTCCTAGGTTCCAATCCCAGTACCACACACACAAAATTATTTTTATGGTACTGGGTACTGAGAATTGAACACAGGGGACTTCTACTTCTGAAATAGACCCCTATTCTTATTTTATTTTATTTTGAAACAGGTCTTGCTAAATTGCTGAAGTCAGCCTCAAACCTGTGATCTTCCTATCTCAGCCTCCCAAGTACTAGAATTATAGGAGTGCACCACCACTTCCAGCTAGTAATCTCTTTTTAAAAACCAAGTAGAAGCTGGGTTGGTGGCTCACACTTGTAATCCCAGTGCTTGGGAGGCTGAGACAGGAGGATCATACAGGTTCAAAGCCAGCCTCAGCTACTGAGTGAGGCTCTCAGCAACTTAGTGAGACCCTGTTTCCAAGTAAAATATAAAATAGGTCTGGGAGTAAAGCCGGGCATGGTGGCGCACGCTTGTAATCCCTGCGCTTGGGAGGCTGAGACAGGAGGATCGCACGGGTTCAAAGCCAGCCTCAGCTACTTAGTGAGGCTCTCAGCAACTTAGTGAGACCCTGTTTTCAAATAAACTATTAAAAAGGTCTGGGAGTGTAGCCCAGAGGTAGAAAGCCTCTGGGTTCCACCCCCAGTACCACCAAAAAAAAAAAAAAAAAAAAAAAAAAAAAGGTCTGGGAGTATAGCGCAGAGGTAGAAGAGCCCCTGGGTTCCACCTCCAGTACCACAACAAAACAAAACAAAACGAGTAGGAGCTGGTGTGGTGGCGAATGCCTATCATCCAGCACTTGGGAGGTTTAGACGAGAGGAACAAAAGTTCAAGGCCAGCCTCAGCAACTTAACAAGGCCTCCACAACCTAGGGAGACCCTGTTTCCAACTAAAATATAAAACAGGGCTAGGGGTGCCACTCAGAGACACAATGCCCCTGGGTTCTACCCCCAGTACCACAAAATAATAAACAAGTAGATATGACAAAACAAGGGTACAGCATCTGTAGCTCACTGATGCGTCCAACAAGTCTAAGGAAAGGAGATTAGTGAAGGAGGCACACTAGAACTGAAGAGACCTCAATTAAAAAAGAATGAAAACACCAGAAAAGGGCTCAAAAGACACGGGAGAGACAAATGTTTATACATGTAATTGCAGCCCCACGTGGAAAGATGAGTGAGAATGGAGCAAACACAGTATTCAGAGACAGTGGCCAAGAATTTGGAAAACTGATGACAGATGGAAAGCAGAGACCCAAGGAGCATGGAGTATCTGAAATGAGAATAAAGAGAAGGGAAACCACACCTCGTGTACATCACAGTCAAGTGACTGAAAGTCAAACACAAAGAGTCTTGTATCTTTAATCATCAACTACTCGATTGCCAAATAATGTGATAATGCATTCCAAAATACAATTCTGTGTGTGTGTGTGTGTGTGTGTGTGTGTGTGTGGTTCTAGGGATGGAACCCAGGGGCCTTCTACCTCTGAGCTACACCCCCAGCCCTAATTTTTTTTTTGGTGGTACTGGGTATGGAACCCAGGGGCCTTCTACCTACGGGCTATCCTCCCAGACCTATTTTATATATTTGGAAACAGGGTGTCTTAAGCCAGCAGACACTGGCTTCGAACCTGCGAAATCCTCCTGTCTCAGCCTCCCAACACAGGGATTACAAGTGTGCACCACCACGCCCAGCCCAGCCCTAATTTTTATTCTTTATTTTGAAACTCACTGAGTTGCAAATGGCCTCATTAAATAACGGAGGCTATGTGTGAACCATGATCCTCCTGTCTCAGCCTCCCAGATGCTGGGATTACAAGCATGTGCCACTATGCCCAGCTCCAAAATACAATTCTTATATATTTATTTTAAAAATCCCCTCAATGCCAGGCAGGGTAGCTCATGCTTGTAATCCTAGTACTTGGAGAACCGAGACAAGAGGATAGCAGGTTCACAGCTAGTTTTACATACTTACTGAGGCCCCCTGCAACTTAGTGAGACCCTGTTTCAAAATAATTTTTTTTCAAAAAAATAAAGAATAAAAAATAGGGTTGTGGGTATAGCTTAGAGGTAGAATATCCCTGGGTTCAATCCAAGTACTACAAAAAAAAAAAAAAAAATTCCAGCCAGGCATGATGGCACATCTTGTCATCCCAGCATTTGGGTGGTGGAGACTGGAGGATCACTGTTTGCCTACCGCCTCAGCTACTTAGCGAGGCCCTTTGGAACTCAGTGAGACCCTGTTTCAAAAAATTAATAAATTAAAATCCCCTCAATGGGGCCAGGGTATAGTGTAGAACACTTGCCTAGCACGCACAGGACTCTGGTTTAGTCCCTAGCACTGCAAGTAAGTCTTTCCCCCTATGCAAACATTTTATTGCATATTTACTCTAAGCTTTTATTTGAGATATTCTGTAAGCCCCTACATCTAAAGCCAGAGCCTGGCTGACTTCTTGTGCTTGCAGTGTGAGCCCATCAGTGACCACTGTAGCAGGCTCTCGAGAGGCTGGCACACCTGTTTTCTGCCAGCTAACAACTATGTTCTCACCTCCCTCTTCACTGAACTACTGCAAAGTCTTCAGCTGCCAGACACCCACCGACTTTTATATAGTGCATACCTGATCATAAAGTCAAGTAAAATGCCAAATCAGAAGTTCTGACGAAGAACACGCCTGCATCTAACTTTGAGATACTGTTAAAATGAAAAAAATTAAAACTTTCTGTGCGTCTATGGGAACCTGAGACTTTGTCAAAGATCTCTCCATTTTCCCCGGATGGAGGTGGCTCAGAGCACCACAAAAGAATCATAACAGGCATGGATGCAGAGAGAGGGCTTTGAACCCTGCTCTCAAGGTCCAGGACTAGTGACACTGCTGTCCTATCTGTGAGCTGGACCACCTGCCCTGGAGCAGCAAGTTCCCAGTCCCAGCCTGAGCAGGTGCTGCAGCAAGGCTAGTTCCCACCCTCTGGGCTCTGCTTCTAACCTAGGTAACTTGGCCTCTGGCTATTCGTCCTGAGTCCACTAGAGATGTGGGTGTAACTGTCAGCCCTCCTTGAAGGGAACTGCCTGAGAACACATTCCTTTGTTCCGAATGGAAGCTGAGAGGGAGACAGTACAGGACTTGTATGCCCATGATCTGCCAGCCAAGCCCAGGATAAGATATTCTTACTCCAAGAACTTGTCAGAAACACCTAAGCAAATATATTGTTTTCATCTTCCCTTGTTTTCGTGCACGCGCAATGCACACGCGCGATCTCCCCCCCCCTTTTGTAGTACTAGGCATTGAACTCAGGAACATTCTACCTCTGAGCTATACCCAGCCCTATTTTTTAGTCTTTACAGTGAAACAGAGTCTCACTAAGTTGCAGAGGGCCTAAGTAGCTGGCTGCAAACCTGTACTCCACCTGTCTCAGCCTCCCAAGTACTCAGATTACAAGTGTGTGCCACCACACCCAGCAGCAAATATATTCTCTTTATGTGATCTTGTTTTTCTTAGTTCTACTTACTAATGTCCACAATAAATTCCAGATTGTCTTGGGTAAAAAGAAGCATAAAGCATCTTTGATGGTGAGTCTAAGGGGAGACAAGGGGAGCAGGGAGGGAAGACTCAGGTAGCAGCAACTGTATACATTCCTATACCTGCCTGGTGAGCTGAACACCACTCACTTGTGGTGCTTGGAGATTTTATTTTAAATAAGGCTATTAGTCCCTTATATTAGACTGACAGAAAGAGAGCAGTGCTGTGAACATAGTTATCATAAGGCAGGAGACTGACTGTTCATTAAAAATAAATACTTAGAATTCAAAACCAGTAAGCATGGAAGTCTGCTACTGGGTGTGTCTTGGGCAAGGTCCCCTAATGTGACTCAAGCTCTCTGCCAAAGTGCTGATGCTTTGCTCTGTTGTACAAGTGGAAAGGGACCCCAAAACTGACTGAGTACTATCATTCAAAACTCCTCTGGACAGACAGACTCTGTTCAGGTCTTCATGAAGACCTCAGCATTCTTTAGCTTTGCCTTGGGTCAGGCATTCTCTGAGGCAGACTTGAGCCAAGGGTCTGGCTCTCTGTGAGGAGCTCAGGAGTATAAATGCAGACTAAGATCCTGCAATCCTACACTACATCTATACCCTAAAGAATGGAAAGCAGGGCCTCAAAAAGATGTTTAAATACTATTGTTTATAGCCCCATTCATTATTCACAATAACCAAAAGGTAGGAACAACCCAAGTGTCTGTCAACAGATGAGTGGATAAACAAATTTCAACTGCTTCCCCTTGACTTGATGAGAAGATTAAAAATACCTAAGAACAAGTGAAAAGGTTAAATGTGCACCATCTTACACTGGAATGACACACCAGCAAAGGCAGGGGTCTACCCGCTTCCATAGGGTAGGAGAAGGGCATGCTACAGGGAAGGAGACCTGAACAAGGCACCGCCCCTTGTTAGTCCCAGGAAAGCGTGAGGCCAAGCCCAGAGGTGCTGCTGCACACTCACCAAAGGCCCAAGTGAAGAAGACAGTACCAAGCACACTCACAGACACAGCCTATATCCACTCCAGCCACAAACAGGCACCAACATTTGGTATATATTGAAGCTGAGCACAGGCACACCTCATGCTCTCAAAAAATAGAAGATGCATACTGTTGTTTCCCCAAAATATAAACACAAGCTTGGAAAGCTAAAGCCCCATCCTGAGCTGATCAGAATGCCTGGCAGAGCTAGGTGCCAGTAGCATTAAAGGTCTCCAGGTGACTCCAATGTCCAGCAAACCTTGAGAGCCACTAGACAGGTCTCTTTCCTATGTGCCTGGGGCCCTTCTCCTCAAGCCTGGAAGTTTCCTCTCACCCCAGAGCCCCACTTTTTTTTCTTCTTTTTTGCGGGTCTGGGGATAGAACCCAGGGGCATTCGACCTTTGAGCTACAGCCCCTACCCTATTTTTTATTCTTTATTTTGAAACCAAGTCTCACTGAGTTGCAGAGGCCTCACCAAGTAGCTGAGGCTGTCCACGAACCGTGATCCTTTGGTCTCAGCCTCCGGAATGCTGGGATTACAAGTGTGCGCCCCACGCCCAGCCAGAGCCCCACTTTCAATGCTGTTTGCTTTCCTCGCAGCACCTCTGTTGCTCCCAGGATAGAAGCGTACAGTATGATCAATGAAAACAGGGCCAAATTCTGGAGGCCTGAGGGGCACGATCAGTGAATTTGGATTTCATGCTAAGAACAATGGGGGCACTACAACTTTAATATGGTACTTCTTTTTTTTTTTTTTTTTGGTGGTACCGGGGTTCCTGGAAGCCCTTCTACCTCCGGGCTATACTCCCAGACCTATTTTTATACTTTTTATTTGGAAACAGGGTCTCTTAAACCAGGGCGGCTGGTTTCAAACCTGCGTGATCCTCCTGTCTCCGCCGCCCAAGCGCGGGGATTACAGGGTGCGCCACCATGCCCGGCAATATGGTACTTCTTCTGTCACTTGCCTCCATCTGTTTTACATAGAGATGATTGGTTAATTGTGCTCAGCACATTTTGAGCGATTACTCCCGGCTTAGCAATGTTCTCAGTACCGTGTTAACACATTTAACCTCCAAGACCACCCTAAGAGATACAGCACAGGTACAATCCCCTGCTTGCTTCTGAGAGGTCTTCTACACTTGCCCAAGACTGACAGCCTGTGAGTGGAAGATCCAGGGGGCCAACCAGACCATGGCTTTAAACCACCACACACAAGACCTCTTGTTCTATCGCTCACTCATTCAGCAAACGTGGAATGACCACCTTTTGTCTGTCACACTGTATGCACTAGGTAATGATGCTGGCTCTTCCTTGAGCTCTCTGAAGAGACCTCAATTAGCTTACAAAAGAATACTTGAGACATGGAATTTTTTGTGTGTGGTTCTAGGGATTGAACCCAGGAACATCAACATCTGAGATATACCTCCGGCCCTATTTAATTTTTTAATTTGTTCCTTTTTTGGGATATTGGGGATGGAACCCAGGGGCATTCTACCTCCAAGCTACACCCCAGCCCTATTTTTTATTCTTTATTTTGAAACAGGGTCTCGCTAAGTTGCAGAGGGCCTAAGTAGTTGAGGCTGTCCATGAACCTGGGTCCTCCCGTCTCAGCCTCCTAAGTACTGGTACTACAAGCATGTGCCACCACACCCAACTTGTTTTTTAACTTTAAAACAGGGTCTTGCTAAGTTGCAGAGAGCCTCACTTAGTTGTTAAAGCTGACCTTGAACCTGTGATCCTCCTGTCTCAGCCTCCCATGTACTGGAATTGTTGGTGAATATCACCATGCCCAGTGTCATGGGAAATTTTTTTTTATCGCAAAGTACAGATTGTGTATGCACTACAGTTTTTTTTTTAAATAAAATAAAATGCAGTTAAAGGGAAAGGGCTAAAAGGATAATACTCAATGTCAAATCTTTAGAGGAGAGATTATACCCTTTAATTTCTCTAGTTCCAACCCAAATAACCCACAGCTCCAGCTTCGAGGACTTGGTCTGCAGCAAATGGGGTGATAATAAAGGACTGACTGCTGAGTTCCGTCCACGTGGCCTGGGAGAGGCCCTGTGGGCTTGGGCCACTTGCCCCACAGCATAGGGTCCTAGTGCTGGTGAAGCTGAATGCCAGGAGGAAGGGGCCTGGCAGTGCCGTGCCAAGGCTGATGAGCACTCATGCGGGCTGGCCCAGCACACACAGCACATGGCCTGGGCCTGCTGCCTGGGATGGGGTTGTGTGGTTTTGGTGGCCTCACCTCAGGTTGGGAGCTGACCAGCTGAAGTGTGGCCCTGACTCTCCTACATACCTGGGTGGCTTTAGTGATGTCACTGAGCCTTTATAGGCCTCACACTCTTCACCTGTGAAACTGGATGCTATTATATCCATGACACAGGGTGTAGCATTACATTGGGGAGCTGACAGAAAAATATGTTGCCAGTACCTGAATCTGAGACTGAAAGATCACAGGTTCAAGGCTGGCCTCAGCAACTTAGACCCTGTTTTAAAATAAAAAATAAGCTGGGCATGGTAGCGCATGCTTGTAACCCCTGCGCTTGGGAGGCTGAGACAGGAGGATCACGCAGGTTCGAAGCCAGCCTCAGCTGGCTTAAGAGACCCTGTTTCCAAATACAAAATATAAAGCTGGGCATGGTGGAACACACTTGTAATCCCAGCACTCGGGAGGCTGAGACCTGGAGGATCGTGGTTTACGGACAGCCTCAGCTACTTAGTGAGGCCCTCTGCAACTCAGTAAGACCCAGTTTCAAAATAATAAAAAATAGGGGCAGGGGGTGTAACTCAGAGGTCAAATGCCCCTGGGTTCCAGCCTCAGACCCACAAAAAATATAAAATAGGTCTGGGATTGTAGCCCAGAGGTAGAAGGCCCCTGGGTTGCATCCCCGGTACCACAAAAAAAAAAAAAAAAAAAAAAAAAAAAAAAAAAAGCTGGGCGTGGTGGTGCACGCTTGTAATCCCAGCATTCGGGAGGCTGAGACCGGAGGATCGCAGTTCACCGACAGCCTCAGCTACCTAGTGAGGCCCTCTGCAATTCAGTGAGACCCGGTTTCAAAATAAAGAATCAAAAATATGGCAGAGGGTATAGCTTGGAGTTCGAATGCCCCTGGGTTCCACCCCCGGCCCGTAAAAAAAAAAAAAAAAAAAATTAATAATAATGTAAGTAATTAGTTATCAGGTCTTACATAGGGTTTACAATGTATTAAACTCCACAGTGAGTAGCAAACAAATATTAATATTTGCTCTTCACATCCTGAGAGAGATATAACATCATCATCATCATCACTATTGTTATTTGCAATACTTGGGATTGGACCCAAGTGTACTCTACCACTGAGCTACATCTCCAAGTCCTATTTTATTTTTTAATTTTGAGATGGGATCTCCCTAAATTGCCAAGGCTGGCCTTGAACTTGTGATGCTCCTACCTCAGCCTCTTCAGCTGCTTGGATTATAGGCAGGTTCCACCACACTTGGCTGAGGTATACTATTACTATCCTTGCTTTACGTAGCCCAGTGTCCTTCCTAAGACTGCACACCCCGTCGACCGTCCCTGGTCCTGGCCAGTCAGCACTACTGGCTTTCTCCCATACTGTGGGTGCCTTTGTCACAGGGCCTTTCACACACTCCCTGGCCCCTCTGCCTTTGCGCAACGCTGCTCTTCTGCCATCTGCTGGCATGTGTGGGTATGACACCTCCCACCGCCACACTCCTAAGGAGCAAGGTGGGGTGGCAAGTACCTAAGACTGCAGGATCACAGCAAAAGCAAACAGAAATTGTCCTCATCCATTCTGATAACTCACAGCAGTGTTCCAGAAACACGCATTTAACAGGGGGCCCAATGGGTACTCTTTCTTTTTTTCTGTCGTACTAACCCTAACCCTACCTCTGAACTATACCCCCAGTTCTTTTATTTAAAATTTGTGTGTGTGTGGTACTAGAGATTGAACCCAGGAGCATTCTACCTTCAAGCCACACCTACAGCTCAATTTATTTTTTTATTCTGAAACATGGTCTTACGAGGTTGACGAGTCTCACTGCTTGCTGAGGCCATCTTCGAATCTGCATCCTCCTGTCTCAGTCTCCTATGTACTGGGATTACAGGCGTGTGCCACCATGCCTGACTTATTTTTTGTTTTGAAACAAGTTCTCACTAAGTTTCTGGGAGCCTCAGTAGGTTGGTGAGGCTGGAACTGAACCTGCAACCCTCCTCTCTCAGTCTCTCAGGTATTGGGATTCCAGGTGTGCGCTACCTGGCACTTTCATTCGAAATCCCTTATTGAACATCCAAAGAGAGAGGAACAACATGTCTCCTTGCTCTAGGACCTTACAGAGTGCAGAGGAGGGCACCACGAGCACATCACACAGACAAGAACAGCTAAGGGGCAAGTGTGGGAACCATACGAGAGCCAACTCCTAGGATCTAAGCAGGGCGGCCGCCCAGCCATCCCAAGAGAGACTCGGAGCGTGCGTGGCAGGAGGGACAGGACACTCCACGGTGAAAACAGACCCTTGCTGTTCCCGCAGAGGCAAGGAAAACATCTTGGGGGGCATGCTAGAAGAGGCTCAGGAAGAGATGTGAAACGAACCGCTGTTCTGGAGTGGGGAACACACAGGCAGATGCCTCTGGTCGCTTCTGGAAACGACCTGTCTGCTTAGCTGAGAGCTTTTCTCTGGAAGCCTTGGCTGCTAAGGTGCCGGATGGCCGCGGACCTCACTGCGTGCGCTGCTGCACACTGCTGGACGTTCTGTGTGTACTTGCAGTGTGCTCTGCTATTGTTGGGAGGTTCTCTAGCCATCAAGTAGGTCAGCTGATGATGCTGTCCAGCCCTGAATTCTTGCGTATCTTCTGCCTGGTTGTTTCCAGTACTTAGAGAGGAGTGTCAAAGCCCCCGCTGCAGATCTGTCTCCTCTGGGCTCTGTCACTTTTACTCCATGGGCTTTGAAGCTCTGTGGCTTGGCACATTTAGGGCGGTTGTCTTCCTCATCGTCATCACCTACCCCTGGCACTTTTCTTTATCTATTTACATAGCCACTTGAGATTTTGAGAAGTTCGTGTCAGGACAGCCTTTCTGTCCTTTTGCCTTTCGCCTACCTACAGCACTATGCTGAAAGTGATTTCCTTGTAGACTACATTATATTTGGCCATTAAAAATCCCTTCAGAAGCTGGGTGTGTTGCCGGGCATGGTGGCGCATACTTGTAATCCCTGTGCTTGGGCAGCGGAGACAGGAGGATTACACAGGTCGAAGCCAGTCGCAATGGCTTCAGAGACCCTGTTTCCAAATTAAAAAAAAAAAAAAGTATAAAATAGGTCTGGGAGCGTAGCCCAGAAGTAGAAGGGTTTCCAGGAACCCCAGTACCACAAAAAAAAAAAAAAAAAATAGCTGGGTATGAGCCGGACATGGTGGTGCACGCTTGTAATCCCAGCATTCGGGAGGCTGAGACCGGAGGACTGCAGCTCGCGGACAGCCTCAGCTACTTAGTGAGGCCCATTGCAACTCACTGAGACCCGGTTTCAAAATAATATAATACAAAGAATATTATTCAAAATATATTATATATTACATATTATATAATATTATATATACAAAATACTATATTATTCGAAATAATATAATAATATAAAGAATTAAAAATCGGGCTGGGGGTGCAGCTCAGAGGTAGAATGCCCCTGGGTTCCATCCCCAGTACTGAAAGAAAAAAAAGAAGAAGCTTGGTGTGGTGGTGCATGCTTTTAATCCCAGTACTTAGGAGGCTGAGACAAGAGGATTGCAGGCTCACAGACAGCCTCAGCTACTGAGTGAGGCCCTCCACAACTTAGTGAGACCCTATTTCAAAATAAAGAATAAAAAAATAGGGCTGGGGCTGTAGCTCGGAGGTAGAATGCCCTGGGGTTCAATCCCCAGTACCGGGGGAAAAAAATCCAGCCAGACATGGTGGTGCACACTTGTAACCCCAGCATTCATGGGGCTGAAACAGAGGATCACAGATCGTGGACAGCCTCATCTACTTAGTGAGGTCCTTTGTAACTCAGTGAGACCCTGTTTCAAAATACATAATAAAAGCTGGATGTGGTGGAGCACACTTGCAATCCCCACGCTTGGGAGGTAGAAACAGGAGGATCGCGTAGGTTCAAAGCCAGCCTCGCTGGTTTAAGAGACCCTGCTTCCAAATAAAAAATATAAAAATAGGTCTGGGAGTGTAGCCCAGAGGTAGAAGGGTTCCATCCCCAGTATCACCAAAAAAAAAAAAAAAAAAAAAAAAGAGCGGGAGGTGTAGCTCAGAGGTAGAATGGCCCTGAGTTCTATACCCAGTATCAGGGGGAAAAAAATCCACTCAATCTTTGCTTAATCTCTTTATACCATTACATGCCATGTAATCTTTAATATCAGGATTCAGGTATGGAAGTTTATTATTTGTTTTCTTTTTGTCCTCTACTTTTTATCTTGTTTTCCATTTTGTGCCTTCCTATGGGGCACTTGAACATTTAATAATGTTCCATTTTGCTTATCTACAGTGTTTTTCAGCATATTTTTTTACATTTTATTACTGGGTTCTGTAGGAATTTCCATATGCATACTCATCAGTCTACTAGTATCGCTATTTTACCATTCTAAGGGAAATGTAGAAACCTTAACTCCACCATTTATTTATTTATTTATTTAGGTGGTACTAGGGATGGAACCTAGGGGCTTTTCTACCTCCGGGCTATACTCCCAGACCTATTTTATATTTTATTTGGAAACAGGGTTTCACTAAGTTGCTGAGAGCCTAAGTAGCTGAGGCTGGCTTCGAACCTGTGCGGTCCTCCTGTCTCAGCCTCCCAAGCGCTGGGATTACAAACATGCGCCACCACGCCCGGCTACACCCTTTATTTTTTTTATGGTACTGGGGATGGAACCCAGGGGCATTCTACCTCCAAGCTACACCCTCAGCCTTATTTTATTCTTTATTTTGAGACAGGGTCTCACTGAGTTGCAAAAGACCTCACTAAATAGCTGAGGCTGTCTGCAAACTGTGGTCCTCCTATTCCAGCCTCCCAAATGCTGGGATTACAAGTGTGTGCCACCACACCCAGCTAACTCTACCCTTTATTATAACTGTCTTAAAAATATCTTCACATACACTGAAAAGCACATTAAACAACAGTAATTTCTGCTTCCAACTGTCAGCCACTTTTAAACTACTGAACAGCTTTCCAAGTAAAGAAATCTATCATGGTTCCCACCGACATCTGCCCTTCTCACTGTTCCTCCTGTGTTCCTCATGGTCTAAGTTTCCTTCTACCATCATTTTCTTCTGTGTGAAGAACTTATTTAACAATTCGTTTAATGCAGGTGTTCTGGTGACAAATTATTTTAGTTTCCTTTGACCTAAGAATATTTCGCTTCATTCTCAAGGACATTCTTGTTGGTCATAGACCTGTTTGGTAATTTTCTTCTTTCAATGGTTGAAGCCTGTGCCACTGCCTCCTGGTGCCATGTTTCTGAGGACAACCTGCTGGCATTCATTATTGTTACCGGATCAGTGATGCACCATTTATCTCAGTTATTTTCTAGATTTTTCTCATCTTTAGTTTTGATCCATTTGTAATGTATGTGGGGATAGTTTAGGAGGGAGTATTTTGTTGGTGGTATATTAAGCTTCTTAAACCTATAGGTTTGTCTTTTATCAAATTTGGGGAAGTTTGTAAGCATTGGTCCCTTCAATATTTTCAGCTCTCTGTTCTTTCTTCTCTCCTCTGGTGGTATTCCATATATTCTAGACGTTTGGTTATTGTTCCACAAGCCCACCATGTGCGTGCGCGCTCGCTCGCTCGCTCGCTCGCTCTCCCTCCCCCCTCCCTCCCTCCCTCCCTCTCCCTCTCCCTCTCCCTCTCCCTCTCCCTCTCCCTCTCCCTCTCTCTCTCCTCTTTCTTTCTTTTCCCAGGTCTGGGGATGGAACCCAGGGGCATTCGACCTTCGAGCTACACCTCTGCCCTATTTTTTTTTTTATTCTTTATTTTGAAACAGGCACACGCTTGTAATCCCAGCGTTCAGGAGGCTGAGACCTGAGGATTGTGGTTCGTGGACAGCCTCAAATAATTAATGAGGCCCTCTGCAACTCAGTAAGACCTGGTTTCAAAATAAAGAATAAAAAATAGGGCAGGCGGTGTAGCTCGGAGGTCGAATGCCCCTGGGTTCCATCTCCAGACCCACAAAAAAAAAAAAGAAAAAAAAAAGAAAAAAAAAAAAAAGAAACAGGTTCTAAGTTGTGGAGAGCCTCATTAAGTAGCTGAGGCCGGCTGCGAACCTCAATCCTCCTGTCTCAGCCTCCCAAAGAATGCTGGGATTACAAGTGTGCACCACCACACCCAGCTTGCTTGCTTGCTTTTCTTTTCATAGTACTGGGGATGGAACCCAGGAGCATTCTACCTCTGAGTGACACCCCCAGTCCTATTTTTTATTCTTTATTACAAAGCAGGGTCTCACGGAGTCGCAAAGGGCCTCACTAAGTAGCTGAGGCTGTCTACGAGCCCAGATCCTCCTGTTTCAGCCTCCCAAATGCTGGGATTACAAGCTTGCCCACCATGCCCGGCTCTTTATTATTATTTTTTTAATCTACTTTTCTCCACCGCTGTGACTGGACTACTTTCACTGATCTAGTTTCAAGTTCACTGGTTCTTCCCTGTCATCTTTTTTTTTTTTAACTGAATCTACCATTAAGGTTGTTTAAAATTAAAATACAGTATTTTTGCTGTTCTATTGCGTCTACTTTGTTCTTGTCATATCTTCTTTTTTGTTGAGACTATTTTTTTACTTAAGCGTGTTCATACTTTTGAAGGAAGCATTTATGATGGCTGCTTTGTAATTCTTCCTGGATAATTACAACATCTATGTAATCTTGGTGTTGATGTCTAACTGTCTCATTCAAGTTGAGACTCTCCTGGTTCTTGGTGTGATGAGCAGTTTTTTATTGTATCCTGGACATTCTGAGTATTATGCATGACTCTGATTCCTATTTATCACATTCCATTTTAGCAGGGAGTTAACTCACTTAGATTCAAAGCACATATCCTGGTATTTAGTGTTCTGAGACTTTGCACTACTCTGCTCTACCCGGCTTGTGAGCTGTATAGAGGTCAGTCTGAACCCGAGCAGTATTCCACACCACAGTGGGATTCTCAACGCTTTTGTTGCATTGAATCTGACAAGTGGGGTGCATGGGCCACTCAAAGGTATGCCCAGAGCTGGGCGTGGTGGCACACGCTTGTAATCCCTGCGCTTGGGAGGCGGAGACAGGAGGATCGCACAGGTTCGAACCCAGCCTCGCTGGCTTAAGAGACCCTGTTTCCAAATAAAAATATGTAAAATAAGTCTGGGAGTGTAGCCCGGAGGTAGAAGTACCATAAAAAATAAAAGGTATGCCCAGGACTTCAAACACAGGTTCCATCTTTTTCTCCAGCTCCCTCCTCTCTGCAGTCCTCCCAGTTATATGTAGAAGGAACGTGCTGGCTCTACTGCCCCTCATTTAGTGCAGGACGAGCATGCTGATTAGGCTTCACTCCAGTTTCCACAGCTGCAGCTCCCAGGGGGAGGGGTTCAATTGATGTCAGGTGCTCATCTGGACGGCAGCAGGTAAGCTGAAGGAGCTTCATCTCGCAGGGTGCCCCTTTCCAGACCCTCAGGCCCAAGTGCTAGGCTTCCTTGAGCAGCATCATGCACTCTCACTTTCTCTTTCCCTCTTTTAAAATTTGCTCTGCAGCTCTAGGTTAAAGATATCTTCGGTACCCAGACCAGACTATTTGGGATGGGCAATAAAAAACCACCGCTGACTTGTGTTTTGAGTCCTGAGGTCTTTAGCCAGTCTACTTTCTTTTCTCTATCCTCTAGAGTCTTCAGAGAGTTGCTTCATACATCTCCCCAGGCTTGGAGTTGTACCCACTGGGAGGAGCAGGTTAGCGCAGAACAATACCATCTTGTCCCAAACCATTAATGACACCTTTTTTTTTTTTTTTGTGGGTCTGGAGATGGAACCCAGGGGCATCTGACCATAACGCTACACTCCCTGCCCTATTTTTTTATTCTTTATTTTGAAACAGGGTCTCACTAAGTTGCAGAGGGCCTATGTAGCTGAGGCTGTCTGCGAACAGCAATCCTCCGGTCTCAGTCTCCCAAATGCTGAGATTATATCCTGCGTCACCATGCCCGGCTCAATGATACCTTTTAGAAGAGCTTTTTAAGCCGGGTGTGGTGGTGCATACTTGTAATCCCACCATTTGGGAGGCTGAGCCTGGAGGATAGGGATTCGAGGACAGCCTCTGTTACTTAGTGAGGCCCTCCGCAACTTAATGAGACCAACTTAATGAGGTCGAATGTCCCTGGGTTCCATTCCCAGACCCGCAAAAAAAATAAAAAATAAAAAATAAATAAATTAAATAAAAGAGCTTTTTGATGACACATATCTGTAAGCCTAGTACTTAGGAGGCTGAGACAGGAGAATCCCAGGTTCAAGGACAGCCTCAGCAACTTAGCAAGGCCCTCCACAACTTAGTGACACTCCATTTCAAAATAAAAAACAAAATAGGGACCAGCTTTGGAGGCAGAGAGAGGAGGATCACGGTTCTGTTTGTGGATGGCCTCAGCTACTTAGCAAAGCCCTTTGTAACTCAGTGAAACACTGTTTCAAAAACTAAAAAAGAAGTTTGGGGTGGGGCCGGGCGTGGTGGTGCACACTTGTAATCCCCATGCTTGGGAGGTGGAGACAGGAGGATCCTGCTGGTTCAAAACCAGCCTCTCCAAGGCCGGTACTGGGGCCTCCGAGGCCAGGACAAGAGCCTGCCGAGGGGTTAGGCCGGTGCTGGGGCCAGCGAGGCCGGCATCGGAGCCTGCCGTGAGGCAAGGCCGGTACTGGGGCCTCTGAGGCCGGGATCGGAGCCTGCCGAGGGGTTAGGCCGCTGCTGGGGCCAGTGAGGCCGGCATCGGAGCCTGCCGTGAGGCAAGGCCGGTACTGGGGCCTCCGAGGCCAGGATAAGAGCCTGCTGAGGGGTTAGGCCGGTGCTGGGGCCAGCGAGGCCGGCATCGGAGCCTGCCGTGAGGCAAGGCCGGTACTGAGGCCTCGAGGCCAGGATAAGAGCCTGCCGAGGGGTTAGGCCGGTGCTGGGGCCAGCAAGGCCGGCAAGGGTACAGAGGGAAGTTAAGCCATTTGATACCATTTACTGAAAGGAGAAACTGGAGGCTCCGTCAGCGCAGGGCCTCTGGAGACAATGAAACAAAGGACTCAACATGGCTATTCCTGTGCTTTGAGAAGAAACTCTGCTGTGAGTGTATGGGGCTAAGTTATAAGAGGAAGGTATGAGCGGCAGGAGAGCTTTAAGGGGATGTTGGGAGAAGTACAGGAGTTCTGGTCCAGGCCAATGTGGGGTTTACTTACCAGGTGGTTTACTTACCTAGGATACCTCTCCTAGGTTTGTTTTCAACAGTCCTCACAACTCAGAGGTCTAAGCAGGATATAAATATTACCCACTTTTATGAAGAGGAAACTGAGGCCGAGTGGTGAAGTGGCTTGTCATGACTCCTAGTCAACACGAGGGAGAGCTGGACTAAGACCTCAGGTCGTACTCCGTATTCCAGAGCACTCTGCTGTTAATCCAGTAGTGGGCTAACAGCAGAACAAAGTTTTAAACAAAGGCTGTTCAAACTAAGAGTATTTGATGATGTAGATAAATTGGGAAAGATAATTTAATTTAAAATGATTCATTCTCACCTTATAATGCCCCTGGATTCCATCCCCAGTACCACAAAAAACAAACAAACAAACAAACAAACAAAAAACTCAATTTACAGCCAAAGATATCCCTACATTAAATGTGAAAGGATGGAAAAAGATACCATGCTAATGGAGACAGCAAGCAGGGACTTTATAATAAATGTCTTATATTTTTGAAATAGGAACTTTCAAGATGCAGCAATGGGATATGGGCCAACATGATTTCCTTAACTCTGCCCCTGGATTGGGAATGTACGTGACGGTTACAACTTACAACGATGAGGTAAAACATTCTTTCATGTTTGTTACTAAAATTTCACTTAACAAGATCCAAGTACCACGTCATTCATAGTTTCAAAAGTTCTGCAAAAGCATTAACTGACCAGCATTCACAATTATTCATATAAGACACAAAAATTTAGAAGTTGCCTATTTTCTTGCACACACCTGTGATCCTAGTACTTGAGAAGCTAAGACAGGAGGATCACAGATTCACAGCCAGCCTCTATTTAGTGAGGCTCTTCACAACATCTTGAGACCCTGTTTCGAAATAAAGAATAAAAAATAGAGGGCTGGGGGTGGAGCTGAGAGGTAGAATTCCCCTGAGTTCAATCTCAAGTACCATAAAAAGTTCTTGGGAGGCTGAGACAGGAGGATCAGAGGTTTGTGGGCAGCCTCCGGAAGTACTGAGACTCTCATCAACCTAGCAAGACCCTGTTTCCAAATAAGAAATAAAACTGGGCTAGGGGTATAGCTTGAAGGTATAATGCCTCTGGATCCAATCCTCAGTAACACACACACACACACACACACACACACACACACACACACACACACTCGTATCAGAACCAGAAGAGGGGCAAGCTTTAGCAGATGGGCAACTAAGCAAAGGAGAAATAACACTATATCAAACAGAAACTAGAACTCAGAATTACAGGAAACAAAAATCATATCTCAATAATAACAGTGAATGTCAAAAGTCTTAACTCCCCAATTAAAAGGCATAAATTGGTAATGTGGACTAAAGAAATTAATACAACTATATGCTGCTTACAAGAAACTCGCCTTACAATGCCCCTGGATTCCATCCCCAGTACCACAAAAAACAAACAAATAAACAAACAAAAAAACTCAACTTACAGCCAAAGATATCCCTACATTAAATGTGAAAGGATGGAAAAAGATACCATGCTAATGGAGACAGCAAGCAGGGATAACAACACTCATATTTAACAAAAAAGACTACGCTGAAACACATCAGAAGAGACAAAGTGGGTCACTTCTCATTAATAAAAGGAACAATCCAATAAGAAGATATAATGATAGTAAACATTTATGCCCCAAATGTGGGTATATCTAGTTTTATAAAACAAACTCTTTAGAGGCCCTCTGCAACTCAATGAGACCTGGTTTCAAAATAAAGAATAAAAAAAATAGGGCAGGGGTGTAGCTCGGAGGTCGAATGCCCCTGTGTTCCATCCCCAGACCCACAAAACAAAAACAAAAACAAACTCTTTGGGACATCAGGTCTCAAATAGATCTAAAGACAATAATTTTGGGAAACTTCAACATACCACTAGATCCATCTTCCAGGCAAAAGATGAGTAAAAACTCTTCAGATCCAAAGAACACTATAAACCAAATGGACCTAACAGACATATATAGAATATTTCAACCAACAATAATTGAATACATATTCTTCTCAGCTGCTCATGGAACCTTCTCCAAAACAGACCATATTCTGGGTTACAAAACAAGTACCAAATAATTTACTTTATTATTTTATTTTTTTATTTTTTGGTGGTACTGGGGATGGAACCCAGGGGCCTTCTACCTCCAGGCTACACTCCCAGACCTATTTTTATATTTTATTTGAAAACAGGGTCTCTTAAGCCAGGTGAGGCTGGCTTCGAACTTGCGTGATCCTCTGTCTCAGCCTCCCAAGCGCAGGGATTACAAGCGTGTGCCACCACGCCTGGCTTAGTACCAAAGAATTTAAACATCTAATAATAATTCCCTGCATCTTCTCAGATCACAAGGAAATGAAGGTAGAAATCAACAACATAAAAACACAAAGAAATTACATAAATACATGGAGACTGAATGATACACTCTTGAATGAGGACTAGATCAGAGAATAGGGGAGAAATAAAAATTCCTAGAATTAAATGAAAATACAGATACAACATACCAAAATCTATGGGACATTTTGAAGGCAGTTTTAAAAATGGGAGAAAAATCTGCCAGTTATTCCCTCTGATAAAAGACTAATATCTAGAATATTAAAAAAAACACTTGTAATTCTAGTACTTGAGAGACTAAAACAGAAGGATATGGTTTGAGGATAGTCTCAGCTACTTAGTGAGGCCCTCTGCAACTTAGTGAGACCTTGTTTCAAAATAAAGAATAAAAATAGGGCTGGGAGGCCTGCATGGCATGCTTGTAATATCAGTACTTGGGAAGTTGAGACAGGAGGATTGCAAATTCACAGCTAGCTTCAGCTACCTAGTAAGGCCCTCTGCAACTTAGTGAGACCTTATTTCAAAATAAAGAATAAAAAAATAGGACTGGGAGTGTATCTTAGAGGTAGAATGTCCCTGGGTTCAATTCCTGGTACTGTAAAAAAGAAAAAAGAAAAAAGGCTGGGGGTGAAGCTTGGAGGTAGAATGGCCCTGAGTCCCATCCCTATTACTGCAAAAAGAAAAAAAAATATATATATATACACACACAGATATACATTATATATATAAATTATATATACAATATACTTTACATATATATACACAAAGAACTTAAAAGACTTTACACTAAAAGCCCCAATCAATAAGTGGGTAACTAAACAGTTTACAAAAGAGATACAAATAGTCAATAAATACATGAAAAAATGTTCAACATCATTAGCAATCAGGAAGATACAAATCAACACTACACTGATACTCCATCTAACCCAAATCAGAATGGCAATCATCAAGAGGTCAAAACACAATAAATGTTGTTGATGACACGGGCAAACTGGAACTCTTATACACTACTGTGCAAATTAGTTTAGCCACTATGGAGATCAGTGTGGAGATTCCTCAGAAAACTAGTAATGGATCCACCATATGAGCTGCCTAGACCATTCCTGGATATCTTTCAAGAAAGGGCTGAAATCAGAACTACAGTAATATATGCATAGCCATGTTCACAGCAGCACAACTCACAATAGCCAAATTATGGAACCAACCTAGGTGTCCATCAACAAATGAATGGCTTACAAAATTATGGAATATCCACACAATGGAATCCTATTCAGCAACAAAGAACAAAATTATGACATTTGCAGGAAAACGGAAGGACCTGGAAAAAATTATCAAGTGAGATTAGGCAGTCACAGGAAGTAGAGGGTCATATGTTTTCTCTAATATATAAAAGCTAGGCAGTAATTAGGATAGCGGAGGGCCTCTAGATAATGAGGGAGAAGCCTCAGTGGAGCCTGGGAGGTAGTCTAGGAGCAGCTTTCGGGACAAGATAAACATCTCTCCAGCTGGCAAGGAAAGGGTGCTTGATGCAGACAGGGCAAAGCCACACTCTCATGGAAACTGGGTGACTGGCTCCTCACGTGGAAACAGGGAGCTCTGCCGGGGAAGGGTCCATTCCCATGAGACCACTGCATACTTGATTTCTGCCTATTTTAACTGTCCTTTCTTGGCATACTTGATTCCCCACAGAAAAGAGTTTCACTGAGACTATTTTTCTCTCTCTAGTCACCTGTTGAAATAGCTATCTTCTCCTCTGTACCTTCCCATCTTCTCCTATTCTTCCTGGTATTGTCAAAATCTAATTCTCTCCTCTTCTTTCCCAGTAATCTTTGATGATCAATTTGAAAATGTCTCCAAAGTTTAAATTCAGAGTTAAGATTTTAGTTGTGCTAAAAATTCTTAAATTAAAACCTGTTAATTATTTTTAGAAGACAGAAAAAATTCTTTAAAATACACAGTTAGCTGGGCTTGGTGGCACATGCTTGTAACCCAGTACTTGGAAGGCTGAGACAGGAGGATCACAGGTTCATAGCCACCCTCAGCAACTTAGTGAGGCCTCCAATACTTAATGAGACTCTGTTTCAAAAATTTAAAAATGGGGCTGGCTGGTGGTGTAGCTCAGAGGTAGAATGCCCCTAGGTTCAATCTCCAGTACCAAAAGTAAGCAAATAAAATACACAATTGTAGCTGGGCACAGTGGTAGACACTTGTAATCCCAGTACAGGAGGCAGAGATAGGAGGATTGCAGGTTTGAGGTCAGTTTACTAACTTAATGAGGCACTATTTAAAAAGGGGGCAGGTGTTGAGGGCAGGGCTCAGAGGTAGAACACCCCTAAGATTAGCCCTCACTACTACACACACACACACACACACACACACACACACACACTACTACTACTACTACTACTACTACAACACACACACTACTACTACTACTACTACTACTACTACACACACTACTACTACACACACACTACTACTACTACTACTACACACACACTACTACTACACACACTACTACTACTACTACACACACACCTACTACTACTACTACACACACACTACTACTACTACACACACACTACTACTACTACACACACACTACTACTACTACTACTACACACACTACTACTACACACACTACTACTACTACTACACACACACCTACTACTACTACTACACACACTACTACTACTACACACACTACTACTACTACTACACACACACTACTACTACTACTACTACACACACACTACTACTACACACACTACTACTACTACTACACACACACCTACTACTACTACTACACACACACTACTACTACACACACACACTACTACTACTACACACACACTACTACACACACTACTACTACTACTACACACACACTACTACTACTACTACTACACACACACTACTACTACACCTACTACTACTACTACACACACACCTACTACTACTACTACACACACACTACTACTACTACACACACACTACTACTACACACACACACTACTACTACTACACACACACTACTACTACTACTACACACACACTACTACTACACACACTACTACTACTACTACACACACACCTACTACTACTACTACACACACACTACTACTACTACACACACACTACTACTACTACACACACACTACTACTACACACACACACACTACTACTACACACACACTACTACTACTACTACTACACACACACTACTACTACACACACTACTACTACTACTACACACACACCTACTACTACTACTACACACACACTACTACTACACACACACTACTACTACTACACACACACACTACTACTACTACACACACTACTACTACACACACTACTACTACTACTACACACACCTACTACTACTACTACACACACACTACTACTACTACACACACACTACTACTACACACACACACTACTACTATTACTACTACACACACACTACTACTACACACACTACTACTACTACTACACACACACTACTACTACACACACACACACACACTACTACTACCACACACACACACACACACACACACGCTTGCTACTGGGCACCGTGGTGCATGCCTATAACTCCAGCTACTCAGGAGGCTGAGGCAGGAGGACTGAGAGTTCGAGGACAGCCCAGGTGACTTAGCAAGACCCTGTCCCAACATCAAAAAATCAAAAGGGCTGGGATGTAGCTCGGTGGCAGAATACCCTGGGTTCAATTCCCAGTACTGCAAATAAAATATACAGGTAAACCAACAAACATACACAATTTCCGAGCTGGACATGGTGACACACATGGCTAGTCCCACTACGGCAAGGCTGAGGCAAAAGGCTCATTTGAGTCCATGAGTCCAGCGTCAGCCTGAGTAATACAAATACTCTTATAAAACAGAATACACAATTGCCTGAAACAACATCCCCTTCTAGAAGGGAGATATATTGTCATTCGTCCTGTAAACATTCCTGTCTTGGTGCGGAGACAAAATCCTTGCCCCCACAGGCTTTATCCCCAGGAAGGCTCTCTCTCCAGCAGCCACCAGCCAGCCCCATTTTTTACTTTTGAAACAGAGTCTCACTAAGTATCAGAGGCTTTGCTAAGTTCCTTAGGCTTGACATGAACCTGTAATTTGGGGAGAAGATGACAAGAAACTGCTCTAATTTCAACTTTTTTTTTGTCCTGGGGATGAACCCAGGGGCATTCTACCTCTGAGTGACACCCCCAGCCCTATTTCTTTATTCTTTATTTTTTTGAAACAGGGTCTCACTGAGTTGCAGAGGGCCTCACTAAGTAGCTGAGGCTGTCCTCGAACCGCGATCCTCCGGTCTCCACCTCCCGAATGCTGGGATTACAAGCACGCGCCACCACGCCCAGCTAATTTCAACATTTCTGATGACCCCTCTTAGTATCTTCCTTTAAGACCAATATCCCCATTTTAAGACCCTTCCTGTCCACAAGTACTCTGTTTCTGCTTGAGCCAGCATGTTCAGAGCTCAGGCTACTCTATGCTGCTGACCTGGATCACATTCCTACTCTTGGTCACACGACGGACAACTTGAGGGAATGACATGGCCAGTGAGTAGGCAAGGCAGGCAGTCACAATACAGACGCACCACGCAAACCTCCACATTCTGCGCTCTATCTTCCATATCCAATACTCCTATCTCACTTTTTAGAGGAAGCTGTGGTGCTGAGGTCAAATGACTTGCACAATGTCATACTGCCAACAAGCACAATACTGAAATTTAAACTCACATTGCTTTTTCCCAACACACCAAGCTAATAAGCATTCAAAAAGTTTGAATTCACTAATCACTGGAACAAGTCCTTGAAAAACCTTGAATACAAAACTAAGTCTCAGAAATGCAATAGTCAATGAGTAGTCACTAAATATTTCTGCAGAGGTGCGTTTTTCACTGTTCATATGAAAGTAGAAATAATTTCTAAAACCTGATCCTTGATGGCAGTCACATTTGACATGCTTTAGGGTTCCTCAATATCTTGTCATAGCTCAGTAACTCCTTTCTTTTTAGTGCTGAATACTATTCCATTGCCAGTGTGTACCAGTTACATATTTACCTATAAAAAAACATTTTGGTTGCTTCTGAGTTGGGGCAATTATGAAGGAAACTTCTAAAAAAAATCCACGTTCAAGTTCCCATACAGACCCAAGTTTTCATATCATTTAAGTAAATACCAAGAAGCATGATTGATGGATGATATGGCAATAATTTAATTACTTTTCAAAGAAAATACCAAAGTATCATCAAGTTATTGCACTGTTCTGAATTCCTACTGCCAATGAATAAGAGTTCTTATTGCTCCATATTCTTTCCAGAATTTGGTGTTTTCAGTGTTTTGAATTCTGGCCATTGTTATCTTTTTTTTGCGGGTCTGGGGATAGAACTCAGGGGCATTCCACCTCCAAGCTACACCCCCTGCCCTATTTTTTATTCTTTATTTTGAAACAGGGTCTCACTGAGTTGCGGAGGGCCTCACTAAGTAGCTGAGCCTGTCCACGAACCTCCACCCTCCGGTCTCAGCCTCCCGAATGCTGGGATGACAAGCGTGCCCACCATGCCTGTAAATCTTCTGTAGTTTTAACATGATACGTCTAGGTTTAGCTCTTATTGTTGATATTTATCTTGTTTGGAGCTTTTATCATGCATGGTGTTCTCTGAGCATCCTGGCTCTTTGACTTGGCATATGACATTAATTTGGGGAAAATTCTGTTCTTATTGCTTCAAATATTTATTTTACTTTCTCTTTCTAGTATTCCCATTTTGGATGCTATACTTTTCCCTCTTTGCCTTTTAGTTTCATATGTTTCTATCTACATACCCTCAATTTCTGAGATTCTTTCCTTACTACATCCACTCTACTAATGCAGCCATTGAAGCCATTCTTCATTTCTTCCAGTGTGCGTGTGCGTGTGTGTGCATGTGTGCGTGCGTGCATGCGTGTGTGTGTGTGTGTGTGTGTGTGTGTGTGTGTGTGTTTTACTGGGTTCAAAGGTAGAATGCCACTGGGTTCATCCCGGTGTCAACTCAGTTGAACCCAAGGGCATTCTACTTTTGAGCTATACTCCCAGTCCTATCTCGGTTTTTTTTGTTTTGTTTTGTTTTGTTTTTAAGAGAGTCACTAAGTTACCATGTGCTCGTCTCAAACATGCAATCCTCCTATCTCAGCCTTCCAAGTATTGGGAGTGGGTTTTTAAAAAAATTATTTCTACCATTACCTCTACCTCTCTCTTTCTTAAAATTTCCATTTCTCTACATAATCATTTTCTTATATGTTCTGTACTCTATCAAAAAGCACCTTTATTAGCCAGGCATGGTGGCGCACGCTTATAATCCCAGCATTTGGGAGGCTGAGACTGGAGGATCGCGGTTCGTGGACAGTCTCAGCTACTTAGTGAGGCCCTCTGCAACTCAGTGAGACCCTGTTTCAAAATAAAGAATTAAAAAAAATAGGGCAGGGGGTGCAGCTTGGAGGTCAAATGCCCCTAAGCACCTTTATTATGTTAATCAAAGTTGGATTTTTTAAAATTCCTGACCTGACAATTCCAACGTCTCTTCCATATCTGTACCTGGTTCTGATGTTTGCTGTCTCTTAAGCTGTGTCTTCTGCCTCTTAGTAAGTTTCTGTTGAAATCTAGACACCATGTACTTGAAACAAGATATCTGGTACTGGCTCCCACAGAGGTTTATGCTAGTGGGTATCTTCTTTGTTAAACTGTGGTTCTTTCTAGCCACATATCGGTCTCTCCAATTTTCAAACAGATTTAAGAATAGTTGACCTTTTTGTGCAGTACTAGGGATAGAACCCAGGGGCATTCAATCTCTGAGTGACACCCCCAACCCTTTTTTCTTATTCTTTATTTTGAAACAGGGTCTCACTGAATTGCAAAGGGCCTCACTAAGTAGTTGAGGCTGTCCGCGAACTGCAATCCTCCTGTCTCAGCCTCCCAAATTCTGGGATTAAAAGCGTGCGCCACCACACTTAGCAATAGCTGAGTTTTTATTTGCTTAACTATTAACTTCTTGTTAGGATAGAGTGTTGATTTTAAAACTCCTTACATGTCAGACCATATGTTTTATACCTGTTTTTTACAATGATAAACAATATAAAACATTCTAAGCAGAAAGTTAATGTTTCCTAGCATATATAACCACTATTAACAACTGAATCATTCTTTGGAACCTGCTTATAAGCATATAGAAACATATATACACAGGTATACTTTTACAAACAGTATTTTTGTTTTACAAAATAACATCCTATACAGATTTCTCTACCATAGAATATCATGAACACCTTTAATACGGATGTAGGTCTAGTATCCTAGAACTTTTACTAAAATATGTTTCTTTAGTTGGATTTCCACAAACTTAAACCAATCCCCCATTGAAAGGTACTTGTTATTTGAAAACTATAATTTTGCTATAACGAATATTATACTGGGCTGGGCATGGTGGCTCATGCCTATAATTCCAGTACTTGGGAGGCCTAGACAGTAGAATCATGGGTTTGGGGCCAGCCTTTATAACTTAGCAAGGCCTTTGGCAATTTGGTGAAATCTTGTTTCAAAATAAAAAATAAAATGGGGCTGGATGTGTATATCAGATAGAACAGTCCTGGGTTCAATCCCCAGTACACCACCCACCCACACCCCCCCCACACACACACTCTCTCTCTCTCTCTCTCTCTCTCTCTCTCTCTCACTCACTCACTCACTCACACTTAATATCCTTTTAAACATAACCTTGTCAACATATGCATTTTTCCAGAATGGGTTTCTATAGGTAAAATTGCTCAGTCAGTGATTATATATGTACATTTTAATTTTTAACATATTGTCTGCTTTCCAAAATATTTGCTTAATTTATATATCAATGGTATTTGAAGAATGCTTATTTCTCTATACTACTCCTGAATGCTTTTTCTTTTGGTATTGGGATTGAACTCAGGGCATTCTAACTCTGAGCTACATCCTCAGCCCTTTTAAAATTTTTTGTTTGTTTTGAAACAGGGTCTCTTTGCCGGGCGTGGTGGCGCACGCTTGTAATCCCCGCGCTTGGGAGGCGGAGACAGGAGGATCGCGCACCAGCCGTGCTGGCGTAAGAGACCCTGTTTCAAAAATATAAAATAGGTCTGGGAGTGTAGCCCGGAGGAAGGAGGGCTTCCAGGAACCCCAGTACCACACACACACACACACAAAAAAAGAAACAGGGTCTCACTAGGGATTAGAGATGTGTACTATCTCCTGAATAGTTTTTTTTTTTTCTATTGTGATTGATTCTGGGGGTGGAACCCATAGGCTTTCTACCTCTGGGGTATGCTCCAAGACCTATGTTTTAATATTTTATTTGGAAACAGGGTCTCACTAAGTTGCTGAGAGCCTCACTAAGTGGCTGAGGCTGGCTTAGAACCTGAGCGATCCTCCTGTCACAGCCTCCCAAGCGCGGGGATTACAAGCATGTTTCACCATGCCTGGCTCTCCTGAGTACTTTTTTTTTTTTTTTTTTTTTTGGTGGTACTGGGGTTCCTGGAAACCCTTCTACCTCTGGGCTACACTCCCAGACCTATTTTGTATATTTTTATGTGGAAACAGGGTCTCTTAAGCCAGCAAGGCTGGCTTCAAACCTGCACGATCCTCCTGTCTTCACCTCCCACATGCGGGGATTACCAGCATGCACCACCACGCCCGGCTGGCTATCACTTCTTACAGTGGCAACCGATGCTGGGCCACTCTGCCCTCTGCCTGGTCTCCATATCCATCCACCTACCTACAGCCAAGGACCCAGGTTGTCCACCCCGACAGTGGACATAGACCTCGGCCAATTTGCCTTCCACCCTGTCTCCATGACCCTGAGGTGGCCACAGACCTGTACTGCTCCACCCTGTCTCCATGACCCTGTCTCCACCTCCCAAGCGTGGGGATTACAAGCGTGGGCCACCACGCCCTGCTGGACACTGCATATTTTTTTTAAAGAGTTATATGGAGGAGATTTATTTCAAGAATGGAAAATAGAGAATAATAACCTTAAACTCTATAAATTCTCAACCCTAGGTATTATTATCAAAGTTATATGGCTCACAAGGAACATTCTATTTTACTTCACACTCATCTGGCGAACACATCATTTGCATACAATCTAATTCTACGAGGCTTGTATCATTTGGAGGGAGTAAGCTGGTGAGTAGATGCCTCCCCAGTCCTTGATGATGGACACAACATTGACACTATTCAACCATGACACTGGTACGCAGAACCATTGCACTCAGACTGACTAGAAACTGATTAAAATCCTGTGCCCAGAATTCAGGGCAGCAACTAAAGAGGGAGCTGCAGAGCTTGGAAGGCTTTCAAAGGAGAACCATGAAGTTGATTAAAGGGTTTGAAAAATAAGAACCGTGAGGTGAGGTTAAAAAAGAACTGTGATTACTCAGGCTTGAAAACAAGTGAAGGCCGAAGGGTAAATTAATAATGGAATTCTAATAAATAAAACTCTTACACAGTGGATGGTGATTGGCTATTTTTTAGACATGTTGAGAACAGACGAAGAGAACTTGCACTTTAGTTTGAAAAATTCAGTTCTATATAAAGAAAAGTTTCCTGAGAGAATCAATCACATTTTCTCAGCACCAAAGGCATTTACCTACTAGTAAATTTGATGTTCAGGAAGGTATAAGTATACGTTCACGTCAACCAGTTACTACTTATTGCATTATTATTACAAGAAAGACTAATGGATAGGATAGAGATTAAAGAAGTAGTGAGGGGGAGGAAGTAAGAATTCAGGAGTGTCTAATGAAAAGGGAAGAGAAAAGGGAGAGGGGGGATGGAAGGGCACAGAGAGTGCAGAATTAGAGAAAGGGGTGCAGCCATTTCTAGAACATGCCATTTCTTTCTTTTACCCTTTGTACAGCGTGTCCACTTAGATATTCGAATAGGAGAACATGACCTCGATGCAGCAATTGCTCAAGCAAAGGACAAAGTTAATGAAGTTACCTTCAAGCTTGAACATCTAATTGAAGAAATCGAGCAAATACTTAAAGAACAAAACTATCAAAGGGTCAGTTTGCCTTGTCAGCTTATTTTATCTCCTCCTGCCAGGAATTCATTTCCTAATACAAAGTCCCTGGACTAAGGAAAGAATGAACTGCCTGTTCCTCAGTCTTTCTCTTTAAGCAAGAACTGTGTGGATGCACAGAAGAAGGTGGAGAAAACAATTTCTCTTCACTGTCTGCTGGACCTTGAGCTCTTTCCTCTAGGAAAGGGAACGATAGCTCACAGACCATTTTATCCCTAGAGACCTAGCAAAGAACCCAGAGAGGGTGTGTGCTTACAGTAGGAATAAATGAAAGCCTCCACATGCACACCACAGAGGTGTGCAGTTCAAGTGTGCCCCTGTCTGGACCAGTTTTGTTCCCGTGGCACCAAGTGCTTTCTGAGTCACTGTGTTCGGTGTGCTCACATCTGCTCCATCACTCACTACCCAAGTCTCAGTTTCTTCATCCGGAAAGTAAGATAAGTACAGGTATGAAAATTAGATAAGGCTAGCAAGTACTTGGCATAGCACCAGCATAAATTAAGGACCTGAATGGTGAAAATCTTTCACTACTGGGTAGGTAATGTTTGCTGTGCCTGATGGCAGCAAATAAAATGGATAATGTAATAAATAGATCAAATTCCTGATATTTTACACCAAAATATAAAAATGTGTTTTGTAAAGTTGAATTTTACTCTTTTATACTCAGGTAGACAACAGATTCTGGCTTAGAAAATCATATACTACACTTTGGGATAAGATATTAATTGGGTAATATCATATATCTTCAACAACTTTCCCCTCAAAATCACATATTAAGTACTGTAAGAAACTAAAACTATCTATTTCTCTTCTACATAGGTCCGTGAAGAAAAATTTCGAATGACCAGTGAAAATACAAATAGCAATGTTTTATGGTGGGCTTTTGCACAAATATTAATCTTTATATCAGTTGGAATTTTCCAAATGAAATACCTTAAAGACTTTTTTATAGCTAAGAAGCTTGTCTAAAATATTATCAATAAACGCATAATGTTTGAATAAACCAAAATACATGCATATATATGTATCACTTTCATTATTTCAAATATATCAGAGGTTGAAATTAATGTTATAAAATTGCAGTAGATAAAATGTTACTTTAACAATGTAGCTTCTGAATGTTATAAAATAAGCATATTATCTTAAACTTGGTATTAATTGGCACTGTCCAATAGAAACAAAATGTGAGCTGTTTCCAGTACTGAAAGTTGAACCCAAGAACATTCTACCTCTGAGCTACACTCCTGGCCCTATTTTATTTTTTATTTTGAAACAGCATCTCATTAAGTTGCTGAGGTTGGCCTTGAACCTGTCATCCCCCTGTCTTCAGCCTCCCAAGTACTGGGATTAAAGGCATGAGCCACCATGCTCAGTTTGTATATGTAATTTTAAGTTTTCTACCCTTCACATTGAAACAAATTTTTAAAAAGAAATTCATTGTAGTGACATATATTTAACCCAATATATAAAACACTATCACTGTTAAATGTACTCAATATAAAGTTACTAGTGAGTTATTAATATTAATATTTTATGTTCCTTTTTTTCAAAATAAGTCTTGGAAACCTGGGCTGTAGGTTATACTCACTGCACATCCCAAATTGGATCAGCCATACTTTAAGAGCTCAATGGTCACAAGACGCTCACAGCTAATATACTGCACAGAGCAAGGACATCCTATCCCTGGTGCCTTTGACTAAGAAACAGTGGCCCTATTTCTCTGCTTTTTCCTAATTCCCTGAAAGACAACAACTTTTCTCCACCAAAGTAAATGGCCCAGAAGTCTCTGAAACATGTTTTTTCACATGACCTCTATCAGTCTTTGCAGACCGTATGACACCATGGAGGGGATTCTGGCATCATGTGAGGAGTATAATTAATATATTTTTTGTGGTACTGGGGTTCCTGGAAGCCCTTCTACCTCCGGGCTACACTCCCAGACCTATTTTATATTTTTTATTTGGAAACAGGGTCTCTTAAGTCAGCGCGGCTGGCTTCAAACCTGCGTGATCATCCTGTCTCGGACTCCCACGCGCGGGGATTACAAGCATGCGCCACCATGCCTGACCTATAATTAATATTTTAAAAGTAACTTGTGTAGTGCTTATTTGGCAGTACATATACTAAAAGTAACTTATGTATGTTTTTTCAACTTTTAGTGTGTGTGTGTGTGTTACTAGGATTGAACTCAGGTGCATCCTACCTCTGAGCTATATACCCAGCCCTATTTTATTTCATTTTTGAAACGGGATCTCATTAAGTTGTGGAAGTCCTCATGAAGTTTCTGAGGCTGGCAGTGAGCCCACGATCCTCCTGTCTCAGCCGTCCTCAATTTATAATTTTGAAATAACTATAATTTCGTTAGAAATTGCAAACATAGTACAGAGCCCCTTCCTCCATCTACTGTGTGTGTGTGTGTGTGTGTGTGTGAGAGAGAGAGAGAGAGAGAGAGAGAGAGAGAGAGAGAGAGAGAGAGAAAGAGAGAGAGAGAGAGATAGATAGATACTGGGGATCAAAAACAGGGGTGTTCTACTTTTAAACTACATGCCCCTGCCGGGCATGGTGATGCGCGCTTGTAATCCCCGAGCTTGGGAGGTGGAGACAGGAGGATTGCACAGGTTCGAAGCCAGCTTTGCTGGCTTAAGAGATCCTGTTTCCAAATTTAAAAAGTATAAAAATAGGTCTGGGAGTATAGCCTGGAGGTAGAAGGGTTTCCAGGAACCCCAGTACCATCAAAACAAACAAACAAATAAACTACACCCCCCTGCCCTATTTTATTTTTTATTTTGAAACAGCATCTCACTAAGTTATCACATGCTATTGGCCTTGAGCCTGCAATCCAGTATCAGCTTCCCAGTACTGGGATTATAGGCATGCGCCACCACACCCAGCTCCGTCCACTATTTTTTAGAGGGAAATAGTCTTCCCTAAATTATGTGCATGCTGAAGGCAAACAAAGGCTTCTGACCCAGCCAGTCCACTCTGTCCCTCAAACATGCTGGTTCAATCAGTCCCCCTGGTTCATTCCACCTCCCCTCCTTTTTGTCCTCCTGGTAGTCCCTGGTCCCACCCCCATCTCTGCTAGGATCCCTTGATGCCCCGTCTGCTCCTGCAATCTCCTGCACCCTTTCCGTTATAGTGAGTAAGCTGGTCTTGGCCCCCAATCCATCTATGAGGCCTGGCCCACAGGTCTCCCTAGACATCCACTCATCATCATCTATTTCCCTCATGGGAACATGGAGGGCTAGCCCCATTCCATTTGGTTTCCATGGCCATCCACCCATCACTGTGGGCATGGAGACCAGACCCACTATGCCTGCTCTCCATGACCTTTTACACCTGGCCACCCACCCTTGTGGCAGGCATGGAGGTCATGTGTCCCTGGCTATCACTTCTTTTTTATTAATTTATTTTTTTTGGTGGTACTGGGGTTTCTGGAAAACCTTTTACCTCCAGGCTACACTCCCAGACCTATTTTGTATATTTTTTATGTGGAAAAAGGGTCTCTTAAGCCAGCAAGGCTGGCTTCAAACCTGCACGATCCTCCTGTCTTCACCTCCCAAATGCGGGGATTACCAGCATGCACCACCACGCCCGGCTGGCTATCACTTCTTACAGTGGCAACCGATGCTGGGCCACTCTGCCCTCTGCCTGGTCTCCATAGCCATCCACCTACCTACAGCCAAGGACCCAGGTTGTCCACCCCGACAGTGGACATAGACCTCGGCCAATTTACCTTCCACCCTGTCTCCATGACCCCGAGGTGGCCACAGACCTGTACTGCTCCACCCTCCACCCTGTCTCTATGGCCATCCATTCTGACAATGGCCATATATCTGAGCTACACCGCCCTCCACCCCGTCTCCATGACCGTCCACCCTGAGGTGGCCATAGACCCGGCCGCTGCGCCCTCCACCCCGTCTCCATGACCGTCCACCTTTCACAATGACCACAGACCCGGGCCGCTCCACCCTCCACCCTGTGTCCACAGCCATCCACCCCTCCCCTCAGGGTGGCCGTGAACACGGCGCGCTCGGCCCTCGGCGTCCACCTCATGCAGGACAGCCGCTCCTCTGCCTCTGCGGTGCTCACATATTTCCCCGCCAGACAGCGCAGCTCAGGGCGTCGCGGTGCCCACTCGGGCGCCATCCCGCGAGGCCACGGTTTTGGCCCGCGGCGCTGGGCGTGTGCAGGCGCTGTTGCCAGTGTGTGCAGTGTGCGCAGGCGCGGCACGCAGTGTGTGCGGTGTGCGCAGGCGCCGTTGCCAGTGTGAGCAGTGTGCGCAGGCGCGGCACGCAGTGTGTGCGGTGTGCGCAGGCGCCGTTGCCAGCGTGCGCGGTGTGCGCAGGCGCAGAACGGCTGGCGGCGGCCTGCCTGGACAGCGGACTTCGACGACCTCGAGGCAGCGCGCGGGCCTCGTCCTCCCCAGGGCGGCGTGTCCGCGAAGGCATGGCCAGCTGGGTGTTCTGCAACTGCTGCTTCCAGCCACCACGCAGCAAGTCGTCCTTCAGCCTGACCAGCTGCGGGCACGTGTACTGCGACTTCTGCCTCAGCAAAGGTCTGGGCGCCCGGGAGAAGGAGGTGGCCCTGAAAAGCTGGAGCGGGGCATCCTGGGATGGTGGGGAGCCCCGGGGGAAGGGGCATCCACGGGAGGAGTTGTCTGTAGAGGTGGAGCGTTCCAGGGGAAGAGGGAGTCTACAGAAGGATGGGGGAGGAACATCTACGGGGACAGGGTGCCCCTGGGAAAAGGGCATCCAGGGAAGAAGGGGGCGTCCACCAGGGGGAGGAGGAGCCACAGGGGAAGAAGGCGTCAATGAGAGTAGACATCCTGAAGGAAGGCGAAGTGGGGGGGCAGAGCACCCATGGGCAGGGGGAAGGGAGGGGACAGAGTGGGGGTTGGGGGGGAGATACTTCCCAGGGAAGGGCTACCCCAGAAGGTATTTCCCAGAAGTAAGGGGGTATACAGGTGGAAGGGGGATCCACAGAGGTGGGGTTTTCAGTGAGGTTACTCAAAGGAGAGGGGTATCTCCAGGGGTCAGGTGTCCATTGGCTATTATAGGGGCCTCCTCCTCTGGGCGTTCACGCTCTCGATGCCTAAGATGGGGTCTGCAGGGACATTGGGGACCCCTGGGAATGTCATGGGTGCACTACAGTGGCAGGAGCCAGCAGGATGCCCCAGACTGTCCCCAGCAACAGAACTATGGACAAAGATGTTTGAGGGAGGGGTCCCTGTGGTGGAACCCTCTCCTTTGCAGCAGGCAAGCTAATTACATGATCAGGAATGTGTTTTCTTTCTGTGAATGTTTTTTGTTGAGGTAAAATATGTGTTAGGGCTAAAAGCATAAATACAAAAGACTGAATTTCCACAAAGCTGCTCAGCCTGTGAACCAAGCTCATGGTCAGAGAGACAGCCCATTATCAGCCCTAGAAGGCCCTTGGGACCACTGCCCTGATTCTCTTAGATGTTCTGTGACAGTGAATGAATGGGACCATACCATGTGCATACTTTCTCTTTGGAAGATTGCTCTGCATACTTGTATATGGCATAGTTTATCTGATGTTGTTGCTGTATGGTATACTGTTGTGTGGTCACACCCCAACTTACTCTTTAGTTGTACTGATGGGCACAGGAGCTGTTTTCTAGAGTTGTCTGTGGCAGATGGTGCTATTGTGAACACTCGTTTGTGTCTTTGTTAAGCACAGGTACATGTTTCTGATGGGTGCAGGACCAGGTATTTTTTTATTTTTTATTTTTGGTGGTACTGGAGATGGAACCCTTCTACCTCCAAGCTACACTCCCAGACCTATTTTATATATATATTTTTTAATTTGGAAACAGGGTCTCAAGCCAGCAAGGCTGGCTTTGAACCTGCACAATCCTCCTGTCTCCGCCTCCCAAGCACAGGGATTACAAGCGTGCACCACCACGCCTGGCACCAGTTATGTATTTAAAACAGAAGTCATCTGGGCATGGTGGTGCACGCTTGTAATCCCAGCATTTGGGAGGCTGAGACAGGAGGATCACAGGTTCATAGGTTCACAGCCAACCCCAGCTACGTAGTAAGGCCCTCTGTAACTTAGTAGACCCTGTTTCAAAATAAAGAAAAACAACAAAAAAAAAATAGGGCTGGGAGTGTAGCTCAGAGGTAGAATGCCCCTGGGTTCAATCCCTAGTACTGCAAAAATAAATAAATAAAAATAAAAAATCTCCCGCCGGGCATGGTGGTGCACGCTTGTCGTTCCCGCGCCTGGGAGGCGGAGACAGGAGGATCACTCTAGTTCAAAGCCAGCCTCTGCTGGTTTAAGAGACCCTGTTTCCAAATAAAAATATAAAATAGGTCTGAGAGTGTAGCCCGGAGGTAGAAGGGCTTCCAGGAACTCCAGTACCACCACCAAAAAAAAAAAAAAAAAAAAAAATCTCCCTAGTCTGGAATAAGAATGAAAGTTTAGGAGAAGCTGTACAGTAGAACAGGTGAGAAGTAATGGGGGAAGTATAGGGCTATGGGAGAGAGTGCTGGGTTTGGAGTGGGTTAGGTAGAGTCAGCAGATGAGTTAAGCAAGGCAGAGAACTGGACAGTTTTTTGTTCTGTACACTGGAGAGGGTACCAGCAGGGTAAAGTGAGGCTCACAAGCTCATGTTTAGATACTGTCCTTTGAGAGCAGTTCAGAGAGGAGACAGAAGGCAGTTGTGTATGTGGGGTCTGAAATTCACGACAAGCAGGAATACGTTTGGGATTCTGTGTTAGTTTCCCATTGCTGTGACAGAAAGAAATACCCGAGAAAAACAATTTTAAAAGGAGGAAATACTTATTTTGATTTGTGGTTTCAGGGCTTTCAGTCCAGTGGCAACTTGGTTTCATTGTCTGGAGGCCTATGGTGAGGCAGAACATCATGGCAGGGAGCATATGGTGTGGCAGAGGTGCCCACCTCATGATGGCCAGGAAACAAAACAGAGATGGACAGACAGAGAGGGGCTGGGAAGAAGATAAACCACTCGAGGACATGTTCTCAGTTACTTCCTCCAGTTAGGTCCCAGCTCCTAAAGTTTTCACCATCTCCCACTGGACACCAATCCTTCAACGCATGAACTTTTGGGGAACCTTCCAGATCCAAACTATAACAGGAGCTAAGACCATGGAGATAGTAACTGAATATACTGGAGTGTAGAGAACAGGAAAGGGATGTTATCACTTTGGAGAGAGATTTTTTTTTTTTAAGAAGGCAAGTGAAGATAGGAGAAAGATGTTGGGTAAAATAGAGAGTAAAGGTCTAGAGGAGCTAGACTTCCCAGTGAAGTCAAAGCACCAGTGTTTGGAGTATCCAGTGGACTAGTGACAGCAGTCCCTGGGACCCTAAGATAATCTTGTTAGAATTATGGAAATGTGTGTGCTGCCGAGGTGTTGGGAGGAATGAAGACAAGGCTCGTACTGGAAGAGCTTTCAAGGCCAGCAGTACCCAGTGTTAGTAGGTGCCTAGTATAAAGCCTGTGGTGAGAACAGGTTCCACTTGCCTGAGGTCATTCTTCCAGAGAGCCACAGACACTGCAGGCTGGAAACATGCCAAGTTCAGACACCTACAAGACGATGATGGAAAGGGGTGGGGGTTCCAGGTTGAGCCTTGACTTAGCTGTCCAGTGCTCTACTTCTCATGAGTTCTCCTTAAGATCTGGCATATATCCTTCCAGAATTTTTCTATAGATACAAAAAAAATTTTTTTTGGTGGTACTGGGGGTGGAACCCAGAGGCTTTCTACCTCGGTGCTATACTCCCAGACCTGTTTTTATATTTTTACTTGGAAACAGGGTCTCACTTAGTTGCTGAGAGCCTCACTAAGTAGCTGAGGCTGGCTTCAAACCCATGCGATCCTCCTTTCTCAGCCTCCCAAGCACAGAGATTACAAGCGTGTGCTACCACACCAGGTTTATAGATACAAAATTTTAAACAAAGGTGATAAAAGTGCATATGCCATACATTAAGCTGCTTTAATTACTTATAGTGAAGAAGCCTCTCTTCCTGTTAAAATAAGTCTGCATCATCATTGTTAAGGTTGCAAAGTATATCTTTCAGTTACTGAACCATAAGTTATTTGATTCCCTACTGAAAGTCTTTTCTATTTCCTAACATAATGCTGCTAAACACCACTTGTTAACTAACTTGATTGTTTTCCTTTGAAATTCATTCCTGGGGGTAGAGTTGCTGAGCAGGGAGTGTGCACATTAAAGTAGACTAAACTGCCCTCCAGAGAAGGTGTGCCCATTTAGGTCCCAACACTGGCATGTGAGCGCCTGTTGCCCTCCTCCCTTAGTGGCCTGGATTTTCTTTTCATATGTTTATTGGCTATTCACACTTTTTTGTTGCTCATTTTGGTCCCCTCACAGATTTTCTTTGGGTTGATTTTATTCTTTATTTTGAAACAGGGTCTTGCTAGGTTGATGAGTGTCTCACTACTTTCTGAGGCTGTCCTCGAACCTGTGATTTTCTTGGGTACTAGGTTTATGGTTGTGTGCCACCATGCCTGGCTCAAGGCTTGGATTTTTAAGAGTCAGCTCTGTAATCTTACTGAGTGGCTTCTGACTGTGATGGTACATGGAGGAATTTCCTTGGTTCAAAATCTGCAGTGGAGGAAGAGATAGAGGGACATGAGCATGCTGTCAAAGGTGAATGTTTAGCTGGGTGTGGTGGCACATGCCTTTAACCCTAGAGGCTGAGGATTGCAGGTTCGTGGCCAGCTTCAGCTGCTTAGTGGGGCCCTCTGCAACTTAGTAAGACCCCATTTCAAGAATAAAAAATAGGGCTGAGGATGTAGTTCAGAGGTAGAATGCCCCTGGGTTCAATCCCCAGTAACACACACACACACACACACACGCACAAGCACACGCACACACGCACACACACGCACGCACACACATGCACGCACACACGCACACACATGCACACGCACGCACATGCGCACACACATGCACACGCACGCACACGCGCACACACGCGCACACGCACACACACACACACACACGCACACACACTTCTTAGAAGAAGGGAGGCAACTTGAACGTGTTTGCATGAAGATGGAGGAGACCATTCTCAAGGCTGTTGGAAGGGGACCATCCATTACACAACATGCCACCACTCTGTCCAATGTGCTGTGGCTCTAAGATGACCGCACAAATTTACAAATTTGGCTGGAGATGCCTTTCCAAGACAGAAAGAAAGGAGGTAGAGTGAGTTGGGTTGTTCTCTAGTAGGTGAGTCTGAAGAGGGCAGAAAATTGAAATAGGTCATGAGCAGGGACTGACTGCCTTTTCTCCTAGTAGATGGTATGAGGTGGATGTGAATATCCCCACAGGGATTGGGGGGAAACAGCCAAGAAAAGTGGGATTGACAGTAGTGTTACAGACCCAGCAACATTGGAACCCACAAATCTGTGGCTTTAATGCAGTGGATTTTCCATAGTTCTCAGGTGATTTGAACCAGAAGAGGGGAAAGAAGACACAACTGGATGGTTGTGCTCCCTGGAAGGATGAGGATGCTGCCATGTATCACTTCCACCCCTAGGAATATATTTCAAAGGAAAAAATGATACATGATAGTGATGGCTGAAGCAGGGAAGTGCCGGGCCTGGTGAAAGGCTTCGCTGCTCCCAGGAAAGGGCCCAAGTGTAGGAAGGAGTTCTGCATTTTTACAGTCCCTGAGTGCTGTAGAGGTCCAGAGAGTGGTCAGGTAGAAGCATGGGACATCTGTGTGGGGAGCAAGGCTGGGGCTGGGGCTGACCTTTGGAGTGACAGTGGAATTCGTGGAGAGGAAATGGTGAAGTCAGGCTAGGACCCCTCTAGATCTTCAGCAGAGACCTGGAGATTGTGCAGGTGGTAAGCTGGATGTTAGCAGGCAGGGCGCATTAACCTTTCCTGCTCAGGTCCTAGGACTGGATCATGGTTAGCAGGAACACAGTAAGATATGTACCTATTGAGTGGAGAAGTGATCTTTTTTTTTTTTTTGCAGGTCTGGGGGTGGAACCCAGGGGGACTCTACCTCTGAGCTATACCTCCTGCCCTATTTTTTATTCTTTATTTTGAAACCGGGTCTCACTGAGTTGCAGAGGGCCTCACTAAGTAGCTGAGGCTGTCCGTGAACCACAATCCTCCTGTCTCAGCCTCCCAAATGCTGGGATTACAAGCGTGCGCCACCACGCCCGGCTTGGAGAAGTGATCTTTCTGATGTGTGGACACCTCGTGTGGAGTTATAAAAGTGAGACTGAGTAGGGCAAAGCAAAACTCATTTTATCTCGTGGTTGAGGTTGGAGGAGGTATTTTTATTTTAAATAGTTAAATTTCTAAAATTAAGATATCACTATAAAATCTAATTGTAATAAATATCTGGGATAGATTTAATCTTAAGTATTATTGATCTTTATGGTCACTGTTTTAGGGCATATTTGCAAAGGAAGAAAAAAATATTGTTGTATAAATTGTCTAATTGTTTCCACACCCACAGCTTCTCTATCTGAGCGTGGAAACATTTAGGCACTGTAATTCTGCATATTTCTTCAAAAAGCATTATAAATTAAACTGCATCTGTACATAATTAAAACACCATTCAGTATAATATAATAAGATTTTTTTTCATTTTATAGGTAAAAAGAATGAATGCTTACTTTGTAAAGCTCCTTGTCATACAGTTTTACTCTCAAAACATGTAAGTTGAAATCTATAGAATTTGGATATTAATCACAGTTGTATTTCTTGTAACTGGAGATTATTTTACTCACTTGTATATAAAATTTCTATTGTTTTGGTAAGTTAACTAGCTCTTATAGGACATCTGAGTGACCAAAGTGCAGTTAGGATTTCATTTCTAAAACCTTCGTATAACTTCCTTTCTTGGCTGTAGAGTAGCCTTATTCGCAGTTTGTTGAACTGTGCTGTGTTTCTGGAAATTAAAGAGGGTTGGAAAGATGTCTTCAGAGCAACACCTGCTCCTTAACAGGGTGAGAGAATGGCTTCTCATAGAGGTCACATATGCATGACTAGGAAGAAGGCTGTAGAGTAAGCTTGAAAATATTACTGTGGGTTGGCCTTCAGTTCTCCCTACAAAATACATCCGTTTAACTAGTTCTTTGGTATAAACTTAGTCACAAGTGATTTTTCTCTGTACACCTGTTTCCAAAATGTGTACTTGATCTGATATTTTAATACCATCTTTTTTATTATACAGTACAAAATTTCAAAAAAATTCAAAATAACACAGTGGCAAATGTGAAAGTTCCCCCAAATCTCATCTTTCTTTCTCTTTCTTTTTTTTTTTTTAAACAGTACTGGGGATGGAACCCAGGGCCTTCTACCTCTGAATTATAACCCAGCCCTTTTTTGTTCTTTATTTTGAAACAGGGTCTCACTGAGTTGCAAAGGGCCTCACTAAGTAGCTGAGGCTGACCGTGAACCATGATCCTCCCGTCTCAGCCTCCCAGATGTTGGGATTACAATGCTGAGGTTACAAGCCTGTGCCACCACACACAGCTCCAAATCTCATTTTCAAAGATGACGACACCTAGGAGTTGGTGCTTGTGTTCATGATTTATCATTTTACAAAAATAGTTTCCCAGTTGATACTGTTTGGGGTACACTTTTTTTGTTTTTGTTTGTTTTGGGTACTAGGGATTGAACCTAGGAGCATTCTGCCTCTGAGCTATACCCCAAGCCATTTTTTAATTATTTTATTATTTTTATTTTGTGGAGAAATAATGAGGATTGAATCCAGGGGCATCCTACCTTTGAGCTACTTCCCCATCCCTGTTTTATTTTTAATTTTGAAATAGGGTCTCACTGTTTCAAAATTAAGTTGTAGAGGACTTCACTAAGTTGTTGAGGCTGGCTGCAAACCTGTGATCCTCCTGTCTCAATCTCCCAAGTACTGGGATTACAAGTGTATACCACCACTCTCAATTTGGATACATTCTTTTTTTTTTTTTTTTTTGGTGGTACTGGGGTTCCTGGAAGCCCTTCTCCCTTTGACCTACACTCCCAGACCTATTTTATACTTTTTTTAAATTAATTTGGATAGCCGGGCGTGGTGGCGCACGCTTGTAATCCCCACACTTGGGAGTCTGAGACAGGAGGATCACACGGGTTCGAAGCCAGCCTCAGCTACTTAGTGAGGCTCTCAGCAACTTAGTGAGACCCTGTTTCCAAATAAAATATAAAATAGATCTGGGAGTATAGCCCGGAGGTAGAAAGCCTCTGGGTTCCACCCCCAGTAACACACACACACACACACACACACACACACACACACACACACACACACAAAATTGGAAACAGGGTCTCTTAAAGTCAGAGCAGCTGGCTTTGAACCTGAGATCCTCCTGTCTCCACCTCCCAAGCACAAGAATTACAAGCATGTGCCACCAGCCCGGCTTGGGTACAGTGTTTTTAAATGACTGCATAATATTTCAATGTTTTCTTTTATTTTTCTGGTACTGGGGTTGGAACCCAGGGGCATTCTACCTCTGAGCTATACCATCAGCCCTATTTTTTATTCTTTACTTTGAAACAGAGTCTCACTGAGTTGCAAAGGGCCTCACTAAGTAGCTGAAACTGTCCACAAACCAAGATCTTCTTGTCTCAGCCTCCCAACAGTGTTTTCTTTTTGATGAGTTTGTTTTCTTTTTACAAGCATGAACCACCACACCTAGTTTGTTAGCACTACTGTTAGGCATTTGGTGATACAGATTTCTACTAGAGTAGGTTTTTTTTGTGGGGGAGATATTGGGGGTGGAACCCAGGGGCTTTTCTACCTCCAGGCTACACTCCCAGACCTATTTTATACTTTATTTGGAAACAGGGTCTCACTAAGTTGCTGAGAGCCTCACTAAGTAGCTGAGGCTGGCTTCCAACCTGTGGGATCCTCCTGTCTCAGCCTCCCAAGCGCTAGAATTACAAGCCTGCGCCACCACACCCAGTTTACTAGAGTAGTGTTTTTTGTTTGTTTTGTTTTGTTTTTGTGGTACTGGGGGTGGAACCCAGGGGCCTTCTACCTCCAGGCTACACTCCCAGACTAATTTTTTTATTTTTTTATTTGGAAACAGGGTCTCTTAAACCAGCTGAGGCTGACTTCGAAACTGCGCAATCCTCCTTTCTCCACCTCCCAAGTGCGGGGATTACAAGCATGCACCACCATGCCTGGCTCTATTAGAGTAGGTTTTTTTTTTGTGTGTGTGTGTGTGGTACTGGGGTTCCTGGAAGCCCTTCTACCTCCGGGCTACACTCCCAGACCTATTTTTACATTTTTATTTGGAAACAGGGTCTCCTAAGCCAACGAGAGCGTGGCTGGCTTCGAACCTGTGCGATCCTCCTGTCTCTGCCTCCCAAGCATGGGGATTACAAGCGTGTGCCACCACACCCGGCTAGAGTAGTTTTTTTTTAAAAAAATTTTAAGCCAGGTTTGGTGGTGCACGCTTGTAATCCCCGCACTTGGAAGCCGGAGACAGGAGGATCACGCAGGTTCGAAGCCAGCCTCACTGGCTTAAGAGACCCTGTTTCCAAATAAAAAGTATAAAATAGGTCTGTGAGTTTAGCCCAGAGGTAGAAGGGTTTCCAGGAATCCCAGTACCACCAAAAACAATTTTTTTCATCACATTAAATTCTTATTACTAGTAGGTAAAAATGCCCTTGATTTTGTTTATTGACTTATACTATTGACCTTGCTAAATGTGCTTGATAATTCTGTTGGCTTATCTGTGGCTACTTCTAGACTGTTTACAGATGAAATCAAATCTTTACATTCTTTGGCTAGGATTTTCATTACCGTGTTGAGTGGAAATGCTGGCAGCACCAGGAAACCTTATATTTTTCCTAATTTCATGTTGTTTTCAGCATTTCACTTATGTGTACATTAAATTTTTACTAAGTTTTTAAAATCATGAATAGTATAGAAATTTATTAATGATTTTTGTACTATTATGCATATCTTTTACTTTATTTGATTAATGTGTATTACATTGAGAGAGTGTATATGTGTGTATATGAGAGAGAGAGAGAGAGAGAGAGAGAGAGTGTGTGTGTGTGTGTGTGTGTGTGTGTGTGTGTGTGTGTGTGTTTTACTAGGGATTGAACTCAGGGACATTCTACCTCTGAGCTACATCACAGGCCCTATTTTATTTTTTATTTTTAAAACAGGGTCTCATTAAGTTGCTAAGGCTGGCCACAAGCCTGCAATCCTTCAGTCTCAATCTCTCAGGTACTGGGATTACAGGTATGTACTACCATGCCCCTCTTATATTGACGTCTGTGTGTGTGTCTATTTTGTGTGTTGTGTGTGTGTTGTGTGTGTTACTGGGAATGGAACCCAGGAGCATTCTACCTACGAGCTACACCCACAGAGCTATTTTATTTTTTATTTTGAAACAGGGCCTCACTAGCTTGATGAGAGTCTCACTATTGGCTGAAGCTATCCTCAAACCTGGGATCCTCCTGTCTCGGCCTCCCAAATACTGGGATTGCAAGTGTGCACCACCATACCTGGCCTTATATTGACTTTCTTTTTGTGTGTGTGGTAATGGGATTGAATCCAGGGGCATTCTACTTCTGAGCTACGCCCTCAGCCTGATTTTATTTTTAGTTTTGAAACAGGCTCTCACTAGGTTAATGAGAGTATCACTACCTTACAACTTGCCAAGGCTGTCCTCTAACCTGAGATCCTCTTGTCTCAGCCTCCCAAGTACTAGGATTACAGATGTGTACCACCATGCCTGGCTCCTTATATTCATTTTTAACATTTTAATCCTTTAGTAGATTCCAGGAATAAATACAATTTGTGCAATGTAGCACAGACTGTATATGTAGGTGAATTCAGTTTGTTACTGTTTCACTTGGAATTTTTTGTATCTGTATTGTATGTGAGTTAGACCTGTAATTTTCCTTTTCTTGTAATGTCCTTTCAAGTTTTGGTAAATCAAAGTTATTGTGGCTTCATAAAAGAAGTTAGAAAATAGTTTTCCTCTTCTTTAAAATTTTTTGTAATATAATGTTATTAAAATGTTTGGTAAGCCGGGCATAGTGGCGCATGCTTGTAATCCCAGCATTCAGGAGACTGAGACCAGAGGATTGCAGTTCGCAGACAGCCTCAACTACTTAGAGAGGCCCTCTGCAACTTAGTGAGACCCTGTTTCAAAAAAAAGAATTTGACTGGGAAAAGTGTGCATGTATGCCTACAAAAGTATGTATCCTACTATAATGTATGAATACAGTGCACCAATAAAAAAAAAAGAATTTAAAAAATAGGGCAGTGGGTGTAGTTTGGAGGTCGAATGCCCTTGGGTTCCATGTTCCATCCCCAGACCCACAAAATATAGCCAAAACTCAGGTCAAGAAAATAGTTTATGTGGCTGTCATTGGGAGATGGCCTGCAGAGCATGTGGAGGCGGAGACAACCCCTGTGCAGTTGTGCTGGGCGGTGGGCCTCAGGAATGTTCACTAGTGTCCATTGTAAAAGGCCCAGCCTACAAGTCTGTCTGCTCTCTGTAGTTCTTCTGCCATGGGGTGACACAGCAAGAAAGCCCTTGCCAGAAGGCAGCAAGTGGAGGTGGAACTTCCCAGCTCTCGTGAAAAATGTTTTCTCTATTTCGTGAATGACCCAGCCCCTGGTTTATTTTTAAGGCAACACAAAGTGGTCTAACAGGACAGTTATCCTGGAGACACAGCAGGGCGATCTTAACCTTTTAGAGAATGGTGGGAGTTAGGATTGAAGGGTGCTTTCACTCTGTTTACTTTCTTCTCCTCTTCCTCTGCCTCTCTGGTGGAGTATTGACTCAGTGTGCCACACCCACAGCCAGTGTGCATTGAGGTTTCCCCATGTTTCTCCGTGTGTCCATCAGGGATTATTTCCTAGCCATAGGGAATTCCTTTCATTATTTCTTTTAGTGCCCATCTGTGATGAGTCCTGTTTTCCTTTGTCTGAAAAAAATACCCACTTCTCTTTTTGCCTTCATTTTGTAGCACATTTTCTTTCTTTCTTTCTTTCTTTCTTTCTTTCTTTCTTTCTTTTCTTTTCTTTCTTTCTTTCTTTCTTCCTTTCTCTTCTCTGTCTCTCTCTCTCTCCTCTCTCCATCTCTCCATCTCTCCATCTCTCTCTCTACTAGGGATTGAATCCAGAGGCCTTCTACCTTTGAGCTGTATCCCAGCTCTATTTTCTTCTTTTTTTAAATTTTGAAACAGGGTCTCACCAAGTTGCAGCAAACCTCATTAAATTGCTGAGGCTGGCCACAAATCTGCGATCCGTCTGTCTCAGCCTCCCAGGTACTGGGATTACAGGTATGCGCCATCATGCCCAGTTCTGAGGCACATTCCAGCTGGGCATTGAGGTGACCCAGGGAGCTCAGTGGCTGGCAGCCAGCTCTCGCCCTCCCCATGTGCCTAGAGCCTAGTAAGAAGTGCTGGTCTGTGGTTAAGTCTAGATCTTGAAGTACAGTTCTCAGCCAGTGTCCCAAGCTTTTACTAGAAGCAGTAAACGTTGGCACCTGCTTTCTCTTTCAGGCTGACTCTGACATCCAGGCCCTCTTCATGCGCATAGATGATCTGTGCAAGAAGTACTCCCAAGAGACCTCCCAGGTAAGTGTGCCACTGAGGCTTGGCTTTGTGGTGCCTGCCCTTGGGCACGGTGTCTCAGAGGCCTATCCCCTGCAGGTGTGGGGTCGGCAGTCTCTTCTGCTCTCAGAGTCCCTTCTCCCTCCCAGACCCTTCTCCCCCAGCACGCCCCCATGCCATTCCCTCTGCAGTTGCGGCTCTCTCCCGCCCTCAGCTCCTCATGCGCAGCCCTGGATTCCACACTTGGTCTTACCTCCCTGGACGTCACTGCCTGCTCCCACCCATTCCTCCTCCACCTCTTCTGTTAGCCATGCAGCACACACTGCACCTGCCTCCCCTCCCTGAAGGGGAGGATCTGAGTAGGGGAGCAGCCAGGAGCTGCCTGCAGCGAGGCAGGAGGCTGATTGATAGAGAGCACAGGATGCGTGATGACCCCACGAACCCTCGTGACACCCTTCTCAGCTGTTGGCCAGCCAGGCTCCACCACCACTGCTCCCTCTCCAGGCCCCATTCTCCCACCATGATGCCCGAACTGTCCACAGTGCCAGAGCTTCCCAGTGCAGTGCCCATCTCAGATTGTGCCCAGCCACATCTTCCAGAGAAGCACAAGGGGCTGGATACATGGAAACCAGGTGGCATAGGGCGGGCATAACATGAGTACCCAGAACAGGACATATCTACACACCTGTCTGCTGCACCCCCAGGAACTGCCACTCAGGCCAGGTGCCCTGGAGGCCAAAGTACCTGAAGATTCTCACAGTCCAGGTGGCTCCTAGATGGTTCCTGGAGCAGCCTCCACTTGTCAGGAGAAAGATAGCAGGCCATGCCACCCGTGGCGCCTGCCTGGCCTTGCTCTGCTCCCATGCCTGTAGGCTCCAGCCTGGGGCAGCATGGGCAGTGCCAACCACCTCTCCTCACCTTCCGGGCCAGGCCACTCGATGGCTACAAGACAGTGTTAGCCTCCTCACTCCCATTTCTCACAAGCAGGGGAAGAATTCTCTAGAGAGTATATGAGGAGTGATACTGTAACATTTATGTTAATGGACTTACTGTTTTGAATAAATTAATAAATATTTCAAAGTTTGTCAGTCTTGATTTCTAATAGGGTGAATGTTGACAAACAAAACCCTCACAAACAAAGCTCATTGGTTCCTCAGATACTCTTAAGAGCGCAGAGCTGGCTTGAGACCACAGCTGAGCGCTCTACAAGTAGTCTGTGGACCCCAGGATCACCTTGGCAAGGGCCGCAGGAGGCCTCTGGCCCAGTTGCCTCTCTGACCTCCTCTGTGGCAGCCAAGCGCCCTCCTTTTCAAAAGCCTCTGCAGTCGCTCTGCTATATCGTCTCTGCCATAGAAGAGTGTGATGCCTGCAGGTCTGCAGGCGGGGTCCTGGCTCTGGCGAGGACAGGAGCACTTGTGGGGTCTGGAGGCACGCATGCTCCTTGGTAGAGAGCCAGGCAGTGAACGGAGGAGCACGGCAGGCCAGGGCAGCTGCCAGCCTGAGCTGGCCACAAACATCATGCTGCCTACACCTCCAAGACCTTGAGCCGCCCCTTGAGGACACTGTTCTTCCAGCCCATTCCATCTCACTGCCTTCTCCTCTCTTGTTCTCTTGCCAGTTTGTGTGCTGTAGACAAAGGTATGTGATCCCAAGCACTTTCTAAGTAGGCCTGGTCCAGCATGGTGCTTCCTCATCTTTAGGCCTGAGCAGTTCCCATCTCAACCCAAGAGGCTGATTCTCTACATGAATTAGATTCAGACTTCCTTTTTGCTCTGTTTTGTTAATAAACTGTTTCTTCTGAGGCCACAGCCAGCATCTCTAGTATCTGGGGCCCAAAGCCCTGCTGGAATTTGGACCAAACAAACCCTGGGGCCCTGAGATCACAGACCTGAGCAGGGCCTCAGCATTGTGCAGACCTAGAGGCATGGACGGGACCTGTGCTGCTCATGGTCCTAACAGGCCTCTTGGACTCCACACCACAGGACTGGCCCTTACAGCTCAGCAGCCTCTTTGAGAAGCCTTGCCCACCCTTCCTCTGTGAACTGTGTGGATTTCAGGGGCATGCCTGTGGCACTAGCCTTGCCTCAGCTACTCTAGGCCTGTGCTGTGAGTGTGACTGTGGGCTGTCCTCTCCAAAGTCCTTATTTAAAATCATCCTGCAGAGTAAAAATAGCATTCTCCTGTCCACAGGCCTATGGGCCCAGTGTCCACCACACTGGGAGCCCATGCACTAACTGGCATAGACACACTGGCATAGTCAGTCCCTGAGGTGGTTCCCCAGATGCCACCCTGAGAGCATGGCTCAGGGGTCCTCATGTGAAGTTGCTGTCCCCTGCACATGTGTGGGACCCAGTGAAGGAGGAGACTGGCAGCTGTCAGGTTCTTTGTTGCTACAGGGAGCTGTGCTGTGCCTATCAGGCCGCTGCCAGAAGTCTTCTTAGCTAGCTCCACCCAAATCCCAGGTCAGGAGAGCACTTGGGAGGATCCTGCAGAAGCCTGAGGAAGAAATGAAAGGAGAGAAAAATCCCCTATGGTCACAAAGCTTCGCCAAGACCAGATGTGACGTCATGGCCTTCTCACAGTTGGGGCTGTGTGTCTGCTACCGAGTCTTGCCCATGATCCTGGGAAGCCAGGGGTCTGAAGGAGCTTTACCATGAGAGCCATACGAGCCAGGCTTTGAGGGATGAGTAAAAATATCCACCTAACACAAGGACTGGAGAGTGCCACACGTGGAAGATGTGCAGGGTTGTGGCCCATGACAACAGCCAGACTTATCACCATCCTTCATGGTCTGTATGGGCAGTAGCTGAGCTGTCATCCCCCTCTTATCTCCTTAGAGCCAAAAGCTCTGGGAGCCAGCTCATGGAAAAATGCAGCACCCACAGCTTGGGGTGTAGAGGAGGATGCCATCTCTGCTGACATGGAGATGGGCTCCCAGCACAGCCCCGCCTCTGAGGATGGCTCGCCTAGCAAATGGGAACACAGGCCCAGGTTTGGGGGTGATGTTCCTTTCTACAGAATTGTCTCCTGCTGTACCAGATCAGTGGACCACAGGGAAAATGCAAACCATTCCCTCCTGTCTGAATCATTACTAGCCAATAACGTAATTATAATGCTGGGATGGAATGAATGAATGATAGATTAGGACGCTGACTGTATTACTTTAACTGTCAGCCATAGCTCTCCATGGCTGTACACTGAGTGCTGGCCAAATTAGGTGAACCAATGACATTTATTGTTTCAAGTGGATGGCCACTGCTGTCCAAAGCCTCATGGGACAGCTTTCTTCCTACAAGTGAACCACAGACCATTCTTCCCTCACAGATACTCTGAGAATCCAAATTCAAGCAGTGTGCCAGCAAACATGGAATTTGGAGCTCTTCTACTAAAAAGACCAGGGATGGTGATGGTGATGGTGCTGAACTACATCATAGCTGGCTCTAGGAGTCCAGACAAGGCCATGAGTTCTTGGTATTTGCCAGCACTGCCAGTCTCTCCAGGCATCCTTCTGTTTCAGCTCCTTCTACTTACCTGCCCACAGTTCACGTATCAAATTCAGGATGTTCTCTGGTTGGTGCTGGATGGTCAGGAGGCCATTCTTGGAGCCAGTCTCCAATGCCAAAGTGATGTCCACCATGGCCCAGCAGGGTCATGTGCCCTATTCCACACCAGAGAGTCTCCCAAAGCAGCTCAGACTGGAAGGACCCTGGGAAGACAAACAGCGTGAATTTCGGGAGTTCTTCATGTTCCACAGGTTCATGTGAAGTTGCATCTGATACCCTGATGACACCCCTTCTCTCCTGGAACATCTGTGCTGAGTGTCTGGGCAGCACTGGTTACCAGCATAGCCAGCAGCCTCTGGCCTGGAAAAACCTGTGGCTTTCTGGAGGTGGCGAGGGTGTTTGGAGAAGTACAACTAAAAGGAGCAAGCTGTATCCCACACTTGGAGTTTCTTCCAACCTTGAGCTTCTCTATGAAGCTTATGAAGAGCCCCAGGCAGCATCAGCAACTAAGTGTGTTGTCTCCTCAGGTTTCTGAATTTCAAGAAAAACACAGGAAGAGATTGTTAGCCTTCTACAAAGAAAAGGTAAATCAAATTATCTATTGCCTCTTGAATTGTTTGACCTTTTGATTTAAATGTCAGATTGTTATCTAATACCAGCTCTTAGAGGGGGTAGGCTACCAGACTCTGGTCTGCATTTTTTGTATTTCAAATTATGGGGATGTTGTCACTGTCTCCTCTTGGCCATCGGCCTGTTTGCCTGACACCTATCTGTAGTTGCCTAATGGGCCACTGCAGTGTCATTGGTGGCCAGGAACCTGGGCCACTTCAGCCAGCCAGACTTATGCCAGGGCCTCTTTAGCAGAGGTTTCTCTGCTTGGCCACTTTGTTTTAATAAAAGTCCTTTTTTTTTTTTTTTGGTGGTGGTACTGGGGTTCCTGGAAGCCCTTCTACCTCTGGGCTACACTCCCAGACCTATTTTATATTTTTGAAACAGGGTCTCTTACGCCAGCGCGGCTGGCTTTGAACCTGCGCGATCCTCCTGTCTCTGCCTCCCAAGCATGGGGATTACAAGCGTGCGCCACCATGCCCGGGGTTAATAAAAGTCCTTTTTTAAAAGTTCTGAAGGGCCAGCTGTGGTGGCACATGCTTATAATCCCAGTACTTGAGAGGATGAGACAGAAGGACCCTGAATTTGAGGATAGTTTTGGCAACTTAGTAAGAACCCCCCCACACAACTTAGTGAGAGAGACCCTTTTTCAAAATAAAGAGTAGCACTGGGCGTGGTGGCACATGCTTGTAATCCCCGCACTTGGGAGGCGGAGACAGGAGGATCGCACAGGTTCGAAGCCAGCCTCGCTGGCTTAAGAGACCCTGTTTCCAAATAAAAAAATATAAAAAAATAGGTGTCTGGGAATGTAACCCAGAGGTAGAAGGGTTTCCAGGAACCCCAGTACTAACAATAAATTAATAAATAAATAAAGTAATTAATAAAGTAGAATAGAGCTCCGTGGAGCTTTCAGAACCCCTTCAGAGGTTCCTTGCCTCTTATTAAACTATGGCAAAGCTCAGAGGCAGAATGACCCTGGTTTCTATCCCCATACCACAAAAAAAAGTTCTGAAAATTGTGGAGTAAGTGAAGTGAGGAGTCCAGACTTAAAGCCACAGCACTCTGGGTCCTCAAGTCAGAATCCATCCCTACAACCACGTTCCCGTGTGTGGCCCTGGTGAGAGCCATGCGCTCAGGTTCTGCACACACCTCTGGCCTTGACCATCCCACAGTAGCCCCATCCCACTCCTTGGAGTTCTCAGAACCCCTTCAGAGGCTCCTTGCCTCTTATTAAACTATGGCAAAGCGTTTTGTGCACTACTGTCTTAATCTTCCCAGCACCTAGAAGACAGAGCCTTGACCCCAGGATTGGAGAAATAATCCACTCTCTCAAGGTCTTGCAGGTACCAAGTGGCAGGACCAGGGCCAGACCCTGACATGTTATAAACTGTGATTTGAAATCACCTGTATATAGGCAGGAGTATCTGACAAGCCAGAATCCCCAAGGAGCAGATGGCCGGGCTGACACTCTGGGCTTCTGCCTAGTTTGCGCTGGTTTGTGGAGTGCTGGGCTGAGTGTCTCCAGGACTCAGGTCTGACTTATCTCTGCACAGACGGACCCCACTGCCATATTACTAATGTGGCTCAGTGCATTGCATTGACTTAAAAAAATTAAATAGCCAAAATGTATCCTACAGACTGCCAGTTGGGATGGTCTGTCTGGGTAATAGAAATCATTTTATCATGTTTAGATTTCTCATTTGGAAGAATCCCTCAGGGAATCAGTGCTTCAGAAGGAGCAGCTGCAAAGGTAAGGTTTCTCATAAGAACAGTGGGCAGCCAGCTGCCTCTGTCCCTCAAAGACTGGAAAAGAGGCTAATGTTGGTCATCACCTGGAAGTAGAGGACAGAACACTTGCATTTACTATGAACTTTTGTCAAAGCAAAGCAAGAAAGAAAGAAAGAAAGAAAGAAAGAAAGAAAGAAAGAAAGAAAGAAAGATGAGGAGCCTTGGGGAGGGGCAGAGAGGAGCTTGCAGACAGGACAAGTACTGTTAGGAATGGGGCCTGGGCGCAGCGAGGCTCTGAGGTGGCCTTGCTGCAGAGGCCCGTGTCAGTTATTGCTCAGTTGTCTTAGCCCATTCGGTCCCACACTGCACTTGCTGGGGGCACAGGCTCCTGAATCTCAGGATTCAGCCCGGGGAGCCCTCTCATCCTCTCCTCCCCTCACGCCTGCAGCAGCCAGGGGGCTGAGTGCAGCAGCTTGCTGTGGTGGGAGGGAGGTGCAGCCTGAGGCGGACCCAGTAGGGGTGCCTGCTGCCACAGAGGTCCAGGGCTTTGCTGGGCCTGACAAAACAGCCAGTAACTTCTCCCCATTGCTTTTGCTGGCCTTTACAACCTGACATGTGAGTATTACTGTCTATGTCTGCATTTTATGTACTTGCTATCTACCTGCCAGTGGCCATTTGTCTTAACAGTTGCAGCCTCAAGAGTGTGCTAGGTACATGGCAACAAGCTTTGATTTTCATCTTGCTTCTGAGTTGGGAGTGTCAGGCAATTTGCCCAGCAGAATGTGTGAGCTGGTAGACTTTTTTTTTTTTTTTTTTTTTGTGGTACTGGGGTTCCTGGAAGCCCTTCTACCTCCGGGCTACACTCCCAGACTATTTTATACTTTTTTATTTGGAAACAGGGTCTCTTAAGCCAGCATGGCTGGCTTTGAACCTGCGCATCCTCCTGTCTCCACCTCCCAAGCACAGGGATTACAAGCGTGCGCCACCACGCCTGGCTTGGTAGACTCCTATGAGTGATCTCTCAGGCCCTCTGGGAATGCTGGCTGAGTCGAAGCCTTCTTACACTTGCAATTTGGGTGAATGAGTGGGAAGCGCAGTTTTGTCATTTAATTCAGTATCTTTTCTCCATCCATTCAGTGTGAGATCATCACAGCAAGCAGCTTTCAGCACAATCAAGAACTCAGCTTCAGGTGAGTAAAAAAATGCCAGGCGGGGTGAGTAGAGATTCACACTGGTAAACCACGCTCATGTGCACTAACGTAAAAACTTTTATCGTTGCTCCTTCAGCAAAGCCAAATGGATACCTGCTGCTGCCACCTAACTCGTCAGCCCCTGACAGGTATCCCTGGTGGGATGGTGTGAGAGTTTGTGAAAATAATCTGAACCACAAGTATTTCTTATAGACGTGTCTACATTTCTTTCAAACACCCTCCAAATCCTAAATTTCACTGACACAGAGACTGGACAATTTACTAAATGTTTAGACATCCAGCTCCCTTTGTAATCTACTTCAGGTCTCCTAATCAGGAATGTGATCCTGGCTAGCCAGTCAGAGCATACTATTCCTGCAGCCACAGTGATTGGTTTGGGGTGATCGTGTGATCCAGTTTTTTGCCAAGCTGAAGGTGCTGGCAGCCCTTCCCTGCCTGGAAATGAAGGACCTGGCCAAGAGCATTCACAGGGTATTCCTCTCACCTGGTGGACAGCCTGATACCTTGTCTTCTGCTGACCCCATACCAGGGTTCTCTCATAAGGAGAATTTGTTTATGCTGGCAGACGCCCTGTGGCCCTTGTCTGAATTGTGTCCTCTTTATGCCTGCCTGATCATTGCTCTGGTGCATGGAACAACCTTGTGTTTCCCCCAGTGTCCTAGGGAAAACAGGCTAGTCTTGCTGGTAGAAGGTGCAAATTCAGTACACCACACAGTAGGACACCAGAACAAAGTTTTTTTACTGGCAGATCCTGGGCAAGGGAGGGAAGTTCTCCATCCTTGGGCCTCACAAGGCAGTAATAAAGAGTCAGGCAGAGAGGTCAGTGGGGCCAGTCAGTGGGCTGCACCTCATTGTCCGGTAGGAAGATGTCTCCAAGAGGAAGTTGTGTAGGGCAGGGGTCTGGATCAACCGGACTAAGGAACTGGAGGAAGAAGAAGATTGGAAACTGTATCCAACGTGACTGAGTCCTGCTTCTGGTATGGGAGGGTTAAGCTTTGCAGTGGATGCTGAGTCAATGTGAAATTAGGAGAATTCACTGCACCAAGGCTGGACCGATGAGAGCCATCCCTGGGACTCCCACTGAGGCTGTCAGAAAAGAGGGAGTCTCTTTGCTCTGAGGTCACTGCTATCTAGATGACCAGAGGAGGGGAAGCAGCTCAAAAACAAATTCAAGATGGGCATGATGGTGCATGCCTGTAATCCTAGTACTTGGGAGGCTGAGGCAGGAGGATCACAGACTCAAAACCAGCCTCAGTGATTTATTACGGCTCTCAGCAACTTACCAAGACCCTGTTTCCAAATAAAAATGGGGCTGAGGGTGTGGCTTGGAGGTAGAATGCCCCTGGGTTCAGTCCGCACACCACAAAAATCAATCCAGGGTTGGCTCCCTGCCTGCCTCTCATCTAAGGAAGAGTGAGCACGTAGAGCACGTACAGAGCTCTGATGCAGAGTGCAGGACAGGCGGCGTGAGTGAGGAGGAAGCGGATACTCCTGCTCTTGGGCTCTGGTCTGGCAGGCTCCAGTGGGAGTTGGAAGAGCAGTGGGGGCAGTGAGGAGCAGGGGTGGGAATCGTCCACCAGGTTCCTGTGTTTGATATCACGGGCGGTGGGCAGCCAGTAGAGTTCAGGGAAGGATCAGACTTAGAGCTGGCTACGCCCTGACAGCACGGGGTGCGGGGGATTCAGACCTGCAGACCTGGTCTGGTTAGTGCACTGTGCTAACCCTGATGCTCTTTGCTGTAAATAGTCCTGTGCTCAATTAATGTATTTCACTCTCTAGCAGAGTGGAGTCCATGGAAGTCGACCTCACTCCTCCCCCAGTGAGAAGAGTAAGTACACCTGTGCTCCCTCGCCGCATGCTTGTGTTCACAGCCAGCCTCAGCACTCACAAATGCCCACTGAGTGACAGGCTGACCTCTAGCCGAGCTTCGTTCTGCGCTGGCCAGAGGAACGTGGCAGGGCAGGGTGGGTTCAAAGCCAGGTCCCCAAAGGCCCTCCCAGGAATGCGCCATTCTGTCTGAATGGCCAGGCCTACAGATGTGGGGAGGGTGGCGGAGTCCCATGTGGCATCTCACAGAATGGCAGGGCTGGTGGCCCAGGGCTTACCGGCCTTCACAGGAGGCTCAAGAAGACAGAAAGAGGCACCGCTGGGGAACACAGAAATCCTGCCAGCCAGAAAGAAACAAGTGGAAACATGACCACTGGAAAACAGAACACCACAGTATGAAATGGAGAGAAAAAACAGAGGAAATATGACCAAAGCCCAAGGAGGTGCCAGGTGGGTCCGGTCACCTGCCGGGCCAGGCGAAGCTGAGCCTCCTGCAATCGGCCCACGTTCAGCCAGACAGCAGGCAGCTCAGAGAAGGTGGGCAGGCAGTGACCAGTGGGAGAAAGTACTGGGAGGAAGACCCAAGCACAGGCAGCCTGAGCGCTCTGAGCTGTGAGCGTGTCCGCAGGTGCATGCTCATCGACGTGCATCGTTTCCAGAGCTGTGTATGGTGCTGCTTATTGACAAGAACTGTCCTAAGCTCTCCATAAATACAAACCACCCTCGTAGTACACTGAGGTTGACACTACGGTATAGAATTGTTAGCGAGAAATGGCACCCACTTTCAAGGAGTCACCGGAACCAGATTATGTGGGACCTGGATTCCAGGGTAAAATGGTGGGACTTGTTTAACGGGGATGAGGAGCCCTCCGCAGCTCTGGGGAGGAGAAACCTCAGCTGGTATGAACACAGGCTGTCCCTCCCTGCCCGACTCACCTCCCAGCAGCCCTGGCCATGCGCACTTCCCCGGGCCAGACCCATCCACTCCTGCGTCCCGTGGGGCTGTTTCAGAGATGAATGTGTACTCGCAGACTCCTGTGGGCTCCGCCTCCCCTTGACTAGGATCCAGGCAGTACCTAAGTTCCGGCAGCTGGCCGAGCTGGAAGTGCTGAAGGTTGACAGGCTCAGCTGGGCTGCCCGTCGCAGAGCATCACATCGCAGCGCGGGGGCCTGAATGCGGGATGGGACGCCCGAGCAAGTGCCCGTACAGACAGACGTTGGCACGTGTTCTGGAGAGGGCCAGATAATAAATGTTTGGACTTGGCAGACAGTCTTCACCACAGCCACTCTGCTCTGTCCTTGAGTTCAAAGCAGCCATGGGCTGTATGGAAATGAGCAAGCATAACTTGCCCGGTGAAGTTGTATTAACAAAAGCAGGCATGCCAACCTCCACGCCGTACCAGGAGGCGGAGTTCCAAGGGAAATGTCCAAGACCAGCGTCTCCTCTCTAAAATCTTCTTGTACTGCTGGAGTGGAGGTCGTGGAAGTTCTTGGAGAGAGGCTTTGCTGCCTCAGTGCCCTCTGTGGAGGGTGGTGTGCAGCGAGGTGCTCCTGGAGAACCCGAGATGGAGCGTGGGTTCTGGGGAGACCTCTCAGTTACCACCCCAGACTGGAGTTTCACCTACTGGTCCCCAGAGTACAATGTGCAGGAATCCCTCCAGGTGAATGTCCCCACCACCTGAGGCCACCAGGAAGGAACTCTCCCAGCAGGATGACCTTTACATCAAGGCTCTAACCTTGAATGAGCACAGGACTTTATACAGCTGGCCAGTGTTAAGCCTTTTTTGTGTGTGTGGTACTGGGGGTGGAACCCAGGGGCTTTTCTACCTCCAGGCTATACTCCCAGCCCTATTTTATACTTTATTTGGACACAGGGTCTCATTGAGTTGCTGAGAGCCTTGCTCAGTAGCTGAGGCTGGCTTCAAACCTGTGCGATCCTCCTGTCTCAGCCTCCCAGGCGCGGGGAGCCCACCACGCCCGGCTGTGTTAAGCCTTTTTATAAGGTAGATCATGGCTCCTAAATATAAAGTGAACACCTCCCCTACACTTTATCCAGTCATCAGTGACAGAAGTCAGTAAAATGTGGAAGCTGGTGTGAAGGAGAACCCAGAGAACAAGCATGCGTATAGAGGCCAGGAGTGTGGACACTCACACTGTGGTGGACACAGTGATCTCCACAGCAGGAAGCTCCCAGCTGAAAAACAGCTCAGGCCAGAGGGACCTCCACTTTTTCTGATGCCATGAAAAATCCTGGGCCTTGACAGAGGGTTCAGTGGGAACCCCTCCTTGGAGTGAGTTGTAAATAGAAGGGAGAAGACAGTGCATGCATTTTGACTATCCCACGGACCAAGCTGGCCTTCTGTGCTACAACTGAGCAGGTGTTGGCATGAATGCAGGCTAGGGGATGGGTGTACAGGGTAGAGGAAGGTTCATAATGGCTCTCCACCACCTTACAGGAATGTCGGGGGCATCTGTGAGGAGAGAGGGTTGGATAAGCCTGCTGGCCTCCTCTTGGCCACTTGTGCCGTCGAAGGGCAGAGTGGGCTCTTCCCTTGTGTTTCCCAGGTGCCTGGCTTTCCACAGAGAGGCGTTCATGCTTGCGGGCCCAGAATATGGCCCAACATATAGGACCCCTCCCTGGGCCTCTTGGCTTTGGGCCGTAGTTCCCAGAAGCATCTAGTGGGATGTGGCCATGCGTTCTGCCACACTGGCCCGGATGCCTGGCAGTCTGTATGAACCCTTGCCCAGGACTGGAGCGACACCTGAAACCTGGTGCATCTGAATGCCAGCCGGTGCCCTAGGCTGAGACAGCAGATTGAGGATGAGCTCCAGAGAAGGGAGCAGTCAGCTTGGTCTAAATAGCCCAGATGGAGATGAAAGGTCAAAAGTGATGAGCACGCACAGCAGCCCCTGAACGGCCCCCTCCCCGGGACCCACAATGGGCCTGCTGCAGGCTGAGCCCTGGGCCACCCTTGAGTTCCCTGGGCGTGGCCTATTATCCTGGGCATTCTGGCCTGTCCGAATTCTTTTTCCTTTAACTATTACTAGGCTCTCACCTAGTTGGGGCTCAAAAATAGATCCAACAAGTAAGAGTCCTTTCTCTCTAGGTGCTATATGGGAAGAGACAGCTTACCTCAGCCTGGTCTTAGATTAGCTGAAGTTCCCATGAACTGTTCACCTGGTCATGAACTGTAGAACAGCCAGAGGTGAGGTCAAGAGCTGGGGGCAGGGATGAGTAGTAGCTGGAGGGTCCCTGGGATGTGAGCCATGGGCCTTCATGTGGGTCCCCATCAAATGCCCAGGCCTATTGGAGGTGCCACCGCACACTGAACTGCAGGCATCTGGGCACCTGGACTCAGTGGGCAGCACAAAGGGAAGGCCTCTGGGAAGGGGAAGACCATCCGGGCACTCGAGGTTGACTGAGTGGTACAGTGAACAGAACACGGTGCAAGAGGAGGTGACTTCAGGGCTTCTGATGAACTAGGTTGAAGGCATCGCAGCTCACAGGAAGGACGCAGAAATAATGGAATAAAAGCACTACTGAGCCAGGCATGGTGGCACATGCCTATAATCCTAGTATTTGGGAGGCTGAGACAGGAGGATAGAAGGTTCCAGGCCAGCCTCAGCAACTTAGCAAAGCACAACTCCACACCCTTGGCTCCTGCAGGCCAAGCAGGAATGGTGCCAGCACCTGCCTCATGCGGTTGAGGAAGAAAAGCAGGTACAGACAGGGTCCAGCATGGCAGCTCCTCACCCGGAGGATGCAGAGGTCCATATTTTCTAACGTCAGCTAAGAATTCTGTTTACCCTCCTCTCCTGAATTTTTATACACACTTAGTAGGTTCCTACATCCTTTCACCAGCTCAGGCCCTGGTGGGACTGGAGAAGCAAGACATGTCGCCCCTCCCCCCATGCTAGCCTGGCCTAGTGAACACCAAACCAGGTCAGACAGGAATGCATCAGAGGGCAGTAAGGACTCTAGAGGCAGAGCTCTGGGAAACAGATTCTTAATAAACAGATTGGGAATCTACGCGTGGCACTTGGAATTTTACCAATTGTTTCCTTTTGTATATCTAGCCTGAGATGGCAACAGGCCCTGTGAGAATCTCGATGATTAGCCCACCTCAGGATGGACGCATGGGTAAGTAAAAGTTCCTGTAGGCCGGGCGTGGTGGCGCACGCTTTTAGTCCCAGCATTCATGAGGCTGAAACCGGAGGATCGCAGTTTGCGAACAGCCTCAGCTACTTAGTGAGGCCCTCCACAACTTAGTGAGATCCTGTTTCGAAATAAAGAATAGCCGGGCGTGGTGGCGCACACTTGTAATCCCTGCGCTCGGGAGGCTGAGACAGGAGGATTGCATGGGTTTGAAGCCAGCCTCAGCTACTTAGTGAGGCTCTCAGCAACTTGGTGAGACCCTGTTTCCACATAAAATATAAAAAAGGTCTGGGAGTATAGCCTGGAGGTAGAAAGCCTCTGGGTTCCACCCCCAGTACCACACACACACACACAAAAAAAGAATAAAAATAGGGCAGGAGGTGTGGCTCAGAGGTCAAATGCCCCTGGGTTCCATTCCCAGTCCCCCCCCCCTCCAAAAACAAAAAAGTTCCTGTAGCCTTATCTCAAGTCCATACAGGAATTAAACCATGTTCCCTGGAAGCCAAGTCCCATCAAAGCTGTCAGAACTTACCTGAGTGAGGGCTGTCCTCCCAAGGCGCTGGAAGCTGCCACTTACCACGGCGCCACAGCCCTTGAGCCCTTTTGTAGAGTAGCTCTTGTGATCACATGTCATGGAAGACAGTGGCCTCTGACACTCTTCTTGTGGTTTTAATCAGAGGCTGGTCCATTTTCCTACTGGCTCAGGCCTAATCTGGTCCTGGTCCTCTCCCTTCCGCCTCCCCCTCCCGTGTTAACGTGTTGATTTTCTTTTTTGTGTGTGACTATTAGTGATTCTGAGCATTTAAGTTTATTCGTCTCTTTTTCTCTAACCTGTTTTGCCTTTGTCCTTTGTACGTTAAATCCTTAATATGAAGGGTATTGGCCATTTACCCAGTTTGTTTGTAACTTTGTCATTTGTGTTTGGATTTGAGAAACTATTATTATTTGGATAAAGAACGTTCCCTGGAAAAGCTCATGTATTGGCAAAGTGTTCAGAGGTGAAATAATTGAGTCAGGAGGGTTCTGGTGTCATTGGTAGGTAAATCCACTGATGGACTGGCCCTTTGTGGGTGGTAAGGTAGGCAGGTCAGGTGTGGTGAGGAAGCCGGTCGCTGCAGTGATCTTGAGGGTCCTGAGTATGGCGCGGCCCCTTCTCGCTCACTCTCTCTGCGTCTCGCCACCATTCTCTGAACTCCACAGACATGACCCAGCCTAATGTGCACTGAAACCTCCAGAACTATGAGCAATAAATCTTCCTTTCTTTCAGTTGTGGTCATCAGGTATTTGGGGCCACAACATGAAAAAATTGCTGACTGAAACAGAAACTTAAAACTTTTAAGCTTTTATATACTCAAATGTACTACTACTGCCCTTTTTACCTCGTAGATTTTTGTGCTCAGGTATTTTTTTTGTTTTGTTTTGTTTTTGTGGTACCGGGGATGGAATCCAGGAGTACTGTACCTCTGAGCTACACCCCCTGCCCTATTTGTTATTCTTTATTTTGAAACAGGGTCTTACCAAGTTGCAGAGGGCCTCACTAAGTAGCTGAGGCTGTCCACAAACCATGATCCTCCTGTTTTAGCCTCCCAAATGCTGGGATTACAAGCATGTGCTACCACACCAGGCTTCCTAGTTGGCGTGTGTGTGTGTGTGTGTGTGTGTGTGTGTGTGTGTGTGTGTGTGTTACTGGGGATGGAACCCAGGGGCCTTCTACCTCCAGGCTACACTCCCAGACCTATTTTATATTTTATTTGGAAACAGGGTCTCTTAAGCCAGCTAAGGCTGGCTTTGAACCTGCGCAATCCTCCTGTCTCGGCCTCCCAAGCGCGGGGATCACAAGCGTGCGCCACCATGCCAGGCTCCTAGTTGGCTTTTTAAAAAAGACTTATTAGGCCGGGCTTGGTGGCGCACGCTTGTAATCCCCGCGCTTGGGAGGCTGAGACAGGAGGATCGCACCGGTTCGAAGCCAGCCTCAGCTACTTAGTGAGGCTTTCAGCAACTTAGTGAGACCCTTTTTCCAAATAAAATATAAAAAAAGGTCTGGGAGTATAGCCCAGAGGTAAAAAGCATCTGGGTTCCATCCCCAGTACCACACACACACACACACACAAAAAGACTTATTAGCCAGGCGTGGTGGCGCATGCTTGTAATCCCAGCATTCGGGAGGCTGAGACTGGAGGATTGTGGTTTGCGGGCAGCATCAGCTACTTAGGCCCTCTGCAACTCAGTGAGACCCGGTTTCAAAATAAAGAATAAAAAATAGGGCAGAGGGTGTAGCTCAGAGGTAGAATGCCCCTGGGTTCCATCCCCAGACCCCCAAAAAAGAAAACAAAAAAGACTTATTGCCAGGTTTGGTGACACACACCTGTATTCCTGGTATTTGAGAAATTGAGACAGGAGGATCGCAGGTTTGAGAACAGCGTCAGCAACTTAGACCCTCTACAACTTAGTGAGACCCTGTTTAAAATTTTTAAAAGAGGCCTGGGGTTGTAGCTCAAAGACGGAGTGTCCCTGGGTTCCATCCCCAGTACAAAAAAAAAGACTTGTTTTTTTAAGGCAGTTTTATATTCACAGTAAAATTGAGATGAAGCTCCAGACTCCATCTACCCGCTGCCCCTCACATGCACAGCCACAAGCACTGTCAGCATCTGCATGGACCTTTACCAACACGTCATTGTCCCCTAAAGCCCGTAGCTCGTGTTGGGATTCACTCCTGGTGTACATTTTGTGGGTTTAGGCAGATATATAAGGACACATCTGCCATACAGTTAAGTGCTCTAAGATCCTCCATCTCCACCTGTGTATCCCTCCCTCTCTCCAACCTTTGGCAACCACTGATCTTTTTACTGTCTCCATAAAATCGCATTTTCCAGAATGTCCTAAGTTGGACTCATGTGTTGACTTGATCAGACTGGCTTCTTTCACTTAGTAATATGCATTAAGTATTGTGCATGTCTTTTCAGGGCTTCAGAGTTATTTCTTTTCAGTGCTGAGTAAAGCTATCGATGTCCATAGCAGATTTTGTATTGACATAAGTTTTCAGTTCTTCTGAGTAAATACCAAGGAGCACGATTACTACTTGACTGCATGGTAAGAGCACATTTGGTTTTAAACAAAACTGCCAGGCCAAGACAGTGGCTGCAGCACCCTGCATCCCCACCAACAGTGCCTGAGCGGAGGCTTCCTCTGCTCCGGTCCTTGCCCGTGCTTGGTGCTCTAGTGTTCTGGGCTTTGGCAGGTTCAATAGGTGTTTAGTAGTGCTTTGTTTTAGTTTGCATTTCCCTAATGACATAGGAGATGAGCACCTTTTTTATACACTGTTTGCCATCTGTACGTTCTGAGTCCTTGGCCGTGTGTGTGTTTGCACACACATGTGTGTGTTACTAGGAATGGGTCACAAGTACACTCTAGCACTAAGCCATAGCACCAGCCCTTTTTATTATTTTTTTTATTTTCAGTCAGTCTTACTAGGTTGCCCGTGCTGGCCTTGAACTTGTGATCCTCTTACCTCAGCCTCCCAAGTCACTGGGATCTCAGGTGTGCAGTACCACGCCCAGCCAGACTATCATTGTTGTTTTCTTTTCTTCTTTCTTTCTTTCTTTGTCTTTCTTTCTTCTTTTTGTGGTGCTGGGGATTTACTTAGAGGCATTCAGCCTCTGAGCTACACCTCCCTAGTACTGAGATTACAGGCATGAGCCACCACACCTGGATTTTTGTTGTTTTCTTATTTAAACCTCTGTATATGTTTTGGATAACAGTCCTTCTTTAGGTGTGTCTTTTGCAAATACTTTCTTCCAGACTGGTTTTTCTCCTCCTGCTCTTGACATTGTCTTTTGCAGGGTGGAATTCTTTGGGTTTTTAGTGTTTATCTTTTTCCAAATTCTTCAGTCACTCTTGAGGTATCAACTTGCTTTTTTTTTTTTTTTAGTAGAATCTTTTTATTTAGAAAAAAAACAAAACAAACAAAAGTTTTCCAACTGCACACAGGAGAGGTGTGGGTAAGGGAGAGGTATTGGTCTATCTAGCCCCAGCACATGTGGTTTTGGCAGCAATAAGGGATATGGGGTAATGACCCCCAAAATAAAAATGGTGCATGTGTGTGTATGGGAAGGAGGGGGTGCAAAAGTTGTGGGGAGTGGTGGAGGGAAGGGATGGACGAGGTCAGTACTGGGCACGCCATGGGTTGCTGGCCATTTCATAGCATTTCTTGTTGATCATACCATCATGGACACCTTCTGTACCCATCAGCAGGACTAGCGTCTTGGCAGTCGTGGTAACAGTGATGTTACAGGTGAGAGCTCTGCCAGAATGAAGATCCATGGTAAATTCCCATCCTGCAACAGTGAGTCCTGGATCACAGAACACTTCCAGTCCCTGAGTGTTAGCCCATTTACAAAAAACTAGACCCATCTTTACCAACCAGGGCGCCAGACTTAGCTGGTGTGATGTTGATGAAGGTTTTCCCAGGGATAGCAGCCCAGACGATGGCCGCCCCCTGACAGGTCCCGTCCACCATGAGGTTGTCATTGTAGGCTTTCCACCTGGCCGTGGTGCTACTGCTGGGGCCACGGGCTGGGTGCGGGCTGCTTCAGTTGGCAGGCAGGGGAGGGCAGAGAGCTCGGGGCGCTGCTGCCATCTGGGCTGAGGCTCTGCTAGCTGTGGAGCAGCCCTCACCACCACTTCCCCAGCTTGCTTTCTTAATCATTTATTTTGAAAATACTTTTTTTTTTTTTTGGTGGTACTGGGGTTCCTGGAAGCCCTTCTACATCCGGGCTACACTCCCAGACCTATTTTATATTTTTGAAACAGGGTCTCTCACACCAGCGCAGCTGGCTTCGAACCTGAGCGATCCTCCTGTCTCCGCCTCCCAAGCACGGGGATTACAAGCGTGCGCCACCACGTCCGGCTCTTGAAAATACTTTAAGCACACAGAAAAAGTTGTAAACACAGTATGAAGCCCTCCCACACCCCCCTCACCCAGGTGTCCCAGTAGCAGTCGGCCAGGTTTGTCCCCGTTGATGTGTCTCTACATCACAGACTGGTGCCTGAGCACCCTGAAGACGATGAGACAGCCTCCTGCTGTTTACGTGCCTCTTTCCCGTCCTTTACTTTAGAGTTATTTGTGGAATTGAATTTTTTTTTTTAGTTTTCTATTTATTTATTTATTTTTATTTTATTTTTTATTGGTGCACTGTATTCATACATCATAGTGGGATACAAACTTTTGTAGACATACATGCACACATCGCCCAGTCAGCCCCCACCCGATCCCCACCCCATTCTCTCCCCATCCCTCCCTCCCATGCTTGGCTTAGTGGTTGACATCTAGTATTATAGCAATTTATCCAAAATTAAAAATGATAATCTCACATAATAGTTTCATTTGTCTGATACCAAGCTTTTGATGACTTAAAGATAACATTTCAATATTTCTTTTTACTTTCTTTCTTACCAGAGAATATTTTTTTTCAATTTTTTTAGGTGAAACTATCATATATTTATATATTTATTTTTCAGAAAAAAATATATCCTAATATGGAATATGGACTCTAGATACCCAAAACGATCTTGAAAAAGAACAAAGCTAGAAGATATATATTTTCTGATTTCAAACCATATAAAGCTACAATAATTGAAACAGTGTAGTACTATTCTAAAGGCAGATATATAAACCATTGGAGTTAAATAAAAGCCTAGAGATAAATTCTTCCCTATATTGTCAAGTTATTTTTGACAAGGTTTCCACGAACATTTGGTGATGGAAATAATAATCTTTTAACTAAATATTGTTGAAACATAATAATTACATGGAAAAGAATAAAGTTGGACCCTTACCTAATCCCATATACAAATATTAACTCAAAATAGATAAAAGACCTAAATATAAATCTTAAGACTATAAACTTTTAGGAGAAAATCTGGGTCATAAAACCTCACAACATTGAAATTGGCAGTGATTTCTTGGATATGATTTCAATGGTACAGGCAATAGAAGAGTATACAAACTCCCTAAAAAATAAAAAAGATATTGTATATCCAAAGACAATGTAAACAACAGTTACTAATAGAATGGGATAAAATATTTCCAAATGCTATATCTGAAGGTATATTAATATTCCAACTAGAAATCCTAAAAATTAACAACAATAAAGGCAAACAATACCATTTAGAGATAGGTAAAAAACTAACATAAGTAATGAATCTCCACTGATAACCAATCTTAATTGTCTGTTGGATGGAAACTCTTGTTTCTCTGGTTCTGGTGTGTGTTACCTATTTCTTCTTTGTAGTTAGTCTCTTTGAGTATTTTCTCTAGTGCTGGTTTTGAAGACATAAATTCCTTCAGTTTCTGTTTGTCATGGAAGCTTCTTATTTCTCCATCTAATTTGATAGAAAGTTTTGCTGGGTAGGAAATTTTTGGCTGGAAGTTGTTTTCTTTCAGAGTTTGGAATATGTTACTCCAAGCCCTTCTGGCTCTCATGACTTGGTTTGGGAAGTCTGGAGTGATTCTAATTGGTTTGCCTCTGAATGTCACTTGGCTCTTTGTTTTTGTTGCCTTCAAGATTCTCTGCTTGGCTTCCACATTGGTCATTTTGACAATTATGTGGCGTGGGGATCCTCTTCTCCGATCCTGTCCTTTAGACTTATAGAACTTATAAACTCCCTTTAGGAGTTCTATAAGTTTCCTGGATCTGTGTATCAACCTCTTGCTCTATGTTTGGAAAATTTTCTGCTATTACTTCCTTGAAGAGATTGTTGATCCCTTTGGTTTCACTTTCTTTTCCCTCCTCTATTCCAATTATTCTTAGGTTAGCTCTCTTAAAATGGGCCCATATTTCTTCAATATCAGATTCCTGCTGTCGGATATTTTTTCCTAGATTAGAAACTATGCGTTCATTTTTAGAATGATCTTCTTCTAAGAGCGAGATTCTGTTCTCCATGTGGTCTAATGGGTTGTTTGTGCTTTGAATTGAGGCCTTTACTTCATTAATTGCATCCTTTATCTCTTTTTGGCTCTCTCTGAGTTCTTTTCGAAGCACCTCTATTATTTCTACAGTTATTTTCCTGATTTGATCTTCTAGAAATCTCTGATTTTCTGTTTTATCGGGTTCTGATGTTGTGGGGTTGTGGGCATTCATTGCTCCAGTATTATTCCTCTTTCCCATGATTTCGGAAGTTTGTGCCTTCTCTGGGTTCTTCCCTTGGGTCACTGTGACTTCACTTAAGGTGTTCTGGATCTCGAGTCAGTAGTATCTCAGACCCCACTACTCCTTTACTGGGTTGTATCACAGAGTCTCTGACCCAGGGAGTCGATAGAGGCTGCTTTAGACTATGGGGGGTGCCAGGTTGCACGTTCTCCTATGGTGTGATATCTCTGCCACCGCCCCTCCCCCACTGGGTCAAGTCCCAGGGAGTACAGTACTGGGATTTCTCCTCTGTGGCCCGCAATTTGACTCACTGTTCTTGAGTACGCAGATGTAGCTGTACTGGATTCGGTGAATTCGCTGCTGCTGCCGCCGGTGGCAATATGGTGCCACTGCTACGCCCTCGGCCGTGAGGCTGGCGTATTTCTTCTTGGTTTTGATTTCTACTCTGAATCCCTGCAGCGTGTGCTGAGCTCAGCCACTGGGAGCTTTAGATTTTACCTGCGGCGAGAAATCCCGCCTGGCTGTTCCGCAGCGGCTCACCTCTGCTTGCTGTAGCCGTCCGGTGAACTCGCAGCTGCCGCCGGCAGTATGGCACTGCTGCCGCGTCCTCGGGCGTGAGGCCTGTGTATCTCCTCTGTGGCTCTGAGCTCTGTTCTCAGTCTGCTTTCTCTCTGGAGCCTGGTGATTTTTTTGTTTCTCTGGTGATGGTGTTTTCTGGCTATGAAAGGCGCTGATTTTGTGGTAATGGAGATTGGTTGTTAGCAGGGCTCTTAAGCCCCGCTTTTCTCGGTCGCCATCTTCCCGGAAGTGGTAGAATTGAATTTAAAGTGTGCCGTTAGAATAGTGTGTGGATCCATCTTGCTTTATCTGGTGTGACAGCCTCTGCTGCCCCACTGGAGTGTTTAGTCTGTTCACATTCAACATGAGTGCTGATACGGTCTGACTTTCATCTGCTACTTGGTTATTTATTGTGTCTCTTTGCCATGTCTCCTTTCCCCTCTCTTTTGCCTTTATTGCCTTCTTTTCTGTTCAACAGATGCCCTTTTTGTTTGGTTTTAGTTTTGGTGGTACTGGGGATTAAATACGGGGCATTCTACCTTTGAGCTACACCTCCAGCCCTGTTTTATTTATTTATTTATTTATTTTTGTTTTGAATTAGGGTCTCAGTTGATGAAGAGTTGCCAAATTTCTGAAGCTGTCCTCAAGCCTGTGATCCTCCTGTCTCAGCCTCCCAAGTGCAGGGGCACTGTACCTCCAAGCTACAGTCCCAGCCCTCTTTTATTTTTAGTTTTTGGTTTTGTTTTTTGTTTTTTTTTGTGGGTTTTTTTTTTTTTTTGGTATACTGGGGGTGGAACCCAGGGGCTTTTCTACCTCCAGGCTATACTCCCAGACCTATTTTATACTTTATTTGGAAACAGGGTCTCACTAAGTTGCTGAGAGCCTCACTAAGTAGCTGAGGCTGGCTTCGAATCTTTGCAATTCTCCTTTCTCAGCCTCCCAAGTACTAGGATTACAAGCCTGCACCACCACACCCAGCTCTTATTTTTAGTTTTTTGGGTTTTTTTTTTGTTTGTTGGTTGGTTTGTTGGTGGTACTGGGGTTCCAGGAAACCCTTCTACCTCCAGGCTATACTCCCAGACATATTTTGAAACAGGGTCTCTTAAACCAGAGAGGTTGGCTTCGAACCTTTGTGATCCTCCTGTCTCTGCCTCCCAAGCGCGGGGATTACAAGCTTGGGCCACCACCTGGCTTATTTTTAGTTTTGAAACAGGGTCTTGCTAGGTTGCTGAGAGTCTTTGCTAAGTTGTTGACCCTTTCTTGAGCCTGCAATCCTCCTGTCCCAACGTACCAAGTACTGAGATTAGAGGTGTGAACTACCACACCCGGCTTAACAGATGCTTTTCAATGTGACTTTTTAATTCTTTTTGGCTTTTTAGCTGTATTTTTGCAGCTCTGTTTGCTATGGCTGCTCTAAATAAGTCTAATCTAGTTAATGCTGACTTAGTTCTGGTGAAATCCAGCATGCATTTCTTCCTCCCTCCTTTTCTCTTACTGTCATGTTACATCAAGTTATGTTTTAATCCAACCTCAGCAGCAATGTTAATTTCTGCTTCAACTTCATGTTTAACGTGAAGACAGAAGAATATAATCACACAGCGTGCTCCTGTGCTCAGCCACATCTGCCTCCCTGATGCCCTTCCTTCCTTCTGGTGATTGCAGTGACTGTGTACTGTCTCTTCTATTCAGCCTACAAAGCCTTACTTTAGTATCATGGTGGCCACGAAGCAGAGAAAGAGAGAGGGAGGAAGGGGCCAGGGACAGCTGTACCCTTCCAGGGTACTCCCTCAGTGGCTTGTTTCCTGCATATATATAGGCAATCCTTCTAGTTTCTACCATCTCCCAATAATCCCTTCAAATTGCAAATCCAACAATGACTGTATCTACAGACAAGGTCAGAGTCCTCATGATCCAGTCACCCCCAAAGCCTCATCTCTGAACATTGCTACATTGGGACCAAACCTTCACACAGGGGCCTTCGAGGCCATTCCAGATCCAAACCATAACAGTTATCTTTTTTCAACTTTTTATTTTCAACCTGTCTGTGTCTTTGAGTCACAGGAGTGCCTCTGGTCGATAGTATATAGGTATGATCTTGCTTCCCTCCCCCAGTGGTGCTGGGATTGAACCCATGGCTATGTGCATGCTAGGCAAACACTCTACCACTGAGCTGCACACTCAGCACTTTCTTTAAATTTATTTTGAGATAGGGTCTCACTAAGTTGCCCAGCTCAGCAAGGAGTTGGAATTTTGATTGAAATTTCAGTGACTCTGAACATGTATTTGGAAAGTATTACCTTCATAACAATATTAAGTCTTCCAATCCATGGACATTGGATAGCCTTTCCTTTATTTAGGTTTTTAATTTATTTCAACAGTTCTTTATAGTTTTCAGTGAAAAATTCTTTACACTTCTTTGGTAAATTTTATTCCTAAATATTTATTCTTTTTTATGCTTTTTTTTTTTTTGCGGTACTGGGGATAGAACCCAAGGACATTATACCTCTGAGCTACACCCCCAGCCCTAGTTTTTAGTAATTTTTTGAAAAAGGGTCTCACTGAGTTGTGAAGGGCCTCACTAAGTAGCTGAGGCTGTCCTCGAACCATGATCCTCTGGTCTCAGCCTCCCAAATGTTGGGATTACAAGCATGCGCCACCATGCCCGGCTGGATAACTTTTTTTTCTTGCCTAACTACTCTACCTAGAACCCTCAGCACAATGTTAAATAGAAGCAGCAAAAGCAAAGCTGGATATAGTAGTGTACACCTATAATCCCAGCTACTTAGAAAGCTGAGGCATGAAAATCATGAATCAAGGCCAGCCTACCTGAGCAACTTAGTGAGGACACATCTCTTTAAAGAAAAAGTGAGGCATGGCCGAGCATAGTAGCATATGATTGTAGTCCCAGTACTTGGGAGGTAAGACAGGAAGATCACAGGTTCAAGACCTTCTTTGGCAGCTTAGAGAAGTCCTCTGTGGCTTAGTGAGACCCTGTTAAAAAAGAGAAAAAGAAAGAATGAATGAAAAGGGCCAGGAGTGTAGCGCAGAGGTAGACTGCTCCTGGGTTCAAACCCCAGTAACGAACAAACAAAAAGCCAGACGCCGTGGGTCACACCTCTGATCCCACTGGGAAGCTGAGACAGGAGGATCACAGGTTCGAGACCAACCTCAGCGAAGCCCTCTGCAACTTCGTGAGATCCTGTTTAAAAAAAAAAATTAAAAATAAGAATAAAAAATAAGATAGGGCTGGTGGTATAGTTTAGAGATAGAATATCCCTGGGCTCATTCCCCAGTCACACACACACACACACACACACACACACACACACACACACACACATTGTCCTATTCCTGATCTTAGGCGAAAACTGGACTTTTACAACTGAGTGCGGAGTGCCTGGCTCTTTGAAGGCCCTCTAAGGGCCGTGAGGTCCCCACCAGTCCTGCACTGAGATGCAGGAGGCTTTTCCGGCGCTCCTCTACATCTGCCGGGATGGCCGGGCGCTGGGCTTGTTCTGCTGCAGTGGCGAGGGCTTGTCACTGCTTCTCCTTTAGGGCTTTTATCTCAGCTGCTTTGCCGTCCCCCAGAGTGCAGCTCCTGGGCACACCCTTTGACTGCTTTTGTTGAGTGTGTCATACTGTTTCTTTGTTCACCTCATGATTTTTCTTTGATTATCTTATAATGTGGGAGTGAAATCTGGACAATTTACATAGTATATAAAGCTTTTTATCTGAAAAAGATAACTTTTGTAACTTTTTTTGATGATATAAGTATTGAACCCAGGAACATTCTACCTCTGAGATACACTCTCAGCCCTATTTAATTTTTGTATTTCAAAACAGGGTCTCACTAAGTTGCTGAGGGCCCCACTAAATTGCTGTGGATGCCCACAAACTTGCAATCCTCCTGTGTCTGCCTCCCAAGTACTGGAATTATAGACATGCGTCACCGTGTCTGGCTGCAACCTAAATTGCAGAATGCTCAGCACCGACCTGTCTGCTCAGACGTTTACCTCTGCTTTCTAGCGGGCTTCCTGCGGTCTCCCCGTGCTTAGGCCTAGTGTGCGGCAGCAGTCTGTCTGTGGCTGAGCCCTAGTGCTTGCGTCTGACACAGCTCGCTGGTAAGCTGTGTCCGTTGGCACCCGCGGGTGCCAGCACACATAGGAGCCTGCAGGCCTGGGTCACCGCACCTGGGAGTGCTGGCTCCGCCCACTGGTGATGCATGGGGAGCAGTTCCTCTTTTTTTTTTTTTTTTTTTTTTGTGGTACTGGGGGTGGAACCCAGAGGCTTTCTACTGCCACTGGGCTACACTCCCAGACCTTTTTTCTATTTTATTTGGAAACAGGGTCTCACTAAGTTGCTGAGAGCCTCACTAAGTAGCTGAGGCTGGCTTCGAACCCGTGCGGTCCTCCTGTCTCAGCCTCCCGAGCACGGGGATGACAGGCGTGCCCACCGCGCCCGGCTTGGGAGCAGCTCCTCTTTGGCCTTCTTGTTCCACACTGTTTCTCTGGCAGGCCCCTACTCTTCCCAGCAGGAGCCATGTCTTGTGAACTCACCAGGTCAACTAAAGTGGGAGTGTTTTCCTCCTACCTCCAGCACAGCCCTCTGGAAGTGAAGGCTGGTCGCCGGCCACCCCCACCCCAACATAGGTGCCCTCTCACCAGCCAGTGTGGCATGAGGAGGGCATTTATTTTTATTTTGAAACTGGGTCTAAGTTGCTGAGGGCCTTGCTAAGTCACTGAGGCCAGCCTCCAACCTGCAGTCCTCCTGTCCCAGCCTCCCAAGTGGTGGGATTACAGGTGTGTGCCACGAGCCCAGCTGCACTGCGGCTCTTTAGTGACGTCTGCTCTGGACTCCATGCCCTCCCCTGGCCTGAAGGCTGTAGTTCATGGGACACAGAATGGACAGGACTGCTCTCAGGGTCAATGGGGTGCACCCGTGAGCTGCCAACTCACGGGCCTGCTGGTGGCAGTTACCTCCCTAGTGGGCAGAGGCTTGCCCGGTGGCCACTGCAGCATGGACATGACATTGCCAAGCAGGAGGGACCTGCATTCTCACTGTCTGAGTATTAGAACGCACCTGGTGAGGCCACAAGACAAGATACCTGCCATGAAGGAAGGCATGCTCAGTGCCTTCCAGGCATTGGCACAGTGCCACAGGGACCCCCCTCAGTGGGAGGCAGGCAGTGCCTTCTCTGGGGAGTCTCTCAGGGGGAATGCAAGGCAGGTGGGACAGACTGGCCGCTTGGCACTGGTGGCTCTAGGGCATGGCTGCCTCTGTTGTCCACGGCTAGCCCTGGGATGATCATGGCCAGGGATTCTGGACTGGAGGCGACCTCGCAGGCCAGCTATCCCCTCAGTCCTTAATAGCTCTCCCGGGAGGGGCAGTCTCTGCAGGACCCACAAGGTCCCGAGATGTCAAGCATCATAAAACTCGAGCGTGGAAGACAGGGTGGATTCAGCCTTCTCGGCAGTTCTGCCTTCCTGTTCTTAGCCACTCTGCAGGGTCTCCTGCGAGTTTCCTGGTGCTACCAGCACGTAGTACCATTGCTTGATCCAGGAGACAGAGATGGGCCTGTCAGAGCCAGCGTCCCTGTCATGCTCCATGGACACAAGGCCCTGGTGGCCCCCAGAGCTGTCATGCTCAGGGAGGCCCAAGGTCAGGCCCCCTCTGCAGAGTGCCCTGTGTCCTCATCCACACGCCCAGTGAAACAGGTCAGAGTATGCTTCTCCTGTGCTCGCTGAGTGCCCGGGTGCCAGCACACTGGCCTCTGGCTAGTAACTGCCTCTGTGAGTCAGGAACTCACAAGCCGGCCTCACACTCAGCCTGCCAGGCGCGGAAGGAGGTGGTCTGTACACACACATGGCTCCACCCAGCACCAGCCTCACGGGGCGGGGGCAGGAGGTGTCTGGCCTCCCCGTGCCGCGGTGCACTAACATGAATGACAGTTTCGTTCCCTCCACAGGCAGCGTCTCCTGCCCAGCCCCTCCACATAATGTACAAGGACCTCGTGGCGAGAGAGCCAGCCCTGACACTAGAGCCCGTTTCCTCATCAGGCCTCCCCCAGCATTCTCGGCCACAGCGCCCATGACTGCCTCACAAGGGTTTCCTGTCTCCACGGTTCCTTCTGCAGGTATCCACTGGCATTCCCTTTAGCAAGTCAGCATGAAAACTTTATTCATGTTACACTGTAGGTTCCTAGATTTTTGTTCTGTTCAATGGATTGTGTTCTCAGATTTTCCCAGATATTTATATATGTAGTTATGCAAAGTGTGTGTGTGTGTGTGTGTGTGTGTGTGTGTGTGTGTGTGTGTGTGCTGAGAGTTGTTACATTGTGGAGGCTGTCCTTAAACCTGCCATCCTCCTGTCTCAGTCTCCCAAGTACTGGGATTACAAGCATGCACCACACACTCAGCTTTCATTTTTTTATTTTGAAACAGGGTCTTACTAAGTTTCCACACACTGGCCTTGAACCTGCAATTGTCCTATCTCAGCCCCCAGGGCTGAGGGGTAACAGGCAAGTGCTACCACACCTATCTATGCAAAGTGCTTTTTAAAATGTTAACCAGAGCCGGGCGTGGTGGCCCACACCTGTAAGGTCAACCAGGATTTTTCTATTCAGTGGAATTATCATCTAAAGTGAAGACAGAAGGCCAGGCATGGTGGCACACGCTTGTAATCCCAGCATTCAGGAGGCTGAGACCAGAGGATTGCAGTTCGTGGACAGCCTCAGCTACTTAGTGAGGCCCTCAGAAACCTAGTGAGACCCTGTTTCAAAATAAAGAATAAAAAATAGGGCAGGGCAAGTGTAGCTCAGAGGTCGAATGGCCCTGGGTTCCATCCCCAGACCCGCAAAAAAAAAAAGTGAAGACAAAAAATATTTACAGGGTAAGAGAAACAGAAAACGTGCTGCTCGCCGGCCTGCCCTTCAGAAGGTGGTGAAGTACAGCTTTGTAGGCTGAGGAGGAGGGACGGCACAGGGCCACTGCACTCCGCCAGGAGGGACAGAGTCAGGGCACAGGCGGAGCATGGGAGCACGCTGCCGTTTCTGCTCCTCAGTCTTCACTGCAGGCATGAAGTTGAACCAGCAGCTAACACTGGTGTTGAGGCTAAAGCGTGGCTCGGAGGACACGGCAGGAAGAAAGGGGGTGCTGGAGCTCGGCTGCAGTGGGCGCTTGGCTCCAGGCAGGCTGGACTGACAGCTGGGTGACCTTCCTTCCCTTCCCTCGCAGGCAGCGTCTCCTACCCAGGCCCTCCGCAGCTCAGCCTGACACCCAGCCAGGGGCACATGGCGAAGGCGCTCAGGTAGCTTCCCTGGCATGACTTGCGTACAATATTTAGAAGGTAAAATATGAACAAAACACAACTTACTCACAGTCTGACTCAGGAGAAACCACCGTGACTGAGGCTAGTACCTTGCTTTATTGCTTGTTAGTCCCATTTGTACATGCTTTCAGTGCAGTTACATTGCATACACCAGTCTACATTTTTTAATCTGAAGTATAACTTATTTTCCCTGTTACTAAAAACTCCAAAAGAGGAGGACAGAGAAGAATGTGATAGTTGAAATAATGCTCCATATTCCAAGACACGTGTGGAGGAGGGGGGAAGGGTGGGACCCAGCAGGAAGTACTCCAAGAGTTGGTGTCCCTGTCGCCCTGCACCTCGGTGTGATGTCTAATTAAATATGCCAATTAAAGTAGAAACATGAAGTATTAGGTCTAAACAAATCTGTTGTGTTAAATCTGAAAAAAAAATTTAATGTCTGCACTCATTTCCTCCCAGGAATAGACAAGGTTTATAGATGTTTTCTGTAAAGGTCAGGAAGTAAATATTTTTGCTTGTTGGGCATCTACTCCGTTCTGCCTTTGTGCTGAGAAAGCAGGCGTGGGCAGCATGGAAGTGGGGGCTGCCTTCCAGACCAGGGGTCCGCCTTCTAAGAAGGCAGGACTGCAGGCTTAAAGAGCTTCAGCAACTTAGCAAGGCCTTGTTTCAAAAATAATTAGGCTGTGAGTGTAGCTCAGAGGCACAGTGCCCCTGCTTCTATCCCTAGTAACACACACACACGGCAAATAAGAGCTGGGCATGGTGGCACACACTTATAATCCCAGTACACTTAGGAGGCTGAGACAGAAGGATCACAGGTTTGAGGTCAACCTCAGCTACTTAGTGAGGTTTCTGCAACTTAGTGAGCTCCTGTTTCAAAATAAGGAATAAAAAAATAGGGCTGGGGTGTAGCTTAGAGGCAGAATGCCCCTGGATTCAATCCCCAGTACTGAAAAAAGGCAATTAATGGAAAAAAGGCATTTTATACAGTTTGATTAAACTGGAGAGAAACTGGATTGTTTCTCCACTGGTCCTGCAGAAGCAGTTATAATCATAGAAATAAGAGCCAGGTGGCGCCCTGTGTAGATGTGGAGAGGCTGTGCCTAGCCAGAGAGGATGTCCGTTCTACTTGGCATCCCTTCTCAGCATGAGGAGGTCCAGTCACTGTCTTTCAATGACACTTCACTCTCAGAAGCAGGCGGCAGGCTGGAATTTGCCCCGAGTCCACCAGCCTGCACTCACCCAGGCCCTCCTTGGATAGGCAGCCACCCGCCTTCTCTACTGTGTCTGGGCATGGCAGGTGTCCGTGTACAGTGCTCTCGGCCCGGTGACCTCTCAAGGCAGACCTGCCCTCTCAGGGCATGCCTAGGCCCTTACCCCTCTGACGCCGCAGTCCAGTCAGTACTTCACTGCCCACTGGCCTGCGGCTGCTCCCCTGCCTTACCTGGCTCCCCTGCTTGCAGAGGGCCTGTGGCCACACAGCTACACCTTGCACACCGCCCCGGGGCCCTGAGGCCTTCTGCACCCATCTGCCTGGCAAAGCTCCTGGGCCTAGATAAGAAGCTTTTCCACCCCAGGCGACCCTGCCCAGCCTGCCTTTGTGCCCACGGACCCTGCATCACCAGGGTCGTGCCTAGGGTCCCCCACGGGGAGTGTGTCATGTATAATGCGCCTGGGGCCCAGTTCTTTCTCTCTCTCTGGAGCATATGGATGGACACAGGGCAGACAGTGGGTTGTGGCAGGCAGAGTGGCATTAGCTGTGGGCAGGCTGTCTGCACACCTGGGTTCTATTTGAATCAGTCTGGTCAGAGGTGACAGCCTTGGCAGAGGAGGTCGTCGGTCAAGGTTCCTGAGAAGAGAAGGGGCACACAGGCTCTCCTGCACGGTGTGTTCTGGGGAAAGAAACTAGCACAAGTGGCCCAAGGTAGGCAGCTTTGGATAGCTGTGTGGGAGTCTGGGCTCAGGGAGTCCCTGCTTTTCTAGAAAATGCAGACAGGAGAACTGCTGGCGCTGTACATGTAGGAGCCAAGTAAAGGAGGGTGGGTCTGGGCTCTGGTGGACGGGCTTGCTTGTGGAAGCTGTTCCACAGGCAAGCTTTCGCTGGCTCTGGGTGTGGCCAAGCAGCACCTCCAGACAAGCAAGGCCTGGGTGGGCAGCCACGGCGGACACAGGAGGAAGTGCGGGTTGATGGGGTGAGGAGACCTACAGCACACGGCCCGTGTGGACGCACAGCTGGGCCTCACGCTTCGGGGCTCCTCACCCTGGAGAGCCTGGCCAGAGCATGGGGTGAATACGCTTGCCGTGGAAGCTTCCAGGACCTTCACAGTGCTGAAGACGGGAGCTGAGAGGCCCTTGCAGCCAAGGAGTGGGCAGGAGTGCCTACAAGCTGTAGGCAGGACTGAGGGGCAGAACTGCTGGAAGGACAGAGGATTAGGTGCAGGTGCAATGGGGCCAGGACCAAGTGGGCTGAAGTTGGCCTTGGCCGGGAAGGTCGGGTGATGGGGAGGGCAGAGACCCTGGACTCCCAGTCAGCCCTGTTCTGCTTCTTATCAACACTGACTGTGGATAAAAGTACACATTGTGGCTCTTGACTTTGGTCAGCACCGTGCAGAGGAAGGGCTCTGTGGGCTGCTGACAGTCAGCCTCCTTGCCATGACTGCTCCAGTTCATCTGACAGAGGGCCTCGGGAGGCTGCCTGGCAGCACTGCCCAAGCTGCGGGCAGCGGCCAGAGGCCCTGGACAGCACAGCCTTGCTTACCCCGGGGCTCAGGACAGCTTTTGAATCACAGGTGGCCTTAAAGCCACACCGCCATGTCTGATTGAGCCTGTGGCCAGACTTAGGACACTGGTGACTCTGTGTCTGTTGCACCTGTTAATAGGGTCCCACCACTGCAGATGCCCATCAAAGGCCCGTCACCGGCTCCAGCACGCCAGCCGCCAGGAAGAACAGAACAGGGAAGCTCCCCGGGCTATGGCAGCACGCAGGCCCCGCCGCCCAGGCAGCCCATCAGCATCTCCAGCCTGCTTCAGAGGCACTGCCCAGGCAAGTGTGCAGCCGCTCCACAGAAGAGCACACATAAGAAACTTTCCAAGTGTATACGTGGACAAGTCACAAAACCGACTGTTACCGAGACATGGGTTTTGAGCTTTACATTAGTAGTTCGGAAATCAGCAATGTGCCAAGTGTGATGCTTCACACCTGTAATCCCTGTGACTCAGGAGGCTGAGACAGGAGGAAGGCAAGTTTGAGGCTACCCTGGGCAACATAGTGAGACCCTATCTCAAAATAAAAAGCCCAGAGGCTGAGCCGGGCGTGGTGGCGCACGCTTGTCATCCCCGCGCTTGGGAGGCTGAGACAGGAGGATCGCACGGGTTCGAAGCCAGCCTCAGCTACTCAGTGAGGCTTCCAGCAACTTAGTGAGACCCTGTTTCCAAATAAAATATAAAAAAAGGTCTGGGAGTATAGCCCGGAGGTAGAAAGCCTCTGGGTTCCACCCCAGTACCACACACACACACACACACAAAAAGCCCAGAGGCTGAAGCTATGATATACTAGGTTTCTTCCCTGATAGGAAGGGAAGAAAAGGAAGCAGTGTTCACTGTCTTTACTGTGAGCTTTTTTTTTTCTCTTTCAGTACTAGGAATGGAACCCAGAGGCATTCTACCTCCGAGCTACGCTCCCAGCCCTCCTATTTTTTATTCTTTATTTTGAAACAGGGTCTCACTGAGTTGCAAAGGACCTCACTAAGTAGCTGAGGCTGTCCTCGAACCACGGTCCTCCTGTCTCAGCCTCCCAAATGCTGGGATTACAAGTGTGCACCACCATGCCCGGGTTTTGGGTTTGTTGGGTTTTTTTGGCCTATTTTCATTTTTTAAAATTTACTTACTACTGAAGATTGAGCTCAGGGCATTCCGCCCAAAGCACACTCACACCCCTATTCTATTCTTTCTTTTGAAATAGGGTCTCACTCAAAGTTGCTCAGATCCTCAGTCCTCTGTGGCCTCAGACCTGCAATCCTCCTGTTTCAGCCTCCTAAAGACTGGGATTCCAAGCATGGACCACCATGCTGGGCTACACTGTGAGCTTTTAAATGATTCCCTAAATACATCTTTAATACTTTAAAGCCTACTGTTAAAATACATATTTAAATTTGTGAATATTTTTCTCCAACTTATTTTCCTTATTCAACATTTTTGTTCTCATTTTTCTTCAACAATGTAGAATTAGGAAATCATTTCAAAGTTAAGCCAGGGATGGTACTGTACACCTGTAATCCCAGTACTTTGGAGGCTGAGACAGGAGGATTGCAGGTTTAAGTCCAGTCTTAGCAATTTAGCCAGCCCCTTAGCGACTTAGCAAGGCCCTGACTCAAAATAAAAAAGAAAAGGGCTGGGGGATAGCTCAGAGGTAGAATGCCCCTGGGTCCAGTCCCGAGTCTGACACACAGACACCAAAAAAGTTATATCTTTTTGTTGCGTCTCTCCGTGTCCCTGCAGGGCCTGCTCCCTTTGGGGTGACGCACAGAAGGTGAGCGCGTTCCTGCCCTGCGCCTGCTAGGCTGTGCTCTTCAGCCCCGCTGCATGTGCACGGTCCGCGGCCGACTGAGCGTACAGTTCTTTGTGCTGAAATGACTAAGTAGCATAACTGAATAAAGCACTTCTGATCAATGGCCACATGTGTGACGTGTCGCAGCCTGGCACTTCCTGAGCCTCAGGACTTCCCTAAGCACAGGGGCCCCTGTGGCTCCTGCTGGGGTCTCCAGCCCAGGTCCTCACCCTCGTGCATGTACATGGCCGCCGGGAAGGCCCGCAGTTCACGGCTTGCTACCTCCTGATGCGAGTCTCAGTCACACGCCTTGCTCACGGGATGCTCACACTGGTATGTGATGCCCCACACCAAGGGTGGATCCCTGAAACCTGCCTTACAGCGGCAGCCCCCTCCCTGCAGGAGGTGCTGTTTCAGAGCACAGCCACAACAGGAGCCTCTTAGCCCTCCCAAGCCCATTCTGCATCTGCCCCATATTGGGCTAGAAAAGGCTTTGTGGCTAATTCTAATCTTTTATTTTGTGCTTACCTAAAAACTGTCAAAGAGCTTGGGCTGTTCCACAGCAGTGTGGACCCACAACAGGGGGAGCTTGCGGTCCCTACCCACCTGCAGGCTCTTCAGATGACTCTTGCTTCCCGTGCTCATACCGGCCCCAGAAGCTCCCTGGACCTCCAGATCCCACAGTGCCTAGGCTGCAGGGCAGGCAGGAAGCCCATGCCTGTACCCTGGAAGATGCTTGCGGCCCTGCCTGGCTCTCCCCCATAGGGCTCACCGTGTCCCAGAAATATGCTAAGTCGAGTGGTAAGAAATCTTGTAGTAACAGCCAGGCGTGGTAGCACATGCTTGTAATCCCAGCTTTTTGGAGGCTGAGACAGGAGGATCACAGTTCAAGGACAGCCTCAGCTGCTACTTAGGCCCTTTGCAACTCAGTGAGACTCTGTTTCAAAATAAAGAATAAAAAATAGGACTGGGGCATAGCTTAGAGGTAGAATGCCCCTGGGTTCCATCCCAGTACCATAAAAAAGAAAAAGAAATCTTACAGTAACATACACATTCAAGTCCCAGAAACTTCTCTGTTATAAAATCCCTAAGAAGGGCATGGTGGCTTAGGCCTGTAATCCCAGTACTTGGGAGGCTGAGACAGGAGAATCACAGGTTCAAAGACAACCTCGGTAAGTAGTAAGGCTGTCATCAACCTAGTGAGACCCTGTTTCAAAAATAAAAATAAAAATCGGGTTGGGAGTGTAGCTTGGAGGTAGACTGCCCCTGGTCTCAATACAGCACCACAAAAAATAAAATCCCTAACCATGTTGTGGTTCTCTCTGTGCCCTAAGGTAGAGGCTAACTGTGAACTCTGAACAGTGAGACTGTCTTGACTGGCCTCTCCCGAGTCCCTGTCGGTGTGGTCTGCCTCCAGGTGCAGTGAGCGCAGCAGGACCGGCTTGGCCGTGGGCTTGCGGGGCGGCCTGCAGATGGCCACGGCAGAGCTTGTGCTCATGACATGGCGTTTCTGGGGACTTCAAAACTTTGCCAAGAATGCCTTTCCCATCAGGTGCTGCCGGGAAACCTCCCCGTCCTATGCTCTTCCCTGGGTGGGGGAGGGTGGGTGGTGCTGGGTCCCATAGGACTGAGTGCTGATGCACAGTCCTATGTCTCACTCTTCCTTCTGCTGCTTCGCACCCTCTCCAGACATGAACTTCACTGCCTTTTTTACACTATCTATTTGTTTAGGGCAGTGGGCATGAAACTCGGGGATGTTCTACCACTAAGCTCCAGCTCCAGACTTCTCATTTGTTCTTTTGTGGTTGTGGTGGTGGTATTGAACACAGGATGTTCTACCTACAAGCTATAGCCCTAGCCATTTTGGGTTTTTGTTTAGAAAAAGGTTCTCTAGCCAGGTGTGGTGGCGCATGCTTGTAATCCCAGCATTCCGGAGACTGACCAGAGGATCGCAGTTCTCAGACAGCCTCAGCTACTTAGCAAGGTCCTTCACAACTGAGACCCTGTTTCAAAAATAAAAAGACTAAAAAATAGGGCTGGGGGTGTAGCTCAGAATTACAGTGTCCCTGGATTCTATCCCCAGTGGTACCCCAGCACCACAAAAAAAAAAAAAAAAAAAAAGAAGGAGAAGAAGAAGAAGAGGAAGAGGAAGAAGAGTTCTCACTAGGTTGTTAAGAGTCCTGCAAAGTTGCTGAGGCTGTCCTTGAACCTGCAACCTCCTGACTCAGCCTTCCAGGTCCTGGATTATGAGCAGCACCCTGTGCCCACCTTCACGCTCTTTATTTTGTTGTTTATTCAAGTGGAGCTCATCTGACTGAGTCAGGGCATTCGCTCAGTTGGGCCTGTCATCTGAACTCGTCAGAACATGGCACATCTATTGTTCCTTTCCTCACCGGAAAAGGCAGAGTTAGGCGGAGCATCAGATGCGCCCAGCGCCCTGTGCGCACACAGAGGGCCACCATGCCGAGGCTGGCTGCTCGGCCTGTGGAAGCCACATTCAGCTAAGATGGCAGCCCAGAAACATGGCCCGAGACTGCGCAGGGCAGCACCCTGGTCCCCCTGTCCTCGGCGGGGAAGAGATAGCACCTTTTCTTTTCTAGGGCCCTGGGAGCCCACCTGTCGGGTGCACTGCCACTAAACTCAGCTCCTGAGCACATGGTCTGCCACAGCGCAGCTGTCTAGCCAAAGACAGAGGCTGTCCTGAGTCACTCACCGTCCACCAGATGCCACCTCTCGGGCTCTAATTTCTTTCTTTTCTTTTTTCAGGTGGTGGTACTGGGGATGGAACCCAGGGGCTTTCTACCTCCAAGCTACACCCCCAGCCCTATTTTTTACTCTTTATTTTGAAACAGGGTCTCACTGAGTTGCAAAGGGCCTCACTAAGTAGCTGAGGCTGTCCTTGAACCGCAATCCTCTTGTCTCAGCCTCCTGGATGCTGGGATTACAGCCATGGGCCACCACGAACAGCTTATCCCCAGACCTATTTTATTTTTTTATTTAGACACAAAGTCTCACTAAATTGCTGAGGCTGGCCTCAACCCCGTGCTCCTCCTCCTCCAGCGTCTCAATCCTGAGTACTGGGATTCCAAGTGTGTGCCACCACGCCCGGTTGGGGCTCCTGTTTCTTGCAGTCCCTGTGCAGTGAGTTCAGCGGGGCCTTTGGCTCTTCCCTCGGTTGTGCAGCTCCACACGCTCCCTGCCATGCAATGTCTGCCTCCTCTCCCAGCCAGGCGAGGCCAGTCGGATGCCCCAGGGAGCGTGGCAGAGACGTGCTGCAGTTTTACAGGGAGGCCCCGGGCAGCCAGGGGCCTGGGCACAGTTTCCACTGTAGTCTTTCTTTCTTTGCTAAGCTTCTGAGTTTTGAGGGGAAAACTCTTTGAGGCAAAAGCTAATTAATACATACAAGAGTCGGGAGGCTGAGACCGGAGGATCGCAGTTCGCAGACAGCCTCAGCTACTACCTAGTGAGGCCCTCCTCAACTTCGTGCGACCCTGTTTCAAAACAAAGAATAAAAAATACCTATGGAGGAGCAAACAAGACAACCTAAAGGAGGATAAAGGAGGGGGGAAGAGGAAAATCTCTAAAACACACAATGGACTTAAACATATCGAAGTCAACCACTAAGCCGAGCAAGGGAAGGAGGGACGGGGAGGGAATGGGGTGGGGATTGGGTAGGGGTTAAATCAGCGATGTGTGCATGTCTGTACACACGTTTTTTTACCCCAATATGATGTATGAATATAATGCACCAATAAGAAAAAAACAGGGCAGGGGGTGTAGTTCCGAGTTAGAATCCCCCTGGGTTCCATCCCCAGACCCGCAAAATGTGGTGTGTGAGTGTGTGTGTGTGTGTGTGTGTGTGTGTGTGTACACACATATAAGAAATGTCACTAGTGTCATTTGGTAATCAGAGGAAATGCCCTAGAAGGAATATGGCCAGGAGGAATGAAATCCTAAGTCCGATTGATTAGTGGAGCCAGAATCAATGACTTGGAGCATTTCTTGGGGAAATAATGTAACTCTTGTTCAGTTGAACTTTAACTTTTTTTAACTGTTTTCTTTAAGATGTTTGCTGACTGGGGAGACTGAGACAGGAGGATTGTAAGTTTGAGACAAACTTGGGAAACTTAGTGAGACTCTGTCTCAAAGAGAAAAACATTTTTAAAGGGCTGAGGGTGTAGCTCAGTGGTAGACTGCTGCTGGGTTCAATCCCCAATACTAGGTGGTCAGGGGAATTTGCTATTAACAATCCTCTTGTTAATGCAAATGAGATGGCAAAAGGGTCGCTTTGGGTTTGTTGTGAAATTTTTCCTTTCATAGCTAGTGGGACCTCTTGCTCTGTGTTCTGCAGACAGTCCCCTCAGCCCGGCCTCCGCCGCTGCAGCACTGCCTGGTGCACTAGAGGGCGCTGGGCCGCGCTCGCCAGCACCTCCCCGTGTCCCCCACACACACCGGATTCATCTTACATGAAAACAAGTCGTCTATTCAGTGCTGCTCTGCAAAAGCTTAGGCAACTGAAGAAAACTACAAGAAAGGGGGACGATGAGGTAAGACCCGAGGTTCCCTGGCACACGGCCAGCGCTCGCACTTCCCTGCACGCTGCTTCTAAGTTCACTGACGACTCTGGAGGAACAGCGGGCGGCCCTAAGAGTGCACGTTATGGCTGTTCTCCATGAAGTAGTGGGACACTGTTCTTGAACGTGAAGGCTGACACTCAGCCTTCAGAGAGAGAAGGTAGAGTCAGTGGCCATCACATGCCCAGACACGGTCATAATAAGTAGTCCCAGCCGGGCCTCAGGTTACTTCTCTAGACTGGATTCTTGTGTGTACCGGTAGCCAACTCTTGCAACATGGTCTGTCCACAAGAATCCTGCACAAAGTATAAAATAATGAGACGAGCCAGGCATGGTGGGCACGCTTGGAATCCCAGCATTCGGGAGGCTGAGACAGGAGGATTGTGGTTGGCAGACAGCCTCAGCTACTTAGCGAGGCCCTCTGCAACTTAGTGAGACCCTGTTTCAAAATAAAGAATAAAAAGGTAGGGCAGGGGGTGTAGCTCAGAAGTAGAATAGCTCGGAAGTAGAATGCCCAAGTTCCATCTCTGGAATAATAATATTAATATTAATAATAATAATAATAATAATAAATAATGAGACAACTGCAAACTTTCAAGAGCAGGTTGGCTTTCTTTTTCTTTCTTTCTTTCTTTTTTTTTTTTTTTTTTTTTTTGCAGTTCTAGGGATGGAACCCAGGGGCATTTGACCTCTGAGCTATACCCCCTTCCCTATTTTTTATTCTTTAATTTTAAACAGGGTCTCACTAAGTTGTGGAGGTCCTCACTAGGTAGCTGAGGCTGTCTGCGAACCACGATCCTGCAGTCTCAGCCTCCCGAATGCTGGGATTACAACAGTGCGCCACCACGCCCGGCCCTGTTCTATTTCTTATAATGTGTACATTCAACTGTCCCCATGAATGTTCATTGTATCTTATATCTAATCCACATCAATGTAATGTGCCCAGTAAATACTTAATAAACATTTGACCATTTGTGTACAGGCATGGCTTTTGTTCCTTGTCTGGATTTTATTGCAGGATGATATCTACCCAAGTCCTGAGACGAGAGAGAAATCAAGGCATCCTGGTGCCAGCTCCCAGGCTCTGGAGGTGGCGCTCAGGCCCTGCCCAGGCACTGTGCAGCTTCTCCTGAGAAGCACAGCATCAGCTGTGCACCTACTGCGCACTGCGTCCTTGCCGGGCTGGGACAGCGGTGCGCACCTGTAATCCCAGTACTTAGGAGGCGGGCAGGAGAGTGGCAGATTTGCAGCCAGCCTCAGCAGCATTGTGAGGCTCTCTACAATTTAGTGAGACTCTGTTTCAAAATAAAAAACAAAATGGAGCTGGGGTGTAGTTCAAAGGTAGATTGCCTCCAAGTTCAGTCCACAGAGGAGTGTCTTCCAGGCCCGTTTCTGATCTTTCAGAATTCTTGTTTGGCTAGGTTAGTCATTTGTTGTGTTTTGTTATGTTTTGTGGTACTGGGGACTAAACCCAGAGGCATTCTACCTCTGAGCTAAACCCTCAGCCCTTTTTTTATTCTTTATTTTGAAGCAGGGTCTCACAGAGATATAAAGGACCTCAGTAAGTTGCTGAGTTGCTGAGGCTGGCCATGAACCACGATCATCCTGTCTCAGCCTCACAAGTACTGGGATTACAAGCATGTGCCATCACACCTGGCTTTATTTTTATTTTGTAAAAAGGTTTTACCAAGTTGCTAAGGCTGTCCTGGAACCTATGACCCTCCTGTCTCAGTCTCCTAAGTACTGGGATTATAGGCATGGATCACCATGCCTGGTGTTTGATTTATTTTTAAAAGGCCTGCAGCCTGCCTCTGCTCAGCACCTCTGGCCTGTGTCCTGCCCCTCGGCACCTCCGGGTGTGGAGCACTGAGCGGAGCCCCTCTTGTGGTGTTGGCCTCAGTCAGCCCTCTGGGTGTGCAGATCAGCTGACCACACAGGGAGTGACCTAGTGCACCTAGGAGAGAAATACCCCCAGGCAGAGACAGGCACACAGCAGAGTCAAGGCCTAACTGTTGAGACCCTGTCCCAGAAAACCCAGGTGGAAGGTTGCTGTCAGGGTCCCCAACCCCAGGGGCTGGTCTAGGGCAGGATAGGGCAGGACCCAGGCAGCCAGGCCCAGGTGGAGTGCTCCGCCTGGAGGTGACAGAGGCTTGGAAGCCCAGAGCTCCAATCGTGGCCCCTGGAAGGTTCTAGAGTCCCGACAGCATGGCTTGGGGTGGATCTGTGTTGCTGACCCACATGATGGGTACCGCCAGCAGCTGGTGCTCTGGGGAAGACCTGGGTGTGGAGGCCAGAAGGCTGAGACACAGGAGCACCCCCAGAGTTTGTGGGAGCATCCTGGAAACAAGAATGACATCAGAGGCCCAGCCAGGAGGGCGGGACAGGCTGTGGGGGTGCAGGCACTGCGACGGGCAGCCTCGGGCCGCGGAGGCAGGAGGGAGGAAGGAGGGAGGGCGTCCACTGGTCCCTCCTGTGGAGGGAAAACTTGGCTTGTGCAGAGCTGCAGCCAGGCTTGGGAGAAAAAACAAACAGAAGAGCCAGGCCTGCTCGAGCGGTCAGCACAGGCCCCAGCCGGAGAGCTGTGTGGACACGCACGGCCAGGCACGGCCCCGTGCAGCCCTCGCTCTTCATTTTGGGACAGGATTTGATATAATTTGTGTACGATTACGTATGACACGCACCTGGTTCTAAAGGCAGAGAACTGCTCACCATGAAGGCTGCCACGCGCTCTGGCCTCTGCCTGGTCCCTACCTGCCTTCCTCCCTTTGGGCACAGGACGGCCCCTTCCTGTGTGTCTCGTAGAGGACTGCGTGCTCACACACAGCCGCGCCTCAGGACACCCTGCACTGCGCAGCAAAGGCCGTGAGGTCGGCGCCGCAGCCCTTCCACCGCCTTGTCTCACCTTCCCCAACTCACCACAGGCATCCCGGGCCCTGCTGGGATCCCCAACCCTCGCTCCATGCCAGAATCCCATCTCCAGGCCGCCTGCCCGTGCTGGGCCTCCGGCCGCGCAGGGCTCAGCCAGGCCTCCGCTCCTTCCTTGGCTTTCCGTCTGCAACATGGAACTGGCTGCCATCTGGCAGAAATTTCATTTTAGCTTTAAATTTTCCATGGATGAAGAATGTAAAGTTAGGTATTAATTTACAGTTGCCAACTGTGCTTTTCAAAGTGAAAAATATATAGCGAAGCACTGTTTTCCTAGCAGCAAACAGAGCAGACTATTGACCGCGGGCTGCTGACGATGACTACCCCTAAAGAGATCCTGGCCCAGGGCTCGGCGCCCCTCCACCCAGGCGGGCAGAGCAGCAGTGGACCTGGCACCAGAGCCCAGGAGCCCCAGGAGGAGGGGCGGCAGCACACGGAAACCTGGTGCCTCCTACCTGCCAACCTTAGCGGAGTGTTTTATTGAAAGAATAATCCAGAAAGCCTCATAACCAAGGAGGAACAGCACTCAGGAAGTGGGCAGGCTTAATAAAGGAGGTAGGCCCAGAAAACACCAAGGGGCCTTCTGCTCCAGGTACCTCTGCTGTCTAAAGCTGCGGGCTGGCCTGCTGCGTCCTGCTGGATACTCCAGAGGGAGCATCCAGGCCCAGTGGGGCACACTCCCCATGCCAGCGTCCCGGGCACCACCCTGGTCCAGACCCAGTCTGGACCCTACATGGAGGGGAGCTCAGCCTGTCCTCAGAAACAGCACTCGGCCTACAGAGCTATGGCCACTCCAGACAGTACTTCCAAACCCCAGCAATTGTAAGTGTGAAGACAGGTTTTGAACAAGTTTTCTTTTCAGACTAAGAGGAAATTCCAAAAATTCTTTGGTGGTAAATCCAAGCCTCACACCAACTACACTGGTGCGGGGCGCCATCCGGAGGAGGTGGCACTGGGGAGGGAGCCGGGGCTGAGCGCATCCTGCAGCCTGAGCCCCGCCTGGCCCCCAGCTGCCTGCTGTCCCTGACCACAGCAAGGCCTCAGCTCTGCCCTGTCCACCACCAGCATGCCCTGCCAGGCCCCCGCTGAGGCCCCCGCATCCATGCAAACCAGCCTCGAAGCCCAGGAGAGCCCCACAAGCCCACCCAGTCACCCACGCAGTCACCCGCCATGCCACCAGAGACACTCAGAGTCCCAGCCACACCCGCCCGCTCATGGTGGGGTAGCTTCTGTTAACTTCCAGCTTGGAACAAACTTCACACTTGCATGAAATTTACAATCTGAGCCAGGTGTGGGGCGCACACCTGTAATCCCAGTAGATGCAGGGGGCTTTCTCCAGCAGATCTCTATGCGCACACACACTCAGGTTCAGGAAAGCGAGCTGCTCCACGCTCCCCCTTTCAAGCTACTGACCTAGGACCCTCCTGGGCCCCTGATGAGAGCCACCCCCAAGGCAGGAACGCGCCCCAGATCCCAGACCCCAGATCCCTGTCCACCAGTGTCCAAGGCAATACCCAGCCCAACCCACAGCCAAGGGTGCCTCCTACTGAGCTCTCTGAGGCAAAGGGGTTTTTCTCTTAAATTTCCAACCTATCCAAGAGTGATAATTTTGTAAAATATGGTTTAAAAATCGCCAACGGTGGGCATGGTAGCACACACCTGTAATCCCAGTACCCGGGAGGTGAAGATAGGATCACAGGTTCAAGGGCAGCCTCAGCAACTTATTGAAACCCTGTTTCAAAATAAAAACTAGGGGCCAGCTGTGGTGGCGCACACTTGTCATCCCAGCATTCGGGATGTAGAGACCAGGGGATCACGGTTTGTGGACAGCCTCGGCTACTTAGTGAGACCCTGTACAACTCAGCGAGACCCTGTTTCAAAAAATAAAAAGACTAGAAAATAGGACTGGGGATGTAGCTTGGAGGTACAGTGCCCCTGGGTTCCATCCCCAGTACTGCAAAAAAATAAAAACTAAAAAATAGGGAGCTGGACATGGTGTTGCACACTTGTGATCCCAGTACTTAGGAGGCTGAGACAGGAGGATCATAGTTCCCAGATAGCCTCAACTACTTAGTGAGGCCCTCCGCAACTTAGTGAGAGCTTGTTTTAAGATAAAGAATAAAAAAATATAGAGCCAGGTGTGGTGGCACATGCTTGTAATCCCAGCATTCAGGAGGCGGAGACTGGAGGATCATGGTTCACAGACAGCCTCAGCTACTTAGTGAGGCCCTTCGCAACTCAGTGAGACCCTGTTTCAAAAAATATAAAAACTAAAAACATAGGACTGGTGATGTAGCTCGGAGGTAGAATGCCCCTGGGTTCTATCCCCAGTATCGAAAAAATAAAAATAAAAATATGGCTGTAGGTGTAGCTTGGAGGTAGAATATCCCTGGGTTCAATCCCTAGTACAACAACAACAAAAATTACTAGATAATGAAATTTTATAAGATATAAAATGCAGGCCCGTTTTTTTTTTCTTACTAGATTCAACAGAAGTAAAATCATCAGTTTTAAGATGAGTCAAAATGTGTTTATTTTTGTGGTGCTGGGGACCAAAGCCACGGCCTCATGTGTACCAGGTAGGAGCTATACAACTGAGCTCCTTGCCTGGCCCCGTCACTGGGCTTACACCACGAGCGTTCTTAAACCCCACACCTGTGCTCTGCGGGCTTCTCTCAGCGGCCAGTGCAGCTCGGCAGTGAGGAGCGGGGCCATGCCAAGCTGCACCTGCACAGGCCGCCCTGCGTGTCCAGGGTGGGGGTGCTGAGCCTGGTGTGAGTCAGGGCAGGGGCAGACCTGTACCTCCCCAGCCGCGGCTCTGCGGGTGGTCCCTCAGTGTGAGGCCCGGAGCCTCCTGTCTCAGCCTCCCGAATGCTGGGATTCCAAGCAGAGCCACACACTCAGCTTGCACATGAATTTTATTTATTTATTTATTTATTTATTTATTTATTTATTCTTGTGGTACTGGGGATGGAACCCAGGGGCCTTCTACCTCCGGGCTACACTCCCAGACCTATTTTATGTTTTATTTGGAAACAGGGTCTCTTAAGCCAGCTGAGCCTGGCTTCGAACCTGCGCGATCCTCCTGTCTCAGCCTCCCAAGCTCGGGGATTGCAAGCGTGCGCCACCACGCCCAGCTAGCACATGAATTTTAATAATAAAAGCCACAAGAGGATCCGGGTTCGTGGACAGTCTCAGCTACTTAGGCCCTTTGCAAATCAGTGAGACCCTGTTTCAAAATAAAGAATAAAAAATAGGGCTGGGGGTGTAGCTTGGAGGTCGAGTGCCCCTGGGTTCCATCCCAGTGCTGCAAAAAAAAAAAAAAAAAGGAAAAGCCAACGGCAGCCGTCTGGGGCTCCCGCTGCACCTCTTACCCTCCCGTCTTAGAAAGCTGAGAACACAAAGTGTAAGACACCAGCACCAGCTGAATCTGGGTATTGGGAGCAGAAAACAGGGATGGCAGAGCTGGTGGGCAGGCCAGTCCACCTCCTGCAGGCCAGGCCAGGGAGGGAGACAGAAGCCCTGCTGTTGTGGTGTGGAGGCAGGGCCATGCTGGGCTTGTGGGCAAGGCTGTCCATCCCCAGGAGTGGCAGGGAAGAGCTTGCCTGGAACCCCCATGCCTCCCAGGGTGCGTGGGGTCTTTCAAAGCCAGGCACTGAGGCCCCAGCGTGGTACCAGTGACACAGAAGTACATCCCCCCACGGCCACACCTGGGGAACCGAGGTCTGGAGCAGACACGGCTGCTGCTGCTGCAGCTGTAGGCCCAGCAGCCTCCAGCGTGGGCATGAAGCGGGTAAAGGCCTCTGGATGGAGTCAATGATTCCAGAGGTGGCTGTGGATTCCCCGAAAGGCTGCCGATGAGATGGGGCACGGCTGCAGAGTAATAAATAGTTCCTCATTTGTACAAACACAGTCTGTTTGCACCGTCATAATCATTAGGAAAGTCGCCTCAGCAGACCCGTGAGGCCTCGGGAATGCAGGACACGTTTAGTGACAGCGTGGTCTGCTTGGCAGACTCTCAGCTGCCACCCGGGGCTCGCAGGGCGGGAGTCACCTTCTGGAGGCGGCTCCAGCAGCTGAGCAGAGAACACCCAGCTGCCCGTCACCCAGGTGCCAGGCAGCGTCATGTCAGCCTGCAGGGCACATTGGGACCGTTGGTGTCTCCGGCCAGGAGCAGGGATTCCTGGGAGGTGAGGACCCTCGAGGCTGCCCTGCATCTTAGGCCGAGGGATGTTTCCCAGAGGGGGGACGTGCACTGCAGCGCTCAGAGATGGAAAGAATGTGGTAATTAGAGTTAAGGACCTTTCGAAGCCTCAGGAATCTGTTTTCAGGAAATGTCTTTCCTCCCATCATAGAAACACTGAGAAATGTGGCCTTGAGGCTGCTGGGCACAGGGCTGTGTGCACCTCAGCCCTGGGAACCCCCGGGAGGGCTCAGACCTCAAGGCCGTGTGTCGAGTGAGGGACACCAAGAGGGCACCCGGGAGTGTGTGGGTGTTAGGGTACGCCCAAGGAGCCTGCGGGAACACCAGGGTAGGAGAGCTCCATCCAGCCTGTACCCACCGGGGCCACTGGCCAGGGAGAAGCGGAACGCTGAGCCAGGAGGAGAGCCAGGGCAGCACTTTGGGCGAGGCCGGGAGGGCCCTGCACACAGAGGGCGGCCCAGCTCCCTCCCAGCTCTGCTCCTGAGGCCATGGGGACAGACTGGAGACAGGGTGAGTCAGCAACACCCACACCCAGTGGCGTCACCTCGATGACTGGCCGGTCTCCCTGCCGAGGGTCCGGGCAGCCAGGACCCCCCACCCCCGGGGCAGCCAGGAGGGTGGTGGAGGGACGTGAGTCATCTGCCCCAGGCACCAGCGGGCACCAAGAGCCCAGTGTGGACTCGCAGAGACTGGAGCTGGGGACCATGGGATGGGCACGCTCGGCCTGGGCGCCAGAGTTGGGTAAACAGAGGCCGCCCCTATGCCAGCCTCTCCCGGCCCCCTTGTCCTCAGCATGCAGACCCCACAGGCTGTGGCCTCTCTGAAGCGCACATGCACACACACACCCAGCCTCATGCACCTCATGCTCAGACCCAAGGCAGTCTGGGAAATGGCCGTAACCCAACACTCTGTCCAGGCGTCTAGCTGCATGTCTGTGTGTGCCTGGGTCTGTGTGCACGTGTGGAGGTTGGGGAACCTCGGCTGAGCCCTGCTCTGAGCCAGCACCTGGGGGACAAAGCCAGCATGGGACGCACACCTGGCCTGGCCCGGAGGGCTGTGGCTTCGTGGCTGCCACGGCTCTTCCTGGGCCAGGGAACTTGGTCCTGACCACACGTCCTGGGCCTGCAGGACAGTGAGGACCCTATTTCCCCTGGGAAAGGGGGTCTGTATGTGCTGGAAGGCAGGGCCGGGCCCTGGCAGCTGCTCCCCAGACGACTCCCCTGGCCCTGTTCACTCCAGTGCTCCGGCGTCTCCATTTTTACATCTCAGACTGGAAACTGGCAGAAAAGCGGCTCGCCACAGGCCTCGCCGGGCCAAGACCCTTCTGAGCAGTGACTGGCTGACAATGTGAGAGCAGGCCGGAGCTCCGGGAGCAGCCTGCTGCCCACGCTTGTTTTCCTTGCGAAGCTGAGCCAAGCATCCGCCGGTCCCTGTCGGCGGCGGGGCAAGGGCGGTGTGGGAAGAGGTGGTCTCGGCCCCGTCTCAACATGCTGCTGCTGGTAACGTGAGAAGGCGCATCGAGTTCTGCCATTGTGAGAGGGCACAAAGGCGCTGCCGGGAGGGCCCCATTCACACGACCCCTGGAGCTGGGGTCACCCGAGGGCCCCTCCTCGAGGCTGGCCCCACTGGAAGGGTGGGCGAAGGTCCCACACACTGGGGGGAGGAGGAGCTCACTATGACTTCTAGAATTCTCTAGAATCACCACCTGCACCCATCTCAAGCTCCTGCCCCGAAGTTGCCCAGACCCGAGAGGTGTGGAGGGTGTGCTGGGCTCGCATCTGACCGGAGCCAGCCAGGGGCAAGAGGGGCAGGAGGGGCAGCCCAAGTTCCTGCAGTTAGGAGTCATGGCCCCATCTCCAGAGGGGAGCTGGACATGCACGCACACACCCTGACATCACACACCCATGCACACACGCCCTGGCACTGCACACCCATGCACACACGCCCTGGCACTGCACACCCATGCACACACGCCCTGACACTGCACACCCATGCACATACACACCCTGGCACTGCACACCCAGCACACACATGCCCTGACACTGCACACCCATGCACACACACACCCTCTGACACTGCACACCCATGCACACACACGCCCTGACACTGCACACCCATGCACATACATGCCCTGACACTGCACACCCATGCACACACATGCCCTTTCACTGCACACCCATGCACATACACACCCTGGCACTGCACACCCAGCACACAAATGCCCTTATACTGCACACACACCCATGCACACACACGCCCTGACACTGCACACCCATGCACACACACGCTCTGACACTGCACACCCATGCACACACACCCTGACACTGCACACCCATGCACACACACCCTGACACTGCACACCCATGCATACACATGCTGACACTGCACACACACCCATGCATGCACACACTCTGACACTGTGTACACGTATGCACATACCACACAATGCATGCATGCATCTGGGCACACAGACTCACCTGTGCGTATGTGTGCACATTATCACTCCTGCACACACACATCCACACACTCCAGCCCCACCCAGAAGGCAGCATCAGGTGACAGCCCGAAAAGAGGCCAGGAGCCTGGGCAGAGTCCGGGTCTGCACCTGGCTCTCTTGACTGCTTCCTGCTGGGAAGCTCTGTCCAGGCTGGGGGTCCTGAGGCCATGGATGAGGGTCTGACATGTAAACCAGAAGTCGAGCATCATGGGAGAAGTGTCTGTGGTGAGCTAGGCCCCTGACCTCGGCATGGGAGGTGACCTACTCTGGGAGCACGGCCTTCACAGGCCGCCCCCGTAGGACACATGGTGGCCATCCAGGGCAGAGGTGCCAGGGTCCCCAGATTCAGGACTGGGGGCCCCAAGCGTCCACAACTCCATGACAGCAGTCCTCCAGACCCCTAGCTCCATGACGGAGAATGCCAGTGGCCCCAGCTCTAGAGCAGAGGACCCTGGCGTCCCCACCTCCAGCTCAGAGGGCCCCAGCACTGCAGCGTCCATTCTGCCACCCAGCCCTCACTTCCCTGAGGCCTAGCCTGTCCTGGGATGGGCCAGGCGCCCACCCTGGGGGGCCTCGAGGGACAGCACATGTGCTTGGTGAGATTCTCCCCAGAAGCTGGGTCCACCTGCGGTTTTGAGCAGCTCGGAGCCAGCTCTGGAAACGCAGCTGTTTTTCCAGTAGACGCTGACAAGAGACCAGGAGCATTTGCGCTCATCCACACAGAGCTGGCCCCACGGCCCCACCCTGAGGCCAGCGCCCCTGCTCGGGGCCACAGAAGCCAGCTTCTAACACCCTGAGCAGAGTCCAGGGTACAGCCAGGTGTGGGAGAGGCGAGGCCCAGGTGGGCAGGGGCTCTGCCAAGGTGACCCTGAAGATCCCTGCCAAGGCTAAGCCGGGGCATTTGAGCCTCAGAACACCAGGCGCCATGGAGAGCCAGGCAGGGCCATTTGCCCCAGAGGGAGCAGCAGAGGTGTGTGGGGTGGGGACAGCTGCAGCCCAGGTTGAGGCCACGCCACAGCGGGGGGGGGGGGTGTCTTATTCTGCATGTCCCCCCACCCCAGTTAGCTGTGCCCACTCTGAAAACCTGCGGCTGCTTGTCCTCCTGAGAGCCGCCCTGCCGGTGCTGGACAAAAGCTGTTGACGGGGAGCCTCCCTCCCAAGCGCACAGAGGTTCCGGAAGGCAGAGGCCGCGGCGCTTTGTACCTGTTTGTGGAAGGAATCAAATAAATGGTGGTGCTTTGAAGCTCCGGCTGCTGGCATTAGGCAGAAGATCAGAGAAGGTCCCAGGTGGCGCATGTGGGCTCAGCCTGTCCCGCCCCCAGCATCCTTGCCACGCAGGCCCTTGCCCGAACAGGGCTCCCTGCAGGGCTTGTGCCCAAGGGTCGGGTCCCCTATCATCACAGCCAGAGGCCCAGCACCCTGGGCGGGTCTGTTTTCACCTCCAGATTCAGGGCCCCCACCTGGCTACACTGTTGCTTTTTTATGTAAACGTGGGGTCTCTGGGTCCCCAGGATCCTAGGTGACAACCTCTCACCTTCCTGTGGACAGCCAGTGTGCCTGTGTGCAAGGGGCACCTGGAGCCACACGGCCAGCACGCTGGACACCGCTGGAGGCAGGGACCAGGAGTCGCTGTGTAGATGGCACCTCCTTTGGGGGCAGCAGGGCCTCTGAAACTGCCCAGCTGCCTAGTGAAGGCTTTTTGGGAACTCTGACTCTGTGTTGTAAAGATGTGCTGCTATTTGAGCAAAAAAGCCAGGACAGCCAGGCGTGGTGGGCTCACCTGTAATCCCAGCACTGGGGAGGCTGAGACAAGAGAACCTGGGTTCATGGAGACCCTGCGCCCCCACGTCCTCTCTAGGCATGGCCATCCCCACTCTTCCTTGGCAGCAGGTTCAGTCGGGCTTCCTTCAAAGTACTCTGAGCTGGGTGTGGTGGCGCACACTTGTAATCCCAGTACTTGGGAGGCTGAGACAGGAGGATCGAGGTTCATGGACAGCCTCAGCTATTACTTAGGCCCTGTGCAACTCAGTGAGACCCTGTTTCAAAATAAAGAATTAAAAAAAAAAAAGGGCTGGGGATGTAGCTCGAAGGTAGGATGTCCCTGGGTTCTATCCCTGGTGCCGCAAAAAATAAAAAATAAAATTAAAATTAAAAATGGGCTGAGGGTGTAGCTCAGAGGTGGAATGCCTTCAGTTCAATATCTGATACCAGCCAGGTGTGGTGGTACAGGCTTATAATCCCAGTACTTGGGAGCCTGAGACCAGAAGATTGCAGGTTCATGGCCAGCCTCAACTACTTAATGAGGCCCTCCATAACTTAGTGAGACCCTACTTCAAAATAAAGAATTAAAAAATAGGGCTAGGGGTGTAGCCTGGAAGTAGACTGCGTCTAGGTTCAATCCTTAGTACTACCAAATATATATATATATATATATATATATATATATATATATATATATTTCTTTTCTTTTAGCAAAAAATGTACCCTGTGGGTGGGTTGTAGGACCAGCCGGGGCTGGGTGGGGTTCCCAGTGCCTTCCCCGCCCGTGTCTTTATGCTGGGCCTGGTCTGGAGCTTGGTCAGCCCGGTGTTAGGATGAGGTGGGGTGGGCCTCACCTTGGGGATGGCTATGAGGGGAGGCCCACACAGCCCGGAGGCCCTGTGAGTGTCAGCTGCAATCCACGGTGGCTGTGTGGCCGGCAGCCAGGAGGAGGCCAGAGGCAGCCTGAGAGTGGAGGGGCCCCCTTGGACCTGCGGGGCCGACTGCTGCTTCTCATCAGCTACTGGCCCCCACTTGAGTCCAGCTGACCGTGGGAGTCTGTACAGCCCCAGTGAGTCACATACACGTGTGGCACATGGCATGGGCCCAGGCCTTACCACACACACATGGGGAGCCGGGGCCCAGACTCAGGGGCCCTGACTCCTGTGTGGACTTCACAGCCACTGGCCGCTCCTGCCCGGGGCAGGGCCTTCAGCATCCAGGCTCCACTCAGGAGCCTGAGCCTGGATGAGGTGACAGCCCTTCGTCACGTCCCAGGCCACCCCAGAGGGGCCAGTACAGAGGGCTCGAGCGGGGGCTGGTGATCTGGAAGCCTTGGTACACTTGAGCATCTGGGCCTCGGTGGCACCTATGTCTGCCAGGATCATGGCCAGGTCCACCGACAGCCTGGGCAAGAGCAGGCCCGAGAGAGAAGCATCAGGCCTTGACAAAAGATGTCGGAGGTCTACTTTCAGCCCCTGAGCAGCTGGGCTGAAATGTGCCCAAGATGGGGAATAGCCTGGCACCCTGCTGAGGCCCATCAGCAGGCTAGAGGGTGGGGACCCCCTGGCACCCACTCAGGGGCATCAGGCAGACCACAGTCCCTCACACACAAACACACGTGCATTGCATGCACCTGCGTACACATCACACCTGCACCTATGTGCACACAAAACACATGGACATGTAGCGGTGCATGCTGACGTGTATAACACACGTGTACATGTACAAACATGCACTCCTAACGGTGGCAGAGAAGGCGGGACAAGAGTGGGACCCGCAGCTCTACGTGGAACTGCACCTGGGAGCTTCAAGATGCAGGCTGGGGGATGTGCCCCAGCCCGCCAGACTCTGGCGGGCCACCATTCACCCTCTGCTAGGAAAGCTCAGGGCTGTGGACTGAGGGGATCGTAGGGTGGGAGGCCGCCACAGGAAGGTGCGTCCTCAGCATGCTGGCAGTCTTCCGGGCTGCAGGTGAAGAAGGGTTGCCCCAGGTGTGTCCCAAGGGGGGGAGAAACACTCATGGCAAACCCACCCCCAGCCACAGCCCTGGTCTTTGAATTCTGGAACACTCCTAGCGGCCTGAGGCCCCCCCAAGCCCCAGCGCCCCCATGCCGTCAGCTGGGCTGGTCAGCCAGGAGAGGAGCAGGGCCCCTGCAGCTCCTCTGGGCCAGCTCCGGCAGCCTGGCCTGCCTGCGGCGAGGGCTGCTGGCTGGCACTCCTCTCATTTCCTCTTGGCCGCAGGCTCGGCTGCCTCGGGAACAAAGAGTGGATTGTGCCTCTTTCAGGCCCACTCACTGGCTGCCACTCCAGGCCTCCGCCACCCCTGCAGGGGCCGTGGGCGAAGACCACGCTTCCAGCCAAGCCCGGCTCCCCTGGCTGACTCCTGTGGGCTCCCAGCAGCGGCGCCTGTCGGCACCAGCCCCGGGCCCCTCCCCGGGGGCCCCTGCCATCCACAAGCAGTGGCTGGGCACCCCACACTGTCCCCACCCAGCCCTGAACAGCCGCTTCCGGTCCCCAGCCCCACCCCGCCAGGCCTGCCTGTCCAAGGCCCCTCGCTCCCTCATACCCTGACCCTGCGTGGACTACCTGTGGCCAGGCCTTCCTGGCTCCGGCACTTGGGGTGCCCCACACACAGTTTTGGGCCACTTTGGGGACCTGGTCTCTGCTCCCAAGAGGACAGAGAGGTCACAGCTCCACACCTCAACAGAAGAGTCCAGCAGCTACTCCTGACCAAGCTTTGTGAGTGCCACTGTGTGCAAACCAGAGTCAGGGATGTTTGTCGGGGCGTCAACCTGCAGGACAGCAGCACCCACATCCCAGGTAGGCCCAGAGCCACACTGCAGACCAGCATGCCCCAGCACGCGGCCAGCTGGCCGGACATCCACCCTCAGAACAAGGGACAGGACACCCAGGCCTTGGGGCAGGAGGTGATCGAGCCCCAGACAACTGTGGCCTGGCCACGAAGCAGGCGGTGACGCCCAGTGTCCACAGACGGCCCGGGCCGAGTCCCAAGGTGGGCCTGATCTCACAGCCTGGGCTGGGAGTCCTGGTGTGACCCGAGGACGAGGGTACCTCCCCCATGCCCAGGCTGCATCCTGCAGGAGATGCGGGTCCACCTGGGGGCCCTCCCTCCCCGCTGCCCTCCGCCGCCCACCCCATGGCTGCCCCACACCCTCGCTGTTGGTTTAGCCCCCTCAGCCTCCGTCAAAGGGGCTTTGTGGACTGCTGAGCGGAGCCGGGTGCCGATTGTTTTGGAGGGGCTCCAGGAAGGAATGGCAGAGGACAGCTTTTGGAAGAAAAAGGGAAGAAAAAAAAATAAAGGAAAAAACTATGAACAGAGAAGGAATTCGCCTGTGTGGAGCTGTGCCGCCGCCGCCCCGCCCCACTCTGCCTGGGCTCACCTCCTGTCCGTCCGTGTGGTCACCACCAGCTCCCCAGCCCCAGATGCAGACGAGGGTCCTGAGGGTCATAGTGGCTGGGTGGCTGCCTGCGGCCTCACTGGAAGGAGAAGCTTACTGGTTCCATAGGAAGAGGCCAGGACGGACGGAGAATGATGAGGGTGGTGGCTGGGGTCATTGCCCTGCAGCCCAGGCTGGAGTGGGGGTGACCCCAGACTACTCAGCTGGGCCACAGGTCAGAGCCCGGCCAAATACAGACAGCATAGAATGTCACTGAAGTCAGTGCGGCCCTCACCATGGGCCGACACTGGTCACGGGCAGCCAGGGGCTCTCAGAGGCGGCAGGGACTCAGCCCATCTGCGTCTCTGTGCGGCGGGCTCTCCCTTCACCCCAGGTCCCGGCCCAGCCAGGTGCCCTTGTTCCCAGAGGCACACTGCTACCTGTATGCCAGGTGCTGCAGGCTGGGGGCCCGGGTGAGAAGAGGGCCAGGCCAGGCCAGGAGGGGCTGGGGGGCAGGTGAAGAGGGGCTCAGGGGATGGAGGTACTGCTGACCAGGGGTGCCAGGAGAGGGGCAGGGGCCGGGGTGCCAGGTGGGAAGAGGGCCCAGGAACTATGGCTAGGAGTGCAGGCAAGGAGAGGCCTGGATGACCCAGATGAGGAGGGACGGAGCCCCAGGCTCCATGAGGGCGAATGGAGCTGTTTCTGGGTGGTGGGGAGGCTGCGTGGAGACAGGACCAGGGGATACAGTGGCTTCCCGAAGGGCAAGGCGGGCAGCCCTCCTTGGGGACCCCAGGCTCTGCCCAGCCTCCATCCATCTGCCTTCTTCTGACACTTCCCTCCTTGAGGGGAGCCTTGACCCTGGGCCCCAGGAGACTCCCTGGCTGGCCTAGAGCGGAGGCAGGTTGAGCAGGGAAGCCAGGCTCTCCCGGGACTGGCTTGGGCCCTGGGGGCACTGCAAGGGCTACCGGCAGCCCCTCCTAGAGGAGCCAGGCCTACCCTGCAGCCCGATAAGCCACAGCCCCTGGGCCAGCTGTCGACAGCTTCACCACCTGCTGGCCCAAAGCCAGATGCCCTATGCTGTCTGTCCGGCTGAGGGCAGCTGCTGGCGGTGGAAGCCCCAGGCCCTCCTCTGCTGCCCTTGATCAGGCCTCTGTGGGTGGGAGGTGTAGGCCACAGGGGTGACCGTGGTACTCCAGACCCTCTCCTGTTCCCCACTACACACCCTGGGTGAGCAGCAGGCTTGGTGGACAGAGGCCAGCACACGTCCTGCAGCTGAAAGGCAGGTCAGTGGGCGGCAGCAGTTGGCCTTAGCCCCAGTGCAGGCCGGCTGTGTGTCCTGCTGGGAACATTGAGGGGCAGCCACCGAGCATACCCCAGACTTGAACTTTCAGCAGCTGGACCCTGGAGCTCAGGATGGGCTGTGACCCCTGTGCCGATGCGTCTCAGGTCCCGGGCCTGCTGTTGAAGGTGGACGATCACAGTCCCTTCTGTGCGATTCTGGGAATTGAACACAGGCGTGTTCAACCTCTGAGCTACACCTCCAACCCTTTCTATTTTTTATTTTAAAACAAGGTCTAAGTTACCGCACAGTGTCCTTGAACTTGTGATCCTCTCACCTCAGCCTTCCAAGTAATAGAATTACAGATGTGTGCCACTGCACACAGCTCATTCCCCTGCTTTCGCTGTGGCTTGGGCTGATCTCCTGCTATGGCCACCTGCACACCTCGCACTCTGGCCACAGGGGCTGGTGGGACTCTGCTGCAGCGCTCATAGCAGCAGCAGGGCGGCAGGCAGGAATGGGCTCAGCCCGCAGCCAGGAGCCCCAGGTGGAGCCAGGCCTGGCCAGGCTAGACACCTCCACTGCACCAGGATGGAAGGAGCGCCCTGCCGCACACGGCCTCAGACTCGCTCCCAAGCAGAGGCCGGCCTCTGTCCTGAGAGAGATTTAAGGTAAAGAGCACAGAGAGGTCACCCCGTGACCCCAGACATGAACACTCTCCAGGGCGTCCAGGGGCCATGTGCCAAGCCCACCATCCTGGACTCCGCCGTGGGGGTAGGGAAGCCTGAGGCCTGCCAGGGCTGGTGGCTGCCCCGCCCCCACCCTTCCCCCTCTTCCTGCACTTGGCCAGCCGGCCCGGTCACTGAGGCATGCTGGCATGCTTGGGGCCAACCTCCCCTTCACAGGCACCAGGGCAGCCAGCCGCGTGGCCTCAGATCCCTGGGAAGACTGGGGAGTGTCAGGGCAGTGAAGACACCCTGGCTGGCCTGGTGGGCGGGGCTACAGGCAGGGCGGGCAGCACTGGAGGCCCCTTGGGCTCTAGCGGCTGGGGCTGGTGCCCAAGAGTAGCCTGCCCACAGAGAACCCTGCTGCAGTCCCCAGTGGTTCTGAGACAGGACACCCAAGGCACTGTGGCTGGCCAGGCAGTGACCAGGGTGTCTGGGCCAGGGGCTGGCCTTCAGGAGGCGGGGTAGGACATGGCAAGGGGCCTCAGGTGGCTCCAGAGCCTGCTGGATGCTGAGCAGGACACACAACCGAGGGTGGCCACCTCCAATGGCCTCCAGAAGAGGCCTAGACCTCAGATGGGTTGGCCTGGCCCCTGCTTCAGGCAAGGCCTGCCCCATGTAGCTGAGTCCCCAGGAGAAGGCCAGCCTCCTGCTGCCGCTGAGAACCATACACATGCCCCGTGAGCCACCTGGCCTTCTGCCCACCACCCGGGATGCTCTGGCCTGCTGGGCTGCCAAAGGTGGCTCCGTGCCTACCCAACCCAGGGAGCCTGGCTCCCCTCCTATCGCCCTGTGGGTCCCTTGCCTCTGCCCTGAGGCCTGCAGGCAAGGTCATGGGAGTGCTTAGCATCCCCAGCCCGGCCCACACCAGACCCGCAGGGTGGTACCTGTGCTTAGAACGGCTCCACTGGCCCCTGCCAGGTGCTGGGCCCTGTGTGCACAGCCAAGCCCATGCTGTGAGCTGCTCCTGCCCTGTGCCCCCTCTTCTGTGTCTCAGGCCTTGGCATCCCTGTCCCAGGCCCCGGGCTGAGGCTCTGGCCCTCTGACCCTCAGATCTAAGGGTAGAACCACTGAACCCCCTCATCTCTGCCTTATAGTGCCGTCCTGTCCCTGGGAATCACCTCAGCCCCCCTCTGGGACAGCTGTGGGCCGGCTCACAGACACCCCTTTGAAGCCTGAAAGGCCAGGAGGGGAGCGGTCACACCCGAGGGTGTCAGACCCAGGATAGCCTTTCAAGTTTGCCGGCCTTCACAGGGAGCAGGCTTATCGCCGGCCAGGATGGAACTGGAGGGGCTCCACACCCTTCCCACCCCGTGCACCCGCCCTGCTGATCCTGGCCCAGGTTGCCCCATCTCCTCCCATGGGCCACGAGGAGCCCTAGAGCCTGGCCAGGGGTCACTCAGAAAACTCAGCAGGGTCTCTTCCTCTTCTCTGACCCAGGCTGGGATCCTCAGGGCAGGTAGAGCAGGGACTCGAATGTGCTCTCCCTCTGTCCTTGGTGGCTGGAGGCTGACTTTCTGTGGTGGCCAAGGGCACTGGAGCCTGGCTTTGTCCACATGGAGGAGTGGCCAGGGGCAGGAGACAGATGGTCAGGGATGTGCCCCACCAGCCCTGCCCCATCTTTGACTGCCTGGGGGGCCACCCCTCAAAGCCCTGGGGTCCCCTGCTCCATCCCATCTGGCCGTGGCCACACCCTCCTGCTATGGCCCAAGAACACAGGCCCCCCTGCTCGTCCTGACCCGTGTTCTAGTGACCTCCTGCACATGAGAGACACGCGGTTTCTTCCTTGGAACATGGAGGTGCTGAAGAGAGAGGACGCGGCGTGGGGTGACTTACGTGTGCCTCAGCAGGAGCTAGAACGGGGTATGAAGCAAGGGCCTCCACGTGGGTCCTGCCAGGAGGAGCTGACGATGCTCCCGGAACAGGGGAGGCTCTGTGCTAGACACTGGGGCTGGTCAGCCACGGAGGGCTCACTACCTCCAGGCGGCCCCATGGGGCCAGAGCAGCGAGGGGTCAGAGCCCCAGGTGGGTGTGCGGAGCCTGTGAGGGCAGGGCGGGGCGGGTCCCCTGCCCAGCCAGGCAGCCAACATGTACAGACGACTGAGTTTCAGATGCCAGCCCTGCTTCCCCACTCAGGACCCCTAGGAGAGCCCAGGCTGATCCTAGGAAGAACCCAGGCGCTGGCCAGCCAGCCTCACCCAAGGGAAGCATGTAACCCAGGCCAGAGCAGGGGACAGGAAACTGGCAATGGCTCTGGACCTCAGACCAGGAAGGGCAGGCTGGGGTCTCAACCCCATCCCCTTCAGAGGTTTGGGGGCAGCTAGGTGCTGTGACAGATGCCTGCAATCCCAATACTTGGGAACTGAGACAGGAGGATCACAGGTTCAAGGCCAGCCTCAGAAACTTAACAAGACTCACAACTTAGACCTTATTTCAAAATAAAAAACGTAATAGGGCTGGGGGTACAGAACACTGATAGTTCTCTTGGTGCAGTCCCCAGTACCAAAATAGGTTTGGGGGCTGAGCTCTTGGGGCGTCTCCCTCTGCCCACTCCCTGGATAAGATCTCCTGCTTTACGCACCTGGCTCTACACCCGATGCCTCCCCACTGCCCAAGGTCTCCTGCCCCCCGAGATCTCCCCTCTTGCCACTCTCCCCCACCACAGACTGAAACCCGACCAGGCGCCCACCACTGCCTGACCCGTCTGGAGAACATCTGTTGGTCACCAGCTGTGGGCCGCCTGGAGCCCTGCTGTGTCTGTGGCCTCCCAGCATCTGCCAGCCAGCCAAAGATGGCCTGTCATACGGTCAGGCCCACCCTGGCGTCACGTCCCCCAAACCCAGCTCCTGGAGGGCAGATGTGGGGTGCAGCCTGGGAGTCCCACTGGGGGAAACCAGCACCACCATCTGCTCTGGGGGCAGCCCCTGGCCACCCCAAGCAGCCCCGTGCTCTCCTGGGTGTGGTGACGCTGCCAGGAAAGCTTTGCGGCCACACTGTCCAGCAGCCCACGGCCCCTGTGCAGCGTTGCTGGCTTGTGCAGAAGGTGGCCTCTGCACCCTTCCATAGGGCAGGTAGGTACACAGCCTCAGTTTCCCCAACAAAGAAGGGGGGTGTTGTCCCACCACTCTGGGGGAGGGGGCTGGGAAGACACTCAGAGGAGGGCCCAAGGACAGAGGTGACTGCGGGCCAGCCCCACCCTAGCCCCCACGGGTGCCCCAGGAAGCCGCATGCCACATAAGGGAAGCACCTGAGCTGGGGCATGTCGATGGCTGGACGTGCTGAGCAGGTATGCAGTGGGGTACCACCACTGGGCCTGTACCCCAAACCCCTGCGCTGGGACATGTCGACAGCCAGGCGTGCTGAGCAAGTGTGTGGCGGGGTACCACCACTGGGGCCGCACCCCAAACCCGAACTGGGACATGTCGACAGTCAGGCATGCTGAGCAGGTGTGTGGCAGGGTACCACCACTGGGCCTGTACCCCAAACCCCTGAGCTGGGACATGTCGACGGCCGGGCGTGCTGAGCAGGTGTGTGGCGGGATACCACCACTGGACCCGTACCCTAAGCCCGAGCTGGGGCATGTCAACAGCAAGGCGGCTGAGCAGGTGTGTGGCAGGGTACCATCACCGGGGTCGCACCCCAAATCCCTGCCGCAGGCAATGAGGACAGAACCTGGGGACCCCCAGGCCTTGGCCAGCAAAGGGACTGCAGGGACTGGGGTCACACGCATCAGCACACATATGTGTGAGATGTTTGTCAATGGGTTATACTCAGGCAGAGACGGCACAGAGGAAAGGGTGCACACATTCTCATTTAACAAAATAAATTAAATATATGAGGCTTCAGCTCCAACTCTATATAAAGTTACAGAGGCCTGGCTGCCCACCAGGAGTGGTGGGTGTCTGGCCCAAGGGGCTATGGCCATCCAGCATGGCCACCAGGCTGGCCCCAGAACAGTCAGTCCTCGCAGCCCAGCCCTTTCACCATTATTAATATTACTTTCATTTCTTAAATATAAATACCAAGGCCCCTCTCTCTGGCAGTGGGAGGACAGGGGCTAGGGTGCCCACAGCCAGCTCCAGCCTTGGGGCCGGGGTACGGAGACCCCTGGGCAGCCGGGCAGCTGGACAGGGACACGGTGGGGCTGGGTGTGGCCACAGCGCCAGGAACCCTCCTCCCCGGGGCCAGGGCTTCCTTCATCTACTAGCCCATCGGTGCGTCACTGCCAAGTCACACAACACAAACCCTCCAAAGATGCGTGGATGTGTGTGGTGCGTGTGTGTGCATGTCTGCTTGTCTGTACGTCTGTGCGTGCCTTGCCCAGAGCGCCCAGGGCACAATGGCCCTCTGCTTTATCCTCTGCCCTCCAGCCTGTCCTTGTCCCCACACGCCTGCTCGTGGTGGCAGCTGCCTAGCACTGGTAGTGGGTGTGCTGGTGCTGGGGGACCTTGCCCTCCGCGTGGGAGTGCGTGTGCAAGTGCGTGTGTGTGTGTGTGTGCACATCCGTGTACAGCTTGGAGTACAGCTTGGGGCCAGCAGCTGTGCCCGAGCTGAGCAGGTGCTGGGGGGCAGCCGGGGGCCCGTGGTCCTCACAAAGCCCCCCAGCTAGCACCGGCAAGTCCTTGTCCCCACCGCGGTCTCGAGCTGCCCCAGGGGTGCGGTGCCCTGGCAGGGGGGGCGCAGGTGTGGGGGCACATGGCTTCTTCTTGACCTGGCAGAGCCAAAGCAGCACGGTGCCGAGGATGAAAACCGCTCCAGCCGGGATGCCGATGACCACCGGCCACGGCAGGCTCGTAGTCGAGGACGAGGGTGCCACGGGTGGCCCTGGCGGTTTGGGGTCTGCAAGGGAGAGAGCAGCAAGGGGTTAGCAGGAGAAAATCACTGTGGGGGTAAATCAGCCCACAGGACAGCTCCCTGGGCCCCCACGCGGTGGGCATGACCCGCACCACGCGGCCAGGCATCCCGGGGCCCGGGAGCACACACCTGGCAGCACCGTGAGGAAGGCGCTGCGGAAGCTGTAGCCCATGGTGTTGGCGCCCAGGCAGATGTACATGCCCGCGTCGTCCTGGCGGGCGCGGGAGATGAGCAGTTTGTTGAGGTAGGAGCCGTCAGGCCGCGACCACACATCGCCCGTGGGCAGCACCACGAACTTCTGGCCGCCCACGTCGATGGTGGAGTTGTGGCGGCCCTCGGCCCCGTACTCCACCCGCTTGAGCCACTGGATGACGGGCTTCACGTCGCTGCGCACCTTGCACTGGAAGGACGTGGTCCCCCCGAAGTCCACCGTGGTGTTCACAGGATGCGTCCCTGTGAGCACTGGCTTGGAGCGCGTCCGCTCTGGGGTGGGACACAGAGGTTGGCATGGCTCCTGCCCTGCAGGGCCCCACCCGCCCCGGCCTGGCCCAGCACTCACGGATCACGTCCACTTTATAGGTGGCGTTGATGGCGCCTGCGCGGTTCGACACCCGGCACGTGTACTTGCCGCTGTCCTCGGGCCGCAGGTTCTTCAGGCTCAGGGTCCACTTCTTCTTCCTGTGCTCACCAGCCTCTGGGCGCGTCAAGGCCTGGTCATCTTTCATCCACATGATGTCGGGCCGTGGGTGCCCGCTGGCCACGCACTTGAGCCGCACAGAGCTGCCCACGGGCCGTGCGATCACCCGCCGCCTCATCTTGGAGGGCTGTGTGAAGCGGGGCCGTGCTGCGGGTAGGGAACATCGAAGTCAGTGAGAAAGGTCTGTGGGTGGCAGGGCGGCCACCACCCCACCCCAGGAAGGCAGTGGCACCCATCTCAAGCTCACCCCACTGCTGGCTGGCTGGGTCCTCCTGGCCCCCAGAGAAGCTGCCAGGCCCCGGGCTCTCCTTCCCTGGGCTGACATCGTCTGCAGAAAAAGGGAGAGGCCCGAGGGAGGGCAGGTGAGGGGCACTGAGGGGCCCTGCTAGGACAGCCCCAGAATCCAAGCCAAGGCTATGGTCACACCCACATCTCAGAATCCAGGGACAGCTGGGCAGGGATACCGCCAGCCCACTCCCTGGGTGCAGGTGACCCCGACAGGCATGGGTGTGACTGGAGCCCCCCCCCCCGGCTCCGGGGGGTCTGCTGGACCAGGGAGGAGGGGGCCAGGCCCAGCCGGCAGCTGCGGTAACCCTAGCCCACATCAAGGGGCCGAGCACTTGGTGAGGAGACATGGTTCACATACCGCCTGGTCATCATCCCTTTGAAAGGACGTGGGGGGGAGACAGCCGCAATATTTCCATTCCATGACCCAGAGGGGGCCTGTGAGCCTACGTTGGGCAGCGCCGGGCATGCTGAGGAATGTCCCTTTGCCTGTCCTGTGACAGCCGCCTCTGCCCAAGCCTGGCACTAAGGGCTGGGCCATCTCAGGCTGCCTGGTCCTCCATGGTGCAGGAGGCCAGCCTGGGCCCCGTGTGGGGAGCCAGCAAAGAGGGCGGGGTGCAAGCGCCTGGTACCAATGTGCGCAGGGAGTGTCACCAGGGACACCTGTCCATTCCCCAGTGCCCGGGCCCCAGGGACAGGAGAGAACAGAAAGGCCATTCGCTTCCCGGCGGCCCCTCTGAACTCCGAAACCTGAGCCTCAAAGTCGCAAGCCGCCACCGCCAGGGCACACCCGGCCAAAGCCTGGGGCCTTCCCGTCCGTCACCCCGAAGTGGGACCACCGCCCGGGCCTCCCCGCCCTGCTCCCACGCCCAGGCTGGTCTGCGGAGGAAGGGAGGGCCCAGCTGCACGGCCAGTGTGGGGTGGTGACGGGTCCCGCCCCTGGGCCCCTCTGTCCCTTGGGCCAAGCCCAGACCAAGTGAGCAGGGACTGGGTTACAGGGTTGTTTCTCTGGGTCCTGCTGGCTCACCTGCCCAGGTGTTGCCCCCCAGTTACACCCACTGTCCCACTGCACAGCCCACCCAGCACCCGGCCCAGCCGCAGCCTCTGCCCCACACACTGACTGACCCATCACAATGAGGGTGTAGTTGACGCTGAGGCTGCCGAAGCCATTGGTGGCTTTGCACACGTACACGCCTGCATCCTCAGCCTCCACCTGCTTCACCTTCAGCCCCTGGGGCAGCACGCGGAAGCGGCTCCAGCCACTGTGGATGGTGCGGCCATCCCTGGTCCACATGGTCAACGGTGGTGGGTCCCCCTCCACCGGGCACTGCAGCCTCACGGTGCGACCCAGCCGGGCCACCTGCCGCGGGACCACCTTGTCTGCCATTCTCGGGGGGCCTGCAGGGAATCAGAAGGCTTGGTCGGGCTGGGCACAGGTGTCAGGGGCTGCCCTGCCGGCCCACCTGGAGTCCACTCGGGGCTCCCACCAGGCACAGGCCCTCCTCCCAGACCACAGATGCCCATGTCCAATAACACACAGTCCCAAGTGCCCAGCTGGATGACCCCAGGGGCAGAGGCAGCAGAAGGGTCCCCAGAGGGATGGGACACAGCCCGACTCTGTTTTGTTTTTGTGGTACTGGGGGTGGAACCCAGGGCCTTTTCTACCTCCAGGCTATACTCTCTGACCTATTTTATAATTTATTTGGAAACAGGGTCTCATTAAGTTGCTGAGAGCCTCACTAAATAGCCTAGGCTGGCTTCGAACCTGTGCGGTCCTCCTGTCTCAACTTCCCAAGCACAGGGATTACAAGCATGCGCCACCACGCCCGGCCACAGCCTGAGTATAAATCAAGAAAGCAAGGTCAGCTCCTGGTCACATGGGAAGAAGCCATGCACCCCAGGCCAGAGGACAGGACTCCAGGGACAGGGGCTTTGGGCTGGGCCCTGTATTGCACACATGGCCCTGAAGAACAGCATGCTCACCAGGCCTACCCCAACTGGGGACCCCATCCTCCTGCACCCTACTCACCCAGCCCCAGGGTCCAGCCAGCCTGGGCAATAGGCAGAGACTTCACAGCCAATACACATGAGTGGAACAGGCTGGCCAGAGAGCTGTCCAGGCAGGATAGCCAGTGTGTGCCCACCAGCAGTGCCACACCTGCCTCAGACAAGCAAGGGTACCCGCAGGTGTGTGTGCACTCATGCATGCACACAGGAGGTCTGGGTCTCCGTCTCAGTGCCCATCTGCTGTCTGAATCCAGGGAGAGTATCTGTCCAGACCGCTGGTCGGCCCGATGGCTCATTCCCTGCCAGGTGGCTGAGTCTTGTGGAGGCATGACCCAAGGCTCCAGGGTCAAAGGGCAATTGTCTGGAGAGGGCAGGGACTGAGCAGGTCCCCAGGGAGCTTCAGGGTCCTGTCCAGCTGGGAGCCCTAGGCCCCTGACGGGGGCTGGGTCCCTCCCATAGCATGACTTCCACGGGACCGGCTCTCCATAGTGTCCCTCTGCCACAGCCGTGTCCTCTGCACCCCTGTACCAGGAGAGGCAGCCATAGGCCCCTGCCCATCCATACCACCACAGGTGAGGGGCATCCACCCTGGCCAGCAGTGGCTCCCGCATGGGCCCCAGGCCAGCATGCAGAGAGAACCAAGAGATCTGCTCAGCGGTGCTGTGGGCTGGTGTTTTTCAGAACCAGCCACTGTGTGCCCCCGGCCACCTGGCCTACGGTGTGCCTGTGGTGCTCAGAGCAGCTGCTTCCTTGGCACTTCGTGGGCCTTCGTAGCCACTCCAAGGCTCCCATCATGGCGGGAGTGGCCCAAGGATGGAGGGAGTTGCCAGCTCCGGGAAGGGGTTCCGGCCCCCTAGTCTGACTCCGGGAGTGGGGCATGGGCACCTGGTGTTTCGTTCTATGACCAGAAACACAGGCCTCTTCCCAGACCCCACTCTCTTGTCCTCATCTGCCCAGCCCACCCCTTGCCTGCCTTTTGGGGGCCCTCTTCCCTGACCCACATCTCCCCCTTACCTGGGTCCCCTCGACCCTGGCACATGCCTCAGGCCAGTGTTAGCTAAGGTTGCCACAGCAGCCTCTCCTCACCAGCCTCCCTGACCCCCCCCCCAAAAAAAAGGGAGAGAGCAGAAGTGGGAAGAGGCTGCCTGCGCCTCTCCCCTTTCCTGTGTGGGCCACCCAGGGCAGTTCTCAGGGCCCCACCCCAGCTCACAGGGGGAGTCTGCTGGGCCCATAGACACATGGGCCTCCTGAGACCCCCTCTTCAACCCCATTCCCAGGCAGACCCTGCCCACCACCTGTCACTGTCTGAAATTCCACCATCCACAGGGCCTCCCAGGCTGCAGGGCAGTGAAGGAGGAGCCCAGGCCCTACACTGGCCACCCCAGCTGGCGTGGGCCCAGGGCTTTGTGGAGAGACACCCCACGGGCAGTTCACAACCACATGCACACACAAGAAAGCTGGAGCACCCCTGGAGCTGCCTAGGCCCAGGCTGACCCCCACACACAACCAGACAGGGTGCTCGGGGCAGAGAAACCTGACCTCACTATGCCCCAGGAGGGGTCCCCACACCCCTCTCCCCACCCCACCAGAGGGAAGAGGAGCCTGGGGAGAAGCCCACTGGGAGACAGGAGCCCAAAGGATGACAGAGGTAGAGACCCCTGCCGGTGGCCACTGCTGAGAAAGGGCAGAGCTGAGTGACCACCAGATGGCCGGAAGCAGGGCCCCCAGGGCCAGCCTGCACACACTGCTGGGGACAGGCCGGCGGCAGGCTGGCCAGAGGAGCCAGCCTTATCCTAAAGCAAACAGTACCCCTGCCAGCCCTTCCCTGCCCTCCCCTCCCCCACCCAGGCTCCAGCATACCGCCTGGGCCAGGCCCCTGGGCTATCTGGCCTTGGGAGAGACCCGCACAAGGGCCTACCTACTGGGAACCCTGGCCCCCAGATTCCTGGGTATTCTGGCTGTAGCATGGAGGCCTCAGCTCTATAACTAGCCCAGGACACACAATCCCCTATTGTTCCACCTGGATGAGCCATTGAAACCACTCAGACAAGGAGGAAACTGAGGCAGGACCTGAGGCTCACAGGCAGTGAGAGGACTAGCTGTCCTATGTTCTGCCCCCCAGGAAAGTCTGGCAGAGATGCACTTGGCAGGGGCTGGCTCCTGACAGCCAAACCTCAAGCTACAGGGTAGCTCTGCACAGCCATGCCTCCCCAAGGCCAGCTCCTCCAGGAAGACCCCAAGTCTGCACATGTCCCAGTCAAAGCCCAAGAAGGCCCAGCAGGGACTAGACGTTGGGGTGGCTTGGCCCAGCTTCAGCACAGTGCATGTAGGGAGGCTGCCCAGAATAAAGTCCACCTGGGCCTGGAGAGGGCCAGCAAGGACACGCAGGGCGTGCGTGTACACACGCACATGCACGCACACACACACATACACCAACCACAGGGGAAGGTCAGTTCCAGCAAACAGCTGGGAAGACCTCAATCCCACCTTCTAGATCTGCCCTGCAGTGTTCAGGAAGGATCTGGAGGCCCTGGGCCGCCACACCACACCCAGCACTCGTCTCTCCAGAGCCTCCAGGGCAGCCAAACCCCCATCGTGCAGAACCCAGAAACCCCAGCGGGGTAGGTGGGGTGCCTGACCCAGTGGAGGTAACGGTCCTTCCCAGCAGAAGGCATGGTGGGTCTATATAGGAGTCCTCCCTTGAAATAAGATGTGGTTGCAGTCGGGGCTAAGGTGCCCAACTGGGGGACAGTGGAGAGGGCACCCAGAGGGACAGGCCTAGCACAAGCCAAGTAGAGCTGGTAAGGCTGATGGCTGGTGCTCCCCGCCTTACAGCAGCCCCCATTCCAGCCCTATCCTGCTGACCTTGAGCTTCTTCCCCGGAGAGGCTGATTTTGGCACAGGCCAACTAGGCATGGTGGGGTGTAAGTGTGTGGGAACCACCAGGTCAGCTCAGGCCCAGCTGAACATGAACCTTAACCTAGCAAGCCCTGTACAACCCCAGCAATTTGGGCCTGAAAGGAATTCTCCAGCCAGGCAGTGGTCCTGGCCATGGGGTGGGGACAAGCAGCCAGATGCCTGACAGTGTGTTGCTCCTGACCAGAGAGCTAGAGAGTGGCATGGGCCTCTGGCCCACTCCGTACCCGTACAGGCCTCTCGGAAGGCCACAGCAAGAACTGAACCAGGTGGGGTCCTGGGGCATCTGCCCAATGTGGACAAACCAGCTAGGCCTTCTGTGGTCAGCACTCAAACTGCAGAGGTGCCATCCTGGCCCTCTGGTTATGAAAAGAAGGTACAGCATTCACACCCATACCTGGCCAGTACGCAGGGACCCCTGAGGCCCTGGCGCAGGAGATGAAAAGTTCCAGAGACGAGATGGTCCCCAGGGCCAGCACCTGCCCTAGGAAGCCACAGCCTGAGTAAACCAGAGCAGGTGAATCCCTTAGGAGGGTTAGGCTTCGCACAGGTAACAATCATAGGACCCCACTGACCACCAGGCATCTGGGGCCAGGCTCTGCCCAGCCCTCATGGGCCACTCGTGGGCCACAACACACACGTACCACTACTCATCCGCATGGGCTCAGGCCCAGGGCACAGGGCCCCAAGCAGCCATCAGCTGGGGTGGCCCTGGGGGTCCTGCCGACCCTCCAGGTCTATGGCTCCTCTGAAAGCCTTCAGGCAGCACCTGTGGACCCCTGGATTCGGAACATTTCTCTTGGTCACACACAGCGGGTACCAGTGTCACCAGATGGAGTCACTGTCTTGAGGGGATCTGTGTAGACACCACCCAAGGTGGATACTGACACAGTACCCACCCAGGGGGCTGTTCTGGACACCCAGGCCACCCCAATTTGTGTCCAGACCTTCCCAAACCCACTAGACATCAAGCCACCTGCGTCCCCATGCCCACCCTACATCTCACAAACACCAACTCAACAGGCCACAGCCTGGAACTTTAGGGTTCAGGTCCCCTACAGCAGCCACAGCCCTGACTGCTGGCCTCAACAGCCGCTGGCACCTCAGACAAGTCAGCAAGACTGCATCCCAGAGGCCCGAGCCCAGGGGCCAGCTGTGTCCCTACAGGCGCCCAGCCCCCAGGCCGGGCAGCCCACTCCCAGCCCTGCAGGCACAGGCACACTAGGTGAGGTGCTGTTTACATGGGGATCTCTCAAGGACAGGCCTGGCTGTCAGTGTGCTGGGTAGGCAAACCACCCAGGCAGGGCCTTCCCAGCCCTTGGAGGCTACAGGGTGCAGCTTCCCAGGCCTCAGGACACCTGGTGCTACCTGCAGCCAGCATGTGGTCAAGGGTTCCAGCCATAGCCCCAGAGCCACCATGGGGAACTGGGTAGGTGGGCTTCAAGAAGTGCAGAGGAGCCACTGTGTCATGACCCTGGAGCCCTGAGAAGCCCTGGGCTATCAACACACAAGAGGGCCTGGACCTCCCTGCCCACCAGCCCCCACCCAGGCCAGCGTGACACGCAGCTCCCTCTCTGCCGTGGCTGGAGGTCCCTATCACTCCTCCACAGCCCCTGAACAGCTCACACAAATCTCTCAAGAAATAAACTCTCCCAGCAGGAAGAACAGGGGTCGTCTTTCTGTCAAACGGGAAGCCCCTGACCTTGACAGCTCCCTGGCTGGCATCACTTCCTGGCCTGCTACCCACCTCCCCTAGGCCCACGAACTCCTCCAGCATGTATCCTGCTTGGCTCCAGCCATTCTGGATTGTGGACTCCTGCTCCCAGGTGGGAAGCGGCCCTGCTCTTCACCCAAGGGCAGCCAAGCTGGGTGCCCCGAGGCCTCCACAGGAAGTAAGGGAAAGCAGGCCAACTGCCTAAGGTCTGGGGTGGTGCCTAGGCACAGCTGCCCTCCACCACTGGGGCTGTCACTGGGACGCAGGGCTGAAGTCACCAGAAAGGGCAGCGGCTGCCAGCGTGGGCCCAGCCCTACGTGGCCAGGTGGCAGGCAGGTATGGGGGTGTGGGGCCACAGCCCGTTGCCCCTGCTCGTCAGCAGTGCCTGCGCTAGGATCGGGCCAGGGGAAAAACCAACATTTCCCCTAGCCAGGCCCCGCACAGGGCAGGCGGGCTGAAAGGCAACTTTGAGAGCCTGATTGATTCCCGCACAAAGGATAAAGAAGCCGGTTCGGCTTTCCAGGCCCAGCCAAAGGCGACTTTGTTCGCGGCTCCCTCCCCCCAAGGGGACAGTGATTTATTTTCCCTTGCAGGAGTGGGGCCCAGACGTGAATGGAAGGCTGGCCTGAATCCCCACCTCACAGCGCCTGGGCCCAGCTCCAACAGGTCCACCTCAGCCCTGGCCGTGCACTGGTCAGCACCGCCCGGGGGAGGAAGCCTCCTACAAGCTGGCCAGAGCCTGGGGTCAGTGCCATGCACGCCGCCCTGACCCTACCTCTTCTGTTCCCACACCCTCGTCTCTAGCCCCACGAAGTAGCCATGGCGGGCACCCTAACCACAGGTCAAGGCCTGCTCACCAGCACAGCAACCGGGTCCAAAGGGCCAGGGAGTGGCCTCATGGGCTGGCTGCTTGGAGACTGACCCCCAGGCCGTCCTTGCGGCCCTTCTCAGAAAGCCTTGCTGGACTTCCTTTACAGCTCTCTGTGTAGGGTATCTCACTCAGAACCTCTCAAGTTCCCACTGTGAGAAGTAAAATAGAATGGAGAAAGCCAGAGCCTATCTTTTCCCAGTGTGAAAAAACAGTCTAAGACAAACCCACCAAGATTGTGAAACTTTGGGCAAAGGGGAACTTTTAAAATATGATCTGGATCTAGAGATGGGCTGATTCCAGAAACTGCGACACCCCAGGGAAATGGCTTTCAAAACAGCCCAAATTCTCTATCTAGTTCTCTGGTCCCCCTGAAGGTCCAAACTGGACCTGCTCAGGGGGAACTAGGAATGGATCCGAGTGACTTTGCCCGGCAGTCAGGCTGGGCTGGAGGGGAAGTCGGCATAGCGCAGGAAACACGTTCCTCCCCACCTCCACCCCAAACCACAGAGGCCCTGGCCCTTGGAAAGCAGCTCCCTTGCGCTGCCAGGGCCTTCGCCAGCAGAGCCAGGGCCGGATACGAGGTGCGGCCCCAAGGCCACAGCCAAGGGGGCCAAGGGCGGAGGATGGCCCTTCCAGGGCCATCAGTGAAGAGGCAGGCCCTGCCTACCCGCTGCCATCCAGCAGCCAGCCTTGTACTCGGCCAGCGCCATGGCAGGACAGAGGCCTCCAGAGCCTCCTGGCTGAGCGGGCAGAGAACCGGCAGGTGCAAGGATGGCAGAGTCCATGCAGATCAAAGATGAGTGGAAGCCCAGGCCGCCAGCCGAGGTGAGCGGGTGGGGCTCACCCGGCATGGCCCAAGTGCCCGCAGTGCCCAGCGCACTGCCCAGCCTGGCCACGCCTGGACAGCCCCCACCCTCCAGCAGCCAGTCCCAGCAGGGGGGGTGGGGGGGCAGGGTGGCATAAGGCCCACCTGGGTCGCCGCCCGCCACCCGAACGTGGCCATATAAGGCCAGGTTGGGCTCGGTGCACTCACTGGGGGACAGGGGAGGGGTGCCAAGCCGCAGAGGACTGGTGGACAGAGCAGGGACGATCCTGAGTGGTCAACACACCCGAAGGGCTGGCCTGGCCACTGGACCCGCCTAGCCATGGGCAGGACAGCGCTGTGCCCTCCTGGTCCTGGAACATGGCGGGCAGGAGGCTCCGCGGGCATATGCCTTCCATCAGCCACAGACGCCCCTCGTGGGGGCTGGACCAAGAGCAAGGCTGCCCCCCTTGGACATCAGATGGGTGAGGCCTGGCCCAGACCACAGTGTGGTGTATCTCTAACGGCAAAGCACGTGGCCCTGAGGTTTGCAGCCTTCAGGTACCTGCCTTGAGGCCAGTCCTCATCCTGCAGGATGTCCTCACACTGCGGGGACTGCCCCGACCTCCCCGCGGCTTCCACCCTGTTCTGCTGCCTGGGACCAGCAGACCCCAGGCCCAGGACTGGGTCACCATGGGTGCTAGACCAGGAATGTCACCATGTCTCCCCTACCGGGCCTGGCCTCCGGGAGGGTCTCTGCAGGTTCCCAGAGACCTAATTGGGTCCACTTGGCCACAAACAGCCCACTCCCCAAGAATCCACAGGGCGACCGGATGCCCTCCCCTGCAGGTATGTGTGTGAAAGTGTGTGCACAAGACTACAAGCGTCCTGGGGGTAAGGACCCACTGGCCAGCCAACTAAGTGAGCCTGAGGTCCTTCAGGTGAGCTGGAGTATCCCAGGGTGTGCTACGGTTCAGGGCTGCGGAAAGGGGCGGCGCTGCGGGGCCGGCGCAGGGTGGGCGCCAGGACTCACCTCGCACAGCGGCAGCGGGCGGCGGGAGGGCCCCCAGCAGCAGCGGCGGCAGCAGCAGCAGCAGCAGCGCGGGGCTCGGCGACATCTCGCGGGTCGGGCTTGGGGTGGGGGCGCGGTCACTGGCCGGGGCCTGGGGCGCCGCTCTGGGACTCGGGCGCAGGCGGGCGAGACGCGGCGGGCCGGGGTCGGAGTCCGACCCCCCTCGGCGCCGGGGCTCCGGGCGGAGGAAGCACCGCGGGAGGAGCTGCGGTATCAAAGGCAGACAAAGGGTTTACACTAATTACGGCCGCCCCCTCTCCACACACCGTCTGGATTCCTGGCGCTTGTAACTGGGCCCTGCCCGCGGGACACACAACACCGAGCGGCCCCGCAGATAATCGCCTGCGCCATTAGCGGACAAATTTGCGCTGGGGGGCCCACGTGGGGTGCGGGGCGGGGCGCGGGGCAGGGCCGGCGGAGCGGCGGCGGCGGCGGCCCGGCCCCCCAGCCCGCCCTGGGGTCCCGCGCGCCCGGCGGGGCTCACCTCGGGGCGGCGCGCGGCGGGTCAGGGCCGGGCCCGCGGGCCTCGCGCCGCGGTCATCGCCGCCCGGGGCGCCGCATCCCGCCCCGCGGCCCCGGGCCCGGCCTGGGGCGGGGCGGCGCTACCTGGGCGCGGGCGGCCGGGCCGGGCTGGGGCGGGCCGCGCCGTCGGGGGCGGCGGGGCGCGCGGGCGGCGGGGCGAGGGGCCCGGGGCGCCGCGCCGCGAGGCGTGCTTCCCTGCGGGGCTTTGTCAACCCTCCCGGAGCGAGCGCCGAGCCCGCCGCGCGCCCCGCCCCGCACAACTTCCGGCCAATCGGCGCGGCCCGGCCCGCCGCGCGCCCCGCCCCGCACAACTTCCGGCCAATCGGCGCGGCCCGGCCCGCCCCGCGCCCCGCCCCGGCCCGCAACTTTGCTCCAATCCGCGCGCGCGCCCGCCAGGCTCGCAGCTTAACCCTCGCGCTGCGGGGCGGGGCGGGGCGGCCCCGCGGGCGGGCGGCTCCCCAGGGCGCGCCCGCTCCGCCCCGTCGCGCCCGCGGCTAGCCCGCTGGGGGCCGCGGCTCCCACCCACCCCCGCCTGAGCAGAGCGGCGCCCGGCCGGGCGGGGAGCTGACCCCTGCCGCCGTCTCCAGCCTGGACTGTCTTCCTGATACCCGGGGAGGAAGGGAGCTGGATGGACGGCCACGGAGTGCTCCCTGGCCTAGAGGTCCGCGCCCCGGGGGTGCTGCTGGGAGCCGAGAGGCCACCTACTCTGGGACGGGGCTGGGCCAGGGCTGGGCCATGGGGGTCCAGGAGGTCCTGCTCTGGGCCCCTGAATTTTCCTAGTTCCCCTAAGGACAGATACGGACCCCCAGCCCACCCGGAGGCTTACCGCTGCTCACCTGCTAGTGATAGTAAGTAATCAAAGGACATGAATGCTGATGGTGTTAATAATAATAATCAACACCCCCTTGTGTCCTCGATACCAGGCAGGTGGCTTGCTGTGCTCCGGTAGCCATGGGGAAACGGAGGGCAGGTAACTTACCCACGACTTGGCGACTCGGGGAGTGCAGTGTTGGAGCCATCTGCTGCACCTGCTCGGTGCCTCAGCACTGGTTCCCAGGCCCCACCACCCACCAGCAGGGCTCTGAGCCACCCCAGCATTCCTTTGGCCTGAGTGCCTGGGCCAGCCTTCCCATGGCGTCTCATCTCATCCCTGAAATAGAGACTCCACACTCTCCCATGTCCTCAGCACCAGGGAAGGCTGGGCCTACCCACCCGCAGTGTCTCCTGCCCCTCAACTCTGGACAGATCAATGCCCCCCACACACGTGCACACACTGCTTATCTCCCCTGAGGCATCTCTGCCACGCTCTTCTGTCAAGAGCAGCCTCTCCTTTCTGGGCTCGGAATTCCCTCTTTCAGGAAGCGTTCCAGGGAAGGCTGAAACTGGGGAGGCCTTGCTGGGCAGTGCCCCCAGCCCCACATCCTGTCTCTGGCCCAGGGTGGGCAAGCAGTAGGTGGGTGGCGGTGAGTCCAGCAGGCCTGCTCTGCATCCTGGGTGAAGCCAGGTGCCGACCAGGCAGACCTCCCAGGCATACAGGAGGCCTGGCAACGCTGAGGCGCTTTGAGGGCAGCCCACAGTCTGCCTGTGGGTCATCTGAGGGCTGTTGAGCTGGCACAGGGGGTCACAGACAGGTTGCAGGAAAAAGTGGGCAGGTGGGCGACAAGGTCTGGGGTCGGTGTGAGGCAGGCCCAGACTTCATGGGCAGGCCTGTGAGGAGACATCACTGAAGCATGAAGAGCCCAGCAGGTGTGTGTAAAGGTGACTGAGTGGGGGAGGTCAGGAGCAGGGGGCGGGCCTGCGAGGCCCGGGAGAAGGTGGGCAAGGAGGAGGGGTCATGGTGGACAGGTGCAGTAGCTGCAGCTGGGGGAGGCAGGTACACCTGCCCCGTTCCCTCTCCAGGCCTTGCTCCCTGCCCCTGCCAAGTCCCCTGTTCACCCGGGCCCCCACCCTTAGATCCTGTCCCCTGCACCTGCACCGGAGCCCCCACCCTTGTCCTCTATCCCCGCCCCCCATCCGTCTGCCTCCCAGCCCCTCCCCTTGCTCCTCATCCTGGCGCTGGGTTCCCCGCGCAGAGACGCGCTGCCCCCTGGCGGAGGTGTGGGGCTTGGCCGCCCCGCCCCGCCACGTCGGAGCCACTGCTGGGGGCCCCCCCGCAGCCCAGAGCCAGGCACTGCAAGGCTCCTCAGCGACAGGGGCTGGCATGATGAACCAGTGGCCAGCATGAGCCCTGCCCCTTTAAAAGTGAAACCTGGAGCGAGGCTGCTCCCTGGTCCTGAGGCCCGCTGGACAGGTAAGCCCCGGCAAGTCCTCTTTGCCCTTCACTGGGCTCGGAGAGGACGGGAGACAGCAGAGGGGGGCACCCCCAGGCTTCCCGAGGGCAGAACAGCAGGTAGGAGACTGCGTGCTGAGAGAGGCACCCAGAGGAGCGGAGCCCGGGGCTCCAGGGGCCTCGGCGGAGCAGGAAGAGGGTCTTGCCTCGGGGAGGGGAGAATCACCCTGGACTGGACAGTTCTGGGCCTGGGAACATGAAAACAGCCGAGGGTCGCTCAGCTCCCAAGTGATCCAGTCACATCCCAGAAACACGTGCAGGAATACTTACAGCAGGAGCAACAGAGCCAGCCAGTGCTGCACGGCCACGGCGAGCCAGGACATGGGACCTCATTCAAGCGGGGATCCGTCCAGAGAGGCCGAGCACTGGTGGGGAGAACGTGCCGCTGTCAAGATGCTGCAGGAAGGCTGAACGTGTTATGCAGAGATGTGGGAAAGCGGGAAGCCTCGAACTGAACCTCCAGAGGTAAAGCTTAGTGCCTGCCACAAGGAAGACGGACAGGCTGAGGGGTGCTGCAGAAGCATCAAGGGCCTGACTGCCACAGCCGTCCCGATGAGCCATTTCCCGGGGAGAGTGCAAGAAGCAAAGTGGCCCGCAGAGCAGCGTCCAGCGCACACCGACCTGGGGCCCCAGGGGGAGCCAGTGGAAGGGGAGAACCAAAAGTATTCCAATAAAAAGTGGCACAATTTTCAAAAAGTGATAAAAAAAACAAAAACATAAACCCACAGCTGTGAAAAGCGGAACAAATCAGCCGGACGTGGTGGCGCACACTTGTAACCCCAGCATTTGGGAGGCTGAGACTGGAGGATCACAGTTTTCAGACAGCCTCAGCTACTTAGTGAGGCCTTTGCAACTTAGTGAGACCCTGTTTCCAAATAAAATATAAAACAGGTGTGGGAGTATATATCCTAGAGGTAGAAAAGCTCCTGGGTTCCACCCTCAGTACCACACACACACAAAAATCTGAAAACATTCTGCAAAGTAACTGATAAGCAGCTCAGAGAAGAAACATCTTCTGTGCAGAGCAACAAAGGAAAGTATGCTTTGTTGGCATCTTGGTGGAAACAGTGCAAGTGTCTTTAGTACCTAGAAAAAAAACCTGTCAGGCTAGCCTTCCTTGCCAGCAAAAATGCCTTATAAAAAACAAAGGTGGAGCCCGGTGTGGAGGGCACAGGTCTGTAATCCCTGTACTTGGGAGGCTGAGACAGGAGGATCATAGTTTTGAGGACAGCCTCGCATAGCCTCAGCAAGTACTGAGGTTCATCAACCTAGTGAGACCTTGTTTCAAAATAAAAAGTAAAATCAGACTGGTGGTGAGGCTCAAAGGTAGAATGCCTATGAGTTCAAACCCCAGTAACACACACACACACACACACACACACACACACACACACACACACACACAAAGGCAAGCGTGGAGCGTGATGGCACACGCTTGTAATGCCTGTACTTGGGAGGCTGAGAAAGCAGGATATCTCTCTCTCTCTCTCTCTCTCTCTCTCTCTCTCTCTCTCTCACACACACACACACACACACACACACCAAATAATATAAAGTAAGGCATTTTTCAGATATACTACAAGAATTCATTACCAGCAGATCTGCACCGAAGGAATGTTAAAAGATGCCCTTCAGACAGAAAGAAGATGGTGCCAGGTAGAAACAAATCTACTCAAAGACATCAGGAGCCCAGGAGTGGGCATGGCGGTGCATGCCTGTGATCCTCGTACTTGGAAGACTGAGATAGGAGGATTGCAGATTTGAGACCAGTATGCAGTAACTTAGTGAGATCCTGTTTTAAAATAAAAATAGGGCTGGGAGTGTCGCTCAGTGACAGAATGACCCCAGGTTTCATCCCCAGTACCACACATGCACAGAATAACTAGTATATAGCCAGGTATGGTGGTGCGTTCCTGTAGTCCCAACTTCTAGCGAGGCTGAGGCAGAAGGACAGCTTGGGCCCAGGAGTTCAAGGCCAACCTGGGAAACAAACAAGACTCTGTTAAAAAGAAAACCCCATGCCGGGCGTGGTGGTGCACGCTTGTAATCCCAGCATTTGAGAGGCTGACACAGGAGGATTGTGTTTCATGGGCAGCCTCAGCTACTTAGTGAAGCCTCCTGCAACTCAGTGAGACCCTGTTTCAAAATAAAAAATAAAAAAATAGGACTGGGGGTGTAGCTTGGAGGTAGAATGCCCCTGGGTTCCATCCCCAGTGCCTCAAAAAAAGAAAAAAAAAAGAGAAAACCCCAATGTTTAGTATAAATCCTAAAGCAACCATTAAAATAATAAAGAATTTCAACTAGTGAGGCACCAAGGAGACAAAAAGATTAAAAAGTTAAAAGTTAATTCAGCCAAGTGTGATGGCACACACCTGTAACACCAGCGCCTCGAGAGGCTGCGGTGGAAGAATGGAAAGGCCTGGGCTAGCCCAGATCTCATAACGCAGAGAGACTGTCTCAAAAGAAGAAATAAAAAGGAGAGAGTGGCAGAGCACGCCTTCAAATATCCAGACACAAACAGGAAAAAAAGAAAAAGGATCAGAAAAGATATACCATGCTAACAGTAAGCCAAAAAATCCAGATTAACAAAAAGTGGGCATCAGAGCAAAGAAGACTACCAGAGATCAATAGGTCATTTCGTCATGATAAATTGGAAAAATCACCAAAAGGGCGAACAGCCTCAGCTACTTAGTGAGGTCCTCCGCAACTCAGTGAGACCCTGTTTCAAAATAAAGAATAAAAAATAGGGTTGGAGGTGTAGCTCAGAGGTAGAATGCCCTGGGATTCCATCCCCAGCACCAAAAAAAAAAAAAAAAAAGAAAGAAAGAAAGAAAATAAGAAAGAAAGAAAGAAAGAAAGAAGGAAGGGAGGGAGGGAGGGAAGGAGGGAGGGAAAGAAACTAGGAAAATAAGAGCAGATGAAGCCAAGATGCCAGGAGAGAGGAGATGGTAAAGGTCACAGCAGAGGTCAACGACACGGATGGACTGTGGAGAAAATCACCCAGACCAAAAAACAGATTCTCTGGGAAGATCAAGAAAATCAACAAATCTCTTACAAATGGATCATGGAACAAAAACAAGAGGAAAGACACGGTACCATCAGGATCGCTCCGGACTCTCCCCACATTAAAATAACTGAACGTGAATAATTCTGTGACAATACGCAGACAAAGTCCTGAGAAGACAGAAATTGCAAAACTCACTCAAGAGGAAATAGACACCTGAAAAGCCACAAATCTGTGAGATAATCTGAGTCTTTAGGTAAAAGCCTTTCCAGAAAGAGAATCCTAGGCCCAGATGTCTTCACCCAGAGTTTCTACCAAACACTCATAGAGGAAATGATACCAACTCAACAACACTACCAGGAAGGGAGCAGGACGGCCCTCGGCCATCGTGAACTGCGGCAAGGACGCCCGACCAGGTGACAGCTGAGACGCCACGCGGCATCTGGCAAGGACACAGAAAAACAGCTTTTATTTTTATTTTATTTTTGCAGTACTGGGAATGGAACCCAGGGGCATTCTACCTCCAAGCTATGCCTCCAGCCCTATTTTTTATTCTTTTTTTGAAACAAGGTCCCACTGAGTTGCAAATGGCCTAAGTTGCTGAGGCTGTCTCCGAACCTGGATCCTCCTGTCTCAGCCTCCCAAATACTAGGATTACAAGCATGCGCCACCATGCCCAGCCAAACAGCTTTTATTTTAACTGAGTCCAAAAACACAAAAAGGCACCACATCATGATCAAGTGGGGCGTATCCAGGGGCGCAGAACTGGCTTAATCCACAGAGACAGCTGACCACAAAGCGACAGGAAGCCAGCGTGATGACCTCAGTGAACACATCCCCGTGGCTGACCACGCAGCGACAGGAAGCCAGCGTGAGGATAGTATGACACAGAAAAATGCACCTGATGGAATCTAACACCCTTCCTGATTTTCTTTTTCTTTCTTTTCTTTTCTTTTTTTTTTTTTTTTTTTGGTGTGTGTGTGTGTGTGTGTGTGTGTGTGTGGTACTGAAGATGGAATTCAGGGCATTGTACCTCCGAGCTACACCCCCTGCCCTATTTTTTAGTCTTTTTATTTTTTGAAACGGGGTCTCATGGTCTCACTGAGTTGTGAAGGGCCTCGCTAAGTAGCTGAGACTGGCTGTGAACCACGCTTCTCTGGTCTCAGCCTCTCAAATGCTGGGATTACAAGTGTGTGCCACGACGCCTGGCTTATTCATTTATTTATTTATTTATTTATTTATTTATTTATTTATTTATTTACTTATGTGTGTGTGTGGTACTGGGAATGGAACCCTTCTACCTCCGGACTACACTCCCAGACCTATTTTTATATTTTTTATTTGGAAACAGGGTCTCTTAAGCCAGCGAGGCTGGCTTAGAACCTGCGCGATCCTCCTGCCTCTGCCTCCCAAGCGCGGGGATGACAAGCGTGCGACAAGCATGCGCCACCATGCCCAGCCTTTATTTTTTCTTTCTTTTTTTTCTTTCTTTTCTATCTTTCTTTTTTTTTTCTCTTTAGTTTTTTTGGTGTGGGTGGTTTTCTGAGCATTAAACCCAGGGGCATTTTGTCTCAGAGCTATACTCCCATCCCCATTTTGTTTTGAAATAGGGCTCACTATATTGCTGAGGGCCTCGTTAAGTTGCTGAGGCTAGCTTCAAACCTGCAATCCTCCATTCTCAGCCTCCCAAATACTGAGATTACAGGCATGAGCCAACATACCCTTTGGCTGATTTTCAAAATCTTCCCTCAACAGACAAGAGAAAAGAACTTTCTCAGCATCGGGATATAACTCAGTGGTAAAGCGAGTGCCCAGCATGTGCAAGGGCCTGGGTTTGATGCCTAGCACTGCCACGAACAAGCAAATGAACACATACAAGAAGAAGAAAGAACAGGAAAAAAATCTCCTCCACCATTAAAAGGCATCGACCACTGGGCGCAGTGGTGCACACTTACAATCCCAGTACTTGGGAGGCGGACAGGAGGACCGCAGGTTCCGGGACACCCTCAGCAAAGAGTGAGGTGCTCTTCAACCTAGTGACACCCTGTTTCCAAATAAAAATAAAATAGGGCTGGGGGTGTCGCTTACAGCTAGAATGCCTCTAGGCTCAATCTCCAGTATAAACAAACTGTACAGGAAAATTTGTTTGGAATTTACAAATTAAAAAGACACTAAAACTCGTAAATGTTCTCGTCAGAGTGAGAAGCCACAAGGCCAATATGTCAACGCCAGACATGCGGGACGTGAAACAAATGAGCCCCCTGCGGGCGTGAAGCACTGCGCCGCTTTCCGAAGATGGTTTTGCAAGGGTTTTTTTTGTGACTGGGGATGGAACCCAGGGGCATTCTACCTCTGGGCTGTACCCCCAGCCATATTTTTTATTCTTTATTTTGAAATAGGGTCTCATTAAGTAGCTGAGGCTGGCCTCGAACCTGCGGTCCTCCTGTCTCAGCCTTCCAAGTACTGGGATTACAAGCATGCGCCATGCTTGGCTGACAGGACCCTCTGAAGGGCTCACACCAGGCCTGCCTCATGGCTGGCCACAGGCTATGCCAAGCCCCTGGGGAGGACGACAAGCTGAGTAGGCCCTGCCGGCTCTGCCCCTCCCCCTCATCTCTGGGAGACGTGTACCCCCAGGCTCGAGCTGGATATCTTCGCTAGGCAGAGGGCACTGGCTGGAGGCTGATGGGGGGGTGTCTCTTAGGTGTCCAGCCCCCACCGTGGCCATAGGCCTGTTACACCGAGACTTTCTACTACTCACTGGGCAGTGGTCTAGAGTGAGCCACAGCTAAGCAGGGGCAGAGGCAGGAATGGTGGGCATCGTGGGCACCTGCGGCCTGGTGGCCTCTGTCTGCCCCTCAGGTCTTGGCCTGACCTGGAGGACTCAGGATCCTAAAGCCAACACTGTAGCTCAGGAGCAAGTGTGGTTGTGGAGGGCTGGGGAGTGGGATTGGCCATTTGGGACTGCTGAGCAGGGGGTGTACACAGCCCAGCCTTGGCCTCTGGCCACGGGAGCTCCCCATGTCCACCTGGTGGGACCCCTTGACCAGGGCTGAAGGAGCTTCCTGACTGGTGCTGGGGTGCCAGAGATTGACCCGGAAAGACCCACGGTGGGACACCAGCCACAGTCCCCAGTGAGTCCCGGCGGTCTGTGCGGGTCCAGGCCTGGTCAGCCTCTTCTCTGGCCCTCTGCACCCTGAAGCCCAGGGCTCAGATCTCCAAATGCGGCTATTTGATCCGGCTCTCACAAATCTGAGGGGCGGAGGCTGACCTTAGAGGAAATGGAACCGAACCGTGATTACTCAGATTACCTGGGATTGGATGAAGTGCAGGTGGAAGGCAGGGTTGCCCTGGCAACCAGAGGCCTCAAGGAGCTGGGTCCCTCACTCCCCTTGAGAAAGGAAAGGTGAGCTAGGGGAGAGTGCGGCTGAAGCTGGGGCACGGCCATTCCACACTGCCGAGTGACCACCCAGGGCCTGGTTCTGCGTGCCACGGCCCTGCTGAAGGCTGACCCTGCTGAGGAAACGGGCATCCCCTGGTAAAGCACCGTCAGTCTGCTGCCTAAAAAACCACCGGTCCCAGACCTCCTGCCTGTGGCCCCAGATTAGGCCCAGCATGGCTGAGAGCGGGGTGCGCTAGGAGGAAGTCCCAGGCCAGGCTGGTGTGCCCCAGGAGCTCTCTGCCGTGGAGAGCCAGCCGCTTCACGTCCTGGAGCATCTGCAGGGCCTCCAGTGTGATGTGCGGCCTGTGCACCTGGACCAGAGAAGGGGCAGGAGGCCAGGACCAGCTCTGCGGGGCCTGCTCCTAGTACCTGGGCCAGCAGCGGCGCCCGGAGCTACCTGAACAGGGACAGGAGTGTTCCTGGAGCACATGATGAGCCCTCAGGTCTGTGGCCTTGAGACAACCTGGAGACAAGGGGCTGAGTCCCCTGGAAGAGCACCCTGAAGGCCCCAGGAAGGGGGTGTGTGCTAGTTCACAGGTGGCTGGATAATGACTCTGAACTTCCCAAGCCCCCTTGCCTAAAGACCAGACCCTGGCCAAAGCAGGGGCTTGGGGTGTCTAGCAGCAGGTCTGGGAGAGCATGGGTTCTGCAGATCCTTCCTGCAGGCCCTTCCCTGGTGCCAGGAGGCAGCGCAAGTAGCACAGCAGGCCTCCCACCCGTGCCTTCACGTGACAGGTGGGTGCTGAAGGTTGGTGGCTCACCACAGCTCTACAGGTGGCAATACTGGTCGTAGCTGGGTCTTCACTGAGATATGACCCAGCCCAAGCCCTGGCCTGAAGCTACGCCACTGGCAAATATTTCATTTTCTGTCCCCATCAAGAAAGGAAGCCAAAGCCAGGCATGGTGGCGCAGACTTGTAATCCCAGCATTCAGGAGGTTGAGACAGAAGGATCACTGTTCGTAGACAGCCTCAGCTACTTAGTGAGACCCTGTTTCAAAATAAAGAATAAAAAATAGGGCTGGGGGTGTCTCTCAGAGGTAGAATGCCCCTGGGTTCCATCCTCAGTACTCCAAAAAAAAAAAAGAAAGAAAGAAAGAAAGAAAGAAAGAAAGAAAGAAAGAAAGAAAAAAGAAAAGAAGAAAGGAAGGAAGCCAGCCAGGCATGGTTGCACATGCCTACAACCCCAGTACTTGGAAGGCTTAGACAAGAGGATCGCAGGTTTGAGACCAGCCTCAGCAATGTAGTAAGACTCAGCAACCTAGAAAGATCCTGCTTTGAAACAAAAAGCAGGGTGTAACTCGAAGGTAGAATGCCCCTGGGTTCAATCCCTAGGGATTGAACAGACACACACACACACACACACACACACACACACACACACACACACACACACACAATGTGAGAGACAGAGACAGAGAGGAGAAAGAAACCTGATGCAGGTTTTTGTTTTGTTTTTGTGGTCAGGGATCGCCCAGGGGCACTCTGCCTCTGAGCTACAATCCCAGCCCTATTTTTTAATTTTGAAACAGAGTCTAAGGTCTAAGTAGCTGAGGCTGGCCGCAAACCTGCATCCTCCTGTCTCAGCCTCTCAAGCACAGGGATTACAAGGGTGTGCTGCCACGCCCGGCTCTTCCTGATTCAGTTTCCCCGCGTGTGGTGGGACGTCAGCCAACTTTGAAGGAGTGCCTTCGTGAAGTCACTTCTCCCGCTGTCAGCACAGCCCAGCTGGGTCTTGACAGCACTAACTGGATGTGAGCGTGAGAGAGAGCACACCTGCACACCTCAGGGAGACGCACGCTTCCCACAGGCAGGAAATCAGTGCTGGGTGGCTCAGGAACCTCCAGGGAGTCTGGAGGGATCCGGTGTCTGGGTGCAAGGAGGGTGTCCTTGGGCCTCATTCCACTCGGTGTTCTGAGGGCTGAGGGCACACCGCATCCTTCGTAGCCTGCGGACACTGGGCCCAAGCAACCTGCGGCAAACGCTTGGAGCTCGCTGAACCATTCCTCAGATAACTCTGCTCTTCCCCATTCAACCTGGCCTTTGTGGTATTTCCCCTCCTGGGCACTGGAGAAAAGGGAATTGTGCAGAAGTGAGTAGTGTGTGTGCAGCAGGCTACCTGGAAGGGGACAGCAGGGCCGGCCCCGGAGGCCAGGGGTTCTCCCAGCAGGCAGAAGCAAAGTGGCACATCTAGCCCTAGCTGGGCTCCCCAAAAGGCAGCACCCCAAAATAGATCATGTGAAGGCCCCAAAAAGATGAAGATGGGGGTCAGGCATGGTGGCGCAGGCTTGAAATCCCAGTGCTTGGGAGGCTGAGACAAGAGGATAGTAGGTTTGCAGCCAGTCTTAGCTACTTAGTGAGGCCCTCTGCAACCCTGTTTCAAAATAAAAGTAAAAAATATGGCTGGGGTTGTAGCCCAGAGGTAGAATGCTCCTGGGTTCAGCCCTCAGTTCTAAAAAGAAAGAAAGAAAGAAGAAAGAAAGGGGGTGGGGAGGATGGAAGAAAGAAGGAAGATTGAGGACATGGAGATCTGGGGGCCAGGCAAGTGTATGGGCTCCCAGCTTGGGCAGTGAAGGCCTGTGCCCCAGGATGTCCACTCCACCGAGCGGTCAAAGGCGTGCCAGATACCTGTCCGCGTGCCCAGGTGCCTTGGCAACAGGGGCAGCATGGACTCCCCTGTTAGGGGCAAGCAAGGGCTGGACCCGCCTGGCAGAAGGGCAGGAGGGTGGGGCATGGAGGGTGTCACCATGGCGACATGGCCCGCTGGGGAAGGAACACAGGGCAGATGGCCTGGTCAGCACACTGTGGACGTGAGACCACATAAACTTTGTACTTAAACAAAGAGCAGGAAGAGGCAGAGACCTGTGTCCCTCTCCCACCTGCCCTCCCCCATCTGCGCCCCAGGACGACCTCGGGAACACGCTGCGTCCCTGTGCCTGGGTCCTCGCGGCCAGGGCTGTGGGGCCGGCATTCTCCATTGGTGTCCCCCAGCCCCTCCGGCAGCTCGCGCCCAGGCTGGAGGGAGACAGGAATGGGTCCTCACCAACTCCGCCCTCCTTTCTCTTGGCACCCGTCACATTCACCCAGTGCCCATCCACAGAGGCTGACTCCAAGACTCATGCAGAGAAAGGCACCTTTTTTTATTTATTTACCTTTTCTGATACTGGGGATCAGATCTCCCTCCAAACTACACCTCCAGCTCTTTTTTTTTCTTTTTTGGGGCACTGGGCATGGAACCCAGGGGCATTCGACCTCCGAGCTACACCCCCGGCCCTATTTTTTGTTCTTTATTTTGAAACCAGGTCTCACTGAGTTGCAGAGGGCCTAAGTAGCTGAGGCTGTCCGCAACCGCGATCCTCCAGTCTCAGCCTCCCAAGTGCTGGGACGACAGGTGTACAGTGTGCGCCACCACGCCCGGCTTCTCCAGCCCTCCTTATTTTGACCCTCGCTGAGCTGCTGAGGATCTGGCTAAGTACTGGGACTGACTTGGGGATCTGAACTTTCTGCCTCAGTGTCCCAAATACTGGGGTTACAGGAGCCCACACCAGGTTAGAAGGCACTCTGAAGGGACGGGCGACAAAGGCACGGGCGGCTGATGGCCAGCGGCAGCCCAGCCCCTCTTGGCTCCTAGCCGCCAGGTTCAGTGGGCAGCACAAGCTGGCCGGGCACCAGAGGCGGGGCTCTCAAGGGGCAGGGACCTCCAGGTATGGCACGGGGTGTGAGAAGGGGCCTGGCCGGGCCCAGTAGTCCAGGGCTCGCACCCGGTAGAAGCCCGAGGTGACAGCTGACTCTGTGGACATGAGGTGTGTGTGTTCTTGAGATGTGCCCACCAGGACCCCCCGAGGCCCCCACTCAGGAATGGGGTGGCAGGGACCAGGGCCTGGATGGTAGGTGTACCTGGGCTGAACACAAAGAGGTTATAGGTCGATGGCTTCCTGAGGACCGGGGTGTACACCTTACCATCCGGGGAGAACTGGATCTCGTAGGTCCACAGGCACCTGTAGGTTCAGGGTCCAGGCTGGGGTCAGGCAGCCCTGAAGGCCAGGGGGGCAAGGCAGGGTAGACCCTATTCCCGCCAGCTCTCTTCCTGGCACCTCTCGGTAAGCGGTCTCTGGGCACTCTTCCTGCAATGACCCACCACCCTGGCTGAGCGCAGAGGACAAGAGTCCAGCTGTGGTTTCAGTGTCCTTGGGGGGCCTCACCGGGGGATCTCTGAAGGAGCATGCAGTTGGGGGCTGAAGGGCAGAAGGCTTGGCGGTGGACGGGGCTGGGGTGAGCCGGGTGGGTGCCCTGCTGCCAGGTGGGGAGGAGCGAGCACCCCACTCACGCACTTGGAGCCCACGAGCTCGTCCGACCAGACCAGGACCAGCTGCCCTCGGGTCAGGGGCAGCGCGCGCAGCCGCGTGACCTGCAGACAGGGAGGGGCTGTGAGGGGCTGAGGGTGAGTGGGCGGCGGGGGGCCGTGGGGGCCACTTGCCTGCCCCGGAGGCTTCTGGGGGCGCGCGCACACGTGCACGAGCAGCAGCGAGGGCAGCGGGAGCGCCTGGCGCAGCATCAGGCGGCCACTGGCCGGGAAGGGACGCGGCGCCGCGGCCACGGGGTCCTGCGGACGGCGAGGGCCAGCTTCAGCGAGCCTGGCGGGCCCCCCGCCCCCCGCCCCGCGCCCCCACGCCCACCGACCTCGGCCGCGCGCATGCGCCGGAGCTGCTCGCCCGAGGGGAAGACGGGCCGGCCCAGGAGCTGCCACTCGGCGTGCGGGCTGCAGAGCCGGTTGTCCAGCCGCAGCGTCACGTAGACCAGCCCTGCGGAGCCGAGCGTTGGCCGCCAGCCCGCCCCGGCCCCGGCCCCGGCCCCTCCCGGGCTGGCCGCGGCCGCTCACCGGGGCCGGGGGGCGCCCCGCGCAGGCGCAGGGTCAGCGGCACGCTGCGGTTGGGGTGCGCGCGGGTGTCGTCGCTGGCGTAGACCAGGACCGAGGCGCGCCAGGCGTCGCTGGGGCCCTCGGGGCGGTGGGCGCTGGCCAGGACGCCCACCGTGTGGTTGCTGTCCAGCACCGTGCCGGCCCGCGACACCTCTGCCCAGAGCTGCTCGCCGTCTGCGGCGCGGGGCGGCGCTGTCACCGGGCCGCGGGGCCCGGCTTCCCGCCACCACCCCCCCCCCGCGCCCTTGCCCTGCAGGGAAGGTCGCGCAGGGACCCCCTCGCCCCTCGGGAAGCCCGGCCCCAGGAATCCGCGGCTGGGGGAAATGTGCCCCCTCAGACCGCCCCCACCCCAGGGCCTTTGCACGGACTCTCCCGGCCGGGCGCTAGGCCCCGGAGGAGCCGGCCGGCGCAGGAGCTGCAGGCTCACCCAGCAGGGCCAGCAGCCCCATGGCCGTGAGGACCGGCTTGCGCAGCAGCTGCACGTGAGGCGGGCGCGTGTTGTTGACCTGGAAGCGCGCGGTCAGCGTGCGCTGTGAGAAGGGGTGGGGGTGGTAGCTGAGGAAGGCGTTGTCGTTGCTCAGGAGCGCGTAGTGGACCGACGAGCTGGTGTTGGCGACCAGCAGGTTCTGGTGCTGCGCGATGACCTGCGGGCGTCGGGTGAGTCTGGGCCCTGCCGGCCGCCTGCTCCAGCCGCGCGGCGAGCAAGGCCCGGGACGCACCTTCACCACCATGGCCGCGTACGTCACGTCGGCCCTCCAGGGCCGTGGCAGCGACCAGCCCACCAGCGGGTCCGCCTCGTCGTTGTAGACGGGGGTGTCCTTGAACTTGGGGAAGAGCTGCTGTATCCGCCCCACGGCCGAGGCCTCCTGCTCCAGGACGTGGATGGAGCTGCCCGCGCCCTGCGGCAGGCAGCCAGGCCTCAGCACCTGGGGCGGCCCAGCCCCCGGCCCGGGCGGGCAGGGCGCACGCACCTTCCTGTGCAGCGAGATGTAGTCCAGACGCACGCCCACCTCGCCAGTGAAGAAGTTGGTACCCTGGGCGCAATGCCCCAGAAGACTCCAGCTGAGCGGCGACAGCGGCGGGGGCCAGAAGGAATCGCCGGGGCCCCCCAGCCGCAGCCTGGGGCTGGCGGCCAGCAGGCCCTCGGAGCAGGCGTCATAGTAGTTCAGGAAGCCTACAGCGCAAGGGTCCTAAGCCTCCCAGACACCCAGGCTGGCTCAAAGCCCCCGCCCCGCCCGCCCCGCCCCGCTCACCTTGCGTGGTCATGGACACGTTGTCAAAGTCGTGATGGTCCGGTTCGTTCCAGGTCTCGAAGTTCCACTTGGAAACATGCTCCAGTCCATACCTATCTGTAGAGCGCCTACTGTTGCTGGGGCTTCACCTCCAGTCCTGGAAAGCCCAGCCCGGCCTCCCAGCGTGGGCGCCCAGCGCCGGAGGTCTGGAGGCCAGGGGATGCCACCCCTTCCCCGATCAGGGCGCCCGGTCAGAGGAGGGCCTGCCCCTCCTCACACACCGATGTATCTCCTGGCCAGGAGGGAGACTAGGTCCTTCCACTCGAACACTTGCTGCTTGTCCTCAAAGTCGGTGAAGCGTCCAGAAGGGCTGCCCATCAGCTCGAAGCCTGCAACACAGGTCAGTGAGCTCCGCCTGGCAAGTGCCATGGCCAGCCCCGAGCTGCTGCCACCAGGGAGGACCCAGAGGGCTGGGTGGGGCAGGGCTGCGCTCACCGGGAAGGAGCTGGTTCTCCTTGAGGAGGTCCAGGTACGCGTCCAGGTGGGTGAAGTTGTAGCGCACGCCCTGCCCAGCTGACCCCCTGTGGAGAAGCGTCTGCGCTGGAGGAGAGCAGCAGACACCGCTCGGCCACATGCCACAGGAGGGGCCCAAGGAGCCACTCGGGACTCGGCGCCCGGGGTTCCAATGGCCGTTCCCTCCTCAAAACACCGACACTACAGGTGCCCCTCAGTCACTCACGGCTGCTGGGAAGTAGTGTGCCTTTCTGTGGAACCCTGCCCTAAACCTTCAAGAGATGGAGGCTTGGGGTGAGGGCTCAGGACAGCTATGAGGCCCAGGGGGGGACCAAAGCCAGGTAACACCCAGTGAACACTCCACCCTAGTGCTACCTCCCAGTAGCCAGGACCCCAGTGTAGCTAATGGCACTCTCATGCTTTCCAGAACTCCAGGAGGCCACATGGGTGTGCAGGAGAGAGCGGGAGGGCCACCCACGCAGCCAGGCCTGGCCACTCCCCTGGGGCTCACAGTCCAAGATGGACAGGTGTCATCAGGTCTTTATTTTGTACTGGGATGGAACCCAAGGGCATTCTATCTCCGAGCTACACCTCCAGCCCTATTTTTAATTCTTTATTTTGAAACAGGGTCTCACTGAGTTGCAGAGGGCCTCACTAAGCAGCTGAGGCTGTCTGCGAACCACAGTCCTCCTGTCTCAGCCTCCCAAGTGCTGGGATGACGAGCGTGCGCCACCACGCCCGGCTCATCAGATATTTAACAGAACAGGTATTTGGTGAAGGGGGTGTGATGGGAGTGACAACCTTGCTGAAGGGGTGTCACCTAAGACCACTAGGTGCTGGCGTAAGCCAGTAATGAAAGCCCCTGGGGCAGACTCACAAAGGGGTAGGACTGAACTCCTGGCCAGGGTGTACATGTGGGAGGTGAGGTCACACAGGAACTCAAGACCCTGTGAGGATGGATGTCGACAGCTGAGTACAGCAGCACCATGACACTAAGAAGATCCCTGTAAGGCCGGCACGGTGCCGCACGCGTGTCATCCCCACCTTGGGAGGCTGAGACCTGAGGGGCGCAGGTTCACAGCCAGCCTCAGCTGCGTAGTGAGGCCCTCTGCAACTCAGGGAGACCCTGTCTCAAAGTAAAGAATAAAAGCCAGGCGTGGTGGCTCACGCTTGTAATCCCAGCATTTGGGAGGCTGAGACTGGAGGATCATGGTTCATGGACAGCCTCAGCTACTTAGTGAGACCCTGTTTCAAAATAAATAATAAAAAATATGGCAAGGGGGTGTAGCTCGGAGGTAGAATGCCCCTGGGTTCCATCCCTAGACCTGCAAAAGAAATAATAATAATGAATAAAAAAATAGGGCTGGGGTGTAGCTCAGAGGTAGAATGCCCCTGGGTTCCATCCCCAATACCGCAAAAAAAAAAAAAAAAAGAAAGAAAGAAAGAGAAAGAAAAAGAAAGAAAGAAAAAATATCCCTGTAAGACTGGGCTTGGTGGTGCAGGCTTGTAATCCCAGTACTTGGCCAGCCTCAGCTACTTACACTTTGCAACTTTGTGAGAACCTGTTTTAAAATAAAGAATAAATAGGGCCGTGGGTAGAATACCCCTGGATCCAATCCCTAGTATTGCACACACACACACACACACACACACACACACACACACACACACACACATCCCTGTGGCAGATAAGTTGGAGTCAGAGCAGGAAGATTGGTGACCCCCCACACACATTGGGAGCCAGAAGGAGGCATGGTGCCCAGACTGGGCAGTGCTGCAGAAGCCCTGAGAAGGGGCTGGAGCAGGTCGGTTCTCGAGGTGTGGGGCAGTCTACTGACATATCTGAGGTGAGCTGGGCCGGGTCCTAGGCAGTGGGTGGATTTCAGCGTGGGCCTGCTTTTGGGGTTGGAATTGACCAGTCGGGTCAAGGTGAGGGCATCCGTGCTCAGACCTCCCGGCCTGAGGGTGTTGGGGGAGGGGTAGGTAGAACATGCCCCTGGCACTGAGTCTGGGGCTAGGTTGTGGGGGAGCAGCCGCCAGGTGAGCCCAGGGGAGGGGCAGGCATGGTGAGGAGAGGCACCAGCCAGGGTCTGAGGGCTTCCCAAGGACACAGCCCCACGGGTGAACAGGGGTTTGTTGGCTGGGATGGTGAGGGAGGGACAGGGTCAGGGCCAGGGCCAGCACTGGACAGTGGAATCTGGCCCTAACCAGCTCTGCACAGCCACAGCCAGCCAGCGAGCACTGACCCCTGGCGTGGCAGGCTGGGACAGCTCAAGGCCTCCTGGGTTCCACCTGTGCCCCTCCCGTAGGTCAGGGAAGAGGCTGGCCAGGCCTCCACCCACTGCCCAGCTCCTGCAGCTCCAGGCCCCTCCCTGCCCTGGGCGCCCCCTCTGCCCAGGCCCAGCACAGCAGGGGTTTCACTGCACCTCCACCCCCTATAAAAGGTTACAACCGGTAGCAAACAAAGCAGTAGCAAGCACTTGGATAAATATTAAATGCATTGCACCCAAGGATTCCAAAGTCCCGAGGTGTTGGTATGGGGACAGGGACGGGTTCTCAGCTTTAGCCTCGGGTCCCTGCACTATAAACTGGTGGCACCCACTCCGGCAGAAGGCACCGCCTCCGGGGCTCAGTGTCCTGGGCGGGCCGGGGAGACCCGTCTGGAAACGTTCCCAGCCTCGCTCCCTGCATGGACCCGAAGGCCGGCTAGGGATGCCCGGGCGCCGGGATACCCCCAGGGGCCACCCCGTGCCAGGAACCGCGGGGCGCAGTCGTTCCGTCCCACTGCGCGCCCGCCGCCCCCCGCCCTGGCTCTGCTGGGGAGGTCTAAGCTGGAGCGGGGCCGCGCAGAGGGAAGTGCGTGGTCCCCCAGAGCCCCCGAGGAGCAGCCTGGCCAGAGAGCGGACGGCCCGGCCAGGCCGCGGAGCACGAGGGCGCGTCCACGGCGGCCCGGTGAGTGCGCGCGGCGCCCGGGGGGAGCGGGGGCGCGGGCGTGGACGGAGGGCACGCGGGCGGCGGGCCGGGGCGGGGGGGCGAGCGCGCCGGCGGGCTGGGGCGGAAGGGCGGAGCCAGGCCCGTGCCGGGCGGGGCGCCCGCGGACACCCTTCGCGCTCGGGTGGGGGCTTTGGGGTGTTGGCTCGGCCCGGAAGCACTCCCCCCGGGCCGGGGTTGGGGTGGCAGGTGACTCCGAATGGATCTGGTCCCAGGGCCTGTTTACCCCAGACTTTCCACTGATGCTGGGGACGTGGTGTTTCCTTTACGAATAAACATACTCAAGTGTCTAACAGTGGATCTGATGATGAAATTAAGAAAACCACCAGACTACAACAAGGCTGGACAAGCGTGTCGGCCTGAGCTGGACGACCGCAAGTCTCAGGAGTGAGGGAATCTGCAACTCAGTGGGCCCAGCTGACCTCAGGGCATAGAGAAACCAAGGCTGGAGGCCCCCCGGCCCGCAGCCCTCTCACTGGGCAGGAGTGACCTCAGCTGCGGCTACTTTCCTGTGTATCTACCAGGGGACTGGACTGGCCAGCTGTGGGCCCAGGACCCCCTTCCTGGAGACCCAAGGGAGTGGGCCAGCCCCCAGTGGTCTCCTCGGGAGTTCCCAACTGCCCCTAACGGGGAAGATTACCCTCCCTGAACCACACCACACTAGAGCTGTCCCTATCTGCTGGGGAGGGACTAATGACTCACCCATCACACGACTGAGGAAGAGCTCTGGACGCCTGCCTCCCCCCAGCTAGGCAAGCAGAGGCAAAATGGTGGGGAAGGAGGCCCAGGCCCTGCAAGGCCTCTGGGCCATGGAAGATCCTGGGGCCCAGGGCAGGGCCCTCAGTGGTAGCAGTCAGAGTTGGTGAGGGAGGAGTGGGCATTGGCTGGGGGCTGAGATCTCGCAAGCTCTGGATGCTTCCCACTCTCTGGCCACTCTACCCGTATTGCACAGCCATTTTGCCCCTAAATTAGGTTTCTGTTTTTCCCTGGCCAGGCCCACAGCTCGCAGGAGCCCAGAGGGGGCTTGGTGGCTCCAGAGGCTTCCTGGAGGGGTCCCAGTGTGGGCCCTGGTGGAGCAGCTTACCTCTGGGGTTTCCCCCCCACATCCCTGACATCTATGGGGACTGGAGCGCCCCAGAGACCCCGCTGGACTTGAAGGCCCTTGTTGATCCTGGATCCTGTCTCAGGATCCAGAGCTGAGCCAACCTGCCCACCAGCCTGTGGGCCTCCCTCAGGATGGGAGAGCACCAGGCCGCCAGCACCTATTACAGGAGCCTAGCACCATGCCCGCTTGCCCTCAAGTGGTGGCCGTTCCCTTCAGATGGGTGGGGCTGAGGTTCTGAAAGGCCCCTCACCCTCGGCCCCTTACCGGTGGCCACCCCCAATTTGGATTAACTCCTTCTAAGGGGCCATGTATCTTCAAACCAGCCCTACAAGGCAAGGTCCCACCCTGCTTCAGAGAAGCAAGCTGGGTGCCCGGGAACCAGATGTCTGACCGCACTCGGGGTGGGCTGGTCCTAGAGCCCAGCTGAGCCCAGACCCCTGCCACCAAGGCATGAGGGCCACCTGTGTTGATGCTGGCAGCCCTCCACCCTCAGCCGTGCAGGGCCTACGTGCACACACCCCCGCAGCCTCTGTCTGCTTCCCACACAAGGACACGGGGCAGACGCTGGGACGTGGCCACACCGTGCCGAGCCAGCTGTTATGCCCCCACCTCGTTCCAGCTTGGGTCAGAGCGAGCTCCTTGCAGAATGGGGCAGATATCCAGCAGGTGGACAGGGGCTGGCCTCTCTCAGCCCCATCATGAGTTGTGGGGTCACCGCACTTGACTCTGAGCCTAGAATTGAGCTCGGTATGCCTCTGCCTCTGGCCGGGCCCCCAGACATCAGGTCCCGGCTCCAGCCACCTCCTCACCATGTCTCCTGGCAGGCAGCATCTGGTGCCCCGGCTCCTGGGAGGCCGAGAGCTTATCAGAGGCCCACACAACTGTAATTGTTCGTGAGCCTCTGATTACAGTACAACTCTCAGGATTAGCTCACTGGCTTAGCCACTCAGGTAACACTCGTCAGAGGGAAACCCATGACTCAGCTATCTTTGGGGTAAATAATTTAACTGCAGGCCCAGCACACACAGTGCTCCCCACAGGTCAGTGTCAGACGGGCCGCTCTGCTCTCTCTTCCGCTAACAGAAGCCCAAGTCTCGGAGGTCCAGCCACCAGCAGGCCTCAACCCTTGATATCCCCTGGCCACTGAGCCCGTGAGGCGCCCCCAGGTAAGAATCGTACCTGTGTCCCAGCCACCTGCCGTAGCAGAGGCGTTACTGGGCAGAGGCAGGAGCAGAAGGCCACATCCCACTGTTTCTTAGGGGGACGCTCAGGCAGAAGGCAGGTGGCGTTTATAGTCCCGGTCCTACGTGCCTAGGCCCTGGGGGTCTGGGGTAAGCTTAGGTGCCCAGGGATCTCATAGGCGCTGAGCCTCTGGCCAGCTGGGGCTACCTCTTGCCCTCCTGGGAAGCTGCAGGGCCAGGCACCATGAGCAGTAACCCCACAGAGGTGCCAGGGTGTTCAGGGCTCCAAAGGAACTGGGTATTTGCTTAATACTACGGTGAGGGGACTTTCAAAACAGGTACTTTGGAGCCTGAAACAGCAGACCAAGGCCGTGCGTGTGGTAGGTGGCCTCTAAGTGCTGCCCTCAACACCCAGCACGTTCCTGGTTCGGGATGGCCAGCTGACTACTGGCAGAGTAGCATGAACTTAGACAATGTACTAGTGCATTCTGGGAAGGACTCGGTACCCAGGAAAGTGTACCCATGTCCTAGAGACCTGGAGCAGGGCAGGTGATGCCAGCCGCCCCCCCCCACTGTCCAGCCAGGCTGGCAGGGCACCTCCAAGCACATTCATGTTCCTCGTTGCGAGGAGGGCTGGTGGGATGGGCACAGTTCTGGGGTGGCACGTGAGGTCTGGCAGCGCAAAGGAGGCCCTCTGTGGAAACCCTCGGCCAGCCCCAGGGCTGTGGTGGCACAGGAGTGGCACCAGTGAGGGTGGAACAGGGGAGGCGCTCTGGTGTGGGCATGGGGTGGACAGCAGGGCCCTTTGCCAAGCCAGGGAGCCAGGGAGGTGGACAGGGAGCGGCCGGAGTGAGCTCAGTAGACCGTGCCTGCCTCTGACCTCAGGCCATGGCCGGTGTGTGCAGGTGAAGGCCCAGTCCATTACTCCTCTTGGGGAGGTGACCTTCGTGAGGCATTGGGTGGCTTTCAGGAAAGAGCTGCAGAGCCCACGGGATGCCGGTCCACCATGCCTGAGCACTGGACAGGGTTCGGAGCTTGAGGCCCTGCACCTCCCACAGGGCGCAGCCCTGGGCCTCGCTGTCCCCCAGGGTGGGTGAACTGGGTCTCTGCCTGGGCTAGACCAAAGATCTGGTGGGCCCTGAGCACCGAGGTTATGAGGCCTGACCACAGCTTCCCCTTGTAGGTCGCGGTGCCTGGTGCTGCAGGATGGAGGTGTACCCTGAGCCGCTGCGGCAAGATGGGGGCTTGGTGTTGGTCCGCCGGCAGCCCCCTGCGCCCCAGGGCCTGCTGGAGACACTGAAGGCCAGGCTGTGGCGGGGCTGTGCCTGCAGCATGCCACGAGCCCGGGCGCTGCTGCAGGACCTGGTTCCAGCCTCGCGCTGGCTGCGCCAGTACCGGCCACGGGAGGACCTGGCAGGTGACGTCATGTCCGGGCTGGTCATTGGGATCATCCTGGTGCCACAGGCCATTGCCTACTCCCTGTTGGCTGGGCTGCAGCCTATCTACAGCCTCTACACGTCCTTCTTTGCCAACCTCATCTACTTTCTCATGGGTACCTCCCGCCACATCTCCGTGGGCATCTTTAGCCTGCTGTGCCTTATGGTGGGGGAAGTGGTGGACCGTGAACTTCAGCTGGCTGGCTTTGACACCTCCCAAGACAGCCCGGGACCCCGGGACAACGGCACTGCCCTCAACAGCTCGGATGCCATGCTGCTGCTCGGGCCACAGGGCTGTGGGCGGGACTGCCACGCCATCCGCGTCGCCACCGCCCTCACTCTGGTGGCCGGGATTTATCAGGTGAGGCGGGGCCAGCTGAATCGGCACTCAGGGCCCCCTCAGCTGCTCGCTGCCCACCACCAGGGAAGCCCAGGGAGGGCACAGGTCAGGGCCAGCGCGGGGGCCTTCAGCCTCAGGCCAGGGCCTTGGAGGGCAGAGCAAGGCTGGGGCACCTATGGGTATGGGAGGAAGGAGGCGGGAGCTGGCCTGGTGGGGTGGGTGGGCAGAGTATGGCTGTGGCTCCGACGGCCAGCTGCAGCTTCATCCCAGGCAGGACCTGGGGTGGGCTCCTTTCTGCGGCCTAGGACCCTGTCTGGCTCCTGTCAGGCCTGTGGACCTGCCCCTCCGTGAGTCCCATACCTGCAGGGCACGCCTGTGCAGACTCAGGGGAAGGGGCTGCCTTCTGACGCCTGAGCCCTGGTCCTGAAATAGCTGGTTTCTGCAGCAAGAGGGTGAGGGTGGGCGTCCATGGCCTGTCCACGTGCAATACGTGTCCCCAGCACGCACGCGTGGAACACGGGCTGGAGGGGTCCCATCCGGAAGTGAGTGGCAGCAGCAGTGGACAGCCAGTATCAGTGGTGCGCCGTGTCCTGGGGCTTTGCGGGCGCTGGTGCAGGGGGCGCGCGGCTCTCTCCAAGCCTCTGCAGCGACTGCGCTCTGTCCACAGGTTCTCATGGGTGTCCTCAGGCTGGGCTTCGTGTCCACCTACCTCTCCCAGCCGCTGCTGGACGGCTTCGCCATGGGGGCCTCCGTGACCATCCTCACCTCACAGCTCAGGCACCTGCTGGGCGTGCGGGTGCCCCGGCACCAGGGCCCGGGCATGGTGCTCCGCACGTGGCTGAGCCTGCTGCGCAGCGTGGGGCAGGCCAACGTGTGCGACGTGGTCACCAGCGCCGTGTGCCTGGCAGTGCTCCTGGCGGCCAAGGAGCTCTCGGACCGCTACCGGCACCGCCTGAAGGTGCCGCTGCCCACGGAGCTGCTGGTCATCATGGCGGCCACGCTCGTCTCCCACTTCGGGAGGCTCCACGAGCGCTTCGGCTCTAGAGTGGCCGGCGCCATCCCCACTGGCTTCGAGGCTCCACGGGTGCCGGACCCCTGGCTGGTGCAGCGCGTGGCGCTGGACGCCGTGTCCCTGGCTCTGGTGAGCTCCACTTTCTCCATCTCGCTGGCAGAGATGTTCGCCCGCAGCCACGGCTACTCTGTCCGCGCCAACCAGGAGCTGCTGGCCGTGGGCTGCTGCAACGTGATACCCGCCTTCTTCCACTGCTATATCACGAGTGCCGCACTGTCCAAGACCCTGGTGAAGACAGCTACTGGCTGCCGGACACAGCTGTCCAGCGTGGTCAGCGCGGCCGTGGTGCTGCTGGTGCTGCTGGTGCTGGCACCCCTGTTCTGGCACCTGCAGCGGAGCGTGCTGGCCTGTATCATCGTGGTCAGCCTCCGGGGGGCCCTGCGCAAGGTGAGGGACCTCCCGCAGCTGTGGCGGCTGAGCCCGGTGGACGCGCTGGTCTGGGTGGTCACCGCAGCCACCTGTGTGCTGGTCACCACGGAGGCAGGGCTGCTGGCTGGGGTGCTCCTCTCGCTGCTCAGCCTGGCCGGCCGCACACAGCACCCGCGGGCCGCCCTACTCGCCCGCATCGGGGATTCGGCCTTCTACGAAGACTCCACAGAGTTCGAGGGCCTGGTGCCTCAGCCTGGGGTGCGGGTGTTCCGCTTTGCCGGGCCGCTCTACTATGCCAACAAGGACTTCTTCCTGCGGTCACTCTACAGCCTCACAGGGCTGGATGCAGGGCGCTTGGCTGCCAGGAAGAAGGAGCGGGGCCCACAGGCGGGGGCTGGCAAGGGACACCTTGCCGATGGCAAGGACCTGGGCTCCCTGAGCAGCAGGGCTGGGCTGGTGCCCATGGCGGTTGGCTTCCACACGGTGGTCATCGACTGCGCCCCAGTGCTCTTCCTGGACGTGGCTGGCATGGCCACACTACGGGACCTGCGCCGTGACTACCAGGCCCTGGGTGTGGCCCTGCTCCTGGCCTGCTGCAGCCCGCCTGTGAGGGACGCTCTCAGGAGAGGGGGCTTCCTCGGGGAGGACCAGAGGCCTGAGGAGGAGCAGCTGTTCCCCAGCGTGCACTGTGCTGTGGAGGCCGCCCGGGCCCGCGCCCGCGCCCACCAGGGGGAGCTGGTGGTTGCCGACTCCACTCTCTAGCAGGGCCACGCCCTGCTCTGTGTCGGCTGGAGTCATCAGAAACAGAGACGCACCTCTGGGTCATCTCTCCCTACAGTAGTCAGGGAACCCTGGCCGGAAAAGGCAACACTCTTGAAGACCCCCGAGAACTCAACGCTCAGTGACCAAGAACTTCCACCTCCTGGAAAAGTGCTGCCACCCCGGCAGCTCGGCCCAGGTTCCAGCACCCACGATCCCTCAGCCCATTCAGAAGTGCCATGCCAGGCCTCTTCTCTGTTCCACTGTCTTACTTGAACAGAGTCAACTAACAGGGCCTCCTCGGTGCCAACAGGGCAAGCTCTCCCCCACCTGCTGAGCCCCTGTCTCGCCAGTAGGAGCCGACTCGTGACCAAGGGCAAGCCGGTCTTATTTTCTGAAAGGCCACCTACACCCAAGTGCACCTCATACCTCGTGCTCACTCCGGAGGGGCCTCACAGGGCAGGGCCAATTCCAGGGCCTGGTCCAGAGATGGAGCCAGAGGTGATGTGACCACCGAGACCTCAACGCAGGCCTCAGGCTCGGCGTCTGTGCACAGCTTGACCAGTGGCACGCTGTGTGGGCACGTGGCCCCCATACAAAGCCAGATACAGCAGGTAACAGCTGGCCCTGAGCCTCAACGGCAACTCTCAGGTGGAAACAGGCTGCGCCCCAGGACACAGGCCCTGGCAATCCAGGCGGGGTGCCCCCCTTCCCAGCAGGACGCTCTGCCAGGAGGTACAGGGGCCATGTGTCCTCAGAGCAGCCCCAGCTCTGTTCCCATGGTGGTCCCTCCCGACACCAGCCCTGCCCTGTGCTCACAGCTGGTCCCTCGCGTCTCTGCAAGGTGGGCTTCGGCCAACAGCCCTCAGGACAACCCCATCAACCCACCTAGCTGTGATGAGGTCCAGCAGCCAGTGGGTCCGGACTTGCTCGATTCCACTGTGAGGCACAGCGCCCACGTAGGCCAGGTTGAGCTGCTGATCCCAGCTGAGGTCATACTGGTCAGCCTGGTCGTGAGGCAGCGGGGGGCTGGGGGTGGGACAAGGGGTGCTGCAGCCACTGTACATCCTTGTGCCCTGCCACCTGACGGCCCGGCCCGGCCCAGCCCAGCAGAGGGAGGGTGCGCATTCGCCCAGTGAATAACAAAATGGCCCTTCGCAGGAAGGCTGGACAACTTGTCCTTGGGGGTCCCGCAGGACAGCCACACTGCCACTCTGGCCCTGTCCTGCCAGGCAGAGAAGATCTCCAGTCTTCCTGGGGTGCTGGTGACAGACTGGGTAGGGTCAGGGCCAGCACCCTGGGGTGCCCTCCTGGGGGTACTCCAGGACAAGCGCACCCTGAGCCATGGGCTGAGGGGCCTGCTGCCACTGGGCAAGCCCAGGACTGGCCGGGGCCTCCAGCACAGGGCTCTCGCAGGTAAAAGCTCTGCTGCGCCGGAACACGGTGTGCAGCGGTTAGGAGAGAAGGGGGTCCCCAGATGGGGCAGGGCCTGGAGGGCCGGCCTCCGGCCTTAGCTTAGGCGGGCTGCTCACCAGAAACCCGTGCTCCTCCAGAAGTGGCGCAGCGGCCGCACGGTGCGGGCGGCGTCCACGCGCACCAGGTGCGGCGCCTCGGCCCGGGCCGCCGGGGGCGCGGCCAGGAGGCCGGCGAGCAGGAGCGCGAGCCGCGGGGCGCGCATGGCGGGCCTGGGCGCGGGGAGCCGGCGCCTTCCGGGGCCACGTGACCGCCGCGTCCCCGCGGCTCCGCCCCGGCCTGGCCCGGCAAGGCCCGGAGCCTGGAAGGACACCGGCCTCGGCGCCCGGGGCAGCCCCAGCCCCTGGCAAATCTGGGAGAGGCCGCTCTGGCCTGACAGCCCTGGGCTTGGGCCCCTTTCCTGTGTTCTGGGAGAAGCAGGTGTGCGCAGCCTTTGAGGAGCCAAATGCCACTTTTACCTTTTTTTTTTTTTTTTTTTTTTTTTTTTTTTTTTTTTGCGGGTCTGGTGATGGAACCCAGGGACATTCAACCTCTGAGCTACATCCCCTGCCCTAATTTTTTTATTCTTTATTTTTGAAACAGGGTCTCACTAAGTTGCGGAGGGCCTCCTTAAGTAGCTGAGGCTGTCCGCGAACCGCGATCCTCTGGTCTCAGCCTCCTGAATGCTGGGATTACACGTGTGGGCCACCACGTCCGGCGCTCCCTTTTTCTTTTTGAAACAAGGTCTCCCTAAATTGCCGAAGGTCTCAATATGTTGCTGAGACTGACCTTGAATTGTGATCCTCCCCCGCCTCTGCCTCCCAAGTACTGGGATTGCAGGCATGTGCCACCATGAGTGGCCCAAGTGGACTTCTAGTGGACATCTGACCGCTGGTCCTAGATGCCCTGAGGAGGTGGGATTGAGGTGTAAACTATATTATTTGAACTGTAGGATATAGCAACGTGTACTTCCAAAACCAAGTTTCACAACGGAATGGAAGCCCTTTACTGTCCAGCCTCCCCAAACCTCAAAGGCCAGTCCTGAGCCAGCCAGTGTTACCAGTTTCCTAGTGTGGTGATATTAACCCAGGAGCCATCAGGACAGAGCTGGAAAGGAAAAATCTACAGATGGAGAGAAGGGACCCATGGTAGAACCCCCCTGTGTCAGCAAGGGGGAGCCTTGTGGCCACGTTCCTGGGGTGCAAGGCCCCTGCCAAATTCAGAGCTCTGCAGGGTTGCAGACAGGCCTGAGGTCTGAGAAGGTTAGGAAGCCAGCAGAGGTATCAAGAGGCTCGGAGAATAAAGCAGAAGTGTGTGACTCGAGCCCGGTGAGGTGGGCACACGTGAGCCCGTACCCCCAGGCTCGGAGGCGGAGACAGGAGGATTGCTGCAGGTTCGTGGCCAGCCTGAGCAACTTGTGAGGCCCTCCACAACTTAGTGAGACCCTTCTTTTTTTTTTTTTTTCCAGGTCTGGAGATGGTACCCAAGGGCATCTGACCTCCGAGCTACACCCTCTGCCCTGTTTTTTATTCTTGATTTTGAAACAGAGTCTCACTGAGTTACTGTGTGACTTGATTACAAGTGTGCGCCACCACGTCCGGCTCAGTGAGACCCTTTTTTAAAAATAAAGAATAAAAGCTGGGCGTGGTGGTGCAAGTTTGTAATCCCTATGCTGGGGAGGCAGAGACAGGAGGATCACCCAGGTTCGAAGCCAGCCACGCTGGTTTAAGAGACCCTGTTTCCAAATAAAAATATAAAAAATAGGTCTTGGAGTGTAGCCCGGAGATAAAGGGTTTCCAGGAACCCCAGTACCACCAAAAGAAAGGAAGGAAGGAAGGACGGAAAGAAGGATAAAAAGTAGATCTGGGCTGTAGCTCAGAGGTAAAATGCCTCTGGGGTTCAATCCCAGTACCACCAAAAAAAAAAAAAAAAAGTGTGATTAGAGTCCTGGGCAAAAGTACAGTGGAGCCGGAGAGTCAGGATGCTAAGGAGTAACCGGGCGTGGTGGCGCACGCTTGTCATCCCAGCATTCGGGAGGCTGAGACAGGAGGATCACAGTTCACGGACAGCCTCAGCTACCTAGTGAGGCCCTCTGCAACTCAGTGAGACCCTGTTTCAAAATAGAGAATAAAAAATAGGGCAGGGGTTTGGCTCAGAGGTAGAATGCCCCTGGGTTCCATCCCCAGTATGACAAAAAAAAAAGCAACAACAAAAACAAAAGCTAAGCAGTAACTCAGGGGAAACTTGAACCCAAGAAATGTCAAGGACAGGTGCCAAGTGGAATCCATAGAAAGGGGCTCTTTTTATGAACGTACAGTGCAGAGCTCAAGAGCCCCCAGAGGACAGGGCCAGCTCGCCTGCTAAGAAAAGGCCTGTGCTGCCAGCCGCACCCGGCAGTCAGCAGGAGAGGCCGGAAGTCCTGGCTGAAGTCACCTGTAAGCGTCACTTCAGGAGAGCGGCTGCTGCGGCTTGCCCCCACCCCCAAGTTCATGTGTGGGAGCTCAGTCCTCAGTGTGACTCTGGGGGAACCATTGAGAGATGGGTCCAGGTGGGACCTGGGAGAGGTGGGTCTTGTGGGAGGTCACTGGGATGCTGCCTAAGAAGGGACTGTAGGGCCACAGCCTCTCTGTGGCTTCCTGATCTGTGATGTGATCTTCCTCCTGTGTGGGCCCCCGCCATTTGCCAGGGGCCTCACCAAAGCCAGCAGTAGGCTGCTGCACAGCCTCCAAATCTGGGAACTAAATAAACCCCTTTTCTTTATAAAGCTAACCAGCCTTGGGTATTTTGTTGTAGTAACAAAAGAGGGATTAACACAAGGGTTATCCTGATAACACCTTCAGATGAAAGAACATAGGCAGTCTCCCCAAGATGCCTGTATCGAGGGGGTTTCTGAAGTGTGTTCTTTAATAAGAAGGAAAAATTGCCCAGAATAGCCCAAGATATGTGTGGGATTCCAAGAAAACATTGTATAAAATAATAGTAACAGAAACAGAAAGATCAATAGAAGAGAACCCAAACTGCAGACAGTAGCAAACCTGTAAATTGTTAGAATTCTGGGGCCTTTTTTTTTTCTTTTTCAATTTTTTTTATTGGTGCATTATGATCATACATGACATTGGAATACAAGATTTGAGAGGATATACAAGCCCACATCATCCAATTAGCCCTCATTCAATCCCCATCCCATTCCCTCCCCCCCCATCCCATGCTTGATTGGTAATTATCTTTGATACATTTGTTTACATACCTCATGAGTCTTAAAGAGGTTCCATCCTCCGCCATCCCATCCCCTCTGTCTGGTCACCTTAATTGCTTCTCTATAGGGCCCTTTCTACAACTCCTCCTGTTGCCCCTTTCCTCCTAGATTTTGCTAGTCAGGGGAAGCATCTGGTTTTTACTTTCTGTGATATTTCTCTGTGCATGCAGCATTGCAAGTTCCAATCCCACTCTTGACGTCCCCAGTAGAGGCCTGGCACCTCACCTGGAGGACTCTGATCCTGACATCGCTGGCTCTAGTAATGGCCTGGCCTCATGGGAGGCCCCGATCCTGGCCTCGCTGGACCCCACACCAAACTAACCCCTCGGCTGGCTCCGCTCACGGCCTCGGAGGCCCCAGCACCAGCCTTGCCTCACGGCAGGCTTCGATCCCAGCCTTGCTGACCCTGAGACCGGCCTAACCCCTCGGCAGGCTCCTATCCTGGCCTCGGAAGCCCCAGCACTGGCCTTGCCTCATGGCAGGCTCCAATCCCGGCCTCCCTGACCCCAGCACTAGCCTAACCCCTCTGCAGGCTCCGATCCAGGCCTCGGAGGCTCTGGGGCCTTTTTGTTAGGGGCAGAAGGTTAAGATGTTGCATACTAAGTCTTAAATTCAAATTACAAGGTAAAATGTTTCACCATTTAAAAGAGAAACAGTGTATAAATTTCAAACCATCAAGGAGAGAAAATGTAATAAAAAATTAATAGGAAAAATTGAAAGGCAAGAAAGAGGAGGGAAGGTGAGAAAGAGCTGATTGCACAGGAGTGCCTTGAAGGACCGCAGATGAGGTGCTCAGTTGAAGAAGCCTAAGAAAACAGCTTAAAACCTGCATGAGACTTTTTTTTTTTTTTTTTTTTTTGTGTGTGTGTGTGTGGCACTGGGGATAGAACCTAAGGGGCATTCTATCTCTGAGTTACACCCCTACCCCTATCCTACCCCTATTTTTTTCATTCTTTATCTGAAATAGAGCCTCACTGATTTGCAAAGACCCTCACTATATAGTTGGAGCTGTCCTCAAACCTAGATCCTCCAGTATCAGCCTCCCACATGCTGGGATTATAAGCATGCGCCACCATGCCTGGCTTGCACAAACTATTTTTAAACAACCCCAAAAGCATTAAGGAGCCTGAGTTAAAATGGAAAGAAGGGAGCCCAGGGCAGAGCCCTCCTCTAGAGAGCCGCTAACCCCCAGGGGTGCAGGGGTGCAGGGGTGCAGGGGTGCAGGGAGAAGAGAGTTCCTGGTGCTACAGGGAGCATCTGCACCCGGCTCCAGACTGGAGTGGTGTCCAGTTGTGAGAGCACAGTCCAGAAGCTGGACAGAGTTCGGCAGCCTTGCAGGAAGTACGGGTAGCCGGGTTCAGGCACCAGGGTCCCACAGGGCCACACCCTGAAAGCCAAGGGCCAGAGCTGTGTTCTCCCAGGGACTAAAGCTTTCCATGAATCCCACCAAGATCTGAGTGAATCAAGTTAATCAGCTAACCCAGCTAGCTTCCTGAAGAAAAGTGTACATTCCTCACAGAAACATCAGCCCAGCGAAAGTCAGTAGGCTTGATGCCAGGGCGGATCCTGGACCAGGAAGGGAAGGCCACCCAAGACACAGTCGGGCCAGTTTACAGCGTGGGATATGTGCCGTCTATTGCTCAAAAGCCCACCAGTGAGCCAGGCTTGGTGGTACACACCTGCAATCCCAGTACCTGGGAGGCAGGACAGGAGAGGATTGCAAGTTTGAGGCCAGCCTCAGCAATTTAGCAAGACTCTATTTCAAAATAAAAAAATAAAAAGGGCTGGAGGTGTAGCTCGAAGCATTCAATCCCCAGTACCAAAATAAGAAGAGAGGAGGAGATGGAGGAAGAGCTAGGGTGTAGCTCAGTGGTAGAGCACCTCTGGTTTCAGCCCCTGCCCAAACATGCACGCATGCACGCACGCACATGCACACAAAAACATACAATAGCTGAGGCCAAGGACAAGGGCAGAAATGTTAGAAGCAAGAAGAGGAGAGGACCTGTTACCTTCAAAGTGCCGGAGAACAAAGTCAGCACTGACTTTTCAACAAAAACACCAAACCAATAGCAAAAAGAGAACTTCCCAGTCTCAAAGGTAAATAATTGGTCAGCTAAATTCTAAATCCAGCAAAAATATATTTCAGCTCAGCTGGGTGAGGTGGCCCATGCCTGTAATCTCAGTACTTGGGAGGCTAAAACAGGAGGATGACAGGTTTGAGGATAGCCTCAGCAACCTAGTAAGAATCTCAGCAATCTAGTGAGACTCTGTTTCAAAATTAAAAGTAAAAAGTGTTGGGGTGTATCTTGGAGATAGAATTCCCCTGCATGCAATCTCCAGTAGCAAAAAAAAATCTCAAAATGAAGCATATAAAATTAAGATGGAGAGCCGGCTGTGGTGGTTCCGTTCACCCTGCGGAGCAAAGGGGCTTTGCGGGTGCCCTTGCATTAAGGACTCTGAGATGGGAGATTATCCTGGATCATCCAGCTGTGAGGGCCTCAGAGGATCAGCCTGAATCTGGGACGGTTTAAATCAGACACATGCAATTGGGCGTGGTGGTGCACACTTGTAATTCCAGCATTTGGGAGACTGAGACAGGAGGGCCATAGGTTCACAGCCAGCCTCAGCCACTTAGAAAGGCTCTTCACAACTCAGTGAGACCCTGTTTCAAAATAAAGAATAAAAAATAGGCCAGGTGTGGTGGCGCACGCTTATAATCCCCGCGCTTGGGAGGCGGAGACAGGAGGATCGCGCTGGTTCGGAGCCAGCCTCGCTGGCTTAAGAGACCCTGTTTCCACATAAAAAAATTTTAAAAATAGGTCTGGGAGTGTAGCCCATGGGAGTGTAGCCCGGAGGTAGAAGGGCTTCCAGGAACTCCAATACCACAAAAAAAAAAAAAAAAGAATAAAAAATAGGAGCCGAGATGGTGGTGTACGCTTGTCATCCCAGCATTCAAGAGGCTGAGACAGGAGGAGAACTGTTCATGGAAAGCCTCAGCTACTACTTAGTGAGGCCCTCTGCAACTCAGTGAGACCTATTTCCAAAAAAAAAAAAAGTAAAAAATAAAAAATAGGGCTGAGGGTGTAGCTTGGAGGTAGAATGCCTCTAAAATCCATGCCCAGTACCACAAAAATAAATAAATAGGCCCCTGGCCCCAACCCTGGGCGGGTGGGCAGGCGCTGGCGGGGCGCCCCTAGGTGAACCCCCCTCTCCACCCGGAAGGACCCTGTAAAAAAGGAAAAGAAAAAGAAAAAAGGAAAATATCGGAGAGAGGTCAAGGAGGTGGCGGATGCCAGGATACTGGAGATGCAGACAAAACTTATCCAAATGAACTGGAATTATTGGAAAAATTCCCCGCTAAGGAGAACTGCTTCTTCTCTACATTGTTAAGAATCTTGGACATCACCTATAAGGAGAGAGACTTTAGCGGAGACCAAGGAGAAAGGTGGTGCTGAAAGTGGTTTCCGCGTTGGCAGTGGAGACTTGTATTCAGAAGCAGAAATCGGAGCCTACCAACCTTATTTATTTATTTATTTATTTTTTTTTTTTTGAGAAATTACACCAAAGGTTGAATGCTACCGTCATGCATGCTTAGGAAGACTGGATAACATTCAGAGTGGAAAAAGAGCTTGGGAAAGATTTGAAATGGTGGAAGCAGGGGCAAAGGCAGTGGCCAGTACTCAGGGGAGGCAGAGATCTGATGCATTACACCTGGAACCTTTGAAGTAATGACCCCAGAGGCAGAATGCTACCACCACCACGCACCCTCGAGAACGTGGGACAAATAGTTGGGTGAAGAGGGTGCTCGGATTAGAGCCTGCCAGGGGGTGAGGCTGGGGACGGACACAGCAAAGCTGGGATCGGAGCCTGCCGTGAGGCAAGGCCAGTGCTGGGGCCTCCGAGGCCGGGATCGGAGCCTGCTGAGGGGTTAGGCTGGTGCCGGGGCCAGCGAGGCTGGGATCGAAGCCTGCTGCGAGGCAAGGCCAGTGCTGGGGCCTCCGAGGCCGGGATCAGAGCCTGCTGAGGGGTTAGGTTAGTGCCGGGGCCACTGGTCGGCATCGGAGCCTTCTGCGAGGCAAGGCCGCTATTGAGGCCTCTGAGGCCGGGATCGGAGCCTGCTGAGGGGTCAGGTCGGTACTGGGGCCAGTGAGACCAGGATCGGAGTCTGCTGTGAGGCAAGGCCAGTGCTGGGGCCTCCGAGGCCGGGATCGGAGCCTGCCGAGGGGTCAGGCTGGTGCTGGGGCCAACAAGGCCGGGATCGGAGCATGTTGAGGGGTTAGGCCAGTGCCGGGACCAACAGCCGGCATTGGAGCCTTCCGTGAGGCAAGGCCGTTATTGAGGCCTCTGAGGCCGGAATCGGAGCCTGCCGAGTGGTTAGGCCGGTGCTGGGGCCAGCAAGGCCGGGACCGGAACCTGCTATGAGGCAAGGCCGGTGCTGGGGCCTCCAAGGCCGGGATCGGAGCCTGCTGAGGGGTTAGGCCAGTGCTGGGGCCACTGGCCGGCATCGGAGCCTTCCGTGAGGCAAGGCCGCTATTGAGGCCTCCAAGGCCGGGATTGGAGCCTGCCGAGGGGTTAGGCCGGTGCTGGGGCCAGTGAGGCCGGGATCGGAGCCCGCTGAGAGGTTAGGCCAATGCCGGGGCCACTGGCCGGCATCGGAGCCTTCCGTGAAGCAAGGCCGCTATTGAGGCCTCTGAGGCCAGGATCGGAGCCTGCCGAGGGGTTAGGCCGGTGCTGGGGCCAGCGAGGCCGGTATCAGAGCCTTCCGTGAGGCAAAGCCGCTATTGAGGCCTCCGAGGCCGGGATCGGAGCCTGCCGAGGGGTTAGGCTGGTGCTGGGGCCAGTGAGGCCAGGATTGGAGCCTGCCACAAGGCAGGGCCGGTGCCGGGGTTTCGGAGGCCAGGATCGGAGCCTGCTGAGGGGTTAGGCCAGTGCCAGGGCCAGCAGCCGGTATCGGAGCCTTCCATGAAGCAAGGCCGCTACTGAGGCCTCCGAGGCCTGGATCGGAGCCTGCTGAGGGGTTAGGCCGATGCCGGGGCCATCGGCTAACATCGGAGCCTGCCGTGAGGAAGGCTGGTGCTGGGGCCTCTGAGGCCGGAATCAGAGCCAGCTGAGGGGTTAGGCCAGTGTCAGGGCCAGAGAGGCCAGAACCGGGGCCTCCCATGAGGCAAGGCCCCTGCTTGAGCCAGCCGAGGTCTGGATCAGTCCACCGGGTAGCCAGGCCACAACTGGGGCCATCAAGAGTGGGATCGGTATTTTCGACGTGGCATGCACAGAGAAATATCGCAGAAAATTAAAACCAGATGCTTCCCCTAATCAGCAATAACTAGGAGGAAAGGGGCAACAGGAAGTGGTCGAGCTATAGAAAGGGCCCTATAGTGAAGCAACTAAGGTGACCAATCAGAGGGTATGGAATAGGGGAGGATGGAGCCTCTTTAAAAAGCAGGAGGTAGCCAGGCGTGGTGGCGCACGCTTGTAATCCCCGCGCTTGGGAGGCAGAGACAGGAGGATCATGCAGGTTCGAAGTCAGCCGCGTGCGCTGGCTTAGGAGACCCTGTTTCCAAATAAAAATGTAAAAATAGGTCTGGGAGTGTAGCTCGGAGGTAGAAGGGCTTCCAGGAACCCCAGTACCACAAAAAAAAAAAAAAAAAGCAGGAGGTCCATAAACATATGTATCAAAGTTAATCACCAAAAAAGCATGGGATTGAGGGAGGGGGAGGGAATGGGATGGGGACTGGATGAAGGATAATTGGATGATGTGTGCTTGTATATCCTCTCAAGTCTTATATTCCAATGTGATGTATGATTACAATGCACCAATAAAAATGTATAAAATGAAAAAAAAATAAATGAAATTACACATGCAGGACTTTGGCGGTACTGGGGACGGGACCCAGGGGCATTCTATCTCTGAGCTATACCTCCAGCCCTATTTTTTAGTCTTCTTTTTTTTTTTTTTTTTTGGTGGTACTGGGGATGGAACCCTTCTACCTCCAGGGGCTACACTCCCAGAAATATTTTATATTTTATTTGGAAACAGGGTCTCTTAAGCCAGCGAGGCTGGCTTCAAACCTGCGCAATCCTCCTGTCTCAGCCTCCTGAATGCTGGGATTACAAGCGTGCGCCACCACACCCGGCTGAGATGTATGATTTTGATGTGTTATTTGGGGTATCTGTGTGGCAGAGATTCCAGAACCCAGAGGGTGCCTTGAGTGTTGAGAGGGCTGCATTGTGTCTCTTCTCTGTGTTGTTGGAGAGGGGGTGAGTTGGGCTTTTCCCTCCAAGGTGCATGATGGCAGCCACACATCCCAGGCCTCCTGGAGAAGTGTGCCATGCCCCCTCAAGGCCGAGGCAGGCTGAGATTGACCCCACTGGACACTGGGCAGCAGGCCGCAGCAACGCACCAGGAAGCACTGTCAGCTTGCAGGTGGACTGCAGCAGCTCAACCAGTGAATACTGCAGTCTCTGGCACATAGAGCTTGTCCGCTGCCCATCTCCCTCCCCCACTACCCATGCAGGGCACTGAGATTGGCATGGGCATCCTCAACATGAACATAATGCCAGGGGAGTAGGTCCTTCAGCGATCGTCCTCCTTCCTCCTCTCCTGGACTGCCTCCCTGGCTACGCTGGGCTTTCTCCTCCATCACCTGAAGTACTCCCTGTAGCTGGGCGCGGGGGCGCACGCTTGTCATCCCAGCATTTGGGAGGCTGAAACGGGAGGATCGTGGTTCGCAGACAGCCTCAGCTACTTAGTGAGGCTCTCTGCAACCTAGTGAGACTCAGTTTCAAAATAAAAAATAAACGTCGGGCGTGGTGGCCCACACTTGTAATCCCCACACGCTTGGGAGGTGGAGACAGGAGCATCACCCAGGTTCGAAGCCAGCCTCGCTGCCTTAAGAGACCCTGTTTCCAAAAATAAACAAGTATAGAAAAATAGGTCTGGGAGTGTAGCCTGGAGGTAGAAGGGTTTCCAGGAACCCCAGTACCACCAAAGAAAAGAAAAGAAGAGAAAAGAAAAGAAAAGAAAAGAAAAGAAAAAAAAGTAGGGCAGGGGTAGTGTAGTTCGGAGGTCAAATGCCCTGGGTTCCAAAAAAAAAAAAAAAAAAAAAAAGAATTAAAAATAGGGCTGGGATGTAGCTCAGAGGTAGAATGCCCCTTGTTTCCATCCCCATTACCAAAATAAAATAAAAGTTTCCCTGTGTCTCCCTGGTATCCTGATCACTCCCGAGCTTCTGCAATGAGAGACACTGAACCTTTACTTGCCCCCCTGGGTCTCAGTTTCATTTTCTTCCCGGGACAGTGGAGGACAGGGACCTGTTGGCTGTCCAAGGCCCCTTTTCTCCTTTTCTCTAACACAAAGACAAACTCTTGTTTTTTCTCCTGAGGCCTGACTTTCGTCTGTGCGTGGTACGCTTCCTGTCAGCGCTGGCTGTGTTCACTATTTGCTCCTGCACGCCGCGTGTCCTTTGCTTTGGTCTCTGGTGCTGAGGATTGAATCCAGGGGCATTCTGCCTCTGAGCTATACCTCCAGCCCTATTTTGTTTTTTATTTTGAAACAAGGTCTCACTAGGTTGCTGAGGGTCCCCCAAACCTGTCTTCAGATGAGATCGGGCGCGTTCAGGGTGGTATGGCCGTAGACCCAAACCTGTCTTCAAACTGCAATCCTCCTGTCTCATCCTCCCAAGTACTGGGATCCCAGGTCTGTGTCACCACCAGCTGATTTCTGTGTTCTTGTTCTGGCATTTGGGGCCTTGATCCCAGATAAAGCTGGCTAATTCCTAGAGAGCAAATCCATACCCCTTTCCCCAGAGCCCACAGCCTTCACCAGACCCCCACACACAGAGCCAATGGCCCCACCCTAGGCCATCCGGGAAGCTATACCAACCGTCCAATCCTGAGCTCACTTGGAAAACCTATTCTGCTCCACCCGCATCTCCCCTGGAAATAACCCGCAATAAAGGGCCAGGGCCCTCCCTCCTTCTGCCGGGGTTCCCCTTTAGGAAATGTAAGCCGTCCATCTCTTTCTGCCTGTACTTCTGACCACACTGACCAGAGCCCATTTCTAAATGCAGGTGCTGATTTTGGAGATGCAGGAGCCAGGGACACAGCTTTGGGAGCTGGAAATGGCCGGGGTCTTTGCCCCGTGGGTGGATGACATCCTAGACTTTCCCGGAAAGGCTCAGAGACAGCAGGGCACTGGTAAAGGTGAGGAGGACCCTGGGAGGGACGGGTAGTGAAGTCAGTTTCCCCAGGAGGAGGGCGCCCCTCTCAGGGAGCCCCTCTCAGGGCCGCAGGGTCTTGGCACCTAGCCACGTGACTGTGAAGCTAAATGTATCTGAGTGACGTGTGACGGTGGCAGCCTCTGGCCGCGCCAGCTCCCCTTCCTGCTGCGGGGGCTTGGGGAGTGGTGGGGCTTTGGGGACCTGGCCAAGGGGAAGCCGAGCTGTGGAAACGTCAGTCGGGGCTTAGTGGAGTTTATTTATGTTCTTCCCAGCCACTTCCTTGCATAGTGAATCAAAGGCCAGACATCCTGGTGTAAAAAACAGCTTCCAGGAACGCCGTGACACTGAGCAACATAGAGTGAGTCACAGGAGCTTTGGGGAAAGGATTAAGGGGTACCACATGGAGAAGGAGCAGGCCCAGCCCGCAGCAGCAACGGGCGGACTGCATTGCAGCCTGTGGGGAGCGTTTAGGCACCGCAGAGAGAAGCTGACGGAACCCTCCAGCTCACAGAGGAAGGAAACCCAGACTGTCCTGCAGCCTCCACAGGTGTGTCCTGTAAACAGTGGGGAACCCACAGCGACACTTTGTGGGTTAAGTCACACTCGTGTGTGTGTGTGTGTGTGTGTGTGTGTGTGTGTGTGTGTGTGTTACTGGAGATTGAACTCAGGGGCATTCTACCTCTGAGCTACACCCCAGCCCTATTTTTTCTTTTTTTTTCTTTTTCTTTTTGGAACCGAAGATCGAACTCAGTGCCACATCTGTAAAACAAGTGCTTTGCCACTGAGCTACATCCTGGCCCTAGCCCTAGTTTATCTTAAAATGGGGTCTCTAAGTTGCTGAGGCTGTCCTGGAACCTGTAATCCTCCTGTTTTAGCCTTTCAAGTACTGGGATCACAGGTGTGTGCCACCACGCCTGAATAGACTTTTTTTTTTGTGTGTGTGTGTGGTACAGGGGTTTTTGGAAACCCTTCCACCTCCAGGCTACACTCCCAGACCTATTTTTGTACTTTTTTAAATTTGGAAACAGGGTCTCCTAAGCCAGAGTGGCTGGCTCCTGTCTCCGCCTCCCAAGTGCGGGGATTGCAAGCGTGCACCACCACGCGGGCCTGACTCTTTGTTTTTAAATCAGCTGTGCTAGAGGGTCTGAATTATCTCTTATCTCCTTGGGAAAATGATATCTCAAAATTGTTAAAAAGACAATAAAATTTAAAAAATGTAGAGAAAGCTGGGTGTGGTCATGCATGCTTGTAATCCCAGTACTTGGATGCTGAGACAGGAGGATCACAGGTTCTCGGGCAGCCTCAGCTACTTAGTGAGGCCTTCTCTAACTTAGTGAGACTGTCTCAAAATAAAAACTAAAATAGGGCTGGAGGTGTATGTCAGAGGTAGAAGACCCCTGGATTCAACCCCAGTACCCAACACACACACAAATATGTAGATAACCCACAGAAGTCCTGTATGCAACGAGTGTGGACTGACTGGTAAGACAGCCACATCTAGAATATGTAAAGAACTCCTACATGGTCAGTACGAACAAGACACTCGGGAGGAAGACGGCCAGGATAGTGACAGCCTCACTCCCGAGCTGGCCTTGGAGAGGCGAGCTGCCTTGCTGTAGGGAGATTCCCACTCCCTGCCTGGAATCCCGAAACTGAGTGCCCCAGGCCCACTACGTGGGCAGCAGTGGGGTCTCCACAGGACCGATGCAGGTGCAGACTGTGCTCTGTGTGGGTGTGGGGAACACGCCTTGGTGTTTTTTTCTAAAGCGAACATGGATGCCCTGTGTCCATGCCCATCACTCCAGCTGTGTGTGGCTCCCTGGGCATGTGGCATCCACACCCAGCGAAGAGAATGTTCATGGAGTGTTATTTACAACAGCCAAGATGCAGAATAACGGAATAACCCAAGCCCATAGACAACACAGAATAAAGAAGCTGCACTACACCATGCCTACAATGGGGTAGCAGCGATCGTGCACAATTTAATTTGCAGCCTCAATTAAGCAGACTGATCCATGGAGCACTCCTACAAAATGTAGAGAGAAGGGACCAATTGCCAAAGAGTAATTGGTGTGTGCTGGGATTCCAGCTCGCGCGCTCCGCGCAGACCAGCACACCCCATGTGCCTGTGGGTCCCCTGGCTGTTATAGCAAAGCAGCAGACTGAGGGGCTCAGATCACAGAGCTGTGGGCCTCACCGTCCTGGAGGCGGGAGTCTGAGATCAAGGTGTGGGGGTCTGAGACTGGAGGGAGAGTCTGTCCCCACCTGCCTTCAGCTGCTGGTCCCTGGCGCTTTATGACTTGTAGAAGCATCACCTGAGCCAGACTTGGTGGTGCATGCTTGTAATCCCTGTTTTTGGGAGACTGAGTCAGGAGGATCACAGGTCAGAGGACAGCCTCAGCAAGTAGTGAGACTCTCATCAACCTAGTGAGATTCTTTTTTTTTTTTTTTTTGGTGGTACTGGGGGTGGAACCCAGGGACTTTTCTACCTCTAGGCTATACTCCCAGACCTATTTTATATTTTATTTGGAAACAGGGTCTCACTAAGTTGCTAAGAGCCTCACTAAGTTGCTGAGGCTGACTTCAAACCTGTGTGATCCTCCTGTCTCAGCCTCCCAAGTGCTGGGGTTACAAGCGTGCGTCACCATGCCCAGCCTGAGACTCTTTTTTAAAATAAAAATAAAATAGGGCTGGGGGTGTAACTCAGAGGTAGAATGCCCTAGGCTCAATTTCCAGTACCCATTCCCCCAAGTAGCGAGATTCTCATCAACCTAACAAGACCCTGTGTCAAAATAAAAATGCAATAGGGCTTGGGATATAGCTCAGGCATAGAATACCCGAGTTCAATCCCCAGTACCACACACATACACACACAAAGGTATGCGTCTGCCTGCATCTTTACACAGTTCTCTCTGACTGAGAGTCTGAGCCCAAGCTTCCCCTTTTTTTGACACCAGTGTTGTTGGATTGGGGCCCACCCTAATGACTTTGTTTTACTTTGATTATCTCTGTAAAGCCCCTGTCTCCTGATGAGGTCACATTCTGAGGTGCTGAAAACGCCCGTATATAAACTTGGGGGCACAATTTCACCAGGAAGTACACAGTGGTTCCTGTGGGTAGTGGGGAGAGGAGCTGTTCTCACCAGAACCCAGCCATGCCATGGCCCAATTCTGTACCTCCAGCCTCCAGAGCAGTGAGGAATATGCCATGCCCACCAAACCCCCACCCCGTGTTGTCCTGGAGCTCACCTAAGACAGTTAGGGAAGGGGCAGACTGGAGGGGTCACAGCCCTGACGGCCTGCACAGAGACCACCACCCCCAAAGGACGTGGGGACAGGCAGTCCCCATCTGCAGGCTCTGTGCGCAGGCAGAGGTTTGAAGTTTTTTTTTTTTTTGGTGTGTGTGTGTGTGTGTGTGTGTGTGTGTGTGTGTGTGAGCCTGGGGATGGAACCCAGGGGCATTTGACCTCCAAGCTACATCCCCTCCCCTATTTTTAAAATTTTATTTCTATTATTATTATTATTATTATTATTATTATTATTATTATTATTATGGTGGTGGTACTGGGGTTCCTGGAAACCCTTCTACATCCGGGTTACACTCCCAGACCCATTTTATATTTTTTCTTACTTGGAAACAGGGTCTCTTAAGCCAGCGCGACTGGCTTCGAACCTGCGTGATCCTCCTGTCTCTGCCTCCCAAGCGTGAGGATTACATGTTTATTCTTTATTTTGAAACAGGGTCTCACTGAGTTGCAGAGGGCCTCACTAAGTAGTTGAGGCTGTCCGTGAACCACGATCCTCTGGTCTCAGCCTCCCGAAAGCTGGAATTACAAGCGTGAGCCATCACGCCTGGCCCAGAGGTTTGAAGTTTGAAGGCGCCTTCCAAGACAAGCTGCCGATTGTTCTGGAAGACATTCCTGGACACTCTTGCGTGGGAGGGACTGATGGAAGTATCGTTTGCTGGCTATTTTAATTAACATCTTGGGTCAGAAGACAGTTACAGTTCTGGCAGAAACAGTCAGACGTGGGTTGTCCTTTTTAAGACGTCTATTTTCTCCTGAAAAAGGAATGCCTGTGGGTACTGCTCTTCCTTAGAAATCACAGGCAGAGTGGGCTCTGGGAGTGGGCTCTGGTGACCTTGACACCCAGCCCCCCCCAAGTAGGCGGGCCAGGTGTAGGCTGGAGCTCAAGGTCACCTTGAAGAGGTGCTGAAGAGGCTAGAAGAGTGTAGGGCGCGGCCCCAGGCTGGCCGACTGCCAGGCCAGGGGAGGGCTGTCGGTGATGCCGCTCCCTCAGCTTCCTGGTCACTCAGCCCTGGTCCCGTCCATGGCAGTGACATTTCTGGGCTTGTCGACCCTTCGGTTTGTGGTCCACCTGCCCTGAAGGCTGCTCCAGGAAGGCAGGCTGGTCCCCTGCATCCTGGGTTCTGCCCAGGGCCCTGCCCGTTGCTGCAGCCCGAGAGGGAGGCCGGAAGGGACAGAGGACAGAGTCCCCCACCCACACGGCTTCTCAGGGACCTGCTCTCCTTTCTTTGTGGGTCCCTGGCATCCTCCTCCTCCTGGACACAGAAGGGCAGGCAGCCCCGCCCCAGGAGGAAAACCCTGTGAGAGCAGGGTTTTAGGCACATTCCCTGCATTTCCTCTGCAGCTGCCGGCCCTCCAGAGCCTTGCTCCTCCCCTGGGGTGCACCTCCCTGCTCTGCTCTTCCGCTGGGACCTGTCTGCTGCTCGGTCCCTCCTCATCCTGGCAGGGTCCCCTGAGTCCCTTGGCCATGATGTCCAGGCCCCCCCAGTTCCAGTTCAGGTCAGGCCCGGGAGCGGGGACCCAAGTGCTGCTGGCAGTGGGGGCAGGCTGACCCACACCAGCCCGGCCAGTCCCACCTTGACAAAACAGTTTTGCATGTTGGGCTGCTCCTCTTCTGCATGTTGGGCTCCCCCATTGCAGAGCCGGGAGCGCCATGCTAGGGCTTTCCTAGGAAGCAAGGGTGGTCGGGTGAGGTCGAGACCAGCCGAGTGTCCCCTGGGGATTTCTCCTGCTCACAGGCGGGGACAGTGCGGCTCTGCTACCCTTGTCCGTGGTGGGGACAGTGACCAGGCTGTGGCAAGGCGGCTTCGGTGCAAATCGCATTTCCCAGGACTCTGGTCAGAGGCGGGACCCAGCCCCTGAGCCCTCAAGTTCTCCTGCCCTCCGCCCTGACCTTGGCGGACCAGGCAGGAGGGCAGGGTCTGGGACTCTGAACCACCTAGACGTGCCTGGAAGGCCGCTTCTCGCTAGGATCCAGGACTAGCCAGAAAGGTCTGTCCGCGCAGCTGCGGGCATGCATGCCCCAGGTGCAGAGGCCACGTGTTCAGCGTCGCGGAGCGACTGCAGGCGGGCAGTCAGCGCCTGCGCAGAACAGCCCTCCTCGGGTCCACCTGGCCGGTGGGGCTCGGATCTGCGCTTTGCAGACCCCTAGCCGCCTGGTGGGCAGGCCCCGCCCCGCTCCCATCCCCCACCCCCGCCTCTTCATCCGCAGCGGGGTCCGGTGGAAGGCCCCGCCCACCCCAGCCCCGCCCACCCCATCTAGGCCCCTCCTCGGACCCCGCCCAGCTCCTAAGTTTCCGCCCCATCGCGGACTCCGCCCCTCCGACAGACCACGCCCACAAAAGCACCGCCCCCACACAGGACACGCCCACCCGATGCCCCACCCGCAGGCCGGGTCCCTCCCTCCCGCCCGCGCCTGCGCTGTGGGCGGCGCAGTCGGAAGCGGCGCGGGCGGAGCGCGGCGTCGGTCTCCCGGCATCCCGGCCTGCGTCCGCCCGGGCTCGCGCCGCTGGGGCCAGATGGCGGCGGCGGCCGAGCCCGGGACCCGCGCCTGGGTGGACGGCAGCGCCCCGCGGCCCGGCAGCCCGGCCTGTAGCCCAGTGCTGGGCGCCGGGGGCCGCGCGCGCCCCGGGCCGGAGCGGGCGGGGGCCAGAGCCCCGGGCCCCGCCGCGCCGGGCCACAGCTTCCGGAAGGTGACGCTCACCAAGCCCACCTTCTGCCACCTCTGCTCCGACTTCGTCTGGGGGCTGGCCGGTTTCCTGTGCGACGGTGAGCGCACCGCTGGCTCAGGCCGCTCCTCCGCGCCCCGGCCCCCGGCCCCCGGCCCCCGGCCCCCGGCCGGCGTTGCCGTGCTGGAGCTCGCGCCCGGCCTAGCCTCCGGCTGCGCGGTCCCTAGGCTCCCTCGTCGGGGGCGGGGGCAGTGTCGCCCCTTGCAGCGCCGTGGTTTGGGACGCAGGGGGCTGCGTGGGGCAGGCGAGCTTGGGGGCAGTTGCAGGGCCGGAGGTGAAGCCGCGGCAGGCCGACCTCCCCAGGGTCTCACTTCTGGCTGCTTTTCGCGGCGGCTGGGGCAGCAGGAGTGGTCAAACAGCCAGGGGTGCGGCTCCTGGTCATTTTCTCCTGAGTGCATGCAGCTACCTAGAGAGACCCGGTGCTGGCTCTGCGCAGGCTCAGGCGCATGGAGAGCCAGCCAGGGCCTCCTCCCAGGTGTGGCGTGTCCCGACAGGGCTCCCATCCATCTGCCAAGCCAGCCAGCCGGCCCTCCTGCCTCTGGGTGTTTCCAGGGCTGGTCCCTTCTGTCCCTCCTTCATGGAAGCAGGCTGCCCCAAGTTCAGCCTGCGTGGAGCTTGGACCTTTGACTCCTCATGTCCCCAGGTCAGGGCCGGCTGAGGAGCCTCCGCCCTCTGCAGGGAGGCAGCATTTACCCTGTGCCAGGGCCTCTCAGGCCAGGGACCCTCAGAGAGGATGCCTACTACCATTGGACATGGTGTGGTGGGCATGGCCCTCAGGCTGGCCAGCTGGCATGGGGCTGGCTTCCCTGTCAGATCAGAAGCACTGTTGTGCCTGCCCTGGGACCTCCAGGGGCTCCGCTGAGATGAAGAGTGTGCAAGGTGCAGACTGAGTCAGCTCCAGGTCTGAGGCTAGGCCCTGAGAGCCCATGCACAGGCAGGAGGGGGACGGGCTTCAGGAGGCCGCTGGGCTCACTGCACAGGTGAAAGGCCTGGCAGAGGTGAGAAGTGGTGAAGGTAAACTGGTGGCTTGAGGCTGACCCAGGGTCTCTAAAAATGAGACCAATCTCTGGCCCCTCACAAATGTGAGCCTGCAGGTGGGACTCCAGGTCCAAGGGGATCAGGAACCCTCAGCACAGCCCTGGTGAAGCCGTTCACTGAGGGGCCAAGCTGCGCTGGTGGTGGGACTTGGTGCAGAGGCCCTTCCTGGGTAGCGTCTGGGAGGTGGCACACAGAGCTTGGGAGGCTGTGGGGGAAGCCCTGCCCCTCCACAGTGTCCCAGGTGCTACCTCCAGGGGCAGAGAGGGAGCTGGGCAACACCTTCACAGTGGGGAAGAGTCAGGGGCTTGACCGTCCTCCTCGTTACTGCTTCTCATCAGACCCCGGCTTGCTTCTGCTTCTGGACTAGCCCATTGAACTTCTGCCTGGTGCCCTTCAGCACTGGGGCAGTCAGGCACAGCAGTGGGGCTCCTGTCTCGGGCCTGGGCATCAGAAGCCCTGTAGGCAGTCTCACTGCAGGCAGTTTCGACAGTCCTGTCCTTTGCCCCTGCAGCCTGGTCTGTCCTGTCCTACCTGCAGGCCCCTCTCTGTCCTGGCTGTGACTGTACTCCACAGGCTGCCCACTGCTCTCTCTCAGCTCCTATTGCCCACCCCATGGTCCCTGTCTCTACTGAGCCTTTGCTTGTGTGGAGGTCTAGGGGCACCTTGCCCCCCGAACCAGGATGCCCATGGCTCTTGTGAGCACCCAGGCCCCTCCCGCCCAGAGGGGCTTCAGTGTGCAAGGCCTTTGGGGGTTCAGCGAGTGTGCCCTGCTGGTGGCGCCTGGTATAGAACCCTCACTTGGCCATCATGGCCCATGACATGCTGCAGGCGGTTAGGAGGCTCTGCGATCGTGGGGTAGGGTGGGTGACCCCGCAGAGCTGCCCCCAGGGTACAGAGATGCTGCAGCCTGTGCCACCCCACCTGCTAGTGAATCCCCAGAGGGCAGCTGTAGAGATGCAAGGAGAGCTGGGCTGCGGGGCAGGGCTGCTGCTCTTGGGGGCCCCGGTCCAGGCCTTGCTGTGGGCTCTCGGGCGGGGTGGGGAATGCGGGGTGCAGTACCCCTGGTGCCGGCACCTGGCCTCCAACACCATGGACGGCAGGAATGGCTTCCCACTGCCCCGTGGGCTAGGGCTGGGGTGCTGCCACCTTCAGCTCTGGGGCAGGGTCGAGTCCTGGTGCTGGCCCAGGGCGGGAGGGTGGCTGGCCAGCTGGACCGGGCCAACTCATGCTCTCAACCCCACAGCCTGCAACTTCATGTCCCACGAGAAGTGCCTGAAGCATGTGAAGACCCCGTGCACGAGCATGGCGCCCAGCCTGGTGCGGGTACGTGCTGGGGGGAGCGGGGCTCTGGTGGTTAGGTGGGCCCCGCTGTCCTTTCTGGCCTTTGTGCTCCTACCCTGCCCTCAGGTAGGAAACAAAGGGCAGAGTCCTGCCCAGCCATCAAAAGGAGCTGTTGATGATGCTGAGGGCCTGGGGTGGGGCCCAGGGAATTGAGCTGAGGTGAGGAGTCCCCAAAGAGCAAGCTGTGTGACCACTCATAGAACACTGGGAACGAGGCCGTCAGAGAGGGCATAGCTGGGGGTGTGGGGAGTACGAAACTCATAGAACACTGGAAACAAGGCCGTCAGAGAGGGTGTAGCTGGGGGTTGTGGGGAATACGAAAGTGAGTGGCTACCAGAAGTGGGATGAGGGTCCTGGGGGAGGGATGTTCGGTCTCACCGACACTGACCAGTTTTCCAATATGTCACCACTGAGGGCACAGGGGCTTTTTTTTTTTTTTTTTTTCCAGTACCGAGGATTGAACCCAGGGACATTCTACCTCCAAACTACACCCCTAGCCCAATTTAAAATTCTTTATTTTGAAACAGGATCTCACTAAGTTGCAGAGGGCCTCACTAAGTATCTGAGGCTGACTGTGAATCCTCCTGTCTCAGCCTCCCAAGTACTGGGATTATAAGCATGCGCCACCACGCCCAGCTCACAGGGGCCTATTATTTCTCACAAATACACATGAATGTATAAATACTTAAACGTAACAGGCTTAAATAAAAACAAAGTCTCTTGGAGCTGGAGGTTTTGGCCACTGACCTCTCTGCAGGGTTCTGGACAGGCGGTGGGCGCCTGGGCCAGGTGTTTGTAGGGTGCAGGGACTTCCATTCTGTGGGTGACAGCAGCTGCCATTTAGAGTGGACTGATGGTGTTGGGGCTCCATATTCCAAGGGTCAGCCTCACCTTTGCATACTGTGGCCCCTCAGTCCCCTTCGCCCATCCCTGCTCCTGCAGTGGTGGGTGGGGTGAGGGAGTGGTCGCTGGCCCAGCTGCTGAGTCACATCTGGCCGTGGTGTCCACCCTGAGATGCTTGATGCTGTTTGGGGAATGGTGGCCCCCATCTCAGGATAACTGGCCAACCAGATGGCCCCTCATGTGGATGTTCTGAGGCCACAGTTTTCTAAAGTTGATCTTAATGTCTTATTACTTTACTAAATTTAAAAACTATAGCTATGTATTTCAAATATATGTATCATGAAAACAAAGAATGTAGATATTTAAAAGGGAAATCACAGCTGGGCGTGGTGGCGCACCCTTGTAATCCTAGCGTTTGGGAGGCTGAGACAGAAGGATCATGGTTCATGGACAGCCTCAGCTACTTAGTGAGGCTCTCTGCAACTGAGACCATATTTCAAACATAAAGAATAAAGCCGGGCGCGGTGGTGCACGCTTGCAATCCCGGCACTTGGGAGGCTGAGACAGGAGGATTGCGCAGATTTGAAGCCAGCCTCAGCAACTTAGTGAGGCTCTCAGCAACTTAGTGAGACCCTGTTTCCAAATAAAATATAAAATAGGTCTGAGAGTATTAGCCTGGAGGTAGAAAGCCTCTGGGTTCTACCCCCAGTACCACCAGAAAAAACAAACAAAAAGGGCTGGGGCCAGGTGTGGTGGCGCGGGCTTGTAATCTCAGCATTCCGGAGGCTGAGACTAGAGGATCGGGGTTTGTGATTAGCCTCAGCTACTTAGTGAGGCCCTCTGCAACACAGTGAGACCCTGTTTCAAAATAAAGAATAAAAACTAGGGCTGGGGATGTAGCTCGGAGGTTGAATGCCCCTGGGTTCCATCCCATACCCCCCCACACGAATAAAAAGGAAAATCACCCACCATTCTGACATGCCCATAGTTGCTGTCCTAGTGTGCGGTCTTTCTGTTTGTTCTGCCTTTTATCATGCATATGTCAGTGTAAGTGTGGGGATGAGGACCAGAGCCAGGGCAAGGACCTGGCCCGTCTGCTCCCTGGAGAGCAGCTGCCGACACACACTGGCTCACTGCCTCCTGGAGGTGGCCTGCCTGTGGGCGTGTGGAGCCTCTAGAGCCCCAAGAGCCACATGCCTGGCAGTTGAGGGATGGGTGGGTGGCAGGTGGCCCCTCCACCTGTGCCCCCAGGTGGACGTGTGAAGGCAGAGCCCCCCCTCCAGGTGTCCGAGGCTGGGCTTCCCTGGTGCCAGGGCCAGGTGTCCCAGGAGGGCTTGCGCTGTAGATTGTGCAGGTGAACAGGGAGGAGGGCGATGCTCTTCACCCTGGCTTGGTTCCCTGGAGAGTGGTGGTGGGCGCTGGGGCCAGCTGTGCGGTATCTTGGCTCAGGCTGTTCTGACCTGCAGGTGCCTGTCGCCCACTGCTTTGGGCCCCGTGGGCTCTACAAGCGCAGGTTCTGCACTGTCTGCCGGAAGGGCCTGGAGGCTCCGGCGCTCCGTTGTGAAGGTACCTCTGACTGCCCGGGCCCCCAGACCGACCACTTGTCCAGAGGCCTGTCTGCTGCCCAAGGCGGCCTGAATTTTGTCAAAGGCATGGGGGAGGTGGGGCTCCGCGGGGCATAGGGCTAGCAGGTGTGCAATGCCATGAAGGGCACAGGTAGGTTGAAGCGGGCAGGGCTGAGGGGGCCGGGGCTGGGGTCAGACCTAGCCTCCACCGAGAGAGGCCCTAACCCTGCCCGCCCCCCAGTGTGCGAGCTGCATGTTCACCCCGACTGTGTGCCCTTCGCCTGCAGCGACTGCCGTCAGTGCCACCAGGACGGGCACCAGGACCACGTGAGTGCGTGGGCACTGACGCGACGCCTGCTGGGCCAGGTGGCTGGTGCGGAGCCAGTGACCACCCCTCTTTGCAGGATGTGTACCTCCACCACTGGCGGGAGGGGAACTTGCCTTCGGGTGCACGCTGCGAGGTCTGCCGGAAGAGCTGCGGCTCCACAGATGTGCTGGCTGGGGTGCGCTGCGAGTGGTGTGGGGTCCAGGTGAGTGTGGGCAGTGCTGGGCGGGCCAAGGTGCCAGTCCTGTTGGGGATGGGGGCCACTTGCAGGGTGTCCTTCCCATTGAGATGGTTGCCCCCGGGGCCTGTGTGCTCCACCCTGAGGCTGACGTCCTTGCTCACCCATGAGCTGGAGACGGTGCAGCCAGCCTCCTGCCCAGGTGCCTGGCTCACGCCCGTGCCCCCAGGCCCACTCGGCGTGCTCCTCGGCTCTGGCCCCCGAGTGCACGTTCGGTCGCCTGCGCTCCATGATCCTGCCCCCCGCGTGTGTGCGCCTCCTGTCCCGCAACTTCAGCAAGATGCACTGCTTCCGTATCGCAGAGACTGTGGCCCCGGAGACTGGTGAGGCGGCAGGTGGCTGCTGGGGTGCGCTGGGGCTGGGCGGTGGGAGCCGAATGCAAGGTTCCTGTTTATCCTGCAGGTGATTGGGATGACGGGGCGGATAGAAGTGTAGCCACTGGCCCGGGCAGAGAGGTGCTGGCCGCTCCAGAGTCCAGTAAGTGTCCCTGGTAGTTGCTACCGTGTCCCCACCGCACCCTGGCCCCCTGGCCCCTCATCTTCCCTCTCCTGGCCCAGGCAAGCAGACCCTGAAGATCTTTGATGGCGATGACGCTATGAGGAGAAACCAGTTCCGCCTGGTCACTGTCCCCCGCCTGGCCAGGAGTGAGGAGGTGCTGGTAAGAGCTCGGGGAGGCAGGGTGGTGTCTCAGTCTCTGTGCCAGTCAACCTGGGTTGACCCTTACACCTGGCTCCCTACCTGGGCCCCTCCCACTCCTTCCTCCCACCTGGCTCCCCCATACCTGCGTTCACCCCGTGCAGGAGGCAGCGCTGCGGGCCTACTGTGTCAGTGAGGACCCTTGGGAGTTTGAGCTGCAGGCACTCTCCCCACCGTGTTTGGATGGTGATGCCCAGGTCCCCGGAAAGGCTGGACGTGGTGGAGCTGCAGAGGAAGAGGAGGGCTGCAGAGGCTCAGGGCACCGGGAGCCCGCTCCTGAGGCCTGGGTCATCCGGGCTCGGCCTCGGACCCAGGAGGTCCTGAAGATCTACCCTAGCTGGCTCAAGTGAGGCCCAAGGTGCAGGGTCTAATGGGCAAGGGGCAGGGCGGGGGCCACAGCCCGAGCTCCCAGCCTGTCCCCCGCAGGGTGGGTGTGGCCTACGTGTCCATCCGTGTGAGCCCACAGAGCACAGCCCAGGCCGTGGTGCTAGAGGTCCTCCCGCTGCTTGGACGCCAGGTGTGTACGCCAGCCCCGCTGATCCAGCCTGACCTGCGGTCACCTACCTAGTGGGCCAGTGTCCCTGTGGGTATCCTGGGGAATGGAACCAGGCCTGACACTCTGTCCCTGCCTCGTAGGTCGAGGGTCCTGAGAGTTTCCAGCTGGTCGAGGTGCTCATGGGCAGCAGGCAAGGTCAGTGGACAGCCTGGGCAGTGCTCCTCGGGCCCTGCACACACGGCCCACTGCCTCCAGAGCTCCCACACGCCCTGGGTCCTACGGTGGCTTGGTGAGGCAGGGAGAGCCCTGTGCTGACAGGCTGTGTTCCTCAAACCTGCAGTCCAGCGGACGGTGCTGGCAGACAAGGAACCCCTACTCAACCGGCTTCGGGACATCCGGCAGGTTAGTGGGTGCAGGCACTGGTCCCTGGAGCTGCCAGCCTTCGGCCACTGCCCCCAGCCCCTCAGGAGTTTCTCCCCATCCTGGAGTGGCTCGAGTGGGTGGGCAGGCCCGTGGGGCGGCAGCCCCTGGTGCTCATCTTAGCTCAGCCCCAGCACCCCGGGAGAAGGGCAGTGCTGGTGGCCTGCCCAGGGTCCCCACGGCTCCTCCCCACAGACGTCCGTGCGGCAGATGAGCCAGACACGCTTCTACGTGACTGCGAGCAGGACCTTGAGCCCTCACGTCTCCCTGTTTGTGGGTGGCCTGCCGCCCGGCCTGTCCCCCCAGGAGTACGGCAGTCTGCTGCAGGAGGCCATGGCCACCAAAGGTGTGTCCCAGGCTGACTGAGCCATGGTGCTGAGCGGGTCCTCCTGCTCTCCACACACCACCAGCCCTGCTCAGCTCCCACACAGCCTCTGCCCACTCACCTGCCACCTTCTGTGGCCAGGGGCTCTGCGCTTCCCTCTGGGGCCCTGTGCCCTTAGAGGCAGGCATTGTTTTGGGGTGGGGTGTGGGTGCTTCCTGGGGGGCTGGCCCTGGAGGCCGTGTCCTGGGTGTGGACTAGGCCTTGGAGCTGTGCATCCCTGACCGAAGCTTGTCTGCAGCCGCTGTGGTGTCCATCAGCCACGTCTACTCCTCGCAAGGTGAGCTGCGCCCACCTGTGGACCTTTCGGAGCCGGGAGGGAGAGCCCGCCTTTCCCTCCCTCCTTCAGAGCTTGCCCAGAGCCGGCCCCAGGAAACAATCCTGGCTTTGTCTCCTGGTTTCTGTCTGATGCTTTTGCTAAAGCATGGCTGAGACTCGGTTGTTTCTCCAAACCCATCCTTCCGGTGGCTCTGTTTTCTATGGGGGAGTCCAGATGTCCTAATGTCCTCTCTTCTTGGGGGTGTTGCCCAGGGTGCCCGGCTGTGTGGGGGAGGCGGCGGGGGGCCTGCTGCCCATTGCTGGGGCCTGTTGTTGAGCCTGGCCCCTGGAAGCAGCTCTGGAGAGGGTGGGCCCCTCGTTGCAGCAGCCCTGCCCTGAGCTGTGGCCGCTGTTGCAGGTGCGGTGGTGCTGGACGTCGCCTGCTTTGCAGAGGCTGAGCGGCTATACATGTTGGGCAGGGACACGGCTGTGCATGGCCGGCCGCTGATGGTGCTGGTGCTCCCAGAAGTGCTGGTGAGTGGTGGTTCCGAGGCCGGCTTTGCAAATCCCCGAGGGGGCACCTGTGCTTTTCCATGGCTAGGCATGTTCTCATCCAGCATCTTTGAGCTTGCTGGGGTTTGTTCAGTGCCACCGTGGTCAAGCCACACAATAACCAAGGATGGTCAGGGCTTCCTGTTTCAAAGGGACCAAGGTCCAGGGTTAGCACTTGTGTAAGGCTGCCTGGTGGGCGAGACCTGCTCCTTGGGGCCCTGAGGGGCTAGGACTGGCTGTCCACTCTGAACCTGAGGCCTGCACCCTGTGGGGAGGACCACAGAATGAGACTCCCCTTGGGCCCACAGCAGCCACAGCTAAGGTGCTGCGTCCTGCCAACAAACTGTCTGCCATTTTTCCTGGAGTGTGGTACCCACCTGTCCTGCTGAGGTGGCCTCAGGGTCTCTGTCCTGCGCTTTGGGCTGCCTTGGCCAGTAGGTGGAGCTCCCTGGCAGTGCCTGGGAGGGTGACGGTGGGCAGCGCAAGCTGAGGAGCAGTAACCGCAGGCATGGGCCCTATTTTTTCCCCCATGTGGTACTGGGGTGGAACCCAGGGGCCTTGTGTCTCCAGGGGAGACTCCCAGACCTATTTTATATTTTGTTTGGAAACAAGGTCTCACTAAGTTGTGAGAGCCTCACCAGGCAGCTGAGGCTGGCTTCGAACCTGCATGGTCCTCCTGTCTCAGCCTCCTAAGTACTGGGTTTACAGGTGTGTGCCACCACGCCTGGCTGCACAGACCCTATTTTGCACCTACACAGAGCCTCTGGCTTTGTCCCTGCCTGCCCCTATGGGCCCCATGAGGTCCCTGGCAGTCTGTGACTGAAGCCTGACACTTGGCCCTGGCCCAACACTTGAAGCAGAATTAGGCTGATTTGGGGCGTCTTTCCGGCCCTGTCCACACCTGGTCCTGGCCTGGTCAGGGCAGGTGGCTGTCCCCACTGCCTGAAGACTCAGTCCCTGCAGGTCAGGGCTCCCGCCACCCCAGGCCTGGCCCTGCTCGCTCTGTGGGTAGAGCTGGCCTGAGGCCAACGTCGCTTGCTCTCTCTCTCTCCTGTCAGCTGCCCACCCTGGGCGGGACAAGTGGGTAAGTGGGGAGCCGGCGGCTGCTTGCCTGGCAGGCCCCACGGCCTGAGTGTGCCTTCATCTAGCCACGGCCCAGCCCGTGCGCCACCCACCCTGTCTGCGCCAGCCTGTCTGTCCTGTCCCCACCCTGCTGTAGGCACCCTGGCCCACTGTGTCTAGATTCCTGGGCACTGTTTCTTGGGATTGTGTGCTGGACATGGGTTCTGTCCTAGGACTGAGGGGAGACATGGTACCCTGTGAACACACCCTGCCAGCTGCCACATGGCAGGGGCCGGGAGGTACCCACCTCCAAAGGGTGTGCAGGGCTCTGCGGGGCAGGCCTCTGTCCAGCTGGCTGGCAGTGGTATTAGCCAGCACCGTGAGGTGGTGGGAATGACGAGCCTGTGGCCTCTTTGGCCTTCTGGCTTAGAGTCCATGGCCAGGTACTGCTTGGCAGCCCTGGTGGGGGGCCTTGGCCCCACCCTAACCAAATGCCCCCTCTCAGCATGAAAAGCTGCCCCCAGACTGCTGCCCCCTCCTCGTGTTCGTGAACCCCAAGAGTGGGGGCCTCCAGGGTCGAGACCTGCTTTGCAGTTTCCGCAAATTGCTGAACCCACACCAAGTCTTCGAGCTGACCAATGGGGGGCCTCTTCCTGGGTGAGTCAGTCAGTCCTCGTGGGGGGGGGGACCCTACACCCCTTCTGTGGCTAGTGGAACTCCAGGACGGAAACGTAAAGTCCTCCATGCTGTTGAGAATGCACGTTTGGGAAGGAGAGGGTTGTCTGGGGTGTGAACAAGTTGACCCAGTCCTATCTCAGGGCCTGGGCAGCCACCAGCCATCTTGCCTGGCTACCTGGTGCCCTGCATGGTAGCAACACGCTTTCTGTTTCCTGCTGTAGATTCCACCTGTTCTCCCAGGTGCCCTGCTTCCGGGTGCTGGTGTGTGGTGGGGATGGTACCGTGGGCTGGGTGCTCGGTGCACTGGAGGAGACGCGGTACCATCTGGCCTGTCCGGAGCCATCTGTGGCCATCTTGCCCCTAGGCACAGGTGGGGTCAGCCATTGAGTTGAATATGGGGCCTCAAGGCTTTTCCTGCCCTAAGTTTTGCTTAAAGCCCTTGGTGATGTCTGTCTTGTGGTGGGGTCTTCATGCCCTAGTAATGGGTCTCTGTTCCATGGTGGTGATATCTTTCCCATGGTGGGGTCTCCATCCTTTGGTGATGGTCTCTGCCCCACGGTGGGGTCTCTGTCCCATGGTAGTACGTGGGAGTTATTCTGTGTGATCTGTGGCCCAGGAAATGATCTTGGCCGGGTCCTCCGCTGGGGGGCTGGCTACAGTGGAGAGGACCCCTTCTCTGTTTTGGTGTCTGTGGATGAGGCCGATGCTGTGCTCATGGACCGCTGGACCATCCTGCTGGACGCTCAGGAGGCTGGCGGTGGAGAGAACGGCATGGACGTGGAGCCCCCGAAGGTGTGGGTGTGGCTCCCACTAGGCTTTTGCATGTGGGTCTCCCAGGTTCACTGACGCCTTCTCCCTCCCGGCCACACCTGGGGGCACCTGTACCACCTGCTTTGTGGCCAGGCTATGAAGGCACGGCAGTGGCTTGCTGGCTGTAAAACCCATGTGTGGGGAACACACTCTCTTCTCTGGTGTTGGGGTGCCATGGGCAAGGAGAAGTGGGTTGGAGGCAAGGCAGCTGGACACACCTTGGGGTTCTCAGGGTGCTTGGGAGCTGGCTGGCATCCCAGGAGCACCCTTGTCCCCAGATTGTGCAGATGAGTAACTACTGTGGCATTGGCATTGATGCTGAGCTCAGCCTGGACTTCCACCAGGCAAGGGAGGAGGAGCCAGGGAAGTTCACCAGCAGGTACCAGCTGGGCGGGGCCAGTGTTGGGCTCTTAGCAGGGCTGCAGCTGCCCCCTGTCGACGATGGGTGCGTTCCCTTGGCAGGTTCCACAATAAGGGCGTGTATGTACGGGTTGGGCTGCAGAAGATCAGCCACTCTCGCAGCCTGCACAAGGAGATCCGGCTGCAGGTGGAGCAGCAGGAGGTGGAACTGCCCAGCATTGAGGGCCTCATCTTTATCAACATCCCCAGGTACGGGGAGGGCTCCCAGAGGCTCCACATTCTTGGGCTCAGCCTGTGCTTAACCTGTGTGCACCCCTCCACCCTCTTGGGGCAGCTGGGGCTCGGGGGCCGACCTGTGGGGCTCCGACAGTGACTCCAGGTTCGAGAAGCCACGTATGGATGACGGGCTGTTGGAGGTGGTGGGCGTGACGGGCGTCATGCACATGGTGAGGAGGGGTGGGCCCATGGGGAGGCCCTGGTGGTGCCCCGGGGCCCCTCTGAGCCCAGCCCTGCTCCACACAGGGCCAAGTGCAGGGAGGGTTGCGCTCTGGAATCCGCATCGCCCAAGGCTCCTACTTCCGAGTTACTCTCCTCAAGGCCACTCCTGTGCAGGTGGACGGAGAGCCCTGGGTCCAGGCCCCGGGGCACATGATCATCTCTGCTGCTGGTCCTAAGGTGTGTGGCCAGGGCTGGGCGCCCAGGTGAGGTGGGCTGGGGCTGGCTTGCTGCTCCCTGACTCCAGATCTTGGGGCCCTCGATGGAGATGAGCCCTGGGCTGAGGATGGGCCAGTGGGGCAGGCAGGCCTGTGTGGGCAGCCCTCCAGGCCCTTCTTTGCAGAGCTGTGAGGTGTCAGCAGCCTGTTGTCACCTTCTGACTCAGCCCTGCCCTTCAACAGGTGCACATGCTGAGGAAAGCCAAGCAGAAGCCCAGGAAGGCGGGAGCCACCAGGGACAACCGAGCGGACGCCTTGACTTCCTTGGAGGGACCCTAAGTAGAAAGTGGCAATGTGGGGGTGGGCCGTGCAGCAGCAACACCCACCCAGGAGTGCACACACTGGCTGGCCAGCAGGCAGCCTTGGCTACAGCCCCACCACAGCATCTTCCCGGGTCCTAGGGCATTTCCAGCACTCGTCCTCTTTCCCCATCACGTGGAAATTGCTGGGCGGGGGTGGCCATTCCTCCTTGGCCTGGTGATGGTGTGGCAGTGGGCATGGCCTGCCGGCTGCCTCTGCGGGGCCCGGGCACCTAGGGAGAGTGGAGCTGGCCCCACACTGCATACATCAGTCATACAGGTTCTGGGTAAGAGAAGGTGGGCCCAGGCCACGCCCTGGGGTGGACAACTTCCTTTGTGTCCCCTCCACCTCCAAGCCCCTTTGGTGGGGCAACACTGGACATGGGCCATTGGGTAGGCCTCCGACCTTATTTGGCCCCAGGCTGGTCCCTGCGTACTCCTTCAGAGCAACTGGCTAGGGGCTCTGGTGTGTCCCTGGCTGGTAGGTGTGCACTGTGCCGGCTTCTCCGCCCCTCCCACCCCACCCCTGGTGGTAGGGACCACCCATGCTTAGGAAGGTGCCTGCCTTCATCCCCTGCCTCCGTGCTACAGGTGGCAGCTTACACTGGGTGGCAGTTGCAGGGCCGGGCAGTACAGCTGGGTCTGTCTGCCTGCTTCTAGGCCGTTCACTGTTGGACAGGGGAACACGTGCACCTGAGGCCAGGCGGGCTTGGGTGCCATCTGTGCAGCACCAGAGTATGGGCCAGCATGGGTGCCCCTTGCCCCGAGGTGGGATGGCTTATGCCTAGGGACGGGTGGTTGGCACCGGGCCATGGAAGTCTACATAGCACCGCCGTGGAGGAGCCACGCTGGAGGCCTCCGACCCCACTGCAGCACTTTACATACATGCTGCTTGCACTCCCGCTTCAGAGCTCCAGCCCCAGCCCCACCCGACTCCTCGGCCACACTGGGGCAGACTGTGCTGGGGCCCAGCCAGACTTCCACAAGCCCAACGATTCATATACCAGACCCTGTGGGGCCAACCCAAAGCGAGCAGCCTCTGTGGGCTGGCCCCATCTCCTGGCCCACGTTGCCGTGGGCCTCCACCTCGGAGCGTCATGTGTGACCCAAGGCACAAGTCCTGGCCTGGGCACCAGGGCCTCCATGCCACCAAACTCTGCCCTTCCCCTGCTTCTGCCAAAACTGCACAAATGCACCCTGACAACCACTGTGTTCTCTGTAGACACTCATGTTGAAGTCATTTGTGATCTCCAAGTCCTGGGTGGTGGAATTCGCTTCTGCTTTGATTCTGGGCTGCAGGAATTGTTTGTAAAGTGTGGTCTGTGTGCCTGTCCTCTACTCAAGTGAGGCTGCTCCAGGAGCACACTGGCCTTCTGTGTGACTTGCTGCTTACATGTACCTAACTTATATCCAGGACAAATACAGCCTGGGCTTTTGTCTGCAGCCACTCTGTCCCATGACAACCTGTGGGGGGCAGGTGGGCTGGCAACCCCACTAGGGGGCTCCACGCAGGCAGGGAAGGGGCTGGGCAGTGGTGGCCCCTCAGGGAGCAGGGCTCAGCAGGGGGCAGTCCTGCTTGGCCTTAGGCAGGAGGGAGCTCGGGCCTCAGCTGAGCACGTGGGCCAGACGCTCCTTACTTAATGTTAGCCCAATGGGTAATCATCTGAGGCGCGTTTGGGTTGAAGTGGGAAGTGAGTGGGCAAAAGCACTACAGTGAGTTTGAGTGAAACACCTTGGCTCTGCACAAAGTGGAGAACAGCTTCTTTAAAATAAAACTTGATATTTCACAATGGAAACAAAACCAGGGCAATAAGACCACAGCCCCAGGTGGCAAGGAAGCCTGCCTGCCAGTCCTCAGGGCCCCTTCTTGGGGTTGGGCAGGCCAGGGTGGGGGCTCCACACTAGCAAGGGGAAGGCAGGAGCTGGGACCGAGCTTCTGCTTCAGCCTGGGGCTCGCTGGCCTGGTGGGGCAGGGGGCGCGCTGGCCACAGGCCCCGCAGGCCCCGCAGGCCCGCCAGGGCCAGGCGAACAAGGAGGCGCAGCAGCAGGAAGGCAAAGGGCACTGTGATCTGCATGATGTGGAAGATGGCAGTGCTGAACCGGCTCAGCAGGCAGGTGGCTGCAAAGGCCAGCAAGCTGGCACAGGGGTACAGGGCGAGCTTGGCAAACATGAAGGAGTGCTCCTGCCCACCAAAGTGCACGGTCGGCTGCAGTGTCTCAGCCTGGCGCAGCAGGGCAGCGGTCCAGATGGCAAACTGGAAGATGCTGGCAAAGAAGATGATGGCACAGCTGAGGCGGACACGCTCCAGCTCATCGTGCGGCTGCCGGGCGAAAGCGGAGGTCTGTTGGTAGGCCAGGGGGAGGCCGCCCACGAAGGCCAGTGACAGCGTGTTCAGCAGCCCCATGGCCTGTGTGGCCTTGCGGACGTGCAGGAAGAGCGAGTGGTGGGCAAACCAGAGCAGCCCCACTGTGGCGAAGGAGCCGAAGTATGCCAGGAAGTGTGGCCCGTACTCGCCCAGGGCGGCCACGAGGCTGCCGTGGAACTTCTCCCTCACATCCTTGGGGTCTGGAACGTTGTCCTCGCTGAGAAGTGGGAATAGATGGTGTTTGTACCGGACTCCCCAGGAGCCCACAGGCCCAGGCTGGGCTGAGCAAGGCACAGGAAGGCTCGTTACACTGATACCTAGCATAGTGAGATTACTAAGCGGTTGCTCTCCATTATTACTGTTCAAGATGCAAATTTCACTTGCATCTCTAAGTTCTGTCAAACTGCGGCCGTCTGCTGGGGGGCCCTGGGCGCACGTGGAGGCCCTTCCTCCTCCACGCCACATGTGAGCCAGGCCTCAGACCTGAAATGTCCTCTGACCAAGCCTGGGAGGCCATGGGGATGCCTGCTGAGGCTGCTGTCCCCTAGCACCACAGCCTGGGAGGCCCAGGAAGAGCAAATTATCAGCGGTGCAGAGGACATGGCTCCTGAAGCAACCTAAGAGGCCCGTCCCTCCACAAAGGTGGGCAGGGGACGGCCGGCACCAGCAGAACACCAGGTAGGGCTCTCCCAGCCACTCCTGCATGCAGCCTCTAGTACGGCCCTGCCAGCCAGCCTGGCTGCAGGGCAGAAAAGACTGTTCAGAGTTTTCATTAGATCTCAGCTTCAGGATTAGAAGCTAAAGAATGTGTGTTCAGTTCTTTTAACTCACAAATTAGTTACTATCAGATAATACCAGAACATTTTAGCTAGGTGTGATAATCCCAGTAACTGAGGAGACCTGAGGCAAGAGGAACAATAGTTTCAAGCCAACCTGGGCAACTTAGCAAGACCATTTCAAATAAATAAATAAATAAATAAATAAATAAATAAATGGCTGGGCATGCTAGTGCACGCCTGTAGTCCCTATACGTGGGAGGCTGAGACAGGAGGATTACAGGTTTGAGGACAGCCTCAGCAAGTAGTGACACTCTCATCAACCTAGGGAGACCTTGTTTCCAAATAAAATCAGGCTGGAGTTCCATTCCCAATACCACAAAAATAAATAAATAAAAGGGCTGTATAGCTCAGTGGCAGACCACCCCTGGGTTCAGTCCCCAGTGCCAGGGGTGGTGGGAATAAATAAAAAAAAGGAAGTTCTAATACTTTTAATGCAATATAGGAACACTGAAACAGCCAGGCGTGGTGGCACACACTTGTAATCCCCACGCTTGGGAGACGGAGACAGGAGAGATCGTGCAGGTTCAAAGCCAGCTGCATGCGCTGGCTTAAGAGACCCTGTTTCCAAATAAAGTATAAAAATAGGTCTGGGAGTGTAGCCCGGAGAGTAGAAGGGTTTCCAGGAACCCCAGTACCACCAAAAAAAAAACAAAAAACAAAAAAAACATAACTGAGGAACCAGAGACTTAAGGATGGGAGACTCAAAGCCAATGGAACACTAAACAAAGGTGGCCACTAAGATTAAGCACCTGACAGATTACTCAGTGGCAGGCCAGACCACACAGAAGAGCCAACAGTGAAGGACACAGTCTGAAGAGACATGGGAGGGGCTGAAGTGTGAGGGTGATGCCCTGCCCTGGGAGCACCTGTCCTGGAGCATCTTCCCTGGGAGAGAGCACCTGCTTTGGAACAAATCACCTGCCCTGGAGCACCTGGCCTTGGAGGAGGGCACACACACGTGCCCTGGAATGTCTGCCTTGGGACAACACTTTGGGATGGAGAGTGTGAGACCCGCCCTATGAGGTTGGGAGCCACTGGAATGACAGGCCCTGCTCACCTCTGAGGCTCTCTCCTCCTTGGAGGGGCCTCCCCCTCCTCACATAAAGCTCTGCACCCAAGGGTGCCACCCAAGGTCGAGCTAAGCAACACCTTTCTACAGCTGTAGGGAAAGGAACCATGGGCTCAGACGTTACTGCCTACAGACGGGCCCTCACCAGATGTCCAGGATGAGCAGTGTGGCCACGATGGCATAGACGCCGTCGCTGAAGGCTTCCACCCGTTCCTTGCTCAGGGGGTCCTGAAGATTGATGCTGACCGTCTCCCCACCGTGGGCTGGGGGCTCCCTGCGGCCTGTGGACGAGAGAGGGAAGAGGCGGCTGCGGGGCCAGCATGGCCAGTACTGCCCCTTCCCCATGGGCCGGGGATGAGTGGGCCAGGAGAGGAAGTGGTGGAGACACCAAGGGGCAGGGCAGAGCTGGGCCCAGCGGGCAAGGCCAGGGTCACCATGCATCTCGCCCACAGCTGGTGGCCCCTCCCGTGGCCTGTGAAGGGCTGCCCTGGCCACCTACCCGGGAGCCTGTCTTTGCACCAGCAGGCAGCCTTGCTGAGGTGGGGGAGGAAGATGACGGTCACCATCAGCAGGTACGACTGTGGGGACAGGACAATCAGGCTCTGCCTGCAGAGGCAGGGGCTTCACAGCACACACAGAGCCCCCTCCCCTCCAGAGGAAAGGGCAGCAAGGACAGAGGCACCAGAGTGTGTCTCATGGAGGCAGAAACGTGCCAACGGCACTGTCCCCAGTGAGGATGGCCATGTCCAGCTGGCAAGGGGGGAGCATCCAGAATACAAAAGGACCACTACAACCCAGCAAAACGACAGGGCCCACTAAGGCCTGGGCAAAGTCGGCATGAAACTGGCCACATGTTGTGGACAGAGGCTCAGGGAGTGTGTCACAGGGCAGGAGGTGCCAGCTCAGCCTAGGACACCAAAGTCAGAGATGACAGACTCGTGCACCTTGGTGCACCTCCATGGAAAGCAGCCTAGGGCTCCCCGAAGGGCTGATGGAAGGGCCACACAACTCAACAGTTCTACTTCTGGGCACATACACAGATGAACTGAAGATAGACCCGAGAAGCTTGGGCACCCACGTCCAGAGCAGCACTGCTCCCAACAGCCCTGTGTCCACGCCTGAGGAGTGATGGGCACAGTGTGGTCCAGTCAACGCTGGGGACTTGGGGGCAGAAGCATGGGGTTCTGCTACCTACTGCACCAGGGATGGATGCTCAAACACCTTGCAGCCGCTCCTGCTTGCACCCACCCCGTCCTTGTGGCCGTTCAGGTGCTCCAGCACAGGCGCCTGTGCCCAGGCCTGCCAGCCTGTATCCTCCACTGTGTCCACTCAATGAGGCCCTGCCTCCTCACTCCTGCCCGAGGCTCGCTGCCAGTGCTGGCATGGCTGAACGCAGAGGATGGTGCTCTGCTCTGCCCTAGCCAGAGTGTCCGTGCTTTTGACACGCTGGAGCCGCTGGGTACTCCCCTAACCTGGCACCCCTCACACTGAAGGCGGCTGCCTACCCAGGCCTTGAGGAGTGACCTTCAGAGTGGCCATGGGCCCTCACCAGTCCATTGGTTTCAAACTTGGAATTCTCTTGAAATGCTTACTCAACACTTACAGTAATGCCAGTCACTCCTTTTCTCACAATTCCTGGGATACTTTATTTTTTTTGTGTGTGGTACCGAGGGGACGCTCTCTACCTCCGGGCTAAACCCCCAGCCCTATTTTATACTTTACTGGAAACAGGGTCTCACTAAGTTGCTGAGGCTGGCTTTGAACCTGTGTGATCCTCCTGAGTCAGCCTCCCAAGCGCTGGGATTACAAGCGTGCACCACCACACCTGGCGATACTTTAGTTTAAAAACTCAATGTGAGCCGGGCGTGGTGGCGCATGCTTGTAATCCCCGCGCTTGGGAGGCAGAGACAGGAGGATCGCACAGGTTCGAAGCCAGCCGCGTGTGCTGGCTTAGGAGACCCGGTTTCCAAATAAAAATGTAAAAATAGGTCTGGGAGTGTAGCCCGGAGGTAGAAGGGCTTCCAGGAACCCCAGTACCACCTAAATAAATAAATAAATAAATAAATACTCGATGTGCAGCGGGGGGTGGTGCTGCATGCTTGTAATCCCCGCACTTGAGAGGCAGAGACTGGAGAATCGCGCAGGTTGGAAGCCAGCCTCACTGGCTTAAGAGACCCTGCTTCCAATATAAGTATAAAATAGGTCTGGGAGTATAGCCTGGAGGTAGACAGTGCTCAAGGTGACCCGGTGCCAGGAACAAGCCTTTAAGGCCAACTGGGAAGAGCTGGATTTTGGCATTTATTTTCCCCCTTGTGGTACTGGGGGTTGAACCTAGAAACATTTTACTTCTGAGTTACACCCCTAGACCTTTTTTTTTCTAATTTTGAAACAGGGTCTCAATACTGTTGAAAGTCTTGCTATATTGCTGAGGCTGTCCTGGAACCTGTGATCCTCCCATCTTAGCCACTCCTCCCCTCAAAAGCAGACCTTGTCTATATTCCTTTCTGGACCCATACATTTTTTTTGTAAATTGTGATACCAGGGATTAAACCCAGGAGTATTTGACCTCTAAGATATATACCCCCAGCCCTTTTATTTTGAAACAGAGTCTCACATCTATGTACTGGCTTTAAACCTGCAATCCTTCTGTTTTAGCCTTCTAAGCACTGGAATTATAAATTTTAGACTCATACTCTTACTCTTTTTAAAATTAGCCATTACAGCCAGGAGTGGGGGCACATGCTTGTAATCCCAGTACTTGGGAGGCTGAGACAGGAGGATCACAGGTTCAAGGACAGCCTTGTCTACTTCATGAGGCACGCTGCAACTTAGTGAGACCCTATTTCAAAATAAAAAGAATAAAATATAGGCCTGGGGGTGTAGCTCAGAGGTAGAATGCCCCTGGGTTCCACACCCAGTACTGCAATAAAGAAATAAATACACAAAAATAAAAATAAATAAAATTAGCCATTGCCAAGCTGGGCATGGTGGTACATGCTTATAATCCTAGTACTTGGGAGGCCGCCTCAGCAAAAAGTGAGACGCTCATCAACCTAGTGAGACCATTTCAAAATAAAAATAAAATAGGGGTGGGGATGTAGCTTGGAGGTAGAATGTCCCTGACTTCAATCCCTAGTGCCACAAAACAAAACCAAGAAAACAATTAGCCATTGCCTCCAAAAAAGCCTATTAGTAGGCCTTGACTTTGTGAGCAGGCCAAGCCCTCACTTGGGCCATCCCAGCACTCACCATGGGGAAGAAGAAGAGGGAGAAGATGGCCGCCAAGAAGCACAATGCCGGCCCCCGGAGGACCAGATGCAGGATGTGCTGCCGGGACAGAGCCCTGTGGGCAGAACGGCGAATCTGCGGGCTCAGCAGGTGAGGGAAATGGAAGGCATAGACCACAATCAGCGCCTGTGCCAGAAGAGAGGTGGGCAGGGCCTGTCCATGAGCAGAGGGAGCATCAGGCCAGTCACCCCTCACTGCCGGCACACACTCGCAGGGCTCGGGCAGAGGGGCCTCAGAGGCAGGCTGGCACTGGAAGTTTTCGGGGTGGGGGCAGATGGAGAAGGGATGGAAGCCCTGCCCCTCTCCTAATGTTATTGCTTGGGGGAGGCCCTTCCTAGTCCCTGGTCAGCAAGCCTGGGGTTTTGGGCACACTTTATCCCATGTATGTGTGGATGGAACTAGCTCTTGGGTTATGGGGGTCAGGACACGGGGACTCCATCTGCTCACATGACAGTCACCCCCCTTAGGTCCCTGGCATCCTACCTGCACAGCCCCAATGGCGATCACACACACACAGAACAAAAAGATGCCCAGAGGCACGTCAGGGAATGTCACCATTAAGGAAAACTGTCAGGGGGAGGGGAAAAAAAGGAAGAAAGAAAATGAACAACTCAAAAGCTTATTGGAGCTCCCAGGCCTTGAGCAGGGGTACAACAGTCCTCCCTGTACACCAGGAAAGACTGTCGGGTGGGGACAGAGGTGTGGGGTGGGAGTGGGCCTGCTCCCAGGGACACAGAGGTCCTCTGAGCAGGGGGGCCAGGTGGGGGCCAGGGTGTCAGACTCTTGTCTTCAGTGGTCTCTGCCTCTAGCAGCCCTGAGCTCCCTTCTTGCACCCAGCCCAAGAGCCCCAGGTAACCCCAAATGCCGGCCCTCAGAACCTTCTCTCCTCTCTGCAGTCCTGTGGCCCGAGCTCTGACATCCTGCTGGTCTGCATTTCTGAGGACAGCTAAACCCTGGTGGTGCTCAGCCAGGTTCGGGGTGCTGAGGGAGTTGGCTGTCACTTACCGTGTATGGCAGAAGGGTGATGGTCATCATACAGGCCTGGAGAGGAAGGAGGTTAGCTGTGACAGAGCCGGGATGGAGACACCTCAGGATGGCAGCAGCTGATACGCAGGCCCTCAGCTCCCCAGAGGGGGCTGGGCCAGCCCTCCCGATACCCATGCACAGATCCTGCCCCAGCCTGAACCCCTAGGGACAGGCTTGAGGGGAGGAGGTAGCTCAGGCCCTCCTCTAGGAGGCCCAGTGAGCTTGGTCTGTCTAGGTGCTGAGAAGCCAGGGTGTCGAAGAGAAGCAGCTACCTGCCCTCTCACTTCTCTTAGGAGGGTTAAGTTACAAACGAAATCATCTCCCAACAGGGTAGAAACAACTCACCAGGTTGAGTAAGGCAAGTGTATCATCTATTTTCCCAACAACCTGGAACAACCTACACAAGACAGGAAAAGATGAGCCATCAGTCAAATGTGGCTCCAACAAATCAAACACATAAAACTTTGTCTAGTATTTTTTATTTAAAACATCATTAAAAAGCTGGGCATGGCCGGGCGTGGCGGCGCATGCTTGTAATCCCACGCTTGGGAGGCAGAGACAGGAGGATCGCGCAGGTTCGAAGCCAGCTGTGCGCACTGGCTTAGGAGACCCTGTTTCCAAAATAAAAAAACATAAAAGTAGGTCTGGGAGTGTAGGCCGGAGGTAGAAAGGCTTCCAGGAACCCCAGTACCACCAAAAAAAAAAAAAAAAAAAAGCTGGGCATGGTGGTGCATGCTTGTAATCCCAGTACTTGGCGGAGACAGGAGGATCCGGGTTCACGGTTGGCCTCAGCTACTTAGTGAGGCTTTCCACAATTTAGTGAGACCATTTTGAAATAAAGAATAAAAAATAGGGTTGGTGGTGTAGCTCAGAGGTAGTCTGCCCTGAGTTCTACCCCCACCAAAAATAATTAAAAGATGACTAGCCAGGTGCGGTGGCACATGCTTGTAATCTCAGCATTTGGGAGGCGGACACTGGAGGATCCGGGTTCACGGTTGGCCTCAGCTACTTAGTGAGGCTTTCCACAATTTAGTGAGACCATTTTGAAATAAAGAATAAAAAATAGGGTTGGTGGTGTAGCTCAGAGGTAGTCTGCCCTGAGTTCTACCCCCACCAAAAATAATTAAAAGATGACTAGCCAGGTGCGGTGGCACATGCTTGTAATCTCAGCATTTGGGAGGCGGACACTGGAGGATCGCGGTTTGTGGACAGCCTCTGTTAATTAGCGAGGCCCTTCACAACTCAGTGAGACCTCAAGGTTATGGGGTTATGCTGAGAGCCTAAGTAGCTGAGGCTGGCTTCAAACCTGTGTGATCCTCCTGTCTCAGCCTCCTAAATGCTAGGATTACAAGCGTGCACCACCATGCTGGCTCCAGCCCTAGTTTTTATTTATTTTGAAACAGGGTCTCACTGAGTTGCAGAGGGCCTCACTCAGTAGCTGAGGCTGTTCTTGAACCGTGATCCTCCTGTCTCAGCTTCCCAAATGCTGGGATTATAAGCATGTGCCACCACACCTGGCTCCCCAGTCATTTTTATTTTTTAAATTTTACTTTATTTAGTGGTACTAGGGATGGAACCTAGGGTCATTTTACCTGCAAGCTACACCCCAGCCCTATTTTTTACTCTTTATTTTGAAACAGGGTCTCACTGAATTGCAAAGTACCTCACCAAGTAGCTGAAGCTGTCCATGAACTGCAATCCTCCTGTCTCAGCCTCCCAAACGCTGGGATTACAAATGTGTGCCACCATGCTTGGCTTCCAGTCCTTTTTATTTTGAGACAGCCTCAAACTTGTGACTCTTCTCCTTTAGCCTCCCGAATCACCGGAATTATAGGGTGTGCTACCATGCCTGGCTAAATGTACAACGTTTTTAGCTGGGCGTAGCAGCGCTGCTTGTAATTACAGCATTTGGGAGGCTGAGACCAGAGGATCACGGTTCACAGACAGCCTCAGCTACTTAGTGAGGCCCTGTTTTAAAATAAAAAATAAGAAATAGGACAGGGGGCGTATCTTGGAGGTCAAATGCCTCTGGGGGGTATAGCTCAGAAGTAGAATGTCCTTGGATTCAATCCCTAGTGCCATTAAATAAATAAATAAATAAAATACTTTTGACTAAATATAAAGTACTCCCCAGCATACGAAGCTCATAAATTCAGAAAGGAAAATGGAGCCCCTGGAAATCATTTTGCTCCTAATTTAAAGCATGATGCTATTTTCAGAACACATTTGCAGAAACAAATGTGTACAGCTAGCTCTGGAGAACACTTTTCAAAGCACACCTTTCAAAGGCTTATCACGGGGAGCTGGGGCTCCATCTTGAGGAAATAAAGTATTCTCTCCCATCGTTTTCAGGGATTCTGAAACTAAACCTGTTAAAGCTGCCTACTTAACAGAGAAATGACTTTGCGCTCAGACAGGACAGAGAAAACCATAGAAAACACGAGCACAGCCCACAAGTCATCCTCAAGCCCAACCCACAGATCCCCACCCAGATTTCCCTGCCAGGGCCGGATCCCTGCTCAGGAGTACTGTGGCACACTGTGCTGCCTGTTCACTGTAAAACGGTTTTCTCCTGGGCTGGGCAGCAAACTCTGGTTGGGGCATGGACACAGAAGCCCACTCTTGGACTGCCAAACAAAAGGGGCCATGGCCGCAGAGATGGCAGCTCTGCTGGTAATTTGTGGAGCTCCAGGACCATGTAATAAGCAGCTCCGTGATCCCGTGGGAGTGAGCAGCCCAGGCGGATGCTACTCATGGGCCTCGAGGTCCCCAAGCTTTCTGCTGAGGGGCCACGTAGTGGAGCAGATGAAACCTCTTGTGAATGATGGTGATGCTGGTCCAGGAAGCCAGGCAGGCCAAGGTGGTGGTCAGGGGCCCTGTGGCTTTTCCCTCCCTAAGCCAAAGCCCAGGCCCAGGCGCACTTCCTGCATGCCCAGCCTCCCAGGGAAGGGGGCCAGGATTGGGAAAGAGGAGCTGGGAGGGGAAGTGGCGCCTAATGGGCCATGTGCCTTCTCCTACGCTGTCCCCTCTGGATCCTGCCTAGCTCTAGCAGGTAGACCTCAGCAGTCGGGAAAGCAGGCAGACAAGTGTTCTCCTCCATCATCCCAAGGCTCAGAGTAAGAATCCAGAGCGAGGGTGTGAAGGAGTGGCCTGCTGACCCCAGTCCCTCGGGATACAGCCTGTGATGAAGAGAGGGACCCCAGGCCCCTGAGAATAGCGGGCCTCTGCAGTGCTGAGGCTGCCCATTGTCCCCGCAGACCCGGAGGATCTCAGAGAAGCCCGGCCCTACCTGGTGTGTGCAGCCCAGGCCACAGTCACAATCAGAAATGTCATCAGGTAGACAGCAATCCTGGTTGCCAGAAGTCTCTGTATACTTTTGTCAAATTGCTAGAATAAAAGCACACTGCCCTCAGAGAAGTTACGTACAACCTGCCTCTCACCCCAGAGCCAAGGGCCCTGGTTCCAGGGCCCCTAGAGGAGCCTCCAGTAGGAGTTAGGAGCCTCCACTGTGGCCTGCGCACCCTGCTGTAGGACCTCTGAGCCAGAACTCCTGTTGCAGACAGGCACAGGAAGTGTCCTCAGAGGCAGGTCCCGCATTTGGGTGGGTCTTTCACCATGGAGGGAGGGCAGAGGGGAAAGGGTCCAGCAAGTCCTTGGACCCCTTTACAAGGTTACGAATAAGTCTCCCAAAGGCATCACTGTGGGTTCAAGTTCCAGTGTATGCACTCAGTGTCATGCTCCGAAAGCCACAGACAAGTACGGGGGACCTGGCCTACAGGGCCACAGCTGTCTTCAGGCTCCAAGGGGAGGTGGACGGGAGGACACCTCCACAGAGGCAGAGTTCTTAACCTGGAAGCCTGAGAAGGGGTTTGCACTTTAACAAGTAGTTAAAACTCATCAATGATTTATTGGTTCCCTGGTTCTCCTTGTGCAAGTAGGTCCAAGTCAATAACTTGGAATCTCAGGCTAAGACACCTCTCTTATGGGTGTATCATGCTTTCTGAATCATAGGTGCTCAAAGCTGACCTGGCCTGCGCCCCCACCTCTGGTACCTGCAGGGCATGGGGCCAGCTTCTCACCCAAGTCCATCTTCTCCCTGTTCCTGTTACCTGTTCTGGGGAAATCTTCGTGTGGGTCACTGGCAGGATCTACAGGAACAAAAACAAAAGAAACCAAGACATACTTGCTAGCCGGGCACCCAGCCAGTTGCTGGCCCCCCTCCCCAGCTGGGGATCGAGAGCGCTTCAGGTCTGAGGGCCCGTACTGACCATGACTGTGGCGATGATGGACAGCAGTGCGTCGCTGAAACCCAGCATGCGGTGGGAGCTCTGCATTCCCTCACACTCTGCGTGAGCGTCCTCTTCCCTCCTGCATGGGGGGCGTTCCTCCTGGGTGTCCAGCACCTGCTGCAGGACCTGGGACTCAGACATGATGGGGCCACTGCCCGGCGTCACAGGCCTAGGAGGAAGCACAGCTCTAAGTGTGCCAGTGGGCTGCTCTGGGGGCCACCCTGTGGGCTAGACCACAGAGATGCAGGAACAAGGGCTGGGAATTGGGCATGGGGAGTGGGAAAGGACACTTCCTGTGGCGGCCTCTCCAAATTTCCTGCCTCCAGGCGAAGAGTAGCAGCATTGGAGTCCACCACTGTGCTGTGTGATCGGGGTGAGCACCTGCACTGGGCCTCAGGCAACAGGGAAAGCACACATGTATGATGCAGGGTGGGTACTCAGCATGACAGGCCACCAGGGAAGGGCCTGGGTGCCAAGCAGCCACCTTCATCCTAAGCAAGGAAAGGCAGAGTGAGCCCTTGGAGCGCGGGCTCCAGCCCACACCACAGGTGACCAGGCACTTTGACGTCAGGAACAGGCTTGGGAAGGTAGGTGTGAGACAGGGATGTCCTCTGGGTAGGAGGCACCTCTAGAAGCTAAGAGCTGAGATGCAGCCAGTGTGGCCGGCAGGCGCACACACTGCCAAGCACTGAGCATCACAGTCCATGCTGGACCATGGCCCCTAAGCCCACATGCAGCCAGGGAGGGGGTGCGACATGGACCATGGCCCTAAGCCCACATGCGGCCAGGGCGGGGGTGCGACATGGACAGGGTGTTGCAGCCAGGGAGGGAGGAGGTGGAGCAGGCCTGTCACCAGAGAGGGGAGCAGCTGCTCTGAGACTGAGGGGGGCTGGTGCTGGGGTCAAGGAGGGCGTCAGAAGGTCCTGGGCTCCACACACATCCAAAGGGTAGGAGAGCCCCTTCCAGGGGGAGACAAAGAGTTGGCTTTGGGCCCCTCTCCTGAAACACAGAAAAACATCTCAGACTGCCCAGGGAGGCGCCACGGGTGGCATGGTCAAGAGTGAGGAAGGACGACATGGGAAATGGCAACCACGGGGTCAGGAGGTGAGACTGCTGGGCGGGAGTGTAGGAGCACAGGCTATATGCTCTCTGCGGGGAGGGGAAGGAGCGGCAGAGGAGGGCACTGGGGACAGCAGCTTCAGGAGGGTGGCTGTGGTACAGGCCAAGGAAGTTCTTCAAGAAAGTCTCCCTGGGTTTTACTTTTTAGAACGTGCTATGGAGTCTGGCCAGATAGCACTGTCGGAAGGAAGTGATGAGGAGCGACGCAGGGTACTGCTCCAACCAGGAAAGCAAATGCCAGACCTCACAGGAGGCAACACCCAAAGAACTGCACCTCAAGATAGGGACTTCTAACAACAACTTCCAGGTAAGCAAATCACGATTAGTTGGCATGGTGGACATGCCTACCATCCCAGTACTTGGAAGTTTCTGACTATCACACACTGGCATGTGACCACAACCGCAACCAGGAACCAAGGGTTCCAGCCCCGCAGGCCCTTCCTGGCAGCTTGCCACCTGCAACTGTGCCTTGTCCACAACGGCCTGCACACAGGGCAGCTCTGTACAGCAGCCTCAGTCGGGCTCCTTCTGCCCGAGGCTCAACATGTAGAAATATACTTCCTTCCTTTCTCTGCTGTCAATTTCACCTGCAGATATCCCAGTCTGTTCACCCATTTCATGAGCTGAAAGACACTTGTGTTTTCCCATATCTGGCATAAAGACAGATCAATGGAATGGAGTTCAGAAGTAAACCCATGTTATGGTCAAATGATTTTTATTTTTGACAAATATAGTGCAAAGATCACTTAATGGGAGAAGAATGGTCTTTTCAATAACGGGTGTTGGGACAGTTTGACATGTCAAAGAATGAACTTGCTTCTTGCCACACACAATTAACTCAACTGGATCAAAGACCCCAAAATAACCATTAAAACCATAAAACTCTTAGAAGATAACATTGAAAAAATATTCATGGCTTTGGGTTCAGCAACATATTTTCTTTTTGCTGCTGGGGATTGAATCAAGGGGCATTTTGCCTCCGAGATACATCCCCCACCCCTTTTTGTGATATTGGGCATCGAACCCAGGGGCATTTTACCTTTCAGCTACACTCCCAGCCCTTTTTATTTTTCATCCTGAAACAGGTCTCACTAAGTTACATAGGGCCTCGCTAAGTTGCTGAGGCTGGCTGTGAACCTGAGATCCTATCTCAGCCTCTCAAGTCCGAGGATTAAAGGCATGTACCACCATGTCTGACCCCTTCTTAAAATTTTGAAATAAGATCTTCCTAAGTTGTTAAAGCTGGCCTTGAGCCTAGGATCCTCCTGCTTCAGCCTCTCAACTACTGGGATTGCAGGTTTGTGCCACAATACCCAGCTTTGGCAAAGGCTTCTTAAACATGACACGAAAAAGTACAAAGCAACAAAATAAATACATAAATTAAACTTTACCCAAATTAAACATTTTTGTGGATCAAAGGACCCACAGTGAATAAGAAAATAAAGAAGCCAGGCAAGGTGGTGCATGCTTGTAATCCCAGCATTCAGGAGGCTGAGACTGGAGGATCGCGGTTTGCGGTCAGCCTCAGCTACTTAGCGAAGCCCTCTGCAACTTAGTGAGACCCTGTTTCAAAATAAAGAATAAAAAATAGGGCAGGGGGTGTAGCTCGGAGGTCAAATGCCTCTGGGTTCCATCTCCAGACCAGCCAGGTGTGGTGGCGCACGCTTGTAATCCCAGCATGCGGGAGGCTGAGACAGGTGGATCGAGGTTCCCGGACAGCCTCAGCTACTACTTAGGCCCTTTACAACTCAGTGAGACTCTGTTTCAAAATAAAGAATAAAAAATATGGCTGGGGGGGGGGGGCTGGGTGTGGTGGCACATGCTTGTAATCCCCATGCTTGGGAGGAAGAGACAGAAGGATTTGGGAGGCAGAGACAGGAGGATTGCGCAGGTTTGAAGCCAGCCTTGCTGGCTTAAGAGACTCTGTTTCCAAATAAAATATAAAATAGGTCTGGGAGTGTAGCCTGGAGGTAGAAGGGTTTCCAGGAACCCCAGTATCACCAAAAAAAAAAAAAAAAAAAAAAAAGCAGCTGTGGGATTCCCCAATGCTATGGGAATAATAATAATAAGGTGGAAATTCACAAAGAGCAGGAGACATCCAGAGACTGGTGGTTCTGGCCCACTGTGCACTCTTCTGCAGACTTCCTGAGTTACCTCTACATACCATCCCTACCTCACTGACTTATTTCTCCACTTGTGGTGATGCAAAACTTCCACCCAGCACTTGGATAAAACCTTTCTTGGTGAGGCCACCTGTGACCTCACTTTCTGAACCTTAAGTACATCTTTCATTCCCTTTTCTATTTGACTTTCAAGATAGTAATTTACCTCAAAAGATATCTTGAATAGCTTGAAATTCTGGAACTGCTGAGATGCTGCTTTGGGCGTTAGGAGCCAATCTGAGTTTGAGAACAAGTATTCTACACAGGGCTGCAACTCACATGGCTTCCAGGCCCAGGCAGGGACCCAGCAAGCCAGAATGTCATGCCCACCAGGCTCTGGTTCCAAAATTGCCTTATCAGGCTTCTCTATACAAGCTGGGGAGGCATTGTAAACATTAGACAGTGAGGGACTGAGCCACCTGAGACACAGGGTTAATAAGAGACAACAAGGAGACTGAGTCAGACCGTCCTTGACTGAGGCGCTGGTGTTTCTCTGACTGCTTTGTAACACACATCAGAGCTTTGGCTCCTGGGATTGACCTTGAGCGGTGTTAAGTATCTGCTACTCCCAAGAAGCTCCAGGTGCAGGCTGGCCCATGGGAAAGAAGCTGTTCCGTCTCACTAGTCTCTATTTCTCCTTGGCTTAAAATAAACATCCCTACTCTTACAGTTGCCTTTCTGTTCTTCGGCGACTTCATGGGACAAAGGACACGGTAAGATTTGGGTTATGCAGGGAGGTTTTTTTTTTTTTTTTTTTTTTTGCGGGTCTGGTGATGAAACCCAGGGGCATTCGACCTCCAAGCTACACCCCGTGCCCTAGTTTTTTATTCTTTATTTTGAAACAGGGTCTCACTAAGTTACGGAGGGCCTTACCACAGTAGCTGAGGCTGTCTGTGAACCGCGATCCGCGATCCTCGGGTCCCGAATGCTGGGGTTACTAGCGTGCGCCACCACGCCCAGCTGGGAAATTGGGTTTTTAAAACTTAAGCTTTTAGTTCAATGGGAGCAACGAACTCGTATTTCACCCCCCAAACTCTGCGAGCCGAGGGGTCAAAGCGCAAGTCTGTGGGCCTCCGCCTCTGCGCTCCGATGGCCGGCAGCGAGACCCCGGGGCGGGCGCCCGGCCGGGCTTTACCTGGGAGGCGGCCGTCTCGGGGGCGGCAGCCAGCTCGCGCAGAGCGCCAACGTCCGCGCCGCCGAGGCCGGGCGCGCCGAGGGGCTCGACTGCCGGGCGGGCCCGCCGCCACCTCGCACCGGCCGCGCGGCGGCAGGGCTGGCGCGGACCGGCGGCCGTCCGCTCTGCGCGGCCCGCGCTCCCGCCGGAAGTGCGCGGGCCCTCTGCGCCTGCGCCCGCGGCGCGGCGGAAGTGAGGCGCCGTCCTCCCGTCGCGCGGGGGCGGGGCCGCGGCGCGCTCGCTCGCGCACGTCACGGGCGGGCGGAAGATGGAGGGCCTGCGCGCCGGAGGCCCCTGACGGAGCGGAGCGGAGCGGTGCCCGAGCCCGGCTCCCGCTGCGGCGGAGCGGCCGTCGCCATGTCGCTGCTACAGTCGGCGCTCGACTTCCTGGCGGGCCCGGGCTCCCTGGGCGGGGCTGCTGGCCGCGACCAGAGCGACTTCGTGGGGCAGACGGTGGAGCTGGGCGAGCTGCGCCTGCGGGTGCGGCGGGTCCTGGCCGAGGGTGAGGCCCGGGCCGGGCGCGGCGACGTCGGTCAGGCTGCCGGGGGTTAGGTCAGCATAGAGGGTCATCTGAGGGTCGTGGTTCAGGGGCGGCCCACGAGGGTCACTGCCGGGGCCGTGGGTCATGGCAGGCCTGGGAGGGTCATTACCCGTGCGTGGGCCAGCACAGGCCCGGGAGCATCACCGCTGGGGAATGGGTCAGGGCAGGCCCGGGAGGGTCACCGCTGGGCCGGGGGTTTGAGCAGGCCAGGGTTCCCACTAGACTGGGATCTGGGGAGGGTAGCTACAGGGAGGGGGTGTCGCGTGGGTCAGAGTCTCTGGAGGTGACTGAGTGTGCGTTGATCACTTTCTTGCTGGAGGGGGTAGAGTCAGGCCCAGGATCCCGCAGCAGAGTAGCAGTGCTGTCAGGAGGCCTGGGACCCCAGGGACCTCAATCAGGTGCCGCTGCTGAGAGGGATGGGCATGGGAAGGGTCCCCAAAGGCCCGAGGCTGGAGTCAGGAGGTGAGCAGTGTTGCTGGGGTCGGGGTGGGGGTAAGCCAGAGCTCTTTGCATTACATTCAGGGCTGCTGTGCACCAGAAGTCCTCTCTCCTGAATTCCAGGGAGTCAGGACTCTCCTGAGGGCTGTGGAGCTTCTCAGTGGTCAGAGGCAGGGTTGAGGCTGCCACAGTCTTGCTGAACTTGGTGAGGGTGGAGGGTAGACAATGCTGGGTCCTACAGTACATCTGTTCTCTTAGAGTCTGAATGTTTGTCTTGTCCCTAGATGTCTTTTTGTGTATGATTCTGTATAAGCAGTAGCTATGACCTGTATACCACTCTGCAGGGTGGATATCGCTGTCAGCTGTGTGTCTTGAACTCAGTCTGTTAGCAGTATGGTGCAGCTTCCTCACTGTTCTCTCCCTTCCTCACACAGGTGATCGTCAGTGTGCATGGAATTCGTTTCTCTTCTGGGTTTCTTTTACCTTTTGTCTAGTGGTGCCTGGGGTGTGTCAGGTGTGATCAGCTGTGAAGCTTACAGGCTAGACACAGTTGTATTCTGTTGCACTGCTTTGGGGAGAGGAAGTGGGGCCCTGGCCAGGTCTGTGGTAATTTTCAGGGCTGGGAGGTCAGCCTTCAAGGTGGTCTTTTGTGGTTATATGTGTTCCACTAGGAGCAGGTAACTGGCCCAGGACCCTCATGTCTTTATTCTAGAAGGCCTGGGGGATAGCTGGCTGAAGCATTATAATACAGTTTATGAGTGTGGTCAGAAGCAGATTTTTGGTATGATTTGGTGAAAAAAATCTCAGATGCTTTTTCATTTAGAAGTGGGGCCAGTCCCTCCACTAACATTCTGAAGCGTGATATTCCCTAACTTCTGTTAGAACAACAAGAGTTTCCCCAGATTATTTCATTTATTCTGAAAATACTGGGCAGATATTTTCACTTTTCATGAATTCTGAGTGGATAGGACCTGGTTTTTGCCTTTGTGGAATATAAAATAAGATACAGACTCAAATGACTGAAGAACAAGGCCACATGGGGTGGGGCAGGATAATAGGGGCCTGCAGAAGAGAGTGTCAGGATAGGAGGGATGGGGCTGGGGCAGGGGCAAGCTCAAGGCCCGAGGGCATTTGCAGGTGGGAAGTCCTGATTGGCAGGACAAGGAGGTTCATGGGAAGCAGGAAGCTTTGGCTAGTTAAGAAGCACCCAGAAAGAAGAACAAGGAAGTGTGGATGGCTGCTGTGGCTGTGGGGAGAGTTTCTTTCCCTTTGCTCTCTAGGTGAACCGGGAGATAAAAATAATCAGTGCAATGATCAGGCTTAGATTTCTTCCTTTTAGACCTTATAGGTGGTGTGAGGACTCTTTCTGAATTGAAATAGGTAAGAGATCTTTAGTATTTTACAGAGACATATTTAAGTAAGTTTCTTGGATGGCAGCTTTACACAGAGGCTGTGGGTAGTCCAGCAGTCTTGTATGAGGAAGGCCACAGTTGGAGACCCTTGGCTATAGATGTTTATGGCCAGTCTCAGGAGCTGATATGGGAACACAAGAATACATCCAGGATACTTTTGGGCTGGGCATCTCTGACTGTTGAGGCAAGGTTTCTGTTGCCTTATTGCTTATGAATTCAGAATTCATGAAAAGTGGGTAAGTCGAGGTAGGAAGTGTAAGTGATGCCACGCGACTGTCATGGAGCTTAAGTGCCACTAGCAGCTCCAGTAAGCCCTCGTGTGCCACAAACAGGAGCTGGGACTCCTGCTGCAGACCTGGGTTCTCTTCTGAGGGGCACACTCTGGTCCCAGGTGTGGTGCTGGTGCAGTGCATATGAACTCCCAGGGACGCTTGGTTGCAGTCCTAGTGCTCCACCTGTCTGACGCCCAGACACCACTTTTTAAGGGTTTCCGTTCATTTCTGTAAATTGTTCTGGGCTGGGTGAGGCCCAGGGAACATTTGGAATTGAATGACAGTTGCAGAGTTTTCATGTCATGTGGTCAGCACTGGCTGCTAGTTCCGGAAGCTCACAGAGGCAGTCCTGATGGAGGAGAGCACTGTACTGAGCCAGGATTTTCTGTGTGTCTACAGGGTGCATGGGATGGTGCTGAAAACAGATGGTTAGATGGATGTACAAGCAAATGTAGCACTCCTGAGGATCCTGCTCTTGATTTTTTTTCTCATCTTTTCTCCACAGCTCCCCCTCCAGCCCCTGGTATTGAGAATTGAACCCAGGGTGCTCTACCTCCGAGCTACATTTGCAACCCCCATTTTCTTTCTTTCTTTCTTCTTTCTTTCTTTCTTCTTTCTTTCTTTCTTTCTTTCTTTCTTTCTTTCTTTCTTTCTTCTTTCTTTCTTTTTTGCGGGTCTGGGGATGGAACCCAGGGGCATTCGATCTCCGAGCTACACCCCGTGCCCTATTTTTTTATTCTTTATTTTGAAACAGGGTCTCATTGAGTTGCAGAGGGCCTCACTAAGTAGCTGAGGCTGTCTGTGAACCATGATCCTCCTGTCTCAGCCTCCCGAATGCTGGGTTTACAAACGTGAGCCACCACGCCTGGATGTGCCCATTTTTTCTGCAGTTTTATAGTTTTATGATTGCACATTTATACCCGTGGTCAGGACCACATAGTTGATGTGTGTTTAATTTTTCAAGAAATTGCCAAATGTTTTCCAGTGGATGTGCCATTTGCTGTTTCTAAGAGCAGTGTTGATCAGTGTTAAGCATTTTGGTTATTCTACATCCTAAAACACACTTGCATTTTTTTTTTTTTTTTTTTTTTTTTTTTGGTGGTACTGGGGTTCCTGGAAGCCCTTCTACCTCTGGGCTACACTCCCAGACCTATTTTTACATTTTTTTATTTGGAAACAGGGTCTCCTAAGCCAGCGCGCGCGGTTGGCTTCGAACCTGCGCGATCCTCCTGTTTCTGCCTCCCAAGCGCGGGGATTACAAGGGGATTACAAGCGTGCGCCACCACGCCCGGCCACACTTGCATTTTTAAAATGTCAGAGGTTCCGATAGGTGTTTAGGTTTGAATTTGCATTGCCCTAGTGGGCACTAGTGGAACAGCTTGTCTTGTGCTTACCTGCCAGCAGCAGATCTTTGTTCATGTGTCTGTTCTTTATTTTTTATAGAGCTGGGGATCGAACCCAGCCCTTTTTATTTTTAGTTTTGAAACAGGGTCTCACTAGGTTGCTGAGAGTTGCTGTGTTATTGACCTGTCCTCAAACGTGTGATCCTCCTGTGTCAAATCTCCCAAGTGGTGGGATTACAGGCATATGTGCCCCCATGCCTGGCTTTGTTCTTTTTTTTTTCCCTTTGGTGTTGGGGATTGAACCAACAAATAGGGTTGGGGGTGTAGCTTGGATGTGGCATTCTACATCCAAGCTACGCCCCCCAACCCCTATTTTTTTTTTAATATCTAGAAACAGGGTCTTGCTAAGTTGCTGGGGCAGCCTCCCAAGTACCAGGATTACAGGCATGTGCCACCACTCCCCGCCAACTTTGTTTCTTTGCTTATTAAAATCTCTGTTGTTAGGCGGAGACAGGAGGATTGCGCAGGTCGGAAGCCAGCCGCATGCGCTGGCTTAAGAGACCCTGTTTCAAAATAAAAAAGTATAAAAAGTAGGTCTGGGAGTATAGCCTGGAGGTAGAAGGGTTTCCAGTACCACCAAAAAAAAAAAAAAAAAAAAAAAAAGAAAAAAAATCTCTGTTGTTGGAGCTAGAGCCAAGCATGGGCATGGTGGCTTATGCCTGTATACTTAGTACTTGGGAGACTGAAACAGAATTACAGGTTTGAAGCCAGCCTCAGCAATTTGCCGATGCTCTCAGTAATTTAATTTCTGAATAAAAAAAATAAAATAGCATGGGGGGTATAGCTCAGAGGTAGGACATCCTTAGATTCAATCCCCAGCACCGAACATATGAGCACACGCATGTGCGCACGCACGCGCGCGCGCACACACACACACACACACACATACACTTTTGTTGTGCTTGGTAGGGTAGTGCATGCCTGTAATCATAGTACTTGGGAAACTGAGGCAAAAGAGTCACAGGTTTGAGGCCAATGCACAGTGACTTAGTGAGAGCCTATTTCAAAAAAAAAAAATTTATTTTTAGTTTTTTTGGTGATACTGGGGACAAGACCCAGGGTTTTCTACTTCCAAGCTATACTCCCAGACCTATTTTCTACTTTATTTGGAAACAGGGTCTCACTAAGTTGCTGAGAGCCTCACTAAGTAGCTGAGGCTGGCTTAGAACCTGTGTGATCCTCCTGTCTCAGCCTCCCAAGCGCAGGGATTACAAGCGTGCGCCACCACGCCTGGCTTAAAAAAAAATTAAAAAGGCTGAGGCAAAGCCGGGCATGGTGGTGCACGCTTGTAATCCCAGCATTCGGGAGGCTGAGACCGGAGGATGGTGGTTCGCAGACGGCTTCAGCTACTTAGGCCCTCTGCAACTCAGTGAGACCCTGTTTCAAAATAAAGAATAAAAAATAGGGCTGGGGGTGTAGCTCAGCAGTAGAATGCCCCTGGGTTCCAACCCCAGTACCACCCCCCCAAAAAAAAAAGGCTGAGGCAGAGGTAGGCATGGTGGCTCACACCTGTAATCCTTGTATTTGGGAGGCAGAAACAGGAGAATCACAGGTTTGAAGACAAGCCTCAGCAAGTAGTGAGATTCTCAGCAATCTAGTGAGAACCTGTTTCAAAAATAAAGTAGGGCTGGGGGTGTAGCTTGGAGGTAGAATACCCCTGGGTTTCATCCCAATACTGTACATTTGCACATACATACTAAATAAGTAAACAAGTTGTGGAGAAACTTAGGGACTCTGGAGAAAATAAGAACTCTTGTTTATTGTTGATGGAATTGTGAATTAGTATAACTAGTATGGAGATCAGTTTGGAGGATCCTCAAAAAAATAATAATGGAACTACCATATGACCCAGACTTACTACTCCTTGGTATCTTTCCAAAAGAATTAAAGTCAGAATATTATAGTGATACATGTATATCCATATTTGTAGCAGCACAATTCACAATAGCCACAGTATGACAGCAACCCAGATGTCCATCAACAGTTAGGTTAAAAATTGTGGTATATACATACAATGGAGTTCTCTCTACTTAGTTATAAAGACAAACAAAATTAGGTCATTTGTAGGAAATGACAGCGCCTAATTTAAAAAATATGTATAGGGCTAGGAGTATAGTTCATTGGTAGAGCCCCCTGGCTTCAATTCCCAGTACCAAGCACACAAAAACATTTATGTTCTGGTTTTCTTTCTATTTCCTGGATAGAAGTCCTTTATCAGATATGTGATTTTCAAAACCCAGCCGGGCGTGGTGGCACATGCCTGTAATCCCAGCATTCGGGTGGCTGAGACAGGAGGATCGTGGTTCGCAGACAGCCTAAGCTGCTACTTAGGCCCTGTGCAACTCAGTGAGACCCTATTTCAAAATAAAGAATAAAAATAGTGCCGGGGGGGTAGCTTGGAGGTAGAGTGCCCCCAGGGTTCTACCCCCAGTATTGGGGGGAGGGTCTGTGTCTTAACTCTAGGTGTGTAGAAACACGATTGACTCTTGTATCTTTTTTATTTTTTTGGAGGTGATGGTACTGGTGATTGAAACCAGGAGCATTCTGCCTCTGAACTGCACTCCCAGCTCTATTTTATTTTTCATTTGGAAACAGGACCTTGCTAAGTTAAAGTACACCTTGGACCTGTAGTCCTCTTGTCTTGGCCTTGCAAGTACTGGGATTGTGGGATTGTGCTGCTGTGCCTGGCTTGAGTTTTGTATCTTGCTCATATCTTACAACCTTTTTTTTTTCCCTTAAGATTTCATCAGGTTTGTACATAGATTATGGTATCTGTACATAAAAATGTCTTCTTCCTGTTATCTGGTTGCTTTTCCCTTTTTTCCTGTCCGACTGCTCTGGTAGGAACCTCTAAGATCGTGTTGAATTTCAGAGTGAGAGCTCAGGTCCTTGCCTTGCTGCTGGATCCACCATCAGGAGGAGATTTCTTTATGTTCCTGGTTTGCTGACAGTTTTAAATTCATGATGTGATTTTCTACTTGTAGGAAGCTATTAAAAAAAACTAGGCAAATTAAACCTAAAAATTACAGAATTTAATTTTCAAATATGAAACCATCTCTGGTCATGGTATATTATCCCTGTTTTATATTGTTGAATTTAATTGTTGATATTGTATTAGAATTTAGAACATGTTAAAATTGTGGCCCATACTCATGAGTGATTTTCTTTTTGGTACTGGGGATTGAAGCTAGGGCATTCTACCACTGAGCTGCATCCTTAGCCCTTTTTAGTTTGAGACAGGGCCCCACCAAGTTGCCGAATTTGGTCTTGGACTTGAAGTTGGCCTTGAACTTGTGACCCTTCTCCCTGATGACGCCTGGCTCCTGAGTGATCCTGGGCTTCCACAACATCCGTCGCAGCAATGCCCCTTTCCTGCTCCAGGTGTCTGCATCTGTCCTCTACATCAGCCTTCCTCTGTGTTTGATCAGTCAGCCCAGAATTCATCAGTTTTGCCTGTTTGCTTTCAGAGTACTGGCTTGGTTTTGCTGATTTCCCCTGCTTCTTCCCCTTCGTTGATCTGCCTGAGGCTTTTCCTTCCTGTCTCTGAAGCGGAGCGTGTAAAAGGCAGTGCATAGAAATTGGGCCATAGTTTTTTGTGGAAATCAAATTACTGTCCATGGCCACAAATCCGGTTTGTATATTACTTAGTAAAGGTATTTTTAAGCTTAAATTAAAGTACTGAACTGACACGTATCTTTGTTTTCAGGAGGGTTTGCGTTTGTGTACGAAGCTCAAGATCTGGGAAGTGGCAGAGAGTATGCGTTAAAGGTAACAGGACTGGCTGGGCATCAGGGCGATGTATTGTAAAGAGGTCTCTTAGATGGGCTGGGGGTGTGCACACTGTCACCCTAGTACTTGGGAGACTGAGGCAGGAAGATCTCAGGTTTGTGGCCAGCCTCCGCTATTTAGTGAAATTTTCCTCAAGTTAGTGAGACTCTGTTTCAAAAAGATAAAGAGGCCGAGCGTGTTGGCGCATGCTTAAAATCCCAGCATTTGGGAGGCAGAGACCAGAGGTTCACAGTTCTCAGACAGCCTCAGCTACCTACTGAGGCCCTTCACAACTCAGTGAGAGCCTGTTTCAAAAAATAAAAAAGACTGAAAAAATAGGACCAGGAGTGTAGCTCGGAGGTAGAATGTCCCTGGGTTCCACCCCTAGTACCACAAAACCAGATGAAGTCTAGGCTGCGTTAGAGATGGCTCCCAGGTCTCACTTCTCATATGTCTCCCAGGCAATGTCTGCCACCCTTGCCTCCTCCGTGTTCTCGTGGCTCACCTTAGAGCCGGCTTCTCCAGCCTGGGTGGAGGACTTTATGGGGATGTTTCTGTGCCGCAGGGAGAGCTAGCCAGTCAGCCTTGGAGGGAGGCATGAGGTGACCTCATCATGGTGCGATCGTAGCCTCTCGGCTGTGTGCCAAGTAAGGGTCCAGGTGCAGGAGGGTTCAGAGTCATTCACGCAGAGTGGTTCCTCAGGACGCTTGCAAATAGGGATCTTGGTGAAAGGGGCTCCCTAGGACCTGGGTGCAGGGTGGGTGGCACTGGTTTTGTGCTGAGATGCCGCTGCAGGCCCAATTTGGAGAGGCACCAGGGTGGCCTGCCCTGCCTGGTGGACCCCAGGGGCCTGCTGTCGGCTGTCCACAGTGCACTCCCTTGTCTACTGAGGGTCCCCTCTCCTCATGACTTTCATGTTTCACTCGGCCCACTTGGACAAGAGGCTTCTGCTTTACTTTTTCTTGTGCCCGTGGCTCACGAAGGCCCTTTCGGGGTCTCTGAGCCTGTCAGGTCAGTTGTGAAACTGCAGTTAGACAGGCTGCACGCTCTTGGACGTGGTGCTTTTCTTCTCGGGGTGGCTGTATGAGATGTGGTGTTATAAAAAGTGGAAGCTAAACAGCCTTCAACCTTCTCCATGTGCTGTCTCCTGACAGAGGCTACTCTCCGACGAAGAGGAAAAGAACAGAGCCATCATTCAGGAAGTTTGCTTCTTGGTATCCTTTCCCGGGGCTGAGGGCCAGCACTGTGGTTAGGGAGGGTCACTTGGCACCAGGCTGGCTGCCAGCCACCAGGAGCCTGCTCTGTGTGTCCTGGGTTTTCTTTCCCCTTGGTGATGGTGCTGGAGATTGAACCCAGTGGCATTTTACCTCCGAGCTATAGCCCCAGCCCTAATTTTTTTTTTAATTTTGAGACAAGGTCTTCTAAGTTGTTTAGGGCATCACTAAATTGCTGGAGATGACCTTGAACCTGCAGGAGCCTCCTGTCTCAGCCTCCCAAGTACTAATAATATTACAGTCCGGTGCTACCACACCCAGCTTGTGAAATTCTGTTTGATGTGTTAAAATTGGCCTTTTGTTCTGTGTGTGTGTGTGTGTGTGTGTGTGTGTGTGTGTGTGTGTGTGTGTGTGTTGGGTACTGGGGGTGGAACCTAGGGGCTTTCTACCTCTGGGCTACACTCTCAGACCTATTTTATACTTTATTTGGAAACAGGGTCTCACTAAGTTGCTGAGAGCCTCACTAAGTTGCTGAGGCTGGCTTTGAACCTGCGATCCTCCTGTCTCAGCCTCCCAAGTGCGGGGATCACAAGTGTGCGTGCGTGCCATGCTGGGCTCCCTTTTGTTCTTTTAAGACTTCCTGTTGACCATTTCTAGTAAAAAGGAGTTTTCTTCCCTGTTCTTCATTCTTGGGGTCGTAGTGAATGATTCAGAGTGTTGGGAAGGGCTCATTGTTCCTACCCAAGACTTCTCTACACCAGTGGGTAGGCGGGTTGGCCAGAGGAAGTGCTGCCCTGTCCCTGTGGTGGCAGGGGCGGGAGCTGTATGGACAGCTGTGGTCCCTGCAGCCTCAGTATGGCTTCCCATTGGCCCCCTCTTAGGCCTCCTCCCCCGCAGCAAGGCAAGTCTGCAGGCTTTGCTTTCCTGTCCTCCACCCTGTGTGCCCTCCTTGAGCAGGGGTCTCATCCTCGCTGCTGGCCACCCCAAAGGCTGCTGGCGGCCTCCTGGTGAGCAGCGTGCACACACCACTGCTCAGCCTCCCGCTGTGGAGCTCAGGACCCCACTGCCGCCTGGCCTGCGTCACTGCTGCTGTGCACTTGTTCCTCCCACGCCCTGGCCTTCTTGTGCCTCCACTTGGCCTCCCCTTTCTGCTCGGGTGCTGAGACAGACTTTTCAGGTATCAAGGCCGTGGTCTCTTAATGCTCTATGTTTATTTTTAAGTGCATAAAATTGTGGATGTTTACACACATTCTCCTTTAACACGACATCTGCAGAAAAAACTTTCTGGCCACCCCAACATCGTCCAGTTCTGTTCTGCAGCATCTATAGGAAAAGAAGAATCGGACACTGGGCAGGCTGAGTTCCTCCTTCTCACGGAGCTCTGTAAAGGTAAAGTCCCTGGAGCCTGCATAGTTGCTTTGCATCATTTGAGCAATTGTAAAATATTCTCAGTGTCCTCAAAATCCACTGGTCTTAATTGAAAGAGTGGGCCGGCGTCAAGCAGCCCCTGGATCAGGCTTGTGTGTGCCCCTCAGGGCTGTCAGCTCCAGCGCGTAGGGTGCTGTTGTGTCTTTCTGGTGGCGGGGTGCCTGGCATGCAGAGTGTGTGAGCAGGGAGGATCTCTGGCGGGGCGCCCTTTGTAGCTGTGTGGTCAGGTGTGTGTGTCACGGGGCTCCTAGTGGGTGCGTGACCTCCTCCAGGCTCCTGGAAAGCAGGGGCACCCTCCAGTCCAGCCTCAGTCCTGGTGTTGCACCCAGGAAAGCTGCTGTAATTTGACGGCGTGTCACGCGCGGTGCACGTCAGGTGGTCTCCACGTGTTCTTCCCACATACAAACCAGGACCTGTGTTCCTTAGTGGCCAGGAAGGCCCCACCTGGGATCCGGTTTCCGACACTGGTGGCAAGGCCCGTTGGTGCGACTCACTACTTTTGGGAGCCAGGAAGGTTTTGCATGGTGTAGATCCTGGTTCTGGGAGGTGGGAGTGGGAACTGAGGGACATGAGGCTGCTCCATTACTGACACACTCGTGGGCACTCGCCAAGGCGGTATGCTGGAGGAGGCGGCCGGGATGGGCGCAGGTCTGGCCCCGTGCTGGGTGGTGTGGGGAGCAGAGGATCCAGTCCCCTGCCTCACTCCTCTCTTGGTGCTCCAAAGTCATGATCACCGTGAGACAAGTTGACAAATGGTTGCACGTGGAGGTGCTGTCAGGTGTGTAGACACAGTCCAGGTGCTGTCCAGGGCCATCGAGAAGCAAGGGACATGGGAAGCCTGTGTGCCAGCAGGTCCATGGAAGGAGCCCTGAGGTCAGTCTCCCAGGACAGGCTGCAGCCTGGCCAACTTTCCCTGAGCCTCATTCCCCTCGAGGTGACCTCTTCCTCCAGGTCTGGTACAGAGCCCGTGAAGCAGGCGTGGTTCAGGGTGGGCTGCAAGTAGAGCTTGAGGTTATTCTGGCTGGGGGAACACTGTGCTGTTGAGACACACATCTGGAGTCCTGAGTGCCACTGAGACTGGGTGGGAGGTCCACCAGGGCTCTGTGCGGCTGTGAGTGTGGAGTTCCTGCTGGAAAGTTGGGTTCCAGGGTCCCCCCCTTTTTTTGGTGGTATTGGGGTACCTGGAAACCCTTCTACCTCCGGCTACACTCCCAGACCTATTTTATATTTTTTTGTTTGGAAGCAGGGTCTCTTACGCCAGCGCGGTCCTCCTGTCTCCACCTCCCCAGCCCGCCTCGGGACCCGCCTTTCATGCAGTGAGACCTGGGGGACACGGCACATGGTGCTCTGACGCTGCCTGGGGCAGGGCTGGGGATGCTGCCTCCAGACAATAGGCCGATTCTGCTGTACTTTTGAAACCTGCCTGTTGGCACAGCCCTGTATAGCCCCCAGGAATCTGCACACTGTCTAGATGAAGCTGACAGACTCCACTGTGCTAGGGGTTGACCCTTGAGCACCACTGAAGTCAGAGTTGAGTTGCGGAGGCTGCCAATGCTGGGGAGAAAAAGAGGGCAGGGGGTACCTGTTGAGATGGGGTGGGCAAAGAAGGCCCCTGGAAGGAGATATCTGGGCTGGGAGCTGACAGGGACAAGGGTGAGAACTACCCGGTGGAGGTGCAGCAGGAGCAAAGGTCCTGTGGCAGAGACAGTGGGGGCAGACAAGGGCACTGAGGGGGTGGCTGCAATCTGCTGGCTCTGCAGCCTTGGCTGTGGGCATGGCCTTGGCTCCAGTGCCAGGTGGGCCCAGAGTGTGTGGAGCAGACGGGTCAAGAACCCCTCTCTGGAGAGTAGGTTGCAGGGCTTGCAGGGGGTGGGGCACACGTGAAGAGGTCTCCTGGGCTGTCTAGAAGGGGTACCACAGGGGGAAATGCAGTGGAGTTTGAGCAGCCTGTGGACGCCCAGTGGGGCTATGTAGCGCTGTGTGTGTGGGGTGGCCAGCCCAGCCTGAGTGCCCTGGGTGCCTTGGTCTGATGAGCACAGGGTCATGGCAGGCCTGGGGTCACTGGGCTGTGGAGCCCAGGTGCCACCCCAGTCTGCAGGTTCTATAGTCCTGTCCTGTTAGCAGGTGGATAGCCCCGTGTTACCTAAGAAGACCCAGCGATTACTTCCCTGGAGCTATTAGTAGAGTTCGTGTCTGTGGTCGTTTTGCTTTGTAGCTACCACTAGTGGCATGCTAGTCCACTGCCTGGGGTGGCTTGTAGGTGTGCTCTGGGAGGCACTGGGGTGCTTGTATGCCTTTGCTCCTTCCTCCAGCAGCTGCAGCAGGTGTGTTTTTCTCCCTGGGGCTCCATGGCACTATTAAGTTTGCTTCTCCTGCTGTTCCTGGGCTGCTCTCTGCCAGCTCTGTTGTGACCCCATCCCTATACCTGCTCCCAGGGCGCCCCACACTGAGTTACGGTGAGACCCTCCTACCCCTAGTCCTTCCTGGAGTAGCTGAAGGACTGGGAGTGGTGCCAGCTGGGTGGTCTGGGTGCACCAGATGCTGTCTAAAAGCCAGCAGGTGCCCTCAGAACTGAATCCTGAAGGCTGGGTGGGCGTGGCATCTGTTAGCCCCAGGGTGATTACATTCAATTGTCTCAGACCGGGTATGGCAGTGCATTCTTGTAATCTTAGCATTTGGGGGGCTAAGACAGGAGGATAAAGGTTCCCAGACAGCCTCAGCTATTTGGTGAGGCCTTTTGCAACGCAGTGAGACCTGTTTCAAAAATAAAGAATAATAGCCTGGTGTGGTGGTGTACGCTTGTAATCCCCACGCTTGGGAGGCAGAGACAAGAGGACTGCACATGTTTGAAGCCAGTCTCATCCACTTAGTGAGGCTTTCAGCAACTTACTGAGACCCTGTTCCAAATAAAATATAAAGTAGGTCTGGGAGTATAGCCTGGAGGTAGAAAAGCCCCTGGGTTCCACTCTCAGTACCACAATAAATAAATAAATAAATAAATAAATAAATAAATAAATAAATAAATAAATAATAAATAAGGTTGGGGGTGTAGCTCAGAGGTAGAATGCCCCCGGGTTCCATCCCCAATACTACAAAAAAAAAAAAAAAAAAAAACCAAAAAACAAAAAAAACCAATTGTCTCTTTTAGGGCAGCTGGTGGAATTTCTAAAGAGAATTGAATCCAAAGGCCCTTTGTCGTGTGACACCGTCCTGAAGATCTTTTACCAGACATGCAGAGCAGTACAGCACATGCACAGACAGAAGCCGCCCATCATCCATAGAGACCTCAAGGTACCAGCTTTGACCCCAAGTGCTGGCTGGGTCCCTTCATGCACTGGTCCCCTGGTCCCCTGGTCAGGGTGCTGGCCTCTTCAACAGGTGAGGCTCTGTGGTCATTCTGCTGGTGTCAGGCGCTATTGCCTGTGTGGTTTGGGGCCGGCACTCCCTGCTCTCCCTGGCTGCCTGTACCTGAGGTGCCTGGGCAGATTGCCTGGCAAGACCCTGCCGTGGATGCTGTGTCCTGGTCATCTTGGCGTTGGAGAAGCAGTGCCCCTGTGGTGGGGTCCTACACATCATCCGCAGGGCTGCTGCTGTGGCCTTGCCTGTCAGTCTGCAGGCAGCGCCTCCACTCTGCCCCTCTGTGGAGCTGCCATTCTCAGCCTTGGCCAGCTTGGCTGGGAACCCGCCTCACGTGCTGACGCCGTTTCCTCACTGTCAACACACTTGTTGTGGTTGTGGTCATCAGCACCTTGTTCTTCAGTTAACTCCTTTCATCTTGGGTCTTTTCCTATCTTTTTATTATTTTTTTATTTTTGTGGGTCTGGGGATGGAACCCAGGGGTATTCAACCTCTGAGCTATACCCCCTGCCCTATTTTTATTCTTTATTTGAAACAGGGTGTCACTAAGTTGCAAAGTGCCTCACTAAGTAGCTGAGGCTGTCTGTTAACTGCGCAGTCCTCCTGTCTCAGCCTCCCAGATGCTGGGATTACAAGCATGTGCCACCACGCCCGGCCTTTTCTTTTTTTGGCTTGTGTGTTTGGTTCATCGGAACTGCTTATGTGTTCTTACAATAACCTTTCTAAGCTGTATGTGCCACTTCTGGTTGTGGCTTGGTTTTTACTCCCTTGTCCTGATTTAAAACCCAGGCTTAGTTGGATGTGGTGATGCATACCTGTATTATCAGTACTCAGGAGGCTGAGACAGGATTGCAGTTCAAAGCCAGCCTCACTTATTTGGAGACCCTGTTTCCAAATAAAAAATAAAAGAGGCCTGGGAATGTATTCTGGAGGTAGAATGCTCTGAGTGCAATCCCCTAGCACTTCCCCCACAAAAACAAAAACAAAAACAAAAACAAAAACAGGCTTTGTGGGAGCAATCCAGCGTCTGTGAACCTTGGAAGCTTGTTCTTGACCTGACCCTCCTCACTGAAACACACTATTTCTTTCTTTCTTTTCTTTTTTTTTTTTTTTTTTTTTTTGGTATTGGGGATTGAACCTAGGGGCATTCTACCTCCGAGCTACACCACCAGCCCTCTCTTTTTAAAAATCCTTTATTTTGAAACAGGGTCTCACTAAGTTGTGGAGGGCCTCACTAAGTAGCTGAGGCTAGCCAGGAACCACGATCCTCCTGTCTCAGCCCCCCAAGCTGGGATTACAAGCGTGCGCCACCGCTCCTGGCTTGGAGCGGACTGTTTCTGATGAACCTGAAGGCCGCTTTTGCCCAGATGCTTGTGTGCAGGTTTCTGGAGAGTTGGGTGTTTCCTGTTTCCCTTGTAGTCATAGCACTGTACTGCCCAGCAACATGAATGTTACCCAGGCATCAGTGTGGGTCTGGTCTGTGGCAGCTTTCCCCAGTTTTCCCCACAGTGTGATGGCTCTTAAAGCCTGTGAGCATCAGAGTCTCCTTGACCCCTGTGGGCCATGGAAGGCTCCAGGCACTCAGGGCTGTTCCTCAGGGAGCTCACGTTGGCCTTCCTCTGGTGGGGCAGTATCCTCTCCATCTCCTGCCTCCCTGGCCACATACCTACAACCGTAGTCACCTTGGCCCAGGCAGGGGTTTGGTCATGGGCTTGCTGGGCTGCCTCTTTGAGTTTCTGGCTTCATGTGCCTGGTGTCCTCCTGGCACGAGGCTGCACTCGTGTGCTCACCTGGGGATAGCCTCAAGGTAGTTCTCCTTGTTCCCCAGCACATCCAGGTCTGGATTCTGGGTAGTGTTCTGAGTCTGGCTGAAGGTGGGTTCTGTCACCATGACTTCCACAGGTGGTGGTCTTCCATCAGGCTGTGAACCTTAGATGACCCTGAACATGGAGAGACTCGAGAACCAGGGTCTGAAGCAACCAGTCGGCCAGATGCCTGTGACAACCTATGGGGCGCAGGACCATCTCCCTTGTCTGTTCCCTTCCAGGGCAGCCACAGACACCATGTTCTGGCTGCTCCTGGGCAAGGCCAGAGACCCTCTCCTCCGCTTTCCTTCTCTTGTTTCCTTCTCTCTCTCTTCTTTGTACTTTTTCTTCTTCTTTTTTTTTTTCCCTTTGGTGGTACTGAGGATAGAACCTCAGGGCCTTCTACCTCCGGGCTACACTCCCAGACCTATTTGAACCTGCGCGATCCTCCTGTCTCCGCCTCCCAAGCATGGGGATTACAAGCATGTGCCACCATGCCCAGGTTGTACTTTTTCTTTTTTGGCCCATTGTATCTAGCACTCCTAGTTGCTTTCAGTGAGAAAGATTTTTTTTTTTTTTTTTGCAGGTCTGGGGATGGAACTCAGGGGCATTTGACCTCCGAGCTACACCCCCTGCCCTATTTTTTATTTATTTTGAAACCGGGTGTCACTGAGTTGCAGAGGGCCTTACTAAGTAGCTGAAGCTGTCCATGAACCGCGAACCATGATCCTCCGGTCTCAGCCTCCCAAATGCTGGGATCACAAGTGTGTGCTACCACACCCGGCTTAGTGAGAAGGATTTTTGAGGTTCGTAGGCCTCCACTGTGTCCGAGGCCCTTCTCTGATGTGGGGAAGTGAGAGCTCTCCTCTGCGTGGCCCTTTGCCCGTCAGTGGCTCCTTGGGTTTTCTTGCAGCATCAGGAGTCTTACATCTTTAGAACACACTGAAGATTGGGTTTGTTCTGAGGAAAGTAAGAACAGAAGATAACACCAGTGGTGTGTCTGTCTCCTTGTGTGCTTAGCCTGGCTTTGGGGTTACTGACCTCCCGGTGGGCTGTGCCAGTGTGCCTGTGGCCTCCCTTGCAGTGACCCCTGGCTCCTGGGTGTCATGAGTAGAGATGTACACTACACATGCTTTAGTACATGGCCTTTTCTGCATTGTGTTACAATGTTGAGGTTTTCTGTCTTGTGTATAACCCTGCCTGGTAGAGCATCTGTTGTAGAAATATGCCTGTGTTCTGTTCTGCTGTGGGTGGCATGCATTGCGTTTTACTTCTCTTGTTTGTGGTAGACTGTGCTTCTCCGCACCCTTTGGACATCTTTATCTGGCTGGTCCACACCACGGGAATCTTCTGTAGGGCAGGAGCCTGCAGGAAACTGGTTGGAAGGTGTGTGCATCGGACTCTGAATGGTCCAGCGGTACACAGGGTTCTGTGGCTCCTGGCCTCAGCTGGTCTTGTGGGTGTGTGCAGTTTGGGCACTCCTGCTGTCAGTGAGGTTGGCTGTCTTTTCATGTTGGCTTTGGATTCCTCTTGAGGGACGGACGACCTATCTTTCTGCAGTCTCTCTGCTGTGTGTGTGGATGCTTGTACTGCTGTGTGGCACACGTCTCCTCCATGGCTGCACTTCTGCTGCCCTGGAGGTATCCCATGATGGGAGTGTTCTTTCCTGAAGGGAAGAGTCTTCTACCAGTCACTCTGGCATGTTTGTGTCTTACCGGAGACGTCTGCATCATCCTAGGTCAGGAGCATCTTCCTGGTGCTCTTGTGTGCTGCCCTCTGGAGTTCGTGTGTTCTGCCTTGCTGCATAGGGGTGGCCGCTGTGGTCGTTTGTGAGGGGAGGCTCTCTTCCTCATGTGGGTGCCTGGCTCCCTCACACCTGCACTGAATCACTACCCTCTCCCAGTCCCTACATTGCCCCCACCGTCAGGAGTGTGGTGCCATGGAGTGCTGGCTGGGTGGTGATGTCGGGCCAGGCTCTCTTGTTCCAGGACGAGATTCCTTGCATGAAGGTCTAAGTTTGGTTCCCTAGGCCGGTGTGGCCTTCTCTAGCTCTTTGGGTCTCTACAGATTTTTTTGATGGCTTGTCGAGTTCCATCCAAAAGCTTTTGGGGATCTAGTTGAGATCACTGTCACTCTTGCAGGAGTTGACAGACTATTGGCAAAGGGTCAGACTTGAGGAGCTAAGAGTGTCGGCTCTGTCGGCTGTTGGTTCTGCTGGGCCACCTCCTCCATCTCCTGTTCTGTGAGCTGCTCCTGCCTCACAGATACCTGACAAGTGGGTGTGGTTGGCCATGCTAACACTATGGACTGGAACTGGAATTCCATATAATTTTCTGTGTCAGAAAATAGTAATCTTCCTTTGATTCACCCCTCAATCAATTTTTTTGTTCAGAACTGGGATTGAACCCAGGAACAGTCTGCGTCTAAGCTACATCCCCAGTCCTATTTTATTTTTATTTTTATTTTAAAACAAGGTATTGCTAGGTTGATGAAAATCTCACTATTTGCTGAGGCTGTTCTTTAGATCCTCTTGTCTCAGCCTCCCAAGTACTGGGATTGCAAGTGTGTGCCACCATGCCCAGCTAAAACTTTTTTTGAATTATGTATTTAATTAAAACATGAATATATTGCTTCTGATCAGAATGAATTTTTTTGTGTGTGGTACTGGAAATTGAATCCAGGGGCATTCTACCTCCAAGCTACACCCCCAGTCTTATTTTTATTCTCTATTCTGAAAGAGGGTTTCACTAAGTTGTAGGGGGCCTCACTACGTAGCTGAGGCTGGCCACAAGCCTGGATTCTCCTGTCTCAGCCTCCCAAGTACTGGGATGACAAGCGTGCCCGCCACGCCTAGCTCAGAAAGAACGTCAGATGTTGCATTTCTCTTTTTGGAAGAAGGCCTCTCTGGCAACTCCTATGGCATATCTCGTCCCGTGTGGCCTGCCTCTCGGGCTGGCTCACCCTCCACGTCCCTGCCCATCCAAGAGCAGCTTCTGCGCCTTGCTGTGGGTATAGAGCTGGCTGCTCCACCTCCGCAGGAGAGGTACTTCAGGGTTTAGGAGTCCTCAGGTGTCTTGGCAGCCAGCAGCCTTGACCTCCGCACAGAGGGGATATGTGTTAAGGTGTTGGTCCTGGCCCATGCTGCTCTTTGGTCTTCCTGAGGCCCTGGCTTTGTCTGCATCCGTGTGTGTGTGGGTGGGGGGGGTACTGGGGATAGAACTCAGGGGCATTCTACCTTTGAGATATACCCCCTGCCCAATTTTTTATTCTTTGAAACCGGGTCTCACTGAGTTGCAGAGGGCTTCACTTAAGTAGCTGAGGCTGTGCGCGAACCGTGATCTTCCCTGGTCTCAGCCTCCCGAATGCTGGGATTACAGGCGTACACTACCATGCCCGGCTTTGCATCCCATGTTCATAAGGACTTTCTTCTGGAATTTTGCAGGTTGAGAACTTATTGCTTAGCAACCAGGGGACCATTAAGCTGTGTGACTTCGGCAGTGCCACGACCATCTCACATTACCCTGACTACAGCTGGAGTGCCCAGAAGAGAGCAATGGTGGAGGAAGAGGTGAGGCCTGGTGACTGCAGCGTGTGCTCCCAGAGGCCCTTCCTCAGCCTTCTCCCTGTGTCTTGTTTAGCCCCAGTACTTCTTTGGATGTGAGCACAAGTGTGTCTGTGATCCAAGACTGGAGCCGACTCCAGATCGCCGGGTCTGGTTTGTGGCCACAGACACAGTGGGGGACTCATCCCCTCTCACCCGCCCCTTCACGTTAAATGCCTCTGAATATCTCCTGACTGCTTTTTCCCTTGCATTTTTAAAAAAATTGTCATTAGATACACATAACAAAACTTAGCATTGCATTCATTTTAAGCGCACAGTTCAGTGGCATTATTACATTCAGTGTTGGTAGTCATCACCAGCTTCCATTTTCAGAACTTTTCCATCATTCCAAATATGGCTTTTTTTTTTTTTTTCAAACATCATTTAGAAACATACCTTTATGGGAGACTTGGCAACTGTGTCCAAGAGACCCCAGGAGGCAGGCTACACCCTCACATCTTGTGTACTGTCCTGTAGTCAGAGTTCATTTAAAGTTCATGTAAATTACACAAAATCAGCAGCCCTGGCCCTGGGCAGGGAGTTCCTGCTGTGTGGTTTACCAGGTTCTGCCCAGACGAAGCTTGCTTTGTGGCCAGGTTGCATTGTACACACCCATGTACCGAACACCAGAGATTGTAGACCTGGATTCCAACTTCCCCATTGGCGAGAAGCAAGACATCTGGGTGAGGCCTGCAGTGCCTGCTTGGTGGGCTGTGGGAGCTGTGGGTCCTGTGCAGAGCCTCTGGCCTCTGTTCTCTTGGGCCTTCCTGTTCCTGTGGCCTCCCTTTCTCTTCCTTTCCTCTGTCTTCACTTTCTTTTTTTTTTTTTTTTGGTGGTACTGGGGTTCCTGGAAGCCCTTCTACCTCCGGGCTACACTCCCACGGGCTACACTCCCAGACCTAGTTTTTAACTTTATGTGGAAACAGGGTCTCTTAAACCAGCGAGGCTGGCTCCGCTCCGAACCAGCGCGATCCTCCTATCTCTGCCTCCCAAGCACGGGGATTACAAGCCTGCGCCACCACGCCCGGCACATCTGTCTTCACTTTCTGAAGAGCATTTGCAATGACTTCTAGTGGAGCTGAGTTGAGCAGAGCCAGCTGGGCAGTCATTGTGGTCCTGAGCTGGCACAGATGGCAGCTGTGGGACCTGCCCAGATGTAGTTCTGCCCTGCCCGGCACCTTGGTGTGATTGTCCCACCTGCAGTGTCTTGGCCACGCTGGTCAATGCCTGGGCCCTGTGCTCCTCTCCAGGGCTGCCCTAGTACAACCAAAAAATAAATAAATAAAATAGTCCTAGGGATGTAGCTCAGAGGTAGAGTGCCCTTGGGTTCAATCCCCAGTACCAAAAGAGAAAGAGAGAGAGAATCTCCAGTATCAAAAGGGGGATAGGGGAGAGGGAGAGGAAATTTAACCTGAGCATGGTGGTTGGCTATGTCTGTAATCCTAGTACTTGGGAGACTGAGACAGGAGGATTAGATAAGGCCACCTGGGTAGAATCTTGTGATCAAACCCTGCTGCTTTGTAAAAAGAAGAGCTAACTGGGTGTGGTGGCACACCTGTAATCCCAGCTACTTGAGAAGCTGATGAAAAAGGTCCACAAGTTCAAGGCCAGCCTGAGCAACTTAGATGGCATCTTAAAATACAAAGGGTTGGGGATGTTGCTTGGTCGTGGAACTCTTGCCGAGCATGTGTGAAGCCCTAGGTTCATCTCCAGTACCAAGAAAAACAGAGAGACCAGAATGCACATGCACTCTCCTGCCTCAGCCAGTGCTTCCTGCACTGCAGGAAGGCCACCACCAGATGTGGGCTCTCACCCTGGACCAGAACCATGAACCAAAGCAAACCTCTTTTTTTTTTTTTTTTTTTTTGTGGAACAGAGAACTGAACCCAAGGCTATTCTACCTCTGAGTTACACCCCCAGCCATGTTTTTGGGGAGTGGAGGTACTGGGCATTGAACCCAGGGGGATTCTACCTCTGAGCTGCACCTCGGCCCTGTTTTACTTTTTATTTTGAACAGGGTCTCACTAAGTGCTGAGGGCCTTGCTAAGTTGCTGAGACTGGCTGCAAAGCTGTGGTCCTCCTGTCTCAGCCTCCTAAGTACTGGGACTACAGGCATGTGCCACCATGCCTCGGCCTTTCAGTCCTACTTTATATCTTATTTTGAAACAGGGTCTTACTAAGTTGTTGTGTACCGGCCTCAAACGTGTGATCCTACTGTCTCAGCCTCTCAAGTACTGGGGTTACAGATGTGCACTAGCACATCTGGCTCAAACTCTTTTCTGAATGAGTCACCTTATATGGGGTCTTGTGTCACTGGCAACAGAAAACAGACTAGGTTGCCATCATTTTCTTTTGGAGCACTTGCCGCTGTGGAACATGAGGGGTTCTCGGCCACCTGGAGGCCCTGGGATCTGCTGTCTGTCTCTTTTGAGTGGGGAAATGGTCCGGAGACCAAGGTCTGGCACAGGTGTGCTTGTCACTGTAAACAGACATGCCCACCTGCTGGTGCATGTCCTTGAGCAGCAGCCGCTTCCACCCGGTGAGCCCCACAGGCTCCCTGGCTATGCTTCCTGTTTTGGTGAGTGGCCTGCTGTGCACCAATAGGCTAGCTTTCCCAGCTGCAGCCAGGCCCAGTCAGAACTGCACCCAGCGCTCCTTGCCCGTCTGCATCTTCCCTTAGCGTGGTTGCTGCTATTTGAAACACATTGGAGTTTGCCTGTTTAAGTGGCAGACTCGCAGAGTAGTTGCCACGAGACCCCTCTCTACAGCTTCCCAGTTCGTGCAGTTGCTTGGTCTCCCTTGTAAATCTCTCTCCAGATGGGAGCAGACACACCGTGGCGCTCTTTGGGCTTTTGTTGGCTTTTCAACTTCCTGGCCTCCTGCAGGGAGCCCCCTTGGTGCACTTAGATGTCTCTGTTTCTGTGGTTGTGTCGTCTCCTCTGTGCACCTGCTGTCTGGGTGTGAGGAACACAGATGGCCCTGTCATGAACAGGTGTCCCTGTATCAGAGACACTTGGGGGAGGGGTGGCTCCTGGGAGTGGGTTTGTGGGGTTAACCATTCAGTGCCACAGAGTGTGCACAGATGAAGTTTTTGCTGGAAGTGTGTCCCACACACAGCAGTGCACAGCTAGAAGCATCAGCTCAGTATCCCCACTGGCTGTATAGGTTGTGGGCTCCCTGTCCTGCCCAGGGTGCTTATTTATTTATTTATTTATTTTGTGGTACTAGGGTTCCTGAAAACCCTTCTAACTCCGGGCTACATTCCCAGACTTATTTTTATACTTTTATTTTTTTTATTTCTATTTTTAATTTTAATTTTAATTTTTTTGCAGGTCTGGGACTGGAACTGAGAGGCATTTGACCTCCCAGCTACAACCCCTGCCCAATTTTTTATTCTTTTTTGATACCGGGTCTCATTGAGTTGCGGAGGGCCTCGCTAAGTAGCTGAGGCTGTCCGCGAACTGCAATTCCCCTGTCTCAGCCTCCCGAATGCTGGGATTACAAGCGTGCGCCACCACACCCAGCTTTATTTTTATACTTTTTATTTGGAAACAGGATCTCTTAATCCAGCACGGCTGGCTTCAAACCTGCATGATCCTCCTGTCTCCGCCTCCCAAGCACGGGGATTACAAGTGTGCTCCACCACGCCTGGCAGGGTGCCAGTTTTAAAGCAGCCACTCTAGTCTTCCGTCGATCTCAATTGAGCCCTCTGTCTCCTGGAACCATGGGATTTCTTGCATTCTGTATGCAGTCCTGGTCCAAACTCCACTACCACTGCCCCCATCTATGCTGACCTCTGCCACCTTTCTTTTTTGTTTTTGGTGGTACTGGGGATGGAACCCAGGAGCCTTCTATCTGGCTTCGAACCTACGTGAGCCTCCTGTCTCAGCCTCCCAAGCATGGGGATTACAAGCGTGCGCCACCACGCCCGGCTTCTCTGCCACCTTTCTGCTTTGTGACCGTCCAGGCACATTGGCTCGCTGTCCCCATCTAAATCTGTGGTCTTGGGGTTGGCATGTGTGTTTACTGTGTCCTGAAATTTACATTTCTCATGCAAGTGTGTGATCCTTCAGTGGGTATAGGTCTCAGTTTTTAGACCTCATCAACCTGTAAACATGGTCATTTCTCCTGCGACAGAAGTTGTTCCCCACTGGCATTCAGAAGGAAGCTCCTGCCAGCGTACCCCATGCCACACACACACATGGCACCCTTATCTGGCCCATCTGCCTGTGGTGCTCTAGAGTAGGCTTCTGGGATGAGACAGTCCTCTGCTGAGCAAATAGAACAGGGTCCGTCAGGTGGCACGGCTGTTTTATGGAAGATGGGTGATCACGAGAGGTGACTTGGTCAAGTCAATACAAAGGCAGTGGGGACATTGTCAGGGAGCTGAAATGGTCCGAGGCTGGGACTCATTGGGGGTTAGGAAGTCACAAGGGCTGCATGCAAGACCCACACTTAACTTTTCTCTAAATATTGTATCTTTCTCTAGATCACAAGAAACACCACACCCATGTACAGAACACCAGAGATCGTAGACCTGTATTCCAACTTCCCCATTGGCGAGAAGCAGGATATCTGGGTGAGAAGCAGGATATCAGCGCCTGCTTGGTGGGCTGTGGGAGCCCGGAGCCTCTGGCCTCTGTTCTCTTGGGCCTTCCTGTTCCTGTGGCCTCCCTTTCTCTTCCATTCCTCTGTCTTCACTTTCTGAAGAGCATTTGCAATGACTTCTAGTGGAGCTGAGTTGAGCAGAGCCAGCTGGGCGGTCATTGTGGTCCTGAGCTGGCACAGATGGCAGCTGTGGGACCTGCCCAGATGCAGTTCTGCCCTGCCCCGCACCTTGGCGTGATTGTCCCACCTGCAGTGTGTTGGCCATGCTGGTCAATGCCTGGGCCCTGTGCTCCTCTCCAGGGCCGCATCCCCATCGACCAAAGGGAGTGTCTTCTCACCACCATGGTCAGCATGTGTGTGGCCTCAGAAGCTCTGCCTGTTCCCATGAGCAGCCTTTCCAGGCCCAGTCAGTAAGGCTTGGTCCCTACGATTGCACCATAGATGCCAGCTGCATGCCCAAGTTGTCCTTCTTTGTGCTTCTGACCAACCAGCCACAAACTGAGCTTCCCACAACCCCTCCTGAGGTTTGAGTAACTGGTTAGGCAGCTCAGAAAACTCAGGGATGCATTTTTTTACATTTGCTGGTGTGTGTGTGTGTGTGTGTGTGTGTGTGTGTGTGTGTGTGTGTGTGTGTGGTACTGGGGTTCCTGGAAGCCCTTCTACCTCCGGGCCACACTCCCAGACCTATTTTTTTATTTTTGGAAACAGGGTCTCTTAAGCCAGCGCAGCTGGCTTCGAACCTGCGCAATCCTCCTGTCTCTGCCTCCCAAGCACGGGGATTACAAGCGTGGGCCACCACGCCCGGCTATATTTGCTGTTTTTATAATGGATATTTCAAGGGATGTGGCCAGAGAGATCTACAGGGAGAGGTATGGGAGGAAGGGTGCAGAGCCTCCCTGCCCCACCCAGTTGTGCCCTTCAGGATCCTCCACCTGTCCAGAAACCAGAGGCCCATGTGAACCCTGTCCTTAGGTTGCTGGAGGCTTCCTTAGGTAGGCAGGGCTGACTGCTCCATTGGCTGTTGGCCACGAGCCCAGCCTTCACTTCTCCCTAGCCCGGAGGCTGGCAGTAGCCTGTCCCCCATTCCCACGTGCCTGGCCCAGCCCATGCTGTGGACCCCACAGGCCTGGTCAGCCTGTCCCCCATCCCCCGGCTCAGTCCGTGCTGTGGACCCCACAGGCCTGGTTCAGCCTGTCCCCCATCCCCCGGCTCAGTCCGTGCTGTGGACCCCACAGGCCTGGTCAGCCTGTCCCCTCATCCCCCGGCTCAGTCTGTACTGTAGACCCCACAGGCCTGGTTCAGCCTGTCCCCCATCCCCCGGCTCAGTCCGTGCTGTGGACCCTACAGGCCTGGTTCAGCCTGTCCTCCATCCCCTGGCTCAGTCCGTGCTGTAGACCCCACAGGCCTGGTTCAGCCTGTCCCCCATTCCCACATGCCTGGCCCAGCCCAAGCTGTGGACCCCACAGGCCTGATTCAGCCTGTCCCCCATCCCCCTGGCCCAATCCATGCTGTGGACCCCATAGGCCTGGTTCAGCCTGTCCCCCATCCCCCTGGCCTAGCCTATGCTGTGGACCCCACAGGCCCTGGTTCAGCCTGTCCCCCATCCCCACAGGCCTGGCGCAGCCCATGCTGTGGACCCCACAGGCCCTGGTTCAGCCTGTTCCCCATCCCCACAGGCCTGGCGCAGCCCATGCTGTGGACCCCACAGGCCCTGGTTCAGCCTGTTCCCCATCCCCACAGGCCTGGCCCAGCCCATGCTGTGGACCCCATAGGCTTGGTTCAGCCTGTCCCCCATTCCCCTGGCCTAGCCTATGCTGTAGACCCCACAGGCCTGGTTCAGCCTGTCCCCCATTCCCACAGGCCTGGCGCAGCCCATGCTGTGGACCCCACAGGCCTGGTTCAGCCTGTCCCCCATTCCCACAGGCCTGGCGCAGCCCATGCTGTGGACCCCACAGGCCCTGGTTCAGCCTGTCCCCCATCCCCCTGGCCTAGCTATGCTGTAGACCCCACAGGCCTGGTCAGCCTGTCCTCCATCCCCCTGGCCTAGCCTATGCTGCGGACCCCACAGGCCCTGGTTCAGCCTGTCCCCATAGGCCTGGCCCAGCCTATACTGTGGATCCCATAGGCCTGGCCCAGCCCACAGGCCTGGTTCAACTTGAGCCCTCCCCCAGGCCCAGCTCAGCTATCCCCTTGTCCCCCAGGCCAGCTAGGTCTCTTTCTTGTTCCCATAGGCCCTAGGCTGCATTTTGTACCTGCTGTGTTTCCGGCAGCATCCTTTTGAGGATGGAGCAAAACTCCGGATTGTCAATGGGAAGTACTCAATTCCTGCAAGTGACACTCGGTACACAGTCTTCCACGAACTCATTCGTAAGTTCCCTTTATGCGCTCACCTGGTGCCAGGGCCTGGGAGGTGAGCCTCCCTGCTGGGCTCACGCTGCCCCACATCCTCATCCTCTGTGCTGATCATGTCTAGGTGGGGCATTTCATGGTGCTCCCAGTACGCCCGTCCTGCTTGTGAGCTCACAGTGCACCAGATGCCGTTTCTGATAGCTTTGGTTTTGTCATTGCTTTTTGCTTCGTGAATCTCTCCCTTGCCTCCGAAGGCAGCATCGTCACAAAGCAAGTGGCCTCTGGCATCTGTAGCCTCCGCCAGGGCGGGTGGCGGGTGTTGCCTGACTTTGGCCCAGGGCCAAACTGGGCTGCTGAGCATATGTGGCTGTGCTGTGCTGTGCCGTGCTGCAGGTGCCATGCTGAAGGTCGACCCAGAGGAGCGGCTGTCCATCAGTGAAGTGGTACGCCAGCTGCAGGAGATCGCAGCGGCCAGGAACGTGAACCCCAAGGCACCCCTCACAGAGGTAAGGGTGCCGTGCGGCCATGGGGTCTCTGGACCTGGAGGGCTGCTTGTCACGCGGGCTCCCCTTAGTCTTCTAATGGCCATGCAGCGCTCTCCTCCTGCCCCACCAGGGTCAGGACTCTGAAGCCTCCTGAGTCCTGCTCAGGGCCCCGTGTCAACACGCTCTGCCAGCCTGGACAGCCCTGAGGGCTGTTGCCCGGTTCAGGTGGTGTGTGTTACTTTTTGCATCTTAAGGTGTCTGGGGTCAGGTATCCAGCTGTGCTTCTGTGGTCTCAGCTGCCATCGCCTGTAGGCCAAACCCACAGCCAGCCTACTTGGTAGTTGACAGTGTTGAAGGCTGTGCAAGCCATGAGAACCTCATGGTATGTTGGCTGCAGAGCCCTTCCCAGAGCAGTCATGGGGCCCGGCCCCCACTCTTCAGGATTGGGTAGGGCCCCAGGTGTCTCTGGGTTCCCCCTGCCAGTGCACAGCTTGGGCCAAGGTCAGACATTGCCACCTTGCCTCTGGCCCCTCATCTGGAACTGTGGTTTCTGTTCTGTCTGCTTTCTGGTTGTCATGTCCTTTCAACCCTTGTCTCTGGAAACAGGATTTTCTGAGAGCTATTGAAACAGGGCTTGGTAATGGGGTGGTGATACCCGCTTTGCCCCTGCAGGCTGTGTAGTAGGTGAGAAAGGTGAGTTGGTGGCCTGAGTCCTCGTCCAGGCATGGGGAGCCCAGGACAAGAGGCAGGATAGGGGACTGAATTTGTGATTTCTGTAGGTGGCATAAGGTGTACATCCCTGAGGGGTAGGGAGAGACGGGAAGGAGGTCAGGGCTAGTGGTGCCCCATGGGGTGCCAGGGAGGAAAGCCTGAAGCGGGGAGCAAGCATGTTTTAAGGTATCAGGAACTCTGAGGCTGGTGAGTGGATGGCATTGTAGAGCTTGACAGGTGGTCTAGAGATGACAGGCCAGTTTCAAAGAAAACAGTCAAAAGCTATGTAGTGTCTCTGGGTGGCTTTGTTGTGTGGTGGGCCGACTTGGGCCTCCATACTTGTAGAATGTTACCAGTGGCCTTGGAGGTTATAGGTGGCTGTGGGGCTTGCTCTTTTGGGATGTGTGGGGATGAGGTGCCTCCTGTCGGGGGGATGCCAAGCACATCCCAACCCAGGTGCTCATAGAACCCACTGAGCTCCTTCCTGGGACTGTCTGCCAGGACAACACTGTGCTGCAAGGCCGAGCTCACTGTGTGGGAATTGCCACCCACATAGACAGTGGGAGGGATCCTGCACCAGGACCCTGGTGCTTGTGCCTTCGGGGCCACAGGTCTGCACACTCCTGGGCATGTGGACCAGGAGGAAATTGGAGAGGACGACGAGAACCTGCAGGTCAGGTGTAAGCCTGAGGGCAGCAGCTGCTCCTGGGGCATCCTGAGGATCGGTTCAGAGCTGTGAGTGAGGAAGTAGGGGAGACAAGGACTCTGCCTTGGGAACCTGCGGTTAGCTGTCACACAGGCTGTGGTATGGGCCTGAGGCCACAGCTGCTCCTGGGTTGTCAGAACTGTGAATGGAGGTTTCCTTTGTCCAGTGTAACCTGCCCTCTGCCTAGACTGGTGGGAAGTCCTTCCTCTCACCTCACAGCAGAGCAAAAGAAGGTGACCTGCCTGAGGCTTGGTGCTGGGCTCGCAGGCTGAGGGCACAGGAGCCTGGACAAGGGCACACTGGCTCTGACTCTCCTGGGAAGCTGATTCTGTGCCCTTGACTTTTATAGCTGCTGGAACAGAATGGAGGCTACGGGAACCCAGGGCCCTCCCGAGCACCACCACCCTCTGGGGGCCCGGTGAGCAGTGGCTTCAGTGGAGGTGAGCATCCTGACCTGCTGAGTCCAAGACCTGCTCCTGTGGGACATTCATTCTGGTAGTGGGAGACAGCAGGGCTGGAGTCTCCAAGGTCTTCCAAGGCTCCCCCTTTCTCTGGGACTCAGCTCAGCGGAGCCCACGCACTCAGCATGTGGTATGCGATACAGTGGGGAGAATCGAGACTAAAGTCGGCTGAGGAAGTGGTTCTGATGCAGGGTCCAGGAGAGCAGGCTTGAGTCACCAGGGGTCCTGGCCCCAGGGACTTCTGGTGTCCAGCAAGGGCTGGCCGCCTGGCAGCTAAGGTTTTCCTGGGGTCAGTCTGGTAGACATGGTTGCTCTCAGGCTGGGTCATCTAGAGGGCAAGCTAACACTTTGCAGCCCGAGACCCACCTTAGGTCACTGGCCTGGCCCATCTGCACAGGAGCTGAGGACAGAGGGCCAGACCTGCTTTGGGCAAGGTTAGCCGGCAGTGCCTGAGGCCACAAGTCACTGGGTACCTGTGGGGGTGAGGGGCAGGGCCATTGGAGAGGGTATAGACAGCCGGTGGGAAGGCCAGTTCTGGTGGTTTGAGGTGGGTCTGTGTGGTAAAGAGGCCTTCCAGCTCAGGCAGGGTGTGTGTCTGTGAGGGGTCTAGTGTCCTTGGAGGGACTTGTGCCTGCGAGGAGGGCCCGAGGGCAGTGAGGGGACCTGCAATGACCATGGCTGAGTGCCCTCCTGATCTCCATTGGAGCTGGGGAAGCTTTTCTGGGTCCTGCTGCATTCTTCATTTTCCTGGGGAAGGGTTTGGCCCCTTCAGCTGCCTGGTCCATTGTCTGGGCACCACAGGTCCACACCCCATGGGCCCAGCATGTGTAGAGCAATGGCTGATGGATCTCCACTGGTCATGGGGAGAGTGGACTCTTTAGGGTGCCAAGTTCCTTGGCATGCTGTGTGGTCTTGGAGCTGAGCAGAGGCTTCAATTGGTCTGCACCAGCAATAACTGGGCCACTGAAGGCCTTGCTCCAGGACCTGTGGGCTCAAGGTCTACTTCTGTTGGGCTTGACCCTGAGATCATAGCCAGAGTGCCCGTGGTCTAGAGTTGCAGCCATAGTTTGCCTGTGCCCCATAGTCAATAGCGCTCCAGTTGGACGCTGTGTCCAGGTGTAGTCACATAGCCTCTGCACCCACCTCAGCCAGTTCCCTGAAACACTGGGGAGGGTGGTCAGATGTGCCTGTGCCAGGTCAGGCTTGCTACTGCGTGCACGTTAGGCCGTGGAGCCTCCTTGTGCCTCTCGTCCCTGCATACTTTTCGTGCTGCTGACCTGCCCAGTCCCATCTCTCCTGCAGGCCTGGCTCTGGCAGAGTATGACCAGCCGTATGGTGGGTTCCTTGACATCCTGAGGGGTGGGACAGAGCGGCTCTTCACCAACCTCAAGGACACCTCTTCCAAGGTCATCCAGTCTGTTGCTAAGTAAGTATACAGAAAGCGTGGGAGGTGCCAGGCTGTGGTCTAGACCCCCTCCTCTGCCCTGCACAATAGGGCAGAGCAGACACAGACAGAGTGGGTCTGATGTATATTTGAGCTGGGAAGCCCTTGTCTGTGGGTCCCTTCGGGCTGAACCCTGAGCTTAGGCAGCACCCAGCAGGGGGGCGGGAGCCCACTCTGCCTACACCCTGCCAGTGCACCCTGTCTTGGGTGTAGAGCATGTGGTACTAGTAGGGTGCAGCAGGGACACCCTATTCGTGAGGCCTGTTAAAACAGTGATCGTGGCTGGGAGTGGTGGCACACACTTGTAATCCTGGTACTTGGAGGCTGAGAAAGGAGGATCACAGGTTCGCAGCCAGCCTCAGCTATTTAGTGAGGCCCTGTTTCAAATTAAAGAATAAAAGATAGGGCTGTCGGCACAGCTCAGAGGTAGAATGCCATTGAGTTCAATCTCTAATATTGTAAAAAACAAAACAAAACAAAAAAACCCAAAACTGGTCATGGAGCCCTGGCCACGGCAGGCGTGAGCGATGGTCAGATGCCATCACATGCAACACAGCGGGGCTGTGGGCAGGCCATCTTGGCACAGCACCGTCCCCCGAGTGAGCCCCGCAGCCAAGGGGCTCGGCCTGACCAGGCTCCTGGGAGGCCCTTGCTACTGTGGCCACCTGTGCTGCTGCCGCTGGGTGCTGTGGGCCAGCGATGGGTTGGAGGACCCGCTGCCGCCTCCGGCCTCTGCTCCTGATGCTGTCAGCCTTTGACTTGATGTTACCTCGTTTTGTTTGTCTGATCTCTGTGTCATGATTGTTTGTCTCCTGCACTAGGCAAGTGTATGTGTACACTTGTACTCTAGTGTGTATGTGCACTAGTGTGAGTGTGGGTTTGTGTCTTGGCCTTCTGCCTCAGCTGCATGCTTAAAATAGATGAGGTTCCATAAGCCCCAGTGTATTTTTGTGTGTATAGTTGTGTGTGTGTGTGTGTGTGTGTGTGTGTGTGTGTGTGTATGTGTGTAGTAGTAGTAGTAGTAGTAGTAGTAGTAGTAGTAGTAGGGATTGAACCTATGGACATTCTACCTCTGCACTATACCCCCAGCTATATTTTATTTTTTATTTTGAAACAGGGTTTCAAAAAAAAAAGAGAGAGAGAGACAGAGTCTTATCAAGTTGATGACACTATCCGTGAACCTGCAGTCCTCCTGTCTCAGTCTCCCAAGTACTGGGATTATAAGTGTGTGCCATGGCTCCCTGGTGTGTTTTGTTTTGTTTTGTTTTGTTTTGTTTTGTTTTGTTTTGTTTTGTTTTGTGGTATTAGGGGTTGAACCCAGAGGTATTCTGTCTCCGAGCTATACCCCCAACCCTATTTTTTTTTTGTGTGTGTGTGGGTCTGGGGATGGAACCCAGGGAAATTTGACTTGCGAGCTACACCCCCTGCCCTATTTTTTATTTTTTAATTTGAAACAGGGTCTCACTAAATTGCAGAGGGTCTCAGTAAGTAGCTGAGGTTGTCCGCGAACCACGATCCTCCCGTCTAAGCCTCCCGAATGCTGTGATTACGAGTGTGCACCACCACGCCTGGCTCCAACCCTATTTTTAATTTTCATTTTGAAACAGGGTCTCACTAGGTTAATGAGAGTCTTACTACTTGCTGAGGCTGTCCTCAAACCTGCAATTCTCCTGTCTCAGCCTCCCACGTACTGGGATCCCAGGCATGCACAACACAGGCTGGTGTGTTTTAAAGTGGCAGAAATAACTGAACACTGAAGAAACTAGGTGCAAAAACATACACCTGTAATCCAGTACTTGGGGATTTTGAGGCAGGAGGATCAGTTTAAAGTCCAATATTCAGCGATCAATTAGTGAGATCCTGTTTCAAAATAAAAAGGGGGTGGGAATAAGAATGTATCTCAGTGATAGTGTCCCCAAGTCAGGTATGCGGGCACAAGCTTATAATCCCAGTACTTGGGAGGCTGAGACAAGAGGATCGCAGGTTCACGGCCAGCCTCAGTTAAATAGTGAGGGCCTCTGCAACTTAGTGAGATCCTGTTTCAAAATAAAGAATAAAAAATGGGGCTAGGGGTATAGCTCAGAGGTAGAACTCTCCTGGGTTCAATACTTGGTACTGCAAATAAATTAATTAATCCATTAATTAAATCAGATGTTAGGATTAAGCTGAGTTTGAGCCGGGTGTGGTGGTACATACTTGTAACCCCAGTACTTGAGAGGCTGAAACAGGAGGAGCTGATGCCAGCTTCAGCTACTTAGTGAGGCCCTCTGCAACTTAGTAAGACCCTGTTTCAAATTAAAGAATAAAAAAATAAGGCTAGGGGTGTAGCTCAGAGGTAGAATGCCCCTGGGTTCAACCCCAGTACCACCAAAAAAAAAAAAAAAAAAAAAAAAAAAAATTAAACTGGGCATGGAACTCAAACCTCTAATCCTAGCGATTCAGGAGGTTGAAGCAGGAGGATCCCAAACTGAGGTCATTCTGGGCAACTTGGCAGCCACCATGCCCTGATAATCTTAACATTTTAAAAGTTTGTTTAGACCCACTTAAAATAGGTTTACTTAAACTGGATGTGGTGATACACATGCTTTTAATCCCAGTATTTGGAAGGCTAAGACAAGAGTATCACAGGTTTGTGGCCAGCCTCAACAACTTAGTGAGGCCCTCTATAACTTTTTTTGTGTGGGGGGGTCTGGGGATGGAACCCAGGGGCATTTAACCACTGAGCTACACTCCCTGCCCTATTTTTTATTCTTTGTTTTGAAACAGGGTCTCATTAAGTTGCAGAGGGCCTCACTAAGTAACTGAGGCTGTCTGCGAACTGCGATCCTCCAGGCTCAGCCTCCCAAATATTGGGATTATAAGTGTGCGCCACCACGCCCAGCTCTCTATAACTTAATGAGACCCTGTTTCAAAATAAAAAACAAAGTCAGGCTGGGGGTGTGGCTTGGAGATAGAATGCCCCTGGGCCAAATCCCCAGTATCTATCTATCTATCTCCTCCCCCCCCCCACACACACATTAACCTAGGGTCCAGAGGGGGCCTGCCTTCCTAAACAAAACAATAAACAAGCATACAGGGAAAGGCAGGAAAAATTGATGCTTTGACATTTCCAAAGGCTAACACATTTAAACACACAGACCACAGATTTCCAAAAGATAATGTACTTAAACACAACTACAGACCAGGACCAATTATATGCTATGTGTTTCTTCATAAAAAAAATTGGTATAGATAGTATATAAGTATCTTGCAAGAAAGTAAGAGTAACTCAGCCTGGTATAGTGGTATATACCTGTAAACCCAGCCACTTGGGAGACAGCATTGCAAGTTTGAGGACAGCCTGGGAAAATTAGCAAGTCCCTGCCTCAAAATACCAGTGAAAAGGGCTAGGGTTTAGCTCAGTGGTAGAGCAGCCCTGGGTTCAACCCCCTTACCACACACATCCCGATGTTAAGGTTACTGTAAATGCAACTTGCACAAGTGGGTTAGAGTGTGGGCTGTGCTCTGTTGACTGTGCTGGTCCTCAGTATGAGCACCTCCCCACCTGGTACCAGCGCTGTTCTGCACCCTTCCTGCCCCGCTCCCTGCCCAGCTGTAGTGGGTACCAGAGCTGTGCTGCGCACTGTGCCGGACACCCTCCTTTCCATTCCTCCCTTCCTGAAGATGTCTTGGCTGTTCTTGCACAGCTGCTTCTCGAGGTGAATTTTAGAATAAGCCTGTCAAGTTTCTGTATAGTCCTTTACGGTTTTGGTTTGAGTTTTGTTTTCTGGAGAGGTTTAGGGGATAATTCTTCTGTACCAGTTAGTTGTCCATGGGCAGCGACAGGGTTATGTCCCAGGCGTGTGGGGCTTCCCTTCTGCCCTCCAGTGATGTCTGCTGTGTTCTCTGGCCTACTTGGGGCACGGGTGATCACAGTACCTAGCTAGCCCCTGGAGCCAGTGGGACCAGTGAGTGCCATCTCGGTGACCTTACCGTTGTTGCCATCTCTCTCAAGAACAGCTCCCAGTGTTGCTTCTTTGGAGAACACTAAGACAGTAGTAAAATGGATTGGGCACAGTGACTTGCAGTGTATCCCAGTACTTGAGAGAATAAGATAGGAGGATCGCATGTTCAAGGTCAACCTCAGCAATGTAGCAAGACCCTGTCTCAAAACTGGAAAAACACACATACAAACACACACACACACACACACACACACACACACACACACACACACAAAAGACAGGACTGTGTGTGGTGGTGCACGCCTGTAATCCTAATATTTGGGAGGCTAAAATAAAAGGGCAGGGGTATAGTGCTCAGAGGTAGAAAGCCATTGTATACCTAGTACCCCCCACCCAGGGGCTGGAGGTATAGTGCTTCTGCATCAGTCTCCAATACTGCAAAAAGAAAGAGGAAAAGAAAGATGGGTCAAGCCTGCTGTGGGCCTGCCCCTCCACCACATGCAGGTGTTAACATCTGTACACATCTGGCATGGGTGTCAGCTCCACAGAGCACATGCACACAGGACCCTGTGTGCACATGGGTGGATCACATGCACAGCATCAAGGTGTGCGGCCCCAGTGAGGGTCCTTTGGAAGCCCAGGGCTCAACTGCTGAATGTTTCCTGTAGTAATCGGGTGCTCTTCTTCTGATTACAGTTATGCGAAGGGCGATCTGGACATATCTTACATCACATCTAGAATTGCTGGTATGTTTGCCAGGTCAGGCGCAGGATGCACCTCTGACCCTTCCCAGTCTGAAAATAGCCTACAAGGTGCCAAATGCCATTCGGGGACCTTGGGCTGGACGAATGCAGCTCAGGGGCCTTTTGTCCCCTCGGGCACCATCCCCAGGGATGACAGGTGGGCAGCCAGTGTCCAGCATCCCTCCAGGCCTATGCAAGCAGCAAGCCATTTTGGCCCCGCTTCTGGCACCATGTGGAGCCCTGGGGATGAAATGAGGCAAAGCACAGCTAAAACTTGGGTCTTCAGGCAGAAAAACTAATTGGAAAAGCTTATTGTGACTACTGGGGACCCCGCTGGAGTTGGGCTGTCTGGGAAGCCCTCCTTGGAATCCCCTGTGGCTGGCTGGGTAGGGTCTCTGTGGGGTGGGTCTGTGTACCTCGGGCAGTAGGCTCGGTGTCCACAGGGTGAGGAGGATGTTGAGTGTGTCCAGCTGCCCAGCTTGTGGCTGGCGAAGCTCCAGGAGGCTGGCTGGCTTGGAGGTGAGCTCAGCTCTTGGGAGCAGCCCCATGGTGGCTGATGGGACTGCTCTGTTTCAGTGATGTCGTTCCCAGCCGAAGGCGTGGAGTCAGCAATCAAAAATAACATAGAAGATGTGCGGTTATTTCTGGATGCCAAACACCCAGGACACTATGCTGTCTACAACCTGTCTGCAAGAACATACCGGGCTTCCAAGTTCCACAACCGGGTCAGTGGCCCCTGGCTTTTGTCTTGGTGTGACTGTGGCAGTCTTCCCCCATTTGAGTGAAGTTTTAGGTGATTGAGCCACCACCTAGCTGAGTATCGAACTGATCCTGGCCTCACCCAAGAGGCCTGCAAGGAGTACTGGGTCTCTGACAGGGTGAGCTGCAGGGGAAGGCCGAGGACTCAGAGAAACAGCTGGGCCCAGGGAGGCCGGCCTCCTCTAAACAGGCTCTACAGCATAGAACAGGAGAAACCTGGTGGGGCTCCTTGTGTCTGAGAAAGATTGTTGCTCCACCAGGATCCCAGTGTGTACCCTCCCTGCTTCCTGGCTCACTGCTGCTAGACCTCCAGGGGAGCATGTTGCTACAAGGTTCTTGTGGTAAATAAGTATCAGAACTTGTCACAGTGTTTAATTGACCCAAGCCTAGGAGAGGGTGGTTCTGTTGGCAGCATCCTTGCCTTGGGTCCTGTGGCACAGAGCCTAGGGTCACTGGTCCCGTGACATGGGAATGGCAGCCCAAGGGACCCCTGCCTGAGAGCGCCAGGCCAGCTCATCCCTTGAAGTCCCTCTGCAAGACCAGGGCTGCATGCCGTGGGCACGCAAGGGGGTGCTGTGGCTGTGCAGAGCCATGTCACAGTCATGGTGCTGGTGCAGGAGCTGAGCTGATCCTCCCCACAGGTCTCCGAGTGTGGCTGGGCAGCCAGACGGGCGCCCCACCTCCACAGCCTGTATGCCATCTGCAGGAACATGCACTCCTGGCTCCGGCAGGACCCCAGGAACGTCTGTGTCGTGCACTGCGTGGTAAGTGGCTGTGCCATCTGGTTCATGTACTTGTGCAACCAGAAGCAAGTCCTAGTCCTTAGGTGGGCACTGTTGTTAACCTGGTCAGGACAGAGGCGCACTGTAACCAGAGGAAAGTCCTTCACTCTGGGGTTGAGTGCCTGGTGGACACAGGACACTACAGGGCTCCTGCCCTCTTCTGCCTGTATGGGCGAAGCTGCTTTGCCAGGGCCTCCTTTGGGGCCATGACTTATACAGCTGGCTTAGGGGCACTGCCATGTGGGACTCTGACCCCACTGCTTCTGGTGTAGAGGGCCATCTTGGTCTCTGGTTTCTGTCTACAGAGGGAGAGAAGGGTCTGTGAACCTCCCTCCCAGGCATGGCACCTGACAGGAAGCAGTTGAGGCGTTTCCAGAAGCATGGCAGGGTCAGCAGGTGGGGTGGGGCAGGGCAGTGATGGTTGCTGGCCAGCCCTTGTGCTTGGTTATTAAGAAGCTTGTCCTCTGCTGGTCTCTGAACTATGAGTGAGCACATTTATGAACATTCCTGAATATGCTCCCAAACCAGAAAGGACAGGTACTGCTCAGCTGCCAGGGTGTGTGTGCAGGGTCCTGTGTCCCGCGGTCCTAGGATGGGAGAGCTGGGTCTGCCCTGCACATAGATATCTGTGTGTGCAGGGTCCTGTGTCCCTTGGTCCTAGGATGGGAGAGCTACCCTTCAGGAGCCATGTGTGGCCTTTGGAGGTGACGTGGGAGTATGCTGGGGACCCTCTGGTGTGCACTGATATGACGTGTCATCTTCTTGCTGTGAGCGAGGCTGCATATGCACACATAGGCCTCTCAGACACTCAGCCTTGCGCTGTTGGGCCCCGGCAGCGCCGACCTCCACCTGCAGGTGACGGGGAGCGGCTTACTGACACTGCAGCTAGCTCTGTGCCTTCTCCATCCTTTGCTCCTAGGATGGGAGAGCTGGGTCTGCCGTGGCCGTCTGTGCCTTCTTGTGCTACTGTCGTCTCTTCAGCACTGCGGAGGCCGCTGTGTACATGTTCAGCATGAAGCGCTGCCCACCAGGCATCTGGCCATCCCACAAAAGGTACTGCTGGGTATTAGGGCGCTTTCAGTTCCATGGCCCTGGGTGACGCTGGCCTTGTTGTTGCCACAGCTGGGCCTTCTGGGCTTGTGCTGACCCAACGGGTTCCCCAAGTCCTGGCCAGCACCATGTGGATGTAGTTTGGCCCTCATCTGTGCCTTCCGGGTCCAGCAGGGACTGGTATGGTTGACAGGGACTGGGTCTCTCAGCCTATGGCAGCCTACCTCTAGCTCCCAGGTTATCCAGCAAGCCTGATGTGGCCATGGAGGTGATGTGGGAGTATGCTGGGGACCCTCTGGTGTGCACTGATATGACATGTCATCTTCTTGCTGTGAGCGAGGCTGCATATGCACACATAGGCCTCTCAGACACTCAGCCTTGCACTGCTGGGCCCCAGCAGCGCCGACCTCCACCTGCAGCTGACGGGGAGCGGCTTACTGACGCTGCAGCTAGCTGTGTGCCTTCTCCATCCTGTCTTTTGGGGCTGTTGCACTTGCCAACTATGTCCACACATGTTCACCCCGTCCACCTCCCTGCTGTGACAGTGACCTTCTGGATGCCCACATATAAGCAGCCACTGCCTGGCACAAACTCCACTGTGGGGCCTCTGGAGCATCTAGGGCAGCTTCCTCCCCAGGAGGGCAGGACCTTGACAGGACAGTGGAGATCCCAAGAGTACATGAGCAGGGCAAAGCCAGCATGGCTCCAGAATGTGGCAGGGGCCTGGACTGGTGAGCCAGTGACCTGCAGCCAGTGGACGTAGGCAGGGCCTCCAACATGTTGAGCACATCGCAGAGCAGCGGGTGCTTGATGGAAGGAAAAGCACGCAGCGAAAGCACAGCAGAGGCCCAGGACAGGCTGTGTAGGCTCCACTCAGCCATGGTGCGGCAGCAGGCTTGACGACGGAAACCAGCAGAAGACCAGAGACTCAAGAGCTGCTGGACCATTACAAACAGCTGCATATAAGTGCAAGTGGATCCCAGAAGAGAAAATGGGGAGTAGAAACATTGAAGAAAAAAGTCTAGGATTTCCCAGAATCCATGACAGTTGCCCAGCTTCAGGTCCAGGAGGTTCCGAGGACACTAAGCAGGTTTGGAGACAGAGTCGCTGCCTGAAGCCAGTCATGGCATATCACACTGGTCATCATGCAGCTCTGTGCTGAAGACTGAATGGAAAATCTGATCCAGAGGAAAAGGATGCCACATGCAGAAAGAGAAGCATGCAAGTAGGAAACGTATCGGAAGTCCTGGGCAAGCTGGCGCAGTGTCTATGCCCATGGTCTCAGTGGCTAGGAAGGCTGAGGCAGGAGGACCACACGTTTGGGGCAAGCCTTGGTAACTCACAGAGACCCAGAGACAGTGTCTCAAAATTTAAAAGAAGAAAAAAACAAACCCTGGGCAACTGGTAAAGTTTTCTTAAGTAATACAATTGAGTCAACAAAAGAAATAAAGTGAAAATATGATTTAAAATGTTTCATCAAGAGAAGGTAAAAGAGCAGAAGGACATAGAAACCAAGGACAGCTGGGAACAAGTAGAAGACAGCTGATCTGGTGATGGTGACATGCAGATGGTTAGGAGCTGGCTGTCGGCTTGGTGGGAGAGCAGGGACCAGCAGCACTCTGCAGGGGGCAGGCATGTGGCACCACTTGTTGCGGCCAGGGCAGACCATGCGTGTGTGTGCTTTCCAGTGAGTCAGGATGGTGCTGATCCTCCTCAGGCTGCACAGGCTGCAGTTGATGGCCCAGCTGCAGTCACCCGCTTCTCCTTTAGTTTTGCCTTTGCTTTCAGGCTCACTGTGGCAGCAGAAGCTTGCTGTGGCTGAAGGGCTTAGTGCCCTCTCTTTTTGCTGCTGAGCAGAACACATGCCAAGTCTTGTGGCTGTTGTAGTTTCCTGTTTCCTGGGCTGCTGGGCAGAACCTGTAGGAGGGTGGCATTCCTTGACTGTGTCGATGGAAGCAGGACACTGCTCCTCACAGACTCCCACAGAGGGGACGCACAGGGAGACCCTGTCCCATGGAACATTCCCAGAAGAAAGTCGGAGGAGCCGTGTCAACGCTGGACAGGACAGACTCCACGGTTACAGAGTGTGTGGGGTTCGGCATTCTTCTCTTGGCACCCCACAGAGCGAGTGAACAGCTGCCAGTTAGCCCCTACAACTCCAGAGCATTCTACCAATAGATAATAAGTGTTTCTTTCAAGTGCATAGGAGACATCCAATTAGATCCTATATTGAGCCATTAAACAAGCTAACAAATTTAAAAAGTTGAAACTATTCATATAAAATATGTTCTCAGGCTATAAAGGAATCAAACTAGGACATCAATAACAGGTTAATATCTAAAAACATTCCTAAATATTTAACTCAAAGAGGAAGTCTCAAGGAAAATTTAGAAATATTTTGAACTGAATAAAAATTATAACTTCAAACTTGTTAGGAGTAACTAAAACATTGTTTCAAGGGAAATTTATACCATTATATACTTATATTTGAAAAGAAAGAAATTCTGGGGACGTGATGTGGGTGTGTGCTGCCTTCAGGTACATCGAGTACATATGTGACATGGTGGCAGAGGAGCCCATAACACCCCACAGCAAACCGATGTTGGTGAAGTCTGTCGTCATGACCCCGGTGCCACTATTCAGCAAGCAGAGGAATGGCTGCAGACCCTTCTGTGAGGTCTATGTGGGGGACGAGCGTGTGACCACCACATCCCAGGAGTATGACAGGATGAGGTGAGTGGAGAGGCGGTCAACTCAGCAACTTGATGGGTTGCCTGAGCGGGAACCCAGGGAGCAGAGCTAGCAGTATGGGAAGGAATTCCCTCACCTTCCTGCATCTCCCCCGAGGGTGGGGTGCACGTGCTTGTGCACACACATTCTCCCGCATGGTGATCTGGCACCATGAGGGTTAAGTGTGGTGCTTTAGAAGAGCTCAGATTCTTGCCACGTTTGTTACTTACAGGAAGAGTTTTTCCTTGTCTTTCAGGGAGTTTAAAATCGAGGATGGCAAGGCAGTCATCCCCCTGGGCATCACAGTTCAAGGGGACGTGCTCATCATCATTTACCACGCCAGGTCCACCCTGGGAGGGAGGCTGCAGGCCAAGGTGAGTGCTGCTGTAGGCTGCCATCTGACCCCCAGGAGTGACAGGCTGACCTCGTGGTGGGCCCGGGGCCACCCCACCATGGCTGCAGAACCCACACGTGACCTCACACGGGCATCTCCCCAGCCCTTGCCCCTGCTGTGCTCCAGAGCCCCGAGCAGCGTGCAGGAGCCCTGATGCCTAACAGCGGCCATTTGGGTGTTCTTAAGAGGGCTCTCTGCAGACTGAATTCTGACTCCCTCCTCAGCTGAGTCTCGTGTGCCTTGTTGCAGATGGCGTCCATGAAGATGTTCCAGATTCAGTTTCACACGGGTTTCGTACCTCGGAATGCAACCACTGTGAAGTTTGCAAAGTACGTTGCTGTCACACTTTGCTGCTACTGCTGCTGGAGAGGGACAGGAACCTAGAACCAGGTGTTAAAACACATGCACACAGGGTCAGTCCAGAGAAGGCTGGCAGGTGTGTGCTGCATAAGGGCATCTGTCATGTTGGTTCTTAGCCTGCACTGGTGCCATCGTGTTTCTATTCCGGAGACACTCGGAGGCCCAGGGGGCTTCCACCCTGCACCCCACTGAAGTTGCAGGCAATGTGCTTACCCATCTGGAGGCTCAGTCTGCATTTATTTATTTATTTATTTATTTAGTGGTACTGGGGGTTGAACCCAGGGGCTATGCTCCCTCTGGGCTATACTCCCAGACCTATTTTATACTTTATTTGGAAACAGGGTCTCACTAAGCTGAGGCTGGTTTTGAACTTGCACGATTCTTCTGTTTCAGCCTCCCAACTACTGGGATTACAAGCGTGAGCCACCATGCCCGGCTTCAGTCTGCTTTTAAAGAAGGTGTACATAGCCGGGCGTGGTGGCGCACGCTTGTAATCCCCGCGCTTGGGAGGCAGAGACAGGAGGATCGCGCAGGTTTGAAGCTAGCCGCACGCGCTGGCTTAGGAGACCCTGTTTCCAAATAAAAATGTAAAAATAGGTCTGGGAGTGTAGCCCGGAGATAGAAGGGCTTCCAGGAACCCCAGTACCACCAAAAAAAAAAAAAAGAAGAAGGTGTACATAGCTGGGTGTGGTGGCGCACACTTGTAATTCCCACGCTTGGAAGGCTGAGACAGGAGGATCACGCAGGTTTGAAGCCAGTCTTAGCTGGCTTAAGAGACCCCGTTTCCAAAATAAAATATAAAATAGGTCTGGGAGTGTAGCCTGGAGATAGAAGGCCCCTGGGTTCCATCCCCAGTACCACAAAAAAAAGGAAGGTGTACAGAGCTGGGTATAGTGCGACACAATTGAAATCTCAGTACTTGAGAGGCTGAGACAGAAGGGTTGTAGGTTCAAAACCAGCCTCAGCAACTTAGCAAGGCCCTGTTTCAAAACACAAAGCTGGGCATGGTGGCACATGCTTGTAATCCCAGCATTTAGGAGGCTGAGACAGGAGGATCGCAGTTCACAAATAGCCTCAGCTACTACTTAGTGAGGCCCTCTGCAACTCCATAAGACCCTGTTTCAAAATAAAGAATACAAAATAGGGCTGGGGGTATTGCTTGGAGGTAGAATGCCCCTGGAGTCCATCCCAGTACCACAAAAAAATAAATAAAAACCACAAAATGGGCATGGTGGTGCACGCTTTATGATCCCAGTCCTTGGGATGCTGAGACAGGAGGATCGCAGGTTCAAGGACAGCCTCAGCAAGTAATGAGACTCTCATCAACCTTGTGACACCTTGTTTTAGTTTTTTTTTTTTTTTTTTTTTTTTTGGTGGTACTGTGGTTCCTGGAAACCCTTCTACCTCCGGGCTATACTCCCAGACACCTATTTTTTATATTTTTATTTGGAAACAGGGTCTCTTAAGCCAGCAAGGCTGGCTTTGAACCTGCACCATCCTCCTGTCTCTGCCTCCCAAGCGCGGGGATTACAAGCGTGCGCCACCATGCCCGGCATGAGACCTTGTTTTAAAATAAGAATAAATCACAGAGCTGGGGATGTAGCTTGGAGGTAGAATGCTCACCACACCAGGGCTGAGCGGTCCAGGCAGGGCAGTGTTCTTGGTGTGTGGTGCTGCTGGTGTGCTTCTCACCTGCTGCTGAGATGGGGAGTGTGGGCTCACGCAGCAGGGCTCATTTCTGGACAGTTGTCTGGGTCTGGCAGGGCCTCCACATCTCTCATGCTCTCACTAGCCAGGGCAGCTTCAGGGCCAGTGGGGGCCTTCTGGACTCCCGTCCTGGCCAGGGCCTGCCACGGGTGCACCCCAGGATTGGGGCCGCCTGTCCATGTGTGTGCTGTCTCACCCTGCGCACCTTTGTCATGTCTCGTGTTGGTGCCTTACTCCTCTCCTCCTCCTCCTCCTCCTCCTCCTCCTCCTCCTCCTCCTCCTCCTCCTCCTCCTCCTCCTCCTTTTTAATGGTACCAGGGATGGAACCCAGGGGTATTCTACCTTTGAGCTACACCCCAAGCCTTATTTTTTATTCTTTTTTTTTTTTTTTTTTGGTGGTACTGGGGTTCCTGGAAGCCCTTCTACCTCCGAGCTACACTCCCAGACCTATTTCTACATTTTTTTAAAATTTGGAAACAGGGTCTCCTAAGCCAGCATGCGCAGCTGGCTTCGAACCTGCGCGATCCTCCTGTCTCTGCCTCCCAAGCGCAGGGATTACAAGCGTGGGCCACCACGCCCGGCCTTATTCTTTATTTTGAAACAGGATCTCAGTAAGTTTTGAAGGGCCTCACAAAGTAGCTGAGGCTATTCATGAGCCTGTGATCCTCCTGGGGATGGAACCCAAGGGTATTCTACCTCTGAGCTACATCCCCAGCCTTATTTTTATCCCCCCCACCCCCCGCCAATACTGGGGATGGAACCCAGGGGCGTTCTACCTCTGAGATACATCCCCAGTCCTATATTTTATTCTTTATTTTGAAACAGGATCTTCTCACTAAGTTGCAGAGGGCCTCACGAAGTACTGAGGCTGTTCGTGAACCATCATCCTCTTCCGAATGCTGGGATTCCAAGCATGTGCCACCATACCCAGCTTTATTCCTTATTTTGAAATAGCATCTTACTAAGTTGCAGAGGCCTCACGAAGTGGCCGGCCGTGAACCACGATCCTCCCGTCTCAGCCTCCCAGGTCCTGGGATTACAAGCGTGCACCACCAGGCCTGGCTTACTCTTCTCTTTTAAATCTGGAGGGCTATTCAGCTGTGTTTTCAGCCACAGTGGAGGCGTGTGTGTGTGTGTGTGTGTGTGTGTGTGTGTGTGTGTGTGTGTGTACTGGAGGGTTAAGCCCAAGAGCACTCTGCCTCTGAGCTACACTCCTAGACTTTTTCTTTTTCTTTCTTTTTTTTTTTTTTGAAACAGTCTTACTAGGTTGCTCAAAATCTTGGTAAGTTGCTGAGACTGGTATCAAACTTGTGCTCCTCCTGTCTCAGTCTCCCAAGTACTGGGATTACAGGTATACACCACCATACTCTGCTATAATGAAGATATTTCTATTTTTATTTTTTGGTAGTGGGAATTGAACCCAGGGGCATTCTGTATCCCAGCCCTATGTTTTTGTGTTTTATTATTTTGAAACAGGGTCTCACTAAAGTTGCTGAGGCTGTCCTTGAACCTGTGATCCTCTTTTCTCAGCCTCCCAACTACTGGGATTACAGTAGTGGGCCACCAGAGCTGGTTTACAATGGAGGCATTCTTTTTTTTGGGGGGGTGGTCTGGGGATGGAACCCAGGGGCATTTGATCACAATGAAGGCTTTTTTTTTTTTTTTTTTTTTTTGGTGGTACTGGGGTTCCTGGAAGCCCTTCTACCTCCGGGCTATACTCCCAGACCTATTTTATTTTTGGAAACAGGGCCTCTTAAGCCACCGCGGCTGCTTCGATCCTCCTGTCTCCACCTCCCAAGCGCAGGGATTACAAGCGTGCACCACCACGCCCGGCTCAATGGAAGCATTTTAAAAAATTATTTTATATAGACCAAATGACTGAAGACCAAGAGGAAGAGAAGAGGGCCAAGGACTTATGTGATGCAGATGCTGGGAATGGTAAACCAGGGACTGTAATAACTACAGTTAGCAGTGCTTGATTTGAATGTTTGCACCAAGTCTTGCTGGAGTTTTTTTTGTTTTGTTTTTTGGGGTTTTTTTTTTTTTTTTTTTTGTGTGTGTGTGTGTGTGTGTGTGTGTGTGTGTGTGTGTGCTGTGGATGGAACCCAGGGGCATTCTACCTCCAAGCTGCATCCCCAGCCCTATTTTTTATTCTTTATATTTAAACAGGGTCTCAGTTGCAGAGGGCCTCACTAAGTAGCTGAGGCTGGGTGTAAACCTGCAATCCTCCTGTCTTAGCCTCCAAAATGCTGGGATTACTAGCATGCACCACCATGCCCAGCTCTTGCTGGAATTTAATGCTCATCGTAAAGTATTAAGTGGGCAGAAACTTAATCTATTTGGAGGTAGGATCTTTGGAAGGTGATTAAGGCTAAAGGAGGCCACAGGGGCAGGGCCTAATCCACTGGGACTGTGCCTTATGAAAGGAGAAAGAGAGATCTGGGCTAGGACATTCTGTCTCACCTCAGGATGTCCTGTGCTGCCCCAGGACTCTGCAGTCCCTTCTCCCCCAGCCAGAGGGCCCTCACCAGCTGTGCTCTTGATCTCAAACTTCTCAGCCTTCAGAACAGTGAGCAGAGTAAACCTTTATTCTTTGTAAGTGGGTTGTGTGTTCCCATACAGCAACAGGAAGCAGACTAAGGTAGTGTATTTGAGGAAACGGCAAATATGGGGGATTCACCACGAGGAGACAGGAAATTCTAGGACTGGAAAATGAAGAACTTGGAAGAGGTGTTTAGCAGAGGATGGACCCTGGATCGTAGGGAAATCTCAAGATGCTGCACCAAAGCAACAATGCAGATAGAGAATGGGTGTGGAGAGAGTGGAGGTTGGATGGCCCTGGTGTGCTCTATTGTCTGAGCCTCAGAGCAGAAACGGCTCCTGAAACCATGGCAGCACCCTTCCTGAACAGCTGAGGCGACCAGAAATTCAGGAGCCCTGCAAATGTCAAACAAGATCTTAATTAGAGAGAGAAGAGAGAAGCTCCTACCTCAGAACATCATGGTTAAGTTGCTGAAGCCACCCTGGGCATGACCTTCAGAGGACAAGGCTGGTGGCTGGCCAGGATCTGAAGGAATGGCATTCTCTGTCCAGTGGGATTACCCTGGGATGCAGAGGGCCAGGGAAGTGTGTTGTGGCATAAGTGGTCAGCAGAGCTTGGCGTTTCAGGATGTGCTAAGGCCATTGGAGAACCATCTAGAGGAGAGCTGGCCAGGTGTGGCAGGGATTGGCAGGGAAGGCACACCCGCAGGCACGGTAGCATGTTACTGTGGGCTTGAGGCCTATGTGGTGGTGGGGCAGGGGTTGTCAGCAACACCAGGAGAGCTGGCCAGCGAGGCCTGCTGGTCAGTCTCCATGGCCCGGAAGCAGTCACGTGTGGGCTTCAGACGAGCAAATCAAGGAGAGGGAACACAGAATGTGTGCCTAACCCCAGTGAGCGTGAAGAGGTGAAGAAGCAAAGCCAGGTGTGAATGGTAGGAAATGAGCAGCAAGCCAGCGGACGTGGCCACGTCAGCATCAAAAGGCAGGCACACTAGTGCAGTGGAGTGGCCTGTAGTCCTCCAGCCTGTCCTCATGGGCTCGAGGACTCCCTCAGCAACTTGGACTCCCAGCACCCTAGCGAGACCCAATTTCAAAGGAAAAACATAAAGGACTGGAAGTAGCTCAGAGGTAGAATGCCCCTGGGCTCAGGCCCTAGTGCCACATACGCAAAAAAGGGGAAGACAGCGGGCAGGATGATGCATGCCTGTACTCCTAGCACCTGGAGGGTTGAGATGAGAGGTCACTCATCAACTTAGGGAGACTTTGTTTCACAGTGTAAAATAGGCTGGAATGTAGCTCGGAGGTAGACTGCCTCTGGACTCAACCCACAGTACCAAGATAATCACAAATAATGATGTGCACGGCTTGGTGGAGCTTTGCAGTGAGGACATTTGAGTGACTGGGGAATGATGAAAAACCATCTTGTTGCTTTTAGTCCTAGGGGGAAATGAGGGTGGAGCCACTGTGTGCTGTGAAGACCATGCTTAGTACAGACTGGCAGGGCCAGACGTTGGTGAGGAGCTGGAGACTGCTTGAGTGCTGTTCTCCTTGAGTGTGCCCTGGAGAAGTGCGCACCCAGAGACCAGATCAAGACCTCTCAGGGAGTGCCTTGAGTTGCTTTGCTCTTAATGGCTCAAGCTAGAAGGAACCAGGTATCGGGCAGTGGAAGGGAGAGCACCTGGCAGGGAGGACACCGCCTACTGGTATGAAGTAGGCAGATAAGAGCAGGCCGAAGAGCATGCTGTCCAGGCCTGCTCCCTCAGGCTGGTCCTGTGGTGTGCAGCGCCAGAGGCTGGCTCCCATGGGTGCACAGGTGCAGATCAGGCCTCTGCAGAAAGGAATGATACTGTGTCAGTATGTTTGTGTTGCTGAGACTGGAGATCCGAGATTGGGGACCTTAGGATGAATTCACGTCTCACAGGTCTGGGATGGGAAGTCCAAGGTGCCAGCATCTGATGAGGCCTGTTTGGCTGTGTCTGCTCCTGGGGTTGGGGAAGAAGGGCTGGGGAGAGCCAGCCACTCGCGCCCTTTTTGTAGTGGCATCTGAGCTGCACGGCCGGGTCACCCCCAGGAGGCCCACGTCCCAGCACTCGTGGTCAGGATGGCTGCTCCAGCATGCGCGTTTCCTGAGACGCGCCTAGAGCGCGTCAGTGTATTGATCTGGTGTGCTGGCCACACAGATGTCGGCTTTGCTGAGGTGCTCTTGGCACCCTGTGCTTGCTAGAGCATGGGAACATGGAGCTGAGAGGGTATGTGGCTGGCCTGGCACCATGCTGTGCTTTTCAGAGGTAGCTGAGCCATTGTTAAGTGGGAGAATTGAGAGTGAATGGCCAGGTGCTTCCTGTCAGAAGAGCCCGAGCAGTCAGTCCTTGGTGCCTGGATGCATAGCAGGTCTGATGTGGCCTGGGATTGTGTGAGGGTCCCCAGTGGGTGTCAGTGTGCTGCCTTGGGATTGTGACATAGTCACCAACTGGGGCCTGCCAGAAGTGGCCTGAAGTCCAGGCTGTGCAGGCCCCGTCCCAGCTCACAGCCCTCGTTCCCTTGCTGCCTTGTGGGTGAGTGGGTGAGCTGGGCTGGGAGACGAGATGGGCAGTGCCGAATCTGCCTGCCTGCCTGTGTCTCAGCCAAGGCTGTGTGCCACCTCGCCCCTCGGCTCCGTGGCTGGCGGGTTCGTTCTTTTCTCGCTGTGGTCGCCGGCTCTCTGTTAGCCGTCCCCACCTAGTTGGGCACAGGCACCACATTGCCTCTTGTCTAGGGGACGCAGGGTGGAAGGAGCGGGCAGAGGGCCTGCTCACTATTCTGCACACATGGGGGGATCATGCTGGCAGGAAGGAGCGAGCCCTAGTCAGAAGCAAAGCCAGCCAGCGCTTTGCCACCCAAGCCACCACCTCACGCTGCTCCTTGGCCCTCCGTAGCCAGTGTCAGTGACCACGGAGCCAGGAGCAGGCAGCTCTTCCCCTGCAGCCTCCCAGGGTACAACTGCTACTGTTTTTTTTTTTCTTTCTTTAGGTTTGAGGGGGTATGTATAAAGCCTTAGTGTGCTGTGTAGAGCTTTTGGGTGGTAAGTAGGCAGCTGAAAAGCCAGATGGAATTTGTAGCACACACTGGAAGCCTTAGGGTGCTGTGAAGCTGCCAAATTAGGACATTTGGGTTGAGTGGCCTGAGGTTGCTGCCTGCTGGCACCTGGCATATCTATCTTTTGCTGCTGGGCAGCTGCCCCTGTGGCATTTGGGGACCCCACAACAGCGCCCTAGTCTCCCTGCCTGTCCCTCTGCCTCGCCGGGCACAGCAAGTCACATTCTAATCTCTGGTAGTAGACCCCCTGAGGTCTTGTCTATCAGCATCTGGTAGTAGCTAGAGATTTTAGGGTAAACATCACTGTTATGGAAAACTGCCCTGAAGTTTTCAAAGTGCCTGCTCTGGACTGACTGAGCATCCGCAGCATGTGCTCAGTGGGGGAGTGAGGATGACGGCGCCCGGTCCCATGACGAGGCCTGCTTCGCAGAGTCCACCTGCTCGGGTGCAGGGGCTCTGTGCCGCATGGCAGCAGTCCTCTCTGCTTCAGCCAGTTCTGGCCTCCGTGGACTCGCATCTTCTGACATCAGTCGTCAGGAAACCCTTGCCCGTCCCTAGGAGCCTGAAAACTGACTCTGGGATGTGCCAGCCTTGGGGTGGGGTCCTGTGGGCAGGAAGGCCATGCACCTGCGCTTGCTGAAGCAGACAGTGGCTCTGAACACCCCTCTGAGTGGGAAGCTACTTAGAGAGCGCCTCCCAGGCGGTCCTCACTGGTGTTTGTTGGTAACTAGGTATGACCTGGACGCATGCGACATCCAAGAGAAATACCCAGACCTATTCCAAGTGAGCTTGGACGTGGAGGTGGAACCCAGGGACAGGCTGAGCCAGGAGGCCCCACCATGGGAGAGCGCCAGCATGAGGGGGCTGAACCCCAAGATCCTGTTCTCCAGCCGGGAGGAGCAGCAGGACATTCTGTCTAAGTTTGGTAAGGCCCCACCGGCAGAATGGCAGTCCTGTCTCCCCAAAGTGGCCCAGTTCTGCAACCATCACCTCTGGGAGTGGCCCACTGTGGGCCGAGCTCCAGAGCACCTGGTTCAGGTGTGCGCTGTGTGGCGCAGGAAATGGTGGGAATGTGCATTTGCTGCTGGGGGAGGGCACAGCTGCGGCAACCAGGGAGGGGAGGCCCGATCTCCCATGGGTGTAGCCCACGCCTGGCCGCCCTGCCTACAAGGAAGTCTGTTCTTGTGTGGGGTGGAAGAAGCAGCCCCGCTCCCTGGGGTGAGGCAGTGTCCTGTGAGCACCTGAGCCCTGGATTCTGCCTCTGGGGTCGTCGTGTCGGGTGGAGGGATTCCAGCCAGGATTAGGTCTGCACTGCCAGCCAGCTGACTGCTTGTCCTGCGCACGGCCGTGTTTTCTCTGTGTCCTAGGGATTGGTGCCAGTGGTGCTCTGCCTCCGAACTACACCCCTAGTGCTTTATCTTTTATTCTGGAACAAGGTCTCTCGTGTGCTCAGGGTCTTGCTGAGTTGCCAAGACTGTCCTTTAACCTGTGACCCTCCTGGCTTGGCCTCCCAAGGCCTGCACCCCATGCCCAGCAATGGCCATGTCATAGGTGACCTTGAGAGGGTGTGGCTCTTGGTGGTGACCCTTGGTCAGTGTGGGTGTCTGTCCTCCTGTTGGAGCAGCCCCTAAAGTAGCAGAGCCCCTCACAGGTAGCCAGTGACAGTCCTGCTGCCGTGGCACACTTCTTCATGGCCTTGGCTTGCACTTCTTACATTTTCTTATATGAGGACAGTTAAGTGTCCCTGAAAAGAGTTTGTGTGCTCCTGTGCATGTGTGTGATATGTACATGTGTGCACGTGTGTCTGACATGTGTACCATACTCGTGTGTAGTGTGTGTAAGGTGCCATGTGCCTTGCTTGCTGTGCCGGGGGCGCAGCATCTGAGAGGACCGTGGGGTCTGCTTGCAGACCGGCTCCTGCCATTCTGGCACTGCTGCTGTGGGGTCCTTGGGCCTGCTCACCCTGCTGCCTGTAGCCCCCCTGAAGTGGTGGGCTGCTGCAGATGGCCTGATGCTGTCCCTTTCCTGGCAGGCAAGCCAGAGCTCCCCCGGCAGCCGGGCTCCACAGCCCAGTATGACGCCGAGGCGGGGTCTCCAGAGGCTGAGCCCTCAGAGTCGGATTCACCGCAGAGTAGCAGCACAGACGCCAACCACTTTCTCCACACGCTGGAGTGGCAGGGTAAGCAGAGGTGCAGCCCTATCCCACCCTCATGTGGATCCAGTGGTCCAAGTGGCCCGGAGGTTGTCTGTCACTGGGCGAGCCTCAGGACTGGCGGGCAACGCCAGGGCCACCTCAGGAGGGCTGTGGACCACACGTGCTGGTGGTTATAATAGTGTACAAGTGAGAATAGTTTCTTCATTTAAATGAGGAGTATGCCCACAAAGCCTGAAATACTGATTCCAGCTGTCACTGAATGATTTGTGAGCAGGTCAAACAGTCTGATAAGTAAGCCCCACCTGGAAGTCTCTGGGTACAAAAGAGACCTGGGCAGAGGACCAGTGAGTCACGGGTTCCTGTCCCTGCCCCAGAGCCCCTGTGCCTCTCACTCCCCTGAGGCGACAACAGAACACCTGGGCGCTGACACCCTGGCCTTCACCCCCAGAGCCTCCCTAGGGGTGCTGTAGCACAGGCCCCACTAGACAGGGGCACGTGAGGCCTTGGGGAGGGCGGCAGTGGACCCTACTTAAAGTTGGGGCTCAGGAGGAGCTGGAAGAGAAGCTTGGCCCTGGGGATACCCTGTCCTGGCTGAAGGACCATAGCGAGGACCCTGGTGCTGGCCTAGCCCGGTCCTGCTGAGGCATCTGACCTGTTACCAGCTCTGGCCACGCTGGCGTGTGGGTCCACCGGCCCCTGGTATGTTTTCTTTTCACAGAGGAGAAAGAAGCAGAGACTGGTGTGGAAAACATCTCTCCCGGGGAGAGTGTGTCTGTCCAGGTTGCAGGTGGAGATGGAAGTGAAGCTTCAGATGAAGAGCCACCATTCCCCGGCGAGGACAGGCAGACTGAGGCTGGGGAGCACACGGCGGGACCAGCAGCAGGCACCAGCCAGCTAGGCTTGGTATTTGTTCCGGGCACACCAGCCACGCCACAGGAGCCTGTGCAGCAGGAAGATGGTGTGGACCTCCTGGGGCTGCACTGTGAAGATAACCTGGGGCTGGCTCCTCCCTCACAGCCCTGCACAGCGCCCTCCAGCAGCAACGCCGACCTGCTCAGTCGCCTCCTTGGGCCAGCCGATGCTGCTCCAGTGGGTCCACCAGAGGACTTGCTCCTGGCAAGCCCAGCCCCTCCCCTGAATGCACAGAGCACCCCACAAGGAGGACCCCCTGCCACTGGTATGCATACATGCGTGCTTCAGGGCCAGCTGAGCAGTGAGTGAGCCGGGGTTAGCCATTCCCGTGGCCTCAGTGTTACCTAGAGAGCACTTAGAAGGAGAACCTCCCTGTGCAGCAACTGCAGGGTGGCCAGTTCCCATGACTCAAGCCCACGCCGGAACTGCTGGCTCTGGCCTTGCAGCGCTGCTGTCCCTGTGGGTGGCTACCCACAGATGGCCAAGTTGTGAGCTGGGCTGCTGAGAGGCACAGGGTGGCTTACCTGTGGAGAGTGAAGGCTTGAGGGCTGTGCCCCCATGTCCTCAGGAGAAAGGGTTGATGCTTCAGGGCGAACTGTCCTTTCCCTACCCGTCTCTCCTAGGGGACCCATTTGACCCGCTCCGGCTGCCCTTGGACTCCCATCCCCAGCCCTGCACCAAGCCTGATCTCCTGGGCGAGTTCCTCAGCTCTGACTCAGCTGTGGCCCCACCTGCCTTCCCCGCCACCCACAGCGCCCCACCCCCGTCCTGTAGTGCAGCCTTCCTGCATCTGGGTGAGTTCCAGTACACCAAGCTTGGCGGTGAGAGTTCCTGCTGAGGGGCCTGCAGCTCCTGCCTCATGCAGGCTCCTGGGAGCCACCCCGGGGGGCAGGGGGCAGAGTGGAGCTGTGGGTGGAGAGGGACTTCCTGAGGTTAGGCTGCATGGCTACCTGTCCCGTGGGTCCATCTGGTCAGCTCAGTGGCCACATGACACATCTGCAGGGTCCCCAGGAAGAAGGCAGCCTCATCTTGGACTGCTGGCCCCAGTGTGCACAGAGCACCACCTGCGGCTGTGTACCAGCAGAAGTGCCACACTGCATCCCAGGGCTGTGGATGTGGCAGAGGAAGGCCTGTGTGAGCCGCACAGCGTCACACTCCCTTCTGCCTCTTTCCAGGGGGTCTGCCAGCAGAGCCCAGCAGGATAGCAGCCTCGTCTAGCCACCCAGATCTGCTGGGAGGATGGGATACTTGGGCTGAGCCTTCTGTGCCTGGACCGGCCCCCACACCAGCTTCAGAAGGCAAGACACTAGCCCCACCAGGGCTGGGCTTCCAGGGTGGCGGGTGCTATGGCCACACAAGTGTCTTGTTTCCTGTGTGCTCTGACTAGTGCCTTCCCTCAGGAGGCGGGAGGGCTTGGTATGTTAGTGGCTGTCAGGCTCTCCCTGCTCACTCTAGATTGCAGTACCGCAGCCATTCTCTTGCAGCCCTGGCATGCTGGTCCTGTTTTCTCTTTTTCTGCAGGGCAGATGTGTTATGGAACATAATTTCGTGCCTCCTCTACTGCGGATTACCATTTGTGTATGGCACCTTGGTGCTTTTTTGATACTGGGGATTGGACCCAGGGGTATTCTACCTCCAAGCTACACCCCAAGCCCTTTTTTAATTTTTATTTGGAAATGGGGTCTCGCTAGGTTGCTGAGAGCCTCACTGGGTTGCTGGGGCTGGCTTTAAACCTGCGCTCCTCTTGTCTGAGCCTCCCAAGCACTGGGATCATAGGTGTATGTCACCACCCCAGCTCCCACTGTGGTGCTCTTGTCCCATAGCTCTCTACTTCTGTGAAGGGAGGGCCCTTGTGAAAGGTTGAGGCCGTCTCTGCGCCATTGCCCATATTACGGGGCTGTCACGGGGGCTGTCGGTGTGTGCCGAGTGCGTGGTTCATATTTGTGAACATCTCTCCTCGTGCATGCACAGCTCTATCTTGCTGGCACCTTCTGGTCCCACACAATCCTATTTACAAGTTGTTGACACATTCCCCTCTGTTCATTCATTTATTTGCTCAAGAGCAATTCTTTGGTTTCTCGCCAGAGTTAGAGGGAAACTTTAAAAGCATTTTGTTAATTTTGTAAGTCGTCAGTGCTTTGTTTTGTTTTGTTTTGCAGTACTGGGGATGGAACTGAGGGGCATTCTACCTCCAAGAGACACCCCCAGCTCTATTTTTTTATTCTTTATTTGGAAACAGGGTCTCACTGAATTGCAAAGGGCCTCACTAAGTAGCTGAGGCTGTCCGTGAACCGTGATCCTCCTGTCTCAGCCTCCCAAATGCTGGAATTACAAGTGTGCACCACCACGCCTGGCCATCAGTGTTTTTAATTGAGATTCCTTCACTGTGAGAATTACTTCATGTTCTTTGCTCCTTTTTCACAGAATATTTATCAAATGGTTGTGCAATAATTTACTTAACTATTTTATGATTTTATACTTCAGATATCCTCAAATTTGTACTATTATAAGTTGTATTATGACTACTTCACATTTCTACCTCTTTCTTTCTGTCTTTCTTTCTTTCTTTCTTTCTTTCTTTCTTTCTTCCTTTCTTTCTTTCTTTCTTTCTTTTGGGTTGGGGATTGAACCTAAGGGCATTCTATCTCTGAGCTACACCTCTGCCTTATTTAAATTTTGAAACAGAATCTCATAGTTGCTGAGGCTAGCCTTGAACTTGCGATCCTCTTGTCTCAGTCTAGTCTCAGTACTAGTATTACAGACATGCACCACCATGCCCAGCTACTGTTCACATTTAGCTAGATTCTAGCAAGTGTTACTACAAAGTCTGAATGACTTGTGCATTTTCTTGGTTCTTGATACTGATTGGTTACTTCTAGAAGGGGTAGCATGGGCATTTAGTAGGGGGCTGCTCATGTCAGTGTGCTCTGGGCGGCCTTGTACATCCTCTTCTGTTTGTCTGTAAGACTGCAGATGGCTCTGACTTGATGTGCCTTCCTAACACTTTCCACCCTTCTCTAGGTGCCCTCTTCTCTCCAGGAGGTCAGCCAGCCCCACCCGGCCCCCAGCCCAGCCAGACCAAGCCTCCCAGCCTGGACCCGTTTGCTGATCTGGGTGACCTCAGCTCTGGCCTCCAAGGTGAGGTGTGGGGCATGCTATGTGGCCTGAGAGAGACATTCTCGGTTGCTCAGATTCTAGGGTGTGTGCACCAGCCTAGAGCCCAGGGACCCCAGAGGTCGCATCTGCACCCATCTCAAGTACTGGTTAGCTGAGAAGCGTGCCTCTGCTGAGGGGCCATGGGGCATCTGGGCAGCAGGGACGGTGTGGGCATCTGTGAGGCAATTCTGGGTGTTGCCTCGGCACATACCACAAAGGGCAGCAGCACCAAGTCCTGCTCCCTCCAGCTTCCAGACCTGCCTCGGGTCAGCTACCACCCATACCTGGAGTCTGAGCTGGTCTGGGGTGACGCCCACTCCTCTGTCTGAGGGAGGAAGGGGCCGTGTCTGCCCTCTGATCCCTGGCGGTTGGAGGCATGGGGAGTTCCCAGATGGTGACAAGGTTGCTTGTTGCTGGAGGGCCTTGCTGGGGCGTCTCCTCCCCAGGGAGCCTGACTGGCTTGGTGGTGGCTTGGCTCTGCCCACAGCCCCATGCTAGGTGCTTGACCTTACCAGGCTACGGGAGATTCCTTGTGCTCGTTTCCTGTTTCTCCCCCTGTGCCCGATCCCTTGAGCTCTCATATACACGGTGTCACAGTGCTGGGTCTCCAGGCACTGTGCACTCTGCAGGGGTCAAATCAGGTTTGTTTTGTTGCTGATTGTGGTTTCCTAGGGGTGTCTGTTCACTACTCTGTGTTCGTGGTTCGCGGTTCAGGTTGCAGTCTTTCTGGGATCTCCATGAGGGTTTCCACCTGCCTGCTGACTTATCTTTCCCTCTCTGTTTAGTCTGAGAGTAGGGTGGGGTTGGGAGATGGCCTTCCCTGGGAGAGTGCTTGCCCTCTGAGACTGTCCACACTTGGCGCTTGAGGGAGGAGAGGACTTTTCAGACCCACATGCCTGTCAATCTTCAGTTCTCTGGGCACGTGGCCTGGGGCCACTCTTCATGTACATACCCCCAGAAAACAGCCACCTAAAGGAAGCAACGCTGAGACCGATGGAAGAACTAGTACAGAGCACAGTTGGAGAGGCTGCTCCTCTGTCCACAGATGGCACCCAGTGGTGGTGCCTCCCATCAGGGCGGAGGGGTGGACATCGTGTGAGCTCATGGCCTTGTGAAATCAGTGGCAGCATGGTAGAGGGAGCCTCTTGACACTGAGATAGAGGAGCATTGCAGAGTCAGGGGCACCCCGAGCAGTGCTCTGGACTGAATGAAGACACAGAAGACACTGCATGCGGAGGGGGTTGACAGCACGGAATGCTTGTCGTGGAAAGATGAAGCATTCCATTAATGACTTGTGCACTCACCTCCAGAAGTTTCAGGGGAAAAGCAAGGTAAACCAAAAATAAGCAACAGGGAAGAAGTAAAAAATCAGTGAAACAGAAACCTGGCTCTTTGGAAAGATTAATAAACTTTTCTTAAGAGTGACAAGAAGAGGAAGAGAGCCCAAGTTACCAGGGCCCACAACCCTTTGGGATCACCATTGCCCAGAGCTCGAGGGTGCCAGGGTACCAGCAGCCTTGAGACGAAGTGTACCAAGTCCTCAAGGCCAGGTGCTAACAGGATTCCCAGTAGGAAGCAGATAATTTGACACTTGTTCACTGTAAATATAGAAAATACAAATTCATAGTGCAAAACCTCACAGAAAGGAAATCTCCAGACCCAGATGGGTTCCCTGGAGAATTTCATCAAGTGTTCAGAGAATACCAATTCCACACAGCCTCTTAGAAGAGAGGTCAGTTTCCTGATGGTTTTACAAAGCCCTGATTCCAAATCAGAGACAACACAGGAGAGCACAGAGACAGAAACCCTCAACAAGGTGTGAGCACACACAAGAACCACATCCACTGCCAGTGCTCATCCAGGAGAGAGTCTGCCTTGTTACATGGCCAAGCGCAGTTGCCTGATATGTCTATGATGCAGGAAGAGCAGGTGACCAAGCACAGGGCCTTATCCCACCTCGGCAAGCCAGCAGTGAGAGGGAGTTCTTGGCTTGGTAGATTATTAAGGGAAGAACCTATTTCCCCTGAAGTCAGGCACGAGGCACATGGCTTCCTGTCACTTGAGCTTCCAGGTCCAGCCGCCACCCTCGGGCAAGGAAAGGCACCAGAAGCTTCATGAAATCGGTTTGCACATGATAGGGTTGTCTGTAGGAAATTTCTGGGAAACTGTGGGGTTTATTGTTGTTGTTGTTGTTGTTGTTGTTGTTGTTGTTGTTTGTGGTACTAGGGTTGGAACCCAGAGGCTTTCTACTTCTGGTCTATACTCCCAGCCCTGTTTTATATTTTATTTGGAAACAGGGTCTCACTAAATTGCTGAGAGCTTCACTAAGTAGCTGAGGCTGGCTTCGAACCTGCACGATCCTCCTATCTCAGCCTCCCAAACGTGGGGATTTACAAGTGTGTGCCACCACACCTGGCAGAAACTGTGTGTTTAAGGTTACAGAATGCAAAATCAACAAAAATCGTTTTTATTTCTGGTTGCTAGTAATGACACAAACCAAAATTATTAACAGTACAGTTTAGCTGGGTGCACTGGTATATATATCTGTAATCCACTACTTGGAGGATTGCAGGTTCAGGGCCATCCTCAGCAATTTAGATCCTCAGCCACCTAGCAAGATCTTGTTTCAAAAAAAAAAAAAAAAGACAAGTCAGGCCTGATGCCACATGCTTGTAATCCCAGTATTTGGGAGGCTGAGATAGGAGGAGGTTCACAGCCAGCTTCAGCTATTTAGTGAGGCCCTGTTTCAAATAATGAACAAAAAATAGGGCTGGGGGTGTAGCTCAAAGGTAGAATGCCCCTGGGTTCCATCCCCAGTACTGCACAAAAAATAAATAAATAAATAAATAAATAAATAAATAAATAAATAAATAAGGAGCCAGGCATGGTGGTGTATGCCTATAATCCCAGGATTTTGGAGGCTAAGACAGGAAAATCACAGGTTCAAGGCCAGCCTCAGCAACTTGGCGAGGCCCTCCAAATTTAGTTGGACCATGTTTCAAAATAAAAGATAAGCCAGGTATGGTTGGTGGCTCATGCTTGTAATTCCAGTACTTGAGAGGCTGAGACAGGCTCACATCCAGCCTCAGCAATTTAGTGACACCCTGTTACAAAATAAAAGAATAAACCGGTTGTGGTGGCATACTATCCTCCTCTCTCAGCCTCCCAAGTACTGGGATTACAAGTGTGAGCCACCACGCCCAGTTTGTAATTTTTTTTATTTTTTATTTTTATTTTTAAATAATTTTTATTAGTGCACTGTATTCATACATCATAATGGGATAAAAAAATACTTTTGTAGACATACATGCACACATCGCCCAGTCAGCCCCCACCCGATCCCACCCCATTCCCTCCCCATCCCTCCTTCCCATGCTTGGCTTAATGGTTGACATCTAGTATTATAGCAATTTATCCAAAATTAACAATGATAATCTCACAACAGTTTCATTTGTCTGATACCAAGCTTTTGATGACTTAAAGATAACATATCAATATTTCTTTTTGCTTTCTTTCTTACCAGAGAATATTTTTTCTTTTCTTTTTTTAGGTGAAACTATCATACATTTATTTATTTATTTATTTTTCAGAAAAAAATCTAATACGGAATATGGACTCTAGATACCCAAAACGATCTCAAAAAAGAACAATGCTAGAAGATGTATATTTTCTGATTTCAAATCATATAAAGCTACAATAATTGAAAGTGTAGTACTGTTCTAAATGCAGATATATAAACCATTGGAGTTAAATAAAAGCCTAGAGATAAATTCTTCCATATATTAAGTTATTTTTGACAAGGTTTCCACGAACATTTGGTGAAGGAAATAATAATCTTTTAACTAAATATTGTTGAAAAATAATAATTACATGAAAAAGAATAAAATTGGACCCTTACCTAATCCCATATACAAATATTAACTCAAAATAGATAAAAGACCTAAATATAAATCTTAAGACTATAAACTTTTAGAAGAAAATCTGGGTCATAAAACCTCGCAACATTGAAATTGGCAGTGATTTCTTGGATATGATTTCAGTGGCACAGGCAACAGAAGGATAAACAAACTCCCTAAAGAATAAAAAAATATTGTATATCCAAAGACAATGTAAACAGAGTTAAAAGTTACTGATAGAATGGGATGAAATATTTCCAAATGCTATATCTGAAGGTATATTAAAATTCCAACTAGAAATCCTAAAAATTAACAACAATAAAGGCAAACAATACCGTTAAAAGACTAACATAAATAATGAATCTCCACAGATAACCAATCTTAGTTGTCTGTTGGATGGAAAATCTTGTTTCTCTGGTTCTGGTGTGTGTTACCTATTTCTTCTTTGTAATTAATCTCTTTGAGTAGTTTCTCTAGCTCTGGTTTTGAAGACAAATTCCTTCAGTTTCTGTTTGTCATGGAAGCTTCTTATTTCTCCATCTAATTTGATAGAAAGTTTTGCTGGGTAGGAAATTTTTGGCTGGAAGTTGTTTTCTTTCAGAGTTTGGAATATGTTACTCCAAGCCCTTCTGGCTCTCATGACTTGGTTTGGGAAGTCTGGAGTGATTCTAATTGGTTTGCCTCTGAATGTCACTTGGCCCTTTGTTTTTGTTGCCTTTAAGATTCTCTGCTTGGCTTCCACATTGGTCATTTTGACAATTATGTGGCGTGGGGATCCTCTTCTCCGATCCTGTCTAAAGGGAGTTCTATAAGTTTCCTGGACCTGTGTATCAACCTCTTGCTCTATGTTTGGAAAATTTTCTGCTATTACTTCCTTGAAGAGATTGTTGATCCCTTTGGTTTCACCTTCTTTTCCCTCCTCTATTCCAATTATTTTAGGTTAGCTCTCTTAAAATGGGCCCATATTTCTTCAATGTCAGATTCCTGCTGTCGGATTTTTTTTTCTAAATTAGAAACTATGTGTTCATTTTTTGAATGATCATCTTCTAGGAGCGAGATTCTATTCTCCATGTGGTCTAATCGGTTGTTTGTACTTTGAATTGAGGCCTTTACTTCATTAATTGCATGCTTTATCTCTTTTTGGCTCTCTCTGAATTCTTTTCGAAACACCTCTATTATTTCTACAGTTATTTTCTTGATCTGATCTTCTAGAAATCTCTGAATTTCTGTTTTATCGGGTTCTGATGATATGGGGTTGTGGGCATTCATTGCTCCATTGTTATTCCTCTTTCCCATGATTTCAGAAGTTTGTGCCTTCTCTGGGTTCTTCCCTTGAGTCACTATGACTTCACTTAAGGTGCTGTGGATCTTGAGTCTGTGGTATCTCAGTCCCCACTACTCCTTTACTAGGTTGTATCACAGAGTCTCAGACCCAGGGGTCAACTGAGGCTGCTTTAGACCATGGTGGGGGGGGGTGTGCCAGGTTGGGCGTTCTCCTATGGTGTGATATCTCTGCCACCGCCCCTCCCCCACTGGGTCAAGTCCATGGGAGTGCAGTGTTGGGATTTCTCCTCTAGGGCCACAATTTGACTCACTGTTGTTGAGTGCGCTGATGGAGCTGTAGTGGACTTGGTGAATTCGCTGCTGCTGCTGCTGCCGCCGGTGGCAATATGCCACTACTGCCACGCCCTCGACCGTGAGGCTGGCGTATTTCTTCTCTGGTTTTGAGCTTCGCTCTGAGTCCCTGCAGGGTGTGCTGAGCCCAGCCCCTGGGAGCTTTAGACGCTCCCTGTGCCGAAAAATCTGCCGAATTCCACCCAGCTGTTACGCAGTGACTCACCTTGGCTCGCTGTCCGCTGCTCCTCTCTGGAGCCTAGTGGGCTGTTGAGTGCGTTGGTCTGGTGCCGTCCGGTAAATTTGCTGATGCTGCCGGCAGTAAGGCGCTGCTGCCGCGTCCTCGTGCGTGAGGCCAGCATATCTTCTCTGTGGCTCTGAGCTCCGTTCTGAGTTCCCCTCCTCTCTGGGGCCTGGTGCTGCAAGGGAAAATGGCGTGCCGCTCCGCTCCACGCTGTGGCTCCAGCCGCAGCACTGCAATCTGGTTTCTTTCTGGTGTCTCGTTTTTCCAGCCCTCTTTTTATCTGTCCCTTGTAATTACATTTTTTTGTTTCTCTGCTGATGGTGTTTTCTGGCTATGAAAGGTGCTGATTTTGTGGTAATAGAGATTGGTTGTTAGCGGGACTCATAAGCCCCGCTTTTCTCCGTCGCCATCTTCCCGGAAGTCGTATTTTTTTTTTTTTTTAAAGAAACTTTTAAGTATAACTCTAAGAGAATATGCATAGAACCTGTGTGGTAAAACTACAGAAGCAGCATGAAGACAGAAGCCAGAGTTGAGGTCAGGAGAGCCTGTTCCATGAGGAACTTGGCACGCAAGGAGGCCCTTCTTCCTGGGCCTGTTGATCATCAGGCTTAACATGGTTGCTGTCAAAATCCCAACTAAGAATGTTATAGATACAAGTGTGCTTATTGTCACCTTTATTGGAAAAGGCAAGGTAACTAGAATGGCCACGCATTTTGTAATGGGAGAATAAAGGAAAAAGCCCTCTCCATGGCTGTGAGGCTTACTCCTTGGTTGTAGAAGTCAGGGTGGGATGTCAGCAGTGGATAGACGCAGTCAGTGGAGCTGAGAGCGAGCTCACAAGTGCAACCAGCAGCCAGGAGGGGCACGCAAACACTGAGCTTGCACAGGCTCACAGGCTCACCCTGACCCTCGTGCCTCAGCAGTGGACTAAAGCCACACACCTGATGTGTGAGCACAGAGCTGTGCAACCGAGGAGAAAATAGGAGGGTTGTTTTATTGGTAGTGGTGATTGAACTCGGGGCAATCTGCCTCTGAACTACACCCCCAGACCTTTTGTTTTTTGTTTTTTATGTGGAAATGGTCTTGCTAAATTGCTGAGAGCCTCACTTTGTTATTGAGGCTGTTCTTGAATCTGCAGTCCTCCTGTCGCAACCTCCCAAGTACTGGGATTATAGGTGTGTGCCAGAATGCTCGGCAACACAGAATTCTTAATACCACCTCACCAAAACTCTGAAATACTGAGTGACAAATTGAGAGGAATTTTTTCCTAAGCATATATTTGACACTCTGTGTGTGTGTGTGTTGGGGGGGGGGTAACTGGGGATGGAACCCAGGAACATTCTATCCCTAAGCTACAGCCTCAGCCCTATTTTTTTATTCTTTATTTTGAAACAGGGTTTTTTTTTTTAGTTTAGTTTTGTTTGGTTTGGTTTGGTGGTACTGGGGTTCCTGGAAGCCCTTCTACCTCCGGGCTACACTCCCAGACCTATTTTTATTTTTATTTATTTATTTATTTATTTATTTTTGCGGGTCTGGGGATGGAACTCAGGGGCATTCGACCTCCGAGCTACACCTCCTGCCCTGTTTTTTTTTTTTTTTTTTTTTTAAACCAGGTCTCACTGAGTTGCAGAGGGCCTCCCTTAGTAGCTGAGGCTGTCTGCGAACCATGATCCTCCGGTCTCAGCCTCCCAAATACTGGGATTACAAGCATGCACCACCACGCCCGGCTACCAGACCTGTTTTATATATATATTTAAATTTGGAAACAGGATCTCTTAAGCCAGGGAGGCTGGCTTCGAACCTGCGCGATCCTCCTGTCTCCGCCTCCCAAGCGCGGGGATTACAAGCGTGCACCACCATGCCTAGCTGAAACGGTTTTACTGAGTTGCAAAGTGCCTCCATAAAAGTAGCTAAAGCTGTCTGTGAACCACAATCCTCCTGTCTCTGCCTCCCAAATGTGGGATTACAAGTGTGCACCACCATGTCCAGCGACACATATTTAGAATATATAAAAACAGCTAGGCGTGGTGGTGCACACTTGTAATCCCCGTGCTTGGGAGGCAGAGACAGGAGGATCACGCAGGTTCGAAGCCAGCCGCGCTGGCTTAAGAGACCCTATTTTCAAATAAAAAAGGATAAAATAGGTCTGGGAGTGTAACCCGGAGGTAGAAGGGTTTCCAGGAACCCCAGTGCCACCCAAAAAAAAAAAAAAAAACTGAACACGCAGCAACACAGCCCTGATGCCTATTCTAGAGAGACCAGAACTCATGTGCACAAAAACCCAAAGTGAGCATCATTGAAAGAAGCAATCTTTGTAATGGGCAGACAGCAGAATCGCACAGGTGTTCTTTGGCAGGTCAATGACCAAATGGTTGGTGGTTCCTTCCACACCACGAATCGTTCTCAGCGATTAAAAGGGAATGACTGGATGCACACACAGCCCAGATAGATGTTGTGTGGGGTGGAAAGAACCAATCGGAAAGGTTCCTGGCTGTTGGTTCTGTTTCTGGAACATTCTTGGCATGGCAACATCAGGGAAATGGATGCATGTCCTGGCAGCCCTGGTGCATGTGCAGGATGGGCAGGCCAGTGCTTCCTCCCCTCGTGGGGTTCCATGTTGTGGGGAAAGGCACGCAAGCTGCACAGTTACCTCACAGTGGTGCCCACAGAGGAGGTGGCTGGCCCTGACCCTCGTGGACTTAGGTGAGGTGCTGGGATCTGACCTTGATGGAGGGCATGCTGCCTCTGCACCATGCTGGGCAGTTGGGACCCCAGAGACTTGAGTGATGGGCACCTGGTTCTAGGAGCATGTCCTGTTCCCCTTGCCTGGAGTGGCTGCCACATAGATGGCAGCTAGTTTGTGGGCAGCTGGTGAGTGTCCTTCTCTGTCTCCCCAGGCTCACCTGCTGGATTCCCCACTGGAGGCTTTGTTCCCAAGTCAGCTCCCTCTCCCAAGGGCTCCTGGCAGACAGGTCGGCCACCAGCCCAGGCTACTTCATGGACTCCCCAAGCCAAGCCACCCCCAAAAGCCTGTGCACAGCCAAGGGCCAGCTACACGGCTCACTTCAGTGTGATCGGGGGCCGTGAGGAGAGGGGAGTTCGTGCTCCCAGCTTTGGTAAGTTCCACATCGTTGCTGCAGTGGGTTCACAAGGCCTGCCCCAGGGTGACGCTGTCAGAAGGAACCCTAAACCTAGAGTGCAGGCCATGTTGGCCAGGTCTGCTTCGCCCTCGCCAATGGTGGGAGGAAGCATTTTCAAATGTGTCTGTCTCCCAGTGCACCTGCAGCTCCTCTGCTCTCAGCCTGAGCGGCTCCCTGCTTTGTCAGAGAGGCCTATGGGGCTGCGGTTTCTTCCCTTGTCTATCACAGGAGCAGGATAGAGGCCCGCCCAGGGGACGAGTAGGAGTGGGCAGAGAAATGGGCCAGTGTCTCTATTAAAACTTTGTTTTTTCCAGCCCAAAAGCCGAAGGTCTCAGAAAATGATTTTGAAGATCTGCTGTCTAATCAAGGTTTCTCCTCCAAGTCCGACAAGAAGGGGCCAAAGACCATTGCAGAGATGAGGAAGCAGGACCTCACCCGAGATACAGACCCGCTCAAGCTGAAGGTAGGTGCCTGCAGGGCTGCTGTGCTTAGCCCACACCAGTGGACCGGCAGGCCCTAGAGGCCTGAGGCAGGCGGGCGGCACCAAGCCTTGGTGTGGCTGCAGACCTGCTTTGGGGAGCTCCGTGGGTGGGAGGGAGGCAGATGCCAGTGGGGCTCATGGTGCTCTGGACACACTTGGTCTTTTTCCAGAGCCATGGGGAAGGGCCCAGGTCAGACCTGTGGCGTTTTGGGCCTGAAGTTCTTGCACAAATGAGTCTTCATCTGACTTGCTAGTGGGGAGGGCAGCTTCAGCTTGGTCTTTGGTCCCAACAAGGATGCTCACCATGGGTTGACAGGGACACATCATAGCCTGGTGGTCAGGGTGTCCCACCAGGAACCCAAAATGCATCCTGCATAGCTCTGGAGGACTCAAGTGTGGTCGTGGCCTTGGACACTGGGGGATCAATGGACAGGCCACCAGCCACCTGCTCACCCTCTGGGCCCTGAGACGTGGGCCCAAGATGGATGGGTGGCCATGTGTGTCCGTGTGAGCATCCCTCTGAGCCTGGCCCCTTGGGTCTGCTCATGACATCTGGCTGCTGCAGCCTGAGCCGCCTGGTCTGGTGGAGCTATCTGGGCAGTGGGCGAGGTAGGCCATCTGTGTCCTGCATGGTGCTTCCCCTGCCCCTGCCTGTTGCCTTGGGCACAGTGGGGGTGCTGCCAGATCCCCATGGTGCCTCCCCACAGCCACAGACAGTGTGTGCACTGCTGTCCCTCACAGCTCCTCGACTGGGTGGAAGGCAAAGAGAGGAACATCCGTGCACTGCTGTCCACGCTGCACACAGTGCTGTGGGACGGGGAAAGCCGCTGGACACCTGTGAGCATGGCTGACCTGGTGACCCCAGGGCAGGTGAAGAAGCAGTACCGCCGTGCAGTGCTGGTGGTGCACCCCGACAAGGTGAGTATGCTGGCAGCGTGCAGTTTTCTGTCCTGCTACAGTCTGCCTGCCTTCCCTCCTCATGTCCAGGAGAGTGCGGAGAAGGCAGGCCAGGCGTGCTGCTTGTGCGTGTGCATACACACACGTGCACATGACCCCTCCTTCCCCAGGCCACAGGGCAGCCGTACGAGCAGCATGCCAGGATGATCTTCATGGAGCTGAGCGACGCCTGGTCTGAGTTTGAGAATCAGGGTTCCCGGCCACTCTTCTGAGGCCCTGACAGCTGTAGCTGCAGAAACAGCTCATGGAGCAAAGGCCACTGGCCTGACGTGAGGCCTGGGCCTGAGGCCCAACCGACCGACCAACCGACCAACCGACCGAGGGCCGCATCGCCTGCCCCTGCTGCCTGGTCCTGGTCTGGGCGGCCGCCGCCCCCAGCACAGAGGGAAGCATTCCAGAGCGCTGGCTTTGTGTCTTGTTCGCCTTTTTCTTGTCTCAGAGGAATTGTTGGCCTGTGCGCCTCCCGCACTTGTCGCTGTTTGTGATTTATTTGGGGTCTGGTGGCTGTCACCTCCGAGCGGAGCCTGTTGATACGCCGTCACTTCTTGACTCCGAAGTGTGCTTTCACATCTCTCTTTGTAATCAGTCTGATGATCGTCTGTACATAATTAAACTATTTTCCGATGACTGCTTCCGTCTCCAGTGTGGGTGTGGCTCCTCACCCATGCTGTGGCCATTTCTTCCTGTTTTCACCTGTTGTTGGGGCATCAGGTCTTGACTCTGACCTGGAATCAGACACAGACCAACATGTCCAGAGGTGGACACCGTCCTTGCTCTGCTGAAGGAAGGTTCTGGAGACTTGACTGAAAGGAAGACTAGGCTGAGCCATCAAGTCTCTTGCCCGGGGTGCTCCGGGTCTGTGCCCCAGCTTGTCATCAGAGCTCCTCTCAGGGACCCTGGGACTCCTCCTGCCCACAGTGGGCTGCCAACTGGGACTCAAGTCACTGCTCAGAGCTTGCTGTGCTGGCTGGATCAGGGCCTGCTTGGACCTCAGGTGACCTCAGGTCATGGCTGTAGTCCCCTGCAGCAGGACAGCTCGGGTGAGCATGTGAGCGTTGGCCCCAGTCACTGTGTGTGGCAGAGCCATGAGCAGGTACCTCATTGCTTGCTCCACCTGGGTATCCATGATCATGTCTGTGGGCCGGGGTGTGCTCCTCCAGAGCACCCCAGTCTAGAATCCAGGGGTCAGCCACAGGATGCTATGTGACCAAAGGCAGGCAGCAGGCCCACAATTTGGTCTGAAGGTGTGGTGTATGAGGCTGGACAAAAGGCCCCACCCAAGCCAGGTCTGAGTGAAGCGGACATCAGAGGCTGGTGTGCTCCCACGCAGTGTTCTAATGGTTCCGTCTATTTATAGTGTGCTGGGAAACTGCAGCAAGAACCACTGGGGTTACTCAGGGCAGTCCTGGCGGTTGCAGCTCAAGATGGCTGTGGTTGCATCAGGCTGTATCTGCACTGACGGCTAGCTCCAGAGCCTGTGTACCTTTCTGCCTTCCAGGCTGAGGTGGCTGTTCTGGGTCTGGGCCAGGTCTTGGGAGTTTATATTATTCAGGGAATTCAAAAGAAAACCCAACTTCTTAGATGGTCTCCATCGCTTGGGTTAGATGCACTGCTGGGGCTTTGAGACTGCATCCTTTGGGGCCCTGTCTGTCAGACGTGACCTTTTCAGCTTCCCGTGTTTCTTAAGCAGCTCTGTCTGTGGGCCTGGGCCACTTATGTTTGCCTGCACTGGGCCTTTAGCCTCCTGGTGACTAAGGCCAGACCATTGCTGTAGCCCTGGTGGCCCTTGTACAGTGCTCATCCCAAACACGAGTCATCAGTTCCAGCGGAAGGCACAGGCACCCTGGATGTGGGACACGAAGACACAGGCACCAGGGGCTGCCCCCCACCTTGTTACAACCAAGTGTGTGAGGAAACATGTGTCAGGAGTCCCGCAGAACGTGTCCCAGGGGTTGTCTTTACCTAGAAGTGTTGGGAGCTGACAGCTAGGAAATAGCCTGGCACCTCGTGTGTTCGGTGGCCTGTGGCCTGTGGATTGGCAGCTGGTGGAAGCGCAGAGGCCAAGGACAGCTGGGGGTCAGGGAGTCCTGCTGAGGCGTGGCAGGCTGGCGGCTGGGGGGGCAGCCCCTCAGACCACTGTTCTGCTCCCCTGTTGCCTCTTTGGGTTGTCCGTGGTAGGCCCAGTGCTGGAGGAAGCCAGCCCTTGAGGTGTAGGGGGCACAGGACAGCCCCTGTGCACACTGGGTGTCCCTGGCACCCACATTCTGTGTCAGCTCAAAGCCTGTGGTGGGGCTCTGGACTAAGGATGGGGCTTTAGTGACAGACCCCCATTTCCCCTGTGTCCCTCACAAAGAAAACCTGGTGCAGGGCTCAGAGTAGATGCCAGGTGGGCCCCGATCTCAGTGGATGCCAGGATTCCACCATGGACGGGGCCAGGGCCCCTGAGAGCAGGGGATGGGCTTGTTACCGGAAGTTTCTGCCACCTCTGCCTTGAACACCCTGGAGTGGTCCCATGTCACTCTGTGGCCACCTTAGGAGCTGCTCAGGGCCCCTGCCCCCCACAGGCCTGAACTCTGAAAGTTCCTTCCCACACTGAACCCCTCATCAGGCCCTGAGCAGACCATGGAGGCTGCAGGCCTGATTCTGTCATTTGCCCTCTGATTTAGAGAATAACGACTCCCATTTGTTATGCATCACTGCTATTTTTAGCATTAAGCTCTTTTAAAAATAATGAGCAACCTAAATAGGTGCCAAGATGTTCCCATCAAGGTCATTCTGGATCCAGCTTGGCTCAATGGGGCCCGGGGCACTTGGCGGGAGCCAGGGAGCCTGGACCTCTGTGGGGCTGGCGTTTGGCACAGGGCCCCAGTGCAGGTCTCCTAGGCCTGGATCTTCCAACACACTGAGACCTGAGAGTCCATGGGGTCAGCCGGGTGGGACATAGGGCAGGACTATGTCCTGGACATGTGGGCTAGGGCAGTAGCCTCTCTGAGTCCCTACTGTCTTGGGGATGGGGCAGGCCTTGACTCCAGCGCCTTTACTACCTGGCTTCTCCTAGGACCTCTCCTGCCAACTACTCGAATCCCTTCCCTCTTCCAGACCAAATTAACCCTAAGTCCTTCCGCCTTTTTTTGGGGGGGGGGATGGAACCCAGGGGCATTCTACCTCTGAGCCACATCCCTAGCCCTATTTTTTTTTCTTTACTTTGAAACAAGGTCTCACTGTGTTGCAAAGGGTCTCGTTAAGTAGCTGAGGCTGTCTGCAAACCATGATGCTCCTTTCTTAGCCTCCCAAATGCTAGGATGACAAGTGTGAATCCCTCCATTTTAAAAGTTGGGTGCCTTTCCCACCACCTGCTGCCTCGCACACCTGCAGGATGGGCCAGCGCCCTGTTGCCCTCCCCGCCCTGGGGAAGCCAAGGCCAGCCTGAGCCACTGGGTGGCATGTCCAGGACAGTAACCTGTCCAGGTAAAGGGAGCACGGGAGGGGCCCCATCCAAGCAGACTCAAGCCCAGGAGTAACTGTGATTACGCTGAGACACACTGCCATCAAGACGCCTTCTCCCCACCCGTCTGCAGAGAGGTGTGGGCTCCTGTGTGTAGAAGGCACACGCACATGGAGGAGGTGCATGGGCACAGACACCGTTGCACAGGGAACACCCTGGGGTGTGGGTCCTGTCCCCAGTCCGTACTTGGCCCGAGCCGTGGCCTTGCTGGGGTCTCCTGGTGAGCACAGGCTCATCTGGTCAAGTTCTCCTGCACAGATGGGCTGCCCACACTGAACGCCTGGAGGGACTGCTGAGGCAGACTGCTGTCTCAGGGACTTCTGCAAGATGGCCAACATCACTGGTCAGATGGACACCGCGTGAGGTGCCACATCACCTCTGAGACCACGCAGACAGCTGCATGAATCCAGATTTGCAGTAGACCCTGCCACCCCCTGCTGGAGCTTACCAAGGTGGGAACATGCAGATTTGTCCCTGGCTTGGGTCAGCTACCCACTGCGCCCAGGGGGTAGACGGACAACCACACTCGAGGCCTGAGCAGTGGTGAAGGACAGCTGCCACACGCCACTGAACTGATCTCGATTAACTCAGTGGATGCCGCCTCGAAGGGGAGAGTGGGCTGCTTGGCCATCTTATGTATGGTTCCGGCAAATGCAAGCTGTCTCCAGGGTGGACGGCTGTGCTGGGTGACGATGAGTCTGCAGGCAAGTTCGCTCACCAAAGCTCCTCAAATCCATTCCACCATGCTGTGTTTTCCTTCCATCCTGTGCAGGTTCAGACCTTCAGAAATAAACCCTGGTGGTAAAGGGACTGATTGGGGGAGCCCAGCATGTTAGGGTTCCCTAGACGGCAGGGTGGGTGGGAGCTTCAGGTGGGAGGGGCTGGGCAGGGCGCAGCACTCACTGAGGAGCCCGTCTCTGCAGAGGCATGCAGGGCAGGCCGGGGGCCTGGGTGGGGTGCTGGGTACCCCTGGGGAAGGAATCTGAAGGAGTGTCCCGAGGTGCAGGGTCAGCAGGAATCCTGAGGGTGCAGCAGGTGTGTGCAGGCCGGGCCTTCACCACCTTCTGGAGCCCTGGGCAGCCCTCTGCCACCGGGCTCGCAGCCACCCAGGCCTGAACTCCCACACTCCTTCCCCTTGGCAGCAGTGGCAGCCCCTGAGGTGGCAGATTGACAGGCACCTTGGGTACCAGCATGTCCGGCTTGGAGGTGGCCGTGGTGGGGCCCTGAAAGTTACCTACCACCTTCGTTTAGCACACAGCCCCTGGAGGGGAGGTGCACAGAGAAAGTAGACATATTTTGAACTGAAGGAAAATGAACATCGATGTGTCAAAATCTGTGGGAGACAGTGAAGCTTGAGAGAAGTGTATAGCATTAGTTACATTAGAAAGAAGGCCAAGATCAAGAGTAAATTAAACCCAAGATAAACTGAAGAAAGGAAATAGTAAAGATGAGAGTGTCGACTATGCATAGGTATGCCCACGATCCCAACGAGTCTGAGGCAGGAGGTTCACAAATTCAAGGCCAGCCTGGACCACTGACTCAGTAAAAAGGGCTAGGGAGTTAGCTCAGTGCTTGAGCACTTGCCTAGAAAGTGTAAGGCCTTGGGCTTCATCCCCATCACCAAAAGGAAAAGGAAAAAGACTGTCTACGCCGAGTATTGGCAAGATGAGGAGCCATTGGGACCCTAAGACACTGGTAAGAAAACAGAATGGTTCCGTCCACTTAGAAAACAGCTTGGCATTTTCAAAAATAAGCAGAGCACAGTGGTGCACACCTGTAATCCCACACTGAAAGGATTGCAAGTTCAAGATTGGCCTCAGCAACTTACTGAGACCCTATTTCAAAATAAAAAAAGACTGGGAGTGTAGCTTGGAGGTAGAATGCTCCTGGGCTCAATCCCTGGTACCAATAAATAAATAGCTAAATATTTATGTGACTAAATTACACACTAAGATGTTTGCTTGGGAGAAATAAAAACATTTCCCCACACTTCACACAAGTGTCTACCGAGCTTCATCCGTAAGAACCACACCTGGAGCAGACTCAGACGGGCCTCCTCAGGGACCAGCGAGAAAACTGCGGGCCTCTCCTCGGGGACAGGGCTCAGCAAACGGCTGAGCTAACGCACACATGTTGCAGGCTGATCTCAAGTGAAGCCACACGCTGGTGCGCTAGGGCGCCTGGGAAGCCCAGAGCCAGGCTGCAGCGTGCTGGCCCCGTGTTGCCCTCTGCTGCATTCCTCCTGGCTTCCAGCCCTGCTGGAGGCCATCTGTCTTTCAGTCTCCTGTGAAATGCTGACCAGCACCTCCTGCCCCAGACCACAAAGGCTGCAGAGGCAGCACCGGGTGCCGACGGCCCACGGGTTACCCTGGAAGTGCTGAGACAGGATGTCTGGGCCTGGGAAACCGGAACAGGCCCTATAGACTTCCAGCTCCTCCTCTTTCCACTCAACTGAGCCCGAGGCTCTGTCTGCCAAGGTGGGTGTCTGGACCTAAAACATCCCCACCCCAGCTCTTCCCGGCTCTATCCTCCCAAGGGCTTAGATAGGGTGGGGAGGGGCCGGGCGGGCTGGCCAAAGGAGAGGGAGGAGGCGTTTTGAGTGTCTCAGGGTCCTGGAACGCTGGCCACAGAATCTACACAGGGCATGGTAGGAATCAGTCATACCAACAGCTCACCCTGGCACTGGGCGGTCTGGAAAGCAGCCCCTCAAAGGTTCCCCAGGTCACAGCAGAGAGGGCTTGAGAGCTATACCTCCTGAAGACGAGCTTGAGTGGGACTCAGAGTCCCCTACAATCTGACCTTCCTCTGCAGCTCTGGGAGGCCCCATGGCTTCCCAGGCTTGTCTGTTGTCATGGTGACTGTGGCCCTGACCTCTGCTTCCTGAGACCCTACCATCCCTGGGCCACCTGGAGCCAGCCTGTGCCCTTTCCCTGATTATTTCCCTACTGATGCTTCTTCAGCCCCATGGGCCTCCTCAGCCCAAGACCCTCCTCAGCTCCACGGCCCTCCTCAACTCCACAGCCCTCCTTGGCCCGACAACGCTCCTCAGTCCAAAGACCCTCCTCAGCCCCACGGCCTCCTCAGCCCCATGACTTCTCTTCAGTCCCATGGTCCCCTCTTTAACACCATAGAAACCCTCCTCAGCCCCATGGCCCTCCTCAGCCACATAGTGCCCCCTAATTCAAAGACTCATTCTCAATCCCGTAGCCCCCTCCTTAATCCATAGCCCTCTCCCGATCCTGTAGGGAGCCTCCTCAGTTCCATGGCCCCTCTCCAACCCCAGAGCCCCTCCTCAGTTCAAAGACCTCAACACCATAGCCCCTTTCTGAACCCCATAGAGACCCTCTTCAGCACCACGACCACTCCTTGGCTCCATGGCCCCTCCTCAGCTCAGTAGCCCTGTCCTTGGCACCCTCCTCAGTCCCATGGACCGCACAGCCCACTCCACCCTGTGGCCACGTCCTCAGCAGGGATTGTGGGGGTGGTCAAGGAGCTTGCTGGAGGACAGATGAGGGATGAGGCTGGGGGAGTTGCATGTCAAGAGCAGGGGTTCACCTTTAGAACCACCAGTCCTTCCTTCTGGGGCCTGTGTGGGAGGAGGCAGCAGCGCGAGGTCCGCAGGGAGCCATGCCAGTTGGCAGAGGGGTCTGCAGTGGGGTCCACAGGGCTCTGGTCCTACTGTCCTTCCTGTGAAAGAGGGTGGCACTGTGCTCCCTGTGGGTGGCGGGGGCAGGGAGCCTGGTCTTGACCCAGTGGCTGCCAGGCTCCAGCCACTGCTTACCCCTAAGGTGGCTGAGTCCTGGCCTGTGGCCCGGCTGTTGTGGGCCCTGGGGCCTCAGGATCCAGGGAGGGCATGGCCCTGGGCACCAGGGACAGGGGCCTGACTGCGACCTGGTGGGCAGGGGAGATGCTGGCCCTTGCATCTGGTGGACAGTGGACACTGCTCCTGAGAGGCCAGGAGCCAAGTGGAGAGCTCCCTGTCCTTTGGGAGGCCAAGGCCCAAGAGCTGCTGGACCTCTCCACAGCCAGGGCCGGCTGGGCCCACGCCATGGCTCTTGGTGCTGGGCAGGCATCGCCTCGAGGCCCGGCCAGGTGGGTGCTGCTGCATGAGCCACACTGGCGGAGCTGCCCGCCCCGCGTCCTCCGCCGCCCTGCCCTTGCCCAGCTCCCCCTTTTTTTGTTAGAGAATAAAGTTTTGTACATTTCAGCCAGGGCAGCACATAGTGTGCTTAACAGATCCCTCAAGTCCTTTCCCAGGACAGGCCCTGGGGATTTTCTCCTCACTGAGGTGAATTCTGCAAAGCGTATGGGGCATACGAAAGTGCAGGACCCAGAGGTGCCACGTGTATTCACAAGGTGCAGCTACTCTGTCTGTTTCCAGAACCTTCTTTCACCTCCCTCAGGGATCATCCCCACCAGCAGTCACCCCACGTCCTCTTCAGCCCAGAACCCTCATTTGGGCTCTGTCTTGTGAGTGTGCTCCGGACACTGCACGTGGAGTCCCACATGTGCATCCCCTGTGTCTGGCCCATGTCTCGGCACATCAGAGCACCCTCCTCCCCCTGTTCACAGAGATCCTACCTCTGTGCTGCACCCACCTCCAAGCTATACTCCCAGCCCTATTTTATTTTCGGTTTTGAAACAGGGTCTTGCCCAGTTGTGGAGGGCCTAAGTTGCTGAGGCTGGCTGTGAACTCGCGATCCTTCTGCTCAGCCTCCTGAGTGCTGGGATTACAGCATGCACCACTGCACCTGGCTTCCCTTCCTCCTTCAGCCTAAACGGTGTCCTCCTGTGAGCACAGACTGCAGTTTCTTCGTCCATTCTCCTGTCAGTGGACGTTTCACTTTGGGGCTGTGTGAATCCTGCTGTGAACTTGTGTGTCTGGGTCATGTCCTCTCTTCCAGGCAGACACTGGGCGTGGGTGTAGGGTCCCATAGAAACCACATCTGAACACGTGGGCCGCCGGCACCCTCCTCTGCACTCTGTGCCCATGCTGGTGCATCTGGAGTGCACCTGGCCCTGTCCTCTCATTCCCTTGATAGGTGTTGGTGACATGGCCTCAGTAGGGGACTGAGTCGGGCTGTGCTGCCCCAGGCACAGAGCCCTGGCAGGGGAGGCGCAGCTGCCCTTTGTCTACCTCCAAGGCAGCAGCTGAGCCACTGGACAAAGGCAGGGCCATTGTGTCCATGTGCTGGCGTGGGACATAAAGCAAGCCCTCGTGGGAAGGGTCACAGGACCTCAGCAGGAGCCTTGGCATGGCAGTGCAGGACCCTGATACTTAGTGGTCTGCCTCTGGCCCCAGTGCTTCCCATCCCTCCACAGGGGAGGCACCGTCCACAGGCCCACCCAGCAGCCTCTCAGGGCTCTCACTGGCCCAGCTGCCCTTGGGGCCATTCCACAGCTCTACCCCCTGGTCTCTGCCCTGATGCCACCCCTCCCAGCAATAGAGACAGGATGCCCTTGCATTAGGGGCTGGAGACTAGGTTCTGGGCTGGGGTCCCAGGAGACTCTTCTCTCCAGCCCAGGGTGAGCCAAGGTGCAAACTGGGTCTTGGAGGCCATCCTGGGACTCCAGGGCCAAGGGACAAGAGGCGTTCCGGCCTCACTGACATAAATTGGGTGAGAAAAAGAGATGGCCAACTCTGCTACCCAGGCCTCATGACAGAGCAGTCCCCTCCACACACACTGCAGGATCCTAGAGAGGCCACTGCACCTGCTGTAGCCCAGTCTCTCCTGGGCTGCTGTCCAGGGTGCTGGGGCTGCCACCTGCCTCTAGCCACCCCATGGCCTGTGGGCAAGGGGAGCAGAACCCTCAGGCCCAGGGCAGGAGCATCCTTGCCTCTTCAGGTGGGCCTGATCCCTGGGGCCTCTCCATTCTCCTACATTTTGTGCCATCTTGGGGCCCCCTGGAGGCTGAAAGCCCGGGGTTGGGCAGGTCAACTTCCACCTGTGGCTCGGTGTCTGATGGCCACTTGAACCAGTCTGGGTGTGTAGACGGAGGCAGGGGCGGCAGGGCACCTCACAGGGCAGGGAGGCCTGGAGGCAGCCTAGGAGACCGAATCTCCTCCCCACCTTAGTGTCCCCAGGCCTGCTCCTCCCAAGGGCCCAGGCTTTGAAGGGCTGGGCAGGGGTGACCACTGGGCCTGTGTCTCTACACCATGGGTCCCTGACCACCCAGTGGACACTGATTTGCTTTCAGAAGGCACTCCTGGTGACAGCACCCACCACCACAAGGCTGACTGATTTGCCACCCAACTTCAGGCAGAAAATCTGACCTTGTTTCTGTAGCCATCCTAACTTTCCACACAGGCAAGACTAGCTGAGGCCACGTCCCAGAGCCGGTAGCACCAACTGCCCCGCTGGGACGAGGGAGGGCATCCAGGCTCCGCCATTGCTTTGGGTCGTCACTACCCCTGGGTTCCAACCTGTCCTCTTTCTTTCTCTCTTTCTTTCTTTCTTTCTTTCTTTCTTTCTTTCTTTCTTTCTTTCTTTCTTTCTTTCTCTTTCTTCCTTTCTTTCTTCTTCTCTTTCTTTCTTTCTCTCTCTTTTTCTTTCCTTTCCTTTTCTTTCCTTCCTTCTTTCTTTCTCTTTCTTTCTTTTTCCTCCTCTTCCTCCTCCTCTTCCTCCTCCTCCTTCTTCTTCTTCCTTCTCCTTCTTTTTTTTTAACTCTTAGGTACTGGAGATGGAACCCAGGGGCATTCTACCTCTGAGCTACACCCCCAGCCCTATTTTTTATTCTTTATTTTGAAATAGGATCTCACCAAGTTGTGGAGGGCCTCACTAAGCTGCTGAGGCTGGTTGTGAACCTGTGATCCTCCTGTCTCAGCCTCCCGAATGCTGGGGTTACAAGTGTGTGCCACCATGCCCGGCTTCCCTTTCCTGTTTTTCTTTTTCTTTCTTTCTCTCTTTTTTCTTTTCTTTTTTTCAGTATTGGAGATGGAGCCCAGGGGCATTCTACCTCTGAGGTAAACCCTCAGCCCTAGTTTTTAGTCTTTTTATTTTTATTTATTTTATTTTATTTTTTTATTGGTGCACTGTATTCATACATCATAGTGGGATACAAACTTTTGTAGACATACATGCACACTTTTCCCAGTCAGCCCCCACCTGATCCCCACCCCATTCTCTCCCTATCCCTCCCTCCCATGCTTGGCTTAGTGGTTGACATCTAGTATTATAGCAATTTATCCAAAATTAAAAATGATAATCTCACATAACAGTTTCATTTGTCTGATACCAAGCTTTTGATGACTTAAAGATAACATTTCAATATTTCTTTTTACTTTCTTTCTTACCAGAGAATTTTTTTTTCTATTTTTTTAGGTGAAACTATCATATATATATATATATATATATATATATATATATATATATATGTTTTTTTTTTTGGTGGTACTGGGGTTCCTGGAAGCCCTTCTATCTCCGGGCTACACTCCCAGACCTATTTTTACATTTTTATTTGGAAACAGGGTCTCCTAAGCCAGTGCGCGCGGCTAGCTTCGAACCTGCGCGATCCTCCTGTCTCTGCCTCCCAAGCGCAGGGATTACAAGTGTGTGCCACCACGCCCGGCCTATATATTTATTTTTCAGAAAAAAAATCTATCCTAATATGGAATATGGAGTCTAGGTACCCAAAACGATCTTGAAAAAGAACAAAGCTAGAAGATATATATTTTCTGATTTCAAACCATATAAAGCTACAATAATTGAAACAGTGTAGTACTATTCTAAGGGCAGATATATAAACCATTGGAGTTAAATAAAAGCCTAGAGCTAAATTCTTCCCTATATTGTCAAGTTATTTTTGACAAGGTTTCCACGAATATTTGGTGGTGGAAATAATAATCTTTTAACTAAATATTGTTGAAAAATAATAATTACATGGAAAAGAATAAAATTGGACCCTTACCTAATCCCATATACAAATATTAACTCAAAATAGATAAAAGACCTAAATATAAATCTTAAGACTATAAACTTTTAGGAGAAAATCTGGGTCATAAAACCTCACAACACTGAAATTGGCAGTGATTTCTTGAATATGATTTCCATGGCACAGGCAACAGAAGAGTATACAAACTCCCTAAAAAATAAAAAAAATATTGTGACTTCCGGGAAGATGGCGACCGAGAAAAGCGGGGCTTAAGAGCCCCGCTAACAACAAATTTCCATTACCACAAAATCAGCGCCTTTCATAGCCAGAAAACACCATCACCAGTGAAACAAAAAATCGCCAGGCTCCAGAGAGAAAGCAGACTGAGAACAGAGCCACAGAGGAGATACACCGGCCTCGCGCCCGAGGACGCGGCAGACGCGGCAGCAGCGCCATACTGCCGGAGGCACCGGCAAATTCACAGGACGGCTACAGCAAGCCGAGGTGAGCCACTGTGGAACAGCCAGGCGGGATTTCTCCGCGCAGAGAGCATCTAAAGCTCCCAGTGGCCGAGCTCAGCACACGCTGCAGGGATTCAGAGTAGAAATCAAAATCAAGAAGAAAAACGCCAGCCCCATAGCCGGGGGCGTAGCAGCGGCGCCATATTGCCACCGGCGGCAGCAGCAGCGAATTCAGTGAGTCCAGTACAGCCACATCTGCGTACTCAAGAACAGTGAGTCAAATTGCGGGCCACAGAGGAGAAATCCCAGTACTGTACTCACTGGGACTTGACCCAGTGGGGGAGGGGCGGTGGCAGAGATATCACACCATAGGAGAACGTGCAACCTGGCACCCCCCACAGTCTAAAGCAGCCTCTATCGACTCTCTGGGTCGGAGACTCTGTGATGAAACCCAGTAAAGGAGTAGTGGGGTCTGAGATACTACTGACTCGAGATCCAGAACACCTTAAGTGAAGTCATAGTGACCCAAGGGAAGAACCCAGAGAAGGCACAAACATCGGAAATCATGGGAAAGAGGAATAATACTGGAGCAATTAATGCCCACAAACCCACAACATCAGAACCCGATAAAACAGAAAATCAGAGATTTCTAGAAGATCAAATCAGGAAAATAACTGTAGAAATAATAGAGGTGCTTCGAAAAGAACTCAGAGAGAGCCAAAAAGAGATAAAGGATGCAATTAATGAAGTAAAGGCCTCAATTCAAAGCACAAACAACCGATTAGACCACATGGAGAACAGAATCTCGCTCTTAGAAGATGAGCAATCCAAAAATGAACTCATAGTTTCTAATCTAGAAAAAAATATCCGACAGCAGGAATCTGATATTGAAGAAATATTGGCCCATTTTAAGAGAGCTAACCTAAGAATAATTGGAATAGAGGAGGGAAAAGAAAGTGAAACCAAAGGGATCAACAATCTCTTCAAGGAAGTAATAGCAGAAAATTTTCCAAACATAGAGCAAGAGGTTGATACAAAGGTCCAGGAAACTTATAGAACTCCCTTTAGACAGGATCGGAGAAGAGGATCCCCACGCCACATAATTGTCAAAATGACCAATGTGGAAGCCAAGCAGAGAATCTTAAAGGCAACAAAAGCAAAGGGCCAAGTGACATTCAGAGGCAAACCAATTAGAATCACTCCAGACTTCCCAAACCAAGTTATGAGAGCCAGAAGGGCTTGGAGTAACATATTCCAAACTCTGAAAGAAAACAACTTCCAGCCAAAAATCTCCTACCCAGCAAAACTTTCTATCAAATTAGATGGAGAAATAAGAAGCTTCCATGACAAACAGAAACTGAATGAATTTATGTCTTCAAAACCAGCACTAGAGAAAATACTCAAAGAGATTAACTACAAAGAAGAAATAGGTAACACACACCAGAACCAGAGAAACAAGAGTTTCCATCCAACAGACAATTAAGATTGGTTATCTGTGGAGATTCATTATTTATGTTAGTCTTTTACCTATCTCTAAATGGTATTGTTTGCCTTTATTGTTGTTAATTTTTAGGATTTCTAGTTGGAATATTAATATACCTTCAGATATAGCAATTGGAAATATTTTATCCCATTCTATTAGTAACTGTTAACTCTGTTTACATTGTCTTTGGATATACAATTTTTTTATTGTTTTATTTTTTAGGGAGTCTGTATACTCCTCTGTTGCCTGTGTCATTGAAATCATAACCAAGAAATCACTGCCAATTTCAATGTTGTGAGGTTTTATGACCCAGATTTTCTCCTAAAAGTTTATAGTCTTAAGAGTTGTATTTAGGTCTATTATCTATTTTGAGTTAATATTTGTATATGGGATTAGGTAAGGGTCCAATTTTATTCTTTTTCATGTAATTATTATTTTTTAACAATATTTAGTTAAAAGATTATCATTTCCACCACCAAATGTTCGTGGAAACCTTGTCAAAAATAACTTGACAATATAGGGAAGAATTTAGCTCTAGGCTTTTATTTAACTCCAATGTTTTATATATCTGCCTTTAGAATAGTACTACACTGTTTCAATTATTGTAGCTTTATATGGTTTGAAATCAGAAAATATATATCTTCTAGCTTTGTTCTTTTTCAAGATCGTTTTGGGTACCTAGACTCCATATTCCATATTAGGATAGATTTTTTTTCTGAAAAATAAATATATAAATATATGATAGTTTCACCTAAAAATAGAAAAAAATATTCTCTGGTAAGAAAGAAAGCAAAAAGAAATATTGAAATGTTATCTTTAAGTCATCAAAAGCTTGGTATCAGACAAATGAAACTGTTATGTGAGATTATCATTTTTAATTTTAGATAAACTGCCATAATACTAGATGTCAACTACTAAGCCAAGCATGGGAGGGAGGGATAGAGAGAGAATGGGGTGGGGATTGGGTGGGGGCTGACTGGGAAAAGTGTGCATGTATGTCTACAAAAGTATGTATCCTACTATGATGTATGAATACAGTGCACCAATAAAAAAAATATCAAAAAAAAATATTGTATATCCAAAGACAATGTAAACAGAGTTAACAGTTACTAATAGAATGGGATGAAATATTTCCAAATGCTATATCTGAAGGTATATTAATATTCCAACTAGAAATCCTAAAAATTAACAACAATAAAGGCAAACAATACCGTTTAGAGATAGGTAAAAGACTAACATAAATAATGAATCTCCACAGATAACCAATCTTAGTTGTCTGTTGGATGGAAAATCTTGTTTCTCTGGTTCTGGTGTGTGTTACCTATTTCTTCTTTGTAGTTAATCTCTTTGAGTATTTTCTCTAGCGCTGGTTTTGAAGACATAAATTCATTCAGTTTCTGTTTGTCATGGAAGCTTCTTATTTCTCCATCTAATTTGATAGAAAGTTTTGCTGGATAGGAAATTTTTGGCTGGAAGTTGTTTTCTTTCAGAGTTTGGAATATGTTACTCCAAGCCCTTCTGGCTCTCATAACTTGGTTTGGGAAGTCTGGAGTGATTCTAATTGGTTTGCCTCTGAATGTCACTTGGCCCTTTGTTTTTGTTGCGTTTAAGATTCTCTGCTTGGCTTCCACATTGGTCATTTTGACAATTATGTGGCGTGGGGATCCTCTTCTTCGATCCTGTCTAAAGGGAGTTCTATAAGTTTCCTGGACCTGTGTATCAACCTCTTGCTCTATGTTTGGAAAATTTTCTGCTATTACTTTCTTGAAGAGATTGTTGATCCCTTTGGTTTCACTTTCTTTTCCCTCCTCTATTCCAATTATTCTTAGGTTAGCTCTCTTAAAATGGGCCCATATTTCTTCAATATCAGATTCCTGCTGTCGGATATTTTTTTCTAGATTAGAAACTATGCGTTCATTTTTGGATTGATCATCTTCTAAGAACGAGATTCTATTCTCCATGTGGTCTAATCGGTTGTTTGTACTTTGAATTGAGGCCTTTACTTCATTAATTGCATCCTTTATCTCTTTTTGGCTCTCTCTGAATTCTTTTCGAAGCACCTCTATTATTTCTACAGTTATTTTCCTGATTTGATCTTCTAGAAATCTCTGATTTTCTGTTTTATCGGGTTCTGATGTTGTGGGTTTGTGGGCATTAATTGCTCCAGTATTATTCCTCTTTCCCATGATTTCGGAAGTTTGTGCCTTCTCTGGGTTCTTCCCTTGGGTCACTATGACTTCACTTAAGGTGTTCTGGATCTCGAGTCAGTAGTATCTCAGACCCCACTACTCCTTTATTGGGTTGTATCACAGAGTCTCTGACCCAGAGAGTCGATAGAGGCTGCTTTAGACTCTGGGGGGTGCCAGGTTGCACGTTCTCCTATGGTGTGATATCTCTGCCACCGCCCCTCCCCCACTGGTTCAAGTCCCAGGGAGTACAGTACTGGGATTTCTCCTCTGTGGCCCGCAATTTGACTCACTGTTCTTGAGTACGCAGATGTAGCTGTACTGGACTTGGTGAATTCACTGCTGCTGCCACCGGTGGCAATATGGCGCCGCTGCTACGCCCTCGGCCGTGAGGCTGGCGTATTTCTTCTTGGTTTTGATTTCTACTCTGAATCCCTGCAGCGTGTGCTGAGCTCAGCCACTGGGAGCTTTAGATTTTACCTGCGGCGAGAAATCCCGCCTGGCTGTTCCGCACGGCTCACCTCTGCTTGCTGTAGCCGTCCGGTGAACTCGCAGCTGCCGCCGGCAGTATGGCACTGCTGCCACGTCCTCGGGTGTGAGGCCGCTGTATCTCCTCTGTGGCTCTGAGCTCTGTTCTCAGTCCGCTTTCTCTCTGGAGCCTGGTGATTTTTTTGTTTCTCTGGTGATGGTGTTTTCTGGCTACGAAAGGCGCTGATTTTGTGGTAATGGAGATTGGTTGTTAGCGGGGCTCTTAAGCCCCGCTTTTCTCGGTCGCCATCTTCCCGGAAGTCGTCTTTTTATTTTTAAAATTTTTTTAATTTTTATTTTTTTGGTGGAACTGGGGTTCCTGGAAATCCTTCTACCTCCAGGCTACACTCCCAGACCTATTTTTTATATACACTTTTTTATTTGGAAACAGGGTCTCTTAAGCCAGCGCACATGGCTTCGAACCTGTGTGATCCTCCTGTCTCCACCTCCCAAGCACGGGGATTACAAGTGTGCGCCACCATGCCTGGCAGTTTTTTATTTTTTGAAACAGAGCCTCACTGAGTTGCGAAGGGCCTCGCTAAGTAGCTGAGGCTGTCTGCAGACCGCGATCCTCCGGTCTCAGCCTCCCGAATGCTGGGATTACAAGCATGCGGCACCACACCTGGCTCCTTTCCTGTTTTTCAAAAGCTTTGGTCTTGGTTATCAAAGTCTTCCCACACAGGAGGTCGACGGTGAGTCTGGCTTGAGAGACCTCCTGCCCTGCAGCCATCAGAGAGGTGGCAGGATACAACCCGAAGCCTGGGCTCTACGGCCATGGGCAGGCCGGTGGGGCATCTGACTGCATTGGGCTTGCATGGACCTCAGTCCACTTCGGCTCTCAGGCTGACCCTGACTCTGTCCCCAGCCGGGATAGCAGTCTCGGTCATTCCGTGCCATCGCTTCTGTTGAGAAGCTCGCCGCCCTACCTGTCCCCAGCATCCAAAGGAGGAATGGCCACCCTCTGCAGCAGGGGTCAGAGGGCGCTGAGCCTGTCCTGAGCCAGCCCCACCAGCCACAGACAGCAGAGCTGAGGCGGGTGGCCCCGGCTCTGTTTGCTCTCTCTCTACAGTCCACGTCGCTGGAGCCTGCAATGCCCTCCTCCTGGATGGGCCTCTGCCAGCCTGGCTCACTCCCATATGTATCTGCTCTGGTTTAAAGATGCCCCCTCCAGGCTCATGCCTGGAGACCTGATAGGTGCTGGGGTCCTGGGAGCTCTACGCTCACCATAGGTTGGTGCTGACATCCCGCAGTGCTTCCTTACAAGAGGAGTTCAACCCGCTCTGTCCCTGTCCACCCTGTGAGGACCAGCGTGGAGGCCTCGGCAGATCAGATCGCCCCTCTGCCCTCTGAAGGCTCCTGGAATAAAGGGGCAATGGTGGAGTGATTGGGGGAAAGACACCAGCCCACCACGTGAATAAACGAAGGCATGAGCAAGGGGGTCATTCCTGCTTTGGGATGGCGTGGAGGGCATGATGAGGTGGCTGGGCAGTCGTGTGGCCAGTAAGGGCCCAAGTGGGCGCTTCCCTCCTGGTGGTCCTGGTGGGTGCAGGACCCCACTGTCCACTTCGCAGGTGGCCTCCATCTGCCCACCAGGGCTGAGAGACAGCTACTCTAGGGGAAGGAGGAGAGCACTGCTCCCAACACCTGTAGCCTTTCCCCGGGCTGGCTGGAAGCCAGACCCCCACGCTGCAGCCAGGCAGGCTCTCTCATGGGGTACACAGCCCAGTGGGCCTCCCTCTGCCTGCTCAAACTGGAGGCCCCGCCCAGGCATTCCAGTGCAGCAGAGAAAGCAGCTTCTCCTCCTGCCCCTGCGTGAGGAGCACTCCAGAATCACCTGCAGGGGATGTGGCCTCACTACGCTGTCACTGGAGAAGGAGGGACCCTGTGTACTTGAGCACGGCTTGGCTCCACCCCTCCATTCACTGCTCCTCAGACATGCCTCCTGAATGGCCTGTGGTCACACCTGTACCCATGGCCTCCAAAAGCCTTCTCCCCACTGCCCTCAGCTTTGAAACCCATTCCTGGGTGGTAGCAATGGCCAGCAAGCCCCAGCCTCAGTCAGGCCCTCTGTTCCATGGCCCTCCTGTCAGGCAAAGGTCTCTCCCCAGGTCTACTCCCCAGAGGCCAGCCCCATCCTGCACAGGCCCAGTCACCAAGCTGAAGGAGGCCTGTATGAGCAACCTGGCTCCAGCTCCTGCTGCCTAGGAAAGCAACCCAGCCTGGGTCAGCCCTGAGCCTTGCAGGAGGCACAGTGTGGGAAACTCCATGTCAACTCACAGCACAAATTGGATCATGATGGTGAGGCCTCACCTGGATTCTGAGGCCCTTGGGGTCCTCTGCCTGTCTCAGCCCAGTGTCTGAGGGGGGCAGAGAGATAGCAGGGGTGGGGTGCATCCCTGCTGAGCCATGATGGCTGTTCTCCAGCCACTTTGGAAGCAGGAAAGTGGAGGCTGCCTGGCTGTGCTGGCCTTGGGCAGCCACGCGGCCAGATCCTGAGCCTGCAAGGCTGAGGGTTGGGCTGCAAGCAGTCTTCTGTGAGCTGGGTGTGTGCCCCTTCCTGGGGTGTTAGGGTGTTCCTGTGCCTGGTGGGCCTGGTCTAGCATTCAAGAAGTGGCAGGGAAGCCCAGCCTGTGTGTCCTGCTGTGGGGGATGGCAGGGGAGGGCTGGCTTCTTGGAGTGTGAGGAGGCCTCTGATTTTGTAGGAGGTGGAGCTGATGGCCCAAAGCAATCTTGACTCCAGTGTGGCTCATAGGGAAGAGCCCTCAGGACTTCTTGCCAGAGGGCTGGCGGAAGTAACCTCTGTATTGAAGGTCAAGTCTGGCACCAACACCTGCAGAAGCTGTTGAGATGCCCCCAGCTGCTGCCCAGCCTGATGCCCCTTCAGTTTTCTGGGGCAGGCCCCACTGACCAGGCTCTAGGATCTGCAGTAAGGCGTGGTCTGGACCTCAGTGGCAGCTACTCCAGCTTCCCAATGGGTAGATGCTTTCAGAAATAGTGACTTAGAAGCCAGGCGCAGTGGCAGGTGCCTGTAATGCCAGTATTGAGAGGCTGAGTCAGGAGAAGAAAATAACAAAAACAAAACAGAGCTGAGCATGGTGGTACACATTTGTATTCCCAGTATTTGGGGGGGGGGGGGCTGACAGGAAGATTGCAGGTTCACAGCCAGCCCCAGCTACTTAGCAAGGCACTTCACAATTTAGTGGGACCTAATTTCAAAATTAAAAAGCAGATCTGGGGATGTAACTCAGAGGTAGAGTGCCCCTGGGTTTAATCACCAGAACCACAGGGGAAAGGAGGGGCCTGGGGTATAGCTCAGGAATAGAATGCTCCTGGGTTTGATCCCCACTAAAAGAAAAGAAGTGTATGGCTTAGAGCCCAGGGCCCCAGACAGGGCTGAGGTGCAAGGAGCCAACAGGTGGGAGTAGAACCTCTCCGCTCCAGGAGCCACGGTTGGGCTCCCGGCTCTGACCTCAGCCAGCTGGGCCTAGAGGCCTGGTCATGGAGTGGGCCAGGGCATCAGGAGGCCCATGGGGCCCCGTGGCTGTGAAGTGCCCCCTCCAGCCTGGGCAGTGGTTCTGCCCCAGAATGAAGGATGATGATTTCCCATCTTACTCTTCAAGGAATATTGCCTACCACCTAATAACGAGCCCAGCAGGAGAGGGCCACACAATGGTGCCAGTGCAGACTGAATTATTCAGCACCTTGAATTACTGAGTTTGCAGCTGGAGTATCTGGGTGATTGCCTTGGACCAGATTCGCCCTGCCATAGAGACCCTCAGTCCTGCCTTCTGCTGAAGGTCAATTCCAAACTCTAAAAGTGCTCCTGGGGCCCTTTCCTGGCCTGGCACTCGAGCTTCTGCAGGCCACTTGCCCCCCCCAGAGCTCCACAGGGCCTTCCAGGAAGACCTGTGCCACAGAGGGCACCCTGTGTGGTGGGTCTCTAGCCGACCCTAGGCACACAGAGCCCTGCTTCATGGCCATGAGCTCCAGACCTTGCTCGCTATTCTGGGGTGAGGGCCTTTGAAGTGTAGGTGGAGAGCTGGCTGTCCTGCCACAGCCAGGGCTTGGCTGTGGACAGACCCATGCACTGCACCACGGGGCTGACCCGGAGGACCTGCTACCTGGAGCTCCAGCTCCTCTACGCGGGCCTCTACCTCTCCTGCACTGCCTGGGCAGTCTGGGTCCGGGTCCTCTGTTTCCCTGAAGCCCTCTAGCCTGGGTCTCCACCAGACCATGGCCTTTTCCCCTGTGCAGCTGCTGTTCTAGCACAGCCAGGGTTGGAGACCTCACCAGTGCGTGTTCAGTGCAGGCCTTTATGCAGTCGCCTTTGTGCGCTCTGTTACTCAAGGCTGCCAACCTCGCTGCCTCCAGCTGGGCAGTGCCTCCAGAGCCTTCCCAGCCCAGCAGCTTCCCTTTCCCAGGGCCCCAGGGAGGTCTGAGTCCAGCTAGGTCCTCCCCAGCTCAGGGCCTGAGCAAGGGATTGCTGAGAACACTCACTGTGGGGTGGATGTGAGGGGAGGGATGACAGAGACAGAGAGAGAAACAGAGAGATAGAGAGGGGCAGAGAGAGAGGAATAGAGGAGAGAGGGAGAGAGGAAGAGAAGAGGAAAGATGGGGAGAGAGAAACAGAAAGCGAGAGACAGACACAGAGAGGGTGCAGAGGGACCTGGCAGAGGCCTCTGGCCTCTCACCGGGCTCAGGTCTAGGTATGTGTGGTGCTTCCGGCCTAGGCTCTGGCAGCCTGGGGCTGGCCCTGGACTCTCCCATGCCAGCACTACACTTTCCTGACCATCTTGACATCCAGACCCTGGGCAGTCTATCTGAGGTTCCAGGGACGTCCCTCCCAGCATCTAGTGAAGGGCACGGGACAGGTTCACCCTGGGGTCCTCCGTGGGCCGCTGCCCACAGGTCAGGTCCATCTGGCGGAGCGGCCTCTCTCCTTTTGGAACTAATCCTTCCTCTTCCCTGTCAACCCCAGGTTCTGAGCCAGGCTGCACACCCAGGAACAGGCGCTTCCATTCCATGAAGCAGCAGCCCTGGACCTTCCTGAATCCTGGTGTCTGCCCGCCTAATGTGGAAGGAGGAGTAGGTGAGCAGGTGTTTCTAGGGGTCAGCCAGAGTGCCCACAGAAAGGGACATGGGGAGACCCGTCCTCAGGCTCTGGCTGGAGTGGGGGCTGAGTGGCCCTGCCCCTGCCCCTGCCCACCGTCCCCCACGGGCCTCCTGGCCGGCTCCCCTGCCCTGCTGCTGAGGGTCCCTGCCAGGTCAGCAGGACCACAGAAGGCCTTTCTGTACCACCGCCCAGTCGGACTGTGAGCTCTGCGGCAGCTGGAGGAAGAGGCTGAGGGAGGCCAGCCAGGGTGAAGAGAGGTCTCCCCTGGCTTGGGTGAGGCCCAGTGGAATGGCTCGGCCAGGAGGGAACAGCGACAAGTTAACACAGTGACCAGCAGTCCATCTGCTGGCCCGGAGCCACCCTAGGCCGAGCCCCAGCAGCTCTAGGTGTCCCCAGGCACCCGTGAGCCCTGTTGAGTCGCTGAACCCTCCCAGCAAACCCCAGTAACCAGAAGAGGGCCAGCGGTCTGGCCAGTGACCTTGAACGCCCCTGCCGCCCTCCCGCAGTGCAGAGAGGTGCAAGCCAGTGGGGGCGCAGGCGCCGGCTCCCGCTCACCAGCCTGAGGGTCAACAGTGACCTTCAGGTATCCCAGCCTGCGGCCCTGCCCCTCCCGGCGCTCTGTCCCGCTGAAACCACACTCCGAGGTTCTGCTGCACTGGACCCAGGGCTCGGAGGGTCTGGGGTCTTGGGAGCCCTCCGCCCACCGGTGCACGTGGAGGGAGACCTGCGGCCGCGGCTCCGCAGGGCCCCTCCCCGCGTCGCGGGCGGGACGGGGACAGAGACCCTCGTCCCTCTAGCTCTCCCGGCAGATGGAGACTTTCCGAGGGGTCTCGGCCCGGGGCTCTGCCTGGCTGCCGGCAGGGGGGACGGAGCGGAGCGGAGCGGGCTCGGCCCCCGCCCGCCCGCCGCGCCCCGCCCTCCTCGTCATGGGGACGGACGGCGGGGGCGGGGGCGCCGCGGTGTGACGCGCCCTCCTCGGTGCCCTTCACCGCTGCCGCAGCTCCGGGCGCCACATGGACCGCGTCCGCCCGAGCGCGCGCCGCCGCTGACCGCTGACCGCTGACCGCCCGCCCGCCCGGGGAAGGTAACCCGGCCGCCCGCCCGCCCGCATCCCGTCCGGCTCCGGCCCCGGGCCCCTCCCGGGCTCCTCCGCCCCTCCCGGTCCCGGCTCCGGCTGCGGCTCGGTTCTCCCTGCCCCCTCCGGCCGGCCGCGGGCGCTGTCCACCGCGCGGTGCTGAAGCGGCCCCCGGCCCTCCACCCTCCGGTCCGGCTTTCCTCTCCGGCGCGCGGGGCCGGCACCTCGCCCGCCCGCAAAGCCAGGGTGCGGCGGCCCTCGCCGCAGCGCCCCGGCCCGCGCCCCTCTGCGGCTGGGCTCAGGTCCCCTCCCCCAGGAGGCAGGGAGAAGTTTGGAAGAGCGTCGGCTTTGCGGCAGGAGCCCGTGCTCCCAGTGCTGGGCTGCGCCCTGCCTCCGCCCTCCTGTCCTCGCGGGGCTCCCGGTCCGCGGAGGAGATACTGTGAAGCGTGGGCCCCCAGGGGCCCGGGCTTCCCTGCCGGGAGAGACCCGCGCTGGGCTGGGCGGCGGGGCTGTGGCTTTTCAGGAAGGCCTCTCTGCGGGAATGCGGACCTTCTGGGCACGCCCCTGGACCCTGTGCCCGCAGGTGGGGCCATCTGGCCCCTCTCCTGGAAGGCTGGCCCCTGCGGCTTCTCCCCCCACCCAGGCCTGCTGTAGACTGAAAGGGAACTGGGGTTTCCTGGGGGACAACACCTGGCCTATGAGACCCTGGCCGCAGCCACAGGCACCTTCCCTGCAGAGCACCACCAGGGGCCCACCCTAACCCTCTCTCTCTGTCCTGTGGGTAGAATCCTCCCCCACGGCCCCAGCACTGCCAAGAAGGCTGAGCAGCCAGTCCCTGAGTTGCTAAACAGAGCAGTGACCTTCAAATGCCCCTGGGCCCCACCCCCACTCCACACAGGCTGGCGCCAGACTCCTCTGAGCACAGCACCCCAAGTTGTGGGCGCCCCCTCCCTGCAGTGGCTGCTAAACGCTGGCTTCAGAACCCAGGGCTGGAGCCTGCCCATCCAGGCTAGGTGTGGAGATGGGAGCCTTCCTCATGCGGGGACCCCTCCCCGCCCCTCAAAGGTGGGGTCTGCCCCAGGGTGCTGGGTTGCAAAAGGAAGGTGGTCTGTGGGGAGACCTGGTCAGGGCACCTGTGACCCTGTGCTCTTCCCAGGCAGAGGACGGCTGCCAGTCTTGAACGTGAGGTCTGACCCCAGGAGTGGCCGCTGAGGAAACAAGCCATCATCATGGAGTTCGTGATGAAGCAGGCCCTGGGAGGTAGGTTGGGGGAGGCAGACCGCCACGGAGGGGCAGCAGACAGAATACCACAGGCATCCCGCCCACTGCAGTGGCGTGGGGACACCAGGGCTCAAGGCCACCCCAACTTCACCGCCCAGGTCAGGCTCCAGCCAGGGCTCTCAGAACCTCCCGGGCAGCCTGGGGGATGCGGAGGATGGGATGGGGGGGACATACATTGGCAGGCAGTCACGGGAGGCCTGAGCACCCACTCAGGGAGGGTGGAAGCCGAGGCAGGTCTGGGAGCAGCCTCAAATGCTGGCTGTGGCATTTGGCCAGGACCCCATGGGTGTCACCTTGGTGGGAAACCGTGCCATCCACAGGCGGCCATGACTGGCTGGACACGGGACAAGAGGAGGCCAGCACCGAGGCATATAGCCTGTGTGTTGTGGAGGGCAGGCCCTGCAGCCTGATAACTGCGGCTTGAAGGGAGCCCTGTCCCCGCTTGGCTCAAGGCCATCATTGTAGCGAGAGACTATGCTCAGGGCTGAAACCTGGCCAGGGGCAGTGGACTGAGGTGCATGCTGGCAGGACTGTTGGGTCAGCGCAAGCCCACGGGCCCTGTCTTGTCCCGGGTGGGTCCAGATCTACCCAGTGGTCAGAGCTCCTGTGAGGGGACCTGGGGGCCCGTGCAGTCCTGCCACTGGGGGGTCCATCCTAGGGCTGCTCTGGAGGGGAGTATCCGGACTTGTACATCTGAGCTGGGATGTATCAGATCCTGCCCTGCTGCTCTGGAGGGGATTGGGAGCTGTCCAGAGGGAAGCTGGCTGGGCCGTGGGATGGGAGGCCAGGCACAGGCATGCAGGGGGCTTACTGTAGGAGTCTAGGCTTCCACCCAGACACAAGATGTAAGCCTGGCTGGTTCTTTCCCTGAGGGCATGCGGTCCAGGGTAGGTGCAGGTTGGGTCTAATTATAATGATTACGTCACCGGGACATGATTCAGGGACAAACTAGTATCCTGCATCAGGAGGGATCCGGGTTCAACCCAGCAAGTCCCAGGCTATTACTGATAATTAATTAGGTGGCTAATTCAGGCCTGAGGTGGGTTTTAAAAGAAACTGGAATGTCTGATTTGTCTGGCTATATGGCTGAAATTAGATGGGTAATCGCCAGCCTGGATTCTCTCTTTGTTCCATGTCAGCCCAAAGTTTCTCCTGCAGTGACTGGGGGTGGGGCTTTGAGAGCCCTGGGAGCTGCAGGGGGTGGCAGTGTCCAAATCACCCCATGTTTGCCCTGAATTCCCTTGGTGGAGACCAGCAGTTGGCTGACACTGTGGTAGGAGGCAGAACTCGCCCAGGGCGGCCTTGCCTTGGCCCCGGGCTCTTCCCCCCACCCCAGCCTCACCTGGTGTCTAGAGAGGCAGGGGAGAGCTCTACACTGAAGGTCAGAGGTCAGCAGAGCCTCTGAGGCAGACCTCGCCCCGGACACAGGGTTGCTGGTGGGCAGGGGAGCAGAGAGGGCCCAGGAGGCCGCCCGCCCGAGAGAGCCAGGGAGGAAAGAAAGAGGAGCCCAGAAACACAGAGGGGGAAGGACAAGTGCACTCTGGGTGCAGGGGGGAGAGGTGGGAACAGGGAGGCGGCCAGAGAGAGAAGGGGTGGGAGAGAGAGCCGGATTGACAGACAGAGGAGGGATGGGGTGAGGGAGGGGAATGGAGGGAGAGAGAGAAGAGGAGAGAAAGAGAGATGGGAAAAGGGGGGGGGGTGGAGAGAGCGGGGAGAGGGAGCCACTGAAGCAGACAGACAGTCAGGGCCAGAAGAGCACACCCGCTCTGCCCGGCGGCCTAATTAAATCCAGCTGCTCTCTTCCTTTAGCGCTGTCTGCTCTGCAGAGGGAGTGGCCGGGCACTCTGTCCCAGGGGCTTCTGGTCGGCCTGGTGGAGTCTCAGGCAAGGCCCTGTGTGGATGTGAGCTGCAGGTGACTTGCCTATGGGCACTAGCTGCTGGGCTATGGGACTCTCTGCTGGGCCTCTTCAGGTTCTATGGGCCCTGCGCCAAAGTCCCTGTCCCTGGGTCACCTGTTCCTGCCAGGTCTAGTCTTCCTTCACCCAGCACTGTCTCCCCAGGAGCCTGAGCCAGCCTGTGGGCCTGCAGGGAAGCGCTCTCTCTGTTGGTGCCCACTCCCCGGTCCCTCGGCCCAGCCGGACAGCCACACCTGGGGCCCACAGCTGTTGTGACTAAGGGCCAGGGAGCAGCTACCTTCCAGCAGGACCTGCTGGCACAGCCAGCTTTGTGTCTCTGTCCTTGCACTCTACAAGTGTGCATTGAGCATAAGCCAGGCGACCTGTGGCTGGGAGGGAGGAGACCCCTCCTGGGGCTGAGCTCTGAAGCTTCGAGTCCAGTCAGTGGCAAGCTCATCCTCCCCCAAGAGAATGCCACATGGCCTGGTAGGCCTCAGGTGGCCTCAGGATCCGTCCGACACCCAAGGCCTAAATAAGCCACCGCCAGAGCTCGGTTGCTGAGAGACGAATGTGATGAGGCAGACCTGGGTCCATGGCAGTGCCTAATCTGCTCAGCCACCAGCAGCAAAGCACTTGAACCAGGGCCAGCTGCTCCCACCACGTCAGCATGGGCCTGGGACTCAGGACCCTCGAGGGTGATGCTAAGAATCAACTTTCCTGCGGGCCAGGTGGCAGGCGGTCCTGGGCTGTGTTCATGCCCTGGAGGACCGTGGGCATGCTGGTCATCTGACCAGGCTGTTTTTTGGTCAGGCTGAACAAGGCAGAGCTGGCTATTTGGCCCAATGGTCCCATTCTCCACTTGGCAGCCTGTGTTAGGAGTGCTCAGTTCCCGAGAGCAGTGCTGGGCTGGAGGGGACCCTAAGCGAGGGTCCATTGTAGCAGGACGCTGCCAAGATGTGCAGAGGCTGGGGCCATGGGTGCCGGGACGGGCTCCCGAGGCTAGGGCTGGGCCTTCCCAGCAGCCCAGCCCCCTGGGCATCTCCAGGGACCCTGCAGCTTGGTGAGTGTGAGCAGGGTCCTGCAGTGGGCCCGACCTGGGCCTGGCACCTGGTCCATGCTGCGGGTGAGCCAGTGTCCCTGTCCTGCACAGACTGTGGCCCTGGCAGTCCCTCTCTGCTCTCACTGGGCTGGGCCTCCCTGGGCTGCTGCTGTCTGGGCCGCAGGGCCTGCCCCAGCCAGCCCAGGCTCTCTGGCATCAGGGAGGCTACGAGCTTCTCGAGGTGGCTGCTGTTGCTCCAGGAGGAGCGAGGGCCAGCCCTACATCTGCTCAGCAGATGTGTTTGTGGAGCGCCCTGGGCTTCCATTCAGGTGTCATGGGCTAGCAGTGACTGGGAAGGTGAAGGCCCAGATGGACGCGTGGACCTCCAGGCCGAGGGCAGGCATAGATAGCAGCTTTCAGTACCTGGCATGCCAAGAAGTCCTGGTCTCTAGGCCCAACAGCAGGCAGGAGCGTCCACCTCCTACCTCAGCCAGAGAGCCGGCAGCCAGCAAATACTTGAGGATAAAATACCAACACTCGTGCTAGCTCAGAGGACGTGGTGCGCTCCTTGGCCAGGCAGAAATGCCTCTTGCCCCAAATCTCTCAATGGCTGGAAGGCACTTCAGGGAAGCGGCTGTTTCTCCTGAAGCCCTGAAGGATGACTCTTTCCTCGGGAGAGGATACACCTGTCTGATTGGCTGCAGCTCAATTACAGACTCTTTTGTCCACCCTGGGGGTGAAGTGGGTGTAGTGCACGCTGACTGGTAAAGTCCTTCAGTCTGTTGCCTGGTTGGTTGGCAGTCACTCTGGTTGGGATTAGAGCCTTTGTCTTAATGGCCGCTCTGCGGGCCTCTCAGCATTGCCATTTGATGCAGGAGGTTACATGCAGTGGAATTAACAAAAGCCTTGAAACCAGCCATGGGTCTGGCTGCCCCGATGCCAGGCTCAGGGAACAAATCTCCTAAAATCCAAAACCAAGTCCAAAGGGGGATGTGGTGGCAGGGAGCAGCTTTGGGACTCTCCCAGGTACCCTGTCAGGCACCTGGGGGACCTGGGTGGCAGGGGTTCTGGCCAGGGGCCGGGTGCTAGGCCCAGCCCTCCCCCCTGCCTGCGGTAGTCACTACACAGCTGTGTAGTGCTGTCCTGGGGATGGAGCCCAGGCCGTTCTACCTCTGAGATACACCCCCAGCTCTTTATTTTTTATTTTGAAACAGGATTCCCCAGTGCCGTCCTCGCTCAGCGCCGGTGGCCCTGGGGGTGTCCAGTGGCAATGCCTAGCCACTTTTTTTTTTAACTTCCTGGTCTTGAGCCAGCATGGCCCTTCTCTTTCCCTGTAGGGCACAAGTCCTCCAACTCTCTTTTTGCAGGGTAAGCAGCCCAGCAGGTTAAGGAGACAGCTGTTGTTCCCACGGGAAGAGGGGTGGGCTCTGAGCTGGGGTTGCTGGGCACTACTTCTGGGTGCTGGTGCTGGGTCCTGGGCACCAACCAGTGCTGGGCACTGTTGCTGGGTGTTGGATGCTGCTTCTGGGTGCTAGGTGAGGGTGTTGGTGCTGATTCTGGGTACCGGTCCTGAGAGCTGGTGCTGGGTGCTCTGCTGGGCACTGGCTGAGGCCCAGGCGGGAGAGGGGGTTGGGTATGGCAGCTGGCAGAGCAGCCGGCTCTGTAGGAGCCTGGCGCCCCCCAGCTGCAGCAGCTGTTCCTGGCTTTCGTCTGCATTCTGACATTTCTAAAGTGGCTGTGCCCTGGTGGAAACGCCAGACCCTTGTGCCAAGCCCCTGGGGTGCCAGCAGGCTCCCCAGGTCCACGGAGGTGCCCAGGCATCACTGCCTGCCCATCCGTCCCGCACAGCGCTGTAGCACTCTGTGAGGGGCAGGGCTGAGTGGCGGGGCTGGGACTGCACTCGTCCTCAGCGCTGGCAGCGTGCCATCTGTCACCAGCCGGGCTCTGTTTGGGTTCACTAATTGGCGTCTTCATTGTTTGTCCTCTCCTCAAAGCCAAGATCAGACCCTGCCCGGGAGCTGGCTCTGCAGGCAATGCGGCCGCCAGCAGGCAAGGTCCCCTTCCTGGGCCCCCAGAACAGCCCAGGCGACGCTGAGCACATGGCCCAGACTCGCTCTTAAGGGTTGCGAAGCACAGAAGGATGTGTGTGAGGAGAGTGGGGTATCCTGGGCAGTTTAGTGAGACCCTTGGTAACTTAGTGAGAGGCTCAGCAACCCTCGTCAACTTGGTGAGAGCTTGTTTCAAAATAAAAAGAGAGTTGAGAATGTATCTGACCTGGGCTCCATCCCCAGACACACATGCAACACACACACACACACACACACACACACACACACACACACACACTCAGAGGCGAGGAGAGAAGAGGGATTGAGCACTGCAGGAACACAATTCAGAAAAGCAGCACCAAAAACCAGGCTCCTGATTCATCCCACACAGCCTGGGGCATGAGGGCCATGGTGCTGGGTGCTGGGTGCTGAGTTCTGAGGGCTGGGTGCTGGGTGCTGGGCAGGATTCAGGCACTGATCCAAGACCACCCTTTCAGAGTGCCCTGGGTCAGCAAGGGAGGCCACAGCAGAACAAGCCTGGCCAACGCCTGAGTCTTGTGGTCAGTGGGGTGAACTGGTCAGCTGCCAGCGCCATCTCCTTCCCCAGCCTTTGTGCCCCTCTCCTTGAGGCATGGCCTGGGTGGGGGCCCCTGGACCGTCTGTGTTCACACCAGCGAGGCAGGAACCAAAAGCTCCCCGTTACCCCAAAACCCTCTGGCTGTTTCAGCCAGAACCAGCGGGCTGAGGGGAGAGAGGTGGATGGGCAGCACAAGGCCGGGACAGGGGCGGGGGCTCCCAAGCCAGCTGATGAGCCACAGCCATGAGATCCCTGTGTGACCAACATGGCAGCGGTGATGGCGCATGAGCTGAGGGGTGTCGGACACCCCTACCTGGGAGTAGAGGGGCGGCCCCAGGGTTGGGGCTCATCAGGAGCGGCAGATCAGTGGCAGAGGGCCAGCAGAGAGTGCCTTGGCCTGAGGTGACCAACGCACAGACGGTCTCATCCTTAGTAGGACATTTCTCTTAGAAGCCGCATCATGGTGGTGCAATGGGCCCAGCTGGGGAGACTGAGGCAGGAGGGCCCTGTAGGCCCAGGAGTTTGGAGCCAGACCCTGTGTCTGAAGCCAGAAACAAGAAAGCATTTCTCTTACATTAAATCAAATCGTCCTGCCTTCGGTTAGGTTTTGCCGAGGACCCCACTTGGACTGCTTTTCTTCCATTTACCCGATATGCCCCGAGCACACCCGGGCCTGCATTCTGTCGCTGTGTTTGGGTTGCCGCCTCTCTTGGAAACAGAGCGGATCCGCCTCCCTCCACGCAGAGCCTGTGCTGCCTGAGATGCGTGTTACTGGTGCCTTGTGGCCTGCACGTGGGATTGGGCCTGCCTTCTTAGCCATCAGAAACGCTGCCTTGAGGTCCCACATGCTTTATCATACTAGATGGATGGGACTTTGTTTAATCTTAATGCAGTGTTTTGGAACCTACGTGCCTTTTGAAAACATTATTTCAGCTCCAACCGCCAGAGTCAAGAACAACCAGGAGCAGTGTGGGTCCCTGCCAACGCAAGTGCAGGCGCTCTGTGCAGTTTCAGGCATGTTTTTGTTGTTGTTGGGTTTTTTTTTTTTTTTTTTTTTTGGTGGTACTGGGGTTCCTGGAAGCCCTTCTACCTCCGGGATACACTCCCACGGGCTACACTCCCAGACCTATTTTTTAACATTTTTATGTGGAAACAGGGTCTCTTAAGCCAGCGAGGCTGGCTCCGAACCAGCGCGATCCTCCTGTCTCTGCCTCCCAAGCGCGGGGATTACGAGCGTGCGCCACCACACCCGGCCAGGCATGTTTTTACTTTTAGTTGACACAGCAGTTGTACGTGTTTTCAGGGTGCACCGCGACGTCTCAGTGTGTGTCCCACAGGGCAGCACATCTCTTGTGTCTCAGACGCAGCTCTTTTCTGCCGGGAGCTTTCAAGTCCTCTCCGGCCTCCCCATGCCTCTTGTTCTCCCTAACCACTCCCATATTTTGGTCTTGATCTGGACATATAGGACAGGTGTAACATTCTGTTTTTTATTATGCAAAAACTCTTTTGATCTCTGCATGCAATTATATAGATATTTATGAGTATTTGTTTTTTTAACATGAAAGTGTATTCTTTTTTGTGTGTGGCACTGGGGATTGAACCCAGAGGCATTTTACCTCTGAGCCATACCCCCAGCCCTGTTTTATTCCTTATTTTGAAACAGAGTCTCACTAAGTTGTGGAGGGCCTCACTAAGTAGCTGAGGCTGTCTGCGAACCCGTGATCCTCCTGGCTCAGCCTCCCAAATACTGGGATTACAAGAGTGTGCCGCCACAACTAGTTTTATTCTTTTCTTATTAAAAAGAAGTAGAGAACTGAAAGAGTCCAGAAATGTATACAGAGGAGATATGGAAAGCCGAGGCACTGCCTCATGGACTAGATTTAATGTTTGTTACTGAGGATGGAACCCAGGGACATTCTACCTCTGAGCTACACCCCAGCCCTTGTAATTTTTTATTTTGAAATAGAATCTCCTTAAGTTTCTGGGGGCCTTGCTAAGTTGCTGAGGCTGGTGTTGAACCTGTGATCCTCCCGTCTCAGCCTCCCAAGTGCCAGGATTACAGGTGTGCACCACCAGGTCCAGCTCATGTACAAGACTCACTCCTTTTCCCCTCCCTTCCTTTGTTTCTTTTTCTTTCCTTTTTTCTTTTGTACTGGGGATTGACGCAGGAAATTCTACCTCTGAACTACACACCCAGTCCTTTTAATTTTTTATTTTGAAGTAGGGTCTCACTAAATTGCTGAGGGCCTCACTAAGTTGTTAAAGCCGGAGTTGGACCTGTGAACTTCCTGTCTCAGCCTCCCAATTACTAGGATTACAGGCGTATGCCACTGTGTCTGGCTTATGTACTAGATTTAAAGATGATTTTCCTAAGAGGAAAGCTCTCAGTAGTGTGTGGTGTTAGGGGCCTCAGCAGGCTTCTGTCTGATCAGTGGTTGGAGCTGAGGTCCCCAGGCTGGGGGAAAGAGTCATTGCAAGGCGACTGTGGTACAGGGAACACCACAACCGGCCATTCTCCCAGAACTGCATCAGGTCTCCGGAAGGACATTTTTTTTTCACTCTTATTCATTGTACGGGATATTTTGTGGGAACAGGCAGAAGGAGAGGTGTCAGGGTAAGGCTGGTCCCCTGGCATCTGGGTCCCTCTGACATGTGCATGTGTTCTTGGCCCCCTCCTGGAAGCGCCCGCAGACCTCAGGGAACTCTGTGGAAGGCTGGTGCTTTTTAATGGCAATATGGGATAAGTACAGGCTGAGCTCTAGGTGAAGTTCCTGTTGCTGGCGCTCCTCTGGGCTTGTCTCAACAGAGGCCTGGAGTATGCGGGTAAGGCTATTTCAGCAGCCGCTCACGGCCTTCCACTAAGCTCTCAAGGTTTGTGAACTATGAATCAGTTGTTCTCTGGCCGACACTGAATAAGACAGCCAGACTTCTTTTCCTCTGGCTGCCCCACTCAGAGGAGTCTGTGAACAGCCCCCTGCTCCCAAGCATCGTACCCACCCTGCGTCAAGGTGGCTGCCAGTCTCTTCTGACAGCACAGGGCGCAGTGTGCTCCCTTGTGGCCGTCCCAGCCACGGCTGCCACATCTCTGGACTGTAAACATAGTTCACTCGGGAGCTGAGCAGGGTGCTGTGACCACGTTCTTCCCCCCAAAACTCTGTCTGATAGTTAATATTAGACTCATTTTCCCCTTGGCAGTAAGTATGTCAGATGCAGTTTCAGGCATGTTTCTCCCCTGGAGAACTTTACTTCCATTTGACTGGTGGCTTGAGGAGGTCACAGCCTGGGCCTGGGAGTCTGCACTGTCTCTCCTGGGCTCGCTTGGCTCTCCTGGGCTGCGTGTGGGGGTAAGTAGGGCTGGGTATAAAATTACAGATTTGAAAGGATTTCCCCTTGGGGCTTTGTTCCAGCTTGTGCATTGCTGGTGGACAGCCAAAGGACAGGCCTCTTTGCAGTGCTTCTGCGTGACCCATATTCCTCTCTGGAGGCTTATACAGTCTCCGCTTTGATCCTGGCATTCAGGAATTTCAAGATGTCCAGTCCTTGCCGTGGGTCTTGTTTTATACACCCTGCTGGTATGAGACTATTTTCATGTCACTTCCTTGTTAATTCTCGTTCTCCCCTCTTCCTTGTCCCTCTCTAAACTCTGAAACTCAGCCCCAAGCTCCTGTCCTGGTTCTGTTTTCTTATATTTTCTCTATAGTTTTCCTTCTACTTTCTGGGATATTTCCAAAAGTTTACCTTTTTTTTTTTTTTTTTTTCCTTTTGGTGGTACTGGGGCTTCTCTACCTCTGGGCTATACTCCCAGACTCATATTTTATTTTATTTGGAAGCAGGGTCTCACTAAGTTGCTGAGAGCCTCACTAAGTAGCTGAGGCTGGCTTTGAACTCCTACGATCCTCCTGTCTCAGCCTCCCAAGCGTGCGCCACCACACCCGGCTCAAAAAGTTTACCTTCTAATAGTTTCATTTAGCTCTTTTTTATTTGGTGCACTGTAATTGTACATCGTGCTGGGTATAAAGCAACAGAAGCAACATGCAGGCGTCTCTTGCAGCATTCCCTCTGGGCCCAGCCCCTTCCTCCTCCCTGCTCCCCCATATTTGTCTTTGAGACTGGACTTGGTAATTTTGTAGATACATGTAGCATTATTTCAACTCAAATCTTACACTCTGTGAGTCTTCATGGCTCTGTCTTTCTTCCCTAACCCTTCAATCCCTCCTTTTCCCTGCGTTTATATCTTCAGTTCCCAAGAGCCCTTTGTACAAGGGAATAGAGAGTGAGTTACTTTAGGTTTGAGGGTAAACTCCTCTATAGACTGTTTGAAAGAAGCAAGGAGGCAGTGGGAGCTGCTGCATGGACACAGCATCTGGCTTCTGGAGCCTTACCCTATTGTGCTGCCCGAGCTCCCTTCTTGGCCGGTCTCTGGTTTTGCTCTCCTGCTTGAGATTTTGGGGGTATACATCCAAGTTCCAGTTCGCCCAGGAAGCCTGGCTAGAAGCCAGCTGGGCGTGAGTTGGAACTCTGGGCTTTCCTGGACGTGAACAGGTGCAGAGCCGGCCTGTGCACTCAGAGGTTCTCAGAGTTCAGCTTGTCGGCGTGCGTGGGCCAAGGTCTAGTCCTCTTTCCAGGGCACTAGCCCTCTCACGCAGCCTCTCCTCCTGGCCCAGCGCCTCCCAAAGGCCTCGCCTCCCAAACCACTTCCCAGCACATCATTTGGGTTTAGGGCTCAACCTATGATTTACTTTTTCAGATTGATAAGCTTTTATTTATCAAAATCAACCACAGTTCAAGATCATTGTTCAATAGCCTAGTGAGACCTTGTTTCAGAATAAAAAAATAAAGCCAGGTGTGGTGGTGCACGCTTGTAATCCCAGCATTCGGGAGGCTTAGACAGAGGATCGTGGTTCAGAGACAGTCTCAGATACTTACTGAGGCCCTTCACAACTCAGTGAGACCCTGTTTCAAAACAGGGCTGAGAGTGTAGCTCAGAGGTAGAATGTCCCTGGTTCCATCCCCAGTACCACAAAAATTAATTAATTAATTAGAATCTGAGGTAGAATGTCTCTGGGTTCACTACCCAGTACCAAAAATAAATAAATAAATGAACAAACAAGTGAATGAATGAATAAATAAATCAAATCACCCTGCAAGAGCAAAGTGACCTGGAGTGACCCTCACTTCAGATGGTGATGTTTTGCCTGTCTGTAACTATTCACAATTCAAAACTGAAAAAAGATGCTTAAAGGTGTCTCTTGTTAACTCCAGTAAAACATACTAGGCATCATTAATCTGGTCAAGAGAAGAAGGATTCTAATTTAAGTACTGTTATTTTTGTTTTGTTTTGTACTGGGCATTGAACCCAGGGGCGTTCTACCTTTGAATCACACCTCCAGCCCTATTTTAGCTTTTACTTGGAAACAGGGTCTCACTAGGTTGCTGAGGCTGGACTTGAACCTGTAAGCCTCCTGTCTCAGCTGCCTAAGTACTGGGGCTGCAGCCATGCACTGCCAGTCTGCTGACTCCATTGTTGACTTGGCAGTTCTGAAGTCTCAGTGATAGTGATTCCATTATGATCATGTGAGCACAGCTGTCCACAGAGCACCGCATGCCTGACGTGGCCTCTCAGGACACCTCTGCACGTGCGTCCTGCCGTTCCACCGGTACCTACTGAGCGCTTCTACAAGCAGACAGACAAGTGAGCTCTGCTTAATAAAGTGCGTGTTCTGGGGTGGGGAATGGATCACAAACAGGAACACCTGTAACTAGAGGTGGTGATAAGAGCCGTGTAGGAAATGGCTGCCGGCTTGGGTGTGTGTGGGGTGGGGATGGAGCCCGGGCCGTCAGCGGAGTGGGTGCTGGTAGGCATGGCGGGGATGGTCTTTTGGAAAGGTTGTGCCCTTGCTGGCATGTGCGTAGCTCAACTGTGGTCCACGGTGGTCCACAGCGCAAAGCCTCTGCTACACACTTCCATTCCTGGCCCCTGTGCACCACAGAGCCAGCCACCACACCCAGCTCCAGGCTGGTCAAGCTGAGCTGAGGGAGCAGGCAGCCTCGCGTTCTTGTTTGCTTTTGTTTGTTGAAATGCAGCCCTGGGCTTCCCATGATGCCCAGGCTGGCCTCGCGCACCCGAGTGCAAGCGGTCCTCCGTATGTGCACCAGTGGCGTTGGCACCACAGGTGGGCACTTTCGGTCTCACATGGCCTGGTGGGAACACTTGTACTCCCAGACAGGAGGGTCACGGGTTCGCGGAAAGCCTCCGCTAGTTAGTGAGGCCCTCTGCAACTTAGTGAGACCTTGTTTCAAAATAAAGAATAAAAAATAGGGCAGGGGGTACAGCTCAGAGGTAGAATGCCCCTGGGTTCCATTCCAGTACTGAAAAAAGTTTATTAATTACATTTTAAAAATAATAATGTGGGCTGGGCATGGTGGTGCATGCCTACAGTTTTAGTACTTAGGAGGCTGAGACAGAAGGATTGCAGGTTGGATGGTAGCTTCAGCAACTTAGTGAGACCCTGTTTCCAAATTATGCTGGGCGTTGTAGCTGAGGCTGGCTTGAACCTGTGCGATCCCCCTGCCTCAGCCTCCCAAGCGCGGGGATGACAAGCGTGCCCACGCCCGGCTCTCACTGGGTTCTGGGGGTCTCACTTCGTGACTAAGGCTCTCCTCGCACCAACAGTTCTGTTTCGGCCTCACAAGTACTGGGCTTACAGGTGTGCGCCAGCACGCCCAGCTCTCCCTGGTAATTCTTGACTCTATGCAAGACATTGTGGTTTTGCCTTACTGGTGTTGGATAGTTTTGTTTTCCTAAATGAAGTCTTGGGCTTTGTCCTGGGTGTGGTCAAGTTATTTAGAAGCCATTGTTCTTTTCCATCTTGTCTTTGGGATTTGCTAAGCAGGATCAGAGCATTTAATCTGAGAATAACTTAACTACCATCGGGTCTCTACCTTCTGTTACTCCGGCACCCAGTACCGCAAAAACAAAACAAAACAAAACACAGCAACTAAACAACAATTTTTGTGTGTGGATACTGGGGATTGAATCCAGGGGCATTCTACCTCTGAGCTATACTCCCAGCCCTATTTTGTTGTTAATATTTTTTGAAACAGGGTCTCAAAGCTGCAGAGGACCTCACTAAGTAGCTGAGACTGGCCATGAACCTGTGATCCTCCTGTCTCAGACTCCTAAGTACTGTGATTACAAGTGTGCACCACCACCTCCAACACCATCCATTTTCTAAATAACCAATGAGCCAAAGGAGAAACCAAAAGGGAAATTAGAAAATAATTGAACGAGCCAGGTGTGATCCTAGTACTTTTGTCATCTCAGGACTTGGGAGCTGAGACAGGAGGGCCACAGTTTGCAGACAGCCTCAGCTACTTAGTGAGGCCCTCTGCAAATCAGTGAGAGCTTGTTCCAAAATAAAAAATAGAGCTGGGCATGGTGGCGCACGTTTGTAATCCCAGCACTTGGGAGGCTGAGAAAGGAGGATTGCTCAAGTTTGAAGCCAGCCTCAGCTACTTAGTGAGGCTCTCAGCAGCTTAGTGAGATTGTTTCCAAATAAAGTGTAAAATAGGTCTGGGAGTGTAGCCCAGAGGTAGAAGATCTCCTGGGTTCCATCCCTAGTATCACGCACACACACACACACACACACACACACACACACACACACACACACTTAAAAAAAAACAAAATTAAAAATAGAGCTGGGGAGGTAGAATACGCCTGGATTCCATCTCCAATACCCCAAAAACAAAAAGAAAAGAAAAGAAAAGAAATGGGGTGTCTTGTATCACCACAGACTCTACAGATCAAGGAATAATAGCTGAAGACGACAATTCCATGGCCATGGATTTGACAACCGAGATGAGGCGGCAAATGTGTGGGAAGACCTCACCGAACACAAAGGTGAGCCGGGCCTGGGCGGCGCCGGCATCCAGGATGGGAGCGCGAGGGAAAAGGCTGCAATCTGTGCAGGACTCCACTACTCAGCGCCGCAAGGGGCAGCCTTGGCTCGGCGCCTGTGGGGTCCCGCGGAGAGCTGTGTGGACCCCTGGGCGCACAGCTCGGCAGGAGAGCAAGGTGGACACACTGGAGAGTGTGGACTGAGGCCCACGAGTGAGCCCGGTGTGAGGAAGCAGCTTGCTCAGTGCCCAGGCGCTCCGTGGGCTTTCAAGGTCACCACAGCCAAGAGGGTGAGAGGCAGCCGGCCAGAGGAGCCGGGAGATGTGGCGGCCGAGTGGCACAGCGTCTTCCAGGCACGGAGGCCATCGCGCAAGCACCAAGGGAGTCTGAGTAGCGAGCAGGCTGTGGCCAGGGTTGGAGCTGGTCCAGCAGCTCCAGATGCTGGCGGTGGGGCAGGGCAGGGCTCAGTGCTCCTGCCTCTGCTCCTTGTCGTTGGTGCCCGGGACTGAACCCAGGGGCAGTCCACCTCTGAACTACACCTCTGGCCCCCCCTTTTTTTTTTGGTGGTACTGGGGTTCCTGGAAACCCTTCTACCTCCGGGCTACACTCCCAGACCTATTTTTATATTTTATATTTGGAAACAGGGTCTCTTAAGCCAGCGCCGCTGGCTTCATACCTGTGCGATCCTCCTGTCTCCGCCTCCCAAGCATGGGGATTACAAGCGTGCCCCACCACACCCAACACCTCTGGCCCTTTTTATTTTATTTTGAGACAGGGTCTCACTAAGATTAGCCTCAAACTTAGGGTCTCCTGCCTCACCCTCCCACGTCGCTGGGATCACAGGCATGTGCTACCACTCTTGACTCTACCATGTTTCTTTGCAAGTCTTTTGTGAATCTAAAACTGTTCTTAAAACGTTTATTCTTGAAAATGCAAAAGATTTTAATATATAGTCCCTCAAAGAAGATACGAGGATGACTAACAGGCACATAAAAAGATGCTCACCATCATTAGTCATGAGGGAAATACAAATTAAAGCTATTATCAGGCACCACATCACACCCACTAGGACAGCCAGAATCAAAAAGCCCCACAAAGCCGGGGGGGTGGCACACACCTAAGACCCAGCTTGGGAGGCGGAGAGGCTGAGGCAGGAAGATTGCAGCTTTGAGGCCAGCAAGTGGCAACTTAGTGAGACCCCGTTTCAAACTAAAAGAAAAAAAAAAGGCCAGAGGTGTAGCTTGGAGGTAGGATGCTCCTGGGTTCAGTCCCGTGTGTGTCACTCACACACGCGCGCGCATACGCACACAGGCAGCGGTGGTGTTGACTTCAGAGCCCAGGCCACGTGCGCTGCGGCTGGCAGTTTAGAGCGGTGCGGCCACTTTGAAAACGCCCGGCAGCTTCTTGGAAGTGAAGTCCAGGTCTACAGCAGGACCCGCCATTCCCTGCTGGGGCTCACCACGGAGGGAGTGTGCAGACTGGTCCCCTGTGGAGGGCCCTGTGCCCGCGGGGGTGGATGGACACCACACTCGAGGCCTACGCAGCACAGGTCCTGGTGCGCAGCGCGGAGCTGGCACCCTCAGCACACTGTGACCCCGCCGAGACTCCAAGGACGCACAGCCGCCTCGGCGGATGTGGGGAGCTGGGGGGTAGCCCCCAGAGCACTCGACCATGGTGTTTCTTAGATGCATGATTTGTGCCGTGTGCAGCACACCTCCATGTGGCTGTTTAAGAATGACTTCTCAGAGCTGGGCGTGGTGGCGCACGCTTGTATCCCCGCGCTTGGAAGACATAGACAGGAGGATTGCGCAGGTTCAAAGCCGGCCACGCTGGCTTAAGAGACCCTGTTTCCAAATAAAAGTATAAAATAGGTCTGGGAGTGTAGCCCGGAGGTAGAAGGGTTTCCAGGAACCCCAGTACCACCCCCCCCCCAAAAAAAAAAAAAAAAGAATGACTTCTTGGCACCTGTGTTTGGCTGCCGGCGTCATGGGCCCCAGGCTGTGTCTACATCACCCAGCCCTCGGGCTGCAGGACCGTGGTGTTCGAGGTAGAATGGACAGGACAGTGGACAGGCAGGATGGGGTCTTGCTGCCCACAGCCCTTCCTAGAGAACAGAAAGCTGTGGCCGCCCCACCCTGCCGCCCATCGGACCCTGGCTGAGGGACGCGCGCGGGAGATGTCAACCTCTGTGTCTGTGGAGCCAGAGGCGGGAAGGTGTGGAGGATGAGGACCTCAGCTGGGCACCGCGCGCTCGCTGCCTGAGGCAGCACCAGGGTCAGGAGGGTCAGGAGGGCTCCCATCAGGAGCCCAGTGGCTGGCGCAGGTTCCGCTTTCCCTGCTCTGCTTTAGAGTGCTGGCCCTCGCTCTGGAGCCCTGGAGCCGCACCTGGGGTGGGCTGCTTGCACGCGCTCTCTCTCTCTCTCTCTCTCTCTCTCTCTCTCTCTCTCTCTCTCTCTCTCTCTCTCTCTCACACACACACACACACACACACACACACACACACACACACACCTATCTCTCTCCATTAATTTTTGGCATCGCTTTTATGCTGATTTCATAAAAATAACCCAGAGGGTTTCCTTCTTTTTCTCTCTGTTCCAAGAACGTTCTAAACATCGTGGGAATCGTCTGCTTCTTGAATGTTTGAAAGATCCCATCTGTGAATTCTTAGACATAATTCTCATTTTTTACAACACGTTTTAGAAAATATAATTCATTCAAAGTTTCAAATGTATTAGGCTGGAGGGCTATGACGGGTTGTTTTGTCAACTTAATTTCTGTCTACTGCATTCTTTCTTTCTGATTTCTTTCTTTTTTTTAATTTAATTTATTTTTTTTTTTTTTGCGGTACTGGGGGTGGACCCAGGGGGATTCTACCTCGGAGCCACACACCCCCAGCTCTATTTTTTATTCTTTATTTTGAAACCAGGTCTCACCGAGTTGCACAGGGCCTCACTAAGTAGCTGAGGCTGTCTGTGAACCGCGATCCTCCAGTCTCAGCCTCCCGAATGTTGGGATGACAAGTGTGGCCACCGCGCCCGGCTGCCCTCTGCATTCTTTGCCCTGGTTGGGGTGTTTTCTAGTGTTTTCTCCTGGCCTGGTGCTGAGCCCATCCCGTCTCCTGTGCGGCAGAGCTTGCAGACCTTTGTCTTCCTAAGGCGGCAGAGCTGCTGCTGGCTTTTGTGGACCTGTTTCCTGGGCCCTCAAGGCCTTCCTGCTGTTGGTCTGGGGCAGAGGTGCCTTGTGCAGTCCCCCTCTGTGCGGGGACGAGAGTGGCCCCACGTTGACAGCTCTGAATGGCCCCCAGCTCCTGCTGAGTCAGGCTGGCCGCGCTAGCTCCTAAGCAGGTGCTTGTGTGTGTAGTCATTTCAGGCCACTTGTCTAATGGAAAGATGTGTTTTGAGGTCTGGAAGGTGGTGTTCAGCCAGGCAGCTTTCTACTATCCAGGTCGGGAGGGGATCTCATTTCCACTTTCCGAAACATTGAGATAGTCTCTGTGGCCTAAATATTTTTGAGAGATGGAATTTAAAGTCATTTAAAAATTTGTGTTTCTTTACTTTTTGTGATATACAATATAAAATTTACCTTTTTCTTCAGTATTGGGGTTTGAACCCAGGGTCATTCTACCTCCGAGTTACACTCCATCCCTATTTTTTATTCTTTATTTTGAAACTGGGTCTGAGTTACAGAGGGCCTCACTAAGTAGCTGAGGCTGTCCGCGAACTGCGATCCTCCTGTCTCAGCCTCCCAGGTGCTGGGATGACAAGCGTGTGCCACCATGCCCGGCTAAAATCTACCATTTTAATCAACTCTAAATGTGCAGTTTGGTGGCACTAATCCAGGCACGGTGCTGTGCAGCCGGCATCTTGATCTCCCAAGCTGGGTCTCCATCCCCACCAGACACCAACTTCTCCAGCACCACCATCCCCTGTCTGCCTTTGGACTTGGCTGCTCGAGGGCCTCACGTGAGGGGCATGAAGCACCTGTCCCTTTGCGTCTGACTCGTTTCACTCATAACGTCCTCGAGGTTCTTCTGTTTAGTGTATGTGGTTGAACTTTCTTCCTTTTACAGGTGGATTCCTATTCCACCGTGTGGATGGACCACAGTTGTTTCTCTGTCCATCTGCACACAGCTGCTTGGGTCGCTTCCACGCACTGCTACGGTGTTGGGAGTCTGCACAGTGCATGTGGCCCGGCCTCCAACCCTGCACCGAGCCCTGTGCTGACTGTTTAATATTCTGAGTGCACTGCGCTTCCCACAGAGCCGCACCATCCCACTCCCTTGTCGGTGCGCCCAGGTTCTGAAAGGACAAAGTTTGACCACACCAGAGACCACCTTGTAGGCAAGAGATTTATGGGGGGGGGGGCTGGCGCGAAAGGAAGAAAGAAAGAAAAAGAAAGGGAGAGAAGCAGAGGGGGAGAGAGAGCGCGGGCTGGGGTCAGCGTTATGAACCAACTCGGGATTACGTGCTGGGGGCTGACAGGCTAGGAGGAACGCCTTTTGAGCTAATTGGCTGGGTCCCATTGGGGGTCGTGTGGCCAGGTGATCAGCAAGGCCAGGGTCAGCGAGGAATGTCCTTTTCACCTACTGGCCAAGGTGGACCAGAAGAGGGCAAGTCTCCCTGGCAACTGACCCAGTCTGGCTGGAGGAGGATGGTGGCTTATCTGGTCAGACCAGGGCCTCTCAGGAGACGGACCCTTAGCTCATGGGGGCTTTCTGAAATAGACCTAATTCACCTAACAGGTTCCAGTTTTGCCACATCTCTGCGGATGTTTTTAATAACAGGCATCCTGATGGACCTGGTGCCCACTGAAGCGAAGAAGAACCCCACTTGAGGGGTCGCTGTACGCATCCCGTGGGGCTGGGGAGAGACACATGGAGCTTTCTCCAGCTTTGGCTTGGTGCGAGCAAGGCTGGCATGCAGCCCTCTGGTCCTGGGTCTCCTTGGAGACTCGCGAGCCAGGCTCTGCCACCCGTAGATTTCCCTCCTTGCCTCCCAAGAACGGACTCTCTGGATGCAGGTCATGCTGCATGGATGTCTCGGTCAGTTTACACTGTGAGGCTCCACTCGTCTGAGGACTTGAGCTGGCCCCACCTCGGCTAATAAAGCTGCATCACTGTCTTGTTCTTGCCTTGGTGTGAACTTAATCTGTTGCACCCTTGGGTGCATCCCTGGGAGTGGAGTCTCTGGCCAGACAGTAGGTGTATAAGAAACCGAGAGACCTGCCTTCCAAAGCAGCTGTGCTGTTTAGCAGCCCACCCCCTGCCACACAGCCCCTGCCACACAGGAGAGGTCGGCTCCTCCCACCAGCCAGGAGGAGGCTGAGGAGGTACACTGCGCTGTCTGTGGCCTGTGTCCGAATCCCCTGTGGCTGGGCATGTGGGCCGGCCACACGCCATAGCCCGGCACACTTTCTCCTGTTCTCTTTGAAGAAATGTCTATTCAAACCTTTTGTCAACTTTAAAAATCAGATTATGTTGCCAGGCGTGGTGGCGCACGCTTGTAATCCCCGCGCTTGGGAGGTGGAGACAGGCGCTTTGCTGGCTTAAGAGACCCTGTTTCCAAATAAAATATAAAATAGGTCTGGGAGTATAGTTCCATCTCCAATACCACCAAAAAAAATCAGATTACGTTTTTATAACTGAGTTGTAAGAGATTTTCATGTGTTCCAGGTATAAGAGCAAACGTTTTTAATTTGATGGATTACAATTTATTTTTTAAAAAAGGCTCAAGCTAGCTGTGCGTGGAGGCACATGCTTGTAATCCCAGCATTCGGGAGGCAGAGACCAGAGGATCGCAGTTCGTGGACAGCCTCAGCTACTTGGGCCCTCTGCAACTCAGTGAGACCCTGCTTCAAAATAATAAAAACTAGGGCTGGGGGTGTTGTGTGGATGTAGAGTGCTCCTGGGTTCCATCCCAGGACTGCAAAAAAAAGATTTATGCTTTTCATCACCTATGTAAGGAATGTTTGCTTAAGTCAAGGTCCCATGGGTGTTTTTCTCTAAAGGTATAAGCTTTACCTTTTACACTTGGTCTATGGCTGATCTTGAGTTTATCTTGTATACACTGAGATGGGAAGGGGAAGACACACAGACACTTACTTGACACATGTCTGTCCAGCAGAAGACCCTGCTTCCTCATTCAGTTCCCTTTACAGCTTTGTCAAAAGTCAGCCAACCATATATGGTGGTCTTTTTCTTTCCTTATTTTGTGGTGCTGGGGATGAATCCAGGGCCATTCTACCTCCGAGCTACACTCCCAGCCCATTTTATTTTTCATTTGGAAACAAGGTCTTACTGAGTTTCTGAGAGGCTCACAAAATTGCTGAGGCTGGCTTTGAACCTGTAATTCTCCTGTCTCAGCCTCCCAAATACTGGAATTACAAGTGTGCTCACCACGCCCAGCTATGTTGGTCTTTTCTGGACTGAACTTTGTTTAGTTGATCTATATGTCTATTCACAGTCTTGATTATAGCAAGTCTTAAAGTTAGGTAGTGAAAGTCCTTCAGTGTCTTCTCCTTGTGCATAATTGTATACTCGATTCTAGATTTTGTTGTTGTTTTGTTTTAAATATAGTCGCTGTGTGCTGCCTAGGCTGGTCTTGAACTCCCGATTCTTCTGCCTGAGACTCTCAAGGAGATAGATAGTCTACATTATTTTCAATTTCCATATACATTTGGAAAAACTTCCCCCCAAGATGTTTACTTGCACTTTCCTTGGGATTCCTTGGATTCACAGCTCCACCCAGGGAAGACTGACATTGTAATTGTATTGAGTCCATGAATATGAATAGATGTCTTGAAGCCTCTTTTCTGTCTCTCAGCAATTCTGAAGGTTTGAAAAGCAATCTTTCATGTTTACTTTAAAAATAAAGTCATATAGCCGGGCGTGGTGGCGCGCTTGTAATCCCAGCATTCGGGAGGCTGAGACCGGAGGATCGTGGTTTGCGGACAGCCTCGGCTACTTAGTGAGGCCCTCTGCAACTTATTGAGACCCTGTTTCAAAATAAAGGATAAAAAATTGGGCAGGGGGTGTAGCTCAGAGGTCGAATGCCCCTGGGTTCCACCCCCAGACCTACAAAGAAAAAAAAGTCATATTATTTTCTGTTTTGGTCAGTCTAGTCAGCAGCATTGCTTCTGAGCTCACTTCCAGTTGTTTGTGCTGGTATAGAAAGTGCATTTGTTTGTTATTAGTGCATCTTGTAATTTGCCAGACTCATTGTCTTTAGTGGTGTTTTTGTAGTTTCCTTAGGTTTTTCTATATCTAATGATGCTCACAACTTTTGCTGATAAAGGGAATGTTACTTCTCCCTGATACATTTTCATACTGCCCACTCCTTTATCTGACTTTCTTTCCTCATTGCTGGGCCTGAGGGTAAGCACCATTTTCTCACGGATGGTGAAGGTCTTATTTGCAGCCACGCACATGGCAGATGCATCTTAAATTTTTCTCTTAAATTCGTTATCCACCAAGTACTTGTTGAGCAGGAACTAGGCTCCAGCCATGATCTGGTGAGAACCTGCCCACAAGCAGGGCACCTAGGGGAAGACACTGGTGACAGAAAGTTGGAGAAGCAGTGCCACACAACTCGGGCACTGAGTACGCTGCGTAGAAGCAGGCTGCACTGTCCTATCACACACAGGCAAACCCCATGCTGTCCCCAGTGCGTGCCCACACCTGGCTGTTTAGGCCTTTTTAAAAGCTTGTCATTGCTTTATATTTTTTTCTCATAGTTTTATTTCAAGTTGAAAATATTTTCCTTTTTAAGAATTAATTTTAAGTTGAGTGTGGTGGTGCATGCCTGTAATTCCAGTACTTGGGAGGCTGAGACAGGGGAATCACAGGTTTGAGGCCAGCCTCAGCAAATTAGGGAGGCCCTCCACAAATTAGTGAGACCCCTTTACAAAATAAAAAATAAAATCGGGCTGAGGATGTAGCTCAGAGGTAAAATGCTCCTGGGTTCAATCCCTAGTACCACTACCACACATTAAAAAAAAAAAAAAAAAAAGAATTAACTTTTTTTTTTTGTGTGTGTGGGGGTCTGGGGATGGAACCCAGGGGCATTCGACCTCCAAGCTACACCCCTGGCCCTATTTTTTATTCTTTATTTTGAAACCAGGTCTCACTGAGTTGTAGAGGGCCTCGCTAAGTAGCTGAGGCTGTCTGTGAACCGCGATCCTCCAGTCTCAGCCTCCCAAATGCTGGGATTACAAGCGTGCGCCACCACACCCAGCTAAGAATTAACTTTAAGCTGGGCGTGATGGTGCACACCTGCAATCCCAGTACTTGGGAGGCTGATACAGGAAGATTAAAGGTTTAAGATCAGTCTCAGCAGTGGGACCCTTAGCAACATAGCAAGACCCTATTTCAAAATAAAAAATAAAATAAGGCTGGGGGTGTAGCTCAGAGGTAGAACATCCCTAGATTCAATCCCCAGTATTGCAAAAAAAAAAAAAAAATCAAGTTTGATGGTACAGTCTTGTATGCTGAGCTGGGTCCTGGATGGAAGCACCATGAGTGAAGCCGGTTAGCTTTTGATTTCTGTGCTGGTGTGAGGCTGCCACAGCCATCTCTCTGACTCTCCTGTCAACCTAGAATTATTTCAAAGTAAAGTTCTAAGAATCAACTTTAGTATTACTCAGACATCCACAATTTGGATTGTGTGAACCTGTATTACTTATGAGGTCCAAGGACTGAGAGGGCCCATAGGCTACTCAGTAGCAGCCAAGAAGCCTGTGGGAAGACATCTGAATACAGACCAAAGGCCCAGGCTCTGGGGACAGAGCACGTGCAGAGGCCCAGCTAGCGCCTCTCCCCAGCCTGCAGGGAACATCTCAGCTTTTCCATCCCCTGGGTGGAGTGGCTGGGACATGGGCAAGCTGTGGTGGACAGAGGGATGTGTGGGGCCTAGGCAGAGTGGTGGCCCCGTGGGGAGGGGCCCTGTCACCACTGGGCAGGTGGCAGACCCCAGGCCCAGCTCTCTGCTTCTCCTGCACATGCAGGGTTCCTCCTCTTCTCCTCCTTCTTCTCTCTTCCTTCCTCTTCCTCCTCTTCTTTTTTTCTTCAGTACTGGGAATGGAACCCAGAGCATTCTACCTCTGAGCTACACTCTAGCCCTATTTTTTATTTTTTTATTTGAAACGGTCCCACTAAGTTGTGAAGGGCCTCGCTAAGTCGCTGAGGCTGTCTGTGAACCGGGATCCTCCTGTCTCAGCCTCCCGGATGCTGGGATGACAAGCGTGCGCCACCACACCAGGCTTGGGCTCCTCTTCTCGCTGTGAGATTTCTGCGTTGTCCTCCATCAGGTGTGGGATGGCTCCTGTTGGGCAAGTCCCATGGTCCTGGTCTCACCTGACTGTGCCATGGGGAGTCGCCATCCTGCCTGCCCACCGTCACCCTAGCCATGGGTGCCCACCCCCATGCCTCTTGGGGCTGGGAAGCTGCAACTCTGAGGACATGGGCAGCAGAGGCAGGCTCCCCCCAGGGAGAAGATGATGAGTATGATGTGAACCACCCATGCCTCAGTTTCCCTACCTGTGACCCGAGGCTGGCCATGGGGAGCCTGAGTGGAGACCCTGCAGTGCTCAGGGGAGCCAGTGGCAGCTGGTTTCAGGGCTGGGCTTCCCACAGAGGACGCTGTGAGCCCAGCTCCGGGGGGGCTCACAGCCCCCCGGGATGGGGACGGGCATGGGAGGAGCCTGCGCCAGCACCTGGTGGTGCAGAGCGCACCCCTGAGCACTGTGTGAAGTGGTCACTGCCTCCTCGCCCTGGCCCGGGGAGGCCATCCAGCCACACAGGAGCAGCTGTGCTCCCCTCCCCCCCTCCTCCCTTTGTGCTCGGGGTGGAACCCAGGGCCTCCGCGTGCCACACAAGTACTCTACCACTGAGCTGCACCCTAGCCCTCTTCATTTTATTTTGAAACAGGGTCTAAGTTACCCAGGCTGGCCTCAAACTTGGGACCTTCCTGCCTCAGCCTCCCGAGTAGCTGGGATCACAGGTGTGCACCACGGCATCTGGCTGTCTCCTCTTAAAAATGCACCTTTCCATACCTGCTTGGGCACGGAGTGGGTGGAGGGAGTGCCCAGGGCTGGGAGGCCCCAGAGGCCCCCATGCTAGCTAGTGGGACCCAGAGCCAGTATGCTGAGTGGGAGGGGCTGGCCTCAGAACCCAGCCTCTCAAGAAAGGCCGCCCCAGCCCCTGCACAGGAGCACATGTTGGTCCCCAGTCCAGCCTCCACCTTAGGGTGCCAGCACTCTGCTGGAGGGAGAGGAGCCCAGGCTCTCACTCTAGTGTGAATTAGCGTGTTCTGGTGGGGGTAAGATTGGCCTCCCCCACACCTGCCAGAGACCACAGCACAGCTCGGGAGGCAGGAGTCCAGTCTAATTACCTTGAGAATGAGAAGACCCACTCATTGACCCGGTTTCTGCAAATGGTGCAGATGTGGCTGAAAAATGGAGCAGAGTGCTGAGCTTGGAGTGAAGCCTGTGCCAAGTGCCCGGCCAGGCTGCTCCCGGCCCCATCAGGCACAGCTGCAGATGGCCTGGGGTCCCTGAGGCTGAGCCCCAGGCAGCAAGCATGCTGGGAGGCCCTGGGAGAGGGAGGCCCTGGGGAGGGAGGCCCTGGAGGGGAGGCCCTGGGGGAGGGAGGCCCTGGGGGGGAGGCCCTGGGGGGAGGCCCTAGGGAAGGGAGGCCCTGGGGGAGGGAGGCCCTGGGGGAGGGAGGCCCTGGCAGGGAGGCCCTGGGGAGGAGGGCTCTGCCACAGCAGTTCATCTCAGCTTCCAGCAAAGGGCTGCCACCTCAGGCTGGTGGCTTTGTCACTCCCCTGCTCTGGAGAGCAGGACTCCCCAGTAGCTGGCAGAGGCAGGATCAGGCACAGCACTGAGGAGAGCCCTGCGCAGGGAGGGACAGGACAAGAGCCAGGGACTCACAATGGAGAATCCGAGGGGTGGCCATGGTGGCGAACCCTCCCACTCTTATCTGAGGGCTGCGCTGGCATTCCCACATGATGACTGACATGGAAGGCATCTGCGGAGTAGCTGGTGGGTCCCTAGAGACCTGGCACCAAGGGGCAAGGGTGGGTGGGACCCTCGAGGAGCCAGAGACCAGGCCAAAGCGAATGCTGGGTGGCCAGGCATCGCAGTCCTTGGCCGGTGTGCCATGCCGACCTCGGCCCTGCGGGCAAGTGCAGAGATGCAGGATGGGCCCCAGCGCAGTTGCGGGTGACACAGGGCCTCGCCTTGGGGTGCACCCAGGCTGCCCTGCTCCCTCCAGGGCTAGCACTCACCCGATGTGTGGGCGGCTGTAATTACAATCGGTGTCCTGTGCACGGAGCCACAGGAGGCTTTGAGGAGGGTTTGTGGGGCCTGTGAATCAGAGGCTCATGAGAAAAGTGGTGGCTGGCACAGGAAGGAGGGCCTCCAGGCGGCGACAGCAGCCCTGCCTGGCCTGCGTGCTGTGGCCTGAGCCACATCTGCCCAGACTGGCCCCCTGGCACAGCAGTGTGTCTGCAGGCCCTCCAACCCCCACCCAAGGCCTTAGCTGGACACCGGCCCAGGGCAGACACAGCAGCCCCTCCCAGACTCACAGAAGAGCAGACATGACTACAAGCTGCAGAGGCATACACGTCCAGACATGCAGAGTACAACACACGTGGGCATGTACATGAACATGCAACCACAACACAGCCACACATTCATGCCACACACACCACACAACCACACAGGCATACAACCATACAACCACACACATACAGTACAAACACATACACGCAACCACAGATACATAACACACACACAGGACTGTACACAACCACATACAGACACATAACTGCACAGTCACACACAACCCACAGTCATGCACAGAATACAACCACACATGGATATGTACATCAGTATACAACCACAGAGACAGGAGGAGCGTGGTTCTCTGATAGCCTCAGCTACTTAGTGAGGCCCTTTGCAACTCAGTGAGACCCTGCTTCAAAATAAAGAATAAAAAATAGGCTGGGGGTGCAGCTCGAAGGTAGAATGCCCCTGGGGTCCATCCTCAGTACCACAAAAAAATACAATCATAACACAGCCACACATTCATGCCAGACATACACATGTACACAACCACACAATGCTACAACTACACCCCACACACACAGTCGCACTTACAACCTCCAACAGAACCACAGCACCCTGCGACACACAAGGCGCCTCTTAGGAGCCAGCTCCTCTGCTTCCCTGGGGATGCAGATGTAACCCAGCACCCATCCCTGACTCTGCCTCTGTCCCCAGGGGCCACCAAGGACATGGGGAAGATGCTGGGGGGCGACGAGGAGAAGGACCCAGACGCCGCCAAGAAGGAGGAGGAGCGCCAGGAGGCCCTGCGGCAGGAGGAGGAGGAGCGCAAGGCCAAGTACGCCAAGATGGAGGCCGAGCGTGAGGTCATGCGGCAGGGCATCCGCGACAAGGTGGGCAGGATGGCCACTGGGTGGTGAACTGCTTGCCCACACGCAGCCCTCTCCAGAGCGCTGGCTCGGTGGGGCCCAGGGGTCCTGGCCTTACTCCCCACAGTGGGCTGGCCCTTCTCCTGCAGCTGTTGGGCCCCTACACAGAGGGCAGTGCCTGCACAAAGGGACAGAATGGGCGCTGGGTGAGGGCCTGTGCAGGACCACCCATGCCTCCTGGGCCTCTCAGGGCAGTGGGCAGGGGGAGGAGCCCGACGGGCAGCTGGCCCTGCTCCAAGTCATCTGGGACCTTTCCCTGGGGTGGGGCAGCCAGAGAGCACTGGGCTTCTGGTGGGGAAACTCGGGCCTGCGTGGTCCCCGTGGCAAGGCTGAGATGGCAACAAGGCCTGCATGTCCAGTACTCTGATGCCATGTGGTCTGCCCAGGGCCCTGCCTGCTTACCCCTTATTGCTGTGGCTGGGGGAGGAGGAGGGTACTTGGAAGAGCCCTGGAGAAGGGGTGGCAGGGGCTGCCTGGCCAAGGCCTGGTTTGCAGGAAGCCTGGTGGACCGCCACAGCCCTCTGGTTCTGGACTCCAGGAGATGCCCTGGAATTGCCAAGATTGGGGGTGGGAAGGCTCAGACCCCTGCAGCTGGGCCCAGAGCAAGGAAGGGGAAGCTGGCTCTGCTGAATCTCCTGGGGGAGCTGGACCTGCTGAGTGGACAGAGGGAGACATGGGTGGGGCTGCAGGCCACATGGACAGGGCATAACCAGGCCCCACAAAGGGCCTGTTCAGTGGCCACCTCCCTCCATCCCAGCAAAGCCCACCCTTGCACATGGCAGGTGCAGAGTGCCCTGACCCCTACCTCCAGCACGGCCCCTGCTGCATCTCCCGGGAGGCTGCTGTTGAGCCCCCAGCAGCCAGAGTCCAGAGGGGCTTCGAGTCACTTGGGGGCAGCACTGAGGCAGAGATCCCACCTGGCTGTGCCCTAGAAGGCATCTCGTCCCAGGAAGGGGAGCAGCAGGAGGAGAAGGGCCAGAGACAGGCAGAAATCCAGGGAGAGAAGGGTGGGAGAGATAGAGACAGGGTCAGAGACGAGAACAGAGATAAAGGAGCTGGCAGCCACCGCGTCCCCAAGCTGAGGGCGGACGTCATAGGGTGGGCACTGAGGCAGCAGCAGAGGGTGCTGGGGAGAGCCCGTGGGGGTGCTGGGGTGCCAAGTGTGGGGAAGCTCCAGGCAGCCTCTGTGCTTGACCCTGTCCAGGCAGGGCAGGTACAGGACTCAGGACCTCTGCTTTCTGAATGGGTCCCTGCAGCAGCCCCCGCCCCAGACGCCTTGCCTCTGCCAGAGCCCTCAACGCTCAGCTGTTCAGAAGTTCAGGACTAGAGGACAGGCCCTGCAATGGGCACCTTCTGAACTGTGTTCTGTTTCCTAGAAAATGAAGAAATTCATTTCCTAGCAAACTCAACAACCTTGTACCAGGTTGGATATGGGGAAGGAAATTCATAGTACAGGAGCTAAAACCTGACATAGGGCCTGCTGGTCCAGTGTGCAGGGGCCCAAGGTTGGGCCTAGGATGCTCCAAGCCACGGAGGGACCTTGTCCTCCTGGCCTAGCCTGCAGTCTTGTCTGGTCTGGCCCAGTGGTGAGCACGGGAGGTGGTGGGGCTCGCAGATATCTTTGCTGGCCAGACCCAGCTGCTCACTGGCCCAGCCTCCCCTGGGCCGTGCACAACCCCCAGGTATCTTAGGGGGCTTCTCTGCAGGGGTGGGGCCCAGCTCCTGCATCCTCATGAGTGCCCAGAGAACCTCATCTGAGGAAGAGGTAGGCATGCCATTCGGGACTCTCAAGATGTGGGGGCAGTTTCTAGAGAACCACCCCCATACCCATCCCAAAGCCATCTGGGCAAGTCTAGGCCAGGAGAGCCAACTGGTCCACCTCTGCTTGACTTGCATACGCACCACCAGATTTGCATAGCTACCGCCAAATTTGCATAACCACCACCCAATTTGCATACCTACCACCTGTTTGTGTGTGAGCTGCCAGATTTGCATATGCACCACCTGATTTGCATGTGCTTCCAGACACCCACTGTGGGCGGCTGAGCCAGAACCTTCCATTTGGGAATGAGATGAGGCTCAGGTCCAGGGCTGGCGTGTCTGTGTGCCCACCTCCTCACGTTCCCAGTGCTGCTGGAGGCTTGCGCTCCTACGGGGCTGACAGGTATTCAGAAGGCCATCACTGGTCCTCAGCATGGGTGAGCACCCCAGACCTTCTTAACAGTGTTCTCAGGCCTCCCGCGCATCGGGCCCCAGGTGGCCACACAGGCCCAGTGGCTGGCCACCCAGGTGTGCCTCCCAATGGTCCTGGGCTGGCTGGTTCCTCCTGTGGTCATGTCCTTGGGTCTGCTGCTGGGGAGCGGTTTCCTGGCACAATGGACCTTGGCCTGGGTGTGGCTGGCATCCGTTTCTAGAGCCCAGAAGCTCAGAATCAGCCATTCTGCATGAGCCTGGTGAGTAGACATGACCTTGAGGTTGAGCCCAGCACAGCCAAAGCCTCAAAGACACCTTGGTCCTCAGGGGACAGACTGACACCTCAGGCCACACTTGGGGTCACCCACTGGGAGGTGGGTGCTGTCACACCATCCCGAGCACGTGATGCTTCTTAGTACCTCTGCCTTAGTTGCACCCCAGGGCAGCTGGGCCTCCCAGAGCCTAGAGGCCTTGGCCTGGTCAAGCCTGCGTCCTGTCTGCACCATGGCTGGAGGGACGCTCACTCTGCCTGACCTAGTTTCTGGTGGCATCTCTTCCCAGCCCACACACGGCCCCACAGGACACTCAGCCACCCATTCTTCCCTCCCCCCTGCCCCAGGCCGCTACCTGTGCCGAGGACTGTCCCAGGAGGTGGCTCAGGACAGGACTTCTTCTATTGGTGGGGGCTGTGGGTCCCACCCCTTCTCCTGACGGTCCTGTGCTCGCAGGATGTTGGGAATGATGTCACCAAGACCTGCACTGCCAGCTCTGTAGAAGGGTTGCTGAGGCAGGGCAGGGGGCCAGGCATGCTGCCCCCGACCTCTGCTGGTGGCCCTTGCCTCCCCCAAGTCCAGAGCCTCCTGCAGCCCCAGAGAGAACACAGCCAGCCTCACTTCTCAGGGGCTCCCTTAACGGGAGACCTAGACCTGGCCAAGGGAGCCCCTGCTCCAGACACATCCTGAGGGGCCCAGTGGATGGACATCTTGACGGCAGAGGCCAGCTCAGCGCAGCCTGCGCCCACCAGCCTGAGGGCTGGCTAAGTGGTCTGGCCTCTGCTTGGCAGGCTCACCGGTGGGGACCTTGCCTTTGTCTGGGCTCCAGAGGGGCTGGTAACGCCAGGGATGGGCACATGGAGAGCAATGCAGCACCCAGGCAGCCCAGTCAAGTCCTATAGCCAAGTACCTACAGCAGGACACTTCCTACAGCTTTGGAGGCCAGGCCAGGCCCAGCCTGGAGGCTCCTTCCACCTCATCCAGACCCTGGTGCCTGAGGGCCCTGGCCTCACCGGCCAGTGGCAGACCTCGCCAGCCTTCCTCCTCTTTGCACGCCTCCCGAGGCCGCACGTTCTCGCTGTCTCTTACAAGGACCCTCTCTCTTCTCCACCCTCACCTTAATTATATCTACAAAGACCCTCATTCCAGTGGGGCTTGATGGTGCACACCTATGATCCCAGCTATCCAGGAGGCAAAAAAAAAAGGATGGAGAAAAGTTCAAAGCCAAGTCAGGTGTGGTGGCACACACCTGCAATACTAGCACTTGGGAGGCTGAGGCAGGAGGATTGCAGGTTGTAGCCAGCTGCAGCAACCTGGGCCCTTCGCAATTTAGTGATACCATTTCCAAATAAAAAATAATAGTAAAAAAAGTGCTGGGAGGTGTATGTCAGAGGAAGAATGTTCCTGGGTTTAATCCCCAGCAAAACACACACACACACACACACACACACACACACACACACACACGTAATTCTACCACCCAGCTACACACCCAGCCCTATATATATATTTTTTACTTTGTAACAGGGTCTTGCTAAATTGAGGAGGGAGGGCCTTGCTAAGCTGCTGAGGCTGGCCACAAACCTCAGATCCTCCAGCCCCAGCCTCCCAAGGACTAGGATTACAGGCTCGCACACCATGCGGCCTCTTAGCTGCTCCTACTCCCTGTAGGGTCTCCCCACCCCCAGGAGCCCTGCTGAGACCGAGTCGGGGAAGGCCGGGGACTTTCTCAGCCACCAGCAGCCTGCTGCGTCCCTTGCCGTACTGAGTGCAGGAAGGGTCCGCCTCCCTGGGCACTGCGGGCCCCAGTGAGGTGGGTGCGGCCGGCCTGACCCCTCTTTCCACGCAGTACGGCATCAAGAAGAAGGAGGAGCGTGAGGCGGAGGCGCAGGCGGCCATGGAGGCAAACGCAGAAGGCAGCCTGACCCGGCCCAAGAAGGCCATCCCGCCGGGCTGCGGGGACGAGCCGGAGGAGGAGGACGAGAGCATCCTGGACACGGTCATCAAGTACCTACCTGGGCCGCTGCAGGACATGTTCAAGAAGTAGTGCCCGGCAAGGACGGTGCCCGAGCCGGAGCCCCCGCCCCGCCCCTGTACAGACCCGCGGAGGCCCGGAGGGACGTCAGGAGCAGATGCAGCCCTCAGCGCCAATATAAGCCATAGTCCTAGGTCCATCCACCCGCCCCCGCACTGCCATGGCTGCCCCACGGGCAGGGGCACGGCCTCAGACCCTGCAGCCCGTGCTCCTCTGCCCACGGTGGTCGACACCCCTCCTACATCCTCCTGTTTGCTGCGCACCCAGACAGCCCGGGGCCGGGCCCCAAGGGCAGCCCCTCGACCACCCCGGGTTCAGCGCCCACACTCAGGAGCACAGCCATAGGGGCGGCCGTGCGGGCTGGACGGCCTGGGTCCTCCCCAGCGCCCAGCGGGGTTGCCGACCTGGGGCCGCGCCTGCCTCGCAGTCGGCTCGCTCCCGCGCCGTTCCGCCACCTGCGGTCCTCCGTTCTTATCCATCCTCCTCTGTCTCACCTGCTCCGCAAGTGTTGGCTTCTTAGGAGTGCCATGACCGGGATCGCCTAAGCCGCGGGAACACAGCAATAGGTTTGTGGGGCTTCTCAGACGCCTCGCGTCCCTCCGCACACCGCCACGCCGCCCCCCGGCCTGCCCCTCCCTGGGGCCTGCTGTCCTCTTTAAGGAGGGCGGCTGTCCAGTTCCCCAGGCACCCCGCCCTCGAAAGCTGGAGGGCCCGAGACGATCCTGGCCCCCACGTGCAGTGCAGCCCCAGGGGTCCTGCAGCTGAGGAGACCGGCAGGCCCAGCCCCAGCCCCTTGTTTAATTTGCATCACAATCTGTTGAATCTCAGGTAAATGAGGTCTCTGTATCTGATGAGTTTTATCCCAACGGAAAGGCTGTCGCCTCGTCTCCCCCACCCGTGCCCTTTCTGTCCACTTCGAAACTGCTTTGTGTCCACTCGCTGTGAGCCAGGGGCGTGGCTTGGGGCCTTCATGACCTTACATAGCTCTTTAGAGAAGCCATAACAATTAGACTGCAATACTAACTACAACGCCCCTCTGTCCTAGAGGCCAGAGCATGCCTGGCCGCGCCGCTTGCCCTGCGCTGCCCTCTGCGCCTCCCAGGGCCTTGTCTTTTAGAATGCCTGTTTTCACGTGTTGAGCAGATTGGGCATTCTCCTGTTAACTCTGCATCCTGTTCCCAGCGCACGGGTGCCCGGCGCCAGCTTACCTTAGACCGTGGTGTTCCCTGTCTGTTTGTCCCTGAGCCCCTCCTGCATGCCGGGCGCTCTGTGTTCTCTCCGGATGGAATCACAGCCAGTAAACAGTGATTTCACAGCGTGTGGCAGTTCCTTCCACAATTCCCACTCTGCCTGGGCGTGCCCTACCACTTTAAGGGAGACAGCATCTCCTCTCTGGCTGGGGAAACTCCAAGGTGTCCCCAGAGTCCTGACCCAGCTCCATGCCCTGACCCCTGGCCCCTCTTCAGAGGGGACCCCTGCCAGAATTTTCCCCACCCAGGAGACCGCCCTGCCCTGCAGGCCCAGGGCTCAAGCCAGCTTCCCCTTGTTGCCTCCCTGTGGTCCTGGTCAGAGACTCCTCCCCACAGCTCTCCCAGACCCCAGGCTACATGAGTGCCCCAGCCTGGGCCCCCGAGGGACTACCGCCCAGCCCGATGTCCTGAACCCCCCACCCTTTCTAACGCTGGGCCGTGGGGCCGCCCTCTAGGGGATGGCTGCCAACTCCCTGGGACCTGCCCCTCTCTGGTTTGGCACAGGCACCTGGACCCCAGCCCAGAGAACAGCCATTTGCCTCACCTCTGGGGGTCTGCCCATGTCACTTCTGCCCTGATGTTCAGTCCCACCCTGAGATGCTGTGTCCACTCACACCCCAGAAAGGCCTGCTTCACGCTCTCCTCAGGGCCCCTCTCCAGGGAAGCAGCACATGTGGGTGTCCTGTGACCTTCCCCATGAGGGACCTTCCAGTTACGCCTGCCCACTCTCGCAGGCAGAAAGACTACATGTGTCCCCACCCCGCCCAGTCCTCCTGGGTGCAGGCAGGGCTCAGAGGGCAGGACCCTCCTCCACGCGCACGCAGGAGCGACTCCTGTGCCCTCCCTCCACCTCTAGAGGGTCTGTGGCACTGGGAGGCGGCCTGCCAGGTCTCCTGGCCCTGCACCTCAGCTGGGGAGCCTGAAATACATGCTGCAGCTCTGACTGCTACACACTACCCCTGTGTGGCTGCTCACCCCGACTCCAGGGCCGAGCAGGACCTGGGCCTGCCGGGGGACCTGGGACCTTGAGGGGATGCTGGCTCAGAGCCTGGCCCAGCCTGACCCCATCCCTCAGGGGACGGGGCTGAGGCTGCCAGAGAAGCACAAGGAGCCCTGCCATGTTCTGAGCTGGGGAAGGCCCTTTCCCTCCTAGCTGATTTTGTTGCAGCATGGGGAGGCATGGTCAACATGGACAGATAAAGGACGACTTCTGCTTCGAAAGGAGTGAACAGAGAAAGGGGAAGTGCTGCGGGCCAGGACCGTGTTCACCCGCTCTCCTCTCTCCTGCTCTCCTCTCTCCTGGAGAGCGGGCCAGGGTCTCACACATGCTGAGCTAGATGCCCCAGACCTTTTAAAAGATTGTTGAGAGCCGGGCATGGTGGCACACACTTGTCATCCCAGCATTCGGGAGGCTGAGACCTGAGGATCGTGGTTCGCGGACAGCCTCAGCTACTTAGTGAGGCCCTCTGCAACTCAGTGAGACCCTGTTTCAAAATAAAGAATAAAAAATAGGGCAGGGGGCTCAGAGGTCAAATGTCCCTGGGTTCCATCCCCAGACCCACACACACAAAAAAAAAGATTAAAAAAAGTTTGTTGAGATAGGATCTTGCCAAGTTGCTGAGGTGGGCCTTGATTGTTTGATCCTCTTGCTCCGTCTCAAGTATTTGGAATTAATGGTCCATGGCCACAACACCCAGCCAGGCATGCCACTTCATAAGTGGTCTGAGAAAGTGACACGCAGAGACCCGCAGGAAAGGCAAGAGGAACCACGGGGACCCCCAGCGGGGACATTCGGGCAGAGGGCCGCTGCACTGGCGGGGGGCAGAGGGCTGCTGCACTGGCGGGGGGCAGAGGGCCGCTGCACTGGCGGGGGCAGAGCTGCCTGAGGAGGAGCACTGCCGGCTTCAGTCTCTCCCCTTCCGCTGACTGGATTCTGAAAGGTATCGCACACTCTTAAAGTGTTTGCACTAGAGATGACCTCCGCCCTCTGGGAGCCGCCCCCAGCTCCTGGCCCAGGTCAGCTCCTCCTCAGGGCCCAGCAGGGCTAAGTGACCTCAGGGCTCCGCTTGTCCTACCCTCCTCCGGGCTATCTGGTGAGCTAGAGCCGCTTTCAGTCTCAAGACGCCGAGCCAATCATCAGAGTTTCGTGACCGATTCTAAAAGCTTCTGCAACTAAGGACCGTTTTGTCTACCTCTGCTAATCCGCATCTGGACAGATCCTGCGGTCCAACGCACAGCCAGCGGGGACAGGGAGCCCTGGGTTTGGGCCACTTGTCCGCACAATTTAGAAAGGGCTCCATTCCCTGTCAGCAGGTTCCCAGTTGGGTCTAAAAGGCAAGGAGAACAGGGTGGAGGTGGAGTCGGGAGGGATGATGGGGCCAGGTTTCCGCGGCATCACTTGCGTGGCCAGAGGACGGTAGGGGCCTCAGGCAGGACCCTGGCCCAGGGCCACACAATCTGGGTGCTGGCACGAGGGCCCCGGCCCCACTCCCTTCAAACCCGCCCCCGCCGGGACTCAATACTTGGAGTCGCACCCCAAGAACAGCGGCGGGTCCTAGCCTGCAGGCAGCCCATCCCGCCCCACCAATCACCGCGTACCCGGGCGGGCCTCCAGGATTGGGTCTGAGGTCTCCTGTGAAAGCTGACCAATCGCAGCCAGAGAGATGCCATTGCTGGAGAGGGATCTGCGGCCCGTGGGTTTTCATCCTGGAGGCGTTCTACCCAGCTCGCTGGCCCGCTCTCCCGTAGCCTCTGGCCCCGCCCTCGCCTCTCGTCCCAGATTATTACTGGGCCCATCTCCCCTGGCCCCGCCCCTTGCCTCTCGCCCCAGATTATTACTGGGCCCATCTCCCCAGTGACCCTCCCTCTTCTCTGGCCTCGACACTTCCCGGGACCACCCCTCTCCTCAGACCCCGCCTCTCGCCGCTGGGTCTCTCCTGTCCCACGGGGCCCCGCCCTCCTCCCAGGACTTGCCTTCTTCTGGGGCCCCCTCCTCACCGCCTGATCCCGCCCCTCCCATCCAGCCCCCACCTCCGGGCTTTGTGGTGCTCTCCCCTGATCCCTAAGGCCCTTCTGCCTGCTTGGCCTCAGTGGCCTTGTGCCACGCGCAAAACACGAGCTCAACTGGCCCTCCCCGGGTGGATGCCCTGTCCTAAGAGGGCGGAGGAAGTTTTCTCCGTTTTCTAACCTGAATTAGAGGAGCCCAACCGGCCCTCTAGACCTGGGACAGCATGGGAAGATGGTGGTCAGCAGCAGTGGCTCTGAGAGAGACCCTTGAGCACCTGCATCTCTCGCTTCCTGGGAGTCAGCCTGCCATGGTGGGCTGCAGGATGTGGGAGTAGAACAGCCTTTCCTCCGGCTGTTGAGGAAGCCAGCCAGGAGCTTCTGTGCAGAGCAGAGGTCTCTGCGAGGCGGCTCTGGAGCGAGGGCTCCCTTAGCCAAGGAGTAAGGACAGGGACTGTGCCCTGACTCCACCCGACCAGCCAGGGCCCTGGGACCACGGCTGTCCCTTCCCCCTTGTCCCCACACACCCGGAGGTGGGCCCATCAGGCCAGGGGGCATCAAGGGGACCACAGTGGGACATGGCAGGGGAGGGTCTAGATTCCAGGAATCACCTTCCACCCTCAGGTGGGCTCAGAGCCCAGAGCCCAGGCTTCCCTTTTAGCCCCACGTGCTGTCTGGGGCCAGCTCAGGCTGAGAACAAACCAGGCCCCTGCTGCTGTGGGTCCCGAGCTTTTCCCTGACAGAGCCCTGGGCAAGGGTGGACCTCAGGAGCTGGGGCCTGCAGGTGGGTGGCTGGGTGGGGCAGGCCCAGGAGGGGACATTGGCGGGTAGGCCATTAGGGTGTGGCACTCAGGAAAGACCATGCCAGTGGACTGGGCCAGAGTGCTGAGAGGTCCCCAGTGCTATCCAGGCTGGACTGTGCTGGAGAACTTTCCTGCGCCAGCCCCGAGACCAGGGCTCTTGCGATGATTTCCTTCTCTGCAGAGATGGACAGCAGTTTTTCTACAAAATATAGACTATTTCTTGCACTCTCCAGTGAGTCCGCAGAGATTTATGCTTCACAGGGCAAAGGACTCCCCAGAGAGAGGGCAAGGCTTGTCACGGAGAAACCCTGGGGTTGACAGGAGTGGGGGCCGGCCTGCTGCCCTGGCTGCCAGGAAGGGGCCTGAAGGGAAGCCTGAGCCTGCTGCGCGTGGCTCAGGGGAAGCCAGAAGCGCGTCAGCCCGGCTTCAGGCCAGGCAGGTACTGACTGATGCTTTGCTGTGAAACAGACCTTTGGTGCAGTGCCTCCCAGCAGGACTCTGGCCTGCAACCATGGACCTGGTGCTCTCAAAGGAGCCTTGGGTGCTGGGCGTGGTGGTGCACGCTTGTAATCCCAGCATTAGGGAGGCTGAAACAGGAGGATTGCAGTTGGTGGACAGCCTCAGCTACTACTTGGTGAGGCCCTTTGCAACTCAGTGAGACCCTGTTTCAAAATAAAGAATAAAAAAAAAAAAGACTGGGGGTGCAGCTCAGAGGTAGAATTCCCTGGGTTCCATTCCCAGTACTGAAAAAAAGAAAAAAAAAAAAAAGGTCTCAGGGACTGTGGGCCAGAACTCAGTCTGTCCACACATGTCCACTGGTATTTCCTGGGCCTCTGTGGCTCTCCTCCCTTCCCCACCTATGGCAGGGGCCTGGGAATAGAGTTGGTGGCTTGGTGGCTTGAGGCAAAGAGCAGACAGACGCACCCCCAGTTCTAATGGGATGAGCAGACACAGTAAATGGAGTTCACCAGCCAGGAGAGTCTCCACCTGGGCTGGGGCGGGAGGAGAAACACTAGAAGCAAGCAGAGGGGCACTGTCTCTGGAGGGCAGCCACAGTGGCCTCAGGCATCCCACTGGGCCCCTCCCAACAGCCCCGCTCTGAGGACCCAGCCTTCCCCGTGCAGTCTTCAGTGGATGTGGAAGCTCCAAACCGCAGCACCAGCCAACGGCACCTATCCCTGCAGTCCCAGCAGCCTGGTCTGCTGCGTGGTTGTGGATTCTAAGAGCAATTAATCAGAATCCTTGCTGGTGCCATCCCAGGATGTCAGTTAGTGAGCCACACCTGGAGAAAGGCGTCCACCAGAGATTCCTTCCCCACCGCCCAGGGTCCCTCTGGCCCTGTCAATGGCCACATGCCCCACTGGCTCTGCAGTAGCTGGTGTGGGCTGGGGGATCTGAGGCAAGGATGCTACCAGAGGAAGAATTAGCTCTGTCCAGTCCAGCATGGCTGGGGAACCCCCATCCCCAGTTACAGTGCTGAGCTGTCCAGAAGCACCCTGCCTCCTATGACCACGGCGTCCTGTATCAACCTGTCCCTCTGGCTCCACCATCCTGGAGCACCCCCTTCCAGAGATCCCACTGTCCAGGAACCCTACACTGCCCACACCCCATGGTCCAGAAGCACCCCTGCCTCCCATGACCCCACCATCCAGGAGGATCCCACCTTGAGACCCCATCCGGGAGCACCCTGCCCCTGGCGACCCCACTGCCTTGGAGCACCCCACTTCCCTCAACCCTCTTCTTCAAGAGCCTTCTCTTGGCAGAGCTCTCTGCTTGGTTTCATGGCCTTTTTTTTGTGTGTGTGGTACTGGGGGTGGAACCCAGGGGCTTTTTACCTCCGGGCTATACTCCCAGACCTATTTTATACTTTATTTGGAAACAGGGTCTAAGTTGCTGAGAGCCTCACCAAATAGCTGAGGCTGGCTTCGAACCTGTGCAATCTCCTGTCTTTGCCTCCCAAGCGCGGGGATTACAAGTGTGCACCACCATGCCTGGCCAAGGCCTCATTTTTATAAAGATTAGACCCTTTCATCTTTCAAGAAACTCTGAAAGTGTTAAGGAAGCAATGCTGTTTTCATGGTACACAGCACATTTTTAAAAGCATAAATGTAACAGTTTAACTTTTTGTTTTTTTTTGTGGTACTGGTAATTGAACCCAGGGGCATTCTACCTCTGAGCTACACCCTCAGCCCTATTTTTTTTTCTTTCTTTTGAAACAGGTTCTAAGTTGCAGAAGGCCTCACTAAGTAGCTGAGGCTGGCCATGAACCTGGATCCTCCTGTCTCAGCTTCCCAATTACAAGTGTGCTACCATGCCCAGCTTCAGTCTAACTTTTTATCTTTTTTTTTTTTTTTTTTGCACTACTGGGGATCAAACCAATGGGCATTCTCCCTCTGAGCTACACCCCAAGCCCTATTTTTTATTCTTTATTTTGAAACAGGGTCTCACTTAGTTGCTGAGGTTGTTTGCAAACCGTAGTCCTTCTGTCTCAACCTCCCAAGTGTGGACCACCACGTTTGGTTTTCAGTCTAACTTTTTAAGTGTGCCAAAAAATAAATAAATAGTTAAACTGGCTGGCAGAGAGTACATCCTTGAGACTGTGAACTCTGACCTCTGAGAGTTCAGACCGAGGCCCAGGCCTCTGGGCTCCCAGGGCACCTCATTACCCACACTGAGGATAAACGGTGGAGGAGCTTGAGAGTCACGGGGAGACTTATTCCTGCAAGTCCAGCTGCATCTTGATATAAGACAGCAAAGCAATTTTATATTTTTAGTATGGGGGAACTTGAGTCACTCTGGAGCAGCAGCCTCAAAAGGCCACCCCACGCCACCAGCCCTGGCCCTTGGCTACCCTACAGAGGAACCTGGTGCATCTGAAAGTTTATCCTCGAGAATAAAAAATCAGACAGAGCCCTCATCCTTGTGGCTTAGCAGACACCGTGGGGGCTCTGGAGGAGAAATGCCTGTGAATGTGGGTGGCAGCCATGGGACACCCCTTTCTTTGCCATCCACCTACTGTTTTTTAGGGAAATTACTGTCTTCAAAGGACCACCCCCAGGTTAGGTGGGGCTTGCACACAGAATAGCAGAGGGCCTTGGATCTGCCCACATCACAGCAGATGGCTACCAGGCCTGGCACCTTGGAAGGAGTGGCCTGGGGTGTGGGAACACAGCTCCCCAGCTGCCTTTCTGTGGGCACAGACACCTTCACTGCACCAGAGCTGCACACAGCAATCCTGGCCCACAGAAGAGCCTGGCGCTTGGCCCTCGAGTGCCCACTGACCTCCCCTGGCACACATCATGGGTGGCACAGGCCACTTCCAGGATGCATCCTGCCAGGCCCTCCATTAATTACAGCACTCAGGGTACAGCAGCGCTGGCAGGCCGTCCAACCAGGACCTTGACATCTGCAAGATGTAGTGAGTGACTTGCCAAAATAAGAAAAACGAACTTTAAGCCAGTCTCCTAGACGAGACTTACTTTTCAGGCTTACCGACCTTAAGGCTGTGAGAATGTGACTCTGGTGATCTACTTCCCTTTTCCTTCCAACTTAATTTTCTCAGGTTTTCAAAATGGTTGTTTATGACTTAACTCCTAAATCTCAAGTGCAGGCCAGGTTCCCCCCTTTTGGGGGACCAACTGTTTGATACGGGGAGATAGAATGCTTCTTTTCTGGCCAGCCTACTAAGGAGAACCGGCACACTCCTTTCTGGTAGTATCTTCACTGGCAGAGCCAGCTCCAGACCAAAGACACGCTGCAAACAGACGGATCCAGATGAGCTTCAGAATTTCTGCCAAACTCTGTACTCAGTGCTGAGAGGCTTAAACGAAGCTCTGTACACAGGGGGGAATTTGAACGCTGCACGGAGCAAAGCAAGGTGGCGGTAAGCCGGGGAGAACTGTGTGTGCCTGTGGCAGGCAAGACAAGACGAGGCAGGCCTGGGGCTCTGGAGCAACTGACGGCGTCTTGTTACACTCAGCGGGACCCCTGTGCGATGGTTCCAGTGGCCCAGCAGAAACCCAGACCCACAGATGCTCAGGGCCGTATGTAGTATGGCGTAGAGCTTATGACCTGGCCTGCCCTCCCATACATACTTGTGCTACCTGATATAACGTGAATCCCGTGTAAAGAGCTGGATATAGAATGTCTCCTGGAAAAGTTCATATGCTGGCAAGGTAGCAATGTTCAGAGGAGAAACAACTGAATCGGGGCTAATCTCATGGCTTTTTAAATCTATTGATGACTTTACAATCTGAATGGACTTGGTGGTAATGAAGGCAGTGGGGCATGGGTGGAGGTGGCAAGTCCCTGGCGGTGTAGCCTCAGAATACACGCACCCACACACCCCAAATGCCCTCAGCCTTTTCTCTGCCCCAGCCTTCTGCCATGATGCCTCTGCCTTGGAGCCAGCCAAACAAAGGTGTCCTGCCACCATAGCGGAGACACTGATTACAGCACTTGCTATACTGTTGTTTAGTCTGTACATTTTCAGCTCCAGATGCAATTTTTTCCTGAATATTTTAAATCCAGTTGGGTGAATGTAGAGATGCAGAAACCATGGGAAGAGAGGGCAGAATGTGTGCCATGAACACCTTACATAATAAATGTCCAGCCTAGATTTGCAGTTAAGCTTTTCTTCTGCTTTTATTACAAGCATATAATATCAATTGGCAAAACACTGAGTACAAGCTTCACTGTCATGAAATCAAAACATTAAGCAATATTCCAAAGAAGATTTGACAAAAACTAGCCACCGATGGTACAAAAATTACACACAAACACAAAAGCATAAAAAATGTAAACTTTCAAACAAACAGTCAAAAATATGTGTCTGCATTATCATTCCACACACCATGACCACCTGCACCTGCTCGTCACACATCGAGGTGGTGCTCACGGCTGAGCTGCTGCCCCAGCCCCAGGTGACTCTCATCTGGGAGAAATGTACCTCTGATACCCAACTGAGTTACGGGGACAGATGCCCAACGCTAGCTACGCATATCTTGGGGCGCTCCCCAGCCCTTTCCACGTGCGCCCTCTCAAGGGAGGCCATGCACCCGCAGGGCCATGGAGCGGCGGCCTGCCGGCACGGCCCTTCCTTATCAGGCAAGGGCCCAACATGTATAAAGATTATGGTATAATTTAAAAGGTGATTTCCTAATCTACTTAGCCCAGGTTATTTCCTTAGTGTATTTAAATATCAAGGCAGAGAATACATTTGTTTTGTGTTAAGGTCATGTGATGTGGCAGAGCTTAAGTGATTTCCTGAGGAAACGGAGAAGTTGAATTTGTTGTGATTTAGCTATCTGCACTAAATTTATTTTTAATGTTCTGGGAGCACATTAAATATTCACATACAATGTAGACATCAGCTGGCTCACTTCTAGGACATTCAGTTCAATGGCACACCTCAAATCACTGTGAAGCCATCCTGTGAGTCTTCAGAAACAGAACCGAACCAATCTCAAAGGTTCCCAAGACCACAGCAGGCTTGGGGCAGTGGCCTGTGAGGGGAGCTGGCGGGCTGTGGGCTGAGACCCTGTGAGCCCGACCCCAAGGCAGCGCAGCTAGGAGCACACGGCCTCGGCACTGGACCCGGCAGCCTGTGATGGCTGCTAGGCCATGCCCGTTGCCTGCCTGGCCACTTGCTTTTAAATACTGCTGGCCGGTACTCGTGTGCACACATGCACATGCATGCGCACGCACACGCACACACACACACACACTCTCCCAATAATAGTATCTCATAATGATAACGATAATGAAAAAGTAAAGCCAAATAGCTGAATGCACATATTTTGAAATTCCACCTATTTTCCCTTTCAATTTAGCAGAACGGATGCTATATCACAATTTAAACAAATGTCTAATAAACTCATGTTGAAACCTATTGCACAAAAGCATTAAGAATGCTCTTCATCCCTATAAACACATAAGAATTAAAGGCTACTCAAAGTAAAAGAAGCTTGCAAAACATCTCACAATTTCATCTTATATGCCTGTAAATAAAGCTGGCCACCGAAACCAAACAAGTGGATGGGAAAATATGACAGAAGGCTTAAAATAGAATAAATAATTTTATAAAGTTAAGTTTTCTTTTTTAACCCCCCAAATTTTAAATTCAATATTATATATTCTATCTGAGTTTTCTATTTTCGTGAAAACGGTATCTGGCGAGACCATGCGCTGGCAGCCGCAGGGCAACGCAGTGAGGTTCCCGACAGGGTCTGCTGGACCAGCACCAGCAGCTGTGAAACGGCTTCACAGTAACTCCGTCTGCCAAGAAGCTCGGCGGGACCAATCGCTGACTGACCCCGGTGCTCTGCTGGAAAGACAGAGCTCGGCCTCTGATGTGGAACGGGCGGAAGCTGCCCCTGACAGACTCACTCTGCTCCAGTCTCTGAAGTGGGTAAGGCTACAAGTCAGACCACGGGCAGAGGGCGCCGGACACCGCCTGCAGTGCAGGCGGTTGCAGGATGGGATCCTAGAAAAATAGGTACTTTTGCTGCTGAGGTTCTCAGGTTCCGCGGTGACAGAAGCAGGGCAGGGCGGCAGGCGGCACTGGCCAGGCCACGCTGGCCGTCACCTGGCCATCCATCTGATCTCTGTCGACTTAGCACCATGGCAAGTCAAGTGACTCCAAAGGTAGCTGCAAAGTTACAATGTATATGACGAGACTACACTGCAATATTACTACTGAGTTTGATCTGAAGTGTGAATTAACTTTATTTGAATTTGGAGGCTCATAACTGTTTAATCCTTCTTTAGTTTCACCACACAGGAAAATACCTAAATTCTAATGTTACACTTAAACTGCACTGTGATAATGTGTTTTACAGAATGCTTCAGCAGTACGTGTGTTTTGAGGTAGACAGGTAATATTTACTCATAAACCCTTGTATAGTAACTCTAGAAACGATTTGGACGAACAGCAAGCTCAGGAAACTGGATCACTCAAACAGTCCTGGGCTTAAATAAAGAGGTGAATTTTAACCAATTCTAACAGAGAGCTTGTTGTGTTTCAGAAAGGCCTCACAGAAAGGTCGCTTGGATGAGCTAAGGTAGCTAGCTCGTCGCTAACACTGGGTCTCATTGGCCGCTGCTTCTGACGTTTTGTGTATGTGAAACAGGAAGCGGAAGAATATAAGCCTGGACGTCAACGAGCCCAACCATGTCTTTCCAAAAGCAAATCCAAGGGAAATCCAGCTGCTCGGGCGAGGACTCGTGGGAAACGACCTCTGGGGCATGGGAGACCCTGGTCCAACCTGGAGGGGGTGATGGCTCAGACAGCGGCCCTCACTTACCCTGCAGGGCCCAGGAGGGATGAGGGGCCGAGGGCCCCAGAGCTCACTGAGAAGGAACGGGCTCCAGGGGCTCCAGGCCAGCACTGTGGCTGCAGAGACAGCTGCCCGCCCAGCCTCGCGTCCACCCGTCTCTGTGTTTAGTGCTGGGAAGGAGTTATTCTCTAACTGGACAAAAATATCACGCCTGGGAGGAAGGAGGTCAAGAGAGCATCCTGCCTGTGACTAAAGTCTTTCTGCCGGCAGAGCCGTGCCCCGCACACGGCTGAGCCCACCTGGCCACGCTCTCAAGTCACCTTCCATGAACAGGGGACACAAAGCATAGGCATCTCCACCCAGAGGACAGAGCTGAAACATGGGCCCTGCCAGTGCGCCTGGACATGGGAACGACGGCAGGCCTCCCGGCAGTCCCGCCACTGATGAGCACCCAGCAACCCCACTGCTCTCCTGAGCAAATCAAATGAGAAGGGAAAAGTAGAAAACTGAACGACTGCACAAACCATTTGTGCCCTTCCAAATAAAAACAATTTTTAAACCCAAGAATTGTTTTGCAAGCCAGCGCTAAGCTGGCCAAACCACCTCTGGTCTACCCTGCTGAGTGCTGGAGTTGCAGCGTGAAGTCTGGGTTGACGGGAGCCGGCCCCTGGCCTGCGCTGGCCAGCCCAGGCACATGCAGCTCAAGGCTGAGAAGTTCGGGAGCCGTGCCTCTGCTGTGCTTTACAAGGCAGAGAATTAAACACCATGGCTAAATCATCGTATTAATGCAAGCCTCTTTTGGTATGCTTTTAAATTAAATTTTTATATATCTTCTAAGTCTTCAGAAAGCTAAAGACAACATAAATATCATTTACCGTGAAAAGACTTTCTCAATAACTTAGGAAGGACTCAATAAAAGTACAATATTTTTGAGGCTTATCATGAAATCAATCCATGACTGGACTGAAACAAACTCAGGTTTCCAAGGCCTGGAAAGCAAGCAAAGGGCCGGAGCCGGAGGTGCTGCTCCACCCTTGGTCCTCTGGCCTGAGAGCCGGAGCAGACGAGCACGTTCGGCTACACGAAACCGCGAAGTGTCTCCATCCCCTGTAAACGCGTGCTGGTAGTGTCTTGTTGGGTGTGGATTCTCTCATACAAAAGTTATAAATACTCTGTTCAGAAGTCTGGTCCGCTGGCACCCACAGGCAAGGCTCTGCTGTGCGGTTGCCATGGACGGCCACGTGGAGCCCCAGGTGCGGGGCCAGTCTGGGTGCCAGGCTCACAGCAAGTCCATCTTGGGTCTGTAGTGCAGCAGGAGAGGTGCCTTCTGCAAGACAAGGACATAAGAGGCTCGCAGCCGTCAAGGGAGGGACTGGATACTGCCTCTGTGCAAGGCAGGCGCCAGGCTGTGTGCCAGAAACAGTGCGACCCACGGCAGCGCCTCGCCGGACTCCTCCTGGTCCTAGGTGATGTGGGACAGAGGCCAACGGTTGCAGAAGCAAGCACCATCTCCTTGGCCCCAGGTGACCCAGTGGCCACCTGTGTGGAACTCAGCCACATGCCCGGCCAGGCTGCCCGCTCCTCAGCCCACGCCTTCCTGTCCCTCCTGCTGGTGAGCCACAGCCCTGGTGAGCCTGGCTGACTCTTTCCCTTCTCCCGAGGCATCAGCTCAGCCGGGGAGGAGCTGTCTGTGGTTCAGGACAGGGACAGCTCCTGGCTCCCTGCTGCAGAAGGTACCCAAACGTCCGAGGGTTTGCTCTGACTACAGTGGCCACTGCCTCCCGTCCCCCCGGCATTTGGTCCCTTGGACCAGGAGGGGTGAAGACCTGCACCTGAGGGAGCCTGGCTGGGGTGGATGATTCCAGAAAGACAACTGCTCCACAGCAAGGTCTGTGACGAGCTGTGAGCTCAAGCTCAGGCGGGACAGGTACAGCAAGAGTGCCGTGCAGCAGTCGGGACACCAGGCAAAACAGCACGAGCACGGGCTCACCTTGAATCTCCACCTTGTGACCACCACGAACTTGAGGGTGTGGTCCTTGCCCAGGATCTCCTCGTTGCATAAAATGTCCAGCTGGCGGAAGAAGGGGCTCGGTTAGGGGACACACTCAGTCCATGCTGGGACTTGTGCCAGTGAGGACATGTAAAAGAACATGACCTCTAGGCATCTCTGTATGTGTCCTGCCCTGACTGTGTGGGAGGAGCGTCCAGGAAGCAGAGGTTGCTTTGTTCATCCATTTATTCCTCCCTCAGCCAAAACAAAAACTTAGTGCAAATACAAGTTGGACGCATAAGAATTGCCCCTGTAGGATCTGACTGCCCTAAGGCTATAGGCAAAGGTGGCCCTCAAGGTTCAGTCCCTGGGGGGCCCTGGCCAGCGCCTCTAGCCCCACGTACATGCCATGCCCTGCCAGGCTCAATGCTTCTCTGCGGAGGCCCTTCTCCTGGGCCTCACCACACCATCACGGTCCCTGCCTCGGCGCGCCAAGGAACTGGACATGGTGGCACCTGAGTTTCTGGTCCCAAGGGCCTTGGACGGTTCAGTCCGCCACAGGGTGCACGGAGGAACCTGGACAGTACAGGGACGGGGTGTCCTAGAGGCCAAGAACGCTGTGTCTACACCCAGAACAAGGGCTTTGTTCTCCACCCCCTGGGGCTACACTGCCAGCTGCTTTATCCAAGGCGCCCTGTCTCCTGGCAGTCCACATACTGGCCATTTTTCCTCTCATTACAGAGGGAAATGGGCTCCAGTATTTTTCTCTGATTAAAAAACTTTGCCAATGAAGCAGCTTTAGGTTCGCCTCAAACTGATCACCAGGGGAACAGCTCCCGTTCACCTCCCCCAGCCCAGCCCAGCACCCACACCCACCTCCCTGGGTGCGCCCAGCCTGTCTTGTAAGAACCTGTCCAGGGGGTGTGGAGGGAAACGCACAAAGTGCTTTCTTTGTGTGCATATTAACGTATCACTTGAGTCTATGATGTGCCATTGTAATGCACCCACAGAGTATAAAAGAGCCCGCCAACTGCTGTCCAGAGCCAGATTCCTTCCCACATGCGAGGACACTGGCTGAGCTGAGTTGCCTCAGCTCCCAGCGCTGGCTGCTAGAACTCAGGGCAGGAGCACAGCAGGCGTGGGGGCTGTCTACCATGTCTCCACCTGCACTGCCTGAGTGAGTAGGGTGATGACCCAGAGGGTCTCCCAGCTTCTCCCAAAAGGCCAGCTGGAGATGCGGTGCCTGCAGACAGAGCCATCTGCTAAACGAGAGTGATCTGGCTCCTGAGGCTCAGTGTGGCTCTTGGCGCTGCGGCAGGCCCAGTGGCTCTCGGCTCAGTGGACTGCAGGGGTCCTGGAGCTCTGAGGCCAGAGCAGAGCTACTCCCTTCCCTGCCTGTGAGGTGGCCTCTCCTTAGCCTCCCCTCATGGGAGCTCAGTCTTTCCACCTGCACAGGAAGCCAAAGCATCTCCCGTCCAGGCCAGCATCCAGCCATGCTCTGCTTCTACCCAGAAAAGGAAAACACTGCAGAAACTCAGCAAAAGCCATTTCCTACTTCCTCCCTTCTTCCCACCCTCATCCCATCAGCTCCCTTCTCCTGTGGGCTCCAGGAGGCTGCAGTCAGGTGCCTCAGTCCTGCACTGCCAGCCCTTGCTGCCCCTACTGGGCAGTTGTTCCCGAGCCCTGACGCACATAGGAGTCTGGGATGCTGACACCAGGCGTGGCAGGCTGTGCCTCACGGGCCGCAAGGCGCGAGCCCATCCTGCACTGTGGAGCTATGGCCCTCACGTGGAAGGTGACCCCTGCTGCCCTCCCCACTCCGGTGGGCGTGACTGGCTCCCATCTCTACCCTCCCCCCAGCCTCCTCTGTCGCACCTCCTCCACCTCATGCTCACAAAGGACAACTGCAAAGACTCCTTTTGCAAGTAAGGGGGCACCTGAAGGTTCCAGAGGGACGCAGCTCATGTACTGGGCCAGCGTCGTGAGCCGCCCACCTCCATGTCCACTGTAATACCCTGACCCTTCTCCTGACCTCAGCGGCAGCCTCTCCCGTTTCTGTGTCTGCACTCCATAGTCCACTTTCCACTCAGCATGAGGGACCTTGTGAAGTTACAACTCAAACCACAGACTCCGGCTGGGGACCCAGCAGAGCCACTCCTGCAGCAGCTCCCACCTCTGCACACACACCTCCCTATTTTTTTTTTTTTTTTTGGTGGTACTGGGGGTGGAACCCAGGGGCTTTTCTACCTCTGGCTATACTCCTAGACCAATTTTATATTTTATTTGAAAACAGAGTCTCACTAAGTTGCTGAGGCTGACTTCAAACCTGTGTGATCCTCCTGCCTCAGCCTCCCAAACGCAGGGATTACAAGTGTGCACCACCTCATCTGGCTTAACCTATTTTAAAATAATATATTCTCTGGGATTTTCACAGTCTTCATTGTTCCTTCCTAACATATTACCTGGTAGGGCAAGAAAAGCAAATGAGATCCTTTTCTGATTAAAACCTCCAAGGTTGTGGGGGGCAGCATCAAGAAACTTTAGGAGGATCTCTTTTACAAGTGAGCAATCACTCGCTGTCATTTCTGCTTTGGTTCGGTGGTTACCTCATTGAAAGAGGAAAGGTTGAGCTTTTTGGCGATGAACTTCTTCAGATGTAGGACTGTTGCCTGGGCCGAGCAGCGGATCCACTTCCGCTTCAAACCCCTCAGTTTGCTGCTGTTGCATTCCAGACAGATGCTCACCTGAGGAGAAAGGCACATACTCAGCAGAGATCCCCAATAGCCAGGGCGTCCTGCAACCTCCTCCAGGGCTGCTGGAAGCCCCTCCACAGGCACAGCAGCGGTACACCAGCAGACAGGCCTCTGGCAGCTACCACACCAACAGCACACTTGGGCCCCGAGAATTCAGAAGAGTTAACAAGGGCGCTAAACCTAAAATTATGAGTTTCAAAAGAGAATTAAAAATGTAAGACACCAAGTAAAGGCAGGCATAAAAGATAACCCAATGTAACTTATAAGAATTAAATATATTCACTGAAACCAAAAATTTAGTTGAGTAGCTGAACCACAGGTCAGTCACAGTGTAGACAGACTAATTTTCTGAAAAGTTGTTTGAGGAAATTATCCACAAGAAATACACAGATACCAACTAAAACTACAGAAGGAGGATGCCAAGAGAAAGGCACACAGACCATGTGCCCAGCTAGCATGTGACAGGAGCTCCAGGGCAAGGAGTGGGCTGCACTGGACAAGATTAGAGCATCCCTGAAATGACCAGACAGAGTCTGGATTCAAGAAGCAAGTCAATGAATAAAAGAGAAGAAACACGCCTGACTAGAGGGTCCTGGAGAGCAGGCAGAAGTCCAAGGGCAAAGGACCACAGCACAGTCTGGCCTTTGTATGAGCAGGCAGAAGTCCAAGGGCAGAGGGCCCAAACCGACTAGAGGGTCCCGGAGAGCAGGGACCACACACAGTCTGGCCTTTGTATGGTCAGGGCAGTCTCACATCCTGGCGTGTGAATTCCTCGCACACACACATGCATACACACACGCGCGCACACACACACAGTCTGGCCTTTGTATGATCAGAGCAGTGTCAGGGTGGTCTCATGTCCTGGTGTGTGTATTACTCACACAGATAGGACAACTCTGTGTGTGTCCACCACCTGCTGCTGAGCCTGGGCTTGAGTCAACTGGCGTGTGGAGAGCTGTGCAGCAAGCCTGGGAAGTTCACAGAGGTTTTTATTTGCAAGTTCTCATGGACTTTCTGGGTATGTGCACACACAGGTTAGACTGCACCTCAGCATTCTCTGGCAGGATCTCTCCTGCCAGAGGGTCTCTCAGCTTAGAAACCCTGTGCAACCCAGTACCTTGATCTGAAAATGACCCCTGATGGCAGCTGAGAGCACTCAGAGTAGACTGCAAATCCCAGGCCTTGCTGATCCAGACATTGTTTCAAAATGAATAAAACTGGGTTCAGTCTCACACATACACATACACAACAATCAAATACATAAAAATAAAATCAACAGCCAGGGATGGTGACACACTCCTGTAATCTCAGTACTTGTGAGGGTAAGATAGGAAAATTATAGGTTCAAAGCCAGCCTCAGCAACTTAGTGAGACTCTTAGCAATCTAGTGAGACCCCGTTTGAAAAACAAAACACACACACTGGGGGCTGGAATGAGGCAGCAGAGCTCCCCTCCACCACACTGGCTGACCCACCCCCACACCCCCACAGCTGGGCTCCTGGGCTCTAAGAATTCCCATGCCTGCAAGGGCTCCAGATCAGCACGCACAATAACTGTAAGTGAAATAGCGGCCCCTGCAGGAGAAATCTCAGCACTGTACCCCCAGGGACTTGCGCAGCTTTGATAATCTCCCTGGGTCTGAGATTTTGCAGTCCAACCCAGTGAAAGAGTAGCGGTGGCAAAGATACCACACCCTAGTCGCAGCTTCCCGTGGGAAAACGCCCAGTCTGGTACCCCCACGGTCTTGCACAGCCTTGATTAACTCCCTGGGTCTGAGACTTTGCGATACAACCCAGTAAAGGAGTAGTGGTGGCTGAGATGACTACAAACTCGAGATCCAGAGCACCCTAAGTGAAGTCGTGATGAGCCAGGGAAGAACCCAGAGAAGGCACAAACTTCTGAAATCATGAGAAAGAAGAATAACAATGGAGCAATGAATGCCCACAACCTCACAATATCATAACCTGATAACACAGAAATTCAGAGATCTCCAGAAGATCAAATCAGGAATATAACTGTAGAAATAATACAGGACCTTCGAAAAAAATTTAGAGAGTTTATAAGAAATAAAGGATGCAATCATTGAAATAAAGGCATCAATCAATTCAAACCATAAACAATCGATTAGACCACATGGAGAATAGAATCTCGCTCCTAGAAGATGATCACTCCAAAAATGAATGCATAATTTATAACTTAGAAAAAAAATCAGATAGCAGGAATCTGACATTGAAGAAATATGGGCCCATTTTAAGAGAGCTAACCTAAGAATAATCGGAATAGAGGAGGGAAAAGAAGGTGAAACCAAAGAGACCAATAATCTCTTCAAATAAATAATAGCAGAAAAATTTCCAAACATAGAGCAAGAGGTCGATACACAGGTCCAGGAAACTTACAGAACTCCCTTGAGACAGGATCAGAGAAGAGGTTCCCCATGCCACATAATTGTCAAAATGACCAATGTGGAAGCCAAGCAGAGAATCTTAAAGGCAACAAAAACAAAAGGCCAAATGACATTCAGAGGCAAACCAAGTAGAATCACTCCAGACTTCCCAAACCAAGTCATGAAAGCCAGAAGGGCTTGGAGTAACATATTCCAAACTCTGAAAGAAAACAACTTCCAGCCAAATATTAATGAGATCCTTTTTCAAAATAAAATATAACCCCACGCTTGAGAGGCAGAGACAGGAGGATTACGCAGGTTCAAAGCCAGCCTCGCTGGCTTAAGAGACCCTGTTTCCAAATAAAAATATAAAAAATAGGTGTCTGGGAGTGTAGCCTGGAGGTAGAAGGGTTTCCAGAAACCCCAGTGCCACCAAAAAGAAAAAATAAATAAAATTAAAAATAAATAAATAGGGCTGGGGTATAGCTCAGAGGTAGAATGCCCTTGGGTTCTATGCCCAGTACTGGGGGAAAAAAAAATAGCCATATGTGGTAGCAAAATACTTGTAAACTAATACCTGGAAGGTTGGAACAGGAGGATCCCAGGTTTGAGGGTAGTTTCAGCAATTTAGTGAGATTTTGTGTTACTGAGGATTAAACTCAGGGGCATTCTACCTCTGAGCTATTCCCCTGGCCCTATTTTTATTTTTATTTTGAAACGGTCTCACTAGGTTAATCAGCTGAGGCTGTTCTAGAATCTGCAATCCTCCTGTCTCAGCTTTCCAAATATTGGGATTACAGGCAACACCACCATGCCTGACTGATCTGTTTCAAATTAAAAAATAAGCTGGGTGTGGTGGCACACATTGTAATCCCAGTATTTGGGAGGCTAAGATAGGAGGCTTGTAGATGCATGACCAGCCTCAGCTACTTACTGAGGCCCTCTGCAACTTAGTAAGACCCTGTTTCAAAGTAAAGAATAAAAAATAGGGCTGGAGGTGTGGCTCAGAGGTAGAACCCCCCTGGGTTCCATCCCCAGTACCACACACAAAAGAGAAGTCTAGGAGTGCAGCTTGGAGGTGGAATGCCCCTGGGTTCAATCCCTAGTACCCAAATCATAAGTAAGTGTGTTTGAAATTTTTAGAGCAGTCACTAGAAGAATAAAAAAAGAAGAAAAAAGGCCAAAGTACTAGAGGAGAGAGAGGAGACCAAAACCTGCTCCAAGAGTCAGCAGGAAAATGCAAACAAATCCCCAGTTAGGACACACAGCAGTCACCACAGTGCTGAGTGGGCTGAGTTCTCTGTGTAGACCTCAACGGGCTCCACGCACGCACCGGGTGCACGGCACGGCGGAGCCACGACTAAGCGTGCTGCGCAAGGCCACGCGCGCCTGGCCTGCACAGCCCAGCCAGGGCAGGCAGAGAGCAGCGCACGAGCCACAGGAAAGTGGGCCGTCCAGCCAGACATAGGTCTGAGCCCACACCCCACTAGCCCATACTTCCCCACCCAGTCTTGCCCACTGCATGATGATAAATAGCAACAGGGAGAACAGACCTGACCTGGACCATCCACGCAAGCACACCGGAGGAGGCAGCGCCGCAGGCCAGCACAAGGTGCCCGTGTGTGCCAGGGGAGTGCCAGGCAGCACCATGAGCGTGCAGCCACAGCAGGCCACTCCCTCGATATCTGAGAATACGCTTCTCGTGCAGAGTGAGGCACTGACCCCACAGCCTCTTCAGAAATACAGGCTGCAGGGAGGACCTGTCAGCACCACACTCAGGAAAACAGGGCTCAAGGGTGTAAAGAGGTTTGAGCACAGAGGCAGAGGCCCCAGGCTTGAAAGGCCAGAGAGAGCCGCATGAGCTCAAAGAAATTAAATTAGTAACAGTCAACGATGAAAAGCTTTTTTGCTTTTTTGTGGTACTGGGGATGGAAGCCAGAAGCATCTACCTCTAAGCTACACCCTGAGCCCCATTTTACTTTTTAGTTTGAAACAAGGTCTCACTAAGCTGTTGAGGGCCTCGCTAAGTTGCAGAGACTGGGCTCAAACCTGTGACCCTCCTGTCTTAGCCTTCCACTTGGGTTGCAGGCATGCACCACTACACCTGGCTAAACAGTGGACATCTTAAACTGAAAAACAAAGATTAAATGGAGAAAAATATTATGTACATTTCTACTCCAATCCATAAAAATACATGCACACCACAAGTCAAGGGTGGTCTTCCAAGACTGAGAGAGCCCAGTGGCTGGCCCAGAGAGGCTGGTGGGTGTACAGGAGCCAGGCAGGGCCCAGGAGACATGGCATCATCTGAGGCATCCACGACAGTGCCTCTGTGGCTCAGACTCAGAAGCAGCAGCACAGGGGTGAAGGCTGCTCGAAGACACCCACTGCTCTTGCTGCCCCGTGGGTGCAGTCAGAGCCGCCCCCTCACAGGCAGAAAGGGCCCTGCCATGCCAATGCACCTGCAGACCTCCCTTTCTGTATATTTGTGGTGGTACTGGGGTTCCTGGAAACCCTTCTACCTCCGGGCTACACTCCCAGACCTACTTTTATATCTTTTTTATTTGGAAACAGGGCCTCTTAAGCCAGAGAGGCTGGCTTTGAACCTGTGTGATCCTCCTGTCTCCGCCTCCCAAGTGCAGGGATTACAAGCGTGTGCCATCATGCCCAGCAGACCTCCCCCTTTTTTTTGCAGTACTGGGGATAGAACCCAGGGGCATTCGACCTTTAAGTTACACCCCTTGCCCTATTTTTTATTCTTTAATTTGAAAGAAGGTCTAAGTTGCGGAGGGCCTCACTAAGTAGCTGAGGCTGTCGCAAACCGTGATCCTCTTGTCTCAGCCTCCCGAATGCTGGGATGACAAGCACGCACCCTCATGCCCGGCTGAGACCTCCCTTTTTCTGTGGTGCTCTCTGCTTCACGCGAAGCCTTGTCTTCTGCAATAGCCAAGCCCAGCCCTGCTTCTGTCGAGACCCCACACTGCCTTGCACACTCACCCTGTGGTTGCACAGAAGCTGATCACTTCCACTCAGCTGTGGGATCACACCCCACAGGTCAGCTTGGGGTAGACCACCCCTTGAGCCTGCCTTTCCCTCCACAGATATCATGAAGGGCTCTCTGGCTGGTGACCTACCCCTACTCCATACATCTACTCACTGATAAAAATGAAGTCTAAGCGTTTTTTGGCTGTCTTATGTTGTATGTAAGACGTCACCTGAGAACACGGCCTCTGCCACGCTCACACCTTCCTTCCCGTATCCCCACTGCATGGGCCAGGGCTCCAAAACCACCGAGTGACAGCTGGCAACACTCATCTTAGCAGTGATTCTGCTTCACCATCAAGTATGGTACCTGTTACAGCCTTTCACTTGGCCCTGTGTAAAGGAGCCAGGCCTCAGCAGCAGGTGCCTGCTTTCTTCACCATGCCTTGGGCTCCACTTCTTCCTACAGTACGTGTATGGGCATAGAAAGCACAATGTAAAGGAGGTACCAATAAAGGTGGGTTGAAGAGACCAAAACTGAGGGTGGCCTGCAATGTTTTATAGTCAGTACACATTGCTTTGGTAATTAAAAAAAAAAAGAAGCCAGGTGTGGTGGTGCACACTTGTAAACCCGAGTTCACAACAGCCTCAGCTACTTAGGCCCTTTGCAACTCAGTGAGACCATTTCAAAATAAAGAATAAAAATAATAGGGCTGGGGGTGTAGAATGCCCCTGGGTTCCATCCCCAGTACCACAAAATAATAAAAGAAAAAAAGGAGTCAATGGGCATTTCAGTCTCTGTTGTGCATTCACAGAATGGTATAGAATACTACCACCAAAATAAAGGGGCGTCTCGGAAATACAGACGCGAGCCCCACCTGCTCGTCACTCCGGTGGTAATCATTGTCTTCTTCCTGCTTTTCTTCTGCCGTCTCTTTGTTTGAACTGTCCTCTGCTTTGGTTTCACCTGTTAGCACAAAGAGAAAATATTGTACAGGTTGAGTATCCCTAACCTGAAATCCAAAATACTCCAAAATCCAAAACATTTTGAGTGACAGTAGAAACTTACACACCTGCCCTGTAACTGGCTGCAGTCAAGCCCTACACTGAAGGTATTATATAAGGGGAAAGTGTGACAAATGAATTTCATGGTTAGACTTGAGCCTCTCCCCCAGATATCTCATTATATATAAACAAATATTCTGAAATGAGAAAAAAAATCTGAAACTCAAGCACTTCAGATAGGGATGTTAAGGAGTATGAAGTCCCAATGCCCTGCTGCTTTTCAAACCCCACAGCATACTCAAAATGCCACCGACACTCACTTCCTGGGGCCAGGCGAGAAGAGCATGGTGGGACTGAACCTTCTGCAAAGACCTGCCACAACACCAGCTCTGCTCTGTCATAACCCCGCGGCTGCCGGGAAGCAGGTTTGGGTGTGTGTGAGGAGCACGGACGTCTGGGGAGGAGCAGACACAGGTCCAGGAGCACCTGTCCTCACCACGGCAGCCTCCTCCCTAGAAAGCCTGGCCCCTGGAACCTTACGACCCCACCAGGGTTAGGCCTGGATCCCTTGCTTCTCAGATACCTGCCCCCCATGCCTGGAGGCCTGGCCCAGCTTCCTGCAGACCCCAGCAGCTGGCTTTCCAGTGGCAGTGTCCAGGATCCTCTTGTTTGCTCTTGGGTGGTCAAGAATACACAAGACAACCTAGAGATTTCTCAGGGACTTGTGCAGTTCACCAGAAAAATACTAGGCTCAAAGGTTTGAATAAATGTATGACACGCACAGATTAACTTCCCGACAAGCAGCTGCTTGCCATTTCACAGTAAAGTCAGCAACGTTACAATCTTAGGAAGCCTCCTTCCATTTCTCTTTCCACCCCTCCCGGCCTCCTTCACCCAGCCCCTGGCACTTCTGCCCAAACCTTGTGCATACACAGTAGTGAGGAAAAGCCATCCCAGTGCCCGTGAGGTGAAGCTCGGGGCAAGGTGAGTTCTGCGAGAGACCTGGTAAGCCAGCCCTGAATTTACAGCAGGCCCCGGGAGCTACTCACCATTCCGGGGGTCTAAGTGCTGTTTTGCCGAGCATGCCTCCCCCTTGATGTCGCCCGGCACCTCCATGCCAAGCTTGTGATAGAATTCCCTCTGCTTCCTCATTTCCGCTATTAAAAATAAACAGACAACCTTTAATCTTTACTAGGAAGAAATTATAGTAAAGCCATTCACAGACAACACATGAAAGAAGTGTGGATTTGGGCTATAAAGTCCAAAGGCTGCTACTAACAAGAAAATGAGTGTGGTGTGTTCACATAGGCCAGACCGGCTCCTTAGTGTCCACCCTGGAACCATGACCCCGCTGTGCAAGGATCTGCTGCAGCCAGCCAGGGTCAGAGGCCCCTTAACTACCCACGACAGCACGTGCTATCCCACAGAGAGCAAAGGCGGCTCCAGAAGTAGCTCCAGGGGCCCCTCAGTTGTGGCTGCTGCAGTAAGCTGGGCCCCAGGGCCACCCTTGCACTGACAGCCCAACTGCCCAGATACCTGCCCAGGGTCCCATCACCTCTGCAGCCTGGACGGTGGTACTCAGAGTTGCCTGGTTGCTACAGAGCACAGAGGGGCTCTCACCTGCCCAAGATGCCCAGGGCAGCCCTGCTCAGGAGCAAAACATAGCACATGGGTCCGCTCAGCCCTGGGCACGAGTGCCCCTGGTATCGGTGGCTAGCAGCCACACTGCAGGAACCAGGAGGAAACAAACACACCAGCTCCCAGAGCAATTTCCACCCGGAAACAGTGACAATCAGAAAACTGCCCTCCTCTCATTACCAGGACTTCTACCTGGATGGCTGACCGACAGGCAGCTGAGCTGGTCGTGAGGGATCAGTGCACAGCCCCTGCGGACTAGACCAGGCTATCAACCTGAGCCCAGAGGGCCAAGCAGCAGGACCAGGCCGGTGCCCTCCCAGGATGTCCCAGGGAGCCACTGGCTCTATGAACGAGGAAGCCACTCACCAACTCCATCCATACGACTAACCCTTAGGCCCAAGTGACAGAGCAGAAGAAGCTGGCCACTGCTCAGGACACAGGCAGCAAAGAATATTTAAAGTGAATTGCTCAAATCAATATTCTGTGAGTCTCTCAATGAAAAATAATTTGCATGTGGCTGACCAATATATGCTTTGATAGGTTGTTTATCTGTGCATGCATTTTTCTCTACAGACCATGAGCCCTGACCTGCCACATGCAACCCCAAAGCCTGGCAATATGGGAAGGAAGGTGTAGCAAGGGGTCGCGTGGAGAAACACGCCCGCATGCCACTGCGCCCAGCACTGGGGAGCCAGGAGGCAGCTAGAGGGGTGTGCTGAGAGGCCTCAGCGGGCAGTGACCCGGCACTGTGAGCACATGAGGACACAAGGGGAACATGCAGACGGGCGACTCAGGTCACACACACCGTCTGGTGTCCATGCCTTTCCTTTCTACCTCTCTGGATGGAGAAGAATAAAAATAACAACAACTAACACCAGGTATCCATAGATACACAAACATTAAATTGGGATCATTTTAGGCATTACATATCTGTAACTCTTTAAAACTCAACCAATAATACAACAGCAGGGGCTGGGCCCTGCTCAGGGGGCAGCAGCATGAGTTGGCCTCCTCTGTCTTGGCAGAAGCTCCCACAGAGGCCGCAATCCCCTGACAACTTCAGCCCTGTACTCAAGGCGGCCTCTGCCATCTAATACCAACAGACTGGACAGGCAAGATAAATATAACCCAGGTGCTGTCCCGGAATGAGAGAAGGGTCATTTACCCAGTGTAATTTCAAGCATCTAACCTTTCATTTTTTTGTGACTGACTAATCTCACTTAGCATAATATTCTCCAGTTCCATCCATTTTCCTGCAAATGACATAATTTTGTAATCTATTCATCTTTTTTTGTGATACTAGGGAGGGAACCCAGGAGCATTCTACCTCTGAACTATACCCCCAGCCCTGTTTTTTACTCTTTATTTTGCAACAAGGTCTCACTGAGTTGCAAAAGGCCTCACTAAGTAGCTGAGGCTGTCCATGAACTGTGATCCTCCTGTCTCAGCCTCCCGAGTGCTGGGGTTACAAGTGTGCACCATCATGCCCAGGTTGTATTTCTTCTTTTGTGAAGTGTCTATTTAGTTCACTTGCCCATTTTCTGATTGGGTTGTATGTTTAGTGGTAAGTTTGAGCTCTTTGTATATTCTAAATATTAGTCCTCTAAGCTGGGTGTGGTGGCACACACTTGTAATCCTAGCCTTCAGAAGGCTGAGACCAGAGGTTCGTGGTTCGCGGACAGTCTCAGCTACTTAGTGAGACCCTGTTTCAAAATAAAGAATAAAAAAATAGGGCTGGGGGTGTAGCTAAGAGGTCGAATGCCCCTGGGTTCCATCCCCAGACCCGGGGGGCGGGTGGAATTAGTCCTCTCTCAGAGTAGCTGGCAATTTTCTTCTATTGGTTTGGCTCTCCTAAGGTTCTTGATGGTTTCCTTTACTGCACAGTTCTTTAATTTAGTGCAATTCCACTTATTATTCCTCGTTTTACTTTCTTGTGTACTCGGGGTTTTACTGAGAAAGTTCCTACCAGTGCCTATATGCTGGGGGCATTACTCCTATACCCACTTCTAGTAACTGCATAGTCTCTGGTCTAATTTCCAGGTCTTTGATCCATCTTGAGCTGACTCTTGTGCAGGGTAAAAAGGTGGAATTTATTTCCATCTTTCCACATATGGCTAACCAGTGTTGCCAACATTATTTGTTGAAAAGGCTTTTTTTCCAGCATATGATTTTGGTCCTTTTGTCAAAAATCAATTGGCAGTATGTATGGGGATTGGTTTATGAATCTTCTATTCTGTTCCCTTGGTGTAGGTTTCTGCTTTGTACCAATACCATGCTGTTTTTTATTACTCTGGCTCTGTAGTATAGTTTGAAGTCAAGCATTGTGATGCCTCTTGCATTTGAGATCCCACTCTTGATAAAATACTTGGCCAACTGGACAGTCTAATAAAAGCATCCACCACTGCTCACACAGACTGGTGCTGAGTGGTTAGGGCCTAGACCAGGAACAAGGCTAGCACAGCATGACACAGCCCCACCTGACACAAGGGCTGGGCTGGAGTCCGCCCAGGGCGGCAAGCTTTCCCACCAGGGCCAAAGTGAACACAAAGACACTGCAGCCTGGGGGGATGAAGGTTGCACAGGGCTCCATCAACAAAGAAATAGCTTCTACAACTTTTTCTTTGGTACTAGGATTGAACCCAGAGGCATTCTACCTCCAAGTTATACCCCCAGCCTAGTTTTTCTTTCTTTTCTTTTTTTTTTTTTTTTTGTGGCACTGGAGATCGAACCCAGGGGTATTCTAGCTCCAAGCTACAACCCCAGCCCTATTTTTTATTCTTTATTTTGAAATAGGGTCTCGTTATTGGGTGTGATGGCACATAGTTCTAACTCTAGTACTTAGGAGGCTGAGACAGGAGGATGACAGGTTCAAAGCCAGCCTCAGCAGCTTAGTGAGACCATTTCCAAATAAAAAACACTAAATAGGTCTGAGGGTGTAGCCTGGAGGTAGAAGGCCCCTGGGTTCCATTCCCAGTACCACAAAAAAAAAAAAAATAGGTGAACTTTTCTTTCCTTGTTCCAACACAAGAGGTGTGTAACATGGCTCATGCTTAGGTGCACTTTTCTCTTGTTCCAACATGATAGGTGTGTAACATGGCTCAAACTTAAGACCCACTTTTCTCTTCTTCCCTTGTTTCAACACAATAGGTGTGTAGTGCTAATAACAAAAAGTCCTGACAGTGGTATACAGGCACTCAAAAATCTGTCAAATTCTAAGTGTGCTGCTGAGACCTGCAGTGTGCTAAGCAATGGCCAGGCACATGAACCTCATAGCATGTCACTGCATGTACTTAGCCACCACTGAAGGGCGAACACAGACAACACATCCTAAACAAATGTGGCTATGTTCCAGTAAAACTATGAAATTAAATGCACAATTTTCACGTCACAAAATACTCTTTCACTTTTTCCAACTGTATATGATGTAAAAGAGACGCTGTGCTCAGATGCCAATGAAGAAGGCATGGGTCAGAGCTGGCCTGTGGGCTGTGATGTACGGCTCCTGTTCCAGCCAGTGCAAGGACGCACGAGACACTAAAGCACAGGCCCCTGGGTCAGCAGAGAGGGCTGGTGAGAGGGGCGGGAGGAAGTGATGGGCAGATTGGGGGAGGACGCTGGCAGAGAAAGGGAGGGCTTGGGGCATGCTGGCACCTTCTCCCAAGCAGGAAACTAGGACCTCAGGCTGATGCTGTTTTGCCACCCTCCACCATGATTAAAATGTGTCCAGGGTGTAGAGAGGCCCAAGAAGAAGCTCTGGTCTGTGGAATGAGCCTTCAGCCAGTAGCATGACAAAGGAAGACAAACTAGACAGGCTTCATCGAGAGAACAAGCATGATGTTAGGGGCTTCAAAGTTAGAACCGGCTACCCAAAAAGAGACCGATGAGCTGGGCACAGGGACACACGCCTGAAATCCCAGTACTCGGGAGGCTCAGATGGAGGATCACAGGTCTATGGCCAGACTCAACTACTTAGTGAGACCCTGTTTCATAAAAAAGAATTAAAAATAGGGCTGGGGGTGTAGCTTAGAGGTAGAACGTCCCTGAGTTCCATACCTAGTACTGCAAAAAATAAAAAAATACAAAGGAACAAATGACTGAAAGCTTGGGAAACCTAGAAACAGAACATCTGCCTCAACAGGGAAGAGCCTCTGAGGGCACTGCAGGAAGGTGGCTGGGCAGTGGGCAGTGCGAGGTACAGAAGGTATGAGCTTAGAGCCCTTGAGTCCCAACCCTCTGCTTCTCCAACTTCAAGGTGGGGCCAAGGGTGACCACGCTGCAGGGGGTTGGGTGCGGTTCAGGTGGGCAGAGGTGCACGGAGCAAGCCAAGGGCTCCGGCTGGATGACCCTCCACCCTCCCCCTGCACTGTTAATCCACCAGCAACAGCTCCCGGATGGAGCAGTGCTGAGCTTCAAGACCACAAGCCTGCAGTGGTGAGAAGCCTGCCCTCCTGCCGGGGACAGGGGCATCGCAGGGACCCCTCCAATGCGAGACGCTCACTGGCCACAGATGAGAGAAGGTTCAGCTTCAAAAGAAGATAATGGTCGGGCGCGGTGGCGCACGTTTGTAATCCCTGCGCTTGGGAGGCTGTGACAGCAGGATCGCACGGGTTCGAAGCCAGCCTCACCTACTTAGTGAGGCTCTCAGCAACTTAGTGAGATCCTGTTTCCAAATAAAATATAATAAAGGTCTGGGAGTATAGCCCGGAGGTAGGAAGGCCCCTGGGTTCCACCCCAGTACCACCAAAAAAAAAAAAAAAGAGTAACTGCAATGAATGGAATGGACTAAGACACAGCAGCGGCTAGGGAGCCGGCCAGCAACCTGTGCTGAGAGGAGAGACGAAGGCCTCAGTGTCCCCTACAAATAGGTCCTGGGAAGTGCCACTCTGCCTGCCCCATTTCAAGGCAGAGCCATGCCCACTCACCTCAGGGGCCAAACAGCACTTGCCCAAGGTGGTAGACCACTCTGAGCGGTCCAGAGCCAGCAGGTCCACCTCCAGCCCTACAAGCTCCTGTAGGTACAAGGATGCCAAGGAAGGCTCTCTGCAAAACCAGACTTGGGGATGCCCCAGGAAACCCACGGTCAGTCCCAAACATGGGCCTCACGTGTACCCTGACTGCACAAGCTGGAAACAAACAAAACTGAAAGCTGGGCACTCTCAAGATAATAAGAGACATCACCTGAGGCGACATCTGAAACCAAGGAATCCCTGGCTCTTCTATGCTGCACACAAGCACTGTGGTTGTGCACTGTAAGAATCCTCATCTCTGGGACATAGAAGTGCCATGTGGGGGGGGGGCAAGGAACCCTGTGGACCTGCTAGATTTGGTCACAGCAGGAAGCCCTTCAACTCACATCTGCCTTGAAAGCACTGTGGCAAATATTTCTGAGCACCATATGTGGAACATTCTTTGCTTTTTCCCAGGACTCAAGAGTCTGCCTGTCCTAGAGTGAAGGTTGTGCAGTCGAGGAGGAGTGTGAGTACGGAGCAGGGGCCAAGGCAGGTGCTACTGAGGGAGGGGCTGCCGCCCAAGGAACAGGCCCCACTCCGAGCTGGCTGGTGCCTGGAAGACTTACCTTCCTGGAGGCCTGGCACCAACTTGTAAACGATGTCCTGCATGGTTCTGTCATGGCTGCAGAGAGAGCAGAGCAGGGTCAGCCAGCAGTTAACTCTGTGACACCCCCACATTTCCACACAGCAACTTGAACTCCTGAGTCACAACCTGAGCCTTTGGTGGGATTTCCCTTTTAGTTTGCATATGAAAAGATGTTTGTGCTACCAAAGGTATCTACAACCTAAAAAGGCATCATTTAATTTAGGTTCCTGCTGCTTATGTTAACAGTGGATGAACAAGTCCTTCTGAGCCCAGCGCACTGGAATGTGAGGTCAGCACAAGGCCCGGCCTTGGGCAGCACACATTCCGTGGCACCGCCCTCCCCTGGGCCTGGCTCTGCAAGACAGCCAGCTTGTGGTCCTCCTGATCTACCAATAAAGGTTTCTAGGACAAAAGAACAGTATTTCAAATATAGTTTCTACTTGAGTTCGCTAAAACACAAATTAGAATCATATTCAAATAACTGTTTTGTTTTTCTGGTGAAAAGAGAATTCTTAGTTTTCAAGTCAATTATAATTTTCACAAATTTTTTTTTTTTTTTTTTGTGTGTGTGTGGTACTAGGGATTGAACCCAGCAGCATTCAACCTCTGAGCTCTACCCCAAGCCCTTTTTATTTTTTGTTTTAAAATAGGGTCTCACTAGATTGCTGAGTCTCACTACATTGTCGAGGCTGTCCTTGACCTGTGATTCTCCTGTCGTAGCCTCCCAGGTACTTGAATTATAGGCATGTACCACCATGCTTGGCTCAGACATCATTCTATAAAAACAAAGTCTTTGTGTGCCCATAGTAATGATATCTAAATAACTGACAAATGATTATACTTGAATTCACAGAAATCCATTCGCCCAGGCTCAGACAGAGCGGCTGCTCAGGAGCCAGTCTCGCTTCAGTCCCAGTGGCCGGGGTGCTGTGAAACCTGCCTGGGTTCCCACCAGCACTGGGTGCTCTGGTGGCGCGCTGCTGTGAAGCCTCTGTGGGGTGGCAGAGCACACAGGCTCCTCAGACCTTCCTCAATACCATCCACACAGACAAGCAGTCTACACCACACTCAGGTCTCAGAGCTATCAACGCTTCCTGCTGTACCCCACCCCGCTCGTGGGGAGCTCGTCTACCCATGAGGACGCGCTGGGCTGAGCTGCTGCAGCAGAGCTGGACACCTGGGTCCCCCAGCAATGTGGCCAGGTTCTCCCAGGGGCCAGAACCACAGAGCCCAGTGGGGCCGTTCCCAAGACAGCCCCTCCTCGTCTCAGCCTGCCCCCGCATGGGGAGGGGCTGAACCTAGCATCCTGAAGAGGGGGCAGCAGCCCCTTACCCTGCCCCTGACCAGCCCAAATCTCTTGCTTCCTCCTGCCTTCAGCAGTTCCCACGGGGGCATCCCTCCCAGATCTGCAAACTGCACCAAGATAAAAAGCAGACACAGAGGCTGCCAACAATCAGGGTCCAGCACACAATGAATTTCTCCAAGACAGAATAAGCAAAACCAGGAGCCCAAAGAGGGCAGCACCCCACAGAAGCGGAGCCTGGAGGGCCAGTCCATGCCTGAGAGGACACCAGGCTCAGGGACAGCCAGGCGGCAGGAGGAGAGGCACCAGTAGCAACGCTGGGTCCTGGCAGCGCAGCGTGGAACATCGTCAGACAAGGGGCACAGGCTTAGCAGCTGGGGAGAGGGGCCCAGACAGAAGCTGCTTGGGACAGACATTCCTCCTGAGCATAGGCAGAGCAGAGGAGTAGGGGGCACTGTGCACCGAGAGCTGCTGGGTATCTCCAGACATCCATCTACAGGGTACAGTCCACGGGGCCTCCTCCCAGGGTGATTCGACAAAAGAGCGGGCCCGCAGAGACACGCTGCCAGCACGGCAAGCTGGGGAGGCGGCAGGAGTTGGGGGTGCCTCAGGAGACTGGCAGGGCTTGGAGGACTGGCAGTTTCCACCTGCAACCAGGGGTGCTGCTCCCTGGGGACTTGGGCTGCCAAGCCTCAAAATTGTGTTACACACTGCACACTTTAAAGTAAAAAACAGATTTCACCGAGTCCACTACAGCTCCATCGGCGCACCCAACAACAGTGAGTCAAACTGCGGTCCCAGAGGAGAAATCCCAGTACTGCACTCCCAGGGACTTGACCCAGTGGGGGAGTGGCGGTGGCAGAGATATCATACCACAGGAGAACGCCCAACCTGGCACCCCCCATAGTCTAAAGCAGCCTCTATCGACTCCCTGGGTCTGAGACTCTGTGATAAACAACCCAATAAAGGAGTAGTGGGATCTGAGATACCACAGACTCGAGATCCAGAGCACCTTAAGTGAAGTCGTAGTGACCCAAGGGAAGAACCCAGAGAAGGCACAAACTTCCGAAATCATGGGAAAGAGGAATAACAATGGAGCAATGAATGCCCACAACCCCATATCATCAGAACCCGATAAAACAGAAATTCAGAGATTTCTAGAAGATCAAATTAGGAAAATAACTGTAGAAATAATAGAGGTGTTTCGAAAAGAATTCAGAGAGAGCCAAAAAGAGATAAAGGATGCAATTAATGAAGTAAAGGCATCAATTCAAAGTACAAACAACCGATTAGACCACATGGAGAACAGAATCTCGTTCTTAGAAGATGATCAATCCAAAAATGAACGCATAGTTTCTAATCTAGGAAAAAATATCCGACAGCAGGAATCTGACACTGAAGAAATATGGGCCCATTTTAAGAGAGCTAACCTAAGAATAATTGGAATAGAGGAGGGAAAAGAAAGTGAAACCAAAGGGATCAACAATCTCTTCAAGAAAGTAATAGCAGAAAATTTTCCAAACATAGAGCAAGAGGTCGATACACAGGTCCAGGAAACTTATAGAACTCCCTTTAGACAGGATCGGAGAAGAGGATCCCCACGCCACATAATTGTCAAAATGACCAATGTGGAAGCCAAGCAGAGAATCTTAAAGGCAACAAAAACAAAGGGCCAAGTGACATTCAGAGGCAAACCAATTAGAATCACTCCAGACTTCCCAAACCAAGTCATGAGAGCCAGAAGGGCTTGGAGTAACATATTCCAAACTCTGAAAGAAAACAACTTCCAGCCAAAAATTTCCTACCCAGCAAAACTTTCTATCAAATTAAATGGGGAAATAAGAAGCTTCCATGACAAACAGAAACTGAATGAATTTATGTCTTCAAAACCAGTGCTAGAGAAAATACTCAAAGAGATTAATTACAAAGAAGAAATAGGTAACACACACCAGAACCAGAGAAACAAGATTTTCCATCCAACAGACAACTAAGATTGGTTATCTGTGGAGATTCATTATTTATGTTAGTCTTTTAACGGTATTGTTTGCCTTTATTGTTGCTAATTTTTAGGATTTCTAGTTGGAATATTAATATACCTTCAGATATAGCATTTGGAAATATTTTATCCCATTCTATTAGTAACTGTTAACTCTGTTTACATTGTCTTTGGATATACAATATTTTTTTATTTTTTAGGGAGTTTGTATACTCTTCTGTTGCCTATGCCATTGAAATCATATCCAAGAAATCACTGCCAATTTCAATGTTGTGAGGTTTTATGACCCAGATTTTCTTCTAAAAGTTTATAGTCTTAAGATTTATATTTAGGTCTTTTATCTATTTTGAGTTAATATTTGTATATGGGATTAGGTAAGGGTCCAATTTTATTCTTTTCCATGTAATTATTATTTTTCAACAATATTTAGTTAAAAGATTATTATTTCCTCCACCAAATATTCGTGGAAAGCTTGTCAAAAATAACTTGACAATATAGGGAAGAATTTATCTCTAGGCTTTTATTTAACTCCAATGATTTATATATCTACCTTTAGAACAGTACTACACTGTTTCAATTATTGTAGCTTTATATGGTTTGAAATCAGAAAATATACATCTTCTAGCTTTGTTCTTTTTCGAGATCGTTTTGGGTATCTAGAGTCCATATTCCATATTAGGATAGATTTTTTTTCTGAGAAATAAATAAATAAATGTATGATAGTTTCACCTAAAAAAAAGAAAAGAAAAAAATATTCTCTGGTAAGAAAGAAAGCAAAAAGAAATATTGAAATGTTATCTTTAAGTCATCAAAAGCTTGGTATCAGACAAATGAAACTGTTATGTGAGATTATCATTGTTAATTTTGGATAAATTGCTATAATACTAGATGTCATCCACTAAGCCAAGCATGGGAAGGAGGGATGGGGAGGGAATGGGGTGGGATCGGGTGGGGGCTGACTGGGCGATGTGTGCATGTATGTCTACAAAAGTTTTTTTGTATCCCACTATGATATATGAATACAGTGCACCAATAAAAAATTAAAAAAAAAATAAAGTGAAAAACAAATGTCCTTTTTCCTTAAAAACTTTTCAGACCTCTCTGCTCCTCTCACATGGTGTGGGAACATTTTGCTTTCTTCAGAGTGCCCCCCCAAATCGGAGATTCCACATGCTGCAAGCTTCACCGGCGGGCTCCGTACCTCTCTGAACCACCCCAGCCCAGGGTCTAGTTACTCCCAGGGGCTGCCTTCTGCTTCAAATGTAATGTTAGTCGGTTTATTAAAATTTGTGAAATTCCACTTGGCCTAAGTCTCCCTGGTAATCCAGACCCATACCAATGGATGTCCATGGGCACAGCCCTGGCCACTGCACAGTCTGGCATCTGAGCACCTGGCAGCCAGCACGGCTGTCCACAACGCGTGGCACTCACCCAATATACTGCAGCGGGTGGCTCTGATGGATCACGATCCTGCAGGTGGGGCAGGTGTTGTTCTCCTCCAGGTACTTCACCAAGCAGCTCCTGCAGACTGTCCAAAGTGCTCCATGTGAGAAAGGAGCCCCGAGGGAGATGTGACCCACGACCTGGCTTCTGAGTCCCAGCAGCAGCTGAGGAGGACACCGCTGACTTGCTTTGAGCTGAGTGCTGTGGCCTCCTCCCCTCAGATGGGCCCTTGGCCTCTCCCCACAGTTCCTGCCCCTGAGGACGGAACCACTCCGCACCTCACTCATCAATGGGACCAACGGATGGCACAGGCACCACAGGCTTGGGGCACAGCCAGAGGGGAAGACGTGGCCAGGAGACCCTGTAGACAGCTGAAGAGCTGTGAAAAATCAGCGTGCTAGTGTTTGCAGCGTGTGCATGTGGCCTGAAAGACCACAGATAATAGTCAATGAAAATTATCTAATTATACCCACCAGTTTCTAGTATAATTACTCTAAAAATTCTATCAAAATTGGCAAATATTTCTAAGGGGGAGGTATGGGATTAAAAGTGCATTGGGCTGTCACGTCAATGCACTGCTCCTCAGTGGTCACCAGCTATCCTACTGCCCTTCCCAACAGTCCTGCCTGAGTATAGAGCCACAGGTATAATAGGCAGCCGTCCTGAGAAGCAACCCAGCAGCATCCTGTTTGAAAGATATGAGGACTTCACTTGAAAATCTAAAATGCAGGTGTCCTGCCAGGAAGAGAGGGGCTGCCCGCCCCAAAGACCTGGAATGGCTGCACTGTCAGGGGTACTCACACGTGTGCAGACACTCAGTCACTGTGGTTGCGTCGATGAGGTACCCGCTGCAGAGGCGGCAGGTGATGTGGGCGTTTATATCCCAGAGCTTAATCTTTCTGGTCAACATCTTTGGCTTCTGCAACACACACAGACATCAACTAGTTAACACCTAAACTGCGCTGATGTTTCACTCAGGCTCCAGTCACTGTCCCTCCAGGAAGGTCTAGGTGGCCGTGGAGAAGCTGCTGGTCAGACATCACTCCCCATCTGGAGGGCACGTTAACAGCCCCTGGTCTCCTGGGAGGCTGAAAGAAACCACCAAAGGCCCCACAGGAAGCTGCAGCTTCCATCAGAGTCCAGGCATGTGTCAAAGACCCCAGAATGCACTGTGATCCCAGACATTCCGGCAGGACACTTCGGGGGGTTGGCCTCTGAAGCAGAAGGGAGGGAGACAAAGGCAGGGATGCCCAGGCAGGAGCGTGGACAGGCATTTGGGGACATCAGCATAGCCAACAGAAACCCTGAGACCCGCAGCAGTTAAAAACCTGCAGATGCCCAGGCGCAGCGCTCAGTCACCTGGTGCTCCCAAGGCGCCCAGCTGCTGGTAGCTCTGTGAGATCCTAGCCCCTCTCCCGAGCCCGATATGATGCTGCGTCCCCTCTGGGACCCCTCCGTCAAGCTGCCTGCTACTTCCCAAGCTTCCCTCCCTCTTTGTCTGTGGGATGCAGGGATGAGGACCCATCCCAGCTTCAGGTGGACACATGGTCAGGCAGTCTCATGCCACAGTGGTGGGTGTGTGTGATTCCTGACTTGAAGACCTGCCATCAGTCACTCTTCTGTCCACCAGGGCCTGTGTCCACCAGGAAGTCACCCAGGCCCTCAGAAGGCTGGACTGCGCATCCCACAGGCCTGGTCCCTCTGTGCCAGTTTGAATGGGCCCTGCCACCTGGCCTCCAAGTACCGCAGCTGAGGCTCACCCCACTCACTGCTCAAAGGCGGGACTCTAGCCCACATTTCGTGAAAGGGAGTGTGGCTGATTATCCACTCAGCTGTACGAGAGATTAACCAGGGCATGCTGCTGCCAGTCACCAGCTGGAACCCTGCTGCACTGCCCTCAGCACAGCACAGTTATCTCACGGCACCCCTCCACACGGAGCCCCGGGCCTCACCTCCTCTGGGCGTTTGCGTGTCCCTCCTCCCGCCGTGGCATGGAGGCTTCAGAATCCCACACTGGCAGGGCGGCTCCTCCTCGCTCTGCACTTGGGCTTGCTTCTGCACCTCCCTTCCTGCTTCTGCTCTTTTCCCATTTTCTAGCACAGAAACAGCACTGTTACTTTAGGTCCTGTCACCGGTGGGTCCTGCATACAATCCTGCCACAAATCTCCTCCTCCAGTGCACAGACAAGTCCTATGCAGCACAAGGTGGGACAGAAGGAAGATGTCCGAGACCACACATGCAGAATTCTGTAGCCACAATACACTCACCAACTATGATCCAAGCACAGGAAGGAGACTAGCTTCACCTGTGCTTACCTGTAGATGAGAGCCTGGGACCCGCTACATCGTGAAGCCTGCAGGGAAGCAGAGATGGTATCACCGCAGGAGGAGGACAAGGACCAGGCCAAGTCTGTGCTGGGCCACCACCCTCCAGCAGTTGAGCCTTGCTCAGTTCAACATGGCTGCTCATGCCGGGTGTTGAGCGCATGCTTGTAATCCCCGCACTTGGGAGGCTGAGACAGGAGGATCACACAGGTTTGAAGCCAGCCTCAGCTTCTTAGTGAGGCTCTCAGCAACTTAGTGAGACCCTGTTTCCAAATAAAATATAAAATAGGTCTGGGAGTATAGCCTGGAGGTAGAAAACTCCTGGGTTCCACCCTCAGTACCACCAAACAAACAAACAAACAAACAAATAAATAAGAGCTGGGCGTGGTGGTGCACGCTTGTAATCCCAGTCACTTGGGAGGCTGAGACAAGAGGATCTATGTTTGAAGCCAGCCTCAGCTATTTAGTGAGGCCCTCTGCCTGTTTCAAAATAAACAACAACAACAACAAATGGGGCTTGGGGTGTAGCTTGGTGATAGAATGTCCCTGGGTTCAATCCTCAGTACCATACACAAAATAAATACATAAGTTACTAAGAATTAAAAAATGGTAAAGAGGGGGCTCTGCCACAGAGGCACAGCCTCACACCCCCAGGCTTGCCCAGAACCCCTGGAAGTGAGAGTGGGCACATGGCTGTAGGGCGATGGGGGGCTGGCTCCATCATTCTGCTCTGGGGCCCAAGAAGGCAGGGTGAGGAGCAGCAGGCAAGGCTGGAGCAGCCCTGGCAGGACACGCGGCTTCCACCTGCGCGCCCAGGGGGCCTCCTGGGCTGGGCGTGCAGTGTTTCCGAGTCTAGGCCTCCCCAGGTATGGTCTCCCAAGCTTCTATGCAGGGCTCTGCCCTAATATGGGAACAGGCCTCGCCTCAGAGAGGCCTGGGAGTAGCCAGGAGCTTGGCTCCAGAAACCGCCAGGCTTAGGATACATGAGATGGGATGGTCTAAGGACAGCAACGAGACAGCACTGAAATGACTGGCCTTGATGTGTGCTCAGATGATACCCCTTATGTTCAGTTTACATCACTGGTGCCTTTCAAGGTTTCCATGGTTGTGCTTTCTATTAGAAATCTTGAAGCCCAGTTAAGTGTGTGTGGGGTGGTACTGGGGTGGAACCCAGGGCTTCCTACTTCCGGGCTACACTCCAGCCCTATTTTATAATTTATTTGGAAACAGGGCCTCACCTGTGCAATCCTCCTGTCTCAGCCTCCCAAGTGCTGGGATCACAAGAGTGTGCCACCACGCCCGGCACAGTTAACTTTTATAATACTAAAGGGGGGAGGGAAGAAGGAAGAGTCTGCCTTCTCAGGCAGATTAACAGGCATATCTGAAGCACTTAGAAGCCGAGGGAATGAGGTAGACTGGTGGCCAGACCCGTCCTGAGCCGTCCCCTGCCCAGCAGCTGCTGGCCACACAAAGCTGCTGACATTCAAAAGGTGGCTCGTGTGACTGAGGAACCAAGTTTTTTTGTTTTGTTTTGTATTGTTTTTTGCAGGTCTGGGGATGGAACCCAGGGGCATTCAACTTCCGAGCTACACCCCCTGCCCTATTGTTTATTCTTTATTTTGAAACCGGGTCTCACTGAGTTGCAGAGGGCCTCACTAAGTAGCTGAGGCTGTCTGCGAACCGCGATCCTCCGGTCTCAGCCTCTCAAATGCTGGGATGACGAGCGTGCGCTACCATACCCGGCTAGGAACCAAGTTTTAACTGTTTGAATTATATTAAGTTGTGGTCAGTGGTTCCTGTTCTGGGCAGCCACACACACACAAACCCCCACAGCCTATTTCCCAACAAAGACGGACAATAAATACCCACACATCAACAGGTAAGTCATCTCACAGGTGACACACACTACAGCCATAACAGCGGGGAGTGTGGCACTAGCCGGGTGAGGCTGAGTACAGCATGCGGTGAGCAGGTCATGTGCCAAGACGGAGGGCGAGGAGACTACCAAGTTCCTAGAAAGTTGGCTCAACAGAATGGAGGCGAGCAGACAAAATCCCGAATGCGCTACACCTGTCATGCAAGCTGAGTAGTAGGCACCGAATTTCCTTCAAAGAAAACTCCAGGTCTAGAAATCTCCAGGTGGTTGGCTATCCAGGAACAAAACACTCCTCAGTGAAGAAGACAGCATTTCAGGCTAGGAGAGTAGCTCAATATTTGAAACTCACTTTATGACTAACAACACACACACCAAATCTGACAGGGTCAGAGCTGGATGGAAAACGACAGTCTATGTAATCCTAGCAGAGCGTCAGCTTCCCTCACACAGCAACACACAAATGCGTAGTCTTTTTTTTTTTTTTTTTTTTTTGTACTGGGGACGGAATCCAGGGGCATTCTACCTCAGAGCTACACCCCAGACACTAAGGCAGCTTTATTTCTTGGGAACTTCTGGCTGGAGCAACCACAAGACCCACCCGCAGTAGCCAATGGACACCCTGTGTTCCTTCTCAGTAGTGAGAATGGACAGGGAGGACATCCAGGCCACAAGGGGCGCCATGGACGTGAGGGTGCTGCACGCAGACCACACCAGGATGCTCTTACAGGTCACACAATTCTGGAAGGCAGGACTGCCGGGGCAGGCTGGCTGCCTCGACTGGGACAGGGCAGGGTGGCTGCCAGCCAGGCAGGACTCTCAAGTCAGCGTGGCACAGCAGAGGGTGGGCTTCAGTGCGTGAGTATCCAGTAAAAGAGCACCTTACAACTTAAGAGAGATGGTACACATCACTCCCGGTGGTACAGTGTAAAACCCCCAAAGAGCTTCACCTTGCACCAGGCATCTTCTGCTCCCACCTGAAGGAAAATATTAAACCTCGAAAAGACACTAAGGAGAATATCCTTCTGACCTCAGGTCAGGAGAAATATAACAGAAAATAAAAAGTATTGGCCAAGAAGGAAATGACTAATAAAAACAGCTTCATTAAAAACAAGTTCAATCTGGGTGTGGTGGGGCACACTTGTAATCCCATCACTCGGGAGGCAGAGACTGGAGGATCCTGGTTCACGGACAGCCTCAGCTACTTAATGAGGCCCTCTGCAACTCAGAGATCCTGTTTCAAAGTAAAGAGTTAAAAAATAGGGCCGAGAGTATAACTCAGAGGTAGAATGTCCCTGAGTTCCATCCCCAGTACCGGGGGAAAAAAAAAATCAAGCTGGGCATGGTAGCACACGCTTGTAATCCCAGCATTTGGGAGGCTGAGTCCTGAGGACTGCAGTTAGAGGACAGCCTCAAGTACTTAGTGAAGCCCTTTGCAACTACTCAGTGAGACCCTGTTTCAAAATAAAGAATAAAAAATAGGGCTGGGGATGTTTCTCAGAGGTAGAATGCCTCTGGGCTCCATTCCCGGTACTGCAAAAAAAAAAAAAAAAAAAAAAAGAAAGAAAAAAGAAAAAAAATAGAGCTGGGATGTATCTTGGAGGTAAAATCCCCTTGGTACCGTTAAAAAAACAAAACAAAACAAAACACCAAGTTCAAGAGCCAGGTGTGGTGGCATATGCTTGTAATCCCAGCATTTGGGAGGCTGAGACAGGAGGATCTCAGTTTACAGACAGACTTAGCTACTACTTAGGCCCTTTGCAACTCAGTGAGACCCTGTTTCAAAATAAATAAAAAATACAGCTGGGGGTGTAGCTCAGAGGTAGAATGCTCCTGGGTTCCATCCCCAGCACCATAAAAAATAATAATAATAAAATCAAGTTCAAGCCAGGCATGGTGGTACATGCTTATAATCCCAGTACTTGGGAGGCTGAGAGAGGAGGATGCATTTTCAAAGACAGCCTCAGCAATGTAACAAGACTCTCAGCAACCTAGTAATATTCTGTTTCAAAATAAACAAAAACAAAAACAAATTTAAAAGGCTGAGAATGTAGTTGAGAAGTAGAATGCCCCTGGTCAACCCCAGTCTCTCTCTCTCACACACACACACACACACACACACACACACACACACACACTCACACACACACACATGCACTTGTGGAGTGCGTTCTCAAGGGGACTGAGATCTGAGCAGATGAGCTGTTGGGGTGTGTCTCCAGGGCCACCACGGGCATCCATTTTGGTCCCCAACAGCTCAGGCCTGTGCACACAATAAGAACACTAGTTTCACTGGCTCTAAAAGAAGAGTTTCTAACAACACACACACACACACACACACACACACACACACCCTTTTAGAAAGTAATTATCCAGTTATAGAACTTCGCCTCCTCTGGCCATCGCTTACCCCACTCTGTCCACAAGCAGAGACTCCACTCTCTGGTCCTCAAGACTGGTCCATGCCAGTGCTGCCCGGCATCACCTTTTATAGTAAGGGAAGCTTGGCTTTCTGAGCTGACCATCCTGGTGGCCAGTAGAGACTGAGCCCTGGCTTAGCTATGTGGGTGAGGAACTGGCATCCAGCAGAGGAAGGACTGTAACCAGTACCACCAGCCTCCTGAATGCCTCACTCCTGATGCTGTCACCCCAGGGGTTAGATTCCAGTGTGGGGATTTGGGGGACACAAACATTCAGACCACAGATCTTCATTGTCTGTAGCTTTTCTCCATGTGTGTGTGTTTTTCTTCTTAATAAACATTTGGATGTAAAGTAAAACTAAACTAAACTTGAACTAAAAAAGAAGTCTCGCTCTTCTGCTCCTGCCTCGTGGTGCCTGCTCCCCATTCCTGCATCAGGCACATGATGGAGTGGGTGACCTGGAAGCTTTGGGTACTTTACAGCAGATGCTCAGCACAGCCCCACAGGGGCCTGGGTCAGGATCGGTTGCATAATTATGGTTTGAGTAACGAATATGAGATATGCCCTGCTGAAGAACCAGAAGTGAGGAGCCAGCTGGGCGAAGTGGCGCACACTGTAACTCCAGGAGTTGGGAGGCTGAGACAGGAAGGTCACAGGTTTGAGGACAGTCTGAGCTAGTGAGACTCTCTTCAACCTAGGGAGACCTTGTTTCAAAATAAAAATAAAACAGATCTGAGGTTATAGCTTGAAGATAGAATGCCCCTGGGCTCAATCCCCAGTATTAAAAAAAAAAAAGAACCAGGGGATGGAGCAACTGACAAGACCTATGCAGGAGTCATGCCCTAGAGCCCCACGCAAGTCTCCACACGATCACAGAAGACAGGTCTCCAGAGCCAAGACCCACACGGTGCCTGGAGCCCAGGAGACCTGCGGGGCCCTAGGAGGCCCACACAGGACCCACTGTGTAGGAGGGGCTTTGAGGTCTGTGGACATCTTCCCACTGTTGCATGCTTCTTATTAAACACCTGGAGTTTGCTGTTGCTATAGCGGAGTCTAGAAAATATCAATAAAAAATTTACCTCCACCTTCTACATTCACCTAAACATTCAGAGTTTCTCTTCAAAATAATACATTGACCTAACAGTGGGCTGATGAGGACTATCCTCTGAAAGTTACTACTCCTTTCAGTGGGAGCTCTGGGCAATTCCATGAGAGGCATGCAGATGACATTCACCAATGCCCTGTGTCATTTTGGCTTTTGTGAAATGTGGCAGACCAGAAAAGACAGTTTTGTTATTATTTTTAAAGGCCTCATGGTTTTAAAACTTAGTGATTGAGCCGGGAGTGGTAGAGCACACTTGTAATCCCAATACTTGCGAGGCTGAGACAGGAAGATCACTGGTTCGAGAACAGCCTCAGCAAATAAACTCATCAACCTAGCAAGGCCCTGTTTCCAAACAAGAAATAAAATCGGGCTGGGGATGTAGCTTGAAGGTAGAATGCCTCTGGGTTCAATCCCCAGGACCACAAACCAGCCAACCAACTAAAAAAACTCAAGGATAAACCAACTGGAAGAACTGAAGAACAGTCCCAATTTGAAACACAATGATTTGTGCAGCATCTTGCAATATTAATGCAAGTATTGTAAGGAAAATAAAAAGTAGATAATAGGAAACAGTCCTTAAGCCTCAACATATTTCAACAGTAAAGAAAACTGCATCTATGCCGGGCGTGGTGGCGCACGCTTGTAATCCCCGCGCTTGGGAGGCGGAGACAGGAGGATCACGCTGGTTCGAAGCCAGCCACGCTGGCTTAAGAGACCCTGTTTCAAAAATATAAAATAGTTCTGGGAGTGTAGCCCAGAGGTAGAAGGGCTTCCAGGAACCCCAGTACCACCAAAAAAAAAAAAAGAAAAAAGAAAAGAAAGAAAACTGCATCTATAACCTTGAATCCAACTCAACATCAAGCACATAAGGCTGCAAGTGGAACAATAAGTCCTGCCATTTAATAAACTAAAGAGTAACAGAATAGACCCAGCATACCTTGCTTTATAATACAAACAATTCCAGTTGATGAAGGGCTCCTTCCTCCCCTCAACAGCCCTCTGGTGGAACCTCCCAAGGTCCAGAGAGGACATGGAGGGGGAGGTCAGCCACTGGGGCCCGAGCATTCAGAGCAATCTTGGATGGGTGCCCTAGGATACATCCCAGACCTTGGGTCCAAGCTCCCTGTGAAAAGCCCACCAATGGTCCCTGGAGCATAATCCTCCACTAACAAGGCACAAATATCCCAAACTGTTCAGCTCTTATACCTTACACATCAAAGAGGACACAAGTCACCAAGTGTACAAGGTCCAAAGCAACAGGAAAAACACATTCTCCATGTGCTTAAAATGGTTAAAAAGCTTCTTACCAAGGTCAGTTTGTCAAGCTGAATCACTGACAGAAATATCATGATGTGACCCTGGAACAAGTGAAACCCCCCTTTTCCTGGCAATTGAAGGATCTCTGTCCACCCCACACCCCAACTCCACTGCTTCCCAGGTATTCCAGAAGACGTGCTGACTCCCAGGGATCTTTTCTGTCCGGGACTCATCTCCTCTGATGTATTAGGATCCACACATCACAATGACCCCAACATCACAAAAGTGTCAGTGAACTGGTGCATGTACCATTCCTAACTCACATATGGGATTTTCTCAGGCACTGGCCACAGTGTCCCTCAATTCTGATAAACTCCAGGCTCACAAGACTACTGGAGGCCCCACCTGCCTCCTCATATGCCCTCCCCTTCCCCTCAAGCCTGCATGGGGCCTCACATCTTATCAAACAGAAGCAAAGCGATGGGACACCACTTCCAAGGTTAGGCTGCAGGGCCAGAGCTTCCTGTCACTGTCCTGCTGTCCCTGGCCCACGGACAGGCACTGGCCTCTCCTGCACAGTGCAGGAGGGGCCTGGATGGGGATGCTCCCAGGGAGCCCCAGGGGAGGCACTAGCCAGTAGCCTGACAGCTGTGAGGCCTGAGCAGAGGACCTGTCAGCCAGGCCTGGGTCTCTGGTCCACAGCAAATGCAGGATAAGGGACTGGTGGCTTAGGGCACTAAATTTAAGGACCAATTGTTGGACACTAATAGAAAAGCATACAACCACTCAGTACTATCACACCTATAACAATATGAAAATAAGTTGGGCCTGGTGGCACATGCTTGTAATCCCAGTATCTGGGAGGTTGAGACAGGAGTATTATAGGTTGAGGCCAGCCTCAGCAATTTAGTAAGACTGTTTCAAAAGAAAAAGGAAAAAAGGATAGGGGTGTAAGTCAGAGGTAGAACGCCCCTGAATCTAATCCCCAGTACTAATAAACAAATAAATAAATAAAGGAAAATAAAGAGTAGGCTCTGAACACATACTCAGTTTGCCAGTCTTTTCCAAAATTCCACAAAGCAAAGCAAACCTTAAACTCAGTAAAGACTATGTCAAAAGAACAAATCAGAAACTGGCACTCAGCACAAAGTTCCTGAGTACAGCTACATTTGGCAAACACAATTTTCTATGCTGGGTCCTCTGGAGTAAGATTCAGTTAAAGTCAGTGCTACAGAATCTAAGTGGTCTGTTTCCTCCTGAGTAACCAAGGGGTGAGGCTGTGCCTCAAAACAAAACACAAAACCTACCAGCTCAAGTGCCTCTCAGGAGTCCAGGTGGCCCAGCGTTTCAGACCCTGCCTCACCCAGTCAGGGACTTCGGTAAGTTTGCAGCCCAGCCCACGTGGGGCATTCACGAGTGTAGCTGCCTGCTCATCTGCTCTGGCACTCACTCCAGTAAAATGCTGCCTCCTGACCACACCAGGCTCCTCCGGGGCTGGGCTGAGCAAGGCCTCTGCCCCTTCCATCCTCTGGAAGCATCCAACGAGGCTCACTGGGCATGCCTGGAGCCTGCCCCAGTCAAGAGCAGCACACCACTAGTTAACACCTCATGCAGCATAAAAACTACACCCTACTTTCCAACGACCACTTCCAAATGGAATGAAAACACCTATACATTCTAGAAAGAAGGCTGATTCCAAGGTTTCAGAGATATAAGACCCCTTCCCTCAATCCACTAATGCCCTCCTCTCCTGGAGTGCAGAGGGTACAGGAGCAGGATTTGGTTCATGTGACCAGCTTTCCTGCCCTGAGCCATCTACAGCTTAGACCTTACCCTCCTTCCTACTCCTGGAGTCCCCTGGACACTGGTGACACCTCTAGACTCAGGATGCATCTGCACAGCACTGATGCAGAGGGCAGAGACACTGATCCCAGAGCCAAGGCAAGGATGGCAGCCCTGCAGGTGGCGGCTTTCTGGGGCAGGGGCCTCCCTGAAACCTGAGCCCCTGGAGCTGGAAGGGTAAGCCCCAACCTCACCTGTACGTACCCCTGTCCCCACCTAGGCAGTACCTGATGGTCTGTGGGGCCAGCCTGGGAGCTCATGTCAGGGTGCTCAGGGGTCTTGTGAACAGAGCATGTCCTAACCCTGTGGGCCTTGGGGACCAGGACCACATGCTTGAACCTTCCTGGCAGTGAGGTCCAAGTGGTAGGCTGGGCAGACTTGGGGCACCTCTGCATCACACTGAGGTCCCTGCACTCCTTCCAATCTACTCTTGGGTCTAGATGTTCAACGTCCCAGCCCTCCCTGGGGACCTATCTTAAAGTTCCAGCTCTTACGATGGTCCTCCCTCCAGAGAACCATCCTCATGGTCCGGCCTCACCGCTCGGACCCAAAGCAACAAGCCTTTCCATGTCATGCGCCAGCCTCAGGGACGCAGCCTCCCAAGGACAAGAAGCTACCTCAGGGTCCCAAAAATGCTTGCAGGACTGTGTCAGGGTTGGGACCTCTTTTGGGCCAACCCTGGTGTCCCGGTGGGTCTGTCCCAGAGTCCTGACCTCCCTATGGCCTTGTCCTGGGTTCTGGCCTCCTCTGTGACCTGTCTTGAGTTGGACCCTCCTCAGAGATCCTGGCATTCTCTGGGTCATGAGATCCAGCCTTCTTCAAAGACCCTTTCCAGAGTTCCAACCTGCCTGATCCCCAGGTCTGGCTGGCTCTCTCTCACTGGTGACCCTTCTGGTATCCTGGCCGTTCTCAGGAACCTGTCCTGGGGATGGACTCTCCTGGATGACCTGTCCTGGGTCCCAAAACTCTGTGGGTCCTGTTCAGTCCCACGTACTGACTCTTGTCACAGACTGTGGTTCCTGCCTGGCCCGGGATCCTGCCCTCCTGGGGCCCTTCCTGGTCTGGGTCCTACATCCGACAGGGCCACCCTGGGCCAGGGTTCTGTCGTTCTGGAGTTCAGCCCGGTTCGGGGTCCTGCTCTTCCCCCGGTCCTGACTAGTGTGCGGTCTATCCTGGTCTGGGAGTGCTGCCTGGTCCGGGATCCACCTTGGTCGGATTCCTGTCCCCCAGGGGTCCGGTCTTCCCGGGTCCGGCTCTCCTGGGGTCCCCGCCGCCTCGCTGGCCCTCGGGTCCCGCCTCCCCGGGCCTGCCTAGGAGCGCCGGGCTCGTAGCCTTCTGCCGGACCCGGCCGAGGCCGCGGCCTGAGGAGCGGGCGCGCGGGCCCAGGCCGGGCGAGGCGGCTCACTGACCTGCGTCTCGGGCGGCGGGCGAGCGGGCGCACGCGGGGGCTCGTCGGGAGGGGGAGGGGGGGCCGCTCCCTCCGGGTCCCCCCGAAGAGGAGGAGAAAAAAGCCGTCCGGAGTTTAAAACAAAGAGGCGGAAATGCCCGAGCAGACCCGAGCGCCGAGTCGGGGGCGCCGCGCTTGGAGCATGCGCGATGTGCAGCTCAGTTCCCACCCCGCGACCGGGCGGGGGCGGGGCCTGGAGGAGGCGGGGCCGGGGCGGGGCCAAAGGGCGCAGGCGCAGGCTGCCAGCGCTCCGCAGACCCCGCGGCGCGGTGGGCGGGGCGGAGTCTGGGGCGCGCTCACGGTGTGGGGCGTGGCCGGGTGAGGGGAGGGGCGGGGCCAGAGTGCGCAGGCGTGTGCCTGCACGACGAGCGGGGCGGGGCCACATGTGGGGGCGTGGCCAGAGGGCTGGGCGGAGGAGAAGCACGCGGCCCCGGGACTCCGGGTTTCCTCCGGCCGAAGCGTTCTCATTGTTGCGTTCCTGGGAACTAGGCAGAGGCGCCGAACGCTGCTCAGGGCAGGGAGGGGCCCTACTGACAGGGCTGCCGACAGTGCACTGTGCTTACTCGAAGCTCGCCCGTTTGTCCATCGTGCGCAGGCCAACTCTGGAGCCCTGAGCAGTGACCGTGACGCTCTCGATCTCATGGGGTCCCCACTGTGGTGGGAGGGGCGCAGCTGGGTCGGAAGGAGACGAGGAGCGCGGAGCGGTGGTGTGCGGGCCTGGGTTACCGCCAGCGGCGGAGGGCCAGGAAGGGACTCGGGAGCAAGCCCCGCAGGCTTCTAGGGCGGGCGGGGCGAGCAGCAGGGAGTCCTGGGAGTGGGTTTTGCGGAGGGGTGGGTTGGGCTGCTGGAAAGCCCGGGCTGCTCTCTGATGCGGCCTAAAGGTGGGGGATACTGCTAGGGAATCCGGAGGCAGCTGCCGCCGACGGTCCAGAGGTGGGAGGCACACGATGGGGGCTGTGGTGGGTGCCCTTTAGATCTCCTTAGGCTCGGAGCCATCCTGGAAGTGGACGGTCAAAGGGGTGACCCCCTGAAATTCCCACAAGAAATCTGGAGTCCAGGAGAAGCCAGTAAGAAGGATGAGCAGCTACGATGGCTGCAGGGCCCCCAAAGGCCTGGGGGCGGTGTGACAGCGGGTTCTAGGGAAGAGGGCTAAAAGTGCAAAAGTGAACATAAACACATTTTTAAGACCTTTTGCTGTAAAGAGAAGCAACTGAATGGGGCTCTGGCTATGGGGCACTGAGGGCCAGCGAGCCTAGCTTGCCTTTGGGTGCGAGTTCTGATGATCTTGAGGTAGGGTAGAAAGGAGACAGAGAAGGAAAGACTGAAGCTTTAAATCTAACAACTCTGTAATGAAGACAGGATGATCACAGGCTTCAGACCAACCTTAGCTACTTAGCCCCCCCACACACACACACTTACTGAGACCCAATTTCTTTTTTTTTCTTTTCTTTTTTTGTGATACTGAGGATAGAATCCCGGGACATTCTGCCTCCGAGCTATATCCCCAGCCCTATTTTTTAAAAATTCTTTTACAGGGTCTCACTGAGTTACTAAGGGCCTCACTAAGTAGCTGAGGCTGTCCTCGAACCACGATCCTCCTGTCTCAGCCTCCCGAATGCTGGGATTACAAGCATGCACCACCATGCCAAGATCCAGACCCAATTAAAAAAAAAAAAATTGTGAGGCGTGGTGGCACTTGCTTGTAATCCCAGTACTTGGGAGGCTGAGACAGGAGGATTGTAGGTGCCTGGCCAGCCCCAGCTACTTAGTGAGGCCCTAAAAAATAAAGAATAAAAATAGGGCTGAGGGTATAATCCAGAGGTAGAATGCCTCTGGGTTCAATTCCCAGTACCACAAAAATAAAATAGGGCTAAAATGTCCCTGCTCTGTCCCTCCACAAAAATCCCCAGTCAGTGTCTCTCTCTCTCTCTCTCTCTCTCTCTCTCTCTCTTTCACACACACACACACACACACACACACACACACACACACACACACACACGAAAAACAAAAACAACTCCATAATGGTCCTCATCTTTACCCGAAAAGCCTGTCCAATAAGTCTTAAAACTATGTCCAGTGAATCATGATACATACTGTGTGTGTGTGTGTGTGTGTGTGTGTGTGTGTGTGTGTGGTGTTAGGGTCCAAGAGTCGCCCCCTTACCCAAATAACGAAGAACTCACCAAGGATGTAAATCACACGCAGGGTTATTGTGCTGCAGCTCTTGCTGGCAAGCCAGTGGTCTGAACTCTTTCACAAGCCTGTCGTTAAAGGAACTGTGCAAATGACTAGCAGGGAGCGCCCTGGCGGAGCCAGCGTTCAGCCTCACTGACAGAAGGATGTGGTCAGAGTCGACCCAGAGCTCACTTCAGGGTCCAAGTTTATAGCCCCAGAAGGGAGTGGTCATACATGTCATGGCCTGCCCAAATTAGGATACAACCAATCAAATAAGGTAAACAAGTACAACCAATGATTTTAAAAGCAAGCACACACACACTGGAATCACAGCAAATGGTTTTAAAGGACAGCCTGTCTATGTCACCGCCCGCCAAGGAATGACTGTCTCCCTCATGCAGGGTATGTGTTCGGTTACTATGGTAACCTCTAGCCCGGGCTATGAACCGCCAGATGTTTGCTTGCAGATAAGACTGTGGCAGGCTCAGAACTTATTTCCATGAAAACTAGCTTTACGTTCTAAAACATTTTTAAAATACCTCAGTAGCTGAGGCTGGCTTTGAACCTGTGTGACTCCTGTCTCAGCCTCCCAAGTGCTGGGATTACAAGTGTGCGCCACCACGCCTGGCTCATACTCTGTTTTTGATCAAAGAAGTCTGGAGAGATAACTGTTCAAGGCCTAGTGAGAATGGGTTACATCCAAGTGCTATCCATCAACTAGGTAATGTCAACCTGAAGATTCCAACAAGAGCCAGACCACCACCACCTGCTCCACGACCAAATTCAGTCTTAGACGAAAATTCCCATCTCTGTTTTCTATTTACAACTTTTTTTCTTTTTTTTTAAGAAAAGACCTGCACTCCCAAAGGGCATCTCTCTTACTTGGGAGGAGGCACACACTCTCTCTGGAACACATATTTCTTACTTCCTTAAATAAATCACTGTCTCTGACTGGCTTATGCTAAAATTCTTTTTTTATTGTTGTTGTTTTTGCAGTACTGGGGATTAAACCAAGGGGCATCTGCCTCCAAGCTATACTCCCTGACCTATTTTTTATTCTTTATTTTGAAGCAGGGTCTCACTAAGTTGTGGAGGGCCTGGCCTCAAGCTTGTGATCCTCCTGTCTCAGTCTCCCAAAGGCTGGGATTAAAAAACATGCCACCATGCCCAGCTTGAAATTCTTTTTCATCATGTGAGTCAAAAAGACCCCACAGACCCTGAGTTGAGGAATTGACCCAGGACAATCCCATGGTGGCCCAGTGGAGGGGGAGAGTGGTCAGAATGCAGAGGAGGGAAGGCTGCCCAGACAGGGGCTCTGGGCCCTGACGGAACTGCTGACCTCTGACCTCCAAGAAGCCTGATGGCCCTTTGGGTCTTGAAGAGACAGGATCCTGATGCCAGGGCATAGAGCACTGGAGGGAAACCAAGGTGTTGGTGTTGGGTACAGCAATGAGGTGTGGGTGAGCAGGCCAGGAACAGCCCTGACTGAGGACAGAGTGAGTCCTCATCTCCCTTGATGGACCGACGAACTCCGTGGCCACCTGCCTGCAAGTGGCCTTTGTGGGCTGAAGATGAACCATGCTCAGAATTCATCCCAGGCCCAGGGTCCCTCCACACTGAGGGTACAGCCCTAGCATCTGGGCTGATAGCTGTTTTTCCATGTGACCTCACCTGGCCAGTGATACCCTAGACCTCAGTCCTGGACCCAGCTCTGATGTCCAGTCATCCAGCTGTCTGGCCACATCTCTGCTGGGAATTTTCAGGGAGCTCCAGCTCCACATGCCAACTCCCTGTCTCTCCTGGGACTGTTAGCTCCCAGCCCCCACACCTGCCAATACTGGACTAAGGCCCTGGGTGGTCCTGTCTTCTCAGGCCCTTCCCAGCCATCAGCTCACCGGCTAGAACCCATCAGGATCCAACCACATGGCCTACTTTTTTTTTTTTGGTGGTGGTACTGGGGTTCCTGGAAGCCCTTCTATCTCCGGGCTATACTCCCAGACCTATTTTATATTTTTATTTGGAAACAGGGTCTCCTAAGCCAGTGCGCGTGGCTGGCTTCGAACCTGCGCGATCCTCCTGTCTCCGCCTCGGGGATTACAAGCGTGCGCCACCACGCCCAGCCACATGGCCTACTTTGACCAGGATCCAACCTCTCTGGGCTAGCAAGGAGCTGCCAAGTTAGTCTTTCTTTTATATCCTTGGTTATTTATTTATTTATTTATTTATTTATTTATTTATTTATTTATTTATTTATTTATTTATTGGTGGTACTGGGGTTCCTGGAAACCCTTCTACCTCCGGGCTACACTTTCAGACCTATTTTATACTTTTTTTTTTTTTTTTTTTTAAACAGGGTCTCTTCGAACCTGCACGATCTTCCTGTCTCCGCCTCCCAAGTGCGGGGATTACAAGTGTACGCCACCATGCCCGGCAGGTCCCCAATTTATTTTTAACACAAAATAGAGACTCTCCTAAAATATTAGTCTGACTTGGTATGGTGATGCACACCTGTAGTTCCAGTACTTAGGAGAATCACAGATTTGAGGCCAGCTGCAGCAATTTAGGGAGACCTTGTTTCAAAATGAAAAACTAAAAGGGCTGGGGATATAGCTCAGAGGTAGAATGCCCCCGAGTTCAATCCCTAGTACCAAAACAAAACAAAACAAAACACACAAAAAACAAGCAAATAACAACTCCCCCCCTCAAAAAAAAAAAAACCCACAAAACAGTTCCAGCTTAGTCAGGCACCTCCCTCCTCTGTTCAGAACCCTTTGGGAGCCGGACATGTGGCATAGGCCTGTAATCCCAGACCTTGGGAGGCTGAGACAGGAGGATCGCAGGTTCAAAGCCAGCCTCAGCAACTTAGCAAAACCCAAGACCCTGTTTCCAAATACAAAACAATAGGGGTGGCCCAAATGTAGAACACCCTGCGTTTCATCCTTACACCAAAAAAAAAAAAAAAAAGAAAGAAAAAAGAAAGAGAAAACAAAATCCCTCAGAGCAGAAGCCCATGATGGGGAGATCCGAGGTTGCTCAAGGAGATCTTGAATGAGGGAAATATGTGTGGTCTTGGTGGTAAGTTCATAATCACATACACATGTCCCCCTACCCAGAGTACTGTAAATATATGTAGAGATAGGACCTGAACTCAAGGCCCCTGGGGGATGGAGGCCCTCCTCCCTCTGGTGAGCTGCTCCCACTGCTGCCAGGAGCACCTCCCTGGGTGCTGGCTGCGCCCTGTGGTGGTATGCATCTGTGCTCCCAGGACTTAGGGACATCGGTCTCCTCTGAGGGACCATTCCAGCCACTCATGCCCTCGGTGAGGCTACCGTCTGAACAGAGCTTCCTCTTGACCCTACACTTCTTTGCAAGTTCTCTCTTAAATCCAACAGGCCCCTTCTCCACCAACTCATACTCCATGCATGTTCCAGTCCAGATGCCCAGATCCCCAGCTCCCTGGGGGAATCCAGGGAGCTACTGCTACCTCCCTGACCCCAGCCACATTTGACTATGCCATGCTCTCCTTCTGGAAATGCCGGAGCCTCTGGCCCCAGACCTTGGTCAATCCTGAGCAGAGCAAAGAGCTAAGGTAGAGTGTGCCAGGCCTTTGCTAAGCAGCCCACTGGCTGCCAGCTTATGTAGAGAAAAAGAAAAGTCCTCCAAAGCCCCAGGACATGCCAGACACCCACACCTTAAGGTCCTGCCTTGCGGTGTTCTGGCTGTGCCTCCCCCACCTCGGTTCTGCTCAGAGGCCTCCTCACCACAAGGTCTCTCCTGGCCAGTCTGCTGACAAACCCAGCCTTGACATTCACAGTTGGCAAAACTCGGGAAGAACCCTTCTGTCCCTGCTGGGAACCCAGGAGACCTGACGGTACCCAACAAATGACCAGGCACTCATTGCCAGCCCAGCAACCCCCAGGTAAGAATGTGCACCGAAGATGCTTAGGCAGAACGCGAATGGATGAGTGAATAGGCTGTTAACTACTGCATGATTTGTAGCAGAGAACCGAAAGCCCTCCACCTGACATCGAAGTGCGATCAGTCAGACACGACTGAGCCTCCGCATCTCGGGTACCCACAGCGATCAAAGCAGCAAAGGACACAGCCCAGCTGTTTTGGGGCCTCCAGCCCAGGATCAGGACACACTGTTTAGACTTGTGAAGTGGATGGCTGGGAGGGCTGCTCTGGTCTCGGGCTGAGAATGTACTAGGTGTAGCGGCACACCCTTGTAACTCAGCACTTGGGAAGGTGGAACAGGAAGATCACAGGCTTGGGCTAGAATGTGGTAACAGTGAGACCCTGTTTCAAAATAAGAAATAAAATGCCAGGCGTGGTGGCGCACGCTTGTAATCTCCACGCTTGGGAGGCTGAGACAGGAGGACTGCACAGGTTCGAAGCCAGCCTCAGCTACTTAGTGAGCCTCTCAGCAACTTAGTGAGACCCTGTTTCCAAATAATATATAAAATGGGTCTGGGAGTATAGCCCGGAGGTAGAAAAGCCTCTGGGTTCCACCCCCAGTACCACCAAAAATAAATAAATAGATCGCACTAATTAAAATTTTAGATAATAGGGGAAAGGGTGTGCAGGGGTTGGGAAAGGGGCAATATGTGGGAATACTGTACTCTCTGATCAATTTTTCTATAAACTTAAAACTGCTCTAAAAATAAGGTCTATGCACACTTGTAATCCCAGTACTTAGGAAGCTGACACAGAAGTTCAAAATAAAGAATAAAAAATAGGGCTAGGAGAGCCAGGCATGGTGCCGCATGTTTGTAATCCTAGCATTTAGGAGGGTCAGATGGAAGAATCCGGGTTCACAGGTAGCTTCAGCTACTTAGTGAGGCCTTTTGCAACTCAATGAGATCCTGTTTCAAAATAATAAATAAAAAATAGGGCTGGGGGTATCGCTCAGAGGTAGAATGCCCCTGGGTTCCATCCCCAGTACCACACACAAAAAAAGGGGGCTAGGGGTGTAACTCAGAGGTTCAATCTCAGTACTGCAAAACAATATATAATTATATTAATTAAAAAAGAAAATTATATTAATTAAAAATTACTAATAAATACAGTAAGTACAAAACATATTCTGAAAACAACAAAACATTATTGAAAGAATTTAAAGTAAGCAGAAAGACTTCTCATGTTCACAGATGCAAAGATATTGTACTTAGGATAACTTGGGATAACTGTACTCAAGCAGGGTTTGGTGCTGTACCCTTGTGATCTCAGCATTCAGGAGGCTGAGACTGGAGGATCGCAGTTCTCGGACAGCCTCAGTTACTTGGTGAGACCCTGTTTCAAAATGAAAAGTAAAAAATAGGGCTAGGGTTTAGCTCAGAGGCAGAATGCCCCTGGGTTCCATCCAGAACAACAACAACAAAAGAGAGCTGAACCTGTACTCCCAAGCTGGTCGGTCAGTACAATACCTGAGTCTCAGCTGGCTTCTCTGCAAAAATCAAGAAGAAATTGAAATTTGATACCAAAACAGGGTGATTCAAAAGACCCAGAACAGCCAACTGACCTTAAAAAGAAGAATCAAGTTGGCAGAATTCCACTTCTTAATTTCAAAACTTATTGAAAAGCTCTAGTAATCCAGACAGTGTGGTAACTGACATGATGGTAGGCAGATAGGTCAGCAGGATAGAACTGAGAATCCAGAAACAAACCCTCAGACTCACGACCAATTCGCTTTCAAGAAGAACGCGAAGACAGTTCAATGGAACAACGCTGTTTTCTTTCCAATAAATGTTACTTGAAAAATTTAATGTTCATATACAAAAGAATGAAATTGGACTCCAATCATAAACTATATGTGAAACTTACCTCCAATGAATCAAAGACTTAAATAAAGGAGTAAGAGTGTTAAGAAGAAAACGTAGGTATGACTATTTTTTTTGTGTGTGTGGTACTGGGGGTGGAACCCAGGGGCTTTTCTACCTCCAGGCTATACTCTCAGACCTATTTTATACTTTATTTGGGAAAAGGGTCTCACTAAGTTGCTGAGAGCCTCACTAAGTAACTGAGGCTGGCTTCGAACCTGTGGGATCCTCCTGTCTCAGCCTCCCAAGTACTGGGATTACAAGTGTGTGCCACCACGCCCGGCTTGGTATGACATGACTCTTCTTGACCTTCATATAGGCAGTGGTTTCATAGGACAACAAAGACACAAGTAACAAAAGAAAAATAGATAAATTAGCTGTTGTCAAAATTAGAAACTTCTATATTTAAAAAAACACCATTAGCAAAGGGAAGACAAGAACATTGTTCAAATCATGTCTGATAAGGGACTTGTACCTAGAATATGTAAAGACTACATGAGAATATAAAGAGTATAAAAACTCTTAAAACTCTGGGTATGGTGGTGCAGGCCTATAATCCCAGTACTTGGGAGGCTGAGACGGGAGGATTGCCGGTTCGAAACCAGCCTCAGCAACCTAGTGAGACCCTGTTTCAGAAGCAAAATGATAAAAAAAGGGCCAGGGGTATACCTTGGAGGTAGAAGGCGTATAGGTTCAATACCTAATCTATCTGCGCGCTCTCTGTCTCTCTGTCTCTCTCTCTATTCTCTCTCTTCTCTCTCTTCTCTACCTCTTCTTTCTCTCTGACACACACACACACACACACACACACACACACACACACACCCCAAAACAAAAATCCAACTCTTATAACTCACTGGGAGTGTTGGTGCATGCCTAGAAAGCAGGCTACTTGGGAGGCTGAGGAAGGAGAATCACAATTTTTAGGCCTGCCTTGGCAACTCAGTGAGACTCTGTCTTAAAATAAAAAATAAAAAGTAGCTTAATGGTACAGTGCCCCTGGGTTTCATCACCAGTACCACAAAACAAAACCTCTTATAACTCTATGATGAAGATATGAATACACACTTAAAACTGAACAAACCAGAACTTGGGAGGCTAAGACTGGAGGACCGCGGCTCGCAGACAGCCTCAACTACTTAGTGAGGCCTCTTCAACTCAGTGAGACCCTGTTTAAAAATAAAGAATAGCCGGACGTGGTGGCGCACGCTTGTAATCCCCGCACTTGGGAGGCAGAGACAGGAGGATCGCTCAGGTTCGAAGCCAGCCGAGCGCGCTGGCTTAGGAGACCCTGTTTCCAAATAAAAATGTAAAAATAGGTCTGGGAGTGTAGCCCGGAGGTAGAAGGGCTTCCAGGAACCCCAGTACCACCAAAAAAATAAAAAAATTAAAAAAATAAATAAATAAAAATAAAGAATAAAAAGTAGGGCAGGGTGTGTAGCTTGGAGGTAGAATACCTCTGGGTTCCATCCCCAGACCCGCAAAAAAAAAAAAAAAAAAAAAAAAAAGAACAAATGTTTGAATACTTTTCCACAGAAGATACACAAATGGCCAATAAGCACATGAAAAGATGCCTAACACGACTAGCCATAAAGAAAATGCAAATAAAAACCACAGGAAACACCACTTCATACCCTAGAGGATGGCTAAAATCAAAGATGGCAGGCCAAAAGGAGCTTGGGAGCCAGACAAAGTGGTATACACTGTAGTCCCCTACTCGGGAAGCTGGGCCAGGAGGACCATAGGTTGGAGACCAGGCTCAGCAGCTGAGGGGGACCCTCAGACTTAGTGAGACTCTATTTCAAAATAAAAAATAAAAAAGGCTGGGGGTAAAGCTTGGAGAAAGAATGCCTATGGGTTCAATCCCCCTTACCAAAATAAATTAAATATCCCACAAAACCCAAAAAGGAGCCAGGTGTGGTGGCACACGCTTGTAATCCCAGCATTCAGGAGGCTGAGACAGGAGGATTGTGATTCGTGGACAGCCTCAGCTACTACTTAGTGAGGCCCTTTGCATGCAACTCAGTGAGACTCTGTTACAAAATAAAGAATAAAAAACAGGGCTGGTGGTGTAGCTTGGAGGTAGAATGCCCCTGGGTTCCATGCCCAGTGCCACAAAAAAAAAAAAAAAAAAAAGTCTGGGCAAGGATGCATAGAAACTGGAACCTTCAGGCACTGATGGGAATATTAAGTGGTGCAACTGCTTTGGAAAATAGTTTGGCAGTTCTTCAAAAGGTTAAACATGGCTGAGCATGGAGGCACACACTTGAGAGGCTGAGACAGGAGGGTCATGGGTTCAAGAACAGCCTCAGCAAGTAGTGAGAGTCTCAGCAACTTATTGAGACCCTGTTTCAAAACAAAAACTAAATACAGTAAAATAGGTCTGGGGTATAAGTCCAAAAATAGAGCGTCTCTGGGTTTAATCCCTATTCCAAAAAAAGAAAAAGGTTAAACATGGAGTTAGCATAGGAGTCTGCAAGCATACTCATGGGTATAGAACCAGGAGAAATGGAAACTAAAGTCCACAGAAACTGGTTCTCAGGCCATCAGAGTGACCACGTTTATAACAGCCCCAGCATGGAAATAGCCCAAATGTCAGTCAACTGGCAAACAGTAACTAAGATGTGATATATCCATAAATTGAATATCATTGGGCAATAAGAAAAAAGCACTAACACCTTAAAAACATGCTAAGCAAAAGAAACCTGGCAAAGAAGACCATATATAATATAATTCTATTTATATGAAATGTCCAGAATGGGCAAGCACGTAGACAGAAGGAGGACAAGTGGAGCTGGGCGTGAGGAGCACACTGGTGAGTGTGGTTTGTTATGGGCACCGAGATGTCGCTATGGTTTGGATATAGAATGTCCTCCAGAAAAGCTCATGTGCTTAGAGGTGAGATCACTGAGCCAAGGTGACAACCTCATCAGTGCACGAGTCCACTGGTGACCAAGAGTCCAGTGGGCTCACTGGGACCACATTTGTCCCTGGTCCCTTCCCCCTCTTGCTCTGCCTTCTGGGGCCATGAGCAGCTTTTCTCTGCCTACCCCTCCTTGTGATGGTTCTGCTTTGGAGCCAACCAATTATGGACCAAACCTCTGAACCCATGACCCAATTAAACCTTCCCTCCTATCAGTACTTCTCATCAGCTATCTGGGGGCACAGAATGAAGACTGTCTAATACAGAAGTCAGGAGACTGCGTGTGGTGATGTTGCACTAACCCTGTCACCTGGAGCACTTTTTTTGTTATGGTACTGGGAATTGAACCCAGGAGCATTCTATCTCTGAGCTACACCTCCAGTCGATTTTTATTTTTTATTTTGAAACAGGGTCTCGCTAGGTTGTTGAGGCTGTCCTCGAACCTGCTATATCAAGTACTGGAATTACAGGTGTTTGCCACCATGCATGGTGACTAGAATAGGTGAATTGTATGGCCAGCAAGTTGTAAAGTTATATTTCAATAAAGCTGGTATGTATGTATGTATGTAATGTATGTATGTGTTAAAATAATATTTTATTATTTTATTTTATTGTGGTGCTGAGGGGATGGAACCCAGGGGCAATCTATCTCTGAGCTACATCCCCAGGCCTGTTTTTTATTCTTTATTTTGAAACAAAGTCTCACTGAGTTGCAGAGGGCCTCACTAAGTAGCTGAGGCTGGCTGTGAACCTGGATACGCCTGTCTCAGCCTCCCAAGTACTGGGGTTATAAGTGTGCGCATGCTTGTAATCCCTGCACTTGGGAGGTGGAGACAGGAGGATCGCGCAGGTTCAAAGCCAGCCTTGCTGGATTAAGACACCCTGTTTCCAAATAAAAATATTTTAAAAATAGGTCTGGGAGTGTAGCCAGGAGATCAGGAGATAGAAGGGTTTTCAGGAACCCCAGTACCACCAAAAAAAAAAAAAAAAAAAAGAAAAAGGAAGAAAAAAAGGAACATCTGTAAATGACCTGCTCGACCTGCTCATAGTGACAGAGACCAGAACCCATGCACAGCAAGGCCGGTGCCGGTGCCTCTGAGGCCAGGATAGGAGCCTGCCATGCCAAGAGGCCTGTGCTGGGGCCAGCGAGGCCAGGATAGGACCCTGCCTTAAGGCAAGGCCAGTGCTAGGGCCAGTGAGGCCGGGATTGGAGCCTGCTGTGAGGCAAGGCCGGTGCTGGGTCCTCTGAGGCCGGGATCGGAGTCTGTTGAGGGGTGAGGCCGGTGCCGAGGCCAATGAGGCCAGGATCAGAGCCTGCCGTGAGGCAAGGCCGGTGCTGGAGCCAGTGAGACCGAGATCAGAGCCTTCCCGGTGGCCTGGCCGGTGCCGGTGCCTCCAAGAGTGGCACCGAAACTTACAATGCGGCATACACAGAGAAATATCACAGAAAATAAAAAATCAGATGCTTTCCCTAATATATAAGTGTGCGCCACCGTGCCAGGCTGTTATGAGTTTTTTCTGGGCGGGGGGATGTTACTGGGGATGGAACCCAGGGACTTAATACCTCCAGGCTACACTACCATACCTATTTTTTATATTTTGTTTGGAAACAGGGTCTCACTAAATTGCTTAGAGACTCACTAAGTAACTGAGGCTGGCTTCGAACCTGCTATCCTCCTGTCTCAGACTCCCAAGTACTGGGATTACAAGCATGCACCACCATGCCCTGCTATCTGTTATGTTTTTAAATGGCAACTGTGATTATTTTTTCTGTACTGGGGATTGAACTTGGGGCATTCTGCCCCTGAACCACACCCCCAGCCCTATTTTTATTTTTTATTTTTGAAACAGTCTCACTAAGTTGCAGAGGGCCTCACAAAGTAACTGAGGCTGGCCACAAACCTGTGATCATTCTGTCTCAGCCCCCTAAGAACTGGGATTACAAGCATGTGCCACCACATCTGGCAACTATACAATATTTAGAACTGAAATACTACCTTCGACTCTGTGTACATATGTGGATCTCAGTACTCTGTATTAGGAAGAGGGGAAATGGAGAGGAGGGGGCTCCAAGTGCTGTGTGCACGCATGTCACTGTCAGTATGGTTTACATTATAATGTAAGACTATAATGCACGAATAAAGGCATATTAAAAAATACCTGAGGCTGTTGTCAACTGGTCAGCTCTCTCAGGAAGAAGATCCACATGTGAAATAAAACTAGGTAAATGAGATAACAACAACAACAAAAAAAATTAGAAGCCGGCCATGGTGGCGCATGCTTGTAATGCCAGCATTTGGGAGGCTGAGACAGGAGGATAGCAGTTGGCGGGCAGCCTCAGCTACTTAGTAAGACCCTCTGCAAATCTGTGAGACCCTGTATCAAAATAAAGAATAAAAATTAGGGCTGGGAGTGGAGCTCAGAGGTAGAATGTCCCTGGGTTCCATTCCCAGTACCACAAAAAAAAGAAATTTAAATAACTAATTCATGGCACACATAACAATACCATAAGTAAAATGATTTTTACACTCGGTGCAGTGGTGCGTGCCTGTAATCCCAGTACTTGGGAGGCTAAGACAGTAGGATTGCCCGTTCGAGGATAGCTTCAACAAGACCCTCAGCAACTTAATGAGATCCTGCTTCAAGACAAAAAATGAAAATGGCTAAACCTTTTTATTAGAGGTAGAATGTCTCTGGGTCCAATTCCCACTACCAAAAAAAAAACCAAAAAAAATTTAAAAAAACAAAAAATCAATCTTCTACCTTTATAATCTTTATACATAAAGCAAATGTCTGTCTCAAACAGCACACCTATAAAAAATAAGAAAAACCCACCATACATACCAAAGAATGAGATGTGTATTTCATACCATAAATAGACTATTTGATCTCTAACTTGAGTGATACACATACAGGTATCACTCTACCTATACACAAAAGTGGATACCCACTTCCCATACATTCCAGAAAAATCTAACTACTATTCCATAACACATATGTGCATAAAATCATTATTCTATACCATATGCACAAAAATTAGCAATATCATACCCAACAGGGAAAAGAAATGATACCTATCTCACCCCTCACACAACTAGATCCTAGGTCACACATCACAATAGATGCTTGGATCTAAACCCCTTCCCAGCACACCTGGAAGATACACCGTGCCCTCCCAACATGGAAAGTTGGATCCGATCTCAGAGGGGTCCTCTGGGGAGGCCTTTCCCATGAGCAGAGCTAGTGGCAGCCAGGTTGGGATGCTTTAGACACTGGGACTGTGAAGCTGTAACCACCTCCTGGAGACTTCCCAGGGCAGCTGACAGTTTGTGCACACTCCACAGTAGAACCAGGCTGATCTCTGAGAGGAGGAGAAGAGGTCACTTGCAGCCCCAGGAAGAAGAGACTTTCCAATTCCAGGTCCTTCGAGACCTGGAATCAGCTGGGCTACCCATACTATTGCCTTGGCTCTGGGGCCTTCATGAGTTCCAGCCCAATGGGAGGGCTGGCGGTAGACACCAGGATCCTCTCTCTGCTGGGCCCCTGGAGCCCGGCAACAGTGCCCGGACCCCTCCCTCGTGCAGTCAGCAGATGAGTCCATGCTCCAGCGCAGGTCTGTAAACTGTTTGCCATCGCTCAGCCCTTCTATACCAGGAGGATGACATCACCTTCATTCTGAGTTGGCCAGTGCCTGGATCCTGATCCTGCTGTAGGCTGGGATCTCATGTGGGCTTTCAGCAGCTGGGCCTGGGAGGGACCTGTGAAGGACAGGTGAGTCATTGGGCTTTGGGAGGAAGTATGCTGCTGGAACAGATGGGGCCAGGAGGCTCCACACAGATGTGTGTGTGTGTGTGGGGGGGCGTGGGTGCCTGTGGAGGAACCTGCCTGGCAGGCCTGGGCAGTGGGGCCTGGGCAGGGAGGCCTCCCTCCCACCACCTGGTTTTCATCCAGGAGCTGTGCCAGCTGGCTCATACTGTAGGCACTGGGGACAGACAGATGCTGCCCTCACATGCCTGACATTCTCTGGGAACAGCAGATGAAAACCAAGGAAATAAACAGGATGGCCCTTCCATCTCCTCTGGTGCTGTCCTGGAAGAGCTGCTGGCTTTGAGCGCGCCCATTCCTGTAAAGCAGCTCTCCATTGCTTGACTTTGAACAAAACACTGTTCAGGGAAGACACATTAGCCTGGAAAAGCCTCAATTAATGGCAGCTTGGGATGCTGATAGAAGTTTACATTTGGTTAAGAAGGGAGATAAAGACAGATAAACACAAATTTAGCATAACAAGATGTGGAGCATTCAGGAAGCCTCTGAGGTCATTTTTCAAGATGAAAGGCCCATGCTGTCACCAGGGGACAGCTGGAAGACATGGCTGTCCCAGAGGTGTGTGGAGCCACAGGGCAGGGGAATGCTGATGAGGTGTTGTCTGGCTGTGTGTGACCTCCATAACCAGGGGTGTTTAAGTCAACTAAGAGCAACTGAAGTTACCGGTTCGTTCAGATTTTTCCCTAGTAATAATTTCATCCGTACATTCTGCCTCTGTGATTTTATCAGAGTATCATGATGGGCCCCTTGAAAAGATAATAAGAGTAGAGACATAGCCCTTTATGCTACAAAGGGTCATAGTTTACTATGTCCAGGGGTTTATTTCCATCTCAGCCTTTTTTAACTGTCTCATAACCATTAATTTGTTCTTCATTTCTAAAGCTTTGTCTTTCCAAAAGGGTTGCCTAAGTGGTGTGTTATCTCATGTTTTTTTTCGGGTGTGGGGATGGAACCCAGAGGCATTTGACCTCGGAGCTACACCCCTGCCCATTTTTTAAAATTATTCTTTATTTTGAAACAGGGTCTCACTGATTTGCAGAGGGCCTCCCTAAGTCGCTGAGGCTGTCCGCGAACTGCAGTTCTCCTGTCTCAGCCTCCCAAATGCTGGGATTACAAGCGTGCACCACCACGCCCGGCTAGTTGGTCATTTTTAGTTACTATGATGAAGTGCTTGAGGCTGGGTAACTTTGTAAGAAAAGAAGTTTGTTTGGCTCATAGATCTGGAGGTTTCAGGGCTTGATACCAGTGTCAGCTTGGCTCTGGTGAGGACTTTGAGGCAGATGGTATCTTGACCCTGAGTTTGAGGGAGGGATCATATCACCAGATAGGAGGCCAGGGTAGGGGGTCAGGGTTGCTGTTGTTGTTTTTTTAATTACAGATTTCTCTTGAGAACCAATTTGGGAGTCTCATGAGAACTAGAGAACTATGTTTATCTTTTCCAAGGGCAGCACCTCAAATGGCCCAAGGACTCCCCCTAGGCCCACTCCTTAGAGGCCCTCCCACTATAGGGATCAAGCACTCAGCACATGAAGCCTAGGGGACAGACACATCCCAACCACAGCAGATAGAACCACACACGTTACCTTTGGGGTAGTCCCTCCTTCCTTGTCATAGTTACCTGGGAAGGAGTACAGGGTGGAGAAGCCGCCTGCCCAGCCAAAGTATCAGCTCACTACACGCAGGAGTTAGCTTGTCTTCCCGCCCTTGTCCATGGCTGTCTCATCCCCTAGTGAGGTTCATCCAGACGACTGCGTGTGCTAACAGCTCATGCCTCCTGAGTAATGCTCCATGGCATGGAGATAGGCAGTTTGCGTAACCATTCGACTCCCAGGGGACACCTGGCTATTTCTAGTTTTTGACTATCACAAATAAAGCTGCTTCAGGCTTGGGTACAGGCTTTTGTGTCAAAATAAGCTTATTTTTCAGTGTTAAATGACCAAGAGTACAACCACTGGGTTATATGATAATAATTGCATTCTTAGTTTTGTACAAAACTGCCAATATTTTCCACAGCCTTGACAGCATTTGGTGTTGTCACTGTTATAATTTTAGCCATTCTAAAAGGTGTGTGGTGATGTCTCAGTGTAGTTTTAATTTGCATTTTCCTAGTGGCTAATGAAGTTAGTCATTTGTGCCTATTGCCATCTGGCCACACTGTTCTATGAAATACCTTCTCATGTCTTTTGCCCGCTTTCTTCTTTCTTTTCTTTTCCTGGTACCGGGGATGAAACCTAGGGATGGAACCCAGGGACATTCTACCTCCAAGCTACACCCCCAGCCCTAGATTTTATTATTTATTTTGAAACAGGTCTCACTGAGTTACAAAGAGTCTCACTAAATAGCTAAGGCTGTCTACAAACTGTGATCCTCCTGTCTCAGCCTCCCAAATGCTGGGATAACAAGCATACACTACCACACCCAGCTTTTTGCCCATTTTCTAACTGGATTTTTAAAACTGTTGAGTTATACAGTCCATTGTGGGATAGTTAGTTTCCAAATATTTTCTTTTTTTTCCTTTTTTTTTTTTTTTTTTTGCGGGTCTGAGGATGGAACCCAGGGGCATTTGACCTCTGAGCTATACCCCCTGACCTAATTTTTATTCTTTTTATTTTGAAACTGGCTCTCACTGAGTTGCAGAGGGCCTCACTAAGTAGTAGAGGCTGTCCGCGAACCACGATCCTCCAGGTCTCAGCCTCCCGAATGCTGGGATTACAAGTGTGTGCCACCACGCCCGGCCTTTCAAATATTTTCTCCCAGCCTATGTATACAAAAACCTTTTTATGGAAATGGCATTAAACCTACAAGTCAACGTAGGAAGAACTGACCTCTTTATGCTTTTGAATTATCCAGTCCATGAACATGGTATGCTTCTCCATTTATTTAGGTCTTTGTTGATTTCTTGCATTAATACTGTGTAATTATTAGCATTCAAGTGCTACACCTGTTTTGCTAAGTTTATATCTGAGTATTTAATTTTCTTTAAGTAATTTTAAGTGCCTTTAATTTTGGTTTCCACATGATCCGTGTTGGTACTGTTTATAGAAATGTAGTCCATTGTTGTGCTGGTCTTGTATCCTGCAGCATTGTTGAACTTATCTGCTCATCCCAGGAGAACTGGGCAGTGAGGAGAAGGAGCTGGATGAGACATGCTGATGGAGGGACAGCCACTGTGATTTGTGTTAACATAACAAGCACTTAGATTCTTCCCATTTCCCTGCAGATGTTTGACTGGTGGCCAGAAGCAGGATTAGAGACCTGGCCTCTATGTTTCCATTTTACATCCATCTCCTTTGCTCTAAGTCACTTAGGTTCCAGGAACAACAAGTCTGATGAATAAATATCTTGTGATGAGTAGAAGCTACCTCCCAGGCAACAGCAATTTTCTTCATAGACAAGATACCACCTGGATAATCCTAAAACAATGTTGGACCAGACCATATCCAATCAAGATGTAAGGGGGCCAAGAGGGCAGCCCTTGCACCTGTGCAAGCCTTCAGCTATGCAACCCCACACCCTTCCCTCATTCCCCTTTCTATATAATCCCAACATCGCTGTCAGCTCTTGAAGAAGGCTAAGGACATGGGGCCCCTTTTCCTCACAGTGTAGATTGCACTGATTAAAGTTCCTTTCCTGCCTTTCACCGTGACCTCTCTTGTTTGGTTTTTGGGGCAAGTGGCCAGACCTAATTTGTTGGCTCCCAAGTCAGTCTTCTATCTTAGGATCCTGGTAACAGTACCAGGCTCAGGCACTACCCAGTCCTACAGCTGGTGAGACCTGAACCAGGTGCCCCCAAAGTGAAGTCCCCAGTCAGAAGGCAGTTGAGGGGCTAGGTCTTCAGGGAAGGGGCCATGGTGGGGTGGGGCAAGTCGGGGTGGGGAGAGGAAGAGGAGATGGGACAGAAATGAGGGGAGGGCCATGGCAAGTGGACTGTCCTTCTGGGATTATGTCATTGTTACTGGACAGAACTTCTCAAAAGAAATCCAAAGTGGGTGACTCCATCTGCCTGCACAGGACCCAGGGAGAGCCGTGAAGGGTTGGGGCTGTGGAGTTGTTTGTGCAAAGGGCACTGCTATTGGTGTACAGGTGGGAGGGTGGGGGCAACCTGTCCAATGTTTAACACAAAAAGCAGTAGCCAGCGGTGGCCTATGGGGTGTGTTTGAGGGACTAAGGCCCATGACCTGAGGCTGGGAAGTGCATCTTGTAGCTCTGACCAGTTGTCCCTGCCCCACCCATACACTGGCCCAGCAGGGCTTGGAGCCTCTCAGTCCAGTGAGAGCCCAGGTCAGCACACCTGCCTCTTCTCTGCCCCACCCACGGCCTCTTAGGGAACAAACAGAAACCTGAGCCCACCAAGCCAGCTGTGGCCACTGGAAAATGGGTACTGCAGCCCTGAGCAGGGGGAGGGGAAGGCTGCTTCTGAGCTGGGGGCCTCAGGCCTCCCCACCCCTCCCACCAGTTTCTGCTCCCCCCAGGGCAGGTCTAGCTAGTCAAGCTGACTCCAGCCTCCTCTTCCAGGCTGGCCTCTGGCCTCTCTCTAATGCTTGTTCAGCCCTCAGGAACTTGGAGGGGCAAAGCAACGTCAGGCCCCGGCATGCCCATCTCTGGGGGGCACACAGGCCAAGACAAATTTGGCCCCTGTGGGAGGGGACTTTATCTCCACCTTTGAGCCAGGGATTTCTTGCGTGTGTTGGGAGTTGGTGGGGGGGGGGCGTACTGGACACTGAACCCAAGGCATTCTGAGGCAGGAAGTGTGTGTGTATGTGTGTGTGTGTGTGCGTGTGTGTGTGTGTGTGTTAGTGGAGAATGAACTCAAGAGCATTTTCAGTATGGGATTTCTTTTGTGTGTGAAGGCACTGATTTCGTGTGTGTCACACACACACACACACACACACACACACACACACACACACTGGGGACTGAACCTAAGGCAGGGATTTCTTGTGTGTGTATGGAGGGGATACTGAAGCCAAAAATATTCTGAGCCAGGGATTTCTGTCCCAGCTTTACACAACCGAGCCCAGGAAGGTCCCACGGACCCGCTGGCCCCTCCCACTGGACGCGTGTCCCCTGCCCCCTCCTCCAGTCCTCTGGGCGGGGACTGGCCCGCGTGCCCCGCCCGGCCGGCGGAGTCCTCTTCCGCGGAGTCGGAGTCGGCCCACGCGCGGCGCTGGGCTCTTAAGTTCTCGCAGGACGCCTGGGCCAGAGCGATGGCCGGGCCGGCGGGGGACGCGCCGCGGGGCACCCGCGCCTACGCGCGCCGCTGGGTCTTCCTGTTGGTGGTCAGTCTGCTGAGCTGCTCCAACGCCATGGTATGGGCCACGGATGTGGGGCACTGGGCGGGTCCGCGGCGCCCTCACAGCCGGACAGCCCCAGGCTGCGAGTGTTGGGTCGCAAGTGCAGGGACCTCGGGCCTCGGGTGCCTTCTCTTGGATGGGCAGGCAAGTGCCGTCCAAGTCTGCCCCAGCCCCAGGAAAGGGGCCGTCGGGGAGATGGGCCTGCCAAATCCAGCCTCAGCTCTCCCGGACTCTGCAGCCCCCAGCTGGTGCAGCCAGAGGCCCGGGCTGCCTCAACCCAGCCCATAGCACTGAGGTGGGTCAGGGTGAACCTTGCTCTAGCTTCAGCCCAGCCCCGCCCCCAAGTTCCTTGGGCAGGCATCCAGAGACCTGAACACACCTGAGTGTGGAGGGGGTTTTGAAGGTGCACTACACACAGCTGACTCTAGGGAGACTGCACAGGGTTAGCCTGCGACCCCCCACCTTGGTCACCCTATGTCACCTCCCTGGTGCTGTGGCTGTCTTTCTAGTGTGTGTGAAGGGATCTGGGGTGGTTATGGGGTTTCCCAGAGGAGCTCAGGGATGGGCGGGCACCTGAGCGTGCAGCTAGTCTGTATGAGGACCCACAGTGCAGACCTGGGGATGCACCAGGCAGCTGGATCCGGGGAAGTTCAGCAGCAGCAGCCCTCATCACTTCATCTAAAAGGCAGGTTCTCTAGGCCTTTTCTCCCTGGGTCTGTAGGGTTAAGTGATTTCAGAACTCTGACTCTGCCATGGCTGCCCGGATGAGCCATCCCGATCAGGGATGGCTCCTGGTGCCTTACGACTAGGTGTAGGGAATGTAACTGGCATCTGAGGATGCACACAGGGTTGCATGAAGGCCTGGGACATGCTGGCATTGTAGAGCAAAGGGAAATCTTAGTCTGACACCAGGAATTGTGATCCCTGCTCAGGGCTCTACTGTGAGTGCTAGGCTCCTTGTTGACCCCGAGCAGGTTTCCTGGAACCCCAGCCACTGCCTGTAGGTGCTGACCAGGCTCCCAGGGGCTGAGAGTGCAGGTGCTGCAGAGCTTGGGGCAAGGCCTGGAGATGGCGCAGCACTCTGGAGGGAGCTTGCAGTAGTGTCCTGGGGAGGAGCTGGGCACACCTGCAGTTGGGTGAAAGGACTCCTGCACAGCGTGTGACAGCTCTGCTCATCCTGCCTGCACATTTTGGATGTGTCTCTGGGCCACAGCTCAGGGAGGAATGACCGTGAGACTGAGGCTCTCGAGGGTGAGCTCTGCTCAGTTCTGCAGAGCAGGCTGTGTGAACAGAGTCTCACCTCCTGTCCACTGGGCTCGGCCCAGTGGAAGGCTGCTGGGGCTGCTTGGTGCTCACTCTGGGCCTGGGCGATCTGTCCCGGGCACTGTCCTGAGAAAAAGGAACCCAAAGCAGCCATTGCCCAAGCTCTCTGCCACGTGAAGCCTTGTGTGGGAAGCCTGGACTGCCTGCCCTGCCACAGAGGGCGTGGCCTGGGCGCTGGCATCCTCAGAGTTGAGTCTGGCAGGAACCTGCTGTGGTGGCACACCACTGTCAGTGGTCCAGGCTCCCACCCTGCTGCCCTGTTAGACCCCGGTGAGCCTCTTCTCTCAGCTCTCTCGCCTCTCCAGAAGAGACCTCCCACAGCTCAGTGTGGCACTGGTGCTGTTTGCTGAGTGTCTGTGGTTGAGTCCTACCACTGATAATGCTGCTGGAAAATGTCTCCTGTCCTGGGGATAGCCTCACCTGCCCAACACCTGTCTGCAGGATGCCCCATCATGGAGTTGAGAACAGATGTGCCGCAGACTCCTCAAACATTCTGGGCTCTGAGTGCTGTAGTCCCTGCGGCTCTGTCCTTGCCCCCTCTCGACCACCCCTAGGCCATCTGGTCACTGCTGCTGGCTGCCTCACTCATGCCCAGGCTCCCCGTGTCCCTGGAAGGCTGACAAGGAGTCTCCACCACCCACCTCCTCCCATCCCGCCTCCCCGACACCCGCTGTGCTCCAGGGCATGGGGCTCTTCCAGCTGTGTCCTACTGTGCTGCCCACCCTGCCTGCAGCCACGCCTCAGCTGCCCCTCTTGCCCCTCCCTGTCCAGACAGTGGGCACCTCTCCTCAGAGGGCGAGTCCAGTCTTGGGGAGGGGTCTCATGCTCCCGCAGGCTCTGGCTAGATTATTGGCCTTGGTGGTCTGCTGTCCAGGACTGTGTGACGCTGCCCTGGTGTCCTCCCTGGGGGTGGCAGGCCCAGGGCAGGCTCTGGAGGAGGGCCCAGAGCTCGCCTTAGGTAGACTGCCCCCACACATAGGCCTGCCCACACACCCTCCCTCAGGCTGGCCAGGTGGGGGGGGGCAGGTGGCCAGGGCAGAGCCAGAGAGTTGTGTCTGTGCCTGGGCTGACTCCCGCATGTCCCCCACAGCTGTGGCTCAGCTTCGCACCTGTGGCGGACACCATTGCCCAGCACTTCTTGCTGTCCATGGAGCAGGTCAACTGGCTCTCACTGATCTACCTGGTGGTGTCCATCCCATTTGGCATAGCAGCCATCTGGGTCCTAGACTCTGTGGGGCTCCGCTGGGCGGTGAGTCAGACCCACACCACAGCCTGCTTGGGGTGAACAGGGCCCCGTGTGTGGGTGAGCGAGCTATGGTCTGCCCCAGACCAGGTCCACCAGCCCAAGTGGCTGGCCCTCCCCCAGCAGAGCTTCCAGGGCCCTGGGTGGCTGGAGGTTGGGTGTCCCGGTGGGCTGGAGAGGGGCACCTGGGGACAGGGGCTGGCTGGCAGCCTTCTCACCATCCCCACAGACTATCCTGGGTGCCTGGCTGAACTTTGCTGGAAGTGTGCTCCGTGCCCTGCCCTGCATGGCTGTCTGGATCCCGAATCCATTTGCCTTCTTCATGAGTGGCCAGAGCCTCTGCGCCCTGGCCCAGAACCTGGTCGTCTTCTCTCCAGCCAAGCTGGCCGCCTTGTGGTTCCCAGAGCACCAGCGAGCCACAGCCAACATGATCGCCACCATGTGTGAGTCCCAGGGGTGAGCTTCACCGGCCCCCTCCATCCTCCTCCCCCCCGCTGGGTGCCAGGGCCCTCTAGGCCCAGCAAGGCTCCTCCCAGTGGCTGGGGACAAGGCTTGGTCATGACAGAGCTGGTGTGCTTCTTTGTCCATTTGTCTACCCAGCAAACCCTCTGGGCATCCTTGTGGCCAATGTGCTGTCACCCGCCCTGGTCAAGAAGGGAGAGGACGTCCTCCTACTGGTGAGGAAGCTCGTGAGGGGTGTGTGTATGCTGTATGTGCACCTGTGTGATATGCGCAAGTATGTCATAGGTATGGTGTCTGCACATGTATGGCATGTGCACATGTGTGTTACAGATACATGTGCTATGTGCAGACGTGGAATATCATATGCATATATTGTACACTGTGTACATATGTGGCATGGTATATGCACGTGTGCATATCTGTGGCATGTGTATTGTGTGCATGTGCATGTGGTGTGCATGCATGAGTGAGCATGTATATGGCATGTGTGGTATATGCATGTGTGTGGTATGCACAGTGTGTACATGTGTGTATTGTGTGCATATCTGTTTTTTGTGCATTGGTGCATGTGTAGTGTGTGGAGGTATGTAGTGTGTTGCTTGTGCACATATACGGTACATACTACATGTGCATTGTGTGTGTATCTGTTGTGTGTGTATGTGTATAGCATGTGCAGGTATGTAGTATATGTGGGGATGCACATGTGTGGGTGTGTAGTGTGTGTAGTGTGTGTATGTAGCATAGTGTGTGTCATGTGCATGCACATGTGCATGTGTGTGCCATGCACATCCGTGAGACTGTGAGGTATATTAATGTGCTGTGTACATGCCTGTTGTGTGTGCATGTGTGTAGTATTACAAGTATATAGTGTGTGGCACATACATGTATAGTATGTGCATGCGTTTGGTGTGTATGTGTGATGTGTGCACTATACACCTGTGTCCCCACACCTGTCAGTATGATACCTGGGTATGTTTGTATGACCTGCTTCTGATGTAAGTGTGCGTTGGTTGTTAGGTGGGTGAGACTGGATACCAGGGAGCTGGACTGGCATTAGCAAGGAGGGAGTCATCTGGAATGGTATTTTGAAAGCCAGGTGTATGAAGCTCCTGGGTGGTGAGGGTGGAGTGCAAGGGGCCCCCAGGTCCTGGGCTTACTGACGACATATAAAGGGTGGGTGGAAGCCAGTGAGGGGGATGACTTGGGCCCAGAGCAGGGATGAGCACATGGGTGTAGGTGTCTGTGTGGCACCTGTGGTATCCCACCCTCTCTCCAGCTTGGCGTCTACATTGCCCCTGCTGCCCTTGCCTGCTTGCTGGCCACCACCTGCCTTTGGGAGAGCGTGCCCCCCACTCCACCCTCTGCTGGGGCTGCCAGCTCCACCTCAGAGAAGTTCCTTCACGGGCTCCAGCTGGTGGGTGCCATAGGTTCCGGGTGAGGGAAAGCCCTGGCCAAGCCCTCTGGGGCTCCAGGGCTCAGAGATGCCTTTCCTCCTAGCTTGTGAAGAATAAGGCCTACATCATTCTGGCTGTGTGCTTTGGGGGTGGCATCGGGATCTTCTCCAGCTTCTCAGCCCTCCTGGAGCAGATACTCTGTGCGAACGGCTACTCGAATGTGAGCACTGGCCCTGCCCATGAGGCTCTGCCTCACCCGGGTGCTGCGTCCACTCTGACATGGATGGGCTGGTGTCCTTCCTGGTAGAAGTGGGCTTCCCTGGGTCACGACCTTCCTCACACTTGGCATCGCCCTCTGCCCTTTGGCTCAGAGCTGGGAGTGGGGTTGGGGGAATGTCTCCATCTCTGCTGTGGGCCCGGTGGCTGGCTGGAGATAGCCCTGCTCTGCAGTGGTGCACCGTTCAGGAATCCCACCGGCAGGCAGGCAGCCAGCTGTGTTGTCCAGTTTGGGCCTGGGGCACTCCCCGGGCCAGGTGCATGCCTTGAGGAGCCTGGTGGCCCCTGGCCCATGACGGTGCCTAGCCTCTCTGCCCCTCCTCCAGGACTTCTCTGGTCTCTGTGGGGCTCTCTTCATCGTGTTTGGGATCCTCGGGGCGCTGGTCCTTGGCCTATATGTGGATCGGACCAAGCGCTTCACTGAGGCCACCAAGATAGGCCTCTGCCTGGCTTCCCTGGCCTGCGTGGCCTTTGCCCTGGTGAGTGCCTGCAGGAGGAGGGGTCCCCGGAGCAGGTGGGTGGTTGGTGAGGGCACTGGTGGCTTGGCCAGAGTGGGTGGCTGTTTTCTCAGGCCTGGGCCCTGCCTGCTGGGTGCTCCTGGGTGGGAGGAGGCTCCCCTGATGGCCGGCCCTGCCCCCCCCCTTCTGCCATCTTGGCTTCCAGGTGTCCCGGCTGCAGGGACAGACTCTGGCGCTGGCTGCCATCTGCTCCCTATTTGGGTTCTTTGGCTTCGCCGTGGCCCCCGTGGCCATGGAGCTGGCTGTTGAGTGCTCCTTCCCCGTGGGTGAGGGTGCAGCTGCCGGCCTGGTCTTTGTGCTGGGGTAAGTGTCCATTGGCCCTGGGGCCCAGAACCCCACTCTGGGCTTCCTGTCCTCCCCTGCCACCAAGTGACTAAGCTGCAGTGGTCAGGGGTACCAAGTGCTTGCTGTGTGCAGGCCTGGCCACCGCTGAGCCCGCATGGCCTGGGCTCCCTGCTGCCCTCGAGTGCCCAGTGCACACGTGCAGCATGGACATTTGTCCTATGAGGTCGCAGCCGGCTTGCCAGGCTGAGGGCTGTGTGTGTCCAGGCAGGCCGAGGGCGTGATCATCATGGTGCTGCTAACAGCACTGACCATGCCGCGCACAGAGCCAGCCTTCTCCACTTGCCAGCATGGCGAGGATCCGCTGGACTGGACGGGTGAGTGTCCATGCCGGGGCCTCCAGAGATGGGGGCTGAGGCAGCTAGGAGGCCTGGCGTGGCCTAGTTGACAGGGGTCAGAGTGGCTGTCGTGTGCTGTTGCTGAGGCCCCGTGCTGGTGACTCGGTTACAGGTCCGTCAGCCTGCTTCGGGCCGTGGGGCTGGGAGCGGGGCTGTTGCCCAGATGCTCTGGCCATAGTTATTGGAATTGTCTGGATCTGGATCACCTGGCTCTGCCTATCGCAGCCACGCAGGGGCGCCGTGGGGGCTCTGCTGCGGGTCCCAGCTGAGGGAGGGTGCATGTGCTGTGTCCCCAGCCTCCCTGCTGCTGATGGCCAGCTTGTGCACCTTCTTCACCTGTGTCATGGTGCTCTTCTTCCGCACACCATACCGGCGTATGCAGGCCGAGTCTGGAGAGTCCCTGCCGTCCAGGGCGTGTGCTCAGGAGCCAAGGACCACCAGCCCCACTCCAGAGCCAACATCTGAGGCTGCCAGCGCGGTGCCCCCAGCTTCCAGCTTGCAGGAAGCTCCTGGTCCTGCCTCGCTACCCCAGGATCCCCAGGGACTCACAGAGACTGTGGCCAGGGCCGACTCGTGAAGGGGAAGGAGAGACCGTCTCGGGTCACCCTGGCTGTACCGGCTGCAGCTGAGAGCCCTACCCGGGCTCGTGTCCGTGGCACGTGGCCCAGGGCATGACAGGATGGCCCTCAGTCCCCAGGCAGGCCGTGTGGCTGTAGCAAGAACCGTTGCCGATGGGTGCTGACTAGGCAGGGCAGTCCCTGGCTAGGCCAGAACCACGGTGTTGGCCAGCGGGGGCAGCAGTGGGTGGGTGGCCTAGAATGAGCAGCAGGGGCTGAGGGTGAGCTGGTAGGTGCAGGGGCCAGCCCTACTGCAGAAGCGGGCCGAGGCTAACGCAGGCAATCGTGGTTCAAGTTTATTGAACAAGCCGCAGTGGGGTGGGGCTGGGGAGCCTTGCTTCTTTCTCTTCCCCATGGCTCAGCTCCTAGCTCAGTGCTTTGTAGTTCTGGTTGCCTGCCACATTGATGGAGGTGAAGTCCAGCATCTGGCCCACCTACACATGAGTGCACTAGTGGGGAGTCAGGGGCTCAGGCCCTGCAGGAGGCCTCAGAGGCCCAGACACCTTTCAATTATAGGTGCTGAGCTCCTTTGGCTCTGGTCTTGCTTCTGTGGGTTGGTAGGGAAGGGAGGCTAGGGGAGGGGGGCTGGGGGCAGGGCAGAGGAGGAAGGGGAGGTGGAAAGGCTGACCAGGCTCCTAGTGTGCCCCCATTACTGAGCTGGTCAGTGGTGCTCAGGTATCCAGCTCCAGCCTTTGAGCACCATGGGGGAGGGCACTCTGAGGTATGGGGAGGATTAGGGAGTCCCAAGAGGCGCTGGTGGAGGGTGGAGCTTCAGGGAGCTTAGTGGGAGGGGGTGGATGCTGCTGAGAGCCCTGCCCCTGGGCCAGGACAGACCCTCTGGTGTCCAGGGCTTCCATCCCTGATCTGCCCCCAGGACCCCCACCCCCCAACCCCAGGGGCCTAGTCTATTGTCCCTTGTTGAACACTGGATGTGCTGCTTGCCACCCTTGGGCTTGCCTGGTGCCGGGCGGGCCTGGGGGCCCACCTGTTTGAAGCCATCTTCTCAGCCTGGGACATCAGGATTAGGGGTAGGGTTGGGGACTTGATGCTGAGGAGGGAGGGGCCATCAGGCTGCTCTGAGGCTCATCCAGCAGAGGACCCAGCCCAAGGGTAGGGTCACTCTGCCCACAGCCGACCCTTCCTCACAGTGCCAGCACTTGGTGGTCATCAGGGTCCATCCTGACTCACACTCAGGTGCTGTCACCTGGGATCCTGCCTGGGGATTGTCTGAGGGGGCCAGAGGCAGGTGCCTGGGACACCAGACTCTTCCCTTTCCCCAGCATCTGGCACGTGGGGTCCTCTGGGAAGGATGGAGCCATCTGGGAGGGTGCTCACAGGCACCATGCCCCCTGGGTGGGGCTGGCCTCTCACTTGTCCTGGAAGGCTTGGCCTGAGGCCTCTGGGTGGCCACTGAAGGCCTTGAAGCTGCAGACCTTCCCAGTGTGCAGTCCCTCTGGGATGTGTCCTTCAGGCGGGGCCCTCACTACTCCTTGTGCACGCTGCCTTTGCTGTTGGGGTCCTCAGGCCTGCTGGTGGAATCCTTGGGGCACCCCATGTTGTGGGAGACAACTCAGGATGGGGGCCATGGCACTTGGAGTGGAGGGTCCCAGGTAGCACACCATCTCCAAGACCAGCTGTGGGGGGTGGACAGGGACTCCTAAAGGCCCAGGCGACCTGGCTGTGCTGGCCCAGCAGGCTCCAGGGCAAGTGGACTCCATGGGTGGGCCTGTCCTTGGCGTCAGGGTCTTCTGAAGGCTGGGACCCTCCCTCATCTGCTCCAGATTGTCACCAGGGTGGCCATGGGGCACGTACCTCTCACACCCACACATTCATGTTCATGTTTACAAGTGCACATACACACTCGTGAGCCCCTGCCCAGCTGCCTGCTCACCATGCCTGTGAGGATTGCTTCTGCTCGGAAAGCCAGTCCCGTCCATCTTAAGCTCCTGCCTGGTCCTTCAGGACAGCTCAACCTTTGGCTGCCACTCCCTACAAGTCCTGCCCCCAGAACATAGCTTGGTCACAAAGCTACCTCCAAGTACCCCACCATGCCTGGGCAGGGGCTGGATGTCTCTGCAGGGCTGCTAGGCCTGCAGAACGTGACAAGGGCTCAGAGCCCTAGGCAGGGGCCCGGTCTAGCCTAAAGATAGCAACACAGGCAGGAGTATTGGGATTCCACACTTAGCTGACCCCACAGGCACCAGGCTTCCAGGGTGTCTTGAGCCTGGTGGGACTGCCCCTCCCTCCCCTTCCCAAGGCAGGTCTCCATGGTACCAGGGGTTGTCCCTGGGGTTGGTTCTCCTCTGCTGGTGACCCCACTCCCCAAAGCTCTGGTATGTCCCATCCCTACTGCTACCACCCTAGGCCCATAGACACTTTCCATCCTGGAAGCTGGAACTGCTGAGGAGTGTGCATTATTTAAAAATCCAGTGGAGCCGGGCGTGGGGGCGCACGCTTGTAATCCCCACACTTGGGAGGCGGAGACAGGAGGATCGCGCAGGTTCGAAGCCAGCCTCAGCTCCTTAGTGAGGCTCTCAGCAGCTTAGTGAGACCCTGTTTCAAAATAAAAATATAAAATAGGTCAGAGGTGTAGTCCAGAGGTAGAGAGGGCCCTGGGTTCCATTCCCAGGACCACAAAAAATAATAATAAAAAATAAAAAGTCCAGTGAAAGGGGACCTCGTTTGGTCACCTGAGGTCATCTGACTGGAGGCTCAAGGACAGGGAGGGGGCTCAGCATGCAGATGGCTGTGTAGGTGAGGAGGTCTGTTTAGCACCTTGTGGGGTTCATGTGTGTTTGCAGCTTTTCCAGGGAGGGCTGGGGTCTAAATCTGCCCCCGAAGATTGGGCTCAAGTAGGAGTCCTCAGGAGCTCCAGGTCAAAGGGGCAGGTGGCCCTGTGAGACTGGCCTGGATATTCCAAGCTCCATCCCAGGAGACATACAAGTTTCTCAGCTGGGAAGGCCCAGGGTCTAGATTCCAGAGCAAGCCAGGGCTGGCGCCTCCCCTGGGCCTGGGCTGCAGGTCAGACTCTCTCCAGGTTTGCCGAGCATTTTATTCACTTGAGATTCGGTTATGCTTTCTGTGGAGACAGATTTGATGAAGACAAAGAAAGTGGGCTTCCCCCATACCCATGGTATGCCATCTTTGGTGTTACCCATGGCTTGGCTCTCCAGGACAGCAGTGCAAGGCCAAGCCTGAACAGGGGCAGTTTCTAGGAGGCCCTCACTATCCACTGCTGCCTCCATCTCTGCACAGCTCCAGCCAACGATGACCTTGGGGTGAGACAGGCAGCCACTCAGGGACAGAGAAACGCAGACTGGGAGGCGGTCTGGGAGATATGTGGTCTTGAGGCCTAGGTCGAGGTGGGTCCAGGGCTGTGGGTTCTGAAGCTGGGTCAGGGATCCAGGGGGATTCTCAGCTGGGAGGCCTTTTAGAAGACTCCAATTCTCCCCGGGGTAGAAGTAAAGGAGGCAAAGGGCCTGGAGGCCCTCAGCAGGCTGTGTTGAGGGTTTCTGCCTTGTGGCCAACCCTCTCCACTGGGCCAGGGATGGGAGACCCCGCACTAAGAAATCGCATAGTACGGGGACCACAATCCCAGGCCCTGAGCTTTCCGCTCCACGCCCGGAGTCGCTAGTTCTATTCCACGGTGCGCCAGCCCCGCACTCCTGAAGGTGCACTCTCGCGGAGAAGGCGTGGGCTGGCTCTCCCTGCTCAAAGCCGGGACAAGGATCTCCGCCCAGGGCCAGGCCGCAAACGCAGCGCTTCTGACCCACGTACTCGGCCTTCCTGCCAAGGGCGTCGCTCTGTCCGCCCCGGCCACCAGGGGGCGCCGCACATGCCGCTCGTCGTCACGGCGCACGCGCCCATCCGGCCGGACTTCCGGGACCTTGTGGCATCCTTCACCACCTCGGTTGCGCTTCCGGTGTGAAGGTCAGGGACAAGATGGTGCCGCCGGTGCAAGTCTCTCCGCTCATCAAGGTGAACCCGGTTTCGCGGGCGGCGGGCGGTGCTCGCGGCTCCGTGTGCCCCACGCTGCACCCTTAGGTCCCTGGCCCTGCCCGTGCCCCGACCCGGGGTCCCGTCCCCGTCCCGCGTCCACGGCCCTGCCCCGCGCCCCGGCCCGGGGGCCCGGCCCTGCCCCGCGTCCCCATACTGCCCCACGTCCACGGCCCTGTCCCGCGCCCCCATCCTTCCCCGCGCCCCGACCCGGAGGCCCTGCCCTGTCTGGTGCCCCAGACCCCGGCCCGTCCCCCGCCGCCGCTCTGACGCCTTGTCCTGCAGCTCGGCCGCTACTCCGCCCTGGCCCTCGGCATGGTCTACGGAGCCAAGCGCTACAGTGAGTGTCGGGGACGGGTGGGAGCCGGGCCGGCCGTGAGAGCAGCCGCCGTGGCCTCCAGGCTGCGTTAGGGTTGGGGTGAAGGTCGGGAGCGGGAGAGGTGGCCGCCGCTGCCAGAGATTACGGACTTGGCGCCTTCGCTCAGCCTTTTCAGGGACAGAGCTCATTGAGACTCCTCCCCACCAGGTTACCTAAAACCTCGGGCAGAGGAGGAGAGGAGGATAGCAGCGGAGGAGAAAAAGAGGCAGGATGAGCTGAAACGGATCGAGAGAGAGCTGGCAGAAGGTACCGGGCCCAGACCTTACAGTGATCCCTTCCGGTTTTCCGGAGACAGCAGCCTCCGTGGAGGGAGGAGTTGCCTCCTGGCGCCCACTGCCCAGGGTGCCTGTCTGCCCTCCTGGGGCAGCAGCCCAGGAGTGTGTGTGTGGGGTATGTGGCACTTTGCCTGGGGAGGCCTAGGCCACCCATGTCCTGTGGCCGCACCACCCAGCCATTCCCCTGCAGACTCAAGTGGACCAAACAGGGAGCAAGCACAGTGGGGTTCCTTGGAATTCCATTCTGAGTTGTTTGAAAAAAACGAGACCTTGAAGTGGGTCTCTTTGGCGGGAGAGTATATAACCTGTGACATGTTGCCTCTTCTAACCTTTCAGCCGACAGCATATTAAAGTGAGCAGCAGGAGCCAGTCTTCCCTTCCCAAGCCCCTGCAGATGAATAAAGCTTTCCTACTGTGTGATGCTCTGGTTCTGTCTCATTACTGCTTCACTTCCCAGCTTCTGGACTCTAGCTCAGCAGTTGGGTAGGGGACCTGAAGGGGGTTTCAGAGGAACTATGGATTATTACTTATCACAGACCCCAAATGCAGCCCACAAACCACGGAAAATGTAGAAATGGCCCCGTGCCTGTCCCATCTGGGAATTCCAGGTATGGCTTCTAAGTGTTGCTGTAATGGAGCAGGTGCCTAGTCCCCCAGGTGCTGGTTGGTCTGCTTTGGGCTCCAGCCCGCTCTGTCAGCACCCCGGCCCTGGACAGGCAGGGGAGGGTTTGGAGGGTGGCCGGAGGCTGATGCAACCAGAGCTGGGGAGCCTGGGAGCATCTCTGAGGTGTCCAGGTGGGCCTTGAGACTAAAGCCCGGGGAGGTGGCCTCCTAGACCAAGCTGCTGGGGAAGTGGGGCCCTCTTCCAGGTGGAACACTTTCTCCTGTTGCTCTGAGCTGACCAGCTGCTGGCCTGGTGGTGTGGGGTGGGATGCGTGGGTGTTGCTGCTTCCCAGCAATTGCCTTAAGCAAGTTTCCTAGGCTGAGAGCCTGTTTTTGTTTGTAAATTGAGTTTATAATGTAAAGAAGTGGCTAGTAACATTTCACACTCTTGTTTGGGTTCTGTGGATGAGTGAGTGTCCTCCCTTATCCGTGCAGTGGCCCTTTGGGCTGGCATCCCAGCACCTAGGTCTCTGGTTGTTGCCAGCCCCCTCTGGGAGCCTGGAGGCCCTAAGCCCCCATCACTAGAGGAGAAGAAAGCCAGCAGGCAGATGCTTGAGCTGGGTCACCCCCATCCCCTGCCCAGTCGTGTGTCATCCAGGGGAGCAAATGCTTTGGTGCTTACCATGAGTTAAACAACCCGGGTTTTCTGCCAGATAATAAGTCCTTTGGAGTCCCATTGGGCTTTGTCTTTTAGGCTCATCAGTATTGTCACTGGAGTTGATGTTTGTTTCCTTAAGGAAAGAGTCCATGTGTAGGGCTTGGGCCACAGAGGCCCTAGCTTTGGGTCTCACTGGGGGTCCATTGCATACGGTTCCTGCTCAGATCACTTGACTTAATGGGTGCTCTGTTTGTGACCTTTCTGGCAGGGCTTCCTGAGGGGTCAAGTACGATAATTCCACCATGTAAAAATGACAAGTTATCATCTCTTTATTTTATTCTGAATTCCTGGGCATATGTTTTTACTAAAGCAGAGGAGATACGTGGCACTATCTGCCTATATACACATATATACATGTGCAGTTCTGAATGTCCCCACTTGGCAATTGCAGACACAGTTTAGACATCTCCAAAGATTTTGCTGTGGGAACTATCCAAAGAATGGATGAGTAGTGTAGACTAACTATTCATGGTTGGCTTTAGTTTATAAAAAACACAAAGCTTTAAAAACTTTCAGAATTAGCCAGGTGTGATGGCGGATGCTTGTAATACCAACATTTGGGAGGCTGAGACCAGAGGATTGCGGTTCGCAGGCAGCCTCAGCTACTTAGGCCCTCTGCAACTCAGTGAGACCCGGTTTTAAAGAGTAAAGCCAGGCGTGGTGGCGCATGCTTGTAATCCCTGCACTTGGAAGGCTGAGACAGGAGGATCACACAGGTTTGAAGCCAGCCTCAGCTGGCTTAAGAGACCCTGTTCCCAAATTTAAAAAAATATAAAATAGGCCTGGGAGTGTAGCCCAGAGGTAGAAAGGCTTCCAGGAACCCCAGTACCACAATAAAATAAAGAATAAAAAATTGGGCAGGGGTTATAGCTCGGAGGTCAAATGCCTCTGGGTTCCATCCTCAGATCCGCAAACAACAACAAAACTTTCAGAATTGCTGGGTGTGGTAGCGCACGTTTGTAATCCCAGCATTAGGGAGGCTGAGACTAGAGGATTGCAGTTTGTGGACAGCCACAGCTATTTAGTGAGGCCCTCAGCAATTTGGTGAGACCCTGTTTCAAAATAAAGAATAAAAAGTAGTGCAGAGAGTGTAGCTTAAAAGCAAGTGCCCCTGGGTTCCACCCTCAGACCCGCAAAAAAAAAAAAAAAAGTTCAGAATTGAGCTGGGTGTGGTGGGCACACTTGTAATCCCAGCATTTGGGAGGCTGAGACAGGATCACCATTCGGGAACAGCCTCAGCTATTACTTAGGCCCTTTGCAACTCAGCGAAACCCTGTTTCGAAATAAAGAATAAAAAATAGGGATAGGGGGGTATCTCGGAGGTAGAATGCCCCTGGGTTCCATCCCCAGTACTGGCAAAAAAAAAAAAAAAAAAAGTCCAGAATTGTCTTCAGCCATTTTCTGGGCTTCCTAACTTCTTAAACGGCTAGAGGCAGAGCCCACTCCATGTTCCAGTGCTGAGCAGTGTGGGGGAGGGAAGTCAGCAGCCTCGCGGCTCACAGGATGCAGCAGGTTGAAGACTTGGGTGCTGGGCCGCCATTGCAAACTTCCATGCCCACTGCAAGAGAAGACAGCAGGTGAGCGAGACCCCCTCCCCCACTTCTCTGTGTGTCCTCCACCCGCCCCTGCGGGAGAAAGGGCAGAGTGCAGGGCTGGCCGCCCAAGCCGATTAACGGGCTCAGCTTGCTTAGTGCTTAGCCTGTTGACACTGTGCCCTGGTTACACAGCCCGACTGCCCACCACCCCAGGCACCTCGGTCCTGTCAGTCTCCTACCCGAGGCACAAGCCAGCAGCTTTCCACTCCTTCCCACTCCAGCCAGGCAGCCAGGCAGCCAGGCAAAGGCAAAGAGCAAGGGATGTTACGGGAATTCTGACTTGGGTTCTACTGAGGGGCCGAGGCAGGCCTCTCTGAAGTGGGGTGCAACGGTAAAGAAGGCCCTGGACACGGTGCCCTTCACTTCCTTAGCTCGTGCGTTTGCTATTTGGTGGTATGCTTTGTCTTTGAGGGAGCGTGGGAAGTGAGTACATTTTATTACTTAGAGCACTAGTACTCTGTGTGTGTGACTTACTGGGGAATAACACCTGGGGAATAATAACAGGGTCTAAGTTGCTGAGGCTGGTCTCGAACCTGCACTCCTTCCTGTCTCGGTCTCCCAAGCACTGGGATTACAAGTGTGCACTACTGCACACCAGGCTAGAGCAGCAGGCCTGATGGCAGAACAAAAGAGCAGCTAAGGCCGGGCGTGGACCACACTTGTCATCCCAGCACTCCGGAGGTTGAGACCGGAGGATTGCGGTTCGTGGACAGCTTCAGCTACTCAGTGAGGCCCTCTGCAACTCAGTGAGACCCGGTTTCAAAATAAAGAATAAAAATTAGGGCTGGGGTGTAGCTCAGAGGTAGAGTGCCCCTGGGTTCCATCCCCAGACCCACAAAAACAAACAAACAAACAAACAAACAAACAAACAAACAAACATAGCAGCTACGACTCCAGTGAGCCTGCCTCCCTGTTATAAAGGAAGTACCATGGTTACTTCCTTAGGAAACAGGAGGTTCCTGGCCAGGAGCAAGAGGAAGTTCTTTCAATTTGGGTCCATCAGCTACACATGGGGGCAGGCGCATGGGATAGGACCTGCCCCAGAGGCAGCACGTCCACTGTGGGGCTGTTTGAAGTAAGTTCTGCCTCTCTCCCAGTCTGATTCTGACTCTGCGGTATAGATCTCTGCCACTGTGCAGCTTTGGGGGATTAGCGGAGGCCTGCCCAGCCCTGCCTCCCCAGCGAGGGACCAGACCTTTCTTGGCTGCCGTTCTGTCCTCCTCCTTCTTCTTCTCCTCCTCCAGGGCCTTCACTTTGGCCTCGTACTCGTCAGCCAGCGCTTTCCACTCCTTCCTGTTGTTCTGCAGTCGGTCAAACATGGGCAGGATCTCTTCATGGAAACGGGAAAACTCCTGGGGGGAATCAAGAAGCTCATGCACACATCATGTATGTACACAGCACCAACATGTGTGCATATGCATATCCCACTCACATGCACACACCATGTGTGCACACAACACATCACACACACATCACACGGTGCAGGAAGGCAGTAGGAGGCACTGGTGCTGGGCTATGACCCATGGACACTGCAGGTTGGGATGTCCTCCTGGGTCCTGCCTGAACACTGGCCAACTTTTCTAACACAGGGAGAGCGGCCGAAAGGGTAGCTCTTGTGGAGGCGGGAGCCATTTGGGTTATCACACGAGTGCTGTAGTCAGACCCCACCCTGGTGCATGTCCCCCCCGCTTCAGCTCCATGTCCTCGGGAGACTCAGCTGGAGTCAGGTCCCTGGCTGCTCTCATGTGTTCTGCAGGTCACCCGGGGTGGGGCACACTGGCTGGGACAGGCCACCCAGGCCCACCCTTGAGGGTCCACAGAACCCAACCAGCGACCCTGAGGGTGAGTGGCAGTCATCACCCCGGACTGTGAGCTGGCTGTGGCAGGAGGAGCCACCGAGGCAAGGTGTCTGAGCGGCACCTTGATGGGAGCCAGGACCTTCTGGGTGGCATCTGGAGTGTCCATACCAGCCCCCCACCCTCCCTGGGTCCAGCTGCACCCCTGCCCGCTCTGCCCGTCAGTGCGCACCTTGTACACAAACGAGCACACGAAGTCGATGAAGCCGACCTGCAGCTTGGGGAGCTCGGCTGCCTTGTTCCGGTCCATCATCGGCTTGTGGGGGAAACAGAGGCCGCTGACCTGGGGCCTACTCCTCAGACCCCAGGCCCTCACCCAGCCCTCACCGATAGCTCTTAGAAACATGTTCAGGGAGGGGAGTGGTGAGTTGGCTTGGGCCACCCTCCCCCCTCATGCCATTTTGGCATGGCTGTAACTATTTCTGTATTTCTGTTTTCTGTATTTCTATCTTTCTAATAAACTTCTTTAAATCTTCAAAAAAAAAAAAAAAAAAAAGAAACATGTTCAGGGAGATAGATGCAGAAGGAGCCAAGCTCAGGGCAAAGAGGCGGCCCAGCAGGGACCAAGCTTGGCAGACAGGGCTGCCCCTGGAGCAGAGACATCTTCCCCTGGCCAGGGGCAGCCGCCAAGGTGGCGCCTTCCCAGTTCTGAGCCTCTGTCCCCACGGGGCTGTGGCCCTTCACAGGATTTTCTGTGAACCCAGAGCACTCCCGGTGCTGACCCCAGGCCATAGCTGTGGCTCTGAGTCCTCACAGACTAGGTGCCCTGCGTGGCCCTCCTGGTCATTTCTGCAGTCCCTCGGCTCTGGGGCTTTGTACGATGAGGGTGGACCACGCAGAACCACCCTGGGGATGGGGCCTGCTGCCTGTTCTTCTCAGGAAACTCCCCAGGTAGCAAAGGCCCCCTTTCCTACTGATTCTACCTGGCCCCAAGCCTTCTCCAGACAGCTGTTCACAGTGGTCGAGGCTGGCTGGATCAGAGCCTCTTACCATCTTGTCCACACAAGGTCCATGCCAGCGCACCACCCAGTTCCTGCCCAGGTGCCACCCTGGGCGAGCAGCCTCCCAGCTACTTGCCCTGCTGCCTGGCTGGGGCCATTGCAGGGCTGCTGCCTGGACTCACAGTGGCTCTGGTTGGGAGCCGAAGCCCTGGTTCCCATCACTGTCCCTCCATGGACACCACCCATGTCCTGCATCTCTGCAGCTTCAGCCAGGTGCAGCCACTCACAACCACATAAAGTGAGGTGAGGGCCTGAGGGCCGGGGTGGCGGGGCCTGACTACTGGATAAGGTTGGATCCATTTGCCAGGGCAGGGCTTCTGGAAGCAGTACTCACAATGGGCTGCTGATCCAAGACTGTCCTTTCCAAGTCACCTTGTTCCCAGAACTCGGCGGCTACCAGAAGCGCAACCTGGGGACACAAGGCATCATGGGGTGGGGTAATGGGAATGGGCAGCCCCCATGCTTCATGCCAGCCTTATGGCCATGCAGCTTGCTGGGCCAGCCTGGGTGCCTCCTGGCCACCCTCCCGGGAAGGGTCATTCTGGGTCTGGACCGCATGTGGCCTGACCTTGCTCTGGACTTCCCAGGGTTTGGTGATGGCAGACAGGTCACAGGCAGTCATCATCATGGCCCTGCGTGGACAGAGCACAGCCGTGAGCTCTTTCTGCACCTTCTAGTGCAGGTGGGCCGGGGCAGGTTTCCTCAGTGAGTCCCTGAGCCAGACAGGCCCAGGGAAAGTGCGAGCCCTGAGTCACCGCAGCCGTTTTGCAGGTGAGGAAAGGGAGCTGGGAAGGGAGGGATGACTTCCCAAAGCCACCGTGGGGCCAGCACTGTTCTTCCAAAGTGCAGGTACAAAAGGGTGCAGCCTCTACCTCCAGGCACGGGCACCCTGAAGCATTTCTAGCCAAGCTATCCTTGCTTGGGGCTCCTACTCTGGGTCCCAGGGTTGCCCCTCACATGACTATCTCCTTCCGTGTTGTCTCCAGGGACAGGTACTCCACCCAGCTCTTTTTGTCCTCGTAGTTCTTGGACTCATCCACAATCTTCTGGAACATGGTCCTTTTCCTGGACCGGAAGGAGAGGGGGCAGGTGGCAGCCTGGTCCTAGCCCGTGTCCTTCCCTCTCCCCCTCCCACTCTGCATACTTGAAGTAGAGGGCCAGGTCCGTGGCTATGATGGCGATGTCCATGAGGTGGATCACGTGCTCATGCTGCCGCCGGTTCAGGTTCTGGTAAATGTTCAGGCTCTGTGGGGACGTGGGCCAGTCGCAGGGTCGGCCGGCACCCAGTGCCCTTGGCCTTCATCTCTCTGCTGGCCTGGCCCTGATTCAGGAGCCCTGGGCACACCTGCTCCTCTGAGTGAGAACCACCCTCCTTGCCCAACGTCAGCACCCCACCCTCCATGGCCTGCACGTGGGGTCGTGGGCTGGCTGCCCTCACCCACCCTGGCTGTGGAGACGTCATCCCACTGGCTAGGCCGCTGCTGCCTCCCCGGGCACCACCTGTTCCATGCAGGGGCATCTTGGCTACGGGTCTCCCACTGCCAAGCCCTCCTGCCTGTGGTTCAGTCTGCCTATCCCACCCACCCGAGCCAGGGGAAGACCCAGAACCCCACGGGGGCCAACCTCTTCTGCCAGCAAGAACTTCCCAAACTCCAGGTGGTGCCGTTCCAGAATTGAGGAGCCATGGAGCTTGGCTAGGGGATTCTGAGACCTGGATTTTATTAAAAAATGGTTTTATTAAAAACAAATGAGCAATCAGAAGGGCGCGGGGATACCTTCCCAGCATCAGCACCCTCTGGACTGCACGGAGGGCTCGACTAATGGCTAGCCACAGCCCAATAGGAACCCTGCCTCAGGGCCTACTTCATCTGGTACAGATTGTTGGTGCCACGGTGGTCGATGTCGTGACACAGGCCTGCCGTGACCATGGCGAAGGCCTCCAGATCCGTGTAGTAGCTTTTCAACTTGCCGGTCTGTGGGGACAGAGCACACTGAGTTGGAGACTGCTGCCGCCCAGCTCTGTGGTTCCAGGCCCAGGGGTGAGGAAGGTGTGTGGGGCCGGTCCACTCTGCTCCTCTGCCCCGCCCGGTGCCCTCCACCCACTGCAGGGCTGGGCAGGTCCTAATGAGCTGTGGGCTTCCTCACTCCCCGTCCATGTACCATGAGCAGCGTGAACATGGTCTGGGCCACGTTGAAGCCGTGGCGCCAGTTGTGATAGGTGATTCTTCGGTAGGCTTTGCTGACAGAGAACAGGAAGCGCACCAGGACCTGGGGGAGAAAGGGGCACCAGCACTGAGCATGCCGAGGGACAGTGGACGGCCCGGGGGAGCCCGGGCCTGCCTGGCCCACACTCATCTCCTAGGCTGCACAGCACCCGTCCCACCCCCACTGGCCCTGGCCTAGCCTTTCTGGGTGGCGAGTGGTCTTGGGAAGCTGGGCAGAGGCAGGCAGCTTGAGCTGGGCAGGGAAGAGCAGAGAAAAGCAGCAGCCACTGGGAATTTGGGGCCTCCCACCTTGGCCCAGCCCCAGCCTGGGAAAAGGACCCTGGGGCGTGGGGTATTTTAAGAATTAGCCCTAGACCTGGGGGTTTGAGTGGGACAGATACATGGGCAGGATGGTGGGGGCTCTTTGCAGGCAGGAGTCTGTGTAAGAGAAAGTGGGTCAGGGAGGCCTCTGCTTCTGTGATATTTAGGGTTAGAAAATTATTTGGAAATTTTTTCTTTTAATATTTCCTTTAAATTTTCTTTTGTGTTTTCTTTAGCAGTCGCTAAACTTTGTTTAAAAAAAAAACACCAGTCATTCCTGCTCTCAGAGGAGCATAAGGAAAGGCGATCGATTTCCTCTCTTGGGCTGTGGGGAAGCATATGTGGAGCTGGAAACAGGGTGAGTAAACAACTTGCAGGGAGGGAGGGAGGGGCAGGACCGTGTGGCCCAGAGGTGGGGAGCCAGCCCTCCCTCCTCATGGGGGTGCTGAGGGTTTCTCTTGCAGCCAGAGAGGACGCTGTGTGCTTTCTGTTTGGGTGAGGATGGCACACCCCATGCCAACCCTGGTTATTGCCCAGTGGTGCACCTAATGAAAATATTGTCTAAAATAGCCATCCATCCTCCATCCATCATCCAACCTTCCATTCATCCATCCACCCATCCATCATCTATCCACTCATCCATCCACCCATTCATATATGCACCCATCCACTTATCCATCTATCTGACCATCCCATCCACTCATTTATTCTAAGCCACTTACTGTGTGTATTTTACCAGTTCTATAATGAACATGTTTGCCCCCAGAATTCCCTGTGGGACCTCGGACCCCCACCACATCCCCATCTCTTTCTGGAAGGTCTAGGACTCACAACCATAATCCCCACCTCTTCGTGGATTTGGGATCCCCTGCCATGTCCCCTGGGGGATCTAGGACCTCTAACCATATTCTGCCACCTCCTGGAGAAGCTCTGATCATGTCTCCCACCTTCTGGTGGATCTGGGACCCACTGACCATGTGTCCACATCTCCTGGGGAATCTGGGACCCCAAACATGACTCCCACCTCTTGGGGGATCTGGAACTTGCGGACCACGCCCAGTTCATAGTACATCTGGATGCCACACTTGACAAGCTCCAACTCAGTGCACTCCAGGTCGGAGAAATGGAACTCATAGATATCAAATTTGGTGGGCCCCGGCAGCTCTTCTTTCTGTGGGAAGGGTTGTGGCTGAGGGAGGCAGACCCACCCAGCCTCACCTCTTTCTCATCCTTTTTCCTTCCTGAACCCTCTTCCCAGCCAGATACCCTGTTATCTCTGGTGATATCTACCCTACAGTCACTACAGCCAGGGGCTCAGGTGACTACAGTCCATGCTCAGCCTGTTCTCCCTCCTCCCACCTACTGACCCATTATGGAGGGGCTTTCTCAGCTGGGCAGAGTAATGTTTTGGGAGGTAAACAAGCAGGCACAAGCACATGCATGTAAAAAGCTCAAGGCACACACATGGATAGAGACACACATAGACGCTCAGGCACTGATGTACAGATGCAGGCCACCCTGTGCACCAGCACAGGCTGGTGCAGCTCTTGCTGACATGCAGGGCTTGTCAGGCACGTTCACACAGTCAAAGGCTGTACAGATGATTGTACTAAACTACAAAAGCAAGGTCACATGACTGCCAAGCTGACAGTGGCGCTCTCTGAGGGACACATAGGCATGTGTGGATACCGGTGGTGCTGAGGTCTCATTAAGTTGCTGAATCTGGCCTCCAACCTGCAATCATCCTGTCTTAGCCTCCCAAGTACTACTTGTGTACCAGCATGCCCAGCCCCGTTGAGCTCTTTAAAGGCAAAGACTGAAAAGTTTCTATCATTGAATCTACAGAGGCTAATACATTGTACATAATCAATATTTTTAATAAACAAACATGTACCAGTGTGTGGACACACACACACACATTCACATGGATACATACAGGCACCGGGCCACTTCTATAGGTGCCGCACAGTGGGCACTTGGTCCAAGTCCTGCCTGCAGAAACTAAAGCATGGATAGTTCTAAAAAGCACAGAAGAGACAGGCCAGCAAGCAGATGCACTTGGTAGCACAGCCATTGAGTTATCCCAGCTGGATACTCAGACACGACCGAGAAAGAGCCAGAGCCAGGCTCATGTGGACACACCTGCTGAGAAGAACGGACAGACAGACAGACAGACAGACACACACACACACACACACACACACACACTCACACTCACATGCTCATGCAACAGCAGCCAGTGCCGTGAGATGATCGCTATCTATGCACAGGGCAGCCCAACCCAAGGGACAGAACTCCTCTCCTACCCACCAAGTCCACCGAGGGACAGGACACAGATTCTCACCAAGATTTTCCCCAGCTCATCCTCCTCACAGTCAGCGGGCTCCTTCCCCAGGCGTTGCCTTGTTGGCTAAGAGAGCAAGAGGGAAGTCATGGGACAGGGGTGTGCACGGCCCCCACCCCTGAACACGAGGGGCCAGCGTGGCCCCCACCTGTGAACATGAGGGGCCGAGTGGCCTCCACCCCGTGAACACGAGGGGCTGGTGTGGCCTCCACCCCCTGAACATGAGGGGCTGGCATGGCCCCCACCTGTGAACACGAGGGGCCGGCGTGGCCTCCACCCCGTGAACATGAGGGGATGGCGTGGCCCCCACTTGTGAACATGAGGGGATGTCGTGGCCCCCACCCTGTGAACATGAGGGGATGGCGTGGCCCCCACTCCCTGAACACGAGAGGTTGCCGTGGCCCCCACCTGTGAACACGAGGGGCCAGCGTGGCCCCCACCCCCTGAACACAAGGGGCCGGTGTAGCTTCTACCCCCTGAACATGAGGGGCTGGCGTGGCCCCCACCTGTGAACATGAGGGGCCGGCGTGGCCTCCACTCTGTGAACACGAGGGGCTGGTGTGGCCCCCACCTGTGAACACGAGGAGCCAGCGTGGCCTCCACCCCCTGAACACAAGGGGCTGGCGTGGCCCCCACCTGTGAATACAAGGGAATGTCGTGGCCCCCACCCCGTGAACACGAGGGGCCGGCGTGGCCCCCACCTGTGAACACAAGGGGATGTCGCGGCCCCCACCCCCTGAACATGAGGGGCCAGCGTGGCCCCCACCCCATGAACATGAGGGGCCGGCATGGCCTCTACCTGTGAACACGAGGGGACGGCGTGGCCCCCACCCCATGAACACGAGGGGCCGGCGTGGCGCCCACCCTGTGAACACGAGGGGCCGGTGTGGCGCCCACCCCGTGAACACAAGGGGCTGGCGTGGCCCCCACCTGTGAATACAAGGGAATGTCGTGGCCCCCACCCCGTGAACACGAGGGGACGGCATGGCCCCACCCTGTGAACACGAGGGGCCGGTGTGGCCCCCACCCCGTGAACACGAGGGGCCGGCGTGGCCCCCACCCTGTGAACACAAGGGGACGGGGTGGCCTCCACATGTGAGTGTGGCGGTTTCAGTGTGGCCCCACCCTGGAAGCCTGGACCTGGCACCCTGACTGGCACGACGTGGTGAGTGTGTGGACACCTCCTTTGCTGTGTCAAGGCTATTCTTGGCACTCCATGTGGATAAGGAATGAAACCGGCCATGATAGTTGGGGAGGGCTGACCACACCTGTTCCCAGCTGAGCCCGGCAGGGGGCCCTCGCTGGGCAATGTGGTGCCAAGCCTGGGCCCACTGTTAGGCCCAGGATGTGTCCTGGGCTCCCCTGCCTGGCAGAGGGCCGTGGCGTGCATGGCGCAGTACCAGGATGGTCTGGATCTCGTCCTTGTCACAGCGCACGTGGTACATAACCATGTCCTGGGCGATATCCTTGCGGTTCTCCAGCTTGTTCATCTTGTCGTAGGTGTCTGTGTTCAGTACCGACCAGCCCAGGAACTGTGTCAGAGACTGGAAAGCAGGGGGCAGAGTCAGCACCTCCCCTGCTCCCAGGCTCCGCAGCACCGGCAGCACCTCTGCACAGGGTGCCCATGATGGCCCCGTGAGCTTTCCCGCCTCATCCTCCCTGACCTAGTGCTGGGGCAGGGCTGGATGCCTGGGAGCAGCACCCCTCACCAGCACCCGCCTTGTGCAGGTTCCTCATGGCTCACCTCCATGAGAACTTCATCCTGCTCATCAAAGGGCTTCCCGTCTTTCCTGTTGTAGAATGTGGCCACCCCCACGATTTCCTCCTTCTTGTTGACGATGGGCATAGAAAGCACGTTCTTGATGACCCACCCAGAGTCGTCCAGGGGCCCGTCCTGCAGAGAGTGTGCAGGGCTGGGAGGGGTCTGCTCTGGCCAGGGCTTGCTGCCCTGGGACCTATCCTTGGGCTGTGGTGCCACGCCCCAGCTGTCTGCTCGCCCCCTGCCCCTTGCCTGTGGACTTGACCTCATGGTCTTTCCATCCTGGAGGAGGAAGGCTTCCCACCAGAGCTGGCTTCATAGGCGTGAGAGGGCTGCACTCCCAGAAGTCCACTCTCAGAAGGGCTTCTTGCTGCCCTGCTCTTATAGTTCTTAGTAACTGTTCAACAAGGGCCATCGTATTTCTGTTTTGCAGCAGTTCCTCCAAACTATCTCCTATCCTGCAGATTCTGGGCATGGACAATGGATTTAGACAGTGGGCCAGCTCTTCCAGGAGGTCCTTAGAGACAAAGTATGGGGCAAGGCTCGTCTCATGGCACCGTGCCAGGGCCCCTCACTCTGCGAGACCCTGCCCATGGCTTCAGGACTCCATGTGGGTCATCTGTCCTGCAGGCTGGACTTACATTCAGGCCTGGTGTCTGCATCCTGCCAGACCATGTGACTTCCCAGGAAGGAGCCCAACCTGGCCCTGTATCCCTGAGTAAAGAAACCATAAAGCAGGCAACCCCTGAGGGAGCCCGCCTGGCCCTGAGCCCAGCCCTCCTATAGACCCATGTGCATGAACACATGCTGCTCATCAGCCCGAGATGGAGGCTATTTCTTAAAAGAAAACACTAACTCAGCCTATCATTTCTGAACCAAAATGCCTCCTTCTTAGGCAAAACACACAATTTCTATCAGCAAGTAGATGGCTACCTGAAACTTGAACATTTCATCAGCGGAGGCGTTCATGATGTTACAGATCTGGGAAAGGATCAGAAACAGTTTTACTGGAGTAGCTGGAGGCACTCACCCCGACACTGGCCAGCCCAAGCTCGCTCACCAGAGACTAACTTCTAAAGAGCAAAGTGCAGGTGGGCGGGAAGGTTGGGGGAGGGCCAGCGGGTGCTCTGGCCCCGCAGGCGCAGCCCCAGGACCAGGGGCATGGCACTCACAAAACCACTTTCTGCCACGTAGGTTGGAAGGCCGCTGGCCAGGGCCCAGTGATCGGCTGGGGGAGTGCTGGGGGAGAAGCAGAGGGTCAGGTGTGACAAATGGGTTGTTACATGTGGGATCACAGGGGCTTTCCTTTACCCTCCTCTGAACTCAGGTGGAGGTAGGGCTGGGGCTGGAAGGTTGGCGGAGGCCCAGGACGATGCTCCTCCCAGGCACCGTGCTGGCCCTCCCTCTGCAGGGGCCCCTCCCCATGGCTTCAGGACTGCGTGGGTCACCTGTCCTGCAGGCCTGCCTGAGTTACATTCAGGCCTGGCGACTTCATCCTAAGCTTGTTTGGGGCCAGGGATGAGGTCTCAATCGGCTTGTGGGATCAGTGGGTCAACTGTCCACACAGTATAGGGGTGGGGATGGCGGCCTTTCTAGGCCCCTCAGCTGGAGTCTCCCCTGAGCTCCTATGGCTTTCCTTGGGGGTGAGACACTGGCCTGGCCATCTCAAGTCTCCACTTGCCAGGGCTGGACTGGTCAAACCGAGAGAGCCCCAAGCTGGCCTCCGGCCTCAGCTGCTACTGATGGTGCTACCTGGGCAGCTCACCCAGGGCAGACACCCGCTCGGTGTTTGCTGGATGTCCAGGTGCCTGAGGCTGGTCACCTCCCTCCTCAGCACCCCACGTCTCTCCTCACTGTCCTTTAGAACAGTGAGGCCACTTCCCTTGCCACCGGGCCAGCAGGTTCTGCTGGCTCTGCCCTGAGGAAGCCTGGAGCCCACCTGCATTGAGGGCAGCCCCCCAGCTGGCACCACTGGTGCACCCACACTTACGGAATGACCTTGATGTCCTCCTTGCCGTGGAGGATGTAGTCGATGACTTTGTAGAAGTTGATTTCCTGAGGAGTAGAACATGTCAGTGTGGGGGTCCTGGCCCCACTCGTCAATGGGACCCCTCCCAGGAGGGGAGGAGAGCCAGTGTCCCTGCCCAGATAAACATGCAGCCACACACACCACACACGTGCTCACAGCAATGCACACACGCACAACACCATGTAATTACACACATGTGCACACATTAGCAGGCATACCCACTATGTATGTGTGTGGCACATATGCACCATCCACACATGCAGCTGTGAACATGTGCACTGTGTGTACACACACACCACCACCCATACTGATGGACTCACATTGTTCGCTCAGACTTAGATCCACCTTCTCTCTCTTCTACTCAGTCCTGCAACCAACTGGGCCCGTACTCCACACACATGGGCACATATGCATACACACACACCACATATGCACACATACCATACACATGCACACAACAAATGCATAAACACACAGCACATATACACACATGCACACATACTATACATGTATACACCCACTGCAAGATGCACATATTTACACATGCACCATACATATACACACCCATTTTCAGGCACATACCACACACTCACATACACACATGCACTACACATAGGTGAATATATCATACATACATGAACACATATCACATATGTGCACAAACCACAACACATGCACACATGTACCCACACATGCACATGGGTAATACACATATGTATATACCACACACATATTTAAAATGTATACATGCATTACATATGCACACACACACACACCATACCTGTACCACAAAAACATGTACATGCACCACAATGTGCACGCAGAAACGACACACACAAGTATGTCACATGTGCACATACCTATACACACTATATACCTGCACATGCCACATGTGTGCACACACCACACATATGTATACACACACCACACATGCACACAAACTTGCATGTGCACATACCACATATGCATTACAAATGTAGTTACATATGCACACACATGTTCATACCCATATATATGCTATACATGTACCACACACATGTACATATATACCACACTTGCAAACATCACACATGTGTATATACCCATACACACAGTAAACATGCATAACATTCATGCATGCACACACCACACATGCAAACATTGCATCCATATACACATACCACACACATATATACACATGTGTGTGCAAACATACCACACAATACATACATACACATGTGTACACACTCATTTACACATGTACCACACAGGTCTACATACCACACAGCAGCACATATAAGCACACACACTCACATGTGTACACATATGATTCTATGAAGGAAGTGCTGGTGAGGCTACCCCACCCTGGGAGCAGCAGGCTACAGTTGGGGAGGTGGCAGATAGGCACGCAGGCCTGCTCAGTCTGACCCTCCATCTTCCCCCTGGAGGCAGAGCCTGGAAGCCAAGCTGTGGGCTGGGCAGGTGTCCACTACACTTACCCGGCCATCGGGGGTGCGTGGACCAGAGTATGGCTGGGCTTCTCCCATCAGCACGGGCCACACGTCAAAGAATTCCTGGGCGGAGGAGAAGAGAATACTGTGAGGAGGGTACCTAGGGGTGGGGCTGGGCCAGGCAGGAGACCCTGAGGGCCTGAAGCCTCACCTTCTCCTTGGTCATGTCCAGGAGGCCCACCGAGTAACGGTCACAGTTCAGGTAGGCCCGCACCGTGTAGAAGGCCTTGTGGAACTGCCTCTCTATGTCCGTCAGCTCCTCAAACACCTTGTTGGCCGACCAGAGCAGCACCTGGAGGGGTGGCACATCTGTAGACCTACGGCCCCATCCATCTGGCCACAGCAGCACCGTGGCCACAGCACCCAGTACACACAGCACTCAGGCCTCTGGCCACAGCACCCAGTACACACAGCACTCACACCCAGTACACACAGCACTCAGGCCTCTTGCCACAGCACCCAGTATACACAGCACTCAGGCCTCTGGCCATAGCACCTTGGGGACACCTGCTCAGTGCAGAGTCCACGAGGTAAGCTGGGGGTTTGTCTAGCACAAGACAATCTGTTCCTTGAGCCACAGGGGCCCTGGGAGTCCCCAGGATGGCAAGGCCCAGGCTCTAACCGTGTCCACACCACTCAGCCTCTAGAAGTGGGCTTGAGTTAGATGAGTGGAAATGCAGAGAGAGAACGGAGAGACAACGGGAACCAAGTGCTCTGAGCGTGAAGGCCAAAGAGCTGGCCAGAGGCTCCTGTGGGAAGCTGAGGTGTGAGGGTGTGATCCCACTCTCTTCCCAACACTGGACCCTTCTGTGGCTCAGCAAAGCCAGGCTGGGGGCGATATTTGTGGACGCGCTCCACCCAAGCATGGCGACTTGGCCTCTGGCTCCCTCCCCTGCCTTGCCCGCCACTGTCCAGGAGGTACAGATGGGGATGACTGTGGTCCCCTCTGCTGACACGTCCCCACCTGCACTCAGCCAACACCACACCTCTCCTCCCACAGCGACTCAGCACTCAGCCCCACACCCTCCTGCGCGGGGGAAGGGGACCAGTCCTCCCACACCACACAGCTAGTGCCTGGCCCTCCAGGCCAGTGGGGCCTCCTACATCTGTGCCAGCCACACTCTGCTGCCAGTAACCCCCCGGCATGAAAGGTGCATGAGCTTCCTGTCGTTGACTGACAACTGGAGGGTGAGGCCCAACCCACCGGCTTCTGGTCCAGAGTGGGAGAAGCACACATGGCCTGTCCACAGGGAAAGGCGTGCGCGGGGCTCTGTGCAGAGCTCAAAGCAAGCCTGCTTCTCTGTCATCAGTGTGTGTGTGGGGGGGGCTGCGCCTGCCGCTGGCGCTGTTCTGGAGGTGAGCAGGCATGCCTAGCACTGCCTTTCAGCAGCGCCCTCCTTCCCAGGGCTCAGTGTCCCTCTGTCCTTTCTGCCTCTCCTCCAGGGGGCAGGCCCTCCCCACAGCCCTGGCCCCACCTCCTCTGCAGTGGGCCCCTCTGCCCAGCAGCCCTTCTCCATCCTATGTCTCAGGGTGCACAGGAGGGTGGGCACCGGGAGGATGGCTCAACTCTCCAGGACCTGCTCGTCCATCATGCAGGGAAGAGGAAGCAGCCCATAGGAGCCGGGCTCTGCTTTTCAGAACCAGTCATGAGGTAGGGCTTGAGCTTCCAGTAGTCAGGTCTTCTGGAAGTGCTAGCTAGAACGTGAGGACCTTCCCGGAAGGTCCACACTTTAGAACTCCCACCAGACGGCCTGCAGCCTGAGGCGCTGAGGCTGTGTTGTCCAGCAACCTCAGTTCTAGGTGTTGGTGATTCCCCTGCTGCCTGGTTAGGGACGAGAGAACTACCAAACAGTTCCCACCCTGGAACTTGCTTTCGGATGTGGGGCTATCTGGGGACAGAACTTCCGATAGAGGAGCCAGGAGGGGCAGGACAAGGGCTGTGGTGGAGACCTGAGTTGGACAGTGTGGCTCTTGCTGTGGAGCTGGGGTGGACTACAGGGGCATGGAAGGAAGGGACACTGAGACAAGTAGGGAACACTCTCAAGAGCTGCCAGAGTGGGGCAACAGAGGGTGGGGTAGGCAGACACTCCAGATAGAGTCTCCCGGGTGTGTGGGGTGGACGTGACCTTGAGCAGTTAGGTTAGAGACTTGGCAGCTCTCCCCTCGCCTGGGAGAAAAGGTGGGTGGCAGGGAGGGGGGCACTCAGAATACCACCTGAGTAGCCTGGGCTGGCCATCCCTCCAGGCCAGAGACCAGCCTGGATGTGAGGATGGCTGGATGGATGGTGGGGTGCCCCCTGAGCCTCACCTGTGCCTCCAGCCTGGCTGCGGGGCTGCTGGGACAGGACACTTTCATTTATGGTATTTTGGGGCCTAGTCAGAGAGTACTTACTGGGCTGCGTCTGCCAAATTATTCCCCAAAAGCAATACTGTGCTTCTGTGCAGAGACAGGGAGCCTTGGGGAGCAGCTGGAAGTGCCCACCGCACAGGAACCCAGTGAGTTTTCTAGGGTCATCCTACGGGGGTGAGCACCCAGGCAAGCCTTGGGAAACTTTGCAGTTGCTTTGAAAGTCATCAGTATATAGACTGACAGTCCAGAAGGACTTATCAGAGAGCCGAGATCATGCCACCATCTGAGAGGCAGGTGGCTGCAGCTGAGGCGAGGTCAGCCCACCTGGAGTGGAGCCCGCACATGACACCCAGGGCCAGTGCTTGTGTGGACACGCTGGAGGCCGAGGGGCTCGGACACCACCTGGGGGCCACACTTCTGTGGGTTTTACTTCCAGGAGGCTCAGCTCGCCCTCAAGGTGATGATGTAAGAAAAATCCCTCCTGGTTCTGGCAGGCAGAGGGCAAGTGAGCCATTTTGAAATATGCCCAAGGTGTCCTCTTCAGTAATGTTGTCCCATCTGTGGGAGGGAGGGCAGTTAGTTGACAGCCTTCCTGTCTCACCCAAGGGGAGGAGAATGTCCAAGAAACACCTGTGAAGGTCACAGCTGGGAAACACCAGCAACATATTCAACACAAGACTGCGTTGTACTCCCCACCCCATACAGGCTTGGTTTAATAACAGATCCCAGTGGGTGAGCAGCAAGGTTCAGATCTGCTTCAGAAAAAGTTCTCAGGGGAACCCAAAGCCCACGGAGGAGGGGACTGATGGTGTGGTTCAGTAATTAGCGCTTGCCCACCACACTTGAGGCCCTGGGTTCCATACCCAATACTAAAAACAAAAAACAACCCTAACCCAAAGAAAAAAGACAGCAGGAAAAATGTGATAGACTAAACTTTCCCCATCCTTGGTGAGCCCTGACCCTAACTCCATGGGGGTGGGGGGGGGCTCTGGAAGGTGATGGGGCCAGGCGAGGCCTATGATGAGGTTAGTGTCCTAAAAGGAGCCATTGGTCTCCGTCATGTGAGGACACGATGGGTGTGTGTCTAGGAACCGGGAAGCAGGTCCTCTTGGAACTGGAGGGACGGCACCTTGACTCTGGGCTTTCCATCTCCAGAATGCTGCCTGGGCCACAGTCTGCAGTTCTTGGTTATGGCAGCCTCCTGCAGAGTGAGCCAGGAGGACAGACAGCCAACCAAACACACGACATACCATCAACTTCAGCAAACACCTGCACAGCCCAGATCCTCGCAGGAGCCACAGGACTCATGTCAAAGGCCAGGCTCCGCAGCCTGCATTCACAAGACACTGAAAGGCTTGGAGAGGGCAAGAGAGAGCAGCACCTGGAAAGACCAGCGAGCCCAGCTGCACTCGAGTCTGACACGGAGCTCACAGTATCAGGCCTGAGATTTAAGTGACACGATGCTAGGAAAAAGGCTCTGCAGAAAGCAGATGACTAACCTGGGAGAGATGAGAACCCTAGGAAGGGATAGGACGCACCAGGACAAGAGGGCAGGAAGAGCAACAGAAGAAATAGGGAGGCACATTTTGCATCTTGTGTAGTTTTGTTTTTTGTGAGTGATACTGAGGGTTGAATCCAGGGCCACTCCACCTCTGAGCTCCACCTTGGCGCTATTTTATTTTTTAATTTTGAAACAGGATCTCACTAAGTAGCTGAGGCTGGCTGTGAACCTGCGATCCTCCTGTCTCAGCCTCCCAAATGCTGGGATTCCAAGCGTGCGCCACCACGCCCGGCTAGCAGCAACTTCTTGGTGCCAGCAAGACTTTGCAGGATCAGTCCTGGGGTGGCTTAGAGACCACAGCCTGGCTCAGATCACCAGCTCTGCAAACCTTTCAGCTTGCGCCTTCGCTCCTTTCCCAAGTAGCCCCAGAGTGTTGTCAGCGCCTCAGAACAGACCTTCCATCCCTGGACCTCTGTTTTTCCCAGGGCACCTGCACTGAGGATAAATCCCTTCCTGTGTCACCACTCGTTTTTCATTGTTCTTTTGGGGTGAGCAGCGGGGCCTGGTGTGTTGTGGCCCCCACAGCCTCACCTTTGCCAAACTCTAGTAACAGTGCACTAACTCAGCTAAAAGAGGAGAGAACAGCCGGGCGTGGTGGTGCACGCTTGTAATCCCCACACTTGGGAGGCGGAGACAGGAGGATCGCTCTGGTTTGGAGCCAGCTCGCTGGCTTAAGAGACCCTGTTTCCAAATAAAAATATAAAAATAGGTCTGGGAGTGTAGCCCGGACATAGAAGGGCTTACAGGAACCCCAGTACCACAAAAAAAAAAAAAAAAAGGAGAGAACAAGGAAATAGTGCAAAATGCTCAAAGCCAGAGAAGGTAGAAACAGAGAGGAAGATAAAAGTAAGTGCAGCACATGGAAAATAGCCAGGCACGTGTAGTTGTTAATTAAAATGTCAAGAGTCACTTTAAATGTGAACAGTTTAAATATACTACTTGAAAACAGACTTTCAGAGTGGATGCCAACCAAGACCCAATAGTATGCTGTCTACAAGACACACACTTTAAGTATAAAGACAGTTTAAAAACAAGGGGGTGGAGGAACATGAACCTTCTCACATAATAACTGCATTAATTTCAGAAAGAGCAGATGTCTGAACATGGAAGATTATCAGGGATGAAGAGGAGCATCATGTAATGACAAAGGGATAATTTCTCCAAAAAGACAGAGACGTCCTTAATGTGTATGCACCTAGCCTCGGAGCACCACACCATTGAACAAAGATGGGAGGTTCAAGGTATCATGTGACTCTAGCACTCTTCAGTCAGAAAGGGCAGATTCAGATGGAAGAGAGTCAGCAAGAGACTGCTGAACAGTTGATTGCTAATCAGCTGAATATAATTGACACCTGAGCCTACTGCACCCCCTGGCAGCACTGTCCTCAGTCATCAAGATAGAGTGCATTTTGGACCACAAAACATACCCTAACCAATTTAGAAGAGTAAAAATAATAAAAATATTTTCACACCATAGTGGAATTTTTTTTTTGTAGTACTGGGGTTGGAACCTAGGGGCATTCTACCTCCAAGCTATGCTCCAGCACTATTTTTTATTATTTATTTTGAAACAGGGTCTCACTGAGTTGCAAAGGGCCTCACTAAGTATCTGAGGCTGGCTGTGAACCTGGATTCTCCTGTCTCAGCCTCCCAAGTACTGGGATTACAGATGTGCACCACCACACCTGACTCACCATAGTGGAATTAAAGTAGATCAATACAGAAAGATATTTGGAAAATTTCAAAACAGATTAAACTATGGATTAAGTAATACATAGAGTTAGACATGGTGGGCCATGCCAATAATCCTAGTACCTGGGAGGCTGTGACAGGAGGATCACAGGTTGGAGAACAGCCTCAGCAACTTGGCAAGACTCTGTTTCAAAATAAACAGTAAAAAGGGCTGGGGGAGGCGTCTATTTCAGAAGTACAAGGTCCCTGGGTTCAATCCCCAGTACAATGTTGTTGTTGATGATGATGACGATACATGGACCAGGACCTCAAGAGGAGTTTAAAACAATTTTGAACTAGATGAAAATGAAGATACACCTTATCCAAAGGTCTGTGATGCAGTGAAAGCAGTGCTTAGGGAGATGTGTAGCCTTCAATGCATGTTAGGAAAGAAGATCCCTAATCATCTAAATTAGAAAACTAGAAAAAGACCAGCTTATGCTTAAAGTAAGCATAAGAAAGAAAATAAGAGATGCAGTCACGTGCAGCATGACACATCAGTCCACGACAGGATGCATGAGGTGATGGTCTCAAAGGTCAGGTTGCCAGACATTGCGGTAACCATCGTAGTTTGTGTAAGCACACCTGTGATGTTCATGCAGCATGGAATCGCGTAGCAATACATGTCTCAGTGTGTATTCCCATGGCTAAAAACACAGCTGCCTCGTGACAACTCTGGGCCTAAATCTGTTAACTTCCATGCAGTATCTCAGTCCTTCTAAGACATAAACTACTAAAACTCACTTAAAGAGGGAATAATCTGAATAGGGTTATGAATGTTAAAGAAATTAGAAGAGTAATCAATAATCTTAAAAAGAAAGTTCCAGTCATTGAAAGTTTCACTGGTGAATTCTATCAAATGTTTAAGGAAGAAATTATGCCAATTCACTACAATCTTTTCCAGAAAATAGAAACCTAAGTGCTATCTTAAAACATGTATTTGCCGGGCGTGGTGGGCACGCTTGTAATCCCTGCGCTTGGGAGGCTGAGACAGGAGGATCACACGGGTTCGAAGCCAGCCTTAGCTACTTAGTGAAGCTTTCAGCAACTTAGTGAGACCCTGTTTCCAAATAAAATAAAATTTAAAAAAAGTTCTGGGAGTATAGCCCGGAGGTAGAAAGCCTCTGGGTTCCACCTCCAGTACCACCAATAAATAAATAAATAAATAAATAAATAAAATAAATAAAGCGTCTAATTAAAAACAACAACAACAACAACAACAACAACAACAACAACATGTATTTGCTTCATCATTCCTGGTGTGAGTTTCCTGGCAACAACTCCCCAAACCCTCAGACTCCCCAAAGTTATGTGCCTTTTGTGTGCTAATGAGCTGACCATGCCTGTAGTTCCTGGATGGTCTGGGACAGGAGCTGGCTGTAGGGACTCAGCCTGTTGGTTAAAGGGTTGAAACTTTCAGCCCTAGCCCTAGATCTCCAGAAAGGAGAGAGGGGCTTAGGTTGAGCTGGTCACCAATCGTCAAGGCTGCATATGCATGTAATGTAGCCTCACAAGGCCCAAAGGGGCAGGGTTTGGGAGCTTCCAGATAACTGAGCGCCAAGCTAGCCCTTCCCTTCTCCCATATTTACCCTGAGCATCTCCCCTCCTCCTCCTCTTCCTCCTCCTCCTCCTCCTCCTCCTCCTCCTCCTCCTCCTCCTCCTCCTGCTTCTTTTTGTGTGTGTGGTGCTGGGGATTGAACCCAGGGGCATTCTATCTTCAAACTACACCTCCAGCTCTATTTTTATTCTTTATTTTGAAACAGGGTCTCACTAAGTTGTGGAGGGCCTCACTAAGTAGCTGGGGCTGGCTTCGAATCTGTGATCCTCCTGTCTCAGCCTCCCAAGTACTGGGATTACAAGCGTATGCCACCACGCCCGGTGGTTTGTGATTTTTTTTTTTAATAGCCTTGTAAACGTAAGTCTCTCTGTGAGTTCTGTGAGCTACTCCAGCAAATTAGTTTGGATTGCAGAGGGTGCTGTGGGAAATCAGTGCTGTGGTTTGGTTGTGTCCCTCAGAGATTCATTTGAAGCTTGGTCTCCAGGGTGGTGGTATTAAGAGGTGGTGAATCCTTTAAGAGGTGGGTTAGTGCAAGGGGATTACTGAATTGAGTGCTGCCCTCGGAAGGGGTGGATCCTGGTCTTGCAGAGGGAGGTAGCTCCCCTGGTGGGTTGTCAGAGGAGCAAGCTGGTCCCTCCCTGCTCTCTGGTTTCCTGTCTGGTCACTGAGCCCTCTTCACACACACTCCCCTCCCTGTGATGCCATCTGCCATGAGGCCCTCACCAGAGTCTAGCAGAAGCCAGCACCATGCCCTGGAACCTCTGAACCTGTGAAGTAAACCTCCTTTCTTTATCAAGTATCCAGCCTCAGGAATTTTGTTATAGCAAAAGAAAATACAAATACACCTGATTAGTATTCTGATTTATAGCCTGTTGGTCACAAGCACAGGTAAGACAGCCCGGGGCTTGTGATTGGCATCAGAAGGGAACAGTCTTGTGGGGCTGAGCCCTCAACTTGTGGAATATGACTCTCCCTCCAGGCAGGCAGTGTCAGAATTGAATTGGATTAGAGGACACCTCACTGGTGTTCAATGCAGGCCTGAGAGCTTGCTTGGTGTGTGTGGACAAGCCTCCACCGATCTGGGGTCGTGCAGTATGCTGTGAATGTACAGGAGAAACTGAGTTTGCTTTTCCTCTGTATCCCAGAATGAATTCAAAGAGGCCAGCATTGTCCTAATAGTAAAACCAGATAAAGACATCGGAGAATGAAAACCCGCAGAACAGTATGTCTCATGCTAAAAACCTTAACAAGCCGGGCGTGGGGGTGCACGCCTGTAATCCTCACGCTTGGGAGGCGGAGACAGGAGGATCATGCAGGTTTGAAGCCAGCCATGCTGGTTTAAGAGACCCTGTTTCCAAATAAATATAAAATAGGTCTGGGAGTGTAGCCCGGAGGTAGAAGGGTTTCAAGGAACCCCAGTATCACCAAAAAACACAAACACAAACAAAAAAAACCTTAAAACATTGTCAAAACATCTAACAATGTATGCAAAGATTTATATCCCATGACCAAGTGACCTGGATTCCAGGTATGCAAGGCTGATTCAGCATTTAAAAATCCATTAAAGTAATCCATCATGTCAATAGATTAGAGAAAAGAAACCACATGATCTTATCAATTAATGCAGAAAAATTATTTTACAAAATCCAACACACTCATTCAGAATAAAAACTCTTAGAAACTAACAACTGAGCGAACTTCTTTAGTTAAAATTCTGCAAAACCTCTATAGCTGACCTCATACTTGGAGATAAGGAACTGAGGGCTCTCCCCAGAGACTCGGAAGGAGGGAGTGATGTGTCTCATCACCCACATTCAACATTATATTTGAAATCCCAGCCGGCGCACGAAGACAGGAAAAGGAGATGCAGTACATACGGACTGGGAAGGAAGCAGTAAAGCTGTCCTTTGCAGCTGACATTATTAGCTACATGAAAATATCGGAATCAGTGAAAAAGGCTTGGAACTAATAAGTGAGCATGGCAAGGTCATGGGTGCAGATTAATGCGCCTCGGTCACACCAGCAGCGGGCAACTAGAGTATGATATTAATAACACGATGCATTGACATTGCCACCAAGAAATGAAACAGGCACAAATATGATGAAATACGTATAGGACCTGCTTGCCAAAACTTTAAAACTCTGGCGAAAGAAATCCAAGATCTAACTCAATGGAAAGATACTCCACTTATGGATTGGAAGACTCATTATCTTTAAGATAGTAATCCTTTCCAACTTGGATTTAATACAATCCAAATCACAAAATAAGGTAATTGTGTGACTATTGGCAAACTGATTCTAAATTTTATTTGGAGAGGAAAAGACCCACGACAGCCAACACAATACTAAAGCAAAAGAATAAAGTTAGAGGACCGCCGCCCACCCCAAGACCCACTGTGAAGAACAGTGATCAGGACAGGTGTCGGTAAAAGTCGGGCACACCCACAGTGGAACAGGACGGAGCCCAGAGCAGACCCACAGGTGCAGACAGCCGATCCTGGGTGAGGATTAAGGCAAAAGGGTGGAGCAACTCTAATCTTCTCACAAGTGTCTGAAAACTGGGACAACAGGGCATCCACGTGCAAAAAGCAAAGCCACACCCAGACTTTCTGTTGTTCACAAAGTGAAACACAGACTCAGGCAGAGAACACAGAACTGTAAAAGTCCGGGTGACCACCAGGAGGGAGCTTGGCGACCTGAGTTTTGTAATGAGTGTTTATAGGTGCAGCGCAAAGTACAGTCCATGAAGGAAAAACACAGAGCTGCACTTTATTAAAATTTAAAATGTCTGTTTTGCTAAGTATACTATTAAGACAGGAAAATTATAGGCCACACACTGGGAGAAAAATATATGCAAAGGACTTGTGTCAAAATATACAAAAGACCCTAGAACTAAGCTATAAAAGTGAACAATCCAATTTAAAGAAAGGAGGACATATCTGAGCAGATAACTCATTGATGGATGAGATATGTGTTTGACAAACAGGCATGTGGGAAGGTGCTCCACATCACCTGTCACTGGGGAGTTGCCGGCTGTGGTGGTGTATACCTGTAGTCCTAGTACTTGGGAGGCGAGACAGGAAGATAATGGTTCGAGGCCAGCCTCAGCAACTGACTGAGGCCCCGTTTAAAAATAAACAATAAGAAATAGGTTTGGAGTATAGCCCAGAGGTCAAACACCCCTTGGGCCAGTCTCTAGTACCAAAACCAAAACAAAACAGGAGATGCTGCTCACACCTGAGACCTGCTAAAGTCTGAAGCACCACATGCTGGTGAGAACATGGAGCAACAGAACCTCACTTGTTTCTGGCGGGAATGCAAATACAACAGCCACTTGTTGGTAGTTTCTTGCAAAGTTAAGCCTATTCCCACCACATATCCAGCAATCACCTGCTTGGTATTTACCCAGCTGAGCTGGAAACTTGTATCCACACAAAAACCTGCTCATGGATGCTCACAGCAGCTCTGCTTGCCGTTGCCCAGAGTGGAAGCAACCAGGATGTCTCCGCGGGCTGAAGGGATAAGCTACAGTAAATCCAGACAATGGAGTGTTTCTAAGCCTTAAAAGGAAATGAGTAGTCCACTCACAGAAACACGCAGAGGGACCTTAGTGGTATGCCGAGGAAGGGGCCCATGTGCAAGGCCTAGAGGGTGGTGGTCCCGCTGTGTGGCCTCTGGGAGCAGGACTGCAGAGGCGGCAAGGCCAGTGGAGGCCGGGGGCGGCGGGGCGGGGCATAAAGAGTGGGCATGAGGGTGAGGATTTTTAGGGCATGAACTTATTCTTTATGAGACTGTGATGGTGAATATATGTCATTATGCATTTGTTAAGATCTATAAAACTTTATACTACAAAAAGTGAATTTTATTTTTATGTTTTTATTTTTTGGTGGTACTGGGGTTCCTGAAAGCCCTTGTACCTCTGGGCTACACTCCCAGACCTATTTTATATTTTTGAAACAGGGTCTCTTAAGCCAGCGTGGCTGGCTTCGAACCAGCGTGATCCTCCTGTCTCTGCCTCCCAAGCGCGAGGATTACAAGTGTGTGCCACCATGCCCGGCCCAAAAAGTGAATTTTAATGTATGCTAAAAAAATAGTTTAGTAGGTTGGGGTCTCCAAGAAAGAATGCAAACCATGACAAGAAAACCTAACCATGTAACTAATGTGGAAATGATTGGCATCTATAAGACTGAAGGAAGCCGGGCCTGGGGGCGCACGCTTGTGATCCCAGCATTCAGCCTTCAGGAGGCTGACACAGGAGATGGCAGCTCGCAGACAGCCTCAGCTACTTAGTGAGGCCCTTTGCAACTCAGCGAGACCCTGTTTCAAAATAGAGAATAAAAAATAGGGCTGGGATGTAGCTTGGAGGTAGAATGCCCCTGGGTTCCATCCCCAGAGCGCCCCCCCCCCACAAAGACTGAAGGCAAAGAAAGCTGTATGTAGTCACTGTGTTCTACTTGATAGAGGTGTTTTCTGTAGTAGTACAGGTTGAAGATTTTGACACTAAACTATAAATAATTAAGTAAATGGGTGGTGGCTATTGGAAGGCAGATGTTTGTCTGTTGGGAGAGAATTTACACATTGCCAAGAAGAGAGGCCAGCATGACCCCGCAGCAATGGGTTGGGGCTGGAGAGCCCAGCAAGAACACATTTAACTTAATATGGGTACAGATGGCCACATGTAGGAATACTCAGAAATGCGTGTCCACACAGGTGAGAACACACACCTATGTCAGCTGAGAGGGTCTAGAAGACTCCCGGCAGCACAGAGCACACCCAGCACCAGATTTCGGCTTCTAACGCCACTTTCTAGTAAGGGGACTGGTTCTAGGGACGTGGAGAAAACATACCAGAGAGCCTGCAGTATCTGCAGTGCCAGAAAGCTAGGGAATGCAAATCCCAGACCTTGCCCAGACCCTGAGAGGTACAGGAGCCGGTGGCAGATGGAAATGGCTGTGGCCTCTGTGACCTTTCTTCCCCAGGCCCCAGAACCAATCTGATTCGAGAAAACATCAGAAACCTCTCAGCAGAGGGATGTCATAAATACACCTAGCCAACGTTTCTTAAAACTGTCATCAGAGTCAAGCTGAATCCGAGACTCACCAAGAGGAGCGAAGGAGACAGAGACTCAGGGTTGGTGGATTCTGAGTCAGGGGTTGGATCAAGAAGGGGCAAGGGGTGAACACCAAGGAGACTAGTAGAAAGAGGACTTTGGGGGTTACATGCGTCAGTCCTGGTTTATTAATCACAATAAACACTGCATTAACTGAAGGTGCTGAGCAGAAGCAGGCGTGAGCCCAAGTAAACATTTCCCACTGTCCACTCAACTGTTTCTATAAATCCGAAACTGTTTAGTAAGCTAATTAAGTCACATGGAAAATCTGTATGAAATGCCAGGATAAGAAAACAGCTCAGTGGCTGTAAGAGCCAGGCTGGGGATGGCTGGTAGCAGGGTAGGCGCTTCCTAGGGCCACGAGCATGCTCCAGAGTTGTGCCCGCACATCTCTGGGACCTGGAGAAAACAGAGTGGAGCAGGGTGGGTAATGCCATTCAGAGGTTTGAGAAGTGGCGGGGTTTGTGTAAGCTGGGTCTGGTGTGAGGATGAGGAGTCATGAGGGGAATGGCTTTCATTGGACTAAAGACAGACCCAGCAGACCGTAAGAAGAAGGAAGAGAAGCTGTGAGCCAAGCACGCCCCAGGTAGGGGCAGCTGCAGGTGGCTCCTGGCTTCCTGGGGGAAGAGCAAGGCAGCCCAGGGCAGAGAGCAGGGAGGGCCAGGGCCTCTGCAGGAGCGTGCTGTGTGCAGGTGTGAGTGGGAGGTGTTGCCTGACTGCTGTGAGCGTGTACACGCATGTCACCAGTGTGTGCTCATGCCTGACAAGCGTATCCTGAATGTGTCCCGTGTGGTGTGCCGCAGTGTGTGGTGAGAGTGTGCATGGCTTCTGTATGTGTGTATTGTGGGGTGTGAGTGGTGTGTGGTCTGCCCTGAGGGGTACATTGGTGCTGTGATGTGTGGGGTAGAGCAGGGGCCTCTAGTGCCCTGCAGAAGGTGGGGGTCTTCGAGGGCTCTGGGAGTGGGCTACAGTCTCATTTCTTGCAGTGTGGTGAAGGTAGATGAGGTGAAGAGCTGTCCACTCCTGGCTCTCCAGGCCCAGTGTCCACTTTCTGGGCCAGTGCCCAGGGCTCTACCTGTGGCAAGCTGTACCTTTTTCTCTCAGGTCTTGAATGGGTCCCTGGGCTTCCTGCCATGAGTACCCTCCCTTGGGCAGCCCTGTGTGCTGTGTTTTGGCAGCTTCTTGGCCTTCCGACTGACCCTGAGCCCTGCTGACCACTTCATTACCCCAGTCCCCACCTTGTGGTCTGGCTGGCCATGGCTCTGATTCCTTCTGCTGCAGGCCTGGTACACTCTTCCCTCCCTGAGTGTTATGGCCCTGTGTCCTCCCTGCAGGGCCACACCGGGAGGCTGGGCCTTGTCCCTTCCTGGGCGGCAGCCCCGGCATGGGGCTGGCTGGTCGGTAGGACCGGAGGCAGGCTCTGGGGCTAGGCTTGGGCGTCCCTAGTGGAGCGTTTTATCACAGGTTTCCCTTCCTGGACAGCTTCAGGCCCTCAGAGAGGCTGAGGAGTCCCCGACCACTGCCCTTGCGTCAAGGGGAGCCCCACGGTCCCCTTCCTAGATGCTCAGATGGTTCATTTTTAAGAGGTATACGGCAGGTACGCCTGGCACATTGCAGCAGAACAAGAAAGGACGGAACAAAGTGGCTGTTACCATATATGTGCCAAGGCCACCTTGGGGGCAGCTTTCTCAGCCACGGCCCCTCCCACTGACCGCCTAGTATTTATTCAGGGCTCCTGCTATAGGACCACTTGCCTGGGAAGCCCCGCTAGGCCCCTTTCCTGCACAGGGCACATAGACCCTGTTGTACACCTATGCATCCCTCACACACAGAGAAGGCAGATTCCAGCCAAGGCCAGACTGCAGGCTCTCAGCCAGGAGAACCCCTGCACCCCAGCTGCTCTATAAGTCTCCTCCCAAGGGGAAGCACATCAGCAAGCGGTGGGCCCTGCCTTTGTACCAGCACCTCAGGTGAGCAAGTGGCAAACCCCTGCCCGGGTGAGCACAGGCAGGCAGGCAGGGGCACTGGGACCTGCCTGCCACAGTCCTGCCCAGTGTGCAGAGGGAACCATGGCCTTCCTGGCCGTTCGGCAGGTGGCAGCTCAGTGCCCAGGAGGCTGGGGGTGGGACATTCGTTCCAGCTGTGCACATACCTGGCCTCGGCGCGTCTCACAGTTGTGAAGGTAACTCAAGTGATAAATTTTCAGGTTTAAGGTGGCGAAATTCAGGTACTTGGTGAAGACCTAAAACAGCCATTGTGAGGCAGAAGTCAGTTCCAGATCCCAGATGAGCCTGGTGCATAGTCACAGAAGAAATGTGCAGCTGGGCTGCTGGATGGCACGCCATGTGTGCACAGACATGCTGGGAAGTTGTGCTCAGCACACTGGGGGTGGGCTCTCACACAAGCCCTGGTGTGTGGTGCAGGCACATGGCATACACATGGGCGCACAGAAGGGTCATGGTTCAGACACAAGGACACAGAAGGGACAAGGCTCGAACCAGGCATGGTGGTGCACACTTGTAATCCCTGTGCTTGGGAGGCTGAGACAGGAGGATCGCACAGGTTCAAAGCCAGCCTTGGCTACTTAGTGAGGCTCTTAGCAACTTAGTGAGACCCTGTTTCCAAATAAAGTATAAAATAGGTCTGGGAGTGTAACCCAGAGGTAGAAAGCCCCTGGGTTCCACCCCCAGTACCACAAAAAAATTTAAAAAGAAGGGACATGGTTCTCACACACAGATGTACAGAGGGACACAGCTCACACAAAGGCATATTTGCACATGGGTACGCAGAAGGGACATGGTTCACGGTTGCACACAGAGACATGGCTCACCAATACACACAGATGTGTAGGAACACAGCTCACACAGAGTGCACAGAGGGACATGGCTTAATACAGTTGCACCCAGAGATGTGGCTGGCACACACACAATGTACAGGAGGAACATGGCTCATACATGAACACAGAGGGACACAGTTACACATACATGTGTGTATACACACACACACATAGATTCACAGAGGAACACGGCTCTCACACACGGGTGTGCAGAGGGACATGTGGACATGGAAAGGGACGCAGCTCACACACACACACAGCTCACACATGGCTCACAGAGGGCGTGCAGAGGAAGGCCCTGCCACACAGATGTGCAGGAGCACAGCAGGGAGGTGCGGACACAGACCGCGGGACAAACGTGGCCGTCGACGACTCCCAGACACTCACATCCTCATCTTCACTTGTGAAGCACGGGCCGTTAAGCTTGTTCACAGCCATGATCACCGCCACCACGTCTTTGCCGTTCATGATGGGCATGGCCAGGATGTTCCTGGTCACGTAGTCGGTGAGCTCATCGGCGAAGGAGCTGAAGTGGGAATTCTGTGGTGAGAAGGGAGAGGTCACTGAGCTCTGATGGCCCTGCCTCAGGCCTTGAGACACTGTCTTTGGGGCTTTACCTGGATCACCCCTTCTGGACCCCGGCCCTGGATCCTCCCCACCCTGCAGACTCAGGTCTTCCATACCTCACAGGCCGGTTGGCTCCGTGGGTGGCAGGCCTGTGGGCTGCAGACCCTTCGTCCAAGTGGCTTTTTCCTTCCCCTTCAGCCCCAGGCCCCCCACCCGCTCTTCCCTGGAAGGTAATCAGTGGTCAAGGGAGGGACGAGCCTCACTTAATCAATGGCTTGTCTGGGGGTTCTCACCAGGACAAGCAGGCGGGGGAGCTGGGCTGAGGGTCCCTGTACCTGGGTCCTGTCCACCAGCCCCTCTGCCCCAGCGGTCTGCTCCATGGGCCACTGCCCACCATGTGACACTCTTTGCTCAACGTGAGAGCTTTGTTCACCTCTGACCCCAGGAAGACCCCCTTGCACACCCCTGAGATGTGTAGCACGTCTCCCGCCCCTGGCCTTGGGCACTGCCTTCACAAGGAACGGGCCTGATATACCGAGGGGAGCTGGGCAAACCCAGGTGGCCTTGGACGATGGGTCCTAACGTTGCCGGACTCACCCTTTACTTGGCTCTGGTTTTGTTTATGTGAGGCTCTGGCATGGTGACCAAGGTAGATGGCTCTGGCCTTGGCCTTGCTGGGGTCTGGATTTTCCCATGCCCCTCCCACCCTTGGTCAAGTGTCTGCATCCTTGGTCATGGCATGGCAGGCATGAGGAGGGATACAGAGGACTCAGGACCGCGGCCTGCAGCCCTCATGACTGCCCATGCCTTCTCTGTGGCTCTGCCATACCGAGCAGGCCTGGGGTCTGTGCGGCCATCCACGCAGCGCAGTCGGCCGGGCCACAGTTTGGCCATCAGAGAGTTAGTGGAGCCCGATGGGCCAGAGTTGCCCAAGTTCTCCAGAGGGAAGCAGCCCTTGTGCCAGCCTTCCTTCCCAGCCACTTTGGTCTTAGAGATGCAGTTCCACAGGCAGCCACGTGGGGCTAACGCTGAAGGGAGTCAGCACGTGAAGCCTGGGCAGGGGGAGCTGACTGGCCCACCCAGAGGCAGCATCACTGAGACCAGCACCAACGTCCTGGGCAGAGGACACTGAAACCTCTCCTGGCTAAGACTGTAATAGGGCTTCTGATTGGCTGAAAGAGCACCAACTACAAAGAGAGAGACGTGCTCCCCTACCATCAAAATAAAATAAAAAATAAAAAGAAACGAACCCAGGCTTAGGAAAATGCTAGGAAAAGCAAAACGGGAGCCTCATGGATCCTCACGGCTTGACCTCAGGATACACACACCGCTTGCCATATCCGGTGAACACCAACCTCATGTCCTCTCTCTCTCTCTCCTTTTCCCTACCTATTTGCTCCCAGATCCACACTTCAACCCATCATCACACCTTCTGAACTGTAATTTGCAGAGACGGTCATGGAGCAGTTCCAGGGCCAGCCCCTCCCTCACCAGGAGCCTCACATGATGGCCTTCTCTCTCGTCCACAGCCCTCCCCATCCTGGGACACCACCAGGACAGGGCCCTGTTTACATTTTGCCCTCACCGCCCTTCATCTGGCACTGTCTCCCTCCCGTCTTGTCTTGCCAGTCCTGGCCCTGCCTTCATGGCCACCCCTTGGGTCTCCTCCGCAGCCACCTGGGTTCAACCAGCTCTGCGGGCCGGGGTCCTGTAGTTAGTCTCTGTGGTGATGGCCTCTGTCCTTGCCTGTGCCACCCACCTCAGCCCCACCAGCCCCAGGACCTCCCTAGCCCATGCCAGCACCCCCGGGTTCCTAGCACTAGTCCCCAGTACTTCTGTCTTTTCTATCAGGCCCTCTGTGTTGACACAGCCCTAGCCAGAGTGCCCTGAATGGCTCACCTGCATGCTTGATTTAAGTCTGGGCACTCTTACTTGGGGCTTCTTTGGTCATTTGCACGGGTATGTGAACAATTAGCAAAGGCATGCCAAGGCAGCTTTCCCCTGGCGACTCTGGCCAGCTATATGGGACAGCCTTCCACATCCCTGACAGCATACCGCACTGAGGACCACGGGAGACAACACCGGGCGCTGTACACACTCTCAGACTCCTTCCTAGAGCTGACATGCGGCCAAGTCGACAGACGGCCATGAGGCTCCTGCAACTCTTCCTCTGAGACTCCTCTCCCTCCCCATGACCACCTCATCTAGCCGGAAGGGAAGCCCCCAGCCACCCACAGGAAGCTCCCAAGGGGACTAGGCAAGAGATACAGAAAGGCTAAAATTTGCTACTTGGACATATTTTCTATGTAAGTAAAAATACTTGAAAGAATTTTAGCTGTTCCTTAAAGGAAGAAAAAGGAATCCAGGCCTGGTGGCACACACTTGTAATCCCCGCACTTGGGAGGCTGAGACAGCAGGTTCACACAGGTTTGAAGCCAGCCTCAGCTACTTAGTGAGACCCTGTTTCCAAATAAAGTATAAAATAGGTCTGGGAGTATAGCCTGGAGGTAGAAAGCCCCTGGGTTCCACCCCCAGTACCACCAAAAAAAAAAAAAAAAAAAAAAAAAAAAAAAAAAAAAGAGAAAAAGGCAGCCTCTAATCTTGAAGGGTAAAGCATTCAGACCAAGAGAAAGATGCCAGGTGCTGTGAGTCCCTGGCTCCTGGTGTCTTCAGATCCAGGCCTACTCCTTGTTCACTCGAGCGCCCCCGCTCACTATTCCTCTGGTATCCATCCCTTACAAGGCTCCATGCCAGGTGCTTTCCTCTTATTCACATGTTCAGTTTAACTTTTGGACACAGCCAGGATCTGAGGGGTGGATACTCGGCAGATCCTGCCATACCTGACAAAAAATCTTATCAATGTTATCTCTCCCAGATCTCTCTCCCTCTTTCTCTCTCTCCCCTCTCCCTTTCCCTCTTCCTCTTCCTCTCTCTCTCTCTCTCTCTCTCTCTCTCTCTCTCTTTCTCTCCCCCCCCCTCATGTGCACGTACTCCCCCCCACCGCAATGCCAAATTAAAAGAAAGGAGCTTTTTATTTGAAAATGAAAGCTGTGAAGCCAGGGGTGGTGGTGTACACTTGTAATCCCAGTATTTGGCAGGCTGAGACCAGAGAATCACAGTTTGTAGCCAGCCTCAGCTACTCAGTGAGGCCCTTTGCAACTCAGTGAGACCCTCTTTCAAAATAAAGACTAAAAAATAGGGCTGGCGGTGTAGCTCAGAGGTAGAATGCCCCTGGGTTCCATCCCCAGTACTGTAAAACAAAACAAAACAAAACAAAACAAATAAACAAAAAAGATAAAAAACAAACAAAAAAGAAAACTGTGAAATCTATTTCTGTGCATTTGTTTCATGTCTATATACGTGTGTACTAGAAGTCTGTGAGGTTTTTCTACCATGGATTTATAAGAGCTCTATTTTTAATTGGCTTAGAGATAAATGGGAACTCAAATTAAATACACCTAAGCTTGCTAAAAATACATAGTATTTAATCCAATTACTTTTTCATTCACATGACTTAAATGAGTCTTTGATACATAAATTGATTTAAAATTTGCTGGTAAAATAAAAACAAAGATAATTCGCGATCATTTGTGTATGTTGACTTGCTACCAGATGTCGGGTTGGACACAAGGTGTTAAAAATACCATGGACCCAGCTAGGCACAGGGGTGCCTGCCTGTAATCCCAGTACTTGATAGGCTGAGACAGGAGGTTTTCAGGTTCAAGGCCAGCCTGAGCAATTTAGTGAAACCCTCAGCAGCTTAGCAAAACCTTGTTTCAAACTAAAAAATGAAAAGAGTTTGGGGTGTTGCTCAGAGGTAGAATGCCCCTGGGTTTAGTCTCCATTATCACAAAACAGAACAAAACTATGAATCCAGTCTAAGAACCAATGACCTCTGCTTGTGCAACTCTTTGATAAGACTAAAATAGTATCCTTGGTCTGCTGAATGTAGTATCTTCAAAGTTGTCAGCATCTAACATGATGTAGACACACAACTCTGTCTGTTGGATTGTCTTCCGAGACACAGACGTGTATGTTTGACTAAGGACAGATCTGTAGACTTACATGCAGCACAAAGTCCGCCCCTCCTGAAGAGGAAGCATATTGCTTAACTTCAGGGTTCCCTTTGACAGAAACAACCTACATGGTGCTTATGGTAGCACGATGTTCAGTTTTCAAAAGCAATCTAGGTATAATAGTTAAAATGAATTAGGTAAATGTAAATAGGAAAAACGGTTATTAACAAACTTTTAATGTAATTTAAAAATTTAAAGTTATATTAAATTAAGTGAAACTCAGTCTATAGTGTCTGACTTTTTTTTTTTAACGGTACTAGGGATTGAACCTAGGGGCATTTTACCTCTGATTTACACCCCCAGCCACACTTTTTTTTTTTTTTTAAATTTGGTGGTACTGAGGGTGGAACCCAGGGGCTTTTCTACCTCCGGGCTATACTCCCAGACCTATTTTATATATTATTTGGAAACAGGGTCTCACTAAGCTGCTGAGGGTCTCACTAAATTGCTCAGGCTGGCCTTGAACCTGAAAACCTCCTGTCTCAGCCTCCTAAGCGCGGGGATTACAAGCATGCACCACCACACCCGGCTCACCCCAGCCTTACTTTTAATTTTTTATTTTGAAACAGGGTCTCACTAAGTTGTAGAGGACCTCACTAACTAGCTGAGGCTGGCCCTGAACCTGCAATTATCCTGTCTCAGCCTCCCAAGTACTGGGATTACAAGCATGGGACACCACGTCCAGCTTCTGCGTGACCTCTAAGTAATTTATATTACTCTATGAGGAATCACATGTTTATAGGAATTATAAAATATGCTTTGTAAACTATGGTTACATGGCAGACAGTTCAAACTGGCTTACTTCCTAAGATTTTTTGTTGTTGTTGTTGTTCAGTAGAAATAAAGTTACCAAGCCCTAAAAATCCTGGGTCAAAAGGGACAGAGAGCCTGGCGTGGAGGCGCACGCTTGTAATCCCTGCGCTTGGGAGGCGGAGACAGGAGGATCACGCTGGTTCGGAGCCAGCCTTGCTGGCTTAAGAGACCCTGTTTCCACATAAAAAGGTAAAAAAATAGGTCTGGGAGTGTAGCCCTTGGGAGTGTATCCTGGAGGTAGAAGGGCTTCCAGGAACCCCAGTACCACAAAAAAAAAAAAAAAAAGGGACAGAGAAGGTGTCAAGTTTTTGATTGACAAATCTTATGAAAGAAGCCAGGCTGCTGGATGTGGTGGTGCGTGCTTGTAATCCCAGTACTTGGGAGGCTGAGACACAAAGATCACAGGTTCAAGGACAGCTTCAGCTACTTAGTAAGGCCCTCTGCAATTTAGTGAGAGCTTGTTTAAAAATAAATAATAAAAATTAGGGCTGGGGATGTAGCTCGGAAGTAGAATGCCCTTGGGTTCTGTCCTCAATATCAAAAAACAAAACAAAACAAAGAAAGAAGCCAGGCCTAGTTGCATATACCTGTAATCTTAGTACTTGGAAGACTAAGACAGGCGGGTCGCAGGTTTGAGGATAGCCTCAGCAACTTAGCCAGACTCTGATTCAAAATAGAAAATAAGCCGGGCGTGGTGGAACACGCTTGTAATCCCCACGCTTGGGAGGCAGAGACAGGAGGATCGTGCAGGTTTGAAGCCAGTTGCGCGCGCTGGCTTAGGAGACCCCATTTCCAAAGAAAAATGTAAAAATAGGTCTAGGAGTATAGCCCGGAGGTAGAAGGGCTTCCAGGAACCCCAGTACCACCAAAAAAAGAAAAAAAAAAAAGAAAGAATAAAAAGAAAATACAGCCGGGCGTGGTGGTGCACGCTTGTAATCCCAGCATTTGGGAGGCTGAGACTGGAGGATCACGGTTTGCAGACAGCCTCAGCTACTTAGTGAGGCTCTTCGCAACTCAGTGAGACCTGTTTCAAAATAAAGAATAAAAAAATTGGGCAGGGGGTGTAGCTCGGAGGTCGAATGCCTCTGGGTTCCATCCCCAGATCTGCAATATAGATAAATAAATAAATAAATAAATAAATAAATAAATAAGGCTGGAGTATAGCTTGGAGGTAGAATGCCCTGGGTTAAATCTCCAGTAACACACACACACACACACACACACACACACACACACCCTTTATGAAACAAATTTATGTGTGATCAAGTTGGCTATAATTTTAATTGCTGATATATTTCTCTGAAAATCCTGCCAATATACTGACAAAATCAGAATCTAGCCCACTAATGCTAAAACAAAACAGGCTTGCTTGGAGTGTTGACCGGCTTAGTAAAACATTGCTTTTCAATTTTGATTTTTTTATTTTAAATTCTGAAATCAGTTTCTTTAAAATTTTAACCTTTTTCCAACTGCAGTTTCTCTTGTCTTACGGTTTTCATTTAACAACTCCTCCTCTTCCTCCTCCCCTTCTTTATTGTGGTATTAGAGATTAAACCCAGTGGCATTCTACCTCCAAGCTACTCTCCCACCCCTTTTAATGTTTTTGTTTTGAAACAAGGTCTTGCTAGGTTGCTGAGACTGTCCTCGAACATGTGATCCTCCTGTCTTAGCGTCCCAAGTACTGGGATTAGCGGCATGTGCCACCATACCCAGATCTCGTTTAACTTCTTAACTAATCTCTCAAATTTCTGTTCAGCTCTGGTGAGGTGTTTTCCTTTTCTCCCCAGTTCTGACTCTGCTGTTGCAGTCTGGGATGAAAGTGTTGGTTTTAAAAGCTTAGGATGATGTGAGACTCTTGGCTCTCCTTGACAGATTTGGATTGTTCCCTGGAACAAGTTTCAGGTTCTCTCTCTCTCTCTCTCTCTCTCTCTCTCTCTCTCTCTCTCTCTCTCTTCCTTTCTTTTTTCAGTACTGGGAATTAAACCCAGGGGCATTCTACCTCTGAGCTACACCCCCAGCTCTACTTTTATTCTTTATTTTGAAACAGGTTCTCACTAAGTAGCTGAGGCTGTCCGCGAACCTTGATGCTCCTGTCTCAGCCTCCTGAATGCTGGGATTACACGTGTGCGCCACCACGCCCGGCTTCGCCTTTACTGTTTGAGTCCTCTCAGGGCACAGGTGTTCCTGTTTTATGTTCTTTACAGCTGGTCTCATAACCTCGACACTTCCCCAGCACTTTACAGGCTATCTAAATGGCTTCCCCTTCAGAGGCGATCGCCACAGAGGAGCTTTCCTTTGCGTTTTCATAACCAGTCCAGTGAACAAAAAGTTTTGTTTTGTGAGATCATTTCTTGCGTTTTGTGTCTTTGTTAATTTTTGTCATTGTTTAGAAAAACTGATCCTTAAAAGAGTTGTATTGCTTTTAAAATCTTTTAATTATCACTCTGGTTAGATGAATGACTATTATTTCATGATGAGCTGTGACCCCATTTTGAACAAATGCATTAAAAGTTTTAATACCCCCGCTGGGTGTGGTGGCGCACGCTTGTAATCCCTGCGCCTGGGAGGCAGACACAGGAGGATCACACTGGTTCGAAGCCAGCCATTCTGGCTTAAGAGACCCTGTTTCCAAATTTAAAAAATATATAAAATAGGTCTGGGAGTGTAGCCTGGAGGTAGAAGGGTTTTCAGGAACCCCAGTGCCACCAAAATAATAATAATAATAATAATAATAATAATAATAATAATAATAATAGTTTTAATACCTTTGGAAGGTTTCCTCAGTATTGACGTTCAATCAAGTCTGTCTGTCTGTCTGTCTGTCTCTCTCTCTCTTTACCTAAAACTAGCTTGAGATTTTCCAGTTTGGCTCCTGGAGAACCTGAAAGGATGCATCTCTCGTCTTGTAGAGAAGCAAAACTAACCAGGCTCAGTTTACTGCCAGGCTGTGTGAGAGGCATTGCCAAATGAAGTGGTGTTAAGTTTGTTTTCAGTTCTATGTGGAGCCGGGCGTGGTGGCGCACGCTTGTAATCCCAGCGCTTGGGAGGCTGAAACAGGATGATTGCTCTGGTTCGAAGCCAGCCTCAGCTACTAAATGAGGCTCTCAACAATTTAGGGAGACTCTGTTTCCAAATAAAGTATAAAATAGGTCTGGGAGTGTAGCCCAGAAGTAGAAAAGCCCCTGGGTTCCACCCCCCGTACTACAAAAAAAATTCTATTGGTACAAACACATGACTGGTGTAAATGTTCTAGAGACAACATGGAATCCATGAGTCTGTGCTCCTGGTGTGGTGCTGTCTCTTCTGACCGTTGTCCATGAACAGAACTGATGTTCCTGTCAGTTCTGAGTTCTTGTCAGAATTCTAAGTGTGGCTATTTTGACTGTAGTCTCCAGTTTTGATTCTCTCTCAAAAACATCTATAGTTAGATTATGGAAAGGACTCCAGTAGATACTTTGAATCCAGGTTTCTGATAATCTGATCAATTAACTAAATAATAATAAAAAGCTAATATGGTCCATGAAACTGCTAAGAAAGATTAAATAAAGCAAGAATTAACTACATGAGACTGCATGCATTGATAAAATCAATGGGATTTTATGTCTTTTACTTGAAACATTGTTGGTTCTTTACCCAAACTGTTTCCTAAGTTTAAGGAAATTTCTATCCTAAGATATCTATAGTTAAAGAAAGTTGGTAAAATATAGCTTTATAAACCATGGTCAAGCATTTATTTTCTTTCTCCCTACCAGATTCTTCTGAATTAAAAAAAAAATGTATTTTGGGGCCAGGTGTGGTGGCGTATGCTTGTAACCCAGTACTTGGGAGGATGAGACAGGAGGATCCCAGGTTCACGGACAGCCTCAGCTACTTACGCCCTCTGGAACTTAGTAAGACACCGTTTCAAAATAAAGAATAAAAAATAGGGCTTGGAGGTAGAATACCCCTGGGTTCAACTCCTAGTTTCACACAAAAAAATTATTTCTGGCCGGGCGTGGTGGCGCACGCTTGTAATCCCTGCGCTTGGGAGGTGGAGACGGGAGGATCGTACAGGTTCGAAGCCAGCCGCGCTGGCTTAAGAGACCCTGTTTCCAAAAATAAAAAAAGTAAAAAAATAGTCTGGGAGTGTAGCCTGGAGGTAGAAGGGCTTCCAGGAACCCTAGTACCACCAAGAAAAAAAAAAAATCATTTCTGATGGTAATATGGTTGTTTGCAGAGGTTCAATGAGAATCTGTCCTCAGAACAACATGCATTTGGAATCACTGCCTTTGATGGGGAGCTCACATTTTAAATTGTGCAGGGGCGTCTAGCTGCAAGGACTGTGCCTTATATTAAATAAACAACTTTCAACCTGGCAGCCCAGGAGCCCCGTGGGTTTAGGCCCGTAGCAAAGTCCAGTTTCCACCTGGTTTGGCTTTCTGGTTTGAGGCCTGAGATGCAGTATGGCAGATCACATTTCTTATTGCATTTATATCAAGTCAAATCTGATAAAATGACTCATTTTGAAAATTTAGACTTGTCTTTGGTAAGAATCAACATGTCTTCAGAAAAATTATGTTTGCTAAGAAAAATTAAATATACTTATTAGATTGTAGCTCTGATCACTATTTTCTATTATCTGCCTGGAGACTGGACTGGACCCTAAATTCTTCTAGCTTTCTCTAATATCTGGCTACAACTATCCAGTGAAGATCAGGAGCTGCCATTTCTTGAAGCCCTGTGAGTGGGACTGGACAACTTGTACGGGTCAAGAGATGAGCCTTCTGTCTGATGTGTGGGCCACGTGGAAAGCCCCCAGACTGAAGACACCAGAGACACTGGCCCTGCAGCCCAAGCATGAAGCTGGCGTCAGAACAAGCCTGCACACCACACAAGGCCAGTGGACAAGCTGGCCCAAGAAGTGCTTCAGCCCACCTCGTGGGTGACTGAAACATTTGGGAATGTTCCCAGTGTGACCTTTTGGTTCAAAATTGTACTAGTGGTCCTTTCAAATAACAATTCAAACCAGTCATGGGATATTAAGTGACAAGCTTGCTGTGCTTATTGGCTAAGTGAGAAAATGTCTGTGCTATTGTTAACACTACATGCTGTACTTGATGAATCCTTCTGGAGAAACTGGAATCAACAACACAAAACCAGTGAACAGGCTCGATGGCTACCCCAGCTCCTTGTCATTCAGCTCAGTTGTTTGCTTTCAGCAGTGGTTCACGGCCCCAAGCCATTATGAAGGCTGAGACTGTCATGTTTTCATTAATGTTATTCTATATAATTTTATTTTAAAACTTCAGTCAAGTCTTCAGAAGGACAGCTCCAAGCATACACTATTGGCCCATCTCTCCAGACATGATCAGAGCCTGTTAAGGTCTATCTTAGTGATAAGAAGCAGACGGGCCAGGACTGATGGCTTTTTCCCCCCTCCATTTCACTCAAATTTGGCTAACGGGGTTCATACAGGTTTTCGGCTGTTAATCTTGTTCCCCTCAACCTGGGGCCTGACCTACCAAGTGGACAGGTCTGTCCCAGCACCCAGGGATACTTAAAGTCTGCCTGGATGCTGGTTGGTCAACAATCTTGATCAAGAAGTGAGCTGTGATCCCAGGATGAAATTACTTCTCAGACTAGAGGGGACTGGATCCAGGAAGGAAGGAGAGGGTGAACTCATGCCTATTTCCATGAAATAAGTACTTTCTCAAGGACTTTCTAGAGCACACAAAAGGTTTCTTCCTATCCTACACACGCCCCATGCATTGCACACCTGTTAATGCATGCACAGATTTCTATAACCAAGCTTACTTTTAATGATCTCTAAGACTGTCGCGATTCAGACAAGATGCCCTAGATGGAACTCCTGTCTTGCAAAGGCACCCATGCCAGCTCCTGCCTCGGTCCCCAAGGCAGAGGAAACTTGTGCCCAAGCAACTTACGAGGTCTCTTCCTTTTTGACTTTAAAACTTCTCCCTGCCTTCACCTCTTTGTATATACTCAGCTTACTGTGGCATGCGTATTCTCAACGCAACACCCTGCTATTCCCAAATGCATATCAGTATTTATCGGAAAATTCCTCTCCGATTGTTATTTGGGTGATTCATCCGTACACCCCCCAACAGCTTGTCGAGGAATGCTAGGCAGGGTCACTGGCCCACTACTTGCTCTCATCCTGACACATCTGGGAAAATGCGGTCCCAGCAACCACCTCTGGACCATGGCCTCCTGGGCCCATGACTGTGCAGCCTATAACCCTGGCCAGTCCTGAGCTGGCCTGTTTCCTGGCAGGGTTCCTAATGTGAGTCTTGGGTTCTGCTCCCATGGGCAGCTGTGGCATCCACATGTACAGTCATGAGGGTGGAGCAGATGGAGCCTTGGACAAGGGGTTCAGGGTCTGCACCTTTTAGTGGTCAGCCCATGTGTCCTGGCCCCACCTGGCTGCCTTACAGGAGTGTAGAGAAAGAGGTCTGCAGGCCAGGCCAGCCCATCCCACCTCAGGAAGCTTGAAGTCCTGAGTGCCTAGAATATTCACTCATGGTTCAGGGAGAAGCCAGTTCCAGGGCCTGCTGGCCAAATGCACTGTGCATTTGCTTGTGTTCAGAAGGGGTCTCGCTCAACCCTTCATCTACCTGGTGAGGTAGACATCTTCTCCCCAACATAACCAGGGAAGACGAGGCTCAGGCATGGCCAGAGACAGTGGACACCCCTGCATCTGAAGCATCATATTGCTCCTGCGTGTTTGAGGGGACATGCTGTCGTGCAGGTTGGCAGCCCAGGCACTCTGCTTCAGACTACCCTTGGGAATGAGAGTGTGAACTAAGAAGCCACTGCTTGGCAACTCAGGGTGCCATGGTGCATCCAAGGAAATGGGTTTTGGTGACTTCGACTCTGGTCTCTGTTCCTCTAGTCTGAGGCCAGTAAGGCCCAGCATAGCCTGGGGCTTTGAGAGAGCAGGCACTGTGCCTTGCCAGGGAGGAGATGTCACGGAGGTCAGCCCTCAGGCAGGGGCCACAGGTCCTGGGAGAGAACAAGGAAAGGCTTCAGGCCTGGACAAACACTGGCAGCAGGAGCCACCCTTAGGGCAAGGAGACAGCAGGCAATGTTTGGAGGGGAGGAGGGAGCCTTTTTAGGTTCAGGACCGATGGAGAGGAAGAGGGACAGAGGGAAGGAGGGACAGAGGGCTGACCAAAGGAGTGAAGGAAGGAAGGAAAATGAAGGAAGGAAGGGAGGGAGGCAAGAAGGGAGGGAGAAGGTGGTTGATGCCCCGCTCCAGGCTCTCCACCCCTGAATTCTTTGTTTTCCTGGTAATTCACACTCCTGCTAGTCCATTTGACTCACAGGTGACCCATTTCTTAAAAAGGGAGTGAAGGCCAAGCTAATCCTGGAGATTACTATATTCAGGTCGCTGGGCAGCTGCCTGTTTTCAGGAGATAAGCTGAGAGGATTGTAGCTACCTCTTCCTCCCCAGCCTTCCTGCTCATCCATCCAGGAGCGATGGGTAGTGGCCTCTGGAGGACGCGGAGCTGAGGCTACCTGCCTCCCCATCTCTTGAGAAGGGAGAAGAGGGAGAGGAGATGTCAGGGGAAGAGGCAAGGAGGGCTCTCCCCTGGCCCTTCTTCCCAGAGCCCTCTAGTTCCTCACATCTACCTGCAGCCCCTCCCAGACACCCAGCCTCTGTCCCTTCTGGTCCAGCAGTCACCCCACATGGCCCGGCCAGACTGAGGCCGCCTCTCCCAGCCCCATCCAGGGCAGCTCCATCCAGGTCATACCAGCCCCCGAACAGCTGTTTTCACTAGTTCCCATCTTCCATTCTAGTCCATGATCGTGCCTCGGTCTACCTGCCTATGGGGTGAAGTTGCTTCTGCCAGGTTGGGAGCTTGGGGTTCCCTTCCCTTCTGACATCTGTACCAGGCCAGATCTTGCCCTGTGGGGCCCACCAGGCCACCTCAGCCACCCTGCTGGTCCCTGCTTCCCCCAGGACACCTGAGGCCACCTCCAGAGGCCTTGGCTCCTCAGTCCACAGTCTGTGCACCATGGAGGCCCCGGCTGTAGGAACTTTGGTGAGGTTTCAGTCCAACCTCTCTGGCCTTGGCTTGAGGATCTTTTCTGTGACAACTGGGTGGATACAGAGGAAGCTCTGCCTCGGGGGCTGTGGTGGAGTCCTGCCCTGCAGAGCTCCCCCAAACGCCTTTCTACTGAAAGTGCAAATGGCCAGCTCCTGGGAGGACAGGTGGGGTGGGAAGATGGGGACTGCACAGAACCAGCCTTAGCCCTGGACAGGAGGCCCCTGCAGACAGCTCTCCGAGGCCCAGGACCTGCCAGGCCTGGGGCTGGTGCACACCCACCTCCGACACGTCCGGCACATTCACCATCTTCTTAGTCTGAGCAACATGGCCCACAACCCCGATGTCCAGCGGGAAGACGATCTCAGAATCAGGGGGCACCAGACAGTCCTCCAGGACGCTGCCCGGCCGCACACTAAAGAGCCGCGTGGCGAGCTCAGCCACACCGTTGCGCTGGCGGTACATGAAGAGGCTGCAGCAGTCGGCCTGCAGGATGGTGCAGAGGCGCCTCAGGATCTTAAAGACCACGCGCTCCATGTTGATGCTCTCCTGCATGTCCTGCACTAGCTCAAACAGCGCCGCGCTCTCCTCCACTTGGCACAGCTCCCGAAGGCTGCCGCAGCCCACCAGGGGCCCGTTCTCACAGGCGGCAGCCACATTCTCAGGGCTCAGCTGCTTCCCAAAGTACTGGTGGGCAAAGCTGGGGTTCCCATCCAGGAAGCTGAACACCTGCTCTTCGCTGAGGCTCATGGTGTCCCCACTGCTGGCTCCCGAGCTACTGCTGCTGCCCAGTGCACATGCCCTCTGCCAACGCTGTGGTCAGCAAAGCCTTTCTTAGTGATGATTAGAGCACCCGGGAGATAGTGGCCAGCTCTGCAGAGAGGCCTGCCCCTCCCCGCCTCAGACAATTGTCCCGCCTCTTCTGGGAGGATAGCCTTCTTGGAACAGGGTTGGGACAGCTAGGGGCTCCTGCCTGCTGCTGAGGCCTCAGGAAGCTGACACGTGGCTTCCACTGAAAGGGGCCCTGAGCTCTCATTCCCCAGGGAGGTAACTCGAAGGCACCATGACTTCCTGCTTGGGAGCTGCCTGAGGACTTGGGCTGGCCGGTAGACAATCCCAGGTCCTCCTGGTTGCCTGGGCCTGGGCTTAGGTGTGCTAGGGAGGGTGGTAGGCATTGACTGGCCCTGCCTCCAGGAGACGCAACTCCCCCCTGGGCCAGGGAGAAGGAGGTTGGGCCGGGCACGCCTGGAGTAAAGTGGGACCAGAGGTGGGGGTTTCGGACAGACTGTTCCTGACACTTTGGTTGGAAGTTGTCTCATTCACCCACCCTTTCTCCTCCCTCTTCTCGACCTTTATCTGCTGTGAGGGCCACCAGCTTGGGCCAGTGTAGCTCTACGGCCACGTGGCCGTCAGTGGCCTGGGGGGGGGCAGCTGAGTAGCTGCCTCAGGACATTCCCCCTTGTATCACTGTCACCAGCAGCAGGCCTCAGAACCCCACTCCCCTTAAGGATTCTGCCAGGCTCCAGGACCAGCTTCTGCCGGGGCTCTGGCTAAAGCGGGGCTGCACTGAGTGCTGCCGGAGCCAGGCAGGTGGCAGTGGGTTTTTTGGGGGAGGGAAGGTACTGAGGAGTGAACCCAGGGACACTCTTCCACTGAGCTAGACCCTTAACCCTCCCCTTTTGGGTACTGGGGATTAAACCCAGGGACATTTAACTCTGAACTACATACCTGGGCCTTTTTATTTTTTTATTTTTAATTTTTTTGTGGTAGTGGGGATTGAACCTAGGGACATTCTATCTCTGAGCTACACCCCCAGCCCTATTTTTTATTCTTTATTTTGAAATAGGGTCTCACTAAGTTGCGGAGGGCCTCAAAAAGCAGCTGAGGTTGGCCTTGAACCTGAGATCCTTATATATCTCAGCCTCCCAAGTACTGGGATTATAAGCATACGCCACCTTGCCTGGCGCTTTTTTTTTTTTCTTTTTTTTTTTTTTTTGCGGTACTGGAATAGAACCTAGGGGCATTCTACCTCCAAATTACACCCTATTTTATTCTTTTTATTTATTTTTTGGTGGTGGTACTGGGGGTGGAACCCAGAGGCTTTCTACCTCTGGGCTATACTCCCAGACCTATTTTTTATACTTTATTTGGAAACAGGGTCTCACTAAGTTGCCAAGAGCCTCACTAAGTAGCTGAGGCTGGCTTCGAACCTGTGCGATCCTCCTGTCTCAGCCTCCCAAGTGCAAGGATTACAAGCGTGCGCCACCACGCCCGGCTCATTTTTTATTTTGAAACAGGTTTCTCACTGAGTTTCTGAGGCTGGCCTCAGACCTCCAATTCTCTTGTCTCCGCCTCCCAAGTACTGGGATTATAGGTGTGAGCCACAATGCCCAGCAGGTGGCAGTGTTTTTGACTTGCTTGAACACAGACACTAGTTCTTATTTTCTGGCGCCTCAGTTGTCTCATTAGGTCACCTTCTTGCATTAGTTCACAGCTGCTCTGTGGGTACTGTGCACCTCATAGAGAAGAAACCTGGCACACCATGTTCGCCTCTCAGATGCAGACAGCGTGTGCAGATGGCATCAGGAGCCTGCAGGGGGCCGAGACCATCCACCCTGGGGTCATAATGGGATGACAGGAAAGACTGGGTGAGTCTGGAGGTCTCAGTACCACTCTGCTCTGCTCCTGCTGCAGGCAGGCCCCGGCACTCAGCATGAAGGCGCTTGAGGTGCTGGGCACGGACAATAGGTGCACGTGCACCATGGCTGTGCACTGCACGGGCGGTGTGCACGTGTGAGTGCTGGTGGATGGCAGGATCCATGGTGTGAGGCAGCCTAGAGCACCCATCTGTGGCCTTAGAAATGAAAGCAGTCTTCATTTGGAAGAACGAAGCATTTCCAGGTGCCCGACCAGGCAGGGACCAGGAATCACAAATGTGGGTCTGGAGTGGGACCTCCTGGGATTTCTCAGCCTCTTCTTTGCTCTGCCTCCTTCACATATCAGGATGCAGGGTGTGTGTGTGGTTCCAACCCACCTGGAACAGGCGGTACCATGCATGTGTGGCCTAAGGACGGGCACAAAGCTTTGCGTTGTCTCTGCAGGTGATCCAGCTCTAGAGAAGCTTCTCCCAGCTCTGTGCTGGCCCAGCGGCTGCTGCAGAGAAGCAGATCTGACCGCTCAGCTGCGGGCCCACAATGGACCAGCTGGGGCACTGTCTGTCTGTGCCTGAAGTCCCCGCCTCCTCTTAGGCAGGCAGCAGCATCCTTTCAAGGATCTGCCAGGAGGTCTCCCCCTTTCCTTAAAATAGTGAGTTCTGGCTGGGGGCTCAGGGAGTAGGGTCGAGGGGGGGGGCGTTGTGGGAAGGCTGCGTGATAGGCTTTGGGGCCGGGCTGTGGGCCACCTGCTTTGCATCAGTTCAGGAATGGCTGGGTGTGGGCCTGGCTCTTGTCTGCAGAGTTCTCAGTGTTGGAGTCCAGACTGCGTTCAGGTGCAAGGGAGACACCAGGCAGCTCGCTGGCTCTGTGGGCCCAGACAGTGAATCCTCACCCCACCCAAAGCCCACTCTCCTGGCCTGGTCTCACCCCAGGACAGCTGCCCAGCCATGCTTCACGGCCCCGCCCCGGCCTGCCCACTGAGCTCCTTTTGTTCCTGGCAGCACCGCCCACCTCTTCTCAGCTCTCATTTGCCCTGTCCTGAGGAAGGTAGCTCACCTGCCTGTGAAGAGTGAGCTTAGAGGGCAGCCAGCCCAGGACCAAGGAGGGCGGGGCGGGGCGGAGCTAGCAGCAGGGCCCCACCTGCGGCACCTGCACTGCTTTGGTCTGGAGCCTTCAGAACTCACAGCTGTGTAGGTCCAGGTGCTCAGGAGTCCCCTCTGAGTGAGGAACCTGGAGCCGTGATCCTCGGGAGTCATCGCAAATGCCTGGTGCCCTCGCCTTCAGGGCTCAAAGGTGGCTGCTTCCTGCGCCTCCTTGTCTCACTGCCCTGCAGCCTGTGTGATGCCCCGGCCCCTGGGTGGGGTGGATGCTGGGAAGTCAGCAAGTACGCCTGTGAGGCACATGAGTGAGGCTCGCCTGTGCTCAGGCGCTGTTGGACTCACCCAGTGTGTCCCTGCAGATGCAAGGGAGGCGTTTGAGGAGAGAGGGGACATGACAATGAGGCAAAATTAATAGGAGCCTAGCAAAGGGGGTTGTCACTTAAAACAAGAATGCATCATCACCCGCTGTACTATGGAGAGGATCCTGGCTGCTTATACCAAACTGCAGAAGGGGCAATTATACAAGGAGCAGCCTGTCCTGGAATTAGAGTTGACCAGCCAAGAGGAATAGCAAGGGAGGGGAGCAGGAGAAATTAAGAGCTCAGGGTCTGAATCCATTCCAGGTGGCCAGAGAAATGAGATCTCCCTTGGAACCTGGAGTTTTACAGAATGAATGCTTAGAACAGGGAGGGGATGGGCTGGCCTTCCACGGGACAGGGTGGGTGGACCCGGCAGGCTGTCCCAGCTCACCACCAGTCTGACCTCAGCGAGTCTTGCCTTGGTGGTTTTTGCCATTTTTTTCTGGTTAAAAAAGACCTTGCAGTGCAGGAACCAGATGTGATGTGTGCATCAGGCCACCCTGAGGAGGACAGGGACCCTATAGTGAGCCAAAGAGGATGGCTGCCACCCGCGGAGGGGAAGGGGCACTCATGCTGGCCCAGGACACCCTGGTATGTGCGGGGCACAGGGCAGGAGCCAGAGCGCATGTCCCAACGGTCCAGCCCCACCTGCCCAGCAGCATTTGCGCTGGCCTTAGAGCAACTCGGGGGCTGTGGCTGGGGTACCTGGCCCCTGGCAGGGTGAGCCCCAGCAGACAGGGCTGACTGCTCCAAGAAGCAGTCCTCCTCCTCCTTTTAGTACACTTTTATTGGTGTGTTGTCATTAGACATCACACTGACGTCCAGGGTGATGGCAATGTGCCTGTACACACACCCAGTGTGTTTCCCTCAGACCCACCCTATTCATGTGTAAATCGATAACTTCCCATATGCACATATGATTGAACTTTTTCCTTCATCAAATATCCCTTTTCCCTTTCCCACCTTCCTCCCTGAGTCCCCTTCCACTATTGTACTGGAATCTCTCCTTATTTATCTGAAGTCCCCCCTTTTTTTTTGTAGTACTGGGGATGGAACCCAGGGGCATTTGGCCTTAGAGCTACACCCCCTGCCCCATTTTTTTTCCTTTATTTTGAAACAGTCTCACTAAGTTGCAGGGGGCCTCACTAAGTAGCTGGGGCTGGCCGCAAACCCGGACCATTTTGTCTCAAGCCCCCTGAGTGTGGGGTTACAAGATGTGTCACCACCCCCAGCTTTCTGAAGACCCCTTTGTTTCCAATTTCTCTCTGGCTTCTACATATGAGAGAATATATATTACCTTCACTCTCTGAGCCTGGCTGGTCTTAGCATAATGTTCCTAAGTCCAATCTATTTTCCTGCAAATGACATAATTTTGTTCTTATGGATGTGTAAAATATCATTGTGTGTATGTGCCACAGATTATTTGTTGACAGATACTTAGGCTGGTTCCCTAGTTTAGCTGTTGTCAATTGTGCTGCCATAAACCTGAATATACATGTATCAGAATTCTGACTTCAACTCCTCTGGAAAGAACCAGGAGTGGTATAGCGGGGTCCTGTAACAAGTCCATTCGTAGTCTTTTGAGGAACCTCCATATTGATTGCTATTGTGGTTGGACTAATTTACAATCCCAACAGTGTGTAAGAGTTCTTATTTAGCTGGGCGTGGTGGTGCACCCTTGTAATCCCAGCATTTGGGAGGCTGAGACTGAAGGATCACGGTCCATGGACAACCTCAGCTACTTAGTGAGGCTCTCTGCAACTTAATGAGACCCTGTTTCAAAATAAAGAATAAAAAAAATGGATAGGGGGTGTAGCTTGGAGGTCGAATGACCCTGGGTTCCATCCCCAGTACCGCAAAAAAAAAAAAAAAAAAAAAAAGAGAGTTGCTATTTCCCCAGGTCCTCACCTTGCCAGCATTTGTTACTGTGTTCTTGATGACTGCCCTTCTAGCTGGAGTTAGATGGGATCTCAGAAGAGTTTTGATTGGCATTTCCCTGCCAGCTAATGACGTTGAACATGTTTATGTGTTTATATTGGCTATTCATATTTCTTCTTTTGAGAAGTATCTCTTCAGTTCAATTGCCCATGTTTGATTGGGTTCTTTGTTTCTCAGCATCAAGATTTTAAGCTCTACTGCATCTTCCTAAAGGGGCCACAGGACTCTGGAATGTCTCCCTAACGGGAAGCCTTCATCCATTTGTTTCAGTTAATTTCAGTTTAGGCTCTGAAAGTGCAATGTGGGAACGTCTGACCCTTATCTATTAAGGACTTCGTCCCTGTTCTCATGGGACCTGTCATTTAATGGGGCAACAGTCTCCTACCAAAGAATCTCACAGTCCTATGCAAAACACTCACTGCCCCCTCCACCAAGACAGACCAGAGCTATTTCCTGAGCTTGGGAAGGTCTCTAGGCCACACTCGGGAGTCCCTTCAGGTAGGTGGTGTCTGTGGCAGAGTGGGCTCCTGCGTTTGCTCCCCGCTCTAGGGCGACCTTGCCTGCACTGCCTCCTGTCCAGCATCTGAAAACTACAGCCTGATGAGTCTGCCCAGCTGTCCAGTTGTACAAGTCTGCTGCTCCCCACAGCTGGAAAGATGGTCCAGGTCCTGCATAGCACTGGCAATCACTCCCGAGTCCCTGAGCACTGTGGTGGGGGCTTATCTGAACACACTGCAGGGGGTTTGCTCTCTGTTACCCTAGCAACACGAGACGCTGCACAGGCCTCACCTCCCCAGAGGAGAACACCACCATGAGCATCCAGCTTTTGACTCAGTCAGCCTGGCAGGTGAGTGCCATCATCACCTAATTATAGATGAGGATGCAGACACAGGCAGAGGTGTCCGCTGTCTCCAGCAGAGCAAAACAAAGGAGAGTGCCCTCCTAGGTCCGCCCCTGGCTTATGCTTGGAGGCTAGAATTTAAAAAAGGTCATGACTTTTGGGGATTCAGGTCTGAGATCCCTCTCTTATTAGACGCTTGGGAGACCATCTGAGGCCAGCTGACCTCTTGTTGTCTTGACCTGTACCTCCTGTCCCACCAGACTCTGCCCTGAACCACTTTCATCTGTGCTGTTGAGCAGACCAGGCAGAGGCAGAGACAACTCAGGTGAAGGCTGAGGGATGGCAGGCCTTGAAGTGGAGGCTCTCAGCAGCCCAGGCACCCTTGCCCTAGTCCCACCCATCACCCACCCAGTGACCAGGAGATTTTTCTGAAATGACCCATCTGGTCACACAATTTTCCTGGTCGAGAAATTCCAGCAAAATCCAATGTGTTGTCGGGACCCGGCCCTGGCCCTTCAGCCCTCCCCCTGCCAGCTCCTGCCCCCAGCAGCTCAGGCTCAGCAGGTCTTCTAGATTTGGGACAAGGGCACTATTAGTCTGTCAAGCCACACTTTATTACAGGTTCGAACCTGGACCCAAGCGCATGTGTCTCCACATAAGCGGCAAGGGCCAAGATTGCCTTTTGGGTGAGATTTTTATTCAGTTGTACAACATTTTGCAAGTCATTCTGTGACATCATTAATGATGCTTTTTGAATTTACAGCTTCCATCCAATAAGGTAACTTGGACAGACTTTTTTTGCGATAATAGAGTAGGGTTAGGGTTAGGGGGTACCTTATCTACTATTTTTTGCAAAGTCATTCTTATTACATCAGCCTTGACTTTTAACATTTACCACTCTATACCTCAAAGCAGTTACACAAGGCATACAGATGTTCTGAAAGATAACAGGGTCATAAGGGAGAAGGTCACTTGGGAGAGGGTCTCTTATCTAAGGTATGCGACTGGTTGGGCAGATGCTCTCAGGTAGGGCGGATGCCCTTAGCTTTTCCAGGAATTCTCCTGTGAGCCTTTTCTGGCTAGATGCTTGGGCCTGTGACTCATAATTATTACACACAATATTATTGATTAACATTATTAGTTTAAGCAATTTCTTACCAACTACACCGCACCGCACTCTCATAGCACTTTGTTATAAAGCTTTAACCTCAAATTTTAAACACAACATTCCCTACTGGTCTTATTGGACAATTAAATCATTAATTAATAATTGAAGATTTCTTCTTCATCATTTATTGTTTGGTAACGCATGCGAAGCGCAAGTACTTTAACTGCCTGTAATCTTTGTTTCACAAAGCATAAAAGCCAATTTATTATGCAATGTCCTATAAGTAGGATTATAAGAAGTAATATCAAAGGTCCTGCTAGGGCACTAATTAAGGTTGTCAACCACGGAGACCAATTAAATAGTCCTTCATACCAGCTACTCTCAGCTTTCCTTTGTTCTTCTCTATCTTCTATTCTTTTTCTCAATTGACTAAGACTTTGTTTAATAACTCCAGAATGATTAGTATAAAAACAGCAAGTTTCACCAAGAGGTAGGCACAATCCACCTTGTTTTAAGAATAAAAGATCTAATCCTCTTCTATTCTGTAACACCACCTCGGCAAGCGAGCTTAGAGAATTTTCTAGTTTACTGATTGAGAGCTCTAAGGTACTCAAGTCCAAATCAACTTGCTTGCTCAGTTTATCAAATTTAGTGTAACTGACCACTAATCCTGCCGTTCCTATTGCTGCTGAGCTCGCAATCCCAGTTGCCACTAGTATAGGAATTAGAACTGGTGCCCCTCTCTTCCATCTATTAATCCCTAGATGTTGTCTACCGCCTTTACCATAATAATAATAAACTTGTAGGATAATTCGAGTAAGCATGCAGAAAACAGGATTAGTATCGTCTACTAGTAGCCAAGGTAATGCACATGGCGTAATGCCATTAGTGCAGGCCCACCAAGTCCCTTCTGGAGCTATAAGGTACCTTAACAATTGACCGCTACTATTTAAGGCAAAATCTGACACAATTATTTTAGAGGTGCAAGAATCTGCATAAGGCGACTGCTCCAAGGGATAATTTTCAGGGTATAAGCAGACACCCTGTCCTTGTAAATCATCTAATGTTAAAGTTGGGTTTCTTCCCCATCTACAAGCTCCATCAGGTATGTTAGTAGTAGACACATTTTGAATTAGTTTATGAGAAACATTCGCTCCTAGTCCAACATAATAAGGAGGTTCCGGATTAAGATATAACCAACAATCTTTGGTCAAATTTGGGGTAGTTGAATTGATAAATTCAAACATTACATCTAAAGTTCTCATAAGCCCAGGATGAGGTAACTCGGGGGAGGGAGTAACTTCAGTTGGGGCAGAAACCAAGCTTATTTTACTTGGGTTTCCTGCACCAGATTTTTTAACTGCTAATTCACCGTCAGCTTGTTTTGGCGGCTTTGGGTAAGGATGGGTTTTAAGGGTCCTATAGGGTTAACTGGTACTGGCCGGTATAAAACTTTTTGTATAGTAAATAGAGTTCCTGGGTCTTCACCAGATACATATAATCTCATTCCCCAGGTTTTTCCTCCTCTCCATAAATCTTCATTCCAATCTTTAATAGTTAACTGAACTGGGTTGCAGTTCCCTACAGTACATCGGGTTGAGCTAGGGGTTCTTTTGAGGGATATGAGTCTATCATTTTATTTCTAATCGGCCATAGTTTCACAACCCCAGTTTGCACAGAAATATTCTTGCTCTCCTCCACACTCGGGAGGGGAATCTTGTGGACAAACATAAAATTGAATTTCCTGTAACTTTTTCTCTAACGTCATTAGTCCACATCCATAACTTCTGACTTGTGGCACTCGGAGGTGCACTGCAGCTCTCCCTGCTGGGGTGTTCCAATTATTTCCTAGGAAGTGGCAGAGGTCAGTATTTATAGTGGATTCCCCTGCCTCTATGGTTTCTGCAATTATGACACCATCTATAGTACGGCTGACCTCCCACCTGTATGTTAGTAGCTGATGAGGATTTTTTTTATCTTAATTGTGCCTCTACCGGACGTAATAAACAAATAATAGATATAATATACCAGAATAAAAACAATATTTTGTGGCCCCTGCAGTTTTTACTAATCTAAGTTTTAGAGGTCCGGTCACAGTTTTGTCCACAGTCCATCGGTCTCCGTCGTCTGCTCTGCTGGCTGGCTTGATTTGTGTGCGATGAATCCAGTAGTGTTTTCCTTCCACCTTCACTGCGGCTGGGGTGCTCAGGATGAGCACAGCCAATTTTTATTTATTTATTTATTTATTTTTATTTTTAATTTTTATTTCTTGTTGGTACTGGGGATGGAACCCACAGGCTTTCTACCTCCGGGCTATACTCCCAGACCCATTTTATATTTTATTTGGAAACAGGGTCTCACTAAGTTGCTGAGAGCCCCACTAAGTATCTGAGGCTGGCTTCGAACCTGCGCGATCCTCCTGTCTCAGCCTCCCAAGCGCGGGGATTACAAGTGTGCGCCACCACGCCCGGCTTAAGCCACTTTTTTTTTTTTTAAATAAAAGAGGAACTCCTCAGTCCCCAGGGACGGTTGGCACTTAACTTCTTTTTCACACTTAAAAAAACACAATAAAAGCCGGGTGTGGTGGCACACGCTTGTAATCCCAGTACTTGGGAGGCTGAAACAGGAGGAATCCACAGGTTGGAAGCCAGCCTCAGCTACTTAGTGAGGCTCTCAGCAACTTAGTGAGACCCTGTTTCCAAATAAAGTATAAAATAGGTCTGGAGTGTAGCCCAGAGGTAGAAAAGCCCCTGGGTTCCACCCCCAGTACCATAAATAAATAAATAAATAAGAAAATAAAAACACAATAAAACTGGGTATGGTGTTGCATGCCTATAATCCCAGTACTTGGGAGGCTGAGATAGGAGAATTACAGGTTCTAGACTAGCTTCAGCAACCCAGTGAGACCTTATTTCAAAACAAAAAACAAAATGGGCTGGGGTATAGATCAGAGACAGAATATCCCTGGGTTCAATCCCCAGTACCACAAAAATAAACAAACACTATAAATCATGGTTATTTTGGCATTTAGGGGGTAAAATATGAAAAATAATTTTATTATTTATAAAAGTATTGGAACAGGATCTCACTAGGTTGATGACAGTCTCACTTCATTAAAATTAATGCTGTTACTTGGGAAATGACATAAAATTTTCCATTAACATTTTCTTTATATAAGTTTAAGAATAACATATTTTAAATTAAAATACAGCAGTGTGACTCGCTGCTTCTTGCAAACCTACTCCCAGTCTCTATGACTCCATCGCTGGCAACTGTGGTGACATTAGGCCGTGAGCAGACCTGACTGCGCCTGACTCAGCAGTGAGCTGGGCTGTGGCAATGGTGCTGCTCAGCACGGTGCTGTTTCCACTTGTGCTGATGGGGTGAGGGCAGGGGACATAGCGCCAGGGTGTCATTCCGTGGAGCATGAACACCTCTGTAATGCCACCGAGATGGCTCCCCGATCCTGGTGGATGCTTTCAGACTCCTGGGTGCTATTTAAATGCAAAGACAGAAGCCAGACCATTTTAAATTAAATCTGCATTATTCATATTTCCCATCACTCCATTAATTTAGACAATCAGCACAGCAGCAAGCCGGCCCAATCCCAGCATTTGCAGTTCCTGTGGTGTGAATTCTGCCACGTCCACACTCACTGAGCTACATACTTAAAACCAGTGATTGTTATCGCACATAAACTGCCACTCAGTACAAAAGGACACAATCAGTGAAGACAGCTCTCTCTCTCTCTCTCTCTCTCTCTCTCTCTCTCTCTCCCTCTCTCTCTCTCTCTCTCTCTCTCTCTCGTCTGTCTCTACTGTGGATTGAGCCCAGGGGCATTCTATTTCTAAGCTATACCCCACTCCTATTTTATTTTTATTTTGGAACAGGATCTCACTAGGTTGATGACAGTCTCACTACTTGCTGAGGCTGTCCTTGAACCTGAATCCTCCTGTCTCAGCCTCTCAAGTACTGGGATTACAAGCAGGCACCGCCATGCTTGGCTCCAAGTATTATTCATGACTCAGCAATTTCCCACTTAGGTTTATACCTGCACAATGCCCAGGTGCTTCAGGGCACACAACTAAGAAGGCACACAACTGACTCAGCCCCAAACTGGAAACAATCAGAGGTACATCACCAGCAGAGTGGGTACCCAAACTGTGGTGTTTCCCAACCAGGTCTGCAGCCAGCAATGAGTGAGCTAGAGCTGCATACAGAAACATGGGCAGTCTCACAGACCTGGAGTCCAGCAGAGGGAGCCAGACACAGAATCATGCTCTGTGATTCAACTGAGATTAAGTTCAATAAACAGGCAAAACCAAACTATAGTTGTTAGGGAAGCACACCTCCTGGATAAAGATACAAGCAAACACAGGGACATCAAAGAGATGGAAGCCTCGGTGGGAAGGAGGCTGTGACCCAAGGCCGTGGGCAATTCTCCTAAGGCTCCGAAGTGCTCTGCTTCCTAAGTGCAGGTGTAGATAGGTGCTTGCTGATAAGTCATTAATGCTACATGCATATTTCATGGTTTTTCCTGTGGATCTATTATATTTCACAAGACAAAATCTAAAATAATAATTAAGGTGCATCCTTGTGAAACTCTGAATCTGCCTTTACGGCTTCCTGAGCTCTTGGGAGGACTCAGAGACACATGAACTGGCTTTTGTGAGTGACAGGCCAAGAGAGGCTGCTGGAGAAATGGGGCAGGGGTCAGTAAGCGAGGGTTCAGCTATCTCACGTTTGAATGCTTGCCCCAGAACTCATGTGCTGGAAATTTCACCTGCAAAGTCACAGGTTGCAGTGTTTGGAAGAAGGACCTTTGAGAATGATAGTTTGCAGGACTGTTGGCTGACCCACTGTGGGCATTGGGTTGCCGTGGCTTTGCTATAGAAGGGAGCCCTCCCACCTGCCTGCTCTGTCTCATCATGTGGTGTTCACCATCATGCTGTGACCCAACAGGGAGGTCCTCACCAGATGCCTGGGCCACACTCTTGGACCTCCAGCCTCCAGAATCATGAGCTCAAGAAACATCTGTTGTTCTTTATTTGTGTGTGTGTGTGTGTGTGTGTGTGTGTGTGTGTGTGTGTTTGCGGGTCTGGGGATGGAACCCAGGGGCATTTTACCTACGAGCTACAGCCCCTGCCCTATGTTTTATTCTTTATTTTGAAACCAGGTCTCACTGAGTTTCAGAGGGCCTCACTAAGTAGCTGAGGCTGTCCGTGAACCGCGATCCTCCGGTCGCAGCCTTCCAAATGCTGGGATTAGAAGCATGCGCCACCATGCCTGGCTCAGTCTATGATATTCAAGAATAGCAATAGAAAAGCTGGTGTGGTGGTACATGCCTGTAATCTTAGTACTTGGAGGCTGGGCAGGAGGATCATAGGTTCAAGGCTAGTTTTGGCAATTTGGTGAGATTTTGCTTCAAAAAAAAAAAAAAAAAAAGGACAAAGGGTATAGCTCGGAGGTAGAATGCCTCCTGGTTCAATCGCCAGTACACAAACAAAAAACAACTAGGCTTAGTGTTGTATGCCTGTAAGCCTACTGGAGAGGGAGGCCAGCAAACACCCATATCAACTTAGTGACACCAGCCACTCAGCAAGGCCCTCAGAGACCTTAGCAAGACCCTGTGTCAAAATAAAAAAAATATCTGGGTGTGGTGGCACACACTTATCATCCCAGCATTCGGGAGGCTGAGACAGGAGGATCCTGGTTCATGGACAGCCTCAGCTACTTAGTGAGGCCCTTTGCAACTCAGTGAGAATCTGTTTCAAAATAAAGAATAAAAAATAGGGCTGGGGGTGGAGCTCAGAGGTAGAATGCCCCTAGGTTCAATCCCTGGTACAAATAAACAACCAAAGTGATAAATTAGAAAAGTAACTGGAATTAGCCAAATAATTGACGCCAATACACCAGGAGGTTGCATTTTAAATGTTATTAATTACATAAATATTAATGTAAAATTTTAAGAGTGATAGGGGAAACACTCTTTGATGATCACATACTTAGTGTGGAAGGGGCGTGATGAGAGCCTGGGGGAGGCACTGGAGGAGGACTCCGTGCCTCCTCCTGCCCTGCTATTCTCTTCCCCAGGTGCAGCCCCTGCTGACATTTATACCCTATCTTGAGAGCAGACCCACTCACCTACCTATTCACTGGCTCACCCATTCATCATGCGCAGCCCAGCTGCCTGGGGCCAAGTCTCCATGGGTGAGGGTGCAATGGAACAGGACCAGGTATATTTGGGCCCCAGGGAAATTCTGCATTATGGGGGCCGTCTGACAGTGACTCTGGGGCAGTAAGGCAGCTGGATTGCACAGAACCTGGATTTGCTCCAGACCACCAACTTACTGACCAAAAGCCCCTCTGAGGATGATGGGCTCATGCTTCAGGAACCACTACAGGGAGCCTACAGGAAAGTCAGCACCGCAAAGGGTGGGGTGGGGGACAACAGGCTCCTGGCCACAGTGAGGCCATTAGGTGCAGAGACGCTAAGAAAGGAGAAAGGGGAAGGCATGCCAGGGGTGGGCCTCGGGATGAGGACACTGCACAGCAGAGCCCCCAGCAGGAGGGAGGCAGTTAAAACCGGGAGAGCTTGCGGGATGGCGAAGAGAAACCCCACAGAGCAGGGCGCAGCCCACCTCTGCAGCCGGGAGAAGGCGCCGCCGGGGCTCCTCCCTCTGGCCGGGCGTCCAGCGGAGAGGCAGCTCCTTCCCCCAGCGGCAGCGGCAGGCCTTGTTTCCCTGGAAACCGCATTAACCACCTGCAGTCGACTCTGGAGCTCCGCCCTCGGTGGGCGCCTCGACCCTCACCTGCGCTGGCTCGCGCACAGCCCTCCAACCCACCGCCGTCAGGACGGCCATCCTGCCTTCCGGCGAGCAATCCTGCTCGAGGCGAGCGCTGGCCGTGCCGGCCGGCCGCTTCCAAAACCTGCACTCCTTGCAATAAGCACAGCTAGACGCGCTTGTTCTCGCAGCTCCAGAGATGAAGTAAACGCTACGCACACGTCCAGGCAGCGAGGGGCGCACAGGTTTCCACTGGGCAGGTGCTTTCGTGCGAGCGCCCTGGGCACGGGGTGCGGGGTCACGCGGGCCTCCGCCCGGCCGACCCGAGCCCGGAGCCCCGAGGGGCAGCGCGGCTGCGCTCCCTGTCTCCCCGTCTCCTCCCTCCTCGGGCTGCCGGGAGGATCCGGGGGGCGAGGCCCACCAGGAGCCCCCTTCCCTACCCGAGAGCGCAGGGGTCCTCGCCGGCGACTCGCGCCCCCACCGCGCAGCCAGTAATTCACCAGTGCCTGCGTCTGCGTAGAATGCTGGCTTCCTTGGAAGACTGGACTCTACCAGAACCCAAACGGACTCACCGGGTGGTGCTGCCCAAGACCCTAGCCGGCGCCGCGGCTGGTCCTGGAAGCTGCGCAGCCGGCCCGCCCTGCACATAAAATAGAGTACACACCCCACCCCACAGCACGCCGCACACACGACCCCCACCCACACATGACCCCACTCACACACGACCGCACTGCACACACAACCCCCACCGCAACACGCCCCCCACTACACACAACGACCCCCACCGCACACACGATCCGCACCGCACACACGACCCACACCGCACACACGACACCCACCGCACACACTGCCCCCACCGCACACACGACCAGCACTGAACACACAACCCCCACCGCAACACGCCCCCCACTACACACAACGACCCCCACTGCACACACGACCCGCACCGCACACACGACACCCACCGCACACACCACACAGCGCACACCACACACACAACCCCCACCGCACACACCACACACCACACACCGCACACACGACCCCCACCGCACACACGACGCCGACCGCACACACGACACCGACCGCACACACGACCCCCCCACTGCACACACGACCCCCCCACCGCACACACGACCAGCACTGAACACACAACCCCCACCGCAAACACGCCCCCCACTACACACAACGACCCCCACTCCACACACGATCCCCACTGCACACAAGACCCGCACCGCACACACGACCCCCCACCGCACACACGACCCCCACCGCACACACGACCCCCCACTGCACACACAACCCGCACCACACACACGACCCGCACCGCACACACGACCTCCCACTGCACACACGACCCACACCGCACACACGGCCCCCACCACACACACACGACCTCCCACTGCACACACGACCCGCACCGCACACACGACCCGCACCGCACACACGACCCGCACCGCACACACGACCCCCCACCGCACACACGACCCGCACCGCACACACGACCCGCACCGCACACAAGACCCGCACCGCACACACAACCCCCACTGCACACACGACCCCCACCGCACACACGACCTCCCACCGCACACACGACCCGCACCGCACACACGGCCCCCACCGCACACACGACCCGCACTGAACACACAACCCGCACCGCAACACGCCCCCTACTACACACAACGACCCCAACTGCACACACGACCTCCCACTGCACACACGACCCGCACCGCACACACGACTCCCACCGCACACACGATCCCTACCGCACACACGACTCCCACTGCACACACCACACAGCGCACACCACACACACGACCCCCACCGCACACACCACACACCACACACGACCCCCACCGCACACACGACACCGACCGCACACACGACACCGACCGCACACACGACCCCCCCACCGCACACACGACCAGAACTGAACACACAACCCCCACCACAAACACGCCCCCCACTACACACAACGACCCCCACTGCACACACGATCCCCACTGCACACAAGACCCGCACCGCACACACGACCCCCCACCGCACACACGACCCCCACCGCACACACGACCCCCCACTGCACACACAACCCGCACCGCACACACGATCCCCACCGCACACACGACCCGCACCGCACACACGACCCCCACCGCACACACGACCCCCCCCCACTGCACACACGATTCCCACCGCACACACGACCCGCACCGCACACACGACCCCCCACCACACACACGACCCGCACCGCACACACGACCCCCCACCGCACAGAAGAGACAGTGCACTGCGCAGCGCCACACACCACACAGCGCACACCGCACACACGACCCCCACCGCACACACGACCCGCACCGCACACACGACCCGCACCGCACACACGACCCCCCACCACACACACGACCCGCACCGCACACACGACCCCCCACCACACACACGACCCGCACCGCACACACGACCCCCCACCGCACAGAAGAGACAGTGCACTGCGCAGCGCCACACACCACACAGCGCACACCGCACACACGACCCCCACCGCACACACGACCCCCACCGCACAGAAGAGGCAGTGCACTGCGCAGCGCCACCCTCCGCCGCACACCGCACGCCGACAGGCCACGCACGGCCCGCGCCGCAGCCCCTGACCCCCGCCCGGCCGCAGCCCCGGCTCGCCGCGCCCCCTCCCCTCCGCCGGGCGGCCGCGGGGGCGCGGGGCGGCATGGGGCGGCGCGGGCGGGGCGGCGCGGGGCCTCGGGGCGGGGCGCCGGGGGTCGCGGAGTGAGCGGCCGGCCCGGAGGCGCGCTACCGGGCGGCGGCGGCGGCGCGGGCGGCGGGCGCGGGTCGCGGCGGCGCGGGGCGCGGGCCGGGAGGACGCGGGAGGATGCGGAGGAGGCCGGCGGGCGGCGGGCGGCGGCGCAGGCGGCGGGGGCGGCGGCGGGCGGCGGGCCGGCCTGCGCGCGGAGGATGAAGCGCAGCGCGCGCGGGGCCTGCGCCGCGCTGTCGTCCTGCCTGCTGCTGGGCTGCGCGCTGGGCGCCGCCGCCGTGGGCCTGCGGTGCTTCTCGCTGGGCTCGCAGCTGCGCGGGGAGCCGTTCCGCCTGGGCGCGGCCGCCGGCGCCTTCTACTCGGGGCTGCTGCTGGCCGCCGGGCTGGCGCTGCTGGGCGCCGCGCTGCTGTGCTGCGGGCCGCGGGCCGCCGCGCCCGGGGAGCCCGGGGAGCCCGGGGAGGCCGGGGAGCCCGCGCCCGCCGCCGCGCCCGCGCCCGCGCCGCGCAGCCCCAACCTGCTGCTGCTCGGCGTGCTGGTGTTCCTGCTCGGCGTGCTCAGCGCCTTCGCGGGCGCCGTGATCGACGGCGACACGGTGTCGCTGGTGGAGCGCAAGTACGCGCACCACTGCCTGCGCGCGCTGGACGGCGCCACGGCCGCGCAGTGCCGCCGCCTCAAGGACTACCAGCGCGGCCTGGTGCTCTCCACCGTCTTCAACGCGCTCGAGTGCCTGCTGGGGCTGCTCAGCCTGCTGCTCGTCAAGAACTACCGCGCGTCGCAGGCGCGGCGCGGCCGGCGCGGCCGCCGGAGGGCGGCCCGGGCCCCGGCGCGGCCCCGCCTGGGCCCCGGGCCCCGCGCGCAGCCGCCCTCCTCCCGGGCGCGGCGGGGCCGGCGCGGGCGGCGCGGCCGGAGGCTGCAGCCGCGGCCCAGCGAGGCGTCCATCCTGGGCGCGGAGGAGGCGGACCCGGCGCCCGCGGCCGGCGCGGGGCTCGGCGTGGCCTTCATCAGCGTGGGCGGCCCCCGCGCGCGCGACGAGGCGGGCGTGGAGGCCAGCTGCGGCGGGCACCCGTCGGCGGAGCTGCCGGGCTACGCGCCGCGCGACCCCGACCTGGACGCCTCCTACCCGTACTGCTGCCGGCCGCGCGGGCCGCGCTGAGCCGCCGGCCCCCGCGCCGCCGCGTCCGGACTCCGTTCAAAGTTTACAATAACCGTCGGGGCCGGCCGGCCGGCCGGCCGCACCCCTCCTGGCCAGGCCGCCCGCGAGGACCCGGGGAGAGGACCGAGGCCGGCGCCGTCCCGCCGAGAGGAAGAAGGGAGGCCGCCCCCCGCCGCTCTGTACACGGATGTGCCTGCCTCTGTCACACTTTCTTACTGTAAAGTCTGCATAAACAGTGACCATGTTTGGTAAATTTATTGCAGTTTGAAGTTGGTGAGTTCCTTTATTAAATCCATTGCTATGCTCCTGGAGAACTTGGTCGGCTGGAACGCGAGGGCGCCTGTGGGCGGGCCCGCAGGCAGCGGTGCTGACCGGGGCCTGGCTGGGGGCCCCCCCGCGAGAGAGAGCCGGCCCTGCTGGCCGCCGCGCCGCCGCCGGGTTCCCTGCGCCGCTGACTCGCTGCGTGTGCAGACACTGATGCCAGAGCCCTGCATTTCTGTTTTTGGAAACCGGCTGTGTGGTTTCTACTGCAAAGCAGTAGAATTTATTTTTGGTTAACACATATGAACAATCGAATCCTATTTTGGAAAATCACAGTCTTAGTTTTTCTGCAAAGATAATTTTGCTGTTATCTCATTACTCTGGTGATTTTGACTATGCTAGCGTTTCATTTAGAGTATATCCCTTGAATAGCCTTAATGACTGCGAAGGTCATGCTTTGGGAGACTAGAATACGTGTGTGCGCATATTTACAGTCAGTATGAAATGTGTTCCATAGACATGGTGGTGGACTGTGCGTTCATCCTTCTGGTGGGCTGGCTGGGAGCCGGGCAAGCTCCTAAGCCTTGGAAAAGGTGATCTAGCTTCCATGTGCCTGGAATCTTGGTGTCAGGCGGGTAGCCACTGACCGACCAGAGTCCCACCCTGGCCAAAAAGGTGTGTTTTCCCACAGAGGCAAGAGGGGTACAGCAGCGGTCTGCCAGCGTTGAGTGTTTTTGCACGAAGCACCTTAGGTAAGAGAAGCTGCCAAAACCGTGTGTCCTCTGGTCACGGTGTGTAGGAGTACACTTCTCTTAAGCATGGCGCCTGGTGCAGGGAGCACTCTCCTCAGCTCCCAGGTCCTGCCCGCACCCCTCCACCTCTGGGCCTGGCTGGGCTTCTGTAAAGAGAAGGGAGGCCCGTCACCATTCGGAGGGCCGCTGTCCCGGATGCTCAGACCATGCCTGTGAGACTCAGGAATCTGATCTGAGACAAACGTCCAGTCCTCACTTTGCTGCGCTGAAGCCTTCTGCAGGAGAGGAGTGATTCATGGCCAGTGTGCTGGGTTCCCAGCCACAGGGCACTTTGCTCTCCCTGGAGGAAGGTTGAGAAAGGGGTCGGCCTGACTCCCTGGTCCTGCGGTTGGTCCACTTAGCCTGGGCCTCTTGCTCCAGGGCAAGCAGCCTGCTGGTCATGAGCCCACGCAGAAATGTTGCAAGTGCAGCACCGAGTGACTTGAAGCGCTGTCCATCTACCCAACCATGTGACGTGCAGGTGTCTCCCACCAGGAGCACACTTTTCAGAGCCGCCGCCAAGCTGGCACCCAGGACCACGCGGCTACGGTGACCAGGTTGTCTGCCTAGAGGACGAGCAGGCGGCTCCCCACAGAAGGCTGCTGGGCAGCTGCCTGGGCGGGGTGAAGCAGCAGATGGGATGCAGTCAGCCCTCCCCAACACCTTTGTCTTCTGAGGTGTTTAGTCTGACATACTTTATACAGCTCAAAATATCAGATGCCTTATGGGTCTTTCAACTTTGATCAAGATGCCATCTCTCAAGTTTCAGGCTTTCCTTGGGATACAACAGAAGGCAGAGGTGGGGTGGGCCTGGGGTCAAGGGCAGAGCACCCTCTCATCCGTAGTTAGCACCTGGCAGCTGGGGGTCTGGGCTGCACAAGGCAGGGTGTTTCCCTAGCCTTTCCTCACAACCAGCAAACTACGCGGGTCCTTTTGAGACAGCATCCTAGGTCTGTGAACATTGTTAGGACCACTTATCCAGATGAATGTGAGATGCAGGATGCTGACGTATCATTTTTAAATCTTACTAGAGAAAATAGAATGCAACTGTCCCTAACCTCACATGTTACAAAGACCAGCTCTCAGGGAAACGAGCAGAAGACCTCGAGGCCGCCGGCCTTTCCTCCCAATGAGATTAGCCTCCTGTCGCTGCTCTGCTCAGTACGCCAGCTTGTGGCAGCAGTTCTTATTCCCACTCATCCTCCTTGCCTGAAACTGCAGGGTAGTGGTTCGGAGCTGGCAATCTGTGCTGAGTGGAAACAAGCCCAGCTCCTGACCTTCCGTCCAGCCCATGTGTTCCGCTTTCCGCCAGGACTTTATTATGATGAAGAGATGCCACAGCGAAGCAAACGTATGTTAGCATTTTTCTATGTGGTTAGATGTTGAGTTTGTAAGTTATTATCTTAACAAAGGTCTATTTGGCCCAACAGAAGGAGAGTTCACTGTGCATGTGGTAGGGGTTTAATTTTAAGGGAATAACAATAAAGATAGCATCTGACTATGTAGGGAGTTGGGCAGTGAAGTTGCCAAACAAGCCATGTTTCTTTGGATTGATAAACCTTCAGATATCTGGGTTCCACACCTTTCCTTAGTCAGAGGGGTGACATTACCCTGAACCCCACAAATGAGCTTTATATGGAAAATTCACTTAAACAATCACTAAACTTGAAAAGTCAGTCAGAAGGTTGCTTGTGAATTTCAAAGTGCTGATGACTGAGGCTTGCACACCTGGCTAGTGTTCTGATGAATTGCAGGAGGAACCTCAGACACATGTACCCACACATGCACACACTCACCAGGACATGCACCAGGACGTGTATAGGCATGCACACAGCACATCAGAACACTGTATAGCTGTGTGTAGACTCACACACTACACAGATGCAAATGCAAGTAGGACACGCAAGATATGCGCATGTACACATACGCACATGCACACACACACGCACACACACACATGTACACACACACACATACACACCTTCCTGGGCCACATCTGAGGGCCAGGCCAGTAGCCTGTGGAGGTGTCAAAGGCCCAAGTGGAACATGTCCCTGGGCTTGTGGGCTGCCGAGGCCCCAGCCATGCTGGCCTTGCTGCCTTCTTGCTGCAGCACCAGGCAGCATCCCCGAGACGGAAGCCCCATCTGCTTCAGCACCAGTCGATGTGGCCACAGAGGGCTGTGCTGGGTTGGGGGCAGGGTTCAGCCCCCAGGCTGCTTCTCAGACTCCATGCAGGCCTGCCTTGCGCGGACACTGCCATGCAGGTGGTGCTGCCTGCTCAGCGCCTCCCGTCCCCAAGGGTGCAGACCTCTGCGTGCTCAGGAGGGCCTCCCTCAGTGCCCTCCAAAGTCATGGCCATCCCAAGGCGTTTTCTCTCATTAGGATATGAGGGTAAAGCAGTACATGGCGGAGACCTTAGAAAATGAGTCCTGGCATATAAATAGGCGTCCATAGTTCACAGACCTGTGTACTACCTTCTTATCTGAGACAGACAGAGCAGCCTGATGTCAACAGGTTTAATTTCCTGATGACCCAACGTCATGGCTTAAGTTCTGCTTTGTGGTACTGAAATCATTATCAACAACAAAAACCAACAAAAGGGAAAAACGTAAATAATTTACTTTAGTAAAATAGAATGCAACAATCCTATGTCCTCAAGTTTGAATTCTGAATAGTTTCTGGGGTGGTGGGAGAAGCCTGGCGGTCCTGCGACAGACACGTTCACAACATCTTCTTAAAGATTTGCCTTTTGGAGGGAGCCCTCTTACACGTTTGGCCTCTCCTGGGGAGGCCCTGATCTTATGGTCCACATTTCGCCTTTTCATCAGCCATTGACCTCAGTGTGTCACTGTCAGATCAATAAATTTGGTTTTAAAACAGTAAATATACTCTGCAAGATTTATGCTTTTCTGGCTACGGTCCTGCTTCGGGCCTCCTGTGGGGCAGAAAGTAACTAGGTGCCCACCTGCTGAGGCCCGGGGTTCCCAGGCCCTTCAGTGGCCCTGTTGGCATCAGCTGCTGGGCACCCGATGCTGCTCCCTCCTCTGCGCCCGCCCTGGCAGGCTCTGTGCTGCACCTGCCAAAACCTGGCCAGGGCCTGCATTTGACGCGACTCCTAAGTCACTTGCTGATCTCTTTCGCATTTCCACGCCATACAGCGTTTTCCTGAAGTCTGGGAAGGTCTTCTCACCTTACTCAGAAATGCTCGAGGAGAGCCAGGTGTGGTGGTGCACATTTGTAATCCCAGTACCTGGGAGGCTGAGACAAGGGGGATCGCAGGTTTGAGGCCAGCCTCAGCAACTTGTGAGGCCTTCTACAACTTAGTGAGACCCTGTTTCAAAATAAAGAATGAAATAGGGCTGGGGGTGTAGCTCTCTCAGAGGTAGAATGCCCCTGGGTACCACATCCCCAATACCACACAAACACACATAAACCCACACACAAATACCTCCAGAAGGAAAGAGACCTTTCACGGGTTGGGGTTTGCCTTTTGCTGCACCATGGATGATGCAGGGCCAGGGGAGGGTCTTCTGCAGAACATCTGGGGAGTGAATGGGTATGAGGGCTGAGGCTAGTGTCCTTGGCAAATGTTGGGCCTGGGTGGGTGGGAAGGCTCTTGGAGGGGGCCCTCACTAGGTGTGGGTCCCAGGCAGTGCTCAGGGATGGGATGCCAGTGGCAGGAGTGGTAGAGGCACACTGAGGGAGCGGAGGCTGGGTCCATTTTAAGAGGCCACTTTGTTTTTGGCTGTGTAGGGCAGGGGCGAGGAGAAAGGGAGGCTTCTGTGGTGGGGGGAGAAGCAGTGCTGCAGTGCAGGACTGTGAGCACGATGCAGTGATGGCCGCAGCAGGTGCACTGCTGCTCCGGCACTTCATGTTGACACACACCCCCTCTCAAGGCCCTGACACAGTTAGGACCTGGCTTGCAGACAGGAAAGCAAAGAAGCGGAGGAACTGGCCCAGAGCCAGCAGGGTGGGTCCTCTGGCCCCTCAGGGAAGCAGACAGGAGGCCCTCACTGTGTCTCCACCTGTCATATGCGGGTAACCCTGCCCTTGTGGCACCTACTCATATGTGTTCACTGAGGGCGCTCATGAGGCACCTCCTGTGTGCAGACTCACTGTTGGTGTGGGAACATAGAGATGACCAAGGAGTACATGCCGGCACAGGAGATGAACGTCTGCTCTCATCAGTGTAGACAGGGGAAGGAAGCATCCTTTCCCTCCAGCACTAACCTGGCCATGAGGCTAAGTGCAGGTGAGACCGAAGAAGTTCATGGCCTTGAACAGATGAACGTTCTCCCCAGCCCCCCATCTCTCTGTCTCTCTCTTTCTGTCTCTGTCGCTCTGTCTCTGTCTCTGTCTCTCTCTGTCTCTCTCTCTCTCTCTCACACACACACACACACTCACACACACCACTAAAAGTAGTGGCACAAGGAGAGAACCTTTCAGAATTGGCTTTTCTTTCTTTCAGAAAGCCACAAATAAATGAATTATTTTTGCAGTCTGGACTCTAAGTCTGGTTGGGATGGCTCCCCTGTGCCAAAGACCTCAGGGCCCTGGGCCCAGGCTTCTCGGGAAGGGATGCTCTCCTTGTAGCAGTGCCTGCACTCCTGGAGGCTTCCCTGCCTGTGGTCAGCGCAGGACCTTCAGAGTTGACCTCAGCCTGTTCATTCAGGAGCCCCTGCCACCATCTGCCCTCTGCCGAAGCCCAGCCCACTCCCCAGTCCTGGACCAGCAGACACTCTCACGGGGAGCCTGCTCAAATCCCCGCACCCCCACGTCCCTTTGCTGCAGTGCCTCCCTTCCCCACCCCTCCCCGTGGGAACAGGGCTGACCCTGGAGGAGGTCTGCGGGGGCCTGCCGTGACAGCCCCTCCTGCTTTTTCAAGCGTAACTCAGGTTATTTTTTCCTTAAATGCGTGACTTCACACTCTCCCACACTGAAGCTCACCCGCCACTGTGCAGCCACCCACACACGCTGCTGCTGCTGGAGGCGCCTCCTGTGCCCCTTGCTCCTGCTGTCACCTACTCTCCCTCCCCAGCAGGCTGGGCTGGGAACCAGGGACTCAAGTGGCCGTGCCCTCTGTCCCTGTCATCTGCGGAAGGTCACCTGGCAGCTCCTGGGATCCAGCAGTGAACCTGCACTACACCCCTCACACGTGTGCCACCAGCTTCAGCTCCTCCAGGCTAATTGGTCCTGAGGGTGTACTGGGGAGCCCCTGTGTGCTGAGTCCTCATCCCGAAAACAATCACTTCACAGGTGGGAAGAGGAGGCTTGGAGAACTTCTCTGTGCTCAAGATGGAGCTGGCCCGAGCCCTTGGGTCACAAACACTGATGGGCTCAGTCTCTCCTGGGGTCTGGGCGAAGGCAGAGCCCAGGCTCTTTGCTGATGGCATTCGTGGGAGTTTTGTAGCTCAGTGCACGAAGCCAGACCTCACTAGAGACCAACATCCTGTTGTCTACTCACTACCCACCCCTCTGGGCTCCTCAAGACCCCAAACCAGCCTCCCCCCAAACTCAGCATCAGGTGAACGGAGTCTTAGACCAGTGGTTTCATGCTGGCTCACCCGTCCCCAGAATTCTGTCCTGGAGCCCTGCACACCCTGCCACACACCCTCCAACCCAGCCCTCTCTGCTGGGTTGCTGGATCTCCTTCACCTTCTTCAGCAGCAACGTAAGCCAAAACAAGAACTGCCAGCCGCCCATCTATGTGGAACTATCCCCGCCCATTCAGGCCCGTGGGCCATTCTGGGAGAACCATGGGATAAAGAGATTGTGCACTCTGTTTCATACTAGGCCTGGAAATCTGGTCCTGCTTTGCATGCAGAGCATGGCTCAGTGTGGACCAGCCATATTTTAACCACCCCAAGCCATGTGTAGCAGCCAGTGACTGCTGAGCTGTCAGCCTGGGAGGAGCCTCTTTCCTGCATGCGTCTTGTATCCTGAATAAGTACAAATGTTGAGCATATAGCACTGTGCACCTAGCATTGAAACCTGTGTGCACTGTCATCCTAGGGAAACAGGGAAATTTGAATTGTGCCTTTAGTCCTCCTCCTCCTCCGCCTCCTCTTTCTCCTCTGCCTCCTCTTCAGTGAGTGTTCCTCCTGCAGGCAGGCAGCATAGCCGTGGAGACTGGGGTGTGGGAGATGAAGGCTCACCAGCAAGGCCAAGCTCATGGCCCACCTGCCTCAAGCTGCATCCAGGGCTCTTACTTCTGCCTTCAGGATTGTTTTACAAGAAGTTGGGCTACTCACAAATTACTACATAAGTAGAAGATGAAAGGGTAAAGCGAGAAGTGTCTCCCTGGGCTTTGAAGGTGATATAAACAGGGCGGGTTATCGATGTCCTGGTAAACTCAGACCACATTATCCTCTGATGCTGACAAGGCTAGTACCAAGTTGTAGATGAGCTTATGTGTCATCCCGTAGGAATGTCTGAATTTGAACGTGCTCTCAAAGGTACTTCTCTTACCCAAAGGTATAGAAGGGATGTGACTTATATGTAGGCTTGCTTGCTAAATAAGTGCTGGAGATTGCTGCTGGGTTGGTTAGACCAGGTGTCACTACGAAGAACTAGATCATATTGTACACTTAGCGCATGGCAAGAGCTTGCTGTCCTTCTCCCTGAATTATTATAATTTCTCAGAGTCTTATATTTCAGTGAATGAAGTCATCTGCCATGGAATTCCAGACAGACGGCCTTTGCAAGAAGGTGCTATTGTTAATGTGGATATCATTCTGCATCGCAACGGTTGTCAAGGGGACCTGAGCGAGACATTTTCTGTTGCTGGAGATGTGGATGAGGGAGCACAGACACTAGTCCGAGCCATGTATGAATGCCCGATGCATACCACTGGTGCAGTGAACCTGGTGTTCCGCACAGAACTGGGAAACGCTATTCAGAAGCATGCTCAAGCAAATGGATTCTCGGTAATTTGAAGCTATTATGGACATGGACTCCAGAAGCTTTTCTACTGCCCTCAGTGTTCCCCACTACTCCAAAAATAAGGCCGTTGTTGTGATGAAGTCAGGCCATGTATTTACAGTGAGCCAGTGCTTTGTGAAGGAGTAGAGGTGGGTGGCAGGATGAGCCTGGCTAGGTTGCTGGACTGCAGTGACAAGAGATGGGAGTGGTCCGCTCAGTTCGAGCCCACCCTGCCTGTCACGGACATTGGCTGTGAAACCCTTATCCAGAGACTTGAGAGTGTGCAGCCTCACTTCATGTTCCAACCTGAATTCCTCCCATGATGGCATGTGCCAATGTCTTCTTACTATACTCAGCATTTTATTAGAGCATAGAAAGGAAGAAGTCATTTTTTATCCCTTGTTTTGTTTTGGCTAGAGATGAGAGAGGGTTACATCATTTGGTGGGTGTCCTCAAGAGCTTGTCTGGGGTCTGTAAAAGCTGAGAAGAATAAAGGAAACATGCTCAGCTCCTTTCAGATCCCACCCCTCACTCTGTTCTCTGCATACCTGTGTTTTCATTTGCTCCTTGAGTGCATTTATTTAAACCCGCTTCTAAGCTGGGCGTGGTGGTGCACACTTGTAATCCCAGCATTCGGGAGGCTGAGACAGGAGGATCCCGGTTCACGGCCAGCCTCAGCTACTTAGTGAGGCTCTCTGCAACTCAGTGAGACCTTGTTTCAAAATAAAGAATAAAATATAGGGCTGGGGGTGTAGCTCGGAGGTAGAATGCCCCTGGGTTCCATCCTCAGGAACACACATACAAAAAAGATAATAAAAAATAAACCTGCTTCTAGTTACTTTAGTCACTGCAAGACCAGTTGTCTGTCAAGAGCCAGCTACTTATCAAATGAATGCTGAAGATGGAAATCTTTAAATGCTAGTGTGACACATGTTGCTCCAGATTTTAAAATGATATATGTGTATATGTTTATGGAAACATGTACATGCTTTTAAAATTCCATATATGTAAGCCTGGTGTGGTGGCATACATTTGTAATCTCAGCATTTGGGAGGCTGAAACGGGAGGATGGTGGTTCGCAGACAGCCTCAGCTACTACTTAGTGAGGTCCTTTGCAACTCAGTGAGACCCTGTTTCAAAATAAAGAATAAAAAATGGGGCTGGGAGTGTAGCTCGGAGGTAAGATTGCCCCTGGGTTCCATCTCCAGTACCACACACAAAACAATTGCAAATATGTAATTGCCAAATACTATGTGCCCTTTGGTCTGGGTTGATTCTGCTCTGACAGGGTTATTTGCTGTAAAAAATGGATCTGTAGTTATAGCGGTTCAATACCTACTTGGGAATTGGCCTTCCCCCTTCCACATGCTATGACTTATCCTTGTAAATGTGTGTGAAGAAGCATTCACTGGAACTTTCTTTCCAATGTGGACTCTGTCAATGAATGAATATGGTAAAATTCACTTGGGAAGGAGGTTATAGGGCTTTTTAAAGTCTCTTTTATGTGGGAGGCTGAGGCAGGAGGATCACAACTTTGAGGACAACACTCTGGGGTGATTCAAACCACAGCCAGGTTGTGCATCTCACTGAGTTACATTAAACTCATTATTTTGAATTATTTTTCAAGCAATTCATTAATTTCCAATTTTTGAAATCAACAACAAGAGAATTATTGTGTTTCTATGGTGGGATCGGCCAATGTCTTGGGGAGGAATTTGTGTCTGTGGCCGTGAGATAGATTGGTCTGCAGTTTTCCTCTCTCTAATGTCTAATGTCTTTATTTTATTTTGCTATTAGGGTAATGCTGGCCTCATCGAGTGCATTAGGAAGTGTTCCTCATTCTTGGACGTAGAGGAAATGCAAACTCAGTTTCTCCAGAATGTTTCCATGATCCCAGATGTGTAGAAGCTTATCCACACACCCCAATCAAGCCATCAGTCCTGCAGTGGGCGCCAGTGGGGTGTCCTCCAGTCTAATTCAACTCTGTCTACTTGGAGATGGAGTTGGATCCCACAGGTCAAAGGCTCAGTCCCACAAGATTGGCCCCTTGTGATACCAATCACAAGCCCCAGGCGGTCTTACCCATGCTTGTGACCAACAGGCTACAAATCAAAGATATTAGTCAGGGATATAAGTATTTTCTTTTGCAAATCTAACAAAATTCCTGAGGCTGGACACTTGACAAAAAAGGAGGTTTACTTAGTTCACAGGTACAGAGGTTCCAGGGCATGGTGCTGGCTTCTGCTAGACTCTGGTGAAGGCCTCATGGCAGATGGCATCACAGGGAGGGGAGTGTGTGTGAAGAGGGCTCAGTGACCAGACAGGAAACCAGAGAGCAGGGAGGGACCAGCTTGCTCCTCTGACAACCCACCGGGGGAGCTACCTCCCTCTGCAAGACCAGGATCCACCCCTTCCGAGGGCAGTACCCTGATGCCCTAATTACCTTCCACTAACCCACCTCTTAAAGGATTCACCACCTCTTAATACCACCACCTTGTGGACCAATCTTTCAATAGTGAACTTCTGGGGGACACAACGAAACCACATTCAAACCATGACAACAGGTAAAAGGACTTTCATGGCAGTGCTGATCATAGCTGGGAAAAGGAAATGCACCAAACAGTGTCTGTCCCCTGCACTCTCACCTCTGGACCCTGGTTCCTCCCCACCTGTGCCTCCACAGCCTGCCCCCTTCCCCAACCTCTTGCCTCCGGGCCGTGTGGCCTCCTCTTCTTGCCTGTCTGCTACCATGACGTCATTCCCCATGTTGTGGTGAAGCCAAGAGGCCTCATCAGAGCTGAGCAGGTGCTGGCACAATGCTCCTGGACTTCCAAACTGTTAGCTAAATGAAACCCCTTTTTGTATAAAACACCCAGCCTGGGGTATTTTGTTATAGCAGCAGAACATACTAAGACACCTGATTTCTATCTCATCTGGGTCCCAAGCCAGGTTTGGCAAGGGGCATGTGTGCTTCAGCTCTGCCAGGTGCTACAGGATGGCTATGCACAGGAAAGCTCCTGATGTACCGACACGTGCAAGTCACACCGGTGGCCGAGTGGCATCTTCCTCACCTCGCTCAACATTTAGTTAGGAGCCTCGTGACTACCACTCCGTGAGTGGCCGTGTTCTCACTGTTCTCGTGCACTTCCACAATTACTGGTGAGTGTCTTTACTGACCACCTAGTATCGTCTGTATTTCTGTTCTCTAGCTTTCCAAAAGATTGCTTGTCTGTACTTTTTGTTTGATTTTAGGAGTTTGTTACACATGGTCTAATGCCACTTGTCTTTGTTCATCTCCTGTTGCTACAACAGAGCACTGGAGACTGGGCAATTCATAAACACTGGAAATTCAGCTGGTTCTGGAGGCTGGGCACGCTGAGATCAAGGCGTGGGCAGTGGGCTAGCCTTTGTGCTGCATCATCCTGGGCAGAAGGCAGACGAGCAAGAAGCCAGAGAGGGCTGCACTTGCTCCTCTTGGGCCCACTTCCATGACAGCGAGCCCAGCCTGCGATGACAGCATGGTTCACTGGTGAGCATGGAGCCTGTGTGATCTGCTGCCACAGGATAAGGGTTCACATACAGACGCCACTGCGGGCCTCCAGCGCCTGTGAGCACCTTATCCCTGAGTGTACCCGTCTCCACTTGGCAAAGAGTAAGTCACATTTATTAATCTCTTCTTGTAAGACTTGTGCTTCTAATTCCTGCTTAGAAACCCTATCCATCCTGAAGTTTCCTTTTCTTGTGAAATTTTACAGTTTGATTTTAGTTTTAGGTCTTTAATCTGCTTAGGAATTTACTTTTGTTTATTGTATGAGTGTAGATCTGATTTAGCCCTTGATGTATGTATGCCTGTCCACTCACATGCCTGACCGTGTCCTCTGCTTTTGTGGGTGGTTATATCAGAGTCTTTACGAAGCTGCTATTTCTAAGCTGTTGTGGCTCCAGATCTCCCACGCTAGTGCCATCTCCCTCATGCTCCTCCCTCTCTGTTCCTGAAAGCAATGCCTTTCTTTTTCCTTCCCAATGTGCTGAGCTGCTCTTGGCACTGGCCTGGGCAGGGGGCATAGCTTGGCCAGTGCTGGCCGGTCTCAGCCTGGACTGTGTTGCCTGGGGTTGCAGTGTGTCCAAGCCTGTCCACAGTTCTGATTGTCCACCTTTCCATCAGTCTCTGCGCTTCCTTAGGCCTTCATTCATGTTTTCAATGAAGTTGAATAAATAATAAAGTCCATGTAAAAGCCTTGTGCAACTTTGCTTGGTTTTCCTGGAGACACATTTCAGTTGAAATTTTTTTTTTTTTTTTTTTTTTTTTTTGGTGGTACTGGGGTTCCTGGAAGCCCTTCTATCTCCGGGCTACGCTCCCAGACCTCTTTTTACATTTTTTAAATTTGGAAACAGGGTCTCCTAAGCCAGCACGCGTGGCTGCCTTCAAACCTGCGCGATCCTCCTGTCTCTGCCTCCCAAGCGCAGGGATTACAAGTGTGCGCCACCACGCCCGGCAAAAATGTTGTCTTTTTAAAAACTATTTTGTACAGGTGGCACGAGCCCTTGGCATTTCTTGGAAGCTCCACATCCCATATTGACTGCAGTCATCAGGAAAGGCACCTTCTTAGGGAACATGCTGACCAATATCTTCCCCAACCTGGGACTGAAGAAGCAGCTCCACCCTCAACAGTCAAAGCCCTTAAGCCAGGGGATCAAGTCCTCCTCAAGTCGCTTCAACAAGAACATCTACAGTCTACCTCATATCTGGAAGGGCTCCAAGGGCCAGCAGCTGCTGGGCTCCTTCCCTTCCAGGCAAAGGCCAATAGTTGATGGGCTCCTGTCTTTCCCGGGACCCGCTCTCATGATTTGCCTTTTCTTTTAATAGCTCCTCATCTGTAAAAGTCTATTTGAACACGCATTACCAAGCTGTCCAGGGTAACCTCTGACTCCTGCTGCAGCCAGACTCCCACCTGCCCACTTCCAAAGGACTCGACCTCTCCCGGCCAAGGGGCCCCTACGACGCCCCCTGACAGCAGGAAGTAGCTTGGACTCGGTCTCCGCCCATTATCATCAAAAGGCCGGGATGATAGGTCGGGTCCCCCCCTCCCCCACTTGACCCCTCAGTGGGGACAGGAGGCAGAACCCTGGAAGCCGGAAATGGAGATATCTCAAGACTCCAGGTGTCACAAGACTCCAAACATTATGAGTCAAACTACAGAAGTCACGAGACTTCCGATGTCACAAGAAAATCGGCATGTCTATAATAAAACATCAGTGCTTCTGAACCACCACATGACACAGCTGGCCAATTGAGACTACGTGCAACTCTCCAAATGTATAGCTTGTTGGTCCCTTCCCCCATGGCCTGCTGACTCTCCAAGGGTGCCAGGTCCAAATAAAGCAGCAGCTTTGAAAAAGAAAAAGAAAAACTATATTGTGATTGGGCTCATATCTGTAATCCCAGTACTTGGGAGGCTGAGACAGGAGGATTACAGATAGGAGGATTCAAGGCCAGCCTCAGCAACTTAGCAAGACCCCTTTTATTTATTTATTTATTTTGCAGTACTGGGGATGGAACCAAGGGGCATTGTACATCCGAGCTACACCCCCAGTCCTATTTTTTAGTATTTATTTTGAAACAGGGTCTCACTGAGTTGCAAAGAGCCTCACTAAGTAGCTGAGGCTGTCTGTGAACCATGATCCTCAAACACTACATTTTATGTTTGCTTAAAGAATATTACTGACCTGGCATACTTATTTTGTAACCAGAAATATTGCTGACATTTCTTCTCATTTCTAATAATTTTTCAACTTTCAATATATCCACAAATAATGGTTTTCTTTCTTGCTTCCAAAACCCTCAGCATGTTTTCTGGTCTGACTGTTCTTGAAGGCCCTCTACACACTCCAAGTGAAGGCAGGAATGCAGATTGGGTACTTAAGAGCTTAGTCATTTGAGTGGATTTGCTGGGCATCTTGGTAGGTATTGTTTGACAAATTAAGCAAATTTCTTTCTATTTTTAGCTTGCTGGATATTTTCATTCATCAGAAATGGGTATTAAAGTCTATCAATGTTTCTGTTTTGATCTGTTGGTTTTCCTCTAGATTATTTTGTTTATGTGGCAACTCTTATATACATCTCAATTTTATTTATTTCTCTTTATTTATTTATTTTATTTTTTTGGTGGTACTGGGGGTGAGACCCAGAGGCTTTCTACCTCTGGGCTACACTTCCAGACCTATTTTTTTATATTTTATTTGGAAACAGGGTCTCACTAAGTTGCTGAGAGCCTCACTAAGTAGCTGAGGCTGGCCTTGAACCTGTGCGATCCTCCTGTCTCAGCCTCCCAAGTGCGGGGATTACAAGCGTGCGCCACCATGCCCGGTGTTATTTTTCATTTTTTATTAAAAAAATTTTTTTTGGTGGTACTGGGGTTTGTGGAAACCCTTCTACCTTCAGGCTACACTCCCAGACCTATTTTATATTTTTATTTGGAAACAGGGTCTCTTAAGCCACTGCCGCTGGCTTTGAACCTGCATGATCCTCCTGTCTCCGCCTCCCAAGCACGGGGATTACAAGCGTGTGCCACCATGCCTGGCCCCGATTTTTTAAGATTAATTTTGTATCCAGACATTTTGTTGAATTTGTTGATCAGTTCTATAAGCCTTTTGGTTGAGTTTGTTGAGTTTTCTAAATATAGTATCATGTCATCTGCAAATAGTGAAAGTTTGAGTTCTTTCCCTGTTTGTAATCATTTGATTTCCTTTTCTTGCCTTATTGTTCTGGCTAGAGTCTCAAGTACTACTTTGAAGAAAAGTGGTGATAATGAACATCCTTGTCTTGTTTCTGTTTTTAGGGGGAATTCTTGAAACTTTTCCCCATTTAATATGATGTTGGCTGTGGGCTTATTGTAGATTGCCTTTATGATGTTGAGATATGTTCCTTCTATTTGAATTATCTGCAGTGATTTTATCATAAATGGATGTTGGATTTTATCAAATACTTTTTCAGCATCTACTGAAATGATGATGTGATTTTTGTCTTTGGTTCTGTTTATATGATGAATTACATGGATTGATTTTCATATGTTGAACCAGCCTTGCATCCCTGGGATGAACCCTACCTGGTCGTGATGTATGATTTTCTTTATGTGGATTTGAATGTGTGTTGCTAGTATTTTGTTTAGCAGTTTTGCATCCAAATTCATCAAAGATATAGGCCTGTAGTTCTCCTTCCTTGAACTGTCATTATTTGGTTTTGGTATTAATGTAATGTTGGCTTCATAGAATGAATTTGGAAGAGTCCTGTTTTTTTATATTTAATGAAATAGATGGAGGAGTATTGGTAGTAGCTCTTCTATAAGGGTTTTATAAAATTCACTTGGGAAACCATCTGGTCCTGGGTTTTTCTTTGATGGTAGCCTCTTTATTGCTCTTTCAATCTCTTTGATTGTTATTGGTTGATTTAAATTTTCTATATCTTCCTGACTCAGTTTGGGAAGGTTGTATTTATCTAGAAAGTTGTCAATTTCCTTCAGATTTTCCATTTTCTTGGAGTATAGTTTTTCAAAGTAGTTTCTGATACTCCTCTGGATTTCTACACTGTCAGTAGTAATATTTCCTTCTTCATCTCTTATCTTCATAATTTGGGTTGATTCTCTTTTTTTAGTTAGGTTGGCTAGTGGTTTATCTATCTTGTTAATTTTTTCAAGAAACCAGCTTTTGGTTTTGTTGATTTTCTGTATTTTTTTTTAAATTTCTGCTCTGATTTTAATAATTTCCTGTCTTCTACTGGCTTTGGGATTAGATTGTTCCTGTTTTTCAAGGGCTTTGTGGTGTGTCATTAGGTTATTTATTTGATGATTTTCTGTTTTTCTTATGTGAACACTCAGTGCTATAAATTTTCCTCTTAATACTGCCTTCAAAGTATCCCAGAAGTTTTGATATGTTGTATCTTTATTTTTGTTTGTTTCTAGAAATTTCTTGATTTTGCCTCTTATGTCTTCTATGACCCATTCTTCATTCAGAAGTGTGGTGTTCAGTCTCCACACGTTTGTGTGATTTCTCTGGGTGTTCTTATAGTTGATTTCTAATTTCATTCTATTATGGTCTGAAAAGGGACAGGAAAGTATGTCACATTTTTTGAATTTTCTAGTACTCACTTTGTGGCCTAGGATGTGATCTATTTTGGAGAAGGTTCCATGAGCAGCTGAGAAAAATGTGAACTCTGCTGTAGTTGGGTAAAATATTCTATATGTGCCCTGTCCAACAGGTCCATTTGATTAATGGTGTTCTTTAGTTTTGAGGCATCTTTACTGACCTTTTGTCTAGAAGATCAATCTAATGTGTGAGAGGGGTGTTGAAGTCTCCCAGTATTAATGTATTGGGATTCATGTGTGACTTAATGTCACAGAGAGTTTGTTTTATGAAAGTAGCTGCACCTAAGTTTGGGGCATAGATGTTGATTATTGTTATTTCCTCTTGCTGGATTGTTCCTTGTACCAGTAAAAATGACCTTCTTTGTGTCTTCTAATAAGCTTGGGCTGGAAGTCTAACTTGTCTGATACCATAGTTGCTACTCCTGCTTGCCTTCGTGTTCTGTTGGCATGGATTACTTTGCTCCAGCCCTTTACCTTGAGTTTGTTACTATCTTTACTTGTAAGGTCTATTTCTTGCAAGCAGCAGATAGATGGGTTCTGCTTTTTAATCCATTTTGCCACTTTATGTCTTTTTATTGGGGAGTTGAGGCCATTTACATTCAGTGTTATTATTGGGAAATGATTTTTAATTCCTAACATTTTAAGATTTTATTTCTGTTTGAAATACTGTTTGTTCTTTCTTGCTTAGTTGTCTGTTGGTTGGAGATTCTTGTTTCTCTGGTTTTAGCATGTATTGCTTATTTCTTCTTTGCAGTTAATCTCTTTGAGTATTTTCTCTAGTGCTGGTTTTGAAGACATAAATTTCTTTAGCTTTTGGTTGTCATGGAAGCTTCTTATTTCCCTATCTAATTTGATAGATAGTTTTGCTGGGTAGGAAATTTTTGGCTGGAAGTTGTTTTCTTTCAGAGTTTGGAATATGTTACTCCAAGCCCTTCTGGCTCTCATGACTTGGTTTGGGAAGTCTGGAGTGATTCTAATTGGTTTGCCTCTGAATGTCACTTGGCCTTTTGTTTTTTTGCCTTTAAGATTCTCTCCAACTTCCGGGAAGATGGCGACCAAGAAAAGCAGCACTTATGAGTCCTGCTAACACTCAATCTCTATTGCCACAAAATCAGTGCTTTTCATAGCAAGGAAACACTATCAGCAGAGAAATAAAAAATGTAAACACAAGGGACAGAGAAAAAGAAGACTAGATGAACAACCAGAGTCCAGAAAAGAAACTAGCCCGCATTGCGGTGGTGGAGCCACACTGGCGCCATCTTCCCTCACAGCCCCAGGCTCCAGAGAAAGGTAAACAAGGAGCTAAAGTGAGCAGCTGCAGATCATTTGGGTGTAATTCAGCAGTTCTTTCAGCACAAAGAACGTCCAAAACTCCCAGTGGCCAAGCTCATCACGCCTTCCAGGGACTCAGAACGGAGCTCAAAACCAGAAAAGAAATACGCCAGCTTCAAGGCCGAGGGTGTGGCACAGTGCCATATTGCCAGCAGTGGCGGCGAATTCACCATGTCCGTGACAGCTCCAGATCAGTGCACACAATAACCGTAAGTGAAATAGTGGCCCCTACAGGAGAAATCCCAGCACTGCACCCCCAGGGACTTGCGCAGATTTGATAATCTCCCTGGGTCTGAGATTTTTCAGTCCAACCCATTGAAGGATTATCAGTGGCAGAGATACCACACCCTAGCTGCAGCTCCCTGTGGGAAAACGCCAAGCCCGGCACCTCCCATGGTCTTGCGTAGCCTTGATTAACTCCTTGGGTCTGAGACTTTGAGATATAACCCAGTAAAGGCGTAGTGGTGGCTGAGATTACAACAAACTTGAGATCCAGAGCATCCTAAGTGAAGTTGTGGTGATCCGGGGAAGAACCCAGAGAAGGCACAAACTTCCGAAATCATGGGAAAGAGGAACAACAATAGAGCAATGAATGCCCACAACCCTATAATGTCAGAACCTGATAACACAGAAATTCAGAGATCTCCAAAAGATCAAATCAGGAATATAACTATAGAAATAATACAGGACTCTCGAAAAGAATTTAGAGATAGTCTAAAAGAAATAAAGGATGCAATCATTGAAGTAAAGGCATCAATTCAAACTATAAACAATTGATTAGACCACATGGAGAATATAATCTCGCTCCTAGAAGATGATCACTCCAAAAACGAATACATAATTTATAACTTAGAAAAAAATATCAGACAGCAGGAATCTGACAATGAAGAAATATGGGCCCTTGCCAGGCATGGTGGCACACATTTGTAATCCCTATGCTTGGGAGGCTGAGACAGGAGGATCACACAGGTTCAAATCCAGTCTCAGCTACTTAGTGAGGCTCTCAGTAACTTAGTGAGACCCTGTTTCCAAATAAAATAGGTCTGGGAGTATAGCCTGGAGGTAGAAAGCCTCTGGGTTCCATCCCCAGTACCACCACCAAAAAAAAAAAAAAAAAAAAGAAAAAGAAAAAGAAAAAGAAATATGGGCCCATTTAAAGAGAGCTAACCTAAGAATAATTGGAATAGAGGAGGGAAAAGATGGTGAAACCAAAGGGATCAATAATCTCTTCAAAGAATAATAGCAAAAAAATTTCCAAACATAGAGCAAGAGGTCAATACACAGGTCCAGGAAACTTACAGAACTCCCTTGAGACAGGATCAGAGAAGAGGTTCCCCACACCACATAATTGTCAAAATGACCAATGTAGAAGCCAAGCAGAGAATCTTAAAGGCAACAAAAACAAAAGGCCAGTGACATTCAGAGGCAAACCAAGTAGAATCACTCCAGACTTCCCAAACCAAGTCATGAGAGCCAGAAGGGCTTGGAGTAACATATTTCAAACCTTGAAAGAAAACAACTTCCAGCCAAAAATTTTCTACCCAGCAAAACTTTCTATCAAATTAGATGGGGAAATAAGAAGCTTCCATGACAAACAGAAACTGAAGGAATTTATGACTTCAAAACCAGCACTAGAGAAAATACTCAAAGAGATTAACTACAAAGAAGAAATAGGTAATACACACCAGAACCAGAGAAACAAGATTTTCCATCCAGCTGACAACTAAGCAAAGAAGAATAAACAGCATTTCAAACAGAAATAAAATCCTAAAATGTTAGGAATTAAAAGTTATCTCTCAATAATCACACTGAATGTAAACAGCCTCAACTCCCCAATAAAAAGACATAAAGTGTCAAAATGGATTAAAACCCAGAATCCATCCATCTGCTGCTTACAGGAAACACACTTTACAAGTAAAGAGAGTAACAAACTCAAGGTAAAGGGCTGGAGCAAGGTAATTCATGTTAAGTAGCCATCCTAACAAATGTGAAGTTGTATTTCACTATAGTTTTATTGTATTTCCTTAATAATTAGTTATATTTTGATAATGATGAGTGATATTCATGTGTTTATTGGTCATATAAAAATCTTTGGAGAATCATCTATTTTAGTCTTTTACCTATTTCTAAATTGTATTGTTTGCTTTTATTGTCGATAATTTTTAGGATTTCTATTTGGAATATTAATATACCTTCTGATATAGCATTTGGAAATATTTTATCCCATTCTATCAGTAACTTTTAATTCTGTTTACATTGTCTTTAGATGTACAACCTTTTTCTATTTTTTATGAATTTTGTTTGTTTATTCTTTTGTTGCCTGTGCCTTTGGAATCATATCCAAGAAATCCCTGCCAATTTCAATGTTGTGAAGTTTTATGACCCAGGTTTTCTTCTAAAAGTTTATAGTCTTAAGGTTTACACTTAGATCTTTTATCTATTTTGAGTTAATATTTACATATGATGTTAGGTAAGGGTCCAATTTTATTCTTTTTCATGTAATTATTATTTTTCAACAATATTTAGTGAAAGATTATTATTTCCTTCACCAAATGTTCTTGAAAACCTTGTCAAAAATAACTGGACCATATATGGAAAATTTTATTTCTAGGCATTTTATTTCACTCCACTGATTTATATATCTGCCTTTATTGCAGTTTCGATTATTGTAGCTTTATAAGGTTTGAAATCAGAAAATGTACATCTTCTAGCTGTGTTCTTTTTCAAGATAGTTTTGGGTATTTAGATTTCATATTTCATGTTAGGATAGATTTTTTTCTGAAAAAAAAATGTATGATAGTTTCACCTTAAAAAAAAAAAAAAGATTCTCTCCACTTGGATGCCCCCCTACATGACTGTGTAGGGATTCTGAGCCAAGTCCATGGGCTCAGAGAAGACTTGAGCGATCAACCCTTGCCTGATGCAGAGGCTACGTGCTTCACAGATGGCAGCAGCTTCATCAGACAAGGCAAAAGGTACACAGGGGCAGCAGCAGAAACAGAAGCAGAGACTTTGTGGGCCACAGCTCTGCCAAAGGGCACCTCAGCTCAAAGGGCCAAACTAATAGCCCTAACAAAAGCTTTAGAGATGGAAAAAAACAAAAAGATCAATGTCTACATAGACCAATATGCCTTCGCCACCATACATGTGCATGGGGCCATCTACAGGGCGTGGGGGCTACTCACTGCAGAAGGAAAGACTATCAAAAACAAGAAATTTTAAACTTGCTGGCCGCCTTATGGAGCCCGGCTAAATTGGCGATCATTCATTGTTTTGGACACCAGAGGGCAGACAACCCCATTGTATGGGGAAACCAAAGGGCAGATGTAGCCACTAAAAGGCAGCTCTAAAAAACTCTGTAACGGTGATGGCACTGACGTTGCCTGACCCGGGCGCCCCTGCCCTGCCAGACTTGCCTGAACACAGCCCAGAAGACCTAAAACTAATACACAAGCTTCCAGTGGTTCAGAAGCCTAAAGTCTGGTGGTTGCCCGGAGACTGTAGAATAACCTTGCCCAGCGGTTAGCACAAGAATTCTCCTTCACCTGCATCGATCTGCCCACTTCGGAATCAGGAAGACAGAAGACTTGTTACACAAAGCTCACCTGAAGGTTCTTAACCTTAGGCTGCTAGTTGAAGAAATAGCCAGTAAATGCCCAAGCTGCAGACTCACAATGCAGATAATGGACCCAAGGAACAAGGAACCCGGCTGAGAGGCTCTAAGCCTGGAGCCCATTGGGAGATGGACTTCACCAAAATTAAGCCTGGCAAGTATGGATATAAATACCTTCTAGTCTTGATAGATACTTTTTCAGGATAGACCAAGGCCTTCCCTACCAAACATGAGACGGCCCAGATGGTGACAAAAAAATTACTAGAAGACATCTTCCCAAGGTATGGTATGCCTACACTCTTGAGCTCAGACAATGGACCAGTGTTACCTCTCAGGCCACACAAGAATTAGCCAGAATTTTGGGAGTAGATTGGAAATTAGATTATGCATACAGGCCCCAGAGTTCAGGATAGGTAGAACGTATGAACAGAACTCTAAAGGAGACCCTTACTAAATTAACCATAGTTACTGGCGGTGACTGGGTGGCTCTTCTCCCCTATGCCTTATATAGGGTTTGTAATACCCCTTATACACTAGGTTTGACTCCTCATGAAATTGTGTTTGGGAGACCACTCCCCATTTTGCCTAATAAAAGCCGAATTGATTGCTGAATTTGATAATCAACAACTTTTTGATTCTCTCAAAATAATAGCTCATGCCAGAAAAAATTTGTGGCTATGTCTTTTTTTTTTTTTTTTTTTTTTTGCGGGTCTGGGGATGGAACCCCAACCAATTTTTGACCTCCGAGCTACACCTCCAGCCATATTTTTTATTTTTTGTTTTGAGACAGGGTCTCACTAAGTTGCAGAGGGCCTCACTAAGTAGCTGAGGCTGTCAGTGAACCATGATCCTCTGGTCTCAGCCTCCCAAATGCAGGGATTACAAGCGTGCGCCACCACACCCAGCTTGTGGCTATGTCTTAAAGCTATATATGAAGCAGCTCCTCCTCCTACCCCTCACAATTATCGGCCAGGAGATTGGGTCTTTGTACGCAGAGCCACACTGGAAAGGACCCTACGTTGTGATCCTGACCACACCCACTGCAGTCAAAGTTGATGGGATTGCTGCCTGGGTTCATCATATCCACATTCGACCTGACGACCTACAGTGATGGCAGCTCGTCAAAGACCCGACCAATCCCCTAAAAATCCAGTTAACAAAAAGAAACCACTAGTAAATGCAGTACAGCTATTGGTTCTGCAGTCAGTCACAATACAAACCCCTAGAGATGTTTGATATCCAAGACCCATGATTGGGCCTTGTTACAAGAGAAAGGGGGAATGAACAACCTTGACAACTGTAAATTGTTAATATGACTTAGGCAGAACAAAATCTTTCTCCCTGTCTCTAAGCTATCAGCCAAGAGCTGCAGCCAGGATTGCCCTTGGTCAGCTAAGAATTGGCTGTTAGCCCAGCTGAATACTGACTGTTAAAGCCCAAACACCTGCACTTAAAAAGTTTAAGCTGATGTGGTCAGTATGGACCAATCCCCTTGCGCCAGACTGACCTTGCTCAGAAGTCACCCAATCATTTGCTATTAAGTAGTTCCCCAGCCCTACCCTAACCACCATAAAAGCTTTGTCTAGTCTCAGTACGGATTCGCTGTGTCAGTGAGGTCTGAGAGTCCGAGCTCAAGCTGGAGTAAAGGCTCTTTGCTTTTGCATAAGGTGCTGGTCTCCTGGTGGTTTTTGGGGACTCCTCGAACTGGGCGTTACACAAACAATGCATATAGTTAGAAAGTCCATTGTCCTAGGCTTCCCTTCTCCTGCGACACTTTGAGGACTTGCCTGTACATCCACTGACTTGCTGATGTCTCAGAGCTGAAGCTCAGCTGTTGCTCCCTTGTACGCCCAGGTCTACACACAGCCTCCCTTCTGCACTTCAAGAGCTGAGGATTTACACAGAGAGCTTGTATTTGGTGTCTACTTTGTTATCATTATAAATAATCCCCATAGGTGGGCTCTATAGTGCTTTCTGTCTATATTTCATTTCTTACACAATTCCCAGTTTCCTCAAAATTAACAACTGACGGGTTTGACTCTATGAATCTGTCAAGAAGTCACTCCAAGCTTTTTACCTAAGCAAAAGCATCCTTCATCGAGCTCAGAGATGCCAGGTAAACCAGGGGTCTTTGCTGATGCGCTCTCCAGGCCCTCTCTCTCTGGATTGGCCTCCCGGCCCCTGAGGTTGGCAGGGTATTTCACCTTCCCTCCTCTTGGGTCCCCGTACACAACGTCCCTGTGTCTGTTTCTGTGGCTCTCCCGCAGCCTGTCCTCCACCCAGACCACTTTCCTGCACTGGCCAGGAGACACACCCTGTCTGCCACCCCACTGGGGCTGGCTGCCTGGACCCTCACTTTTTCCTGCAGAGCCATGCAAGAAGGGTGTTATGTCAGGTCCTGCCTCTCTGCCTGCTAGCCTTCTCTACTCGTCACTGACATTTAGATGGGGGCAAATTATCCTCTCAGGTTTAGAGGACATCGCTGCTTTGACTAGCAGTGTTCAGTGCTACTGCTGTGAATTCTAGTGCCCCTTGACCCCATCCTTTGAATGCTAGCTTTGCTTTTCTCTTGATGTTGCAGTGTGTGTTTAATTCACTTCACTGGGCATTTGATGGAGCTTTTCAGTCTGGAAACTGTAGGCTTCAGTTCTGGGAAAACTTTGTTCTTTTATTTCCCTGATGATTCCCTGCTCTGCACTGTTGGACTCCTGTGATTGGAAGTTTGGTCCTCCAGGTCTCAACCCTTGTTTTTTTCCTTTCTCCTATTTTCCAAATGCTTTCCTTTTCCATGTTTAAATGTTGAAGGCCTGGTCCCTGGGTAGTGTGACAGGAAGATGGTGGAACCTGCAGGAGGCACAGCCTGGTGGGAGGTGCTGGGGTCACTGGGAGTGTGTCCTGGAGAGGGTGTGGGACCCTGGCTCCCTCCTGCCCTCTTCTGCTTCCCAGCCACGAAGTAAGGTTTTCTCCCTCTGTACTCCTGCTGTGATTGCTGCCTCCCCAAAGGCCCAAGCAGCGGTCCAGCTGCACATGCTGAAACCTAAAACTATGAGAAACCTAAAACTATGAGCCTAAATAGACCTTTTCTCTGAATATGTTGATTGTTTCAGGTATTTCATTATAGTGGTAGAAAACTAAATAATACAGAAAATTGGTAACAATAGTGGTGTGTGTGTGTGTGTGTGTGTGTGTGTGTGTGTGTGTGTGTGTGTTTACTATATACCTGATGATGTGGAGAGCCTTTGGAATTAGTTTGTGGGAGGAATTTAGAAAAGTTTTGAGGAGTGGACTAGAGAAAGCCTAGGGTGCTATAATCAGAGTTTAGTGGGCAGTTATCAAAGGCCCTTAGAAGACCAGAATACTGACAAGGACACAGATAGCAAAGACCGGGCTCATGAAGGTACAGAGGAGAATCAGGACCCTGCCAGGAATTGGATGGAAGGTTATTGTGTTACACCACAGCAAAGAATTTCCCTGCATTTTCCCATATCCTGAAACTTTGGGAGCTTAAAAGTGACAGGCTGCCAGGTGTTGTGGCGCACATTTGTAATCCCAGCGCTTGGGAGGCTGAGACAGGAGGATCGCACAGGTTCGAAGCCAGCCTCAGCTACTTAGTGAGGCTCTCAGCAACTTAGTGAGACCCTGTTTCCAAATAAAGTATAAAATGGGTCTGGGAGTATAGCCCGGAGGTAGAAAGCCTCTGGGTTCCACCCCCAGTACCACCACCAAAAAAAAAAAAAAAAAAAAAAAGTGACAGGCTAGTTTGGCAGAGGGAATTTCAAGGCAGCACAGCACTCTGACTGTGGCACAAGTATTACTGGATGCTCTCAGCTAAGCTGACAGTGAGAACCAGGAGCAAATTGTCCAAAACAGGAGTGCATTCGAGGGAGGTATGGTCATTGAACCATAAAAATGCTTCTAGAGCCCTGTACTGGGATGGGAGGAGGAATGTTCAGCGGACCTAAGGGGTCTGCAAGCCTACCCCACTCATAACTGGCTGGAAGGTGGGAAATGTGTTTGTGAGGAGCCCCAGAGTGCCCTGCTTGGTCCCAAACCACCTGGGGATTTGTTTGCTGTGTTTAGCAGTGGAGGCACTCAGGAGCCCCTGCAGTCCCTGCACGGCACTGGGTTTGCAGACAGGTGGAACACAGGGTTGAGTGTTGGAGGCTTCCACTGTGATCTCAAAGGCAAGAATGGGGGTCCAGGTAGTGTACAGCAGGACCAGTCCCTGCAGGCAGCGCCTGAGGAGCAATGCTGGAGCTCTGATAGTAGAGACTCAGGGCCAGAGGACCAAGGGCACAAAAGACCTGTGGAGGGAAATGTTAGGCAAGGTCCAGAGCCAGCCTGAGAGAGAGGCCATGTGGGCTTCAGCTGCAAAACCTGTGGGATCCGACCCCGCCCTGTGTGCCGCAGGTGCTGGTCATGCAGCTGTGTGGTTTCCATCTTGCCTTGGTCTGACCCTAACTTTTCTACTTTCCCGTTCCTTTCCTTTGGAATGAAGATGCTTGTCCTGTGTCTATCCCACTGTTTCACGAAAGTACATAACTGTCTTGTTTTGACTTTTACAGGGATTCATAGCTGAGTTTGCTTTGCGTCTCAGAAGAGACTTTGAAGTTGGACTTCTGAGCAGTGCTGGAACAGCTCAGACTTTGGGGACTCTTGGAGATGAACGCATTGGATTTTGCAATGTGAGAGAGACATTATGGGATCCAGGGAAGAATGTAAAGTTTGGATCTTTTTTTTTCTTTTTCTTTTTTCCAGTACTGGGGATGGAACCCAGGGACATTCTACCTCCAAGCTCCACCCCCAGCCCCATTTTTTTCTTTATTTTGAAACAAGGTCTCACTGAGTTACAAAGAGCCTCACTAAGTGGCTGAGGCTGTCTGTGAACCGCAGTCCCCCTGTCTCAGCCTCCCAAATGCTGAGATTACAAGTGTGCACCACCATACCCAGCTTAAAGTTTGGATCTTGAACGTTCCCCAAAGCCCATGTGCTAAATAAAGGTGTAGAGCCAGGTATGGTGCTGCGTGCTTGTAATTCCAGCGCTTGGGAGGCTGAGACAGGAGGATCATAGGTTTGCAGCCAGCCTCAGCTACTTAGTGAGGCTCTTTGCAACTGAGACCCTGTCCCCCCCCCCCCCCGTGAAGACATTTATTTACTGGGGTGGGGCATGGGCTCAGTCCTTCTTAGCAGCCGCTTTCCTCATGGCAGCCAAGTTGAAGCTCAGCTCCTACCGTTTCCTCTTAGTGCAGATGTGCATGCTAACTCTTTTCTTGATGAACTTGAGGGCCTGCTTCTCCTTGGAGACCTTGAGCAGCTCCATGGCGTGGCGCTCGTAGGGGCAAAGCCACACGCCTCGCGGATCATGTCCCAGACGAACTTGGTGTGCTTGGTGAGGTGCCCGCGGCCGTGGCTGTGCCTTGGCTCACTCACGTTCTTGGTCACTTTGTGGCCCTTGTTAAGGCCCACGGCCATGGAGTAGCGCAGAGCCATGGCTGCTGCTTGTCAATGGCTGCTGGGTGGAAGGCGAGACCCCGTTTCAAAATAAAGAATAAAAAATAGGGCTGGGAGTATATCTAGGAGGTAGAATGTCCCTGGTTTAATTCCCAGTAACACACACACACACACACACACACAAGGTGTAGTTCCCAAGGAGGTGATATTGAGGTGGTAGAACCTTTAAGAAGTGGGGCCTAGCTGGGCGTGGTGGTGCACACTTGTAATCTCAGCATTTGGGAGGCTGAGACAGGAGGATCGTGGTTCACAGACAGCCTCAGCTATTTAGTGAGGCCCTCTGCAACTTAATGAGACCCTGTTTCAAAATAAAGAATAAAAAAAATAGGGCTGGGGGTGTAGCTTGGAAGTAGAATGCCTCTGCGTTCCATCCCCAATACCGCAAAAAAAAAAAAAAAAAAAAAAAAAAAAAAAAAAAAAAAAAAAAAAAAAAAAAGTGGGGCCTAGTCAGAGGTCTTCTGTTTACTGGGGCCATACCCTTGAGGGGATTATGAGATCCCAGCCCCCACCCACTCTCTTGCTTTCCAGACACAAGTTGGTGGTCTTCTCTGCCATGTGGTCTTGCCACAAGCCCAAAGCAAAGGGCCAACTAATCGTAGACTGAAACCTCCAAAACTGTGAGCCCAAATTAATCATCTATCTCTTTATAAGTTGATTATTTTATCTCTTTATTATAGTAGTAGAAAGTTGCTTAACACATTAGGATATTTCCACAGCTTCATATTCTAATTCTTTTGTTAATTTAAAAAAAATCCCGGGTGTGGGGACTGAATCCAGGGCCAGGTACATGCTAGGAAACTGCTCTACAACCAAGCTACATCCTGAGCTCTTTTTAAAATTTTATTTTGAGACAGGGTCTTGTTAAGTTGCCCAGGTTGGCCTTGAATTTGTGATCCTCCTGCCTCAGTCTTTTGAGAAGCTGGGTATGTAAGCATGTACCACTATGCCCAGCTATATTTTTAACTAACAACAAATTTGTTCTTTTACTCTAATTTTTTTTTTTTTGGTGGATCTGGGGATGGAACCCAGAGGCATTCGACCTCCGAGCTACACCTCCAGCCCTATTTTTTATTCTTTATTTTGAAACAGGGTCTCACTGAGTTGTGGAGGGCCTCACTAAGTAGCTGAGGCTGTCCGCAAACCGCGATCCTCCTGTCTCAGCCTCCCGAGTCCTGGGATCACAAGCGTGCCCACCACGCCCGGCTTCTCTAAATGATCCTATTATATGAACAAGGCATCTCCCCCTTTTGATGTCTCTGAGGATATTACAGTTTTCTGAAAGTTTCTTGTTTTCTCTTCAGTTTTTTAGTCTCTTCCAAGTTCCTTTTGTTTTTTTCCCCCATTTCTGCCTGGATGTCAGTTTATAACTGAGAGTGGAGCCCTAAGGGGAGCAGAGCTTGCAATGCCTGCTCACCAAGGCTTTCCTCTGAGTGCGGGGCAGAAAGCCCTCTATTCTTTTGGGGTTCTTTTATCTTAAGGAGGGTAACTATAGATGTGTTGTTGGACTTAGTGATTCTTAACTTTATGACTGTACAAAACCAATACTCCTTCAGTAAAAACCACATTTTGGATTTGATCTTTCCCAGGCTAGTGACTTGTGGTATGATTCTCTTGTCAAACTGGGTCATGGCAATAGCTACAGCTCTGTTGGTCCTACAATCACAAGGTGAAGGACCCAACACCCTGCAGCATGCGGTGCTGTGCACCTGAGTTCTGTAGGCATGTGTATCAGAAATTATTAAACACTCTTTTCAGGGTGTGGACCCATCACCAACTGAGGACAACCTGTATATAATATCTTCCAAGCAGGACACTGTTAAGAAAGACAGACGTCGCCATGGTTGCAGTGGCGACTGTGGCCGCAGCAATGAAAGCTGGCAGCAGTCAAATAGGACATGCATTCCTCTGAGAAACCAAGGACATCAGATTTTGGTTTAATATCTGATTGGAACAACATATAGAGACATTTATAGCCATAACTTCCTACTTAAAATATAAGAGAGAAGAGACAGACCTAGATGGTGGAGATGGCGGTGGTAGTGGTGGCAGCCAGTATTTGGGAGAGGTAGATAAATCCAATCCAACCCGCCTTTAACTGTTGGAGAAATCTCCCTCCAAAAAGACTGCTCCTGCCTCACATGCTCAGGAATTCTGGACAACATACTATGTAAGAAAAATGCTTGGGAGGAGGGCCAAGATGGTGGCAGCAGCAGCAGCCAGTATCAGGGAGAGGCAGGTAAATTCATTCTAATCCACCCTGAACTTTTGAGGAAATCTCCCTGAAAGTAGACTGCACCTGCCCCACATGCTCAGGAACTCTGGACAACATACTATGTAAGAAAAATGTCTGGGGCAAGTCGGAGGGAGCTCCGCCCGGATTGCTGGGCCGGCTCACTATGCCAGTCTTCTGGGAGACCTCAGTTCATGGCTGCCACTCTCATCTGTGTTGCACTTGGGGATAGGGTGTGCTTGGAGCAGCGGATCCCACTCTCCACGGTGAGGCTGCGAGCCTCCGCTTTCAGTGGGCCATTGCTTCTAGGGAATTGGGCTCCCAGCTTCTGCAAATGACATGTGCAATTTTCTCCTACTTAAAGAAAAAAAAATATATATATGGAAAAATGGGAACCTCTATAAATGTCCTGCCCACAGTAGCAGGGACCAGAGCCTGCCACGGGGCGAGGCCAAGTCGAGCCAGTGAGGCCGGGTCTGGCACCAGCGAGGCTGGGCCTAAAGCCTGTTGTGCAGCAGGCCTGGAACTGGGAGACTCGTCCACAGCAAAGGGCCAGCAGGTTTCTTCAGCTGTGTGGCCAGGAAGCACTAGAAGCAGCCACTGCCTCACCTAATCTCTCAGAAGATTTCCAGATCAAAAAAATTGGAAGCTGGGCACTGGTGGCACATGCTTGTAATCCCTGTGCTTGGGAGGTGGAGACAGGAGGATCATGCAGGTTCGAAGCCAGCATGGTTGGTGCAACCACTTTGGAGGACAGTATAGAAGATCCTCAGAAGAAGGAAAACAAACTTACCATATGACCCAGCATTACCACCTCTGGGTATCTACCAAAAAGAATAACCAAAATACCAAACTAATGCTTGAACAAACATATTCATAGCTGCACAGTTCACCATTGCCAAACTGTGGGACCAGTCAAAATGTCCTTCAATGGATGAGTGGATTTCAAAACTACAGGATATGTACACAATGGAATTTTGTCCAGCCATAAGGGAGAACAAAACTATGGCATTTACAGTGAAATGTCACAAAAAATAAGAAATCAGTTGCTTTTCTTAGTGTGCAAAATATTAGGGAGAAATGGGTAACAGGAGGAACCTAGATGAAGGAGGGGGGACCCTATAGAGGAGCAATAAAGGCGACATATCTGAGGTGATAAGAGGGAGGATAAGGGGAACTCTTTAAAGCACATGATGGTGGTGTATTCATTTCGAGTCACCCCCCCATGCCATTTTGGCATGGGGCTGTATTTCTATTTTCTGTATTTCTATCTTTCTAATAAACTTCTTTAAATCTTCAAAAAAAAATAAAGCACATGATGTGCTTAAACATATTAAAATCAATCAGGAAGCCAAGCATGGGTAGGATGGAGGGTGAAGGAAGGGGTTAGAGATTAGGTAGGGACTGATTGGGTGATGTGTGCATGTATATCTCCACAAGTTTTTTTTTTTTAATCTCATTGAGATGTATGACTACAATGCATGAATAAAAATTTATAAAAAAAAAACAAACAAAGAGGTTCTACCAAAGTGACTTTAGGATACCAGAAGTTTCAAGCCAGGGCAGAGGCTTCCCTGGGGGTCTCCACCACTAGGGACTCACCTTGCTGTCTACAAGCTGGCCTCCTGGACCACTGCAGGACCAGCATGGGCCTGCCAGCTCCTGCTGTCAGCTCTGCGGGTACCCTGGCCTTCAGTGTCCCAATCCAGCCTCTCTCCTGGTTGGTGGAGGAGGGACTCTGTGCAGGGAGGTAGGTGGGCTCTGGGCTCAGTCCTCCTTTTGTGGCTTCCCAGTCTGCGACAGACTGGCTCAATCAGGATGGCCGCTGAGTCCTTTCGCAACCGAATTATCTCAGAAAGGTGGACAAAGGTTAAGGTGGTAGTGAAACGGGGGTTTCTTGAGAGAAAACCCCGGCGAGTTCTTGTCTACGGAGAGCGAAGAATGACACCCGCAGACCTCAGGAAGGGGAGTAAAAGGTTTATTGGAAGCAGCAGGGAATGGGGCAAGGGTGGCTGAACACCCCCAAAGGGGCTGGAACTCTGGATCCAGCAGCTGCCTTCAGGACAATACTTGAGAGTAGCCCAAGCCGAATTGCCTTCAGGTGCAGGCTGCTTTCTTCCAGAGTCCACGCGATCTGCCAGAAGGGAATAGAGAAAAGTGGCCGAACACCCCATAGGGGCGGTCGGAACTCCGGGGTCCAGTAGCTGCCTTCAGGGTCACTACCCGAGTGTCGCCCGAGCCAAGTGCCCATCAGTTGCAAACTACTTTCTCCCAGAGTCCACGCGATCTGCCAGAAAAGAGGTGCAGGTCACCCCTAGGGGCCTGGTCAGCCATGATGTCCAGCAGAGGCCTTCAGGTCACTACTCGAGAGTCGCCCGAGCCATGTGCCCTCAGATGCACTCTGCCTTCTCTCAGGGCCAACACGACCTGCGAGAGAGAGAACAGCTCCCCAAAAGGGGAGGGGGTCCCGAGCGGGAAAGTCCCCGTTTTTGCCATCTGACTGGCTGATGCCTGACTGCTTGCAAGTTCGTTTTTGGTTAGGGTGACTTTTGGGATTCCAAGGAGAATTTGCATAGGGCATTTGTAAGTTCTTTGAAGGGTCTCCTTTCAGGAATGCCAGACTTGCTCTGGTGGGTTTGTTGATTAGGAAACTCAGGATGGCTTTGTGAAGCTCTGGCCTTCTTATCTCCTGAGCCTTTGGAATTTCAGGCATTTGTTGCCCCCCAGGAAACTCAGGAAATTAACTTTTTCTACCAAGGCCTTTTCCCTATCTGCTTATTTCCTTTCTATCTCCTCAGTAGTTCTGCAGCCACTTATCTGCAGCGATTCTTTCCTTTTTATGAAATAAATTCCTTTAAGTTCCTATTCACGGTGCTCCGGGAAAGAATCTGACATGGACAAAAGCCTCTTGAGCAATTGACCACTTTATTCTAGACACAAGATTTTTTATATTTCCCTATTTCCCCGTGATTCCTTAGTAGAAAAGTGCAAACACCCAAAATACAATAGTGAGATATACATGTAAATCACCAACCCTGAACTAGACAAAAGTAAGGCCTGTGACATCACAGGTCTTTGTGTTTGAAATCAATTCCACAACCCTGCAGGTGGGTCTTGTGCTTTGAGTCAGCCCCTTTGGCCTTGCAGCTGCAGAGGCTTTTAGTGGGCAAATTCCAGAAGAACAAAGTCACACCCCAAATCACTTGAAGAATCCAGTTTTTAAGAGTTTTCTTTAACCCTTTCGGAACTTTTATTCCTAGGGCTTATCTTTAACCCTTTTGGAACTTTTATTCCTAGGGCTTAGTCCAATGTCCTTCTCTATCTAGCAACCTCCTTTGAGCTGAATGGGGGACAAAGTCCGAGATTCCAGCTTTCATACATGTAGTTGGTGTAGGGAAATCCGTGTACATTTATGATGATTTAGAGGATTTCGATGAATATCTGCTGGATTTTGTCTGCAATACCATCTGCTGTCTGAACGCTTCACCCTATTAAACACTTAAGATATATTTTAGTAGACAGGGCCCAAAAAACAACATGAAGTTTTTATGTCTTTTGTTCTGTCATTGCTATTTTAACCAGGTGGTGTCGCCCTGTCTCCAGGCAGCGCTATCACTAGGTGCAAAGGTCAAGATTCCTTCTAGCCCTTGGCTCTATTGTAATGATTATAATGAAGGTCAAAGATAGGGAGGAATTCTGCATTTGTAATTGCTGTAGCAGGAATGCTTCCACAGTATCTGAATTCTGACTAGATTTTATTACCATTTGAGCAAAGCCAAGGGCGTTTAGAGGCTTAGACAAATTACTAGATAATTTTACATGGACGCAGTTTCTCCCACAGTCCTAATTCTTTGGATCCTGTTTTACATCATTGGAGCTAAATCTAAGAGCAGGGAGTATCTGCCAGAGATGACGCCTCCTTCCTCAGGGCGTGGCCTCCTTGGACCTTGCCAAGCTCCTATATGCCGAGGGCGGGCCGTGGCACCAGTCCACCTTTGTCATCCCATCTGTGGACTCCTGCTCTTCTGGAGCTTATTGGGGAGATGGCTAACTCTGGAAGCATCTCGTCTTGAGAGCTGCTGAGACCACCAGGGCCAGGCAGAGGGCACAGGCTGTCTAAGGTCCTCATCTCTGTCATGGTTGGCTGTGCTGAGGCTGTGGTGGATGCCAGAGACCCACAGTAGACTCTCAGCTTTGATGAATCTATACCAGCATCAGGCTCTGAAGAGGACGAGGGGAACCCTTTCTCATGAAGGGAACCCCATTATCTGAGGTTTGGGTGGTAGGGCTCATACTTCCTTTCTGGAGACACCAGCATCTACCAGAGGCCCATGCAGAGCCCTAGCTGAAGGTGATGCTTAGCAAGACTAAAGTGACCCTTCTGTCTGCAACATGAACCACTGTCCAGGCTTGCATGGACAATCAAAGAAAGAATTAGCAGTGGCGCTGTTGAATGTGGCTGATAGGAGCCAGGAGGAATAGGGAGAATATGCCTGGAGAAGAATTTTGCAGGAGCTTCACTACATGCTCAGATAGAATGGAGGTGGTGTCTAAGTGTGTGTGTTTGTGATATAGTATGTGTGTGTGTATATATTTGGGATGGAGATGGTTTGTGTGCCTCTATGTGTGAAAGGCCTTGCTCAGTTGCTGAGGCTGTCTGAGAACATGAAATCCTCTTGTCTTAGTCTCCCAAGTACTGGGATTATAGTTGTGTACCACTGCACCCTGCAAAACCCTGCAATGGAACCCTTTATCCATGAAGGGAATCCCATTATCTGAGGTTTGGGTGGTAAGAATGACACCCTTTTTCTGGAGACACCAGCCTCCATGGGAAGCCTGGCAAAGACAAGTCTTTTTTAAAAAAAAATGGTGTTTGAAAACTGGATCTCAACCAGGCATGTTGGCACAGGCTTGTAATCCCAGCATTCAGGAGACTGAGACAGGAGGATCACAGTTCGCTGACTGCCTCAGCTACTTAGTGAGGTACTCCATAACTTAGTGAGACCCTATTTCAAAAAAAGAATAAAAAATAGGGCAGGGAGTGTCGCTTGGAGGTCGAACGCCCCTGGGTTTCATCCCCAGACCCGCAAAAAAAAAAAAAAAAAAAAAAGAGAGAAAAGAAAAAGAAAAAAATGAAAACTAGATCTCCACATTAAAAAAAAAAAAAATGGAAAAATTTTCGAGACTTCCGGGAAGATGGCGACCGAGAAAAGCGGGGCTTAAGAGCCCTGCTAACAACTAATCTCCATTACCACAAAATCAGCGCCTTTCATAGCCAGAAAACACGATCACCAGAGAAACAAAAAAATCACCAGGCTCCAGAGAGAAAGCGGACTGAGAACAGAGCTCAGAGCCACAGAGGAGATACACTGGCCTCACGCCCGAGGCCGCGGCAGCAGCGCCATACTGCCGGCGGCAGCGGCGACTTCACCGGACGGCTACAGCAAGCCGAGGTGAGCCGTGCGGAACAGCCAGGCGGGATTTCTCGCCGCAGGTAAAATCTAAAGCTCCCAGTGGCTGAGCTCAGCACACGCTGCAGGGATTCAGAGTGGAAATCAAAACCAAGAAGAAATACGCCAGCCTCACAGCCGAGGGCGTAGCAGCGGCGCCATATTGCCACCGGCGGCAGCAGCAGAGAATTCACCGAATCCAGTACAGCTACATCTGCGTACTCAAGAACAGTGAGTCAAATTGCGGGCCACAGAGGAGAAATCCCAGTACTGTACTCCCTGGGACTTGACCCAGTGGGGGAGGGGCGGTGGCAGAGATATCACACCATAGGAGAACGTGCAACCTGGCACCCCCCACAGTCTAAAGCAGCCTCTATCGACTCTCTGGGTCAGAGACTCTGTGATACAACCCAGTAAAGGAGTAGTTGGGTCTGAGATACTACTGACTCAAGATCCAGAACACCTTAAGTGAAGTCATAGTGACCCGAGGGAAGAACCCAGAGAAGGCACAAACTTCCGAAATCATGGGAAAGAGGAATAATACTGGAGCAATGAATGCCCACAACCCCACAACATCAGAACCCGATAAAACAGAAAATCAGAGATTTCTAGAAGATCAAATCAGGAAAATAACTGTAGAAATAATAGAGGTGCTTCAAAAAGAACTCAGAGAGAGCCAAAAAGAGATAAAGGATGCAATTAATGAAGTAAAGGCCTCAATTCAAAGCACAAACAACCGATTAGACCACATGGAGAACAGAATCTCGCTCTTAGAAGATGATAATTCCAAAAATGAACACATAGTTTCTAATCTAGGAAAAAATATCCGACAGCAGGAATCTGATATTGAATAAATATGGGCCCATTTTAAGAGAGATAACCTAAGAATAATTGGAATAGAGGAGGGAAAAGAAAGTGAAACCAAAGGGATCAACAATCTCTTCAAGGAAGTAATAGCAGAAAATTTTCCAAACATAGAGCAAGAGGTCGATACACAGGTCCAGGAAACTTATAGAACTCCCTTTAGACAGGATCGGAGAAGAGGATCCCCACGCCACATAATTGTCAAAATGACCAATGTGGAAGCCAAGCAGAGAATCTTAAAGGCAACAAAAACAAAGGGCCAAGTGACATTCAGAGGCAAACCAATTAGAATCACTCCAGACTTCCCAAACCAAGTCATGAGAGCCAGAAGGGCTTGGAGTAACATATTCCAAACTCTGAAAGAAAACAACTTCCAGCCAAAAATTTCCTACCCAGCAAAACTTTCTATCAAATTAGATGGAGAAATAAGAAGCTTCCATGACAAACAGAAACTGAAGGAATTTATGTCTTCAAAACCAGCACTAGAGAAAATACTCAAAGAGATTAACTACAAAGAAGAAATAGGTAACACACACCAGAACCAGAGAAACAAGAGTTTCCATCCAACAGACAACTAAGATTGGTTATATGTGGAGATTCATTATTTATGTTAGTCTTTTACCTATCTCTAAATGGTATTGTTTGCCTTTATTGTTGTTAATTTTTAGGATTTCTAGTTGGAATATTAATATACCTTCAGATATAGCATTTGGAAATATTTTATCCCATTCTATTAGTAACTGTTAACTCTGTTTACATTGTCTTTGGATATACAATTTTTTTTTATTTTTTAGGGAGTTTGTATACTCTTCTGTTGCCTGTGCCATTGAAATCATATCCAAGAAATCACTGCCAATTTCAGTGTTGTGAGGTTTTATGACCCAGATTTTCTCCTAAAAGTTTATAGTCTTAAGATTTATATTTAGGTCTTTTATCTATTTTGAGTTAATATTTGTATATGGGATTAGGTAAGGGTCCAACTTTATTCTTTTCCATGTAATTATTATGTTCCAACAATATTTAGTTAAAAGATTATTATTTCCACCACCAAATGTTCGTGGAAACCTTGTCAAAAATAACTTGACAATATAAGGAAGAATTTAGCTCTAGGCTTTTATTTAACTCCAATGGTTTATATATCTGCCTTTAGAATAGTACTACACTGTTTCAATTATTGTAGCTTTATATGGTTTGAAATCAGAAAATATATATCTTCTAGCTTTGTTCTTTTTCAAGATCATTTTGGGTATCTAGAGTCCATTTTCCATATTAGGATAGATTTTTTTTATGAAAAATAAATATATAAATATATGATAGTTTCACCTAAAAAATAGAAAAAAATATTCTCTGGTAAGAAAGAAAGTAAAAAGAAATATTGAAATGTTATCTTTAAGTCCTCAAAAGCTTGGTATCAGACAAATGAAACTGTTATGTGAGATTATCATTTTTAATTTTGGATAAATTGCTACAATACTAGATGTCAACCACTAAGCCAAGCATGGGAGGGAGGGATGGGGAGAGAATGGGGTGGGGATCGGGTGGGGGCTGACTGGGCGATGTGTGCATGTATGTCTACAAAAGTTTGTATCCCACTATGATGTATGAATACAGTGCACCAATAAAAAATTTAAAAAAAATGAATTTGGAACCTTACCCAATACTGTATACTCTATAGAAATAAAGTCAAAATGAATTAAAGACCAAAATGAAATACTTATAACAATAAAACTCCTTAAGATACTAGATTTGGCAATGATTTCTTGGATATGACATCAAATTCAGAAGAAATATAAGAAAAATATTTGAGCCGGGCATGGTGGCACACACTTGTAATCCCAGCATTGGGGAGGCTGAGGCCGGAGGATCGTGGTTTGCGGACAGCCTCAGCTACTTAGTGAGGCCCTCCACAACTCAGTGAGACCCTGTTTCAAAATAAAGAATAAAAAAAAAAATTGGTCAGGGGCTGTAGCTCGGAGGTCAAATGCCTCTGGGTTCCATCCCCAGACCCCCCCTCCCCCCCCCCACACACAAAAAGATAAATTTGCTTCCTGGAAGCTAAAAAAATTGTGCATTAAAGCCTAATTTCCAACAGGTAAGATGGCAATCTTACCTGGGAGAAAATATTTACAGATTATATCTGATAAGGGAGACATATCCAGAAGTTATAGAGAATACCTAAAATGAGATAACCACCAACCACTAACCCAATTTAAAAACCAAACAAAGGTCTTGAACAGATGTTTCTCCAAAGATGGGCCAATAAGCAAATGAAAGCACAAGTTTAACAATGCTAATCATTAGGGAAATGCAAATCAAATCCCAAATGAGATACTATCTCACACTTATTAGGATGGCTATTATAAAAGAAAGAAAAAGCATAGAAAATAATTAGTGTCAGTGAGGATGTGGAGAAATTGGAATCGTTATGCACTGTTGGTGGGAATGTAAAACTGTAGCTGCTCTGAAAAAGAGTATGGTGGTTCCTTAAGAAATTGAAAATGGGCAGGCATGGTGACACACACTTGTAATCCCAGCATTCAGGAGGCTGAGACTGCAGGATCATAGTTCATGGACAGCCTCAGCAACTTAGTGAGGCCCTCTGCAACTCAGTGAGACCTTGTTAAAAGATAAAGAATAAAAAATAGGTCTGGGGTGTAGCTTGGAGGTAGAATGCCCCTGGGTTTCATCCTCAGTCCAAAAAAAAATTTGAAAATTGAATTACCATATGATGCAGTAATTATACTTTTTACTCCAAAGAATTGGAATCAGCGTCTCAAAGAGCTATTTGTGCATTCATGTTCATAGCAGCACTATTCACAATAGTTAAATGTGGAAAGCAACTCAGGTATCCATCAGTGGATAAATGGATATGAAAAATATAGTAGCATCCATACAATGTATTATTATTCAGCCTTCAGGGAGGGAGATTCTGCAATATGCTACAACACTGATGAACTCTGAGGATATTATGCCAAGTGAGATAATCCACTTCCTCAAAAACCATAGTTTGACCTCACCCATGAGGTATCTAGAGTAGTCAAAGTCATAAGGATGGACAGTAGAATGTGGCTGTGAGGGCCTAAAAGATAGGGATTTAATGAACATATAATTCCAGTTTGATAAGTTGAAGAGTTCTGGAGGTGGGTGGTGGTGATAGCTGCTTAACATCAGGGATGTATTATTTATTCATTCACTCATTCATTCATTCATTCATTCATTTGTGGCACAGAGGATGGAACCTAGGGGCCTTCTACTTCCAGGCTACACTCCCAGACCTATTTTTATATTTTGTTTGGAAACAGGGTCTCACTAAATAGCTGAGGCTGGCTTTGAACCTGCGAGATACTCCTGTCTCAGCCTCCCAAGTACTGGGATTAGAAGCATGTGCCACCACACCCGGCTCAGGAATGTATATGCCATTAAATAGAACACTTTAAAACAGTTATGATGGTAAATTGTATATTACATAGATTTCAATATAATAAAACCTGGAAGAAAAGAATTCCAGTAAGTCGTCATTTGGATATTGATAATAAGGTTAATATGAAAAGGCAGAAGATCTATAAAGCTACAAGAACCAAGGTAGTTTGGTATTGACAGAGAATAGCCAGGCATGGTGGTGGACCCTTGTCAACCCAGTACTTGGAAGGCTGAAACAGGAGGATTGCATATTCAAAGCCAGCCTGGTTCAATCCCCACCTACACCACCAAAAACCAAACAAACAAAAAACTAGGTCAATAGATATTAAGCTCAGAAATAGGCTCACAAACACACTTGTGTACTTGACTGTTTTTTACTCTAACAAATCGGTAAGATAGTCAACTTACATAGAGGATTATTTTGGTTCACAACTTTGGAGGTTTCAGTCTGTGACTGGTTGGCTCTGTCGCTTTGGGTAAGCTGCTGGCCCTGAGCACGGATGGAGGCCAGACTGCATCTGCCCTGGGGTCACAGCCACACACAGCAGCAAGGACCACCAGGTTCCCTCGGGGCACCCTTGCACAAGGTGACATGGGGACATCTTACTGATGTCCAGGAATGCACTGCAAGGAGTCTGTCTTCAGGACAAGCACTCCTGTTACACATAGAGCCCACTTTAACTGTAAAGAATGACACACTGGATATTCAGATTTGGAAATCTGACAGACATCTCCTTGGAAATGAGCTGACCATGACTTATCAATTCAAGGAAAAAAAATTAGACTATTAGCAATCACAAAATTTGAGATTTCATGAATAAAAGTTTTGGAAAAAATTTCTGCCACAGTGAGTGATCCTAATTTAAAGACCTTTCTGAAGAGAGGTATGTTTGAAGTTAACAAGTGATTTGGGTTTTGAATGATGAGCTACCCACAGTGCATCACTAGTCTCTAAACAACAGCAATGAGAATGTTTCAGAATCCTGTCAGGGCAAGGACCCATTCAGGATACAGATGTTTGTGTGTGTCTGGGGGTCGAAACAAGGACATTCTACCTCTGAGCTACATCCTCAACCCTATTTTATTTTTTTTTCTTATTGTGAAACAAGATCTCACTAGGTTGTAGAGGGCCTCACTAAATGCTGAGGCTGGCTGTGAAGCTGTGCTCTTCCTGTTTCAGCTTCTACACAACAGAGCAAGAAAGTTCATTAATAGTTTCAGATTCTACAATGCAACTGACCTTTCCTTTTCTAAGAATAGCTTTTAGTTTAACATATTTTAAGAGATACAAGGAGTTGCAAAAACAGTACAGAGAATTCCTTATCCCCTTTACTCAGCTACCCACAATACCTTGGCAGCCATGGTGCATTATCAAACAGGAAAAGTGATGCTGAGCAATTATTCTACTGACTCAGGGATAGGCCTGATATGCCCCAAACATATATGTCTAAACTAGTAAGAAGGTTCTAACTCACATCAGGAGTTTTACATGCACTTATTTCTTTTTGTCCATCTAGCCTGTGAGACCTACCAACGATCAAGTTTTGGTATATCAAAACAGAATACCAACAACAGCCAGAGAAGGGGCATTAAGATACTCCACCCTTTCCAACTAATGATCTGTGTGAAGCAGCTTTGCTTCTTGTTTTTCAATTAATCACATATCACAACTGATCTTACGGACTCAACTGTCTTCAATTAAACTAGACAGTAAAGGAATCTACAAAAATGTAAAACAAAGACATTTTTCTCAGTAAATATTTTTGTTTTGGAAAATATTTTTATTAACAGGCAGTAGGTCATTTTTGTGTGTGTGTGGTACTGGGGATTGAACCCAGAGGAATTCTACCTCTGAGCTATACCCCCAGCCCTATTTTTTATTCTTTATTTTGAAACAGGGTCTAAGTTGCAGATGGCCTAAGTAGCTGACGCTGGCTGCAAATTCATAATCCTCTTATCTCAGCCTCCTAAGTACTTCGATTGCAAGTGTATGCCACCATGCCCAGCTAGTATGTCATTTTTAAGTACGGAATTTCTTCAAGAAATCTACTTTCCGATGCCACCCACACCAATGGAAGTAACTGTATAAACCAAGCAGTTCGGGCTTCTGTGGCTTGGGGTCCTTGGGGCCTGGGCGCAGGGTGCTGGCTGCTGATAGCAGAGGCGCCTCCTCTCATGGGGCCCCTGGGCTCTCTGAGACTCACACCAAGACAGAAGCCAGGACTTTATGTTCATCAACTTACACACACACACACACACACACACACTCTCTCTCTCTCTCTCTCTCTCTCTCTCTCTCTCTCTCTCTCTCTCACCTTATCCAGAGCAAATTAAAAATTCAGAAGTTTCCAGATGATTGTCAGTATTGAAAATACACACAGATGTACTCACATGACTTTCACGATTTATTACTTATCATTTATTTATTGTGGTACTGGGAACTGAACCAAAAGGCCTTCTACCTGTGGGCTACACCTCTGCCTGACTTTATTTTTTATTTTGAAGCAGGGTCTTGCTAAGTTGCTAAGGCTGGTCTTGAATCTGCAACCCTTCTGTTTCAGCCTCTTAAATGCTGGAATTACAAGTGTGCATACCATACCAAGTGACTTTTTATTAAACTACTTATAGTTTAACCTAAATTCAATATGACTGAAGGTATCTGTCAACCTCATAGGATCCACATTTTTTTTTTAGGATGACCTTGCATTTAAATAGACTTTTCAATACTCAAATCCATGATGCAAACAGCTAACTCAAAAAGCTCATCAGTTCTTGGTGTTCATTTTTGTCCAGGCCCTTGTGTGGCTGGTCTTATCCGTGGCTGTGAAGAGGACACAGAGGGCAGCTGTGATGAGCAGATGCATTCCCTCATAGAGAAGTTTTGGAGAAAATACACTCCAGATGAATAAGTGATAACGCAGAGATGTCACCAAAATGATGTATGTGGCAACTGGAATAGAACAAATCAGTGCGTAGCAGAAGCAAGCACGGCTCATCGCTGAACCACTGTTAACAGAACAGAAAGCGTGTATTAGTGCATGAACATGCCACTGGAACATGTGCCCAGTACCTCTACTTCAAACGTCACTGTAGTAATTCTTGCTCCTGTACTAGAGTGCCACTCTTTGCCATGTGCTTTCTAGCCCCTAGACACTGCTGGCAATCCTGGAGATGTCCCAGAGGAGAAAAAACCAGATAAGCATGATCAATTCTATGAAGAAAACAAATCAAAGTGAATAGAGGAGTGAACAGTGAGGGCTGCCCTCCAGCTCTCAGAAATACTTCTCAGCCTTGATTCCCCAAAGAGGCCTCACGGTTTGCTACAGATGTCACTCTGGGACCCTCCCCAAGAGAAACCTGGACCTGCCAGTCTGGGTAGGCAGGAGCTCAGGGCCCAGCAGCTGCAGGCAGCAACTCTGACCCTCTTTGGAGTGATTTATTTAAAAATTACATGCATGTACTGCCATATCACACACATTAGAAAATATAAAGACCAACAGAAAATAACAAAAGGACTTATGAGCAAATATAAATATACATTCTGCAATTCTTTCTCTGGCAGAACATCTTGTCGGTTTGGTCTGGGGCCATTGGCCCCAAAGTGACTACTCAGCCAATTAACAGTGCTGAGAAGCATTTCTGCAATAAGAATATGAAAGTCAGCCAGGTGTGGTGGCACACACTTGTAATCCCAGTACTTGAGAGGCTGAGACAGGTTTGCAGGTTCTCTGCCAGCCGCCAGCCTCAACAACTTGTGAGGCCCTCCTCCACAACTTAGACCCTATTTCAAGATAAAAAATAAAATGGCATTGGGGGTGTAGGTTGGAGGTAGAATGCCTGAGTTCAATCCATAAATATATATATGAAAGTCCCTTTTCTGTTTACAAACCATTAACATAATCATTATAAAAGCCTAACCTACTCTTTAAAGCAACTTTCCATGGGTCTGTGATTATTTCAGATCTACAAGTTCCACCGTCTGGGCTTCTTCCATACCCCATCCACAGCCTCTAATCAGTCTGAAAGGGCCAATGGGCACCTGAAAACCCTTGGAAGTCAGACAGCCTCTCCAGGGCCAACTAGTTTAGGCTTTGCCATCCCAGCCACCAAGAGCTTAAGCTGGTCTGTCTGCCTTTCCACTGTGGCCAGTCTGTGACCACATCTTTGCTACTTGCCTCTCTGGAGGACAGCCTCCACTGCTCATGGGCAGCCCTTGCCGACTGTGTATTTCACACATGCACAGACAGGCATGGGACTGCCAATACAAGGAAGCTTCCTCCTGGAACTTGGTGTGGGATGGAGCCCAATGCCTGCACCAGAGGGGATAGCTCCTGAGGCTCAGAAATGTCTGTGCTGTGAAGGATCCAGGCTCAGGGTGAGTGGTAAGGCACTGTGCTGGGGTGGCAATGGCTCAGAGGAAAAGCAACAGGTGTGTGCACATGGGTGCACATGTATGTGTTCTCTTTAGTCTTGTCGACTAGGTAACTCCACCAGGTACTGCTTTAGGAGATCCCTGCAAACACCTCCCCTTTCAGTACTCACAACCTGGTGAAGGGAACCAAGAGCTCTTCAATGGCATGGGATGGAGTCATCCTGCGTGCTGGGCCCTCACCCTCCTAGCAGCTGTCCCCTGTGGACAGCCTGAACTGATCTCCCGTGCAGCTTCACCTCAGGCCCTCAGTGACAGCCTATCTGGCATGTTCCCACGTGTTCCCATCTTGGGCCTTGGACTGTCTCCCCATTCCACATTGAGTGCCTGGTCGCAGCTCTTGGGCCCTTACCTGAGGGCAGTGGCAGTCCCTGCTTTGTTTCCTGGGGCAACCTGAGGCTCCTGGGGAGAGGCCCTCTTGCCTGTACTGCATCCTAACTTGATATCCAGCCCATCGGGTAGAGGACCCACAGGGGCTTCCTCCCTACAGCCAAGCAGCAATAACTGTTCCAGGAGCACTGGGCCAACAACAGCTAAGAGGTGCACACTCAGCACAGAGCTTTGTGGACACGGGCCTGGCTGTCTTTCTAGGGAGTGAAAGCTGGCACCTGAGGTACAGAGCAACCCTGCTGACTGCCTTCCTTCTTACCGGTCATGATGAGTAAGTTTTCCACATGATAGTGCCCTTGCTGGGCACTGAAACCCAATGGTTTTAAATGTTATCCATGTAGAAGACTATAGGCTAGCCCTTCCGTAAAACCAGCGGGCTTACCATCCTGTCACCTCAGCATAGGACCATTTGTGCTGGGGGAGGGGCAGATAGCTTGCAGATGGCCATGACCCCTGCTCCAGCCCTACAGCCAGGATCCTGACCACCTGGCCTGATGTTTGACCTGTTGAAAACATTTTCTCTATATACCATTTAGATCTGGTTACAGGTTTCTTACTTCACCGAAACAAAGCAGGAAGAAATAAAACTTGATGTTTTAAGCTTTTTTTATTTTCATTTCTATTTTTTTGTGGTACTGGAGATGGAACCCCAGGGTCATTCTACCTGGAGACACCACAGCCCTATTTTTTTTTTTTTTTTTTTTTTTGTGGTACTGGGGGTGGAACCCAGAGGCTTTCTACCTCCGGGCTATACTCCTAGACCTATTTTATATTTTATTTGGAAATAGGGTCTCACTAAGTAGCTGAGGCTGGCTTTGAACCTGTGCAATTCTCCTGTCTCAGCCTCCCAAGCGCAGGGATTACAAGCGTGCGCTACCATGCCTGGCTACAGCCCTATTTTTTTATTCTTTATTTTCACACAGTGTCTCACTGAGTTGCAAAGGGCCTCTTTAAGTAGCTGAGGCTGTCCACAAACCACGATCCTCCTGTCTCAGTCTCCCGAATGCTGGGATTACAAGTGTGCATCACCATGCCTGGCTTGATTTTTTTTTTGCGGTACTGGAGATAGAATCCAGGGGCATTCTACCTCTGAGCTACACCCCCAGCCCTAGTTTTTATTCTTTATTTTGAAACAGGGTTTCTCTGAGTTGCAAAGGGCCTAAGTAGCTGAGGCTGGCCATCAACTGTGATCTTCCTGTCTTGGCCTCCCAAATGCTTGGATTACAAGCGTGCGCCACCACGCCCAGCTCTGGCTTGATGTTTTAAGCTTTTAAAAATGAAGGAGAAGCCAGGCGTAGTGGCGCATGCTTGTAATCCCAGCACTTGGGAGGCAGAGACAGGATGACCGCGCAGGTTTGATGCCAGCCGCGCTGGCTTAAGAGACCCTGTTTCCAAAAAATAAAATAGGTCTGGGAGTGTAGTCCGGAGATAGAAGGGCTTCCAGGAACCCCAGTACCACCAAAATAAATAACTGAATAAAGTAAAAATGAAGTAGAAGCTGGGCGTGGTGGCACATTCTTGTAATCCCCATTGGGAGGCTGAGCCAGGAGGATCACTGTTCTCGGACAGCTCAGCTACTTAGTGAGGCCCTTTGCAACTCAGAGAGACCCTGTTTCAAAATAAGAATGAAAGAGACAGCCGGGTGTGGTGGGGCATACTTGTAATCACAGAATTTGAGAGTCTGAGACAGGAGGATCACGGTTCTCGGATAGCCTCAGCTACTTAGTGAAGCTCTTTGCAACTAAATGAGATCCTGTTTCAAAATAAAGAGTAAAAAATAGGGCTGGGGGTTAGGGTTAGGGTTAGCTCAGAGATACATTGGCCCTGGGTTCCACCCCCAGTACTAAAAAATAAATAATAATAACAATAACAATAACAACAACAACAACAACAACAACAACAACAACAACAACAACAACAACAAGAAGGCTGGGGGGAATAGTTCAGAGGTAGAATGCCCTTGGGTTCCAACCCAATATTGGGGGGGAAAAAAAAGGAAGAAGCTGGGTGTGGTGGCACACACTTGTAATCACAGTATTTGGGGAAGCTGAGACAGGAGGATCACAGTTTCAGCTACTTAGTGAGGACCTTTGCAACTTAGTGAGACCCTGTTTCAAAATAAAAAATAAAAAATTAGGGCCAAGGATATAGCTCAAAGGTAGAATGCCCCTGGGTTCAATCTCCAGTTCTAAGGAAAAAAAAAAAAAAAAAAGGGAGAAAACAGTTTTTTAAAATGAAGAAATACTCTTTAATTAGGAAAATCATCAAATAATACTGCCCACTGATTTAAATTGACTTTTTAAAAAATACTTTTCTTTTTTCTCCCAAGTGTAGATGTGCCTGGCTACAAACAGATAAGAAGTGCTGGGCACAGCAAACATTAGTTTCTTTTTTTTTTTTTTTTTTTGGGGGTGGGTCTGGGGATGGAATTCAGGGGACATTCAACCTCCAAACGACACCCACTGACCTATTTTTTATTCTTTATTTTGAAACAGGGCCTCACTAAGTAGCTGAGGCCATCTGCAAACTGCAATCCTCCGGTCTCAGCCTCCCGAATGCTGGGATTATAAGCGCACACCACCACGCCCGGCTCAAACACACTTTCGAAGCACCAAGGATGCTTGTTGTCCTTCATTGCAGGCCCACCTGAACAGATTCTGACATGCCCACATGTCCCTTGACCCCAAACCTGCAGGTTCTATCCAGAGTGTGCCCAGTGATGTGCCAGTGCTGAGGCACTGGTGGGTGCTCCCCACAACTCCTGGCTCTGGCACTTGATCCCAAGGACATGTTTACAGCCTCTGCAGATGGCCAAGGATGAGGCTTCCTGTTTCTCCAAGTCTAGCAGATACTAGAGGCTGGCCTAAAAACTGGTGCACAGAAGATATCCCAGATCAACTGCTGAGAGAAGAGGCTGTGCTGCCAGGTGGTGTCTTCAAGGCTTACTGGTGGGAGGCTTCTGCGTACCAGAGCCTTGACTTTCAGCTGCTAATCATGGGGTCAGGGTTTAGCTTACTTAATGGAGTCTGCCCACAGACTGCCACAAAGCACAGATATGAAGCATCCACAGATGAGTTTCTTAGGCATCCCTTGTCCTCAGATACCTGAAGAGTCTGGCTAAAAAAATGATGTTTTCACCTTTGGAAATTTAAGGGTCAGCTTGATGGGAAGGCACTTGTCTAAAGGCATGACAATAAAGTTAAGGCCAGAGGCCCAAGGGCAGCAAGTCTCTCTCCATGTCTGAGGACAATAAGGGTCGTTCTTACCCTGAAGTCCAGTCTGAGACCAACATTGCTTTTCACCCTTGACAGTGAGCAAGCAAGAAGTGAGACAAGCCTGGGCTTGCTGGATTCTAGTGCTAGCTGGATGCTCCAGAGAGGTTGGCAGGAGGCTAGATATGTGGATCTGGAGCCCAGAGGGGAGTTTGGGCAATGACACAAGCTTGGGATCTGGGAGCCGATCTGGGGTTAAAGACAGGCAAGAACCTGGGGTGATATGGAGGACAGACTCATGAAGGTGCCACAGAGCAAAGCCAGAAGACAAAGCAGAGACACAGACGCCACTGGTGATGGCAAGAAGGCAGAGTATGCAGAGTCACTGAGAGGACAGAGGTGTCTGGAAATGTCCCGAGAGTCAATTCCAGGGCCAACAGCACCATGGCAAGAAACTTCTATTCACGATATGGAGTGGGGGTGGGGGTGAGAAGCCCCACCTCACTTCCAGCCTGGGATTAGGTGCATGGGGGCTGGGGCCCTTGGTCACAGTGGGATGCAGCTGAGGCTCAGAATGACTCGCTGCATCCTTCAGTGCATCCAACTGTGTGAGCAGTGGATTCAGTATCACTGATTCTCGGTGACTCAGGTGCATTAAGAAGTGCATGGAGCTTGGTATGGTGGCACATGCCTATAATTCCAGTACTTGGGAGGCTGAGACGAGGATCACAGGTTCGAGGCCAGCCTCAGCAACTTATTGAGACTGCTTCAAAATAAAAAATAAAATAGGACCGGGGGTGTAGCTCAGAGGCAGAATGCCCTTGGGTGCAGTCCCCAGCAAGTGCACGAGTGCCGCTGGACTCAGATTATAGCTGGTGCAGTGGCTGCACATTTGCAGATGGTGTGAGTACCTCCAAGTGATATCTCACTTCCTTCCCCAGCAACCTCCATTCTAGACAGAAACCAGGCACAGACAAGTCCAGTGGCTTTACAGGCTCCAGGGCCCCTCAGGCCACTCTGGAAGGACAACATGGAGTGGTCCACATACCACTCTATGTCTGGCACTAGGAATGCCTGGTGACTGGAATCAGTGAAGTCCAGGTTCACAAAGCCTTCTTTCAGGGAGAAACTAGAGACCCAAACCAATGAGTAAGGAAGCAGAGAATGAGAACGTGGGATGCTGTGGAAAAAACAGGCAGGAAGGGCTGGAGCAGGGTGGGTAGGCCTGGAGGGCTATGCCTGCTGAGGGCCACATTTGTGCAGAGCCCTCACTTTTGTAAGGCCGTGAGCAAGCTGCACACTGGGGAGGAGGGCAAGGCTGAGCCCAGGGCCCAGCTTTCCCTGAAACTTCCCTGTGCATCGCCTCGTTTCTCCCCCCAATTGTCAAACTCCTATGGATGGGCAACAGCCCCAGGTGCTCCTAGGAGGCTCTGAATCTGCAAAGCCTGGCCAGCAACACCTTCCAGGGAGTTTCTGGAAGCCAGGAGCCAGTGTCTTTAGTCTTCTTGTCCCCCAAAAGGGAAAAAAACAATTCCCTTCTGCCACCAGCAAGCAGAAACCCAGAGGAAGCATTCCTTTCTGCGTGGTTTGAACTACAAGACCTGCAACCGGCCCACAGAGGCCCCAGACCTGCCTGAGGCCTTTGAGCTCAAACTGTTTCTTATTTAAGGAAAAGGAAATGGGTGGAGAAGGTCTGATCCATATAATTCAGCCACCCTGTACCTAGATAGATAGGTAATATTCTTAAAAACTGGAAACCTGCCATCAGATTTGTGCTTAAAGTCAGAAAAGGGACCTTACCTGCTTCCTTCAGAGCTCAGGAAGTGTGCTAGGTGGCTGGCCCACAACACGGGCCCCACATAGGTCCCAAACACTGTCAGGAGAGTGGCTGGAATTTCCATATAGGTGTTTAAGCCCACGAAGCCTGCTGAGATATCAATGGTGGAAATGTTGTTGGAGTTTCCCTGGAATACAGAAAAACAGACCTGACAATGGTCTCACAACTCAGGCACTAATCACTGCTGTTAGTGTGAAATCCAAGGTCCAGGTAACATGCCAGTGTGGACACACAGAGGGGCCAGTTACCTGGCTGGCCCTGGACCTTCTGTCTGAAGGAATGAATAAAATGCTTCATGCAGAAGTATTCCTTTTCAAGAACCACATGCTTGTCCATCTGCTGCTGACTGGCAATCTCGCATCTTTGTCCGGACCCCCGGGCTGTCCTCAAGACACGCACAGGGGCCTCCCCTGAGGGTGGCACATGTGGCCGTGGGAAGAGCAGCTGGCAGCCTGGCTGATGGGGACATGGGGCTGGAGAGCAAGTGCTGTTTACACAGCAGGCCCTGGTGGACACCATGGATTATGGGCAGCTGTGGGCCATGTAGCTGTGAAAGACGGAAGATGACAACCTGCTTATCAAGGCGGAATTCTCTGCTTGCTGCCCAGATTCTCGCTGGTGATGGGCCAGCCCTGGTGGGTAATGTGCGTGGAATGTGAGAATTGATGTGTGATGCTGAATTGGAGAAAAGGATGTGCTAGATTCTGCTTCTCCCTACATTCAGTCTGTTGAGCCTGATGACCGGTCATCTGTGTGTCTCATACGCTCTTCTGAGATATCTGTGATGCATACACTCTGGCAGCCCACCAGTCTGCCAGGCTTGGTTAAGGCTCCTGTCAGAATTGTATGTGTGCGACCTGTTTGGGTGTCCTCTGGCACAGCAAATTCCTTAGTCGAACCTGCCCCTCCTCTCTTGGGGGTGGGTCCTGAGATGCCTGTGGGTCCAGGTGGACATGGTATCATGGAGATGCTGCCTCATATACCACAGAGGCAAGCACTAACTCCCAGGCTCACTGCTGATGTAACCTCCACCACATGGCTTCCCTGAAGCCCACTCTATGCATGGTAGACTCTGTTTTCCTAGCTCCTGTTGGGAAGACTGTTGAGAGGCCAATGGCAGGAGGGGAGGGCAGGATGGAGAGACAGGAGGCCTGGTGAGGATGGAAGTGGGTCTGGCTCCTGCAGCTTCATGGCCAGGAGTTCAGTTGGCACAGGGAGGGCAGATCACATGGTTCAGTGGGTAGACTGAAGCCGGATTCACATCAGCTCATTACCCGACGTCACACTCATTCCACCTATATGGAAATTCCGGCCATTCTCCTCATTACTGTACTCGTACCGTGGGGAGGAAACTGAGAAAAAGAGATCAGGGAGTTAGAAGAGGAAGTCCAGCAACAGGAACTGGGCACCTCATTCCTATCCCCCATGCTGCTGAGGAATGCAGAGCTGAGGGGGCAGCAAGGCCACTGCTCTTCCCAGGAAACCTGACAGTAAGGAAGAGACTCAACCTGAAGGACAGCGAGAGGAGGGAGGGGTATGGAGGAGGCGGGCAGGAAGGCAAGGAAAAGGTGGCCGGGGCTCATTCTAGTTCATCTGCACAAGGCCTGGATCTTTGCTGGTTTGTTCTCTGACTGATCCCAGCACCTAGACGAGGTTCTCTTCCAAGAATGCCAGTGGTCATCACCTGAGGGGGTAGAGTGAGCACCGCACACTGCCTTACACTTACCCTGCCACACCACTGAAACTGGGCCACACCTGGAAGCAAAGCAAGTCTCCTTGCCCGGTGTCAGAATGGACAAGCAGCAGGGCCAGGCTTCTGACCCCATGGTAGCCCAGCAGAATGGCACCATTCCCAACCTCAGTTTATGGACTAGGGAACTAAGGCATAGCCAGTGCTTACCAGAGGCCAGCTGGTGGGAAGTGCTGGACACCAGTGTCCAGGCCGTGGCTACTAGCATTCTGTTAATGACACCACGTCCCCCTGCCCTCCACAGGAGCAGAACTTGGCAGGCACATGGGAAGACTGGCCACTGAGACGACTGAGAGCTGATGTCAGGGACCTCCATGGCAGGTGAGACTGATGACTGGTCTCGGTCCTGCCCTGCTACTCCAGGGCTTACAGATTTCTCTAACTTCACCTACCACCTCTGAGGTCAGAGTAAGGGACAAGCTGTGTGACTAGGAGCTGCCCCAGAGGCAAGGCTTGGGGCAAGGAAACCAAGAGTGGAGGAGGAGGAGAGAAAAAGAGACTGATCTGTTAGGTCACACAGAAGGGGGGGGGAGAAGCCAGTGCACATGGAGGAGATACAGACAAGATGCTCCTTAGCTGCTGCAGTTCTCAGCCAGGGAATCAAGTGGAGAGGAGATCTGTGGTGAGCTGTATCCCTCTGGGGATGCTGGGATGCTGGCAAGCCTTTGAGGGACCCAGTTCCTCCATCTGTCCAGGTGCCATCCTAACTGAGGTATGCTTGGGCCTTCCTGTGATAGGTTTTCACAACATGAGAGAGAAGCCTGACAATCCTCCAGGCCCTGAAGGACCAATAACTCTGTGGGGACAGTGAATGGTTCCTGATATCAGGCGTAAAGAAATGAGGAAGCATCTAACACTATATTCATGAAATGAAACAAATGAAAGACTTGATACGTTTCCTTAAAAGCTTATAATAAAGAACCTTCCGCCTGACCCTGCAGAGCAATACAACCCATTGTCTTATACAACCCAAGCATCCACACTAGGATGTCTTTCTTCAGAGACTAACTGTACTTTAGCTTATGAAATGCATGAGATTTGAGCATAATTCACCATGCATACTGAATAAATATCACTTTCCAACTTGTAAAGTTTCTCTCAAAGAATAACAAAATAATAAATAACATAAAAAGTTAATATTCTTCTACCCATAATATCAAAAACCTACCTGAAAATAGAAGAATGCTTGACCGAACCAATAATGCATTATAGTAATCTCAGCTGCATCGTGTCTCAGGGGCTTCCAGATGAATTTAGTCATTACAGTCTGAATCAAGAGACTAAACGCTAATACTGGAAGATTATGTGGTCTCAAGAGCAATGCTGCCAGAAGAACTAATCCACTATACATCTCCCACAAACCTACAGTCTTGACTTTGGAGTCTGCAGCAATGATTTGAGATTTAAGCAAGTCTTTGGTGCTCGTGAACAGAATGCCAAGGACAAAGACATAGACAAAACGAGCTTCAATAATACCCCTAAAAAAAAAGCAAAACAGGTTAGATTCACTCACACCAGCTAGGAAAAATCAAATACATATCTTCCCATAAAATATACATGTCTAATTAGGGAATGCCTGAATGTACCAGGATAGCTAAACAAGCTATGCACCCTCCCCAATCCCAGAAAACACCATGGGAGGGGTATGGCACCTCTGCACATCTGCCTGCAAGAAACAACCTGCAAGGCCAAGAGACGCATCCAGGTGTGCACCTTCCTGATGAAGTTAGCTTGGGGAAAATCCTGTTTATGTGGTCCAAGGACCACTTGGCTATAATACCACAGACATGCCTATGGCATGCCAGATTAGCCACTCTCCTGCTGTGTACAGCTAATGTGAAAAATCACTGTCCTAAATCCTACTGCCAAAAGCTTCCACAAATTCATAAATGTTGACTGTGATTGGCCGTGTTTACAGTCAGGTAGATTTAAAAGAGGACTTGCACATTTACATGTACACACAAGGACAATGTGCAGTGTCCAAATCTATTCAGTCTGAATTCTACTGTTCACTAGCTCTGTTGTTTGGGACAAGTTAAAGAACATTCTGACATTCAGCTTTGTTACTTGTGAAAAGAATAGAAAGTGGTATCTATATCTTACACAGTTGTCCTAGGAATCAAAAAAGAAAATATACATAAAGTATCTGGACCATAGTTAATTCTCAATAAATATTAAGCACTATTATGAATTAAGTATTTTAGCATTTTACTTAAGTCTGTAAATGCTATAACTTAATGATACTATGCTCAAAAATTTAATCTTATGAAAAACATGTATTCCTCGGTAGGTGTGGCGGTACACACCTATAATCCTAGTACCTGGGAGGCTAAGACAGGAGAATCACAGGTTTGAAGCCAGCCTCAACAACTTAGTAAGGTCCTCAGCAACTTAGTGAGACCTTGTTTCAAAATATAAATAAGAGTTGGAGGTATAGTTCAGAGGTAGAATGTCCTGGTGTTCAATCTCTAGTATCAAAAAAGCAAAAACAAAACAAAACACCCAAAACCTAAAACAAACAAAACCCAGATATATTCCTAAAACATAATAGATTCTATAAATGAAAATTTTAAATATACTAAAAAGCTAATTATTTAAAGTAATGCTAAGTAAATAAATTTTACATGAAATATCAATATAATAATATATCAGCTTTGAAAAGCAAGTTTGTCTAGATCATATTTTCTTAGAAAGGTTGAAGCATTAAGATTAACTCCCCTTGCTGGGCAAGGTGGTGCACGCTTGTAATCCCAGCACCTACGAGGCTGAGACAGGAGGATGGCGGTTTGTGGTCGGCCTCAGCTACTTAGTGAGGCCCTCCGCAACTTAGTGAGACCCTGTTTCAAAATAAAGAATAAAAAATAGAGCAGGGGGTGTAGCCTGGAGGTCGAATGCCCCTGGGCTCCATCCACAGACCTGTAAAACAACAATAACAACACCTCCTCTTTTAGAATGATCAGTTTGTTCCAAACAGTATGGCACTGTGTGCCGTGTGCTGGTAGTGTGGCCCACCTGAGGGGCTGAAGGAGGTACTCAGCAGCCTCCATTGGCCATATGTGTGCTGAGATGAGAGTTAAGGATAGGCCCAAGTGGGTTCTGAGAAGGGAGAAAAGAGCGAGGTCAGAACCACTGTAGAAGTTTCAAAGGAGAAAGTGACAAGGTTCTGCAACAGGAGATGATGCTGGGATGGCTAAATAGTGAACAGGAGGGAGAGCACCCTCAGAGCCCTCCAGTGGGCCCTTCTCACCCAACGCTCAGTGCCACCACGCTGACCCTCTACTCCAGATAAACCTGCACTTCTGAGTGCAGAACAAAGTGAGCTGTTGATGACAAAGGGTTTTAGAATGCTGGATGAACCTAGAATCACAGCAGATCCAGAACCAGGTAGATCTGGAACCAGGACATATTTAGGATCAGGACAGATGGGGAGAGGAAACATTTTATGGGAAGAAGATGGACCAAGCAGCGCACAATGAAAGAAAAGGTACACTGGCTATTTTCTGGATACCAACCAAGGACATGCTACAGTAAACAGTAAGGCAGTCACAGTCTGACTGTACTAAGGTAGTTACTGTCTCAAGGTGAGGCTGAGTCATGTGCATGGATCTGGGAGATAAGGAATTCATCTACATACTGCAGTCTGAGATTAAGAATGAAACATTCAGCCTTGACATCTGCCCTAAGCCTCACACTTTGAAGCCAAAAGCCTGAGGTGTCTCTATGGAGCACTCCCAGCACCTCCAACCATATTTTTTCTGTATGTTCTCTGGCCTCCTGCCTCAGATGAAGGCCAACCACCCGTTGCCACCTCAGCCAGGCATCTGGCACAACTTCAACACCCTACTCCTCATACTTGTCAGGAGGTGATTCTGGTATGCTCCTGAATCCCACAGCCACCCATATAGTCTGGCCAGAGCCCCTATTCTCACCTGGACTTTTTGTTTGGTTAGAAAAGTAATACTTGGCCGGGCGTGGTGACACACGCTTGTAATCCTCGCGCTTGGGAGGCGGAGACAGGAGGATCGCGCAGGTTCGAAGCCAGCCGTGCTGGCTTAAGAGACCCTGTTTCAAAAATATAAAATAGGTCTGGGAGTGTAGCCTGGAGGTAGAAGGGCTTTCAGGAACCCCAGTCCCACTTAAAAAAAAAAAAAAAAAAAAAGAGAGAAATGTAATACTTGTAAACCGGGCATGGTGGCGCACTCTTGTAATCCCCACGCTTGGGCGGCAGAGACAGGAGGCTCGCACAAGTTCGAAGCCAGCCTTGCTGGCTTAAGAGACCCTGTTTCCAAATAAAAATATAAAATAGGTCTGGGAGTGTAGCCCAGAGGTAGAAGGGCTTCCAGGAACCCCAGTACCACCAAAAAAAAAAAAAAAAAAAAAGAAAAGAAAAGTAATACTTGTTAGTAGCTCTAGACATATGTAAGGTTCAAATGTTAGTACAAGGGAAGACCACAATCCATTGTGATCTTTGGTCTTAAATCTAATTACCAATATTTTAATTTTAGCCTTTCATACAAATATGAAAAATAAAACACACTTGGCAAGTTGGGAGTCATGTGACAATCTCACAGACTACTTTTCTACCATATTCTCCTATGTCCTATGAAAACACATTGCCTGATAGCCATATGATCCCTACGGATTATCAACATGACTGTGAAGGTCACTCCACTATTGTTGGGTAATTGCTTTGTTCTCTACTTCTTGCAACTTGTTTTTTTTTTTTTAATTAATTAATTTTTTTTTTTTTATTGGTGCATTATATTCATACAACTTATTGGGGTAAAAAACTTGTGTGTATAAACATGTACTCATCGCTGATTTAACCCCTACCCAAATACCACCCCATTCCCTCCCCGTCCCTCCCTTCCTTGCTTGGCTTAGTGATTGACTTCGATATGTTTAAGTACATTGTGTGCTTTAGAGATTTTTCTCTTCCCCCTCCTTTCTCTTCCTTTAGGTTATCTTGTTTGCTCCTCTTTTCTCCCTAACTCTCACATATTAGGGAAAGCATCTGATTTCTTATTTTTTGTGACTGATTGCAACTTGTAAATAAGGCTTCAGCGAGCATGCTTGCCATCCCAATCCTAGCTTCTCTCTGCTTGTGTCTCAAGCTACTTTTAAGAAGAAAAATGGCATGTCACAGGGGTAGCCAAGCTTCACAACCGGCCCTTGGACCACCCCTCAGGAGTGGGAGGCAACACACTTGGTTGGTACAGCATCAGCTCCTGGCTCTTGAAGGAGCATGCTGTAAATTATGGGGCACTCTGCTTCCTCTCCTCAAGTGCTAGGGAACGTCTACTCACCATCACCACCCTCATTTCTACAGTCACATCTTGACTTGAGCAAAAATCAAGTCAAACACCAACCCATACCTTCATGGGTTGATCCTATACTCTCTCTAGGATACTTACTTGTTAATTTAAAAAATAAATCTCAATAACCCTATTATAAATTATTTCTCTTCCTCCTAAAAGGGCTAACAGTGTTTCATTAAAGTTTTCTTAGACAGACTCTAGTATCTCCTGAAGAAATTACCATTCATATAAACCAAAGTCCATTTTTTAGTACATAAAATACTAAGATACATTTAAAGCAAGTCCTAATGTGTCTAGTACACCTACTTTGAAATGCCTTTGTTGTCTGGTTGCCAGGGGAACAGCACATTCCCAACAGCTGCCCTGTAGCAGAAGACGCCCAGCAGCCCAAGAGCCAGGGCCACCTTGGACACAGGGGAGCACCCTCTCTGAACCAGCAGGAAGATCACAAGCAGGGAGAGGGCAGCCAAGCAGGAGAGCTCCACTTTATGGTCAGAGCTGAAACAAAACAGAAAATACCAAATTTACTACCAAATGGAACTGGTAATGTACAAATCTACACTTACGGGTTTTTGAAGAATTGTTTTTAAAAATAGCTGATTTTCCTAGAGAACAAACAAACAAAAATTTATTATTTAAATTCAAACAGAAGTTCTTAAAATGTGACAAGTAAGACTGTCAAACTGAAGTCTCACTTTTCACTCAGACACAGAGGGTAAGCAGTGCGATATCAACAGTCTGGTCCCTGGAACCTTCTGGCAGGCTGCTGTCACTTTCTTTTGGGAGAGGACAGGTACTACAGAAATGGCTGTGCACAGAAACATGGGGAAGGCCGCTCCCCTTCTATTATTTACGTGCTCACAAGCCTTAGACAGGCAGTAGTTTTAAGAGGATGAGTAAGTGTTTTGCCAGGGTATACACAGGAATGGGAAACAGACTCTAGGAAACAGAGGAAGGATGTGACCAGTGTCGTAGGTGGGTGCTTAGGACCACAGATCTCACCTTGGGAGCTTTATGATGTGCCACCTGTTCCACATGCCCGGGCTGAGTGACACAGATGCACACTACCCACTGCTCCCTCCTCTCTGCTTCTTGATCTCCAAGCTAGGGGCCAACTCCGCTGCCTTCTCTCAGGGCTGCTGTGCAGGCCCAAAAGAGCACAAGAACATGCCAGTTGTGATGGCTAGGAATATGAGGTTTGCTGGCTTGGCCAGTACTCAGGAGAAACTCTCAAGAGAATTATATTTTTCTTTCACTTTTTTTTTTTTTTTTGTGGTAGTGGGGATTGAACCAAAGGGTTAGAAGGTGGTTCTACCTCAGCCCCATTTTTACTTTTGAACAGGGTCTCACTAAGTTATCATGAACTGGTTTCAGGCATGCATAACTGCACCTGGCTGACAATCACACTGCTGACGTCTGTCTCCAAGTGTCTCTTGGAGAGCTGTGTGGTGATGTGACTTCACACCTGCACTTGCTTGCCAAGCCTGGGCTCGCTTGCTGGCTCTCCTCTCCAACGCCGCACCATGAACTCGAGCTCTCTGAGCACAATCGGGTGGTGTTCCCTCTTCTGTGCTGCAGGTCTAGAGAATTCTGCACAGCGAGCAGACAGTGGACTTGCATTTTCACTTTGCTGTTCTCATTTTACTCCCCGAGTCTTTGTTGCCAGAAAATTATTTTTTTTAAAGTAGCAAACATTTTATTTATTTATTTATTTATTTATTTATTTATTTATTTTATTTGTTTGGTGGTACTGGGGTTCCTGGAAGCCCTTCTACCTCCGGGCTACACTCCCAGACCTATTTTATATTTTTATTTGGAAACAGGGTCTCCTAAGGCAGCGCAGCTGGCTTCGAACCTGCGCGATCTTCCTGTATCCACCTCCCAAGCACAGGGATGACAAGCGTGCACCACCACGCCCGGCTGTTGCCAGAAAATTAAAATGTAAAATATAGCCCAAGTCTTGACTTCTGCTTTAGTTTCCTCTACTCACTTAGTTCTTATTTTACATCTCCCCCTATCTGCCACACTTCTTTCTGGGCTCTCCAGCCATGGAGAGGGAGGCTTAGGAGGCAGCTGATGATGCTCTGACCTTCCTGGGTTAGGAAGAGCAAAGGTAAAGCTGCCTATAGAGGTCTGGGTCCATGCCTGGCCAGCCTATCCTTCCTGCCCACAGGTGGCAGTGCAGAGGGAGCCACCATGAGCTTGACCCCAGAACTACATGTTTACCACAGTGATCATTTAAAAATGTACAGGTTCTCAATCATGAAGTTACTGTGATGAATCACAGTCATGATATATTTTCTCATCTCTTTGTATCTCAAATATTATTCTATTCATACTATGAAACACAGGCCTACGTATAAAAAAGGACAATTTAGTGTGAGACGGTTCAACTACAGAAGGTCAAACCCATGGCCAGTGGCTGATGCTTACCTGGTGAGCCAGTGGCTGAGGTCAGGCCGGTGAGCCCCCTGTACCCCCGTCTGGTTCAGGGACCGCAGCAGTCGACAGCAGGCCATCACCAGCCATGGACTTGCCAGCATTGTCCACCGCATGCGGCCTCCAAGGGCTTCAGAGGGAGAGGGTCCTTCACCCCTGGTGTGGAGCTGGGTAGCATCATATCCGATGCTGTCCTGCAGTGCATAGTCAGCACCCTCTGACCCGTGGACATGCAGTTGAGGCTTACACTCGTCTCCTAGAAAGTAGCTTCTGAAGATTTCTTGACTGAGAGCCAGGCACAGGGTGTTGACAAGGAAGTACCAGGTCTGGTGTTCCTCTTCTACAAAGCTGCTGGCTCCTAGGCTCAGGACATGGCCTGCTGTGCCTAGCAGAAGAAGGAGATCCATCTCTGACCACCCTGAACTGGAGTGAGCTGCATTCTGTGAGCAGGAAATGTATTTTGTGAGGGATAATCTGAAAATCACACACCTCACTATATGTCCTATAGTCCTGACTCAGGAGATAATCCCCCGCAGCAGACATCTGCTGTTCCTCAGGCGCAGTGCCTTGGCACACTCTGGAAGGCCCTCCCCTGACTTGAAGACATGAGCCCTAGCCCTGTGCACAGCCTGGGGAAGTCAAGATGCTCTCATCCCAGTCTGGGGGACATGGACACAGCACATTGCTCAGTCACCTGCATCCCAGGCTTCAAGTCGCAAGCTGAGTGGCAAAGGCTGAAAGCAGTTATGCCCTTTGGACAGTGGTGGAGCCTGGGGTACTGGGCAGCAGCTCCCAGCCCAGCCCTCATGCTCCCTCTTCCGTGCCAGTTCCTGCTGTGTAAAACCAAAGAACCCCAACACAAACCAGATATCAATTTCTTCATGACTTCTCAAAAATTCCATAATTCCCACTATGTTTAATTCACTGAAATGACAAAGGTGGCATCACAGCCCTGTCACTTTAAACATGCTAAAACTGTTCAAGATGAGGATGCAATTGTCTCATTTATTCTTTTGATAACTACTTATTGTAATGTAGTGAGACAATTAGAGAGAGTTACCAGGAATCCAGCTAGGTCCTAGAGATGCAAATGTGGGCAAAGGAAACCCTGGCCCTATGGACACGACGAGCGTCTAAATGCCGCTGAAGATCTTGTGAGAGATGAGACGGTGGCAGCATGGGTGGGGGCTGGAGCCCCTGCACAGGTCCCTTGACCCCAGGCTGGGCACTGTGGACCTGATTACCACTGTCTATTCTCCCTCACTGCATGAGAACCACCACCTGCCAGTGAACGAGGGTGCCAAGTCAAAGACTAAGAATTAAATGAAAATGTTAGCACTGATACAAAAACTGTACTTTGTGTGGCAGAGCAGATGAGCAGAGACCAAGCCTCCTCTGGAGCCCCTTGCATGTCCACCAGATGACTGACCTCAACTACAGTGCAAATGCCTCCTGACTCAGGCTCACATCGTCTCCATCCTCATAGTCAGCAGCCCTGCCATCACCTCTGCTCCAGCCCAGGAATCCTCTTTCCAACAGAATGGACCACATGTTGGAACACTGAAGGTCAAGATGCCCAGAGGCCTGGGATGGCGAAGGTCCTACCCTACTGTCCCCTTTGTTGTGTGGCCATTCCAGGTATATACCAAGAGTTCGACTAAGCTCTGATGAATGAAAAATTGGCTGACATAACAAGAGCATTCCCCAGGAAGCAGCTGTACCTTTCTTAGGAGAGCGCCATTGATGATCATCCTGGCTAGAGCAGATGCAATCGCACACAGTAGGGCAGAAGCCAGCACCATCAGCCCACCTGCCGCCAGCCACGGGAGGCTGCAGAGGTAGCAGGAGCTCTCGGCTGAGGTGCACACAATGACATGAATGGCCGAGAGAACCAGGAACACCAAATAAAAGAGCAGGGAAAACACAGGAGACGTCAGAGGAACTTCCAGCTCAGCCCTTCTGCACAGTGCTTGTGGGGTGCTGAGGAGGAGAAGGGTGAGAACCTGGAACAGAAAAATACCAGTGCTGTTCACAGCAGGCTGGGGGAGAAACCCTTTTCTGACCCGTGTCAGCTGCTCACACAGTGAGAACAGAAAAGAAGGCCCAATGAAACATTATGCTTAACTGCTTGCCCAAACTGCATAGCTTGATTTATGATTTCATCTCCTGTGGCAATGCCAAGTGGAGCCACTTGACACCTGACAATACTCTGTGCAGTGACAGGCAGGGCACACAGCAGACGAGTTGGGAGAATTCATATTTTTCATGTTTAGTAACAATGGTATTTTTTCTTCTATGAATCATCCTATTTTGGCTGAGTTACCCATCAATTTAATAACTGAGTCATGACTCCATAAGTATCCATACCTCCAAGACCAAGACAGTCCCTACTGCCATCGAGTAGATGTCGTACTGGGCTACTTGTGTGCCCAGGGACAGACTCAGGGTCTTCAGTGCACCCAGGTACTGCCTGAGCACCTTGGTTCCCAGGCTGAACAGGACATCTGAATGGTTTTCCTCCAAGTGCAGTTTGACCCAGTTCCCATGCAACCTTTCTGCCATTTTAAACTGCTCAAATCCAGGATCTACCAGGAGGGCCAAAAAGATTACAAAAACATGTCATGGACATATAGATATACTTATTATTTCAGAGTTCAGTTATTCTTGGCCTTTTTTAAGAACTGATACCTAATGCAGACTATCTGTTCCTTCAGGGGAGAGGTCAGTAACACTTCAGGAAAGCTATAAAAGCCGAAAATGTGTGTCCCTCTGCCATAGCACCGTCAGGGCCTGGGTTGCAGGCATATACCAAGTGCACAGAACGTCTGCCCACTGTTTGGCCTGGATTTCTTCTCTACCTCTCTCACCTGGTCTTATCTCCTCCTCCTTCTGTCTCTTCCCGCTTTTCTTGCACAAAATAAAAACAATCCTGAAATGCATCACACCTGTAACAGGCCTTGGTTTTGCAGAATCCTCTCCTCACCCTCACAGTAGGTGGGAGATCCTGCCCTCCACCTCCCACCTCCCACCTCCCCTACACAGGCTGGCCCTCTTCCCAGGCACTAGCATCACTGATTCTTTAAACTCCCTTCTTCACAGTCCTCTCTGGAAAGGCAGAGGCAAATGTTCCCTAGCTCCTCCCTGCTCAGGATGGCCAGTGATGCAGCTAGAGCAGATTGCTCAGCTTCTGGAGAGACCCTGTGACTATTGGCTCCTGCTTTTAAAGACAATGGCATGCTGCCTGAGGCCAAGGCTAATGTTTTCCCTTTCCAGTGCTGGTTGGTCTGAATCTGCTGTATCACACTCACTTGTGACTAGATGGGTCTGCAAATCAAGAACTTCCTAAGACTCCCCGGTATTTAAAATGTGCTTTACAGCCAGGCGTGGTGGCGCTTGTAATCCCAGCACTTGGGAGGCTGAGACAGGAAGATCACACCAGGTTCAAAGCCAGCCTCAGTTATTTAGTGAGGCTCTCAGCAACTTAGTGAGACCCTGTTTCCAAATAAAGTATAAAAAAAAAACAGGTCTAGGAGTATAGCCCAGAGATAGAAAAGCCCCTGGGTTCCACCCCCAGTACTACACATATACACACACAAAAATGTGCTTTACATTCTAGCAGGGATAGTAAAGGATACTCTCAGTGGTGCACCTCAGCAATCTCCCCTAAAAACAGCTCTGCTCACACTATAGTAGTATCCCACAACTTCAAGAGGAAAACTTGCCAATAGCTTATTAAGTGCTGACTCAATAGGTACCTCCTCTAGACTCTTGTAGCTGCCCCAGGTCAAACATGCTAGGGTTTTTTTGTGTGCCTGGACATCAACCTATTGGAAAATATAACTCAAACACTTTACAAAGGGTCCCAGGCATGTGCAGGTTCCTTCTGGGATCATTCCTACTGGTACCCATATCCACACAGACAACTGTCCATTTCTCATCTCTCTGTTGCCCTCACCTGTAACCACCCCAATGAGGCTCTCTTCCATTATGCTATACGAGCTGCTCCTGGAAGTTACTAAAGACCCCAAATCGAATAGTCATTTCTCAATTCCTTATTTTACATAGTTATCCATTCTCTCCTTACTACCACTTCCTCCCCTTCACCCCTCTGCCTGGTAAGTTCTCTCCTCTTGTGGTCTCTCCGGCTGCAGGGCATGGCTGCCCACTCTTCCACTGCTAAGCTGATAACCCTGGAAGGTCACTGATCTTCTTGTACCTTATAGCCCAGTGTGCCAGTAAATCCTTTTTGCACTCCCTCCAAAACATACCCAGAATATGACCCCTTCTTCCTGATTCTTCTGCCATCAGAGGGCCCCCACCAGCTCACTTCTCACTGCAGCTGCCTCCCAACTGCTACCTACAGCAAAGGACAAAACTCCCAAAGGGCACTTGAGCCTTTGCAAGTGCAAGTCCAAGGTTTCAGGTTTTATAGGAAACCCTGCAGTACCCCCTCTTCACCACAAACAAAAGTGAAAATCCTGTGATGCCGAAGACTCCACATCTCTCTGATGTCATCTGGAGCCCTCCCCAGCTGCTCTGATGTCTCCCCTGCAGGACAATGTGTCCCCGAGCCTCAGCCTGCAACTCTTCCCTGCTCTAAGGTCAGGCCTGCCCTCGGCCCACCCAGATGTACTCCTCTCCCTTTCCCAGATCATTCTTTTCTGAGGGTTCTTGTCAATCTAACATGGAACCTTTTCTCTCCTCCCTCTGACAAGTCCCATGAGGACCTTGCATCATGTGATGCCTTTTCTCTAGTATTTTTGGCAGTTCCTGGTTCATAATAAGAACTTGGAAATATTTTTTGAATGAATTAATTTATGAAAAAACTTAGTTTAGATAATTTTATCTATAGATGTTGCTAATGGTGACAGTTAAGGTTCTATAAAAAAGGAACACAATATGCATAATGCAAGAGTGATGGACTGAAGCATTCCCATGAAAAACTGAACCCCACAAAACACACCAGGGATATACCTGGGTCAGCAGACACTGGCCCTAATGGAGATGGATCTGTTAATTGGCTTACCTTTCTCGTATGACGGCACGTTCTCCTGCAGCAATTTGCTGAGCTGCACAGTGTTCAAGTGCAAGAATCTCAGCTGCTCTCTCACTGGTTTTCCTTCCACAACTGGGAGTAAGAGACTCCCTATGCTATCTTTTGGAATTGGCAAGCCAAGTCCTATTGCTAGTGTCACAGCCAAATCAGTCTGCTGGACATGCTTTGGGTGTCGGATATCACCTAGAGAAATGCAGACATTTTAAGTAACAGGCTTCTAGGAAGTAGGAGATAGTAGTCATCTGGAATTTGATCTTCTACAGCTAATAGAAAGCAAATTACCCTTCTCTTCATATCATTCAACCTGGATTCATAGACACCACCTCCTTGCATTTTGTATCAATAAATTTACTGAATGCCACCTTCCCTTCAGTGGCTTATGAGACACTGGTAGGAAAAACTAATGCAAGAAATTCAGTACCACGTGAGTCATAGAGCAGGGTTGAGTATGGAGGTGGCAGGCAGCCCTGGAAAGGCTGAGGGATGGTCACTTTGTCGGTGTCAACAATCAACACTGAACAAAGGTGAGGGTGGGGCCTACTGAACTGAATGCTCTGTGCTCTCCTCTCTAGGTGTATGCACAGCCCTGATGTAGAAACCTGGCTCAGCCCTCTCAGGCCCTGGATAAGTAGCAGGTGCTCTCTCAGGGAGAGCAGAATGAGGTTCAGTCAAACCAGGCAGGCACCACTTTCAAGGGAGCAAGATGTCTGTCTGCAAGGAAAGCTCTTCAAGCCCAATAGCAGCTGGCTGTCCTGCTAGTGCCTTGCAAGGAGAGCACTGTGTCAGGACACTGGCTTGCCACTCAGCATGACCCTGGTGAAACCCAACCTAGCTGTGCTTTCTCACTCAAGGATGGCAACCAACCCTGCATTCCAGAAGCTACAGAGCAGATCTGCAGGTCTGCCTCACTCACCGGGGAAATCTACCTGGAGAGCTGAACTCAGAGCGAGTCTTTTGGATACTCTAGTGTGAATCTGCAGCAATTATTTTTCCAATTGCAGTAATTTTTAACTGTGAATACTTTTTAATTTGATCAAACTCACTTTCTTGACCAACCAACCTTCCAATGATGGCTTCTGGGTTATGCTTAGAAAGAATGTTCTATTCCAATATTGTTATTATTTTCTAGTACTTTCTCCTAGTATTTGTTTACATTGACTATTTTTGTTTGTTTGTCTTTTGTTTTTTGTGATACTGGGGATATAACCCAGGGGCATTCTGCCTAAGAGCTACACTCTTGGTCCTATTTTTTAAAACAGGGTCTCACTAAGTCGCAAAGGGCCTAAGTAGCTGAGGCTGTTCGTAAACCGCGATCTTCTAGTATCCGCCTCCTGAATGCTAGAATTACAAGCATGCGCCACCACGCCTGGCCTTACATTGATGCTTTGAGTGGAAAACAAAATAAAAGCAAACCGAACACAACCCTAGCTCTAATTCACCTGGAGCACACATGTAGAGACCACATGTCTTCCAGGGGTAGTGTGCATGAGTCACTTGTGCCTTCTATCATACCCGAGAGCTCAGGATAAACAAAGCACAGAAATAAGATCTAAGAAGCTAATTTTACAGTTTTGAGTAGGAACCTCCAGCTCTGAGATACCTTGAATACCACTTCTACTCAAAGAAACCAGGGAGAGCCAGGCGTGGTGGCGCACGCTTATAATCCCGGCATTTGGGAGGCTGAGATAGGAAGATCCAGGTTCGCGGACAGCCCCCGCTACTTAGTGAGGCCCTTGCAACTAAGTTGAGACCCTGTTTCAAACTAAAAGAATAAAAAATAGGACTGGGGGTGTTGCTTGGAGGTAGAATGCCCCTGGGTTCCATCCCCAATACTGCTTAAAAAAAAAAAAAAAACAAAAACACACCAGCCAGGTGTGGTGGGGCACACTTGTAATCCCCATGCTTGGGAGGCAGAGACAGGAGGATCGCGCAGGTTCGAAGCCAGCTGTGCTGGCTTAAGAGACCCTGTTTCCAAATAAAATATAAAACAGGTCTGGGAGTGTAGCCCGGAGGTAGAAGGGTTCCACCCCCAGTACCACCAAAAAAAAAAAAAAAAAAAAAAAAAAGACCAGGGAGAAGATGATTACATCTCAAGAAAGACACATACATGACATCCAGGGACCTTGTATGGACCAGAGAGCAGCAAAGCCATTATGGCTAGCGAGGCCTTATTGACAGGACAGGGAGCTGATGTGAAAATAACTGGCCAAAGATGTGACAATTTGAATGTTAAAAAAGAATAGTACCTGGCCAGATGTGGTGGCGCACGCTCGTAATCCCGTGCTTGGGAGGCTGAGACAGGAGGATCACACACGTTCAAAGCCATCCTCAGCTACTTAGTGAGGCTCTCAGCAATGTAGTGAGACCGTTTCCAAATAAAATATAAAGTAGGTCTGGGAGTATAGCCTAGAGGTAGAAAGCCTCTGGGTTCCACCCTCAGTACCACCAAAAAAAAAAAAAAAAAAAAGTACCTGGTCAGGCATGGTGGTGCATGGTTGTAATCCCAGTACTTGGGAAACGGAGACAGGAGGATTGCAGGTTTCCAGCCAGCCTCAGCTACTTAGTGAGGTCCTCTGTAACTTAGTGAGACCCTGTTTCAAAATAAAGAATAAGGGGCTGGGGGTGTAGCTCAGAGGTAGAATGCCCCTGGGTTCCATTCCCAGTGCCACACACACACACATACAAAAGAATACAACCTACACTGAACGGAAATGAATTGATATGCTTAAATCCATGAGTTCACCATGTTACTTAAAAAAAAGAACAAACATAATTGCATAATTGGTCATACATGAAAGGTAAGTGAACTCATTCACTGATTTGAAACTAGTGATTAAGGGTTAAGAACAGTCCAACATTTATCATCTTGTCTCTCTTATATAAATGGTATCACTGAATAAAAAGTACATGGGAATTTTCTTTAAATGATGTGTGTGTGTTGCTAGGGATTGAACCCTGGGGCATTCTACTTCTGAGATACACCCCAGCCCTATTTTTTTTAATTTTGTATTTTGAAACAGGGTCTCATTAAGTTGCAGAGGGCCTCCGTAAGTAGCTGAGGCTGATCCTCCTGTCTCAGCCTCCCAGGTACAAGGATTACAAGTGTGCGCCACCACACCTGGCTTTTCTTTACAGATTTATTCTGGATGCTTTGGTTTGAATGCATCTCCCAATATCCATGTGATGGAAACTTAATCTCCAATGTAACAGTGTTGGGTGTGGGGCCTTGTGGCAGGTGTCAGCTCATAAGGGCAAATTCCATTCTAATCAGCAGAGGAAGTTTGGTTCTCTTTACCCTCTGCCATGTGAGGATACAGCACTTATGGCACCATCTTGGAAACAGGGAGCCCTCATTAGATGCCAGCACCTTAACCTTGGACTTCACAGCTTCCAGAACTGTGAGAAAGAACTTTATTTTCTTTATAAGTTCCCAGTCTGCAGTATTCTGCTACAACAGCACAGATGGTCTAAAGCGAAGTAATGAAAAAGAACTATAGAATTAAAACATCTCACTTTGCAAATTCCACTGAATTGCTGAACCTAACTGACCATTAATGGCTTCCAGCATCACAATACAGCCAGACACTACACCTTTCCTGTTAGGAGCAGCAGATAACAAAAGAACAGACAGGACTAGAACAGACAAACCAGAATAAGCCAGACCAGACCGGACATGGCTAGACCAAACCAGACTACAACAAACCATACCAGATCAGAACACAGCAAACCAGACCAGATGACAGAAGAATAAAGCAAATCAGACTAGACAGACCAGACCAAAACAAATCAGATGAAACCAGATGAGACCAGAACAGGAAGACTAGAGATGAACCAAAACAAACCAGGTAAGACCAAACCAGACTTGAGATACCAGATAGGAGCAGAAAAAACAGACCAGACCAGAATAGGACCACACATGGGAGATCAGAACAAACCAGACCAGTCCAGAACAGTTCAGAACAGAGAGAGGTAAACAAACCCTAAAGGAGGAAGTAGGTGTCCAGAGCTGTTACTGGGTGTCACTTAAAAGTCCAATTTTCACCAAAAATAAGAGGCATGCAAAAAACACGGAAGTGGGACAAACAGGCAAAACGCACTTCCCTGCAAGAGGGTTCAGATGTCACGTTTAACAGACAAGTAGCCATGATAAATATGTCAAAGAAGCTGGGCATGGTGGTGCACACTTGTAATCCCAACACCTGGGAGGCATAGACAGGAAGATTACAGATTTGAAGCCATCCTTAGCAACTTAGTGAGACCCTATTTCAAAATAAAAGATTAAAAAAGAGGACTGAGGTATAGTATCCTCAGTACAAAAAAAAAAAAGTCAAAGAACTAATAGGAACCATGCTTGAAGAAGTAAAGGAATGTCTCATCAGAAAATACCATAGAGCGTGGTGGCACATGCTTGTAATCCCAGCACTTGGGAGGCTGAGACGGGAGGATCACAAAGGTTCGAAGCCAGCCTCAGCTACTTAGTGAGGCTCTCAGCAACTTAGTGAGACCCTGTTTCCAAATAAATTATAAAATAGGGCTGGGGGTGTAGCCCAGAGGTAGAAAGCCTCAGAGTTCTACCCCCAGTACCACAAAAAAAAAAAAGAAAAAAAAATACCATAGAGACAAACTATCCCAGTAAACACAAACACACACACACACACACACACACACACACACACACACACACACACACACAGAGTAAACAGAAAATCTGGCATTGGAAAATGGCCTGATGCAGTGGTACACACCTGTAATTCAGTACTTGGGAGGTTGAGACAGGAGGATCACAGGTTTGCAGCTAGCCATGGCAACTTAGTAAGGCCCTCCACAATTTAGTGAGACTCTGTTTCAAAGTAAAAGAATAAAATAGGACTGGGAGCTGGGCATGGTGGCGCACGCCTGTAATCCCCGCGCTTGGGAGGCTGAAACAGGAGGATGGTGCAGGTTCAAAGCCAGCTTCAGCTGGTTTAAGAGACCCTGTTTCCAAATAAAATATAAAATAGGTCTGGGAGTGTAGCCTGGAGGTAGAAGGCCCCTGGGTTCCACCCCCAGTACAACAACAACAAAAAAAGAATTGAAGTGAAAAATTCACTGAAAGAACTCAGAGCAGATTTGAACTGCCAGAAGAAAGCATCACAAACTTCAAGATCAACAGAGATTATACAATCTGAAAAAACAGAAAATCCCCAATTTTAATGAAAAATGTTAATCTGTGTATCTAAGAGGCTCAATGAACTCCAAGTTGGACAGATACAAAAGACACAGACTCACTGCAGTGAAAAATGCTAAGATAAGCTGGGCGTGGTGGCGCACGCTTGTAAGCTTGTAATTCCCCACACTCACGTAGGTCTGGGAGTATAGCCCGAAGGTAGAAGGGTTTCCAGGAACCCCAGTACCACCAAAAAAAAAAAAAAAAAAAAAAGCTAAGATAGAAACAGGTGCCCCAGTTAGACTAATGTCTACTTTCAGATCCCATGGAAGCCAAAGGCAGGGCATGGCAGAGTCAAAGAGCTTGAAGAAAGACTTCAACCGGGAGTCATATCCAGCAAGCTATCTTTCAAAAGAGAAGGCAAAATAAAGACATTCTCAGATTTTACGACAAACTTGCTTTATAAGAATATACTAAAGAAAGTTCTTCAGGCTGAGAGCAATGACTCCCGATAATAATGTGGGTTCTCAAAAAAAGTAAAAGAAGTTGGGCATGGTGGTGCACACTTGTAATCCCAGTACCTAGGATGCTGAGACAGGAAGATCGCAGGTTCATGGCCAGCCTCAGCTACTTAGTGAGGCCCTCCTCCTGTTTCAAAATAAGGAATAAAAAATAGGGCTGGGAGTTAAAAATTCTAGCTCAGAGATAGAATGTCCCTGGCTTCCATCCCCAATACCACGAAAAAAAAAAAAAAAAAAAAAAAAAAAAGGAGCACCAGTTCTCCCCTGTTCTTAACTGATTTGAAAAGCAATGATATAACTATATGGATAAACTTATGCTGTCAGCCTACAGCAACCACAAATGTATATATCTAAACATATTTGATAACAGGCAGAGGTAGGGGCAGAACTGTACTGGAAAAAATGATGCCAGGTGAAAACACGCACCCTTAAAAACTTGCACACAGATGTTCACAGCAGCAAAGTGGAAGCAACTCAAATGTCCCTCCACCAATGAATGTTAAGTAATGCCATCCACCCTTACAAAGGAATATGATTCGGCAACCAAAAGGAGCAAAGATCTGAACCATGCTCCAACACGGATGGTACAGTTAGATACAAAATGTCCCCTAAAGTGCTCATTTATTAATATTTGGAGTTGGTGTAATTGAGCCATGAGGTCATGAAGGTTGCAGTCCTAGAAGTGGAAAGATTCATGGGTGGTACTTGGTAGGCTGTTATGTGTGGCTGGAGGAGGTGTCCCTGGGGCTGAGGCCTTGAGGACTATAGAAATGGTTCCTCTTCCCCCTGCCTGCTCTCTTGCTTCCAGGCTCTGTGATGTGAGTACAGCCCCTCCCTGTGCTCTCCCTCCACCCCTGGTTGCCATGACCTCACTGGACTGTGTCCGAAACCCTAAGAAATCATTCCTCTAAGTCACATGATCAATCTTTAAATTATAACTGCAAAAATAATGATGGACACAATGGATGAACCTGGGAAAGCATTATCCTAAGTGAAGGAAGCCAGGCTCTCAAGCCCATGTCTAGTACATTCTATTTACATGAAATGCCCAGGAGAGGCCCATCTACAGACACAAAAGGCAGATTAGCAATTGCCTACAGCTGGGAGATGGAGAGTGACTGCCAACAAGTAACGGATTCTTTCTGAGGGGATAGAAATATCCTAAAATTGACTGTAATGATGGCTACCCAACTCTATGAATATTCTAAATAGCACAGCTGGGCAAACTAGCACACACCTCTAATCCCAGTAGTTGGGAGGCTAAGATAATGGAATTGCAGGTTTGCAGCCAGCCTCAGCAACTTAGTGAGACCCCTTTTTTTTTTTAGGTACTGGGAATGGAACCCAGGAGCATTCTTCCTCCGAGGTACATGCCCAGCCCTATTTTTTATTCTTTATTTTGAAACAGGGTCTCACTGAGTTGCAAAGGGCCTAAGTAGCTGAGGCTGGCTTTGAACCTGCAATCCTCCTGTCTCAGCCTCCTAAATGCTGCGATTATAAGCATGAGCCACCACACCCAGCTGAGACCTTGTTTAAAAAATACAAAAAGTGCTGGGGTATACCTTGGAGGTAGGACTCCCCTGGGTTCAATCTCAGTACCACACACACAAAAATAAATAAATAAATAAAAACAAAGTACAGTTCTGGTCCATAAAGTGGGCATAACAGGAAAAAAGGATGCAACTATTCTTGAAAAATCACAGAGAACCAACTACCAGGACTTAGGCTAGCTGTTCACGCAGCACCGTGAACTGTGTGCTGCCTTCTTAAATACCCACAGCAGAGATTAAAATTTAGTAGTTTTGTTACACAAGAGCTCTCACACTCCCATAGTAAAATATGCCACTTAATTGTCTCTCTGCACCCCAGACTATAAGCAGCGCCAGGGCAAAGGCTGTGCGTGGCCCACTCTTGTTGATTCAGTGGTGCCCAGCACAACACCTGGCCTATCACAAGTACTCAACAAACACCTTCTGAGTGATGATATGGTGGATCAGAGGTGTCTCTCTCAGATAGGGAAGCTGTACCCTAACCTTGTTCTGGGTATGGAGGATGGTAAAATGCAGGTGCAGGGAGCTGGGAGTTGTGGTTCAGTGTGAACATCCACCAGAAGGAACAAAAGCCAATAACCTATCTTAGGAGGTCAGACACACAAGAGGAAGCTCCATGACAAGGTAGAAGGAAACAGGTGGAAGTGCTTCCTCTACCAATCTTCCCTTAGTTGAAGATTCATTCATTCAACACATGATTTTTGGAATATATCACACATCAGGCAATGTTTCAGGTTCTTGGTGTATGGAGCCCAGCTTTCCTCTGGCTTAGGATGTAGTGAAGGGGCAGATGTGACTGAATCCCACAAATATAATGAGAAACCACGCCAAAAATGATGTCAGGAAAAGATAGGTGATATAACTGAGTCTTAGGAGTGAGTGATGTTACCAGAGACCTGTAGAAGGCAGAGGGGTGAGGATGGGGTGTTGGTAGGAGGGAGCACCTGCTACCACAGACCCGCAGAGGGCACAGGCAGGGCATGTGGGCAACTGGGGACACGGAAGGTGAGACACTGGGGCTGGTGAGAAGCCTCTTGTGTGATTTTTACCCTACTTTAAGTTCGTTACTCAAAAGCTTTATGAACAGGGGAATGTGATGAAAGAAATGTGGGGAGTGAGGAAAGAGGAGGACAAGAGAGACCATGTGCAAGCTGGGGTAAGAGGGGGAGAGCCTTGGGGTGGGGAGGAGTCTAAGGGCAAAGCTGCCATGCTGGCTCCACCTGTGAGGTCCAAGAACAGGGGCAGGTGGGCAGCCGGCTGGACAGGTCTGCAGGTCAGAGGATGGAGACAGCTAGAGGGAAAAACTCAGCCTACTCTTGCCATTTTCAACCACATAAGTGGGAACAGACGAGCCAATTTCAGGAATGAGTGTAAAATAACACAAAAAGTCAGTCCAGAAAAAAAAAAAAAAAAAAAAAAAGCCAGGGAAGGAAGCTAAGCTAGCAAAGAGGACTAACTCCAAAGTGGAGAGTTAAGAGAAAAACCAGATAGTGCCAGCTGACTGGGGCTGCAGGTTCAGTGAGACCAGTTAGAATATCTATTGGGCTCAGCTGCACCCACTGTGAGCCTGTCAGTGAAGTGTGGAGGAAGACAGCAGACCCATGTGGAAGTGAACAGGACCACAGGGTGGGTGACTGTGAGAGTGAGCAGGCAAGTCAGGGGACAGGTCTAAGAGGGGGCATGCCTGACACTGAGGGCTGGGGCCTCAGTCAATCCTGTCCTGATGGATCCCTGACGGCTGCGGATGCTGCTATACAATATGTGGCTTTACATAGTGGATGCTTTTAAAAAACGTTTAAGGCCGGGCGTGGTGGTACACACTTGTAATTGCAGCATTTGGGAGGCTGAGACAGGAGGATCGCAGTTCATGGACAGCCTCAGATATTTAGTGAGGCCCTTGCAACTCAGTGAGACTCTGTTTCAAAATAAAGAATAAAACATAGGGCTGGGTGTGTAGCTCAGAGGTAGAATGCCCCTGGGTGCCACCCCCAGTACCACACACACAAAAAAAGTTTAAGTATTCATGTTCCTTCAGTTCATATATGCAATTCAAATGTCTATAAGCTACTTGCAGTTCTTTAATAGTTTCAGATACACAGACAGTAACATTCCAACACAAAATTCCTACAAAGAGTATGTGTATTTTAGGCCAAGTGAGGTGCTGCACGCTTGTAACCACAGCATTTGGGAGGGTGAGACCAGAGGATCGCGGTTCGTGGACAGCTTCAGCTACTTAGGCCCTTCGCAACTCAGTGAGACCCTGTTTCAAAAATAAAATGATTTAAAGAATAGGACTGGGGGTATAGCTCAGAGGCACAATGTCTCTGGGTTCCATTCCCAGGACTGCAAAAAAAAAAAAAAAAAAAAAAAAAAGAGGGGGTGGGGGGAGGGAGAATTTGTATTTTAAGAATTGGGGCAGCCGGGCGTGGTGGTGCACACTTATAATCCCAGCATTTGGGAGTCTGAGACTGGAGGATCGTGGTTTGCGACAGCCTCAGCTACTTAGTGAGGCCCTCTGTAACTCAATGAAACCCGGTTTCAAAATAAAGAATAAAAAATAGGGCTGGGGGTGTAGCTCAGAGGTCAAATGCCTCTGGGTTACACCCCCAGACCCGCAAAAAAAAAAAAAAAAAAAAAGAATTGGGGCAAGAAATATAAACTCAAACTCCTAACTGTCCCTCTCCCCCTTAATTTTCATTCTCATATGGCTCAGGATATTTCAAACTTATACAGCTTCTAAAATGTGGTTTTTTTAAAAATAGACTGTAGTTTGAAAATGTTAAGCATTCTTAAATTCTTACCAGGTCGCCTTTCAAATGCAGAGCTGATTAAGATCAGAGGTGTGCTTACTTCTTCTGTGGAAGAGGCTCCATGACTTCCCATCTCAGACATTCCGTGATCACCACAAAGAACCAGCAAACTGGGTGAATGAATCTCTCTCTCCTTTAAGGCAAAAGTGAACAGGTCAGCTGCCATCAGATTGAAGAGCATATGTGATCCTGATAGGACATAAATGCAGATTTTAGATCTACTTCACAAATAGGATACTCTTCTCAATGAATCAGGTTTCTTTTCCCATAAGCATATAGCAAGTTAAAAGGGCCAAAGTCAAAGATATCACACGTTAAACACACAGAATTATATGTAACTTGCCAGACATGGTGGTGCACGCTTGTAATCCCCAAACTCGGGAGGCTGAGACAGGAGGATCACGCAGGTTTGAAGCCAGCCTCAGCTGGCTTAAGAGACCCTGTTTCCAAATAAAATATAAAATAGTTCTGGGAGTATAGCCTGGAGGCAGAAGGCCCCTGGGTTCCATCCCCAGTACCACCAAAAAAAAAAAAAAAAAATTATACGTAACTTGCACAGCACAGCTGGATTGAATTTTTGACCTCCAAGAGCAGAGGATTTATCTTTACCACTTTCAGACTAAGACCCTGGGCATGTCCTCATCTGTCAGTAGAGATACTAAAGAAATCTATTACACAGGACTGTTGGAGAGTAAAATAGGCAGCAGCAGGAGGAGCACTGAGCCACACAGGGAGTACCTATGGGGCTGCAGGCCCACACTCCAGCCTCATGGCTACCTGCTCCTGTTGTGCAGGGCAGGCTCTGGTCTGTCTGGCCCTTGCTGCTTCTCTGGATGGCAGACTGGCGGTGGCTGTGGCGCTCATGTAGGCAGTTCTGTCTCTCCTAGGAAACACTGGCAGTGTGGAACTTTATTACCATGCAGAGTGCCAGAGAGAGCCTCACCTTTGCCAGAAGTGAGGTGTGAATCTTCATCAGGATGTTGTCCATCTCGTTGAGCTTGTGTCCAATCAGGGGGCTGTTAGGCCCAGAAATGTGGCCAATGTGGTCCAGCCCTAGGTAGTGGAGGATTAACATGTCCCAATCTCCTCTTTTTAATACTTTATCCAAATGCCTCGTGACATTATCATCTACCTTTGAAGGGAGAAAAAGTGTATATAAATAGCTCACCTAATTTTCCTTTGATCTCCACTCTCCAAGGAAAAGGCAGCAAACAGTCATTTTAAAATCTAGGGGTTTTTTTTTTTTTTTTTTTAGATTATAGGACTCACAGAAATTGAACAAAGAAATAAAACAAGATGAAACAAAAATCTTTATATCATTAAAAATAAATAAATAAGCATTAGCATTAGATTAAGCTTAACTCCTATTATCTAGGTTGCAGATAGAACATGACACAGCTTTTTGGCTGTTCTGTCAAAAAAAAGTTTTTCTGTTGTTTCACTTCTGGGCTTAAGTAAAAGCAAGCAAAGGAGCAAGCTAAACAGGTTTGAAGAGCAAAAGGCAGCTAACACAGGACAGTACCTAGAGTTAGAGTAACCAGCAGTCCTACGAGAAAGCTTTTCTTTTTTTTTTTTGCGAGTCTGGGGATGGAACCCAGAGGTATTCAATCTCCAAGCTACACTCTCTGCCCTATTTTTTTTTTTTTTTTTAAAAACAGGGTCTAAGTTGCTGAGGGCCTAAGTAGCTGAGGCTATCTGCGAACCCCTATCCTCTGGTCTTAGCCTCTCGAATGCTGGGATTACAAGCTGCGCCACCACACCCTGCAAGGCTGTTCTTTTTTTTTTTTTTTTTTGGGTGGTACTGGGGGTGGAACCCAGGGGCTTTTCTACCTCCAGGCTATACTCCCAGATCTATTTTATATTTTAGTTGGAAACAGGGTCTCTAAGTTGCTGAGAGCCTCACTAAGTAGCTGAGGCTGACTTCAAACCTACGTGATCCTATCTCAGCCTCCCAAGCGTGGGAATTACAAGTGTGTGCCACCACACCCGGCTTCCCAGCAATGGGGGAGGGGGGGACTTATACTTTTTTTTTTTTTAAGTACTGGGGATTGAACCCAAGGGGATTCTACCTCCGAACTCCACCCCCAGCCCTATTTTTTACTTTCTATTTTTAAAACGGGTCTCACTGCTGAGCGTGGTGGTGCACGCTTGTAATCCCCACACTTGGGAGGCACAGACAGGAGGATTGCACAGGTTTGAAGCCAGTCTCACTGGCTTAAGAGACCCTGATTCCAAATAAAAATATAAAATAGGTCTGGGAGTACAGCCCGGAGGTAGAAGGGTTTCCAGGAACCCCAGTACCACCAAAAAAAAAAAAAGGGGGGGGTCTCACTAAGTAGCTGTGGTTGGCCATGAACCTGTGATTCTCCTGTCTCAGCCTCCCAAGTACTGGGATTACAAGTGTGTGCTACCATGCTTGGCTATCTTCTCTTATTTCTGAAGCAAACACATCCTGGAGAGATTAGCAGTTGGGCAGCCCCAGCTGAACCAGTAGTCTGCTCAGCCTTGACCTCTCAGCCAGCCCATTTCCCTCCCAGTAAAGAACTGACTGCAAAGAGAAGTGCTTTTGTGCAATGCCATATACATTGTGGTATGCTCAGTGTGGGTATACTGAAAAGCTGTGCTGTGCCTGCCTTGGTAAACTGTGGAATGGGCATCACTTTAGAAAAGGTATCAGTGGGGCCAGGTGTGCTGGTACAAACCTATAATCTCGGTACTTGGGAGGCTGAGACATGAAGATTGCAGATTCAAATCAGCTTCAGCAACTTAGTGAGGCTGCCAGCAACTCAGCGAGACTGTTTCAAAGAAAAAAATAAAATAGGGCTAGAGGTAGAGATAGAATGCCCCTGGGTTTGATCCTTAGCACACACACAAAAGAAGTATCAGTATGAGCAGACCTGCAGATGCTCTGTCAGGCCCCATACCCTGGCTCCCCGGCAAGGTAGACTTGCTGGTGCATTCCTACCTTTGCCCTAGGGCCAACTTTGTACATGTGGGTCTATTCCTGCTCTTCCACTGCTGGAGCTTATACCCCAGCACAGGTAGATACCCTTCAGGACCAGGTTTTACCAGGCTCACTGCCCACCCTCACAGCAGGATTGCAACTTTACCTGAGGGACCAAACAGCTAGTGGATTCCAGGCAGGTGGTACAGTCCTAGAGCTTTGCTGTTTTAGATGCTGCCTCTCTGTTTTGCCCACCTGGAAGTCCCCACTCACCCAAACCTCCTCTGCTCTGATGCCCTTTCTGATCTTTTGGCACCTCAGTGAGTGCCCAGCTGTTCTGTGCTTTGGGCTCCATAGACCTTTGCTAACACCTGCAGAGTTTATGCCCCTAGCTGTAACTGTTTATGCACATGAATAATTTTTACAATCTCTTCATATACTTTATAAATTAATAAATGCCACATACAAAATAATATCACCTCTCACTAGCTAATGGTGATGCCAGGCTCTATGTAGGGTGACTTATTTCTCTCATTTAAAAAACTGACCTCTGTGTAATCTGACACAAAAAATGAAGTCGTTCCATCATATTCCACAAAATGCTTTGGGAATAACTTAACCCATGTCTCATCTCCATAAAAGATCATTCTCTTCCCAGCTGCTTTTGCTTGTCTGATCACATTGTCTTCCAGCAGAACAGGAGAATTGAGGTTTCTGATGACATCGACAAAGCCAGGGAGGCTCCCTGTCATCAAAGCCTGCAGGAAGAAACATTCAAAAGTGAAGCCACAAAATCCAAAAGCATGGCACGGAGGCAGGAAGGTCATCTGATAGACGAAACAAAACCATGGCATGCCCAATACTAGAGGCCCAGTCAATGTGAAGACAGCAACTGGGGTAAAGCAGGGCAGAGTACAGATTCTGGTCAGAACTAGCAAACTCAATAATGAACATTTAACCACATTAAAGAACAGAGCTCAGAGAAATCCTTCCAATGAGTAAGAGGACAAAAGAGGTGGCAAGGGATAATTCATCAATAGCAGTATCCAGGGAAGCTACAGGTTAATGACAGAACTGAAGCAAATGGCCAGGTGTGGTACATGCTGAAAACATGAACTTGTATATTCTGACCCTCCAACAAGTTCTCATTTAAGATTCAAATCTGCTCCATATGACAAACTCCTCAACTTTAACAAACTCTAAATTCTAACAGTCAAGCCAGTCAAATATCTACATCCGTGTGAAAAACAGGAGGAAACCCATCTCTAGGTATGTGTCCTAGGAGTAGTCAAGGTGAGCTGGGCCAGGGCTGTTAGTGGAACATCCCCTCAGCCCCACCATCAATGTTGTACCATGTTTTCTGGGAAAAGAGGGGGTGACATGTCCTCATATCTTGTGTGTGTGTGTGTGTGTGTGTGTGTGTGTGTGGTAGTGGGGGGGGGGCAGTGGAACCCAGGGGCTTTCTACCTCCGGGCTATCCTCCCAGACCTATTTATATACTTTATTTGGAAACAGGGTCTCACTAAGTTGCTGAGAGCCTCACTCAGTAGCTGAGGCTGGCTTCAAACCTGTGCGATCCTCCTGTCTCAGCCTCCCTAGCACTGGGATTACAAGTGTGCGCCACCACACCTGACTCCTCATATCTTTTTTTTTTTTTTTTTTTTTTTTTTTTTTGTGGTACTGGGGATGGAACCCAGGGACCTTCTACCTCCGGGCTACACTCCCAGACCTATTTTATGTTTTTTATTTGGAAACAGGGTCTCTTAAGCCAGTGGAGGCTGGATTCGAACCTGCACGATGCTCCTGTCTCAGCCTCCCAAGCACGGGGATTACAAGTGTGCACCACCACGCCCAGCTTCCTTATATCTTTAATGTCAATAACATTCTAACATTTAGCATATTTCTGAGACTCTTACTACTGGGGATAGGTGGAGCCCCACTAGTAAGTAGTGAATTGCCTTTAGTATGGACAGACCAGAGAGGACCTTAGTTACTTGTTCCTTCTGGCTAAATGGAGGCTGCATAAGTAAACAGGGAGAGTCAGGGCAGGCTTGAAAACTGAACAGTGAAAATGTGCTTGAACACAAATCTGATCCATCATTGGCTGACCATTAAGCTGTGTTGAGCCTGGGGCAACCCTTAGAAAAATTGGCTTAGCCATATAAACAAGAATTAAAAACCACAAAAAATAAGCAGAGCCATTATTTGTTACATATTCTAGGGCAGTCAGACTGTGCAGATTAGTTCAGGCAAAGTCATTGTACAAACAAACAAACAGCAACCACCTCCATTCCTAATTCCCATGAAGCATGAGCTCTGGCTACTTAACAAGGGGCATAAACTAGGGGTCTCAGTTCCATCCTGTGAGGGTCCCTCAGCATTTTATTGCCACAGCACAACTGACAGCACCAAACTAATTTTCACTTAGTTAAAACTAGGTCTGCAAGTAGAAGACTAGAGAATCCCTCCAGGCCTCTGAACAAGCCAAATCAGGATTCCTAAAACATCAAGTCAAATTTACCTTGATTCGAGGCATAGTAACTGTGGGTGGCTTTGCTTCTGCCACAAAACTGTGAGATGGTCCCTTTTCCACAAGATAAGTTGTGTAGGGCATATACTTCACACCCTTTGATCCAAACACAAAATCATCTCTCAAGGCATCTATCAGCACAATGACAACTCTACTGAAAAGAGGCAGTGGCAGTGTGGTCCAGTTAGAACTGTCTCCTAAAAGTGAAAGAAAAATTAAAATTTAAAGAAATGTAAAGATGAAAATTTATTTATTTATTTATTTATTTATTTTGGTGTGTGTACAGGTCTGGAGATGGAACTCAGAGGTATTCGACATCCAAGCTACACCCCCTGCCCTATTTTTTATTCTTTATTTTGAGACAGGGTCTCACTAAGTTGTAGAGAGCCTCACAGAGTAGCTGAGGCTGTCCGCAAACCGCAATCCTCCAATCTCAGCCTCCTGAATGCTAGGATTACAAGCGTTCGCCACCACACCCGACTTAAAGATGAAAATTTAAACATAGCATTCAAGCACTTTCCTAAACTAGCTCTGCCTGCTTCTCCATCAATACATCTTGCCAAGTTTATGTATGTAAATCCAAAAGAAGGCTGTTCTTGGGAGGCAGTGCTGGAAGAGGGTGTGTTGAGGAAGCATAGGGAGCCCCAGCCTTAAGTAGCGAATTGTCTTTAGTATGGGTGAGTCCCTACACGAGGCCCCAGAACAAGGACACTTGGGGAGCCTGGCCTAAAACAGCCCCAAGGGTAGGGGATGGGTGGACCTGCTGTTCACACGGGCAGTGACTGGAGAGCTTTTGCCTGGGAGATAAGGGGGTAATGAAGAAAGCCTTAACCACTACGGGGATAAGATAGTGGAGGAAAGCGAAGAAAACGTGAGGGGTAGGCGGGAATTTATCTGTTTGGTCCTTCTGGGCAAAAAATTATGTCCAGAATTGGGAGTGGCCCAAGGGTATATTGAGGAAGGGGCAGGGCCACTGCAAGAGCGCAGGGAAAGGTGCAGCCCAGGTCTGGAGGGCTCGCTCCGGCTCTCGGGGAGTAAAGCAGAGGTAGGGGCGCCGGGACTGTAAGAGGGTTTCTGGAGTGGGGAATGAATGAACGAGGGGTCCTCTGGGGAAGCGGGGTCCGTACCCGCCGCGGGCTCCGGCGCCGGGGGCTCCGCTCGGTTTTCCTTCCCGGAAGAAGAACGAACCGGGGTCGGGAAGAATCCCCGAAGGAAGATGGCGACCCCGAGCACCTCGACCGCCACACAGCTAGTGGCGAAGGCGCCGGAGCCTAGCCGCATCGCGTCAGCGCCGGGGAGAGAGCAGGTCTTGCCTGGACTTGAAGACAGCCGGGTAGGCCAGACTCCCGCGCCGCCCCGGAGTGCGCAGCTTCCGCCGGCGCACCGGAAGTACGCGAGGGGCGGGCGCCGGCGCGAGCTCGGGGTCACCCTCCCACCTAACCCAGACACGCCCGTAGACACGCCCATAAGCCCCGCCCGGACCAGGTGCAAGGCCCCGCCCGCCAGCCTAGTCCGGCGCGGTGTTGCGTCCCTGGGCCCAACTCCCTTCCCTGCCCCAGCCGACTCAGCTGTGGTGGGTTGTGCAAGGGTCGTATATTTTCTGCAGCCCATGGGGATGAGATTGGGATGGGGTGTGTTCTGGCCTAGGAGAGCTTTGAGCCCTCTCTGGAGGCTTTCTCCTCCTGATCTTCTAGGGCCTTGGAATGGCCCTTGGGAGGTCAGGATCCAGGCTGAGTCTCCATCCACCGACACACTCACAGGCCCACACCATCCCTGGCCACCCCTTCGGGTCCCCCCCACCACCATTCTTCCATGCTTTCACCACACCCTTGCCCTGGCTGTGCCCCTGCAGGAACGTCCTTCCACAGATCATCCTCTGAGGACTTCAGGACCCCCCTTGCCCTCCAGCCCCACATTGTCCAGGCTGGCCTCAAATTCTGGGCTTGCCTTAACCTCCACAGTAGCTAGAACTACAGATTTGCACCACTCTTCCTGACTAATATACTATTAATAGAATAAAAATGAAGCTGAGCGTGGAGGCGCACGCTTGCAATTCCAGCATTTGGGAGGCTGAGATAGAAGGATCATGATTTGTGGACAGCCTCAGCTACTACTTAGTGAGGTTCTTTGCAACTCAGTGAGACCCTGTTTCAAAATAAAGAATAAAAAATAGGGCTGGGGGTGTAGCTCGGAGGTAGAATGCCCCTGAGTTCCATCCCCAGTACCACCACCAAAAAAGAAAAAAAAAAAAAAAAAAAAAAAAAAGAGAGGCATAACAGATGGCTACTTCCTAAGACCCCAGCAATAAGTTTGGTCTCGAGATAAAACTCACAAATGAACCAATAGCAAACTTCTTATAAAATGGGAAAGTCACCCCAGGGCAGCAAGATTAAACTGTGTCAAAATTCAAGAGATTTAAGCCGGGCGTGGTGGCACAGGCTTGTAATCTCAGCATTTGGGAGGCTGAGATCAGCTACTTAGTGAGACCCTCTGCAACTCAGGGAGACCCTGTTTCAAAATAAAGAATTTAAAAAAATGGGTAGGGGAGGCCGGGCGTGGTGGCGCACGCTTGTAATCCCCGCGCTTGGGAGGCAGAGACAGGAGGATCGCGCAGGTTCCAAGCCAGCCACGCGTGCTGGCTTCAGAGACCCTGTTTCCAAATAAAAATGTAAAAATAGGTCTGGGAGTGTAGCCCGGAGGTAGAAGGGCTTCCAGGAACCCCAGTACCACCAAAAAAAAAAAAAAAAAAAATGGGTAGGGGTGTATCTCGGAGGTCAAATGCCTCTGGGTTCCATCTCCAGACCCGCCCAAAAAAAAAAAAAAAAAAAAAAGATTCAAGAGATTTAAAAGGGGACCTACCTCAGAAAATGTCAGGTTGTCCTTCCCAGCACATTTCAAGGATAAAAAAGAAGACCTGGTTCAAGGAGTTCTCCGTTGGAAACCATGACAAGTAGAGGCCGAGGAGACAGTGCCCAGTCACTAAATATGTTATTCCAGCTGGACATGGTGGCACATGCTTGTAATCCCAGTACTTGGGAGTTAAGACAGGAGGATCACAAGTTCATGCCAGCCCCAGCAACTTGGAAAGACCTTGTTTTGTTTGTTTGTTTTTTGCAGTACTGGGGATGGAACCCAGGGGCATTCTACCTCCCAGCTATACCCTCAGCCCTATTTTTTTTTTTTTTTTTTGGTGGTACTGGGGGTGGAATCCAGGGGCTTTTCTACCTCTGGGCCTCTGGGCTATACCCTAACTCTAACCCTAACACTATACTCCCAGACCTATTTCATACATTTGGAAACAGGGTCTCCACTAAGTTGCTAAGAGCCTAAGTAGCTGAGGCTGGCTTCAAACCTGTGTAATCCTCCTGTCTCAGCCTCCAAAGCGCTGGGATTACAAGTGTGTGCCACCACATCCAGCCTTTATTCTTTATTTTGAAACAAGGTCTCACTGAGTTGCAAGGGCCTCACTAAGTAGCTGAGGCTGCCTGTGAACCACAATCTTCCTGTCTCAGCCTCCAAAGCGCCGGGATTACAAGTGTGTGCCACCATGCCCAGTGAGATCTTGTTTCAAAATAAAAAATAAAATAGGGCTGGGAGTGTATCTTGGAAGTAGAATGCCCCTATGTTCCATCCCCAGTATCTCTCTCTCTCTCTCTCTCTCTCTCTCTCTCTCTCTCTCTCCTCTCCCTCTCCCTCTCCCTCTCCCTCTCCCTCTCCCTCTCCCGCTGGCCCACATTCTCTCTTGAATGTGTATTTCCTACTTTTCTAAGAAAACCTCTGTCCATGTCTCTGACTGGCATGTCCTGAAATTCTTTTCAGTCATGTTAGCCAAGGACACATGGATCCTGAGTTTCTGAGTTGAGGAATCAACTTGTCATCTCCAAGAGATGGAAATTGGGAGTTTCTGGCAAACAATTTTCAGACATCAGAAATACAAATTGGCACAGGGTTGTGGAGTATACTTATATATCCCGGTGTATACATTAGAGCAGCATCTTCATCTAGGAAATATAATCCACTAAGCACTCATATAGCAGTTTTTTTGTGTGTGTGGTACTGGGATGGAACCCAGGGTCATTCTACCTCCAAGCTACACCTCCGGCCCTAGTTTTTATTCTTTATTTACTTCTTTCTTTCTTTTATTATTTTGGGGGAGGAGATGAAACCCAGGGGCATTATACCTCGGAACTACACCCCCAGCTCTATTTCTTTTGGTCCTTATTTTTAAAATTTTGAAATAGGATCTTACTGAGTTGCGAAGGGGCTCCCTATGTTGCTGAGGCTGTACAGAAACAGATCCTCTGGTCTAAGCCTTCTGAATGCTGGGATTACAAGGATGCGCCACCATGCCCGGCTTATTCTTTATTTTTGAAACAGGGTCTCATTGTTTGAGTTGCAAAGGGCCTCACTGAGTAGCTGAGGCTGTCTGAGAACACAAATCTTCCTGTCTCAGCCTCCCAAACATAGCAGTTTAGTGGCTGAGAACAAAGTATTTTTTTTTTTTTTTTTTTGGTGTGGTACTGGGGATTGAACCCAGAGGCATTTTACCTTCCAGCTACACACCCAGCCCAATTTTATTTTTTATTTGAAAATGGGGTCTTGACAGGTTGCTGTGGGCCTCACTGAGTTGTCCAGGCTGGCTTTGAACCTGTGATTTTCCTGTCACAGGATTACAGGAATGAGCCACCACGCCCGGCTGAGATCAAACTATTTTTTAAAAGTATGAAGAGTTGCCATATTAACTTCCCATTTGTTAGCAAATTAAAACCAAAATAGATGCCGGGCGTGGTGGCGCACGCTTGTAGTCCCTGCGCTTGGGAGGCTGATACAGGAGGATCCTGCAGGTTCGAAGCCAGCCTCAGCTGGCTTAAGAATATAAAATAGGTCTGGGAGCGTAACCCAGAGGTAGAGGACCCCTGGATTCCATCCCCAGTACCACCAAAAAAAAAAAAAAAAAAAAAAAAAAAAATTGAGAAACTTTTCATGCTTCAGAATGCACTTGTAAAAAGCAGACCTGGGTCTATAATTGTAATTACATTACTTGAATCGTCAGGTTTGGGGGAAGGTAATGGATGGCAGACACAGAGCCAGTCCAAGGGCACAAGCAGAGTAATTTATTAAGCAACATAGGAATGGAGATAAGTGACCCAGAGATGGAATCTGAAGAGAACTTCAGCCCACTCGCTGCTGAGTGATTAGAAAAATATAAAGACAAGGCCAAATAACAGTTACGCAGGCAGAGGGAGTCCGGGTGAGGGGAGGCATATGTTGTTACGGGAACATCTGAGGATTAGGGAACTGAAAAACATTCTGTAGTATGTGAACAAGGTGGGCATCCAGGCTGAGGGTCTGTGGGCAGAATGTTCCCACCAGGGTTGTAACGGGCCCCCGATGGGTCTAGATGGGTCTAGCATGAGCCGGTAAGAGGCCATCTGTATTACATTTTCTTACACGAATTAAATAATTAAAAATAAGATTAACGCTTCGCCTACTTCTAATCTCCCGGTTCCCAATAGTTTCACAGGAGCAGTGTCCGCCTCTCAGGTGGGTGCGGGCGGACGAACCAGCCGCGCCCTCAGTGGAGGCGCAGGTGCAGGCGCTTCTGGGACTCGTAGTCCTTGCTCGGGAGCCCGGCGGGCGCGCGCACGCACACACACACACACCCGGCGGGGGCGCGCGCGCACGCACACACACGCACGCACACACACGCACACACACACACACACCCGGCGGGGGCGCGCACACACACGCGCACACACACACCCGGCGGGGGCGCGCGCACACACGCACACACACACACACCCGGCGGGGGCGCACGCGCACGCACACACGCGCGCACACACACACACACACACACACCCGGCGGGGGCGCGCGCGCACGCACACACACACGCACACACACACACCCGGCGGGGGCGCGCGCGCACGCACACACACACGCACGCACACACACACACCCCCGGCGGGGGCGCGCGCGCACGCACACACGCACGCACACACACACACCGGCGGGGGCGCGCGCGCACACACCCGGCGGGGGCGCGCGCGCACACGCACACACACGCACGCGCGCACACACACACACATACACCCGGCGGGGGCGCGCGCGCATACACGCACACACACACCCGGCGGGGGGAGCGCGCGCGCACACACACACACACACCCGGCGGGGGCGCGCGCGCACACGCACACACACACACCCGGCGGGGGCGCGCGCGCACACGCACACACACACACACACGCACACACACACCCGGCGGGCGCGCGCGCGCGCGCGCGCGCGCACACACACACACACACACACACACACACACACACACACACACCCCCGGCTCCTCCCGCGCATGCGCGGCTCCCGCCCACCCCTGGCGTTTTCTCCCGGAAGTCCGCGGGCTCTATAGCGGGTCTGAGGCCCCGGCGCGGTGTTCCAGTCCCACAAGTGCGGCCGCGGGTGGGGAGTGGTGGCCGACGCGCTCCAGCGAAGCGGACCGCAAGCAGTCGGGTGTGAAGGTGCGAGCAGCGCGGGAGGCGACCTGGCGGCGACGTCGGTGGGTCCCGCAGGCCCGGAGCTCGGGAAGGGGAGGCGTGGGCTGGGCTCTCCTGGCTTGGTCGGAGTCGGTGCTGCCAGAGGCCGGTGTGTGCCTCCGGTTACCGAGCTGGTGCCTCCCTGCGCGAGCCTCGCCAGACAGAGGCGGAGAGGAGCGCGCCCGCGTTCCGGCAGTGCTGCTCACCCGCGCGAGGTGTCCAGTTTGCCCGTCTATAAGCTAAGGGTAGTATCAGTCCTAGTGAAAAGCCCCGAAGTTCCTAGAAAAATTACGAGATGTGAACTGACCGAGCCCTGCTATGAGACAGTTGTATTTCTGGAATGCCTTAATAGACGTCTCAAGCAAGTGATGTTTTTGGTCTCCTCCGGCATCGTGTACCCTGCCTCGCACCCCGGGTTTGAGTTTCCAAAGTTTCTAACGACCGACTTTCCAGGGACAGTTCTGCACGGGAGATTGGGGTACTGGATGATGGCCCTGTATTCTTTTGAAATAAGTCGGTGTGGCAAAGCTCAATAGCCGCCACTCTATAAGAAATAGGAATTCCAGCGGGGTATGGTGGTGCACGCTTGTAATCCCAGCATTCGGGAGGTGGAGACATGAGGAATGCGGTTCGCAGACAGCCTCAGCTACTTGTTGGCGAGGTCCTTCGCGACTCAGTGAGACCCTGTTTCAAAAAAAAAAAAAAAAGACTAACAACAACAACAACAACAACAACAACAAAATACGGCTGGGGGTGTAGCCTGGAGGAAAAATGCTCCAGAGTTCAAACCCCAGTACAAAAAAAAAAAAAATTCCCATTCAAAAGAACACCCTCTCTGAACAGTAGACCCAGGGAGGGGAAGGTTCCAGCTTTGTATTGCCTAAGCAGTTGTTGGTCCTACTATCTAGAGTGCACAAAATTGGACTGCTACTACATCTACTCCACCTGAAGCTCTCAACTATTAGGCGCTGTTGGAAGATTTGGACCAACTTTGTGGAAGGAGAGGTGAGTTGGACTGAGGGATAAGCAAGAGCCTAGCAAATGTTACTTGCTGAAAGGGGAATGAGGATGTGGTCCAGAGGATCAGTTTACGTGCTCCCTAATCCCACTCCCATTCCTTTAACACATGCATCCCCCTCTTTGTTCCCAGAATCTGATCACTCTCAAACTTAATGCATCACCAAATTTGGCATCTAGAGATGTGCTAGTGATCCTCTGTTTGATGGTTCTCCCTGATAGTTTTTGTAATGCTGGGGATTGAACCAAGAACATTCTACTTCTGAGCTAGACCCTCCACCCTATTTTTATTTTATTTGGAGACAGGATCTCACTAAATTGCTGACAGCCTCACTAAGTTGCTGAAGCTGGCTTCACTCTGCAATCCTGTATCAGCCTCCCTCATACTGGTATTGTAAGCATGTGCCACCATGCCTGGCTGCATCTTTATTCTTTATTTTTGAAACAGGGTCTAGCTAAATTGCAGAGGGCCTCACTAAGTAGCTAAGGCTGTCTGTGAACCGTGATCCTCCTGTCTCACCCTCTCAAATGCTGGGATTACAAGCCTGCGCCACCACGCCTGGCATGGCTGCATCCTTTACTTTTAGGTAGTATTCATTTTTCAAGCACTTTCTGTTGATTATATGACCTCAAAGAGTTACTAACACCAGTATTTCTCAATGCCATTAGAAATGCATCACATTGCTTGATGCTCATTGGCCAAAGAAAAGTCAAATGGCAGAGTTCAGGTTTGTCTAAGGTTACAACATGAGTGAGTGGGTACAGTGAGATGGGTCCTTGGGAGCCACTACTGGAACCGGGTACCACAAGCAATAGATATTTTGTGTATTTTTTCTCTGTAATTGTGGGTCAAAAATGTTGGGTTCCAACATGTATACTTTTCATGAAGTTAAATGTGCAAAAGCAAGAGGTAGAGTGGAGACACTCACATGAAGTCCTATGGGGTATCCTGCATAAATAGGAAATAGTCCATACATCCCAAGTACATTTCTGTAACATCAAAGGCATAATATGCCTTTCTTTTGTTTAAATTTTTAAAATTTTTTCTGGGAAACATTAATTGTTGCTAAATTTATAGGTAGTAGCTTTTAAAATTAACCCTAAAGTGAATTATATTCCTAATCACTAATGGGCTTGTGGGTGCCTCTGCAGCAGGGACTTTTATATCCCTACTTGAAACATCAGGGGCTAGGGCTATTCTTCCACAGAGAGACACCCCACCTTTCTAGCTCCCAAGTAGTGTATTGGGCTGAAGAATATAGGACAAAGCCGCACACGATCTTGCATGACTCTGCTCCATTTGCCACCTCTCTCAGATATGCTTCCAGAGTCCTCTGTACATTTCCAAGAGCAACCCAAAATGAATGCGTCTCTGGTGAGTTATTTATTCTCCTGTTTTACATTGTATTTAGTGAACTTTATGAGAATGTAAGAATTAAGGTGGAAAAGTTGAAAAGCAAAACTCACCCTCAGGAAATGTACATAAGTTGTAGATGGTGTTGATGTTGTGATGATATTAGAAGTCTCTCACATGGATGACAGAGTCAGAATTCTTAGTGAAATAGGCCAGCTGTGGGAGATTGCTTGCTTTCCTTCTGCCAGCGTTGTTCTTCTACTAGAGGTTTTAACCATTACATTGTAAAAATGATTAATTACAGTTGACAGCAAAAGCAGTCATGGGATGAGTCAGAAGAAAAAAGGTAGTTACAGATGAATCAGGGTAAACTATTCTGCGAAATAAGGAAGTTGTCAGCGCCTCTGCTTCTGATGACTAAGAAGGCTTCCAACATAAGAGAGATGACATAGATTTAGCAGATTATAGACTTTAGAGTTATCTAAGTTGAATGCAGGTTTGCCTCTGGTCTTTCTGATGTGGTGACACAACAGTCACTCTTGTTACGGAATTCAGTGTAACTGAAGGAAGTGAGCATAACTTCTAATAGGACATGAAGACTTTTTGGAACTAAGGTCTGGGACATTGTCTTCATTGGTCATATGTAACTACCTCAATGAGATTTTATTGAAGTTGCTAAAATAGTATGATCCTAGACACTATTGAGCATCTTTTCATATGCTTATCATCCATTGTATGCCGAAGACCTGCTCTGGCCAATTCAGGGGTTCTCGAAGGTGGGTTCTCGAAGGTGGGTTCTCGAAGGAGTTGGCACTTTGAGGGAATGAGAAAAAGCCATTCTCAGAGGATCCGGAGGTGTGAATCTGCTATTCAGAGTCACTGCTTTATTTTTATATGCTTTTACACAGAAGTATTTGGTATTAACAACTTTTGGCAAAACATATTTTTACACAGATTTCTCAGCACACTTGGGTATAAACAAGTTTTGGCAAAACATATTTTTCAGCACACACCTGCCCTGATGAGCTCATATCCCGATACCATGGTTGGAAAAACACCTGAAATTCTCCAAATTAACATTATACAATTCATTCTAGTTGCCTACTTTATACTTTTCTTATTTAGAAAGAGGGTCTTTTAAGCCAGCACGGCTGGCTTCGAACCTGCAGGATCCTCCTGTCTCCGCCTCCCAGCGTGGGGATTACAAGCGTGCGCCACCATGCCCGGCCCATTGTTTTTTTTTTTTTTTTTAACCTTTTCCAACTAGAACTTTCATTCTAGGTACTGTAAAATTTTAACAGCTGTAGAATTTCTCTTTTTTTAAGTCTCTTTCTACTGATATTTCCCGTATATATTTTCCTGTACTTGAGGACGGTTATAAGTGGCTCCCTGTCTTGTCTGCCATTTGCATCATCATGATTAACTTAGCCCCCCATAAGTATAAGTCAAGTTTTCTAATTTCTTTACATGCATAGTGATTCTGAGTTTTATCCTGGATATTGTGAATCACACAGAGTTTGTAGATATTGCTAAATGCCTTGGAAGAATGATTTTTATTTTACAAGGCAGTTTGCTGATGGTTCTCCATGTATTTCAACTTCCATGGACACTTTTTATTGGTCCTTCTGAGCTGTTCCATGTCTGCATAGTTTAATAGACCGTTATTCTGGTGAGCATTATATGGGGGTCTCCGCCTTAAACTTTATTGTCTAATATACTGAGCCAGTAAAACTGCAGCTTCTAAGTCCTTGGGCATTGTCTGTGTGGATAATCGCAGTATTTTTTTATTTTAATTTTTGTTTTTGGACAGGGTCGCACTATGTTGCTCAGGGTAGTCTGGAGTTCCTAGGTTTAAGCCATCCTCCTGCCTCAGATTCCTGAGTCAGTTCCCCCCCCCCATAAAGTTATGAATGTGATAAAAATAAGTGGTATTTCATAACATTGAGCCTTTCCTTATTCCTGGAATAAACTGAAAAAATTACTTCTCAGCTGTCACAATCTAGTTCTCTCTCATCAGCGAATATTAATGCTTCCTCAAATTGTATGACTCTTTCTTTCTTTCTTTCTTCTTTTTTTTTTGTGGTGCTGGGAATGAAATCCAAGGGCCTTCTACCTCTGGGCTATACTTCCAGACCTATTTTATATTTTATTTGGAAACAGGGTCTCTCTGAGTTGCTGAGAGCCTAAGTAGCTGAGGCTGACTTTGAACCTGTGTGATCCTCCTGTCTCAGCTTCCAAGTGCTGGGATTACAAGCGTGTGCCACCATGCCTGGCTTAGCCTTTTTTCTTTAAATATCTCTGCTTCTCTTGAGCTTTCATCTGTTCTCCTGGCTCAGCTGCCACTGAGATTCTCCTGCTCCCCAGATCTTTGCCTTCGGTTTAGATCCCCCACACTCTGGATTACATGTCCGTTTCCAGCTGGACATCCCCCGTGATGACCACAGAAATCTCATTGTCATGTGTCCAGAGTCCGTCTTGCCTGTCACATTCTGCCCATCAGAGTTTTTAACTTTTTTTTTTCATTTTAATTTTACAATACCAAGACCTACAAAGCTGCTTGTGCAGACAGCCTGGTAGCAAATCTTCCTTTCTTCCCTCTACACAGCAAATTAGTACCAAAGTCTTTTGCTGCCATTTTTCTTTTTCCTCTCTTCTTAAGGATTACTTCTCTATTCTTTGTTCTTGTCTCTATGTCTTGCTGTAGGTGGTCATGTCTCACATTGATTTTTTTCCCCTGATACTCCTTTAAGCCTTTGGCCCATTCTCCTTTCATGGGTAACTGTCAAAATGCAAATCTGTTCAAGTAACTTGGTTATATACGTGTGTGTGTGTGTGTGTGTGTGTGTGTGTGTGTGTGTGTGTGTAAGATCTATCTATCTAACATGCAAGGATGTTCGACTTTTGACTGATAACCCTAGACCTTTTTTTTTTTTTGCCATGGGTCTGGGGATGGAACCCAGGGATATTCAACCTCCAAGCTATACCCCCTGCCCTAATTTTTATTCTTTATTTTGAAACAGAGTCTCAGTAAGTTGTGGAGGGTTTCACTAAGTAGATGAGGCTGTCTGTAAACCACGATTCACCTATCTCAGCCTCTCAAATACTGGGATTATAAGGGTGGGCCACCACACCTGGCTAACCCTAGCTCTTTTAAATTAATTAATTAATTAATTAATTTTTACAGTGATGTGGATTGAACCCAGGGGCATTCTACCTCCAAGCTATACCTCCAGCCCTATTTTTTATTCTTTATTTTGAAGCAAGGTCTCACCAAATTGTGGAGGACCTCACTAAGTAGTTGAGGCTGGCCATGGACCTGTGATCCTCCTGCCTCAGCCTCCCAAGTACTGAGATTACAAGTGTGTGCTACCACGCCTGGCTTAAAAATAATTTTTTAAACGGGGTCTTACTAAGTTACTATGCACTGACTTTGAACCTGTGACCTTCCTGCCTCAGCCTCCCAAGTACTAGGCGTATAGGTGTGCTACCATGTCTGGCAAGTAAATTACTTGCTTTTGTTGGCCTCTGGTTACTTGCACCTTGTGTTTCAGGAGTGGGCGATGTTTACTTTCATGTGCACATAACAGTTCTTTTGGATTTAGAAGAGACATACTGTGAGGATGTCCGTGAACGCCCTTTAGCCTGTAGGTAACTTACTCACAGTAGTGACGTGAGATTGCTGGAATCAATCAAGTACTTTAATGCAGAGCGCACCATAGGCGGGTACTTGAGCACTGTTGCTGCTTTTATCTCGTCAGCCCCGGAGCACCGTCCTGGACATGATTCTCTTTGGAGTTCTATGCCTGTGCTCTGTGATCTTTGCAGTTTCAGAACTAGGCTCTTGCTACCTTGTATTCATGAGAACACATGTATGTGGAAGGTCTGAACATCTTGGCTTTCCTGTGAAGGACAACTTGATAATACAAAAATGTCTTTTTCTGCTTCTTTGTTACCCTAATTTATACTGACCTTGTGTCCACATCAGTTCAACATACTGTTCTAGGCATGTATTTTTACTTAATGTCATCATGCCAGACCATACCAGAAAGCTCCATAGAGGAGAAATTGTTCATACCTTTGTCCCTGGCAACAAGAACATTCCCAGATCTATAAAGGAGTATTTTTAGTAATGAATAAATTAGTATGGAGGCAGGATGTTTCTGCTGTGATTTTTCTTTCTCCCACCCATGTAGAGTACAGAACAAGTTCTTACATAAGACACAAACACACACAGAGAAGAATGAACTCCCAGACTTTGTGTTCTCATGACCCAGGGCTGATGACTTGAGTTAAAGGTAAATGTATTGTGACAGGGGCTGGTGTCATTTGAGGATGTGGCTGTGGACTTCAGCTGGGAGGAGTGGCAGGACCTGGATGATGTTCAGAGGACTCTGTACAGGGATGTGATGCTGGAGACCTATAGCAGCCTGGTATTCTTGGGTGAGTGAAGATAACAGCAACTCCTAGGAACAGTAACTTTCTTCTAAATAAGTATATCAGCACTTAAAAGGTTTAATGCTATTTAGGTATACAATTCCAGTCCATGAAGAATGTATTACCCCTCTGTAACAAAATGTTCAAATTGGCTCCTTCATTGCATAGCTCCTGAAACCAAACTGTTGTCACTCTTCAAAAGATCTGACTTAGCCGGTTGTGGTGGTGCACACTTGTAATCCCCGCACTTGGGAGGCTGAGACAGGAGGATTGCACAGGTTCAAAGCCAGCCTCATCTACTTAGTGAGGCTCTCAGGAACTTAATGAGACCCTGTTTCCAAATAAAATATAAAAATAGGTCTGGGAGTATAGCCCAGAGGTAGAAAGCCTCTGGGTTCCATCCCCAGTACCACCAAAAAAAAAAAAAAAAAAAAAAAAGAAGAAGAAGAAGAAGAAGAAGAAGAAAGATCTGACTTAGTAGTACCACAAAAGTCTTTCATTATTTCCTTTTAACAGGGCAGTGCATTCCCAAACCCGAGGTGATCGTCAAGCTGGAGCAAGGAGCAGAGCTGTGGATGATTGAAGAATCCCCAAACCTCCCAGGTCAGTCAGTGCAACCTTTGCAGGGAGGTTCGGAGCCGGCCAGTGTGGGCTGTGTCAGGCTACTCTCAACAGTGCCCTCCCTAATTCCATACCTGAAGACATTCGGTCTCATGCATCAAACATCTGCAGTACACAGCATCCACAGATGGCTCTTGTGTAAATCCACTTCCTCCCATTTTTTCCTAGGCTTTCTAAAAGTATAGTCACTGGCTCTTAGATTTTTTTCTTGGTGAGTTTCTCTGAATTCTCTCTCTTATTTCCTCTATTCTTAAGGACTGTGTGCTCCTCAATCCCCCACAACACCCCCAGCATTTAGTAATATATTCACTAATTTTTTTTTTGCAGTGGGATAGAACCCAGGGGCATTTTACCTCCAATCTACACCTCTAGCCCGATTTTTTATTCTTTATTTTGAAACAGGGTGTCGCTGAGTTACAAAGGGCTTCACTTTGATAGTACCTCCCAGTACTGCAAAAAAAAAAAAAAAAAAAAAAGAAAAGAAAGAAAAAAAGAAAGTGGTGTCCTAAGGGAAGGCATGTTTTTTAGTGAGATTATTATTTACTTTGGGATAGCTTAATTTTGAGGTGATGATTTTCCAAATTTGACATATACATATAGGTGGACATGCCACCTAGGACAGAGTATATATTACTGTTAAGATAGAACTTTGGAAATCAGTATTTAAAGTCCAGAGGTATTTATACAGAAGGTCATCTAGGGAGTGATGAGAAGGGAGGAAAGTGGTTCCAGAGTAAGCTGTATGTCAGGAGTGAACTGATGTATTGGCACCTCAGAAAACATGATGCAAGGGAGGATCCAGAATAGGCAAAAACCCTACACTGTTTCCCATCAGCAGCACCCTGCATTCACAAACCTGAGGTTATTGTCAAGCTGGAATAAGACGCAGAGCCATGGATGGTGGAACCTCCATACCAGAGCCTTCCAGGTCAGCCAGTGCAGCTTGGGCAGGAGAGCCCAAACAGTGGGCTGTGTCAGCCTGCCCTCAACAATCTTTTCTCCAGTTCCTTCAAGTCCTGGACTTGGGAAGAGAACTAGGAGATTCTGAGTCCAAGGCCACATGAACCAGGGATTTCATGTGAAATGCTCAAACATCTGTTTAGGAGTAGAGTTTGAAGTTAGCAATTTCCTTTTCTCTTTGTGAAATTCATTCTGAAACAACAAGGAGAATGAGAAATGTCCCTGAGACCAGAGATACTGAAATACCAGTGCATAGAACAAAAACTTCAGGAGCAGTGAATCATTATACAGGGGTGCCTGTGCCAGAGACTTGGGGAGAATGCCAGAAGGAGCCTGGAAAAACTTTCTCAAAGATGGTGGGCAAGCCTGGATTGCAGAAGCAAGGCCCTTCTGTAGGGAGGGATGCCCAGGTGTTTAGGTTGGTGCTTCATGTATCTGTTATGGTTCTGGGTAGCAAAGGGCATTAGTTTAAATCTGAATTTGGAGGATATTGTCTTTATACAAAGAAGAAGAGATGTAAAAGTCCCACAGATGTCTGTAGCCATTTCCCAGAGAGCTGGATAAACTAAACAAATATAGGTTGCAAACTTTGTACTAGGAAATATTGCTGCTTAGATGACAGACAGGTGATCCTGTTATGCATCCTAAGCTGATCCCGTCTGTCTCTCCTGCATGTATCTCATCTAAATACCACATGTAGCTGGGCGTGGTGGCGCACGCCTGTAATCCCCATGCTTGGGAGTCTGAGACAGAAGGATTGCACAGGTTCGAAGCCAGCCTCAGCTACTTAGTGAGGCTTTCTGCAACTTAGTGAGACCCTGTTTCAAAATAAAGAATAAAAATAGGGCAGGGGGTGTGGCTTGGAGGTCAACTGCTCCTGGGTTCCATCCCCAGACCCATATACATACACACACACACACACACACACACACACACACACACGCACACATACTTACTCTCTCTCTCTCTCTCTCTCTCTCTCTGTCTCTCTCTGTCTCTCTCTCTATATGTATATGTATATGTATATGTATATGTATATGTATATGTAAATAGGTCTGGGAGTATAGCCCGGAGGTAGAAAGCCCCTGGGTTCCAGCCCCAGTACCACACACACACAAAATACGGCATGTAATAATACCATCTTCAAAACTAGAGGATAAGAAAAGCAGCACAAAATACTCAATTATTAAGAAAAAATAAGGAAAACAAATGTCAGGTAAAAAGTACTCAAAAGTGTAGGTAGAGCTGGGCATGGTGTTACACACCCATAATCCCAGTACTTAGGAGGCTAAAACAGGAGAATTATTGGTTTGCGACCAGCCTCAGCAATTTAGCAAGATCCTACTTCAAAATAAAAAATAAAAAGGGCTGGGCTTGTAGCTCAGAGGTAGAATACCTCTGGGTTCAATCCCTTGTACCAAGAACGAACAAACAAAAAAATTATAGCTAAGAGCCAGGTGTGGTGGTGTATACCTGTAGTCCTAGTACTTGGGGGGCTGAGCAGGAGGATCCCAGATTTGAGGCCAATGCGTGGTAACTTAACAAGACTCTTTTTCAAAAATAAAGATTTAGCCAGGCATCGTGGCGCATGCTTGTAATCCCAGCATTTGGGAGGCTGAGACAGGAGGATCGCGGTTCGAGACCAGCCTCAGCTACTTAGACTCTTTGCAACTCAGTGAGACCCTGTTTCAAAATAAAGAATAAAAAAAAATAGGGCTAGGGGTATAGCTCAGAGGTAGAATGCCTCTGGGTTCCATCCCCAGCACTGAAGAAAACAAAACAAAAGAAAAACCCCAAATAAAATTTTTTTTTTGTTATGTATTTATTTTTTGTGGGTTTGGGGTTGAAACCCAGAGGCATTTGACCTCTGAGCTATACCCCCTGCCCAATTTTTTATTCTTTATTTTTGAAACAGGGTTTCACTGAGTTGCGGACGGCCTCATTAAGTAAGTAGCTAAGGCTGTCCGCGAACTGCGATCCTCTGGTCTCAGCCTCCCAAATGCTGGGATTACAAGCCTGCGCCACCACACCCGGCAAAAGAGAAACTATTTAAGCAGGGGAGTTAGGTTTGTCTCTAACATGTTTTACTGACCTAGTTATGTGGCGGGGATGGGGTGGGGGGATTTTTGAGTCTAAACAGATGTGCCCTGCTTTACTTACTCAGAAGAGCTCAGGAGTGGCCTCTGTGTTGGGAGGCTTTTTTTCAGGTGTAGAAACACCATGCTTTCAATATATTCAGAGCTATTCAATCCTATTCAGTACTTGTGTCTAATGATGTTTGTCCAAGAACGTCAACCTATTACCTGACTCTGTCTTTCAGATGTCTCTTTGGCTAGGCTTTTATTTTTTATAATTTTTTCTCATTTTGACATCCTTTTTCTTCATTTTGACATCTTTTTTTCATTAGTTATGCAGAATTTTGTCTTAATTTAAATTTTATTTTATTTTTTGGTACTGGGGATTGAACCCAAGGACACTCTACCTCCGAGCTGCACTCCCAGCCCTATTTTATTTTTATTTTATTTTATTTTTATTTTTATTTTTTTTTATTGGTGCACTGTATTCATACATCATAGTAGGATACATACTTTTGTAGACATACATGCACACTTTTCCCAGTCAGCCCCCACCCAATCCCCACCCCATTCTCTCCCTATCCCTCCCTCCCATGCTTGGCTTAGTAGTTGACATCTAGTATTATGGCAATTTATCTAAAATTAAAAATGATAATCTCACATAACAGTTTCATTTGTCTGATACCAGGCTTTTGATGACTTAAAGATAACATTTCAATATTACTTTTTTGCTTTCATTCTTACCAGAGAATATTTTTTTCTATTTTTTAGGTGAAACTATCATATATTTATATATTTATTTTTCAGAAAAAAATCTATCCTAATATGGAATATGGAGTCTAGGTACCCAAAACGATCTTGAAAAAGAACAAAGCTAGAAGATATATATTTTCTGATTTCAAACCATATAAAGCTACAATAATTGAAACAGTGTAGTACTATTCTAAAGGCAGATATATAAACCATTGGAGTTAAATAAAAGCCTAGAGCTAAATTCTTCCCTATATTGTCAAGTTATTTTTGACAAGGTTTCCACGAACATTTGGTGGTGGAAATGATAATCTTTTAACTAAATATTGTTAAAAAATAATAATTACATGGAAAAGAATAAAATTGGACCCTTACCTAATCCCATATACAAATATTAACTCAAAATAGATAATAGACCTAAATACAAATCTTAAGACTATAAACTTTTAGGAGAAAATCTGGGTCATAAAACCTCACAACATTGAAATTGACAGTGATTTCTTGGTTATGATTTCAATGACACAGGCAACAGAGGAGTATACAGACTCCCTAAAAAATAAAAAAATAAAAAAATTGTATATCCAAAGACAATGTAAACAGAGTTAACAGTTACTAATAGAATGGGATAAAATATTTCCAATTGCTATATCTGAAGGTATATTAATATTCCAACTAAATCCTAAAAATTAACAACAATAAAGGCAAACAATACCATTTAGAGATAGGTAAAAGACTAACATAAATAATGAATCTCCACAGATAACCAATCTTAATTGTCTGTTGGATGGAAACTCTTGTTTCTCTGGTTCTGGTGTGTGTTACCTATTTCTTCTTTGTAGTTAATCTCTTTGAGTATTTTCTCTAGTGCTAGTTTTGAAGACATAAATTCCTTCAGTTTCTGTTTGTCATGGAAGCTTCTTATTTCTCCATCTAATTTGATAGAAAGTTTTGCTGGGTATGAAATTTTTGGTTGGAAGTTGTTTTCTTTCAAAATTGGGAATATGTTACTCCAAGCCCTTCTGGCTCTCATAACTTGGTTTGGGAAGTCTGGAGTGATTCTAATTCGTTTGCCTCTGAATGTCACTTGGCCCTTTGTTTTTGTTGCCTTTAAGATTCTCTGCTTGGCTTCCACATCGGTCATTTTGACAATTATGTGGCGTGGGGATCCTCTTCTCCAATCCTGTCTAAAGGGAGTTCTATAAGTTTCCTGGACCTTTGTACAACCTCTTGCTCTATGTTTGGAAAATTTTCTGCTATTACTTCCTTGAAGAGATTGTTGATCCCTTTGGTTTCACTTTCTTTTCCCTCCTCTATTCCAATTATTCTTAGGTTAGCTCTCTTAAAATGGGCCCATATTTCTTCAATATCAGATTCCTGCTGTCGGATATTTTTTCCTAGATTATAAACTATGCGTTCATTTTTGGATTGCTCATCTTCTAAGAGCGAGATTCTGTTCTCCATGTGGTCTAATCGGTTGTTTGTGCTTTGAATTGAGGCCTTTACTTCATTAATTGCATCCTTTATCTCTTTTTGGCTCTCTCTGAGTTCTTTTCGAAGCACCTCTATTATTTCTACAGTTATTTTCCTGATTTGATCTTCTAGAAATCTCTGATTTTCTGTTTTATCGGGTTCTGATGTTGTGGGGTTGTGGGCATTAATTGCTCCAGTATTATTCCTCTTTCCCATGATTTCTGATGTTTGTGCCTTCTCTGGGTTCTTCCCTTGGGTCACTATGACTTCCCTTAAGGTGTTCTGGATCTCGAGTCAGTGGTATCTCGGACCCCACTACTCCTTTACTGGGTTGTATCACAGAGTCTCCGACCCAGAGTGTCGATAGAGGCTGCTTTAGACTGTGGGGGGTGCCAGGTTGCACGTTCTCCTATGGTGTGATATCTCTGCCACCGCCACTCCCCCACTGGGTCAAGTCCCAGGGAGTACAGTACTGAGATTTCTCCTCTATGGCCCGCAATTTGACTCACTGTTCTTGAGTACGCAGATGTAGCTGTACTGGCCTCGCTGAATTCGCTGCTGCTGCCGCCGGTGGCAATATGGCGCCGCTGCTACGCCCTCGGCTATGGGGCTGGCGTTTTTCTTCTTGATTTTGATTTCTACTCTGAATCCCTGCAGCGTGTGCTGAGCTCGGCCACTGGGAGCTTTAGATGCTCTCTGCGCGGAGAAATCCCGCCTAGCTGTTCCGCAGTGGCTCACCTCGGCTTGCTGTAGCCGTCCTGTGAATTCGCTGGTGCCTCCGGCAGTATGGCGCTGCTGCCGCGTCTGCCGCGTCCTCGGGCGCGAGGCCGGTGTATCTCCTCTGTGGCTCTGTTCTCAGTCCGCTTTCTCTCTGGAGCTTGGTGATTTTTTGTTTCACTGGTGATGGTGTTTTCTGGCTATGAAAGGCGCTGATTTTGTGGTAATGGAGATTTGTTGTTAGCAGGGCTCTTAAGCCCCGCTTTTCTCGGTCGCCATCTTCCCGGAAGTCCAAATAAAATTTTTTTAATTTTTTTTTTTTAATGGTGTACTGTATTCATACATCATAATGGGATAAAAAAAAACTTTTTGTAGACATACATGCACACATCACCCAATTAGCCCCTACCCGATCCCCACCCCATTCCCTCCCCATCCCTCCTTCCCATGCTTGGCTTAGTGGTTGACATCTAGTATTATAGCAATTTATCCAAAATTAACAATGATATTCTCACAGAACAGTTTCATTTGTCTGATACCAAGCTTTTGATGACTTAAAGATAACATTTCAATATTTCTTTTTGCTTTCTTTCTTACCAGAGAATATTTTTTTTCTTTTTTTCTTTTTTTAGGTGAAACTATCATACATTTATTTATTTATTTTTAAGAAAAAAATCTATCCTAATGTGGAATATGGACTCTAGATACCCAAAACAATCTCGAAAAAGAACAAAGCTAGAAGATGTATATTTTCTGATTTCAAACCATATAAAGCTACAATAATTGAAACAGTGTAGTGCTGTTCTAAAGGCAGATATATAAACTATTGGAGTTAAATAAAAGCCTAGAGATAAATTCTTCCATATATTGTCTAGTTATTTTTGACAAGGTTTCCACGAACATTTGGTGTAGAAAATAATAATCTTTTAAGTAAATATTGTTGAAAATTAATAATTACATGAAAAAGAATAAAATTGGACCCTTACCTAACACCATATACAAATATTAACTCAAAATAGATAAAAGACCTAAATATAAATCTTAATACTATAACCTTTTAGAAGAAAATCTGGAGCTGGGCATGGTGGCGCACGCTTATAATCCCCGCGCTTGGGAGGTGGAGACAGGAGGATTGCGCAGGTTCGAAGCCAGCTGCGCTGGCATAAGAGACCCTGTTTCAAAAATATAAAATAGGTCTGGGAGTATAGCCCGGAGGTAGAAGGGCTTCCAGGAACCCCAGTACCACCAAAAAAAAAAAAAAAAAACAGAAGAAAATCTGGGTCATTAAACCTCACAACATTGAAATTTTCAGTGATTTCTTGGATATGATTTCAATGGCACAGGCAACAGAAGGGTAAACAAACTCCCTTATAAATAAAAACTATTGTATATCCAAAGACAATGTAAACAGAGTTAAAAGTTACTGATAGAATGGGATAAAAATATTTCCAAATGCTATATCTGAAGATATATTAATATTCCAACTAGAAATCCTAAAAATTAGCAATAATAAAAGCAAACAAAACAATTTAGACATATGTAAAAGACTAACATAAATAATGAATCTCCACAGATAACCAATCTTTGTTGTCTGTTGGATGGAAAATCTTATTTCTCTAGTTCTGGTGTGTGTTACCTAATTCTTCTTTGTAGTTAGTCTCTCTGAGTATTTTCTCTAGCGCTGGTTTTGAAGACATAAATTCATTCAGTTTCTGTTTGTCGTGGAAGCTTCTTATTTCCCCATCTAATTTGATAGAAAGTTTTGCTGGGTAGGAAATTTTTGGCTGGAAGTTGTTTTCTTTCAGAGTTTGGAATATGTTACTCCAAGCCTTTCTGGCTCTCATGACTTGGTTTGGGAAGTCTGGAGTGATTCTAATTCGTTTGCCTCTGAATATCACTTGGCCTTTTGTTTTTGTTGCCTTTAAGATTCTCTGCTTGGCTTCCACATCGGTCATTTTGACAATTATGTGGCGTGGGGATCCTCTTCTCTGATCCTGTCTAAAGGGGGTTCTATAAGTTTCCTGTACCTGTGTATCAACCTCTTGCTCTATGTTTGGAAAATTTTCTGCTATTACTTCCTTGAAGAGATTGTTGATCCCTTTGGTTTCACTTTCTTTTCCCTCCTCTATTCCAATTATTCTTAGGTTAGCTCTCTTAAAATGGGCCCATATTTCTTCAATGTCAGATTCCTGCTCTCGGATATTTTTTTCTAGATTATAAACTATGCGTTCATTTTTGGAGTGATCATCTTCTAAGAGCGAGATTCTATTCTTTATGTGGTCTAATCGATTGTTTGTACTTTGAATCGAGGACTTTACTTCATTAATTGCATCCTTTATCTCTCTTTGGCTCTCTCTGAATTCTTTTCAAAACACCTGTATTATTTCTACAGTTATTTTTCTGATTTGATCTTCTAGAATCTCTGAATTTTTGTTTTATTGGGTTCTGATGTTGTGGGGTTGTGGGCATTCATTGCTCCATTGTTATTCCTCTTTCCCATGATTTCAGAAGTTTGTGCCTTCTCTGGGTTCTTCCCTTGGGTCACTACGACTTCACTTAAGGTGCTCTGGATCTCAAGTCTGTGGTATCTCAGTCCCCACTACTCCTTTACTAGGTTGTATTACAGAGTCTCAGACCCAGGGAGTCAAATGAGGCTGCTTTAGACCATGGGGGGGGGTGCCAGGTTGGGCATTCTCCTATGGTGTGATATCTCTGCCACCGTCACTCCCCCACTGGGTCAAGTCCCTGGGAGTGCAGTACTGGGATTTCTTCTCTAGGGGCCGCAATTTGACTCACTGTTGTTGAGTGCGCTGATGGAGCTGTCGTGGACTCCGTGAATTCGCTGCTGTTGCCGCTGGTGGCAATATGGTGCCACTGCCACGCCCTTGGCCGCAAGGCTTGCATATTTCTTCTCTGTTTTTGCGCTTGGTTCTGAGTCCCTGCACGGTGTGCTGAGCCCAGCCATTGGGAGCTTTAGATGCTCGCTTCGCCGAAAAATCTGCCGAATCCCACCCGGCTGATCCACAGCGGCTCACCTCGGCTCGCTGTCCGTCACTCCTCTCTGGAGCCTGGTGGGCTGTTGAGTGTGTTGGTCTGGAGCTGTCCGGTAAACTTGCCGCTGCCGCTGGCAGTAAGGCGCTGCTGCCACATCTTCGGCCATGAGGCCGGCGTATCTCTTCTCTGGCTCTGAGCTCCGTTCTGAGTTCCCCTCCTGTCTGGGGCCTGGTGCTGCAAGGAAGCCCAAAATAAAAATTTAAAATACAATATCTCTGTGGTTCAAAGATGGAGTATCCCTACACACACACACACACACACACACACACACACACACCACAAAAAATAAAAAGCAGAAAAGAAACATGATTTAACATCTCAGAATCTACAAATACTATTTAATACATTAACTTACTAGGGAGAAAAGGCACATACTTATCATATGTCAATACCTGTTATTACTATTAAATTTAATTAAATTAATTAAATTGTTTTTGTAGTGCTGGGAATTGAACCAGGGGTAATTCTATTTCTGAGCTATACCACAGCTTTATTTTATTTTGAAACAGAGTCTCACTAAGTTGCTGATGCAGGCTTCAAATTTGCAGTCCTCCTGTCTCAGCTTCCCGAGTACTGGATTACAGGTGCGCTACCATGCCAGCTATTATTGATATTTTAAAATCAGTAGGCTGCTATGATAGTAAGTAAGAAATGCTTGAATGTGGTTTGTGTGTGTTTTTGTTTTCTTTTGTTGTTAATCATTTCAGATGTTCAGAAAGTGGAAGACCTGATTGAGACCAGCCAGGAAACTCAAGACAGACATCTGTGGCAAGTAGTAATTACCAATAGCAGACCAGCAGAGAAGAGAGATGAATTAGAAAAAACATTTAATTTGGGCTCCAGTCATATTTCAAGTCTGATTTTAAATAAGAGGAACCACTTAGCAATGAGGGCTGAGGAGTCTGTTGTATATCAGAACATACTTCTTTCTGGTGAACCTGATGAAGTCCATGTGGGAGAGAAGCCTGATGCTCATGGTATGGCTGGGAAACCCTTCAGGCATCCTGAGCATCTTAGTCATCACTGTAAGATTCAAGCTGGGCAGCAGGATTTTGAATACAGTGGACAAAGGACAATTTTCTTTATACATGAGGGGGTTCGTGTGGGAGAGTCCTCCTATAAATATGAATATAAGAATGCCTGTGATAAATCTCGTATCCAAGAGATAACTCAGTCAGGATGGAAAACTTTGGAATGTAATATATGTGGGATAATATTCTCTATAATGCCAACACGTATTAACCATCCGAACATGCACACAGGAGAGATACCCTGTGTATGCAATGAATGTGAAAAGTCCTTTGCTAAGAAAGCCTACCTTACAAAACATCAGAGGAAACATACAGAGAAGAAGCCCTGTGAATATAAAAGGTGCACAGAGTCTTTCTTCCAGAAGTCAGACCTCACTTTACAACCTAAAACTCACATAGGAGAGAAACCCCATGAGTGTAATGAATGTGGCAAATCTTTCTATCGCAGGTCAGACCTCACTGTTCATCAGAGAATCCACACAGGAGAGAAACCCTATGAATGTAATGAATGCAAAAGATCTTTCAACCAGAAGTCAAATCTTAACAGGCATCAGAGAACTCACACAGGAGAGAAACCTTATGAATGTAACAAATGTGGGAAATCTTTCAACCAGAAGTCTGACCTCATTTTACATCAGAGAATCCACACAGGAGAGAAACCTCATGAATGTAACGAATGTAGAAAATCTTTCTACAAAAAATCAGACCTCACTGTTCATCAGAGAACTCACACAGGTGAGAAACCCTATGAATGTAATGAATGTAGGAAAACTTTCTACCATAAATCAAAACTCACTGTGCATCAGAGAACTCACACAGGAGAGAGACCCTATGAATGCAATGAATGTGGAAAATCTTTCTACCAGAAGTCAGATCTCACTGTACATCAGAGAACTCACACAGGAGTGAAACCCTATGAATGTAACAAATGTGGAAAATCTTTCTGCCAGAAGTCACTCCTCATTGTGCATCAGAGAACCCACACAGGAGAGAAACCCTATGAATGTGATGAATGTAAGAAAACCTTTTGCCAGAAGTCACACCTCAGGCGACATCAGAGAACTCACACAAGGTAGGAACCTTATGAGTGAAGAAGGTAGGAAATCTTTCAACCAGAAATCAGACTGGCAGCAGGCATCGGAGGACCCACAATGGAGAGAAACCCTAACTTTATGTTACAAGTCATGTTTCAGCAGACTTAAGAGAATTTATGCAGAGAATCCTGCATGGCAGAGATGAGCTATACATTCCTTTGGATGCACAGTCACTGAGACACACCAGGCCCTTGGTATTGTGGGTGGGACCACATTGAGCACTGTTCAGAGGGATGTGGACACAACCTATGGACATCACTTCCATGCCTGGCAACAGGTAACCGTGTGCTGCTGCTTGATTTCTCATGCCCTGTGTTACTGAAGTCCAGGAGATTCCCCTGGTTAGTATTGGGAGTTATTGGCGGGAGAAAGCCATCATGATTTGAGGCAAGGAATTGATTGAGAACAGAGCTCTCCTCACCTCTACCTCCGACTCTCCCTTTGTACTTCATATTGGTGAGAAATAAATGCTGCTAACCATTGTATGTGTGATCTGTTTCTAAGAAGTTACTAGCCCTTGTTTATCGGAAAATTAACACGAGAGAAGCCTGTTTAATCATCTTTCATCTCCATGTTGGTTTAAGCAAGGAGCAAAGGGGCTGTGGGGGGAAATAAATCTGGGGTTGCTTTTTTCAAGCAGGGACAGTTAAATATGGAGAGTTGAGTAAATATCACAGTGTATCAGTTTTCAACAAAGTACACGTTTTATACATCAGAGTTTGTAATGAACAGAAAACAATTAAAATTGGTACTGTGGACAACAATTTTCAAATAGAATTGTCACATATGTTATGGAACATGTAAGCTATGGTGTTGACAGTGCAGTAGTTTTCTCCTGTTGGTTTTTTTGCTTTCCAGTGCTGGAGATATTTTGAGTTGTCATCACTAAGGAACAAGCAGTGCAACCGGCATCCAGGGGTTAGAGAATGAGAAGGACGCCAAAGACTCACCTACAGCATGTAGAGCATGTGCTGAGTGTTCTAGAACATTCGTTTTCATAATGGAACACAGGGTGACTGGCAGATAATGTGTGCCTTTAAATACTATGACTAGCAATTTTTTTTTTTTTTTTTTTTTTTTGCAGGTCTGGGGATGGAACCCAGGGGCGTTCCACCTCCGAGCTACACCTCCTGCACTATTTTTTTTTTTAATTCTTTATTTTGAAACTGGGTCTCACTGAGTTGCAGAGGGCCTCACAAAGTAGCTGAGGCTGTCCGTGAACCACGATCCTCCGGTCTCAGCCTCCCAGATGCTGGGATTACAAGCGTGCGCCACTACGCCCAGCTGACTAGCATGTTTTTTTTTTTTTTTTTAAAGTAAGTGCTACTCTTGCTTTAGTATAGCTTGTTAGCTATATTAGGTCTAAACAGTATGTTACATATTTTCCCTAATTATCTAGTTTGTTTGAATTTCTGTGACTGTTATTATTGAACTGTCTCTTAGGTGAAGAAGGCCATTCTGCTAAATTTTGCATTTTACAAAGAGCCAGGCATTGAGGTCTTGGAAAGATTGTTCACATAGAAATGTACAAATTGGGCACTTAATTGTTAAGAGCTTACTCCTGAGTTCATTTAAGAGGTTGTGAACAATAGCACTCAGTTTTGTGTACTCAGTAGAGAGCGAGTGTGTATGCCCAAGTGTCCCTCTGTCTCTTGACTCATACCTCTGTATGTCTGCCTGCCTGCCAGCCATTGAGTGTGAGGCTGTGTCTCTTTCTTACTGTGTCTCTGTCTCTGTCTACCTCTTCTCAGTGTGGGTCTGTGGCCCTTCCACTGTGCATTGGGACATGATGGTGCATCCCTGTTACTGATGTCTGCCTGTGTCTCTGTTGTCTGTCTCTGTCATTTTCTTGGTTCCTCTTTGTCTTAGCAAGTATCTCCATATGTGCCTGCCTGGATTTGTGTGAGGGGGTGTTTCTGTGTTTTGTCTGAACTATGCCAGTCACATAAACTGAACATGTTTGTGTCTTTCCTCAATATCAGAATTTACTAAGTAAGTTTATGAATAAATTCATAAGCTATGTTATGAAAAATTCATTAATAATCTCATAAGCTATATTACCTTTATCAATAGTGATTCTCCTTGATAGAAATAAGCCAGGAAACCACAGTTTCTTTTATTCCAATCTTCATTACTAATATCTATAACATACCACATATCCTGCTTTACACAATGATATACATAGGTTACAAAAAGGCTAAGAAGGGGGTAAGGTGACCATGGAGTTTTAGGAGTTTCTACTTAAAGCAAAGGCAGAGAGCCAGGTGCTGTGGTGCATGCTGGTAATCCCAGGACTTGGGAAGCTGAAATAGGAAGATCCACGTTCTTGGCTAGCCTCAGCTACGTAGGCTCTCCACAACTTAGCGAGACCCTGTTTCAAAATAAAGGATAAAAAATTGAATTGGAGGTAGAATGCCCCTGGGTTCCATCCTCAGTATGGCAAAAGAAAGAACATAGGAATGCAGGAGTCACTGCAGGTGGTCAAAGAAGATTAGAAACTAGCCCAAGAACTTGTTCATGGTGCGGAGCTGTCAGTGTAGGATTTGTCTTAGACCTGTCACATCAGCATGGAGATAGTGCTGAGCTGAAGCCCAGGGACAGAGTTGGGGGCTCCTGGCTGCCAGTTGACCTTGTGCTGCATTTACCAGTATGTGCTGCTGTAATCAGTCTTGGAGTACTACTCCTTTTATAGCTTTCAAGTGAGGGGGTCACAGGGCCTGTGTATGTGAGATTGCTAAATTCATGGGCCTGGTCCTTGTGAGATGGGTCTGATTGGGACCCCATGCACCTGTGTGCTTCTGATGTAAATCATCAAGCAGAGTTATCTATTTATCAGTGTGCGCCTTAAGGTTGTGCTGTGCAGGTGGTGATTGTTGACTTGTATGCATGAGGTGTAGAGTCATTCCACCTTGGTGATTTACAAAATGTTGTAACACTTTACAAAATGTTGTAACTTAGTGCTAGGCACAACCTGAAAACAGCTGTCTGCTCATCCTGGAGTCAGGGCATAGCCTGCTGTCCACACTGTTTCTCTCCCTCATTCTCTGTGTTTCTGTGACCCTCTATGTTTTCATATCTCTATTGTTCCACCTCTAGGCATAATTGTGTGTGTGTGTGTGTGTGTGTGTGTGTGTGTGTGTGTGCGTGTGTGCGCGCGTACCCACATGCATCTCTGTTCTTCTGGCCCTGGCTGAATCTCTGGCAATTGTGTAGTCTTGATTTCCCTCCCTCCCTTCGTCCCTTTGTCTATCTCTCTGTCTCAGTGCCTGTTTGTAGGTATGCCTGTGTTTGTGCACGGGGGTGTTTCCTCCTCTGTTTCCGTGTCTCCTCACCTCTGTGTCTTATCTTTGCCTGTTCCCTTCTTGTTGTATGTCTCTTTGTCTCATTAAGGGCTGGTATGTGTTACCACCTGGTTATGTCAACAAGTGTGTTTATGTATAAATATTTGCACATGTACAGAGCTTTACAAATAAATACATCCTGCACCACGAAGATGAGCGAGCACAGCAGCACCATTTATTGGCATGTCATAAGACAGATTCCTGACAATACCCACACGTCATTACTGGCTCTACGCTTTCCGTTTATCAACTGGATAGTACTGGTGTGCCATGGACAGTTGCATTACCTTTAAGGTATTGCAACTTCCATTTAAGGTATTGAGCTTCCATATTACAATATTGAAAAAAAATGAGTCATATAACACAGAATCACTTCATAGTGATTCTTTTCATGGAGAACATGGCTTTCTTGTTCCCCACTTAGTGGAGCCCTTGCTGGGCGGAGTGTGGAATGTTCTGTTTCTCTTTTGTTCTGTTGGGATGGAACTAGGGCACCAGCCAAGGGTGCTCTGCCCATAAGCCGCATTCCCCATGCCCCTCCCCTGCGGCTGCTGCTTTTGCCCAATAAGTCTTGTTGGGCAGGATCAGCATTTGATGTTGGATCCTAGACATATCATGCCCCACACACTTTGCCTGAATTGGGACTCTTTGGACTTGTGTCCTGCTGTGCCCACTTTAGCAATACTGTCTCTTGAAGCCATGAGCTCCTGGTCCTTAGTTCATGTTCTTAGCTCCAGTTCCCATCCTCATCTATCCTTTGTTATCCATAGGTCATATTATGCTTGACATTTCATATTCTTTACTTAGAACAGAAAATAATCTCATTGTTCTATACAATTGGGAAAAGTTTATTTAAAAATTCAAATGTCCAGCTGGGCATGGTGGTGCATGCTTGTAATCCCAGTACCTGGGAAGCTGAGACAGGAGGATTGTGCAGGGTTGAAGCCAGCCTCAGCTACTTAAGTAAGGCTCTCAGCAACTTAGCAACCCTGTTTCCAAATAAAATGTAAAATAGGTCTGGAAGTATAGCCCAGAGGTAGAAAGCCCATGGGTTTCTTCCCTAGTACCACACACACAAAAAAAAATATTCAAATATCCATAAGTATAAAAAAGAAAGCAAACTATTATGTGGCTCTACTATTAATATCTTATTAATATCTTGTAAATAGTCCCTTAAATATATGTTCAATCTATATATGTATTACACAATTTTTAAATAAATTTATACCACCTGTTCCCTGTTCTTTTACTCAACAATTTATCTGCCTAGGCTTTTTCATGTAAGTAAATATAAACAAAACTTAAAAACTTTTAGTTTTAGCTGGGCGTGGTGGTGCATGCTTGTAATCCCAGCATTCAGGAGGCTGAGACCAGAGGATTGCAAAGGTTTTAAGCCAGCCTTAGCTACTTAGTGAGGCTCTCAGCAACTTAGACCCTGTTTCCAAATAAAGTATAAAATAGATCTGGAGGTAGAAAGCCCCTGGGTACCATCTCCCAGTACCACAATATATATGATATATAATTATATATTTATATATGTTATATATAATTATATACTTATATATACTTATATATTTATATATAGCATAATTTCTTTTAGCCTTAATATTGTGTATATATATATATATATATATAAAATTACACACACATATATATAAAATCAAGACAAGAATTCAGTATTATTGTCATAGGGACTATACTATGATTTCCTCCCTTATATCAAAATTTGTCAAGTTGGTTTATGTTAAGGCCTCTAATTTTTCTCCCTACCCCTATAGCTGCAGTGCTTTCCCCCACCTGGCCAATCTCTACCACTTGAGTGATATTGAAGATGGTGCTCACTGGAGGTGAATAAGATTGGATGAGGTTCTGAAGTTGAAGCCCCTAACTCCCCTTGATGGGGTTATTCCCCTTACGAAGGTGGTCCCTGAGTGGCCAATCCCATTTCCTGCCTTACAGGAATCCAGCAATAAGGTTACTTATACAATCTGGAAATAGCCCCAATTTCAGACATCCACCCAGATATAGTGTTTTATTAAAACAGTTCAAATGGTATATGACGTGGGCATTCCCTACAATAGATTGTCTCCATTTAAGCACATCTACTATACCTGTTGGCTGGAATCGGCTCCTCTTGACGGGTCTTGGAAGTGGAGGTCGCAGGTGAAAGATTGAGTGCAGTGAGGAGTGGAAAGCAGGCCTGATCCAAGCACCAGGTGTTTTCATTCCTCATATCTGTGTCAGTCCAACCGCTGGAGCCTATTGTGGGATTTCTTTTAGCCTTAATATTGTAGAATATAGTTTTTATGTTTATTAGCCACTTTTTGTCTTTTTCCCCCCTATTGGGTGTTTGTTTTCTTTTGTGTGTGAGAAAAGGACTCCCTCAGTTGCTCAATGTGGTTTCAAACTTCTGGGCTCAAGTTGACCTCCCAAATGGCTTGGAGTAAAGGTATGCACCACCATACCATGCTAGGAATTTATTAATAGAATTGTGGATTTTCTCCAGAAACATGCTTTGTCTTTCCCTTTGGGCATAGTTATTCTGTATATTATAAAAATAGTGATATTAAGAAAAGTGTACGGTTTTGTGAATATAAAGATTGCAAATATGTTTCTTCTTTTTTCATTTATTTTTTTTTTTATTCTGTCCTCCTGTCTCAGCCTCCCAAATGCTAGGATTTTCTGTGTGTATGTATATATATATATATCTCCCGGCTCCGTGTGGTGATCGGGCTGTTGGTACTCATCATTTCCCAAGCCCCGCCGCTGTTGGGCTGGATTCCTGACAGGGGAGGATGGAGCCTCTTTAAAAAGCAGGAGGTACATAAACATATGTATCAAAGTTAATCACCAAACAAGCATGGGATGGAGGGAGGGGGAGGGAATGGGATAGGGGCTGGATGAGGGCTAATTGGATGATGTGTGCTTGTATATCCTCTCAAGTCTTATATTCCAATGTGATGTATGATTACAATGCACCAATAAAAATAAATTTTAAAAAAGGGCCTCACTAAGTAGCTGAGGCTGTCCACTAACTGCAGTCCTCCTGTCTCAGCCTCCCAGATGCTGGGATTACAAGCGGCACTATCACTCCCATCTATTTTTTTCAAATTTAGAAAGCACATTCGTGACATTCATATGCATTATTAAAGGTTTTTTTGCATACTGGTGCTGGAAGCCAGTGGCATTCTACCTCTGAACTACACTCGCAGCCCTGTTTTTATTCTTTATTTTGAAATAGGGTCTCACTGAGTTGCAGAGGGCCTCACTAAGTAGCTGAGGCTGGTCATGAACCTGCAATCCTCCTGTCTTGGCCTCCCAAGTACTGGGATTACAAGCGTGCTCCACCATGCCCAGCAAAAATATACTTTTATTGATGCATCATGGGTATACATCACAGTGATGCTCAGTGTGATAGAAATATGCATGTATATACACAGCACATGGTCTCATCTCACCACCACCTGCCCCTATACATGTTAGTGGAATTAGCAGAGATATCTTCACATGTGTTCATAGCACCGGTTGGATTGTTCCCTTTGTCAAGCCTCCTTTCCCCTCTTTACCTCCTTCCTCCAACCCAATTCCACTGTTCTACTGGTCTGTCTTCTAATTTATATGAAGGTCCTTTTGTTTCCTATTCTATCTCTAGCTTCCACATGTAAGAGAATACATATGACCCTTGACTTTCTGAGACTGGCTGGTGTTTCACATTTATCCAAAGTTAATATCTCATTCCTTGAAAGCAAAGAGATGGATTTTCTTATAAGAATGATATCAGAAATTGTTATTGGAGAACTTTAACTATTTCCCTTTTCTTCTAAATATCATTGCAAAAAAGTACCAAGGTTGCTTTTTAGTTCAGCAATTTGAATTTCTTCTTTTTGGATTATATGTGTATATTATGACTCACTAAATGATATTTTGATTGGGAAGTGCCCTGACTGAAATTTTTTTTGGTACTGGGGATAGAGCCCAGTACCAAAAAAGTACATTTTACCTCTGAGCTCTGCTCTCAGCCCGATTTTTTATTTTTTTGCAGTACCAGGGATGGAATCCAGGGCCATTATACCTCCAAGTTAAACCCCCAGCCTTATTTTTTATGTGTGTGTGTGTGTGTGTGTGTGTGTGTGTGTGTGTGTGTGGTACTGAGGTTCCTGGAAACCCTTCTACCTCCGGGCTACACTCCCAGGCACCTATTTTTTTATATATTTATTTGGAAACAGGGTCTTTTAAGCCAGCGAGGCTGGCTTTGAACTTGCGCGATCCTCCTGTCTCTGCCTCCCAAGCACGGGGATTACAAGCGTGTGCCACCACGCCTGACTTTATTAGTTATTTTAAAACAGGGTCTCACTGAGTTGCAAAGGGCCTCACTAAGTAGTAGCTGAGGCTGGCTGCGAACCCAGATCCTCCTGTCTCAGCCTCCCAAATGATGGGATTACAAGCATGCACCACTATGCCCAGCTATATTCTTCCTTCCTTCCTTCCTTCCTTCCTTCCTTCCTTCCTTCCTTCCTCCCTCTCTTTCTCTCTTTCTCTCTTTTTTCTTTTTTGTGGTACTGGAGGTGGAACCCAGAGGCTTTCTACCTCTGGACTATACTCCCAGACCTATTTTATACTTTATTTGGAAGCAGGGTCTCACTAAGTAGCTGAGGCTGGCTTTGAACCTGTGCGATCCTCCTGTCTCAGCCTCCCAAGCACTGGAATTATAAGTGTGCGCCACCACACCCGGCTATATTCTTTATTTTTTTTGAAACAAGCTCTCACTAAGTTACGAAGGGTCTCACAAGTTGTGGAGGCTGGCTGCTAACTTGTGATCCTCCTGTCTCAGCCTCCCAAGTGCTAGGATTACAAGTGTGTGCCACCATGCCTGATTCCCTGATTGCGTTTTAAGATTTACGCCTGTAGGCGTTTATGTTAATTTGAGAGTAGAGTTGAGACTCCAGTTCTACCCACTTCCCTATAAATGATGTAACTGTGTGCTTCTTCATGGCTGAGGAAAATTCCACTGTGTACATATCCCACAGTTTTGTAATCCATTCATCTGTTGATGGACATCTTGGCTGGTTCCATAGTTTGGCAATCATAAATTGTGTGGCTATGAATATAGATATGCATGTATTAGTTTGGTAGTTTAGTTTCAATTCTTTTTTATTTTTTGCAGTACTGGGGATTGAACCTAGGGGAGTTCTACCTCCGAGCTACACCCCAGCCCTATTTTTTATTCTTTATTTTGAAACAGGGTCTCACTGAGTCGCAAAGGGCCTCCCTAAGTATCTGAGGCTGAGGCTGTCCGCAAACCATGATCCTCCTGTCTCAGCCTTCCAAATGCTGGGATTACAAACATGTACCACCATGCCCAGCTCAGGTTTCCATTCATTCAGGTAGATACCTAGAAGTGGTATTGCTGAATCATATGGTAGGTTTGTTCCCATTCTTCTGAGGATCCTCCATACTGTTTTCCAAAGTGGTTGTACTAATTTACAATCCCACCAACAATGTATTAGAGTTCCTACTTCTCCACATCCTCGCCAGGATTTGTTATTTTGTGTGTGTGTGTGGTACTGGGGGTGGAACCCAGGGGCTGTCTACCTCTGGGCTATACTCCCAGACCTATTTTTTATATTTTATTTGGAAACGGTCTCACTAAGTTGCTGAGAGCCTCACTAAGTAGCTGAAGCTGGCTTCAAACCTGTGCGATCCTCCTGTCTCAGCCTTACAAGCGTGGGGATTACAAGCGTCTGCCACCACACACAGCTGGACATTTGAATTTTGAATGATTGCCATTATAGTTGGAGTTAGGTAAAATCTCAGGGTAGTTTTGATTTGCACCTCTCTGATTGTTAATGATGTTGAGCATTTTTTTCATACATTTATTGGCCATCTGAATTTCTTCTTTTGGAAGCTAGGGAGAAAATGGAGAAACTATAGATGAGTGAATAAGGTGACCTGAGGAGAATGGGAGGGAAGAGAAATTCACTAATGTATATGATGTACATTCACAAAGTCAATCACTAAGCCAAACATGAGAAGGAAGGAGGGAGGAGAAGATGGAATGAGAATTGGATAAGAGCTGATTGTGTGATGTGTGTATGTATACCTCTACCATCTTATACTCCATTAAGATGTATGACTACAGTACACCAATAAAAATATTAGAAAAATAAAAGGCTTCCATTTGAAAAAAAAAAAAAGGCTGAGTATTGTGGTGTAAACTTGTAATCCCAGTATTTGGGAGGCTGAGACAGGAGGATTGCAGATATTTGGCCAGCCTCAGCTACTTAGTGAGGTCCTCTGCAACTTAGTGAGACCCTATTTCAAAATAAAAAACAGGGCTGGGGTTGTAGCTCAGAGGTAGAATTCCCTTGGGTTTCATCCCTAGTAACACACACACACACACACACACACACACACACACACACACAGTGTCCATACACTAGTCACGCAGAGCATTATTTTATTTCTATGCTATGTTCAATCTATTTTATTTATTGCCAGAGAAAATATTATTATTGTTATTATTATTATTATTATTATTATTATTATTATTATTTTATTTGCAGGTCTGGGGATGAAACCCAGGGGCATTCGACTTCTGATCTATACCCCCTGCCCTATTTTTTTTTTATTCTTTATTTTTATTTTTTATTTATTTTTATTTTTTGGTGGTTCTTGGGATGGAACACAGGGACCTTCTACCTCCGGACTACACTCCCAGACTATTTTATATTTTTTATTTGGAAACAGGGTGTCTTAAGCCAGCTGAGGCTGGCTTCGAATCTGGGCGATCTTCCTGTTTCAGCCTCCCAAGCGTGGGGATTACAAGCATGCGCCACCACACCCGGCTATTCTTTATTTTTGAAACAGGGTCTCACTAAGTTGTGGAGGGCTGCACTAAATAACTGAGGCTGTCCACAAACTGTGATTCTGCAGTCTCAGCCTCCTGAAGGCTGAGATTACAAGTCTGTGCCACCACGCCTGGCAGAAAATATTATTAATATATTAACACAGCAAATACTGCTGAGCATGCACTGTGAAGTCAAGTGCTTGAATCTATATGCGTGACATGCTGCTAACTATGAGTGTCACATTATGCCCCGAGCCTGAGGTTCAGTCTCTCATCTACAAAATATGACGTTTATTTATATTTACATATTTATGTATAAACGAAGATCAAGTATACATAGCAATCATGTTATGTTTATGGTACAAAATGATTTCTTCCTGGCCTCCCCCTGCCCTGGAACTGGAGATTGAACCCAGGGACATTCTACCTCTGAGCTACACCTCAGCCCTATTTTTTATTCTTTTTTATTTATTTTTTATTTTTTTCAGAACTGGGGGTTAAACTCAGGAGCATTCTACCTCTGAGATACACCCCCAGACCTATTTTTTAATTCCTTATTTTGAAACAGGGCCTCACTAAGTTGCAGCGAATAAGCTGCTAAGGTTGTCCACGAACCTGTGATCCTCCCGTCTCAGCTTCCCAAGTACTGGGATTACAATTGTGCACTACCATGCATGGCTCAAAATGATCTCTATAGAAATGTTGGCAGCAAGCCAGGCGTGATGGCACATACTTGTAATCCTAGCATTCAGGAGGCTGAGACCAGAGGATTGCAGTTTGTGGACAGCGTCAGCTACTCAGTGAGGTCCTCCACAACTTAGTGAGACCCTGTTTCAGAATAAAGAATAAAAAATAGGGCAGGGGGTATAGCTCAGAGGTCGAATGCCTCTGGGTTCCATCCACAGACTCACAAAAAAAAAAAAAAAAGAAATGTTGGTGGCCATTATTATTTTATTTTTCCCAAAACCCTTAAGAGATGTTTGGAGCCGGGCATGATGGCACGCGCTTATAATCCCAGCATTGGGGAGGCTGAGACTGGAGGATCGAGGTTTGCGGACAGCCTCAGCTACTTAGTGAGGCCCTCCACAGCTTAGTGAGACCGTGTTTCAAATTAAAAAGAATAAAAAGTAGGACAGGAGGTGAAGCTCGGGGGTTGAATGCCCCTGGGTTCCATCTCCAGACCCGCAAAAAAAAAAAAAAAAAAAAAAAAAAAAAGAAATGTTTGGCCCTGTGATACCAGAAACTACAGCTCTGAAACTGAGGGATGGGATGGACCTTCCCCAGGATGTGTAGAGGTCAGTGTCAGTGTCAGTCATGGACTTGAGGTTGTGAAATGCAAAGGTTATTTTCCCTAGGTTCCTCGGGAAAATTGCAGGTATTTCTGGGATTGGTAGTGCTGGTTGCATCTCCTGTTGTTATGGGCAAGCTTTGCATCTATTCAAGTAACTATGAGATGAGCCCAAGTAGTGCCAAAATTTTTGGCAACAGATATGCTTCCAAGTTCACAGGCTGTAGAGGAGAAGGCTCTAGGCCCTGCATAGGACATACATGTAATGTTTGGGTTTGTGGCACTGCTATTAGATTTCTGGAAGTGTAGGACATGGGGACACATTCACTGTATCTCAAAAGACAGTCACGAGTAGTGCTGGGACTGTGCCTTTGGTATCTGTAGTCCTGGGCTGCAGGGGGTGGCTGGGGATGTGCGTGCAGATGTGGTGCAGACTGGTGGCTTCTGGCATTGGTGGCTGTGATCTTGGAGTTGAAGGACACAGATGGAACACTGCCTTGGTTTCCAGAGACAATCTTGGGTGATAACAGGGTTTGGTTTTTTTGTTTGTTTATTTTTGGTTTTGTTTTTCTTTTGCCTTACTAGTACAGTCTAAAGGCCAGTTGTGAGCTGGAAAGGAGATCATCTTTTTTTCCCATGGATGAAAGTCTGGGGGTTTCGGCCACTGATAGATTGTTTATTGAGCTTTGGGTTTCCGGTTTCCTGTTCCCCTGGTCCTGAGGAACATGCATGGATGATGCCAGGCTCTTGGCACCTGCAGCTAAAACCCCAAGACTGCGAGTTAGGTAGGAGACCTTCCTTAGTTCCCTCAGGGAGAGTACTCCTGATGCTAGTGATTGGGGCCAATGGTAGCCACATTCCTTGACCTGTAGGACCCATCTGGTTCCTTTCTTAGTTGCATCCTATACGGTGTGGCCGAGTCCAGGTGTTTACATCAGCAACTGCAATTTTAAGGCTGTAGAACGGGGAGAAGGCCACCCCTAGTTTCCTTAGGGACAATTTAGGTGGAACTTAAGCTTGTGGTATGGTATGGTAGCTGCTGGTCCTGAAGCTGCAGGATCCTGGAGGGACTTTCTTCCACTTTGTGAATTGCATGCTGTCCAGAGGATTTTGGTGGTGTCAGTGGACCAGCTGCTGGACCTTAAGGCAGGATGGCTTTTAGTGGTGGCTATTTCAGTAGCTTGGGTGTGACCCATTTGGAGTGTCTTTTTTGTAGCAAAGCAGTCACTTAGTAGAGCAGCCAGTACCCTAAACTAAATTTAAAGCCTGTAAGGAGTTTGGAACTACCTGCAGTTAGACCCATTCTCTGTGAAACAGTCTCTTGTTTCTCTGTCATTTCTGTAGCAAAATCACATTCCAGGGCCCTCTACTGAGCCATCTTTGAAGTAGATCAACCCTTCACACTTTCAAAGTCATAACTTCCCTTTATTTTTAGACCTTTATTTAATCTACTTCTTACTGAGTTACTTATATTGCTATAAAACACAGGTAATTGTTTTATTGTTACTATATCTATCATTATTTGTTCTGTTTCTCAAATTGTAACTGCTTTGTCCACTGGTTGTTGCATTATGGTTTTCTAAGTAAACTTTTATTTTGGAACATTTTAGACCTTTTTACAGAAAAGCAGTAAAAATTACAGCCTGAATATTCTACACTTATCTTCCCCCATCTGTAAAATTTTATATCACCATATAGATCAGTTTATTAGGGCTGCCTTATCAAATACCAAACCTTGGTGGCTTATAAGACAAATTTATTTTCTAGCAATTCTAGACCCTGAAAGTCCAAGATCAGGGTGTCACCAGGCTTGGTTTCTCCTTTGACCTCTGTCTTTGGCTTGCTGATGGCAGCCTTCTTGCTCTTCTTTGTGGTCTGCATCTTGTGTCATTTTATTGTAAGGATTGTAGTGCTATTGGACTATGAATTGTGGAAAACTCATATCAACTCATTGTATCTTTTTAATATGCTTTTATGGGTGTGCTCATTGTGATATAGGATAGAAGGAATAAGTAGGTAGAAAGGAGACAGACAGGAAGGAAAAGTAAAATATAACTTTGATATAAGAACCTGGAGATGAAGTACTTCAGCCTCTAGTCCACAAACCAGCTCTCTTTCCTAGGCCTGACTGTACCATAAATTCCTGGGAAACCTGTAGATCCTAGAGTTAACAATATTTCCAAGAAACTTATAATTTAGGATATCATAGCTTATCCATCAATCAACTAATGAGGACCCCAATCAACCCAAGATCATCCACCCTAAAGCTGACCAGACACCAGACCATCAGGAAGTGCCTCGGGACTACTGGACTGAGCTCATCCACCCTAAGGCTGACCAGACCACCTGCCCACCATAAACCACCTTGGGACTCCCGGACTGAGCTCATCCTCACATACCTTCTCTAGCCCACCCCTCACGAAAGTCCCCTATAAGAAGAGAACCCTGAACTCCCCAAAATGCCTTCCTCATCTTAAGGAGCCCGCATTCTCTCTTGAATGTGTATTTCCTCCCCTTTTCCCCAATAAACCTCTATCTATGTCTCTAACTGGTGTGTGCTGAAATTCTTTTCTGTCACGTTAGCCAAAGACCCTGCAGACCCCGAGTTCCTGAGCCAAGAACTCACCCCAACAATTGTATTCTTCCCAGTATGTTACTTGAATTACTACTCAACTTAAATAGAGTCATTACCAGGACTTGCAAGGCCTGTGAAACCTGTGGCCCATCCCACTCCAGTCCCAGGCCCTGCCCCTTCCTTTCCAGGTTGATGAGAGTCTTACTACTCAGTGGGTGGGCTGTAGGCCTCTATTTCCTGGAATCCATGGGTAGTTTACTTCAGAGCCCAGATTCGCCTCACCTTGACAATGGCAACAGTAGTTCAGGCATTCAGCCTCTTAAACCCCTGTCCCAAAGTGAGAGCCAGTCCCTGGCTGTCACTGCGTAGGCAGGACTATACTTCCCAGAGGCTTCCACTTCCAGCCACATCCTGGCCTTCCTTTCAGCATGCAGGTGATGTGTCTAGTGCGTGCTCACCCTCTGGCAGAAGTGGCTGTGTCTGGGGAGGTGCTGTGTTCATGCCTAGGCCTCTGTGTTATTCACAGGGCCACTGATACCACAGGTTCATGGTGATGGAGGATGGAGGGTGTCTTTGGTATCCAGATGGCGGTGTGTGTGGCCATCTCTAAAGAGGATGCTCTCCCTGTAGGGATTGCAGGCAGGCAATCCCGCTCCATTACCATTTTGCCAAGCACTTGTTCCCGGGTTGGGAGAGAGGCCCTTCCAAGGTGCAGGGTAAACCTGTGTTCAAGTAGAAGTTAGCCCTGTTTAGTAAATGCTTCAGACAGGTAAGTCAGGGGCCAGTTGATCCTGAGGACAAAGTGAATTCTGGTAGCACTGAGCTTCCCTCTGGCAGATTCTGTAATAACAGAGGTGTTGGAGGGAGGTGGGGGGATGCCGCTTTGTGTGGCTGGAAGCTGTGCTCAATTTGGTTGGTTAGGTTTCTTAGTGCAAGGGCTTGGTCCCAGGTCTCACATGCTGAGATTTCTGCAGTTCTTGGAGGATCCCTGTGTACTTCATTGTGCAACTGGATCGGGACAAATTGCTTGGGGGAACGTCTTGCCTTCTCTTATTCTCCCCGATGACAAGGACGTGCAAAATCCCAGGGTGTTGAGCTGCGGATAGCAGGGGCTGGACAGGCACTAAATTGGCTTCGATGCAACTCCAGGAAGGAAGCCAAGGGGCAGTGACGCGGTATTGCTGATCACACCCAGCCCCTCTCCTGCAGCCTCTGGAGGTCCTGACCTCCAGGTTCAGACACCACAGAACTGTGGCTGAGTCCCAGAGCCGACCCCACACCAGGGCTCCTGTAGGCACCACTTGCAGGTAGCAATGGATGCCTGAAAGTCAGAGGGTCAATAGGCCCCAGGAAGGAGAGGGTCGCGCCCCACAGGAGGGGGCTATGGCATCTCCTCCCGACCTCCCCTCCTCCTGGAGGCTCTGGCCTCTCCTCCTCTTGGTTTCCTGGACTGCACAGTGCAGCTTTCACCATGGACTCCTCATGGGGAGCAGCCGCCCCAAGGCCTTTGTGGCAGCAACCTCAGCGGGCTACCCAAGGGAAGGGGAGCAGGCTGCTGGCCAGGACCTCCAGGTCCTCCCTGGCGCCCCCCACAGCCTCGCTCTCCCAACATGGACAGGGTCTGCCCAGCACCTGGTCCTCCACAGCCTAGGTGCCCACACCCCATTCACTGCCCAGCCTCTTGGCTCCCAGGTCTGTGCATGACCCGCGATCCGCTCCCTGCCAACATCCAACATTGGCTCTTTCCACTCCTCTCTGACTCTCTTCTCTACCTTTGGCCCTTTCTGTTAACCCCCCCACCCCAGGCCACCAGAGCATGAGTATCCAGCCACCCTAGGCTCTTCCCAATCATTCTCCGCCATCTCCGTAGACAACTGGTCTTATTGGGAATGGCCTAGGAAGATTTGAGAAAGCTCTGATTATTAATAAATATATTTCAAAAATTGGGTGAGGGACAGACCTGTGGAAGGACTTGGTTTTGGCTAGGAAGCAAGCAGCTATTATATTGTAAAACATCTTAGTTAAAAGTAAATAGCAAATGGAAAGAAGGGGAGCTGGCACTTCCTCATTCTAAAGACTGCTTTACATAACAATTGGCATCTAGTTAGGATGGGAGGAGGGGATCAACCTCTGTGAAAGGAGAAACCTGGGTGTAAAGTAAGAGTTTGGCAGGAAAATTTGTAAGAATGTGTGGTGTGTGTGTGTGTGGGGGGGCCTTCCCCTCCTCTTATGAAATTAAAATGTTAAGATATAGAACTAAGTTAGAAGGGGGAAGGGACTGACGGGCCATGAGTCTGGAGAGTTTTGCATAGTCCTGATCGGCCGGCTGAGGGATGAGTCACGTGGCAGATTGGAGGCACCGATGTTTTATAGGCATGCTGATTCTCTCACAACATCTGGAGTCTCACGACCTCTGGAGTCTGTCTCATGATGTTTGGAATCACAAGGCACCTGGAGTCTCAGGATATCTCCGCTTTTGGCTTTCAGGGTTCCGCCTCCTGTTCCTGCTGCGAGATCATGTGGGGAGGGACCCAACTTATCACAAAGAAATATGTTTTAGAGGTTAGAAGATGGCTAAATAAAGGTGCCTACCACCTCTTTCACAAAAAAGGAGCTGAATCAACTGATGATTAGCTGCCTGTTGAGGGGGAATAGCCAAAGTAGTTCACTGGAACTTGGCAAGGGAGACACTGGAACCCTGTAAGACCTAGAGACCTGGGATGGCAGTGTAGTGAGGAGAAAAGTGAGCCAGAACCCAGGACCCCATCTCCACAGCTGGGGGACCTTCCATCCCAGCGGAGAGTAACCAGGAGCCCTGGCATCCCGTCCATCACTGTGGAGGCTGGCAATCTTCTCTACAGGGGAGTTACACAGGTTTGGTGCCTAGTTAACAGGGAGCTGTGCAGAGAACACACAGCAGTTTGATTTCAGAGAGGGAATAGATGGGCAGCATGGTCTCTCCCACAACTTTTGGAGCACAGACAGCTGCAGCATGAATCATCTTGAGAAAGAAGCTATCACTTTAGGATTATTATTATTGTTATTATTACTATTTTAGTGGTACTGGGAATTGAACCTAGGGGCATTCTATCACTGAGCAACATCTCAAGTCCTTGGCCTCAGAATAGTCAAAGAAAAAGCAAAAAATTACTTTGTAAGCCTTAGGAACTGGCTGACAGGGATAAAGTGCTATAGAGAGACTGAGCCAAGACCTGAAAATGTGGCCATTTTGACAATACTTATTCTACTTCTCCAGAAACATGGAAGATGTTTCCATCTTTTTAGAGTTTCTTCACTTTCTTCAGTTTTTTTAAATCTCTTTGGTTAGATGTATTCCTCAATGTTTTTGTTTGTTTGTTTATTGAAGCTATTGGAAATGAAATTGTTTTCTGCATTTTTTTCCAGAGGTTTTGTGGCTGGTGTATAGAGAAGCTAATGATTTTTGTTAGTATCTGGCTATTTTGCTGAATTTATCAGCTTCTGGTTGAGTGTTTTGAGTCTTCTAAGTATAGGATCATGTCACCTGCAAAGAGAGATAATTTCATATATTTCCCTATTTATATTTTTTAAATTTACTTTTCTTGCCTTATTGCTCTGGCTAGAATTTCAAGTACTGTATTGAATAGGAACAGTGATAATGGGCTTCTTTGTCTTGTTCCCAAATTTGGAGGAAATACTTTCAGTTTCCCCCTCTTCAATATGATGATGGCTATTCCTAGTTTCTTCAGTGTTAGTGTTTATTATTTTTATTTTTTATTTTTTTATTTTTTGGTTGTACTGGGGGTAGAACCCAGAGGCTTTCTACTTCCAGGCTATACTACCAGACCCATTTTATATTTTACTCAGAAACAGGGTCTCACTAAGTTGCTGAGAGCCTTACTAAGTAGCTGAGGCTGGCTTCGAACCTGCACAATCCTCCTGTCTCAGCCTCCCAATTGCGGGGATTACAAGCGTGCGCCACCACGCCTGACTGTGTTTATTATTTTTAAACATGAATTGGTATTGGATTTTGTCAAATGCATTTTCTGCATCTATTAGGATGGTCATGTGATTTTTGCCCTTGGTTCTGTTTATGTGATGAATTACTTTTATTGACTTGCAAATGTTGAACCCACCTTGCATTCCTGTAATGAAACAAACTAGGTCATAATGCCCAATCTTCGAAATCTACAGATTCAATGAAATACCTATCAAAATACCAATGCCATTCTTCACAGAGCTAGAAAAAGCAGTCCTAAAATTCATATGGAAGAACAAAAACCTAGAATAGTCAAAACAATTCTGAGCAATACAAATCACTCAAGAGACATCACAATATCTGATTTCAAATTATACTATTGAGCTATGGTAACAAAGATAGCATGGTATTGGTATAAAAGCAGACACATAGACCAGTGAATGCAGTTAAAGATACAGAAACAAATCTTCACACCTATAGCCAGTTATTTTTTTTGGACCATTGAGCCAAACACATATGCTGGAGAAAAGAAAGTCTTTCAACAAATGGTGCTTAGAAAACTGGATATCCATGTGTAGAAGAATGAAACAAAAGGCTTATCTATCACCCCATACAAGAGTCAACTCACAGTCAGGCATGGCAGCACATGCCTGTAATCCCAGTACTTGGGAAGCTGAAACAGGAGGATATCAGGTTCAAAGCTAGCCTCAGCAACTTAGTGAGGCTCATAGCAACCTACACTCTGTTTACAAATAAAAAATAAAATAGGGCTGGGCATTTAGACTGAAAGTAGAAAGCAACTGCATTCCATTCCTGGTACCTTAAAAAACAAACAAACAACAAAAAAAAAGAGTCAACTCAAAATGAATCAGGGTGGTCTAGAAATTAGCCCAGAATCTTTGCAATTACTAAAAGAAAACATAGGACCAACTCTCCAACATATAGATACTAGTAGAAACTTCTTCAATAAGCCCCCCAATGCTGAGAAAATTAAACCGATAATAAATGGGATGACATCAAATCAAAAAGCTTCTGCAAAGCACACACGTACATAAACACATACAAAAGTCTAAAGAGAGCCTGAAGAATGGGAAAAAGTCTTTGCCAGTCCCTCCTCTGTTAGAGGAATAATATCTATAACATATAAAGAATTAAAAAATACAACTTTAAAAAACAAGAATGGGCAACTGAACTGGAGACGCTTGTCAAAAGAAGAAATACATGAAAAATGCTCATCATCACTGACAGAGACATGCAGACCAAACCACTGAGCGTCCACCAACTCCAGTTAGATGGCAATCACCAAGAATTCAATCAATAGCAAATGTGTAAGAGGATGTGGGACATTAGGAACTTTTATTTACTGCTGGGATTTGAAATTAGTAAAACCACAATGGAGATGAGTATGAAGGCTCCTCAAAAGACTAGGAATGGATCTACCACATGACCCAGCCATACCTTTCCTCAGCATCTTTCCCAAAGAATTAAAGTCAGAAGACTATGGTGACATGTGCAGATCCATGTTTATAGCAACATGATTCTCAATTAGCCAAATTATAGGAACAACCCAGGTGCCAACAGATGAATGGATAAAAAATGTGGGACATACAGAAACAGAATCTCACTCAGCCATATAGAAGGGTAAAGTTAGGCCAAGTGCAGGAAAGTGGATAGAATTCAAATAGGTCAAGGATCATGTTTTATATGTGGAAGCTAGAGAGAAAATTGGAAATCAAAAGGACTTGAGATAAATGAGGAGAAGCCGGGTGTGGTGGCGCATGCTTGTGATCCCAGCATTTGGGAGGCTGAGACTGGAGGATCGCGGTTCGCGGACAGCCTCAGCTACTTAATGAGGCCCTCTGCAACTCAGTGAGACCTGGTTTCAAAATAAAGAATAAAAAATAGGGCAGGGGGTGTAGCTCGGAGGTCAAATGCCTCTGGGTTCCATCTCCAGACCCGCAAAAAAAAAAAAAAAAAAAAAAAAGAGACCAGTAGAGTAGTCGAAGAAGGCTTCAGGAAGAAAATAGTTCAAGTAATGTGTCTCTAAATGAAGGTATCCCTGCCAATTTCAATAGCAAGTATGGGGAAGGGAGAGCAGGGAATGTGTGCAAGTGTATATTTATATCATTTTGAGCTGACTATAATGTGTAATTACAATACACCAGTGAAAATACATGAAAAGATTCAAATGCAAAATTTAAAACTTATAATTTTTGGAAGTTGGTCAATAACCAATGGGCATTGAGATTTCACAGGTATGGATTTTTAAATGGACTTGCAAAATATGTCACACCCTGACATATCAGCTCTTCTTGAAGGAATGCTGAGCTACAGGTATCCTCCCTCCCTTTTAAAATAAAAGCCCCTGATCTGCCTTGACTCAGCACAGCACCTATTTGATTTCTAATGAAACCCTGTCTCCTCATTTGCAAACCGATTCTACACCTGAATACAACTCTCTCTGCTTTTATTTAAACCTATTTCCTGGCTCTTTGGCTCACACATTTGACAATGATGAAGGGACACAGAAACAGCCCATGGATCTCCCTAGATGCCCAGACATTTGAGGCTGCCCTGGTAGAAACCCACTGCAGTTCTGCTGGTACCAGTGGCTCCTGGGAGCCTTGGTGGATACTGGGAATCAGAATCTCCCCTACCTGGTTGGTTTTGTTTGATTCAGGTTCATTTTACTCAGGTTCTCTTCTCTTCTGGAAGGTTCCCTCATTAATAATGATGTAGAAGGCATTATGGTGCCTGTCTGTTCCTGTGATCACAGTACTTGGGAGGTTGAGATAGGAGGATCTCAGGATCTGGACGGATTCCCTCATTAATAATGAGGTAGAATCAAGCATTATGGTGCCTGTCTGCTCCTGTGATCACAGTATCTGGGAGGTTTAGATAGGAGGATCTCAGGTTCAAGAAGACAGCATCAGCACTTTTGCAAGACCCTCAGAAACTTAGTGAAACTCTCTTTTAAAACAAAAAATAGAACCAGCTGTGGTGGCACATGCCTGTAGCCCCCAGTACTTGGGAGGCTGAGACAGGAGAATTGCAGGTTCAAGAACAGCCTCAGCAATGTAGTGAGACCCAGAGATCTAGTAAAATCCTGTTTCAAAAACAAAAACATAAAAAAGGGCTGGGCTGGGGGTGTAACTCTGAGGTGGAATGCCCCTGGGTTTAACCTCCAGCACACACACACACACACACACACCGAGACACACACACCGAGACACACACACACACACACACACACACACACACACACACACCGAGACACACACACACACACACACACACACACACACACACTTAACTGAAAAAATACTTGGGGAAGGCTAATTTTTGCTTTCCTTGGATTCTGGGGATAGCACTGGGACTAGATTAATACAAACCCATCAAGGTAAGCTGTCCTCTAGAGGACTGTCCAGAATTTGATTCAAGCCTGTCAAGGCGAGCTTTCCTCAGAATTTGTGAAGTGGCTTTGGTAGAGGATTTCTGTGGTTGCTCCCTGGTCAAGTTTAACGTGGTTGAATTTACACTGCCATCTTGTGGGCTATTTTTTTTTTTTTTTTTTTTTTTTTTTTTTTTTTGGTGGTACTAGGGTTCCTGGAAGCCCTTCTACCTCCGGGCTACGCTCCCAGACCTATTTTATATTTTTTGAAACAGGGTCTCTTACGCCAGCGCGGCTGGCTTCGAACCTGCGTGATCCTCCTGTCTCCGCCTCCCAAGCGCGGGGATTACAAGCGTGCGCCACCACGCCCGGCCTTGTGGGCTATTTTAAAAATGCAATTGGAACATTTTTAGTTTGAACTGACCAACATTACCAACAAACACAGGGTATTTACACTCAGAGATGAGGCATTTACTCCTCCTTACCCGCTTAGTTTTTTCCTAGGCAACTAGAGATCTCAGTGAGTGTTGGGTTATGGCTGATCACACAGTGGGTCCACAGGGCATCCAGACAGGCAAACTCGTGCATCAGTCCGATAGAGCAGCACTGTTTCTGGGCCAGGACCCCAGCCTGCTCCTCTCAGCCCCTCCAGGTGCAGACTCCTTTCTGAGGCATGCAAGAGAAGGGCCACTGGCCCTGGTGACGACTGGGGAGGACTCCTGAAGCAGCACAATTTAAACCCCAAACACGGCCGGGCGTGGTGGCGCACGCTTGTAATCCCCGCGCTTGGGAGGCTGAGACAGGAGGATCGCACAGGTTCGAAGCCAGCCTCAGCTACTTAGTGAGGCTCTCAGCAACTTAGTGAGACCCTGTTTCCAAATAAAATATAAAAAAGGTCTGGGAGTATAGCCCGGAGGTAGAAAGCTTCTGGGTTCCACCCCCAGTACCACCAAAAAATAAAAAATAAAAAAAAAATAAACCCCAAACACGTATCCTCTGGCATTGGTCAGCCTAAAGCAGCTCATCTAAACTCATACTTGGCAGTCATTTTTCTAAAAAAAAGTATCAATGGGAAAATACTTTCTGGAACATTTTATATTTAAAAGATATAGAACCGTATCTTTCAGGGACCTGTCATAATGGACTCCTAACACCTGGGATGATTAAGTTATGTTAACCAACTTGGTTAACACCCCAAATTCGTCTATTTGTGTGATCAGTTGGAAAAATGAAAGGTCTTGCTATAACCCCTTACATCACATGAAAGAAAATACAGGGTTTTATTTGCTTTTGAGAGACTGATGAGAAAGAAAGATACTCAAATTTTAGAATATCCAAAGAAAGTTCCCATCAAGGACTCCTCCAGCAAGGTATATTAGGGGCAATCATATGCATACGCCTGTTTAAACTAATGGGAAAATTTGTTCTTAAACCATAATTGTAGGTATCAGCCGCATCCGAGCAAAACCCAGAAGGATGAGGATGTTCTGCCTAGAGGCCTGGCATGATCTGCACGCGGGTCAAGTCAGAAAGAGCTGCAAACAGCTCTGAGTCAGTCAGAACCTCCTCAAGGACAGATAGGAACTACTATCTGCTTGAGAAGCAGGTACGAGGCTAAGTTATGGGCAGAACCTCCTGAAGGACAGGTAGGAGCTAATATCCGCTTGAAAAGATGTGAAAGGCAATGTTCTCATGCTTTGTTTAGTTACTTAGATATGTAACCAAAATGTTTAAAGCTATCTCCAGCTTGAGCTGATTATTTCTTGGCTTATGTTTCACTGTTTATGTGCTAGCATTTGGGAGACTGACTGAAACAGGAGGATGGTAGGTTCAGAGTCAGCCCTGACAAGTTAGCGAGGCCCTACTCAAACAGAAGTCTTGGTGGCACATGCCTGCAATCCCAGCTAGTAGAGAGGTTGACACAGGAAAATAGCAGGTTCAAGGCTTAATCTCAAAATAAAATAATAAGATCTGGGGAAGCCAGGCATGGTGGCACACGCTTGTAATGTCAATACTTGGGAGGCTGAGACAAGAGGATCTTAAGTTTGTGGCCAGCCTCAGCTACTACTAAGTGAAGCCCTGTGTAACTTAGTGAGACCCTGTTTCAAAAAAAAGAACAAAAAATAGGGCTTGAGGTGGATATTGGAGGTAGAATGGCCCTGGGTTCAATCCCCAGTACCGAAAACAAAAACAAAAGTACCAAGGAGTCAGAACCCAGGATGAGTGAATATTGGCCAACTGTTCCCCACCACTCATGCAGGTACCCCAGAAAAAGAATGAAAGTTCCTTACTCTGCTCTTTTTTTCTTCCTACCTTTATCTCTCTCTCTTTCATTCTTTCCTTTTTCCTTTCTTTTTTTTTATTTTTGGCAGTACTAGAGTTGGAACCCAGGGGCATTCTTCCTCCGAGCTATGCCTCAGTCCTATTTTTTATTGTTTATTTTGAAACAGGGTCTCTCTGAGTGGAAAAGGGCCTCACTAAGTAGTTGAGGCTGTCGGCAAACCCAGAACCTCCTTTCTCAGCCTCCAAGATACTGGGATTACAAGCATGCATCACCACGCCCGGCTTCAATCCAAGTGTCTAAATCTCCCAAGTACTAGGATCACAGATGTGGGCCACCATGCAGGACTCTTCAAGTCCTTTTTTTAAAATTTTCTCGTTTATTTACTATTTATTTATTTATTTATTTATTTATTTACATTTTTGTGTTGCTAGGGATGAAACCCAGGGGCATTCTACCTCTGAGCTATACCTCCAGCCTATTTTTTATTCCTTATTGTGAAACAGAGTCTCACAAAGTTGTAGAGGGCCTCACTAAGTAGCTGAGGCTGGCCTTGGACCTGTGATCTTCCTCTCTCAGCCTCCTAAGGCCTGGGATTACAAGTGTGTGCCACCATGCCAGGCTTGGGCCTGTGTTTTTTGTTTGTGTTTTTTTGTTAGTATTGGGCATGCAACCCAGGGGCATTCTACCTCTGAGCTACATTCCCAACCCTATTTTTTATTCTTTATTGTGAAACAGGGTCTCACTGAGTTGCAAAGGGCCTCACTAAGTAGCTGAGGCTGTCTGTGGGCCCTGATCCTCCTGTCTCAGCCTCCCAAATGCTGGGATTACAAGTGTGTGCCACACACCCAGCTGTGATTCATCTTGCCTTAACATGATTGTCAGGCTTGTGTCTTCCAGCTTAGAGGCAATTAAATTATAAATGATGTGCCAGATGGAGCCACAGATGACAGCCCCGGAAGGTTCTACCCCAGCCCCCTTGATCTTGTGAACCCTGAGAACCTGTCTATTGGACCCTGGTTGTCCTTCTTCCTCATCGGTCCTCAAAATGAAGTAGGTGGAGCAGCCTTTGCTTCTGTTCTCTAAGGACAGTTAGGTATACCAGTACAATTTAGGGGGTGGTGATAAAGAATGAAGGGTGGCTGGGAGCAGGAGTAAGGCTGGGGCAGCAGCTCCCCCTGACTTCTAGGTCAAGACTAAGCAGGGATTCCAAAAAGAGATGGAAAATGGACCAATTGGGGCCCAGATTTAAGGACCGATCAGATCCTAGCACTAAGGACCAATTAGAGTTCAGATGTAAGGACCAATTAGAGCCCAGATCTAAGGACCAAGCAGCAGATTGCCAGGCTATTTAAGACAGCCTCCTGCCCGCCAAGTAGACAGGAGAGAAGTAGAGCAACAGCACACAGGAGGACTGAAGCAGAGCCTTGACTACCTACTGGTGGGAGAGGAAAGGCAGTGGTGGGTGAAGATACCTACATGTGCAGAGCCATGGCACCTGAAAGCCGAGCTAGTAACACATTCAACAGTGCCTCCTCTGCAGAAGTGACAGCCCAGGCCCTGCTTGAGCTCCACGACCCTCTCCAGCTCTTCCCTGTGCATGGGGTGCCTGCACCACTGAGGATCGTGGTGGGCCACTAGGCTCGGCTTCTGCAATTTCCTTCTGAATTATCCGTCTTTCTCCACTCAATGCTTGCTTTCTTACCCCACCCCTGCCAGCCCATGAGGCCAGAGAAACCTGGACTCAACAGGGCGCCTAGCCCGGGTGCTCTCCTGAGTCAGCATTTGTGTGGAAACAATAAACAGGTCAAAGAGCATGGCCGCCCGTTCTGAAAGCCAGGAGACTCCCTTCCAGACAGGTCTGGAGTCCCTCACCTGTGCCGCGGTGGCTTTCAGGGGCAGAACAGGAGGCCCTGTCCCGGGACACCTTGCATTGGCAAACTGGAGGCCACTCTGCAGGCACAGGCCATGACGCGTGGCCACTGGCAGAGCTTGCTGAGGGAGGCGCCATTCCGGGCTACAGGGGCAGTGAAACCACGGGCAGCAACAAGGTTCAGAATGGAGTGCCAGTGGGTGGAGAAGGAAGAGAACCTTCTCAGAGGGCAAAATACAATATGCCATACAGGCAACGGCTCTCAGGGCCTCTCTTTAATGCTGGACTGGACTTCATTCTGGATCAAGAGAGGCAGCTAAGATACATTTTAATGTATTAGTTAATTTTGTTGGTACTGGGAAGGGATCTCAGTGGCATGCTACCTCTGAGCTACACCCCTGATCCTTATTTATTAATTAATTTATTTATTTCTGAGCTACTGGGGATGGAATCCAGTGGAATACTACCTCTGCGCTATACCCCAGCCCTATTTTTAAATTTTATTTGGAAACAGGGTCTCACTGAATTGCACAGGGCCTTACTACCATTACACCCAAAATCAGAGCTAGCAACAGATTCTACAGGGCCTCCTCTGCAGTAGTGGCCCAGGCCTTCCATGAGCACCACAGCACAGCGACCTTCTCAGACCTTTTCAGGCTCTTTCATGTGCACGAGAACCCTGAGCCACCAGGGATCATGATGGTGCACCACCAGGCTCGGCTTCTGAATGGTTTTTTTTTTTTTTTGGTGGTACTGGGGGTCCTGGAAACCCTTCTACCTCTGGGCTACACTCCCAGACCCATTTTTATATTTTTATTTGGAAACAGGGTCTCTTAAGCCAGTGCGGCTGGCTTCAAACCTGCGTGATCCTCCTGTCTCCAACTCCCAAGCGTGGAGATTAAAAGCGTGCGCCACCACGCCCGGCTTCTGCATGTTGTTTTGAATTGTCCATCTTTCTCCACTCAAGGCTTGCTTACTCTCCCCCCTCTGCACAGCCCCCACCCCAGTCTCCAGTTCAATGAGGCCAGAGAAACCTGGACTCAACAGGGCACCTAGCTTCTGAGAGGCTCTCCAGAGTCAGCAGTTCTATGAAAACAATAGCTATGTCAAAGAGCACCTCTTCCCACCCTGAGACTCAGAGAGGGGACTCCCTTCCCGAGAGCTCTGGAGGCCCCCACCTCTGCCTGCTGTGACTCTCGGGGGCAGCGCAGGAGGCTCTGGTGCAGGGAACCCTAATTTGGCAAAAGGAGGCTGCTCTGCAGACACAGAGGCCATGACCCATGCTCACTGGCAGAGTTCGCTAAGGGAGGGGCCACTACAGGGGCAGCAATGGCAGGGGCAGCAAAAAGGTGCAGAATGGAGTGCCAGCGGGTGGAGAGAGGGGAGGACCTGCTTAAAGGTCAAATACGGGATGGATGCCATCCTGGCAAAGGACTTCCGGGTCTCTCTTTAATATTGGACTGGACTTCATTCTGGACTTGGAGAGGTAGCTAAGGTGCATTTAAATTGATTAATTAGTTTGTTTGTTTGTTTTTTTTTTTTGGTGGCACTTGGGTTCCTGGAAGCCCTTCTACCTCCGGGCTACACTCCCAGACCTATTTTTACATTTTTATTTGGAAACAGGGTCTCCTAAGCCAGTGCGCGTGGCTGGCTTAGAACCTGCGTGATCCTCCTGTCTCTGCTTCCCAAGCATGGGGATTACAAGCGTGCGCTACCACGCCCAGCGATTAATTAGTTTTATTGGTGGTACTGGGGATGGATCCCAGTGGCATGCTAAATATGAGCTAAACTCTCAATCCTTGAAGCCGGGCTTGGTGGTGCATGCTTGTAATCCCAGCGTTTGGAGGCTGAGACAGGAGGGTTGCACAAGTTCGAAGCCAGCCTCAGCTACTTGGGCTCTCGGCAACTTAGTGAGATCCTGTTTCCAAATTGAAATATTAAATAGGTCTGGGAGTATAACCCAGAAGTAGAAAAGCCCCTGGGTTCCACTACAAGTACCACAAAATTAAAAAAATAAAAAAGAAACCCCCAATCCTAATTTATTATTTATTTATGTACTCCTTTATTTATTGCTGCACTACTGGCAATGAAACCTAGGGGCATTCTACCTCCGCGCTACACCCCCAGCCCTGTTTTTTATTTTGAAACAGGGTCTCACTGAATTGCAAAGGGCCTCAGTAACCAGCATAGGCTGGCCATGAAATGTGATTCTCCTGTTTCAGTCTCCCAAGTGCCAGCAATTTGGAGACTAAAAAGGGATGATTGTAGGTTCAAAGCCAGCCTCAAGTGAGCAAGGTCCTCCTCAGAAGTAGTGGTGACACATGCCTGCAATTCCATCTAGTACAGAGTTTGAAACAGGAAGATAGCAGGCTCAAGACAAGCCTGGGAAACTTAGTCTCAAACTAAAAAGATTAAAATGTCTGGGGAAGCCAGACATGGTGGCACATGCTTGTAATGCCAGTACTTGGGAGTCAGAGACAGGAGGATCGTAATAACTGTGTGGCCAGACTCAGCTTCTACTAAGTGAGGCTGCTCTGCAACTTAGTGAGACCCTGTTTCAAAATAAAGAACAAAAAATAGAGCTTTAGGTTTAGCTTGGATGTAGAATGCCCCTTGGTTCCAATGACAGTACTGCAAAAAAAAAAAAAAAAAAAAAAAAAAAAAAAAGTACCAAGGCTACCAAGCCCAAGGTGTGGTCATCCCTATTTCTTATTCTTTATTTGGAAACAGGGTCTCACTAAGTTACAGAGGGTCTCATAAGTAGCTGAGACTGCAATCCTCCTGTCTCAGCTTCCCAAGTATTGGGATTAGAAGCATGTGCCACCACGCCCTGCTGGACTGACATTTTAAATGCTAAGTACAGGGAGCCAGGCTCGGTGGCACAGGTCTGTAATCTTAGTGCTTCAGAGGCTGAGACAGAGGATCGCACAGGTTCAAAGCCAGTCTCAGCTACTTAGCTCTCAGCAACTTAGTGAGACCCTGTTTCCAAATAAAATATAAAATAGGTCTGGGAGTAGAGCCTGGAGGTAGAAAATCCCCTGGGTTCCACCCTCAGTAACACACACACACACACACACACACACACACACACACACACACACACATGCTGACTACTGATACTGTATGATGCCTAAAACCATTTAAAATATAATTTCTTCAGGAGTTAAATTATTAGAACATGTGAAAACACAAATCAGTATCTTTTTTGTAAATATCATGCATTTACTAAAAACTATTTTTACTTCAAGATACTGAAACAAGGGTGTCTCCTTTTATAGGGTTTTTGTCCAGTGGATCTTGATGAATGAAGTCCAAGGACTAGCTAGCAAAGGGTACATAAACAGCAGCTGGGAAAGCAGCAGCTGGAACCCTTTGTCAGTCTGGTTATATAGGGTTTTTGAGGTATGGACTGAAAGGTGGGGGAGTTTGTTAGGGGTTGGGTTGATATTTTTATTTTTTATTTATTTATTTTTTTCCAGAGGAGCAGCGGAGCAGTGGAGCAGTGGAGAGGCCGAGCACTTAGACTCTGTTTCGAAATAAAATATAAAATAGGTCTCAGAGTATGGCCTGGAGGTAGAAAAGCACCTGGGTTTCACCAAAAGTACCACACACAAAAAAGGGGCAAAATACAGGATGCCATTCAGGCAACAGCTCTCAGGGCTTTCATTCCACAATGGTCTTCATTCTGGATGTAAAGAGGCAGCTAAAGTGAATTTTAACTGGTTAATTAGTTAATGCTATGAGTCTTACTGACTCATAGACAGAAGGACGGGTCACACATAATGTCTTTCACAAATACTGAACCCTAACTACCTTCCCCCGTCAACCCTTCTCAGAAGGAAGCACCTGGAACAGCCGTTGCTCCTGTACCCTACGGGCAATTAGCAATACCAGTACAATTTGGGGGCAGCTGATAAAGGATGAACGGTGGCTGCAGCAGGAGTCAGGTTGGGCTGGGGCTCCCCTGACTACTAGGACAAGACTAGGGATTCCAAAAAGAGATTGAAAATGGACCAATCAGGGCCCAGTTCTATGGGCCAAACAGAGCCCAGCTCTAAGGACCAATCTGAGCCCAGCTCTAAGGACCAATCAGAGCCCAGATCAAAGGACCAATCAGGAGAGTTGTCAGGCTATATAAGCCAGCCTTCTGCCCCTCCAAGTAGAAGCAGCAGAGCGGCCGAGGGGCCGAGGGGCCGAGGGGCCGAGGGGCCGAGGGGCCGAGCAAACTTAGGCTCCATTTCCAAATAAAATATGAAACAGGTCTCGGAGTATGGCCTGGAGGTAGAAAAGCACCCGGGTTCCACCCCAAGTACCATACACAAAGGGGGGGAGGAAATACGGGATGACATTCAGGCAACAGCTCTCAGGGCTTTCATTTCAGATTGGACTTATTTCTGGCTGTAAAAAGGCAGCTAAAGTGAATTTTAATTGGTTAATTAGTTAATGCTATGAGTCTTACTGATACACTGGTGAGAAGGGTCACACAGAAATCTTTCATGAGTTTGGAACCCTAACTATCCTTTCCCCATCAACCCTTCTGAGAAGAATGCACGTGGAGCAGCCATTGCTCCTGTACCCTACGGACAATTAGGAATACGAGTACAATTTGGGGGCAGCTGATAAAGGATGAACGCTGGCTGGAGCAGGAGTCAGGCTGGGTCAGGGCTCCCCTGACTACTAGGACAAGACTAGGGATTCCAAAAAGACTAAAAATGCACCAATCAGGGCCCAGTTCTATGGACCAATCAGAGCCCAGCTCTAAGGACCAATCAGAGGCCAGCCCTAAGGACCAATCAGAGTCCAGGTCTAAGGACCAAACAGGAGAGTTGTCAGGCTATATAAGCCAGCCTTCTGCCCTCCAAGTAGTAGCGGCTGAGCAGCTAGCAGCAGAGCAGTCGAGGGGTTGAGGGGTCAGTCAGCCGAGGGTGTGTGGGGCTGAGGGTTTGTAGGGCCGAGCAGTGGAGCGGCGGAGCAGCCAAGGAGCCAAGGGGCTGATGGGCCGAAGGGCCGAGGGACCGAGCGGTGGAGCGGCCTAGCAGCAGACTGGCCAAGTGGCAGACCGGCCAAGCGGCAGATTGGCGGAGTGGCAGACTGGCCGAGCGTCAGACCGGCCTATCAGCAGAGTGGCCAAGGGACTGAGTTGTGGCGTGGCGGAGCAGCGGAGCGGCCAAGGGGCTGAGAGGCTGAGCAGTGGAGCGACTGAGCGACCGAGCGGCGGGGCTGAGGGCCCTAGGGAACATAGAATCTGTTTCCAAATAAAATATGAAATAGGTCTCAGAGTATGGCCTGGAGGTAGAAAGAACCTGGGTTTCACCCCAAGCACCACACACAAAGCGGGGCAAAATATGGGATGGCATTCAGGCCACAGCTCTCAGAGATTTCATTCCACACTGGACTTCATTCTGGATGTAAAGAGGCAGCTAAAGTGAATTCTAATTGGTTAATTAATTAATGCCATGAGTCTTACTGATACACTGGCGAGAAGGACAGGTCACACATAATGTCTTTCACAAATACTGAACCCTAGCTGTCTTCCCCCGTCAACCCTTCTCAGAAGGAAGCACCTGGAACAGCCGTTGCTCCTGTACCCTATGGGCAATTAGGAATACCAGTACAATTTGGGGGCAGCTGATAAAGGATGAACGGTGGCTGGAGCAGGAGACAGGCTGGGCCGGGGCTCCCCTGACTACTAGGACAAGACTAGGGATTCCAAAAAGAGATTGAAAATGGACCAATCAGGGCTCAGCTCTATGGACCAATCAGAGCCCAGCTCTAAGGACCAATCTGAACCCAGCTCTAAGGACCAATCAGAGCCCAGAACTAAGGACCATTAGAGTCCAGATCTAAGGACCAAACAGGAAAGTTGTCAGGCTATATAAGCCAGCCTTCTGCCCTCCAAGTAGTATCAGAGGAGCACCTGAGCAGCCAAGTAGCTGAAAGGTCTGTCGGCTGAGGGTCCGTGGGGCTGAGAGTCTGTAGGGCTGAGCAGCGGATCTGTGGAACGGCCGAGGAGCCGAGGGGTTGAGGGTCCAAGGGACCGAGTGGTGGTGTGGCTGAGAAGGTGAGCTGCAGAGCGGCAGAGTGGCCGAGCAGCTGAGGGGCCGAGAGGCGGGGCCGAGGGCCCTAGGGAACATAGAATCTGTTTCCAAATAAAAAATGAAATAGGTCTCAGAGTATGGCCTGGAGGTAGAAAAGCACTTGGGTTCCACCCCAAGTACCACACACAAAGCAGGGCAAAATAAGGGATGCCATTCAGGCAACAGCTCTGAGGGCTTTCATTCCACACTGGACTTCATTCTGGATGTAAAGAGGCAGCTAAAGTGAATTTTAATTGTTTAATTAGTTAATGCCATGAGTCTTACTGATACACTGGCGAGAAGGATGGGTCACAGGTAATGTGTTTCACAAATACTGAACCCTAGTTATCTTTCCACCATCAAACCTCAGAAGGAAGCACCTGGAGCAGCTGTTTCTCCTGTACCCTACCGACAATTGGAATATCAATACAATTTGGTGGCAACTGATAAAGGATGAAAGGTGGTTGCAGCAGGAGTCAGGCTGGGTCGGGGTTCCCCTGCTTCTAGGACAAGACTAGGGATTCCAAATAGAGATTGAAAATGGACCAATTAGGACCCAATTCTATGGACCAATCAGAGCCCAGTTCTAAGGACCAATCAGAGCCCAGCTCTAAGGCTCAATCAGAGCTCAGAACTAAGGACTAATCAGAGTCCAGATCTAAGGACCAAACAGGAGAGTTGTCAGGCTACATAAGCCAGCCTTCTGCCCTCCAAGTAGTAACGGTGGATAAGCTGAGCAGCAGAGCAATCAAGGAGCTGAGGGGTCAATCGGCCAAGGGTCCATGGGGCTGAGGGTCTGTGGGGCTGAGCGGCAGAGCTGAGGGGCTGAGGGGCGGAGGGACCGCGGGTCGAGGGACCAAGCAGTGGAGCGGCGGGGCCAAGTGGCTGAGGGAACATAGAATCTGTTTCCAAATAAAATATGAAATAGGTCTCAGAGTATGGCCTGGAGGTAGAAAGAACCTGGGTTCCACCCCAAGCACCACACACAAAGCGGGGCAAAATATGGGATGGCATTCAGGCAACAGCTCTCAGGGCTTTCATTCCACACTGGACTTCATTCTGGATCTAAAGAGGCAGCTAAAGTAAATTTTGATTGGTTAATTAGTTAAGGCTATGAGTCTTACTGACACACTGGTGAGAAGGATGGGTCACACATAATGTCTTTCACAAATACTGTACACTAGCTATCTTTCCATCAACCCTTCTCAGAAGGAAGCACCTGGAGCAGCCATTGCTCCGGTAACCTACGGGCAATTAGGAATATCAGTGCAATTTGGTGGCAGCTGATAAAGAATGAAGGATTGCTGGAGCAGGAGTCAGGCTGGGCCAGGCTCCCCTGCTTCTAGGACAAGACTAGGTATTCCAAAAAGAGATTGAAAATGGACCAATCAGGGCCCAGCTCTATTGACCAATTAGAGCCCAGCTCTAAGGACCAATCAAAGCCCAGTACTAAGGATCAATCAGAGTCCAGATCTAAGGACCAAACAGGAGAGTTGTCAGGCTATATAAGCCAGCCTTCTGCCCTCCAAGTAGAAGCAGTCAGGCAGAGGAGCGGCAGAGCGAACTTAGACTCTGTTTTCAAATAAAATATGAAATAGGTCTCAGAGTATGGCCTGGAGCGAGAAAAGCACCTGGGTTTAACCCCAAGTACCACACACAAAAGAGTGGCTAAATATGGGATGCCATTCAGGCAACAGCTCTCAGGGCTTTCATTCCAGAGTGGACTTCATTCTGGATGTGTAAAGAGGCAGCTAAAGTGCATTTTAGTTGATTAATTAGTTAATGCTATGAGTCTTACTGACACACTGGCAAGAATGACAGGTCACACAGAATGTCTTTCAGGAATACTTGGTTTATTTTACAATGCTCATTACACTCCTATCCTTCTCTAAGTAAGCCACTGGCCAGATAGCATTGGTTACCTGAGGCAGCATGGGTCTCTGCGGGTAATCGAGGTTCAGGATCGCTGTCACAGCCATCATCGATGGTCGAGGTGCAGATGCTCCATGTCTGGGGAGTCAGACGGGGATAAGCACAACTGTCATTTAGAATAATTGTCCAGCAGCTGCCAGAGGAATGTTTCCTTCTGGCTGAGCTAACTTTCAGCCACTTAGACAATTGGGTCAGGACCACCAATCTGGCCATGTGCTAGGTCTTCTATATCCTAATTGATGTCACTACTTATGTAGGCTCATTGCTTCGACCGTCATCTTGTTTTCTCAGCTGTTTCATTTTATGGACATATGTCCAGGATGTATGTCCGTTATACTCACAACAGTTAATTTTGTTGTCGGGACTGGGGATGAATCCCAGTGGCATTCTTGCTCCAAGCTACAGCCCCTATTCTCATTTATTTATTCCTTTATTCATTTATTTTTGCTCTACTGGGGATGAACCCCAGGGGCATACTACTTCTGCGCCACACCCCCAGCCCGATTCTTTATTCTTTATTTAGAAACAGGGTCTCACTGAGTAGCAAAGGGCTTCACTATGTAGCTTAGGCTGTCTGCAAACACCGATCCTCCTGTCTTAGCCTTTGATATACTAGGATAACAAGAATGTGCCACATGCCCAGCTGTGCTTTATATTTGCTTAACATGACTGTCAGGCTTATGTCTTCCCACATAGAGGCAATTAAATTATAAATAATGCTCCAGAGCCACAGCGATGGCCCAGGAGAAGTCTCCCAGCTCTCCAGAATCTCTGAGTCCTGACTGCCTGTCTACTGAACCCTAGCTATCCTTCCCCCTCATCAACCTTCTCAGAAGGAAGCAGCCGGAGCAGCCATTGCTTCTGTTCCCTATGGGCAATTAGGAATACCAGTACAATTTGGGGTTGCTGATAAAGGTTGAAGGGTGGCCGGAGAAGGAGTCAGTCTGGGGTTGCAACTCCCCTGACCTCTAGGACAAGACTAGGGATTCCAAAAAGAGATTTAAAATGGACCAATCTGGGCCAGCTCTATGGACCAATCAGAGCCCAGAACTAAGGACCAATCAGAGTCTAGATCTAAGGACCAATCAGGAGAGTTGTCAGGCTACATAAGCCACCTTCTGTCCTCCAAGTAGAAGCAGTAGAGCTACGTGGCGGTGGCGACTGCTCCTGATGTAGTGTTTTAACTTCTTACTGGCAGGAGAGCAAAGGCAGTAGTGACTGAAGATACTGACACGTGCAGAGCGGTTGTGCTGAAAAGCAGAGTTTGGGACAGATTCTATGGTGCTGCCTCTGAGTAGTTGTTGGCCAGGCCCACCAGGAGCACCTGGCCACAGCAACCCTCTCAGACCTTCTCAGGCTCTTCCACCTGCACAGGATCTCTGGTAGAGCAGAGGTCATGGTTCACCACCAGGCTTGGCTTCTGCTTGTCCTTTTGAATTGTCCATCTTTCCCCACATAAGTCTCATTCCCCCAGATTCCCGTGAGCCCAACGCATGCAGAGCCATGGTACTGGACAGCTAGAGCTAGCAATTGATTTGACAGAGCTTCCTCTGCAGTAGTGGCAGGCCAGGCCCTCCATAAGCTCAAAGCACAGAGACCTTTTCAGGCTCTTCCATGTGCACGGGATCCCTGCGCCACTGGGAATCATGGTGCGCCACCAGGAATGGCTTCTGCACGTCCTTTTGAATTGTTCATCTTTCTCCACTCGAGGCTTGCTTTCTCCTCCCTCTGTGCACACTCACTTCCCCAGTCCAATGAGGCCAGAGAAAATTGGAATTAGCAGGCTACCTAGTCCGGGAGGCTCTCCAGAGTCAGCAGTGGTATGAAAACAGTAAATATGTCAAAGAGCACTACTTCTCCCCACCCTGAAACTGAGGTGAATCCCTTCCTCGGGAGCTCTGGAGGTCCTCCATTTCTGCCCACTGTGGCTCTCAGGGGAGCAGAGCAGGTGGTCCTGGCCCCGGGCACCCTAATTTGATAAAAGAGGAGGCTGGTCTGCAGACCCAAGGGCCATGACACGTGGCCACTGGCAGAGCTCGCTAAGGGAGGGACCATTCCAAGCTATATGGGCAGCGAAGCCATGGGCATTGATGAGATGCAGAATGGAGTGCCAGTTGGTGGAGCGGGCAGAGAACCTTCTCAAAGGGCAAAGTATGGGATGCCATCCAGGCAAACTGCTCTCTGGGCATCTCTGTAATGCTGAACTGGACTTCATTCTGGATGTAGGCGGCTAAGGTGCATTTTAATTAATTTTGTTGGTGGTAGTGGTTATGGTTCTCAGTGGCATTTCACCTCTGAGATACACACCCTATCCTAAATTATTTATTTATTTATTTATGTATTTTTTTGCGTTATTACGCATTAACGATTTTATTATCATTAAGGTAAGCTGGGCCTGGTGGCATACACTTTTAATCCTAGCATTTGGGAAGCTGAGACCAGAAGATCATGATTTGCAGACAGCCTCAGCTCCTTAGTGATGCCCTCTGCAACTTAGTGAGACCCTGTTTCAAGCTAAAGAGTAAAAAGTAGGGCAGGAGGTGTAGCTCAGAGATTGAATGCCCCAGGGTTCCATCCCCAGACCCACAGGAAATAAAAAGATGCATTAAAACCAGAATAAGCCGGGCGTGGTGGCACATGCCTGTAACCCAGTACTTGGGGGGCTGAGACCAGAGGATAGGTTCACAGCCAGCCTCAGCAACGTGTGAGCCCCTCTGCAACTTATTGAGACCCTGTTTCAAAATAAAATATAAAATAGGGCTGGGGTTTAGCTTTGAGGTGGAATGCTTGGGTTCAATCACCAGTACCACCCAAACAAACAAGCAAACAGTAAATAGGAGACTCAAAAGTGAGGAAATAGTCTTATCCATTCTCTAAGATCTTTAAGATAAAAAGTGCTGGGTGTGGCTTGCACACGCATAATCCCATTACTCCAGGGGCTGAGACTTGAGTAGAGCAGGTTCTAGGCAATCAGCAAGACCCTGTCCAAAAGGAGGGAATGCAAAGGAGCTTCTATTTCAGGGTCAGAGGCAGTGACTTTGTTCTCCACTAAGTTAGCTCTCTTCAGGCCTCTAGGCCTGGGGGTAGGAGGTGGGGTAGAGTATCAGCCAAAGCAATCTGGCTTCCTCTTCTTGTTTTCAGGACCTGTGAATCCTTATTCTCATACACAGTTTAAAGTCTATTTTACTAAGAATTAAATTTTAAAAATCAAGGTGGGTTAAAAAATTTTTTTTGGTGGTACTGGGGATTGAACCCAGGGGCATCTACCTCCATGCTACACCCCCAGCCCTAATTTTTATTCTTTATTTGGAAACCTCACTAAGCAGCCGAGGCTGTCTGCAACCTGCAGTCCTCCTGTCTCAGCCTCCCAAATGCTGGGATTACGAGCCTCCACCACCATTCCCGGCTTCTGTTATTTTGAAACAGTTTCACTAAGTTGCAGATGGCCTCACTACATTGCTGAGGCTAGAACCTGTGATCCTCCTGTCTCAGCCTCCCAAGTACTGGGACTGTAAGAGAGTACCACTTCACTTGGTAAACCAGAATATCTGAAGGACCTAGCTTTATCATTACTATTATACCTAATTACCTAGGAAGCCCAAGAAAATTGCTGTGCTCATGGTTGGCTAGGAAATCTTTACGTTAAGTTGTATCCAAGATGGTTGTGATCACATCTGGAAAATGGGAAGACCGCAGTCACTTGTTTTCTGCTCCTGCTTTATGAGAATGACCGGCTCGTTCTGTCCTGCCGATAATACCACACGGCAGCAGAATGGCCGCAGTTCTGGTGAACCTAGTAAAAGAAAACAACTTCACTTCTGTGAACTACTCTGTGGTGTTTGGATTTCCCTGTTGCTGTGGACGAGGCTTTGGAATTGATGAGGACAGAATGCGGAGACTCACCTCCCAGCAAAGGGTGCCCTGGTATCGATCCTGGCCAGCTGTCCGGCTCCTCGGTTCCCTCCAGGTGACCTCTTTCCTTGCTAGACACCGTCCTGTGGGCTGCAGTAACACCTGGAATGAGACAGCACAAGTGGTCGCTTAGGTATACATTTAATGTCATCGTAGGTGCAGAAAGTCTTCTTGAAACTCTTGAGAAGCTTAATGCTTTTGACTTGGTTTCTTTTAATGCAAGACACCTGAAGTGTGCTGAGTATTCTGTATTGTTGTATTTCTTCTGCCCCAAAGGTCAAGCAGAATGTAATTGGTAAGCAGAAGTCTAGTTGGTCACTGAGCTGGTCAGGATGATGGAGCTTCAAAGATACTAACATGTCACCATTACTAAGCACTTCCTAGTGTTAGAAGCCTGGGGGAAGCACTGGGCTGAGGCCCCACCTCTGAGGGTGGAGGCTAGCTTGAGCAGCCCCTTCCCTGCCCTCCACTCACGCCCCCAGCAGCCTTAAGCATTTAAGCCCCGTGGAGCACGCCCTCTTCCTTTTTGCAGGGAGCAGGGAGCTGGGCTCCTGCAGGAGGGCTCTGCAGGCCCTGCATCTGCTACCTCACCAGACACCTTCCCGTTTCCTCTTGTGCCTTTGGGGACCTGACCTCAGCTGTGGAGACCTGCCCCTGCTGAGTCTCCTTGGGTCTGAAAGCCGGTGCTCCTGCAGCCCTGCCCTAGGGCAGGACATGGCTTTCTGCCCTCCAGGCATGAGGGAGAGGCGTCTTAGTGCTGCTGCGCCCAGGTTTCTCTGGCCCTATTGCTTTTTGGAAAGTGTATTCCTTGAGACATACAGCACACCACGGTGGATTTCAGGTAAGTTTGGGTGTGAACTTGTTGGATCAATGTGGGTCTCAGAGTGTTAGTAGACCCCGCTGTGGCCCTGAGGTCTGCTCTAGGGCACTGGGCCTGTTGTACACCAGTCCGTAGATTGGACAAGGAATTTTTTCATAGTGGGCTTCAGTGCCAGGTATCTTGTCTCTTACAGCTGGCCCTGGAGGCAAAGTACCTAGAATCCTACTATTTGGAGCAAGAGACTGGAGGGTCTCATGTTAGAGGACGGCCTCAGCAAGTAGTGGGACTCTCAGGACCCTGTGAGACCCTGTTTTTGAATTAAAAATATAATAGAAGCTGGGCATGGTGGCGCACGCTTGTAATCCCAGCATTCGGGAGGCTGAGACCGAAGGATCGCGGTTTGCTGACAGCCTCAGCTACTTAGTGAGACCCTTTGCCAGCTCAGTGAGACCCGGTTTCAAAATAAAGAATAAAATACAGGGCAGGGGCTGTAGCTCAGAGGTCAAATGCCCCTGGGTTCCATCCCCCAACCTGCAAAGACAAAAAAATAGTGTTGGGGGTGTAGCTCAGAGGTAGAATGCCTCTGGGTTCAATCTCCAGTACCAAAAACAAGAAAAAAAAAAAAAAAAGAAGATACTATTTCTGGTGAATATATTCTTGTTTAGAGGTATGAAGGAGCCTCCCTTTTTCTTATTTATTTATCTATTTACTTACTAGTTTTTTTTGTGTTACTGGAGATTGAAGTCAGGGGCATTCTACCTTCGAGCTACACCTGAGCTCAATTTTAGTTTTTGTTTTGAAATAGTCTTGCTAAGAAGCTTAGATTCTCACTACTTTTTGAGGCTGCCCTGGAACCTGTGATCCTCCTGCCAGCTCCCCCCTCCCCCCAGCACTGGGATTACAAGTGTGTACCACCACATGGCTCTCCTCCAGTCCTTTACATTTTTTATTTTGAAATGGTGTTTAAGCCTTGCATGGTGGCACGTGGCTGTGATCCCATTAGTTGGGAGGTTGAGACAGGAAGGTCATAGGTTTGCAGTCCTCCTCAGCTACTTAGTGAAGTATTCTGCAATTTATTTGCACTTTGTTTAAAAAAAAAATAAGCCAGGCTTGGCGCATGCTTGTAATCCCAGTATTTGGGAGGCTGAGACAGGAGGATCTTTGGTTTGCAGCATGGCTAGCCTCAGCTAAACAAACAATAAAAACCAGGGCTGGGTGTAGTTTAGAGGTCCAATACCAGCTGGGTTCCATCCCCAGCTTCCCCCCCCCCTCAAAAAAAAAGGAAAAATATCCTGGAGGCTGTGTCCTTGGGCTGAGCCTCGGGAAGGGAGGGTTTCTGTAGTCACTGCTCTGAAGATTACTGTGACCTCTAACCTATTCAGTACACTCAGGGATGTTGCGGAGTTGTGGGAGCTTGATAAAACAGCAACACCTGAACATGAAGTCCCTCTGGTTTGAACTTGTTTCTTTGGGAACCACTTTTAGATGCGAACTGAAATGACCACTTAACAAAACAGCTTGCTGGGCTGTGGCTGTAGGCTGGCAGTCAGTGAACTCTTTGCTCAACTGAGGGCTGTGTACTGTGGGTGTGGGGAGAAAGTGTCCTAAATGCTTACACCTTGGCCTTGCAGGTGGTCCACTCCCCTGTGATGCCTGCAGAGGGCTCCTGCCCATGGGCCCTGCCTTCCAGGCCCTGCCTGCCTTTGCTGCCCGATGGCCAGAGCACGGGGATCAGAGCAGGGAGCATGGAGGAGTCGCTGGTGGGATTCTTAGCTGTATTTTTTAAAAAGTTCATGCTCAAATTTATAATCTGTACTGACTCACTACTGAGGACAAAAACTGTAAAAGATCATAGTCAGTTACTGGCTACAAATGATAATAAAGAAATGTAGTGGATAGTTGGAAGCTTGAGATAGGAGGACCACAGGTTTGAGACCAGCCTCAGCAATAGTGAGTCTGTCAGCTACACCCTCAGGCCTATTTTATACTCTTTATTTTATTTTATTTTATTTTTGCAGTGCTGGGCATGGAACCCAGGGGCATTCTACCTCTGAGCTATACCCCCTGCTCTATTCTTTTATTTTGAAACAGCGTCTCACTGAGTTGCAAAGGTCCTCACTAAGTAGTAGCTTAGGCTGTCCTTTAACAGTGATCCTCCTGTCAGCCTGCTAAATGCTAGGATTTCAAGCATGAGCCGTGACCACGCCTGGTTTATTCTTTATTTTGAAACAGGGTCTCACTGTGTTGCAAAGGGCCTCACTAAGTAGTTGAGGCTGGCCTTGGACCAGATCCTCCTGTCTCAGCCTCCCAAAAGCTGGGATTACAAGCACGTGTCACCACGCCCGGCTTTTTTATTTTTGAAACAGGGCCTTGCTGGGTTACTGCACTGGCCTTGAACCTGTAATCCTCCAGTGTCTTCCTCTGAGTTTTGGGATTGTAGTCTGAAGGACACAAGTTACTCAGAAAATCCCAGTGTCTGCAGGGGATTTCTTTCCCACATCCTTAAACAGGTGTGGTTTAATAATATTGTGGTGTTATTTCTATTCCTATTTCTCTCTCCAGGGAAGATCTGAGGACCACATTGACATTTCCCCCCCCAAATTGTTCAGGAGAAGCTGGGTATGGTGGCTCCTGCCAGTAATCCTAATACTTGGGAGGCTTAGATAGAGGGTCACAGGTTTGAAACAGCATCAGCAATTTAGGAAGGCTCTTAGCAACCTAGACAGACCCTGCTTCAAAATAAAGGGTGTAAAATAAGATTGGGCATGTAGCTCAGAAGTAGAATGCCTGAGTTTAGTCTCAGATACCACAAAAGGAAGAAAGAGTGTGAAGAAGGCATGACACAGGGAGTGGGCAGCGGCCAAGTGAAAAGCAAGAGGCGCTTTGTTCTGCACTGAGGTCCAGAGGCGGCCAGGGAAGCGCACCTGGGGGCGGCAGGTTGGAACTTTTTATGGGGATGTTTTTTGGGGGTGGGGGAGAGTGGGGAATTGGGGGATTTCCGGGCAGTTAGGTGGTTATTTCTTAAGCAGTGGTTCATGTTGAAGTGCTTGGAACTGTGTGCCACCTGTATCGGGAACCGGGTAACACGTGTTTGTGGTTGCACACATCGGTGTTGACCAGGGTAGGAAACTGGTGTTTACCTGCAGCTACATGCGTCAGCCAGCTGGAATTGCCAGGGGCTGGGGCAGCCACTGTCCCTGCTGACCTAACTGAGAGAGACAGAAATGGGAGTTCAGCTCCGAGTTAGAATGCCCTGGGTTCTGCCCCCAGTACACACACACGCGCGCACACACACACACACACACACACACACAGCATGTAGAGGGTGCTGCTTATACTGCTGGGCCTAGTGACAAAAGCCCTTCTTCACTGATGCCCATGTGAGTGAGCACTCGCTATCCTGATGGGCGGCCTCACCTGGCCCAGCGTCACATCCCTATAGATGTGTGTTGAGCGATCCATCGTCTGCAAACATAGCCCAGAGTGTTCACACGAGTCCATCTCAGCAAGGGCGGTCACAGTGCGTGAGTAGGGCCAGCCCAGGCTGCGGAGGCTTGTCAGCTGGACTCCTAGGGAGCTGGCGACATGCACAGGAACCAGTCCTGAGGGGCACAGCGTTGTCCACCGCCCAGGAACTAAGAGAAAGTGGCTGCGGGTGGCCGCAAGTTGGATTCTTTATTTGTGTGCCCTAATGAGCTCCTGGGATTCCAGGTTTTTGGTTTTTATAGCACTGGGGATTAGAACCCAGGGCTTCCCATGTGCCCAGGGAGCGGGGAATCACTGAGCTGCACCCCCAGCCCCCTTTACAAAGTTTGTTTTGAGGCTAAAGTCTTAGTGAGTGGCCCAAGCCGTCCTCAGGCTTGCTCTCCCCTGCCTTATCCTCTGTAGCAGGCCTGCACTGCCATGCCCAGCCAGATTGGTTTCTAATTAGCAAGAGAGCTCAGACTGCAATATCGGCCAAGACTTGGGGACTGTGCTCTCTGGACCCAGTGCTCAGGCCTTGACCACACTGGCCTTGGCCTCCACTCCACTCCCAGCCCTCCAGGAAGTCAAGCTAACTAAGAGTTCTGCACTGCAGATGTGCAATGTGTTAAGATTTGGTGTATAGAACATTGTGTTGTGTGAGTTATTCTTTTTTTCTGTGGTGCTATGGATGGAACCCGGGGCATTCTACCTCCCAGCTACACTCCCAAACCTATATTTTTTTACATTAATTTGAAGCAGGGTCTCACTGAGTTGCTGAGGGGATCTCTGCCATCCTCCTGTCTCAGCCTCCAAATGCTGGGATTACAAGCTTGCCCCACCACACCTTTGAATTATTCTTGTAATGCTTGTTCTTTATAAGAATAGCACAAGCAAATCTTAAGTTCTTTGTGGAACACTGAAACATGAGTGAACCCTAAATTGCAGATGGGGACCATCACTCTGGTTCAGTGGTAAAATCCCCTCCCCTCTGCGCAGCGCCTTACCAGGACTCGCTTACACCCAGTGGGCAAGTGAATCAGAAACACCCCGTGCTGTGCACACTGCTGTGAGCCCACCCTCCCTGCCCCAGCTCCCCACCCCTCCTTAGGCAAGAGGCTGCAGTGTCAGGATCCCCCAGCCCCCATACCCACTCACTGCGCGTCCTCGGCCCCCTTCCCCCCCACACACACACCCACACCCTCGGGGCCCCATGTCTGGGCCGCAGACCCCAACAGGCTTGAACTCACACCTGTGCCTCCTGCGTGTTCTTGTCATGAGGGGAAGTTGGCTTAGTTGTTATTAAAATTAAAGGGGACATGTTTTCTTAAAGTTTGCTGGAAATTATTTGGATCATGACCCAGCATAACAGAATAGATCGACATGATTTATTAGAAGATAGGCTTTTCATCTCCTCATCCTGCATTTTATTTCTTTTTTATACTTCTTTTTGGGTTACTGGGGAATGGAACCCAGGGGCATTCTACCTCCAAGGTACATCCCCAGCCCTATTTTCATAGTTTATTATTATTATTATTATTATTATTATTATTAATTATTTTGGTGGTAATGGGGGTGGAACCCAGAGGCTTTCTACCTCCAGGCTATACTCCCAGACCTTTTTTATATTTTATTTGGAAACAGGGTCTCACTAAGTTGCTGATCCTCCTGTCTCAGCCTCCCAAGCATGGGGATTACAAGCGTGCGCCACCACGCCTGGCATAGTAGTTTTTATTATTTATTTATTTGTGGTGCTTGGCAGCCCTATTTTTTATTCTTTATTTTGAAGTAGGGTTTCACTGAGTTGTGAAGGGCCTCACTAAAATCACTAGTGCAAGAGGGTGCTGGCAACCCTCTGTGCTTGAGAGAGAAGCCTTGCAGAAGGCCAGTGCCCAGAGGCAGAAGTGCTGCTTCTCACCCCAAGGTTTTTGAAGGTCTTTGTATGGAATGCTTCTGCATCTGTTTTCACATTTCTGATGCGTCCTGTTTATGGCACCTAGCTCAGGGACTTGGGCCTCAGCACAGATATGTCTGTTTTGCACTTGGTTTCTTTTAAGGGGTGTAATGGTTTGGAAGCCCCAATGAATAATGCAAATCCCTGTGGCTTCTGGGACCCTGAGAAGCATCAGAAACTTGAGTTGTGATAATTTAGGTTTTTTTCATTAAAAAATTTTTGTTGTTGTTGGTACTGGGGATGGAACCCAGGAGCAGTCTACCTCTGAGCTACACCCCTAGCCTATTTTTTTTATTCTTTATTTTGAAGCAGGGTCTCATTAAGTTGCAGAGGGCCTCACTAAGTAGCTGAGGCTGGCCGCAAACCTGCCATCCTCCTATTTCAGACTCCTAAATGGAGGGATTACAAGTGTGTGTCACCATGCCTGGGTATCTAGGGCTTTAAAAAATTTAGCTGGGCGTGGTCACGCATGCTTGTTATCCCCGTGCTTGGGAGGCTGAGACAGGAGGATAGCCCAGGTTCCAAGCCAGCCTCCCTGGCTTAAGAGGCCCTGTTTCCAAATAAAAAATATAAAATAGGTCTGGAAGTGTAGCCAGGGTTTCATCCCCAGTACCACCAAGAAAAAAATTTAAAGTTTTCTAGGTTGTTATTTTTGTGGTATGATACAAGAAGGGTCCACTTCACATGAATATTAAATGCTTTAATGTAGCGAGCATAACTGTCCACAGCCAATTATTAGTCCGTCAAGCCACACTTTATTACAGGTTCGAACCTGGACCCAAGCACAGCAGAAATGGCATGGGCCCAGAGCTCCGTTTGGGGGTCAAATTTATAGTTTTACATCAAATTGCAAGTCATTTTTACATCATTGATGACATTTTGTAAATTTCCCGTTTTACATTCTCCACTTTACATTTCCCGCGTAACTTGTAGGGACATTTTTTTTAAGATAACGGGGGGGGGGGGGTAGGGGCAGAGGGTCTCTTATCTAGATTTACAGCCCTGGTAGGGGCGGGTGCTCTTAGCCAGGGTGGATACTCTACACTTTTAGCTTTTCTAGGAATTTGCCCATTAATATTGGCCACTTGAGCTTAAAGCTTATGGAACTTCTATACAATTAAAAACATTTTCTAATCACCTATTATCTTATTTTTATTATTAGCTATTACAAACTTCCGCTATTAAATTTATAACTATAGGCTTATAATTACCACCAAATACTATTGAACTATTGGCACACAATACTACAGATCACAATACTATTGATTCTTATTATCTCATACAATAATAACAATGTTATTACATAATATTATTGTCACAATTACTAATCTTATTTTTAGTCATAGCAAACTTATAAAACTTAAACCAACTCCTAAAGCATCTAACTTCAAATAAGGCATAGGCGGGGGTTTCTTATCTAAGACACACAGGCGGGCTAGGCCTGGGCAGCTGCTCTCTGCCTGTCAATTTTGAAACAAAACTTACAAGCACAAATCCATATAGGACATTAAAAACTTATTACTTAACTAGTTATTAACTAAATTATTTATCTATCATTGATTATCAACTTTTATTAAAACGGCACACAACACTGCACTCATGAATTTAAAGACACACTAACATTAAGATATTGTCATATCTCCTTTTTCCTAGGTTGAAGACTATTAAGTTTAACTTGTTGAATATTTTTATTTATTTTTATAAATTTTGAGTTCATTTATTTATTTATTTATTTATTTATTTATTTATTTATTTATTTATTTATGGTACTGGGGGTGGAACCCAGGGGTTTTTCTGCCTCCAGGCTACACTCCCAGACCTATTTTATACTTTAGTTGGAAACAGGGTCTCACTAAGTGTACCAGTATTGGGAATGGCCTAGGAAAATTTGAGAAAGCTCTGATTATTAATACATTTCAAAAATAATTGTGTCAAAATGGCTGCAGACCTGGAGAGAGAGAGAGGCTTGGCTCTGATCAGGAGCAAACAGCCACTGAAACTTAGACTGACAGCTAAATGTACTTAGCAAGTCAATAGGAGAGAAGTAGGCCTTTCTCTATCTAAAGACAGATCTACATGATTAGATAAGCAAGCTAGGACAGGGGAGGGATCCACCTTGCTGAAAGCAGACACCTTGCCACACCTTGCTGGGGGAGGTACCTTACAGGGGCTTCACTAGGTCAGAATTACGCAGACAAGATGGAGGTCATGGGTATAAAAAGTGAATGAGTATAAAAATGGGTGGTGAATTGGCCCGGGCCACCCTCCCCTTCATGCCATTTTGGCATGGGGCTGTAACTATCTCCTGTATTTCTATCTTTTTCCTCTTTTTTTGTTTTTATATCTTTTTCTCTTTTTCTGTTTTTTTTTTTTTTTTTTTTTTTGTTTGTTTCTTTGGGGCGTTTTCAGGAAGTTATTCCCAGGGGTCTAACAAAGATCCCTGGGGACAGTTTCCCAAACCGTAACATAAGCTGCTGAGAGCCTCATTAAGTAACTGAGGCTGGATTCGAACCCGTGCGATCCTCTTGTCTCAGCCTCCGAAGCGCTGAGATGACAAGTGTGTGCCACCACGCCCGGCTATTTTTATAAATTTTGAAATGGGATTTTGCTACAACTGCGGAAGGCCTTGCAAAGTTGCTGATGCTGGCCTTTATTCTGTTATCCTCCTATCTTTTTTTTTTTGGTGATACTGGGGGTGGAACCCAGAGGCTTTCTACCTCCAGGCTATACTCCCAGACCTGTTTTTTAATATTTTATTTGGAAACAGGGTCTCACTAAATTGCTGAAAGCTTCACTAGGTAGCTGAGGCTGGCTTCGAACCAGTGCGATCCTCCTGTCTCATCCTCCCAAGCGCAGGGGTTACAAGCGTGTACCACCACGCCTGGCTCTATCCTCCTGTCTTACTCAGCATCTCCAGAGCTGGCATGACAGGCATGTACCTCTAGCCCTAAAGACTTTTTTTTGTGTGTGTGGGTCTGGGGATGGAACCCAGAGGCATTCAACCTCTGAGCTACACCCCCAGCCCTATTTTTTAGTCTTTATTTTGAAACAGGGTCTGAGATTATAAGCATGCGCCACCACGCCCGGCTCCCTAAAGACTTTTATTTTGATGCAGTTTGTCCTCATGAAGATGTATCTCATATTTTATCCCTAGATTATCTTCCCCAAATAATTATTATTATTTGAGAAAATGGGTGTATGATGAACAACAATTTAAAGTAAGAGTTGAAGCCGGGCATGGTGGCACACACTTGTGATCCCAGCATTTTGGAGGCTGAGATGGGAGGATCACAGTTTGCAGCCAACCTCAGGTACTTATGAGGCCTTTTGCAACTCAGTGAGACCCTATTTCAAAATAAAGAATAAAAAAGAGGGCAAGGGGTGTAGCTCAGAGGTTGAATGCCCCTGGGTTCCATCCTCAGACCCGCCAAAAAATAAAATTTAGAAATATATTTTTAATGTCCTGTAAAGTTCCTGAGTACGTATCTGTTATTAAGAGTTCAAATCCCAACTCAGCTCTTTTTCCATTTATCAAACCCATTTCAGAGTTTTGGAAAATAGTGCATTGGTTGGTATGTTTTGCATGGAATTATTATAAATGAAGTAGAATTTCCCTTACTCTGTCTTCATAAATTCAAAGCCGAATGTCTGCCGCACACATTGATTTGATGCTTTCCTTGTAGTTAATCTTTTCTTTATCTCTTTCTCAGTATCACTCATGCATAGTAATAGAAATCTTTTCTTATTTTCCTTTATACAACTTTCTTCAATTTTATTGCAGTTAGCAATACATTTGTATCTAGAGATTCCAATGTTAACTGTTTTCAACATTATGAACTGCTTTAATCCTATTTTATATCTGAAAGGTATGTTCAGCACTATCTTAGAGTATCTCATGAAGTTCCAATTCTCTAAGGTTATCTTTCTGAGACTACATGGGAATTTTAAACACCTAGAGTTCAAAGCGAAGTATTACATTCACACAGAGTCCAAATGATCCAGCCTGAGACTGACTTACGGGGCTGTAAACAGTAAGGGTCTTCCAGTATTTGTATGTATAGTCACAGCAGTTATGGCCCTAGTGAAGCAAGTCTGTCTCCCCAGCACCCAGGCCCTGCAGACTGTTCTTCCTGAACATCAAGGGCATAGCATCCCTCAGCACACAAGCGACCCTAACACGTGAGCAGACACCCGCGAGGCTTGTAGGTATCACAGCAGCAGGACACAGTTTGAGGAGAATTCAGCCACAACTCAGAACTCTGCCCCCGAGGCACAGTACACTGAGTCTTGGAGTCCTCCCGATACAGGAGTTCAGAGTCTCCAGCTGCTACCTCCCCTGACCTGAATGCCAAGGCCCAACGTCTTTCTAGGCCACTGTGTGATTTTTCCTAAACCATGACCAAGAAATCTGGAGATAAAATAATTTTGACCCATCTTGTGAACGTTTAGATTTAAAAACAAAAGTAAATGAAAAAACAGTAAGTAAAACATTCCATGTGGCTGATCTAGTTAATTTTCATGCTGAGTTTATCCTAAAATGACTAATTCATCAAAACACTCTTAAATTCCTTATAAACTCTCTCAGTATCTATTGCATTTTAAGAAATCTTTTTTGGAGCCAGGTGTGGTGGTGTGCACTTGTAATCCCAGTACTTGGGAGGCTGAGACAGGAGGATCCTTGATTTGCAGCTAGCCTTAGCTACTTAGTGAGGCCCTCCCTCCACAACTTATGGAGATCCTGTTTAAAAAGAAAGAATAAAAAACTAGGGCTGGGGGTGTAGCTCTGAGGTAGAATGCCCCTGGGTTGGGTTCCATTCTCAGAGGTGGGGAAACAAAAATAAGATTGGGCTGTGAATGGAGAATGGAGTTCAGAGGTAGAATGTCCCTGGATTCTACCCTGAATACTAAATTTAAAAAAAAAGGGAAATTGGACCTTTATTCCTGTGTCCTCCGGAAGTCCATCTGCAAGCTTTGCCGGCCCAGTGAAGCACACGTTTTCTCTGCCTCACTCGTTGTTTGGACCGTTTTTATAAAAAGCTCTTACTGCTTTTGTAGTTTGAAGTAATGCAGAGCCTCTTCTGTGTCACATGGAAAAATCAGGCTGTGCTCTTAGAGGAATTTGCATAGGTATTATAGAAATTATATGTCATAAGAAGCTAGTTTTCATTCCTAGATGTTTATTTTTTATTTATTTTTTTGGTGGTACTGGGGGTGAAACCCAGAGGTTTTCTACCTCCGGGCTATACTCCCAGACCTATTTTATATTTTATTTGGAAACAGGGTCTCACTAAATTGCTGAGAGCCTCAGTAAGTAGCTGAGGCTGGCTTTGAACCTGTGTGATCCTCCTGTCTCAGCCTCCCAGGTGCAGGGATTACAAGTGTGCGCCACCACCCCCGGCCATTCCTAGATGTTTAGGTTGAGCCAACCTGTAAACAAAAAATAAGATGAAGGACAGAAAACCAAAATTAAATAATACAAATTTATTAAAGACACTAGGAACATAGCACTGAATAATCAGGTTACTCTAGTGGACTCATGCCCAAATGTGCCCACTCCCATTCTTGAGAAGGTCGGTTACCTGTGTAGTTAGAGCTGTCCCACCTAGACTTGCCACAGCACACTGGCCATCTCTGCATTATGCGCGGCCTTTGCTGCTGCTTTGCTCAGAATTCACCTTGGACAGGACCCCACTGTCACAACTAGAGTGCTGAGAAATGCCTGGAGCCTCTGTGCGAGAGCAGCCATGAATGCCTCCCCTACACAGCAAGGTGACGAGTGAGGGTCCTCCTGGGAGAAGAGGCATGCCCAGGCCTTATTCCACAGCTGGGCTGAACCCTGCCTGGAGATGCCACGCCAACGTGGATGGGGCTCCAGCAGGGCTGAGAAGCCCTAGGCCAGAAGATGCGACAGATCCATGGCAGGAGGGCAAATGTTTCTTGCCTGAGCAGCATCCGAGGCCTTGGTTACAGGAGAGCGGAGACTCCACTACACATCCATCCCCTCGTTTCTACTGCAGAACAGAGTGAGGGAGAGGACACAGCGCAGTGTGGGCACTCAGGAAAACTGAGTGGGGCGGGTGTGGAGGGAGTGACAGAGTGGCCCTCTAGGAGATCTCAGGGAGGAAGAGAGGAAGGAGCCATGGTAGGAATCTGGTAAAGAAGACCCCAGTCAGAACAAAAGCAGCACAGAGGCCCCGCTGTAGGAACATCTTAGAAGTGTTTTATGCAGAACATGGCTGATCTCAGGAGGTTAGTGGCCAGACGAGAATGGTGTTTAGGGCAAAGGAAGATGCCATTAGCAACAAGGGTCGGGAGATTCATGTGCTTTCAAAGCAGCTCCAGGTCACCTGAGTGCCTGCCAGTCATGTCTTTACAAGTGTACATTAGGAGACCTCTTCCAGATATCTCAGCAATAGAAATTCATTGCTCTAACTTCCAGAACAAATGCACAACAAGAAGAAATGAAGCGTGACTTAGTTTCTTCCAGAGTGCCTGTCACTCCATTTCTGGGTGTCTCCTGTCCTGAAGGCACATGGTGTGGAGGTTGGTTTTCCTGTAGCAAATGAGGACTCGTCAGGTGTGTGGCATGTGCCACATACTAGTGATCCCAGTAATTGGGAGGCTGAGACAGGATCAATGGTTTGAGGACAGCCTCACCAGGTAGGGAAACTCTTCAACCTAGTGAGACCCTGTTTTAAAATTCAAGAAAAAAAAATTGGCTGACGATGCTGCTCAGAGTTTGAATGCTCCAGGATTCAATCCTCAGTACCACAGAAAAGGGAAACTCTGAGTGAACCCCACGCATTGCAGAAGGATCATGGAGTAACAGTGGCCACTGTCTTGGCCAGTCCCTTGACTTTCCTCTTGGCCCTAAACTTGGATGCCTTGAATAAGTTCTCTCTGCCAACTGGAGCTGGATGCCTCCTTCCTCCCTGCTGCCTTGCTAAGTAATGCTTGCTCAGGGCCACCTCTCTGTCCTAACCAACCCTGCCCCTCACAAGTTTCTTTTGACCCACAACCCTGCAGTTGATGCCTGCAGCTGCTCCAGAGCTCCTGGCAGCCTTGTGTGAAGGGATTTCTCCGCCTCTTTCCACTGCGCCAAGTCACTACGAGGGTCCAGTGTTACAGGCCATTTTGCCCTTCTTGCACACCAGGAAGGAGAAAAAGAACATCTTTCACAGGCAGGGAGAGAAAATCTGTAAATGGTGGGAGGCAAGGCTAGTGCAGTGACTGAGGTAAATTAGATAGGAGCACCCCCTCCCCCCAGGCCAAGCATGGCCACAGGGCAGCTCCTGGGAGACTGAGACAGGAGGGTCATGAGTTCAAGGACAGGACATAGAACTTAGCAAGGCCCTGTTTTAAGGTAAACAGTTTAAAGGGCTGCAGCTCAGTGTTCAATCCCTAGAATCACTAGAAGAAGGGCCAGGGAGGGGTCCTGTCCCCTCCCCTTCCCTCTGCTCCTGACAGTCAGGGCTGCATCAGAGCGCTGGAGGCCTGCACCCTCCCTTGGAGTGAGCATCCCTTGGCATGGGCTGCTGCCGTGGCCTTGACCGACTTTCTAGATCAAGCACAAGTACCTTTAGGTTCTGGCTGGATATTTCTACTAAGAAGGACCCTCAGGTGTGTTTCTGAAGCGGGTTATGGTCTACTTAGACAGTAAGCAGAGTGCTATCGAATCCTGGGAGTGAGGTGTAAGCACGACTTAGGCAAAGAGACCTTAGAGACACCGTGCCCGCTGCCAAAAGGGATAACATTCTCTTTTCTTTGCTGGTCTGGCAGTGGAACCCGGGGCATTCGACCTCCGAGCTACATCCCCTTCGCCATTTTTTATTTTTAATTTGAAACAGGGTCTCACTGAGTTGCAGAGGGCCTCACTAAGTAGCTGAGGCTCTTTGTGAACCGTGTTCCTCCGTCTCAGCCTCCCGAATGCTGGGATTACAAGCGTGCACCACCACACCCGGCTGGATAACATTCTCTTACTTGTGCGCTAGAATGTGACTTTCCAAATATTGGACAGGAATAGTAACTGCCTGCTTTATAAAGTGCCCATTAGCCGGGTGTGGTGGCCACGCTTGTAAAACCTGCGTGCTTGGGAGGCAGAGACAGGAGGATCCTGCAGTTTCAAAGCTAGCCCCCCTGGCTTAAGAGACCATGTTTCCAAATACAAAGTATAAAATAGGTCTGGGAGTGTAGCCTGGAGGTAGAAGGGTTTCCAGGAACCCCAGTACCACCAAAAGAAAAAAAAAAAAAAAACAGGCCAGGGCTATGGCTTGGAGGTAGAGCACTCCTGAGTTCAGTCCCCAATAGCACACGTGCATGCTTGTACTACACACAATCATACACTGCATGGTTTATTACTTTACCCAACCGAGATGTGCAGTGCCAGTCAGTTCTCTGAAAAACAAGTGCGTTTACACAATAGGATGGGAGAATTTCTTTGTCCCCCTTCATTCTTCCTCCCAGGAAGCAAAAGGAGCATCAGGTAAGATAACATACTTTCCTTCACACTTAGCAACTTCTGTCCCCCTTTGGCTTTACCTGTGCAGTTTCCATCGACTGAGGATACCTGGGTATTGTGTCTATAGGGAGAACCAGCGATTTCAAATGGCATTTCTCGTTGTGGCCACATAGGAAGATTTAGTCTTTATTTTGAAACTGGGTCTCACTGAGTTGCAGAGGGCCTCACTAAGTTGTTGAGTCTGGCCTCGAACCATGATCCTCCCAACTCAGCTCACAAATGCTGGAATGACGAGCATTCACCACCATGCCCGGGTTCGTGCTGATGTCCAGCCTCGGCCAGTCCAGGGGTCTGGAAGGAGATGTAGGTTCAGAAAAATTGAAGAATGAGAAACCCTGTGTTTAGTACAGAGAGAAGGCATCTCTGCCTGTGCCCTAGAATATGCTTTATTTGTACATTAGTCCAAACAGATGACAGCAAGCCACGTCATACATACTTTGTTTTACATTTGGTATTTTTATTAACCTAAATTTCAAGAAGCAGTCACCCTTAAAACCATTTATTTTTTCCGTTCTATTTTTCATTTAAATCTGTTAGGAGGTGACCTACAAAACTTATTCTCATCTATAATCTTTTAAAACTTTTACTTACCTATGTTTAACCTATGACCTTATGTAAAAAATGATGTACTGAAACTCACTTTTATTCTCTATCTTAAAAGTAAGTGCTGGATTTATTGTTTCTACTTGTAAGCCTAACTGCTATTTTCATCCACCATTTTAACCTTGGGGTATTCTGTTAACTTAATCTTAACCACCAAACTACACTGAACTTATTCTATTTCTCATGGTCTCAACATACATTGTCTATACCTTAGTTTTCTTTTCTTTTTTCTTTTTTTTTTGTGGTACTGAGGATGGAACCCAGGGGCATTCTACTTCCGAGCTACACTACCAGCCCTTATTTTTTATTTTAAAACAGAGTCTCACTAAGTTGCTGAGAGCCTCACTAAGTAGCTGAGGCTGTCCTCAAACTGCGATCCTTCTGTCTCAGCCTCTCCTGCTGGGATGACGAGGGTGCGCCACCACACCAGCTATACCTTAATTTTCTATAATTTCTATTAAGTTGTTTACCAAGAGGACTCTTGTGCTTTAGTGAGCAGGCACCAAGGAGGTCCCTGCCTGCCCATCCTCTTCAGGAACAGCAGAGTCTTGACCTCAAGCCATTTTCTACTAATATTAACTCTGCTTTCCAAAGTGGAGGATCACCTGGAGGTGAAAAAGTATTCTGATGAGTGCGAGCCCCTGAGGGGTATACCACAGCAGACCCCCTATCTTGGAGGTGACATGCCAAGGGCCTGGTACAGTAGGTACGGTTTATTTAGAATTACCTTTTCAGCCGGGCATGGTGGTGCAAGTTTGTAATCCCAGCATTTAGGAGGCTGAGATGGGAGGATCGTAGTTCTCGGACAGCCTCAGCTACTTAGTGATGCCCTCTGCAACTCAGTGAGACCCTGTTTCAAAATAGAGAATAAAAATAGGGTAGGGGAAGTGGCTTGGAGGTCAAATGCTCCTGGGTTCCATCCCCAGACCCACACTAAATAAAAAATAAATAATAAAGTTACTTTTTCTTTTTATGGCTAAAACCTTAGGTGAGCTAGGTGTTGTAAGCAGAGGAGAGAAAAAATGCTCTTTTCTACGTACCTCTTTGAAAAGTTCCTCATGAGTCATATTCTTAGTGCTATTCCCAGCACAAATCTTAGGACATTTTCCATTCATATTCATATCAATTTCCCAATTTATTACAGAACAGCAGTCTCCATTCAAGGCTATTTTCAGTTTTCCCCAAAGAACCTTTAATATTGTCATTATTATAACTAAAATCATGAGGCATCATTGAGTCTTATGGAGGACTCCATTTCATAGGATTTCAAGTCATAATGGAAGAGTCTTCTATCCCTGTGGAATTCTCTTCCCAGCTGCGACCCTGTCATACAGCAGGAACGGCCCTGCCTCTGCTGCCTTTATTCTTTTCATTTTGAAACAGGGTCTCCCAAGGTTGAGGAGGGCCTCACTCAGTAGCTGAGGCTGGCTGAGAACCACGATCCTTTCATCTCAGCCTCCCAAGTACCGGGATGGCACGCGTGTGCCTTCATGCCCGGCCAGGTTCTGTGTTTCTAACATTCAGTATTCAGCTGTGCTGACAGACAACCTTGAGCTGACCAAGGTCAACCTTGGCTGCAGCTCTGGCTGAGAGCTCAGAGACAGAAAAGGATTGTATTGTTTTCTGCCTAAGTAGCAAAGCTTGTTCTTATTAGCCATCAACACAGGCTCCATCCCCATCAGATCAGGCAAGATGCCATGATGAGGCAGAGCATCCTTTCTGGTTCCTCCAGAGGCAGCATCAGGGCTGGGATTTACAGGGCCTTTACCTTGGCCTCTCCAAACTGGATGTTGTGTGTGTGTGTGTGCATGCGGGTGTGTGTGTTTGTGGTATTGGAGACATCAGGGTACAGTTTGTTCACCCTTCAGGCCTCCAGACATGGCTGGGCAGTGGTTTAGTGACGCTGGTTCTCACCGTCTTGGTCCTCCTTCTCCCTGGGAGTTTGAGAGAGGAGACCAGGCCTCCCAGAGTGTCATCTGGGATGTGGCTGCCCTCAGCACCTGTAGCCTTTGGGGCCATAAAGGTGATGGTGGCGCACCTGGTATGGTGGCTGACCATGGGCAGAGTGCTGTGTCTGTGTCCTCTGCTCAGCAGGGAGGGTCTGGGGTCAACTGTCTGTGGGGACACACTCCCTCTAGAGCTTCTGGGAAAGGGTCGCTCTAGGCCTCGCTCCAGCAGCTGGTGTAGCCCGGCTGAGGCAAATTCCGCAGGGCTGGAAGACGCTGGCCAAAACGAAGCCGTTATCCCTCTTGATTTCAGTTATAATAATGATAATATTGATGATTCTTTGGAAGAAATTGAAAATTGCTTTGAGTGGGAGAGATTGCTGTTCTGTAATAATCCAGAAATTGATATGAATATGACTAGAAAATGTCTTAAGATTTGTGCTGGAAATAGCACGAAGAAGAATATAAATTTTTCATATTTTTATTTTTTGTAATTGGAATTTTTCTTGGAGTGACATCGAAAGAGCTCTTTGTGTAGTTGGGAAGTTTTCAAGGACCTATATAGAAAGAGCTCTGCCGGGCGTGGTGGCACACTCTTGTAATCCCAGCATTTGGGAGGCTGAGACCGGAGGATCACGGTTCACGGACAGCCTCAGCTAATTAGTGAGGCCCTCTGCAACTCTGTGAGACCCAGTTTCAAAATAAAGAATAAAAAATAGGGCAGGGGGTGCAGCTCAGAGGTCAAATGCCTCTGGGTTCTATCCCTAAACCCGCAAAAAAAAAAAAAAAAAAAAAAAAAGAGCTCTTTGTTCCTCTGCTTACAACTCCTAACTCACTTAAGCTTTTAGCCTTGAAAGGAAAAGTTAACTTTAGGAAATTTACACCTACTGTGCAAGGCCTTCTGAATGTCACTTATCAGATAAGTGGTCGCTGGGCGTGGTGGCGCATGCTTGTAATCTCTGTGCTTGGGAGGCAGAGACAGGAGGATTGCACAGGTTCGAAGCCAGCTGCTCTGGCTTAAGAGACCCTGTTTCCAAATAAAGATATAAAATAGGTCTGGGAATGTATTCCGGAGGTAGAAGGGTTTCCAGGAACCCCAGTACCACCAAAAAAGAAAAAAAAAAAAAAAAAAAAAAAGAAAAGAAAAACGGCGGTTGGTCGACTGTGGTATCCCCCGTGGGGGGCTGGCGCTCATCAGAATACGTTTCCACCTCCAGCCGACCCTGCACTTTCTTGTACAGGAATGTATGATGAATGGAAAGCGCAGAGTTAATATTAATGGAAAGTGGCTTGACGTCAGGACTCTACCGTTCCTACAGAGGGTTGGGCAGGCAGGGATCTCCTTGGTGCCTGCTCACTAAAGCACAAAAGAGTTCTCTTGGTAGACAACCTGATAGGTGTTACAAGGAAATTAAGTGCAGACATTGTAAGATTATGAGAAATTGAATAAGTTGTGTGGTATTGGTGGTTGGGACAGAATAAGTTAATAGAATACCTAGTGGTTAGAATGGCAGATAAGATTAGCAGTTGATTTTAAAACCAGAGACAGTATGTTTAGCACTAAGTAGTTAAGACAGAGGATAGGAAAGGTTCAGTTAAAGTTTATCATCGGTGATGTAGAGTAGTAGTACATTTTTATAGTTCACCTCATAACAAATTAATAATGAACAAAAACAGGACAAACAGGCTGGTCTGAGGTATGCTTGCTTCATGGAATTTTGGTTAATGAAAAACTAGATGAAGAAGTATGTGTGATGTGGCTTGCTGTCATCTGTTAGACTCATGTATAAATAAATTATATTCTAGGGCATAGGCAGGGACACCTTTCCCCCGCTAATAAGCACATCATCTCTCATCCCCTCGTGTGCCGACTCCTCGACCACCTTCAGGGACTTCTGGCTTGGCTGGAGCAGATCTCTGGCACCTATCCTCTTTGTTAAATTTTATTTTGTGTTTATTTATAAGTTTGTTTATTTATTTAATGGTACTGGAGATTAAACCCAGGAGCATTCTACTTCTGAGCTACACCTTCAGCCCTTATTTATTTATTTATTTATTTATTTATTTATTTGGTGGTACTGGGGTTCCTGGAAGCCCTTCTACCTCTGGGCTACACTCCCAGACCTAATTTTACATTTTTATTTGTAAACAGGGTCTCCTAAGCCAGCACAGCTGGCTTCGAACCTGTGTGATCCTCCTGTCTCTGCCTCCCAAGTGCAGGGATTACAAGTGTGCGCCACCACGCCCGGCTAGTTTTTATTCTTTATTTTGAAGCAGGGTCTCACTGAGTTGCAAAGGGCATCACTAAGTAATTGAGGCTGGCCATGAACCACGATCTTCCTGTCTCAGCCTCCCAAATGCTGGGATTACAAGTGTATGCCACCACGCCCAGCTTGTATATATTTTTGGTACTGGGGATTGAACCCAGGGACATTCTGCCTCCAAGCTATACACCCAGTCTGATTTTATTTTATTAAATTTATTTTTTAGGTACTGGTGGTTGATGGAACCTAGGTACATTCTACCTCCAAGTTACACCCACAGCCCTATTTCTTATTTTGAATCAGGGACTCACTATAACTTGCACAGGGCCTCGCTAAATAGCTGAGGTTGGCTGTGAATCTGCGATCCTTCTGTCTCAGCCTCCCGAGTACTGGGATTACTAGTGCGTGCCACCACTCCTGGCTAATTTTTTATTTTGAAATGGTCTCACTGAGTTGGTGAAGGCCTCTCTAAGTTACTGGGGCTGGCTGTGAACCCGTGTTTCAGCCTGCCAAGGACAGGGATGACAGGCTGGATCTCTGGGATCTATTTTCAAAAACAACACTGACCAACTAGTTTGCTGCCTGAGTAATATTTACAAGCTAAAAGTTCAGTTTTGCTATTGTTTCTATAATAACATTTGTTGTGAAGGAAAATCCTTAGATCAAAATAAAACTTCACAGATAGAAACCCCAAAAACCCAACAACCAAGAAATCCCAGGAGCCGGGGGGTGGTGGTGCAGGCTTGTGAACCCTCAGCTACTTAGGCCCCTTGTAGCTCAGTGAGACCTGTTTCAAAAAGAACAATGCCAGGTGTGGTGGCACATGTTTCCAAATAAAATATAAAATAGGCCTGAGAGTATAGCTTAGAGGTACAAGGCCCCTGGGCTCCACCCCCAGTAACACACACACACACACACACACACACACACACACACACACACACACTTAGGGCTGGGGGTGTCGCTTAGAGGTAGAATGCTCCTGAGATATGTCTCCAGTACTGCAAAGAAAAAGACAGGAACTGAAGTGAGTGGAACAGAAAATCCCAGAGCAAAAGTTATATAATAGAGCACTTTATCGGAACCGATAGACAGGAATGGAAGTGAACAGAAGAGTAAACCCGGAACAAAAGTTAAATAACAGAACATATTATCAGAACCAGGAAATAGCGACCCTCCCAGACATTCTCAGGTTCTTCCAGGTACACAGTACATAAGATTTCTGCGTCCCCAGAGATCATAGTGTGCCACCAGGTTTGCCTTCTGCATGTCCTTTGAATTGTCCATTTTTCCCCACTCAAAGTTTGCTTTCTCTTCCCTCCAACTCTCTCCAGTCCAGTGAGGCCAGAGAAACCAGGACTCATCAGGGCATCTAGCTTCTGGGAGGCTCTGCAGTCAGCGCATCTTCTCCCCACCCTGAAACTCGGGGGACTCCCTGAGAGCTCTGGAGGGGTGCAGGGACAGATGGTTCCCAGGGAGCGACCCAAGTATCTCAAATGGAACTTGATTGTCTTTCTTGTGGCCGGCTCATAGGATCAGCACAGTCCTGCAGTGTCCTTCAGATCAGTTCACTTCATGGGAAATTTTTTCAGCTTGGGAATGATCTACGTCTGGATCTGGTAAGTGCAACTTATTCCTCAGGGAGGGTCTCCCCAAAATTTGGCTTCAGCCACGTGTGGTAGCTCATGCTTGTAATCCCAGCATTTAGGAGGCTGAGATAGAAGAATCCTGGTTTGAGGACAGCATCAGCTACTTAGTGAGGTTCTCTGCAACTTAGTGAGACCCTGTTTCAAAATAAAGTATAAAAATAGGTCAGGGGTTGTATCTCCAAGGTAGAATGCCCCTATTTCCAGACACACACACAAAAAAAAGATGGTATCACTGGGCAAGGGAGATGTGCTGTCTATGGTCCCCCCACCTTCCCTGGCCCTCGGAGAAGTGGTACCTAAGCGGTGTGTGCACAAGATGGTGGGGCTTCAGCCATAGGTACAGGTGGGGAGCTGTTGTCTTGGGTCTGCATGTGTTCCGTCCCTATGGGCCCCGGCCAGGAGCCCTATTACCGCAGAACTTTTGTTCCGCCTCTGGGGTTCCGGGCACTTCCTGTCCGTCCCTTTGGGCCCCGGCCAGGCGCCCTATTAACGCGAAAGAATCATTCCGGCTTTGGGGTTCCGGGACTTCCGGTCCGTCCCTTTGGGCCCCGGCCAGGAGCCCTATTACCGCGGAACTTTTGTTCCGCCTCTGGGTTTCCGGGACTTCCGGTCCGTCCTTTGGGCCCCGGCCAGGAGCCCTATTACCGCGGAACTTTTGTTCCGCCTCTGGGTTTCCGGGCACTTCCTGTCTGTCACTATGGGCTCCGGCCTGGCGCCCTATTAACTCGAAAGGTTCGTTCCGGCTTTGGGGTTCCGGGACTTCCGGTCTGTCCCTTTGGGCCCCGGCCAGGAGCCCTATTACCGCGGAACTTTTGTTCCGGCTTTGGGGTTCCGGGACTTCCAGTCCGTCCCTTTGGGCCCCGGCCAGGCGCCCTATTACCGCGGAACTTTTGTTCCGCCTTCAGGGTTCCGGGACTTCCTGTCCATCCCTTTGGGCCCCAGCCAGGAGCCCTATTACCGCGGAACTTTTGTTCCGCCTTCGGGGTTTCCGGGACTTCCGGTCCGTACCTTTGGGCCCCGGCCAGGAGCCCTATTACCGCAGAACTTTTGTTCCGCCTCTGGGTTTCCGGGACTTCCGGTCCGTCCCTTTGGGCCCCGGCCAGGAGCCCTATTACCGCGGAACTTTTGTTCCAGCTTTGGGGTTCCGGGACTTCCGGTCCGTCCCTTTGGGCCCCAGCCAGGCGCCCTATTACCGCGGAACTTTTGTTCCGCCTCTGGGGTTCCGGGCACTTCCTGTCCGTCACTATGGGCCCCGGCCAGGCGCCCTATTAACGCGAAAGGTTTGTTCCGGCTTTGGGGTTCTGGGACTTCCAGTCCGTCCCTTTGGGCCCCGGGCAGGAGCCTTAATACCGCGGAACTTTTGTTCCGCCTCTGGGTTTCCGGGACTTCCGGTCCGTCCCTTTGGGCCCCGGCCAGGAGCCCTATTACCGCGGAACTTTTGTTCCGCCTTCGGGGTTCCGGGACTTCCGGTCCGTCCCTTTGGGTCCCAGCCTGGATTACCACGGAACGTTCGTTCTGCCTTTGGGTTCCAGGCACTTCCGGTCCGTCCCTATGAGTCCCGGCCAAGCATCCAAAGTTCTGCACCAACATGCCCTTATCGGAACCAATAGAGAGGGAACGGAAGTTAGCGAAACCGAGAGGGCACTGGAACCAATGTTCTTCACCAGCGCGCTCTTATCGGAACAAATAGAGAGGGAACAGAAGTGAGTGGAATGGTGGCGGCGGCAGCAGCATGCTGTGATAAGAGGCGGCGTCCGACAAGCGGCCACGTCCAACGAGTGGTGGCAGACTGATGCTGACCCTGGACTACATATTTCCCAGAGAGGAAAGGCAGTGGTAGCTGAAGATGCTGACCCGTCCAGAGCTGTGTCTGGAAAGCAGAGCTAGCAACTTATTCAACAGGTCTTCTGCAGTAGTGGCAGCCCCGGTGTACCATGAGCTCCAGGAAGCAGCGACCCTCCCAGACCTTCACAGTACACAGGATTTCTACGTCCCCAGACATCATAGTGTGCCACCAGGTTTACCTTGTGCATGTCCTTTGAATTGTCCATCTTTCTCCACTCAAAGTTTGCTTTCTCTCCCCTCCAACTCTCTCCAGTGCAATGAGGCCAGAGAAACCAGGACTCAACAGGGACCTAGCTTCTGGGAGGCTCTGCAGTCAGTGCCTCTTCTCTCCACCCTGAAAATCAGGGGACTCCCTTCCTGAGAGCTCTGGGGGGCCCCCACCTCTGCCCACTGTCGCTCTCGGGGGCAAAGCCTTTTGCTCCGCCCTGGGGCACCCTAATTTGGCAAAAGAGGAGGCTGCACTGCAGACTCAAAGGCCATGACCCATGCCCACTGGCAGAGCTCACTAAGGAAGGAGGAATAGCTATAGGGGCTTCAAAGCCATGGGCAGCAAAGAGGTGTAGAACAGAGTGTCAGCTGATGAAGAGGGGAGAACCTTCTCAAAGGGCAAAATATGGGATGCCATCTAGCCAATGGCTCTCAGCACCTCTTTCATACCAGACTGGGGTTTATTCTGGACTTGGAGAGGTAGCAAAGGTGCATTTTAATTGATTAATTAGTTTTGTTGGTGGTACTGGGGATGGATCCCAGTGCCATGGTAAATATGAGCTAAACCCCCAATCCTTGAAGCCAAGCTTGTTGGTGAATGCTTGTAATCACAGCGCTGGGGAGGCTGAGACAGGAGGGTCCCACAGGTTAGAAGCCACCCTCAGCTACTTACTGAGGCTCTCAGCAACTTGAGACCCTATTTCCAAATTAAAATATAAAGTATGTCTGTGAGTATAGCCCAGAGGTAGAAAAGCCCCTGGGTTCCACCGCAAGAACCACTAAAACAACAACAAAAATAACCCCCCAATCCTAATTTATTTATTCATTTATTTATTTCCGCACTACTGGTGATAAAATGTAGGGTTATTCTACCTCTGCTCTACACCCCAGCCCTATTTTTTATTTTCTATTTTGAAACAGGTCTTACTGAATTGCAAAAGAACTCACTAACTAGCAGAGGCTGGCTATGAAATGCAATTCTCCTGTTTCAGTCTCCCAAATGCCAGCAATTTGGAGACTAAAACAGTATGATTACAGTTCAAAGCCAGCCTCAAGTGAGCAAGGCCCTCCTCAAACAAAAGTAGTGGTGTCATATGCCTGCAATTCCACCTAGTAGAGAGGTTGAAACAGGAAGATAGCAGGTTCAAGACAAGCCCGGGAAACAGTCTCAAACTACAAAAATAAGAATGTCTGGGGAAGCCAGATATTGTGGCACATGCTTTTATTTTTTGACAGTACTTGGGAGGCTGAGACAGGAGGATCTTATTGACTGTGGCCAGCCTCAGCTACTACTAAGTGAGGACCTCTGCAACTTAGTGATACCATTTTTGAAAATAAAGAACAAAAAATAGGGCTTTAGGTTTAGCTAGGATGTAGAAAGCCCCTTGGTTCCAATTCCAATACCACACACACACAATAGTTCCAAGGAGACCAAGCCCAAGGTGAGGTTTGGGTTCTTTATTTTGAAACAGGGTCTCACTAAGTTGCAGAGGGCCTCACAAGTAGGTGAGACTGGCCATAAACCTGCAATCCTCCCATCTCTGCCTCCCAAGTACTGGGATTACAAGCTTGTGCCACCACACCCTGTTGGATTTACATTTTAAATGCTAACGATAGGGAGCCCTGCATGGTGGCACAGATCTGTAATCTCAGTGTTTGGGAGGCTGAGACAGGAAGATTCCACAGGTTCAAAGCCAGCCTCAGCTACTTAGGCTCTCAGCAACTTAGACCCTGTTTCCAAATAAAATATAAAATAGGTCTAGGAGTATAGTCTGGAGGTAGAAAATGACCTGGGCTCCACTCCCTGTAACACACACACACACACACACACACACACACACACGCGACTACTGATACTGCATGATGCCTAAAACCATTTAAAATAACGCTTCTTCAGGAGTTAATTATTAGAAAATGTGAAAACACAAATCAGTAGCTATTTTTTTGTAAATAGCATACATCTACTAAAAACAATTTATTTTTACTTCGAGATACTTAGACAAGGGTGTCTCCTTTTTATACAATTTTTGTCCAGTGGTTTTCAATGAATGAAGTCCGAGGACTAGCAAAGGGTATAGAAATGTGAAAGTTTATTTATTTGCGTATTATAGTACTAGGGAATAAATCCAAGGGCATTCTACCTATGAGCTGCACCCCTGGTCCTAATTTTTTTTTTTTTTTGGTGGTACTGGAAGTGGAACCCAGAGGCTTTCTACCTCTGGTCTATACTCCCCGACCTATTTTATATTTTATTTGGAAACAGGGTCTAAGAAAGGTCATCCTAGAAAGCGACCTCTTGGGAAGTGGGCTTTTAAACCTTCCTGAGGTTTTCTATCTGTTCTTTTATGATTGGCCGGATTTGGGCTTTGGGGACCCTATGACTTTTGTACAATTTTGATACTTATTTTGAATTGCTATCTTGTAGGCTGGTCAGGGCCTTCATTTTCTATGACTCAACAGTCTCATTTTTCTGCTTACCTTCCCCACCCTCACAGAAAGGAGATGCAAATGTTTTTTTTTTATTTCCTGTTCCAAGGTCTTCTGCCTTGTCTCAATAAATTTTTATTTTATGTATTTATTTTTGCAGGCCTGAGAATGAAAACCAGGAGCATTTGACCTCTGAGCTACAACCCTGCCATATTTTTTATCATTTATTTTGGAACAGGGTCTCCCTAAGTTACAGAGGGGATCAGTAAATAGTTGAGGCTGTCCACAAACCATGATCCTCTGGTCTCAGCCTTCCAAATGCTGGGATTACAAGTATGTACCACCATGCCCAGCTAATACATTTTTAAATATTTTTCTTTTCTTTTTTAAATTTAGAAGACAATCTCTTGGCTTAACCCCAGCACCCTCCCTTTTTTACTTTAAAACTTTTTTTTTTTTTTGTGGGTCTGGGGATGGAGCTCAGGCATTCAACCTCGGAGCTACACCCCCTGCTTATTTTTTATTTATTTTGAAACAGGGTCTCGCTAAGTTTTGGAGGGCCTCACTAAGTAGCTGAGGCTGTGTGTAGAAACCATGATTCTCCAGTCTCAGCCTCCCCAGTGCTGGGATTACAGGCTTACACCACCCCACCCGGCTTTTTAAAACAAAAAACTTTTTATTTTGTTTTTCAGTACTAGGGTTTGATCTCAAGGGCATTTGACCTCTGAGCTATACCCCCAACACTGTTTTTTGTTTTTGTTGTTGTTTCTGTTTTTTAATCCAGCAGCATTCTACCTCTGAGCTACACCTCCAGCCCTATTTTTTTATTCATTTTGAAACAGGGTCTCACTGAGTTACAAAGGGCCTCACTAAGTAGCTGAGGCTGGCTGCAAACGTGAATCTTCATGTCTCAGCTTCCTAAGTACTGGTGTCGGGAATCCTGCCCGACAGCTGACAGGGCTTGGCGAGATGATGAGTACCGACGACTCGAACACACACACCCACGAGCCGGGAGTCAAGTCAAGCGAGATCTCATTTATTTCTCTCCAAGCAGTACTTTATATAGCACCAAGCCATGAGGGGAATTTAGCCTAGCCTATCCGGGATAAGGATAGCTATCAGGCTGAATCTTCTTAGGCTTAGGCGCTATATAGACACACCCTAATCTTCTTAGGCTTAGGCGCTATATAGACACACCCTATTACTTAAAGCTTTGCCTTAGGCCATAGGCCGCTCAGGCCAAATCTTCTTAGGCGCTGTATAGACACACCCCATCATACTGGGATTACCAGCATGCACCACCACACCCAGCTCAAAAGAGTTTATTTTCAGGAGCCTGAAATGCTGTTTCTGGTTGTTAAGGTTTCAGTGATTCAGAGGGCTCTTTTCTTTATTCAACTGAAGTTTGTTGAATAGAAAAGTTAAAACTAATACGCAGCACAGTGCAGCTTTAGCAAATTAAAAAAAAAAATCAGTAGGAAATAAGAGAAGGAAAAAGCAGCATGCTGACCTGCATGCCGGAGAGCCCGAAAATGGATCTTTGGCCCCCGCTGCTACCTTCTTATCAGTGTTACCAAGGCAATAGGCTAGTGTCTTATTCCTTAGGCAGGTGGTGCATCTTTGTCTCTGGGCAGTGTACTTACTAACTGCAGGGGTCAAGAATCTACCTGGCCTTCACCTCTATTGTACCGGGCAGCATTGTTTGGTCGTCAACTCTGGGTGCTTTGAAGCAGCCCACAGACTTTACCTTTCCTATACGCAGGCCAGGTCACAGAGGAGAGGAGGCAAACAGAGGCACTGATGGCCTCTATACATTTTGGTGGGCCAAAGGCTTTAATTGTCTCTAAGGCTTTTACTATAGGTTAATCATTAGAAAGAAAGGCAAAGGGAGAAGGGGGCTCTGTACTGCAACAGTTGCTGCCCCCTCCCTGCCTGAGTGCCCGCAGAGCCCCCAGGCCCTGGCTACTTTCTACAGTTTAGAAATTAATATCAAAGCAATTTTCCAATGCTGGCGCAAGGTGAGAAAGCAGCAGCTGGGACCTTTTGTCAGTCCATGTTTTATAGAGTTTTTGAGGTATGGACTGAAAGGTGGGAAGTTTGTTATGGGTTGGGTTGATATTTTAATAAATAGCTTTTGCTAGGCAGGCATGGTGGCTCATGCTTGTAATCCCAGTTGGGAGACCGAGACAGGAGGATCCAGGTTCACGGCCAGCTTCAACTACTTACTGAGACCCTGTTTTCATTTTTTGTTTCCGGGTCTGGGGATGGAACCCAGGGGCATTTGACCTCCGAGCTACAGCCCCTGCCCTATTTTTTATTCTTTTATTTTGAAAACAGGTCTCACTGATTTGCAGAGGGCCTCAATAAGTAGCTGAGGCTGTCCGCAAACCACAATCCTCTGGTCTCAGCCTCCAGAATGCTGGGATTACAAGCATGCGCCACCACGCCTGGCTTGAGACCCTGTTTTCAAATAAATAATAAAAAATAGGGCTGAGATGTATCTTAGAGGTAGACTGGCCCTGGGATCAACCTCCAGCACCACACACACACACACACACACACACACACACACACACACACTAAATGGGTTTTGCTAGAAGAGTGGGTTTGCTTTGCCACAGTCATTAGTTTTCTGGGAGGGTCACTTTTGATGTTAAAAAAACCAAAATACTCAGTCTTGGTGGTGCACACTTGTAATCTCAGCATTACTGAGACAGGAAGATCATGATTCATGGGCAGCCTCAGCTACTTAGTGAGGCCTTCTGCAACTTAGACCCTGTATCAAAATAAAGAATAAAAAATAGGACTGGGGGTGTAGCTCAACCTCGGTTCCATGTCCAGTACCAAAAAAAAAGGAAGAAAAAAAAAAACCCAAAACAACAAAGTGAATTCCCTGGTTCCTAAGGAAATAAAACTAAGCAGGCTGGTTCCCAACATGGTGACTGGACTCCATAATAGCAGTGCTTGTTCCAATAATAATGATGTATTGTCCATTTGCAGGGAAAACTAAGTGAGGGCATCAGGTGCCACCTCCCATTCCTGTCCCTGCTTGACAGCCATCCTTTGTCTTCCAGCCATGGCAGAGGGGGGTCACAGCCTGTCTCCCAAGCAAGTGTGAGCCCCTTTAGTTGGCTGACAACTACAGGATACCTCAGCAACCAAGAGTTGAGGGTCTTAGGCCCCGTACAAGACCCTGTTTCAAAATAAAAAGTAAAAAAAGTACGCACTTTTGGTGGAACACTTGCCTAGAATGTGCCAGGTCCTGAATTGATCCTCAGTTCTGCAAAAACAAAGGAAGAGCAATCTTTGCCCTTGGGGAGGGGCGGGGCAGCAGGAGGAGCAGGGGTGGTAACAGCCCCCTCCCCCATGCAGGCATACAGTCAGCCTGGCCTCAAGCAGCACACTCTTCTTCCTCCTCCAGCTGCAGGGCTCCTGAGTTCCAGGCACATCTCAAGCATGCAGTGGAGGGGTGCAGGGACAGATGGTTCCCAGTGAGAGACCCAAGTATACCGAATGGAACTTGTTGATTGTCCTCCTGTGGCCGGCTCACGGGATCAGCACAGCCCTGCAGGGGCCCTTTGGATCAGCACAGCAGGGACTCTGCACCAGAACTTGGGGCACTGTATGGGACATTTTTTCTACTTGGGTATGATCTGCTTCTGGATCTGGTAAGTGCAATGTATTTTTCTCAGTGAGGGTCTCCCGTGGCTCATGCTTGTAATCCCAGGACTTAGGAGGCTGAGATAGAAGGATCCTGGTTCGAGGACAGCCTCACCTACTTAGTGAGGTTCTCTGCAACTTAGTGAGACCCTGTTTCAAAATAAAGTATAAAAATAGGTCAGGGGTTGTATCTCCAAGGTAGAATGCCCCTACCTATGTTCTAGACCCCCCCCCACACACAAAAGTTGGTTTTACTGGGCAAGGGAGATGTGCTGTCCATGCCCCCCCCTCCCCCCCATCCCTGGCCCTCAGAGAGGTGGGTACCTAAGCGGTGTGTGCACAAGATGGTGGGGCTTCAGCCACAGGTACAGGTGGGGTGCTGTTGTCATGGGTCTGCATGATATGTTCTGTGAGTTCTCAGCTTCCATGGTGCAGTCAGAGACAAAGGCAGAGGTGTGCTAAGAACAAGTGAGAATACACAGTCAAAGGAGAGCTCAGACCAGCTCAGAACAAGAGAGGCCCCTAGAGGAGAAGGTGGCTATGAGCTCATGGTTGGGTTGGAGGTCTGGGCTTTCCCTTCCTGGAATCAGTGGTGGTGGCTGTGTGGGGTCTGACCTTGTTCCTCCCCCAGGATCCTTTGTTTACCAAGCATCTCAGGAATCTCAGGTAGGGTGAGGGGTCACTGTGATTTAGGGTGTGGGCTCCTTGAGACTTCTGCCTAAAACAGAACACAGCCTTTAGGGTGGAGCTAGGTATTATGAACTCTCAAGATTTTAAAACTATATTTTTCTTTCTTTTCCAAGTTGTCTCCTCTCTACCTAGTATTTCATTTCTTCTATCCCACCTCACTGTCAGAAGTAAATTTCTATGGCATTATTTAAAAAAAAGATAGACACAGCTGTGTACTTTTTTTGTGATACTGGGGATTGAACACGGGTTCAATCTACTATTTGTGAGAATCTCACCAGTGGCTGAGGCTGTCCTTGAACCTGACATCCTTTTGTCTCAGCCTCCCAAGCACTGGAACTACAGGCATGCTCCACCATGCCTGGTTAGAGAAATACATCTTTGAAAGCTGAGTGGCAAGACAAATTTTACTTTTTGCAATTGAACCCTTCCACCAGTGAGTCAGCGTGCAGGAACAACATGGTAGCAAACTGCTGACCCTTTTCTTTTCTTTCTTTCTTTCTTTTTCTTTTTTTTCTTTTGTTTCTTTTTTCTTTTTTCTTTTTTTTTTTTTGTAGTACTGGGGATGGAACCCAGTAGCCTTCTACCTCCGGCCTACACTCACAGACCTATTTTATATTTTATTTGTAAACAGGGTTTCACTAAGTTGCTGAGAGCCTTGGAAAGCTGCTGAGGCTGGCTTTGAACCTGTGTGATCCTCCTGTCTCAGCCTCCCAAGCGCGGGGATTACAAGCGTGCACCACCACACCCAGCTTGGCCCTTTTATTTTCAGCTTGGGCTTCTGTGCTGTGCTCCTTTTAATGGGAATGTCCTGGGAAAACAACACACTTCTGTGGGGTTCTTGGTTTATGTGGCAGAAAAGAATTTCAGCATTTGCCAGTCAGAAAAGGCAGAGGTTTAATTTAGGAAACTGAGGTTTGAGGGTGAAAGCAGGCAATTTTAAGAGAGGTCGACCAAGACCATCTTTGTCGCTTTTTCAGTTCTTTATAGAACCCTCACAAGGGTGTCCTCTTTACAGTGTTGTGGCTGGAGCCCAGGGGCATTCTACCTCTGAGCTACACCCCCAGCCGTATGTATGTATGTATGTATGTATGTATGTATGTATGTATGTATTATTTATTTATTTTGGTGGTACTAGGGGTGGAACCCAGAGGCTTTCTACCTCCAGGCTATACTCCCAGACCTTTTTTATATTTTTTATTTAGAAACAGGGTCCCACTAAGTTGCCGAAAGCCTCACTAAGTAGTTGAGGCTGGCTTCGAACCCTGAGATCCTCCTGTCTCAGCCTCCCAAGCCCAGGGATTACAAGCCTGTGCCACCAAGCCCGGCTCCCTATTTATTTATTTTGAAACTGTCTCACTGAGTTGCAAAGGGCCTCACTAAGTAGCTGAGGGTGTCCTTCAAGTTTACAAGAATGCACCACCTTTCCCTGCAAGGGGGTCCTCTTAATCTTCTGGTCCCTCTGGCTATGAGAGGCAGTGGTTGCCTGGTGTCCAATCATTGTCCTACTCAAGGATCCTGTTTACTTAGCATTTCAGGGATCTCTGGTGAATAGAGGGGCCTTTGTGAATAAGGGTGTGGCTCATTGAGGCCTTAGCCTGAAACAATCTATCCTACCTGGTGGAGTTAGAGATTAGGAACTTTCCAGATTGTAAAACTATATTTTTCTTTCCTTCCCAATTCATCTTCTTTCTATCTACTATTTTATTCTATTCTGCCTCACAATCTTTACACCCTTGGCCGAAGGGGAAATGTCAGGGGACACCTATTCTTCTACCAGCCTGGAAGCTGGTCTGACCGATTGACACTGACCCGGTGCCATTTGATCTCCAGCTTTCCTTTTAAATTAGGAAAGGAGCTGGGCATGGTGGTGCACACCTGTAATCTCCAGGCTTGGGAGGCTGAGACAGGAGGATCTCAGAGGTTTCAATCCAGCCTCAGGTACTTAGTGAGGCTCTCAGCAACTTAGTGAGACCCTGTTTCCAAATAAAATGTCAAAGAGGGCTGGGAGTATAGCCCGGAGGTAGAAAGCCTCTGGGTTCTACCCCTATTAACACCAAAATAAATAAATAAATAAATGAAATAGGAAAGGAATGTCCAGCTGGGTGTGGTGGAACATCCCTTTAAACCTTTAAACTTTGATCCTTTAAACTTGGGAGGCTGAGATAGAAAGGTCATCCGTTTGAGGACAGCCTTAGCAAGTATTGAGACTCATCAATCTAGTGAGACCCTATTTCAAAATAAAAATAAAATATGGCTGGGAGTATCGTTTGGAGTTAGAATGACCCTAAGTTTACTTCCCAGTACCATAGGGGGAAAAAAAGCCTGTCTTCCCTGGGAAAACAAGGAAGGAAATGAAAAGGACAGGCAGAGTCATCATGCTTCAAGCCTGCAATCCTCGTACTCAGGAGGCTGAGACAGGAGAATCACAGTTTGAAAGCCAGCCTCAGCCGTTATGGATTGGGAGAATGTGATTTGGGGAAGCCGTTCCCCAGGAATCCCTGCTAGGGTCCCAGACATACTACCCCCAAACCAAAACAAAACCCCAAACAACCCCAAACAGATGAAAAACCATGGATTCTTGTCCTAAGCTAAGAATAAATATGCATAGCTTGGACAGTTGCTGAAGATTTAAAGAAGTTTATTAGAAAGATAGAAATACAGAAAAGAGAAATACAGCCCCATGCCAAAATGGCATGGGTGGGGTGACTCGAAATAAATACAACAAAGGGATTACACGTGACTGGCCTTTTATACCCATGACCTCCATCTCATTCATGTAATTCTGACATAGTGAACGTCCCTGTAAGGTACCTCCCCTAGCAAGGTGTGGTGGTGTCTCCTTTCATGAAGGTCAACCCCTCCTACCATCGTAGCTAGCTTATCCAATCATGTAGATCTAACCCCTTATAAGCCCGCTACCCCAGGCAGTCGGGGCGCCCCTCTGGTCTGATTACAGACTGAGGGCTCCGCCGCTGGCCAGCTAATAAAGGCTTCAATGAACACATTTCCCTCAGGCTCTCGAGTCTCCCATTTCTCCCAAACTCCGTATACAACAGAAACAGGGTCTCTTAATCCAGCAATGCCGGCTCGAACCTGCACCATCCTCCCGTCTCTGCCTCCCAAGCTCGGGGATTAGAAGCATGCACCACCACGGCCGGCTATGCAGGGATTTGAAAAAGAGATTGAAAATGGACCAATCAGGGCTCAGCTCTAAGGACCAATCATAGCCCAGAACTAAAGACCAATCAGATTCCAGATCTAAGAACCAATCAGGAGAGTTGGCAGGCTATATAAGACAGCCTCCTGTGTGTCTTGTGGAAGCAGCAGTGAGCTGTAAAGAGCTGCGGCAGCTGTGGGCGTCGTCCCATGGGCGGCGGCCGTGTCCGAAGAGCTCCAGGGGGCCGCGTCCGCGTCCCAAGAGCTGCAGGGGCGGCGGTGGCGGCGGTGGCGGCGGCGGCGGCATCCGCATCCCAAGAGCTGCAGGGGCGGCGGTGGCGGCAGCGGCCGCGCCGCGTCCCAAGAGCTGCAGGGGAGGCGGCGGTAGCGGCCGCGTCCCGTCCCAAGAGCTGCTGGGGCGGCGGCGGCGGCGGCGGCGGCCGCGTCCAAGAGCTGCCGGGGCGGCGGCCGGCGCCGAAGAGCAGCGGAACTTATTACTTTAACACTGGAACCTGTTTTTCTGACCCGGAACTCTTTTTAGCCCGGGAAGTTCTTTCTTAGCGCCGGTATATAACGCCAGCTTTTCTCACAGGAAGAGCTTTCTTCTGACGACCGGGGGAGAGATTTCAGTTTCTGGACGCCTGTGGAAGCCCCTCCTCAGCATGCCCAAGCTCCATTTTTTCTGAGTATGAGCCATTGTGTAAGAGGTAAGAAAACTAAGTGGAGTTTGAAGAAAACACGTTCTGTTTGTGTCGGGGAGCTGAAGAGGGAGGTATGCATGTTTTAATGGTTCATGGGTTTAATATTTTATTCATTTTGTGTTAGTGTTATACTGGGGATTGGCTTAAGGTGTCTTTGACCTCCAAGCTATGTTCTATCCCCGTTTTATTATTTTTTTTAAACTTTCAAACACGGTCTGCCCGGGTTCCCGAGGCTATCTTTAACCCTTAGCCACCCAAGTACCGGCCTCTATTTTTGTAACCATTCTGCTGCCAGTAGTGTGTCTCTACTTTCTCTATTTTAAAGGTTATCGACTTTAACTGTCCCTTTAGAATATTCCTATTTACAGTCAGGCTTGGTGACGCACACTTGTGATTCCCGCCCTTGGGAGGCTGAGACAGGAGGTTCTTGCAGGTTCTAAGCCTACCTCAGCTGGTTTCAGAGGCTGTGTTTTCAAATAAAACATGAAAAAAAAAATTGGCCTGGGAGTGTAGCCCGAAGGTAGAAGGGTTCCATCCCCAGTATCACCACAAAAGAAAAATAAAAATTATATGTGTAATATATACTTGTTTAAAAATCATCAACATGAAACCTTGAGTCATTACGGTGACATATTTTGTTGAATTTTTATTTTTGTGGTACAGGGGTTGGAACCCAGGAGCATGCTACCTCCAGCTCTAAGTCTGAACCACCACACCCGCTTCAAGCGTGTTTTTTTCAAATTTGAAGCCAGGTGTGGAGGCATTGGCTTGTAATCCCAGCATTCTAGAGGCTGCAATGGGGGGGATCACGGTTCAAGCACAGCCTCAGCTATTTAGCGAGGCTCCAGTGCTCCAGTGAGACTGTTTCAAAATAAAGAATACTAAATCGGGTGGGGAGTCCAATGCCTCAATGTTCTATCCCTAGCCTCTCACGCACGCATACGCACACTCGGGATGGAGCCAACCATCTGCTGGCTGAGGTAAGTGAAAAGGATTGGGGTGGGGGTTGGCGGGTTAGCAGGTTAGCGTTAGTGGTTAGGTGTTGGTGTTAGGGTGAGCGTTAAGTGGTTCGCGTTAGTGGTTGGGGTTGGGGTTAGGGTTGGTGTCAGCTGGTTAGCGTTAGTGGTTAGGTGTTAGGGTTAGCGTTAGGGTGTTAGGTGGTTACTGATAGTGGTTAGGTGTTAGGGTGAGGGTTGGGGTTAGGGGTAGCCTAAGCTGGTTAGTGTTAGGGTTAGCATAAGCTGGTTAGCATTAGCTGGTTAGCGTTAGTGGTTAGAGCTAGGGTTTAAGGTCGAGGTAAGGTAAAGGGTTAGGGGTTAGAAATGGGGTCCGTGTCAAGGTCAAGTCAGGGGTTGGGGTTAGGGTTAGGGTCAAGGGTAAGGGGTTGGGTCAGGGGTAAGGGTCGGGTCAGTTTCAGGGGTTAGGGTCAGGGGTCAGGTTCGAGGTCAGGGTTAGGGTAGGAGTTAGGGGTTAGGGTAGGGGTTAGGGTTAGGGTTAGGGGGTTAGGGTTAGGGTTAGGGGTTAGGGGTTAGGGTTAGGGTTAGGGTTAGGGTTTAGGGGTTAGGGTTAGGGTTGGGGTTAGGGTTAGGGTTAGGGTTAGGGTTAGGGTTAGGGTTAGGGGTTAGGGTTAGGGTTAGGGTTAGGGTTAGGGTTAGGGTTAGGGTTAGGGTTAGGGTTAGGGTTAGGGTTAGGGTTAGGGTTAGGGTTAGGGTTAGGGTTAGGGTTAGGGTTAGGGTTAGGGTTAGGGTTAGGGTTAGGGTTAGGGTTAGGGTTAGGGTTAGGGTTAGGGTTAGGGTTAGGGTTAGGGTTAGGGTTAGGGTTAGGGTTAGGGTTAGGGTTAGGGTTAGGGTTAGGGTTAGGGTTAGGGTTAGGGTTAGGGTTAGGGTTAGGGTTAGGGTTAGGGTTAGGGTTAGGGTTAGGGTTAGGGTTAGGGTTAGGGTTAGGGTTAGGGTTAGGGTTAGGGTTAGGGTTAGGGTTAGGGTTAGGGTTAGGGTTAGGGTTAGGGTTAGGGTTAGGGTTAGGGTTAGGGTTAGGGTTAGGGTTAGGGTTAGGGTTAGGGTTAGGGTTAGGGTTAGGGTTAGGGTTAGGGTTAGGGTTAGGGTTAGGGTTAGGGTTAGGGTTAGGGTTAGGGTTAGGGTTAGGGTTAGGGGTTAGGGTTAGGGGTTAGGGTTAGGGTTAGGGTTAGGGTTAGGGTTAGGGTTAGGGTTAGGGTTAGGGTTAGGGTTAGGGTTAGGGTTAGGGTTAGGGTTAGGGGGTTAGGGTTAGGGTTAGGGTTAGGGTTAGGGTTAGGGTTAGGGTTAGGGTTAGGGTTAGGGTTAGGGTTAGGGTTAGGGTTAGGGTTAGGGTTAGGGTTAGGGTTAGGGTTAGGGTTAGGGTTAGGGTTAGGGTTAGGGTTAGGGTTAGGGTTAGGGTTAGGGTTAGGGTTAGGGTTAGGGTTAGGGTTAGGGTTAGGGTTAGGGTTAGGGTTAGGGTTAGGGTTAGGGTTAGGGTTAGGGTTAGGGTTAGGGTTAGGGTTAGGGTTAGGGTTAGGGTTAGGGTTAGGGTTAGGGTTAGGGTTAGGGTTAGGGTTAGGGTTAGGGTTAGGGTTAGGGGTTAGGGTTAGGGTTAGGGTTAGGGTTAGGGTTAGGGTTAGGGTTAGGGTTAGGGTTAGGGTTAGGGTTAGGGTTAGGGTTAGGGTTAGGGTTAGGGTTAGGGTTAGGGTTAGGGTTAGGGTTAGGGTTAGGGTTAGGGTTAGGGTTAGGGTTAGGGTTAGGGTTAGGGTTAGGGTTAGGGTTAGGGTTAGGGTTAGGGTTAGGGTTAGGGTTAGGGTTAGGGTTAGGGTTAGGGTTAGGGTTAGGGTTAGGGTTAGGGTTAGGGTTAGGGTTAGGGTTAGGGTTAGGGTTAGGGTTAGGGTTAGGGTTAGGGTTAGGGTTAGGGTTAGGGTTAGGGTTAGGGTTAGGGTTAGGGTTAGGGTTAGGGTTAGGGTTAGGGTTAGGGTTAGGGTTAGGGTTAGGGTTAGGGTTAGGGTTAGGGTTAGGGTTAGGGTTAGGGTTAGGGTTAGGGTTAGGGTTAGGGTTAGGGTTAGGGTTAGGGTTAGGGTTAGGGTTAGGGTTAGGGTTAGGGTTAGGGTTAGGGTTAGGGTTAGGGTTAGGGTTAGGGTTAGGGTTAGGGTTAGGGTTAGGGTTAGGGTTAGGGTTAGGGTTAGGGTTAGGGTTAGGGTTAGGGTTAGGGTTAGGGTTAGGGTTAGGGTTAGGGTTAGGGTTAGGGTTAGGGTTAGGGTTAGGGTTAGGGTTAGGGTTAGGGTTAGGGTTAGGGTTAGGGTTAGGGTTAGGGTTAGGGTTAGGGTTAGGGTTAGGGTTAGGGTTAGGGTTAGGGTTAGGGTTAGGGTTAGGGTTAGGGTTAGGGTTAGGGTTAGG